>NC_051050.1:10635996-13235996 GCF_904848185.1 Acanthopagrus latus
CTTCAGTCAGTCCTTGTGAGTTTTTCTTTACACACATTTTGTTGTCGTCCCTGACTTCTTCCCTGGTAAATGTACAATAGGCCAGGGGGGCTCTCTATCAAAACCAAAAGAGTGTTGCGAGTCGGAGTGGGTGGCAAGATTAGAGCAGAAGCCTGTGGAGAATAAAAACTTGGAGTCACTTCAGATTTCCCTTACTGACGGGAGGAGAACTCAGAGATAACTTTCAGATTTCGGGAGCAGAATGTGGATTTTTCTTCACTCCAGTTTGTCAGCCTGACTGCAGCAGCAATACGCCGTGCTTACCTCCGTTTTCGGAACTGTAATGTTGACAGATGGCCGCCAACGGTCCGCTACAGCTAGTGTACAGTAAACTGGCTGTTTGAGACGTATAAGTAACACATGAGTAATGCAAACAAGCCCAGATGTTACTGGCGTCATCGCTTCACTGTTGATGCATACACCATTAAACAACCACCAAACAACTGCTGTTGAAAATCTGATGTGATGAATGTTCAGCTGAGCTAAAAAGTTTTAAAGTTTTATTTACCTAAAAGGTAGTCCCGTTTGCCAACTTCTCTATCCTGGAAGCACTGGCAACCTAATGGAACACACCTTACCTTGAGTAAACATGTGGGTCTCTCTGGGTTTGAACATTGTTGAGACACCAATCAACAAAATATATGTATCAAGGATCTAGTCGTTTTTCAGACATTTTAATGCAGAATTAATATTTCATATATCTTTAAACAAGTTTAATGAAGCCCAAGAGAGGTTGAATTAATTCAATCGCGTATGTATTCAATTCTTCCCATTCTATGTGTTCATCTCTCCCCGTTCCTCCCATTCGTTTTCCCCATTTGGATTCCACCAAGGTCAGTTCGGCTATTAGTCAACCAGCTTATATACATGGATGGTCACGTTTTATTACTTGCTAGGGTGGGCAGGGCCATAAATCTCACTCTTTCAGTGACCTCAAATCAACCTATCATGTGGAGCTGACGAGAGGAAGAGTCCAAAATGACAGATGTGTCTGCCGTGCTGTATACGAGGTTAGCACATACACAGGGAGGTAAACACTAATTCAATCACAGGCAGAAACAACTTCCCCGTGCTGCCTTTTCAACAGCAGTGGTCGCCGACAGGACTGTTCCATTGGGGTTTGACCCTACACAGGGTTGACATTAATCGAACCACTTTCTCAAAGGTTCTGCACAAGTTGTCACTCGACTCCATACTTACACTTACTGAAAGTGCAGAGTTATAGATTGGATTTTTTTTTTTGCTTTATGACTTTGACAACTCTCTTAATTTAATAATGTGTTATTGCCGGAGAGCGGCATACTGCTTTTTCGAAACCACTTACTCTGACACATAACTTGTAGATGGCAGGATGTCACCATTAATACCAAGCTGGTATTAAACACTTCCCCACCGTGACGCTGCTGAGGCTTGTTTACAGCCAGCTCACCGTCTTTCATTGAAGTAGTTTGGGACAAATATGATGAAAACTATGATAGATGAATATAGCCAAATGGCGACAAAGTAGTTTGGCTGTCGGCTCCTGTGGACCATAAAACATTTTCACCCCTACAAATACACACTCAGTTAGGTGTTATATAAGTTGCTTGACAGAATGTGAGCAAGTATTTACACACACAGAAATCAGATATTTGAAATGTATAGCACTATATATCAAATCCATGACATTACATTAAACCTAAATGCATGAACAGAACAAGATTTAGGAACTATGTTTGAGTTTGCTGACTATAAATCTTTACTGTAATCTTGTAGGTTTGGTCATATCTTTAAGGAATCAGCTTTTTCAGAAATAGTCATCTGCTTTCTTGGGGACAATTCACCCCCAAAATTAAAGCTATATATTGTTACTTTAACCAGTCGCTGCTTTTACTTTCAGGAAATCATGACCCGATTGCTCAAGATAATCTGCAGACCTTGGTGTGATTGGTATCACAAAATATTTGTTTTTTTTCCTGTGAACTACACCCACCAGCCGTATCACTGTGGAGAATGAAACATGCGGGGTAGGGACAATGTGTTTTTGCAGGCTAACCCAGAAGTTACCATTACCCTGGTTCCTTGGACAAAAAAAGCCTTTTGGATTTCTAATTGGATTTTGAATTACTGCTGAAAATAAGATGATACGTACACATTTTACATATACATTTTATATTTGGCATGATGACGTTTAATTTCTCTGACAACTTCTGTAGTCTTATTTAGCTACCTGTTATATGAGACATGTAAGTGTTTTTTGATTGAATTGTTGAGTGTTTATTGATGTATTTTAGGTTGTAGAAAAAAAATGTAAATATCTTAAGCCTATGGTAACCACAGACCTTGTTTCAGGCATTTAACGGAAACTCATTCCAAAAACCCATTGACCTTAAAGACCAGGGAGCCAGAAGTGCAAAAATGCTACTGCTAACTCATCTCTACAGCACTCCTGTCCAACTCACACTGAATCTGTTCCGGGCTGTATGTCGTAAATGTCTCTGTGCCTGGACGGACTACCGTCCGTCATACATACATATGTGTAAAACTTCTCACCAACTCGAATAATCTCTCCTTAAGTTCTGTAATTTCAAAAAAATGTCTTCCTCTTGTCCTGTGGTCAAGTCCCTCTTTTCTTTTTTTTCTTACTTTATTTTTTCTTGAATTTTACCAATAGAGTACAAATAGTATCACAGCAATTGATGAGCACATCAATGAAAAGTACACTTTGGAGGAAGGCATATGGAATTGCATATGATGATATCATGTGATAACACTAGTGTAGACTATGTAGCCGTCCAGTTAGGCTAGTATGCATACAAAATGAATGCAGAATCCTTCCTTACCTCTGCTTCCTATCTTAACACCAAGCTAAGGCAATCACCTGCTGGCTCTAGTTTATTATCGTGCGTAAGCCGATTTCCTGTATAACTGTTTCTTTAAAGGCTGCGGTCTGACACTGCATATTAGCAGGATACCGTTGTTTTTCACATCAGGCTCAAAAGAACAGCAAGGGGCACACCTACATGAAATGAAGCCACCATTAATGTCATTAGTAGACTGTGAATACTTAATTTCCACGTTACAGATTGGATATTAAATTTGTTTTCCTGTATATAATGGCTACTTTGAATTTCAAAGAGCCCTAGAGCAGGTATTGTGTTTTAAGATTATTGAGAGGGCAGTAATGGAAAGCCCTTAGAATTCTGAAAGCCTCCATCTGCATGAATGTCACACGCACGCACACACACACACACACACACACACACACACACACACACACACACACACACACACACACACACACAGCACTACACCCCATGGTGAAATCCGACACATAAATTATTATTGCCTCAGCTCGTTCTCTTGATAATAAAACACAAGCGTTCAGAGTTGGCTGCCAGTATGTCTTCCTGATTGATTGGAGGGTCAGTGGATAATCCTTAGATGCAAGTCATTTAGCCGCTACATATTAACAAAGCCTGTCAAACCGAGCTAATTAAGGGGTATTAAAATGGAGATGACAGTGCTTGGCAGGACATCACGGATTCCGGTCTCTGTGGATTTTTTCTGCTGTTGGCAGGAATTCTGTTTGTGCGCGAGAAAGTAAGACCGCGTATTTAATATCTCAATAGTGGCAAACCGTGTTTATGTATATTCATGCGTATATATAAATGTTCACGGTTGTAGTCCAAATTTTTAGTACTTCTCATAGGTCTGTTTTTCATATTTGATGAGTGTGCTGTTGGTATTCATTGATGAAAGTCACAAACATACTGAAAGTTCAGACACTGAACTGCCTCTTTTTTGTTTTGTTTTGCTTCTGAATATGTATCTGTATTAAAAACCCAGTGTCCTCGGTCAAGAAAATAGCAAAAAGTTTTTTATTTTTACTATCAATGGCTTTATGTTTGCTCTGTTTATTTTTGCATAGAGTGGCTTTCTGTCACAGGCAGACAGTCACGGTCAGAGAGCAGACTGTTGTGTAACAAAAGCCACGGGTATTCACTCTCCTGCTGATGTCTCCTCTTATCTAACTTCCAAACCTGAACTATCTTGTTCTCGGCCTCTTGAATGACTACCAAACAAGCAGCTATGCACAGCAGTACACTGCTAATATCAGTTTCTAGTTTCTAGTTAGCTATATAGCTGATCAGCTTGACCACATGAATGAGCTCAAAAACGTTCCTGAAAATGTCACATTTACCTTCGCCAAGGAGGTCATGACTGTTCCCATGCCTGATGGTTGGTTTGTAAGCAGGATCACACGAAAACTACCAAACAGATTTCTAAGGCTTGGGTTGACAATGTGTCTCTGCCCAGAAAAGCTTTTTGCGAGTTGATTTTTGAGTTTCATTCCCAACTTGTCCAATTCTGACGCACTGGGACTGTAGGTCAGGCCGGCCGTCAGCGCAATGCGTCAGTTTTTGATGGGTTGGGAGTGAGACTCAAAAATCTACCTTTTTCTTACAAACATGACCTCTTAATTTAGTTGTGAATCCATATGAAGGGGCAGATCCAGGACATTTTATTTACTTTCTTTAACATTACAAGATTTTGTTTTGACATTTTCATTTATTTTTTTAAGGAATAATGCATGGACCTATAAGAAAAATATCAGGCGCATTAAGGCGGTTGGTATCCGTGGTTGAGTGCAATTTGATGCAGGTCCGGATGAAAAGATGACTTCAAGAGGACAGGATTGCTGATTCTTTAAAAGATATATGTAAGTGATATTCTAATTGGTGCAATGAAGGGTGTTGTGGGTAACTGGAGGGCGTGGGAGTTCTCAAAGGAATCAATGCAGACACCCCCCAAACTTCTGAAAGATGTGATGCAAACATGAGCATCAAGTGGGCAGGTTGATTGTAAAAAAGGAAATTCAGTCATTTTGACTGAAAGCATTTAGAGATCTTCAAGTCTCGTGATTGATGTGCAGTTTATTTGTCTGAAGCCCTGAAATAAACTCACGTGACTGCAGCTCTGGCAGAGGTTGTTACTACTATCTGGCCGGTAGACATTTTGCTGGGACTCTAGTTATATATCTCACTTAAAATTCTCCTCACTATGTCATGGGTTCCAGTGCACAAAAAACTGTGTTTAGAAGAGTCCTCTCTATCTGTTCTGGCTAACGACTGAGCTGTGTGGAGCAGAATTAGGAGTTCCAGGCAGCAGCAGCAGCAGCAGCAGCAGCCAGGAGCTACAAAGGGACGCAGCCACAGCCATGCTGAATAAGGTGACCCGAGGCAGATTATTTGCAGACAATGAGCTGTGGATTCTGGCAGCTTTGCCTCTTTGTCTCGTTCCCCCCTCCATCTATCACGACAAACTCTTCGCTGCCACGAGTCCTTATCACATCCTACCCCTTCGTATCACTGGCTGACACCCAGACTGGCTGATGATCCGGCCCCGCCCCCTCCGTTGCCCCATTGTTTTCTGCTTCATTTATCCTCCTATGAATGGCGCACCTGTCTCATCTCACCTCGATCTCACGGAGCCCCCTTGTCATCTGTCCATATCTCCTTTGAACTCCTCTCCCTCCCAAATCATTTTCCTTTTCCCGTCTTGTTCAGATTGTGCTGCTTCTCCTCCTCCCAGCATCTCTCTCCTCCTCCTCCTCCTTGCCTCAAGACTTCTCGACTTCGCAACAGTTTTTGGGAAAAAAAAAATGCATCTCTGGCTGGCATTGGGGCGAACTTTCAAGATGTCAGTCCTAATTTCAACCCTGACTCTCCCTCTCTATTGTTTCATTATCTCTCCCTCAGCAAAAAAAAAAAAAAGAAAAAAGAAAAAAAAGAAACACCAGATAGTACACAAACAGAAAGGTAGCATCATCCCCTTATCTCCTCTGCAGCCCTGTATTTCTCTTGGACACTCAATCTTGTGCCTCGTAGATTTGTTTTTATTTCTCTCCTCTTTCTCTTTCCTCGCATTCCACACCTATTCTGCTCCTTTCCTCTTCAATTTGTCACTTTTCCTCATATCTATTATTTATTTTCCATCCTTGTCTCTCTCTCTCTCTCTCTCTCTCTCTCTCTCTTCATTTATTGCTCCATCCTAGCTCGATCCCTGAGCCTCTGCAGAAACAGAGAGTGATGACGAAGATGATGAGGGTAGAGGATGGAGAGCGAGGGGATAAATATAGAGAGTAGCCCCCCTCCCCTGCTCCTGGGTGAAAGAGGACAGTTTTAGTCATTATAACGAGTGTACCCTGATTAAATCCCAGCAACGCGCTCATTTTCTCGTCACACGATGAGGAACTTGCATCGACTTATTTATTTTCCTGGAAGTTGAGCCTAACCTTTGATGAATTTGATCTTAAGAATGACTGTAGCAGAAAACCGTGGACAAGTACTCCTTTATGAAACCTTACTCTGATGTTGAAACGATCTTATCTTGATGTGAAGTGATTTTCCTGCTGCTTTTTCAGGGGAAAAAGTATAGGACGCAAAGAACATGAAATATGAACTCCCCCTCTGTCTGCTAGCAAATGTCTCCTTTAAAAACACACCCAGTTTTGTCGCCACTAAAAACGTCTGTTTATGTCTTCAGATGTCCTTCATAATATCCAGTGGTTGGCTGTTTGGCAGCCTTGTTTGGCTTGTAATGCCACGTCTGGCCATTCAGCTGGATTATTTCTTCAAGAAAAACAAGATAAGGAGAAAGTACATGAAGACAGACAGAGAACATTGAGTTTGTCAGTGAACCTTTTCCGGCGTGGCACTCACAAATTGAGCTGGGGTTGTAAGAAGCGGGTTCTGGTTTCTTCCTGGACTGACAAAGCATTTCTATACCCCAGACTCTGTTCATCTGTTTACACTGTTGCGTGGTGATGACCTGGACCATCAGCAATATGTCATGGTGCTCCTTGTTTTTGTCCTCTAAGTGTTCCTATGTTTTCCCTTGATAATTGTGCGTGTGCATGTGCGTGTATCTCCTCGTGCATGTGTGTGTGTGTGTGTGTGTGTCTCCTTGTTTGCGTTAACCATGAGTGGGATTTGGTGGGTAGGTTTCCTGTGTTCAGCGTTTTGAATAGACTTGGCACCCGTATGCGGTGTGTGCGTGCTTATTTCAGTCATCAGTATTTCCCCATCTTCTCTTTATCTTAGACCCCAAAATAGAATAACACATTAATATTCAAATACTGGTGACCTTGTCAGGCCAGATTTCTCAGTAGCTTGCATACTTATTACTATGGCTACTAGAGGTCACTGCCTAAATGTAAATATGGTGCGTAATAAGCTGCTTTCACAGTCTACAAGTGAAACTCGAAAAAGTTGAATATGGTGCAGAAGTTCATTTATTTCAGTAATTCAACTTAAAAGGTGGAACTAATATATTATATAGACTCATTACATGCAGAGTGAGCTGTTTCAAGCCTTTGTTGTAAAATTGATGATTATTGCTTACAGCTTGTGAAAATGCCAAATTTTAAAATCTCAGAAAATTAGAATATTACATGAAATCTATACAAAGAGGATTTTAAATACAGAACTGTCAGCCCTCTGAAAAGTATAATCGTGCATATATAATCAGTACTTGGTTTGGGCTGGGTTTGCTTTGGATGCTATCAGCCTGGGGCACTGCTGAGGTGTTATGGAAGACCAGGATGCTTCAACAGCGGCCTTCAGCTCTTCTCCATTGTTCGGTCTCATGTCTCTAATCTTTCTCTTGGCGATGCTCCATAGATTCTCTATGGGGTTTAGGTCAGGCGAGTTTGCTGGCCAATCAAGCACAGTAACACCATGGTCATTGAACCAGGTTTTGGTGCTTTTGGCAGTTTGGGCAGGTGCCAAGTCCTGCTAGGGAATGGAGTCAGCATCTCCATAAAGCTTGTCTGCTGAAGGAGGCATGAGGTGCACTAAAATGTCCTTGTAGATGTCTGCATTGACTCTGGACTTAATAAAGCACAGTGGACCAACACCAGCAGATGACATGGCTCCCCAGATCAACACGTACTGTGGAAACTTCACACTGGACTTCAAGCATCTTGGATTGTGTGCCTCTCCGTTCTTCCTCCAGACTCTGGGACCTCGGTTTCCAAATGAGATGCAACATTTGCTCTCATCAGAAAAGAGGACTTTGGACCACTGAGCAACAGACCAGTTCTTTTTTTCTTTAGCCCCAGGTGAGACGCTTCTGACGTTATTTGTTGCTCAGGAGCGGCTTTCCAAGAGGAATACGACATTTGAAGCCCATGTCCAGGATCCGTCTGTGTGCGTGATGCAGTAACTCCAGCCTCAGTCCACTCCTTGTGAAGCTGCAGGCTGCGGTCATCCCTGCTGCTTGTGCACCTTTTTCTTCCACACTTTTCCCTTCCACTTAACTTTCTATTAATGTGCTTTGATACAGCACTTTGAGAACATCCAACTTCTTTCGCAATTACGTTTTGAAGCTTTGCCTCCTTGTGGAGGGTGTCAATAATGGTTTTCTGCAAAACTGTCAGGTCAGCAGTCTTCCCCGTGATTGTGAATTCTACTGAACCAGACTGAGAGACCGTTTAAAGGCCCAGGAACCCTTTGCAGGTGTTTTGGATTGATTAGCTGATTAGAGTGAGACACTTTGAGCCCACAATATTTAACCTTCTCACAATATTCTAATTTTCTGAGATTTTGAATTTGGGGTTTTCATTAGCTGTAAGCCATAATCATCAAAATGATAACAATGAAGGCCTGAAATATCTCACTATGCATGTAATGAGTCTATATAATACATTAGTTTCACCTTTTAAGTTGAATTACTGAAATAAATAAATGTTTGCACGATATTCTAATTTTTTGAGTTTCACCTGTATATGGTTGTTTCTGTTGTTACAGCTCAAATTATATCAGTATGAAATTAAGACTTCAAAGTTATGATAAAGTACAACAATGACAAACTTTTAATTAACGACTCAGGGAACAATTTTAGTTGATGACTCATGTAACCTATCATTAGTGAGCTGTCAAACTGCGCCATAAGGCATCTGAGTTGACTGACATTACATTTTTTTAAGTAGAGCTTCTAGCTGTTACTTACACAAGGGGCATGGACACACTGGGCTGTGAGAACGGACTAAGACTAAGAGCATATTCATCCAGGAGCATGATGATGCTATCTCTGTGATGCAACTTGTGTTGTTACAGCCTGACAGTCCTGAATCCATCACTACCTACATGAGTTCAAGGAGAGTTTCTAGCCTTCTATTTTATGTTATTCTCCACCACTGCCTACATCCCACAGCAGCTTCATCCATAGCAGTGCACTGTCAGTTCAGGGAGGGATGCGTCACTCCCCTAACTTTGTTTGAATGCTCGAGCAGCAGTTGGCTGGATTATTGACCTCGACTCAAGCCCTGTAGGTACAATAAGACAAGAAAAACTGAGCTGCGCGTTGATTTTACATTAAAGCTGGCCTGTGATTTACAACCACAGAGAAAGTCAGAGTTTATATTGTTGCATGTTTAGCTGACCTGGTTTGCACCGACTCCTCTGGTTACATAAGCAATTAATCAGAAATAATTAATTAGACGTGTGCCAATTGAACACTCCATTTCCCTATAATTAGTACAATTTTCAATGGTCTACTCCAGTAACCTTCATACGACACTACAGTTATGATCAGGCCTTCTGTTCAGAAACTATTACAAAACCAAAAGTTTCTTGTATGTGTGATGGTTTGATCTCCTTTCAATCGGATACACTAAAGCAGGGGTGTCAAACTGATCCAGTAAAGGGCCATGTGACTGCAGGTTTTCATTCCAACTAAGCAAGAACACACCTGATCCAAATAAGGTGTGTTCTTGCTTGGTTGGCTGATTGGTTGGCTGATCCAAATCAGGTGTGTTCTTGCTTGATTGGAATGAAAACCTGCAGCCACATGGCCCTTTACTGGATCAGTTTGACACATGTGCAATAAAGTGTTCTGATATTAAAGGTGCACTATGTAGTTTTGAGGAAGACATTTTTAATCAGAAGAGAAAGATCTTCATTGGCTGCCGAACAAACTGACATTAAAGGACATCACAATTTAATACTGTTTTACTTTGTTTATATGTGGCGGCCCCCGCCATCTTTCAAGCTTCAAACAGTGTTCTGGGACCTAATTTTCCTCTGAGGACAGCTTGTTTATTCAGGTATGGAAAAGATTATTTTTCTGAGTTTGTAATGGTACCTCATTCATATTGTAAATATTAAAATTTGAAGTTTCAGTATTTCTCCAGTATTACATACGTGGCACTTTAAATATCCTAATTTTGCAATAAAACCATGATCAGACGCATACAGACTATACAGCAGGGATCTCAAAGTCAAATTAGCTCCGAGCGCTGCAGGAATTGGCATCTTGTAGGCGGGTCACTACAGCATTCAAGTGCTACAAGAAAGCACAAAATTTCAAAATGTTTCATTCTTATTTTCATTATTAGCGTAGTTGTACAAAGAACAGTAGTTTGCATAGATTTTTATATTTTTTTCTCTACTCTTTTATAACTTACTGATTCCTTGCGCTGAACTAACAAATTAAATACATTTGTACTTTACTATTTCTTGCCAGACACCTGGCAGCACTACAAATCTGTATGCACATAAGCTTTTAACAGTGAAAATCTTGTTTTCCTTATAAATTACTTATTTTAAACATTGCACAAGGCTTTCTGTGTAGTCAGTGATCCAGGCATTATGCCAATTACATTTCTTGCCCACCGTCCCCCCATCATTTTACTTAAAAAAAAAAAAAAAAAAATCAATAGTCCGACGACGGATGCTGCAATTACAAACTGCCATAAGCGTCGACTCTGCACAGCAGCAGGGCCAGCATGAGAGTCACACAACACAGCAACAGGAAGCATATTTCACTTTTAGCGTGGAGAGAATTTGGAGAGCTCACTGACAAGGTTAAGGCGAAGGGATTTGTTGTCAAATCGAAAAGCAAAAGTGCCTATTTGGCAACGTGCCGGATTTAATGTCAGTGATAACAGGTAACCTGATAACAATATTGAGGGAAAAGGATTACCTGACCGAGAAAAGTTGGAGGTGTTCAGCCTTTTGCCTGCAGCTCTTCATCCAACGGCTCCTTCTTGGTCATTACTCCCGGAGACTTAAAATTGATCTGCTGTCTACAGATGCTGAAAACAGCCGCTGTTCTGCTCCGTCGACGCATTTTGATGAACGTGCAAACTGACTTTGAATTCCCTGTGACTGATTAACTTCAAAATAAAAGTCAAGAGCATTTTTTTTTTAATTTAATATTGTTTCTATTTCAATTGTATATGAAGGTGTGGTTGTAGCTATTGCCCTGGGCCAGTGATTTGAAACCCCTATACAGGGTTAGTTTTTCATTTTCAGGAGTATCAGGTGGGTACTAATCTAATTTGAGCAGACAGTGGTGCAATTGGGTAATTAAAGCCACTTAGGAGTAGACGATTAAAATGAAGCGCTAAGCCTGAAGGCTAAGGTTATGTTGGATAACTTCACCATTTCTTTCTTTTTTTTCTTTTTTTTTTATCAGCAAAAGCTGAGTACGTTTTTTTTCTCTGCAAAAAGAGGAGGACGATATAATTAGTCTCGATTCCTACGGCGTCTCGCTGTGGCTGGATTCTATTTAAGAGTCATTTTAATAATACCAATTTCATGTGCAGATTTTACAGTGACTTACTCAAATCTTACCAAACACTGAAAGAGCAGTTTAACAGCTGCAGGGCTGTACGTTAGGAAACAATCATAGCAATAGAAGGGTCAAGTTACTCTATGAATAAGGTGTGAAGTGTAACCTCTCACAAACAGCACCAGCAGCTTGGCACATCAAGTTGTTGTTAGGTGCTAATGTGAACCATGTTTCCTACTAACATTGTTTCCGTCACTACAAACCTCTCAGACAACAGAAAGTCTTACTGACAGCTCGGGTGGATCAAATATTGAGGAGTAAAAAAAAATCCAGAATTTGTTTAATTTGTCAATATTTTATTGCGTCCATCCACCAACCAGACCACCACGTCCTTCCTCTCTGCCTGTCTACATAAAAAAAAACAACTTCTTCCTTCCAGCTGAACATTGGCTCTGACTGTAGCTCTGCACTTTGGAAATCATCCGATATGGATGTATTTCCCCAAGACTCTGGGCTGCTTTATTTAAACGTTTTTAAAACTGAATGTCTGTCATACAAAAATAAGTACTTTTTTTTTTGACAGATGATGCTCTTGTTAAAAACTGAAATGTAATACTCCTTTTACATTTTTAGGACATTATTGATTTTCACCACTTTCTAGCCGCAGTTTTTAGCAGACGGTTGTAAAGTTTGCAAGAACATACAAGTACAGAGGCTTTGAAAGTCTGTTATCTCTATTAGGAGGACTTTTGTATCCCTGTTCTGGAGTTTATGACCCGGAGCAGCAGCTTTCATATTTAGATTTTTAAAAGAAAATTATTCATCTAAATAAATGTACTGCTCCTCAAGATGATGATAACCATTGATAACATCCACAATCATACTAAAGGTAATTCTCTACTCATAGTGTGATGTATATCCTCTTTTGGATGCTTCATGTCCTTTTCTTCCAGTGCCAACTCTAATATCTAGAGTTATCTTAGTGCTTTTTCTTCTAAATCTTTTCACTTTTCAGTTCACTTTGTATACACTTCACTTTCTATAGCACATTTCAAAACCAAGTTACGAGGTGCTTCACAGAATATAGCATACAGTACATGATTAAGCAAATAAAATGCAGTAAATTCAGATGCTTCACAAAATACTATACTGGTGCAAAGAGCAGTAAGCAAGAAATATAAAACACAGAGAAAAAAACATAACATGAACGACGAAACATGAAGAAGTTCAAAACTGAGGTATGAGAATTCGTCTTTTCGCAACACATCCAGTAGAGTTTGCGCTGCTAATGGCCGGTGAGTCAGAGCCAAGTGGCCCAATCCTTCTGTGTGCTGTACTGACAGATGGAAGACGTCTCATCTGTGACATTACAGCATGTCTAGCAGGTTTCACAATGAAATAAAGCACAGTCGTTCTTTCAGTTGGGAGTAACAAATCTGATGTATTTTGAGTCAAAGCACGATTTCTTACAACCTCAAATAAGGGAAGGCAGGAGGAGCGTTAACAGGACGATGAACAGGAGTCTTGGTTTGTGACTCTTGGTAGTCATTAGCTCAGGGACATGTAACAGGGCATATAATGTTCTCTTAGCAGATCATTTACCCTCAGGGATCTTTTGTCGGACCTAATTGTCTGAGGTTTTACAGGGCGCAGTAATACCAAATGAAGAGAGGCGGACGTGATCAAAATCACTAAGTGCAGCGACAGTGCTGCCGAGCAGACATCAGTTTTCAAGTGGCAGGTTTTTAAATGTATGGTCTTCAGATGCAAGGTGTATCTTTGCCTGAAAAACATCGAGACAAAGCAGAACATACATTAGCCCTTTTATAGCCATTATTGAGAAATGGAAAATGTCTACCAGTAGTTAAGTAAACTTTCGTTTCCTTTTTGCAGGTGGCAGACAAAATTGTACAGTGATAGCAAGGTTTAACAGGAAACAAATGCAAAAGCTAAACCTTTCTATTGATCTATATTCTACACATTGTGCAATTTTTGTTAACCACATGATGATGAAGCTGAAAACGTGCCTGTTTACGTTGAAAAAACAACTTTATCTACTTCCTACTCTGATTTTTCCTCTACATTTTGTATTTTTCAGTCATTTGTCTGCACATCGAACAGGTCGGCTGTCACACAGTGTTCTGTCTCGCATTACACAAAACAGAACCCAAGTGAAGAAACGGAGAGGCAGGCAGGTTGCAGACCAAAAACTTAAAAGGAAGTAATAAATGACAGGTGAAGGAAAGTCCGACAGAAAAAAAATGGAAATACCAAACTGAGGACAAACTATAAAACCACGAAGATCAGATCAGAAACACACACGGCCAGGGGAACAGGAACAGGGGACGCGTGGAAGGAAACGGACAAACCAAAGAGTGAGAAAACAAACCAAACTAACGAGGGGATGAGGTGCAGGTGGAGGACGCTGGGAACAGGGCAGCGCTAATGAGGCTGATGTGAAACAGGTGTGGCGGGGGAATCAGGCTGGGCAGGAGCACAGGAACGCTGTACTGCCATCGTGGTCAGTTAGTGGACTGCAGGCGGTATCCGTACGGTGACGATCCACCTTTGAGGTGAGTCACCCTCACCTCAGACCGAGTGGAAGCAATGCAGCCTCCCTCCAAAGGGACGATGCATGCTTGGCTGGTGTCATTTCACACAGTAATTTTACGTTCCCATAGCAGTCCCCCGTGTGATGTTTTCTTTGATGCTCAACTCGGGCGTCTTCGTGGTGGGGTGCTAAGTTTACTGATGTGTTGTGAGCTGAGAGTCCTCATCAGGACTGCATCCGCTCTGACGTTCGTCTGTGTTAGCCCTCCTCGCACATTCAGCGGGGCAGACTGGATACCTTTGCCTGGTTGGTCCACTGTGGCCATAACAGTGACATGGACTGGTGGGGGGCCTTGCACAAGGGGTGTCTGGCTGACGATGCAATAGGTGTGCTTTTTGGAGCCAGGAACACGGCTCATCTTAAGTATTGTTGCCTGCTGCCCATTTTGTGATTTCTAAAGTTAATTTTAAATTTACTCAATGCTGAGCTCTGGGACAAAAGTTTTGCTGGAAACTTTTGATGGGAAAATAAGTTAAGATCTTGTGGTGTAACTTAATATGTCTTTTTGTGCATATAATTCAGGCTAAGTAAAACACAGAATGTAACTCTAAATGCCTGGAGGGCACCTTAGAATTTTTTTTTATGTTGGGTTCTAACAGCATTTGAATTTAAAATGCATTATGTTTGAGGAGAAAACCGTTGGGGCGCTCCAGTATCTCAGTTGGTGGAGCATGCGCCCCATGTGCAGAGGCCTTGTCCTCGCTGCACCGCCATCTCATCTCTGTAAGCTGTCCTATAAATTAAGCCACTAAAAGGCCACAAAATACTTTAAGAAAAGAAAACCCAATTGTGTAAGATGCTCTAGCCAACAAAATGTTTTCAGTTAATTGTGGATTTCTAACAAGAATTTAGTGGCTCAGAATTGTACAGGAAATATGAACAAATGGAAGCACTTCAACAGCTTCACTTTAATTCTGCCATCTGTGGGTTATCTCACTTGCTGCACCCACATTCTCCTCTCACATCCATTTCCGCTTGGAAATTCAAGCCAATTTGTCATTATCAGTCGGCTGTAATTATGCCCACTTTACGGTGCCAGTCTGATGATCCTTTGAGTAAATTCTACAGATGGGATCATCTAAGCACCAGGTTTTAAAACACTTACAGTATGTGAACTAGCCAGAAATGAAGAAGAGCAGAGGGGGAGGCTGTCTTTTATCGCTCATTCCTCCTCCAGATTTTCTTGCGACTTTCCTTAATGAAGTATTTTCTGTCTGTCCTCAGTGGATCGTTTCACCCTGCATCTTCCTGTCCTTGCTGTTTCTATCCAATCTCCCATCCGCTCTATTCATTGATCATCCTATATTTTCTGTCCGTCCGCCTGTCATTTCTCCTCCCAACTTGTTAGCAAAGGTTAAATGAGTGTGGCCTTTTTTCCACTCTGTTGGGCAAATTCAAAATATTTTAATATTGGCTCAGATCAGTCTGCCCCTTGTTCAGTCCCTCTGTCTCTTCCGTCACTCTGCCTTTTTACATCAAGTGCTCGGACATAAATCCGAAAAAAGTAGGCCTAAGTGATCAGATCAATGTGATCAACACAAGGGAAAAATGTATTGTTTGGTTTTATTGTTCATCCCCCATTTTCCATCACTCTGGACAATGTGCTGTTTGACTAAGGCAAATAAAACCATCGTTTTTAAGAAATCCATTGTCATATAAAGGAGACATATCATGCTTTCCCCCTTTTTAATTTCTTTACTTCAGGTTATTACATAGGATTTTGTGCATGTAAAAGGACTTTAAAGTTAAAAAGTCTGAAGTCCACACCAACAGGAACTGCTCATAAAAACACTGCTCCTAAAAAGCTGCGTCTGTAGCCCTGCCTTTAATACCGTGGCTTCTTGACATCATACTCTGTCACCATGTCACACAATCTCAATCAAATTCACATTTGCAGTGAAGCTAACTGGAAGCTGAAAACATGACAGAGCTGACTGGAGACACGGTGAGCAGTGCTGCTTCAGACATGTGTCAGCTGACAAATCAGAGCAGACTGGGTATTCAAGGGTTGGCCCTTAAAGGGATAGCAGCTAAAACAGAGCTGCTGCACTGGACAGCACTGTATGAGACAACTGATGTGTTTTCATTAAGGAATTTAACATCATATTGATAAGATTTAAAACATGGATACATTTACAGAGCTTATAGAAAGGCACAGGATAAAAGTATCTATTCAAAAACATTACGATGTAAAAAAAACTATTTTGTTCCAGTTTCTAACAAGGTTGGAAAGCCAATATTAAAGTGACGTATCACATGATATCAGCATCAAGAGTCTTGGTAGTTGCCAGTTTGTAGGAGAAAAAAACAGTAAAATAGCTGAACTCTATATTACTGTCCTAATATTAGTTATCTAGCATTAGGGATGTAAATGTTGGCTAGTGTTAGCAACATTTATGTCAGCTAGATAGCACTAGCAATGTGGCAACCACTTGACAGGGCAGATGACTTCAACATCTGCGCTGGTGTGACGTAAATTAAATGTAAGGAGGGAGATGGAGTGGCATGTGCAGTGGCTGAATGTTGTACAGCATGTTAACATATTAAAATGACAAATAAAATGATGAACCTGAAAATGAGCATGATATGTCTCCTTTAAGACATGGAGACAAAGCTTGTGCCATATTCTGGGAAAGCAATCACAGCTGATGTGTGAGGAGGTTTACTGGACATAATAGGATAATGTTTTTGACCATGCCTAATGTTCAAGCCATAAAGTCATGCACAGCAAGTTAAGTATGGTTTCAATTAAAGGCCCATGTATATTCTTATATGATCTTTGAAAATTAAGTTCTCCTGTGTTCCTTCCCAGGCCCTTTGTTTCCCTACCTGCCCACCAGATGTCTTCCCACATGCCAGTGTCTTCCTGCTCACTCTGACAGCTGTGTCTAATTAGTGATTAGCGCCTGTACGTCCCTCTGTGGGTTCTTTAGCTGCTGAAACTCGGAGAAAGTCTGTCTCTGTACTTTCCTGCGAGCAAACTTCCTATTTCATCATACGGCTCAAACTTTTATAGCGTTTGTTCTGCTCCATCCCTCATTTAGACAAAAGGCATCCCCACTTACTAGAAAAAACTTTTCGTGCACGAGCACCTTCATTGTCTTCATTTATCTTAGGTTAATGAGGATTGCTGCAATAAAAGTGGGGCAGCAGCCAGGCTGGCGGTGAATTAATATGCAGAGTTTAAACCCAGTGAACCACCGCTACACCTTTAGGTAAAGGGCACATAGCTCAGTCAGGACCACTTTTAGTTTTTGTTTTTTAGATTTGTATTCCTATTGCACTATATGGCTCTGTTCTGGGACTTTCCTGCTCTTCTGCTTGTGTACGTGGAAAGCCTAAGGCAGGGAGAACAGCAGCAGCAGCAAAGACCCATCAATTACATTGGTTTGTCAGACACAGCATGAAAAGGAAGAGCTGGGGTGGAAGGGGGTTGCAAAGCAGCCTGCAGAGGAAGCAGCAAGGCTAGGCAGGCTAAAGTAGTTTAACTAAGGAAATCCATCAAGAGGGGAATCAGCTGATGGATCAGCTGGTCCATCAGCTGATGTGGGCTGGCTTGAGATCAATTTCCATCAGTTGATGTAGCTGGCTTGTGAGCTGAGCTTGACTAAGTGGCCTGAACAAAAAAAATGGTTATTTATACAGAAAGAGAACTACTTGTGCCCATGTTCTATAGGAGGCTGATCACTGAAGCTGTCTTTTTAGCTGTCCTGAATTATGGTGACGCTATCTATAGGCATGCCTCTGTCTCCATTCTTACTCCACTAGAATGGGTTTATCACTGCACCCTCAGAGTCATGACTGGTGACTGTTATTCCACTTGTCATTGTATTCTATGTGAAAACGTTGTGTGGGCACCTTTTACAGGAAGACGTGACAGCCATTGGTCTCTGTTTTTTTTTTTTAAAGCCTTGAAAGGCAACATGCCTGTTCTTTTATTCTATTAAACTAGGCACAGAGTCACTACTGAACACGCTTTAGTGATTGTATAATGCCCGAAGTTCCTCGGGTAAACACTACATTTGTGAGAAATGCTCTCGGTTTCAGTGGTCCATTCACTTGGAACATTTTACAACGTACATTCAAACTTGATACCTGAATGGTTGTCTGCCATTCATCTTTTATTCACCTCAGATTTAATTGTGTTTTGTCATGTTAGTTTGCAATTTCTTATAATTTTTCCATTTTGTTGGAATTCTTTCATATTGCTTCTTATCTATTATCATTTTTTATGTACCCATTCTATTTATTCGTTCTGTGATTATGTTCATTGTTTCTGTTTGTTATCACACTTTTGCACCTATTTTTTATTTGTGTCCACAACAACATTGAAAATGTCCAAAAATCCAGTGATTTAAACAAAGGTTGAATGAATGAATGAAAGAACACTATGCTCAGTTTGTTGGGTTAAACATGTAAGTTAGAAAACCCAACTACATGCTTCAAATTTGGTACTTTTATGTTCAGTGCTGTCATGCAAAACTCTGTGAGCAATCAAAGAGACTCCATCAGCAAGGCTGACCAATATCAGAGTAGAAAAGGACAATTAATGACATTAAAGTCTGTGATTTATTTTTTTCCATAGACCACTCCGAGCAAGTCATTCTCCATTATTCAAGCAATCAGCCTTTTTCTCCAGCAGACACTCTGACTTGTAATTGCAGGAAAAGCTTCTGAATGGAATTCAGACATTGTTTTTTCTTTTTATTATTATCTACACCTATTCTTCTCTACTGTGACATGTCAAATGTCTGCTTTTTTATTTGTACACAAACATGTTGTCAGTGGAAATGCTGATGCTGAATGCAGTGTAACTTGTTGCATTTTGAAATCCAAATTAGGTCAACCTTGTAAAATAATACCAACAGGAAACAAGCCACAACGTTCAGAGGGAGAGATAGAGATTTTCCTCCTCTCTCCATCCTACACTGCTGAAAAATAGCTAATAAAGACCAATCAGGACTTTCTAAATGAAGTATTATTTTTGAATTATTATTTGAATGTTTAACTTTATTGAGACAGAAACAATCACTGAGAGATTCAAACATCTGTAAAAGAGATATAAACAGAACAAAATAACAGAGTGGTTGGGGAGTAGGAGGAGCGAACGCAAGTGGGACAGGCTTGCAGTGCTTCGGCATGGCTGCATCACAAATCCAGGGAGTGCAGAGTAATGTCATACTTCAGAACAAATCATCAGAATGCACATCCACACCAGCCAGCAAATCATCAAGGTGCATGGGGTGGCTTGTTCATCATGCATTCATGACTTCAATTTCACAGTGATACAAACAGCAGTCAAGGCACCAAAAAAACAAAAACAAAAAACAAACAACAAAAAAACAAAGGAGGAAAACACAAAACAGCAAACTACTGGAAAAACTGACATTGAAATATAAGAGTATGGGTAAAGATATACACAATAGAGGGCATTTATTGTTTAAAGTATCTAGACATTTTATTTGGATGTTGTCACGTTTATACAGTTGGTTGAGCCCGCATCTACACACTGCTTGTCATGTGTGAACTTCAAAGCGTTTGTTTGTGGGTGTGTCTTTGTTAGTGTGGCTCAATTCACAAATGGATTTTTAAGGGGAATTATCTGTAGCCCAGAGGATGTCCTGTTCCATTTTAGCAATTCACATAAGTCTTAGTCTCTTATAGCCAGACCTAGCTCCACAGCACTGTGTCAGTGCTGGAGAAAGGCCTGGTTGCACCAGTTCTGATTCTGTCATGGTTTGGGTTTTTTGGTTTCGTAATTTCCTGTTTTATTTTTAGATTATGTGCTTTAACAGATTCTGGTATCTAGTCGTCCATGGCAGCATTCAACCCTTCATGCAGCAATGGTTGACTTGCAAAATAGTGTTAGGGGGAAACTTGGTCAGCCCCTGGGGAAAAGAACCCTGACATTAAAATGGCTAAAACCCTGCAAAGGCAAGGTAACAGCTGCAAGCTTGTTTCCATTTGTACTGTTAGTACACAGGTTAGAATCACAATCAGAATCCTTTTTATTGCCAAGTAGTTTAAACATACAACAAACTTGCTGTGTGCTGTAGCTGCAAAACAACAAACAATGCTGAAAGGTCAATTAAACACTTTATGCAGTCTACATCCAGTGAGTTAGACGACATAAACCAAGACATGAAGAGTGATTTATTGAGATTACATCACATCTGAACAGTCTACAATTAAATTAAATGAAGTGAAATGGCTTAGAGTAGCTGATCTCTTCAAGTAGCTATGATTAAATATGCTTGAGGTATTATTATTTTTTTTTTTTTATCCCTGACTTGAATTTAACACCAGCTTTAGACAACAACTTATCAAGTCCTGGTCCTCCATCTTCTGTTAGCATTATATAACGTATGCGTTTGCTAGTTTTAAATGCCACATCGGTAACATGGCAAGTTTTGATAACCCAGACCAACTCTATACACATTGAACCAAAACAAAATTGGCAGCCGCTGGATGCTGGATTGATTCCACTGTTTGTCACGACTTCAGCTGGGCCCCTGCTGTTTCCCCTGCCATATAACAACTCTTCTGTTATGTCAGATCCGGCCAGTTCCTCCTGCCCTGCGGAAATCACCTGCTCCACCTGCTCACCTGTTCCCCATCTCCCTCATTAGTATTGGAGTGTATACACCAGCCTATTTCCACTCTTTGGTTGCTAGATTGACTGCTTTGCATCCACCCCAGCGTTATAGCCTTTGTTAGCCTTCCCCCTAATTAATTCCTTTATGGAGAAGTTTTCCACCCAGTATGCACCCAGTTCTGACCCTTGTCTATTAATTGACTTGAACAGAAGTGAACTTTTGTCCTAACCTTTCTATCTATAAGTTGGGTTCAAGCCTGCAATTGTCGCTCAAGACTTAAATCATGACTTAACAGACTTAGTGGACCAAAATTGTTTACCTGCAAATGTTGTTTTGGTAATGTAGCTCATACTGTTAAGCACTGATTGATTGAAAACAATGTCAAAGTAAGGAATGAGATCAGTTTATCTTGAAAAGAATCATAATCCTCAATACCACAGCGCATCCTCCCCTGGTGCTTTGATTGTAGCCTTGATCTTGGATTCTGGGACACTGCTTTCTACGTATCCTGTCTCAAATGTTAAAGAGCTCTTTCATCATGGTTATCATCACATGAATCAAGGACTTGTTCTCCATTTGTTTTGGTCTTAGGGCTAGCATTTGGCCTGTTTTATCACCACTCATAATGCTTTCATTAAAATCCAGTGCTAGAAGTGTACTCATGGCACTTCTCACTGATAATGTTTTCTACCTTCTAGGTACTGGGGCGTACTCATAATGGCCCTACATGTTATAGCCCTTTGTTTGACACTAAAAGTAGAGAGAATAGAAAGCATCCAGGGATTCCATCGGGAATACAAGGAACCAAGGGAGACCCAAGCCTGATGAACAAAGTGTTATTTGTTTTTGAAATGGTTGCCCCCTTGGTTGAAGATGCAGTTTGTAAGATAGTAGTAAGAGACATTGTGTTATCAACCAAGGCCCAATCCAATTTCCAAGTTATATCCCATTTTTCGCTGACATTTCCCCTTTTGAAATTGGACAACCCTTCAAGACCCTCATATGTCATCAATTGACATCAATGGTTTTTACATTACATGTACATTTTCAACATAGAGTCCTCTGCTGTGTTGATTTATCTTGTGTTACTGTGGCAACTCAGGTATTATCACAATGCCATTTGCCATTTATCTGATAGCAATAGAAAAACATGGATGCTCACAATTTGCTCAAGCCATCAAAGAGAAAAGAAAAATGCTTCATTACCGACCACTAACATTGGCAGTGCTTTATACCCTGTCAGTCTCTACAGATATAAGGGAAACAATATCATGTGCACCAACTTTGCTGCTGGATTTTAAAAACATTTTGGGCAGCATATACAATCAAATGGGGGTAATGCAACAATGAAGTGCATTAAAGTGTGAAACTTTCATACACAAACCAGCAAAAACAATGTCACATTAGCAAACCTGCTCGTTAGCTATCAGCAAACTATTCATGATGGTTTTACTTGCATGTTATAAAGAAAACAACCATAATACATCAAAACAACAGAAATTTATCACAACCTTTAATTTTGAAGTATACCTCTGAAAACCTCTTTTTTAAGGGCCATGCAGCCTTAACACTAAGCTCTACCCCTCTATCTCAACAAGAATCAGTCTAAAAGTTAGGGGCAAGGGGCATTATTAAGTTATTGATGTTGAATTTAACACGGGCTCTGGGATTGGACCCATTTGCAACATTGTAAAAGGAAAAACTAATTAATGCTGTTCATCCTTTATTCACAATATTCAGGTTATAATCACATAAATCAAGGACTTGCTCTCATGTGACCCAATGAAAAAATGAGTGCAAAGTGAACATCCAGTTTACACAAAAATGTCACAGCCATGAGCAAATTGGATTTTTGTTCTTCTGTGTACAGCATGTAGATGGCAATTACTAATTTCTAGACAAAGCATAAAATCATTAGCAGCATGTGGCTGTTCAATACCTAGACTGGCTGCTTAACTGGAAGAGGCCTTGAAAGACTCAATAACATTTAAGACTTGAATTGATGCTATCTAATTAGATTTAATTAAAACAATAAATACAGTGTTATCTGACTCTCAGCTGTGGTAGGTGTTTGTCTGGTGAGATGTTTTGGATGATCGTATTGATCTTTATCACAGATTTCTTCGTCAGACATATTGGTGCCTGCTCACGCTCACCGATGGCCTTTAAGCTGCTCCCAGCAGATTGAATCTGGGATTGAATTGGACTGAATGTTTTTGCAGCATTGTAAATCAGCCTGAATCTTTATGTGTTGTGGCATGTTCTCCTTGTCAAGTTTGAAAATTAATTTCTGAGGCTCCCAAGCTGGTGAATGCCTCGCAACTTTGAGCGTGTCCTAGTCTTGCATGCATCCAATTTTCTTTGGAAAATAGCCATTTGGTTGGCTCACATTCAAGAAAATCAAATCATAGTGTGTTGTTTTGATTGTTGGAACAATATAAGAAATGGGTGAAAATTACACCAACTTTTTTTATATATATAAAACAATTACAACATGATAAAAGCATGATAAAGTCTATATGGGATGAAAACAAATTCACATCCAGGGCACTGACTGCAAAAGAGAGGCTTTTCATTCTTCACTGTCAAGGTAAGAATGGAGGTCTACTGCTTCCTCTAACACATATCATTGTACTAGCGAATGATGGTATATTAGTTTTGACGGCTCTGATGAGACTCGCTGCATAATAGTGTTCCTTCAGCTGTTGCTGGAGAGGCATAATAATAATCTTAGAATAATCGCGAGACCTCCACTGTTTTGTGTATATTCTCTGGCACTAATGAGGATGTTTTGGCTGGTGGCCCTTCTGGTATTAGGCTCTATGTGTTGCAGAGACGCAGAGAGCTGTGTCGAAGCAAAGCACTCTTGCTGTCCTGTATGTGCGTGCTCAGTGTGACAGGTGGGGGTGTTTTTTTTTTGCTGGAACAAGGCAGGCCGAAGTAAAACACTGACCCATAACTCATATTTGTTTGTGAAAATTGGGATGGTCTAGCTCAACAATGCCACTGGCTCTGGTGGTGAATTGCTAGAAATCTAACATTACTATATTTCACTGGTAATAATGGACCCTGCTCGGATAATTGCGGCAAGAAATAGTGATAGGATCCAGCAAAGAGACATGGAATATAAAATAAGATCCACACAATCACCACATTACTGGTGTTCAAAGTGTGCTTTTTGGTGACTGCCGCGAAAGGGTCTGACTGTACTGGTAGTTCTGTGGTGATTTTCGAGGTTAGAATCCAAATAATGGTCACATTTAGAGTTGATCCACACATTCTGTTCGTCTATCCATCCATTCATCCATTCATCCATCCATCCATGGTGGCTTATAACCACAATCTCAGTAGTTTGGTCAATAAGGCTCATGGCCATCATTCAGAGTTAACAAAGAAGATTGAACGTAATTGTTCTTTGTCTGCTACAGCACAGACTACTCAGTGAATCACATGCAGAGCGTCTCCTATTTTTGGAGACAATTTGATGGAATGTTCTCTGTCGGCAGATGAAAAAACTGTAACCAAACAGCCAATCAAATCTTTACATTTTGGCGTTATGTCAGACAATAGCCTGCTACACAGCGCAAGAGCAACAGCCTTCTAAAAACCCCCATTAGGTTAGCAACCTTAGCATTCAGGGGGGAAAAGTGCAGTATAAATGTCAGCTTGTCGGCTAGCTAGCAAATTTGCTAGCCATCTGTGGCTCATTAAACGCCATGTTAACTGCAAACGTACCTGCAGAGTTCACTTCAGTCCATTTAGTTGCTGGTGTTACTCTTCTGTGCCACTGCGTGCATCATACTTTCAGCCACCCGGCTGGAAGGCTGCAGCACAAGTTCAATCATCTTTTTCGTGTTTCTTCGGTTCCCCTGCTGGGGCTCAGCCTGCCAGCATCTGTCAATCAAACTCAGGCAACCAGAGGATCTACATGCTAACAGGAAAAGTGGTCATTCAGATATTCCCCCCCCCCCCCCTTTTTTTTTTAAAAAAAAAAAAAAAAAAAAAGATGTTTTACAATAATTTTGTCTCCAAAAATCAATTTTGACTGGGTTTATGAGCTTTACATAGGGATGCACAGTTTTTGCAGATATCTGACATGCTGATATTTTCCATCTCACTGGTCTGATTGCGGATGTCTGCACTACATATGCACAGAATGTTTCCACTCAGTTGCAGAGAGCATCAACAAATCATCTCTCCAGTAGAGGAATTAACATTTTATTATCATGTCTACGGTTATTGTGATGGCCCGCTGGCAGATGCAGACATACAGATTACACATTTACTGGGCAAAATAATCAAACTACTTCATGTTATTTAATTTCAAAAGCCTTTACCAGCCGATACCAATGATGCACTGCTGTTATTGTGCATCATTAGTTTTGCAATTTATTGGTTAGAAGAAGCGATGTAAGTCCAAAAAGCTTTGGTGCTCCAGCTGAGGTCAGCAGAGTGTGAATGGAGTCTGCGTTTGGCCCCAGCAGGCCTGCAGCACCAGCCACTCAGTGAAAACAGGATCAAATTTCACTTGATGGAATTTGGAGCTTATTCTCTTCTGGCTACGGGTCACAGCATGAGTGTGTTTATTGTATTTGTGTTTTATGTGTGTGTGTGTGTGTGTGTGTTTGTGTATGCACAACTTGTGTATCTGTGTGTCGGCATCTTTCCACTTATTTAACTCACTGCTTCTCCCTAGCCTCTCACTCATCTCTGATTAAATTGCCAGTGTCCACACAAAGGCAGCTTTCCATTTCCTGTCGCTCAGAATTAGTCAATCATCCCTTCATGAGCGACCCGGTTTTGTACCTGAGTCATCTTGGTTCCTAGAGTTAAACTCCCTCTTTAGACATTTTATTAAGGCTTATTTAAAGGTTTTCTTCATATCATCAGACATATTGCTGTTTTTTTTTTCTTGTTATTTTCTTTCAGCCTGGCGTAACTGATTACACCCTTATCCTGCCTCTGTTTTTTTCTTTTCATTTCATCTTACTCCATCTGGTTCCCCTCCCTGCAGCTGAAAAGCAAGTTTCTGTACGTTCTCATCACCCAGCAGGTCATGCCATTAATACCGCCAAGGGGAAGGGTTCTTTCTTCGGAGGAACTGAATGGTTACAACATTATATTTCTATTATGGCTCACACAGGGCGTATAAGATGAACACTTATGACACAGGTATGCATGTTGACCTAACTAATACGATATGCTATTGCTAAATCATAAACAGTTTTTTTTATCCATATGTTTTCCTGGACCTTCAACAGACTTTCATTTCTGCAGCCACCTATGCAGTAATTTCATGGTTAGAGAGGTCTGTCTCTGGAGGCCACATACAGTCATTGCAGGCACAGTCTGATTTACGCTCGGGTGTAAATTATGTTTTTAGGTTTTTTTTTTTAGTTTTTTTTATTTAGAGGATAGAGAATTTATGTCAATTCAAAACAGACAGGTTTCACAAATGTTGCAAAGGACATTGGCCACCTGCTTATGTAGGATTTAAAACCAAGAACAAAACAAGTTCAATGCACCTAACCTTGAAGAAATGCTGCAAAAGTGACAGTAAACATGATAAAATGGCCTCCAGTGGACAAAACGTGACAAAGTGCCCTCTAAGATACTCTTAAAGTTCCCTATTAATGTATCAGGACTCTCTGCACACTGGTGCCCCACCGCATACATCTGTTTTTTTTTTCCTCCACTGCCCCCTCAAAGATCTATCCCTGATCTGGCGTCCCTCAGGGGTCACTACATGGCCCAATATTTTTTCTCATGTGGTCTCCCCTTGTTCAAGTTTATTTTGTTGACCTAGCCGGTCACAAACACAAACAACTGATGGTGTTGTTTTACTTAGAAGGAAAATCTCATTTTAGTAGGGTATAAGTTATTTATTTCTTTAAAAAAAAAAAAAAAAACATCTTTTGTATTTTCACTGGAACTTTTGTGCGTTTCTGACTTATTTCTTTCTCAAATATAGTTCTTTGCTACACCTGAAAATGTCAAATGAAACAACAAAACAAAACAAAAGTCAAATGAAAATCACATGATAAACAATGTGCTGAGAAAAAAACAAACAAGAGAAGGTGATCAATCAAGTGCTGTTGGAAAAAAGAAGCTGCTTGTGTGCTCAGGAAGGCAGAGCTCCACATCCAGAGAGGTGAAACCAGGACTGAATGTTCACTAGCGATGTGATGTTGCACACAGACAAGGTTAGCAGTTTGTGAAAAGCTCAAAAATGAACATTAATGCGTTAAAATGAAAGAGAAATTCACTGAGTTATGGTAACATTTCGATAACTTCATCACAGGTGTGATGCAAGACCCCTGCAAGCTAAGTGACCCAAATTGAACACGCCTGCAATGCTGCTTGACTAACAGTTGCCAAGCTGGGTCTAGGTGCCATAATCATGGTTGATCCTACAATTACCGAGGAACTTAAGCAGTTTTTGTGCTGTGTGTGACGATCACTATGGTGACTGCAGAGCGCTCACTCAGCTCACTGTTTGAAGAACTGTTTTCAGGAGCGCAGTGGGACGAGAGAGGCTGAGTGGACTGGTTGCATTATGCAGTGAAAATGAATGATCAGAGAGACGTTGAACCCCGAGCAGATTGTGAATGACAAGGCTCAGTGTGAATGTGTGTGTGTGTGTGTGGGGGGGGGGGGGGGGGGGTGCACCAGCTGTCACTGCTGTGAAGTCTACAGTGTATATTATCTATACGTCTGTGTTATGTGATGTGATGATGCTTGTTAAAAAGTGTCAGCTTGCTTATGTTGCCAAGCAGTGCATGGGGGGTCCTTATTTTCTGTCATTTCTGTTTAATTGTCTGAGTTTTTTTTTTTTAAGCTTTCCTGGTCAGTTCTAGGAAAAGCTGCACTGAAGAAGGAGGCTGTATATTTATAATTGATTATCAGTTGCATCCACAGGCTGCTACAGATTAGTACTTTTTTTTAGATATGAGGGCTCATAGTATATACACTGACATTTTTTTTCTGTCTATCTAGCAGAAAACTGCTGGACGTGTGCTCATCTGACATATGATTGAAGTAAAACGGTGTCGGAGTTGGTGATGACTCCAGCGCCCTCCTAAAAAAAGTTCAGGGATTTTCGACTAAAAGTGCTCAGAGTGGCCACAAACACACAAAAAAGGCAGAGTGCTCTGAAAAAAGACACAGAGTGGAGCTCTTTTTCCCCAGGTGGCCGCATGCTCTCTCCTCATACACCAGCCCTACGCATGCTCTCTCCTCATACACCAGCCCTACAGGTGTTCTTTAATTCAGGTGTTCCATCATCATATAACATCATCAGGATCAAATGCACCCCACACACGTTCTGCTTGGGTAATATACTCTCCTGCTCCTTCCGTCCCCGCACCTCGCACACGTCTTGTATTTCCACTGCTGCATGGACAAACACAGCTGTGTCCTGCTAAACTGCTTCCTGCATGAATGGCATTAGTGCGAGGGATAGTACTTACCAAACATCCTTTATCCTCTTGGTAGAGCATCTTAATTTGTTTTTACTCAGTCCCTCTTAGGCATGAACCCCACCATTAGAAGGTGATGGATAGAATTTAGCACAATCAAACACCATAATTTCCATCATGATTAGCGTGTTCAAACCAAATACTGTTATTCATGCTATTTATCTCATTATGTTTTATGAAATTGCAGTCCTCTTAGTTGATCCTTTTACTTCCAACTAAAAGCTCTGCATGGCTTATGTCATGTCCCTAAGTGTTGAAAATCACCTGTTTAGTATTTACCACCAGCTCCATATTTCTTAATTTGGAGGTGTTGGATACAGTGTGCACACAAAACAGAAGATTTGCTCAGCGACATTACAACTGTTGACCTGTGAAATGTCAAAATACGCTCTGTCATTTGCGATGCAGCCATAAGGATTTCACAAAGGGCAGATTCACACAGGACTCTTACTGAATGTAACTCAGGGATGTTTTAATCATCACAATAATTTGATGCCCCAGACTAAGGTAAACCTGGGTAAATAAGGCTGAAAACAATACCCTAAGCATATCCATCCTTCTCCTGCCTCTTTTCTCTGCATTCTGCTCAGATGTTTTCCTCCTCCTGTGCTCATCTCGGATGCATTTCATCCGGAGCCTCAGCAGCTTCATTATGGGTATATCATGTCTTGGGCAGCGTTGTAGGCGAGAACTAAAGAAGCTCACCTTTAAGTGGAAATATCTGGTTTCATACCTGACTGAGAAAACAGCTCATCAGCTGCACAGCTGACATGTGTTTTGGTGCAGAGAATTTTAAGTAGGGTAAATAATTCATGCCGCACAGAGGCTTGTATCCTGTTTAAGAAGAGGGATTCTTATATTCTCCCAAGTGATAATGTCATTCGTTGCAGCATTGCTTAATTGTGAAGCTGCCATAGGGCTATATTGTATCCTTCTATCAAGGGTTGTGTTTCTGTTCTTATTTAATTTCTCTCTGCGGTTGTTTTCTCTCTCCCCAGCTGTTTCTCTCTTCAGCACCTCTCCACTTTCACACATGAATCTGTTATTAACATAGTGTGTTTCAACTGCTGTTTAACAGCCTTTTCCTTGTGTTTTGCCACTTCCTAGTGGAAAAAATCCATAAAGTTTCAAATAATGACAAAAGGGGCAGAAGTTTTTTTTTCCCCAGTGAGTTGAATTTTAAAAGGTGACTGGACCGGTTTAATCAATTTGATCTAATTAAATTCATACTGATTTATTGTTGACAGGTTCTTAGAGATATTACAGTATCAAGATAATGATCGAAAAGGAAATTGCTACTTGTACCTGCGCTCGACGGAGACCTTACACACTGCACAATGTGTTTGGAATGGAATAGAATCTAGATAGCGTACTGTTTACTGTCCTGAAGGAAATGTAAGGTAAGACAGGAAATAAATCAGGAAATTATGCACATCAGAGATAGTACTTGACTTAAGAAAAAATTCAAGTTCATCCAACATTTAAACTTTAATACTAAATCAGTTGCTCAGAAGAGGCTAATCACCATGGCTTCTCCTGCTGCACTTAAGGCCTTAAGGATGCGATGAATGTGTGTGTGTCTCTGTATCATTTCAACAAATCTCCATTTCTGTCTGTCTAGAAGTGAAAGCTTAAAATGGCGTGCCTGAATATGTTGATTCTGGTAGAAGTTTTCAGTGATAAAAATGCTGTTCATGTGGCCAAAATGCTGAGAAAAGGTTTTGTTTTAAGAAATACCCATGTATGTGTGGACAGAGCCTTAGTTCCAACTCTACGTCCATTAATACACAACCATATCAAAAAGTTTGACTTCAGGTCACCTTTTCTTTGACTTCTGACTAGGGTTGCCTTTTGTTGAAAGTGACTAAACAGCTGTGCTGTTGATTCCTGTAGATTCAGCATATGCACAGCATAGCACATGTCGGCATTTCACATTTTATTCAAATTGGCATGCCTCGAACCCTACGGAGCCAGAGAGCAGGGGTCGAGCAGGTTCTGACATTTGTAAGGGTCACTTCTGACAAAGGACTCATTCTCCAGTGCAAAGAGTCCAACTCAGTATACCTGAGAGCAGTGTCTATGGAAATGGACATTGTTTCATCTTTGTCATATCGAGGTGGAGGATGAAATCTCACCGATATCGTGGGTAAATCCAACACTAAAAAAAAGACTGGGGCTACGTGGTAGAGGTAAGTCAAACAAAGACTGCTGTAATTTGAGCATGTTGCCTCCCAGCCGAAGGGCGCCCCTTTGGGGACCTCCCTCCATGTTTAAAGTATAGGTGGAAATAATGTCACGTGAGACAAGGCAAGTTTATTTGGATAGTTTCAGACACAAAGCAGTTCAAAGTGCTTTAATGTAACAGAAATGAAGATACATTTTAATGTCCCGACACTGACCTTTAGAACTTGGGTTTCCACTGAGACACTCTATCTCTATCAGACATCATTTAACTGTACACTAGTGCCATTTTAGGTGAACATCGACTCATCCTCTCTTCTGCCAATCACCTTGGGACTCAGTTTTTATCTTTATTTCAGCATTTGAATGAGAAAAACGGAAGCCCAACACCATGTGGAAAAAGGTCAAGGCAGAATAACGTTGCTCAAACCCAGTTCAAATTTATTGTCCGTGTACAGTCACTCTCGGGTAATCTACAGTGGCACAGTAACAAAGGAGGACCGATTTTTCCACACTATTCAACTGGTCAGTGAAAATCAAAGCCTGCTTGATAACGGATTTCTATCGGGCTGTTTTTTGGACCGAAACCCTCCAATAATCCCGGAGTGCATGAGATCACAAAAGGCCTAATTTTTTGGCATTTCCTCACTTCCATCTGTGAGTGTCTTGCCTTGATACAGAATGACACATGGGTCAGAAATCCTGCAGTTTTCCTGGCCAGTCCTGTGTGTGAATGTGTGTGTGTGTGTGTGTGAGAGAGAGAAGAGTTTCACACAGTTTGATTATGATTGGCTTTTATCTGCCGCTACAGCTGTGCTGGCTTTGATAAAGCAGAGACGTGGGGCTTTTTCAATGCGTAATTGTCCACGGTCACTGAGGAATAGATGACTTTGAGTCAAATCAAGCTGAGTGAGGAAGCGCTCTTACAAGGAGCCCATATCCTTTTACCGCCGAAGCAGATATTCTTAAATCAGAGGTCCTTTAATGTGCATGTGTGACGATTTTGTGGCATTCAGCTCTTTTGGTCACTGTTCCAGATGTCAAACGCTAAGGGAGGGGTCACTGCTAATGACTCCAGGATACCTGCACCAGGTGGCAAACATTCAAATGCCACCGAGAACTACAACCCAGAGTAAAGCTGTAATGTCAAGATTTATTTGTACAGCCCCTCACCGCACTTCCTCTACACAGCAGCTTCCTCTCCACAGCCTTTCGTCTGGTTTTAATAAAGTCTGACGACAGGGTTAGCTCTGATTCTACCTTGTGCACTTTTAAACAATATTTCTATCATTTTTTGATAGTTGATTAGTCTTTAAGGACACCTCTGTTGGTTAAAAAAAGGTTATCATTCTAAGGAAATTAATACCAAATGATAACACTAATGAAATAATTGATTTTAAAAGAATGGTATGACAAACTGGTGAGATAATATGCACAGTCCTGTTATCCTGCTTTGTATCAGCATTGTATCCTGTTCATGTTTTTAAAAGGACACATTCATCACATTAAACTCGATAGTCTCCGGAAATATCACTCATATGAAGCAAAGTGTTCTGACTGAAATGACCATGCTGTAAATCTCAAATGTTTAACTACTAGGCTGTAGCAACTGACTCTACTCTGGAGTGCTGCCTGGCATTTGTAGTTTCAATAATTCCTTCTAGTGTGTGTGTGTGTGTGTGTGTGTGTGTATTAATATCATTGTTGGGACATATATGAGTTTTAGAATAGTTTTTAATATTTTACCACTTGTTTTTAAAGCCCTGACTGGTCAGGCTCCTGCTTTTATCCGTGACCTGCTTTTACCCTATGAGCCTGAGCGCTGCCTGAGATCTGCCGGCACAGCCTTGCTTATGGTCCCAAGGTCCCGTCTCATCACAAAAGGTGACCGGGCCACGCTCCATAGCTGTGGAACTCCCTGCCCGGCGATCTCAGGCAGGCAACTTCAGTGACTCACGTTTATTGATTGGCCTTCTCTTAATTAAGTTTTATTATCTTTGTATGATTACTTTGTTGAGGATGTGTGATTTTAAATTTCTAATTTTTAAGTCCAATTTTATTTCTCTTGGCGGTTTTATTATGTTCCTGTCAGGCAATTTTATTTGTTATGTTTTATTTCTGTTGTACAGCACCTTGTAACTCAGTTTTGAAAGGTGATATATAAATAAAGTTATTATTATATACCTGTTTGAATATTAACACATATTGTTTGTTTAATGAGAAAACAATGACAAGCTGTGGTTTTTATAAGGCTCTTCTTGGTGCGGTGACTTCCTGGGATTTTTACAGCATGGTGAGGTTGCTAGGAAACCTGTGTGTGTGTGTGTGTGTGTGTGTGTGTGTGTGTGTGTGTGTGTGTGTGTGTGTGTGTGTGTGTTTGTGTTCTCTCTGTTACAGATGCAAGTTAGGGGTTAGTTTCTCATTTTAACCACTGTCTTGCTGCTCAACCCTACCATAGCGCTTGTTAATTAAAGGGTAACTCCACCATTTTTTACACATTAAAGTGTGTTTACAGGTCTTGAGGAGTACTGCTGCATATGTGAGAAGAGTCGTAAAGCCTTTTGTGGCCCAAGAGGAAGCTGCACGTGATCCGATACATTTGCACCAGCGACGTCACACAGTGGTTATGTTGCCTTGTGGGAAATGTAGTCCAGCATTGCACTCCTTTAACACTGTTGGACTCATTATGGACAGCTTAAAAACAAATGATCGACTTGATACAGCAGAACCAGAGTTATCACCTTCTTTATTCCACACATTCTTCTTCCCTTTCAAAACCTCGAGCCTACATTACCCAAAATGCAACTATGCAACTGTAGTTACATCACTGGAGGCATTTATCATGCAGCTTCCTCTGGAGCCACAAAAGGCTTTATACTACTTATTTCACAAGCAGTAATACTCCCCAAGTAACCCTTTAAACGCCTTGGCCAGGGCCCAAATTTACCCCAAGGATTAGCTCAACCCTTGAGCGTGCTCTGAACTATGCTCACAAGCTAAATATTATGTCACATATGATTATGTATTGTTGCTGTGCACTAGAATCTCATTTTTATTGCCTTTTAACCCCAAGATGATAGAAATAAATCAAGTAAGGAGTTATGAATGTTAATGGGTTGGCAATTTTGACACCAGGTGTCTCTGTGATTTATGTTGCCAGAGTCTTGACATTCTGGTTTCACTCCTGTGCCTTAGTTCCCAAAAAAAGGTTAACAATGATCCACCAGCACCCACTTGAGAAGTGGGGAGATGAAACCTGTAAATTGCTCTATGGCTGTCTGCTATCTGCTGAGTAGAGATACTATCGGTTGGGAGATTGGTGGCTGACCTGTTGAAACACACATGTATACAAGGCTACACATTATGTCCACTAATCACCTTTATACATGTTTTCTAACATTTTTTCCTCTGCGCCCCTGCTCATTCTCTGAAGTGTTAAAATATCTGAGTGCCTTCAAGTGCTCGCCATGATTGTTTCATTCCTCTTAGTGTGCCAATACGGCGGGGACACATCATCCCTGGTGCTTTTAAAGCCACTTACCAAACAGTGCGCTCTGTACACACAAAGTGTTTAACTTAGCCATTAATTTCAGCCCATCGCATTCATGTGACGTTGCCACGGTCAGCTTGAGCTTGAGTTTCTGCCTTGACCACACTGATTATCTTATCTCGGCCCCAGTCTTTGCCTCCCATCTCTCTTTTTGTCTTACCATCTGTCAATTTCTGTCTTGAATTGTTCTCCAGAATTTCTCCCCATGGCTGTCTGTCATAATCTGTATTTTCCTTCAGAGAGGGAAAATTTAATAGATGGGGAAAGATAGAGAGTGGTGACAGAAGGGAGACAGGTTGGGGAAAAATAAAAAAAATCACAGAGGGCACAGAGGGACTTAGTCATACATAGATAGAGAATAATGATTTCAATCTAACTGGCAACTGCACTGTATATGCACTGGATGGGTTTGGTGTTGGTTCAGGAGGACGTGTTACCTGGAGGTCTCAGCTGGATGTTCCGTGGTTCATGGAGGCATGCCAATCAGACTGTGACGGAGCACGGGGGGAAATACCAGAGCTTTAGCCTGAGTCAGTGGACAGCAGCAACGGTGGCCCTCTTCCTTTATCCTTCACATGTCCTGTCTTTTCTCTCCTGGTGTGTGTTGCAGCCTCTTGGCCTGTTCTCACAGAAGAGCAGTGCTGCTTCTCTGGACTCCATGCAGAGCAGCAATTGTTCACTAAAACGCACGTCTCTTCACATTCATTCTTTCGGGCTCCAAACTGTGGGACTTGGGCTGAGCTGTCTAAACAATGGCCCATGAATTCCTGTTCCATTAAAAATGCAGGCCATTCCACTGTAATTGGAAAGACCTCTAATGAGTGAGGCCGAGTGGCCGACCGTGGTCCTCGGAGCTTGACGCCAGAGAGTTTTCTATTGTATTTCTCTTGGAAGAATTTGGATGGTATAAGTTTAGCATTGTAATTGCACTGCATTTATTTCAGTCGTCTTATTAAAATGGAGTTTTCCCTAACTTCACTTGGTACGAACCTGGCCATGCTGAGAGCCCTAACAAGTCAGCTTAATTAACCCTTTTATCCTCAAAGAGAAATGTAGGTGCAGGCAATAAAGGAGACACATCATGCATTATCCTTTCCTTCAGTGTGTTACATAGGTTCTTGTGCTTGTAAAAAGTCCATACCAAAAGAAGTTCCTCTTTCCCACAGAAATTCAGTAGTCCCACCTTTTATTCTGTAGCAGATGTTAAAGAAAGTAACAAAAAAGTAGTAAGTAAGTAAAGTAACAAAAAATGCAAGGATCTGCACCAAAAGTTAATGGGGTCTATTCTGGTCCGAGACCCATCTTCCATCCAAGTTTTGTAGAAATCCAGTCAGGAGTTTCTGTGTAACCCTGCTGACAAACCCACCAACCAACCAGCAAACGGACACAGGTGAAAACATATCCTCAACATATCCATGTGGGATAAGAAGAGCGGTCTCCTGGGTAAAAGCCCGGTGCTTGTTTGATCCATCCATCCATGCATCCTGACCTCCTCTATCAGAAGACTTCCTCTTTTGCATCCGTAATAATTACCATGGGAACTAGAGGTCAACATCTTACAAAAAACTAAAGTATAGGATATGTTAAGTTATTTGCATAGACACCCCCTACAGATGTTTTACTGGGGAGGACCAGGACATCCATGGCGAACATTCAGCGGAAAACTAAACACAAATTTTAACACTACCTTTCACCTTCTTTTGAACTCGCGCCTTTGGTGAAGTTAAGTTGTGTAAGAAAAAGTTCACTAGAAAGGGCAAAAAATGAGGCAGTAGTTTCTGTCTGCAGCGGCTGCAAGTCTGTTCAGTCTTAATTGGTGGATTTCTTTGTTCCTGTGACTGGCATCTTACATAATTTCACTGCATTTCCTTCCTGCCAAATGGTGTAATTGACACATCAACAGCTTTTCTTGTATCACTCTCTTTATAACTGAATCCTTCTCTACATGATACCTTTCTTTGTCTGCCAGCCCCACCAGAGCAGCACCGGTCTCCTGCTTGCTCTGATATTACCAGCCAGCCTCTCCACATTTAACAAAGAGTGAGGTCGCAACCTGCCTGAGCTTCTCTCTGACTGGCGTCTGTGATGACCCCGTTGGGTTTCCCTTGGCAGCAGTAGTCTGCATTTAATCTGCCCTCGACAAAGAAAAACCTGGCAATACACAATTTCTGACCCAAATAAGAAGCGAGCGGCCAAAGATAGCAAAGCAATTACAGCACCGTGACACTGACCCCTCAGTGTTTTCCAGGGAAAAGCCAAACAGTGTGCCTTTTCAGTGTTTTGACAGCTATATTGCTCGGTTGACCGTTGTGCTCTATTTATTCAATAATAGTTCCAGTTGCAGTTAAATCTCTTTAGATAATTCTTCTTGACAAATTCTAGTGTCAGTGAAACAGAGTGAGGCAGCCTCAATACCTGACCCACATTTAAGGTAGTAAGTGCTCGCATTCAGACTAGTGCTGGGTTGTGAAGAGCCTGTAGAGGATATGTGCATAACCAGTAATTACCTCTGAATAAAAGGAACTTGAAGTTTTTCAGGGTACGAGTTTTATTTTAGCCAAAGCTTTAAGATCATTGTAGCCTCATGTTTTGGCTTGACATTTGACATTTACACAAAAAGTGTAGCCATCAAATTCTGTGACAAGGTTTTCACATATAATGCCAACACTATGCTGACATAATAACAGTATTATCAAAGTTATAGAATCTATATATATAACAAATATGAAGTAAATTTGATTAACGAAACATTATGTAGAAATTGGCTTTTGTTTGGTGCCCCACAACAATTGTGGAGTACAAATCCACAAAACAACTCATTACATCCTAGCAATGTTATATGTTGAACTTGTATGTTGCAGTAAACATGTATGTAACGCTGTGATCCTAACCTCTCACTGAAGTTATACAGTGCAGAAACAAGTGACTATATAAATTGAGATGAAGAGTAAATACCCCAAAGTGACAAACGTTTACATGATAAAGCACTTAACTGGCCTTAGGCAGTATGACCCTTGTCTGTCTGGAGCAAAGGAGGAAGTCAGCTGATGTCATTAGTAAGACAGAAAGTCACAGTAGAGAGGAGAACAGGGTGGATGAATGGGTCAACAAAACATCAGACAGCTGTTTGTCTCCTGTTTTTCAACCAACATGGGTTTCACTGAACCGTGACCACAAATGCTCCACGGGGGTAATCATTTCAACTCAAACCACTTTTTTCCCTCAAGTACTTACAGTATTTTATCCCAAACCCAAATTCTTTCTCCCTAACCAAGTCACGTTTGTGCCTGAGCCTAACCAAACCAAATCAAACCAAACCAAACCAAACCAAACCAAACCAAACCAGAGCACTGTTTCATCAAAAAGCAGATTTATATTTAAAAAATAACTAGTAATGATTATAGAAAACTGAAAAAAACAACACAACTTCACACCCTGTCTCCATCCCAATATCAATACGTACAGGTATAACTGAGAATCCTGGCAGTTGCTGTGTTTTTGCACCAGTGTGAGCCAGAGTACTCCACATTCATCATTCATCAGATTCCTGCACATTTCATTCGGATGACGTTATACAGCAGGGGAGGTGAGAGCGAAACATCTCCTTGCCTCCTTTCAACTAGTGAGTCATATAAAAATTTCACTACTAATCAGACACACTTCTAAATCATAATGATTTTTTAGGACAGTGCCGGGTAAAAACATTTGCGAGCGTTGTGATTTATGACAGCCTTGCTCACAAAAAACACGCACATACACATTCAGCTCCCAGAAGCTCAAAGAGAAACATGCCAGCCATTACTATCCGTACAGTGTAACGATCAGGTACAGATTTAGTGCCTCCGGCGTCCATAAAATACCTTCATTTTCATTAACCCTGAACTGAACCTGCGGAACAAGAAAGAGGGACTTTACTGTGACAGCTGGGCGGACGGGAAGATTCACAGCTGTGCCTTTTTTCGATGTTTTATAGCTCATCCTTTCCCTCAGCCATCCGGTCGTTGCATTCATATCTCATCAGTTTCTCTGTGTAGGGTGGCCAAATGGAGCCCGCAGAGTTGTACGTACAGATGCAGGCATTAGAGGAAAAAACACAAACCCCTAATATATAACCTGAGTTCATTTGCTGTCATCTCCCAATGACACTCCATTTAACTGTCCCATTAAACACAAGTGGGCCGGCAAAACCCACTGAGTTATTCATAACAGAGCATCACTGAAGCGCAGTTAAAAACCTGCTCTGAGCCATTTTTTTCCCCCCAAACTGCATCACAAACATACTTAGGTAACATCTCCGTGGCGGAAGAGGGTGTTTCAACATTGCACTACTGAGCGAGTTATTATCGCCACTCAGTGCTAATCATATAAACTATCTGGCTCCGAGAATGTTAGAAATGGATTAATTCGAGTACGGACGAGGATCCATAGACATTCCCCTTCTTCAGTTTAACCGGATTATCTTCATCTTCTTCAGCTCCATGAAATTTCCTAAGCTGTGCCCTGATACACTTTTGCCTGCTGACACTTCTGTGGCCCGAAGTTGCAATAGATGAGAGGAGCTGTTACTCCTTCCAACACAATCCCACTAAGTCCTGTCTAAGGCCCCACCAGCCTGTTCACAATCCCAAAGCGTCAAACACAGCAGTCTGGTCAGTGGCCTTACAGATCCAAGTTTGGCACTATACGTAACCCTCTAGTGCAAGAGTGAGAAAAGTCTTGGTCAGTTGATGGTTGGGTTCACAGGCCTTTCCTTCCAGATACTGGGATCTGTGTTGTTTTTCTGCCAAAGAGTCAAAAGTGAATTGCTTTAAAAGTGCTATGTAAGACACTTAAATCTGTTTTACACCATGGCAGATCCTGAGAGGGCAGGCTTTTGTTTGAGCATCTATGCACACCCTAGAGCCTACAATAGCCAGTGATTGTGAAGACGAGTAACCTTCTCTTTCTTGTTTCTCCTCTCTACTGAGCCACTTACACATCAAGCCTCTGGGTGATTAATGCATCATGTAGCCTAATGTTGCTCAAGGCCCATCATTGCAACTGACCAAATGTTGACAAAATCAATATCGGTGAAGGACATGGTGGTTGAATGGGTGAAGCACAGGTGGTTGTTGTCATATTGATGAATTTTCCTTTCCCAGTTTTGTGGCACTGGTTAGGTTTAGGCACCACACCTACCTGGCTAGGTTTAGGAAAAGATCACATTTTGGGTCAAAATACCAATATTTAGTCACACAACATATGTGAAGTCACTCACATTAACTTACTTACTTAACATAAATCAAAAACAAATCATGTTTGGTCACAAACAGGACATGAACCCTGGGTAAGTCCCAGGAATGACACACCTGACTCAGACTTTTTTATTTTTCCCAACTCCCAAAACTGACATCACAACAACTTGAGTGGCCATTTGCAGTGATGGTCCTGGACAAACATAAATTGTAATGGTTTTTCAAATTGTGCATCACCTCTACCGCTTTTGTTCATTCCTCCCTCTCCCTATTAATCACACTTCTTCTTTCTCCAGGCTGCCCCTCCACCATCAACCATCCTTCCATCTTCATCCATTCTCCAAAATTAATCTAGTAAATGGGCTGAGCCCATGTGCAGCTGAGCAGAACGAGGCATTCTTAATGTGCCCAAATGTGCACCAACAGGAACACACTCGTGCAATCACCGTGGACTCACGGGCACACTCGAATGTAACACATGCTCACAACAAAGCACAATTGAGCATCCCAAAAAAAATCACACGTTCCCAGGCTGCCATCCAAACATCTGAAAGCATATCTCCGTACAGTTTACTGAGTTGGTTCCGCTGCTAAAAACGAAAACAAATTAGATTTACGTGCCCTGTAGATGAACCGGGTAACCCTGTCAAAGCACTCCCTTAATTAGCAACAAGATCCAAGCGAGTGGCAAGGCGGGGCATTATGCGATTGACTTGTTTGGGGGGGGTTGAGGCTTTTCTCTCTATTACTCATCTGCTAACGCTTGTATCAGGGGACAATGCAAAGGGGTAAGGAGCAGTGCAGCTCGCATCTTTCTCCCACCAAGATTCACAAAGCTTCCTGCAAATTCTACATCTTCTCCGCATGTCGATGACTTTTTAATTGACATGTTCACATTGAAATTTTATTTGCCATAGATAATAATAAAGATAAAAACTGTATTTATATAGTACCTTAAAAAAAAAAGAGTTCCAAAGTGCTGGACATTCAAACAACATATTTTTTATTCCAAATACAAATACTGAGACAACAGAAAGTGTAACACAGGGATATCAATAAAAGGGGAAATTGATAAAATCTGAATTTTATAACAAAGACAAAAGCAACTCGATCAAGGGTTAAAGTCGACAAAACAGTCCATAAGAACTATACTGTGCCAGTAGTCTTCTTTTCACACATAAAAGAGCTTTAATATGTAACCGGCTACACACAGAATACGTGTGTGTCTGTTATCATTAACTCCCTCCGATATATATCCTTTGGAGCTATTGGAAACTGCCTTGATCCTTCTCACCCTTACAGAAAGCATGTAAGGGTGAGATCCCATCAATCATTGTATCATCTGTCTCGGTGTGATCTCTGTCTAATGAGCCTGGAAACAGCTGCTCACACACGCTTTATCTGAATAATAGATGCGATGGGCTGCTGCTTCCACCACTCGTCATCTCGTAGGCTTCGACGGCACCCGGACTGAAATCAGCAGGCGAGGAGAAAAGAAAAGGAATCATCACTGTTCGATAGATGCTTCTCAGCGGAGCAGAGCAATTCTGCCTCATTCTGTGGTGGTGTTTGACGTAGGTTTTGAGGTACAAATGCACATTTCCTGAGCCACTGGAAGGCTGGGAATCGATCTATGAATGGACATAATGTCTGAAATGACCCTCTACCAGCAGCAAGCCAGCTGCGTTCAAGCTGCTCTGTTTGGTTAGAGCCTTTACAGCTTTTACTGAGATTCTTATTTAATGGAGTCTGTTTCAAATACCGTCCGACATCCATCCATCCGTCTGTGTTATCCGCGTGCCCAGATTATTCAGCACCAGTAAGCGTTTTTGCTTCACTGCCGGCCTGAGAGCAGAGCAGGGCTTTTGGTTTCTGCGTCCATCTAGCGTGAGTAGTTGGTTGGTTGATGGCCGCTTCATGCTCACACGAGGATGCAATGATCCGACGGAGGATGAAATTAGCAATCTCAGAGTTGAGAGAGGAATACATCGCAGCAATGACTAGTTGACTCTGCACTGCATTCCTGGAAGTCGGACACGATGAGCGGTGTAATCTCAGAAGGGTCAAAAGTGCACATAAAGGGACGCTGCCGCATGAAGCTGCTCACCCGTAAACACACACAAGAACATTTAGTGCTCTAAGATAACATTGGTCGGATACGCCGCATATAGTTTACCATGTACGAACACGCTTCACGCCATGCCTTACAGGATATGTACAAGACATTTATGACGTATGGACCATATTTAGATCCGCATTTCAGGAATGGAGCGTTCCTACATCTCTATATGCCGTTTTGCCCAGGGGCTCTGAGGCATTCAGCGCTCCTCATCCTTTCCTCTGGCCTTGGCCCTGCTGGCATTACTGACTCACCGTGCTTCCTGTAGCCCCAGTCACTGAGCTCTGATCACGTCCCTTTATCCACTGTCCTCCAGCGACCTCAGAGCTGGAGATTTCATCTGCTCACACACTGCAACATGAAGTCACCAGAGGTAGCTCTGCTGGCCAAGTAGATACACAACTAGGTTCATTTCCAGCCGTGAGAGGGTTGACACTGATGCTTCTTTTCATGGCCATTTTACAAACTAAACAAAAAAATCAAAGCTGTTCTGACAAAAGATTTTGTTAATTAACAACAGCGAAACATGTAAGAACTCTGCACTTCTCTGTAACAGCTCATTGTTTTTGTCTCTCATCAGCATTGCTTCAGCCACCACAGGCAGATGTTTTCAGTAAAAAAGCTCTTATAAATCCACCATACACTACCTGCACAGCACCATGGACAGAGTCATTGACTAGCTGGTGAGGAAACTGGTACATCTTGTACATCTCAGCTGCCAAAGAGACAAGGACTTTTCTTCAAAGTCCCATATTATGCTAATTTCCAGCCTCATAATTGTATTTTTGTTGTCTGCTAAAAAGTCTTTAAAAAAAAAAAATAACAATAAAATAAAATAAAAATGGGTCAGGGTCAGGCGCCACCCCAAAGCACCAGTCTTTGACCACCTGTGAATTAGACCCCCCTACACAGGGTTTTCTAAATATATAAATAACAATTTCTGATGATGATTTTTTTTTATAAACAGTTTCTTAATAAGTTGTTAACAAAACATCCCAGTGTTTGTTAACAGCAAATGAACAATTAACTGAAGTTTAATTAACTATGAATGTAAAATTAATAATGCTTGCAAAATGGCGCTGCAGAATTTAGCCCTGGATATCACTATATCTCAGTGGCTTTGTATGTATATTTAAATGAGGTTACATTTACAAATGAACAACAGCAACAAAAAAAAATCCAAATGAAAAGTGCAGCACAAACGCACTCTCGCTAAATAAAGGCACTCTGTTTAATTGACAGCAGTCTGTGATTTATGCCTCGTGTCGAGCAGCATCCTAACAAACATCCCCCTGCCTGGCATGAATAACTTGTGCATCTCAATCAGTATTTCCACAGCATCAGCAAACAGCAACACACTCCCTCTCCTCCCCAAAGCTCTACATTATTTTGTTACTGGCTGACCATGAGAGAGAGTGTGTGCTGGCGTCACTGTGGCATCAGCTGCACACAAACATCCTCAGTCTGCTTATCGTCCTCATGAAGTCTTTTGATTATTGCACCTAAAACTCAGGGCTGCTCTCCAGGGTGATTAATGAGTGTGTGTTTCACTCCGGCTCTAGCAAACATAAGGACACTTTCTAACTTTTATTTTTCTCCTATAGTTATTTGATCGTGTTATTCCCTGCCAGCCTTGTCATTAAGGACTAAACAAAGAAAACTCTTAAGTGAATGTGACTATGTGCACTTCCTGCACAATTTCCATTTAATTTTGTCCTTTTTAATGATTTAGTTTTTTTATCATTCTGCCATGTCTTATCTGTTTATCCCCCTACTTTTGATGTAACTTAGTGTAAGATATGTATTTTCTTATAACAGAGGATGAAAACACAGAAAATGGTTTGATCTTTCACTGCTAACAAGTCCATCGGAGCGATCCAACACAAGTCATTTAAGTGATTCTGCTAATTAGATTTGATCTATTAAAAAGTTGATGGAAGCGCAACAAGCCCCACTGGAACAAGGGACGTCTTTTATAGTCCTGGAGTGAGCGAACACATGAAAAACAGTCGTGTCTTCGATAATTGCAAACTAGGCGTCCCCTCAGGACTGACACTGGCTCTAACATTTCTCTTGGACAGTCGTAATGAAATGGAAAAAAAAAAAAAGAGACTTGTGTTGAGAAGGATTTATACTTTTTCATGCTGAAAACAAGCACACAAATATGGGTGAGCTAGAACACCACTATCTGCATCTGTTCAACCGATTTAAATATCTATATCTTCATCCAAACCCAGACTGGGCGGAGCTTGGACAGAAAGTGTGTGAGGGGTGCAGCCTAATCAATTTAAAAGTTTATTGTATTGTATGTATTATTTATTCATACCCAAAGACAATGGAAATTGGGAAGATTTTTTTGTCCACAAAATATTTCTGGAGCTTCACAGCAACAGTGTTGCAGCTTTCTATGGAGTAGTTGACATTAAACTGAAAAGAAAACATGAAATTGCTCCATACAGCTCAACCGGCACTCCCTGGAAGCCTTGAGAACCCTAATTTATTTGAAAAGACGTTATTTACACCCCAGACGCGTGGTCTGGCTTGTGCGCCCACTGAATACGCTTTCAGCTTAGCAGCTCCAGTGACATTCCTGCTTCAAAAATGGTTTGAATAAAAACTTTCAGCTGAGCACTAGCTCACACCTACACAGTAATATAATACAAAGAACTGAAGAAATCGTTAAAGATTTCAGATTTGAATGTAAAAACCAAACAAGCCTGCAAATGAACGAAGGGCTGATCCTTTGAAGAATGACATATACCTGCTGAAATTAATAATTTATTTATTTTGTGACAGCTCACATACTAATGTCACAAGCACGTACACTGACATTCATACAACATCACACGCACAAAGCCTGAAAGCATGTTATTCCCATTAAAACAAAGGGTTTTTTTTCTATTTAATTCTATCTATCAAACACAAACTATCAGCCATCTTTCCAACTTAAAGTGGATTTATAAATGTATACTGGAACACAGTAATGTCAATCAAAAGGAAGCCAACAGAGGCTCATTTGTATGCTTCAGCCATGCTCTAAAGGAAGTAATGGAGAGGAAAATGTTTTAAATGCACGTCACTGTGAGGACAAATTATGGAGCCTCTGAAAGGCCAGTGAGAGATCACATTCTGAAATTATTTGTGTTCACTTGCAATATTGTGTTAGAGTTTCTCTCTCGTTTGAAGATTCTCTTGAATACCATAACATCCCTTTCAATAAAGCCTTTTTTTAATTTCATTTGTGACCTTTTCTATTATACCAGGAAAGTTTAACAGTAAATTCAGTTGGTTATTACATTATTTTGATGCATTTCTGGGAGCTGCGGGTAAATATATTTGGCTGAAACATGAGTATGATGGAATTTAAAAAGTGTTGTTTGGGCATGAAAGGGAAAGGTGGCTTTAGCTGCAGTTGCATACAGCAAATATTGAACATAAAGTATTGAAGCAAACCCTGTTGAAATTATGATTTTAACAGTAGACAAGAAAAACAGCTCTTGGAAAAATAACACACTGATTTGGGTCTGAGGGTGTGGAGCTCTGAGTGCTATCGATGACAAGATGAGGGCGCTGCACGGAACTGATTGATGGGTCGAACCCACAGAGACAGACCTCCCGGCTGGATTTGAAATATTTCTCACGCAGCCTGAAGCGCGGAGTCTGATTGCTAAAGGTTGGAAAGGTTGGCCGGCCATTAATGCAGAGTTCTGTCCAGACCTGAGACGACTGCGGGTAATGACCCAAACACCTGACCTCTGTGAATCAATCTTCAGAGAGAGAGGTCCCTGCACATTGTTCCAATACCTTCAGCTAGTCAACCATGATGATTCACCGCTCTCTCGGGAAGTTCCGATCCTTAATACCTACCTACCCGGATCCTAAGTATGTTCAGCAGTCGATGGTACCCGGCGAAATGTCACTGTAAATGAGTGCAACACAACTGTTGGAACAGCACAGTCGCCAAGCCGTTCCCGTTTGGCCAGCGTATTATATCTGCATTGGAATTTGCATACATGTTAACAATACATGTTTGTGACCAGATTCAGTTCAACCTAAAGAAATTCTACTGGGTTGGTGTGAATAGTTTATATCCTGATCATTTCCTAAGTCAAATACATTTTTATGGAAGCACCTGGGATTACCTGGGATTTACTCATCTTCTACCAGAAATGAGCAGGAGGCCCTCACCTCAGGCCTTTCCACCTCTACCTCCTAGAGCTCCTTATCCAGGCAGGGGTCACCAGAGTCTAATGGCCGGAGTCAGTTTGGGCATCCTTAATCCCATTCACACTGCCCTTTCAAGGCAGGAATCATCCGCTGATACTCCGCCTCGCCATCTGTGTTAAAGTTACAGATGTGGACAGGTGGGACAGTTTCATTCCGCCTCCGGAGGAAGTATCAGAGCTGCAGCAGAGGCGAGATGATGTCAGTGTGAATGGAAAAGTGTGGGACAGGGGTGTGTCGGTCTGATGGTGTTCACGGTCTGACAATTAAACGGATCCTTCACTCATCGAATGAAAGAGAAATGTCCCACGCTTCAACCCACAAAGCAATGTTACAGGATCAAACAGCAGTAATGTGGGAGCAGGTTGTGTCTTCGGCATCTTCTGTGAGGAATAAAAAGTACGGCTTCCATACGTCTGTCATCCTGTCTGAATGGTGGTGATTATGTCGGAAAACTTTAACTCACTATGTCTCTGTCTCCTTCCACTATTGTTTTGTTGTATTTGCTGTCTCTGGCAACTTGTAAAGAAAGAATTGACTGCGACTGTCAGCCCCCCCGACTTAGACTGCAGTGAACTTTCCACCAGGAAACAGCATCCCTCCGGCATCCCTGAGAGCCAGGTTAAGCAAAAAACTTAACTTTGTCACTTTCTACGATGCATGGTCAGGATCTGAATCACAACAGTTTACACCAGCATCCAGATGATTTTAAACAGCCGGCTGATCCATGGTTAGATTAAAAAGGTGGAATCCGGGGGAAACAAACGGATGTCAATGCCTCTTTTGGTTCCACAACAACAGCACGCTGTATAAATGACACACTGGAATGGCTTTAACTCTCTGCTGCTTGGTTGAGTGTGAGCAGACAAAGGTGGCGTGAAGGGGAGCGATAATGCGGAAGTGTGAAAAGGGCTCCTGGCGCGCTTCCTGGAGGCACTGGCAGGGGCAGATGTGGAGGAAGCAGCAGAGGTGGGGCAAACGACAGCTCATCTTCTCGGATTGGAGCACATCCAGGCTGAGTGCGTGGGATTGATCTGCCACGGACGTGTCAAGGCCAGCAAATGAGGACGCTCTTTTTGCTGACAGTAGAAGACGAAAGAAAGAAGGAACATTTGTACTCCTATTAACACGTCCTCCTTTTCATTGCCATCCGTTATGATAGAGCATAAAGCGTACGTTTCATGGAATACAAGCTAAAGGTTGAGTGACTGAAAAGAGCTCACGTTCAGACAGAGGGCCTTTTTCTGGAGGTGATGAAGACCAGGTTGCTGGAAGGATCACACTGCTCCTGTATACTCAGCTATGTCTCTGCCTCCACATCCAGTCTTTGCCACCTTGAAGTCTTTCGAGGGTGTCTGGCCAGCCTTCATTTTCTCTGAAGGGAAGGACAAAATGTGACCACAAAAACTGTTTCAATACCTTGGGGAGAGAGTCACACGCGCGCACACATACACACACACGCACACACTGGCTTAGGATTCACTTTGTTTGGAGGAAGACAGGCTTCCCTTGAGGACATGTATCTTTTTGTGGAACTCCCTGTCTGTTATGTCTTTAATGAACAAAAAGCTCCCCCTGGGAAGACTGACTAACCCGTAAGTGTTAATTCAAAGAGGACAGTTGCTACTTAGTGGACAGAATGATTTCTGTCTCTGTGTGGGATACACACACACACACACACACACACACACACACACACACACACACACACACACACACACACACACACACACACACACACACACAGGTCCTCCAGAACTCTATGCACACCTGCAGAGTTTCTACAGACACCACAAGGGACATTTAGTCTGTCTTCACTTTCAGCTGGTGCAGGACCCCAAGGTGCACTAACAGCTCTGACCAGACCTGTCAGCCAGGCCTGGGAGAGGCAGCAGAGGGGTTCATGTACTTAAGGAAAGGGTAAACTTTCTTCAATTGAAAAAAATTCTGTTTGTATTTTCTTGCCCACCAAGCATCGGCAGTTCAACCTTCTGAAGCGCAAGGTTTGGTTTCTTCCCTGTTCACATCAGGCTTTCGTCCCAAATGATTAGTAACAATCAATGAAGCGAGTGCGACTCACTGCAGGATGCACTCTGAGTCATCCAGGGACAGTCAGCAGCACAAGCTTTTCCTGCCCTGGGACGTATAAAACATGTGAAACCGGACTGGACCAAACATTTTCCCGTTGTTTTAGAGATGGACAAATTAAACAGACACATGAACTGATAGGATAGTGGGAAATGGTAGGAAAGATGAGGAGCGTCACTGTGACACCTCTGCTACCCTGAAACAGTTTCTGGGAGACTTTCACCAGTTAAGGCTTGGTTTCTACCCCTGAGTCATCCTCCTGCTCCAACTTGGCCCGTCATCTCTCCATCTTCTCCTCCTTCACCTTCTCCTTCTTCCTCTGGCCCGTGTGCCTGCTGCCCACTCCAGCTCATTAATTTTACTGGAATTCGGACACAGGTGGTGAGTTTAAAGGGACAAATTTAAAAAAAAAAAAAGCAGATTTTTTTTTTTTTCTTTTGACCTATAATTTTTTGATTTATACTTCTGCCGTTTGTCACAATGAAGCAGGCAGGAAGTGAAATGACAGTTTTAGGAACACTGGGAACAGGGACGGGATAATTAGACAGATACAAGACAGGTGTGGAGGGAAAACCTGAGTTGCGAGGAGCACAAGAAAACAGGAGGGAAAACAGAGCACTGGAGACAACAGACACCACAAACACCTAAAAAAAACCTCACAGAATACACATCACTGAAAGGACAGGACCATGACGCTGCTGAGTTTGGGAGATATCAGCTGTAGAAATGTCTGCCGCCATGGAATGGATCTAGATAGCACTGGGCTTATTGTGCAAAACTGAAAAGCTGAAAAACTCCAAATCTATGTGCCTCTATATAGCTATAAACAGCAATAGCTGAACATTGGGTGCTGGTTTAATTTCTGTCAGGTAAACACACACAAACATGACTAAATTTCATAGACCCAATGTGCATGGATAAAAAAACATAATGCAGAGTTCTAGAGGAATCCAAGACTGAATTATTATCATTATTGTCACATAGTTTGTTATTATGGTTTAAGTGCAATTTTTCACTTAAACCGTATAACAAACTATATGACATGGAAAAACACAATTCGGTCGGAGGGGAAATCTGAGGAGTTCTGTTTCCACAACGTCTCTGCTGCCATGAGAGCCTGAAGAAAACCTGTGGTTTCACATAAAACCATCGGACTTCAAACATTAGTTAGTGGAGACAGAAAAGACTGAGGAGAGGAATACAGGATCTGATTTTCCAGTCAGATATCAAAGAAGGAGGCGGAGATAGGCAGCCAATGATGTTTTACATGGACGAGGTCTCACCGCGATCATGATCGATGGTAGATTTGCTAGCACCACAGAAATCAGGGCGATACTTTCCCCTCTTGGCTGTGGGATCAGTCAGAGGGACGGTAGCCTCAAGAACCAAAAACCACTGTATTTTGAGAAGTGCTTGCTGGGCCTGCCTTTAGGGCAAAATAAATAATCCCCTTTCATTTGTCATATTGTTGAAATCCGAACCCTGAGTTCAGTAATGTTTGGAGTTCAGCTCACACAGTCACTTAGGGAGAGAGAGATTAAGTCGTCCGCGACAGCAAACTTTGCAGAGTTCAAACATCGTACAAAGACATTTAGTTCTGACATTTCGAGTATGTGCCAACACGTATTCTTCCAGGTTACATATGTTACATTGTAGTTTTGGATTTGGAAATGATAGATCCAATATAGATGTCATTGTCCATTTAGAGATTGCAGCTAAATTACATATATTCACATGTTAAGACTGAAAAATACGAGCGACACGTTCTTACTCCCAACTCAACATGCAGGTCAAGTAAAGAATAATACATATGCAACGTCCAGTTAAACTACTTTTTCTGGCTTAGGCACCAAATCTACTTGTTTACTTTTTAGAAAAGATCATGCTTTGGGTTAAAAAAAAACAACTAACTCACATCACTTGTGTAACATCAAGTCACTTATGTTATATTATTTATGTTACTAACTGGCCACCTATTGAAATTCAACACCACTCTCCCAGGGGAGAATCCTATGTACGAATCAACCAACCAACCTGACCATCCCTCCAAGAAATGACTCTAGATGGGTAAGTACAGCCTAGCAAAGCCACCAGGCTGCTGTGTTTAATGTGTTGAGAGTGTGAACAAGCTGCCAAGAGACTCTTGGAGCTGTTAAATGTGCTCAACAGTGTGTGGTTTGAGAGCTGGGATTAAAACAGCCACTTGATATGTAATATGCATGTAAATCTGAAATGAACATCACATAAAGGATCTGGTTATTTATTCAAAATGTTTGCGTTTTACCAATGGAAAAATGCTCATCTCAAGCAAAATTGTTATTCTGGTTGAGAAAAACAAGGGGAAGATGTTGTTTATATGTTAGAGATAACGAGACCAATTCTGTAATCATTTCTGTGTCAATTGTATCGACTTCCAAGTGGTTTTGGAGCAGAATTCTTTGCTCCATGCGAAAAAAAAAAAAATCTGTTGTTATGATTGACTGACTTTTCATTTGGATTTGTTTCCGCTCACAGACATCCATCTACACACACAGTGTTCAAGATGGCGACTGGAGTATAGAGTGTATTTTCTTTTTCTTTTTAAACAGAATAGTGATGGGCAACATGAGGCGCAAAGTTGATAGCTGGTCGGTGCTCACCGCCTCAAAAACACAATCAATTATCTTCCTATTAATGTCGCTCAGCAATAATCTGGACTGAAATATAAACACGAGAAAAAAAAAACAGCACTGCATCAAGTCCTCCAGAGCAGCAGCACTGTGATGTTTGTTTACTTGCACTCTGATGATTTCATTAATGTTAATTTAACAGAGGAATCAAAGGGGGAAATGGAATATTTTGAAAGCTCGAAGCTGAGTACATTCATCTGAACTTTCTTTCTATGAATAAGTAATCAGGAAAAAAGGTTAAGACCAGTTATTAAAAAAGCCACAGGATAAAAATCTTGTTCTACTTTTTCACCCAGAGCATTATATGCTTTAATGTTGGGGGGGAAAAAAAACAATTAGATCCCTTAATTAAACTAGTTTTGGAGAAGCTACACCTGCGGCAGTCAGTAATGTCATGTCTACTCCATTTTCCTGCCGTTTACGCCCAATTAGAACTCAACTCAGGCGGTTGGATGTGGATGCTCGATGTGTAGGCATGAGTTCTTACAATCTCTTGGGCTTTTCATCGCCTCTAATACCTTGTTATCTGCAGTAAGCCGAGAGCCGGCTGAAACTCTCTTCATATAATTACCATAGGGTGAGTCACCAGCAGCCAGATAATGGCGACGCGCGGTTTCCACATATATGACGCAGGATACTATGAATTACTGTAGAGCCGTAAGTGTGTGATGACCTGCAGCTGGCTTACAACAACAGCCAACTGCGCATTGCTATTATCTGGGTTACCTACTTCATTAAGGATTCTATTGTTTTTCTAGAATGCTACTAAGTCTTTCAATTGAGTGTAATCACCATTGGTATATTTTTGGATCCCCATTATCTCAGCTAGACATAGTAGCAGGTCTTTATCCCTATTCATTACCATAAAGTGGTAAGAAAAAATAAAAAAAAGTTGCAAGATTTGGATTTTTATTAGGGTCCACATCAGATAGTTCACATTCATAGATAGATAGATACCAGCCATCTAGATACCCCCGATTGTGTATTTCCATGCATTAATGTCGGAAATGGTGCGTCACTGTCCATGTTTGACCAACAGCAGATTTGACAGGCTCAGCGCCAGCAGGGGAATGACAAACAAAGTAAACAAACTTGAGCTGGCAACTGTTCCAAGCTATTGGAAGACTCTACTTTGTGAACAGTCACACAGAGAAATAAGAACAACACCACAACAAATTTAAAAATGCCTGATCTTTTTCATCAAGACGCATGGATTTTTCCCTGAGAAATTAATGCACATTTCAAAAGATCCAGCTATGTTTAAGAAAGTGAGAAAAAGTTCCTGGATCTGTCCCTTTATCCAGATCTGCCCCAGACTTAATGGAGTATATTCTGGGCTGAGACCCATCCTCCATCAAAGTTTTGTGGATAACCATTCAGTAGTTTATGTGTAATCCTGCCTCCAGAGCAACCGAATGGACACAGGTGAAAACCTTCTAGATGGACATAATAAGGTTTTTTTTTTTTTCCCGGGTTGAGTTTTGAGGGTCAATGGAAGTTTCGCTTCCGCTAGCTGATACGGTCCCTAATGATGGCCATGATAATTGATTTGCCTGTCAGTCCTTCCGACACTCTCCAGGTTAGCCCTCACTGAACCCTAATTACTGTTCCAGCACCTCAACCTTTTCTCTTCAGCCACCGTCGAGCCAAGTGTCACCTGTCCTCTCCCTTGAGATTTAGGAACCATTACACAAAGATGCTATTTCTGTAGCTTCTGTAACATGGGATTAGGTTGCTGATCAGGGTATTACTTGTCACAGGAGAAAATTGTGTTTGCTGCCCATTCTACTTATATATTTGGAATAGCCTGTGAGACCTGGTCCAGGTAGATGATGGTTACTCAGTTATATACTTCAAAATCAAAGATTCTGCTGCTCCTAGGCACAAAAAGTCATTGTGATGCTGGTCCCAATACACCATTCCCCAAGGACCCCAGAGAGGCTACTTCACTCTCTGGGGACTTATCAGTGTTCACAGATGCCCTGGGAAGCGGATTGAATAGGAGAACCAGGACCTAATGGAAGTGACGGCAGCAAGGATGCAGACGTTGGACGATTGTTCTGTGAGCCGCCTGCACTGCTTAAGTTGAAAGAAAAAGGAAACCCACTGGTTATGGACATCAGATGCAGTATCCTCCACTACTTCAGAACACTCCACAGTCTGGCCCTTATTGTTTGTGAAAGTTTCATGGCCGAAAGTACAGCTGTGTCTCTGTCCTCCCTGTGAACCCTGAGCTGTTGGCTGAACGGAGGAGGAGGAACTTGTAGACAGTTGGACAATCGACAGGCACAGGTCCAACCAGGAGACATTACACAGACATTAAAGATGGATATAGAAACATTAACTGAACATCACCTTTCCTCAGAGCCCATGAAATCTACAGAGGATCACGTGTCACAGAAACTGAAATAAAGCGTTTTATTAATTCATAACTAATTGTTCAATAGACATCAGTACATTTGTTCACAAATGAATGCATCAGTCTGTAGCTAAATAAGCTAACTTGCAAAGTATTTTTTGGATATTTTAATAGAGAAAAAATTGAATGAATAGAAAAAGCACATGAAATATGTATGCATCAACAAATAGTTCCAATTAAAAAGAGATTTCCAAAGACAACATAAAACAGTCAGTAAGTACATCAATTGACAGTACCTTATTAAAATCATTAATGAATAATAACATGTATTTGAAAGTTCTCTTTGAAAACAGAAATAAGTGGATCACAAACTGAATTAAAGCTGCAAGTAGTGATGAACGGGCCCTCGCAGTCCACGCGTGTTGGGGCATGCTGCCGTCGGGGTGTGCCACGTAGATGTATTCAGGGCAAGACCCTCTACATGTTAGAGCAATCTGGAGTAGATGGAAAATTGTATGTGGAAGTTATACTGAGTTGATGGTTTTATGGTGAAGCATCAAAGTGGACCGCACCACCAGATGTGACATAGGTGAAAGCTTTTGATAAGTTTTGTCCACAGATGCTACTTGCAAAGTTTGTTGCAAATCAGTGAAATGGCCTTGGAGGAGTTTGAAAAGAGTGAGTTTATAATTTTTTCACAGAGCCTTGTGGCTCATGGGGAAGTAGTCACCTGGGTTTCATGTCACTCAGACAGACCAATGTTGAGATATGCAACACTTTGTGTTTTGAGCAAAACGTACAGGAAGTTGTTATTTAATAACTTGAGTATTTTTTGGAACATCAAAATTCTTTTAACAAATTTTTGTCGGGAGAGTCCACAGATGCTGTATGAAAAAGTAGGTTTGCGAAATTTTGCGAATTTGCAGAAAAAAAATGGTGGGTGGAAATGGGTGTGGCCTATATCAAGACATTCAGCACAATTCAGTGAACGCGTGGACACAAGGTTTTTGAATGTGCGACAAAGTATATGTGAGTTATAAGCCAAAACACACTTTCCTTGATTATAGCGCAACCTAGTGGTGGAAATTGAGGATAATAGATTATGACATTTTTTGGCAGGTGTGACATATATTCCAGGTGTGAAGAGTTTTGGGGCATGTTCAGGCAGTGATAAATGCGATCATTTGGAACAAAAAAAGTCATCATTCGAAAAACAATAAGGACCTCGCAGGTCGAGACCTGCTCAGGCCCTAATTATAAATACGGATATTCATCTTTCCTGAGCACATTCTTTCTGAGCATAACACAGACTGGAGATCCAGACAGTAACAACACCAACAATAAACCTGGGTCAACTGGCCTAAGGAACACAATTATCAGGGTCCAGGTATGTTCACGGAGCTATAGACATATTATTATAACCATTATTGTTGTTCATGCTTTTGAGAATGACTCATGAATGATTTTAATGTCACTTAATGGGCCCTTGTAATGTTTTGTCAGATCAAGGACTGAAGATTAATGCTTATCTTTGACCTATTAGTTTCTGGGCCACCTCATGATGAGGCATCATTTAGCTTTTTATCACTAATTGTCGACATAAGCTGTTTTTTTTGTTTGTTTGGTTTTTTTACGCTTATTCAGCCGTTACTGTTGTGCGAGGGGACCCAAAATGTCTGTTGACAGTGAGCTCTGCATCACCACAGAGGGGCTCAGCGGCAGCAGACTTTGGGAACACGCTGCCTTTTCTTGTTGCACAGTAAAAATAGCTGAGAGTTGTTTTGAGAGCCGAGGCCTTTTCATCCAAGTCTCCCTGTAATTACTCAAGAGAGATTAATGCGAAAATAAGAAATCCAGAGCCACAAAGACTTAATTCTTCTGAATACGGATGGTCCTGGGTAGATTACTAGCATGTTTTTCTTTCTTCCGCCGCGATGTCAGTTCTCGCCGATTCGAAGGACGGTCTTCGCGCGCTGAAAATGCCGCGTGTTTCTTGGAGCAGAGCGACGTGACGGGTTTGCTTTTTATGAGTATGTATTTTACCAGGAGAAAAAGACAAATAACACCCACAATAATTTGCAGCCCCGCGTTGAAAACAATAACCATCCACAGAGAAAGACAAAGAGAGGCGGAGAGAGAGAGAGGGAGATTAGTTGTTAAACTTGGCAAACTTTCAATTTTTAAAATGCCTTCCAGTAGCAACTGATATTAACACAACCTGTGGTAATCTGGTGAATATCAACAATATCAACAATGGAGGGGACTGTAAACATCTTTGTGATAAGCCTTTTGTTTAACAGATCTTTGACCTGTAAGGTACTTTTGGACTGTGTTTGACAAAATAAGCTGCTGATACTGTTAAAAGCAAAGCCACAGAGCACTGAACACTTTTAAAGGGAAAGCTTGTGCACAGCTGAGAGTTTGAGAATATTGTTGATGTGTTTCCTTAGTTGCTGAATATTACTTTACAGCCACTCTCGCTCTGTCAAGGGACTGGTGAAAATTGTCCAGGAAGGAAGCAGAGTTTTGTGAGAGATTATGTCATTACTTGGCAGAATCGCTGGTCCTTCGATACACAGCCTGGCTCTGAGTGTTTCAAAGGGCTCACAGGAAGCGTTGGTCTGATAGTTGGATGACTGCAAAGCTTTATTGTCTTTTTCTCGTTTCTATCAATCCTACTAATTGTGTTCCTTTGCATGCCTCAATGGCCTAATTTTGTCTGTGTGATAAGCAGCACTGTGCTGTAGATAGCCAGTTATCAAAGTGAACAATTAGTGAGTGTTTTAAAGGATGGCTATTAAAATCCGGCACTTTGTGACAATTGTTTTTGAGTGCTTTTGAGTTTTTCATGACAAAGATGCTTTTTGCTTATTCAAATTGTACTAAAAAAAAGCCTCTGAAAGAAGAGTTTGTGCATTAGTTCAATGTAACAATGATGCATTTGTAAAACCTTTAAAGGGGATTGACACTATTTAAATATTTTAAACCTGAGCTGTATATTGTATATGTATTCATATGCTTTAAGGATGTTTTGGAATTGCTCTGGTAGATTGCCTCAACTGGTGGCTGCACTGTATCCCTTCTGGGCAATGTCGAGCACAAAGTTACAGTACAGTCTTGCTCATGAAATTTCATGAGAGGTGAGTTGTTGCAAAAGGACAGCTGTTGAAAGAGTTGGAGAGAGGAGTCTGGGGATTACCTCGAGGAATACCAGTTTTGGGAGCGGTAATATGCTGTAATTTGTTTTGGGAGTCACCAGCAATCTTCCTACTCAGTTTTTTTGCTTTCTTTTGTGTTGCAATCTTCACGTTTATTTAGTTTGAGTGAGGTGTGTGTCCTGATTCAGAGGCTACTTAGTATGATAACAAATGCAGGCTCACAGCCTGACAGGTGATGTTCCAGCAGCATGTGTGAGGATGAGATGAAAAGCAGAGTTAATCGGGGGGGAAAAAAAAAAGAGGACTGTGGAATGACTGGAACATTGCTCCTGTGATGCATTACTTGGCTGCGTCCCCTATGGTGCAGCTCTTTATTATCTGTCAGGGTCACAGCACCGTTGAACTGCAGGAGAGCAGGCAATACTAACTGGCCCTTCCTGTGCTGACACGTATTAACATTGGAGAAATGAGTCCCACCCTCGGCCCACGCGTACTGTATGGGCACAGAGGCGAACAGTGCTCAACTTATACACAGGCGTCATACAAATCAGCACCGACTCGCCCTGCTTTTACAGTGAAAACATACAGATGAGAACCATGCTACAGCCCTGAGACAAACACAAATATTCACTTGTGGAGAAGATATCACCAATTTGTTTTTTCATGCTGCGTGTGCTGCCACTGAACGCAGCTGTGAGGACATTGGAGCCGAGAAGAAAAAAGATCACCGCTGGGCATGTGTAGACGAGCCCCAGGCAGAGTTTCAGAGAAGCACTTCCAATCTAGGACACAACTCTCACAGAAGCTCAGGGCACGAGGAGACATTGTTATTCCTCTCTGGTCTGATTAACATGGATGGAGAAAGTTGCGTATCTATTTCATGAGCAACCTTTTGGCCTCTCTCATTTCCCCATCCAATATCTGTTGCTGTTGTTTTTTTTGTTTTGTTTTGTTTTTTTTTTTCTCTCACCTAAGGGAACAATGGAGAATGAGATGGTTGACGGTGAACCTCCGGACATTCATCTTTTTTACAGCAGTAATGTTGCTCGTCTGCATGCAGCCCTGTTTCAGCCCTGATATCAGATTTCATTATGCTGCGCTGCAGCGAGGCTGTTACAGATTTAATCAAGGGTCTAATCTTACTATTGCCACTAATCACGAATACATCTTGAGATCAATATGCATTTCACACATGCACAGCCTCTCATCAGTAAACACTGAACACAGTCTGGTGCATCTTGTATAAAATCTAGCAGCAAGGGATCCATGAATTAAACATGACTATCATAGTGGTACAAGTGCAACCTTCTCTGTTCTTTTACATCAAATGTAACCTGTGATGCATAATTTATTTTTAAACCATAAATCCACTTTGGAGCCCTAATTGGATTAATTTGATCATTAATTAAAAGGGAGGATGATTGAAGGAACACCCTGCTTCTGTTCTGCTGAGCCACCACAAGATTTTAGGTCACTCATAAATCTATCACGTTACATTTGGATACGAAGCAGAGAACTCACGAGGTTGCGCACGGATCAACACGCAGCGGTATCTGGCTGAAGTATGATTGATGAGTTTAGCTTTAAATGAAAGTGTGGAGAAGTGGAGGGGCTGGGGGAGCAGTTTGTAACAGTGTCGATGGTTATGGATGTCTCCTCGTAGGATCCGGATGTAAAACTGACGGATTGTCAAATGGAAAACAGCATTTCTAAAACGTTTTATAATGGAGGCTTTTATGGTAATAGAAGTACAGTACTTCACACACTGGGAAGTCACTTCTCCAGCTCTGCCTTCTCGCTCTAGTTGCACTTGTGACATGTGTATGCCCTCAGCTTTTGTCTCTTATTTTTTTTCTTTCAACATGTGAATCGAGTTATATCGCAGCTTTTAGCTTTATCTTAGTCAAACTGAGGTGGTTTTCTGGGTTTTGTTCAATGAATGTTTCCACCCAGCACAATCAGAGTGAGGTCAAGTGATTGAAACAGCCTTAGCTTTGTCTGTACTCTGCCACGCCTCATTAAGCATTTATCAAATCCCTGAGCTGAACAGAATCCTCTAGCAAGCTACAAAATCACCACTTATCCATACCTTTAATCCCAACAGTGATTTGTGGCTTCTGAAGATGTTGTCAAATTGTATTTTTTCAGCAATCAAGTCAACATTATGACTGTTAAAGTGTGACTCTGCCTTTAGCTTTTGATTACAGTCCAGTCAACTCCTAATCTTACTCTACTGACAACTGTCCTTAGTCCTTATAGAAATCAGAAAGAATAACGTGATCTGTATCCTGCTGAGTAGAAAACAGGATGAGTGCAGAGATGTACAGAACTCTGAAGTGTCCAATATTAAATCAATAAATTGTAATTATGTAATGAATGTCCATGTGAACAAATTGTGTAAAATAAAAAATAACAATCATTTGTAAAATAATTTTAAAAAGTTTGTATTTATTTACTAAAATCATTAAGCATAGTGTAACCATGAATAATATTTCTAAGATATTATCATATGTGTCTGAGTTTTCTTGTGTTCAGTACCATAAACTTCTTTGGATGCACTGACTCTATCTCATATCAAAGGCAACATGTTCTAGCTCCTAACGTGTCCAATGCCGCAGCTTGCTCAGCGGCCTTAAGCATCACATTTTGACACTCTACTAACCCCCTAGCATCGCTTTTGTACGTGAAGTGCTCTGATGTCAAGTTAGCAATAAAACGTAATAGGCAAAGACTGGCTATACTTTGAAGATAAAGTCTGCTGACACATTAAGCCTTTTGGACTGTTATTACCGTTGCGACCCTAAATGGTCGCACTGTGGTTAGATTTAGGCACAAAAACTACTTGGTTAGGTTTACGAAGACAGTAGTTTGGGTTACTTATGTAAGTTCAATCACAAATGTACCTGTGTTATGTTACTAACTTCATTTTATGTACATAACAACATTAAGTAAGATGAAATAACACACTGTTGACTTCTAGTTTCATGCTGGACAAACAGTGGTCTCCTGCCAGAAAGTCCTTTGTTTGTTTAACCTGATCATCCATCCCTGATCTCCTCCTCACACAGACTGGTGGCTCTTAATATTACAATCGACTTCCTCCTTTGCAACCCTAATAATATCTGCAGCCACAAGAGGTCACTGCCTGACAAGAAATGCATAATAAGCTGCCATCGCCGTCGACTTATATGGTTTGTTTTTCTGATGAGGACTGCCTGCATGCTGATGTGGTAAACTAAGATGGTGAACATGGTAAACATGGTATATATATATATATATATATATATATATATATATATATATATATATATATATATATATATATATATATATATATATACACCTTCTAAAGATCATCCTATTAGCATTGTTATTGAGAACTTGTTAGCATTTAGCTCAGAGATGACCTTTTCCTCTGGCAGAGCTCACACGCTGAACATGTAACATCAAATCTTGATGTTGTTATAATCTAGTTATTGCCTTGGACAATTTTGTGAAATTCCATTACTTTTCATCCAGAAGACAGTGCCTCAGCTAATTAACCTTAGAGCACCTTGGAAAGAGTGATATCGCTCCTTTTTTTTCTGGGTAGTCTTCAGCAGTGTGTAAAAACCTCTGCTTGAATTCTCTCTGAATCCACTCTGATAGAACACTTACTCGCCACTAAGCTGGGGCTGATTGCGGCGATTGCACTAACAGTGACATCACGTGTATACCCTCTGAAGTGAACCCTTCTTCAGAGCACTTCACTTACAGTTACACCCACAGCTGTGAAAGGCTGTCCTTTTTAAGGGGGTGGGTATAAATAGGCAACCTGTGGTACATTCTTGCTGCTCTCCACCATAAGCAAGAAGCATTAATCTCGCGTGCTGTTAGGCATCCTGCTCTCACAGCTGTTGTGTCTTATGATGTGTCGTCAAGTCAATTCACGCAATCAAGCCTGGTAAATTTAGTTTTAAATGCAATACTTGTAGTTGGAACTTTGCTGCCAGCGTGACAACATGCATGCTGAGCCCATGTGTAAGAGCACAAAAGAGCTTAAAATGTGTTAACTGTTATGTATTTATTTATTCATCGGATATTTCCTTTCTCCTTTATGTTTCCTTTAATTTGGGTCGTAAGTCAAGACAAGTAGACGCTCAATGTCTAAGGGTTTTATAGTTTACTTTCACACTCTACAGGTTCCACGAGGCCCATGAGGCTTTTTCATATGAGTATCTGTATCCGAGGGCGAAATGTTCAGCAAGACATCAGGAGGGACTAGGCTTAATGGAGGGAGTAGGTGGAACCCTAGAACAAATTTAATAAATGCAAATGCATCCACACCTACGGAAAGTTTTTCTTTGTATTTTCTGTGTTCACTAACCAGCTGCTGCATGTTGGTTGTTTGGCATAACACACATGAAGGGGGGGATAAATTGTGGAGGTTGGATCTGAATGTCTGTATCTCAGTACTGCAAAAAAAAAACCCTACCGTGTGTCCAATTGAGACTTGGTTTCAAGTAATTTGTTCATAATCTATGTTATGTAAGTAAGTAGATGTAACAACATGAGTTAAGTCACTTATGTAACATTTGACTGAATGTAGTTATCTGAACCCAAAGTATGATCTTTCCCTAAACCTAACCAAGTAGTTTTCTTGCCTATATCTAACAATACTGCAAGCATACAGCAAAGGTGCCAGTCAGTGGTACACTGCACATTTATGTCGCTTTGGGAGATGGTGGCAATCGATCTATTTAGTCATTTTAGTATGAGGATGTGTTGTAGCATGCTAAATTTGCACTAAACACAAAGCACAGCTGAGGTTGAAGGAAGTTACATTTTTTGCAGATATTTAGTGAAAGTATTGGACAAATCAAAATCTTGTTTTGCGGATATTTAGTGAAAAATGACTTCTATAATTGACAGACATTTTACTTACAATCACAAATGTCTGATACATGTTGGTGCAAATACATAAATCATGGGATCACTAAACTCAGGTGGCTTCCTCCTCTGGGGACCATAAATGGCTGTAATGCCAATCCAACCAGTAGGTGTTGAGATTTTCAGATCTCAGCAGCTATCAACTGACCAGCCAACACTGCCTTCACTAAAGACATGCCGCTCGCATCTTAAGTATATTCACACTCAGACCCCATCACCTCGCTGGGCTGGCTTCATGTTTTCTTTCTGTTTATTTGTTTTTGGACACTATCGGGCATCTTCTGCCATCCCCATTTTAAATGACACAATCATCTGAATTATGGATTGCATCCCCGAGTAAAGTTCACTCAGTGAAAGTGAGCAGAAAGGTTGGAAAAAGTCAGCGGGAGAGCACTCATATGCATCCACTGTAGATTTTATGGTGAGGCAGCCCCGAGCTGTCGTGGATTTACTAGAACTGTACATCAAAGTCTGCAGAGTCTGTGACAGAAAGATTGGATGGGAGAGAGTTTGAGAGGAAGAAGGATGCACTGGTGGAAGTGACACATGCACATGCACCGCGAGAGATTGATTAATCACAGCTCGTCCTTTACCATCATTGATTGAACTGTCCAGAGTGACTTTGACAAGCCCTCCAAACTAAATAAATGTTACTGGAAATGTTATTTACAGTATGGCTCATGCACATTGGCAGGCTAAATAGGGTTTACTGCATTAAAACTTCCCAGGGGTGAATATTTGCATTAAACCAATTTAAGTTTGCATACTATTTCTGCATGGTGTGGTAGAGAGAAGTAAAGCTCTATGCTTAAAAACCAACAAACTTTAAATACTTTTTTTTATAGAGTCAGATAAAGGACAATATCTTTCAATTATCACTGCTGCTCAAGGCTGGACATGAATGGAGAAGCTGAACCTGCTCATATAGAGAAAGAACTGTGATAAAAGGGACATCAATTCAAGATTTCAGTGAATAAGATTGATGGGTTTTGCCCTGAGACTCTAAGTAGTTTAGGAATGGTACTAAACACTGTGGATTTTTTTTGCATTTTCACAAAATGGAGAGCATATGGAGGGAGGGAATGCAGATGGATGCCAGCCTTGAAGACTCTCTGCCAAATGATCTGATTGGTCAGACATGGTTTCCAACATAATTAGGAGGATTATGGTTATATGGAGAGATGCTTGCCATGTTGATTCTTGCTTGTAGTAATAAGCTGTAGCCGGCGATGGTTGTACAAAAGCTGTGAGAGCCCAGAAAGGGCCTTTTCTGTATTAATGAAGATGACGGCATTTCTTTTGATCGTCGTAACTTTCCATATCAGCCCATCATCAAAGAACAGAACACAAACAATACAGAGCTTCATCTGTGGGCCTTTGTATCTGTTCAGAGGCTGCATTCATATTCCACAGGTGTTTAAGTTTCTTTGTCAAACACAGAGAATAACATAAAAGGCAAGGAATGAAGAGCAAAGAGACCGAATTAATGCAGTTCTGATATAGCAATGAATAAGACATTTAATATAATATCAATAATTAACACTGACTCCATCTCATGTGTAAACTACCATTATGTCATTGGTTTGTGGAGTATTGTTTTGAAGTCTCAAGTTTGGTTTTATTGCCATCTTGGGTTTTTGGAGGCAGAGGTGGCCATATTTGGATGAGGGGGCGGAGCTGGAGAGGATATTGGATCTGACTGAGAACCTAAGAAAATGCCAGTTTATTCACAAAATGCACACCGAGCTGTATCGAAGAAGACTTGAAACTAGCGACTGAGACTACAAACTTATTATGGTACGTTCAGACCAAACGTGAAGCAAAGTTTTGAGTTAACTCACACGCGTTAGATCGCAGATGCATTTGTTTAAATTTGCACCCAGAGTCACCCAAGTGTTTTTTCAGAACCAGAACACAGGAGCTGTAAGCTAGAGGCCAATGGAAGGTATTGAAGCTCATTTTAGCTGCAGTCAACAGCAACCAACAACAGTGGTCATGATCGCTGCTACAGTCAGGTTGATAAACAGGAGTGAAGACAGATTCCTGAGCTCTCCTCCCGTCAGTATTCGTCGATATTTTTCATAGGCAGTTCTTCATGTTCAAACCGCCCGTTCAAATCACACAAAAACAGTTTTATCTCTCCTCACTGATACTACTGTACATGACATTATGAAATGCTTAAACCAGACATTCGACAGTTTTCATCTACCTTTTAAGTTAATTGTTCTCAGCAGTGTAGGAGGTCTTCAGCCAATTTGGCTCAAAATGCTTCCTCAAATATTAAAATGCACGTGTTAAAATATAGCAGACAACAAACTCAATTCAGTCCACGTCCACACTGGGCAATGGATTTCTCTATAATTATCCAATCACACCGAAGCAAATGAACAGAATTTCTCTGGGAAATAGTGTGAAGATGGTGAAACTCTTCAGGTAAAAAATACAGAGCACACTGACACGAGTAAATTGATGTTTTAACCTTCAGTTAATAAAAAAAACAAAAAAAAAACAGAATGACTTAGGGCTTATTCTGTCCAGCAGACATGCAGATGCTACAATTATCATAATGTTGGGGCTCTGGGACGAGCCTGACTGGGAGTGGAAGCAGTAAAATTGAGAATTTTGAAGCCTTCAGCAATGACACAGCGGAGCTTGAAACATATTTTACATGCCTTTCTCCTGTGGACCAGTGATGACCGGCTGCAATGGATCTGAATAAAAAAAAAAAAAAAATGGAAGCGTGTGTATTCGTGCATGTGTGTCCATTCTTACCAAGGATGAGCGCAGGATGAATTTCAAAAACAAGAAAAACAATAAGTTTCCATTTTTTTATTCTGCTTCGTCCACGTGCTGGAACATCAACCGATCAGTCGCCGTATTAACTGTTTAATATGCCACAGGGGCGTGTAGCTCTTAATGACTGTTAAAGTCATTACAGTGTGTTACTTTATTACCTGGTGGATTTGTAACATTATGCAACACAAAAGGAAATAAATAAGTATATTAATCTATTCTCCAAAGAAGAAAGCAGCGGGACGGTACAACTGTTTCATGTCGTAATTATCTCCGTAGCTCAGCAAATTGTTTTGTGCTTTGCACTGATGTTTTCTCAAATGTGGTGAAAATAGAAGCGTAATGAGGGGTACAAAATAAAACTCCTTTGCATTTCAGAGACATACGCAGCTTCCTCTACGCCTGTGATCTAACTTGTGCTGATATGTATATTTAATTGGGTGTAATTTAACTCTTTGAATGCTCACTGCCCACATTTTAATTGAAAATCTCATTATTACAGTATCAGCAGTGATAGTGAAGGGGATTTGTTCTTTGCTTTCTGAGCAGTGGATTTGATTGCCGTCCTCACATGTCCTTAAAGGGCACGCAGATGAAAGAGGCTATGTATATGATACTGACTCAATGAAGTCTGGTTGAAAAATAATCGAATGACCTTTCATAGCTATCTGCTTTGAGATTTCTCTCTGGTGATGCCGTGAAAGAGCATAAAATATTTCTCACTCCCTCTTTCTTCATCTATCGCCTTTTCTCAAGCCATCCGAGGCCTTCCCCCTCAAAATCCTTTCTCAGCTCGGACCAGGGCAGATGTAAACCTCACTGAAAACAAGCTTCCTCACGCAAGAAAGTTTTTCAAAGTCATGTGTTGAAAAAAAACGGACTCTTTAATATGTCTCTCACTGGTGGCTAGTCGTAGCTCAAGGTTGATTCGTTAAAATTAATTTCATTCATCAATCATTTAACATAATTGCGGTTTGAAATTGTCCCCTTTAATATTGTACGTGCATCAACTCTTCATTTTGCATCTGTGCAGGCAATTTACAATTAATGATAAAAATACGAATGAAAACTTATAATACCAGTTACTGTGCATCACTTGCAGCCGCTATCGGCCCCATCTCAGGTCTGATTCATGAGAGATATTGCACTATTAATATTACAGCACAAACAGGCTTATATAGTTTTGCAACTGAGTGCAATTTGCCATGTGATTGACTGAAATGACAACTGACAGAGAGGAGAATGATAAACACTGCCTCATAGAGATTACAGTAAAACATGGAATCAGGTAAAGCAACCCAGTCGCCAGAATGAATGTTGGAAATGTACGTTTCTGCAAACCACCGATATGTTGGAACTTTATGTTTCCTTAGTTTAAATTGTCTGTTTTATGTCATGAAAAAACGCTGTGCTTGGGGTCAAATATCAATTGGTCACAGTTTGGAAAAGATCCCAGTTTCACTTAAAATGCTTGTTTTGGTCTCCACATACAACGGCTGGAAAATGTCTTGAGGTCTCCTTAAAAACATCCTGTGTTAAAACACTTGTAACTCCACCACCAGCACCTCCACCTCCAGGTATGACACGTGATAGGACAAATGTGCATATACACATACACATTTGTACAAATAGGTATTTAGCCTATGACAGGTACGCATATCAGTGGTTTGCAGACATTAACTGCCAACATTTTATCCTGGCAAGTGGGCTGGAAGAAAGAAGGAAAACAAGACTTCAGAGAGAGTGAACAATTCATTTATTGACAATCATGACATACTTATAAGTGCCAAAAACTCTCTGAAGTAATAGCTTTTACTTTAACTGCTTGTGGCTTTTTGCAACAGTGTTTGTGAATGCATGAAAAAGGGAACAAGTTTGCTCCAGAAACAGGCCCGTTACCCACAGGTGTGATTTACACACTGGGGAACACGACTTTGTCAAATGTCAACAAACTGAATATTGATGCACCATTATACATTTCCTTCTCCCACCGTCATTATCTACTCTGACCTCATACAATCCCCCCATTACCATAGCTAAAATTGCATATTCTGAAGACCATTTAAACAGATGTTTTTTTCATCTGAGCCCTTTTGCCCCCAGAAGTAGTGCACTTTCCATTACATTACTATAATTTAAATACCCACATGACACAGTAGGAACTTGTCAGTGCAGTTTAAGATTCAGATTTGAGAATTACAAAGCTTCTTTTTGTCTTATTTGCGCATATTTAGCATCAACAAAATGCGAATCAAATGTTTTGGGTAAAAATGTAAGCAAATCATGTATCCTATCTTATTACCTACTCTACAGTCTATAACTCCGTGTTTTACTACTTGGCCAATAGCTCACGTCTCTCCTCTATCTGCAACCACAGTAAAAGGAAAAAGAAATGTTCTATTATCGCTGCCCACTTTATGGAGGATGGAGAGCTGGTCCTTCATATCAGCTTGCTCGTAGAACTATTGAACTACCCTTTCACAAGGTTGTCAATATGGCCAGGGTGTTTTTAGTACCTTTTCTGTGGCGGCGGCCATGTTGGCGTTGGTGACGCGTGTTGAGCGAGACCGTGTAGTTCACAAAACTAGATGATATTTTACATAAACTACGACGAACTGTGACCTTCTTGACTTGAAAAATGATGTTTAAAAGTGACAAACATATTCTATGTAGTTCATGCGCAGCTCAAGCCTGATGAAGAAAAACGACATGTCTCTCTCCATTCACTGCCATAAGTTTTTCAATAAATGGGGTCCCATGGGGTCCATCGGAAGGGGCGTGGCTTTGGCTCCCTATTGAGAAAAAAACAATAAGCACAGCTGAGCGACATCAGTCATTAGGACCAAGAGCCCAAACAGGAGTCATAAAAACGTCCCTCTTGTTTAAAGACATATGTGCTGTGCTATACGTTCCTATAACTCCGGTTTTGTGTGAGGCTAAATGTTGGAATAAAGTCAAAATAAAACTCAGGCTACTGGCTCAAAACTGGATTCCCTCCAGGACACGTCAAAGCCACTTAACAGTGACACGTTCCTCATAAAACACTGACAAATTGCGTTTTGTGACTTTGGTCTCAACCCTGGAGACTCTCAAATTACGCACGACGCGCGTCATGAATTCAGCAGTGTCCAAGTGGGCTAAAAAGCCGCTCATCACCCCTCCTCATCGCTCCTCTCCTCTCCCCCTCCTTCTCTTCTCTCTCTCCTTCTCCCCCTCCATGAATCCTTCGGGCCAAATACTCTGCTCACTCTCGCGGCGTGTGCGTCAGCGAGCGGTCTCCTCCGCCGCTGCTCGACAAAAACCACACGCAGCTGCTTTCATTCTCCAGTGCTCGCCGCGGCACGATCAGGAGGGGAGCTCTCTTCTTCGTCCTCTTCTTCTTTTTCTTCTTCGCGGCAGGGATGGCACCTCTGATGTTTCTGACATAGGACAAGAAATCACACGTTTTCCCTTCTCATTGTGACCGCGCAGCTGACTGAAGTGCCATTTTTTTTGTTTGTTCTTTTTTTTTTTTTTCCGGAGGAACAAACTTCCGAAACGTCCTCACTGGCCGCTAGGTTTCATGTGTTTTATGTGTTTGCGCTCAACAGTGAGGTAGACTTATGCGGGCGGATTTTACGCGAGGGTCGGCGCGCGGTTGATCCCGTGGATGCGGCTGTCGGGGTCGGTGTCTGAGCCCTGCAGGAGCAGCCTGTCATAGGGCATCACGATGTCTCTGGCTGTTCTCAAGTGCATGAGGAATATTTCTCCGGAGATGCTGCCGCCGCCGCCGCCGCTGCTGCTGCTGCCGCTGCTGGTGCCCATTCTGTGGTTTTTACCTCTGACCGGAGCGGCTCCTTCTTCGACCACCGAGCAGCTGGACACCGGGGTGGTAAGTTTTTCCTACCTTGTCAAGTTTTTTGCCACTTAACACCACTTTTGAGTACAAGCCTCCCGCCTGGTCTGCCTCTACTTTTGGACGCAGATCCTCTCCATACTTGATCTGAATGTTAACACCTCGCAGCAGCAGCAGCAGCAGCAGCAGCAGTGCGCGGCTGCAGCCTGGCATCTCAGGCTGCATGTGATGCCGATGGGGGAAAACAATGTAAGAGCCTGTTTCACAATGCAGGAATACAGGTCCCTGTAACGTGTGGCAATAAATACCTGTAAGTGTATTTGCCATGGTGGCATATCGACCTGCTCCACAGCGCGCTGACATAGAGTATAGTGCCTACCATCCACTGATAAATGGCACACGAGGCTCACTTCAAGCCACCGTCTGTGCCTCCAGCGCTCTGACGAACCAAGACGTGAGACCACTGGCTTTGAGAGACTGCTCCAGTATGTCAGCTGAAGCCGAGCCGAAACACTCACCAGGTTTAGAATGAGGTCGTTTAGATGGAGAAGTGACCAGTGAAATATGTTTTAATAAGAAGATGTTAACGTGAGCTGTGGATTTGGTAGTTTTAACTTAGTAGCGCTTGATGACTGAGAGGATATGGAGCAAATCATCGTCTCTCACGATTTGTGAATGGATGTATTGTTTTCGTATCACCTTAAAGGGGCACTATGTAATTTTTCTGAGAAGTCAGAATTGAAATGTTTGCCGTATTAATTCGTACATAATGCAAATTCGGGAATGTGTATCTCTTCTGCAACCAAGTAGACACTGTCTGAAGCTAGACAGGTGGCAGGGTCCGCCAAATATAAACGAAAGTGAAACAGTATGAAATAGGGTTGTCCTTTAAGGTCAGTTCATTAATTCAGTTTATTCAGTCATGATAAAGAAGGAGTTTGTTTCTGCAGTTTGTTTAGACATAAAAATCAATGAAGAACTTTCTCCTCTGATTACAGTTTCATCCCTTGGCGGACCCTGCCACCTTTTTTTTAGTTTCAGACAGTGCTCTGGGAACATCGGCTAGTTTATAAAGAGTGTGAGCTGTGAGTTAAGTAGCTTGATTTATTAGTGCGTGATAATTGTGGCAATATAAATGTCTCCTACGTGCACCGAATTTGTTTTCTGAGCAGACGCTCTGTTATTCGAATGAGCCGAACCTTTCGATGAGCTGTATCCGAGCAGATTGAAGGCTGTTATTTGATCATTCATCAATAGTTTCGAAGAGAATACTTCCGCTTCTTCTTTGGAATTTGATGAGCGGAGCAGCTGTGGATTAAACAAGTTATCTGCTAATTAGCAACTCTCGGGACAACATCCTAATTAATCGTTTGCTTTAATAGCTCTATTGTCACGTACTTTTCTCATCTTTCTCTGCTCTGCTGAGCATCAATCTTCCCCGAACAACTTCACGTCTCAGCGATGGATTGATGGATTGGTCTTGTACCGCTGCTTTTCAGCTGCACTGTTTCTCTGTTTGGTTTTGTTTTTGTTGAGGAGGAACTCCATTGTCAAAGACTTATTGCTGAGGCCTTTCTGTTGCTGGACCACGTCCCTGTGGATGTGTGCCACCAGGCAACAGCCATTCATCTTCTTAGTCTTAGATACTCTCGGCTGCAGACATGAATTGTACCGCCGAGTTTGGTGAGGACAGGCAAATGGTTGGACTTGGGGTTAGTGTTAGTTTTACGTGTATGTGGCTGACTGCCATTCTTGAAAAGTACAAGGTTGGTTGGTATATGTCTGTCACTGCTTAATGTAGTTGTTACATTTTTTTTTGTTAAAAATAGTTGATTTAAAGGACAAGTTCACCCAAAAATTGAATACTCATCATCCACTTGCCCCTGTGCGGATGGAAGTTCACGCGAACTTCCGCAAAACATTTCTGGAGCATCACAGCTTTCTCCTCCACCACTGAAGTAGATGGGGACTTGTTTTGAAATTAAGAAAAACACCCAGAAAACGACATGAAGTGGCTCCGTACAGCTCATCTGGTGTGATCCAAGACCGCGGTAGCTCCGAGATCCCGGACTGATTCAAAAAAGACGTTATTTACAACCTGGACGTGTGGTTGAGCCTGGTCACCCGCTTCAGATGGAGTGCACGCTGATGCTTTTAGCTCAGCAGCTAGTGAGGACTTGAGTTTAAAAATAGATGTAAATAACTTTTTTTCAAATCTGTTTTGAATCTTGGGGCTTCTGGAGACTTTGATTACACCAGATGTGCTATGCTGTCTTTTTTTTGGTGTTTTTTCTCAGTTTAAAATCAAGTCCCCATCTACTTCAGAGGCGAAGGAGAAAGCTGCAGCGCCGTTTTGCCGCGACGCTCCACAAATGTTTCGCTGGCCGTGAAACGTCACCTGACTGGAGTAGATAATGGCTGATAATTTGAGTGTGAACTTGTCCTTTAATATCTTTTCTCCACACAGCATTGGGCGGTTGGATGCAAATGATTTGATGTTTAGTCAGCCGAGCCTTAAAGCTGCCTTGATACTATATTATCCCCCTATTAAGCTTCGTTTGAGTGTGTGAGCAAACACTTGGCTTCGATCACATGCAAGCAGAGACTGAGAAACGTGGGCATCTCTGGAATTCTTTTTCTCAGCACATAATCAGTGTTAGAGCAGTAATCCCTGCTGTTTTGTTCCTGGTTTGGTTCACAGTCTATCGAGAAAACTGTCTGTGTTTATTGCTCGTGAGGTATTCAACTCTGCTCATCAGCCGTGTGTTTACTGCAGCTCCCTGTCATTTCATGCCACACTGCTGGGTTATATGAGCTCCTGTGCCGGGGAGCAGCTGCCCACCGTATTTTAACAGCCTGCAAACTAAAAAATTGAGCTGAAGAACTGGCTCAAAGCCGGTTGGAAGGTTATGGAAGCAGGGCTGCCACCGACGCGTATTTCGTTGATTGATTTTCTCACTGATTAGTCATTTGGTTAATAAAATTTCAAATAAAAAGAAAAATAACAGTCTGAAACACCATAATGTTCCATTTCAGATGTTTGGCATATTTGCATAAAGACTGATTCAAGATGATTAACAGATCCAAGGAGTGATTACTTTTCTGTCGATCACCAATCTTTGGGTTTGGCTGAAATGTGTAGCGTGAGTGTGTTTGGATCAAAGATCTTTAACTGTCCAGGGCTCCCACTAATGACTGCTTTAATTATTGATCACTCTGCCAATTATTTTCATGATGAATTGATTCACCGCTGAATCTAGAAAATGTTAAGAAATTCAGCCCAAAGTGATGTCTTTAAACTGCTCGTTTTGTCCGACCAACAATCCAAAACACAAAGACTCTTTATTCCTGATCATCACTGACAAAAGAACAGTAGCAGATCCTTACATTTAAGATGCTTAACTCAGCAAATGTTTGACATTTTTGCTTCAAAAATGACTGAAATGATTCATCTTTTATCAAAGTAGTTGACATTTAATTTCCTGTTGATTGACTGGTCGTGTAAAGGTACCCTGTGGAGTTTACTTGCAAACAAAAACTCACAATGAGAGCTGTCAAAAGTACCTTAAGGTCATGCTTGAGTAAAAGTAAAGGTATTCTGTTGAAATTGTCACTCTGGTTTCACCCAAGTGAACGTCACAGTAAAATTCTCAGATATGAAATTTACCAAAGTATTAAAAGTAAATATTAATAATTGCATATATGTTTATACAGTATACTATGGGTTGACCAGTAAGACCAAGTTGACCACCAAGACATATGGTGCATTTCATTTTGGTCTAGAAAACACATGGAATGCATTTTATATCCTCATTAAAGATTTGCAAAGATGAATTTTCTAATTCTGTAGATAGAGAATTGCTTTGTTTCTACCGCTGCCAAATGTCACTCAAAGCAGCACAGCATGAAACCGGCAGCAGGATTGTGCATTGTGTCACCCGTGTTGTCCCACGGGTGCCTGTGCGTCCTCGAACAAACAAAATGCAGACCCACTAGTAAAAGCATTGCTCTGTAGTACATCCAGTGGTCAAAAACTCCATGTGGTGCCTTCAATAGACGTGATCGTTGCAGCTCTGGTGCGGTGAGTGAACTGGATGGTGCACATGAGTGCGAGAACTGACAGACAGACGGACAGATGGACACCCGTCCACAGGGACTCTCTTCCCCTGTGACCGTTTGATTGACTTTTAAATATGACTTCCCCTGCAATGATTGAAATTGCTCTCAGCTGTTCATAGCAGGTGGATAATTGGTGTGTTTCGGGGGTTTGAGAGGATTTTTCCCATCTTGTGTGCCCAGTTGTGTTCATAATGGTGATGCATTTGGAACCTCTTCCACATAAACAACCATGTACCCACAGAACTGTGTCCTGATCTCCGACTCTGCCGCTCCCCTGTCCCATTTCACCTCAGAGGCAGCGAGCTGCTTCACTTGGCCTTCAGTCGAGCTGGATGGCTGAATGTACCCGTCTCTCTTTGTAGCCGCTGTACGCCGTAATTAGCTCAGCCACAAACTTCAGCACAGATCTGAGGCATCCAATTTCTACTTTTTGCTGTTATCTAGCCCAGTATATCGGTGCAGAGGTCCAATTTGCAGTTTCAGCATTTGAGGGAAGTGCTACATAACAGCTGTAATGTAATCTGCAGTATGTTTTCCGCTCATCATATCATTTTACTCCTGATGGCTGTTTCCTGCGCTACAGAACAACGGAGCTCCTTGAGGGACTATTCGCCCTCGGAAGCAGCACTGAGCTTGCTTTAGCAGCTGTAGTAAGATTGAGGTGACTAGATCAGCTGCTGATAAGAGCACTTTAATTAATATTTAATCTAACAGAAACTGACCTTTTGAGTCTGTTTTCATTGAGCAAAAATGTAATTTTCTGACGAGTGTGCAGCGCTTGTCTGATGGGATAACCACACCCCGCCAGTCTGCTTCTTATTCTCATTTTGTTTTTATAATTTCTTCAATGAGAGTACCATATGGCCTCGCGTCTGCTGAATTGAAAAGAAAAAAAAAAGAAAAGGTGGACACCACCCTCCTCCACCTTCTCCTACCACTCTGGCTTCCTGCTAGGCTTCGTATTACTGAGCCTCCCCGGCACCACCATGACCACCCCTCATTAGCTCTCTCTTTGCCTCTCATGAGTGAGCATTTCACCAGTCTTATATTATGTTCCCACACTTTCTCGGTCTCCCTCTTTCAGTTTCCCTCTTCCACTCCGTAGGGGGCTTTCTTCTACCAGCACATCGTGGCTCTTCTGATTACGCCCAGAGGCGCAGGAGTAGAGGGGGCTCAAAGAGAACGCTGTATGCAGTGACAGTCGCGGTGAAAGTATGATGGAGAACTTGCTGCGCTGAAAAAAGTAATCGGCAAAGGGTCAAGAAAGGAAAAGGCGTATGAAATGAAATGAGATGGAATACATAATTGAAGGAGTGGCAGACGTGGAACAAAAAAACTCCTGCACACTGTTCACTTCACTTGCAATGAATTGTAATAACAAGGTTTCGGTACATCTCACCTTTAAAATGTTATACCTGCAAGATATTTTTTAAAATGTATGGTTTGAGCCACTTCCTCTTACTTACAGTGCTATTCATCCATCTAAATTGTTCTGGTGTGAGTGGCCAAGTTTTGGAGATATGGCCCTTCTCTCCAACATAATGGAGCTAGATGGCTTGATGACTTGTGGTTCTCATGTGGGAACTATAGTCAATGCGCAGAAGGAAGCATGCATCTATTTATGGACGAGAGGCTCGCTAACTAAGCTGCAGCGTCATGTGCGCAAATTCAACGCCATTTTCTTCTGTTCTTCAACACGGTTAGAAGTTGTGATTCTGTTGAGTGCAGAGATGATCGCAAGCGCAAGTCCAATTCAAGTCTTTCTATGGCTCTAATGCAGGGGTCTCAAGCTCGCGGCCCGCGGGCCAACTGCGGCCCGCAGGACGATAGTTTGTGGCCCCCGCCTTCATATGAAAGTTTAATGTTAGTGCGGCCCGCGGATTTGATATGAATGCTGTCCTGATTTATGCTTCTCTGTATCCGTCGGTATGCAACGACGCAGAGCCCTCTGCGTCATAGCGTACCCTCTCCGACCCCCTCTCCGTCAGCTTACGAGCACCTCCCCAAACAACAGAGAGCTCACGGAGACCGCATCGCTCTGATTGGTCCGCTAGAGTTACCTCATTTCCGGAATCCCGATTTGCCGGCCGTATTCCTTCCACAACAATAACGTCGCCACTCGTCTCCTCTTTAGTTCTCGTCTCAATATTTACAATAAAAATGTCGATCAGTTCCAGTTCCAACAAATGTCTTCTCTGTGTCTCCATTGTTCGTTGTTGGTAGAGGAACGAGGCCGGGCCGTAAATAAACTAGTTGATAATCCTAACGGAAAGAAACGTATCGCCCTCTATTGTTAGCGCTAGCTCCATGCTAGCCACGAGCCGAACTTTATTAATAACTTTTAATTTATTTAATTTAATGTTAAACTATATTCAACATTGTTGGGCACCACAAACACTTCGTGTTTCCATGGTTTCTGACCTTCAACCAATCACGAACTGTGCCGTGCTTGACGTCATATGCAAGCGCAGGACCCCAAGCCGATCTGGCGCCGGCGGAAATAACACACATTGCAGAAATGACGTTCTCCGTGTGTCGGCTAAACACTGAAACTGAAACGTCAACGCGACAGTGACACCAAGTGGAATTATATGTTCCATTGTTGTTCAGAAAGTTAAAGGTTAAAGAACTGTTAATACAGACATTTGAATCTGAATAATAATAATTAGATTTCTCTAGTCAGCAACTATATGTTTCTTAAGTCTTCTATATCTGCTGTATTATTATTATTATTATTATTATTATTATTATTATTATTTTATACATATTATTATTATTATGTCATGTCATGTCATTGTCCGTAAACGCTTATCCCTTTCCAAGGGGTCACTGGGTGTTGCTGCTGGAGCCAATCCCAGCTTTTGTCTCAGGGCGAGGGCAGGGCACTCACTGGATAAGTCGCCAGCTCATCGCAGGGCCCTCACTGATGAGCAATGTGGGGTTCAGTATCTTGCTCAAGGACACTTTGACATGCAGCTCAGCCTTGCCCGGAGCTGGGATTTGAACTAGCAACCTTTCGATCTCTAGTCGACCTGCTCTACCCACTGAACTACAGCCGCCCCATTATTATTATTATTATTATTATTATTATTATTATTATTATTATTATTATTATTATATATTAAATATGACACCATATATCAAAATTTTAATATGACATAAAACATTTTCTTCATGTCATAAGACATGACATTTTACGAATACGACATTTTATTTATTTATTACTGATTTATTTATTTATTTTCTTATTAATTCTTCATTTGTTTATTTTTTTCATCTTATTTTGTGTTAAAAATAAAAATAAAGACATTTGAGAACATTGGAATGTTTTTATCAGAGCTTTTCTTGTGGAAAACCTGATGCGGCCCAGCCTCACCCAGACTCTGCCTCCAGTGGCCCCCAGGTAAATTGAGTTTGAGACCCCTGCTCTAATGAGTGTTCTGTCATTTGCTGTATGCCATCCGATCTGCTTAGAACACCACATAACTACATCTAAGGAATGCGCTGTGTCATTATCACTCTGTTATCTGTTAGCATACAGTATCAGCATTGATCATTTGTTTGGTATATGATTACTTTAAACAGGCGTATTGCATCTCAACATGAAAACACACACAATCAAAGCTCTCTTTTATAGCTAATTACTATATTTTGCTTTGTAACATGAACACACAACTGCAATACAGAGCAAGTACTGAGGCCCTACTTAGACAGCAGATGGTGGCAGCATAACGTGGACTATTAATTCATGGCAAACAAACACTCATCTTTTCAAAATATTCAGTCAGCACTAATTTTAGATAGCTCATTATGCTATCGGTCCATACTTGCTAATGTTAACCTTAACAACCGAACCTGTCGAGGTTTGGGTTTTTTTTGTGACTCTTTTGTTAGGGCCTTGTAAGAAGTCTTTAAAGCCACAGTTGAAGACATCAGCATCGTCAGCATACATCAGCATCTGTGGTTGGTGCTTGTGAAACAGGCAGGAGGGAGAGAGGGAATGACGTCCAGCTCACCAGACTTCGAAGTCCAGCCAGAGTCCAAGTCGAGTCTCAAGTCTCTGTGTGTGGCAACGTTAAGTGCGGCTCAAGTCCAAAAGTCCCCATCTCTGGCAGACAGAACATTTTTTCCGCGAGAAACTGCTCACAACAAAGTCCGGGGATCACCTCGCATTGAGCACCGCAAGCCGAGCGTCACCTAGTTCCTTTTATATTCCAGAGAACGCAGACCTCCCTGTGGCTGAGAGCTCCAAGACTCAGCAGCTCACACAGATGAAGTATTTTTGATCCTAGGGTGAGGTGTCCCGTTTACGTAATCATCCTCAACACCTGTGGCCTGTCTGGAGATGGATACAAATTCACGAAATGCCAGCTATCCCGTATTTCTCCTCGTTGCAGTATCACACTGGACTCTAAGGATACTTTTAGCGCCGCTGTCCCACTTCCATCAAACCGCGTGACCTTTTCTGTCTGTAGCGCCGTATCGCGGGGTCAAGTGGGAGATGACTACACAGTGGGGCAGAGTATATCATTGTGTTATGATTGACAGTGATCACAAGAGACAGTTCGGTAGCACATTCTCTGCTTGTCAGGGAGAGAGAGGAAGATGCTGCGGAAACCAGCGGGTCCTAAAATCCGCTCCCATCCGATCTGTCATCGCGGCTTTGCCAAGTGTGAAAGTTCTCCAGGGAGTTGTAGGTTTCTGAGGAGATTTTCAGAGTTTGTAATATCCTTAGAGGCCAATTCAACGAGGATCTTGAGGGCTGACACTTTGTTGGCTCCCACTGCAGCATGACAGTGTGGGACTGATGTGTGGCAGCTGCAACATTTCTGCTTGATGTACCAGTCAATAACAACACCGGATAGATTGGGTGAATTCATTACTGAGAGTTGATAATGCGGCGAAGGAAGCCTGCTGGTTAAATGGAACATTCTGGTTGGAAGACATAGATTTATAGACACTGCGTGTCTTCAGATCCCTGTCTGCGATCGGATGCTGGACGTGGCTGATCTTGGGCCAGTTTCACAAAGATAAACTCTGGCTTTGGCTTGGATGTACTAATAGTCAGACTTCATAAGGACATCTAAATCATCCATTGCATACTCTTGGCAAATTAAGCCTTTTTTTTTTTTTTTTTTTTCAAAATTGAAAAACATGGCTTGCAGTATAACCACATCATGCTGCTCAGCTGTGTTCATTCCAGCAGAAAATGTTTGATTCTGGGAGAATTCAAAAATTACAGGACATTTTTACTTGGGGAAAACTCAGTTCAACTAAAGAGCTCAACAAAGTGCATACATGTGGTAGGACTGAGATGCTGAGGCTTTTAATGTGGCGGGGCTCAGTGCTTCAACTGTCCCATCAGTCGGGCTTACTGGGCCAATGAAACACGGTTCTTTATTCTAAGTTTGCCTGGGCTCTGGATAACTTTTCAACCTTAAAACAACTCAGTTTTTCCTTTGAGTCTCATTAAGAAAATATGGGTTTGTGTACTACTACCACATGGCAGCATCTCAAGTCATACATAAGCTTCAAATGTCTATGTACTTAAAAATTTCTCATGTCCTCAGAATAACGGGGACCAAAACTTTACAATACCCTCATTATTAATTTACGATAAGGAGCTACTGAGTGACTAAAGATATGAGGGAATACTTGGTGACTGCTCAGTATTGGAGCCTGCTCCACTCCGTCTCTGTGACATTGTGAAAAGTATTAACAAACATGTGGCCTACTTCACATTTGTCTTGGAAAAGTAATTATTCTGTCATTAAATAAAAAAAAGTGCTTGCAACCACTGCCTTTCCTGATGATGAACTTAAGGATAACTCTAGATATGAATCTGGATACTTATGTGAATCAATTTTTTTCAACCCACCCCTGCTACTAAGTATCATGTATTATAATATTGATTAAGTGACAAGTAATTAATGAGTTGTCACTGGTTTGTGCCACTCAGCGGCTGCTTCAGAGTTCCTCACTATTTCGATTCACAGATATTACTGAACTAGTCATTAGCTACTGATTCATTACTGTCATCACTTCTAGTCTGTTCTCCAGTAACTCATTACTATCTACTATGTAGTCCTCATGTCGTAGTTATTCAGTGATTACTCATTAACAATTCATTAATAATAATTCCTCACTTGTTCCTTAGTAAATACTCACATTACTCACAAGTGCACCATACTGTAGTGTGTGTCCACCAGGACTATTTTAAGAAGATAAAAATCTAATTAGAATAGTTGCATTAATATGATAGTTCATTACAGAACAGTACTCCAAATAATCAGTGAAAACTGTAAGCTTCATTACTCACAAATTAAAATAGACCCAACTTTAGTAAAACAACACAGATTTTATGAAAGACACTTTTACTCATTCAACACTAACCTTTCTGACTTCACAGGGGCCACACTGCTAGAATGTGAATCATTTACAAAACTTTGCTGCGGAGATATGTGGTTTTGACCGGACAGCAAATAAGAGAGGGATCTATTTAAGTGATGTCTTTATAACCCCTTCTGCCATTAAGTAGAATATTACTCAGCCTAACTTTGGTGCACCATGTGGATTGATAGAACGTTACAAACGAGCACGGTGGTTCATTTTGCTCAGAGGGACCTGGGCTGAGTCGACCAGTGGGCTCATGTGCAAGTATCACTCAAACAGTGAGGAGGGCTCTGTGAATGACAGGGTACGACATTGTTGCTGTAGGGGACATTTGTTCATGTATCACATGTGCATTTCAGATCAATGTGCAAAGACGCTTATATTCACTGTCTCCCATGTAAATGACGAAGGCTCTCAGTCACCAAGGTCATGGTAGATCATAGTGCTGTGTCGTAGGCAACTGTACTTGTTGCAGTTTCTTGAAGATGTTTCACCTCTCGCATGAGAGGTGCTATATTGGATGAGAGGTCCAGATATAGCACTTAAAGTCTCTCCTGTGTTACCTACGCTGCATCCTATCAGCTTACTTGCTTTTCATTTCCAAACAAAAGTGTGGATCTAAAACATCAGTCTGTAGTCACAACACAGCAGAGTTGTTCCCCAGCTATTTCTGCTTGGTTTTACAGTAGTGGTGGGTTTAATACTGTGGTCAAGTGAGTGCTGTTTGCCACAACGGAGCTGCACGCGATACAGTCTTTTTTCCATTGGCTCCAACTGACTTCATTACTTGAGCAGGCCCACTCCAGGGCTCCCCATATAGAAAACCTCAAATCAACTCCATGTGGACAGTTCTATTTTAACCCCGGGAGCCCCGCCTCTCCCCCTTGTCTTCGACCAGATCAAGGATTTGGTTTCCATTGCTATTCAAAGGACCGACCAGATCTTGTAATTACAGTGGTTTCTGGTGTTGCGCTGGCTCGCATGCTCGGACCAAAAATAATCTATAGCGCTGCCAGCCGAATGTTCAGTAGACGGCTTTAATGGCACGATCAAGAAAACCAGAGAGCGGCAACAAAGACACTCTGAAATTGCTTGCAGAAACTGGCAGAATTATCATAAATGCGGTTCCGTGTGTCTGTGTGCATGTCAGCGCCTTCTCTTGTGTCTCCATGAAATGCGTGTGTGCATGGTTGTGTGTGTGTGAGTGTGTGTGTGTGCGTGCGCGTGTGCGCCCATCATTGCCTCAGTGGTGATCTCATAGCTTGTCTCTCATTAGCATTTGTCATTTCATACCAAGTCACAGCGGAGTGGATGATGAAAAAAACCAAAGAAAGGGAAAGGGAATGGATGAGGACGATCGCTTATCATCCATGGAGTCAACTTCAAGACCGTTATGTGCTCCTGATCTCATTTCTCTCACGGTCCAAGTGAAATGAAGAGAATTAGACAAGAGTGGGGAAGGAGAGGGGGGGGTTGAGTGGGGGGTTGAGTGGGTGGCAGAGATAAGCTATGTCTTCATCCAACTATCACTGGCAATTAGGCCCACTTTCTTTTAGCCCAGTGTTGATACTCAAGTTCCTATCAACTGAAAGTAATGAGCCACTAACAGTCTGCTGGATTTCAAGTGGTGCTCGTGATTGTGTGAACTACAGTCTGGACGACTACAGGCTTAATCTTGCGGTCGGGTTAGTGTAAAGAACCGGGCCCCGCTAAAAATAGAGTCAAACACATATAGAGCCTGTATGTGTGGGAATTTCTGCATGTGAACATGCCAGTTGCCAGCATTGCTCAGCCAACACTGGAGAGACTATTGTCGTCTTTGTGAGGATCACTTCAGCAACACATGGCTGCTATTTTACCACGTACAAGGACAGTGCATAAATACATGCCTATAGAGCTGTTCAGTATATACATACACGAGCAGGGTAATATAATGGTATTTAATAATATGCATTGTCCCTTGTTTCTGTGAAAGGGATTTGATTGACGTTTTCCATATCCTTGAGGGTCACAGAGATGGAAAACAATCTGCATGTGATTTTGATTAGCTGAGGCTGATCGATTGAGGCTTTGACAGAAAAATGACCTTTTGTTCTCATGTAGTTTTTAGATTCCTGTCAGATAATGCAGTGAAATACAGCTAAAGAACAACCCTCAAACCCTGTCTGAACTGCGACTGGAGTAGTGTTGCAGCCATCAATTATTTTCTTGATTGATTGATTCATTTTATAGTTTATTAAATGTCAAAAAATAATAAATTGTGAAAAATGCTCATTGCAATTTCCCAGACCCCAAAGGCACATCTTCAGATGGCTTCCTCTTTCCAGCCAACAGGTCAATCAGCCATCGTGGTGCCCCCTAGACCACTAGTCCACCACTGATGATCGACATTAATTAATAATCGACCAATTGTTTCAGCTCTGGGCTGGACCGAATATAATCCTTTTTTTTTTTGTTCTCAAAGTTGTAAAACTTCCTTCTTGATTCTGAAACTACATGCAAATATTGAATTTTACAGTCTTAAATGTGCTCACATGGGTAGCTTGAAATACCCAGAGGCGCAGTTAGTTAAACACACAGACACAGTAAACGAATAAATTGAAGATCTGACTCTGTGACGGTTCGAATCTGTCACGTGCGCATGTGCTTGTGTGCTTGTGTATCTGTGTGCAGCTTTACATCGCTGTCCCTTATCCTCTCTATCAAGGGGATGCTGGGGCGAGCTTTATTAAATCCTTGTGTTTGTGGGCTTTGGCTGGGTGCCATGCCACATTACCGCCATGGAGCGAGGAACTTCAAAGAAGGTTTGGGGGCTTGTTCCCTCAGTGGAGCCACTGAAACGTATGCCTGTTAAATTAAGCTCCAGTTACAGGGGGGATGTTCTAATTGGCTTCGTCAGTTTGTTTACCTTAATCTATTTAATCTGTCTTTAAGTCCTGTTTCTCCTTCTCCATCCTTTTCCGCCCCGCACTTACTCTGTCATTCAGTCACAAAAACTTGACCCATCATACTGTGTAAACGGTTGGATAACCAACAAGGACTTTGTTTGTTATGAATCTTTTCTATGAATTATGAATTATTTATTTGTGAAATATGTGTGTCTCTCTTTTGCATACTCTTAAAAGCAGGGGGTATTAAAGACTGTAGAAAACCAGCAGGGAATGAATGTATAATTCTAATCTACCGCAGCCTGAAAAGGCTAACCAGTGCAACACTTGTTCCTTCAGCTGTAGGTGTGTGTGCTTTGTGCTAACTGGGTAAGCTGCTGAACAAGTCTGTCGCTGCTGCATCAGGTGTGTTCATTTGGTTCAAGCGCTGCTTTGTGCTACTGTATTAGCGGCAGAACAACAGTCTGGCATTGCTTCTGCTGCTCACACGCTCTCTGGTTCGGGGCCTGTGTGCTTTGTGCTGCTGAGTTAGCTAGCTATTGAAAACACGCCAAGAGGCTGTGCACTGTGAGTGCAGCGTGCTGTTGTTATCGCTAACTGTATCCAACTACCACACTCACATGTAAGAGAACACCTAACATTATCATCATTTGTGTAAATAATGAACATTGCTGGTGTTAGTACTCACCGCTGTCAAACAAGCTGTACAATTTTGGCTGCGCTTTCTTCATGTGCCGCTAGCTCGTAAACTTTAGAAATATATCTGCCTGGCAGTGTGGGAGACCTCAGTCATCCTCAGTGTGTACAGAGGCAGAGCAGGTGCAGACTGGCAGGCAGGTACATAGATAGACGCACAGGTTGCCTGTCCAATCTTTTCATATGAGTGTGATGAGACGATTGGATGGGCTTGACAGGCCTGCAACAGCAGAGCTGATAAGACTTGAACATACACAGGAATGCCGCTGATGCAGCGTGTTGGCTTCGGAAATGGAGCTGAGTTGCTGCTGGAACAGATGAAGCAAATTTTGCCCAGGGCAAACCAAAATCTTCTGACTATAGCCAGGGACTGACAGTCTCAACAAAGGAAAAAATTTTCAAATCATCAAGCCAGTGAAAGGTCATTCATTGTTTGCATCATTCCAAACTATATCACACACAAGAAGAAACCATGAGGTTTGGTGTGCAAATGTGCCCCCTTTTCTTATTTCTTCAAAAAATCACAATGCTTTTTTCTACCCTTTTCTTTTTCCCTTTAACTCCTGTTGTTCACATTCTCGATCCAACCCGTCTTTTCTCCGCTGTCTCCACTCTGTCCTCACTTCACTTTGGTCTTCACTTTTTCCCTCTGAGCATTATCTGCGTCGTCTTTCTCCCTCCTTCTCTCCATTCCTTTCTCATACAGCCCTCTTGTCTCGGTGTCATTTCCTCTTTGTATTCTCTCTGCCTCTACACCTTCCTCCTTGCTGCCTCCAGGAACAGACAGGAGTTGAGCCGCAGCTTTTCTGGAAAACCAGCTGTTCCTAAACCAGGGATTAGATGATTCACTTACAGTCACATCTTAATCCCCGTTGTCACGCTCTCACACACACACAAACATGTAAATTAGGACAGATTCCCCCCCTCCAGGTGTCAAGGAAATGACATTCACACCTCAAACTGAATGGAAACCGGGTGTCTGAATAAGCGCATCCGCCAGAATGTACAGAATCATTTTCAACAAGTCAGACTTGTGTCCCATTATGTGCAGAAGAGCAAAACAGTTCCTGAGGAGAAGTGATTGAGTGTTTCAGCAGGGTGGCACATGTTCCATCTGCTTCAACATAGTGGGCTGTAAGCTAACGGATGACTTTCCCTTCCCTTCTGTCTGTTTTCTCGTTTCCTGTTCACTGCACACAATCTATAATATATTGTAGTTAAATTATAACACATTCCAATGGAAAGTATCGTCTCCCAATTAAATTAAATGAGTGGATCTAGGTGCTGTATCGAACCCTCATCAACATACACGAGTGGAACAAAGCCAAACTAGATACATGTCCGTGTCTTTGTGTATCCCTTCTGGCCATAACAGAAGCTAACTTGTGTTGTTGAGTTGACAAGATGTTTAGCATTAGAAGCCAAAGATGGACAGGCACAAAGTTGAGACTTCGTCCTGACCTATTTTGCAGCAGAGCCCCTGCTAAGAGAAGGACTGTAAGTCTGAGTGTTCATTCCTGTCACGGGTATTTGCAGTGGTGGAAGAAGTAGCCAGATCCCTCACTTACAGTAGCTACAGACAGCGTTCCCCCTGTTAGTGTTTCCAAGTAGTATTATTGCTGGTGGCAAAAACGCCAAGGACAATTGGTTCATTTCTGTCTTCCTCAGAGTCGCAGATACCTTTGGTTTATTCAATCATTTAGTCTATAATATACATGGATCAGCAGCATGTGGTTTCATTATTGTATATCCCTTACACTGTGCACTTAACACTTACTTAAACTTATCTATTGACAGTAAAAGCATGAAATTATTTTTTATTATTATACGATTATACATCAGCAGCATTATTGAGCATCACACTCATTGCTCATTCTGCAGGTAAATGTCTCCTGTCATTGATCTACTATCATATCTGATGTTTTTGGAATACTATATTGCTGCTGCATTGATATGTTTGTGGAAGAAGAAGATTGCGGTTGAGCTGAGTTGAGTTCTCAGCAGTGAGCAGTTACTCTGGTGACGCTGCCCTCTATCTTTCATCTTTTCATGAACTCCGACAAACAGCTGTACTTACGTTTGTGTTGGGGCATAGCTGAATCTGAGATTAGTAATCCAAGGTTCTTAAACAGTTCATTTAGTGAAGAAGGAGGAGAACTTTATCTACCCAAGGGCGAACATTTAGCCTTCCTCATTATCGGAACAATTCAGAAGCACCAAATTTGGAGATTCGTGGTGTTCACCTGACAGGAAGTGCGTAGAGAAGCAGTCAGGCAAATGTAGTGGAGTAAAAAAGTACAATATTTGCCCCTGAGATGTAGTTGAGAAGAAGTAAAAAGTTGCCAGCATCTTGTCATCTGAACGTCGCTGGTTTGATTCCCCTGGTCTGCATGTCAAAATTTCAAGATTCTGAACCCCAAACTGCTCCTGATGTGCTGGTTGGCACCTTGCATGGCAGCCACAACCATCAGTGTCTGAATGTATGTATGAGTTACTGTAAGTCACTTTGGATAAAGGCAACTGCTAAATGCCCTAAAATGTAGGTTGCAGAGTACCTGGATGTTGTGCTAAATCGACTCTTAAGTTAATGTCCTTAGTTACATTCCACTGATCATGTGTTTTGGGTCGACTCATAAAAGGATATAAGAGCTTATAGTGTTTTCCTTCCAACGCCTTCTTGTTTCAGGGGCTTTGTCACAGTTATGTTGTGCAGAGGCAGTGCTACGTGCTAAACCTATTGTGGATTTACTGGAAATATTAATATATATACAAATAGAGCTAATTAAATCAAGCGGGCCAGATTATTTGTGGTACAAAAAACAAAGTGACGGCACGGATTTGGGTCCCCCTCAGTAACATGAGGCTCATTGTTCTGTTTTTTTTTTACCTGATTTTCACAGAACAATATTCATTTCTTGAACAAAGAGAGTGATGTAAACCGGACTCAGCCAGATTTTTATGCTCCCACGTCTCTGAAAGTTGCGTTTCCTGCAGTAAGAAATTGATCACTGAGGATCAACTTTCTACTGCTCCGACTCAAAATGTGCTTCCAATGATGCAAAGGAGAAGGAGAACAATGTGGAGAGAACAAAAGACAGTGTATGCACAATGAACTCCATAGACTCTACACAAGTTCAGATACTTATAGATCGGCATTGCCCCAGGAATCACATCAATATCAGACTGGTTTACCAGTAGAAATACGATACCATTTCTTCCTTCCAGATATGATTTTGAACTTCTGTTGGCTGATATAATGCGTTAACTTCACAGCTGTATAACACTAACCCTTCTTGGATGTTGTCTCAGAGATGTACTGTACGTGCTGTTTATGGATATTGGTTAGTTGTGCAGTTAAACCTCTTTTAATTTGCAAAAAGTGGTGTTGGACGATGCAGAGAAGTAGCAGGGACAACATTTTTAATGTTAAAAGTGTTTTTCTGTGATTAGACATTTGAATGTTTCCTCTGAGCTATGCACGTTAGATACCTGATAATAGGTCAGTACTGCAGCTGTGGTGCAGTGATGAGGCTCAAGGCCTGAAACTTCAGTTTCAACTTCTGAAAGTTCAGACTTTTCTCTCTCAAGGCCTGCAGAGAGATTAGATGAAATTTACAGCTACTTTTGAAAACCTGCCAGTTCACTGCAATACGATGAGATGAGATGGTAGATCTCATCCATACAAATGATTCTATGTACTTCTATTCCAAATCTTTGCTTAGATTTGTTTTCAGTGTTTGATCATTAGATGTTCAAGTGTCTCAAATGATGCACTGTGACACCATAGATCAAAATATAAGTGTGAGGGGCAGAGAGTCAAGGTGAATGAGCGAAGCAAAGGGAAAGCAGTGAAGTTGTAATTTTTTTTTAAAAATTGGAAACCTTTGAAAAACTATTTCAAACAACTGACTTAAGTTTGAGCAGCTGATTGGCTGTTGAAACCGGTGACCGGCCGGCTTGAGTTCAAATCGCTGCAGCAAACTGGGCAATGATCTTTTTGTAGCTTCGGCTCTCTAGTTATATTATCTCTCTCAATTAAACAATCCCTAAATTTGGCATTCACTTTCTTACTCTGACCACATTCAACTCTGTGTACTCATTAAAACAAATGACTAATCCAAATGATTACATGCCTATCTTAATTCAAACAGTGTCCCTTAAACATTTTTGTCTAATGAAGCAATTCCAGGCCAGTATTAAATTATGTTTTTATGCTAATTCACCAGATATGACAGTTAATGAAAACATGGGACTTTTTTTTTTTTTTTTTTTTATAGATTGCAAAAGCTGTTTGGATGGCTTCATTTAAAAAAAAAATTAGCTCCACTCGGAGGATTTCACACAATTAGAAAACTAAGTGCGAGCTGTATACCTTGAACACACACGTGCTTGTCAAAGAAGGAGAGCGATGGAGAGAGAGGTCATGTTCAGTTTAAGGAAGCGAGATGAAAGGTGAGGGAAACGGATCAGAGTAGACGAATGATTTCTCGGCATGAATTAATCCTCGCTCCTTTTTGCGCGCCTGGCAATCCAGCCTCAATTTTCTGTTCGATTAAACGCGTCATTCAGGCTGCATGTCACCCCCAATTTCCCTCTCCTTCCATCTCCTCCTCATGCTCTCCCTCTTTGATCTTATCTGTTTGCGCAAATGAGACTAAATCCTTCATTTCTTCGGCGAATTGTGTTTACGCTCAGGGTTACGCCAGTGCAATGGTTTCAGGAGCGTCGCTGTCAAACACACTTAAGCTTTCAGTCCTTGGATCCAACGCCATCCCGCTGTAACACTTTTAAGTAAACCGCCTCTCTCTCTGGGCGAGCCGGTCGTGCAAATTGGGGAGGCTGCTACGACTGCTTTGAATAATGATAGCATCTCGTGCGCTGGCACCCATGGGTGTTCTGATAAGATTTGCTTGGGAGAAATCCTTTAGTGTTGAGCAACATAAGAAGCAGAAGATGGCTTTGGTTGAGATGTTTACATCTGTGTGATGTGTGTCGGCTCGCATGTCGCTTAGCTGAGACTCTCTGTGTAGTCAAAGCAGTTTCTACATCGGCAGATTTAATTAATTCTGAGGCCTTTCCGTTTGATTTTCATCTGATCTCTATCTATATCTTACCACTTACATCGTGACACTGTGACCTAACATCATTCTGTCAGTTCCACATAAAGGCAGAAACTTCCTGTCGCACCATTTGCGCGATTATGAGATGACAAGCTTTTCCATCACTTGGTGTCGGAATAGAATAGATTTTGTGCTTTGTAGAAACACTATCTGTCCGAGCAGCTTCCCAGAGGTACTATCAGCACCGAGGATAAATCCTCAGTCTTGAAGTGTTTCCCCTTGTAAAACAAAGTGTGAGATGCTTCCACTGCAACATAATTTAAGTCCCACATTGTTACAGCTTGTCCAGGTATGTTTTCAACTTAACAGCAGATTCCTTCTGCCCGTCAGTCACATACTGGCTCATTTTTCCCTCGCTGTTAGCATTTTTGCAGCCCCACATCTCGGTATTTCATGACTCCAGTAAGTTCTTTGCTGATGTTTTTGTTCACGGTCTGCTCCTGCCATAAGGGTATAGGGATATGCTTTTGGCTTGTTTGCATTCTGAAATGTATTTTCCTCCTTGGCAGCAAAATATTTTTTTGGACTGGGCTCCTTAAACGCTTTGGCTCGATCCCAATACACGTCCCAGTTGTTGTTGGGCTAGAGGCGTATGGGGAAGTGTTGGGGCTACACGGCCCTCCGATTATTGTTTTTCAGAGGCACGCTGCAAACCGAGGGTTATGAGAACTCTCTCATGTTTTAACGCATTACGGCCCTTTTCTTTTTAACAAGCATAAAACAAGTTTGTGATGTCTCATTTGCTAACTGGCTAACTGACATTACAGTGCTATTGCTGATTTGTGTCCAGCATTCTGCCGTATTTCAGTGGTACATTTCTCATAATATGATGCCTGAAATTTAATTTTGGTCCGGCAGCGAAGTCGCTGCACTTGGTACCACTCCTCTAATATCAGTGCAGACTGACAGGGTCTGTAGCAGCCAGGTAATGAAGCGGTGTTCTTTTTCATTTGACTCGATAGTGTGAAATTGCGATTGGGGAACGGATTGCAAATGTCCATGATTCTTTCTCCGTCAGGTGAATGGCAAATGGCATCGCGATAATACCAGGATTGAAATTACCACAGCTAAAGACGGCATGTTGCAAATGTCTGGTCGCACCTGTTTATGTAAGAGACCATGAAGGACCGCTGATGACCTGTGGGATGAGTGCACATTTGAAGATGGGATAAGGGGTAGGGGAATTGGGATTGAGCTGTTGACTAACTTTTTAAAAGAAACACAATAGAAAGGGATTGAAGTTAACATATAAGCATACCAACACTAAGGCTGCTATAAAGCCCTGTGGAATGTGGAAGTTTATAAAGACAGTTTGATGTCATTTTGACTCCTCCAGCACTCTTAGAAAAAGCCTTGGATAGGTCTTGTATTATTTATCATGGCTGAGTTCCATTTTGCTTCTTCAGGGATCTTCTTTAGTGTCCTGCTTCTGTGCACACGGTCATTTTTGAAGGTTTCTAGATTCATCAGCTATTGTTGTTAGATCCCAAGTCCCTGTCACTCAAAAGTGAACTCGTTCCAACTTGCTCCCTTTAACAGTAATACTCAGACGTAATCTCCCAAGAGGGGTACATTCGGGACATCAAGCTTTTAGTCAACTGATTATCTCTGAACGAGCTCCAGTTTGCCGTGAGTGGTGTTCTACAGGCAGCAATGAAAGCTACTCTAAGTCACTCAGGTAACACTCAGGCGCTCGGGTGAGATGGATTTAAAAAGGTCTTTATATTATAATGGTCAAAGTCAAAAATTTTGATGCTCCCTGCAGATTAAGATAACAACCTGTAGCCGCAGATCTTTAAGTGCTTCCATTGTGGGTATGAAATGTCACATTTTCTGCTCCGAACGGCTCCCTCTTTCTCCTCTGAAAGCAAAAGAACAATCCTGTCTCCATGCTTTGCCGTCAGCGGAGAACACCCAAGAGACGAGAGAAAGCTTCATCGCACTTTATTGGCTTTAATTAGTGAACTCACATGGTGGCCTTTCAAAACTTTCAATGCAACACTCACTTTTCAGATGACTTCAACAACTTTCTCTTCTCATTCCAGTGCAGAGCCATAACCTTTTAAAAGTCCAGGAGGTCAGTCAAAGGTCTGGCCTCTTCCTCGAGGTAGTGACGAACAATACAAACACTATAAGGGACTGCGCTACTCCGTGACCTTTTGAGAGTCAGTGAGGTCGTGAGGTTAAATGTGACCAGTGACTCATTTCCTGTCAGTGCGGCTGGAGATGATGGGACTCAGCAGCTGCTTGTCAGGGCTAAACAGGGAGGTATTGTGGGACGGAGGAGGCCACGTGAGGGCAAAAACGATTCTGCTTTTGAGTGACGTTGTTGTGGTGAGACCATAGTGGTGGAACTGTGTGTGTGTGCGTGTGTGTGTGTGTGTGTGTGTGTACAATGGCCAAAAACAGGATGTGATGTTAAAGGTCTGACATTGGTAATTATAAAGAAATAAGTGTGACTGATGCTGCATTTTGACTCTTGTAGTGTTAAATTGTACAGTTCATTATTAGAATTAAGACTCATTTACAACACTGCAAACTCTGACCTACAAGTCCGCCAGAGAATCTATTTAGCTAATAACATTAGGCAGGCACTCATGTTTAGCTAGTTTGTTTAAGCTGAGTTGTAGGTCAATGTTAAAGTGGGTTAGTGTTTGGCTTGAGCTGAAAAGTTGGTTGTTAGCAATGACGAATGAACCAAAGTAGAACTGAAACCAAACAAACCCAGTCTCCTGGGTGACAAATCTAGCTTTGCATTGATGGGCCAGGAGCAACACCAACATGGCAGTATCACATAAACCAGAGCTAAGACTGCTGGCTGCTGTCAATCAATCAAAAACAGAACTAGTAACACGCTGACATTATTTTTGACTGGGATGACTGAATTTGATTTCAATTCAGGCTTTAAACCTTTAAATCCTCTCCGTCTCTGCTGTCACCTGTACTGCGTTTTAATGCAGCCATGCTCTGTGACTGTTGTCAGACGACGGAACACCAAGCCAGCGCTTTCAGATTTATCTATCCTGGAGAAGCTTCCCAGTAAACTGTGGGCGAAAGACCTTAACAGAGGGGGAAAATGCACTTTAAAATTTAACCAGCTTAATGCGGATAAGTCTCATGCTGTAGGAACCCCCCCCCCTTTCCTCACAACCGGCTGTGGTGGGGGATGTAATACGACAGATTTGCATTAACCAAACACAAAGCAGGAAAATGTATTAAATCACATAAACACATGTCAGTTTTTTTTTTTCTTCAAGCTCCCTCACCCACACACACTGCCTCTCCGTCTCAACCCTCCTGTTTCAAGCGCTACACTCATCACCGATGCGTCGGCCACTCGGCAACACTTCGAATCCGCACCCACATTAATCAATGTCTCACACACATGACGCTTGGCAGGCTACCTCAAATGTTTTTCTTTGGCTTGGACAATCAGCTTTGTTGCAGTCAGTCATTTAAGCATTCGTCTGTTTGCTCTGTCCACAGCCACACGTTGCTATTGAGAAGCAAATAATTTAATTAGCTGGGTTAATTTCCTATGCCAGGCAGTGCTGCCTCTCGACAAGCTCTATACAGGAGTACTAAAAATATACCACACCAGTATATACTGTAAATATCATAGACTAATGAGGTGGAGAAAGATGTGGGCCCACTGTGAAAACCTCCTTTAGGGCTACATGAGGGCCCTATACTCGTTTTCTGCCTGTCTTTCTTTCAGCCTGAACATTTCTTTTGAGTCCGTAGCTTGTGTACTCCACACTTTACTGTATTAAAGGATTACGGGGACCAGGGTTCAGGATTACGGAGATAAATTATCCTTCACATCCGGATACTGCAGCACGTACCGAACATAAGTCAAAGTCTATAATACCGACTCTACGCCTCAATTATGTGTCTATGTGTGAGAAAGTCAGAGGCAGCGTGTGTGCGCCGCATGTGTTATGTCCTATGAGGATATAAATAAAAGATTTTTAATGTGTGTTTGTGTAATGCGTGCGCATGAACTTTTAAGTACATGAATATGCGTTGCAAGCTTGTATAAATAAACCGAAGCCTGTAGAAGGTACTGCTCCCTCATGGATGAAGACTGTGAGATATCTGTTGTGTGTATGCAAGCTTGTCTTTTCCAGAGCTGTGTCTAGAGGTATCATTTAGAACAGAATCTCTCTCAATGCATTCTTTCAAGATAATTTAAAAGGTCCACTTTTTAAGAAAGTTGATTTTTTTTTTTTTTTTTCCCCAACCAATGCTTTTGTGTTTTAGGTCAGGTCATTTGACCAGTGTCAGCATGTAACCCTAACCCCCATGGATGTATAATTAATTCAGGACAAGGGGCAACAAGGAAACACCACTTAACAATGTTAAGTATGTGAAATGTCTGGCAGTGTTTCCCACACATAGGCTTGGGTCTATGTGTGGGAAACCCAGGTATATTAATAGCTGGATAATTTGCAGACACTTTTTGGTATTGGGCAATCTGCCGTCAGTCTTCCTATCCTACCTGCTGTCAATCACACATGCTTTACAGAGAGAGAGAGTGAGAGAAAGACACTCCCTGGTGTCACATCTCTCCTGGAAATGCACTGATTGTGATGTGACGTCCCTTATTTAATACAGGCCTACTTGCGTAGTTGTTTTGTACAAACTTGTCAGTGAACCCGGTTGTTGCGATGTCGTTCGGTGCACATTGGTTTTGATCGGCCGCATTATTAACAGCGAGCTTCCTGCCCACGCAGCACACCTGCTGTTATGACAACAGAAAAGCCGGTGGGAAAAAAACTCAAACGACTTCATAAAACATATTTCTGAAGAAGAAAGCAAAACGTTGCTGTGAGAGAAAGAGAGAGAGAGAGAGAGAGAGAGAGAGAGAGAGAGAGAGAGAACACAAAGCAGTGTCAAGCCTGTGCGGATGCATTAAGGTGGACAATTAAAACAACTCTAATGTAGGCAAAAAAGCAATTCTGAAGAAAGATGGGGTAAAGGTACATGTAACCATCCCTCTACGGACGTCATGGTTCCGTACACATCACAAGAGTATGTATCAACAAGTAAGAGTTTAACCTTTGTGGTCCAGTCTCCAATCCAATAGGTGGTGGACAAAGCACCAAAATGCCGTCCTTCAACCCCCATTAAACAACAACAGCATAAGAAGAAAGACACAATACAACCCCAGTGAACTGCCTGTTTCCTTCAAATCAGCTGTGAAGATGGGACGTGGACAGGTTGTGTCTCCATTGTTCAGCAGTTGTATGTGGGTGGAAACGCGTCAAACATGCGATCACATATCGGACGGCTTCACCCAGATGTGTCAGTTGCAAATCCGACGACTTGCTTCTGCCGTTCTGAAGCAGTTTTTTTCATGTGAAAACAGACGGGGGGCCCGAAGACAAACACGTTTACACGATGTTGTCACGTTCTGCGTCAACCCTGCGTGAAAATATTGTGTTTATTCGCTGTTTCCTGCTGAGCGTATGTCAGGTAGTCATTACAGTGGGTGGAACAAACTATAACTCGAGAACTGGTCTGTTGAAAAGAACTGAAAATAACCCTAGTGTTGTGCATTTGGGATTTTTTGTTACTTTGTCCCCTGTGCACCAAACCTGTACAGAACCGTGACCCCAAAACAGAGTTACATATTAAACATCGGCTTCTGTGCACCGTTACACCCCTAATGTTTGCATATATGTACATATTAATAGGTAGAAACAGGTTTATGTATATGCATGTACTGTGCTGTGGTGCAGTCATTTTTTTCTCAGCCAAGGGAGTGCAAAGGGAGAGATTTAGTCTTCTGTGTTTTCTGCTTGTTTCATGTCTTGTATAGTTGGTTATAAAAAAAAAAAAAGGTTTAGGTTTCTTTCAACTTTCAAGCTCAAGGGCCTTGCTGGGCTTCAAACTGCATTTAAATAAAGGCACTCTGTGGACTTTATGACCACTGGTAGCACTATAGCAGTGTTTTTAAAAATGGGTGTTTTTCTTTTGTTGTCTCATGCATGTGCATGAGGGTGCAAATGTAGACACATGGGGGTTACCTGGTGCACATTTTTGCAAATAGCTTCACACTATATAGATCCACAGATCTACTGAGAGGTGCCAACAAAGGCAGTGAAAAAGGAGGCTGCTAGCAAGTCAAGACAGATGTAAACAAAGCAGGCTTTGCAAATGTCACATGAGGAGGGAAATACTGAGTGCTGCTGGACTTCAATTTCTTGAAGACATTTCACCAAAGGAAAGGAATCAATTGGACTTAAAGGATACATACGGTGTGTTTTGACAGACACTGAACGTAAACTTATAGTGCCCTACAGGTGGCCTTAAATGTATAATGACTTTGTGCAGGCTGGTACCCCACAGCATGCAGCTGGTGCCCTTTTCATGTTTTTTTTTTTCACCCATGCCCCTCAAACATCCTCATTTCGCCATTGCCAACTAGTTGGGAGTCTGAGATGGTTGATATCATGATACTGTACAGGAGAGAAAATGATCCCTGCTCACTGATTTCAAACATTCTATAAACCAGAGTTTACTACATTAAAAAAAAAAAAAAAAAAAAAAGCATTTTTTTCTTTAGATGTTTTGGCAATATAAAGTCAACATTTTAACCGCAGTAAAAGATAAAACAGACAAACCGTATGATCAGCTGTGCTCCCTGCCCTCTCACAGATGGAGCAGCGCATTTAGTTTTTCCATGCCGTGACGGTGTGCGCTGTGTGCAAATTGCCTCGGCCAAGCGTGGCGTGGCGTGGCTGAGCAGTGCAGTCCGGTGACTTGTGCTGAAGAGTTTTAACTTCTTATGGGTGTCCAAAAACAGCTATAAAAACAGATGCGCAGTGCACAAGAGGAGCACACACCAAGGGCGCCGTACCACGGGAGAACACTAATTTTGGCAGAGACAAGTTTCCGCATTATTGGCTGCCCATTTGAACTTCTCCTGCTGGTTTGAAACATCTTTAGTTTGGCTTCATGACTTGAGGAGCAGGAGACTGACAATATTCTATTTTGGTTTGTTTTTTTAAAACAAAACTGGCGCAGGAGCGTGCAGCTTTTGAATTTCACGCCGTGCTTAGGGTCCATGCTCAAATAAAAAAGAAAAGATTTGGGCAGAAATTGTTGGCGGCACTGTGAGTGAGAGAGAACAAAAACATTGCACATGACTAAAGACTCAGCAAATCTCTCAATGTCAACACCAAACTCTGGCAAAATATACATTTATATTTAGGTTGTCGTATGGACGCCGTATACATCAGACGGTATTGGGTTGTTTAATATGCTGCCACTGAATTGCTGGCTGATAGTGTTCTATTGTCTCATGTCTCATACATCTTGATACCAACAACAAAGGGACTTGAGGTATCGTGGAAGATGGAAAAAAGTTAATAAAAAAGAGCGCACGTTGACGCCTTGAGCCGGGGTTACGTGCTGGGTGAGATGTGACTGTTGTTGCATCGGTGCAGCCCCGACTCCCGCGAAGTATACAGTGGATGATAAATGTCAGCTCATTGACGGAGATGAAGCATTGTGCAGATTGATTAAATCCTGCACAGCTGCCAGGATTCCAATGATGCTGCTGGAGGAGGAAGGGATACACGGGTGTGTCGTTGTTTTTTTTTGTTTTTGTTTTTGTTTTGTTTGTTTTTTCCACAGTGCACTGGAGGGACTCTGTGCCACTAATGACGTTTTTACGCAAACATGACTGTTGAGTTGATGGAGGAGGCATCTGGGGAAAAAATGATGGTGCTATGAAGGAGACTTAAAGACTTTTCAAAACACGAATTTAAATGTAGCTTAAAGTATTTCTCTATAACATTAAATATGAATGACTATGAAAAGTATTACTCAACACTCAAAAACTCAGACAGTTGGCTCCATCAAGACGGTCCAGGGTTTGTTTTTGATCGGACTTGACTGACAAGTACATGAAATCTTTAATGTGTAGTAACCAAAATCATTCCAGCATTGGCATATCGTCATGTGCATTCAAGACTCAAGATGCTGATTTAAAAAAATGTTTTTAGGGGATTCAATTGACAAATAAGGGAAGGTGCATTGATGTGTCGCCAATACTGTTGAGGAAATACTGTCATCAGTCAAAATCAGTGAAGGAGTTGGGTGTTTGTACAGATGCTTAAGGCTGATTTTTTTCACTTCCTTCCCCCCCATTTCTAGTCTTTGTGCTGGGCTAAAGTTAGCTTCTTACTTACTCTACAAACATGAGAGCGCTATTGACCTTTTCATCTGTTGCTTGGTGGGCAAACAAAATAGCCGTATTTTCTAAAATGTCCAAACTTATTACTCGGAAAATAGTGTAGGAGGCACTTTGATTACACAGAGATGTTTCATGGCGTTCGCCCAAGAAACTTCTACCAGTGTTATTTTCTTTGCTGTTCAACGTTTTGACACTTTTGGTTCTACTGTTAAAATGATGAAAGGTAGTTTTCACCAATTAAGGCTGAGTCTGATGACCAAGACCACGACACTTTCTTCATCTTGAATCTGAAACTAAATGTCAAAATGTCAATGTAACCATAAAAAAAAATTCAAGTGTTTATGGTTATATTTAGTTACCAGGAGTTGGTATTGCAAGGAAAAAGTTAGGCCAACCAACCTATGACGTTTGATAGTTATGTCAACTGTCTTGAAACATATTAACTGACACATGTAAGCAATATGTTTGGTTTCGATCACATGCAGTATTGTTCTGTTCAGAAAAAAGAACTACCTCAAGGCGTTTTACTTAATTCTACATTAACATATTTCATTGATTTAATTCAGGAGGGCTTGAACGCACAAGTCAGACTGACTGATAAAACACCAGGACTGAACTGGTCATTCGAGCAGCAATGAGGCTAAGCGTTGAGGACCCCCCGGGCCTCAGCTGGGTCATGGGGTCGAGCCCACACGTCAGCGAGCGTTTGCCCTGTTGAAGTCATTGAATTCCAGCTTCAGGGCTGCTGGTCTGCAGCTGAGCCAGAGCTCTGACTTCACTGCAGGGAGGAAACAAAGAGGAAAAAGGAGAAAGTTAATGTGGGTGTTGTAGCTATCATCGTCTTCAGGGCAAACCCACGGTCACATTTCTTTGTTATCTGATGAATGTTTACATTCATCGGCGAGTGTCTCTCTGAGTCACTTGTACACACTTAAGGACAGATCGCACCGATCATGAGTGGAGATGTGATGATGGATGAACACGATATCTGACCATATTGTAATACCAACAGAGAGAGGATGTAAAATACTTGTAAAAAGACGTTGTGCCCATTAAAGCTGAACACTCACTAATTTTGATTACAGTGAAGAGTATTGTGTTAGTTCTACAAATACTTCTATATCATTTGCTGAACGACATGTGCAACCAGGACTCTTTTCATTCGACATTTCAGAAGGCACAATATCAGAAAAAACTCAACCGCACTGCACAGCACACCTGAAATATTGATGTGTCTTGTGAAAAGTTGTTGTATCTTTCGGAAGATGTCATGTTTTCTAAATGTTGTTTTTTCTGCAAACTTGTTGTACCTTGACACTCAGGTCCACTGTGCATTTGTTCCAAAGCCAGAGACACAAAACAGACTCTGAAGGTAGCCTTCATTAAACTGTGTGTGTCAAGGCTAATAAGACATAAAAACTGAAGATTATTTTCTTTCTTGTTTGTGTTTTCTCCAGATGACCTCAAAGTCTTGATTTAATATTTTGACGGCAAACGTTTATTCGCCAGGTCTCCTTTATCTTTCTTTCACAAGCTCTCAGCTTCCCGACTGAATAATTAGTTGCTTTGTTGCTTGAAGCAGTGCTTGAACTCTACACTGTGCCATCCGAGATGCTCTGTGGTTCTGCCTCACAACTCTGGCACAAGAAAGTCAACAGTCTGATTTTATGCGGAACGCAGCGCAGCGATCAAAACAGTGCTGCAATCGTCGAGGCGGACAGTTTACACCACTGTAGCATCAAAGGCTTTTAAAGAGGGCTTCTCATTTGGGATGCTCGACACAGTAATGCACAGGTGTTGGATGTGTGGTTTTTTTTGTTGTTTTTGTGCGTATATACGGTGTAAGTAGATGTGTATGTGTGGGGACATCAAGCAACAAGCGATTATAAGAACAGTCAGTCATCTGTGTCCTCTCATTGCTCGTTATTTGTTGTGCAGGCCAGACTTGTTTCTCCCACTCTACGCTCATTTATTTTACGTCTCTTTATCCCAAGGATGAAGATCTCGGGAGAGAAGCACCATTATTTTCTTGGTTTATTTAAGTGAGATGCATGTAAATTATTCAAACTCTTTCCTCCTGCTTTGTTCTTACAACTGTCACTGTCACCATCTGTGAGAGGGATGTCGCCATCTTACTTTAACCGTGGTTAATTACGTTGTTTTCCTTCTCCGCTTCTCTTTGATTTTCTTTTGTTCCTCTATTTGAACTTGTGCCTGGTACATCCAATCTCACCTCAACACAGTGACACCCCTGTATATAATTCAGCAGTGTTCAGCATGTTACTGAACTTGCTGGCAGGTTTTTACAGCTCCCCCCCCCCTCCCCTGAGCTACGATGTCGGGGTTTAAATTAGATGCTGGCTCCACAAAAAAAAAAAAAAAAAAAGTTTGATGTAGTGAGTTTATGAGTCGTGTGTGAAAACAGGGGAGTTGCAGTTTTGTAGACAGCACAGATGTAATCCATCACTTGCACACCTTGCTTCCGGAGAAGAACTTAATCTTCCCCTTGTCTGCGTCGACATTTACATATTCACACAGATGTGCATGCACGGACGCTTTGTTCAGTTTGATGTAAAGAGATCTGGTTGTTTCTAACCTGGGTTCCTATTTCGTGGCACTCGAACAGAAACCACTTGGCAGCATTGCTTCGACAAAGTCTGGCGGGGCAAGACACATGAGCTGTAAGACAAGTTGTTATCAGTTTAGATAAACAACTTTATGTTGAGGTGAACCAAACAGTGAGGGCCAACAAAATGTCTGCCATAAGGTTCAATTAGGTCCGCCAAACTTAAGTAAATGTTTATGCTGTTTCATTTCTTTGTGAGGTAAGAATACTATGTAGGATCCCAAGTTCATATTTTTCATAATCTGAGCACCATTAAATTTCGGTTTTGTGCCTCCAACAGAAAAAGTTATATGTGAAGGCACAACTAAAGCGGGTCACATAGGTACATGTTAATTCAGGAAGTTACAATACTTTCTGATGTTTTTATACTAGCCATAAATAATACAATGTGCATTATTGATCATAAGTCAACTTTAGAAAAAAAAGTTTTTGAAGACTTAATCCATTTAAAAAACTTTTTTTTTCCAGAGCTCATTACTATTACACAACATTTCCTGTAATGCTGCTTCATAATAAAAGTTGTCAATTACTAAATAATGGGGGAGGGATGGGCAGCTTTCATTGTGAATTTAAGTTATGGTAAATGAAATGTGTTTGTACGTGAATTAGCAGAGCCTCTTTGTTAGCGTTGTCTCTTCGATAGTACTGCGGGAATTGGGACAATCGCATCACTGGTATAAGACACACCTTCAAGCAGGTGGCCCACTTGCAATGGGAAAGCACTGGGTGTAAGTCTGCTGTTGGCCGACTGTTTCAGACAGCATTCTCCTCCCTTCAACCATCTGTGTTACCTTTTTTAAAGTCTCTGTGGGAAACAACAACCCTAACCCTGACTTGGTCGCTAACAGTACCTAAACAAGACAGCCACTTGTTACCTTTCTTTTGTAGGGATTGTAGCCATTTCAATGAAAGTGCTCACCTCCCAACACTATTGTGCAGGGGAACCATTGCTGCATTCTGAGCAAAAAGGCCACAGAGTTTTTCCCCTCTAGCGGTATGATATTGGGTGCGGCCAGAACCGGCTGTGGTTATACAATATTTTATCACTTTTTTCAACAGTACATACTGAAACCTGCTCAAAATCGATATGGATTTGGGACACAGTGACAGTCTGTAAACAGTGAAAGACGTCTACAGCAGACAACTTACTTGGATATCAACCAATAGCAATCACTTATTTTTCTTCCAAATAATTTTGCTAACCTCGGCTGAAGACAACTGTCTGATCCTCCGTGTTCCTCGTCCCATCTGAGTTCTTCTCACGATGTTGTTGAGGACAGTTTTACTACTGTTCCGCAAACAGCAAATGATGGAAGACATGCCTGCAAACTTTTTGTATAAGAGTAACTTTGTCACTTATAACCCTTGTGAGTCAATTATAACTTCTTTCAAATTATTTGACCTCCCCCGTATACCCCTGGCAACACAGTGCAAAAATCATTCAGGAAATTGTTGTTTCTTATCCAGACCTGATTCTGCTGAGGGTCAATTCAATTTCCCTGTAAACCTTAACCAGTGCCTCGGCAGAGATTTTTAAACATCAGCCAGCAGAGTTAGTCATGGAGTTAATTGGATTTCCCCAGTGTAGTCGGTACAAAAAGGAATGACTTCCTATCGATCCATGTCACTCACCTCTGATGAGTGCTGATCAAAAACCTATTTAATATCTGCCTTCTCTTACTGGCTGTCAGATGCTGAGGAGGGACAGAGGAGGCGGAGGTGGAGCTGAGAGAAATGAAGGGGAGAAACAAGACAAAGAAGGATCTCAGGGGAGAACAAGCGAGAAACAGAGACACAAAGAACAGACAGAGCAACGCTCAAGTTGCGGCTCAGATGCATCAATCAGTCAGCTCGCACACATATCAGAACCAGGCAGTGTGCTCAGTCGGGCTGCTTTGATTGGCAGCAACTGCGTCGGTCTCAAATGAAAATGGACCTGCAGTGTTAACCTTTGTATATAATACACAATTGGATTCTGATTGAGCTGGTTTCTTTTGTCGACCTACCCGGCTATATTCTTTGAATTCTGAAAACGTCAATTAAAGTCATTCATTCGGAGTTCATAAAGGGCATTCATGCATTTTCAATGATGACGAGAGTACACTGGAAACAGAGTAAATAAGAATGAAAGAAAAGAATGATGAACTAGAAAACAAACAGGTAACACTCAGCAACAAGGTTACCCTAACAGTCCAGGATTTTCCAGCAAAAGAGGATTCCCCTGCCACCATGTCGACAGTGAACTGTTGCTACATGCTGGGCATGGCACCACCCAGGACGTGTGATTGGTTTCAAGAAATACAAACAATGCCGAGGGTTTTTCCCCCTGTCACAGAACAATGATGGGTGCACCTATTCACTATTCAACATAGCGTTGTGGCTTTCCGAGAGAAGCTTGACAGTACTTGTATTTGTTTAAGTTAAATCTAGATCAGGTTCTGCTCCTGATTGTCTGTGTTGTAGATGAAACTGTTAAGCTCCACCAGCAGCCTCACAGATAAAGACTTAAGTCTTCCTAAATATGTGTATCTCAAGCAAAACTACCAGACTAAAAGAGCAGTTTTCAACTCACAAACTCACAGATGCTTCACACATAACCTGAATGTGCTAGACACAGTGTTCACAGACTGTAAACATGAACAGGTGTCAGACCCTCTCCGGGATACTTGGAGTCTTTGAAATGCCAGGGATGACTCATGAACTCTGTGTCTACTCTTTCCCTTCCAGGACTGGCTGAGTAAGTTTGGCTACCTCCCACCCCCTGACCCAGTGACCGGGCAGCTTCAGACCAAGGAGGCCCTGACCAAGGCCATCAAAGCCATGCAGAAGTTCGGAGGGCTGAAGGAGACCGGAGTGTTTGGTATGTGGCTCTGTTTATTCATGGGGGAGTCATGTGGGAGAGTTAGTAGCTGGACAGAGCCCAAATATATAAGGGTTAGGCTACAAGTACAGCATAAGCAGCTCTCTGACGCAAATATCCTCTCCTCTCCTCTTCAGACCAAGCCACGTTGGGCTTAATGAAAACACCCAGATGTTCCCTGCCAGATGTTTCTGACGGAGAGGTGACAATGGGCCGCAGGAAACGAGGCCTGACTCCCCAGAACAAATGGAATAAGAGGCATCTATCCTGGAGGTAGGAAACAATGTCACAAAAAGGTCGACTGAATTTCAAATGTATTTGTTTGAAAAGGACCAATAGTCGGTGGTTGTCCTCGTATCACCCTTATGGCCCGGGGCTGTCTCACAAACTCTAGGGATAGTGGGTAAGATGAGTATTAATTATCTAACGGAGAATCATCTTATTGAGCTTTTTTAGTGCAATCAGTGTTATGTAAGCCTAACGCAGTTGTGTACAGATTCAGCCGAGTACATCACATCACTGCTGTGCTGTCAGCAGTAAGTCACCCCCGCCCTCCCCAGCCCCCTATTCTCTGCATCCTGTGGTACATTAGATTATAGGTCTCTCCCTCAAGCAATACATCTTTTGCTCTTTGGATCAATTCTGGCTCATTTTGTAATAATGGCAACCTGATTGTGGAAAGTCGTCTGTCCCCTCAGAAGATGTATAGAGACGCTGGTTCCTCATTAAACTTACTAAAGAAAATGTTGTTTTAAGTGATTCATAATTGCTGATTGCGAAAAAGTCCTCAGCTTTACATCAAGGTACAGAACGTGTATTAAATTATATCTAGACACCATTTAGCCCTACCCTTGCACATAGAGTTAGGGTGTCCCTATTCTTGTCGGGATAGATGCTGGGGTGAGGTGTCAGGGCTACATGGCTCTGTAAACAGAGGTTTCTTAGAGCAGACGTCAAACTGATTTACCACCTCAGTAAACAGTGCCTGTCTGTTGGTTGGATGGTTGGTTTATAGGATTACACCAAAACTACTTAATGGACATCCACAAAATTTGGATGGGGGATGGGCCTCGACCCCAATGACTTTAGGTGCAGATCCAGATAAAGGAAATGATCCTGGAATCTCATTTTCATTATCAAACACGATACCTCATTTTTTGACATTTTCTCCGGGAACAATGCATAAATAAATATAAATAGATAATCACGCTTACTTAGGCAGCTGACAGCAATGAGTAAGTACTAATGGGGACTGTTGGGCCTTGGTGGGGCATTTAGTTCTAGTTCTAGCTGCGTATTGTGCATGACAGTCCCAATTTTGTACGTTACAATGTTTAATTCCCCCTTTGGATGGCATATGATGCCTAAAATTTCACTGAAGTCCAGCAGCGAAGTTGCTTCACTTGGTACTCTGCATATCAGTGCAGACTGGCAGGTCATCAGAGGAGATTTCAACCATTACCCCTTTTACTTCTGTTGTGAGGGGCAAGGGGGCAATCAAGAAGGGGGGTAAGTGGTAAAAATTGAACCTGGCCTGCAAAAACAAAACATCAGCACTTAGCTGAAAACCTTACATATGTCTCAAAGCACTCCTTCGGCACATTGTAATCTAATCCTCTGTTGTTCAGCTGATGTCAAGAAGGTTCAGAACTCCACTCAGCTTTGCCAAATGCACCAGTATCTTATCACATCGTCGCCCTTTCATTTCTCAGACGCTCTGCCAGGAGCAGTGTTTTAAATAATCTGTTGGAAAAGAGGATTGTTTTTTCGATATACTGAACACGAATATCAATATCAGAGAAGTGGATAATGCTGCTGGAGTGCCTTGAGAGGGTTCTACGGATGTTTTTAAACGTTTTTGGCCGCGACTATGGCTCGCTGTTGGAATCAATTCCGAGTGCTGTGAATCCAAGATGATGAAAGCTGCCGTGCTCCATGAAAAGGAAAACTTTTTAGAGCCACCTTTCAAGCGGTATTTCATAAAAAATAAAAAAATAAAAAAAAATACATTCAAGGTGTTCAGAAAGTTATATTTATGACTCACAAAGAGGCTTTGTTGGAGAGAGGGATGTTTCTAAAGCTTTCCCATGGCTGAAATTATATGATCATGGTAACCACCTGAGAAACCATAGCACAGAGTTAGACAGTAGAGAGGGGCAGAGGAAGCTATCAGAGCTCGAGCTGCAATAAGCTTGTGTGTGGGCTACTGTGTGTATGTGAGTGCAAAATATGAATACAGTATGTGCATAATTTAAGAAATTGGAGAAGCCCACACATACACACACTATACGCACCTACACTGAGACGTGTATGCATTGCCTCCCGCCTGGTGGGCTTTAACTTTCTTTCTTCTTTGTTCTGCTGCCAATCATTCACTGAGCTCCTGTCAGCTAACCCCCCTCTGGAATAAGACGGGTTTGTCTCCAGTCCAGTGAAGCACCTTTGTATTCACAGCACTCAGATTTGTCGAACAATGCGGCGGAACAGTTGTGGATTATGTGCTGGCCTCAGATCCGAAGAGATTTCCATATGTTGCAGATTTTCGCCGAAGCGCCGCAACAAAGCGCCGATGTTCGGCGTAGATCGGCGGATTCTCCGGTTGTTCTTTCTGATTCGGCCCTTTTTCTTCAGCCTATGTTGTAGCGATTCCCTCGCTGCTCGGTTTAGAAAATTATTTTCATCATCTAATATTTCATGGTATCACTGCTTCATTAGATTATATGGGCGAATAACAGGGCTGACAGAATGGAGATAATGTGCAAAACAGCTAATGAGCCAGATGTAATCTGACAGGCATATTAAACGTGAGCATTCTCACCCACCACATCAGTCAGATTAATGAAAAGTATTTATATCGCTGCAACCTACATATTTCATCAATATATCAATTTTGATTATTGTGCACCCAGGGAAGCAATATATGTAGACTAAATTGTTTATTGATTATTTTTCATTAAAGCAAGAACACATGCATTTTTTTATACTTGTATTTTAAACACCATGCTTCTAAGGAAGATTGCATGATGTTAGGATACGATAACAAAAAAGACAAGAAAAATATAAACTCCTTATGTTAATCACGTTCCAACCAGAATTGCGGCACTCCTTGAGGGCCGAGAGTTTACCTGTGGCAGGCATTTAGATGTCCCTTTGTGCATCTAAAACTTTTGACACCAATGACTCGAGGCTGGCACAGTATACTAAAGATTTACAACATGCTCTCTATCCATGAATGGTTTTGACAGTATTTTCCTCACAGCACATCCTAAATTAGTCTGTTAGGATTTATGGTATTGGATTTTCACAACAGTTTGTTCATTAGTGAGAGTGTGATCAGTGATGGGTATGAACAGTTGACATTAATTAGAGTCATAATAGGGCAACCGCCAAGTTAAAGACCTGATCAGGTTATCTCAGCCACATTAAGATTGCAGTCATTGGCGGGGTAACTTTGTTAACAGAGCTCTGTTAGACGTCAGTTTAACTCTTGTCACGCAGCACTGTGGGGTGAGTCTGTACACATGCCACAGCCAAGTGGACAAAATGTGATGAGTTTATAAAAAACAGTTTAACGTCAATGCAGACTTTGTAACTTACCCTTAAAGGCTGCATAATTTCGCAAATTTTTGGTTCATACTTTTGTTTGGAATGCTTACTAGAAAAATGTTTAATGCTCTAATGTTCAAAAAACATGATTCTTCTAATACCGGTGAGTGCTTCAGCTCTGTTTCAGTGCCTCTCTCTTTCAGGCCCCCTCCCTGAAAGCCCAGATTGCTCTGTTTGGTTAGCTCATCAGTTCTCTGAGCAAGCTTTCACACAGGACTGCATCTACAGTGTCTACATGATTGTTCAATGATGTCACTCACGCCAATGTCGGCTGTTTCTTTATAATTATGTATGTTTACAGTCTTACATCTCACTAGTTTTATAACACTGTGACACTCTTAAGTTATAAAATTATCCTTTAAACTGACAAACATCATATGTGTGATCCATGGCACACAATTCATTTTTCCGAAATAAGGTCCCATGATGGACCACTGGAGGAACAGTTTGGATCTCTATTAGTTCTGCTGTTGCTTTCACTGTTGTTGTCCTGACAGCTCTTAAAGGCACAGTTTCTAAATGTGGGCTATGCACATTCTCTGTAGACTGAGCGTTGCAATACTTTCACAGTACTTACAGCACATGTACCTGCTTTATATTAAAGAAAGACATGTGGGGTGCCCCAGTAGCTCAGTTGGTAGAGTGCGTGACCCACATACAGAGGTCTCGTCCTCGCTGCAGCAGCCCAGGGTTTGAGTCCAACCTGCTGCCCTTTGTTGCATGTCATCTCCCCTATCTCTCGCTCCTTAACAGGAAGCGTTGAAATAATTGCGCTCTTGTCACCAGGAAGCCGAACTGGATATGCAGAGTAGCTGTACGATGTAGCAAAGTGGACATATGAGCAGCTGTTGGCGTGCAAAGTCTTTCCCTGCTCCATAGAATCATCACCATGGGACGCAATGAGTGCAAACTCGCTCAGTTTCCACTTTGGATTACCATCCGACATATCCAGCTGTTAACGCAAGGTCAAAAAACACCCAGAGTAACTACAAAGCATTGAAATGCATGAGCAGAATGATGACTTTCGATTGGATGTTCAAAGAAACAGATGCATTTAGTACCTGCAGCGTTTAAAACTTGTTACAGGAGTCACCGAACTGGCAAAGGTCTGCAGAGTTACGTAGAGAGTGTTTAATTAGAATATCATATCGACTTACAGTAAGAAAGCGAGACAAAAACCACTCATTCAGATTTAGCTGCCCTTGGCGTGATTGACAATAGCTGTCTGAGTGGAGCTTCACTCCCTCCTCTGCTTGTTCACACACATCAATCACATCATTATGTTCTGGAAAATGTGCAGAGTAGGTGGTGAGTGTCAGTTATTTCGTGGAGGGGAACAAAAGGACTGCAAGCTTAGCTGAGTAGCTATTCATTTTAGGGACTCTGGTTCAAGTAATGTGTTTTCCCGCAATAGAAATATAAGTAAATTATTTTTTGTGATGATGTCTGGGAGTCTTGGTGCCCGGGCTGGGCTCTTAATTCCCAATCTAACTCCTGCCTGCCTCTCTCTCTTGCACTCGCTCTTTCTCACACACGCCCATACAGCACACTGCCATCAGCCGAGTGCGATGTAGCCGAGTTGTGTAACAGCCCACTGTTAGCTCATTATCTCACATTGTTAGCCCATTATCAAGGCAGACAGCCTGGCGGTCATTAGCAGCCCGACTGATAACTCAAACGGATAGGTGTAGCGAAGTGAGCGGAGGAGAGGAAAAAGATGGGGAGGATGATGAGGATAATGAAGAGGAAGGAAAGAAGGGAAGAAACAAAGAAGCTAACATAAAAGGGACGATTGCATCTTCCCTATCTGCAGCTGATTCAGTAGGTGGATGTTACAGACTGAATGTATTGCAACATCGCCAACTCTCATCTGGGTCTGGGAAGTTTTCGTCAACTTTCAGTGAAGTACCAGAATTTGGTGCAAGACTGAGCAATGCAGGGAGATGAACAGTCAATTATTGACCAGTGTTGAGCAAGTTTCTTTCAAATTATAATGAAATAAGTTGTGCTGCTTTTACACCGACACCGACAAAAAAAAAAACATTAACATCCGCTAACATCTGGCTTTTGTCTTTAGTGTGAATAGGTACGATTAGGGCCGGGCGATATGGCCTTGAAATAATATGACAATATTCTTGGGCTATATCACAATACACTATATATCAATGGTGAATCTTCAAGGCTTTCGAGGTATTCACAGAAGGCCCTGAATAGAATGCCCTGACCATTAAATGTAATGAGAGTGTACATTTGGATTGACAATTTGATCAACCAATCACATTTGGATTTGTAGTCAGTGGGCATATTCTTTAAGATTTTCAACGGCTCCAGGGTATTCTAGAAGGCCCGCTTGCTCAGTCACGAGACCTAGCTTAACTAGCGGGTTGTGATTGATAGTGGGCGTTGGAAATGTCAGTAGGTGGAGATGACATTGATACAGCAGATGGAGATCTATTTCAACAAAAACAAACAATGCGTATGCAAAGGTTTTGGTTTGAAACTTGACACAGTAAATGCAATACTTCTGCTAAAATCCAAGTAGTAATGTGTGTTATTCTTTTGTTACTTCTGAAGATAAGAACTGTAATTTTATTAATGCAGTATTGTTAATGAAAATCACGCAGACCCCATGAGGAGCAGCTACTGTTTAATACAGAAGCTAATGGGGAACTTGATAAACAAACAAATGAACAAACGAACAAATAAACAAACAGAAATGATTCACCCCCGTAAATGTAAGGCCACATCGGCACCACGCTGTTTACATCAATGTACCCTGAGGCTCCGAGCTGTGAGATCTGCACGGGGCCACCGTAGTCAAGCTCTGGAAACCCAGCGAGGGTTATTTAAAATCAGTCGAGCAACGTTCCAAGTAGATGGCGGTCAGTAATGAGAGCGTTAAGTGTGGCCATGCTCATAACTCAGCCGCACAGGTCCATCAAAACACTAATTATAGGCGAAGCTCACAGCGGTTAGTGAGCGTTAGCGGTGAAGTGCCACAGCTGTATCCAACAGCACCGGCATGTTACAGTCCTGGAGGTAGCTCTGGAGCTATAAGAAGTAATAACATAAAGCTGCTGGCGATAATGACCGGGCATATCACAGCGTGACTTTTTTAATTCTCTTGTTCCTTTGGCAGCTGTGAGGGATTTGGATATGTGATGGATATTCATCGTGTATAGAAATAGAATGGCTTTTATTAGCAGGTAAGTTTAGACATAAGAGGAATTTGCTGTGGTCTAAAAATACTAAAGACATTATAAAATTATAAATAGGGTTCGAATAGAAGGAGAGAGAAATATAAAGAGAGTGTGACCGATTTTAAAGTAGGTGAAGGCTGTCCAGATTTACCCAGTAGTGGAAAAAGTCTGACCTAGATTGTGTAATGTCGGAGTAGATACTGATATTCCAATATGCAAAATAAGAGCGCCTGGTGACTAAAATGTACATTAATGTAATGTAAGTGAAAAGGGTCAGTGTCAGCAGGGCGTCACGGACCTTGTTGATGAGGCAAGCTGCAGATGGGAGGAGAACTGTTCTTATGGCGAGAGGGTTTCGGTCCTGATGGACCACAGTCTCCAGCCAAAGGGGAGAGTCTCAGAAAGTTTGTGTCTGGGATGGGAGGGGTCGGCTGCTAACTTACCTGTCCTGGAGGGATGGCAGATTGCAGCCTGTGATAAACGTTGTCCACTGCAAATGATGAAACATTGAGTTAAGCATAATGTGGCATTTTGACCTGCATTAGGAGAACTTTTACGAAAATCCAAAATGGCAATGCTGAGCTTTTCACTTGGAGAGGTTACTGAATGGCCCCCTATAGCCAGGAATAAGATAACAGTCTATGCTGTAGTAACTGAGCTGATTGCAAAGTAATACATTTGTGCTAAAAGAATCACAGCCAGGCTAACAGCCTTCTGCTTGCGGTGCTAGAAGATAAGTCAGCGGGCAAGCAAAGTCATCCATCACCTTGGAATGATCAATATATTTAATTCTGGAAAAAAGTGGTGGACCGACTGACACACTGACATGGCAGATTATTCTACTACTATGAAATACCAGGATCAATCATGAAACACATTCTATACATCATCACTGCTGTTGTTGATTCCACTCAGGGAAAAAGCATTTGTGCACCAATCTGTCATGCAGAAGTAAATTATAACAAGTCCCCTTACAGTTACATAAAGTAGGACAGAGGAGTTAAAATGGTACAGACAACAGGACTGTTACGTATTGTCTCACATGTTATAGTACGTGGAATTATTACGTACATCCTTGCTCACATGCAGTTGCGACAGACTCGGGTAATCACGTCACCGCTGGACTCCATTTGAATTGTATGTATGGAGTAACAGATTGTTGATTTCTATCTAGTCAGGGAAGCGTGAACCTTGAATTTCCCTCATGTTTACGAGAGGCGCCTCTATAATTGGTCAGTCACAGATCTATTATTGCGTGCACATCGCAAAACAGTTTTGCCGCGCGGAAAAGTTTATTAACTGGGTGCCAGGTAATTCCAGGGTATTGAAGTCCTCAGCCTTCATCTCCCCGCTGCTATTGGAAGCCATCACCCTGTGAAATTGCTTGTTGGAACCTTAGGAATAAAAAAATAACTGTTATTAAGTCTTATCTTATTAGGGAGCCATTGTATTTCTTTTTTTTTTTTTTTTTTACAGATTTACAATCGCTACCTCAGAGCTGGTGATCGTGATAGACGGGGAATGAGGGATGAGAAGGACTCGGATGGAAAAAGTGTAGAGAGAAAGATTTGTGGGGAGAGTGTGGGTTCACGCAGAGCCTTTAATTTGGCGCCTTTCATCTTGAGAATAAAAAGATATGTATGTGTGTGTGTCTGTGTGTGTGTGTGAGGGGTATTAGGAGTTTTTGGTCGTGCGCAGCAGGAGTCTGCGTCTCTCTCAGGGAAATATTTTCCTGTTTGCGAGTGTGTTTTCGCCGCAACACGTGTGCGTCTCCGGAACGCACATGAACACATGATTCACTGTCTGCATACGAGCTCTCAATTTTCAGGGTAATCAGCTTACGTCTACGGAGGGGAAGCGGAGCATAGGAGGTAAATATTATTTGTGCGTGCGTGTGTGTGTTTGTGTGTGCTTTATAGCAGCACTTTTGATGTCAGCTCATGTCTCTGCGGAGCAGCAGAGCCACAGGAGGTAAGAGCCCGCTGAGAAGCTGAAGGCGGGGACGGCGAAAGAGCCTTAGACTTTTCCTCATCTGCGTCTCTCCCTCCATCCATCCATCCATCTCTCCGTCTCCCCTCTCTGAATCACCCCCCCCCGCCCTGTGGACGCGTCTGGAAGATGCATGGTGCGTGGAAATTAAAAGTCAAGCAGGTGAAATGTAAGAGGAGATGATGTGTGGGAAGGTTTGCTTTTCTATATCAGCTTAAGCTCATGCAGCACGCACACACACATTAACCGACATGTAAGCCCAGTCTGCTCTTACTCATTTGTCAAATTAAGGTGGAAATTGTGCCATGGAATTAAATAGGTAGTGGAAAATGAAGTCCACCTTAATTAGCCTTCTGTCCATTCAACTAATTTCAGAGTCTGTTGATTCACCTTTTTCCTAATCTCTGGCTGACAGAACAAGAAGCTGGCAGACCTGACTCGTGCTCACCCCCCTCACCCTGTACTCTGATTGGTCGAGGGGAAATAGTAACCTGAAATATGACTTCAGGTGAAATTGCATTTCGAGCGGAAATCATGAACATTTTTGTCTTCTCTGTTACTGGAAATTCAGTGAATGTGGCAGATTTGTGCTGCCAGGTTGTGCAGACTCCTCCTGTTTGTGAATCAGCAAAACTTGGAGACCATGTCGGCTAGTTCATGATAAAAAAAGAAAAACAACATGCTGATCAGCGTTTCTACATTGTAGAGTATGGAAGGCACGTCCAGCCCTGGTAATGGACAAATTAATACGAGGTCAGAGTTTTCCCCGGATCAGCATTCCTACAAATTACATCCATATTGGGCAATTCTGCATCTTACTGTTTGCATCCAATTTAATGTCAACATGGGAGGTAATGTGCCCGATACTGTATGTCGCGAGGTGGAAAGTAAGGGTCTGAAGGCTGGGATGCAATTGATATTCATCGTTTTATCAACCATAACCAAGATATTTACTTAACTTTAGCTGAGCATTAAAGTTGCATGTAATCATACCATCAGGCCACCTCTGTTAGAAAAAATTACCACACAAATCAACTGTGAAAGCAGCTTGTTACCACACATATCGATGTGAGGATGGGACCTCCAGTGGCTGTTGTAAGGTGATGGATGGTTGGGTTGCCATCGTAGTGAAGTGACTGAAGTTATGTGTGTAGCATAGGCATGTTCGTAACTGGATTTACATAAGTAAAACTGTTGGAAGCCAACTCAAATGTTTTCCTAAACCTAACCAAACTGCAAGGTCCGGTATGCCTGCCGCTGGTACGTTGCAACTCTCATGTTGTTTCAGGTGATTAATGTCATTTTGGGATTCACTCAAATTCACAATTAAGTCATCGTATGACAATGGATTGATCCACCTACCTTAAAGGTGCAACTATGTAAGGATTCATTAACCAAAACAAAGAAAAAAAATTGTAGGCAGAATATCACTAGTGTTACCGCTAACTGCTGCTAACTGTTGCAGCTTAGTTAGCTCATTAGTTTAGTTAGCCTTGCAGCCATCGGTCTGAACTTGGAGCTCGAGAAGTGTTGATGTTTTACACCCCTTGCAATGTGAGTCTGCGTCTCTCTCAGGGAAATATTTTCCTGTTTGCAACGCTACCGTAAATATTTTAATGCATGTCAAATGAAACGTTCACATATGGCACCTGTAACCATCGTAAATGCACTAACCACAATCCTTCCCTAACCACAACGCTACCGTAGCCACTGTGCACAAATATTGAAGAAAATTAGTTTTTTTTTAAATATTGGACTTGTCTGCAGACCTTCACTTTTCCACATCCTGAAAAACACGCTAAAATCTTTCTACAGCATTTTCTCACTGTGCAGCCATCTCAATCCATTCAAAGGAGTATCATCATAAATCTGATAATACGGCATAGGGCAGTGAAGGACATTGCCTTTGATACAAGGATTGATTTAAAAGTAAAGACTGCTACTCATTCTTCTCTTACACCACAATTTATCATAGAAAGCATGATTATCAATTCATCGTAATGTTGTATTTGCTACTCTCAGTTGATATAACTCAGTGCAGAAGAATGGGCATTTGCAGGGTTTTCATATTTTTTAACCTTGAATTTCACCCTCTCCCACGTAAGTCCATGTATCATCAGCAGCTCTCACGTTCTCAGCCCTGTACCACCGTACAAGTCTGTCACACAAGCCTTTTTTTTTTAAAAAAAAAGAGGTTTTGTAATGAGCAACATCTTTTGTGGGTAAGGAAAAGGAGACATCAGATACTCTGTCAGAGATGTAAATGTGTCTGTGTGATCACTGATCCCTCTGAGTGTAGTAGCCCGAAAGAGGCGCTGAAACTGAAGGACTCATCATCCTCGCGGAGAACCAGCTCTGTGAATCTGACTAAAGTTAGAACTGTGGAAGATGAAGCCATGGGGAGTTGTCAGAAATATTTCAGCGATAGGAGAGCCTGTGATTCTGCTTTTTACTCTTTGTCTTTTGCTCACTCTCCCTCCTTTTACAGTAGGTGTCTGTCTTCTAACTATTTTTATCTCTTTCCTTCTCCCTCCTCATTATTTTCTTCTTTCCTACATCATCCTGATCATTTTCCTTTTCTCATTTGTGTCGGCAGATAGAACATGTACAGTGTGTTCTTCACAAGGAAACGTGTTTTTCACATGGTGAAAGTAAGAACAGAAGATTAACGATATGATCTCATTAACGCAGCCTATGTTGAGTCTTCCGCTTAGTTCCGTTAGCTACACTACTGTTTGTGGAAACTTAAAATAGTCCCAGTTGTAGACTCACTTAATCTTTTTTTTTCTCACTTCAACACATCACAGTGAGATATTGCACAAAACTAATCTCCATTTTGTATTCTACCACTTGAGGCTAATACTAGCTAGCATATTGTTGTTGACAGAAATGAAAAATCTCACCTCCAGCTCTGGCAACAGAAAAGAAAAATGCTGTTGACAGCACCTTCCCACTTATCCAGACGCATATAACCATATTTTTTTTCTTTTTTCTTTTTGTTACTGCTGCATTCAGACCTCTGTTTTGTTAATGTCTGCTTCCCCGTTTCCCCCATGGAGATCACCATGGAGGGATTGCGTGTGAGCCCAGCATCGGGCTGCAAATTGTAGATTGGATGACACACGAATAACAGACAGACAGAGAGATAGAGAGACAGATTCCTTGCTTTATAGCTCGATAAGTAGGTGAGTTGCTTGTGTGATCCGCTGTGATGAGCTGTTGTGGTGAGCAGAGGTTCACAGAGCCAGTCTCTGTGATCAGAGCCCTGGATAAACAGTCTTTTTGTCTTCTTATTTCACCAAGCTGAGAGCACTTCAGACTCTTTAGGTACGGTCATTAACAGGTGAAACAAGTCCGAATCACAATGGGAAATGCTTGAGAAGGCCAACATACATAGCAAAACCAACACAGAGGAAGATTGTGTCGCATGTGATTAGCAGCCAAGTATCCCTGGAAAATAATTATACATTATGTGGCTGCAGCTTCTGTGGCATTTTCTGACATTTTCTGTTGTAAAGCCAGAACAGAAATACAGACGAACATAAATGAACCTTTGAAACCATCATTATGAACCAACGCCACCCATCACCATGACCACAGATCCCAGGCTGTGCAAAAGAGAAAACCGTCAGGGAGAGGCTTCAGTCGGAGGGATGAGTCAGCAGTCGTCCTTAATCATGAAGATTTCAAGTGTGAATTGAAACATCCGTCAAAACGAGTGATTTCTTTGACAGTAACTCGGCTTTCAAGATGCCAGATTCAACAAAGGGAAGAAAATGGGACGACAGAGGGGCTTTTTATGAGCCAGACTGTTTGAAGTGACAGAACGCGAGTCTCCGAAAAAACCTTTCTGTGACCTCAATGTTAACCGCGATTGGCACAGTCACAGTCTCTGAGTTTGACAGTCCCATCGCTGCTGCAGCTTGTCTAAACTCATCACACATAATGAGGCTTTTGTGGTATTATTGTTGCGGAGGGAGGTTTGTACACTCCACGCACTGTGAAGGCATTACAACGATTACACTGTCATTTTGAGTTCAGAGTTCTAATAATAACATTTCAGCCTTTGATTTGATGGATCGCTTCATTACTGGTGTTGACAGAAAGTATGGTTTAACTCGACAGCAAACACCCTTGGGCACCTACTTTGTCATGTTTTGTGTATTAAAGTTTGACAAGGCAGGGTAAGACGGCGTAAAACAGCTTCTTCAGCAGCGTATCCTCACATGTGTCAGACATAAAAGCCACTAACATCATTAGCGAAGTCATGAAATTAAGAGCATAAACCCTTAAATAAACAGGCCATTCATAAAACGAGCAGTGTTGCCAGATGTGCAGAAATTTGGGTATTGTTTTGGTAAATGATTGCATGTGTATAACGTACGATCACTGGATGATCAGTTTGAATGACATAATGTATGATCATGAGGATGATTCATTTCATCAGAAATGTGGCAAAATGTGGAGCCCAGATCGATTCTGTGCCGGTCACATTTACATATACTGTATGCCGCCCGGCCCCACAACTAGACCACCAGAAAATGAAAGGGAGAAAATAAGTCCTTTATGTTGTTTACCTTATTTATGTGTGCTTCTTTCATTTCAGCTCAAAGTGAAAGTCTATACTGCATTTTGCTGTCATTTCGGTCACGGGGCACAGTCAGGGACATTACTCAAGTTGACGACGAGGTTAGATAGATCTGTTTGCGCTGTGTTCTTTTTGGGAAACAGGAACATTAGAGCCCCTATGAATGCAAAATAACAACATGGAATCTCTGTTGTCAGAGCCGAGGACGGCTAAATGTTAAAGGGATATTCTGGAGTAAGTTTTATCCGTGGTCTAACACACCATGACACAGAGTAAGACCCCCCCCTCGAGAGATTAAGTGTGCAGACCGCTAGCTTACGTAGCCTCAGAAAACCTCAGAAAAGACAGCACGATAACAATACTCTGCAGTATACGCCTCCAACAAGAAACTGCCGTCAAAAAGCCACACATAATGCTCAGAACATCACCAAACTTCAGCAACAGTACAAATAGGGTCCCAGCACAACGCCGAGGCATCAAACAGCAGCTAGCTTTGCTGGAGTACTATTGTAAAGCGAACACAACTCACCACTCTCCTGCAGCAGCTTTCTGTTGTGGGGAAGCCCAACACGTCAATTACAGAGTACTGTAGAAATGCTCAATTCCATTCTTTTCCCCGTCTGCTCTCGATAATAACTGTTATAAACTAGTAGGCAAGACACATATGAACTTTGTCCCTATTTGTACTGTTGCTGAAGTTTGGTGCTGTTCTGAGCATTATTAGTGGCTTCTTGACAGAGGTGTCTTGTTGGAGGCGTATACTGCAATGTATTGTTATCGTGCGGTCTTTTTCTGAGGTTGCTAAAACTACGTTAACTAGCGGTCTGCAAACTTGATCTCTCGGGGGTGGGGTCTTACTCGGTGTGTTAGACCATGGATAAAACTTACACCGGAATATCCCTTTAACTACAGTGTATTAGAAGGATCTCATCCATTTTTCTTTTTGTTAAACGAGTCCTTTACAGGGGGAACTTAAATTCACTTACACCATTTTACTAACATGCCACTGAATGTTACCTAAACCTGCTGATTTGGAGAACATTTAGTTAATTGTCTCATCATTAACATACAAATGCTTGTGCCGGGGTGACAGCAATAAAACTGACAGAAAACTAGTGCATCTGTTTGCAGCGCAGCAAAACAAACTTGTGGTTTCCATACGGCAAGACACAGTGAAAGTGGCCTGTCATCTGTGTTGGAGGTCACCTAGCTGCTTTTTCATATTCTTTCTACTCTTCTTTACTCTTTGATTTAAATGGGTAGGCTTGAAACCTTTACACTCATTACACCAGTGATTCTCAAACATTTGTCTTCATGCCCTCTGTGGAGAAGCACTCACTGAATCTTAATAGCCTCGATGGCATCAGAGCTCTTCTTTGGTGATATGTTCCTTGATGAACCAGATTCATCTAACGTCAGCTGTGCATCTAACGTCAGCTGTGCTCCTTTTTTTTTTTTATGTCCCGGTCATTAAGGCCCTCTACACTGGCTCTCTGCTCCCATGTTTGAGAAGCGCTATATTCAGGCCAGGTTGGACTGTTCTGCTCACAGTTTAAAGATTATATCATGTGTGATATAGAAGTGTGCTGAGCTCAGTCTCCGTAGGAACCACTTGATTCTAGTTCAGATTATTGTAAAACATTTTCTACAGCCAGTATCAAGTCAACAAATGTGTGCTGGAGAAAAGGAAAATATTTCTGTGAAAATTGGACTAAAACACAAAGAAACTGTGGCATCCTGTGAGTGAGGGAGAAGTCATTCATAAGCCGGTTCATCCACTGACTCTGAAAAGTCAGAGCTCAGCTGAAGTGCATCCACCTTCAACTTTCCCTGAAGAGTTTGTGGTCCTTGCTGCTATACTGAACATCTCTCCACTCACCACTTCACTCTGATTTACATTTTCTTTTTCTCACTTTCGTGTGCTCTTCCATGGAATGTGAAGCATAAATGAGAAACGTAGGCGGTTTGACAGATGGTCATTCTTTACGCTGGCACAAGTAAATGAAATAATCACTGTTCTCCAGAGGTTTTTTTGCACAGACATATGGCAAATTCTATTTCATGAATGTTCTCATGGTGGAAACGGACCATACTTGGACTTCAGTGGTAGTACTGTATTCAGCCAGGCCTCAGTCAGTCCATGACAGGCGTGCCCAAACCTTTTCCCCCTGGGGGACCAAAACTGAAACCTAATAGTGCACTAAGGGCCAAAAGCAAACACCTGTTGTTTACATGCAAATTGGTACGAACATCCCAAGTTGCCTTAAATTCACTCTGCTTCTGTACTCAGATTATGAGAAATACTAAATGATTAGGGATCCTACACAGCGGTGGACACAGGATGTTTGAGTGACAGGGGCAAATAAAAAAATAAAAAAGGGCACCATATGTATGCAGGCGGGCCCCACTTTGGGCAGCTCTGGTCTGTGACAATGGCTATACATGGATCAAAATCCATGCTTGCACTCCTTTTTTCGACTGAGCTGTGGTCTTGCATTTGATGCAAGTCACAGCACTCGATAAAGAGGTCAAAATTGTCAATAAAATCCAGCCGCCCAAAACATGAAGTGCAGCACGCCATGAAATGCTCCATAAACATTGATTTAAGTGGGAGGAAGTTGTTTGTAACTGGGGAATTTACCTTGAATGTTTTTTTTCTATCTGTCTGATCAATGAGTGAAGCAAATATTTAAATAGTTTTTGATTTCCAAATTTGAGGAGTTCGTTTTTTTTTTTGTCCATTTTTAGGTTGTAAACTAGTCGTGGCAGTATGACAGGGCTGTGTTCTGTGTAGGCTAAGAGCCCGATCCTGCTGATGAACATTAAATTGCTCGGCGCAGCCTGATATGGCCAAATTGCCTCATGTATTTAGACAAAGTGCTTTTGTGAGGAGAAAGAAGCCGATTGCATCATGTCGAAGCAGAGGAGTAGAGAAGAGGCAATGACTGATGGACGGATAGAAAAGAAAAGGGAACGAGGGAGACAAAGACGGAGCAGAGATGGAGGGAGAGGGGCTCTGCAGACTCAGTGTGACGTCTGAGTGGTTTTCGGTTTTTTTTAGTCGCCGACGGAAAGAAAATGGCTCGAAAGATGTTAAGGTGATGAGAGGAGGGAAGGACAGTAAAAACATGGGCTGAAAAGTAAAAAGGGAAACGTCTGATGGGATGTTCCTGAGAGCTGCAGCTGTAATCTGTTGGAATGCGCGTCGTATTCTCTCTTATTATCAGCGTATGTGAGCAGCAGGAGCGCCTAACCATGAAATACAAAAGCCAATGGAATCACATCAAACATTCAAACGCGAGTGTTTGTTTTTGCGAAAGGTCTGTCCCAGGGGCAAACGTTGTGGGGCTGACAATTATGGATTTGTGCTTTCGTGCAATTCAGAGGTATCTCTCCATCCCCCACTTTCTCTACCTGTATCTACAATTATCCAACCTCTCCCTTTCCCTTTCCTGTCTTCCACACGTTTACACCCTCTTTGCCTCTTCTCTGTCTTCATGTTCATTTCTGTCACCTTTACACTTGACACACTCCTCTCTCTTCTCTTCTCTCCTCCCCTGGATTTTACCTCTCTTAACCTTTCCTCCTTTAATTTTCCCTTTCTTCCCCTCGTGTTTCCTGCCCATCATCATTTTCCTCCTCTTTTATATTCTCTCTTCTCGCCGCCTTTACTCGGCTCGTCTGCTGAGTCTCTCATCCACTCCCTTCATCAGCCACCTCTTCTCTCATCTCCTTTCTTGTCCTCTCAACTCCCCCATGTATTTCTGTTCCCCTCCTCACCCCATCGTCTCTCTCCGTCTTGTATTTAATGTATTCCCTCTCTCCCCCTCTCTTCTCTCAGAGTGAGGACGTTCCCTAAGGATTCGGCCTTACTGGGCAGGGACACTGTTCGCGCCCTGATGTACTACGCCTTGAAAGTCTGGAGTGACATCGCACCACTTAACTTCCACGAGGTGGCAGGAAGTGATGCGGATATTCAAATCGACTTCACTAAGGCCGACCACAATGACGGGTATCCCTTTGATGGGCCGGGCGGCACCGTGGCGCACGCGTTTTTCCCCGGCGAGAGGTTCACGGCTGGGGATACGCACTTTGATGATGACGAGGCCTGGACCTTCAGATCACCAGGTGACGAATGTTGCAATCTGCTATATAAAATCACTGGACTCTATCCAGCTTTGATTATATTCTCTAAAAGATAATTTTGCTTGCCAGTACTTAATATGTAAGAGATGATGATTAGGACAGGCTGCAAAATAGAAACAACTTCAACCATTTTATTCATTTCAGCTGATTATTACAACACTTTATCACTTTATCAATTAGGCTACAGCTATTCAGCCATTTCTTAATTACAGTTAGCTAACTGCTTTAACCATTTGTCCATTACTTTTAGCATTTTCAAACATGGCTCATTTACTTTGAGCTAACAATTTTAACCTTGTATGCATTATTTCTATCTTATTGTTTATTAAACATTTACTCTTTTCTTATAGCTCGCAGTTTTATCTATGTAGCCATTAGGCTAGCCTACTTTTAACCAACTGTTTCAAATACGTTTTAGTTAGGGCTACTTTAAGCTACCTACTCTCCACCTATTACTCTTAGCTTACCATTGAAAACATGTATTTTCTTAACCATTTATCCATTAGCCTACTTGCACCTAACTATTTTAACTGTTTATCCATTAGCCTACTTTTAGCTGACTGTTTGAACCATGTATCTATTAGGCTAATTTCAGCTAACTGTTTTAACCACTAATCCATCAGCCTTCTTCTAGCTAACTGTTTCAACCATTCATCCATTAGGTCACCTTCAGCTCACAATTTCAAACATGTATCCACTCATTTTAGCTGTTTTAATATGTATTACTTTTAGTTAACTACTCTATTTTCAAACATTTGCTCACAAATAGTTTTCTAAACTTATTAAGTCATAACACCTTAATGTGTTAAAATGTTCAGGGTGATGAACAGCAAAGGCTACTAGCTGTTGTTCACTTTCTAAATATCAGCATCAGCAGTTTGTGACCCCACTTTGCTGTTTTCTTTTCCTCCTTTATCCAAGTATTTTAAGTTGAATTAGCTTTCCATTGACCTCCTATCAGCTGCAGAAATACCCTGGTTGGGAATCACTGCTGAGGTGATACTGTAGTTCAGCCTTTAATTGCTTTACGCCTCTTGTTATTGAATTCATTTCAATGTTGTGTACATACTGACATACTACAATTTCTAAAACTTCATCATGGGCTCCCAAAGCCTGGCATTTTAACATTGATTTTAGGTATCAGTGTCTAAACAATCAAAATGAATGATAATAAAACAATCATTGATGGATTCACGGAATGTTCACTGTTTGCAGCCCAACTGTTGAGGTTTAAAATACAAGTTTACAAATAAAATCCAATTACTGTTGTACTGAGTCGACGGCAGGAGTCTCAGTTGAGGGAATGTCATATCCTTCTCCAAATAGTCTGTTATCAGAAATCGACACGGAGGCTGTGTTTCCAGTGAATCATATTCAGTCAGGGCGTTCTTCCTTTGAGCTGTGTGGGCTTATAGATTGGTTTATGCAGTGTTATCCTGAATGATCTGGCCAAATTTCTTTCATCAAACAGTTTTCAAAGAGCTTGATTACCCGCTGGGGGAGATCTGTGAGTTTGTGAAACGAGGACAGGATGATAGCGGCACAAAATGGAATTCAATCAGCGCTGCCAATCAAAAATAGACAAGCTCATATTAGAAATATCCATTATGTTTAGACAGCTCTGGAAAAAACACAACGCAGTGTTTTGGCTTTGGAAAGTAATCTCTGATTTATTTCGGTCACTCTTTCATACATTCACTCGCTCACTCATAATATCTCTGCCGCCGTGCAGACATCATCAATCAGGCGCCTCCTCTTTGCGTTCCTGCTGAGCTGCCTGTGTCCTTGTTATCTTGTGAATAATTGTGAATTCCAGAAGCCCTGGCTGTGTGTGTTCACCGCAGTGCAAATGGAATTACCGGTGGTGCAACAGGACTGTTACTGAAAATGTAACCAGATCTTCACGTTCTGATAAGAAAGTCTGTGGTCTAGTCACTCAGCATCACCCTCATTTCTCCCTGCTGTCCTTTGCTGTTTTTTGCTTTTTCTAAAAAAAAAAAAAAAGAGGGAGGGGGACTTAGTGGCTTGCAGGAAAGGACAGGGGAGCATTATAAGTCCACTCATCCGGATGAAATGAGCGGATGGAGTGATCTAGCCGCACCCGAATGCATCGCCAGGCAGAGGCTGTCTCAGCGCGGTCACACGAATGACAGCATAAATCATTAACTCGCCTTTCCTCTGACTTGCTTTCTTTAGTCTTCCTTTCATTTGGATGACTGAACTCAAATGACCTTCCTCTCTCCTCTGCTCTGCTCAGCACATCCATTCATCCCCCTCTTTTTGAACGATGGATGGACAGAGGAGGAGGAGAGGTAGAGATGATGCGAGAAACAGTTTGGAAACGTGTGAGGGACGTTTTAGGCAGTTGAGTCAAAGAGACAAGTGATGTTAAGCATGAAAGTTTGGATTTGACCTCGGAAATATGTGCGTGGCACAGAGCCGGCCGGTAACGCTGGAGGATCTATCAGTCTTTATTTCAGTTGCTATTGATGAGTGTAAATGTTTTAATTACAGAAGTTCCTTTTTTAATTAAAAACAACGGTTGAATTCAACCACTTAGTTTTAATGAGAACTTACTTAAGTTATTGATATTAAGAGCATAAGGACACACACATTTGTTGTGTCTATTTGTCTTAATTGTACTTATAGATGATAAAGCAGGTCGCCTAGAAATCGGAAGGTCGATGGTTCGAGTCCCAGGACGAGGTGTCCTTGAGCAAGATGCTGAACCCAAATTGATCCCGAGGACACCTCGCATTGCAGCCTCCGCCATCAGTGTATGAATGTGTTTGTGAATGGGTCAATCCGAGTGCAGAAAAGCGCTTTGAGCAGCCAGTAGACTGGAAATGCGTCGTAGAAATGAAAGTCCATTCACCATTATTAGAACCGCAATATGGCCAAGTGCAATATCCAAAACACCGAAAGATTAAAGTTTGATCAAAGAATCGCGGCTCCTAGTTATAGCTGCAGTTTGCAGGTAGGTGATGTGTGTATTTTGCCTTTGTTTCTATAGAATGACAAATAGCCTCTGAGCAGCTCAAGAGTAACTGCCAAGCTGTATATACCACCGTCTGCTAGAAAGTCCCCGAGGCCAAGAGATGAAGGGGTGCCAAAGGTTTATGATATGTACGGATGCCATTACTCCTCCTCTGATTCCAAGTGAAGCCCTTTTTCCCTTCCAGGAGAAACAAAATTGCACAGCTTCTACCTTCACCTAACTGCACCCATTTTTTTTTCTTTTTTCACCTCTGCCTCACACATCCCAAATAGAGTACTTCCTGGATGAAAGGTATATTCATGACAAAGAAAATAAACAACCTCTTCTTAAGCTGGAAGCAAACCAGAGAGAAATCTGTAGGCAAGCAGCATTTTATGAATCATCGGCTCTGACAGTATGAGTTATTCTTCCACACTGATGCAATGACACCGGCTCCATACACTGTGTGATTTTCAGGCTTATGTATGTGGGCATTATTTTGTGCAATGCACCGAGAGAAACGGAGCTCGGTTTCGGCGCATTGCACACCAAGCATCAGTGTTTTATTTAATGTTGCAGCAATGAGGAAGTTCTCAATCGTGGGCCGTTTCCCAGAGTGAATTGTGGGTAACGAGCACCCGAACATATCAATATTTGTTCTAACTTGATTTCTTTTGCAAATAGTATCCACAGGGACATGTATGGAAGTTCTGATCTTGCTATTGTGGTTTTTGGATGTAAAAGAGTGTTTGTTACTTTAGGTTACGTTATTACATTTAAACAAAAGCCCTGAGGGCAAGTGGGACTTTTTGTTGTTGTGGTCTTTTTTTTTTTAAGTCTGATCAAAATGATTTTCTCTCCTGTGTTCATGAATTGACACCTGGTGGGGGAGAAAAGGTTTCCTATCTTTTTTTTCCATCTGCAGAAACAGGTAAAAAAAAAAATATACATATTTCAGAAGAGTTTTGTGTTTCGACATTTTTTTTTGTTTGACCTCCTGAAAAAATAAATTGACTTTGCTGCACCCATGGACTTTTTTTTTTTTTTTTGCTATGAAACAACAACAATACTTTTACTTTTACTTGCTTACTTTTTTTTAAGGAGGAGCTTTGATAGATTATCCTGGTAAATCAAAAGCACAGGAGAGAAACTAATCTATGATGAATAACTGATCAGACAGAAAATGGACAACCTAAAAAAAAACTAACAAAAACTTTCCAAGAAGACCAAAATTGTTATTCCGTTTTTGGTCTAGTGTGATTGGTTGTTAGTGTTTCAGAGGGCTGCTGTGGGGCTGTTAGCATTTTTCCCAGATTTCTCTCGCAGTATCACAAGCTTGGGTGCTTCTTCCCTACTTAACCTTGTCATTTCATGTGCTGGGAGTTATTTATCAATAGGCAGAGCCCGAATTTTAACACTGTTGCACGAAAAAACTATTATTTTACGAGACCAAAAGTTCAGTCTCTTGTCTGATATCCTAGATAACAGGATGAATTTGATTAAGTTGAAGTGGTGAAGCAGAATTTTTAAAAAAAAGCCTTTGTTTGACACCTCTCAGGTAAGCTGTTAGCTGAAAGGAATCGTGGATTTGACAAGCGACATTGGGATGAGCCAACCGAGATGTTAATGAAAAACTTTGTTTTCCTCATTAGTAAGATTGTGATATCCTTCCCAGCAGGAGAGAAATATATTTTGTCATTTAGAAGCTTAATGTTTATCACAAATATCACAGACGAGTCCAAAATTGGCCCACAGGGAAGGTTTTCAGCTTCCAGCGCATTTTGAACTCGTGTTTTAGATCAAACCACAACCTGAACGATGGCGCTTAGTGTGTGTGTGTGTGTGTGTGTGTGTGTGTGTGTGTGTGTGTGTGTGTGTGTGTGTCCGTGTGTGTGTGTGTGTCCCAGCTGCTGAGCCTGTGATGGGGCCAGGACCTGTGTGGATCTCCCTCCTTTGTTTTGCGTTGTCAGGGCTGTGAGCCATATGTTGCAGGACAGCCACTCAATCTGCTCCAATTAGACCTCCCACCGGGCCACGGCAGTGGCAGGACAAGCAGAAGTAACAGCTGCATGTATGTGGGGTTGGTTAATGGCAGCAGGGCAGTGATGGAGAGAGGGGTCAGAGATGTGACCCCGCCTCTAAGACATTTATTGACATGTCCTAACAACCACTATGCCACAGAGAGACATTTCTACTAAGGAATAAACCTAAAAATGCGCCTAAGAAACAGTGTTGACTTTGCCATCCATAAATAATTCAGGGGGACCAGACTGATGACGGCCGCCCCCCTGCTGTGCCCGTGCAGTGAAGTGGACATCGATGCAGCAGAAATTAAAAAGATGGGTCGACTTTGCGAATCGTCAAACCTTTCATCGACGCCTCTGAATGTATCCCCCTCCAGTGCATCTAACTTTTCATTCAGCGAAGCAAGCAGAGGCCGCTCCTCTTCACTCCTGAATCTTCTGAAGACAAAAACAAAAACATCCACAAATGTCTTCAATCGGCTCCCCAAAGATAGCCACAGACCTGGTTGGCTTTGCTTAGCCGTTGACTCTGCCTCCTCTGTAGCACTCCTCCGAGGCTGCCAGACTGGCGTGCTGAGGCGGAAGGAGAGAAGAGAATTAAAGTGCATCTTCATTTACTCAAGTCACACTCTGCCAGGCCTCACCTTGCCGCCGTTTCACAGCACCCAGTCTTGTCTCTGAGGCATTGTTTAGCTGATGTCACTATCACCGTTTCTACATATCGTTCGGCCTTTAGCACAGACGCCCCCCACAGAGCTATCAGATGAATACTTGTCATTAGCAACTTTTTCAAAAATCAGCCTCTAATCCCTTGAGAAGCTGTAAACTTGTTAGGTCAGCCCAGAAGGTAAAAAGTGAATGTTGGCGCTTCAGCAGATTGCGGCGCTATGTAATCGCCTTTAGAAAAATGAGCCTTATCAGACAAATCCGTAGCTGAGTAATTGCCTTTGCTAATTCGCTCCCCCCCACCTCTCCCGGTGCATTGTTCTCAGCGGGACCCTAAATCTGGGTCCACTAAGGCCGGCTCCTAATGTGTCTGATGATGCTGAATGGCGGAATATTAAGCACCACATTTAGTGGACCAGTCCCCCCCCCCCCCGTTGTGTGATTGATGGCGCAGCCGCCCATTAGGAGTTGGGAGAGGCAGAATCTCGACGAGATCAAATAAGTGGAGGTCTGGAAGTGCCATTGTTGCTTTGACAGGCGGCAGATTGTTTCTATTAATTATCACTCTGCCAGCAATCTGCCTCTGCAAACTGATTACTCTGACTTAAAACAAAAGCATCGTTAAGCAAGTGAATTTTTCATGACTTTCATGTTTTGTTTTTTGTGTGTGTTGTGTGTGCTGTTTATGTCTATACCTCTGAGACGACGTGCTCCTCGGCGAGTTTATTGCTACTGTATTCTCAATCAGACAACAGCTCATCAGATAATATGACATATGCACAAACAACGATCAGCCACAACAATAAAACCACCTGCTTGGTATTGTGCAGGCTCCCCAACAGACACAAGACCTCTGTGGTTGTCGTGTGGTGTCTGGGATTAGGATGTTGGCAGTGGATTTTTCGGGTCCTGTGGGTTGAGGGGTGGGACCACCATGGATCCCACTCGTTCCGGCACGTTCGTGCAAGATCAGATTGGGATCCGGGGGATTTTTTGCGCCGGCGGTTAGGTGGTTGGCGCATGTCAAGTGGTGTGCCAAGACTAACAGTTTCCCAGCAGAACATTGCATCATGACGAGAGGATTTATACATTTCACCTGTCAGTGGATTTAATGTTGTAGCTGATCGTTGGGTAATCAGGTCAAGTTGGTACAGTTTTCTAACTTCCTGTATTCTGTGTACAGTTATCCTGACACTGTTTGTCACAAAGATAATTAGTCTGTGTTTTTAATTGTTTTCATTTGATTTATATATTCAAATGAGGGTAGAAAAAATGCAGTGAACTGCGGTCTTTGGTGGAACTGAATGATCTCGTCAGCTCAGGTCATAGACCTTCTTGGCTATGAAAGTTCTCTTCATACTTCTAATGCATGACTTCATTCTCTTATGCAACTATTCTCAAAGTGTGCATTAGACAGCTTTCACTTTGAATTTTGCAAAATAAATCAGCAAAATGTGCAAATGACAGGATTCCTGTTTTTTTTTCAGGGATGTAAACATTTCAAAGTTTTCAGTGTGAAAGATGGACAGGTTAGAAACTCTTTCACTGTCCTCATCTTTCTCTGTCTCCCTCTCTTTTTGCTAGTAGGTGAACACTGAAAATTGTGCAGGACAATGCACTTACAACCGCTAAATCAACAAAGAACACAACAATGGAAGAATTTAGACTCTCAAGGCTGCATCTTGTCTTTGGATGTTAGTTATCGAGGGCATTCCTGAAAGTGTAATTCAAAGTTTTGTCTTGATGCCACGTCACACCGCCCCTGTCTCTGGTTTCACATCAGTACATTTCCAGACCGATGCTGGCTGTAAAAGAGTAGAAAACAACAAATTATTCAAGTACAACACAGGATGGAAAACACTGCTGCAAGACAGTTCAGACACAGAAAATATCAATGGGATCCGAATCCAGAGACAATAAACAAACCATGAAGTCAGAGCAGGAAAGAGAGGAGGGCAGACAGAAACAGTACTGCAACAAGAAACCCACTGAAGTGTCGCGGACTATTTTCAGTTTACCTTTCCTCTAATGTCAAGTAGATGAACTGATCAGTTTGGATCTGCCAACATCTGTGAAGGACACATATATAAATATTTGCTAACATTTGTAGCTTTATCCATCGAGAAAACTTCAATAATCATACTGATAGGACATATCTGAGATCAAACAGGCCAACTTTTACTTAATCAGGATACAGCAGGAATACAAGTGACGGATATATACTGTATATTCACTGAATACGAGTCTGCGTTTTTGTCTGCTCTATTCAGATGAGGCAACACAACCATTATTTTGCTTGTGGTCACTCTTGTTCAACTCAAACAACCGTGCCAGCGGACTAACTTGCACCGTCAGCGAGTTTCGATGGAGATAGAGAGAAAGGCGAGAGTGGATAAACATACAAACACACAGCTCTGTTAGGGCCCGCAGAGCAGGCAGGATATAATGTACAAGGAAGGGATTGTACTCTTGTTGTCTGTTGCTACAGACAGTTACTGCTAAAGCTGAATAAGCTCAAGGTTAATCTTGGGAGATTGAGACAAGCTGCTGTAAATATTGCCTGTTTCCAACACGATGATCTGATTCTGATGATGAAAGACTGGATAAACTGTCAGAACCTTTTGCATTTGTGAGCCTGAAATAGAAAGCAAACTATGACACCTAATGAAAACAAATAACCACTGCAAAATAAATATGCATTTTGACAATTTAAGTAACAACACAAGCAGAGCAGCTGTGTTAAACTGAACTGACGTTGAATGTAAAAGCCAACAAATGAGCTGCTTCACTGGCGTGTCACTGGAGGCCAGCGTGGTTACATCATATCATAAAGAAAAGCTGCACTTGAATGCACCGCGTTCATTGGACATCAAATGGTGCTTACCTGGAGCACCTGAGGGTCTGTATAAACCACCATGGTTTCATCATGCTGTATGTGTTCTGACACAATAGATACACCTGCCACAGCAGCGAGCCCACAGCAAGCTCAACGCTTCAGCCAAAGTGTTGTAGGATATGTACAACTCGGAGAATCTTTACACAACATATGTTTGACCCTGTGTGTTGAATATTCACCTCGGTGTATCGCCGTCAACGTAATTTTCACAGATATGATGAGGCGTGAGCCAACCACAGTGGAAATGAATTTTTTTATCTTACACAACGTTGTTCAAGGCCCATTATTAAGAGTTTTTCATCAACTTACCATCATACTGAGGTTAATAAAGCTGTTATTTGCCATCTGACTAGGGAAGTGGAGGGAGGACCTCCTTAACCCTAACATGACCCGAACCATTCTCTAACCCTACTGAGTGCAGAGAGATCTTTTCATGGGTATTGATAAATAGAAATGCAGTTAGAACATGTTACACTGCAGAGCAAAATCATTTGATAGAACATGCAACAGTGTGCAACATAACAGATCAGTTGTAAAAGTCAATACCACCACAGCCAACTCTAGATTTCAATTGTTTTGCGAGCAAAGCTCCCATGAAATCGTTATCTGTTAAAAAATGAAAGACAGCTTGACCAGATCGGGTCAAAAGGGATTCCAAACCGGAACACTTTCTTTTATGTAATCCCATAATTGATCCACGGTGGAGGAGGATAGAAGTTGGTGCATTCCGGTGCTGCGGGTGGGGGGTAGATGAACTGATGAGCAGCGCTGAGTGATGAGTCAGGGGGAATAAGCTGTTCTTCTGCCTGGCAGTCTTGGTTTCAATTATCCAGAGATGTTGTCTGTAAGGGAGAGACAACGTGCGTGGAAGAGGCTGGTAATGATGTTCTCGGGCCCGGAGTAGCGGATATTTCGGAGGCCGGGGAGGATGTTGGCAGTGATCTCGGGTTACTCAGTTGTTTGTTTGGTCTGGTCTTATCCCGTGTGGCCCAAACCAGAGAGCAATATTTTTTGCGTGATGGTGGACTGGATGCTGGCTGCAGGCCACACCAGCTGTATGCGCTCAGCTGTTGCATCCCCCCAATGAGCTCTCTTGGTGATTGAGTTAAGGGGATCCTAAGGGAAGATCGTGTGGTACCATTTTTTTTGTTTAGTGATCACACAGTATTGAGCAATCTCAGGATCCATTGGTTATTGTCTATAGGTAAACTCCAGGGGCGTCGGCTAAGTGCTATTTTGAGGTAGTCAGACATCTTGTAAAAGTCTTCCAGGATCTAAGCCTCTCTGTCCCAGGATCCAAGTTGTTGAGGATTGAAGGGAGGAGAGACAGAAAGAGTTTAGTTGTCTAGTAAATACGATACCTTATTTCTATCTGGTAATTAAAGCATTTGGGTTATTTCGGTTGATTCAAAACAAGATACTTCATGACTCACTGGTAAACCCAACAGGACAATATTTAATTTTCTTCAGTAGTCTTCAGAGGTAAACAAACATCTTTTCCCTGTAATGAATCCGTTTCATCCACCCAATTCTCCCCGCGCCTGCTTAGTCCTCAGGCATTACATCTTTTCTTTGAGCCTCACATGGACGGTAAACATGATGACATGGTACATACTTGTTCTGAGCCCCTGTTCTCTCTCCCTCCATCCATCCTTTGTCCACGTTTCCTCTCTGCACCATGTGCTCCTGTAGATTAGAGTTGGCATCTGCCTTCTGGATACCCAAGTCGAGTACTGTAAGCACGAGTGCATGTCCCAGACCGAGGCCTACCTTAGGTTAACTGAATGCAGACTTGAGCCTGGCCACCAAGGAACTCTAAGCTAGCTTAGCCCGACACGGTAGCTCTCCATATTTTTTGCAAATCTAAATCTCCAAGCCCTGAGGTTTTGTCTTGGTTCACAGACTCCAACAGAGTTTTGGAGGCTTTTTCTTTTCTTTTTTTGGTTGAACATCAAGTGAAAAGTGCTTTAATAGCCTTCAGCCTCTTTAGGTGTCTTTCTACTTTCAGGTTTTGATTGCCAGCCCAGGGACTCGGGCAGTATTACCATAGTTATCTCCCTACACCACACACCTAAAAGCACTCAAAGCCTCCTGAGCTGTCTGTCATGCCTCTTAATTTGCACCATAAGCAGATGAGTCGAAACAGGATAAAATACCTGAAAAGAGATTTGACTGGGTCAGTTCAGGACGCACTTATAGAGGAGAAGGTCACATCGGTGACTGTTGCCACCAGGTCTTTACAGAGCAATTTCATGAAACTCTTTCATGCACTGTTCAAACAAAAACTTTTTTGAAAAAAAAAAAACTTTAACGTGTCTGAATGATCATGTCAACCATGCTGCTGGTCACGGTATCTGTTTAACCATACACCCACTGAAGTGAGAAGCTGCCACTAACTCTCACACAAAGCTAAGCAGTGTCCATATAAATTGTTGTATACTTTTTAGAGGTATTTCTACGGTTACTGCTTCATTACAAAATGGGCATCAATATCTATGCATGCTGTCTGATGTAGATTTATTAGAAATATCTGATTGAGAATTAAACAAAAATAAAGTTAAAACTACTTTGACACAAACTGGGATGTTGCCAAAGTTTCATACAGTCGCTTTCCCTGTGTAAATTATATTCTTTGAATTGTGTTTGTTTTACTTTCCATTTCTTGTATTTTCTGCATTGTTTCACCACCATGACGATCGTCTCTCTGCGTCCCTCAGACTCTCACGGAATGGATCTGTTTGCAGTCGCAGTCCATGAGTTCGGTCACGCCATCGGCCTGGTCCACACCTCAGCCATGGAGTCCATCATGAGGCCGTACTACCAGGGTCCTGTAGGAGACCCGCTGAAATACGACCTGCCCTACGAAGACAAGGTCCGCGTCTGGCAGCTTTACGGTACGAGAGACCTACTGTATGAGCATATGTGATGGATTAATTGAATAGCAATTCCCTGAGAATTTAGTGCCTCAAGTGTACATGAAAAATGAGTAATTGATTGGTAGTGGAAAGGATACTGGGGAAATAAAACAAAGTGGTCATGTAACTATGAAAGTGACATTACAGATGGAAGTCACAACATGTGTGACATTTATGGGGAGCCACTGTTTATTTGTTTATTAAACTGATTATCACCACCATCTACTGGACATACTTTTCCCTCATTATGTACAGCACCGGTTACCAACCTGGATTGTCCTGGTCCCTAGGGGCCGTCTAGAAAAAGCATACAGAGTGCTAATAGACAGGGGCGCCCCCAGGGCCACTGAAAATCTTGAGGTAGCGGGTGTATGGAGTAAGATAGCTACCAAAAGGATGTGTGCATGATTCTGACCGTTCATATTCGAAATGTTAAACATTTGTATGTCAATAAAATTGTTGTACACAAAATTCTGCTGTCATGTACGCAAGTCTGAGAAATTGTTTGGGTTAGGATTGTTTTTCTGTGAGCATGAATCTAAAAGCTGTGAGTGCAAAGTCTTGTGAATACAACCAATTTCTACAACTACGGAGTCTTCACTGTGAACACGAATTCAAGTTTTTGGGTACGAGTAAAAAAAGTGTTGAAATGACATCGTGCAGGCCACAGTCAGGTCACAGGCAGGCCACAGTCAGGTCACAGGCAGGCCACAGTCAGGCCACAGGCAGGCCACAGTCAGGCCACAGGGGAAAATAATCGAACCCCAATTCCTCCAAACGCGCATGCACCAAAGCCAAAGATGGCTGACAGCAGTGGACCGGGAGGAGCTGCTTATGTGTCAATTTAGCTTGCGAGCTAAATGTCCAATTGTCCGGCCCTGTCCACCCGCCCACTGCTGTCCGCCGTCTTTGGCTTTGGCGCATGCGCGTTTGGAGTAATCGGGGTTTGATTATTTTCCCCTGTGATCTGCCTATGACCTACGTGATGTCATATCAAAACTTGTAAAAACTACTCGTAAACTTTGTGTTCACAGTAAAGAGTTCGTAGTCGTAGAAATTAGAGTCGCATTCACAAGACTTTTCACTCACACCTTTTAGATTCACACTCACATAAAAACAATCCTGACCCAAACAATTTCTCAGACTCACGTATATGCCAGCAGAATTGTGTGTACAACAATTTTATTGACATACAAATGTTTGACATTACAAATACAAATGGTTGGAATCATGCACACGTCTTTTTTATAGTTATCTTACTTCATACGGGTGCAGGGGACTCATCAATGGATGTTCAAAAGCAGCTGTTTGGCTTTGCATTTCTTATTTTCATCTTAAAACCTCTGCACACCTGTGGATCGACAACTGCGTAGGAGAAGACCAAAACGTGACAAAATCGTTCCACACACTGTTCAGCTCACTTGCATCTAGAATGAACTGTAATAACAACGTTTTGGTATAAAGGCACTTAAGATGGGTGCGTGGGCACTTGTGAGTGTGTGTGTGTGGCGGGGGGGGGGTCGGGGAGTCCTCCGCTATGCCACTGTTTACCATGACTCATGAGCTCTGCTGTAATTATGTGTTCTGAGGGTGCATTGGTGAACACGTTCTGATGACAGCACGGCAGAGCGAAGATACGGAGGCCTCCTCATGCAGGAAGCAGGAATTGATGAGTTCTGTGGAGCTAGGTTATTGATGTAATGAAAACATGGCTCGAGTTAATTGGGCCTCGTTCTGGCACATGACCTTACCACACCATTAACTGACAGAAGAGATGGCAGTAGGGAGAAGAGAGAGTGAACACGAAGAGCCGTGAAATATGTGGGCAGATTTACACATGGCGGCAGAGACGTGACCGCGTCCTGTGTCCAGAAATCACTAACCTGTCCACATGGGTTGCTGTGGTAACGACATAAGCATCATCTCACTTTCCAAACAATCGCGCTGTCAGGTCACAGAGCAGTTTCATTTCAGCTTGATTGTCTGTTGACTGTTGACTGTTGATTGTCGTGCTTCTGCTCAGCCGCTCCGATGCACTTCTGTCACTCTGATTCTGATGTCGTCGTTGTTTGGTGCCCCACAAGAGACACAAGAGACACTTTGATATGAGCCACTAGAGCATCCGGATTGGGACACATCCGTAGAAATATGATTTGAGTCGCACTTCAAACCCTCTCAATGTGATTTGTATCTGATAAGCAAGTGTTTTCTAGGGTTGTTTTTCAGTCTAGACTTCTTGATACCAGTCTGGGTACAGTCTACACATGCCAACAACTGATTTTGGCTGGCAGTCCAAACATAGGCATAAATATCTGAACGAGGTGTCGAGGTGAAAAAATAAATAATATATGTTCTGGACTCATCCATCTGCCTCAAACCTCACAAAGGGGGGAAAAGTCAGTGTGTAGCATCGCCTGCCAAATAAGTTAACCATTGTCATAAACTCTGCAAAGTTGTGTAAAATATGATCGTTTAATAATATGTCATTTAGTTTTGGCAATGATGTATCTTTCCAATAAAGCTTGTTTGAATTCTAATTTGAAGAAGAATGTAACAGACATAAAGTAGCAGGGAATCTCATGCAGTAAGAAGGAAAGTAGAGCAAATAACTAACAGCCAAAGGCTGCTAATTTGATTTGACCTTTGACCTTTTAGGTGTCAGAGACTCAGTGTCCCACACAAACCGACCAGGCAGCCCCTCCCAGACGGCTGAACCTCCCGTCCTGCTCGACCTGCCTGAAAACAGATCCACTCTCCTGTAAGTAGACCAAAACTTTGTGACAAATAATTTAGTTTACATGCATGCTTATATTTCACTATTATTCTTAATATGACAATATTCAGAGTTTGATAGGGGTCATCTCAACAAATTAAGCCTTAATAGGAATGTAGCATCTTCTGATATTGTCCTGGTTTTAGAAGCATTCTTTGGATATGTTTACAGCACATTAAAATAGGCATCTCAATTGGGGTTTTTACCACAGTTTGGGTTAGATACATGGCCTCTTCCCTGTTTGTGGGAGGCACAGTGTGCTTTTGCACAGATGTTGCAATCCAAAAACATGAGAAAGGTCTCTTTTAATCACGTTCATTTTCTATTTGGCAAAATTGGCTAGAACTACAATATTCGGTGCATGTAAATGTAGAAGCTCCACCTTTGTGCCTATATCAAATGCAGTTTCCGGCATGACCAGGGTTGCATTTCTGTTGGGTTAAAGCTGATGCTCCCTAGCCTTATTTGATTCTGGATGCACCATTCAGCGTGACATTTCCCAGGCTGTAATGACCTGAGGAGTGCAGCAAAGAGGTGATCTTGAAGCCAGCCACTCAGGACACATATTATCAGGACAAGTGTTGCTCTTTAAAGGAATTCCGACCTGGTATTTCCATCATCCCTGAGCGAACCGATCACAAGTGGATCTCACTTTCCCACTGTCCCTGCAAATGCAACATGCAACATCACTCAAACAAAGAGGGTGAGACTTGTTTTTCCTCAAAGACAGACATATATTGATGTGTGACATTTGCCGGATTAATAGGAAGGCACAAGTAGTTATGAATAGGTTGTAGACAGCGTTTATAAAGTTTCTCCAAAGGGGACAACTATTAAAACTGTTTTTTTAAGGGGTCTGGGGGTTTTGTCAACAGGCAACAAACAAGAAGCCTTTAAGAGTTACAGCTTACAGAATTTGTAAATTTGACATATTAACCATCAATATGATGTTGTCTTCTATGAATTTAATGTAAATAGTGACAAGCTGGTGCAGCGAGGTCTTGACAAACTTCAGTTCTTTTACAAGGAAAGAAACAACAGCATTGGTTGGCACACACATATTTAACAAGTTTTCCTTTTTCAAGACGATGTAAATTCCTGAACTAGGCATGTTTACGCAGCCATGAAAATGTGGCTATATTCAATTATAGAAGCTCAGTTCTCCATGAGAACACTATATCCTTAATCGACCTCGCAACTGTGGTATTTATAGTCGGGTATCTGTATTGGAAGCCATTATAGATAGATCCCCATTTTTTTCCAATGGTTCCCTATTGATTAGCATAATTATGGTGTGATTTTAAAATTTTGCTACTTTTATTCCCACTTCCATTCAGAAATAGTACAATGAATCCATGTAGGAATACTCATTTATTGTTGAACAAGAACAACAAGGAAAAAAACTGTCTTTTTGTAGTTTGAGAGGAAGTCATGAGGTGCCAACAAAGCAAATTAGCTAAGAGGCCGAGAGTGAGCTTGGGAGCCCGCCCGTCTAATTAAGTAATTCCCCAAAGCAAACTGGGCGGCTATCAGCCTGTAGTTTTTCAGATTATCAAGGATAATTAGACTTAATTTTGTCCATTTATGTATTTTGAGTGAACGAGCACGCAAGCACACACAGACCCAAACCACCAAGCACTAACCTTAAAGTAGCCCCCAAGAGGTCCAGAGAGAGTTAAAAAAAAAAATGTCTTCATTGTGAAATTGCGTTTCAGAAAACACACACATGCGCGCGCACACACACACACACACACACACACACACACACACACACACACACACACACACACAAACTAAGGCAGCACTGAGAAGGATGACCGAGCTGAACAGGCAGTCGTGGGATAATTAAGCATGTTTTCCTCACCGCTTTTCAACTTCCACTGCCGTCCTTAATCACTTCCCTCTGACTTCAGCAGGTCCTGATGCGTGGCAAAGCGGGATTAGTCCTGACAAGGGCACCTGTACTGACCACTGGGCAGTGGTGTAGTGTTAATAGAGCTCTGAATAGAGACCTTTGTTGGTAATATAAGGCCTGGCGGGGTCCCACTCTCGGCCTCGCAGTGTTAATGGCTTCATCATTGGCAGTCAGGCCACGTCATTGCTTTAAATCACTTAAAAACCCCGGAGATAGTTGCACAGAGGGACCTGACCGTGTCAGCCTGATTGCATCTCCTCTTTTGTTTAGCCTAGTTTCACTGATTCATGCGCAGGCACCCAGTCGCACTGGATGCCCAAGAAAAGCGTGAGCAAAATGCAGATGATCTTCAAAAAAAAAAAAAAACGTTTTGGATTTTGCAGCAAATACATTTTTCTTCAGTTTTACAAATATGTAATAAATGATTTTAGATGATTGGTACGGAGAAATGATCAGAAATTAAAACATGTTATAATGTCCAGTTTTTCACAAAAGGATCCCTTTTCTCTCCTCACATCGCACAGGCTGGCGCGAGATGCCCCCGACAGATGCAGCGGCCACTTTGATGCCGTGGCCCAGATACGAGGGGAGGCCTTCTTTTTCAAAGGTATGGAGTCACAAAGAGAGACCGGCCGACTGGCGGACCGACATACGCACGCAAACCTACAGAAACGTGTGGGAAGAATCGAAATACATGAGCTAGATGAGCAGAAGTCAAGGGAGGCAGAGCATATTAAGGAGAGGAGAGAAAAAGCTAAGAGGATAAGGATGAGAGAGCCAGCTAACATGTAGACGCCTGGCTGAGCCCGCTGGGTCCCGCTGGGTCCCGCTGGGTCCCGCTGTGAGACCGCGGCCCAGAAATTTCATCAGGCTTTCATGCTCGCCCTCTGGAGGACTGACCCCATAGCCCCCCACTAACAACAGAATTGAGAAGCAGGCTCTCATATCGCTCAGCAGCAAGTTTTTAAACCTTTTATATCTTTTATAGAACTTAAAAGAGCTGAAATTAAATGTTTATAGATCATTGATACTATCACTTTGCCCTGAAAATGTTAGGGTTTTTTTTTTTTTTTTTCAGACATTTGAATTGATGGCAGCTCCTGTCAGTCTACAACATGTGTGGTGACGGGACGTCTGCCTGCCACAGAAGTTTGTCCTCTTGAAGCAGGACTTGAAACAGACTTAGATATCCCTCCCCTATCCTTAAAGGACAAGTTCACCCAAAAATGGCAATTCAGCCATTATCGTTGAAAGGCGTGTGAAGTTTGATAGTCCACAAAACGTTTCTGGAGCAAACAGCAGCAGCATTGTCGCGTTCTTCTGCACAAGTGAAGTAGATGGGGACTTGATTTAAACTGCAGCTCTAGTCAGTCTATAAGAAGGTGGTGATTATGAATACACTTCCAGGAAACTTTGGTTTCTGCTTAACTTCTACTGATCAGTCAACCGATTTTTTTAACCATTTGACTAAATGTAACACCTGTTTACAAATTCTTTATTAGAAAATAGCACATTAGTATCATACAATCATGTTGGTGTGATATTGAAATACATTTTGGTGTGTTTATTGTGGTAATTTGTTATTTGGTACTTACTTGTCATTAAATTTGCAGACCTACAAAATAAAGTATTACCAAAGTCTCCTCACAGACTTTTACATTTGCCCTGTGGAAAGTTTCCCCTTTGGGAATGCATAAAAATAACAGACATTATTTCCTACCAGTGGCATCATTATTTGTAATCAGCATTCTGAATAGTGCTGATCCTCCTCATGCCAAACTGTCTTGCTCTTCCTAGGAAAGTACTTCTGGCGACTAACGAGAGAGAAGCATCTGGTGTCTCTGCGCCCGGCTCAGATCCATCGCTTCTGGAGGGGCCTCCCAACCAACCTGGACAGCGTGGATGCTGTGTACGAGAGGCCAGGGGACCACAAGATCGTCTTTTTCAAAGGTGCACTACCAAAACGTTCCGAAGTGTTATATCATTATGAACATCTTTTAAATGTACAAAAAGTTAGTCTGATTCAGTAGTTTCAGTGGGCATCCACTGTCACTAGATTTTATTTACTTCTTGCTTTCTTTTTTCTTTTCTCTTAAAATATATTTTCCAAAGTCATTGAATAGCTCAAATAGACTGTTTAATACACACAAATTAGTAGATCCTGCTTTCTAAGTGACAGTTTCTTTCACTTTTAAAAAGCGTGATTCATCCGCACTATAAAGCGGCGAGATGAAAAAGAAGCAGTTCACACCTTTATCTTAGTGTGGCTGGAACACTTGGAAATTTTGACTGTTTTTCTCTATTTGACGTAATGAAGGGTTAGTTGTGAATTTAGTAGAAAAAAAGAAAAAAGAAAAAGAAGAAAAAACAGAGTGCAGAAACAAGGGCACGTCTCACATTTGATATAAAATGCACAACACCTTTGCTGGCGGAGAATGTTCTTATTTGGCTGCGTAACAAAAATAAGTAAAAAGCCGGTACAAATCTCCCAGACCTCCAGGTGCATACACCATCTGTGTGATGAATAAAACTATAGATTTGGAAACAGATTCCCTCCCACCCTCTTCAGGTCTAAAGTACTGGGTATTTAAAGACAACATCGTGGAGGAGGGATATCCTCGTCCGATCACTGACTTTGGTCTACCCTCGGAGGGAGTGGATGCGGCTTTCGTTTGGCTACACAACGACAAAACCTACTTCTTCAAGGACAACCACTACTGGCGCTATGACGACCACCTGAGACGTATGGACCTGGGCTACCCTAAAGACAGCATGCTTTGGAAAGGGCTGCCATCACAACTGGATGATGCCATGAGGTGGTCTGATGGTGAGTAACCGTTGTCCAGGCCGCCATAGACCATCTTCACACGGCAGTCATAGTCACACTCAGGGCGGGAAGCTCAAATGTCTTGCTGCTATTAGAAGTTGAAATTCTCATAAACGTAGGGAAAATGACAAAAGGTTATTATTTCACAGCTTCCTGACTGATCTGCAGCTTAATAGACAATGAATAATGGCAATGCCCAAGGGACATCAGGCCGTTTTGCAGGGTAAAACAACATACTTAAGAATTAGCTGCCGATAGACAGCAGCTAACATTAGCATCCAGCATCTTCCTAGCTATGGATACTGTTTGATCATGTCACGTCATACCATAGGAAAGCCATAAAGTAACACTCAATTATCAACACACATCTTTTACCTTGGAATACAGTCCATTGTCTCTTCAGATTGTTATTCGTCTTATTGGTTGCTGATTAATCAGGGAGATGTGAAAAGATAATTATTTGTCAGATTTCCTGAACTCAACATTTTCCTTTTGATAGCAACATTTGAGCTTCCCACTGTGAGCGTGACATAAGAGGAGTATGGCTGCCATGTGATATAGTCCAAAGAGGCCTTGGTAAAGTCCTTTTTCCCCAGCAGTTTCCTCTAGCTCCTCCTGGGTAATCTTTAGGTATTTCCAGGCATTTTGTGAGATGTCGTCTCTAGTGTGTCCTGGTCTTGACCTCTCCTGGTGACTCATGCACAAGACTCAAAGAGAGGCAGTCGTAGCATATCAAACTGTCACATAGATTAAAAACAGTAAGTCAGCAGAGAACTTTAATTTTAACCACATGTCTATGACAGTCGTGATGTCATTCTGTGTCACTAATCAAAGTCTGAGAGTAAAAGGTGAAGGTTGGAATGAATGTAAAAAGTGATGCACATTTTATTTTGTGGCTTGAGGCATCAGTGTGCTTCGGAATAGGTATCTAACAGCGTCTGAAACCCCTGTACAACAGAGGAAATGAGGGTCCAACAATTTTAGCAATTTTCCAAAACAGACAGTCTGACAAACATGCCAACTTCACACTGCGTTTGGCCTGGTGCACTGAGATGTGACAGAAGGCAGGGCTTCAACACTTTTCCTTTAGACATAGTCGAACAATAGGTCACAGTGTTGCTGTGCTGGTGGGAAATATGCCTGAGGACTAGTTCCAACCCACATAAAAATATAAACAAACTAGAATTACATACATTGCCTGTAAACTCATAACTGTCATTTTATTCTGTCAGGCATTTGTATGTCAAACCTTTGACCTTCAGCCACGAAAATCTAGTCAGTTCCTCCTTGAGTCGAGGTGAGCATTTTTGTTACCCAACATGTGGTCAGTTTCCTTTTTCCCTTCCTTTTTTCAGCTGGTGTCACAGAATGCTTCAAAATAAAAGACAATAGCCAGAGATAAAATACAGATATATAAATCCTACATCATAATATTAGAGAATACCCTAAAAGCAAGATGCCTCTCTTTGTCTTCCTGTGTTTCAATAACATGGCAGCTCCTCTAAAGAACTTCCAATAAATGTATGATAAATGTGTGATAATAAAGCTCCATTTCTAGAAAAATGATCAAGCCATAGCCCCAAAACTAATCCATCACCTCAGGTGAAAAGGTGTGCAGAAGGAAGCCCGTGACATATTTTGACCCCTTCTGTCATGATTAAAATGTCATTACAAAGACATTCTGATTGATTACATTCAGTTTATAAATGAAGAATCACCACTGTCTTTTCCTTCCAGCGATGAATGATTACATTTCTCGGAGAAAAATAGAGTTGCAACACTCCAGAGCTACCAGTGGTCTGATGCTCTGGTGTTTGCTATTGCCTCAGGCAAGAGCGTGCAATATCCTTCTCAGGGGAAATCCTCAAAGAGGAGTGAATTACAAGAGAACTATGAGACCATGATGGAACAATTATGCAAGCTGGCAAACAAGTTTTGGAAGTTTTACGATCAGATTACAATTGTGAGCCAACTTCACAGGAGAAGTAAAACTCTGAAATGGTTAGAAAATTACTTGAATGTGTCGTCATGTTTCAGGTTGTCCATCCTTCCCATTCTCGTGAACAAATCTCAAGCATGCCTCGAGGGAATTTCTTCAAATGTGCTACCAATGTCCACTATGACTCAGTGATGATCTGATCAGAATGTGGTGGCCACAGGCTACTGTGACCTCAAAAACACATTATTGGAGATAACGCAATAATTCATTCAATAATGACAATGAAATAACACAAAAAGCAAAAATGATGAAGTTATGACATTCAGTATCCAAAAGGTCAGATGTTAAATTCACTGCACCATCGCTCAGGAAGAGCAACTTGACTGGTGTGTGGAGGTCAACGAACCACAAGGCGCTAATTCTAGTTTTAGGCTAGCAACGTAACTCTGCGACAAGAAGAAAGTCTGCAGCAATTTTTTTGCAAATCCAAGATATTTCACTAATGAGGAGGAAACTTTGACTGGCATCTATTCATTAGTGTCAAGACATTTAACTCCAGCCATAAAATGACACAAAGGGGAAATTAAGAAGGTCAGAGTCGGGGTGGAAACATAAAAGACTTCACAAACATACAGTCCTTTATTAGTTTCCTGATTGAGCCTGTCACCATGGCTGAAGACGGAGCTTTTACATTGTAGCCCAAACAGAAAGTTAAATCAGATGGGAGATGAGGTGACCATCACGTATTTAACCTTAAAGTGAAAGTCTCATCAAAATGCAACCTAGGCGTTTTTTGTATATGAGTCAAACCTACGTATGAGTCAAAATACGGTCTTAAAAGTGCCTCTTTCATCGTAATTATGCTATACATAATACACAAAGGTTTGACTCATATACATTCACAAAAAAAAATGTAGGTTGCATTTTGGCACGAGTTTCACTTTAATTTATGCAGAAAGACCTTATGATATATTTTTACTTATTTGATAATTATTAGGATAATTGTGACATTGTCATATTGTCCCATGCCCACACCAGAGTTAGTAGGCTTCATCCACTGGAGAACTTGAATGTTTGTACAAAGTTCCATGGGAGTTCCTTCAATGGGCAGGAATCCTTCTTCTAGTTTACATTTAATCTACTGTCTTTGTTTGCATTTGATGTTTCTGTTTAGTTAATGGAAAACACTGTATGATTGTGAGCTCAAACTTTTGGGTATCGGACTGCTTTTTTCTCAGACTGACAGATGGAGCAAACTGCAGAGGGAGGATTGTAGTGGGGGCACCATGGTGTCAGGTGTGACACCGAGGCAATGGCACAAGGTTTGCATGGTTCACGGGTCAGACATGAGGGCTCACTGACCCAGGGACCCTTGCTTAATGTCTTAGCTTAGCGCAGGAAAATACTTTGCATTTCCAACCACAAGCAGAACAGTTGTCCTATGTTTATTTTCAGGAATGTGTTAGTATGGTATAGATGTTTCTTTTACTTTAAATCAACTTCTACCTCTCCAGGACATTTCATCTGAGTAAATCGATTCCAATAAAATATTTGTCATCATCCACACGGTGCATTCGTCCATAACTTTTGTTTAGATTTTTATTCGGCTTTATTTCATTTTGGCAGTCCTTCTGGTTGTATCTGTGCACAATTTTTTAGCTGGCATAGCTGCAGTATGCAGATTAGAGACCAATTTGTATTCATTCTTTCATTCTTCTTTTTTTTTTTTCCACGTGTCAAAATATTTTTTTAACCTTTTATCCATTTTGACATAGCACACGTGGTCTTTTTTCTTGCCAACACTCGCACGCTTCACATTCGCACAGTCAAACACACTCGAAACTTGGAGCCGGCCCAGTGTAATCAGCTCCCCTGTAGCAGCTGAATGTCAAGGTCACAGCGCCTGCTCCCATCGGAGCATCATATCTGCAGTCATCTGATCATATGTGCGTGTTAATGAGAGGCTTTAAAATGGCCTGACGGCATTTGTGTTTGAGAGAATTTGCGCAGCCGTTTCCTTCTCTTGGAGCGCTTTATGTCTGTATTGGACTGGATTTTAAAAATACCCCCAGAAACGAGCCAGTGAGTCCTGAAATTTGAGGCCACTCTCAGTGGGAGCCAGGATGTCCCTAATCCTCCCCCCCTGCAGCATGTGAATACATGGAAGCTCTTTCCCCGTCAGGTGTTTAGTGGTCTGTGTTCTGTCTCCGGTCCTGCTCCAAGCTCTTTGATGTGTGTGATGTGTGCTTGTGAGGGAAGAGGCCAATAACACAGACCTGACTTTGCTCGCTTCACTCTCCTCTCGGCCATTATCACCCCCAGAGCCTGTCAGGGTAAACTTGGAAAACTACACGCCCAAGCGCACATAGACCGACCATGGGGCCCGGGAACTAGAGCCACATCAAAGCCTGTTCTCTGTTTGTTTCACCAGCCCGGGATGAATAGAGACAGAAAGGAGATTGAGGAGACGGGGGGGTTGGGGAGGTGGAGGGGAAGAGTGATATGACAGCAAGAAGAAGAGAGGCGATACGGTGACACAGAAATACAGCGGTGGGATGGCAGGATGTATGTGTCACGAGGAGAAGAGAATGGGAATTCTGACAAGAGGAGGTATGGGGACGCCTGAGGATGAAGAAAGGTAGTGAAGACAAGGGAACAAAGAGAAGAGATGGGAGGAGATAGATGACTTGACTCGGAGGACGGATAGAGAAATCACATGGAGACAGAGAAAAGGCAGTAAAAACACAGAGAAATGGCTGCTGAGGAGGCAAAAAAGGGGCATAAAGGGTGTTAATGTAGCTATAATGATGATAATGGTAAGAGCTGCTGACATCAATATGACACCCAGGAATAGTTGAGCCTTTTAGTCATGGTGAGAGAAATGTAAAAGTAGAAGAAAAGAAATGTATCAAGCTTGGATGATGTCTTTAACCTGTAGAGGAAGTTCACATAAACCACTAACCATGATGGCAAAAGTGTCACTACAGTGGAGATGAAGTGACAGCCTCCAGGAAGTGAATCGACCTTTTCTTCTGTTTGTTTTCTTTATTGGAATCAAAGGTTTGAAATCGTGAGCTTTTTAAGGGGCCTCTGTCCTGTTTGTCCCCATGTTTAACTACATCATTTCAGATGCTACAGTTACGGCGGAGAACGACAACAGAAGTAAATATGTCACGTATGCCTGCACTACCCTGAAGTGTTGTTAGCGCAGCTTCACAGGCATTCAGCCTTTAAACAATTTTAACTAAAAAAAAAAAAAAAAATGTACTAAATAATAATAAAATGATAATAGTTGCTCCATGCAATACGGCAAGGAGTCAGGCTATGACAATCGTGTTCTTTCATTACTATGAACTATGTGGTAGCAGTACCCAGTAAATACACTATTCACATGAGTAACTTTTTTTTATATCAAAAATGAAGCTACACTTGCGACCTGTTTTTGAATACTGAGTGCAGTATGAATTATTGAACCTGAGGCTGAGCGCAGAAAAAAATGAGGAGAGAGAAATTATTTTTTTGTCTTTTCGTGTGATTCATTGAATCAGTAACGGCAGCCTTGTTCTTTAATTCTCATGTTGAAATGACTTAATAGGGAGGTCTCTCAATATCAGACACTGCCATTAATTAAATCTAATCACCCTGTCAAGACTATTGTGCTGGCTAACGAAATGACTCAAGGGTTATTAGCCAGTGGGGACATGAATTCAGCACTTTTCACAGCTTTAAGACTTTTAGTCTCAGACAAAAATAAAGACGAACTTCATTCCTATGGACTTCGATTTCCAATCATATTGACAGATGTATACAGAGACCGCCTTTGTGAGTGAGTGAAACGCTTGTACTTAATGTCTTCACGAGGAACAAGTTCAGTATCAGATGTAGAGAATTTAAGTTTGTGGGGATATTTTTCTGTGGCAATGTAACGGTCAGTCGTCGCTGCCACAAAGGGCTATTTCGGGACTTGTTTTGAGGTTGAGGAAGGACTGAGAGAAACCGATTTGTGTTGGGTCCTCGGAAGGAAGGAGGTAGCAGGAGTGCATGCCTTATTTTTATTCCAACAGCCTGGCTTGAATACATTCTCGTGATTATGCACAGGAAATGGAACCCACTTGGTGCCATGAGACTTCACCCACTTACAGGAAAACTGCCTAGGCCAGCACTACTCCCGTGTACATAATAAACACCAGAAGAACATACACATTTACACACGTTTACACACATACACACTTTTCATTATTGTAATTCAGGTTACTACTAGATTGGGTTTACATGCTTGGATGCTCACAAAGTTGTCAGTTTTATCATACAGCAGCACTGTCTGACTGCCCGAATACCGCATCCACTCTGATTGGTCAGCTCACACACCTGAGCCACCTGTGTCTCCAAATGTGGGACATGATGATGTCACGCTGGCGTTTCAGGCACTGCGGGGCCGTGTATGCTCCCGTCTGTGTGGACTTTGCACTTTGCATCTCTTCCATGCAAAATAACTTATACAACAGACTGAAGGGAAGGGGAAAAAATGAAGGTAGGTGTAAATGTAATTTGTTGTTTCGTCAAGGGCAGAATGACTAAAGTATATGTAAAAACCTTTATGCCTTATTTGTGTTGTTTGGCATATGTTGTAAAGGCCAACAGATGAGTAATGAAATGAGGAGCAGTCTCTCACTTTTCTATGTAGCTTAAAAAGCAGTGCAGGCCGTACATTGTTGCAAATTCATTGTTGTTTTGCTGATTAAATTTAGAAAGGGATGCTGGAACACATTGCTCACAACTATTCTTTGGTACAGATTCACTCATAGTACAGGTCCTTGAGTGCTGGAGTACATTCAGAATGAAAGGGACTACTTGAGTCAGTCTTTGTCCTCATTTTGTGACTTTCGCTGATTTTCTATAGATTTCTGTGCGATGAGAATTTAAACCGGAGGAATACTTACTCCACAGTTAACAGCGAGCCTTAAGGCCATTGAACACAAGAGGACACTCTTTACTGGTTTATATCTCTCTCCCTATTCATTTCAGTAGCTAGTAATGAAATGAAAGAACATCATCACAATCCTATGCTTAATCCTCTCCCTCACTTGTCTTTTAACATGTTGATGAAGGAAATGAATAGGAATCAGTCGCATTAGTATTGTAGCTGTGCCACATGCAACATTCTGTTTGAGTACATTTCAGTGCATTCATTACATCTTTCCCAAATACCCCTTTTTTGTCCCATTTTTCACATTCACTTGACATTTTCACTTTTGTTACTACTACTACAAAGTAGTATTTTCATTAGAAGGACACTGTGATTAGTATTTCTTTTGCTCTGCCAGTGCTCAGTTGGTATTTTGGAGACTCTAATTAACTTAAGTACCCTGAAGTGAAAGGACAGATGCAGTAGGGGTCATGTCAGTAACGATTAAGTGGCATGGTGCAATTTTGGTGTTGAGAAAGGCCTTGCTGTGTTCTCCCGCAGGACCTTACAAAATTACATGTGTGATCCCGGCCAGATTTACCTGAGCATTCCTCAGATATGATTTATGTGTTAAAAATATGATAACCATTATTACCAGTGAGGCAGAATCTGCCCTGGTTCTTCCTCTAAGCAGAAAAACAAAATGCACCTTCTCTCCAAAGACTAATTTAAGGGTTGTTTGTGCCTACTGGTGTTCAATTATCCAGTCTCTTCCAGCATGGGTGCTCAATCTCGCAGCTATCACCAGCACAAGTTATTGGCCACAACTCAGCTATTCTGCACAACATCCAAGTATGGATGGGCTGCCTCCTTAGATTTGGTTCAGCTCATCCATCAGAGTCCCATGTTGACTCACTGCTGTCCCAAGGAATGGCGACTGAAAAATAAAAGCTTGTGACAACATATGGTGAGTGGCAATGCTAATGTGTGCCAGTTTAGTTATTATTTACTTACAGACCATCTTACAACCATCTGAACAGTGAGCACATTAAATACACATCAGATTGTTGCTTTTACAGTACGTTTATGTCAATAGACACTGAGAAATGGACATTGTTTCCCATAGTAGAGAGAGTCACTGGATGGAAACTTTATCAAGAAACAATAAAATGTATTATGTGTGTCTTTTATGCCAAAGGTACATTACAATTACATGGTAGGTTTAGGGTTAGGGACGGGTTAATGGTTACCATCAGAGAGCAGTGTCTGATTCCTATTCAGATGGGAAGGAAACGTACATTGATTGTCCAAATTCTATAAATTTAGTGATCAATGATCATCGTTACAATCAAATGTTCTTTCAGAGAAACCTTGGGACCTGATGCGCACCATCCACCCAAACACCACTGCTGACCAAGTACCACACCCTAAAGTCACCAACTGATGGCAGTGGCAGGGTGCACTTTCCTGCTGGTCGGGCCACTGCCATCAGGGATCACCATTGCCATAGAGGAAGTACTTGTGGGCCTAGAAAGCTAGGACCAAAATGTTTCCCAGCAGAACATTGCATTGTATGGAGGTGATCAGTGTTATTCAGTTCACTTGTCAGCGGTTTTAATGTTCAGCGCATATAATCCATGCTGCTTTGCGATCTGACCTGGAAACTCACTAGTGGAACTGCAGTGACGTTATAATAAGTAAAAAGATCTGATTCTTTGTGGTGGAGGTGCTTGTACATGCCCAGGGAGAATCATATGTTGTATTATCCCACCCCATTTTAAATTATTCCCAGTCCGTCTCAAACAGGTGTACTGTGGATGAGGAATTTGTGAATTTAAGGCTCCTGATGTTTATATGTTATGAGCTTTTTGTGCATTATAGACGGGAGCAGAGGCAACTGTGTACCTTGTTTGAATAATAAAACACACCATCTTGTACTGTCATCCATTCTATGTTGTATATGCACACACTAATACAAATCCTCTGCCCTCTCTCTCTCTCCCCCTGAAGGCTCGTCCTATTTCTTCAAGGGGAAGGAGTACTGGCGAGTGCCTGGCAGCGACATGGAGGTGGAGGCCAGTTTCCCCCGCCTCATCGCAAAAGACTGGCTCCTGTGCACCGAGATGCAGTCGGACTCTCCGGACACGGAACCCAAAAGCACGGAGACGGGAGGCAACGTGCACCATCACTCAGACCACGCAGAGAACGGCTTTGAGGTGTGCTCCTGCACCTCGGACACGGCCTCGCCTTTAGGTGCCCGCCCCTCCCCATCTCCCATGTGGCTGCTCCCACCTCTCTGGACGCTCTCGCTGGCGTTCCGCTCTGAACCGCTATGATGCCAAAGCAGGGGACAGAGTTCCTGAGCTGACTGGTGGAGGGCCAGTGGACACTCAGCGGAGGAACTGGAACATTTTGTTCTCACTATATCATTTGGTAACCTTTTGCGCTAATTTTGCTGTAATTTATTTCATATGTCATGGTGGGCACTGCCAACGAAAGTACTCATCCTTATAGGCATCAACCCATTCACAATGCTTTACAAAGTTTTTCATTCAATGGTCAAACTGCCTCATCTCTGCAAGGAAAGGTTGAATAGAAAGACAAGCATCAACAGTGAGCATTATTATACTTCATGTGCAGCAGGTTTACAGCAGCAATGCCTCACACATAGACAAAGAAGGGAAGTGGGCAGGTGCAACGGTAGACTGCATGCCAACACACACAATGTTGCCTGTTTAAATAAATAACAATAAATGCTTTACGAGAGGGTCAGTTCAACAAATGAGGTCAAAGGGAGGTAAGATCATTTCTTAGATAGGTAACTGATTTTTAAGTCTCATTCCCAGGTCGTTAAATACAGACATTTTGGGTTAAAATTTTGGGCGAAATAATGACAAAGTGTCGGGACTTGACAACCTAAGAATGAGACTTACTTCTATTCTCCAGAATCACCTTTCATACTTTCAAAAGTAGTTCAAAGGGGCTGAAAAAAACATAATTTTATATTTACCTTCTGTGCTATCAAGCCACGTAGATGGTCCGATTGTTGTGTCATAGTTTCTGCTTCCATCCCAGCACAATGGAGGTGAAATTAAGGTAACCATTACATTTACAGTGTTAACTGTAAACTAAATATATGGTAAATAATAGCATTGATTACAGAGAGACCACAGCTGAAATACTAAGAACAACCTCCAGCTATTTCCCTTCAGTTCAACAAGTACCTTGTTGTAGTAACCAGTTTAGGCTGGGACTCAGATATAATTGTGTACTTCCTTGGATTACCTCCTTGATGCGTATCAATTCAAGTTACAGTTGTGGTTCTAAGTTTTATGTTGGTAACAGCCTACTTGCCAATAAATGTTGTTCTTTTATTCATGGCTACACCCACTCATAAAGAGATTTACCCTTGAATCTATGGAATTGTACAAATATTGGATATGTGCTTGGAGATGTTTTTAAAGTTTATTTAGAAAGTCAGCTGAAACTGAGTTGTAGCTAGTTCACCAAAAGGATTTTTCGGAAAATTACATTTGGGAAATTCAACAGTAGCATGCCTTAGGGTCAAGGCAATGGCAGTGTTACATTTTGGGGTTTATTTCCTCTGTTAAAAATAGTTCCAGAGGGGAAAAAATTGTTCATCAAGAAGGTCCAGAGTAAACGGCACACTTTTTCTGCGAAGACACAGAGCTGTTGAGTTTTAGGGTAACTTTTCAGTGGTGTGTGCACCATTAACACTTTACATTCACCTCCATTGAATTGGATGTCTCAGAAAATGGGGCAAATAATAAATAGACTATTCGCATGGCAGGATTGCACCAGAGGGGATTGAGGATATACAGTATATATAACACACACAAGTTTGGGTGTGAACTAGCCTCACTGAAGTGCCCCTGATAAGCATGAATGTTTTGTATCCTGCTCTCGTGGGCAGAATGCAAACTTCTGCTGTGGGAGTTCTAGATGGATGGATGAGTAGGTCGATCGACTCTGTCAGCACCAGTTTTCTTGCCTAGATCTCTCCAACTGCAGTCTGAAGTGAGGAACTGCTGCTCATGTACTCATTTCCTCCACAGGCTCATAACTTTCTCCTCTGGTTTGGAAGCATTCCCTGCTCTTGGTTTTAGTTGTATCTTTTTATATCCGATTCTGAGAAAAGTGATATTCCTGTTTATTTGACATTGTTTTGATCAGGTCATAGAGTTTATAGAGCCTTTTTGTGACTGTTGGATACATTTCCTTAATCACCCGCCTCGGCTCCTCAAGACAAGAGTCACAACTTGGCGCCTGGATTTATTCTTGCTGTAAAGATATATTTACCTATAGACTGATATATTTGAGTTGAACGGTTCTGCAGTTATTGCACAACCTGGTGGACTGTGTATATTTCGAGGCGTGTTTTCTAATGTAAAATATTTTTGTAGAAAAATAAAAACAATCTGAATGACTCTGTGGGCTGACTGTGGTCACATGAATGTGTATGTGGTGTGCACGGTGATCGGCTGCGAGTGTGTAATTATTTAGTGTCATTGAAAACAAGCCCGAGCTTGAAGACAGATGAAGGTAGCATGACAGCTTGCAGACACCAACAGGGGAGCTGCTCTCCATCACTGATGTTCTATAAGCGGGGCTCCTCTTGTGATGGTCACTGCTGTTCATCGGGAATACAAACCACGTCACGTCAACCACAGCAAGCACCCTCGCTCAGAGTCCGCCTTATGAGCAGACTGGCTGGCAGAGGATTATACAGTATACATGTGTTTCTTAGGAAAGAGGAATCAGAAAAGTTATGTCACCTAATCCCCAAAAATGTTCACTGGCTCAGCTACTAATAATTCAGAGATCAAAGTTAACAGGATGTCAGGCCTGTCAAGTCTCAGTAGACACACACACACACACACACACACACACACACACGCACTAACGCACAAGGCTGGGGGTTTAGTTTCAGCGGTGCGGTAAGTCAGAAGTTATTCAAAAAGAGAAGGAAATATAGTTTGTGAATTGTGAATGCCGTTTGTGAATTTTTTTCACATAAACCAAAGAAAATAGCATTTTCACCAGCAGGAAAATGTGAGTAACTTTTTTTAATCAGGAAACAAAAGTTGCAATATGTAAGGAATCGTTCAAGGAATAATCGAAATTATCAACAGTATTGTAGTACTGATGTTAGCACGCTAGCCAGCTAGTACCATCAGTTAGTGGTTACCCTGCCTGCTCTACTGAAGTTTTTTATGTAATTACCACTAAATAACAAATGTTTCCACAAGATAGCAAGATATTTTTTCACAAGAAAACCACAAGATTCACAAGAGTGGACTACACACATACTCAGTCTCTACGGGTAATTCATCTCTTTATCTTTGGCCAACAAAGCTCATTTTTTTGAGATTATGAGATAAATTAATCTGTTCCTGAGAAAATGTTTGTAATTAACTCGTGTTTTTGACAGAAAGGCATCTAAAATGTATTGCACATGTGGCCACAATGGGCTTCAGTACAAAGCTAAGTGTGTTATCAGTATCCACATAACTAAATTTTTTGTCTAAACTCGTTCAAATGTTCCACGTGGTAAAGTGAGGGGTTTTTTGCTCATAACTAATTCATTGGTAGATTAAACAAATTTACCCACACAGGTTCTCCTCAGGCATTAATAAGTGTTTTATAATAACTAGTAAAGAGTCAGCATGCTACTTATATGAACACTAATAAGCATCTGGTTAATAGTTGACATGTGCTCCCTAATGTAAAGAGTTACTGGAATCATGCTTCCAGACTTTTCCTCCGAGTCCAATGAAAAGAAGAAATACTGTACAACTGTCTATAATATTTTTACACATTTTTTGCAAACGCACAATGAACTCCACAACGTGACACCTTACTTTCATTTACATTATTCACTCAAGTAATGACTTAATGGCACACAGGAACAAACACAGCCTGTGTGCGTCTCAGGTGTTTGTGTCAATGTTTGTTCCTTTTATTCTGCCCAAAGGCTGCGGATGAATCCCCGCCACAATAGCGCAGACCCAGAACTTCCTTCTGTTTTGAGGTAAAATGAAGTTTAAAGGTTTAAAAAGTCACTCAATCGCTATTTTCTGCCGACAGCAGCAGTTTCCCTTCCCTCCTCTTGACACACTCGACTGGTATTAATTAACTGGCGTGCCACCAGGAGAGCACCTGCACCCACGGGCGAATGCAGCAGAGATACAGCTCTATGTCCTCTATAAAGATACCATTAACAAACCAATTAGAAGCCTTTAATTTAGTAATACTGTAATGTTAACAAAATTAGAAATGTATCATTTAAATATAACTTCACTGCATATTCTGAAATAGTGTCATCATCCACGGAGCCTCCCCTATAGCTGACACATGGTGCTCTCGCTGCTTGAGCCGCCATGGGCCAGGCAGAACCAATCAATCACTCTGTCACTAAAATATGTGTCGGAGTGTCGGAGCCGCCTGCACAGTTGAGAACTTGCGGCGGAGCTCTGCAGGGAGAGGAGAAACAAATGGGCAAAAAGTGACAGATTAATACAAAAGATACACAGGGTTAGAAACAGACCAAAAGTGAAGACTGGCAGCCAGCAGACAAAACCACCAACAAATACAGAAAAAGACAAAGAGATGTAGAGATAGATGGGGGGGAAAAATGAAATGCCATCTCCAGAGAGACTGTGGCAAAGATAAAGAGGCAATTTAGCAGTAAGTACATAATCCACAGAGGAGATAGGAGACTTTCCACACAGTCACTGTTCAAAAGGACTGTTCTCGTTAACGTGGGGCATTTTTTTATTTTTTTTTGAACATCATTTATTTCAATTATTAAAAAAACAATATTATAGAATAAATAACTGCTCCTGCTAATCCAAAAGGAAAACAGCGCCACTTTTAGGTCAGACGAGGTGATCAGACGACTGATTATCTAAAAAAAAAAATGTTTTTTTTCAAGCCTGGTCCTGAGGGGCGCCCCTCGTCTGATTCAAATGATCAGCTCATCATCAAGCTCCGCTGAGCCTGATAACGAATCATTCATTTGGCTCAGGTGTGTCTGGGGCACAGAGACGTCTGACACATGCTCCAGGACCGGGATTCAAAACACACTGATCTGAAACATTGTGTTTGACTCATGTAATAATCTGTAATTGCACAGAAAAACTATGACAAATTGTAAAGTCAAAGTTGAGGCAGGGAGTTGGTCTGTATAGAAAAGCTTTTGGTAATAATTAACGATTTGCATTTGTTGTCTCTTCCAAACTCCAAATTCAAAAATCATCTGAACGCTTATGACTTCTTTTAATTAACCCCGTCACACTGGCCTATCTCAGGGAATATAAACAAGAATTGTTTTTTTCAAATGCACGGTTTGTAATTTCTGCCGCGAGGAGTGTTGTTGTCTTCATCATTAAAAACAACTGCCGCTGCTGATGAAAAGCTATCTACATGACTCAGGCAGAAAAATGTTCACCGGCGAGGTGATGTATTCAAGTTTTATGCAAATTGCGTTTAGTCACGTTCGCAGACTCCCCTCCTCACTCTCTGACACTCTCGTGGAAGTGATAGTGACAGACAACCAGATGAAATGCACCGTTACCTTCAATAAAATTACGGATTTCTCTGGAGGAGAGTACACAACTAAACAAAAAAAAACACCACAAAGTCATACAAAAATGGTATTATATCTTAAAACTATGAAAATAAGGCTCAATTGGTGGTCATTAAAGAGATAAGCTTTAAAGCGACACACACACAGTTTCTGGGTGCAACGCAACTGCAAATAGAAATGATCTGTCACAACTTTTCAGAACTAATACATCATAACATGCTTATGACATGTAAAATTCAGTACATCCTGACAATATTACGCCTTTTTGCACACAACTCAGAACAGCATGAGGCACAGCAAGCCAACGTAACCCGAACCAGAGACAATAACACCTGGCTGTAACATGCTAACAGCTAAACTTCTTCCAAAATGGGCTGGCTCATCATCAGAGGGCAAACCAAAGGACATTTTCAAAATCAGTAAAAGTTGGTGCTGTGTGTGATGTTTGTGATGTTCTGCCTTAAAGCGTTACACACTGTGATGCTATCTGCCCACTGAATTTACGTTAGAAACAAGCAATGGGGGGGCAGTGGAGTGGCAGAGATGATGTAAAAAATTACATAATGATGCTTTAAAACAGCACTTTCTAAACAGGAAGGCTGTGTCGAAACCCTGCTCAGTTGAGCAGTCCTGTTCAGACGGTCAGACCTTTGACGAGGTGCTTCCACGAGAAAAGGGCAACGCAAAATCAATCAGCAGTGTACAGCAGTGTGACTTGAGTGCGTGTGTGTGTGTGTGTGTGAGAGAGAGAGAGAGAGAGAGAGAGAGAGAGAGAGAGAGAGAGAGAGAGAGAGAGAGAGAGAGAGAGTTCACCTCAGGCAAGGGAGGCTAATTCTCTGCAGCGGTATGATTTCTTAACCACGCTCTCTATCAGATACTCTCTTTGTGCCACTGGTAACTTGGGCTTATTTCTGTGTGTGTGTGTGTGTGTGTGTGTGTGTGTGTGTATTAGGCTTTCAAGGTAGCCCTCCACAGGCTGGGAGGTGGTGGTCATAGGAGAGAGCAGCAGCTGTTGTTGTGCTGTCCATTTTGCATCTCGCCTGTCCTCACGCACACATCAAAGTGCTCAGAGCGGGACCCCGGAAAACAGGCACAGGTGCAGAATACACAACACGGACGTCCAGAAACACCTGACTTGTAACCGTGTGTTGAGGCTCGACGCAGGGAGAAGGGATGAAGGAGCGCGTGAAGAAGGCAAATTGGAAGACATGCAGCAAGTCGAAGGTATAAAAAAACCCTCTGTGGGATTAACATGGATGCTACACATGAAATATCCCTCCAACAAGCTTGCAACCTCTGCAAGCATGACTAAACTCGCGCCGATCGGAGCGCGTTCAGTCACGGCACCTGCACGTGCACTACAAATATGTAAATGTATCAAATTTGAGATATGGCTGGTCCTTTCTTCTCTAACCGGAAATGACACCTGAAGGCCTCTGCACTCATTATCAGTGGCGGCGGGTTCCTGTGGGCCGGGCAGAGCCAATCAGTCAGCCCCGAAAGTGCAAACCGCACCGAGGCTGAAATATTCGCCGCCGGAGCAATTTCCTGCGAAACTCACACACGAGCGTGTCGCAGGATGTTCGGGCGGACATGGTGGGATGTTAACTGTGACTGCACCATCTGTCGGGGTGGCAAATGGCTTAGCAGCTTAGCAGATAAATGCATATCAAAGCATAAATTTATACTATGATCTTTTGTGTTGCTTATTCAGATCATTTAAGATAAAGACGGGATTTCAGACGCTCACAAGCGGAGAGAGGTCCTGGGTTTGAATCATTTGTGTGGGTTTTTCCTTCAGCTGCTGCACTTTCCTCCTCCAACCGGATGCATGCAGAAAAAACTGCCGCCTTAGACTTTATCATCGTCCGACCCATCCATATCTTTCAAACTGTGATAAGGTTCGGGGTAGTACTTTTTCTACTGCTCCGTATAGTTTTGCTCCATGAGAAATATTTTGTTTACTGTGCAAGGGCGAGGGCGCTGCCGACGCCACCTGGGGGTTTGCTCCTGGAGAAGTACACCGAAACCCTGAACACTGCTGTATATTGAAAAATGGCTGAGGCAAATAGACCCATTACTCATGTTGGAAATTAAATATATTTATTGCAAATAATGAAAAAAGCACCACAAGGGCACTCTCACAGCATGTTTTCAAATATGGGGTCGAGCTTAAACCTAGACTGACCCTTAAAGGAGCCGTTTGTAGGGATTTAGGGCAGAGACAGCTAATATGACCGCTAGCTGTGAAGTTAACTGAGCCCACAAGCCAACGGTAGCTATAGTTAGCAGCAGTTAGCCGTTACTGTGGTGATACGCCGCCCTGGGCAAGTCTCACATGTTGCGTCTGTTCTGGACAGATCAGGATCCAGGTCACAGGTAATCAGAGGCTATTGGGTGCACCTGTGATGTTCTCCCTTCAGCTGGCTGCATCAGTCAGCTGGGAGTTTATATAAGAGGGCTGCAGCTCCCCGGTTCAGTTGGTTGTGTGTTTTTCAGGGAGTCGACACCATCAGTTGGCTCACTGCATTCTCTGTTTGGGGTAAACTGGGTTGTGTGTGTGAGTTTCTTTTGGCCAGTTATTATACCTTTTGTATCTCCCCCCCGATCAGTGACTCTCATTTCACCAATGGGTTTTTGGGTCCTATGTTCATCTATCATTTTGATAGATTCTGTGGGTGGTTGTGGCTTTTATTTCCACCTTCACCTTTTAGCCACCTAGGGACCAGTTTGCTTTAACCCTTGTGTGATTAGCGCAGGGCCTTGTTAGTCTCCCAACCTGTGACCCCTGCCCTTCAGGTTTTGTTTACTGGGGAAACGTAACACATCTTTAAGCGAGCCTCATAGCAAAAATGGCACAGGTCGCAGTGCTCTGACCTCACATGGATAAGGTGGATGGAGCTCACTATGGGTGGGACCTCCCAGTAAAATGACACACAGCTTCACTGAAGGAAAAGAAACCAACAATGGAAAAAACAGAAATTAAAAAAAAAAAAAAATCCAGTTGGTTCCACAGTGGACCAGATGGCAATTCAAATAAACCAAACTAATAAGCTCCATAAACCACACAGAGCAAAAAACAGCAGCCGTTAAACTGGAGGTCAGCCACCTCTGGTATCACAAGGTGTCGCTCGGAGAGAGGTGGGCGGGAGAACCACAGGGCTTTAATACAGAAGGGTCAGACAATGTGTCACACAGGTCAGGTCAAAGCTGCGTGGACACCGAACACACCACAGCAATGAGCAGAGGCAGGAGTTAATCAAGACCAACAGGTCACTGGTATAACCTGTCTGATCAATGGGGCTGCGTTCAAACACCACACAACACCACGTTCACATACACACTAGGGGAACCCAGCACATAACGAGCTCATCTAAATTAAAGGATCATTCCCCACAACATCAGGAGTGCACCCAAATCAGGGTCACACTTCCTCAACTCCAGTGTTTTCTTTTCATGTTTTAAGATGTTAGTATCAAACCTGAATTTAGGAGTAACTTTTTAACCCTTTTTTTTTTTTTTTTTTTTTTTTTAATGCATCATCAACAAGCAGGTTTTCAATCAGAGGGTTTATGTTTCTGCAGATCTCCAGTCTAACTTCTGTTCTCTCAGCGGTCACCTCACCTCTCCAAACCTGCATCTGCTGCACAGTTTTGAGTTGTTGTCAGCATGTCAGGGTTTTCATCAGCCCGTTTGTGATCAGATGGACTTATTGGAATGATAATCATCGTTTAGTTTAGATTATTTGAATTGTCCTCAGCACTAAATTAATATTTGCATAAGTGCATATTTATCCACATATGAGGAAAAATCACATACCTGGAAAAAATACATATAAAAATGAGCTAATTCCAGTAAGAGTAGTTGTAATTTGTAACTTCCATCCATGCTTTTATGCAATCCTGTTAATTTTGTGTTCTCTTTAACTTTGATATTTCACACCATTTAGGTGCACTGTCCTATCTTTAAATCTTTAACTGTGCAAATATATAACATGAACTAAATCCAACTAAAGACTCTAAATTGCATATAGAAAGCCGCTATCCCGAGACCGAAAACAAAGTGGCTCAATTTTAACTGCAATTAACACCTCATACTGACAAAGATGTGTGATTGTTCTTAACACAATTAAAAGGGGAACTTAATGCAGTCTATTTGTTGGTGCCGTGCTGCCCTCTGCTGGAGGTGAAATAAAACATTTCTGACAGCAGCCATCAAAGCAGCAGGACGTTGATCCATGTGGAGAGCCTGTGAGGTCAGACCCAGCGTGATCCCACCTATTGAATTCTTTTTAAAGGAAAGAAATCCAGTGTGTGCTGTGGTATTTCAAATCTTTTTTTTTTTTTTTTAGGCAGTTAACGATGAAAAGACTCAATGAAAACACACATTGTCACAGCTGCCTCCGTGCAACCTTCTGCAGCGACCGACCGAGGCGTCTCAGAACAGCAGAAGGTCAGGACATAATGACGTCGGGGCTCGAGCGGGTTGAGAGTCCCCTCAGTGTTTCGCCTCACTCATTCCTCCTGATTTCACCTGAGCCAAGTGAGGCGCAAGTATCAGCAGGGGTCTCACCTCTGATCTCCCTCCTAAAATATTCATGTGGGGCTCCTGTTCAGAGGCTTCCACTCCTGCCTCCTCCGGGGTGCTCCTCAGACCCTCCGTCAGTCAGCGTTAGATCCACAGCAGCTCGAGTTTCCGACCAGTCGAAAAGTTTTATCACTGATAAATATATTCTGCTTCAAAACTTCTGGAATAAACTTGTTTAAACTCTGTGTGCTCACTTTGAAGCCTCCCCCCCCCCCTTCATTATTGCCTCTTCCCCAGATGGAGAAACATCCCTTCAGTTTCCTCCTACCTTTTTATCTTCTCCTTCCTCTTCCTGTCTCCAGTGGTTTGTCTCTCTCTCCTTTTGTGCGCTCTCTCTTTCTCAAGGGCTTCTTCCTCCTCATGCCTCATCACTCTCCCCTTCCGCCTTCACTTTCGCACGTCCTTCTCTCTGTCTTGCCCATTTTTTCCCTTTCTTCCCCCTCTAATTTCTCAGTTTAAGCGTTTCATTAATTTTCTCTCTTCCCATCAATTCCTTTTTCAATTTCCTTTAATTTGTCACGCTTTTCCACGCCGAGAGTCGAGCAGTCATTATTCCCGTTGCGTGAAAATCTTTCCCCTCCCCTTTGACGTGGGAGATGTCCTTGATCAGACCTCTTTACAGCCCTTACGGTGTATTTACGTCCCTTGCTTTGTAGATGATCAGAGCTGGAATGAATGTAATTCTTCACACCCTTACATAGATCACCTCTCTGTGCTAAACTAGAAGGAGCGCAGGTAAGGAATTGGATAAGTGTAAATATGACTTTGTTTCTTTTTGTGATAATTGAGTACCTCTTTGCCCATGGCGCAACCTTCGTCCTAATGTTGTTTGCACTCCAGTAAAATAGCATTATGTGTTCTTAAAGCGCCTTCAGTGGAGTGCTTTGTGTTATTACATTAGGGGCAGAAAAGCTCATTTTCCAGAATGCATGTGTCAGCGTGCTCAGCAGACCGGGACTCCTTAGAAAGTGCTGCTGTAATCCATCCTGTCATTTCATACAGTGGGGTCCAAAAGTCTGAGACCAAGCAGTTAAAATACTTCTGTTTTGCAATTGTTCTGAATTATGTACTATTCTTCTCATTACAAATGATCATATCAACTTCAGAATTTGAGGGAAAAGTTGAATGTTTGAAAAATGTCAACGAATTTCTGTGTTCTTTCTATTTTGGCTTCACATTGTGCCCTCCGGCTGGCATGGACCCCACAAGTTTGTGTAAAACCCGATGAGTCTTGTTACCCCAGCATGATTTGACAGTGTTTCTCAGAGCTTCTTGTGATGTCACAGAATGCTCAGCTCCCTCAGTCTAAAAGTATCCCATAAATGTTCAGTGGGGTTGAAATCAGGACCGCTTGGACCCCTCATCATCCTGCTGCAGTATGAGTCCTGTTCTACAAACATCAAGATGGTGCAGTGTGCTGCTTAAGCTCTCACGCCACCATAGCTCAAAACACTAACCTGTTTGCATATGCAAATGTGATCGTCTGGCTTAGAAACACAAACATTTGTCTGAAGTTTGTTTAAAGGCCTGTAAAAACTTGCAGATTGCACCTATAAGAAGAGGTCCTGTAGGTGGCAGCATTGGCAAATAAGAGCTGAAGTGAAACTTTATTGTGGTTTCTGAGCATTTCTCAGGCCTAATGCTCAGAATGATAATTTTAGCTCAATAACTATATTTGTTAATTGGCTCTGAACATGTGTTATTTTGATTTTACTCATAAACCAAATGTAATATGTTTTAACTATAATGATAATGATTCATGATTCGTTTTCTTTCCGCCCTGCTCTGTGGCCTTCAGGTCTGAGGTCCTCTGGCTTTGTCACCCACATTCAGCTGGCAGCAGAGCTCAGCCTCCTCTGCTGCTCCTCCTTCAGAGCACTTACAGTATATCTGGGCCATTTGTTCAGTTCCTTCTCCACCTTCATCTTCTCCTCTCTTTCCTTTCCTGAACTTCTCCCATGCAGCTCTTTGTCTATGTCACTGGCACACCTTTACACTTGAGGTGATAAGCTTACTCTTGGTATAATGGTTCGATCATTTATTTTGTGGAATATACACCCGGGTATTGTCTTTTATTTTGAAGCGCTCTGTGGCATCAGCTCAATAACAAAAGGGATGTTAAGAAACTGACTACATGTTGGGTAATGTGGTTGCAAAAATTCTCACTTGGACTCCATATAAACACAGGTCAACAGTGTGAACTTGCATTGTCCTTTCAGGTCACTTTGTTTATTTAGTTTGTAGAGGCATCATTTAAAAAAAAATATATATCAGTCACTGAAGATCTGTCTCTTCTGATTAAAATGTCTTCAGCCAAAACTGCATAGTGCACCTTTTAATGCATCAATGCTGCTCCACTGTTCTCTCTGCTCTTATCAGTTGTATATCTCTGGTTGGCGCTGCGGTTCTGGTTTGTAAGATGCTGGAGGTGTTTTGTTTTTTTTTAAACTGTTGTGAATTCCCCCTCCCCACACAAACACACACACCTCTCTTTCCCTGGAAGTGCCATCCCTCGCTAGGGGAGTACCTTGTGGCATTCGGCTACCGAAGGCGGGCAAAGGACTATTCGTGCCACCCACTGCATCCATGCGGTGAAGAGATCTCAGAGGCACGTCTCTGTGCTAACGCCACCGGGGTCGCCGCGCTGCATCTCCCAGCTGCAGCTCTCAGGCTCACTCGTCGAAACTGTCGAAACCACAGCGTTTCCTGTGCCATGAGATATTTTTACTGCAGCAGAACTGATGCATTACAGAAACAAGTTCACAGCTCACTCTACTGCTGGATTCACCGCCAAGCCGAGAAGCGACTTTAAAAAGTCACATGAAAAACACTTTGGCATTTTTACCACACTGCCAGTTTTCACCGGTAGCGTACGTGGATGTTCGCAGTGCTTCTGTTCTCTACATGAACTTGACTTCGTAGCGTATAGCTGCAGAAGTGACACACGCCGCAGGCAGGAACAGACTGAATTCCATCGCCGAGCCTGAAGTTGATTTAAGCAGAGGAGAAATGTTTCAACATGCCTTCAGCCGCAGCTGAAAGGCCTCATGAAGGCAGCGGGCCGCCCTCTCTGAGACTGCTGTCGAGTCAGGAGAAAATCGAAATTTTGTCTCCTACACGTAGAGCTATATGTCAGCCTGGATTGTATCGTTCGAGTTGCTGAGTTTTGGAGATATCAGCTGTAGAGAGGCCCGACTTCACTCCAGTATAATGGAACTCGATGGCCCGCCACTTGTGGTGCTCAAAGCCCCTGAAAATACATTTGAAAAACTCAACAGCAATGTCTTTTTCTGCAGATCATGCCTTAGTAACTCAAGATAATCCACAGACCTTGTTGTGAGCAGCTTCATTTCTTAATGGCTATCATAGATAGCTAACCTGTCATCCATGGTCAGTGGATTATCTTTAGAAACGGGGTCATTATATCTGTAACAAACACATTGCTGTTGAGCATTTCATAGAAAAAACAAAGGGCAAAAGTGAGAAAATGCTGGTCTGGATCACTTCCCAAATCTGACCAGCTCCACTTCCTAAAGTGTGATGAATCATTAGGGTCAAACACGTGTCCGTGTCGGAAGCTCATTAAACACATGTCCATAGATGCATGAACGCAATTAAGAGGAAAGTTGTGTGTCCAAACAGATACTTTGAGCGTTCTGCTCATCCTTTGGCCAAAATGACCTTCTGAGTCTGTGCACATGACACAAATAGATCTGGGGCATCTGGTGTGGGGCCTGTCAGACATGAACATGACACACACAAGTGATTTTGTCCCACCACTGAATATCTTTTGGAGAATGGAGACTAATTTAGATCAGTCATAGATGAACTCTTCATTTCTTATAACCAAACGATCATAACCCTTCTGCAGACGCCTCCATTTGTCCGAAGACTGAGAGTTTCATCCTGTTTTGGTTTCTATTTTACAGAAGTGGCTTAGAGGTTGCAAAACTCCACCCTGACAGTATCATGTACAGTAGACCCTGCTGTCCTAACTCACCACTGAAGCTGTATGATTAAAGTGATTAAAAATTCAGACCTCTATGATTACAACAATTGGAAGTACATTACATACAAGACATTTTACACCCTTTTCTCCCAAATTCACTCCATTTTTTTGAGGGGGGGCGGGGTGTTTGGAAACTTTGAGACCTCTGCTGGAATTTTAAATGACGTTAAATGGCAGTCATTGAGGATTAACTTTCACGGGGCTTTAAACTTTGAACATTGTCCTCTACAGTCCAAACTGCCGCTCTTCCCTTCCTCCCAGCAGCCTTTCATGTGAACGGGCTGCTAACTGCTGGCTCCATCAGAGGGCCCGTTCTCCTCCCAGAGCACTGGAGGCAGCATGGAGAGGCGGGAGGGGGGGTTGGTGGGGGCCAGGACCAAATGGCCCTCGTAGGATTAGCGGCATTGTCCGCCATTGTCAAGGCTACTCCCCGACTCCTATCACCTCTGTAATCTCCAGACTTGTTTTCAATACGCAACCAAATGCTGGCAGGAAGGGGACCTGATGTGTCTGTACTTCCATCCCCCCAGGGCGCTTTGATATTCTGCTCACTGTCCTCCAAAGTAGAGTCTCCATCGCAAGCCCAGTGCAATACTGTATGACTTCTCAGAGGTGAGCACTAGATCCATCATGGTCAAGTCTCACAGGGAGATTATCATGTCTTTGGGAAAATCATAGACGCCATTGTTGTGATTTATTCTAAGCATATTTTCCAAAGGTTACAACAACCTGATAAAAGAGGAAGTGTACACACAGATGTTTTAGATATGTTCATGTTCCCATATGATGGATCTTCACTCATGTCTCCTGGAATGAAATGACTTTCGTTGCCACTTTTGTCTCTAGTAAGAATAAAAGGCTTTGTAGTTCAGCACATATAAAAAGTTGACTTTCAGCCCAGTATACCAGAACAGAAATGACTGGTGTACATATCATCGCACCAAGGGACACTGACATCTGCACACTGAGCTTATGAATTTTACATGTAGACCTTCTTAATGTCAGGTAATTTTCTCACCTGAACCCCCCACCCCAACCCTCACCACCTACACACTCTCTGTTCCAACTATACCCCCTCTCTGCTGCTTAGACCCCGCCCCTCTCTGAGATGACCAATCAAGTTCAAGGCTCGAACTTATCAAGGATAGAGACCCTGGCCTGATTGTGTTTTGACCTCAGTGTTAGAACACCTGAAAGCAGCACTTTGTCTCCAGACTTTGTTGGCGGTGACGAAAGGAGGACGCAGAAACATGCAGCACATCTCGGGTGAGTTTTATCCTACTAGATCATCTAAACCATGCTGTATGATGACAAATCATCACAAGGGGCATGGGAGAATTAATTTTGTTTACTATCTATCAGGAAAAAAAACAAATTTCCTCCACTGCACGAGAAACTGTACTTAAATGGTCAGTTATATTTTAATAATTTGAAGAAAACTACTGAGAATACATTTAGGATGTACTAAACTAAACTTTTATCTCAGTATAAACATTTGAAGCTGAACTTTTCAGCAGAGCGGAGATTCGGATGAAGTTCTATGTTTTCCCTGTTTCATCGGATTTGTTTTTCTGAACTTTTACATGTCTGTTCCCTCCACAGACTTCAAATCAAATCTAAGCATGCCCCGACCCCCTCCGGCAGCTGACTCCTACCAGCAGGGCTCCATCAAGATGACCCTGGAAAACTCTGATCTCTGGAAGTCCTTCCACACCATCGGAACGGAGATGATTATCACAAAGCACGGAAGGTAACCGCGCCGGCACTGTGAACAAAACCTGGAAGAAATCACCTATGTGGAACCGCTTTTGATTCCATAATTTGTTTTTTTTTTAAAAATTAAAATCAATTTTCTGACTTTGGTGTATTTGTTTCAGGAGAATGTTTCCACACTGCAGCATCAGTCTGTCCGGGCTCCAACCGTATGCCAACTACGTCGTCATGGTGGATATGGTTCCTGTAGACAGCTTCAAATACAAGGTGAATTTACTGTTTTTTTTTTTTTTCAGACACAGCCGCTCTTTTTCTTCCATTCCATTCTTCTTCACATTTTGTTTTGCTTGCTGGGGACTCACAAACCAACAGATTGTGGTATGTAAAACGCAGCAGTCTGCAGCCAGACTCTGGCCTGCCCACTCTGGGCCATCCGCGGCTGCATATCAAAGCCTTTCATTGCTTCCTGTTTGTGCACTCTCGGCTGGAGGCCCAATCAATTAGCATCCCTCCTTATTTGCAATCGGTGCAAGAGGGGAGCAGCCAGCCATCCATACAGTCAATGGCTCCTACATCAGCTGCTGTGGCCCATTTGGTCACACATCTTGCTTTTAGCACACAGTTGAAAACAATGAAGTACATTATAAAGAGAAAGTACTGGAGGAGGGCACTGGCAGGGAGTTTGGTGGTCGGGAAGCTGTAGAAATAGCTTTTTAAACTACTTTCTTTAGGAAAAATGCGTATATTAGCAAAAGTGAGCAGGAAAATTGAAACATAAACATAATGTAATGATTTATCTTGCAATAAATCCTGCCAACAAACGTTTTCATGCATTACAGCAAGAAAAAAAAAAGGAAATTTCATGCTTCACCAAGACTTCTGATTAATCCAACATGTCCCCGGGTCTCACACTTGGTAACCATGCGTCCCTCCCTACCTTATTTCTCTGTAGTGGAAAAAGGAGCAGTGGGAGGTTGCGGGTAAGGCAGAGCCCCAGCCCCCGTGTCGAACATACATGCACCCGGACTCCCCAGCTCCGGGAAGTCACTGGATGAAGCAGTCGCTGACTTTCCTCAAGATGAAGCTCACCAACAACACTCTGGACCAGCATGGCCATGTACGACACCATCTTGCATCCGGTTCAATTAGAATTGTTCTCTCTGCTCGTGTGTTTTGGCTCACTCTGCTCTTTTTCTCTTTACCCATCAGATCATCCTGCACTCCATGCATCGCTACTACCCAAGGTTTCATGTCACCCAGGCAGACAGTCCTTACACGGTCCGCTGGGGCCCGTTTCAGACCTTCTCCTTCCCAGAGACGTCCTTCACCGCAGTGACCGCTTACCAGAACCCAAAGGTACTGTAATGTATAGCAGTTTTACAAAACATTTAAAGGTGCAGTGCGCAAGAGTTGGCCATCTGCCAAATGTATACAAACAGGGGCGGCACATCACTAGAGTAACCTCTAACTGCTGCTAACCTTAGCCGCTCAATAGCTAGTGAGCTCAGCTCAGCATGCAGATAGCGGTCGTATAAGTTGACTCTGTGATCATTGCCATTGTTTTCTGTTGGACCATCAGCTCTCAAGATACAAAGTGGCTAGGGGCTAGCGAGTTAGCATGCTCCTTAAATACACAAAACTGTTATTTCTGCACATTCCATCAATAATTTAAGCTATTTTTTAACACTGTAAATTAAAGTTTGTACATGTTGCAAGTGTAACATAACATTAACTGTTACTATTCCTGTGTGATGACTGTCCTTTCTTGCCTTTTTAAAAAAGATCACCAAATTGAAGATCGATCACAACCCCTTCGCCAAGGGATTCAGGGAAGGAGGCACCCACTCCCACAGCAAAAGGTAGGACTGACATGGCTAATTTGGACCGAATATATTGCAGGGTAGTCAGAAGCAGTTCTACACTACCTATCCAACTACTCTGAATGAGCATTTATTAGTTAAAGTCTGCATCTTCAAATTATGGACATATTTTTTGTTTTCTTCTGTATTTAATCACATGCTGCTAAAACAAGGCCTGTCTTATGTTTTGTTTTTTTTGTTTTTTACCTATTTGTTTTAAGCATAAGGGTACAAAAATGAAATCTGAGTTCGAGAAATAGTGCTTAAAGTGGTCTATTCCTTCATAGGTGTCGTCCAAATAGAAGCCCTCCTGCAAAAAGAGCCGCCCTGGACAGAAATGCTCTTTGTGAAAGCCCTCCAGGTAAGTTCCACATAAGTTTTCACTCATACAGCTTCTGTCTTTACACTTTTATTGGCTCGTATTAATCACTGTATTTCCCTCTCAGGCCTGCAGAGGATGCCCTCCACCTCTCAGTCGTCACAGGCAGGGAAGAATCAGCCCTCCACGCAGCAGCAGCAGCAGCAGCAGCCACCCTTGAAGGGGGTTGACCTCTCAGCCTGGGCTCTGGAGCAGGACCCGTCTGAGAGTCTCCACGCTGAGCCCCTGGAGCAGCACGAGTACGACTACAGCTGTGAAGAGCAGATGGTGCCCGCATCCGTGGCGTACCAGCCCTACAGGTATGATTTAAGACACCCAGGGTGAGATCAAATCTCATGAGGAAAGTAAAACATTTATAACACAGAAATAAAAAGAAGGTGAGCAATAATGTAGTGATATCTGAATGTTACAACAAGAGGGAGGACTGAATAATTCCACCTTTATAACCTCTGAGACTCCTCCACTGTTTAAAGATAAATAGACAGGAGGAATGATGCTGCAGGAATATTACTTATAACACCTCCTTTTCTCCAGGTCTGTCGACTACGCCCGATTCCCACTGCCCTCCACTGACGTAGAAGCGGCGCACACCCCCGTACACCCCCCGCCTCACCCATTCACCACAGCCGAGCACAACTCACAGCAGCACGGATACTACCACCATCCTTACCATAACGGCCATGCAGCAGACTGGAGCCAATACCCACTCTTCTCCTACTCCCTCTGGTGAACTCTGATCCATTGCAATGGTGATCGCTGACGGAGGATAAAACCAGACTAACAGGCCGCTCGAGTGGTGTTAAAAGTGTATAAATGTGTATAAAGGGTTGTTTTTTGTTTTTTTTTAATGTTGGATCAGTTTTTTTTTTTCATTTTTCACTTCCATTGGACGATTGTATTCATCTGAGGTGCTGTTGCTGTACTTCTTATGTACCGTGCTCAGCCTGAGCTTGTCAGGGTTAAAGCGGATACAGTATGTATTATGAGATGCAGCAATATATATAGTGATATATCCACTCAGCTGGGAAATAAGTGTGAAATTGAATCTGCAAGAGTTGCTCCTGTGTACTGCAACAAAAACAGAACTTCAATAAGACTGTACACCAAATTGAGGTCGCGAAGGCTCTTTGGACTCTTGTGTTGACTTTGTGCTCATCTGCAGCTGTTACTGCTAAACACTTATTTTAATGCATAACAAAACATACTTTTATTCAACAGCAAACTGTAAAAAGATTGTTTCAGAGTCATACCAGATAAGTCGAACTGTCAGAATCAGTATCTGCATAAAAAAGTGACTTATTGTTTCTTAATAAATGGAGATGAACAATACCAGGTAAACCGGTGTGACACTGTTTTGTGATTTAAAAGTTAAGAACATAATATCATATATCTCATCTGCTTTATAATGAATACAAACTGAATATGAGTCTAAAGACATAGAGCAGCTTTGTAGCTTTGAGACAAATGCTAATGCCTGCTGCTAACATGCTTACAATGGTGAGGATTAGCAGAATTGAATGTTTTAATGGCTTTTCACTATTTTAGTTTGGCGTGTTGGCATGAAAATATTTGCCATTTTACCATTAAAACACAAAGTACTGAAAATCTAACCATTTGATCAAGTTGAAAAGAGTTTACAAAAGTTTGGGGTAGCAAATTTATTTTCATTGTTGAGTTATTCTGAGTATTTTCTCAATTGATCAATTATTTGTGCACCCTGTAAAGTTACCATTAGATAGGAATCTCCGGTACAATACATAGACATGCCAATGTAAAAACTGTTATTTCCTTGAACATGGTTGATGCATTTTAGTTCATTTTACAATACATTTTCAACTAGATTTCTTGCATATTGCACCTTTTTAAGATATTAGAAATCATCTTGAGGGGAACATGAATGTCCATAAAATATTTTCTTGGAAGATCATCTTGGAACTCCTGTGCACAGTTTGTGGTAATCCATCTGTTAGATGTTGAGTTTATTACATTGAATTACTAATGATATCAAAATACATTAGGATTCATCTTCTGGGGATCATGAATGTCCATCCCAATAGTTGTGATTGGATATTTCAGTCTGGACCAACCAGTTAACCGACATTGCGATCCACAAAGCTGGGCTCCTAGTTTGGCTTAATGATATGTATAATTGATTCACATCGACGTTCGAGGGTATAACCAGAGCTCTCTCACTACCATCAACATATGAACATGCTGCTCTCTACTCTCCAATGAGGCTGTAATATCCCGGAAACTACATTCTCCATGGGATCACGACCCCGCTGCTCCAGTAATCCTTCGCTACATCACAACCACCAGAGAGTGCAGCTATTAAATATCACAAGAGCACAAAGTGCGCGTCTTCATTGAGCTGTGAGTCCTTTTGAGCGCCAGCGTTACACAACAACAACATGTTTAGAGGCGAGAGAGAGCGATGAATGACGGAGCGGAGACTTGTCCTGGAGCAGTGAGACTGACCTGATAAAGCGATGACAGACAGCTAGTGTGGAATTACCATCACAGTCTGGCATAGATTCCCCAGCAGAAGGCAGGAACGTCTGTGCTGTAAATGTTTTACGAGAGAACGAGAGGGAAGCCATATCTGGGACATTTATAAAGCTTCAGGGAGAGCACACTGCGAAGGAATTTTCTAGAGCACATCAACCGACGTATTTTCGTGTCATACTTTTTTCAATGTCGCTGTAAAAAATACATACAGAAAGAATGAATGGTAGCAAACACGGAGCATTCGTGGCTGCCATCGCTGTGTTTCTAAAGACTTGCTGGCTGCGAGGAGGTTCGAGAGAGTGACATTCTGACTGCGGGCCGGCTCGTTAAACCTCCAGGTCTTCCTGAGGTAGCCCGGGTCATCTGGGTCACCCGCATAGCTCATCCTGGATTCCTCTCACCTTACTATAAAATGAATTATAGACACCAGATGGGGTCAATTACCATGCTCCACTTACAATCCAGCACAGAGGGGCATGTCAGCGTTTAGTCAAGGCTTCCACCGGAGCCAACTCATGTCCTGGAGTTCTTTTCTGTACCGAGACGCCGGGGCAAGTTTAGTTCGAGAGCTCCAAAAAGCGGTGCGGTGGGTGTTGCAGACAGCACGGGGCTGGCTGGTTAGCATGCCAACTTCGGTAGAGATCTCCGCAACACACTACATAGACATCTTTGAATGTTTTAACCAAATCTTGACAATATACTATGAATTGCTTCTTCAAGGAAAACATTTTTTTTTCTTATCATTATCAATAGTGAACCATTTGCTTTGGATATTGTGATTTCAGGAGTAGCTGGAACAATTTGCATGAAGAAGTTAATATCTAAAGGACTGACTGGCAGTGTCTGACAGCATGCAAGCTATTCTAAGTAGCATCGTGCCGGTTACAATGCTGATTAATTCATGGGCTTACACTTTGTCCATCATGTCTACTCACTAATGATGGATAGATAAAACACTAGGGCCCCTGAACCACATCTACACACTGATTTAGCAACAAAATTGTTGCAAGCCTAACAAAAGGCAGCATGTAGACTGATAATGTTTAGTCTTCATGTACATGAGCACAGTTTTGATGAACACGATTCTGTGGTTGAAAGCTGCTGTAGCTCAAACAGAGATTGTGCATTCAAGATAGACCAGTAAACCAAAAAAATTGGATGTTTTTGTGTCCAAAGAGAACGTTCTTTACATTTGTCTTACTATATATCTTTCTATCCTAAAAAACAATATAATGTACATAATTTCTCTTCAACAAACATTCAATGTGCTTTCATCTCTGTGGGCCAAATACTGTACAGCATAGCAGCTGCCATCACAGCAAGTTCGAGGGCGGTGGTGGTAATGGACTGTAGGAAGGCCCTCATTGACCGTGCCACACATGCATTAACACACATAAACACACGCACACACAGACATACACTGCCCCGAGGAGAGGTCAGACCAGCTAAGTTTGATTCATTATGGTCCTTCTCACTGTAGCCCCCGCCTATCACAGTCCAGAGAAACACATTGATTGGCTATAATGGGAGTTTAACCTAGCACACACACACACACACACACACACACACACACACACACACACACACACACACACACATTCACAAGGCACCCACAGAGACAAGGCAGAGAGTGAACTAAATACAGTTTCCTTAATTATAGAATAAAAGCCAACATTTTAAGAAAAAAAAAAAAAAAACTTGCACCAAATTAACAGAACCTCAACATTGGCATCTGAATTTTTTCATAGTGCTCTGACTCTGGGTGTGGACTGAGACAAATAAGAGAAGTTTTGGAGTAATGTTAAGGAAGTTACATAAACCCTGTTACGTTGTGCTTAAATTTAATCCGTTAGTGTTCTATTTTCACATTCAAGAAAATGACCTACACGTTAACTTGTGCTACAGGGTCACTCAGAATGGTTGGCGTCATCTTACGTTTAGCTAAAGCTCCGTTTTCCACGGACCAAAGTCACATGGCGGCCATTTTCCTCTGACATCACGGTCTGGGTGCAAAGCCTGAATGTAGCTGTGCTAGTGAAAATCTGGTGCGATATCGGGCCATTTTTAATGCAAACATATTTAATAATAACTTGTTAGCTTGCATTAGCATTCAACCACTGCCTGAGCTAATAATACCATCTGATTTCATCCAGTGAGTTTAACTTACAGGCTTAAATGAATGTCCAAAATGTGGGTTTATATTTTGAAATTAATTTATTAATCATTTATTTTGTCAATTATTGACATTCCTTACATAGGACAAACTGCAACCTATCAGGAAATTATGATGCGTCATCCTCCTCATGTCTAGGACACTTCTAAAACACGGCAATGACATTCGAGCTTCCTACTCTGAGCATGACATCAGAGGAAAATGGCTACTGTGTTACTATGGTCCATAAGTGCCAAGGGCATAAACATGTGTCCTCACCACCAGAAGCATCTGATCGGGTCCGATTTATGCAGTGGGCCATCCTACTTCTATAAAATGTTGCAAAATGACACACAAATATATACAATAATTTATCACATATGAACATTCAGTACCTACTGACTTCTACTATTTGTGCCTGGTTTGAAAAGTGTTGCACAAACAGACACAGGACCTGCCCATCTGAAACACTGCCCTTGAAAAGTTTTCCATTCCCCTATCTCTAGGTCAGCTGACTTTCTTTTATTAGCACTTCATTAAAATTCATTAATTGCTTCCTTTCTCCTGGGCGATGCCAGAATCAAAACTGGAACTGTCAAAAATTAGAGCAAGAGCAACTGTCCTGTGCTCCAGATGCACAACCTGTGACGCCAGGCTGCTGCAAAAACACGTCCACGCCCAGCCATCTGAGGACAGCGTAGAGGACAGAGACGCCAGACGGAGCATATTAAAGAAGTAGACGTAAATTTTATTTACTTGTTCTGTACATAAAGGGTCAATACCAGCACAGGTGTTAACCATGGGAAATATTAACACATGTAAATGGTATAAGAAAATAAAAGGCACAATTTTCAATTCTTAAGTAAAAGACAGGCTTTCCTAGAATATGAGAAGAGCACAGTAATACTGTTAATGCCATTACAAAACAACTCAGAAGCATGAGAAAAGCAAGTTCACCTCAAGAAAGGAAATGATCAGGGTGTATTGCTTAATTAGTAGATTCCATTAAGTTTGATGAGGAAAACCCACACAGGCTTGTTTTCACAGACCAGGAGGGATCAAAATAAGAAACCTTTATTTAATAAGGGCAAATGACATTAAGCAGCATTTGGCCAGTTAGAACCATCTTCCCGGGCCAAGAGGTCATGCACAGAGGCAACCAGCAGGCATTTTTTCCCTTTTGTAAATGTCACCGTAGGTACATCGCTCATTTGAACAAAATGCTTGATTTAAAAGCTGACTATAACCTAACAAAAAAAAAAAAAAAACCCGACTGGGATACAACAAAAGGCGGCACAATGTCTCTCTGAGTGAGCGGCTGAGCAATGATTTGAATGGAAAGCACTGGGAGAGATGGGAGGTGAAACAGTTCATTATTACAGCAGAAATCTAGAGGTCGGCACTGTTCAAACACACGGTTTAATCCTCGGCTACTGCTGATCAAAAGGAATTGGTTGCAGCACAAGATGCTTTCCACTACTCTGATAGGGTCAGTTTGCATAAAAACAGAGACACAACTTGTGCACAGATCAAACATTAAAGGAATAAAGCTGGCTGAAATCCTAAATCGACGAGTGTAACATCACATTAAAAACGAGGTTAGAGAGGGGATTGCATGCGCCAACAGATGCATTTATCTTACTCTCTGACAAAAAGGCGTTGACGGGATCTCATTTGCTTGCAGAGACAGTTTCTCTTCCCAAGACCAAAGACACTGATACCCTTTTTTAACAAAGTAGCTCAGGGGCCCCATTTATAAAATAAACTTATGATCAATTCTGATGTGAAGAATTACTTAAGCCAAGTATAAATAGCTAATTATAAAACTTTACTTGGACGTGGAAATGATCTTATCTCTAAGCAAAGTCCTGCTGGTTATGTAGAGCTGTTGCAGGTTGGGATGCAGATGCATCCGAGCTTCTGGGGAACTCTGTACGAGAGTTATGAACAATCTGCAACAGCGAAACATGACCAAGCTACCTTTGGCTTTGTTTTGTCAACCAACTATTCAGTCCACCAAATAAGATTAATTGGCTCTTCAACCATCGTCTGGATATGGTCTGCCAAAGAGCTGAGACCAACGGTGTCAGTTTGAGCCAATTTGAGATTTATGGATCAAAAGGTGGCAGTATGAATTTTAAGAAGGTTTTTATAAAATGAGGCCCCTGGTTTCTTGAACCGCTTCCGTTCCAAGATTCTTGAGACCTTGGTGCTATCAAACGAACCAGCTCAGCACCCACCAATTTTATCGCTGCAATCAAGGATGCCTCATCAACGTGGATGTTGCACGATGCAGAACATCTGTAGAATATGACAGGCCCACTTCGGTTCGCACTCCAGGTCGGGAAAAAAAACAAGCTACTTTTTTGATTCCTGATAGGGACCAAACTTTCAAGTTCCAAACCATTTCATTTTTGTCAAAATACTCCAAACAGTTCCATGTTAGTGGAAATGGGTTCTTAGAGTAAAGTTTCTCACCTCAGTGGGAGGTGTTCTGTCCTCGTGCCCACACTGCGTTTTAAGCTAGCCTTGTAGTCAAGATGCTCGTGGGAAGTGCTGCCCAGGGCTGCTGCCCTTGCTATTTGACCTGTTTCTAAGCGTTGCACTCCTATGCAGAAAATTGACCATATCTTCTTGTGCTTGGCGCTGTCGGCACTAAAAAAAAAAAAAACCTGCTAATCTCTAAGCAATGTCCTTTTTAATTTGAAATAATATGATGGACAGTAAAGAGGTACCAAGTGGACATGCAAAGTTAGCACTCAACCATACATCTTCTCCATGTAACAAATAAAAATAAAAAACAACCTATTGATCATGTGGCACAAATAAGAGAAAGATGAAATCACATGGCCGTGTCGTGTCTTAATTAACATAAGATAAATAAGTCTCGTCAGCCAGACTTGAGCTAGATCCTCCACAAACCAATCTCTGACTCCAGTCACACATCGCACACACAGCACAAACCCGTTGACCTGAAAACATCATGGCCAACAAGTGTATGTGTACATCCGTGTGCTTGTGTGTGTGATGGTTAAGGTACAACAGTGACTTGATTGTTTGGAGAAATAACATTTGACTGGCTGGTTAGCTCCTCATTGCCTCAGTGCTCTCCACAGTCCATAGGGAAATTGCTTCTCCCTACATCGCACAAATATCCTCACATCAACGAAACAAACACACACCAACACGTTCTAAAGTCCCCAAGACTTCAAACATGACAAATATTCAGAGAATCAAATAAAATTAAAAAAAAAGACCTGCCATCATGTAATGTGGTAAATATCTATTGTGAACACACACATACACACACATGCACTTATACATACACACACATACACACTCACACTGATGCCCAGTGATCTGGAAATGAAAAGGACACTAATGCAAAAAAAAAAATACAAAACAAAAAAAAAAACACTGCCCAGCCTGGAACCAAGACATGGGAAAGGGAACTGGGAGAAGTGGGATCAGGTTTTAGTTTGGATCCAATGTCCAAAGCTGTAAACAGTCAGAAAGCCTTGCAACGGTTGGCAACAACAGAGGGGTCGCTATCATTGTACAGCCCCAAAGCAGGCAAGCACGTAACCGACCCGGTGAAGCTGGCGGGAATAATGGTGGAGACAGCCAGCGCACTCAGGTGCAGGTCGATACTGGCGAGAGGGTCCAGTCGAACTGTGAGGTCAGTCACTCTCGTCCGGATTCTGGGGGTCTATGATTTTGACATGCGTGAATGGGAAGAGACCCCTCCGTCCGTTCACCTCTCCCTCCCACTGACCGTTGATGTTCATCCGCGTAACCTTGACAATGTCGCCAACCTGAGGAAAGAAAAGACAGGATGTTGAGTTATACAGGAGGAGGAAGACTTGTTTTCAGAACAAGGAGAGTCCTAAAAAGACATATTGTGAATTTTTATTTTTCCAGGCATTTGTCACACCACATTGGCATTTAGGGGCCGCATAAAACTTCAGTGCCTTACAGGGTGATGAGTGTTCTGTAGGCACCTCCAGATTTAGATCTGATTTACAAGGCTACAACACTATTGTGGATACATCGTGATGCATCAAACTTTTTTTTTTTTTAATTCCAAGACATGATTAATTTTCTTCTCATGAATTATTCTACTGTGTGACTACATGATACTTGTAAAACATGGTGATTCTGGGATAATCCATAAGAATTAAGATGCTTAGCAATCTTTACCAGAAGTCATAACAGTAGCCTAGTTTAGAATGTAAACATAAGGCACATGTTTGATATCCATTACGCTTCACCATCTTATTATTTAAGCTGTAAATAATGTAACCTCTGGCCCTCCTAATCATCAGTTGCTGCCCTCTCTCAAAATTATGAGTATTTTCACAACATCTTGATAAACCAGAAAGCTGATGCAAAAAAATTCAGAAAATGGTGAAAAATATCGACTGGTGTTTCACAAAGCCCAAGAAAACAGAAAATATTCGCATTTAAGAAGCTGGAATCTGAGAATTCTGACTTATTCTTCCTGATAAAATTACATAAACTGACTAATTATCAAAATAGTGTGCAATTCATTTAATAGTCAACAGCTTATTAATAACGGAAGGTCTAGTTTAGAAATGGGCTTTACATTTCTGACTTGTCTGGATCAAGACATTCAAAGAATAAATCTTTTCCCCAACCCTGCAAATCTAATCAACCTGACCCATTTTAAAGATTAGGTTCTGTACCAACTCACTATAAAATCCTGACAACCAGGATAGTTCAACATTTAGGTTTATCAAAATGCCATAAAAAATTAAATTCAATCTCAAAATATGCCACCTGTCAAGTTATTCAACATGCTACTCCTTGAACCATGACATAATCAGCGAAGCAAAGAAGTTATATAACAACTTAACAGTGCTTAAAAGTCTTTTACACAATGCACCTACAGATACAATAACAGAATGCAAAAGGGTGTACTTGAATTTTAAGCTAGGTAATAACCTGCTGCACCTGACTCCTGTGCAAAGATGCACATAAAATGAGAGAAGAAAAATACAGCACAGTTAAAGGTCAACAGTTTTCATAGCCAAAGGGAAAAAGATGCATTTGGCACGTGGCCAGTTTTTATTTTAAAACCTGCTCCAAACTACACTGCGTGTGTAAGCGCACAGAACATCAAGCACTACATATTTCTTAATACACACTTTTAAAAATAAAAGCCATTTGTCATATCTCCACATGCTCATGACGCTGAGGTAGAAACAGACGTCGGAGCTGTCGCTCAGATGGGTTTGTGACACTGAGAGTGACCCCAATCTGTTAAAGCCATATGTTCTTTATCAGGATTAGTAGGCAAAAGTCTCCATCATCAGAACCATGATTGAAATGTCAATGTGAGGGCACACTATTTGCACTTCAGAATGAGGCTTCAAGGACATCTAGTCCTCAACATTATCTGCATTAATAATCCCTGAAGCCACCCCAGAATGACAAGAATGTTACTTAGTCATAGAAAAAGCTTTCTACAGAACGTCCGTCAAACAATGATGAGAAAACCTTGAATTGGTCAGTTTGAATGAATCATGATGTGGTAAAAATAGATTGCCATCATGTATATTCTGTAAAGGGTGGAAAAATATGACTTCCTCCCTCAGGTTTTAACGTGACATTGGTTATGAATGAAATCTGATTGAGATTTCTTAGTATGTTGAACAAGTCCTTGTGCTTATGTACAAGATGTCTTGACTAGAATTGCAACAAATCCTAATATCAAATTTAATGTGACCCAAAATAGAAAAAAACAACAACAAAATAGCCTATAGATCCAGAACCTAATCATTTTTGTGGACTGCTCGTGTCTGAAGTGAATAAATAATGACTCACAGCTTCTGCTTCTTTAACCCAAAGGCCCCAGAATAGCCACAGTACAAAACTGAGGGGGTTTTGCTGTAAGCTATGATTTACTCTGAGCCAAAGACGGACAAGGGACATGATGGGACGGGGAAAGGTATGCGTTTCAGTGCAAAGCAAGTTTTAGACCAGTAAATCAAATATGCCACAGGAAATGCTAGGGTTTCAGCTAATCTCTTTCTAGTGACTGGTTTCTAGGGTTTGAGCTGGCTGCCTTCTCAATTTAAGTAATGACGACTCTGACTACACAATGTTGCGAAAGTGCAACACTGGATTTTGTGCTTCATCTCTGAATTCTAAATTGGGCCCGGTCTATTTCAGGCTTAGTTTCTTGCATCCCTTCTCCAAAACTTTCAAAATAGATACATAGAGAATATTTCAGTCGCTCAGACTGAAAAACCTGTTTTAGGCCATGGTTCTTATGAACAGTAGAAAAGAGCAAAGTCATCACAGAAGAGCAGCAAATGTACCTGCACAGCAATGCAATACACAAGTCCAGCGACAAGTAAATATTCCATCAATTTCAATTATCTGGGGGCAGAATTACTGCAGGTGGTCTCCAAGTGGTTGCTGGTGCTGAATTACTAAGGTTATTGGGATAAACAGCCATCAGATTTTTCAATCACTGTCGAACAAATTTAGTCAGACATTAAATATTTGGTTAAAGCAGCCTTTGCTTTGGAGACCATATACAAACAGAGCAAGACGCCAGATGCAATGACGGCAGCATCCTTATTTCTTCATTTTAGATGAGAAGATATTTGGCAGCATCATTTATTTTCAACTAATTAGACTCTGGCTAACACTTGATGGATAGATTATACCAAAAAACAGACCTGCAGCCGTGATGTGGACAATATGTGGAGACAAGTCACTGCCTCTCTACTAGAGGGGTAAATCTATACTGGCCTCACGATTCCATTCCAACTCTTTTTCTTTAATTGCTCACAGAAGATCTCAGCTTCCCACCAACATACATACTACAATTCAAAGCATGGGAGCAAATTCATGACATAACTTGACTGTCCAGGCCGGACAATCACAGACTCTCGATTACACTCCATCTTTGCATCGATGCAGAATCTTCCATGCATCACGATGGATCTTATAATGTCCACACCTCTATTCTTGACCCAATGTGACTTGTGAATGCACACACAGAAAACAAAAACGGATAATTGGACTGTGTTAGGTTGAGGCTTGAAAACCATGCCCATATTTATGGTTATTTCTAAAACCCTGGATGACAACATCATGAATTAGCATTAACTAAGATGAACGAGTGCAACACACAGTGAGTCAGAAGCTTGAGGTGCATCACAGAGGACACTATGTCAGGTAGGTTGATTGGTATGAGAAGAGAAGACGCATATCGTAAAAGACGATTGTAGTTAGGCCCACAGTAGGCTGACACCAAACATACAGCTTTCCTTATTTTCAATAACCATTTCAGAGTTTAATTGACAACTTAAGGCCATCTGTATCTCATCAACAATGTGTGAATGAGTAGTATTTGTCTGAAACTGTTGAGGAAGCACATATTTGAACAGCCTCTCATCATGCCCTGGATTAGCAAAATATGGAAGTTGAAATAGTTTTCACAACAGCGGCACATTTGAGGTGTGGTAATGTAGGCCTGTGAAAAATGTTGCTGAAGAAAAAAAAAAAAAAAAAGTCGTCAATACCCAGAGCAGATCTGCATTTTGCAACATGCATAACATCTAGTGTCTTAAAGTAGAACAGTGGGCAGCCAGTTAACACTAAAGAAAACGTTAAAGAAAGTGATCAAGAACAGAATAATTATCATTTAAAAGCAATGACGGGAGCCTGGGATATCTCCAGCTTTTGTTGAACAACTTACTTATAACTGGAGCAACCATCACAACAGTGTTTTAATCATGTCCCTGCTGCAGTATTTGTAAGTAGAAAAGTGAAACACTATTTGGGATATTCTTTGGTGAATCATGGGTCATCTGACGTGGCAAAATGCTTGTGAATACATGTAGGTATGAATCTACTGAACATACATTCAATGTGTGCTCTGCCCATTCACACACCATGAGACAGCAGTCACGGGTTAACCTCCAGACTCTCCAATCTCCAGTCTGCAACTGTAGCACTATACACTGCACTGCTACACCATTTGATTACAAGGAATGGCACACACGCCAAATAAAGTCATGTTTCAGTTCTCACAAGCTCACTTTAGTTGCTACCACTTTCTCTTTTGCCCGGCCTGTCTATCTTTGCGAAGTTGGTTAAATGATCAATTAGCTTAACAGAAGTTTCCATCTCTACTCAAATCAGCTGCTGATAGAGATGGGCAGTGGAGGACGCAGACCCAAGCCAGCTGACATGTCTTGTTGACCAGTTCCACTTAAGTCGCGGTGTCTGTCTGTCTCTCTCATGTATCAAGTATATCCTGGGTGTACTGTTGTTAGATATCAATTGTAATAAGGGACACAGGGAAGTGAGCAGAAAAGACAGGACTAATGCTGTTAGAGGGAGCTGTCTAACCTTTAGCATGAATACCATTCACCAGGTTTGCTCATGGTCCAAATTTACACCCTCATTTCTGCAAAAGAGTCACAAGGACAGCTTGTTTAACTGTACCCAGCTGCAGAGGCCTAGTTTATTTCCTACATCCGCTGACACACTCTGATGTCAGTGAATGGCAGAAGAGATAAGACAAGCAACGTTTCATTCTCATCTTTCCCCCGGGGGTGTCACCACAGCCCGGTCTGCTGTCAGAGTGGTGCATTTTGGAGCTCCAGCATATATATGAAGTGCACGTTATGCATTACATCACATGCTTCAACATGTTACAGCAGTCAGAGCGGATTTGTATTAGCCAGAGTGCACCGCTTAGAAATGCAAAAATGTGCTGCTGCTTATTTAGCAGCTAGCTTGCTAGGAGGAAGATTGAGAGTGAGCCACTGACACCCCATTTTCCAACAAAATGTGACCAGTTCCACTCACACTTAATTTTGAACTGTTTGGAGCATTTCTACAGTCGTCCTGCCTTTTGTTGATGATTGTTGCCTGGTTCCCTAAATAGCACACAAGGTTTTAACTGTTTCAAGAACCAAAGCTAATCCGGTGGAAAATGGGTATGAGAGATACAGACTGGGAGAATGGGGGTTCCACTCAACCATCAGTGGAAAAACCATGGTCAGTCTAACCACAAATCCCAGTATACCCTAAAATTACAAATGCCAAAGCTAATTTATTCATCTATCATTCCAAGATTTAAAAAAAAGGAAAAAAATACACATGCTCCCTCACCTCACTGTGACTTCTTGTCCAATCAGAAGCCACTGACTCACTGTTGACCTGCCAAGCATTTGTCTGGTATTCATTCATTTTCAATGAATGCTGGCAACAGGGAGCATTGCATCCCAAAAACAGGCAGTATAGTGCCAGCTCACAAAGCCACAAGCTGAAGTTGACAGGTCCACTTTGACGCAAATTTACTAGAATCTCAATTTCTCCTAAAGAGCTGGGGACAGACTTTCTCTGAACCACTGTGTCACACCACAGCCACCCAGAAACACCCGGCAGCCGACAAGCTGCAGTTATGACTGTTTTGGTGTGACTATGCAGAGAGAGCATGGTCTTGAAAGTTAGGTGATTGGAGAAGAGACGCAAGTTATCTTGAGACACTTTCACACATAGCACCAACAAGATTGCCGTGGTGTCTCTGGTGTTTCCCCCCTGTTCTCATTAATAGCTACCAACGACTGCAATTTCAATGCAGACTGCAGTTAGACTTTACAAGAAATTGTATACTTCAAGTATATTATGATTTTTAACAAGTGCTCATTAAAAAGAGTTCAAAAGTGAAAACAAATCAATTATGTGCCCCATTATCTCGTCATTAGTTTTCTCCTGCAAAAGCATTTTTCTTTAGGCTGTAAACATTTACAAGCTTGACGTGGGAATCTTACTTCTTTTCCTACTAGAGATAAAAAAAAGGAAGAATTTCTCTGAAAGGGGATTAATAAAGTATGTCGGATTCTTCTTTTCCTTCCTTCCTCTTAAGAGTGAGGATGTGATTATTTCAGGAAGAAAACACTACATAATCTGTCAAACTCTGAACTATTATCTTCTGCAGCAGATGTTCTTATTAAAATTCATCCACATTCATTTAATATTCTACCCTATAAAAGTCTTAAAATTCATTCTTAACTACATAATTAATTATGCAGGCAATGCTAAGCTGGACCCAAGTGTCTTCTGTTAAATAATGCAGTTGGACACATTTTTTAACATTGTGGCAGAGATGGTTGAGTTAAAAACTGCAGTGATGTACAGGTAGCTCCAGCACACTGTGACATCATCTTTTCAGCTTGGTGTTGACAGACTTTTTAAGATGAGTAGTTGCACCTCTGGCACTTAACTTAGCACGGAGGTTAACTGGATGATGTTGCATTACTAATCAAAAGATACCGCTGAACAACAATCTGATATGACGTTCATGTGACGAACATTCTTGACATGACCTAGATTCTAAAACTGTTGAGACATTTTGTGCTTGGTCATGTTACCTAATTTGAACCAAAAGTAAGTTGGTCTCCCACTTCATGAAGACCAAATACAATCTATAAAAAGCAGAAATCCATTGAAGCCTAACTTTAAAAAGTACATGAGGTCAATGTGACCTCCTAGAAAGACAGAGAGAAATAAAACACAAGACAGTTTAGATAAAAAATAATGGATAAAGTGAAATCGCACTTTACAGTACCTCTAGAGCAAGAGCTGTTTTGTCATAGGCACACGGCACCCGTTTTTGGATGGCCTTCGCCATGACAGGGCCGTTCTGCATGGACGGTAAAGGGGTGATGACTGCTCCAGGTGTGCCAGGGGGCAGCGGCGAAGGTGTCTGTGGCTGGGCGTAGGCGTGAACGAGGGCGTGGGAGGGCTCGGGGATCCCATAACTGTTGGAGTTGCGTGATCCATGGGAAGGCTGGCCGGGGTGAGGCGAAGGTCGTACCAATTTCTCCACGTAGGGCACGGGGATCATTCCGACACGCCCCTCTTTACTCTTGGCGCTCCACCACTGCTCTTCTGGCTTCTCCAGGATGATGAGTATCTCTCCCTTCTTGAAGGGAAGGTCCTCTGCATCGCTGCCGGTGAAGTCGTATAGAGTCCGCACATACTCCAGGTTCTCCTCTGGGCCGCCCATGGGCTGGATGGGGCAACTCACTGTGCTGCTTGGGTACCTTGACAGAAGGCAAAGGAAGGAGTTGTAATGTGGTTGCCACAAAGAGGACATGGTGACGGTGAAAGTGAAAATGAAAACGCAAGATCTGAACAGGGACATGTTTCTGTCATGTAAAACACGCTTAGGTCAAGTGGCCTGTACTGCATTTGAGAAAATGGGGCTATATGTGTACCTTAAAAGGGAACACTATGTAGGTTTTGGAAAGACATTTTAATCACAAGCTAAACACCTTTATTGACTGATTTTGTGTCTAGAAAAACACTTGGAATGAATGAATGAATGAATGAATGAATGAATGAACGGACCTTAAAAGGGCCACATGTATACTGATAAAGCTCTTTCATCAGGGCTGAAGTCTAGCTGACTGGCTAGTTGGTGCTATGGCTTTATGTCACTACTAAAAGAGTACATAAACATTCAACTTATACCAGCATCTTGGCTGGTGATCATTTCTCTCTTCAACCTGGTGGTGCTGGACACCAACCACCACACTACAAACAGTAAACTGGATGTGTGGTGATGGTGCTTGTGTGTCGACAAGCACTGCAGGCTGACCGAAAGTGGGTTAGTTTGGATAAAAATAGACTACCTAGTTAACCTAGATCAGCCAGTGTGACACATCCAAGATACCCAGGTTCTGTGGGCATTTCATCACGGTGCACATCTCACAGTCTTGGTAGTCAATGGGAGGGGTGCTGAACTCACCTGGGGGCTGGCTCTATCAGCGTGGTCGTGTCCAGGTAGTGGATTTTGTAGAACTCCAGGAGAGCAGGGAGGTGGTCGAACTCCTGGTCGCCTATCTTAAACCTCTTGCTGGGCAACGAGTTGATGATATAGTGAGACACTTTGGAGTTTTCCGACACTGACAGCACGTAGTCGCCGGGGCAGGTCGACGAGTCTCGAACCAGAAACATGCCATGTCTCTGTCCTTGTAACCTATTCTGCGCCTCTTGCCGTGACACGGGTCCAAAATACCAGGCGGACCGGTCAGCTGAGTCAAACCGAGCAGTGGACATTTCTGGTCAAATAAAAATAAGTTAATGAGTCTAAAGAGACGAGGGAAGGGGAAATTACAAAACAGACTAGACAATAAGTTAAAAAAAAAAAACGTGTACGCGTCGGCCAATCACAGCAGACTGGAGGCTCTGGAGGATGCAGGGCAGGGCGTTCGTCGCCCCGAGAGGGTTTGCTCAAAAACGCAGCAGGCTCCAGAGACTTCGGGTTAGCAGAGAGAGAGAGGAAAAAAAAGAAACAACCGAAAAACAAAAACAACCTGACGTGCTCAGAGACAGGCTGCGACTGGCTGGATCCAACTTTGGAGCATAATGTGGTTCCTGTGTTGAGCAGCCAACGGCCAAGTGATCGTCTGAGCGGCCGAGAGAGACAAAAATAAAAACTTACGACAGAGAAACATCGACGGAGGGGCCGAAGCAACAAATGATCAATGAAGCTTCCCTTTTTCGTTCCGCCTTCCGAGAAAACAGCAGGCTTCTCTTCTAATAATTCACCTCCTTCCAATCAGTGTCAGTTGTGAGAACGGAAAAGGTGGCCTTAGCTTTTTCGTCTGTTTAAATCCTCATGTCTGTTTTTAAACAAAAAAAAAAGAGACAAAAAGAAAAGAAAGGAATGTCGCCGGCAGCCGCGGGTTCGGAAACGAAATGATTGAGTTCGTATCTCGTTGATCTCACGATAAGGCACACGTCATGGAAATGGGTTTTTGAATCCCCTGTCTCGACTCGGAGCAGACTTTTGAGGCAGCACAGCAGAAAAATGGCGGCCCGCAACACGTCTTCACACACAGAACGGTTTCACGGCAGCGGCTCGTCTCCTGCGCGTGCATCTCAGGTGGCGGCACGTTCTGTCGCAGCTCTCGCGTGCATTCCACGGCGCTCACGAGGGATCCCGGCCCGACGGCTCTATATTTTCTACTTTCCCCTCTTTCTGCTCGTCCCCCCCCTCACCCGAGCCACCACAAGTGCGAGTACGAGACCGAAAAATGGCGACGGGAGGGCAGGTCCCGCTTTCTATCCGCACGTCACTGACGCCCAGGAGGGGGAGGAGGGAGGAGGAAAAAGGGGGTGGGCGGGTGACGAGGCCACGGACAGCCCCCCCTCGTGTAGCGAGCAAGATGTCAATCATGTTTCCATGACACAGCTCCAGGACTTTTTCTGTGACAAACGATAAAGCGCTGATGTCTCATCATCACAGCCGCAAATATAATCTAAAAACTCATCACGGGCCTATTTATAACAACAGCACCACCTTATGTTGTTTCTCCTCCCTGTCCTAGTTTTCTTCCTCTTTTTCGAGGCAAAGTGCATTTTTTAAAGGGCCAATGCTGTGTAGATTTGGAGAAGAAACTCAAAGAATTTGAATATTACAAGATTAATGAGGTGATAATACAAACACAGAAGTACTTATTTTTTCCGTAATTGAATAAACAAGCTGCTCTCTGAGGAAAATAAGGTCCAAAATACTGTTTGAATCTAGAAAAGTGGCAGGGTCTGCCACATATGAACAAGGTAAAACAGTATGAAACTGTGTTGTTCTTTAAAGTTTGTTTATTCATTTTATTCCATCATGAAAAAGAAGATAGTTTTTTTATTTAGTTTGTTAAGACATATGAATCACTTAATAAAGATGTTTATCTTGTGATTAAAATGTCGTCCCCAAAACTACATAGTGCTCCTTTAGGGTACACATGTAGCCCCATTTCAGAAATGTAATATAGGTGACCTAGTTTGACCTAAATGTTTTTTACATGACAGAAACATGTCCCTTATTTTATCTTGAGTTTTTATTTTCAGTATCAGATTGACATTGTTCTTCTTTTTTTATTAACCACATCACATCTCCTTCTTTTGCTGCCTCAATCACAGTGAGTTGTTGTTCTCAGAGGCAAATAAGGTCCAGAACACTGTTTGAAGCTAGACAGGTGGCAGGGTCCGCCACATAGAAACAAAGTAAAACATTGTGAAATAGTTTTGTTGTTTAAGGTCATTACGTTTATTCAACCATAAAAACAATGAGTGATTGGTTTTTATGGCTAAACAACGGAAATTTTTTGCTGCCTCAATCACAGTGAGTTGTTGTTCTCTGAGGCAAATAAGGTCCAGAACACTGTTTGAAGCTAGAAAGGTGGCAGGGTCCGCCACATAGAAACAAAGTAAAACATTGTGAAATAGTTTTGTTGTTTAAGGTCATTACGTTTATTCAACCATAAAAACAATGAGTGATTGGTTATTTCCTTTGTTTAGCCATAAAAACCAATCAGTCTATGAGGATTTTTCTCCCCATAACTACACAGTGCACCTTTAAAATGTAAAAAGAACAAAAACACAACTACATTTTAAGGTAATTCATTTGTATGTAGTTAGCATCTTAACATCATTTTTATGATAGCAACTTAGGCTATCAACACAAATGATGGGTAATTGTCAAAAGATTTTGTAAAACCACATCTTTGAAAAAGTATCCACATCCTTAAATGAAAAGTTCACCCACATAAATGAAAATGTAGTTGTCATCTGCTCACGCCCATGCCGAGGGAAAGTCAGGGGAAGTTTTGCTGTCCACAAAACATTGCGAGAGCATCACAGCAATATAGCAGCATTCTCCCAAACAACTGAAGTTGATGGGGACTGCTTTAAAATGTATATACAAACGATGCAAGTAAAGGCTTTAGGAGGCTAATGCTGTTAGCTTAGCGGCTTCAGTTACACCCTTTAAAAAGGGTTTTAAAAAAGTCTCTTCAATTCAATTTGGGATGTTAGGTCTTTCATAGGCTTTGATAATGCTGGACTAGTTGTACGGAGCAAGTTTAAGTCTTTTTACATTTTAAAACAAGTCTCAGTCTACTTGTTGTTGAGCAGAATGCTGCCGCACTGTTTAGCTGCAAAGCTCCAAAAGTGCTGTGTGACCTATGAAACTTCACCCGCCTTTCCATTGTCTTATCAGCTAGTAGATAATGACTACATTTTCAATTTGGGTGAATTTATCCTTAAAGTACCAGTGCAGACTACCACAATGTGTAAATAATCCATTATAAGTAGAAGTCCTCTGTCTATGTAGAGATGCACAGTATTGTATTGTTAGCAAAATAGGCCTAATAAATATATCCAAAAATAACTTATTCAAGTCTCAAAAACGGCTCATCTGAGTGTTGCATTGTTACATAATATATCATTACATATTTTTTTTGTTTTGTTTTTGTTTTTACAGGAGCCTAGAATGGACCTAACCCTAACCTTTTTTTGACAGTCACCAAAAGGAAGGGCGTTCAGTTGGTTGCAATCTGCACCACAGCTAGATGCCACTCAATCCTACACACTTGACCTTTAAAATGGAGCGAGGCAGGTGTATAAAATAGCATAATTGTGTACTTATAGAAAGCTCTAAATAAAGGTCATCTGAGATGTAATGTTCATACAGCCAAGATCCTAAGGGCCCCAGTCCTCAAGAGTGGCCTCTGAGTGCCCTGAAGAGTTTGATTTCACCATTATTGCTGTTTAATGATAAATGACTGAGTGACTATTTCATCCTCACAAGTGATGTCAGATATGACTGTCATCACATCTGACAATGCAATCGTATCAGATGGGTTCCCAAGGACGCAGGCGGTACATGATGTAATGTGAATCTACTGTACTCTGCTGAGCATATGCCTGTAGCTTCATGGGTGGCTCATGTATTTGAAATTGCAGATTATAGTATGTCCGCTCAGTCAACATTTATCTAATGCCACCGGTAAAACTTTTACATATTTCCCTATTTTCATTTCCTGTTGTTCTCCAACTTCCCCCTCTGATTCAATCTCATAATAAGTATTGTCTGGCACAGAGCTGTGACACATCGATTTAGAGCTCCCCAACCCACCCAACCCACAACACAATATGCTGAAAGGGAGAGAGTGAATTTGAATGCAGGAGACAGTGCCCTCGAAAAGAAGCCTGAACGAAGAGTAATACAGACCAAAGTATGTGTTAGAAAGCACTGAGCGAGCACGACAAGCCTCCCAATATGGCGGAGCAACTTCTGCTCACTGATGAAAGTAAAATATACAAAGTGGTAGCTCTGTTCCTCTGGTTATTGGGGTTTCAGTGACCATGCCTCATGAGGCTGCAGCTGGCTCCGAGCAGCTCTCAACACTGCAGCGCTCTCTGAATGTTAATAGATATGCACCCACTGGGTCTTAATGGCTAATGCCTGCCAATTCCCAGATTTCAACAAAGACGCAGTGATGCAACAAATTGGAAAGAAAAAAAACAAAACAAACAAGGCCCTTTGCTCCTCAGAAGTACAAGTCAAAAAGTGCAGATATTTAGGGACACATATTGTGTGACTGTGCATTTAACCCCATAACACTTCTAGTATCCATATTGGTTTGAACCATTGTTTTAGCAATCCATTGCAAATATATGATTTATTACCCCAGGATAATGATTTATTATTGATTAGTACTGGTTTTTTGGAATTTCATAATTTAAACATTCAGTACTTAACTGCATTTGAATCCCCAACCTAAATATTCAAATTCTGTCCTGAATATGAATGAAATAAAATTAACATTTTGATGAGATTTTAAAAAAGACTCTAAGGTAAGTTATGACATGACTGTGTGTAACCTGCTGTCAAATGTGTGTAGGCTTTGACTGAATGGATACCTGCTTAAGAGTTTCTGCAGAAACACCTCCATCTAGTGGGTGCATTACACAACAATGAAGTTTTATTCTTTTTTCACACTGTTACACAAATTGACAGACATTGACAGCTGTCAAGCACAACTATAGCCTTAAGCACAAATGCCTGATGTAGGGTACCTTGACAGTTTCTGCCAAGGGATACAAGCATATGTTGCTCACTCCTCTGATTTTACAGAGACTTCTAGAGGCAAAATCAGTGGCCCTCAGGCACAGGATTGTTTCTAACCATTAGCCCATGGCTATCACTGCTGTAGTGAGCCTCACAAGCTGTGCTATATGGGGGAACTGCATTGTGACAGGTTCAGTCTCAGATAGAATATATATGACTACTCAGGGATAACAAAGATGAATTTGGCTGCTTGTAAAACCATTTTCCTGGTTCCAATGTTACGCATCAGTTTTCCCATTAACACTATGTAAAGGGACACTATGTAGTTTTGGAGAAGAAATTCAAACTCAGGGTTTTAATATTTACAATATTAATGAGGTAATGATACACATTTAGAATTATTTATCTTTTCCATAACTGAATAAACAAGCTGTTCTCAGAGGAAAATAACGTCCCCAGAACACTGTTTATATGTGGCAGACCCTGCCACCTTTCTAGTTTCAAACAAAGTAAAACAGCATGAAATTGAGTCAAGTCTGTTTATTCATTCATGAAAAGAAAGAGAATTTGTTCAGGCACTGAACATCAGTCAATGAAGAGCTTGGCTTGGCTGATTAAAATGTATTCCCCAAAACTACATAGTGCACCTTTAAGGTTGACAAATGCTGCTACACAAACACAACAATGTTGGCAAAGACCATTATGTTGGGCCACACGTGAATTGAAGAATGTCACTGCAAGGGTGGCCAAAACCATGCGGTGAAGCAAAGTGTGCACCTTGTGGAGGCTTGATAAATGAAGATTTGTAGAAAGTGTGGAAGTTGTGCTTTAAACAGAGTTGCTGAGTGGTCACTTCCAGCCTGCTGGGTCAGCTATCCCCCTTATCTATTGTTGTTGACACTGAAGGTAAAGCCAGAGTTACTGCATGAGATGATGCTGACAAAGTGTCGAAGTCATTTCAGAGCAGAGTGGGCATCGTGTATATGAATATAGGAGAGTTGGCACTGAGAGGTGTGGCTTGAGATATAGTTTACTGCAGAGCCCTCACAAGAAGAGGACTTCTAACTGTAGTCTCTATCTCAGTGTGTACATGACTATCAAGTTGTATGTCATGATTAACACACTGGATTACTGTTCAATCATTTGATGGCGAATGTCTTCCCTAAAGGCTCTAGAGGTGGAGTAAGCTGAGCCAGGTGTGTGCCAGGAAGTGTCTGCCCCGCCTGGCTGAGTGCAGTTCTTAACCTGCCCTACCTCTTGCACAACTACAACCTAAGTTTTGTTTTATGTTGTGAAATTATGCAGGGTGCTTTTTAAAATATGTTGGCTTATCAGGTGGCCGTGTACCATCTCACCAATCACTGAGCTGAAGAGAATAGTTCCATGTGCGTAGATATTGACAATGAATGTGCAACAATGCGTTAACATAGTTCGCTAGCAGGCTTCTTTTGAGAAAAATGTAACAGATCTTAACGTTATTTATAGCAGTGACCTCAGACACCAACTCTACATCTTCCTCATATTTCATTGATATGTCTGCTGTTAACATTTTTTTTCTAAGTGAACACTTCCTCATTGCTGTAGTCAAAACTCTACACAATCAAACTTGTGGAAGAAAAGCTTACAATTAAATGTCCTCTTTCAAATATATGATGCTTTCACTTTCATCTTCACTGGCATGGCAGCACTTTATAACAATACAACTCCTAACTTACAAAGTTGAATACATATTGGAGGCAGCTTAAGCGTGACATAATTAGAAAGTATCATGTAGACTAAAAAACTCAATTTTGCACATTCATTGCTTGCTAAAAGACATTAACTGTTAAAGAACAATAGTGGGAAAGAAACACGACAAGTGTTATTTTGTGTTAAGATATTTTTAATGGAGTTTTTTTTTTAAATTACTGTGCATATACAAAACGTGCCTGAGAAACACTCATAGTGTCATTCATTCATGGCGTGTGCTTCTTAACTTTGGTTGTTTGCACCGATGCAAGGTTGAATACTTAAAGTCACGAGTAAGTAGTTCTGATATGAAATGCATCAATTGCAACCACTGTGCAGTGAAAACTAAACTAAAATAAGCAGCCATTGTTAAATTAAAGGGGCAATATGTAATGTTGGAGAAGAAATTAAAACTCAGAATTTTCAAATGTACAATATTAATGAGGTAATAATACAAACTCAGAAATATTTATTTTTACATAACTGAATAAACAAGCTGTTCTCAGAGAAAGATAGGTTCAGAACACTGTTTGAAGCAAGAAAAGGTGGCAGGGTCCACCACATATAAACAAAGTAAAACAGCATGAATTGTCTCGAACTTTAAGGTCAGTTTGTTTACTCAGTCATCAAAACAAAGAGAGTTTGTTTGTTTAGTTTTTTTAGGCATTCAAAAAAAATCAGTCAGTGACGATCTTTCTCTTCTGATTATGAGTCCTTCCACTTAACTACATACTGCATCTTGAAAATGGTATGATTTTATGGTACAAAAAAAAAGAATAAATAAATGTACTAGTCCCAGTACAAAGCTAGATGTGAGACATATTTTTCCTCGTCTTTTGTGTGCAACAATCAACGTCTATAGACCTTCCTTGTTGTTTCTGCAGTCCTTCATATTTCTGTACCCATTACAGCCATCTTAAAAATGTTATACAGATATTGCCACTGGGAATTTGTTCCACAGAATCCTCTCAGTTTGTGTTCGTTTGGTTTTTCAGAACAGCCATGACAAGCCCCTCCCCTGAGGTGGGACGTAGGTAACACTGTGGTAGTTTGATCCTGTCACTGCACCGTTCTTTTCAACCGGTCTCTCTGCACAGCACGGGTCCTCCTCTGTCTCTCTGCAATGGTGGAGCTGAGGCTCTGTGTGAGGGCTGGGAGGACCACCCCAGAATCAGAGGGTCCAGGCCTGGGAAAGGAAACATATATATCTAACTGAGGGGGGCTTTTAAACATGAACACCATTGCAAAAAAAAACCAAAAAACAACCTTTACAATGGTTACAAGAGACGGTAAATGCAGGATTATAGAAGAAGAGACAGATTTACTTACGTTTTTTCTGGAAATGTCTGAACACCAATTTTGGGAAATTTCTTTTCTTCTGAAGATTTCCTGAAAAGCACAAAAAGGAGAATCACAATTGTACTTGTTCTTTCAAGAAGTACAATACATTGTTGAAGATAAAAATCACAATATTATATCACTTTACCGGGTCCCATCAACAAGAAAGGCCTTGGTCAGAATGTAGTTTTCTGGGGTGATTTTCTTGCTCAAAACAATATCTCTCAGCAGTGACTTCACACGTACAATCTAAATGACACAGGGTTGTTGTCAAGGCAAATGAAATAATACCAAAGAAGTACTTAATAATAGTAAAATAATGACTGCCTGATAATGGGCACTTACTTCTTGAGACTGTAAACTGTTAGCATTGTAGAGCTGTCGAATGATGACCTCACACTCGTGTAGTGTGGGAGCACGCGGTGGATGGGAGGGGCTGCTGTGAATTCGTAGTGGCTGCAACGAGGTGATGAGCCCCCCCTTCACCTCCGGGCCGCGGACCTGCCAGGCAGAACCCAGAACTTCGCCATCGTCTCCAGTGCTTCTCCCCAGTCGTCAGGGAGGGGGCATCAATTGAAATTAACACAGACACTGTTACGGGCAGCTTTGTTGTTATTGTTACAGTTACCAGTGGCACTGTTTTGGTCAGGGCCAGTAATGATAATGAGTAATCAAGGAGACTGAAAGTGGATTTGGAACAGATATACATTTGTAGTAACAGACTGTAAAAATGTGGAATATTCAGTGATGATATGTAACTAAGTACATTTACTCCAGGACTTTACTTAAGTACAGTTTTAAGATACTTGTACTTTGAGCTGCAGAGGGGGAAAAGTAGTAAATTAATTATTTTTTCTAATATTTGTATAAAAAAACAAGACACCCATTCTGGATATGGAAAAGTCCTGAATTTGGATCCGTAATCAGTCAACCAATGAACCCATGTTTTTTAAAGTAATACATGGTGTAAGCCCCTCAAAATGACCCTTCTATTAGTGTGAACAGAAATCCATAACATACAAGAGGAGCTTCATGGTTGTGCTGCAGACTTAACCAACAAACCATTAGTACTGGTCATTTCAATACATTAGACAGCACTGAAGCCATATGCTCTCTGCTGCTGAAGCTAACACCAGTCTGTGAACCTGTCTTTTGCTTCTTCACACGATACACCTGTGGTATACCACTACATGTGGTGACTGATGTGGTCTTTGTTTCACATCTTCTTAGTGGGATTAATGTTGTTAGTTTACATCTCACTTGCCTTATATGGTACAGTATATTGTCCAGCATTGTACAGTCAAGACTCTCCTGAAATATGGTTATTGTTGATATTTTCTGTCTTCTGTCTCACTGACAGAATTACATACAGTCAGTTTTTTATTTATTTACAGGCTAGTTCTTATATTTCTTATATCTATTTCTTAAATCAGTGAAATTAACAATAAAACACACTTGCTGGCCTACCTACCTCAGTACTGCCTACCTACCTCAGTACTGAGGTAGGTAGGCAGGTGAAGTACTGAATGAGACCCAAATGTAGCTGGATGGGAATGTACCTCTGGGCTTGGTCCTCCACTGGCCGTGTGTCCTGCAGCATCTCCTCCAGGTAGACTCCCTTATGGGCTTCACTTCCCTGAGTGGGTGGTCTAGTGCCGCGTCGACTGTGTGTCGTTACTAGATAAGAGAGAACCCAAGATGAAGATGGTTAGAGATTATTAACTGAGTTTTACATCCAATTAGCCTAGCACAATATACTAACAATTAGCCTTTTTATTTTGGTGCTACCTTTGAGCCAGAGCTCAGGAATATAATTACATACACTGCAGGATAACATTTGTCTGAGATTTCCTAGTCTTTATACCACTGCAGCATCCCTTTGTTTAGTATGCCAAACCTGTTTGTTTTAGTCAATATCAAAATATTAGATTACATAAATCATAACAGAAGATTTTTTCCTTTGCTACCCACCATGTTAAGCTATTCAAAACCTGAAATCAGCTGTGCAAAGCAGGGAAAAACAAAACCAACAGCATATCAGGCTTACGTCTTACCTCTTGTACTTGACTTGGGAGGCTCCATTATCAGCTTATACTGCAACTCTGCAACATTCATATTAAGAGACTTTTAGAGTGTGTTAGGGAGGCACAATCTTGCAACATAGTCCCAGCAAACAGCCCATGTATTTCACAGCGGCCTGACTGCTGTGACGGAGCGCAGACAGATGACTGGGGACTCTCCTGATGGGTGGTGAGATGCGGTTATGCTGAACGGCCAGTGGCCCGTTCAGCAATGTGACACCAGATCTCTGTCCACCTCCCACTGAGAGCCCATCCAAAACCTGGAGTTGCTATGCGACCTCCGTACCTAGATTGAATGTCTCTCTTTTCATTGTCTGATCAGGAGACACTTCTTTGTCATTATCTTAGATTCATTACATAAAGGCTGTGGACACCCTGATGTGTCACTGAGTTTACCCCCTTTTGGATAGAAAATTATGATATGCATTCTTCTGTCACTTTTCCATAAAGCTGCCAGTATCTTGCTGAATGCCGTAACACTTCTATTTCCTAGGAACATTGCAGTAATTCCGCTACTTTTCTTCCTAACTGCCTATTGGGAAGCAATGTATTGAAGCATTTTCTCTTCAACTTTATTTAAATCTCCTGCAAAGTCTCAGAGAGGCCAAATGATTTAAAATCATCTTAAAACCCACTTAACTTTAGGGCTGCAACTAATTATTGCTTTCCTTAGGCATTGTGAATTGTTGAAATGTCAAGAAACTGTGAAAAATGTATCTTTCTATGATTCTATCTTCTTTATGATTTCCTAGAGCAAAAAGTGACATCTTCAAACTTCTTCCTTTGTCCAAACAGCAGTCTCAAACCCAAAGATTCTTGACTTACATTGATAAATGGCAATGGCAAGCAGCAAATCCTCATCTTTAAGATGCTGGAACCAGCAAATGTGAACCAATTAAGCAATTATCAAAATAGCTGGCAATCAATTCTCTGAAAACTGACAGAATGATTAGCCAATGCTGATCTACTTAATTTCTTTGCCTGTTTGTTGGGCTCACCATAAAATATATGTTTATAAGATCAACAGACACTCAGTTTCTGGAGCCAATGACAATATCAGGGAGTAAATAAAATCAGATATCAGTATATTGGTAGATGTATGATCTGTGTCAATACTTTTATGAATGCTCTTTCCTCCCTTCTCTTTGTAACCACAGTTTTGAAAAGTGCTATATAATTAAAATGCCCTTAAGTATAACTCCTCTACTAAGGTATAGCATCATTTTGTGGCTAACCTAGCAAAGCATGGACTAATTCAATTGTCAACAACTATTAACCACTTAAGGTCATCACAAATGACTGGGTTACATAGCTCAAGTGAACACCAAGGTTGCGAAGTATGGGGGTCAAACATCCATTCTCTAACACTGATGAAACTTTTTTTCCACCTATCTCATGGTCTCTTCACCTTTATTCTCCCGTCTGAGATGATCTATCTCAGCGTGAAGTTTCTCGAGAGTCTCCTTGTGCTGCTGCTGGAGGAACTGGATATTCTTCTGCATGGAGGCGACGCGGGGGTCCGTGTCGCCGTGACAGGACACCCCTGCCGCCGCTCTCCCCACTCTCCTGTCCGCTGGAGGGGGCAGAGGCTGCAGGTGGCTCTCCGGTAAACGCCGCGGAGAGCAAGGCTTCCCGAGGCGCCCGACTCGGGTCCATTGAGGCAGGTGCCTCACCGGTGGAAGGTTGTAGCTGGACATAGCTTCGGGTCATTAAGCTAACGAGCTAGTCGAGCTTGGCTGGCTAGCAAAGCGGCGACGACCCGTTTCAGAACGAAGTTGACAACAAACCAGCACCATTGGCGAACTGTGCTTTCTCTCACTATTATGTTCAAGTGCTGAATAGTTCACCTACATTGTTGTCCGATAATTAACTTGTTAGCCAAAGTCTGTTTCGTGTAAACAGCTCAGGTACCCTCAGTGACTTTTGCACTCATTTGACACTCACTCCACCTATACACAACGTTGCCGTGACAACCAGCCCTTAACGTCGAGTTAGTGCAGTCAGGCAGGTTACGTTAAGTCCCGCCTCCTCAGTTGTGATTGGCTGCGGTGCGGGGAAGTCTTAAACTCATGCGTCTGATTGGTCTAGCTCGTTAGGGGCGGCACCTAGCTAAAGAAACACTGCCTGACACAAAATTCACAAAATCTCAAAATAGTTTTGGGTGCTGCAAATGATTTGTCTTACATTTTCAAAGACTGCATACGCTAAATAAACTTAAATAAAACAAACATCATTTTTAATAATTTAATTACCATGGTTGTATAATGCCAATACAGGAGGGAAATTAAATTCATGGAAACCAATGGCTTCATATTTTTGAGAACGTTATAATACATCTTTAACAAAATTACAAGATGATTTTTTTTTTGAATGGTTTAAACACTGGTATGTTCCTTTAATGAGACTTAAAGTCCATGTGGCCTGTTTAATCAGTCTTAACAGCTGCTTTAATACGTCAGCAGAGACAGCTCTGCTGGCCCTGCCAAGCTCTGACAGCAGATGAAACACATCTTACGACAAATGACCCTTTTCCTTTGACTTTATTCATATTGCAACTCTCAAACAGTAAATGTTACATCACACACAGGGACAATGAGATAGTGTGTTTGTCATAGATATGATAACACTGAAATGCTTTTGCAAACAGTAAGAGACAATATGGAAGATCAGCAGAAGAAGGCCTATTCTTTGGAAATGTATAGGTGGTGTGGTACTCTTCTCTCCATGCCTGCAGCATCATATACATAATAACAATAACTTAATTTACAATATATACAGGTCATACAGAATAAGTCAGGTGAAAAAGACAAAATGAAAAACATTCTGGTATGTTCTCATTAAGCATACAAAAAGAATCCAAATCAATGACAGATCGATTATGGGGATGCACACAGCAGAATCTCTCTCCAACACCAACCTGCTCACTCCTTAAATATTTCAACTGCTGTACAGCTGATCTTTCTGGTGCTTTTGACTTTAGGATGGCCGATTGCAATGATTGTGGGTAACAATAAAAAGTGACACATGCATCGGTCTTTAAAAGGTAAGACGTCATGAGAGAGACAGGAGAGCATGTGGATGAGCTAATATTAGGAATGTACACTCAAAATTTATAAACGCTACGAAAATTTGAGAAAAAGTCTGTGACAAAATACAAAAAGGCCACAAAGCAAATACACTGAACGTATATTTAGAGAAATCTTGACTGAGAAAAAACCTTTCCTCCGTCCCATTCTGCTGACAGTGCTACTATATTGGCTTCATAATATCAGCGTACACCACCTTCAACCCTCAGCATACATCAACAACTTATTCTAAAAATATGCACTTTGACAAAAAGGCAGGGGAGATTACACTGTGGGGATGAAAAACTTAGTACTAGGCCTGGGTCATACCCAGGGAAACCCTTTTATATGTCATAAGAGTGGGATCCTAAAACACCCACCCACATCAACTGGAGTCAACATCATATCATTCACATCTCGTTACAGAGCATTGGTACCACCGTCTGTTAATAAGTGAAACATCACTTCACATATGCAAGCATGCACACAAACTTCCCTCGGAAAGGAACCAGAACCAGAAGTAGAAGCTGATCGTTCCTATTTGCTGACAATTTAGGGGAGCAAAGGTATCCAGTTGGGATTTATGGCTAAGGTCAATATCAACAATACATAAATATTTCAGGTAAAGCACACATTTTCAACTAGCACTCCAAATCAACAAGACACTCTTCAAAATCAAACACAATCGCCACTACCTTGAAATAGAACACAACACAATCGATGCACATCAGTTCTCAGCGTAAAGTGATTTTTTTTTCGTTTCCTTTATCTTCTTAAAGAAATCTTTCTAAGGTTTCATAGCTTATACCATCTCTGTGTCAGCATTCTTAAATCTAACATACTTTCGACTGGAACTATAACACAACTAATAAAAGGAAGTCAAACTCTCTAAATATGCAAACCTATCTACAAAAACTCTACATATTCAGCATGTTCCGCTCAAGATCGTTCTCTACAGTACTTCAACAGTGCAAAAACATTCAGACGTTAGCCCCGGGGCAAGTCTAAATGTGAGTTAGCTAACACTTGGCTAATATATCACTCCTTCTCTCCTGTCAGCCCCGACATTCATATTTGATTATACTTGCTAAACTCCGACACGGTTGATTGATAACATACAGACGGACAGAATGTGGAACTGTGTGGGGAAATTACCAGCAACAGCAGCATTTAAGCCTCTGTACACCTGAAGAAAACAGTGCAGCATCTTTAGCATGATTGTGATCATGAATGTTTACGGACCAGTTTCAGTCCCTCTTGGATTAAAAGCTGTATTCTGCATGTAGCACTGGTGTAGTGGAGAGTGTTTTCTGGATCCACCACCATTTTAAAAAACTGAAACCCTATTCCATCTTTGCTTCAGTGGTGGAATGTGATTTTTTTGATGTTAAGCAAGTATAGAATCAGTAAAGTGTCCAAACCAGCATAGTAACCTCATCTACAGTGAATCTAAAAAATAACCAAACACAAAAACATAACTACATTTTTAAAAATCATTTTGGCAACAGTTTTGTAATAGTGCTTACATGCACTTCCGGCCACCAAGTGTAGCATTGCTACTCATACTTCCCTTCAGCAAGCAAGTAAAAATAAGATAAAAAACAGAACAAATAAACCAAGCAAAGCAAAGACAAACATACATTTGATGAGAATGATACTCGGCCATTTCCGGTCTTCATCAGCCCACATCCTTTCCGTATGAAGCTGTACAGCTGATACTGTACTTTCCCTCCAGCTACTTGGTAAAACATTTTGTGTAATGAGTTGCCCAATGCAAATCTGTAGCATGAATATTTGCCCAACAAACTGCTATCTGTTTATGTAAAGATAAGCACTTTCTGTGGGTGTGCGACTACTTGGCAATAATTGCTCCTGCATGTGTTACGCCTAGTGAAGGGAAGCTTCTTCTTGGCAATAAAAAACAAAACACTATTTTTATTGCCAGGGGCAAAGTCCTCTCATATGGATGAGAGCGCAGACATTCTTTCACAGCACAAGTGCTCCGTGTCCAACATCGGTTCAAGTTTAATGTTGGGGGAAGTCACTGCCACTGTCCAAAAACTTGAGATGAACGGCAAGCCATTTAGACAGCTCAAACCCAGAGGCCTTGTGGTTTTTCTTGTGAAACCTTAAAGCATTTCTAAGTGAAGACCATGAGATGTAGGCGCAGATGTGGTTTGTTGGTAATGTGCAGCGTGAAAATGACTGACATCATATCCACTCCACAAAGCAGTGAAGGACTCTCAGACACAGAGCCCTGACTGCAAAGCTGTGAGACGACGTTCAATGCACTCCTTACCTGCACACACACGGACATAAGAAAAGGATTAAAGATGACAAAGTAGCAAATTGTTTTGTATATATCATTATGATATATTATCATATATGATGATTTTTAGCTAGAGAACCATCCCACACCAAACCATGAAGACGTGAGATGACCTGACAGATGTGCTTACATTTGCCAACACTGACGATGTCGTCCTGTTCAGTGAGCAGCAGAGACAGACCCTCCATCAGCAGCAGAGCTTTTTGGTAGCGCAGGGCGGATGCTTCCCCTTGGTGAAACATCTCGTCCAGCGCAGCAGCTTGGACCTGAGAGGACAGCAGGATGTTGAAGATAATACATGTGTGATGGTTAAAATATAAATATAATGCTGCTGGGATAGTCTCACTACCTCACTAAACATGACTAAAAGCATTCATGTTTCCTCCAGACTAGTTTTAATTTCTCCATGCACATTAAACACAAGGTATAGCTAACGGCTCATTAGCACATAACACTTTTTTTCACAGGTGAAGAACGAAAACAGTAACAAAGAATGATTACCAAGCAAAATGGTCCCCACTACCACCCCAAGTGTTTCACAGATGAAAAAAAGATCATTAAGGGAGAAAGATTATCCTGAAATACCTTTTTCCTTCACCTCCTCTTAAGCGCACGTGTAATTTCTGCCATTAGCAAATGGATCATCAAAATTTGCTTTTCTCACTTGCCTCTCGGTAGTAACTCTATCCTGAGTGAATATACAAATACATTTATACAAAACTGTGACATCCCTGTTGAGCGTCTGTTTCGCTTCTCAGTGCCTTCCAGGAGAGCCAGGAAGCAGTGGGCCGTCCTAAGCAGATCACACCTTAGGGTGTGGCTTCACTGATAAAATGCTGCCTCAGTCAGTCTGCTTGCTCTCTCTCTGGTGGCTGAGCAGCTGACTGCTGCTATGGCCTACAACCTGCTGTGGTTTGGTGTTTGCTGCCTTAAATACAAATAGAAATGCGCACACACACACACACACTACATTTGATGCAACACACACCCACATTATGTTCCTCTTGGGTTGTTTATTCAAATAAATACTGAAATAGTCTCAGAGCTCTGTGTGTCTCCTGTCTTTTGTTTCAACCTGAGAGCCAGGGTTGTAACAAAAACTCTAAGTAGAATCCAATTACTTTTGTGTCTTCACTGTTCCTGTGATCATAAAGCAATACTTTGGGAGCAACTTCTCAAAGCCTAGGTTTAACGATAGCGCTGGAGGGAGATAGGATGAGTATTTTCCAAATGCATGTACTTAAATTTGCAATAAATGCAAGGAAAATTCACTGGATGTCCATACACACAGTATCTAAATGGTTAAGCTGTGGTCTGCTGGTCAGTAACCCTTGTCTACCTCTCTGCTCTGCAGCTATCTATTTTTTCCTCTGGCTTACCATCTGCACAGTGTGGCTGAACAGCAACCGCTCAGCTGTGATGGAGGTGATTTGGTCCATTAGACGGTGCTTCCTGGAAAAGAAGCGCTCCAGACGGGTGCTGAGTGAGCGACAGGATGCCACACTGGATTTGTACAGCTCGTTCAGCCTCCTCACCACTGTGTGTTGACAGAACATTTGAAAGAATGTACTTTAATTTCATTGTGCAACTGGTTATGATCATTTTTTTTCCATTCACTTTAACAAGGCTATCCACCACACAGATGAAATGGATCCTACCTTGTTTGACTGTAGCAGATGGGTAGAGTTTGCCCTGTTTCACTCGCTCCATGGCTGTGTGTAACGCCGTGGACAAGAGTTCTGCAGCCTTGAGGTAGAGAACCAGCTGTTCTGCATGACTGAGAGGACAGATGGTATAATAGATGTGTTTAGCAGAGATGAGACCAAAGTGTTTCCCATTTAACACCACACCCTCTATTTTAAGAAGACAGAAATTCAGCTTGTTGCCAAGTTTGGTGTCTCAAATCTGTCCAGATTAAACCCTCTACCCAGACAAATCAATAATGGATCTCTGGCAGTGTCAGTTCAGTTCTTCCCTCATGAGTGAACCCTCTTCCAAAAGAAGAATATGAATAAAGGATCTGTGAAAAAGAAAACTGACCCTACATCTCTGCTGCTTTTGAGCTACACTCAGCATTTTTGTGTCTACTGAGAAATGTAGCTGCAGGCTACAAGTAAGCTAGCTATGTTGCTTGGGAGTGTGTTTTTCTTTGGACACATGCAAGTTGCAGTGGGGGGTTTCATGGGAGAATCCACAATCCTACTTTTGGTTTCACAATCTACTCTGAAAGCTCAATTTGTTCTATTTTCATATCAGAATTTAAATTGTGACTTTCCTTGTGCACAGGCAAGAGATCCACTCTGAAGTCATGTTCTACTCAAACTGGATAAACAGCATCTTTGCTCACAGCCACATCTGATATGGCCTTACCTCCACTCTCGGCTCAGCGAGCTTATCTGATCTGCTACCAGGCTCTGCGGCTGAAGTATGGAGGGATGAGAAACTTCCCCCTGCTCCCCCACCACCGTGGCCCCACGGGCTCCAGCCACCTCCATCAGACAGCGGGCGAAATCCAACGTGAAGCGCAGGCGTTGCACGGTGTCTGTGTGCTCTTGCTGCACTTCGACAGAGACAGGTGGTGGTTGAGTGGTAGAATATTAAACAGAGATGCGATTTTGCATTCCGTCCACATTAACAGGAGACAGGTCATTCAGTACATTTCATTATTCCACTCTGAGATTTCACCTGAGGCTATTTTGCCACAATGACTTAAAAGACACTTCAACAACACCATGCTCTCTTTTTTTCTTTTTTCTCACACTCCACACTCTCTGGAGGGATTCTTCATTCCAAGATTGTGTGAAAATGAAACCCTGATTCATCTATACAAGATATGGAGTTGTTGCTGAGAAATATAAATAGAATGTGCAGGACCTAAGGGGACTCCCCTTTTTAAAATACTATCCAGAGCTGTGTATAACACCAGCCTCTTACCTCCATCAGTGTCTCCTCAGGCAGCTCGGGAGCCTCGAAGGTCACAGGACCGCCCATGTTGGCTGTGATTGGATCAGTGAAACTGTAGCGAGGACTAGAAGGAGCCTCAAAGCCATCCAGATAGATGCCTGTCTGGGGGTAACGGCTTGTGAAGGAGCCTGCGGGGCTGACTGAAGTGAACGAGCCTGCAGGAGTCAGAGAAACAGATAGAAAACATTTATTGAATATTCATGCGCTTAACTCTTTACTCCAAGCATTTTTATGGCTATACAATAAATAACAAAATCTACCAACTGTGCTGCTTTTTGTTTTTGGAATTAACTCTTATCGTCCATGCTTTCTGGTTAATGAGCATCATCCAACAGGAAATACAAAAATCTTTTTCTTTAAGTGGCAATCAAAACACTGGAAAATTGCGTGTTCAGTAAACCAATCATTTGGGTTATGACTTCCTAAATTTAACCACAGCCAGGTGAAAATATGTTTTATGCTTACCTCCATGACATTCAAGTTAGGTTTCCACATCATCGAAAATGAAAGAAAAGGGCCTTGCAGTGCTACAGGTTGCATTCAGTGCAGAGAGTAATACTAGTGTTGTCCTGTGACTGCAAACAAGCTATGTAGTTGTATGAGGGTGTGTGTACACTACCTGAGTATTTCCTCTGTCTGGAGGTATGAGGTGGGGTGCTGCCACTTGGAGGAGAGCCCACGGTGAACACCACCTGTGCTGGGCTGCAGGAGCCGGGAGCGAGGCCTCCCCCACCGCAAGGGGGCACTAGAGTGCAAAAAAGAGCAAAGGGTGTTAGGGGAGAGTGCTGGGAAATCATATGCATCTGATCTTCAAAGGTCCCATTTCATGCAAAGTATCAGGTTCAGACTTTTATTTTAGGTGCCTACTACAATATGTTTACATGCTCTTATATTAAAAAACATTTTTTTCTCATACTGTCCATTACTGCAGTGCCTCTATTCACCCTCTGTCTGAATTCCCAGTTCAGGGGCCTGTCTCTTGGAGCACACCCTCGGACTAAGAATTCAATCTGCTCTGATTGGTTAGCTCTCACAGGCCTGAGCAAGCACCGCCCTTGTGTCACTGCTGTGGTTTTTGCTACCATGGCCATGCTGAGGACATGGCAGAGAGCAGTGACTGTATACTTGTGACATCACAACCTTACGGAAGTCCTGGCAGCTCTTTTGAAGATACAGTTTGTAGTATGTAGGCTGTGTGCAATACTACAATTCATTAAAAGTAATTTTATAGCACCTAGACCTGCAACTACAATAAAGGACCTTTATGTAGGCCTGTCATTTGTTGGAATGAGCTACATACATACACCGAAATCCAAAACTACATACATATGTTCATCCACAGACGTTCCTACCTGTTATGTCTATGGCTTTTTCAGAGGTCAGGTTCTCTGTGCTGCCTCTTTCACCGGCAGGTCCGCCTGGTCCAAAAGCAGCCATCAGCAGCATGTCAGACAGACGACCAGCACTCTGAGACCTGCAGCAAAGAGAGAGGAAACAGAGGCACAGAGAAGAGGACATGAAAGGAAGGAAAAGTGTTCTGAATAAGGCAACATCCTTGTTAATATACAATTTTACTAGTTGCCTTCATTCGTTTATACACTTTTTACCTGCTAGCTGCAGTGTGGTAACCATAAACAAACAGAACAGGACAACAGAAACAACAATCTAACCTTCCAAAGCCCTTGGTATCATCACTCCGTCTGTGGATGCAGTGTGCAGGTTGGGTGACATGTGTAGGTGCTTGCTGTCCCGGCTCTCTGGGCTCTGCTGGGGCAGTCCTGCTGCAAGGGGAGCCGATGACCAAACCCTGCTGTGTCAGGAAGGTCACGAGGTTCGGAGAGCTGGGAGGCTTGGGGAATTCAAATGGAGGTATGGTCTGATGAGGGAGACAAGAGGGAAAGGAGAGCGGCGCCAGGACTTTTATTTAAACTGCTTGGTAGTCTTTTCTTGTTCTGTGTATCTAAAGAGAACACACACACATGCACATCAGCTGACTCACCCTGGAAGGGGAGCCCAGGATGGTCGGAAGGGGGCTACGCTGCATTAGCTCGCTGAGTCTGGGGGAGGAGTGCAGCGGGCGGACGGTCATCAGGCCTGTCGAGGGGGCCACCACTGGGTCCGAGTGCTGCTTCCTGATCTTTTGCCTGACACCGCCACTGGCACACTCTAGCAAACAGGGGGCACTGTGGAGCCGTGTGCCCAGTCCTGTCGCCTGTGGGTGCTGATGAGAAGCAGGCCGGGCTTCAGCGTGGTGAGGAGCTGTGGAGATGTCAGACAGTCAGAATATTTCTGTCTTAACACAGCAGGTGGCATGGCAGGGAAGATGGACAAGTCCTGTCTAACTCCTCCACTACCCTGTCGGTGGCACATTTAGACAGTGAAGGAACTGTGGCAGCATGAAGCTCAGAGGAATTGAGAGCAAATGGTGCTGGGAGGAGACTGTTCACGTAGGAAGTCAGTTTTTTTTTTTCAGAACTTCATAACTTTCAAAACTCTAGCCAAGGATGACTCAGAGAGAGACATTGCAAATGTTAACCACATCCTTATTTCTCTCTTTGACTTCTTAGAACAGGTCAATCAACCTTTCAGTCTGCAGCTAACAATTACTTGACTAATTCACCGTGTAGGGAGTAAAAGAGTGAAAACAGTCCCGTTATTGCCCACATTTCTTATTTTGTCCAACTAAAAGTCAAAAAATTTATTGCGATGACTACAGAAAATGGTGGTCAGGACACCTAAAAGCCAACAACCAGTTAGCTCCACATCCTGCTACATCACCCAAATTCATTTCAAGATGTAAATACTAGGGATCAGTATGACTGATAACACCATTATCTGTATCTATTCAACAAACTAAATTATCTACATCTGAACCTGGAGTGGGCAGGTCTTCGAACAGAAGTAAGTGTGAGCAACCAGCAGTTGAGAATGAGAGGCAGAAGTTGATATGGGTTGACCAGAAACTGCTGTATTTATTATTTATTAGAAAACCATTTACAGAACAACCTCAGAATTGAATTTCAGATCACTTGGATGACACTTGCACAAAACTGGATGCCGGACGCTCATTTCAGTCAAGTATTTGCTAAAAACTTTAGTACATAAAGTATGGTATACAAAGCAAATAGGAGCCTGAGCTACCTTGAGGGGAGAGCTGGAAGGGTCTGGCGCCTCCCAGTGAAAGTCTGCGATTGGGGGTGACTGCTCCCTGCCCGTAGGGTGGTGAAGGCCCAGTCCGAGCAAAGCCCAGCAAGCTTCCACTACTGCATCGACGCACTGGTGTCGACAGCCTAATAATAACATAGTTATAACATATAAGTTCCCAAGTACTGCAGTCAAGTCAAGAAATGTAGTCATACATCATGCAGCAGTCGGAACATGTGTATGTGAGTGTTTGTGAATACAAACCGTGGTGAGCCATCCTGTTTGCTGGGATGGAGGTTCTGCTCCATGCGCTGGTAGTTCTGTAGCTGAGTGGGAACTGGGATAGGCAATGACTGACCATGGTTTCCATAGCTACCTCCAGGGAACTCACTGGGCCTGCCAACAACGGCGAGAAGAACACAGAGTGCCAACCGCGGAGTTAGAGTGTGGAGACAGAGAGGTCTGACACATTCAACAAGAACACCAAATATTTTGGAGAAGAGATGTTCTGTTACTGATAATCCTGCCAAACTTGTACAGCAATTTTCACCTAAAGAAAACAAATGAGATGCATGGATTACATAACCTCAAGTTATTAAAAGACTTCAATTATAGTAATATTAGTACTATGGTGAGTAGTTTGACCCTCTATAGTTGTCAATTTGTTTCTCATTGCCAGATGATTAATGAAATAATTTGTAATAGCTTTTTTTGATTGATTTAATTGTTATGAGAGCAACATGGATATATCATACAGTACTTCATCACATACAATGTGGCAGAGGATCCAAGTTTGTCCTCAATTTCTTTACAACCAATGTCTGATACGTAAAATCTGAATAATGTCATGATCCCCATCCATATGAAGTACCTTTTTCTGCAACTGACACTGACTGCCTAAAGTCGTCAATCTTACTGCCCAAGCTGCTGTCACTGTCAGCGGGCAGCAGCAGACACTGAGTCACTACAACTTGCCTCTGCAGTGCTGCTAGATTGCTCACAATGTTGTTCTCTCTGAGCTTCACAGTAACACATGTATCAACACAACAAAGCATTTATCTTTCTGCTGTTACCTGATGGGACTTGGAGACCCACTGTAGGAAGGTGAGTGTGGCGGCGTTTTGGCTTGACTACAAAGACCAGCAGAAGCCAGAAGAGAGCTGAATAAAGAGGGAAGAGACATCATCAGGACTTAATTATTTGGAAAGGAAGATAGCTTAAGCTCTCACTTTTATAGTAAATCATTTACGAATATGTGATCTGTGATAGTGCCAATCTTTGCTTCTACTTACCCGCTGTTCATCAGGCTGTCCGGCAGCACTTTACTCTCACATGTGAGCTCACCTGCGGAAAAGCAGGAACACGAAATCAGATGAAATCAGTGGGAAGTGAAATTGGCATTATCAAGAGTATGTTATATTCTATTACATGAATAATAAACATTGATTGATAGGAAAGACACATTTCAAATGTCCTGATGGAGAATAGCTCCTTTGAAATGCTTCATAAAAGGTAGTCTATAGTCTTTAGAAAAATTAAAACATAACATCAAATATTTCAGCAGTAGTTCCATTAAGGTGGAGCAATGGCTATAATTACACACAGCTGCAATTGTCATTTAGGTAAGGACCCTTTGCTTTCTTACTGGTGAAGTGAGGAGGCACAATGACAAAGTCATCTGTGTCACAGGAGGATGAGTTCTTGCTGCTGCCGCCCCCTCCAGACGAGTCCTTGAGGAGAAAACCAGTGGCTTCCTGGGTAGGTGAGGCCAGAGCTTTGGCACGCAAATGCTGAACCTCAGCAAGAGATTGCTGCAGGAACAGAGAAAGAATACATAGTATAAAAACAAAGAAAGAAAGCATGGACAACATGATAAAAAGAGCCAACAGACAAAAGCCCAGCCTCGTTAATCAGGTGCAGACAGAGAAACAATAGAAATAACAGGAATAATGAACAAACCGGTGGTGAGGCAAGGTGAGAGGTGGAGGAGCTGCTACATGAGCTGGCTGATGCAGAGCTTGGGAAGCAGGTCATAGACACAGTAGGAGTTGCTGTTACAAAATGCAACACATTTGTTAGATAACCCAAGCATGTGGTTTGGTGAGAGACACTGAATGTAAACATAAACTTTGTTTGTTTACAAGAAAAACTCAGAGTCATCTCTACAGTGCTTTGCTGACAAGAGATACTTATTTTTTTCTATTAAGATCATACTACTTGTGGCTGGCTCTATTTTTAGATGGAATAAAATTCTTGACATTATTTCTGTGCAGAATTATGTTGAGGTATGTCAGTATGGTCGATATGGCCTCAAACAAATACTGCAATATTTTGAGGCCATATATAGCGTGATACACACACATCTTGGTATTTTGAAATCTCCTCATCAGCACTTCATGAATGTTAAGACGTTTGTCTGTTTACCAAGTACCTCAATATCGATATTGTGTCAATATTATACAACTATTGCAACTTTCACAAAATATGAACGCAGTGGGATTTTTGATCAATAGTCAACATGATGTGGGTATCAGGACAAACTCTGTAAAGGAAAGTAACAGAACAAGGATAGTCCTGTAAATTCAGAAAATGACACCACTTTACTGTAATGCTGCCTAAAAGCAGGAAAAGAAAACACTTATGTCATATCACAATATCCAGAATTGAGGATAAAACAAAGTCACATATCACTATAACGATGCAATATCGATGCAAAGCCTAGCCCTTTTTGAAGATAACATTGATGCATTACAGACAATTATCCATCCAAACTAAGAAGTGTATGATTTATTCTTACTTACTCTTTTTCATGGATGAGCTGGCCTCCAGGAAGGGATGACAAAAGAACTCATCTACCAATACATGACAAAATGTAATTAGGAAGAGGCAGTGAAACAGAACATTTCTTAGAATAACAATCTATGCATCACCTGTGCATAGACACAGGCCAACATAATCTTTTCTCTCTTGGTCTTCTTCCTTTACGTAACACTTCTTAGCAAAAGGCAAACAATAGTATAATGTGGGGACGTGAGTATAGGTGTAGGTGTTTATTAACACCACATAATAAACTGTAAAATGTTAACTAACCAAAGTCCATGCGGTCCTTGTGGTTGCGCTGCAGCAGACCCAGTAGCAGGTGTCTTAAATGGCTTGAAGTCTCTCTGGGGATGCTGCCAACAAGTAAAACCACAATCAGTGTGTGCTGATGTGCACTGAAATACCTTCATTAAAGGTTGAAATAATACAACAGAGAACTACAGATGCAGCAAGACCTTTAGATACACTTTGGTTTACTGGAACCAAGAAATGATGTATGTGTGTTTCCCAACAGAAAGTTAAATGAATGGTAATCTTTTCAAAATTATATGTTGTCTTTCATAGTTGGTGTGTTTTTAAACATTTCTGAGAGGGTGGCTTTTAAAAAAGGCTTTCATCAGTCAGCTGTGAGAAAGTTAAATGTAAAAAATGTAGAGACATTGTGCTGAAAAACAACAGGCTGTCTGGGATTCGTTCACTTCAAACAATGTTGTGAATAACTGCTGTTCAACTGTTTTAACTGCCCAGCTGGTATGGGAAGCATCTCTCTAGCTGAATTCTTTTGGTAAATGATTTTAACAGCACCATGGCAACACTAAGATATGTTTCTTTGGGTCTGACCTTTACTTTTCACTGGATATTCTATTCTGAAACTCAGTTCAGTTTCTCATTTCTTCTCATCCAAATCTATTACAAAATGGAGAAATATGACCTGACCTTGTTTTGACTATAGCTATGTTTTCTTTTGTTAGAAGATGTGTAATAACATGAATCACATCATTTGTCATCTCAGTGTAACTTCTTACTTGGGGCTGAGAGTCTTGTTCTTTTCGTAGAACAGCCGGAGATCCTGAGGACTGCTGGCCTAAAGACGACAAAAAATAGTTTAAAATAGTTATGATTAGTTTTGGGCTGATGGACAATGGTATCGTTCATTGGCCCAACCACAACAGCTATTGACTACTAATCCATGACCACCCTAACACTGCGATTCAAAAGGCTCACCACCAGAAAGCATAATTCAGCACAATAATTTTCTTGTTAAACAAGCTCAGTTAGGTGATCACAAGACGCTTACTTAAATATGTGGCAGCAGTGTTTCTTTTCCTGCAAGCCGCTGTTTCTCTCAGATATGCAGTTTTTATACTCAGTTTTCTTAGCTTGGCTTCCTGGGCTAGTCGGATGCTAGTCTGTTTTATGAATTTGAGGCTGAGCCGAGCTGAGTTACAGCCATGTGGGGCCAAGACGAGGGCACTTTTAAACCTGGCATAGGGATATATGTCGGTGGTAAAGGGGGATAGTTTCCAGTGGGAAACTGCGGCAAGCTAATATGCAACTGCTGCCTTACAGCAACACTGAGGGGGGCATGCTGACTCAAAGTCGTAAACAACAATGTCATCGTCCATCATAATGTTTCACTGTAGACATCATCGTCATATGCCAACTGGGCAGACATTGCCCAACCCTAGCTATAATGGTTGAAATTATGCAAACACTGTCTGCAAATATACACGCGGAGTCAAAGCACAGTAAGCTGTCATAGCGCAAGACTGATCCCAAACATGCCCTGTTAATGACATGTGTGATAACACATGATGACATGTTTTTTATATGCCTGTCAGTGAAACAAACAGTGAAGTGACTAAGTTACAGAAATGCTGCCAGACCAGTTTAGATAAAGTAGCTTGGAAGAAGATATGCGTTTCATCTTTCACAGCATCAAGTCAGCCAAGTTAAACTACTCATCTTTCATATGATCTGGTAAGACGACGCAGCCTGTCTGGATACTCTCAACAAGCAGAATGACCTGCATTTACTGAATAAGAATGTGAACATGTCAAAGGAACACGTTTTACGTTAATGCACCTCATTTTGGTGCTTTTTTTAAAATTACAGCATGTGTGTTTTCCATCACTCTAACAAAGTTAAAATATTTGCTTCAATCTTAGTGTCTTGAGCAAAATTACATTTGTGATTGCTCACATATTCTGAAATATGGCAAAACAGCAAACATCAAAATCTAAATAAGCTCCAAAATAATGTCACACAACCTTAACACAAGAAGCTGCCTTTCATCATATTATTAAGTCAAGAGAGAGATGAGGATTGTAGGGCAAAAGGAGTATTGCAGTGCTACACTGTGGCAAAGAGAAAGTAGCTCTAGTAGTTGTTAGTCCATCCATAAATTATAGTGAAGGCAACTGTGAGTGTGAAGCTGGTACAAGAAAACATCACCTGTGAATGTCTTGTGTTTACCTGAAAAGGAGCCTTCCCAGTCAGGCACTGAAACACGATGGTTCCTATACTCCACAGGTCAGCCTTGGCATCATAGTTTTGGGACATAATGACCTCCGGAGCCTAGTAAAGAACCAGACAGGTCATAACACTTCACTTGAACTCTCTGGTGGCCGATTAATGAGATGATTAAGTTATTTTTGCCCATGCTGATTTGTTTTAGAGAGTATTCAGCAAACACTGTAAAATTAATAGAACTAGCGAACAACACTTTCTCTGCTAATAACGGACTCTGTTAACCTTGCATGAAAACATTTCAACAAATCTGAATTTAATTTGGATTTAACAACCAGTTAAAAACATTATTGAGTATGCTGGCACATACAGATGGGTGACATAGGACAAGCCAACATAAAACTCCTGATTCTCCCATCTGCGATCAATCGATTCACATCATCTTCATCATCATCATCAAACCATTCAGTGACCCCTCGTATCCTGTATGAAAGCTTCTGCATTTGTCATGTTTCGACAGCCATTAATTAATAAGATTTTCCTTTCATTTGTCACTCATCTGTATGTTTCCTCATATCTATTAAAACCTATTTCAAAAAAGCACTTACCATGTACATAGGGGACCCACAGAGTGTTGCCGCCATCATGTTATTCTGAAGGTACCTGGCAAAGCCAAAGTCCGCTGTGGAGGGAGGAAGTGAGAGAGCAAAGGAAGGTAGGGGGCATTAGAGAAGAAGAGCAATTAAAAGGGGGATGGGTTACATTCGGTGCTCGGAACACACACAAAAAAAATACATATATATATTTATGTTATTTAGCCCAGTTATCCAAAGCAAACAACTTCAATTTATGGTAATTACAAGCACAGTCAAAAAAAATCATTGATCACTCATAATATACTGATTTTGCTCATTATCGTACTCATTTTGTTGAATTTTAGAACATCATCTAAATAAATATTACCTAATATTCTTTCAGCACAGCACACAAGCCAATACAATAACCTCTAAGTTCTCCTTGTGCCACTTTGAATGTGCTTGTGTGTCAGTATCTGTGTCTACGTAGGTCTGACAAGTGTGTGTTTATTTGTCAGTGTGACTGAGCTCCCAGAGCCACGAGGCTAATAACGTTCAGCAGCTACTGTGGGACTGACATGAGCTCTCAGACTTCACTCCCACTCGGCAATCAACTCTCACCAGACGGACAGGAATTAATGGGTTTAAGGATTAGCAGTTTCTAAACAGCTCAACAACACACACAGGGAGTGTGTGTCTCTGTGGTTGGTCATGACACTTATTATGGTGATTATTTGTTGTTACACCAACGTCTTTTGGGTAAAATCAGTGAAAAACTTAACTGACGAGACACGCGCATCATGTATCATTAATCTGAGGAGGATTTGTCTTTCTTGGCATTTGTTCCAACAGTGTTTTATTACAGGAGGACTACCAATACTGCTGTGGGAAAATGTCAAATTCTGTATTTAATCTAATTCTAATTTCCTCTAACGAGTTTAAACCAAAAATCCTACAGTAATAAATGACCTCGGGGAAATCATTATCCGCTCCTAAAGCAGTAAAAGTGTGTGTGAAGAGCTTGATTACGGTGTAGGGATTTTCATGTGCTGCCTAATGATATTCAATTAGTTTTCTGCTCATGTTGAGGGTTTCTTGCTTTCCATTTAAATTTTGACATACACTTGAAAGCTGTGGTCTTGTGTGTGTACTGTTGAGGTGTTTTCGCTTTGCTTTTACTGCACACAAAGCTGCAATATGTAAGAATTTTTGTTGTAAACATTCAGAAGTTTGGGAGAAGAAGTAACATTTCTGATATTATGACGTGATGTATTATGTTGCTTAGTTACAGCCTACTGAAGCCAAAAGGCAAACTAGCTAGTCTGGACCCACCTCATTATAAAGCTCCTGTGCTCCTGCAGTATAAAACCAATACCCCTCCGGTTCTCTGACCTCCCAGTCCAGCCTGCTAGCTGCATGGCTAACTAAGCTAACTGGCTAACAGCATCTATGTAGTCAATTCTTACATGTTGGACCTTTAATAAATGGTTTATTAGGGATTTCATTGTTTGTTAACAGTAATTAAAGTTGCTATAACTATAAATCAACCATTTATTGATGATGATTATTATTAAGTTTTCCCAAAGTGCGAAATATTTTCACTGTTACAGCACTGACATTCCCATGCAGCTGAAAGGCAACAACAAAAAACTGATGATTAAATGCAAACATGCTTGCTCACTCTCACACCATCAACACCTACCAATCTTGATGCAGGTGTTGTTGGAGTGCGACTTGCGTCCTGGTGGGTAGGAGAGCAGGATGTTCTGTGGTTTGAGGTCCCTGTGGATTATGCCTTTGGCCTGTAGGACCCTCATGGCTCCTGCAATCTGCTGCAGGAAAACCCGAATGGTGTCCTCGCTTAGCGTTCCTTTGGCTGCAGTGGGGGAAGGGGGATGTAAATAATGATTAATAAACTTGGTGTACAGGCAGTGCTGAGCTGTGCAGTGAATGTGAAATTAACAACTGATGCAGGATTGAAGGTGGAGGGATAGCAGATTTATAGGGACTGAGTGGCCCTTTTTCATGTATTTTTACATCTATGCAGAGCGCACTAGTTCTCCTGACACATCCTGGAGTCAGACCATATTACACCAAACATCTGAATTTACCTCTAAATAATATCTGCATGCTCTTTATTTTTTCTCTCAGTTGTCTCACATCACCCCACTGACACCTCCTGCTCCATGCCCCTTCCTTCCCTCCAATCACCTCCCTTCCCTCTTGGTGGTACAGTATGGTTCTATGTGACAGTCCCTCCCTTGTCTTGAATTTCTCTCTAACTCCACCCTCCTTCCAACCGATTTTTTCAAAGCAAGGCTCAGACTCCACTTGGGCCAGGAAAAAAAAGGTTTATTTATTAACCACAGTGGGCAGTTGATCCAAAAATACATGTGGAACTTTTTTAACCATGCATGTAGAGACTATTTTTAGCATAGGTCCTCTATTAAGCTACAGCTTTAATTGTTGGCAAACAGCTAGTGGGCGGCTGACATCTTATTTCCCACCCTGCCCATACTGACACAATAATTCCCTAGGTATTGAAAGCCCTGTAATTTATGAAATGTGGCATTCCAGGACAGAACTTTTGACTGTATTTTACCATCATGATTCTCTGGTGTACTGTATGTATATGATGTATGCCTCACATATGATGGGTTCAGAAAGAAGATAACAGCAACAGAAGTTTCTGTGGTTTTATAACACTGTATGTCTCTGTCTATTTCAAGTCACAGTTCATAAAGCACCAAATCTGTCTCTGTCTTTAGGGCTGTGGATAAAAGCCTACTTCCTGCAGTCAAACAGGAGGCCTACGAAAACAAAGTCGCAACCTTACTGGATGCCTTAGGATGAGTTGTTCCCTTTTGTTTGCACTCTCTCAATCTTCTTGGCAAATCTAGCAGAACTGAAAAATTATAGCTCTTAGTTAGGTTTTTTCATTTTTATGCTTCCTGAATACCTGAGGTCTGAGAGAACTGCCAGCCCATTTAAACTAGGTCTTCAAAGATTACCGTTTATTGCAGCTTCCAAATGAATTACACACAACTTCTGCTTAAAGGGCAACACATGAGGGGTTTTCACATGTAAGTGTGTTTACAGATCTTCTGGAGCACTACTGCATATGTGAAAACAGAAGTAGTAGGAGCAGTAGGCACCAGGTTTTAACAAGTAAGGAGAGTGTGTGGATAAAAAAGGTGATATCTCTGGTTCTGCAAGCCATACTAGTGAATTGTTTTTAAAAAATCTGGGGCATACATTACCCACAAAGCAACACAGCGTAACATCAATGGAGGAAATTTATCAAATTACATGCAGCTTCCTCTGGAGCCACGAAGGGTTTAATTCTATTCATTTGACATATAGTACTGCTCAGGACCTGTAGACACACTTTAATGTGTTAAAGTGGTGGCGTTGCCCTTTAATCTATAACAATTTGCTTGCTTTTGTTTTTATTGTCGTTTAAATGCAGTTTCCTGTTCATTTGTCTCTATGCAAAGTAAAGCACTTTGAATTGCCTTGTGTCTGAATGTTGCTTTTGAGCACTGGTTTTGTGCTTTAAATGTGTTTATTTGCTCCTTGTAGAGTTTTCAATCAAAATATGGAAGATTGTTGGACATTGTGAGTTTCTTGAAAACTTGTTTTACTTACAGTGTAGGTAGTCAGCAAGGTCGCCTCCATTGCAGTACTGGGATTAGAAAGGGAGACAGGGAGGGTGGGGGAGAGAGAGGAAAAGGAATGATGTATAACTTCAGTGAACAAGTGTCTGACATCAAGGGACTAGAAAGTAAACGAGATCAGAGCAGTTATTTGCTGAAGACTGAAGCGTTTCCAGATTTATACCCTTGTTCTCACTCACAGCATCAATATGAATGAACCCGGGGAAGGACGAGCTTTGTTATGACAGGTGAGGCTCTGAAAGGCTGCCTCACAAGTCATTTCCTTTTGCTGACACAGAAATAAGCACAAAACAGTGATGGTAATAATAATAAAAGGACCAGTTAAGAGATATGCGTCTGCTGTTGCTTTCAATCTACAGTAATTTCATACGTGTTCTGCTTCTGTGATACCATGTTTCACTAGCAACTATCATTTTCATGTTTTATTGGACTGGCATATCATATATATATATCCTTTCAGTACTTTGAAACCCTGATGCTCTGAATAGTGCTTAACAAATCAAACATTGTGTAATCATTATCCAGGAAATTACATAAGCCATGAATGTTTGACTGTCTTGACTATCTGTTTGCCAATAACAACGTTGGCCATTTTAGTATGCTAACTTTGCAAGGCTCTAGACTAACTATTTTCCACTAGGTGCTCTCTGAAAATATTAGGAGCACCAGCGCAAAGTTGAAAACCACTTAAACTGTCACACAGCACAATGCATCCATTTTTTCATCAATGAAAAACAAAGAAATAAATGTATTTGCAAGATGCGTAGGTGCTCCTTGTTTTAAATGGAGTTGCGCTGTCTCCAAAAATTGTTGCAAAATTTGAAAGTAGCAGTCAGGAGCCCTGTTTTTTATACTGAAGCCTTTCTGCCTGGCTGCAAAATACGTCAACACAATGTTACATGATATTTTACAACAACAACAATCAAGCTGGGGAAAATGAATAAAGAAACCACCATACACCATGAATTACATTAAGTAATGAAACAGGCAATTATGTTGTCAGAACAAGAAAAGCGAGTATGACAGGGAACTCCAGTCATACCTGACGCTCTTTATCAGAAGTATCATTCTCAGAATCAACCCACAGTGGAAACCAAGCTGGATGATGATTCGTGCCCACCTCCCACCCTCCAACCCCCTTTGATGCCCGAGGACTCGGCTAATTATAGCCCAGGCCCTGTCAGAGCTGAGACAATACAGAGCTGAGCAAACAAAGCCAAACATCACAGTGAGCTTACCTCCATTACCAGGTACACTGAGCTGGCAGTTTCCTAAACAGAGAAGAGATAAGAGTGGAGGGTAAACAAACACATGTCAGTGACACACACAGGAAGGAACAGGTGCTGGTGCTGCTGCTTGTCGATCAGGTTCGAGCAAGCTAAGCTGGTGATTCAGTATGGAGAAATAGAGTTATTCACAGTTTTGTGAAAGAAAGAAACATATTAAGAAACAGAGAAGAAAAGAAGAAATAGGCAACAACTATCAAAGCTTTGCACAGCAGGATAATGATTTTTCCTAGATTTTGAAGTACATCCATTAGATCTGGCAATAGTCATTTAGTAAGGGTTAGGGCTTGATGATCTATACTTTATTCTAAATTCATTTAGAGTAGTAGGTGGGTGCGCAATACTGCTTGGTTGCTGCACTCTTAGGGAAACCCTGGTAGTAGACTACATAAAAATTATAACATTGTAAACCTGGATCCCAGACTCCTGCACTGACGGGCTTTTAAATGAAATGTTGCTTTGCTGTTAACCTTGAATACGTTTGAGTATCATGCACCTGTTGAAAAAAATTAGGAAAGAATCTCCTCTGCTGCATTAATACTGAGCCAAAAACAATCAGGGAAACGGATGACTGGTTCTGCTGTCAGCAGCATGATCAAAACAGTCAGTAAATAATGAACAAGTCCCATGGAAAAACCATCTAAACCCTTTACCTCATAAGCTCAACATCACCAAAAAACAATAAATGACCAGCGATTTATCAGAATTCAGATGAGTTTAGAGATCTCCTAACATCTGTTATGTACTTTCTTTCCTCTGGTGTGCTCTCTCCAACAACCTGTTTTGAAGAGGAAAACATAGTGCGGCCTGCGTGAAAAAGCTCTCTTATCTCACGGCAACAGATGAGTGCAGTCTTTCACTCTGACCTCGTGTCGGTATCTTGTTGAATCCACCAGTCAGAGGCCAGACTGCTTTCCACAGTTCAGCTGAGTCAGGCTTTTTGAAATTGGTTGTGTTTGGCTTTATGGAAGATGGACAGCGGCAGCAAGTGACCAGCCAGCGAACCATCTGGTTTCAACAGGCTGCATCTCTGCTGCGTTCAACTCACAGTATTACAGCACCGCACTTCAGTCGGACAGAAAGTTTGGTGTTGTGTTGAGTGTTTATTATAATTAGAGAATTTCTGTTATTCCCGTTTGAAAAAAGACATTCGATAATCATCTCTGGTCGAACTATCTGCTCTCCGCTCTTGCTCAAAACCTGTTATGAAAGAGGAACTTGTTGCATGACTTAAACCTGTTGGTGCTTTGACTTTGACTCTTCGCCGGATGCCTGTAACTCCAAGACAATCTAGAATAATCCGATTATTTGACATTCAAACTTCTTTGGATGAAACAATCAGATAAAATGTGAAAATCAAACCAAATGCATCTCTCTGGTGTCCAGTGTTTGGTCTGGTTTCTGTTTCCTCTTGACCTAATTAGAGAGCTGCATAGTGGGATCCCCTGCTCAGAACATCTACACTGTCTGCTGCTGTGCAACAACAAACCTGTAATCTTAGAGCCCAGCTCAGACTATCTTAGATGCTCAGAGAGAGGTGCCACTGGGAGCTAGTATTAAGATAATAGAGAGGAATAGGTTGAAGTTCTGCATGAGTAAGTGCATTAAAGTAGGCTGCAAATACTTGTTTTATGCTTTTTGATGTTGGGCTCATGGGCAAAGCAGTTAAATCCTCATTTGCTATTTTACAGTGTGCTGGGATGTTTGAGCAGCGAGCAGAGCTCAGCATTTATGCATCACTGGTCATGACTTTATTTGTAACCTTCTTTGCATGGTGACTTAAGCCCTTTGACAATTTTTTTTTAAATATATATGGATAGAGAATTAAAGGTCTTCTCAAATTATCAAAACAAATGGCCAGGTCTGGTAATGGTTACATTTACATGCCCACAATGTTTTGCTCTTATTGCAAAAAAGACAATATTTCGGGCAAGATGTTTACATGGCAAATGATAATGAATATTCCAGCAATATTACGGTTTACATGGAGACCCTAACCATATTTCAGTGCTATGGAGGCATTTACTTCCTTTTCAAAGAGCAGTCATGTTGCTCCAGTGGTGTGACTTTGTTACAAGCCCTCTTCAAGGGTCAATATTCATAAGCATGAAGCCACTGGATACTTTTAATGAGGCGTCAGGATGTTTCCCAGCAGTGTTCCTAGTTACAAAACTCGATTGTCCTGACAACACACGAGGACAAGCTGTAGTCATGTTTGTGGTGACAGAACCAGTTAAGCTGAAGCATTAAAAAAAAACTAATATGAGCTATCATATGGGATAGGTTAGAGGGTTAGAAGAAAAGGTTAAATAGCTCATCAGTTCATCAAAACTGGGAGCACAGGTGAGACCAGAAACGTTTTTTTGTTTTTTCATCACTCTCACACCAGATGCAGTGATGCAACAGGATGTATGTCAACATTCCTCAAAAGCAATGTGAGTTTCTCCAACAGCTGAGCAGCTCTTGCTCAGTATTAAACTCCTACTATTGTAAAGTTTTTTAGTCATGTCAGGTGTTGCTATTCCCCTCATCTTTGCATTAGATTTTCATTCTAACCAGATGGCAGCATGTTAGTCATGGCCCAAACAGACAAAAGGAACACCTGGTGAGTTAATGTATGTATTTGTGTAGGGGCAGGAGGTTGTGCAGTTTAAAGTACCTGGCAGGTGTTCGCACAGACTTGTTACTCGCCCTACAGGTGATTACACTGCTGTGACTGCAGATTTGAATTCATCATCTTTCTAGTGCTAAGAGGTTAAAGCTGTTGTTTACTGTATATCTCTGATTGTACGGGAACTTTTTACCTAGTCTACGACCTTGACACAGGGTTTGCATTCAGACATACTTTAGGCAAGTAAAAAATAATGACGCTACGCTTCCCACAAAGCCTAAATCAAGGAGGCCAGCAGGAACAGCCCATGTGACAGCAGACACAATATAAACACTGGTGATGACGACCGAGCTTGACAGAAATATTTTCTAAAACTTTACAAGGATTTGCTGTACATGAGAGAGAGCAGAGGAGAAAGAGCCTGAGCACAGATTAAATGGTTTTTGCAATAGGCCAATGCAGCGAAGCCTCATTTAACAAGTAGGGAAAACAAAACTGTTCAAGCTGCATTAGCCGGAAGTGGGTCATGTGGAAGAGACAACAGCCCATCTGCTCCACTTTATGAGCACTGACTGATGAGAAAACTGGGACGAGCAGAGGTGTGATAATCATGTATGTAAACAGAAGCCTCGACACAGTCAGACTGCTCCTGGCTTGATTTACATGTGTGAAGTGAGTATAGTATTACATACCTGAAAGTCCAGTAAAGCAACAATGTTCTCATGTTTCAGTTCCTGTAGAAAACACAGAGAAAATCATTGTTTTTATTAGTATATTGTCCATCATGACAGTCCACTGGGGGCCCCCTGTAGTCTGCAGGAGGAACATTACTTTCATTATAACATTCTCATGTTGAAAGACTGGAATTCACCCAAAAGTATGGCTCCTCTCCAGCCCTAGATACTGAAATATTAAACACAACAACATGTTGTATTATCAGAACCACGTGATGCAATAAATAAATTATAACACTTTGAAATATCGAGTGATAGAAGAAACCAGCAGGGTAATGTGGATGTGGAAAGAAAGTGCTGCTTGGTTGTTTCTTACTCGGTTACTTGGTATTCCTTAAAAGTTTCTAGAACACATAGTAACCTAATAACTGCAAACATGAACTTTCTGTGGCTTACCTTGAGTATTTTGATCTCTTTACCCAACAGTGTCTGGGACTTGGCCAGGTTCTTCTTGTTTATGCACTTCACTGCCACCTCCCAGTCATGTTTCTACAAGAAAACATTACATCCAAATTAATTTTTTGATGGTAAAAACAAATGCAATGCAGTAAGTGGGGTATGTGTTACACTGCACCTTTGTATGGTCTATGTAGATGTCAAATTGGGTGCATTTTGAAGATGTCTCTGTGCAGTCTATTAATTATAATTTATATTTAAGGTGTCACATGTACCCTTTTAACTGTTGACTATTGTTGACTGTGCATTCCTCCTTCATGCAGTTGGTTGGAAAGATTTCTAAATAGATTTGGTCCTGATTACTTCATCCAGGGGGTCTAGTTAATTTTATAGAGCTGCCAATATGTAAGGATGGGCAATTATTCAAATTTACACTTAAAAAGAACCAATAGGAGTTAGCATATAACCAGAAAAAAACTGCTGTAGCTGCTATTAGCTAGTTAGCTAGTTAGCCCAGTTAGCCATGCAGATAGCAGTTCAGACTGGGAGCTCAGGGACCAGGGTAATGCCAGTGTTTACAGGAGCTTAGACGGTGTTAGCTGGTTAGCATGATTACCTCAGTAGATGTTTTCAACACAATACGTATAACACAGTGTCAAAACTGCTTTTTATTCACATTTGCTTGATATTTTTTGATATTCTTTTAAAGTTCTACATGCATAGATATTTGCCTCTTGATGACAGATGGTCTCTATGTTTGCCTCCTTCTTGCCCATTAATTTGAAGGGTTTCTAAATGGAATCTGGTGCTGATTACTTATCATCTGCTGAGCCTTATCAGCCAGGAGTTCTGGTTAGTTTTATAGAACAGCCCATAAAAACCCAATGCAGTGTCCTTTATCAGTGCAATTTCTTCCTTTACAACCTACTTGAATGTGATGCATTATGTGCTATCATATTCTGTTTCTGTGGAAGAAAATATATGCGTGCCAATCAACAAAGGCCAACATGTCCCCAGACGTGTTGATTTTGTCTCATCAGATGTGATCTATTGTATCACCAGTGTCTAAACAAATTACTGTGAAGCTGTTATAATTTATATGCTTTCCCTCCAGGTACAGGACATGTTCCAACACGTTCATCAATGGTTTCAGTTTGCAGCTATCTAATGGAAACACATATGAAGGCTGCTCTACGTTATCTGCACGCATCATCTGCATTATAACCCAGCCAAAATATAAAGACCCACTCAAAGTTGCCATCCATGGATTTAAAAACGGTGTCGTGTGTACTTACAAACTACTTTTTTTTTTTTTGCTTTTGTTTAGCATTGTAACCATTAACTGTATGTCATTTTAGGGAACATCCTGTGTGCTCACCCAGGCCTCTTAAGGCCGTACAATGAAAACAAACAATACAGGCGGCCAATAAAATGCAAATCACAAACTAATAACACACTAAAAGCACACACAGGACGTTTAATTTCGTAGTTATTTGACTAAATATGTTTTCTTTTTTTAAAACACGCAATGAAAATATTGGACGAGGATAATACCCACCTCTCGGTTCCTGCCTTTGAAGACGACAGCAAAAGCGCCATGTCCTATCAAGTCCTTCCGACTGAACTCAAACTTCCCCACCGTCTCCATCCTCGTGCCAAAGTGTGATTTTAGTGGTTTTCACTGCAGTGACCAGGAGGCCTCAGGGCACCCTTCTGGTTAGCTCCTTCCTCCTCTGTCAAATAGGGACAGCAGCAGCAGCAGCGGCAGAGATGTTCACCCCCTCGTTCACTTGCCATGAGCTGCCTTCCTGACAACAACCTGTCCTCTTCTCTCATGTTCGGACGGACACGTTTTGGAGTTGGACTCCTAACAAAGCCGCGTGCTGTCTTCCATCGAAAGTTGGCGAACTTCACGGACGTCGGGAGCAAAACGGACGACTCCTGTTCGCTGTGGCTATCTCCGACGTGCCACCTTAAACAGCAGCTCTCTGCGTGTTGTTTGTATACAGGAGCTCCTCACTTTGTCGTCCACGCAGCGAAACACGCACACGGCCGAGTGTGCAGAGGAAGTTAACGATGTCTGATAACCAGCCACGACTCTACAAGTCCGCCGTGTTTCCGTGCAATTGGTAGCTTACGAGGGCCGAAAAGTCACAGCATCGATGGTCCCAACAAAGCAGACGGCTTCGAGCCTCGGCTGCACAGCGCATGCGCAGAGCAACTACAGCTGTTGGTCTGACGTCTGAGCACCAGAGGGTCGTAAAATGACAGCAGCCTGTGACGTGAGGTTTGTTTTGGCTTCAGCAAGACCAACTTGCTCAGATTAGACTTGAGGCCCTACCAACACTGTGGAAGATAATGGCATGTTACACGCCTGTGTGTGTTTGTATATGTGTGTGGGATCAAACATACAAACACACAATGAATTGTAGGGGGGAAAAAAACGATAAACGTGGGACAAAAGGTGCAGTAATCATAAATACGCAGTAGAAAGAGGCACTGAGCCATCCTTTTTTGTAATAAAAGGGCACTATGTAGCTTTGAGCTGAAGTTCAAACTTAGAATTGTAATATGTACAATATTAATTAAGTAATAATTCAAACTCATAAATATTATGTCCAAGAGGAAAATAAGGCGCCCAAAACACTGATTAAATCTAGGGTCCGCAACATATAGCTAAACAGAGTAGAACAATATAAAATTGTGTTGTCCTTTAAAGCTAGGGTCTGTAATGTTGTTCAGAAACACATTTCGTTATACTTGGTGAAATGGTCCCGCTATCCTAAGAGTAGTCAATACATTATATATTCAGAAAAAGGAACGAAAATAATCAGACCTCTGTGGCAGCTGCAGGACTGAGAAAAAGCTGACCAATCCATGCTTTTCGGCCCGAATAGCTCGGATTGGTCAGATGCCTTCATGTCTCATTCTGCCTGCGCCCCTCTGTCCATCCCTGCTCCGCGCATGCACACGTCATGTTTCACTGATGCCGGAAATATTAAGCACACTCCTCTGCAGAAATACCAAGTTGCAGGAGAAGATGTTCATTTGGTTACAATGGCAGAGAAAATGCAGCCAGCATTACTTGTTACAGCTTACCCCTCTAAAAAGGCAAGGAAAAGAAAGCCTAAGGCAGAAATGGCTGGACGAAATTGGCTCTGGATAAAGAAAGAAGTCAGACCTGAGTCAACATCGGTGCGGCATTTGAGCGGTGGAGACAACTGGGGCATGTGAAGGGCCTGAAAAGTGATGCAGAGGTTGCTCTCTTCCTGTTTGACAGGTAATGATTTGTTTTGTTTCAGGGGGATTTGATATTGTCATGACATATGTAAGGTTTGCCAACTTGGCTAGTTTGTAGCTCGTATTAGCCCAATGCTAACGTTAGCTTCTTTGTGTGTTGTTTTTAGCCACTAGAATGGCTAATGAGTCGGCCGGTTTCCACTGGATAGGGGTCTCTGCGTTGCGGCTCCGACCCGGTTTTGCTCCGCCTTCTGGCAGTCCCCACTGGTTGTGGTTTGAGTCCGCCACGGCGCAGTATGTTAGACAGCGTGCCTCACGATGTGTGCTGGTGTCAACACGGAATGTTTTATTTTGAAAAGTAACATACAAAAGTAACATAGGCTACAGAATTTCATGTTTTAATGGTTTGACAGATTTGCACACAGGGTGGGCTAATAATTGTCAGTTATTAAGGATTACTTGATAAAGATTTTGTAGAAGTCTTTACATATGTCAAAACTAAAATTCTAAAAACTGACTATAGATATACTGACTGTCTTCTACTGCAGCCTATATAAAAGTGAGTTACTCCTAACAAGTTGGCAGTTTTGTTAATGGTGACCTAACTAATTATTTTTTTTTATTTCTTAATAATGACAATGTAGTTATTTATTTTTATTAACATTAAAAAATGGGAGCCTTTGAGTGGGTGCTTCTCTTGCATTACAAGAGCAAAGTCCTTCATGTGGCCTTTGATTAAAAAAATAGCAACAACATACACTTGCACAAAACAAGAGGCTTTCCACATATTATTGAATACACACAGCACACCTGTAGTCTATGCCAGTCCTGTTTTGTAAACTTAATCTGATTAACCATCTGTAAATACTGAATATGTAAAATGCATTTTATTTGCTCTTTAAATAGAATAAATTATGCAGAATTATGGCAAATGAGTAGGGAAGTGAAAGGCAAAGAGGAGAGAGAAGACAGAAAAACTGACCGTTGTGAGGATGAGATGGCAGCTGAAAGAGGTCGAGGTGATGGGAGGAAATGCAAGACAAGATGGGAGAATCTTTAATTGTAGCAGCAGCTATCAGTGGAATATTACTGCTTATTCAGATTAGCTTTCAGATTAGATGACATCTTTTAAATCTATAGAGCGCTTTCCTAATTATTATGATAGCCAGTAATATGTATCTAGTAGCTGACCCAGCACTGTTTGTGTGTAATCCTTTTTTTCCTATTAATAAAACCACTGTGTCACAGAATGAGTTAAAGGAGGATTGCATGTCGAGCTCAGACTCAAAATGATTAAAACCAAAATGCAACAAAACATGCCAAAATATAAAAATGTGTATATAGACTGTTTCAGACAGTCCAGATATTGTTATATCACTTTTTATATGGAAGGAGGCAATACCATGTTCCCTTGATTAAAATTTAAACATGACCTCAAAATGTGTTTTTATATAACTCACCACTAGGTGGAAGGACAGCCTATCATTATCATCATAATCATCATTATCATCATGATTACTATTATTGGCATCATGATGGGCTTCAGTGAGGGGAGCTTCCATCACCAGGTGAAAAATCAGCTTTACTTGTGGATGCCAACTTTGCATAATTATTGTAGCTTTTCGTAATGAAGTAGGATACATATGAGGAGGAGATGGGAAAAAATGCAGTACAATTTGAAATTCAAAGTTGAGCAGACAGAGAGAGAGAGACAGAGAGAGAGCAAGAGACATCCAACGGGAAATGAAAAGGGTTAGGACGGTAGAATTGTGGCAAATAAGTAGGGAAGTGAAAGGTAATGAGGAGAGGGAAGACTGTTGAATGTTTAAATAGAGAAAAATGACAGCTGAGAGGATGAGACGGCAGCCAAGAGAGGTTGAGATGATGGGAATAAATGCAAGACAAGACGGTAAAATCTCGGAATAGATGACAGCAGATGGAAGATGAGATCAATGAAAAAACTATGGCTATAGGAGGGAGGGCAGCAAGATCTGCAGGGCTATTTTGAGAGGATAGTAACCAACACTTACATTATGTGTGAAATATATCCAAATGGTTCCAGTAATCTCAATTTGTGTCACTATCCAGCATTATGTAAGCTGTGTAATTGCCGTTTGATCAACTTTTAGTTCTTCAGAGCAGGCAACTTTTCAAGGGCTATTTCAAGTCATGAAAATAAAGGCCCTTCAAAATGAGGTAGAAAAGAAGAAGAGAAGTATGAGGACATCTCTTCACTTTATTCCAGTTTAACTTCCTTCATCGTTCTGATCATAGAAACATCAGGTTTTCATTAGAAAGCATCTATAACATTTACAACAAAGTACAGAAAAATGTGCATTTATAACTCTTCTGTGTTGTTTACATTACTGTAACGTAAAGAGTGTTTTTCCAGGCATGACACTAATGATAATTTGGTTAAACTTCACAAGGTGCCCAAAAATGTAAGAAGTTACTTAGGAGCTAGTAAGGATTGAATCAGGGAATTAATTGAATAGTGAAATGAATAGTTAGAGTAATTACAGATTAACTGTGATTGGAGGACTATAGCCAATAATAATGAGTTATTACAATACAGAGTGGGAGATACAGTATTGATGAATCATTAGGTAATGATTAGTTCATAAATATGTATAAGAGTAACTAATGATTAAGTGATTAGTAATTAAGAGTGAACCACATAACTATTCAGTATTAACTTTACTTCACTTTACGTGAAGGTGCACAAGAAGAGTAAATAATGATTAAGTAATTCACAATGTATGAGTCGACACTTGTGCCATGTATGAGTCGACACTTGTGCCTCTAAATAACTGGTTCACAGTTAATCAGGAACAACTCATGAAGAAAGTGGACAGTATGTCGATTCACAGATATTTATGAACTAATCATTACCTAATGATTGAATAATATTGACTCTTTCAGTCTGTTCTTCAGTACGTCATTATCAATGTATAGTCTTCAAGTCATTTCTGAGTCATTCCTTACTCGCTTCATGTGTGTATCCTATTGTAAAGTGATACCAAATTGTCATCAGTTTCATGCCCACAACATCACTTTATATGTTACATTCTACCAACAACACAGACACTTAATGCTTAATGCCTAATTGTCTTTCAGTCTACTTATAAATCAAAGACTCTCCATTTTATGCAAAACTTAATGAAAGGGTCTAACATAAGCCATATTTGTTATATTTGGTCAGACCGGTTGACACATTTCTGACAAATACAGATGACTTAATTATCAGACAATGTCCTTGAGAGAAAAAGTCTTTCCACAGCCAGGTGCAGATGATAAATGTGCACATAATTTAGTACAGCAACAACAGCAAGGAGACTGTGATATGAATTCATAACATAAAATTAAAGCGTTTCAAAGTGAGGAGTGTGTTGTTCAGTGCAGGTATAGTGAGAGCTGTGAAACCATTTCTGTACATAACACATTCATGTATCAAAACTGTGTCATTTTAAACACTTGGATGCTGATGGACTTTGCAGATTCCCCTTACACACCAATCATTTGTGTTGCATTGAAAGCACTTTGTGTATATTAAAGGACCAGAGGAGGGCAGTAGAGGACTGCACAAGGGTGCATGTTTCTAGGCCTGTGATCACGTTTCTTATTTTTTTAAGCACTGTCAATCAATTAATGAAACCAAGAAGTATTACAAGTTTATACTTAAGTTCATTATGTAATTTAACCATTCATTCCATCTTAGTCTTTGGATGTTTATTTTCCTTATGGAACAATTATGGAAATATTGTACTTAGGAAATGTGAGTCAGCGACAGTAACATGACATACAGTATATCTGGAAACATGGAAACGTCAAAAATTGTTTTAGAGGTTGACTTGAAGTGGACACGCATATATTAATAAAACACATCTATTATTCCATTGAACATGACTGTTTTGACACGCAGCAGAATTTCCAGTAAGATCGGCAAGAAGCATCCCATTCTCAACCCACTCTCACTGACAGTCAAACGTCAAAGAGCTATTGCGTCTTACCTGACATCAAGTCTGATGGCAGCCAGTCATTGTATAACACTGGTGCAGTATTGTCCAACAACACTGGTGCATGCTGTCATGAATTAGTCATGGCCATATTCCTGAGCCAGGAATCAGTCTGCATTCACAGTGCTGTGCTGGTCTACATAATGATGCACCGCTGACAACAAGCTGCAGGTATATGCTCATGATGTTCTCATGTATATAAAACATGCTCAGTCAGTTTCTACTCCATTACTCTTCAGTGTGTTGGAAGTTACACTGTATGCGGGACAGTTGGTGTGCTTTGCTGTAAGCGGCCCACCAGCTACCATCGCAGGTGTCAACTCTGCAGGGGTTTGCTCTGGCTCTGAATATTTTAGCTGCTCTGTGGTTCCCTCAGAATGATTGATTGGTTCTCCCTGGTCGCATTAAGTCTCTCCTGGTGACAGTTGGTGCAAAGGCCTTGAGGTGTTCTCTCTGGTTAGAGAAGAGTCTATAGCCAGCGGGGTCCCAATATACTTCCACACTGCAAACTTTATCTAGGTTGTCTGCTTAACTATGGTTCCACTAGAATATTTACACACAACATACAAGACATTAAATTCCCCCCCCCCAACACATATTTAACCACACCTACCACACACACACACTCCCACACATACACAGCGGTTTCACAACTCATCATATCCATGCAAGGACATATTGACCTGTTTATCAGGGCACACTATATGGAGCCATGTTTAACCATACTAATGATCACTCAAGGGACACCGTGCATGTAGAAAAGAACATAAACTTACATGCATATATGAAGTGATGCTATACGTTATTCGGTGTAAGCATTAGGTTTTACTGTCATATTTTTTCCATTGCAAGAGCAAAAGCAACATTCTGTGACCTCTTATTCTACCTATATTTAATTATCTTAAACATTTGCGAGTTTCTAGTATATCAATTTATTTCTATCAAGTTGTTTCTGTAATAATGGGTCCTGAGAGAGAGAGAGAGAGAGAGAGGTGTTGTTTATCTGTATTTGTGAGATCCTAGAAGTGAAAGCCAACTTACTGGACCTCATATAGCACATCATTAAATTTTAGTGTAGAGACTTAGTTCAGTTGTGTGTGTGTGTGTGTGTGTGTGTGTGTGTGTGTGTGTGTGTGTGTGTGTGTGTGTGTGTGTGTGTGTGTGTGTGTGTGTGTGAGGACATTTGACCTGATAACAAACAGCATTACAGGGATTTAAGGACCCTATGGGGACAAAACATGGTCCCCACAAGTTGAGGTCAACTATTTACAGTTAAGATTTGTTTTAGAAAAGGATACGGTTAGAATAAAGGTTTCATTCAGGCAAATGGTGGTAGATTTAGGATAATCTGTCAGTTAACCACCTGAAATAACATTTCAATTAAACACCTTTGATGCAGCTAAATGCTAATCATATTAGCAAGAATGTCAGGTTACTTTTTTCTTTAGCACATGAACCACTATTGCAAATATATATTTCCTCTATGCAATTCCTTGCAGATTATATTAAAAGAAAATATATGTATCTGTACTCGATTACATTTAAAATACTGTGCGATAAGGTTGTAGTTATATGATTGTAGTCAGGGATTACATTATTACATTTTTGATTTTGTCTAATAAATATGCACTTTTTACAAAGATTGCCGATGTAATTTGTATTCAGTGGCTGCCTACCTTTCATTTGAGCTACATACTGTGTGCATTATAAATCAGGTTTAGTGAGAAAAATGTACTTTTGATACTGAGGGCCTCCAAGGCCTTTTAACAGTTAATATTGAGTGTTACTGTGCCTTAAAATTTCAATTGTTTTAATATATTTAAGGAGAAAAAAAGATATTAATCCATCTTTATTTTTGTGGCTCTTGTGGTATAAGATTCAATTACTGTTTTTTTTATAATCCAATGTGTTATGTTAATTATTATAAAAATTGCCATGTAATTTGAATTCAGTAGTTAAAAGTGAGCTCACCCAACTCTGTTGCTCCTTTGGTCCTCAGTGTAACCACTTTCAGCTACATACCTTGTGCATTATAAATCAGGTTTAGTAAGAAAAATTTTCTTCTTTGACCAAGAGCCTCCAAGGCCACTCTCTACACAGTTTATATCAAGTGTTGTGACACTGTGCCTTAAACTACCCACCAGGCGAAAAAGTTGCACAGTCGGTTGGTCGCCGCATTTTCATGTCGAATGATGGCACCAAATCTTGCCATGAAGGTCGCAGCTTGTTCGAACTCATCTCCTCGCTGAAATGAACTTTTTGGACTTGATCAGCATAAGTTTTGTCTGCATAGTGCATTTCTATGCTCGAGTGTGTCATCCCAGCCAGTAGGTCATGCCAGATAATTAAACTGAGAAGCTGAGGGAAATTCAATACACTCTATTACAACTCAGGGAGCCTTGGACTCAGGGGAGACTTTGGTATTCATAGACTGAGTATAAAGCTTTTCTACAGCATCAAGTAGCTCTATTCTGAAACACAAGTTGTTGAACAACTTCAGTGGTTCCACATTAGAAATCATAAAATTGAGTGAAGGAACGCTGCAGGAAATGTTTCCCCAAAAAAGCAAAAAATATTCATTGACTAGCACTGCACTCCTGAAGCATTCACTGAAATGTAATAGGCAACAAGTCTGAAGCCTACATTCCCCACAATGCCTCACAAACAGCAACAGTTGGGTTAGAGATTCAGGTGTGTTATGCTAGCAGAGGCTAATTCAGCCTCAAGCTTGCTAGCATCAAGCACAGACGAAGACTGAGTTCCACACCTCACTTCTGAACCTGAATCTTCCAACACCCAACAGTGCTGACTCAAGTGGCATCATTTGAGGCACTTCATCAAACTTTGTGCGACTCAAACAAAAACACAACTGACACAACTTTGTTCATGTATACAGCCGTACTCTTGAACAGACTTGAGCTGGAGCTGGAATTTCGGTGGCTGCCAGCCATTATTAATCTGAAACTGTAGCAACTGGTGTCAGGAAGCTAAATTGTTAACATGCAAAGCAGTACACCTTGTTTGTTTGTTTTGGTGCCTTAATGAGTCACGTCCACCTGCGTTGCATGTTTAGATAGTAAATGAGACCAGTGAGCTTTTAGACAGTCGGGTTGTTGCTGTTTTTATCTTGGCTGGATCGAGGGGCCTCGGGGGCATTTCCCAGTCATCACCTGATAAAACGTGTCAGTTTGCTGACCAGAGAGAGGACAGACTGGATCAAGGGTGTCTGTGCTCTCATGTGTTTGACTTTTCCGAATACTGTTGCTCACTTTCTATGTATTTCACAACATCATGAATCTGAGAAGCCTCTCTATGCCCCTCCTCACATTATGTGAAGAGACTGAGACTGTGCTTATGCTTATTCTGCTATTCTTGCTATCTCCTTACATAAAGGAGATCTTTCATGCTTTTCAGATATTTGTCCTTTCTTTCCGTGTTCTTCTGCAGTGGCGGACACAAGATGTTGGAGGGACAGGGGTGGATTTTTTTTTTTTTTTAAATTTTGTAGTCTGGCACAAGCTCACAGAAAGTTGTAATTTGAGGGCACTTTGCCCCATTTTTCCTACTGGATGGTCACCTGGGAGGACACTAGTTACCTTAGGGTCATGCAAGGGGCCACTTCCGTTCACTCCATTTACTCTGTGACATCACACAGTGTCACCACTTCACACTTTTGCATAATTGGTGCCCAGCAGTTAGTTTGACAAATCATTCATAAAAATGGTGAGTTTTCTTTAAAATATTCACAAGATAGGAACTTTCAATCAGTATCAAATTTGAGTCAATGGGTACAAATGACCTGGAAGCTATTGAAAAAAATGTGTACCTATGGAAAGTGAATGGGATGGATCACATGAAATTTGATGTGTCAGGACCATTGCTCCCCCAGAAAGTGTCGAGGAGCCCGTTTCAGGCCATTTGTAGTTGACTGGTACCTATCATGTAGTGACACTTTTTTTGATCTCATAGTTGGACTTGGTTTGGGTTTTGGGGAAAATCCTCATTTTTGGGTCAGGTGTGCAGGCCTACTGATCTGGGCAAGGACCTTGTGAGGATGACATGGGTCTATGGGTGAATGAAGTGAAAGAGGGGTTGGCTCAGTGGCAGGGGCACCTGTCCCTTGTGTGGCCCTCTGGAGGGAGCCAAATAGTTTTTTGGGGCGATGACGTCTGAATGGAGAGTGAAACTGGCTGAGTGTATCATGGAGAGAAATCAGTTGGTAAGCTCAGTGTCATGGCGCCTGTACCTTGCGCAGGAGACCTGGTCTCAAGGCCCTTGTCCCCCACACCAAGGAGGATGCCTTGTAAGCTTTTGGGTGGTGAAGTCTGGTGTGGAGGAGCGAATAAGCCTATGATGTAGTGTATGATGGAATTTATAAATGAGCTGGTTCAGCGACACAGTGCCTGTCCCTTGTGTGGGGGACCTGGGTTCAAGCCAAAATTCCCCCGCGCTTAGGAGGACACCTGTGTGTTTATGTGGGAGTAACAAGCAGTTGGGGAGATGGATCAATGGTAACAAATCAGGAAAGGCTGTACACGGGCCCCAACCCACTGGTGTGGTGACATCAATGGGCAGGGTGCACATTAGGCGACACAGAAAGGATGTTTCAGGCCATTTGGAGTCGACTGGTACCTATTTGTAGTGACGCTCTTTTGGGTTTAATAGTTGGATCTAGGGTTAGGTTAGAGGCAGAAAACTGAAGTCGGTCAGGGACCGATATTTCCTTGACAAGTGGTGATTTTTTTTTTTCTTGAAAATATCCATGAAAAAAATAGAAATTCCACTAAAATCAAATATAAACAGGTGTCTCACATTCAACCAGTGCAGGAAGACGGTTCTAACAACAGACGTCAGGCACGGACGTGATGCTTCTCTTCAAACTTTCTAACTCAAACGGACGCTCCATTCCTTCCCGCTGAATCCACCAGCTTGTGTGGGCAAAAGTCGAAATCACTTTGACCTTTTGAGGAATGTGACGGTGGAGGGCTGCCAGAGCCCAGCCTGACAAGTCTGCCGAAAAGCGTCTCTTGCCATGCAAGCTCGAACCAGCTCCGTCTCCGGACCCCCGCCTCGACCTCGCTGCCATGCATCAACACTGCGGCGGCGGAGGTGGAGACCTCTTGACAGCATTACTTCTCCACAGCACAGTGACTGTGGGAAGAGCTGCTCCTCGGTGCATGCTCACACAATTGCACTTGTTTTTTAACACTGTTTAACAAAAGAGCCCGTGGGTCAGTTCCTCAGCACCGGCTATTTGCATTGCATTCCCGCTTATCTTGAGCTTGGCCTCTGTCTGCCAAGGGGCCACACACAGCAGACTGAGTTTTTCTTGAGCATCGATTGTTTGAACACCCGCAGAAACTTTTCCTCTGTGCTGACTTCTTTTGTAATTAGAAAATAACCCACCGCAGTTATCTATTTTCCTCCATATGTTATCCGTAGCTGCCAAATGTCTGTTACATCTGTCTGCCTGTGCGCTTATTTCACTTTAATTTCCTCCCCTGTTTCTTAAATTTCTCTCTCTGCCCGTCTGCTAAAACCCAAACATCATCATCCAAGCTGTATCAGTGATTTCATAAGGGTTTCTGCCAGATGTTCGTTACATAACATGATGATTATTGCTCATTTGCATGACATTTTATGAAATATACAAGGACAAAAGTAAAACACATCACGCCTGATGAAATGAATTGTGGATTTTGTGTTTGTGTCTGTAATATGATCAGTTCTGACTGTGCAGCAGGACACCAAAGTCACAGTGCAGAGCCTCAGGAGACGTTATGTTTTTTCTTTGCTTTCTTTTCTCTTTCTTATTTGGGATGTGTGATATGGGGTTTTTTCAGCCAATACCAATAACCGATAATAATTCCACATTTTAAAATTAAGTTCATAACCTGTTGTTTATGCAGCCCTGAGGGTCAGAGGGCTCAGATGTAGCAGGCAAAGATGGATGAGTTATTATTCATAGCTCCAAACAGATTTATTGTTTTAAACTCGTAGACTTTTCCCCCTCTCCGAACACTTGTGTATCGCCAGAGACGGTTGTGCTGTCTTCTTCTGAACTTGAAAAACAATGCTCACTCCAGCGACGACTGGGCGGTGTTGTCTACATTAACGTGACTCTACGCGGGTGCAGCAGCTCTTCTCTGTGTTTTTTTGGTTGGCTGGCAAATCAACTAAAGGTGCATACCGCCACATACAGTGTGTAAACGCTGCACTTGCTGAGGCAACAAAAGCAACTTGGCTTTGTATTATCAGTGCTACTTATCGGCTATTATTTCATCATCTGCTGATAACTGATAATGTCAATTTTTCATTAGCGATGCATATTGTGCATCCCTAGTTCTTATGCATGTCAAAGGTCTTTACAGTTAAAAAGTCCAACGGGAGCTCCCCCCTTCCCACAGAAAACTCTGCTCCTGAAATGTCTCGTCAGTAGTCCAGCCTTTGACCTTGTGACCTACTGACGTCACTAAATTACATATTTGCATAATTTGTGCTTGTATTACATTGGAAGCTGAGAACACGACTGAATAATGACCAAATAAACTGAACAAACAAAGTGACCTTAAAGGACGAACACGATTTAATTCTGTTTTACTTTGTTTACGTGTGGTGGACCCTGCCACCTTTCTGGCTTCAATGTTTTTGTCATAGGGCCTTGATTGAAAAAAGATTTAGAGTTTGTATTATCACCTCATTAACATTGTAAATATTGAAATTCCGAGTTTGAATTACTTCTCCAACACTACGCAGTGCCCCTTTAAAACAAACAAACAAACAAAAAACCCTATTCTGGTGGTAACCCAAAATAAAACATGAGTATAATGTGTCTAGTTTGATGATGCAAACTTCATTCACTTCAAATACGTCACCAATTTACGTCACCGAGTGCCAGTCAAGACCGAGCCAGGTTGTGATTAATTAATTTAAGCCAGTGAATGTTGGACCACTGATAGAAATGTAAGGCCTCTTCCTGAAAACCATCACTTTGAATTAAACAGCTCTATTAAAAAACACAATTGGAAAAATGTCGATTACACTTCACCTGCAGACGTTTCCAATTCCAACAATTAGGTTTGGTTGAAGTAGCAGCTCGAATAGGATCAGCTGGACACACTGCCGAAAAGTGACCCTGTCCCGCTGCATGCGCCCTCGGGAGCAAGTGCTCCCCTCGGTGGCCCGCCGAGACACACCAGTTAATTAACACCACTCGAGTGTGTCAGGAGGAGGGAAGAAATATTGCTGCTCTTAGCGGTGTCACACCCCGGGCCTGCAAGGCGTGACAAAGGGGAGATGCGGGTGGAATAACAATGGATCCTTTTTCTAGCCAACATGATAATAAATTATGAGCATTTAAAAAAGAAAAAAAAGGGAAAAAAAAAGGTATATTGAAAAGAACAACCTATTACAGCAAAACACCACAGCGATTGTGCTGATGCGTGTAATCTCGGGGCCCAGAATATAGAAAGGAATTGTAAGCGGGGACGACAGAAATAATGGTTGAACTTGTTTCACCTGAAAACTCACTGAAGTTTGGTGTGCGTCACCTGAAAGAAGTCGCCTCTCACCTCTTTGTTAATCTAATTGCTGTGATTTTGAAGAGAGGGCGAGTCGGTGACTGACTTGTGGTATGCACTCATCTTAGTTGTTTGCCACCCACAAAGTCCTCTCTGATGTCAAACCAAGTCGTATCCACACCGCTGAGTATTTTGTGAATTTACGTAACGTTACCTCTCTTGATGTCTCTCCCCTGAAAGAAGTGTGGGTGCCGGCGAAAGCTGCTCACGAGGCCGAGTCTGAGCGAGGGTGCGTGCTGTGGTTGACGTGACGTGGTTTGTATTCCCGATGAACAGCAGTGACCATCACAAGAGGAGCCCCGCTTATAGAACATCAGTGATGGAGAGCAGCTCCCCAGTTGGTGTCTGCAAGCTGTCATGCTACCTTCATCTGTCTTCAAGCCCGGGCTTGTTTTCAATGACACTAAATAATTACACAGTTGCAGCCGAACACCGAGCACACCACATACACATTCATGTGACCACAGTCAGCCCACAGAGTCATTCAGAGTCTTTTTATTTTTCTACAAAAATATTTTACATTAGAAAACACACCTTGAAATATACACAGTCCGCTTGGTTTTTTTTGCACTAACCATGGAACGTCTCAACTCAAATATATCTGTGTCTATATTTAAACTGTAGGTAAATATATCAGCAAGAATAAATCTGAAACGCTATGCGGTGAGGTCTGCGTACCGACGTCACCAGAAGGAGCTTGGATTCGATGAGGGAGGTCGTCCGGCGGTGAGGAGAGAGAGAGAAAAAAAAAAAAGGCCCTGTGAACTATAATCTGATCAAAGCAATATGGAATCACAATCTATCCATCATTACAAAAAGATACAACAAAACCAATACTGCATCTGATAATGGCGGAGCAATGCTTCTGAGGCGGGGCTGACAGCGATGAATTCATGGAGACGCATGAGCAGCGTAGCGTGGGAGGTGCAGGTAAGGGCTTTAAGCTAATGGCGTTAAGGAAAGTGGCGTTGAGAAGCGCTCAGCTGTCTGTCGTAATGGAGACACTAATAGGCCTCAGCTCCCAGCAGCTCAGCGAGCCCCATGTACTGGATGGTGTTCGCCTGTCTACCTGTTAACAGCCCAGGCTGCCATTCATCTTACCTGTCGACATTCACGCCAACCATTCATTTGTCTGTTTGTCAACATCCCATGGGGCCATTCATCTGTAAACCCACCTCTCTATCTACACTACATCCCAGGGTGCTCTTCACCTGTCTGCTGAGATACATGCCGGGCTGTCAGTCACCCGTCTGACTACAGTATCAATATATGGAGTGTCATTCTTTGCCCTGGTTTGAGTCTTTCAGGCGACTCCTCCTGTCGTGCTGAATTGAAATGGTGACTCTTGTCGTTCACCTGTCTACCTGTTAACATCTCCGGAAGCCATTAAACTGTTGACGATCGACATACTTCCCCAGGGACCTGTCTACATCCCACGATGTCATTCATTATTGCTGTAAACTTCTTCTACAAGAAAAAAAAGCAATTTTTATGGGTGCTGTTGGGACTGCTGTTGTATATCATGCGAACATATTTCTGAGCAGTCCCGAGCAACTACCGCCCTTGCAAAAATGAGACAGTTAAGCCATTCAAGGGGAAACTGAGGGATAGAACTTGTGGTTCTGTGTCACTGAAGTTGTAACACACTCTACTAGCATTGATGTTACCTCTGCCATGGAGGGTATGCTTTCACCTGTGTCCATTTGCTTCTTGGTTGGTTTGTTGATTTCCATGAAACTTGGATTGAAGATGGGTCTCGGCCCAGAACAGACCCCAGTAACTTTTGGTGCTGATCCAGACATTTTTTTTTCACTGTCTTTAATATCATAAGATAAGGAGGTTTTTGGCATTTGTGTTAATATCTCAGGGCATAATGCATGGATCCTGATGAAAAGAAATTGACCATATGTAGGCGGCTGGTATCTAGATCTAGTAATCATGAAATATGATGCTGTAATGGGTGTGATTGTGAAGTGATACAGGGCCATCAAGACTTGAGTGAATTAAAGGGTGCCTTGGCAGGGGTATGCGCTCTACAGAGTGCCATTGTAGTTGTCAGTGGATTGATAGCTACATGATATATTGTAGTATGATTATATGATAAGGTATGTATGTACTACCCATATTGCAAGGCGCTTTAGATGACCATCAAATGGCATGTGAAATAAATAACAGCAAAATAATAGCAAAAACATAACAATTGATATTTATATGAACAAAATGTTCCAGTTTGTATTTAGACTGTCATAGCGTCCACTGGCCCTCCACCAAAGAGTCTCTTGATTGATGAGACTCTTCTTGTCCCGGGCTTGGTCATCATAGCAGTTCAGAGCGGAAGGCCAGTGAGAGCGTCCAGAGAGGTGGCAGCAGCCACACGGGAGACGGGGAGGGGCGGGCACCTAAAGGTGAGGCGGTGTCCGAGGTGCAGGAGCACACCTCGTATCCGTTCTCTGCGTGGTCCGGGTGTTGGTGCACGTTGCCTTTCGTCTCCGTGCTTTTGGGCTCCACGTCCGGAGAGTCCGACTGCATCTCAGTGCACAGGAGCCAGTCTTTACCGATGAGGCGGGGGAAACCGGCCTCCACCTCCATGTCGCTGCTAGGCACTCGCCAATACTCCTTCCCCTTGAAGAAATAGGATGAGCCTTCAGGGGGAGAGAGAGAGAGGCCAAAGAGAGAGAGAGAGAGAGAGAGAGAGAGAGAGAGAGAGAAAAAACTTATGTATTTGCCAAGGATGCAAATTAAGTTTCAAAATAAAGGAAACATATTTGCAGAATCATTGAGAAAGTATATTGAAAACTAATTGTTCTTTTGCTGCTTCTTACAACCTGTTTTTCTTCCCTTCAAGTATCGTCCTCCTTTCAGCACATTTCTTATCCATCTCTTGGACCTGTGATTTCTCATTCACTGTTCACAGAGTGAGTTGTCACTGCACCTCTTCACTTTTCTCTCCTTTCTGCATCGCTCTGTTTTTTTCTCTTCTTTCTGGGCTTGTGGATGTGGCCTAGAGGCAGATACGGGCTTTGATGTGGCTCCAGTATCCTCCAGCCCAAAGGTGTGCTGTATGTGAATTTGTGTGTTCTTGCATATACACTATGTTTTACGTCTTTTCATAGAATAACCCACCCACACACACACACAGCCACCCACACACACACACACACACACACAATAAAGCGCTTGGAGCAGGACCTCTGAAGCTGGCGGGAGCTCAGACACAACACAGACCTCTTAACACCTGACAGGGAAAAGAGGCTTCCACACATTCAGCTGGGAGTTGCTGCAGGGGAGAGAGGTGATGTTGCCTCGCTCCCATGGAGAGTGGCCTGAAATAAGGACTGAGTACCTCCTGCTAATTAGCTGTTTTCGTGCCAGTTTTGAACTACAAGTGTGTTATCAAAGCCTAATCTGTACAGCCAAATGGTGGAGGCATTCATTAAAGGGGATTTGCTTGGTAGAGGCTGCCAAAATAAATGCAAGTTAAAGCAAACAGTGCTAATCCCTTTGGGAAGGTAATATATACTCAGCATCTGACCTATTGTGATTGCTTAGGAACAGCAGGCAACCTTTCTCCAGCACCTGGGGACCAACTCCGGATAAAGTCCTTGTCTAGTCAAAGGAAATGTCAGGACCAAGCCTGTATAAAATGTTTAATGCTCCTTTTCTTACACAAGATGAATTCAATATTCAATATTGTCTCTGCAATTGTTCAGTCTATAATTGAATCACCCTTTAAACTTTGATTTATACCACAACAGATCTCTTAACCCAAGGCCCAAATCTGTATTACTGTCCATTAGCTTCAGATATTCATTTTCAGGTTATGATGATGGCAATTAAGTCTTCCTTGAAATATTTTGTGCGAAGTTGCATTTATGAGCATTCCAAAGAATTTTTCTCGGTCATGACAGAACAGTAGCTCAACTAACAAGTGAAATCGATGAGGTGCATTTTTTGGTACCATGAACGAGGTCATATCAAATCAAATCAAATCAATCTTTATTTATATGGCGCTTTTCATAGCCTAACCCCTAACCCCTCCAGACATGGACAGAGACATACACAGTCATACACACACTCACACATAAAAGTGTCATGACGAATTACCTCAAGCTGAAGAGTCATCGAACTAGAATATAAATAGTTTATTAAAGCATTAGAACTCCTTCAATACATCTATAACACCACAAGTATTTCCTGAACTCTTAACATCGTCTTCAGTTATTAAAAGGTATGCAATATGTAAGAACTGGACACCTGTCAAATCTATTCACAAAACAAATGAGGAGGATATATGATCTTAATAACTGCTAAGTGTAGCTGCTGTGAGCTTGTGTAGCTATTGGTTCAGATTGCGACCTCTGACTGGGGGGTTAGTATTTACACTGCTACCACAGGAGTTTTGGACCGTGACAGGTCAGGGCTAGCTGGTTAGCATGCTAACTAGATATCTCTGCAACACAAAACATACACGTCACACTTTTCAAACTGGTGTCAACCAAACTTTGATGTGTACTGTACATGTTGCTTGGATTACCATAACAACAGGCAAGGAACAACCAAGAAGGCTCTTCTGCTCCCAGTATCAGAGCTATAATATGTTGATATGTTGACTGATCAATGCCAACACTAGCCTCTTCCTGTCAAAGTCTCATTCAATCAGTTAACATGATACATTATGTTAACCTACTAATAGAACTGATAGAACTGTTTTTTTTTAAAAAAAATTTTATTTGCAGCAAGCAGCTCTACAAGTCATTCTGTTGTTGCCAGTTGGTCTACAACAATTTTTCCACACTTCACACAGCCCCAGTTTTGGCCCCTGGAGGATGAAATTTGGTACGGAGATCAGGGCTCCATGCCATTTCTAATTTTTACCCCAACCCTCAGAGTTACAAAGGGGAAATGGCTGAAATCTCCCGTTATGAAATGGAACAACCCTTCAAGACCCTCATACGTCATCAGTTGTCAATAATGGCTTTTATGTAAATAGACACCACTGGATATTCCAATATATCTGTTTGAGCTGTGGTGATTTCTCCATCCTGGGATTGTCACATGCCCTCTGTCATTCATCTGGTGGGGATAGAAAAGTGTGGATGCTCTCAGTTCATTCACACTTTCACGCTTTCAATCAAGTCATCAAATAAAAATGAGCGCAGCTTCATTAAATGGCCATTGGTGTTGCTTTATAAATTGAAATTAGCAACCGGTGCTCCTACCCTGCCAGTCTGCACTGATAATAGAGGAATGATACCAAGTGAAGCAGCACAACATATCATAACTCATGAATGGGAGGCATGATCTGTTGGTCCATCAGCTCATTGGTCCACAAAGCTATGTCAACCCTCTAGCAATGGAAATTTACTGTCTATGAGGCTGAAAGTTGCCATGGATGTGAAGTGTTGCCTGTTTCATGAATTGTTCTCAAATTATTCTTAAAGTAATGAAAATCATCATTTTCATTACTGTTAATAATTCAAGACTTTCGATGGATGACAGCTGCGTTTCTAATTTATTTAATATTTCATTTGTGATTCATTAAAGTGAAACTTTGTGAATATATATGAGTCAAACTTTTACGCGAAAGTTTGACTCATATATATTCACAAATAAAGCTTGGAGTTACTGTAGTTTCATTTTCATGACCTCGAGCATTGAGAACATTATTTGTGTACATAGAGTTTGCTAAAAAGAGAGTTTTGGGACGACTCACGTTAGCAGTAGCATCTCCGGTGCGCCCCCGTCATGTCAGACCAAACAGGTAGGAGGTCCACCATTGCCCACCTTCCTGTTAGGTCGCAGTCGGGGATTTACATGAAGGTTTGACTCGTGTACATTCACAAATAAAGCCTGGGTTGCTTTTTGGCAAGAGTTTCACTTTTAAGTCTACAGATATCCTCCTCATCCTCTTGTGCGCAGAACATTCATTAAGTCAAGTTCTGAAACAAGCCCTCAGTTTCAAACATTTTTGTACAGGGATTATAGATCTCAGGGGGCTCATTAATAAAAATTTAATTGAGAGAAATGTTAAAATAAATAAGCTACAGGCAAAACTGTATGTGGCATGTGCCCTGTCGAAATACATTTAAAAGGAAAAAATGGGCTTGAAAGGCACACACTTCTTTACAACATACTGGGAGACACAACTTGTGTTTGTTTTCAGGGATTTCTCCTGTATAAGTTTGAACAAATCAGTTTTGCATTTTGATTAGTTGTTCCTATTATCAAAATTCATTTCCAGTACACACTAATAACGACTGCACATAAGGGGTAATGCCATGCTAATTCCACACATAATTACACAGGGCCAGCCGTGAACACACACACACACCCCCACACTCATTCACTCTCATGCTTGGGTTTTATTGAAGGCACTAGACATTTTATAGGAGGTAAAAGACCAGGGGGTTTTACAGGCACAGATGCACATAGTCTGTAAAGATTACTGACATGGCAGATTCAGGCATGACGCGCTCCAATAACGATCACATTACAGCATGTCCTGACTGTAAAGCTAGCTGTACGTCCAGGGAAGCAAGAGGAGATGAAATGAGGGGGGAAGGTTAAGAGAAGGTTTAAATATAAATTGTTGCATGTGAATATCACCTTGGGCTTTTTTACCTCTGCCAAGGAGGTTTCATTGGTTTGTCAGCAGGGTCACACAAATACCACTGAAACTACCATGAAACTTGGACGAGGGATGGGTCTTGGCTGAAACGGGCCTGTTAACGTTTGATGCCAATCCAAGGTTTTTTTTGTCACTTTTTTTAACATTGCCAGTGCCAGTATGAACATTTTAGTTTCTCAGGGAAATAGTGCTTGATACTAGCCCTACCTCGATAAAAAATAACAATCAAGCATATCTATGTGGCTGATATCTACGAGTGAGTACAATTTGATGCGGATCCTAGACCTGCCAATGTTGAATTATGGTTTATCATTTACAGGTGGTTTGAATTTGATATTGATATAGGGCGACTGGATTAGGCTTGATTGAATTAACATTGCTGCTTGTCCTTTTTGACTGAGTTGCACAAAACACCAACAGGTGGGTTTTCTCTAAATCACTGGCCATTCCCTGTGTCCAGTACAAATAGGGCTTTGGACACTCTTGTATGTGCCTGAGATCATCATTCACACATGAAGGAAATTACAAATTCAATATCTTTAACACTATGTATCCATTCTTAAGAGGGTATGATCAGCACCTCAGAACTCTGCTCCTGTGATGTTTCCCATTTTCCTGCTGTCGACTTTCCAGAAATATTCTCTTCTATGACTGTTCCTTGTACCAGATTAAACTGCTTCCTTCCAACCCCCTCTGCTTGATACTTAAAAAAAAAAAAAAAAAAAAAAAAAACATCCAACAAAGGCAGGTAAAGCATGAATCGTAGCTCTGGGGCCTGATATTAATATCTTCTGTGTGTTTCTCAAACACACACACACCACAGGAAATCCTGATCTGTAACTGTACTGCAAATGTCACACAGTGTTGAACAAACCCAGGTAATATTAACATTTTCTTTCCTTATTCTCCGTCTGCATAAACAAGTCTCAACTCTGACTCAAAGTTAAATATGAGGCAGTGCTGCACCGCTTGATCAAAGATTATAACTGGCTGATTTATGCTTCAAAAAGGTCATTGGGGAAGGCTTATGATTTTTTCAAGCAACTGTCAATTGCTGGGTCAGTGGTTGACCATATGTCATAAAAACTATGAGCCTATTTTCTGGCATGTCGCAGAGAACAATCCTCGTGTCGTCCATCTGGCAAACACACTTCTTCCCTGACGGGTTTCAGAAATTTCACAGGCTATAATCATATCCTGGAACCAGTTTAATTATATATGAACAGAAGGCAGTGTCCATGCTGCCTCAATGAAACACTTCTCCTGTGCGACCACTCAGTGACAAGAGACGAGTAGGACACTCTCAAAAAGAGAAGAAGAGAGAAGTCTTATCTGTGGCCACTGAGACAACTTCAGCTCAAATGCTGCAAGCTGTAGTCTGTGTGAAGATGCTACTCACACATGGAAGTTTAACAAACACTTCAAGCTCAAAGTGACGAGCAGCGACAACCAGGGAGCCTGATAATATGGTGTTATTCTCTGTGAAAAGCTGCAGAGTGAATGGCCAAACTGAGCAGCATGATGTGGAGAGGAGAGTTCAGCTAAAACAACTCCAATCAAAACAGCTATTTGCAACACTGGCATTTGTTAATATTAAGAACATATAACTACTAAAATCTCTACTTTCCAATTATAATTTTTGTCTTCTACTTAAAACAAACGATCACATGACTTGCATGATGTGTCTGTGAATGCACCTTTCCGGTGTTATCTGGACCTATTTTTAAGTGCTGGAGGGTTTCATGAAGTAAAGCTTGTTTCTAAATGACCATCTCGGCTTCTTCTGTATTGTGTATTACGGTCACAGTGAGCACACTGACAAATTATGCCAGAGATATCATGTCGTTCAGCCAAACACAGACTGGTGCACACAAACTGCACTGAGCTGAAACAATTAGTTTGGGATGTCATTTACTGACCGTGGCAGGCCTAATTTTCAGCATATTAGCATTCTCTGATCAGCACTGTAATCTGTGCAGGGGGAAGCTCAAAGTCAATCTGGAATCATGGCATCCCGGATTACATTGCATTATAAAGAAGAGACCACAAAACCTTGTCAAATTATAGTCTTAGCAGTGTATTAATTTACAGATAATTATAATTTTCTCAACATTACAAAGATAGCACCGCTTCAGTGGAAGCCTCAGCTTGTAGAACTTTTTTGTTTTGTATTAATCTTATTTCTCTCCTTGTGGTGCTAATACCAGAATTTCCCCTTCGGCAGACTAATAAAGGATTACCTAATTTCATTTTTGCAAACAGATGCTTTTTTACCCTAAAATAACAACTTCAGAATGACATTGATGGTTTTGTAACAGTGAGTGAATGGTGTCTCAGCTACTCCGCCCCTCTATCATGTGTTGCACTATGTAACTTCAATGAGCTTATTCACTTCACGATGCAAGTTTTCAGCACATTACATTGTTGTGACATTGTTACAGATCTGGGTTTTGTATTTATGACAGTGCCATTTCACTCAGAAACTCTGGGGGGCACTAAATCGCACAAAATGTCAATTTCTGCATAATGGTGCTTTAAGATGCCAAAATGCTCTTAATAACTAACGTGAACTGAAGAGTCTCATGATATCGAGTGTGGGTTTGTCACTAATAATCTCACCTTTCAAATTATGCAGTCATTTGTTTCATTGAAAGCAATGTATGGATTCATCTCACTTTAAATTTTGCAAATACATTTCCATACTGGTAAATAATATTGCGAGCAAATATTTTGCAGACTCAGCATGCCAATAGATACAATTCAGGGGAGAAAAGTACAACTAAGCAAACCTTGAGATTCATAACTACTCAGTACTCATTACTACATAATTATTTGAGATCACACCCATCTTAAAACTTTGCTTTCAACTACATATGTGTTGAGTCTTGTGATTGCATTTGACACAGGTCTGTGTTCATAAAATCTGTCTACAGAAAAACAGACAGAAATATAAACCCCTAGCAAAGTACCCAAAACTTCTCCTGTGGTAGTTCCTGCTACAGTTAGTGTCTCCAGGACCATGAATGTGGGCCAGGGGTATAAAATAGGTGGGTCCATGCCCCTATTTCTGGCCCCTTCACTTGGACCACGGTCATATTCATCATCTTCAGTCTTCATTTAGATCTCAAGTACACACTGTGAAATGTTGTAACTGCATGTTTAATAGTTTGCACTGACAAAATCTGTCCACAAACAGGCAGACATATGAACACCTCCTGGCAAAGTAGTCAGAACTGGTTATGTGGTAGTTCCCACTGTGATGGTGACTGGAGGGCTGGCTGAGGACGATGATGGCTGCAGGGCAGTAACTGATACTGTAGCAGATAGCGTGAGGGCTAATGGACTGAGGTCATTCACCAGGGGGCAGTCTGCAGAATGCATGGCGGCCCAGTTAGGGTAAAAGGGATCGCATTGACTCTACTGTCATTCAGGTCTTTTAAAGAAGACAACCGCAAACTGACTGACCGTTCAGTTGTTCAAAGTCATATCACAAGATGGATCTATAGTGTAGAGGTTAATGTAGGACGAACAATCTCAGTTAGACCTCCTTGATTAGATTAGTAATCCATTTTAAGTAGTATTCAAATAGCGCTCCCCCCAATATATGTGACCGACTCACAGTGGCAGCATGGATTTATAAGGGGAGATCAGCTTCTGGATTCACTACATCGGACACGTCTCTCCACTGTGTTTGCGGTGTAAAGGTCAAGGCTGTTGCTGGCAAGCCAAGATTCCAGTCTTACAACCCCTTTCTGGTAGACTGATTCAGCGTGTAATCTGAAAAGTTTGTTGCCTGGAAACTTCAGCATCTTACATCCAAAAGGTCCCTTAAGGCAAACATACAGCTATAGTGTTCATTTTCCACAACCACAACTCACTTTCTATGGGCCACTTATTATTTATGACTGTGTACATCTAATATAAAAAGTTTGTTGCCTGGAGACTTGAGCTTCTTGTATCCAAAACATCCCCAAAGGTGAACAAATGCCTTTAAAGCTCATTTTCCATGACCACAGTTCACTTTTTATGGGTCAATGATTATGTGTTATTATGTATGGATACATCATACTTGACAAGAGCCTATATATCTATAAAATAACAAATTGGCATGGGATTCGCAGAGCCCAGGACAGAAGGCTGTGGATGATTAAAACCACCCAGAGCATCACTGGTACCGATCTACTGAGCATCAGTGAGCCCAGAGGATACTAAACAACCAGAGAGAATAAATGATGGCTGTGTATATTTCTGCAAACCACAGATATGTTGAAAGTTCCTTTACGTTGCAACTTTACAAATTGCTGTGGTTATGGTCAAGTTAGGTTTAGACATGTAAATTGTAATTGTCGCAACGTTTTATAAAAGACACTTTTTTCGTTGTCTACCAGTTGTCCAGGTGTCTTGCCAAAGAAAACAGATTATTTTTGCCAATACCACAGCGGAATAAGGTCATGGCATCTCACTATAAATATGCAGCAGTTCAGTGCTTCAAAATGTTGAAACGCTATCTTGAACACTCCCTACTCATATGGAAGTCAGTTCATGTTGTCCGAACATGACATGACATGTTTTGTAGGAATGATAGACATGAAACGTACAAATCGAACATATATCTGAGGTTTGCAGAAACATACAGTGCCAACTTTTCTGCTGAGTATCTGCTCAGTATCTTCTGCCCTTCTCCCAGACTACAGAGCAGCCTCCTTCCTCAGGCTATGACACTCCTCAATTCATCATCCGCACTTCGACATAAAAAAAGTTTATTTTCATGCCTTTGATTTTTCATGATTATTAATTTCATCATTTTTGTTTTGTAAGTGGCATAAAGAACAGCAGCAGCATGCATTAATTTTGTATACAAACCTGCTGACAGAATAATGACTAAAAGAGCCAGAGCACATTTGTCATATTATATGTGTGTGCAGGCAGTGTATAGTATTCACTTATATCAGATAATATTTCACCCAAGCTGTAATTTGTTTAGAATGATGATAACAATCATCAGCTCCGAAAAAGCTTCCAAACCTTTACTGGGGAAACTGCAATGGTTTGGCTTCATGTAAAGATAAACTGAGCTAATTGTTTGTGGCCTTTGGAGATGGCGCTGCCAGCTACTACTGCATAACGTTCACTTCTGCCAAACTCAGCACTAACGGTTTGAGGGTAATTTTCACATAAAATGAATGTTTCCAGCTCCATGTTAAGAACACTTCATTTATTCCTCTTTCCAGTTTCCTTCCTGCCACATAAATCTTTAAAAACCTGTGAGAGCTTGTTGAGTAGTTTTCCACTGATGAGGAAAATCTGTTCATGTTTATTTGGTTCATTTCTAAAACTCATGTAACTTTATAGGTACAGAGCATAAAGATAAAAATGTTTCAGTGCCTTTCTTTTACTTTATCATCTTGTGAATTACCCACCCAGCAAAGAACCAACTGAGCCAGTTAACTGAAGTAGAATGACAAGTAAAGAAAGAGTTGATGTTGTGGTTACTCACCATCAGACCACCTCATGGCGTCATCCAGGTTTGGTGGCAGCCCCTTCCACAACGTGCTGTCTTTAGGATAGCCCAGGTCCATACGTCTCAGATGGTCGTCGTAGCGCCAGTAGTGGTTGTCCTTGAAGAAGTAGGTTTTGTCGTTATGTAGCCAAACAAAGGCTGCATCCACTCCGTCCGAGGGTAGACCAAAGTCGGTGATAGGACGAGGATACCCCTCCTCTACATTATTATCCTTAAATACCCAGTACTTTAGACCTAAAGAGGGTAGAACCGAGGACATAATTAAAGGGAGAGACCAACCTTTATCATATGAAACACTTGAAAAATACACCACTGTAAATTGTGCCTTATATGAGTCAGTCAACTAAATTAAACAAAACTTCAAATCAGACAGAGATAGCCTTACCTTTGAAAAAGACAATCTTGTGGTCCCCTGGCCTCTCGTACACAGCATCCACACTGTCCAGATTGGGTGGAAGGCCCCTCCAGAAGCGATGGATCTGCGCAGGGTGCAGGGACACCAGGTGCTTCTCACGGGTCAGCCGCCAGAAGTACCTTCCTGTGACAACGAGGAAGTGGTTAGCGCTTGAAACAAGAAAAGCCATGTTTAGTTAGAACACAGTGTACTGTCCCTGCAGTAATGGCCCTACTACTCCCTCATATCGACACAACTATTAAAGTGATTCCTCTTAAAAAGATAACCATTTTCTTACCTTTGGCTACTTTTATCTGCCTGTAAAAAGTAAGACGAAATACAGCAGCTGGGCTTGTTCTAAAGATTTGAGGTGTATCTAATAAGGTAGATGACGGAACATTAGCCAGTAGAAATGATCAACTGTTATGTTTTAAGACATCTTTTCCAAAATCACCTTATCGAACATGTTTTGGTGAATGGAATCTCCCTATAAATATACCAGCCACTTTGACCATTAAGCCAAAAACATCCATTCCAAGCTCAACAGATAACAAGTATACAGCAAAACAGTCTGGGCCCTATGGGACCATTTTGTTTAGACTGCAGAATATGTGGTGGTGTGTGAGCCTGTGATACGAGCCCTGGGAGCCACACATGGCTTGGCTTTCTATTGATCGTAGAGCCACCGCTCTGTCCCGTGCCCAGCCCCATGTCCCTTACTCTTCCATTTTATCTCCTCTCCATTCACCTCCTTCTCTCTCCTCTCTCTCCCTGTCACTCTCTATCTACCTGTCTGTCTGACTATCTCTCTTGTTTACTTTCTCATTTTAAGCCTGAATACCTTTGAAAAAGAAGGCCTCCCCTCTTATTTGGGCCACGGCATCAAAGTGACTGGTGCATCTGTCGGGTGCATCTCGCGCCAGACTGAAATAGGAAAATGGAGGACGGAGGAAAGAGAAGTTGAAGAGAGAAGAAGTTCGGAGACACTGGCTTGAAATTTATATTTTGAACATTGAGCTTATTTATACATAAAACATTAATCAGACTCACTTATTCTAAGGTATGCAGTTCACGGACAGACCCAAGCCAGTTAATTCCATTTGCATACAAAATAACCCAGCTATGTGATAATTGCAGCCACCTGCTGAGAGAGACTGACTGTGTGCATGTGTGTGCATGTGTTTCCTTCAATTAAAAAAGGCTAAACATTAGGTGAAACGCTATCATGCTGACATGGTGAGGTCCCCCAGTGCATTTATCCCTAGGGCTAATAAGTGATTTAAAGCACTGACGTGGTTGGCCTGCCAATGAGGAAGCCATTAGCACCACAGGGCTGCCACTGTGAGTGGGTGGCTGCCCTCGTATTATCAACAAAGATCTCCATTCAGAGCTCTATTAACGTGACACCTCTGCCTAGCAGTCGGCATTTGTGACCCATGTCAAACATAATCCAGTTTTCCTTGCACCGTGACCTGAAATGCTGTGAAAGGCTAGTATCAGTGAAGAAATTCTGATTTCAAATGTCTGTTTAGTTAAGAACCAATGCAAGGTCTGTGTATGTTAGTGTGAGTGTGTGCATGGAGGCCAGCAGGCATTTGATGTTGTTTGTCAGTGTAGTTAGAAACACAGTTTGATCACTCCCTAGGCAGGTTGCCCTCTCTTGATCCTACTAATTCAAAAGACACATCAGAGTCCAGTTAGCTCACTTGCAAAGCAACCAGGCCCAGTTATGTTTAGTAGTAATTAGCATATCAAACTTAATAAGGGTGGTAGTATGGCAAGCTGATAAAAAATAAATAAATAAATAAACAGATGTGTTGGTCAGTGCATATACATTCAAAAATGAATTGAGCTGGACTGGATTGCTCTGCTGATGTACCGCACACACACACACACACACACACACACACACACACACACACACACACACACACACACACACACACACACAAATACACATACATACATACATACATACATACATACATACATACATACATACATACATACATATAGCCACAGTCCCAGAAATACAGAGATGATACTAATAAGACATTTCTTGGTGGGAAGGAGAGGTAGCAGCATGACAGCCTGGTGACTGCTGTGAGGAATCGTGTGAAAAAGCAGACAAAGGACTGAATTCTAAATTCAGGGCATCACTCAAAATTCACTTATGGTTCATGTGCTGTGTACTGCTGTGCATATAGAGTGGGTCTGTGGGTCTGTCTAAGTCTTTGGTCCCGACTGAGATATCTTTACAGCTACTGTATCCACGGTCCTCAGATAAGGATTTCTAATGCTTTTGACATTCCCATCATCTTTCCTTTAGTTCCACCCTCAAGGCATGTTGTTAACTTTGTTTTAAGGCTGTTTGCAATCAGCCAATCTTTCCCTAATCATCACAACTCTTGGGGCTAAAGATTCACCTGTACATACTGACTAATAGTAATTAGTCCCTCAACTATTTGACTGTAGAAGTTCCTGCAATGTCATCTGCTAGACAGATAATCAGTAAATGGCCAGATGAACATGAAATGTGTGGTCATGCTGGCGAATGAAATTCTGTTAAACAACTGGCAACAAAATCCAACCAATATCTAAGTGACTTACAAATTAAATAAGTAATTGAATTACAAATTACTTGTATAGATTGAGCTGGGATATAGATAACTGGAATCTGTTATTGTTAGATATTCTGAGGTATTTGTGCCTGTCTCTGATTGTTGAGACGTTTCTAATTGGTTAAAGTGATGAATGATTAATCATCAAAATCTCTAGTATTAATAGTTGAAATTGTTAGCTCAAGTAATGATTAAATAGCAGACAGCTCTACTTTGCCTCTCCAAGTGTGAATGCACACTTGTCAAACTGACCTACACATTGTTTCATACATTTTTTTTTTGTTTTTTGTAACATCTGACATTAGATCCATCAGTGACAGCTGGACAATAGGCAGTTTAAAATCAGTTCAAAGTAACACAGTTGAACAGGGCAGGTTGTGACGATGAAGGAGTCCTTGAGTGCTACTGACAGGACTGCTGGGGTATGTCTCGCAGAAATAGATTGGGAATCCAGTCCTAGTGGCTCTGCACTGCAGTATTTAGGGTCTGTTAGTAAGTCGTTTCACTTTTACCTGCCTGTCTGTGTTCATCTATAGGAGACATTTATTACAGCTTCGGCTCCACCATCTGCACCGAGGCAGTGGAGAGACAGCTGGTCAGAACAGTGGCCTGAGGGAGCATTAAAGGGAAATACAAGTGTGTGTGTGTTCAGAGGGCCAGAGGAGAAGAGAAAGAAAATCAGAGAAAGAGAATAGAGGACTGTTGCTGTACAGGTTGAAGTGAAATATTTCATGGATTAAATAATGAGCATAGTTCTCTGTGTTGCACTGGACGGACATCAGATCGCTTACTCACAGGAGAGTGGATCTGTTTTCAGGAAGGTCCAGCAGGACGGGAGGTTCAGCCGTCTGGGCGGGGCTGCCTGGTCGGTTTGTGTGGGACACTGAGTCTCTGACACCTGAGTGGGATACGTGATTAAAGATCAAACAAACACACACACAAAAAAGACAAGGCAATTCATTGTAGTCGCTTTGCCGCTTTCTTTGTTTTATATCAGTGTCAGCTTGATTCCAAAGAGTTTTTGAACTCAGTTAACATTTGAAGTCTGTAAGCGAAACAAACACGTCAAAGACGTTTGAACTTGGGACCAGTTCTGTGAGGTATCTTTTGTCTAATTTCTGTTATTCCAATTAAACACATTATTTATGAATTGAAAAGCTGAACAATAGACATTCTGCTGTTTGTCTTTCATTGTACCATTGTTTTGTCTTCGTGTCTGCCCTCTTTTTAATTCGATTCATCTGGCTTCCTTACAGCACTGTCCATCAGCATTCTTTCCTGCACTTTAGTCTTGTCTTCAGGATCATTAGTCTCTCCCACCACACACCGCTGCTCTCTTTATCAGTAAATGGTGTGATAAGGTCATATGCCATAAAGAGCTCCAATTAACTCAATGCATGTTTTCATTAATCAATAAACGTGTTCTACAAAGCTCATCAATTACTTGCTTTTCCTCTGTCACACACATCCACACACAGACTGAACAGTAGATGGCCGTACCATAAAGCTGCCAGACGCGGACCTTGTCTTCGTAGGGCAGGTCATATTTCAGAGGGTCTCCTACAGGACCCTGGTAGTACGGCCTCATGATGGACTCTATGGCTGAAGTGTGGACCAGGCCGATGGCGTGACCGAACTCATGGACTGCGACCGCAAACAGATCCATCCCGTGAGAGTCTAAAGAACACAGAATGAGAGAGAAAGAGACAAAGAATCAATAATGCTACCAATTTTAAAATAACAAGATGAAGTGAAAAATGCTGTTTTAGTCTTTTTATCACATTTGTCTTGCTCCATATCTCAGGCCCAACAGTGGCAAAACAGCCATTTTGTAGGTGTTTTTAATGGTATTTTAGAGTTAGTAACTTTCTGGGAAAGCATTAAAGATGGTGAAGACTCATCCTGTGAGCAAATGTAATTTTCACTTATGTGACAGTTTCCTCCTTGTGATCATACAGTAACAACCTTAGCAAAACAGTTGCCATGTTGTTGTTTCAGACTCAACACGTGAAATAATTCTAGTTCAGAAGTACATAACAAATGCATGAGATGATGAGGCTTCAGCTAGGTTCAACCATATTTTGATGTAAGACTGTTGACCTTGGCGGAGGTCTGTGCCGTTCTAGTTAGTGTTCTAGCAAAGGGTTTTTCTGTCCAGCGATATGTTAATATAAAAGATATTTGGCCAAAGTTGATATATTCTTAAAATAAAAATCAAATAAATGTTTTTGTCGTGCACTTACATTTTTAATATGGCATATTTGACGTGGAACTGGAATAAATCTCTCCAGTTCTGCACATAGAATATCTTTTCTTTCCAACAATATTTTCTGTCCAGGCTAGTAATAAATTACAAGAAAATTGAAAACTCAAAAGCTTAGAGCAGCTCCTCTTTCCTCACTCTCAACAGTTCAAGACGACTTTTGGGTTGTCAGAAGAAACAACGGATATAGAAGAAAAGGTGCAGAGGTACTAAAGTAGAGGCAGCTATAGCACCTTCAGCAAGTCATCCATTACTTCAAGTTTAACTGCTGACATCTCAGCTTACATAGCTCACCTCGCTTCTTAAAGTTTGTGACTTTGGTGCAACCAACACAAACCCTGTTTGCATGTTTATCCCTTTTATGAGTGAACTCTATACGTCGCAAGTTAAGAGGCATGACAGGCAGCTCTGGTGGCTGTGAGTGCTGTTAGGCATGTGGTGTAGTGAGATAACTATGGTAATACTGCCTGAGCCCCTGGGCTGCCAATCAAAAGTCAAGTGCGGAAAGACACCTAAAGAGACTGCAGGCTATTAAAGCACATTTCCCTCGATGTTCAACTAAAAAAGAAAAGGCAAAGCCTCCGAAAACTCCGTGTCTGGCTCTGCTAAGCAAGACAAAACCCGGGGTTTAGAGATTCAGATTTGCAAAAATTTGAGTGCTAGCGTGTCAAAACCAAGCTAGCTTACGGTTCCTTGGTGGCTAAGCTGAAGTCTATGTTTTGTTAACCTCATGTTGGCCTCCGCTTGGGAACATCTCAGTGCTGTGCTCTGTCAAAAGACAAAGGACAATTGGAGACATGCACTTGTGCTTACAGCACCTGGGATTTTCAGAAGCCAAATGCCAACTCTAATCTACTGGAGCACATGGCGCAGAGAGGAAAGGTGGATAAAGGCAGGGATCGAGGGGGAGAGAACAGGGATTCAGAACAAAGTAGGTACCATGTCATCGTATTTACAGTCCATCAGAGGCTGACGGAAAAAATCATAATGCCTGCGGACAGAGTCAGAGCTGAGAGATTTGGGTGGATGAGCAAGACTCATTGAGTTAGACACTCATGGCAGAAAGACAGAGAGAAGGAAGGAGAGAAAGAGACGTAGAGTACAGGCAGTAGCAAAATGATACGGATGAATGTTCGAGGGCATGAGCAGCAGCATATATCCAACTGTTTTCAGAGTTTCATAAAATATTGTATTAAAAATCTCATTACTCTGATGCACATCTAATAAAATATTTTAAGGGGAATGTCTACCTTGGATAGAGCATGATATATCCAGAATGCTACCAACATAGCCTGCGGCGTTGAGTTAAAAGTTTAATAAGGATGGCGTCCCATACGGTGGATGGAAAGACGCAGGAGCACAACTTGCCGAAGGCTATCCTTTTCATTTGATGTGAATCCTTGTAGTATTGTGACCTTGCAATACCATGCGCCGTAATGAATCTAGGATACTTCTGAGATATTTGAGGGACATGATTGTTTTTACTATTTAAAGCAAGTCAAACCATGTTAAACATGTTGGGATGAAACAGCACTATAGCAGTCAGTTTGTTCATTAGGGCGAAGGTAGAATTAACAGAGGACTATGATAAAGGAATTCCAGCAGTCGCCCTGGCAGTTTAAATCAAAAGCGTGGGAATATATTGGAATTCAAATGGTGCCGTGGGAAAGTGATTTAGAATTCATTAAACCTGAGACAAACACAGATTCTAAGAGTTTAATAAAATGAAAATGGTAGTCCTTCCTCATCAGAAAAAATACTATATGTGTTAACTGTGAAAGCAGCAGCAGCAGAGGAGGAAGTTAGGGGAAGTCATATTAAGAGCGAAAGTCCACCGTTAAACACAGGACAAAGTCAACTATGAGTTATTTTAACAACTGATTAATTTATGTAGTTACGTCACGCAGTTATGTAACTTAAGTGACATATGTAAGTAAGATACGTCCATTACTTAAGTTACATGAGGAGGATAGGTATTAGGTACCCAGACCATGACATTTTCTTAAACGTAAGCTACCTAAGTAGTGTTAGTGGCCAAACTTAACAAAGTGTTAATACCTAAACCTAACCAAGTTGTTTTCTGCTCTAAACGTAGAAGTTTTGGTGCATCAACCTGACCAAGCAGTTTTAATTCCTAAACCCAACCAAAATGCAAATGTATTCCACAAGAAAGGTCCACTACGCCTGTCACTGCACCATGCAACGGTCAGGTTGTTTTGAGAATGATAATAGATTGGGAGTCCCTGGTGATCAACCTATCCAGGCTTTTAGGTGTGCAGATGTGTTAGAGGCTGGTCAAGGATAAACATTTAAGGGTCTCAATTTTATGCACAAATTGTTCAAGCAGAACAATTGTTGTGCTTCAGTGAGCGCCAATCCACTCGGGCAATATCTGCATTCCTACGACACACATATCGTGTACCTGCATTTTCTACCCTTAGAGTGAGGATGCCATTACCCCGACCATATACACTAGATTAATGCAATGTAACTGATAAAACTTTTTCCCAGGGGAAATCAACTTGAATTCTTGGAAAATTAGACCTCTGCACTTTGAATTATTTGAGTTTATTGAGCTCTGTTTTAGAATAGAAGTTAAGCTATATAGTTGTGGAACCATACATTTGAGAATGCTGATCAAAATATATACTAGTGAAACTTTTTATATTTGAAAAATAAAGCTGTAGGTACTTTATCATGGGAAAACTAAATAGTGCTTATGAATTACTTAAGTTATATCTTAAGCATGAATACCAATATATTGGTCAGCCTCTGCTATTGAATATAACATTTCCTTTTAAGCTAGTCGGTATGTTTTTAGAGACCCTCTCAGTGATTTTGGCCTGGCCAAGGAAACGTGGATACAAGGAGCAATTATGTCTTGTCAGAAATTAATAGAGAGGAATTTAAGTCTGCATTGGCTCCTTTTGTGAATATTAAATGTGTTAAAGTAGGAAAGTCGGCAGCTATGGAAAAAAACTATCCATCACTCCACTGAACAGACTGGATGGCTGCTGTACAAAACAGGAGATGTGGGACTGCCACATCAATGGTCCAAATTTAATTAAGACATTTTCAGTTTGCAACAGTGAGCAACAAACAACATGCAGGCACATCTGGCTCAAAACCATCAATGGGTACACAATAAGGCAGAACAAAGGATGCAACCTGTTGCTTTTTCTGACCAACAGACTCAATTCTACACATCAAATGAGGACAAAATGATGTTTTGAGTGCAAAAACACTAGTGGCCCAGTAATAGGTAACCAAATTCACTTGTACTATCTCAATCTGAAATTACAATTGCAACATATTAAGTTATCTCTCCAACCCAACGTGGAGGCAGAGGTGATCATGTGACCCTTCTTCTAACAAGCCCTCAGCTTGTCTCAGTTTGCCACTGAAAATGGATGAAGCGGGTCCCAGGAACAAGAAAAATGCTTTCAGATTTCACTCTGTTTGGTGCCTTGCCTGAAATCAGACAGGGCTGTCAAAGTGTTACACTGTTTCCACATTCATATTCAGAATCAGTCAACCAACGGAGTGGGCGGATTCAAACGTCTGGACCCAGGCTATACGAGACCTTCCCCTTTATTGACATTTGCCTCATGTCTCACTTGCCTGTCTTGTCTCCACTCTGCAGACTGAAGTCATGCATAATTTTAGCCTTTCTCTTCTTTTTATAATCTTTTTGTCAGTAATGATGACTTTTGATCACCTTCTGCATGTTTTTTTAGATCTATTTTACAGAGCACTATGAATGTTAGATGGTTTAAGAGTAATTTCACTTTCACATCCTTGTATTTAATCTATTAATCTGCAGTTTACAACTGCTTAGTGTCGGAATCGTAGGAGCTGCCTGGAGTAGGTAACTAAAAGTGAACTGTAACTCCTGGAAAAATAGCCTAAATGTCAGGCTGTAAAAAAACACCACAGAGCTTCAGAGTTACACAGTTAATTGGGTAGCTATTATCCTGTCCAGTGCATTATAATGAAAGAGAAGATTTGAAATTTTCCAATTAGCCAGGACCTTGGCCTAGGGTTAAGTCCCAAATTGCTCAAGGCATTTCAGTTCCAAAGTATGAGTATGAGAAAGATAGCGAGTGGCATCATCTTGTTTTTTATGGCATACCAAATAACATTTTCTTGAGTATACTATTTGTTTATAAAATCACATAGACTTTCATTCTGTTCTAAAAGAATGCCGCAAAATCAAAGGCAGCAGTTTCCAGTGCAGGGTTGTTTGTATTAGCATTGATTGACCATAAGAAACCGAGCACAGCCGGGGGAAAACGAGGCGGGTGGCTGATTTAAAAATGAAAAAGTCTGATGTGTTTTATTTGATGTACATTTCCTTTATTGCAGTGAGTGAAAGATGTAACCTTGAATCCAAGAACAGGGGACTAAGTGGGATGATTCACAGCTGGCATCGTTTCACCCTCGCACACAGTGAAGGCTTCCTCTATTAGACTGCCACCACTGCCTTTATCCAAATTCATGGCTGGAAACCATTATGGGTTTTTTTTTTTTTATTTCAAAGAGAAATAGATTCAGGTCATTAAGACAAGAACAGACCCCTTACCCCTCCCCTCTGTTATGCCCTGCTCCCATTAACCAAACCCAGATCTATACAGATGATTCTGTAAACTATTACACCATCATGCCATCATGTTCTGCCACTGCCCCCGCCTGCCGTGAGGTCTAATTGGAGCAGATTGAGGCGCTGTAACATATGGCTCACAGCTTTACTGGGGCAACAGCAAAGAATAGAGATGAACCCAAGTCCTGGCTGCATCACAGAGTCACCGGCTGGTACAGTCAGCATCATCCACACCCATCCTACACCCCTACATCAAGAGCTACATTCACATCTCTAGGGAGTCAGTAGGACAGCATAGCGCGCCCCTGTCCCCCAGGGGCCATGGAGAATAAAATATTATTTATCTGTGTATTTACACACATACAGTAAGCATCATTTTTCCTGTCAAAAAAAACCCCAAAAACAACCTTATTAGCATGGGCTGCTACAAGTGTTACCTTATCAGTACTGGAAGAAGTATTCAGATTCTCTATATAAAAAATTAAAGTTTGACATTTATGGAAATATGCTTATTAGCTTTCTCACTAAGAGTTAGATAAAAAGATTGAAACCAGTCACATATTGCTAATTATGTGCAAGCAGCTGGTTAACATAGTTTAGCAAAAAGACTTGATATGTCCCGGGGTGAGAAAATCCACCCCCATGTATAACTCACTCAGTAAAAACACTGTAATCAGTGTGTTTAAACCATACGAGAAGGCAGGTTATACTTGCTTTACTCATCAGAAAAAAGATTGTATTCTGTAGGTTGACTGTGAAAGCAACTTCCTACGACCCGTATTTGTGTTTCTTGTTCTGTGGCAAAGTCTAGCGGCTGTAGAGAACCAATGAGAGGAGGAACTCTGTAACTACATAAAGTCACATCCTTTGGACTGTTACAAAGAATGTAATGTAAGAATGTTTTGTGCAAAATCTTCATCTGTCACGACAGCTGTTTCTCTCTGAAATGTAGCGGGGTAGAAGTACAATAAAATGGAAATACTCAAGTTGAGTTCTTTCCAATAGTACAGTATTCGAGTAAATTAACTTTCCACTGTTGCTATACAGAAAAGTGGATATTTCTGCACAACACAGTGTGTCCACAACCCAGGAAATCTCATCACTCAGTCTGTGTCCAAATCACTCTCTTATCGATTTGTCATCGAAGCAGTTGTTTGTCGACATCAGAGATTGAAGTTTTGCCTCCATGTCTGGAAGAGACATTTTTCTGTCATCTTTTCATTGCCAAAAATCAAAGCAAACATTTAGCTGCAGTGGCTAGAAGTTCTTGATTCACTTTAAATATCATGCTTTTGTCTTGTTTAATCTTCTCTTCCTAATTATCTGTCAAGACATTTAAAACATTCAGTTAGTGTGGAAATCCTATGGCATATTTAACAATCAAGTTTGTTCTTTATAAGTGATCTGTACACTTAGTTTTCTTTTATTCATGGCTAAAAACAAGAAACCATGGGTATCAGTAGCACATTAGATCGTTTATGGCAGATGGAGGAAACACAAAGACGCCTTTAATGCCTCCTAATGAGCTTGTTTTAATAATCACCACTGCTTAAATCACTACTCTGAATTCTGCGTTTGAAGCCATTGTATGTTATATTCATGGTTCTAACATATTAAATATTAATTATAGAATTTGGAACTTGAACAAAGGGTAGAAGCACAGCTTGGCTCCAAAATCCAGTCAGCGTTCTAGTTTTGAATAAGTCTTCGTGAGTGTGGAAGTTACCAGGCTCTTTTTCAGTTTTCTAGATCTTACTGTTTCTGTCTCCTCATTTAATACTGATCTGGGAGTCTATAAGAAATGTTCCCCAGACTATCATTCCATACCCACTCTCCCTCGCCATTCTTCCATCTTAGTTAAACCAGCCCAGTCGCCAGAATAAAATGTTGGCAGTTAATGTTTCTGCAAACCACTGATAGTTAGTGTTTGTACACGTACACAGCTCATATTGCCTTTTTTTTTTTTTTTTTTTTTTACAATACCTGCCACATCAAGTTCACATTACATTTTCATGACCTGACTTTCATATCTTGAGCTGGAGGGAATAGTGTTCAAGTTAAAGGCAAGGAGGCAGCCAAGACAGTGATTGCACCATCTGTGAGTGCTGGGAATCGATATTTATTATTCGTTAAAATATAATTAATTAATACAATTATTATAGTTAATTAATGAAACGTAGGTAACTATGATTCATTGAGCACGGGGCACCACCCTGAAATTAGGGATCAGTAATCAAATGATATACCTTTAGTCTCAAAGCCTGAAATTACTGAAGGCATAAATCTGAGCACTGACCATCTCAACCAGCTGTTATTATAATATGGGATTGTGCAAAATAATCACAGATACTACTCAGTTAAAAACAGCGTTTATTAAAGCTTTCTCCAAAACATAAACCACCTACTTCAGTAAACAACAGTTGTTCTCTAGAACTAGCACCACAAAAATATAAGCAAGCCACAAAAATACATGACATACATTACATACGTGTGTATGTATGTGTGTATACGTGTGTATGTGTGCGCACGCCGGAGTCCTTTATAAAAACTACAAAGATGGCAGAACGTGGCTTGGGAAGTCACGTTCACCGGACTACAAACTAGTGGGCGTGACTTCTCGTCGGAGAGACAACAGGAAGCGCTGAACCTGACTTGGCAAAGTCACGCAAGAACACGGAATCCGAGGTGATGATTTGCATCCATGCGTGAGTTAATAAAAGGGGAAAGCTGTTAAGCGAGTGCTCAGCAGACAACAAAAAAGTAACACAACCACCATGTGGCACACAGCGGCCCTCTCTCCATCAACTAGTGGCCAGCAAGTGAATCGAGGTTCGTTTATCGTCCGCTGATTGAGGCGGAGTACGACATACTGTGATCATACACGGCGGCAAAACCACACAAGCTATCCACAGAGTGGATCAGCATAAATGAGCTCCTAGGAAGTGTAATAACACGTTTAGCATACAGTGCAGTCAATCATACGTAGGACTTGGCGGTCCATTCACAACAAAACATAAGCGCAACAAAAGCACGCCACAAACACACACACACACACACACACACACACACACACACACACACACACACACACACACACACACACACACACTCTGTTTCTGCCCAAACAGTAGCCTCTTACTTGGGTCGCTACTGAATGAAACCGTAGTCTCATCACAGCATCACGTTACCCTGGAAATGCAACGTGCAGTGGGGTCTCCTGACCTTTAAACTGTGAGTGACGTCATTGTGATCCAGGCAGAATTTCCTGGCCCGCATTCAATAGGTACTGGGTGAAAGTTTTTGGGGTGTGTCACACCTTGTTGCCGTTGGTTCAGTTCCAGAACCAACATTTAGTCTGCCAATTCTGTTGCATAATAAAGTGCAAGTGTACAACATTTGAGAAAAAGACGCTCACCTGGTGATCTGAAGGTCCAGGCCTCGTCATCATCAAAGTGCGTATCCCCAGCCGTGAACCTCTCGCCGGGGAAAAACGCGTGCGCCACGGTGCCGCCCGGCCCGTCAAAGGGATACCCGTCATTGTGGTCGGCCTTAGTGAAGTCGATTTGAATGTCTGCATCACTTCCTGCCACCTCGTGGAAGTTCAGCGGCGCAATGTCACTCCAGACTTTCAAGGCGTAGTACATCAGGGCGCGAACAGTGTCCCTGCCCAGTAAGGCCGAATCCTTAGGGAATGTCCTCACTCTGAGAGAAGAGACAAGAAGAGGACAAGGAGAAGGGATGAAAAGAAGTTTATCCAGTGCCAGAATTTCACTCTCTATAAGTTGTGTTCATCTCCTCAAACAGGCCTAAAGCATCTAACACCCTTTGGATTACGCTGTGAAACAGTTTAATGGAAAAATAAACTGTGATACATGTATAAAGGCATCTTTAATCCTCACACTCAATCTTTTAACTGCCATGTTTATCAAGGTTTAAAGGGGAAAACTAAAAGGTGAACACAAATGCAGACTCAGGGGAGGCAGGATCAGGGGGAACAAAATGCGAGCTTTATTTAACTGACATATTCTGGACTAAAACAAAGTACAACCAAAAAGCAATGTTCAAATCAAAAATGCAAAATAAAAAAAATCTAAATCCAAAACAGGAGACTGGAGACACAAGAGGAAACACAAGGAACTTGAGGGGGACATCACTCAAACACCAACAAAAAACTGACAAAGTCTACATGGGAAATCAAGGCTTAAATACACAGACACACTGATGAGGGAACGGGGAACAGGTCGGGAGAGAGGAGGTAGGAGGACAGGTGAGATAATGAGGGAAAGACACAGAGGAGAAGGCATAAAGGAAACAATACTGACAGACAGAGGGAGACAAACATGCAAGGAGGAAAAAGAAAAGACAGAGGGGAGAACATCGAGGAAAGCGCACAGAGGAGAACACTGAAGAGACACAAAAAAAAATAACAAAACATAAGACACAACACAAATACATCATGTTGATCATAGATTTTCTGATTCATAACAATAATAGTTATGTTTTTTTATTTATTGAGACTTTGGTGCCCCTCTGTAGTTGTGAATTAAAAAAGGGACAAAGTTAAAAGAGTGTGTTTTTTGCCACCCATAAAGATGACTTCCTGTACAGTTTTTGGTGCTGCTTTGACATAGTTTGCCTTGAAAACTGACTCAGACTCAGTGAAGCAGTTTCTAACTGGAATAAATCACTACTTGTATGAGGAACTCTCCTTTTGAGGAAAAGTCTAATACAGTATGTTAGAGCCATGTGAGTGTTAAATGAGGCAAACTAATTAGCAGATTGGAAGTCTGTTAGTTCTAGTTGTTCAGTTTCAGCCAAAAGGCTCATCTTTATTTGCTGTTCCTGGGCAGGTTTATGTTAAATATCTAGGTTAGTGTCCAGAGACATTTTGGTGAAACATGTTTAACTATGAATACATAGTGTGTGTCTGGATTTTGATATTGAACCTAAGCAGGTGTGATCTACATTAATGGGTTCATAGAACAAATATAAACATGTTACCTTAAGACTATCCATCATCTGTGCTGTAAATAACCAGGGGAATTACCAAACACAGCGGCCATTCCATTATAACATATCATTAGTTTACAGCTGCCAACACAAATTAACAACTTAACATGTCCTCTCAAGTGGACACTACCTGGCAAAATATTGTACTCTATGTTCCAGGTCAGCAGTTCCCTGCAGCAGAATTCATTGAATAAAGAAACAGGGCTTTATGGGACACTTCAAGCTCTACTGTTAAGATACAGAAATCTATCGAGATTGTGAGCTGTGTTTAGACCTTTCTGTTCACCAATCTTAATTCTGATGAATCGCAGGTGTTTTATTTGTATTTTTTTAAAGAAATGATAATGTCAGACTCACAGCAACTTTTGCCACCAGCTACATTTCAGACCTTTGATCCCCATATGAGCTCTGGCAGCAGCTGTTCCGATGACTTGGCTTGCAGCTGAGCTTGACCGGACCTTTGCTGTCAATGTCAAACTTCTCAACACCTGCCAGAGGAATCCCACCATGAGAGCTCTTTAGTCCTTTAACTCACTCCTCAACTTGTACGTGTTCAATCACTTAACGCAAGATCTGTTCTGTTTTTACCACTGACTCTGCTTTTTCTTATTCATCGCTGCTTCCTTTTTATCCACCCATCAATGTATTCATCTATATATTTATAACTACAGACAGACAGTTATTCTTCTCTCCTTCAGAGTACTCTTGATTTTTCTCTGTAGAAGTTTTCTCCTTCTTATTTAATTTTAACTTCTATATTTCTTTGTCTCACCTTGATAGGTCATATGATGCATGCGATTGGTTTTCTTTTAGGGGCCCACGCCTTGTAAGTGTTGTTTATGTAATCTTCCTTGTCCTTTCCCTTTTTCTGTGCTAAAACAATGATAATAGGTCCTGGAACAACCAAATATGTAGATTTGTTTGATTTCAGCATATCATTTCTGTTTGGGTTTCCTTTCCAATAATAATGAAATTTAATCAAACTGTTTGTTTGAATTGTGGTTCATTACAATTAGGCTATGTTTTCAAGGTAGAAAATCATCACATAGTGAGGAAAAATATATCAGGCAATTAAATGAAAAATGCTGATGATAAATTTGATGCCTTCTGAATGGGAATTGAATCACATTGCAAGGCAGCAGAGAGCACCACCATGAATAGTGCCACCAATGGCTTCCACCTTGTCCCTATTATATTCCATTTGATATCTCAAAATCTGAATAACTTTATTGATTTAGTAAGGAATATTTCAGTTACAATACCAATTTGCTTGGGTATAAAAGACATTCTGAGTAAAATGATACTGTAAACTGCACGAGGAACCCTCTGAACATCAAATTTTTACATGCTGCGACAGGGTTTCTCATCTAGTGTCTGTGTTGGTGTGTGTGGTTCATCATGGTGAAATGTGGTCCAGGAGGCTATGTAGTGGGAACTAACACAGACACAGGTTTGAGTGTCAGTCCTTTGGTCAGATAGTTGCTAGTGCAATAACTTCACAATAAGAGACAAGCAGGAGACTTTACAGGTCCATAGTTAGGATCAAAACGAAAGCTGAGCTGTCTGAGTTTGACAACAAAAGAGGAATGACATGTGGTTTAACAAAAGAAAAGTAGAAAAAAAGAAGAAACTTGTGCAGTTATTCAAGTATAGATTGCTGAGCTGAACCCAACCTTGAAATCCCTGTCCCTGTGTCCCAGCAGAGGACAGCGCTGAGCCCATAAATGGCACTGAAATGCGGAGAAGCTCAGCATAGTTATCAATCACATGAACATTTTGGTAGTAACATTTATCCATCAGTGTGGAGGATAGCTTTTAGAGATTTACTCTGCAAGAAGAAAATATTGCTGCATTTTGGTGCTTGAAGGATGTTAATTTCAGTACCTGACACAGATCCACAAGAAGAGGCTTATATTGAAAGATCTATCTCTGGATTTTTATGAATCTGTATTGGATCATTCAAATGAAGAATTCTTTCTTAAACCCAGTCACGGCTAATGCAATACATTAAAAGCCTTTAGTAGTCCTATGAACACTCCTTCATAATGCAGTATATCAATGTATAATAACAGTAAAGGACAGGAGCATAATAATAATAATAATTTATCATACAAATTAAACTTCTGTCACCCTCGTTACTTCCTTCCTTCCTTGAAATCCTTCGCAGCTTGCTAACATCTATAGTTTCAGCCTACATCACTGCAGCGCCCACTTCAGCTGCCTGTTCGTCTGCTGCTACCACAATGTCTTTAGCACACCCAGTGATGCGAACAAGTTCATTAGTGCGGCTAATTAATGCATTAATTAGCAAATATGTCTGTGTCAACATGTTGTCACAGAACACATGGGCGGTATTAGCAACATTAGCTTGAAGCAAGACGGACATTGTAGTTTGAAAATGAGTTTTTAATTCATTAAGATGCAAATGTGTGCAGCAACTTACTTCGAAAATCTAATCAGATCACCTGCTCCGTGGAGAGATCTGTGGTGTACAGTAAGTATGAGGTGTTTTTTTTTTTTCTTGTGTTGATTTGTTCCTAACAAAAATGTGCCCACACAGTCCACTTATTCACACCACCAGAGCATCTGACCCTCACTGCAACGCCACAGTTAGTCAAGGTCACCGCTAATGGTTCAACCTCCACAGACAATTCACCCGCTTATTAGTCCTAATTCAGACGGACGAGGGGTGGGTGATTGCGCACCTCTTTGTGTTTGTGTGTGCGCGTGTGTCTCTGTGAATGTTGATGAGAGGGAAAGATGGAGCGGTAGAGTGCATGGTTTTGTCAGTGTCAAAGAATGTTTGTGTGTGTGTGTGTGTGTGTGTGTGTGTGTGTGTGTGTGTGTGTGTGTGTGTGTGTAATTCCAGGTAAGTCCGCCAAGGTCAGAGCAGTCCTGCCCTGCATCTGAGATGAACTGAGGAGTCCCAGGGAACTGCTCATGTTTACATGAGGAGACTATAGATGGATAAAAAATGAACGGGGTGTCACTTTCCTGCGGTACCACTTTATGCAGAGCAGGTCAGGGATCTTGTCAGTTTGTCAATATTACGCCTTGATTTTAACAACCTTATTGATTACGACTGAATCAAGTGACCAAGGGTGGTCAGACCTGATTTTTTTTTTTTGTTTAAAGGCTTGCCCTCATGTCTACCCATGTTCTAATGTGCTGCTGTCAAAGAATGTATCTTTTTTTTTTCATATAGACTATGGAGAAACACTGTGTGCCATGACAATGTCATATACTGTACACATAGCCTATATTCTGTCCACAAAAATCTGTCATTTGCCTGAGGAAATTAAAAAAACATGCCATGCACTGGTTAAATATTTCATCCAATTAAAAACTCTTAAATAATTTAGTGTTCCTGAGCCAAGCCATTTCCTATTTTTCATGGCACAAAGGTACAGTGCAGTGTCTGAAAATGGAAATGCAGAACTTGTTAAAAACTTTGGAGGATTTCTTTGTATGCCATGGGTCATGGCTAAGCAGATACATTTACCTTAATGTATCATTTTCTGAAGTGATTACTTATTTTTTTCAGTGGGTAATTGAAAGGAAAGGAATTTGTTGAATTAATGTTTCATGACCAAAACTCGTGACCAACATTCCTGAGAGATATTCTTGGCTAAGGGCGGACTGTGATTAAATAGAAATGCTCAAATAAGCTAACGGGACAGTTCAACCCAAAATCAAAAACACATATCATTCCTTTTCACCTGTGGTGATATTTATCCATCTCCGTGTTACACTGTGAGTTGCTGAGTTTTGGGGATATTGGCTGTAGAGATATCAGCTATCTATTGAATATAATGGAACTAGATGGCACTCAGCTTGTGGTTCTCAAAATCCCCCCAAAATACAGTAAAAAAAAAATCAACAGCAACGTCTCTTTAGAGAAATCAGCTTACTCAAGATAATCCACAGACCTGGATGTGAGCAGTTTCATAAGTAGATGCTTATTTCCTTCTGCACAGTGAGGTAGCTCAAGGAAAATAGTTCCAATGTGAAACTACTCACAACAAGGTCTGTGGATTATGGTGAGTAACCGGGCCATGACGTTGCTGTTGACATTTTTAAAAATATTTTTTGGGTTCATTTAGTTTGAATATTTTAAAGAGAAGGCAGACGTCTCTACGAGTTTATCTCCAAAACTCAGCAATTCACACCACTACAATCATAATACATTAATAACGCTAAATGTCCCTTTGACACTATTAAAATATCCTTCAAGTATATATATATATATATATATATATATATATATATATATATATATATATATATATATATATATATATATATATATATATATATATATATATATATATAAAATATGTGTTAACACAAGTTGCGCGTACCTGATTTATTCTTATAATTGTGTTATATTTCAATGCCATCACATAAGATGCTGTTCGGTGATGGTGATGGCAGTGGTCAGTGTTTATTGGCTGTGCTGGAGCATTCATGAGTTTCTGGCTTGTGACATACCTGCCATCTGTTTGTAAGATTATGCAAGTACACTGCAACAAAGTGCAGGAAGACTACAGGACATTTTACACAGTACTGTGCTGTTCTTTGTCAGTACAGCATTAATACTGTAAATCTTGATTTCTTTGAGGGAAAAAATATTACAATACGCTGCTGTCAAATGTTATGGTATAATACATAATTTCATCTCTTCCAGGTAATTTGGCTATGATTTTACAGTAATAAACTGTAGATGTAGATTACGGTAGGATCACCATAATAAGTGTTTCATACAGGCAACTGTAGCTGCCAATATTTTACTGTCACACGTGTATCCTATACAGCACATTACTATCATATTAGTTACAGTAATTAACTGTTTTTGTTGATTACAGTAGGTTAACTGCTAAATAGCAGTTCCATGCTGGCAACTGTAGCCTCCAGTATTTTACTGTCATTCAACAGGGAAGTTTGTTAGTGTGTACTGAAAAATCCCTATTGTTGAGTAGATTGTTGTACATGGCTCTTTGAAATAGTTAACCCCCCCCATATTTTTTATCCTGTGAAAGAAGGTTCTCTTAAAAGTTGCTTCATAAACTTGATCTAATTTGAACTCTTTCAAGGACAGTGTGATGAAATCTGCATGCCTTTGGAGGAATTAATTTATTTTTATAATGAAGTTTTCTTTGTTTCACAAAAGGCACAAAAGGGGAAATAAATAAAGACAACATTTCATTCAAGCACTGGTACTGTTCCAGAATTTTACCATCAAGGATAATCTTTAATAAGAATATCTTTTGTGTAAAGTTTATTCAAAGGCTGTTGCCTAATGGGAAAATAAATTAAGAAAACACATCGGAAGTTTTGGTCAAGTTTTCTTTTTTCGGGTCAGCAATGTAATCACAGGTCATTGCATAGTTCTCTCAGCTCAGCTCTGAAAGACTGAACTTGCAGCTCAAACTGATGGCTGTGCGATGATGTTTATTTATTTGAAATTTCACGACCGTGACTGATGAGCAGTTAGAAAGTGATAAACACACGAGCCAGCTGAGTTCGGGGGAAAAAAGTGCAGATGTAAGAGTTCTGTCTGCAGCATAAAGCAGGAATCATTGGAGGCTCAGTGGCTAAGGGCTGTTTAGTGGCAACAGAGCTCCTGAGTGTGCATCATTGACTCACAAATAAATATCTGAGAACAGAGTGTACTGTCAGACGTTTCCACATCAATCAAATATAATACCTCTATAAAGAACTGCTTACATCAAAGAACACCTTGACACTACTGAGCAGGCAGTCCTGGGCAGACTGTGAATCTTTTCGCTATGGTGCTTAACTGACAAACAGAGGATGGAAGAAGAGGAAATCGCTTGAGGAAGAAAGAGAGGAAAGAGAACGGGGCATTGTTAGAGGCAGACGGAAAAGAAGGAGAGATGAGAGAGAGAAAGCAAGCAAAGAGATGAAATATGCAAGGCAATGTCACAGTATTCTTGATTATTCTTCACTTATTTGTGCATTTAATAAAACAATCTTGACATTTGTATTTGTCATTTGTTTAAACCAAAGGAACAATGAACTGTGGATATGTTTTAAATGAAAGTAGCTCTGAGATTGTTTTTACTTGTTTTCAGGGCAATCAGAGGAATATATTAAAGAGGACAAGTCAAGTATAATGAGGTCTGTAATTTCAGATCTTCAGCAGTAATCACTGGGTACACTTGTCCAGTGACTTTTTGCTTATAGGAAATTTGGGATCTTATCCAACTAAGTTGCACAACTAAATGTTAGCAAGTGCGACTGCAACTGCAAATTTTTGCTTTGTTGTCACAACACTGTGGACATGCTCTGCTTTGGTTTCGGCACAAAAACAATTTGGTTAGGGTTAGGAAAACATTGTAGTTTAGAGTGTAGTTTAGACTTAGAGTACCTGTTTTCAACACTATAAACTCGGTCTGAGGTCTTGTCAAAAACACCCAGTTTTGACTCTATTAAGCATCAGTTTTTTGTCACCATAATAAGAATGGAATTGTCCCAGGGGTCTCCTTAAAAGTATCCAGTGGTGTAAACAAATGTTAAAATGTGCTATTCACAAATGCTGAAACGCAGTCTTGAGCTGCATTCATCAGTTTGGCAGCCGTGTTGCCTGTAACTCTACTACTACTACTACTGTCCCCTAGGTATTATGAAAGCGATATTACATGTTTTGTACATATGTCAAAATGATACATAGCCTATGACGCATTCACCCTGTTACAAGACACTGTACCATCAAATTGATTTTGAAGCTGTTTTAAGGTAAATGGTAAAATGTTGCTTTAGCTGTTAAAACATTATCCTGGTGACTTGGCTGCCTTCTGAAAAATGTAAAAATTCCTTTTGCTAAAAATGTCTGAAAATATCTTTGCAAGCAAAACTACATTATAAATCTGTAATGAGGAGAGATATAAGTTTCTCCATTACAGACTCTATTACTCTATTATTAATCTTGTCCCAGAGTAATCTTGTTTGGTTGGCATCTGAGGGAAAACAACAGCCAAATTACAATTTGTTGCTTTTTCATAATGGGATTCTGCTCTAACACACCTCTGGAAAATGTGCAAATGTTATGGTTTGAGACATCCAATGCAGGCTATAGGTGGGTATTTCCCCCTAAGGCTACTTGTAATTGATGTAAAAGTATTTGAGCACAGCTCAGAGCCTCTGCACTTCATCTATTGTAGATGGATAAAAAAATATTCAATGTGGCGTCAGCAATTTAGAGACCTTGGAGCTGAATGAAGGCACATATGACAATAGAGGGTGTGAGATAGTGGATGTCTCTGAGAGTATGTGATGATTTTCCGTCTCACAAAACAGCAAGCGAGGACCTATACATTTTTCACATCAAACAAAATACCTGGATGAAAAATGCTCTCATTAAATTAGACCCCAAAAGCACTCCTGAGGCAGCAGGTCTGTATAGAATAGCAATGTTTTATTATGTTGCGTTATTGATAAAGCGCACCATATGGAAACCTGTCAAAATATACTGAAATCTGAAATACATAAGAAAAAAAAATCCACAAGTGTTTATAATAAAAGCACATTAAATTTACCATCTGTTTCTTAGCAGCAGCTCCGGGCTGAAGGAAAATCTACAAAAGACACAAGGTCTGTATATCTCAATTGTCAGTAAAACTTGGCTGAGAGCTGCGAGCAGAAAGGTAGCTTCACTGGTCTGAAAAGACAGGCTGCCTTATTTCTCAGGGCTGAGCGGGTCTGAGCTGAAGGCATCGCACGGGATGTGATTGGCGGCGCAGAAAGTAAAGGGAAAAAGCGAGAGAGGGAGAGCGAGTGAGTGATGAGATAAAGCAAAACGTTCCAGTCATAAAACAGCGGGTCTTCACAGCAGCGTGCATGCTGGTCCCCTGCAGCAGATGTTGACTCTGTACAACAGTTTCGGTACAGTGTGATGCTGGATTGCCGCAACATGGTTTTCCAGGTCAGCTAAGACCTTGCGAAAGCCCCTGTGCAATCATATCTTGACCCAGAAAAAGTCTGTATCTGTATCGCTGAAAGCCTCCAGTCGGTAGATGTGGGGGATTATTTCAACAAGGCAATGCCACAGGGACAAAGTCACCAGGTAATTTGTTATCAATAAGCCATAACCGTCCTGCCCCGAGTGACAAGTGATTCATCCCTCTGAACTCATGCCTCCAGCAGTCTGATCTGGTACTCTAGCTGCTCCAAATCAGTATGGAGCAGAAAACTCAAATCCCTTTGCAGAAGGAGCTTTCTCTCCTCTGTTGATCCTGGATGGATGAACCAGCCCATTCTTGAGAAATGATTTTATATCGTACGTTCTGCATCTCATAACTTAGGTTTGGTGCCAATGGAGGAAGAAATTAGGCTTTGATGTAACAAGGCAGAGAGGATGTAGAAACTACTTTCATGCTTGTGGCCTGTCGCTTTTGTACCATGACCATCTTGTTTCCCAAACTGCTGTAAGCATTTTAGTTAACTTACCGTCCGTTGTGCAGTTTGCAAACCCCTCCCTCTGCTCTACCTCACCACACTTGCAAGACTCTTTTTTTTCGACACAGCTCTCTCTCTTTTTTTTTGGTCAAGTGTTTTTCATTGCTTGGCCTGGTAGGTAGTATAGGCTGTCACTGGACGTGCTGGAATTGGTAGCTTTCCCTGTTACTCAATTGCCAGAGTAGATAACAGGATCCTTGTTTCCACCCTCTTCATGGAGTTCTCTGTCTTAATTGGATAAAGTGGGCAGGGATACCACTAAAGGTGCTTTTTTCTCTTTTACTACCTGAGCAGGGCTTTGGGCTTTATTATTGAAGTATGTTTTACCTATAACAGAAATACATAGATCAGCTTTGGAGAAGCACTGCAGGTTTTGGATTCAGAGCAGTAGACTTTAAGATGTTCACTGCCTACAGCATCTTTGGACAATCCAACCTGACTAGTGGGACCGCCGCAGGGAGGAGATCCAGGATGCAAGTCATGCTAAGGTTGCTCCTGGCTACCATACGCTTGAAGCGAGACAAAATGGACAAATAGGACTCAGGCTGGTCAAACAACAGTAAATCAGAGACTGTTGTGTCTACATCTTTACAGAGAACTATTTCCATCACAACATCCAGGATCAAGCTGTCGCAGTCAACAGGTGGACCGTGATCCAAGTGGACAGAGGCGGCGCCTGTGTTTGTATCAATGATGCTTGGTGCTCACTCAGTCAAAGCTGATGGACACTGTTTCTCTGATGTTAAGTTTTTTACAGTTCACCCTCTTCTTGCTGCTGTTTCAACCTGTTCACCCTGATGTATATAAATAAACTGAATATATGCTCTATGTTTGGCTGGCATAGAGGAGTTTACCAAACTCTACAGCCATGTAAGCAACCTGATTTTCTCATACATATCTCTGGCTCACTGGATCAGTAGAATACCAGACAGTTATGTGTTTTTCAAAACTGTAACTCAAAATTATGCAACTTGTATTCCTCCTGCTGCCTCATCATCTTCGCTACCTCAGTTGATGTTGCTTTTACAGTAACTACCGCAGCTACCCACTCCCTCGTGTTCTCGCAGCCTTCCATCGTTCCTTCTTATCGACCTGTTTATTCAATCCTCCAGTGTCCTGATGTCCTGCTTTCCCTCTGCATCTCACTTCATTCTGCTTTTTTTTCCCTTTGTCCTACCTTAGATCTATTACCCTCCTGGGTGTATCATTCCTCTGCAGGTTGCTTTGGCCAATCTGGCCTGCGTGCCCACTCTCCTTAACTTATGTTTACCTGGCTGAAGTGAAAACATTTCTTAAGGCACTTCATTTAGCAGAACTTGTCCAGCGAACAGATTACTGCTACCTTTGATTTGTGCTCACACGCATTCAGCAACTCACGAGAACATAATGAGACTAATGATTTATATTTCAGTTTTTTTGAGTTCATGTGTCTGGTATTAAGTAACCAGTTGGTCAGTTATCAACAAAAACACCACTCATCCATAACAGCAGCTTGTCATGTTGTTGTTGTTGTTTTTTATTTATTCCAAGCACACTACTATCATGTACTAGCAAATCAAACGTACTTCTTGATGAACTGTATCTCCACATCACATATTCTGAAAGTGTAGCTACGATTTTCACAGTCTACCTGTCTGCTTCACAGTGTCCCTGCTGTCAAGTACACACCACAGCTTGTGGCAAAGCAACACCCCGCTAAACTGAAATGCTGCGCTGACCTGTCAGCCATAAACACCACGCTGCTCATCTAAACAGAAGCAATTTTACCACTTACAGTCATGAATAAAAGCTGAACAATAGAGTAAAAATGGATAACAGTGCACTCCTGCTCTGTTTTACAAAGCTGCATTGAGTGCTGCCATGGTTGCTACATAGTGTCAGATGACACAAATAAACTTTAGTTGAGATTTTGAAAATGTTCCATTAGCATGCCTAATTCTGCAGCTGTTAGCTCTCCTAAGGTGTAATCATAATATTTGCCAGATTTCTTTTTCCTTGCGTAATTATAAGCTTTGGAACTCCAAGGCTTACATCCTGTATCGCTGGCTGAGCAATCAACATTCGATAGAAACTAAAAAAAAAAAAGCTGTTTGTTAAACTATGCAACTGATGAACTGCAACTGTGTGTGCAGACATTTGCTAATAATTTACAATGCATTGCAGAGCACAAGTCAACTGTTATTTAATTTTGACAAGAACTCAAGTTTATAGCCATGCGCCACACACACTGTGTAGAGTAGCTGTATTCAGACAGAGTGTGCTTTTCTTTGAAATTACAGTGCTTTTCTGTTTTGTAGCAGCTCCACCACCTTAGTACAATCTGTCAGCATGCTAACATTTGCACACACAAAGAACAGCTGAGGCTCACAAATTAAAGGAATGACCACTTTTAAATTTTGACCAGATGATGGCACCAGGTAGCCAAAACATCAACAAATCTATTCAACTCATCTTGAGGGGGACATGAATGAGTGTGCTGAATTTCACGGAATTTCGGTGAAATTCTGCATCCAAGAGTTGTGATATTTCAGTCTGGGTGGTTGGGGGTGGGCCAACAAATCGACAGACTGACATCGCCATCTGTGAAGACATGTCCCTTGCATGCTTACAAACAATACACTAAGGCTGTCCAGAATACTGTTTTTTGAGCTTCGGAGCTTCGGTAAGAAGAGAATTACTAATTACCTACAGATATTCGAAGGTGCTTCCGCAGGTTTTCCTCAAACTTCTGGTCATTTTTTACTCATGAGATTTAAGGACAGGAGGGGAGAAAGATGAGCAGCTGACAGCTCGCAGAAAAGCTCCCTGTCGAGGATTATGTGCACATGTTTTGACATTACTTGAACTCAGCAGGGAGGCTCAATTTCTCTTTGCCAGTGTTTTGCCTCTTTTTCGGTGCAGCAGATGAAGCATCTACTTATGCTTACTGATGGAACATAACTAAACACATTTACGCAAGTTCTGCACTCTTCTACAATTTTGAGAAACTTATACTTTTCCTGAGTATTTCCCATTTTCTGGTACATTGTGCTTCTACTCCACTACATTTTGTGGGCAAATACTGTACTTTTTACTCACTAGACAAGAATACCTTTGGTTACTAGTTACTTTTCAGATAACATGCTGCATCAGAGCTAAATGAGTGAGTGGTTAAATTTATTTTATCAACAATCAGATATAAAAAAAGATTCCAATAATCAGGAAAATGATGAATATCGGATCTGATAGTAAGCCAGGCCGATAATTGATCTACTCATGGTATAAACGATATGCACACATGTAATTTATTTTTACTTTAATATCAGTCAGACAGTGTCTTTGCTTTTACTCAAGTATGACTTTTGGGTGTCATGTCTTGTTTGCTATGAAGTCATATTTTTTGTTTTACGTTGTTCTTTCAGTTCTGTTTCACGTTTTATTGTGGAGTCGAACTCTGCGCTTGTTTCAGATCCCCTTACTGCCCTTCTGAGTTTCACGCTGCTGTGACTGTCAACCCCTCCCCGATGTGTTTCACCTGTTTCATTGTTCCCACCCTCCTTGTGTATTTAGTTTTCATGCTCTCTTGTCTTTCCTGCAAGTTCATCTTTGCCCTTTTCTTGCAGGCGTTCCAGCATTCTCCTAGTGATAGTTTCCTAGTGTTTTTGACTCTGTTTTGGACCTGACTTTTGCCTCTGACTGATCCCCTTTTTGTATCATGTTGATTTTCTGTGTACATGATTGTTCTTCAGGAAAGTTGCTGTCTTTTTAGAAAAACCTGAACTGTCTCGAGTCATGCATTAGGGATACGTATAGCGTGTCACATTTTGTCATTGGGTACTTTATGCAACAATTCAACACACAAAATACAAGAAACGTTCTTAGCTGCCTTCAAAAGCCATGCATTATGCCCTACTGTTTCAACAGGTAATAGTAATATTTGGTCAGTCACCACTGATCAAGTTCGTTCAAGACTGACTCCTCTCACCAGCAACACTGTTGTTGGCTAAAATCTGGCAGAGAGCACTGACCCGTTACAAACACCTCTCACCAGCAGGGACACAGCAAAACGAGAGAAAAATCTAACCTCAAGTGAGAGTGGATGGTGTGGGTGTATTACTACTGTACTGTGTGCCCCTCTTGTGTGCATACTGTATGCACTGTTGGTGTTTTATTGTATTTTTGTGTGTTCATGCATAGATGGGAAACTCACACACATTACACGAACTGGCCGATACCAGCATAGCTCATCTCCATGTTGAATCATGCTTGGTGTGAATCAGTGTAGGGCAACCATATGTCTCACTGACTCTTCTTCTGCTCTTAAACACTAAGCTGTATCCCTGACAGATGGTCCAGCTGCACTTAACATGACCACTTTATTTTATCATGCACGGTGTAAAGTGTGAAGAAGCTTTTGATCTTCAGGAATCATGTTAATGAGTGAAGACGATTCCATGCAGTGTTCTTGGTGAAATTTCAGAAGTATTTCAAATCATTCTACATTTAATTCAACACAACAACGGGAATAAGATTCTTTGTACATCATTTTAGTTCTTTAAGGTTTCTCTTATTGGCATGTTAGTTTGAAAAAATGCGCTATCTGAGTCAAATTTGATCCACAAACCCAAAGAATTCTGCCTTTAAGGGTCACCTAATCTATTCTGACCAATGATGCACAAATGGATAAAAAATGACTTCTATCTTCCGGCATTGCACCAATGTGATGTGCATAGCTGGACTGAACATCATTGTGTTACAGGCTGGATATACTGGATGCGTGTGCAGCACTGCCGTGTGGTGTTAGCGCTTGCTTATCATTTTGCCGTCCATGTTAAAAGGTAAATGTAAATCACGTCATCATAGTTTGTGAACAAAAACACGCCAATGGGTAGCAGCCGCTCAGCAACACAGCCGCCATGCAGCACACAGGCATCCAGTGTGTCTAGCCTGTTAGGCTTAGACATCATACTAAAATAGGAGTCCACTGAACCCTTTTGCTCCCTCCAGCCTCGAACGATGACTGCTTGTTTTGAATCAAAGAAGTGTCTACTTTCAATCATATTTTGGAGCATGCTCTGCATGCTTAAAGATCAAAGACAAATCTGACCTCAAAAATGCTGGAAAACTTACAAGTACAGTAAGAAACTGTAGCCGCTAACACAAATCTATTTGATCAAACAGGCAGTTATGACTAAAAACAAATACAGTCTGAAGGAGGAGGCAGACTTTGTTTTTCTTTTGACAATTCAGAGGTTACATTTTCAGATTTCAGATTTGTTTATTTGCTACCAGTGTTTGTGGTCGCCTAAACCTCATTTCTGCAGATTGTTATATCTTACTATGTGGTAGCCAAAGAAGGGCAAGATGCTGCTCACTGCCAAAAACACATCTTTGTGTTCTGTGTATTGATTCTGAGTTCACTGACTCAGTAGTGTCATCTACGTGAAGCTGTCTCCAGCATTCAGAATGACTACAGATGTAAAGAGTGAATAATCTTGACACTGATTTCTGGATATTCTGATCCTTTGAATTCTTTTTAAGGTGTAATCTTGTACTGTCTACTAGATTATGTGGTATATTTTTCCTACCTCCAGGATAGATGCCTTTTATCCCATTTGTTCTGAGGAGTCAGGCCTCGTTTCCTGCGGCCCATTGTCACCTCCGCCTCAGAAACATCTGGCAGGGAACATCTGGGCGTTTTCATTAGACCCAGTGTGGCTTGGTCTGAAGGATAGAGGAGAGGTAAGTGTGACTAACTGAAGTACATTAACTGAACCTATTGTTAGTGTAACACCATAAATTAAGCTTTATTTCTTTGGTTTTATGATACCTGGAAGAAAAAGAAACTTAACATACAACCCTACAGTTTGCAGATGACTGTTTCAGTAGCTGTAGCTTGTACTGTATGCCTTCATATGCATACATATGTGAATATACAGAGAGTTATGAGTGGCCATAAATCATACATGCTCAACCCTCGATACCCCCTTTCACATACACACACTTTCTCTTAAACTACTGTACAGGCCATAAATTATACTTTCCACACACTCTCACCACTGTGATCTCTTGAATCCCTTCATACACAGTATCACGCTGTCTCCCCTCCTCTGTGGTGTATGTGAGATAAAGCAGTGGTGTGTGTGATAAAGAATACAAACTGTCGAGCGAAGGGAATTGTGGGGTGAGTGTGTTTGTGATTCTTACAGTATGTACGGGGAGAAGGAGGCTGGTCATCTAACTTTTTTATCATAATTCGAATCCCACTGTAGCCTTAAAGGTGCAATGTATAAGAATTATATTTCAAAACGATAAAGAAATTAACTAAAACGCAAACACAAAGAAACAACAGTGTCTACGTTGTGTCAAAGACATCTATGTATTGTTTTGAAACCTCTACTGAAGTTAGCACGCTAACCAGCTAGCCCCAGGCCTGACAACCTCTTTCTATCAGCTCCTCTACCAGCAGCATTAATACAGACACTCCCTCGTAGTCTGGATAGCTGCACAGCTAACAAGTTAACAGTAGCCACAGATCATCGCTGCATTAACAGATACAGTTACCAACACTTAGCGGTTATTCTGGTGATGTGTTGTCTGTATTTATTTGTCAGTTGTTATATTTATATAATTTAATATAATATAATATAATATAATATAATATAATATAATACAATACAATACAATACAATATAATATAATATAATATAATATAACATTATATAATATAATATAATATAATATAATATAATATAATATAATATAATAAAAACTAAACTTGGAGCGATCCAATGAATGTGACAATCAACTCTGTTCTCCCCTATCGCATGTGTGAGAAATGATGTGTACAGTATGTGAGAGAGAACAATACAAGGTGTACAAATCAATACACTGTTATTCTGTCGTACAGCACTATCATAAATCACATAGCGTACAGCACTGTCTTCCTGGAGGAAAATTATGTGGAGAAGACTGAATTCTGACCTGTTTCTCCTAACCTCTCCCTTGAGGAGCAAAAGAATAAATCAGTCTCAAACAAATTATCCTGCCTGACACAGCCTTCAAATAATGCTCTTGTTTAGAAGCCATTTCAGATGTATTTGTAGAAAAATCAATATCAAACATAAAGTTTATATGTAGATCTTGAGGTGAGACAACTCTGAGAAAAAATCAAATACCCAGAGTTGACTGTTTCATATTTAATCATGGAGACACATTTCTAATATTGTGCAGGCTTGTTTACAAGCCAATCAAGTTTAATTTAGCATCTTTCTGTTATCTCAAGCGTTCAATATGTCAGACAAATAAAGTCAGGACAGTGATAGAAAGGAAGGCTGTTTCGCAGTGTGAGAAAATGGTCAAAATGTCATATTGATGTTAAATGATACTGTAAAAAGTCAGGCAGAAACATGGTGGGTGGTGCCTGATCAGGCTTGTAAGAGTTAACCAATCAGAGGAGACTGGGCCTTTTGGGAAGGGGCCTTAACGAGACAGGAGCTAAAACAGAGCTTTCAGACTGATTGTGAATAGAGGCGCTGCAGTTATGGACAGTATGAGAAACGTTTTTTGAACACCATAGCATGTAAACATCTTTTAGTGGATGCTCAAAATAAAAGCATGAACCTGAAAATTTGCATAATATGGAAACTTTAAACTTTAAATGAGCTCAGTTTTATCTACAGTCTTATCTTTTTCTACAGCCACAGTTTCTGTTTTTGATGGTTGTTATACATAATATTGTTTCATATTGTAGGGGGATACCTTGTATTGTCTCATTTTCTCTGTAGTCACGAAGTTAACACACACACACACACACACACACACACACACACACACACACACACACACAGTGTGCCTTTATCCATCCAGACCACCAACCCTTTCACATAATCCTCTGATTTCAACAGCCACACATGGCAACATACCAAACACTCCGGTCTCCTTTAGCCCTCCGAACTTTTGCATGGCTTTGATGGCTTTGGTCAGGGCCTCCTTGGTCTGAAGCTGACCAGTCACTGGGTCAGGGGGTGGGAGGTAGCCAAACTTACTCAGCCAGTCCTGAAAGGGAAATAGTAGATATAGAGTTCACGAGTCATCCCTGGCATTTCAACCTCTCCAAGTATCCCAAAGCTGCTGAGAAGTTCTGACACCTGTTCGCTGTGAGTCTTTGCATGTATATTCAGGTGCTGTAATGGTATGGGTTGTACACATATTTTGTACACAACATGCCACAAACACATGAATGACTCAAAAATGTATTTTTGCAAAACAAATATTTGTGTGTCATAGAAGAAAAGGGAAAAGCACCGGTGCAACTGATAACATAGAACATAGAAGGGGCCACTGAAAATCTTGGGGTGGCATCACAAGTGCTCTTTATGGCAAACAAATAAAAATCATTGCAGTAAGACAAAGAAAGGCTTTTTATCTAGAGCTGAACTGTTGACCATGGCCCCACCGACATCACCACTCTGTATTGTAGTGGGGTAGAAGTATATAGCAGTAGAATACTTCAGTAAAGAACTACTTTCGAATTGCACTTAAATCTAGTCCTGAGTAAATATACCTCATTACTTTCCAGCTTGGACTCTGGTATTGTGCCTGTTGACTTACCGCACTTAAACAGAACAAAGCCATCATTTTCATATTATTGGTAACACCTGTTCTTTATTTTGTAGGACATGGTAGACATCTAATAGTGTGTATAAATGAAACTATGCTTTCAAATAACACACATACATATAGACATTACAGTATCAGTCAGAAATCACCAAACACTGCAGAGATAAACAAAAAGAACTTGATTGAATATTGCAATAGCATGCTATTATAAAAATAAATTTGTGATCAAGTGGAGATGATTAAAAAAAAAAAGAAAAGATTTGTTTATAAGAATTCAGATTTTTTATAACTTGGGAAAAAAACATGTTTGGTGGGAAATTAAGTAAGAAACTTCACAGGACTTTTTCACACCTATTAAACATGTCTCAGTAGGAAAAGCACAGATGTTATGAAAGACTCTACTCATCAGTTTGATGGTTAGTTTCTCAAATGTGTGAATGTTGCTGAAGAGTCTTTCCTTTGGTTCATATCACAGTTTGGGACATTTTATATGCATTCAAGTTGTGTCATCCATCCACTTTCTTTCTTTCTTTCTTTCTTTCTTTCTTTCTTTCTTTCTTTCTCTGTCTCCCTTTTGTTGTCTCTCGCTCTCTCCATCCACCATCTTATGATCTGGTCTGACAAGCCGGTTTTTAATAGGTCTCTGATCAGCACTCATCAGAGGTGGCTGACACAAATCGATGGCAAGGCAACTGTTCTCTATTTACAACATGGGGAATATTCCATCAACTACATAATTGCCTTCAGTTCTTAAAAAGCTATCTGTGTGGACTGATATTTGCCTGCTCATCCTTGCAGGCGATGGACAAAGTTCGCAGAATGAAGTTTGCAGATGACCCCAAAAGTAATCCAGGATGATTAAAAAAGAAAAACTACTCTTGTTTGATAATACGGGAGGCAAAGGACAAAGGATGTGTGTCTGAATAACAACTAAACAAAAAACAAAAAGAGAATCTAGATGTATCTGATAAAAGGGAAGTCAAGAAAAATTCTCCAATTTTCTGTCATTGCTTTCTGTTTTAGGAATCTCCATAGACTGTGGTGAAACATGTTTTCTTAAAACAGGAGGGTTAGGATTAGGGTGTCAAATTTATGTTCAAAACCAATATGGGACTGTATATCACTAGAATAATGGCTAACTACTGCTAACTGCAGCTTCTGTTAGCTAGTTAGCTCAGTTAGCAGTGCAGTTAACGATCCTGACATGGGGCGAGTGTTGATGTTAACACAGCTAGCACAGGGGCTTTGAACTGGGATGGGCCTTGACTCACTGTTTAGCATGCTAACTTAAGTAGATGTCTCACAGATGTCATAATGTCTGTCAGTCTATTGATAATTTTAATATCTTAATTTTAAATTTTTTTTTAATTTTTAATTTCTAAATGTTTTCAACTGAAATTCTGACTCATTGTACCCGGCGGAGTGGGGCATCAAAATCCCCCGGGAAAATTCTGACTGCACCGGCCCACCACCTGCCCAACAACCCCCTGCACCTCTCATATATCAACAACACAAACAAAATCTACTAAATCTATTTTGGATGAATTCCTCCATCTGTTCTAACGCCAGCCAAGTCTACGCATTTGGGAAGGACTGAACAACACTAATTTTTCGAGCACTTTGATGCATCCTCCTCCAGCATCTGCTTCTTCTTTATTCTGGCCTTTTCAGACCCTCCTTTCCCCTTCCTCTTATCACCTTCCAACAAGCAATCACGCAAATCCTTCGACTGTCAAAAATCCTGTACTTTTCCTCTTTCTTTCAGTCTGACGTATGTCATTATTTTGTAGGGTCATACCATTAGATGAGGGGCGGCTCATTTATCCCCCTACATTTCTGTAAATATACTTGACCTGCAATCGGTTCATTGGATAAACGGAGTGTTAGGCTCTGGATAAACACATTTCCCATTACCAGAAGGTTTTGCTCCATTTTATGTTAATTTAGGAACAAACACACAAATTAAATAGGAGGTTGTTTTTTTTTTTTTTTTTGTTTTTTTTCATTTGTGACAGTGAAAGTTCTGGAACACCTGAATAAGAAGAATTAAATTAAGAGGCTACACAAAAATCAGTAGATTGATCGGAGGTCAGAGGTGAGTGCACAGGGTAACCATGACTGAAATATAGAGTGTGAGCAAGTGGTACAAATATTGGTTGGACTTCCATTTCATTGTAATATAGTAGATCTCCGAGATTTTCACAGAAAATTTAAACAATGTCAATAATTTTGATAAGCTGCGTACGTCTCACAGCCACTCAGAATAATCTGTGGGCCAGTTCCCGGCCAACCGGGAAATGTCTGGATCGTCCCGATCACCACTCCAGCCCTGCATTGTACCTTTAAACTCACTAGCTACTTTTTAAAAGAAAATTCCAAGTAGACCACCAATCACGAACAAACGTTCACCAAAATCATGTTAGTGTGTGAACATTGTGTAAACAAGTGTGCCACATGGGACCTGGTCTCAAGATTTCTTATTTAATGTTAACATAATGTATGAATCAGATTGATATATGTATAATTTTTCTAATATCACAAATCAACAACACCTTGTGTTTACATTTTATTTTAACGTCCTGATAAATGTCAGGGTGACAGTTCTCTTTTTATTTACAAATAAAACTCAAGTTACTGTTGATGTAATGAAGTGTTTTTAGTAGCTGCACTTACGCCAGGTGGCAGGAACTTGGCTTAGATATAAAAGGTGGATAAGTAGAGGTTTATGATTAAGGCAAGACATATCTGAGGGGTTAAAAGGTTAGAAAGCTTAGTAAAACAAGGAAACAAATTATAGGAAAAATGTGTTAGTTGTAGCAAGCAGCTGGTTTATAAGCCTAATACAGTTGAGATGACGTATATGGTATATACAGTGCTCTAGGTCAAAGGCATCGGGGTTGAGGTGCAGGTTATGCTGAGCAGGTGGTTCTCGTGCACCACTTTCAGGTTCAAAAGCTACCCAGTCCACTTTTCAGTTATAAGATGACATGTCAGCACAACAAACTTTTTCTTCCATGTCAGTCCCAGCTCAGGGTCAGTTACAAGATAACACCCCTGCAGCTGTTATAGTTTCTTTGCCAACACTTAAAACCAGTCCCTTCAGCAGCTTCACACAAATACCAAATGAAAAAAACAAAAAGATATATCACACTAGGCTTCATGCCTTAGTGGACCTCTAGACGACAACAGAGGAATTTCCACTTAGGAATTTTTTACTCCACAGTTGTAAGGCAGCAAAAGCCAGGCTATATGTGTTCATCTTTCAAATGTAAAGGCAGTACAAGATAGTTAAATCAAGGCACAGAAATTAGAACATTTATGGACTAGGAAAATGTGAAAATAACCAGTAAGTAGAAATGAAATGATATAAAAAGAAGCACATAAATGATGAGAAAAGAGTACATTTTCAGTGTGGAAGCAGCATTTAAATTAAAGATCATTGCCACGATTGAATTTTGCAAAAACTCTACAATGTGCCTTTTATCGCTACAGAAGGAGATTTGCATTTTGCATTTTTGACTGAGACCATATTCCAGCCATGCAATGAGCCCATCACAAGATGGAATAAAAATCACTGAAACTTTTCTCATAAAAAGACAATACAGTCGAGATGGTAGTTGGAATTCAAGTGACCTGCTTCTGAGTATAATTAGTCTGGTTGTTATCTATAATAAAGTACAACTGAGAGGCAGTTTGTGTTAAATATGTAGTGTATATACTGGTAGCTTGTGTCTCAATCAATACAGAGACATGTGCAGACTAACAAGCCTGTAACAACCAAAACATGTGTAAACCACTGTGAGTCACTGCTGATGCTAAGATGCCTTGAATCAGTCGTTCACTAGTAAAATGCAAAGCACCAAAGGCCACATTTGATTAGACTAGATTCTAAAAGGGTACAAAGAAAAGGTAATTGAAGAAAGGGCAAACATCTCTCCGCTCTCCTGCAGAAAAAGAAAATGTATGTAAGAACCGAAGCCAACCGTACAAGTGTATTCTCTCTAAATATGTGATTAAATCCAGCACCAGGGGGATGACGCAGATGGCTGAGACTCCTGTCTTCTTTAATCATGTATTATTAAGACAGGCAGAGACAGAAAGCGATGGCGCACAATGATGCCTAACACTCCAAGTATTCCCATATTCTTGTACCTTAAATGGCAGGAATGTACTAAGTAAACACACTCTGCCAAAGCCTGCTGCCACTTCAATAAGCTAACTTTTTCTGAAGACTTGAAACTTACTGTAATTGTCCCTGACACATTATTATTCTGTACAAGAAATGTAGGCTATAAAAAGCCCATTCCTACATCTTACTTGTATTTCATTTGTCTACACTGAGCACAAATAGCTAATTAAAGAAAACATTATTTTGAGACAGGAAGATTAACTATTATTTACTTATTTAATACAAATAGTTTGATCCAAATGCCCTGCAATCCTTTCCTGATGCTTAAGTGTGGAACTTTCTTATTAAATTGAGGAGTAATAGTCTACAGCCATGCTCTGTGAGTGAGCTGCTAGCGTGCTATTGTGACCACAGAACATTTGAGCTAGCTGGACATCATTTGTAGTCTCTGTGGTGTGTTCAAGTGCAGCTTTTTTGCCCGAGACACAAGCACTGGAAGGCAAAGCAACCGTTTAAACTGTTGGAAATATTGTTCATTGAGCAGGTATTTAGTCATAAGTCAAATAAATAAACACATTTAAACTTAGCCTGCTGTTGGAAGAATAGGAAAAGTCAGGGGAGAACCCATAGAAATCAATCTCATATTACCATTTCTATACTTCCCAAGTTATGCCCAATGACAACATTCAGTGCCAATGCAGGAATCTGTGTGGCCTTAATTTACCAGTGCAGGAACTCAAGAGGAGGTGCAGAGGCGGAGACAAGGAAGGCTGGCATTGAATGTTAAAAACTTTGCCACTGAACACAATCTGGAGTTTCGCAGAATCATCCAAAATCAATGGACTGTCTCATGATAGGGTTGTCTATTAAAAACAAGTATGTCATTGTGGTATGTGTTTGTGGACACAGAGCAAGGTCATTGTTCTACGCTGTCAAGAGTCTCAAACTTGGCAATCTATCTACCTGTCAGGACTGCCGATTGTCCAGAAAGGTGACTGTACAGCAACCATGACTGACTGCGAGTGTCAGCAGGTACGAGTGAGCGAGAATGCATGAAAGCATATAAAGTCAGAACTTAACCCCACAAAACACTTACTCTCACAATTGAGACATAACAGAGAAGAAAGGTGTGAGAAGACGAGGGGGAAAACAAGACAGAGCAAAGACACTGAGGGAGACGGAGGGAGACCTCTGATGAAAAAGGGCTTCTTGAGTCTTAAGATCTGCTCGTCCTCAAGGGAACCTTCTGTTGTACAGCCTTGTAAACATCAAACCAAACCACTGACTATGATTTCACACACCGCAAGAGATGGGGAGTGTGTAAATGTGCGTCACGCATGAGCTGCATGAATAATGTCGACCAAAGATAAAAAAAAAAAAGAAAAGAGGAAAAAAAAAATCCACACACACACATTAAGTAGTTCCCATGATTCTTATTGACCTTATTCCACTTGATCCTCCTAAAATTTAAATATGGTCTTTCAAAACAAGGTTGGACAGAAGGTCAGGGTGTGACAAGTAGTTACATCTACCAGTGTGTGTTTTAAAACCAACCTTTATGGAGACTTTAATAAATAAAATGGGAGTGTTGTGCATGTTGTCCAGACTGGTTTTATAAGTTCCTTTGAGCACCACTACTTTTTTCCCATTAAAGAGGCGTGGCATGAGTACACGCCAAGAGCTTTTAAGCAGCCAGTATTCAAACCAAAGAGGGAGCATCTGAACCACAAAAATATACAGATTTAAGGATATATTTTGAAAATGTAACGTCACTGAATCTTAAATAAAATTCAACCACTGTGGAATTCACCAGGGAGAAATAATTGAAAATCGAAACAGTGCTGAGACTTATAAGAAGGTGATTCCACTGTTCACTGTGGAGTTAAAAAAAAAAAAAAAACTAATTTGGATCCCTCGAGGAGAGATAAATGATGAAAGTGCTGGCAGAATAATGGGTATCGATCAGTAAAGTTAAAGCCTTACCAGTTCTTGTGCATGCACCAATGAAGACTGGCTTACTTAGGAGGAACTTAAAGAGTCTTGGGCAGCAGGGAGGGACCAATCATCTTAACAGGCTGTTTTAATCAAGAGATGGATGGATTGCTTGACACAAGCAGATATATGGAGTCATCACATAAAAGCATAGCTTGACAGCCTAGCTGAGGACTGGGGCGTGAGCGATTTCTTGACATCAACAAATGAGGAAAAATGTACTATACTTCCATACACTTACGAGTCCTACCAATAGCTCTCTTTCTAGCAATAGGGATGGCATTACCAATCAGTCAACCCTTTGGTCCACACTGACACATTGCAACAGCTGTTGAATGCATTGTGATAAAAGGATGACCAGGCACAAATGTTCCCCAGAGAATAAATCCTGTTGCCTTTTCTAAATGGATTGCCACAACATTTAGCCACATGATTAAGGGTTCAGTCACTATCCACTCACCCCCATACAGATGGAAATACAGTAAAGTTTTCGCTGTCAACCTAACATTTCTGAAGCGTCACAGCAAAGCAATGCTGCTGCAACTGAAGTCGATGGGGACTTGTTTTAAAAACTTGAAAACAAAACAAAACATCTTTGATTTTTTTTTTTTTTTTTTAATGGCAGTGACTGAATTGCCTCCGTATAATCAAGTGAGCCAATAAGCCAATATGTTGCAGCAATATCTAATGGTGCTGATGATTGGTTATCTTGAGTAATGCCCAGAGACGGGGCTCATGTGTAATAAAGTATTTTGTTAAAATGGATGTCATAACACAGATACAGAAGACAAAAAAAAGTTTAGGAACAGGCATCAAAGTCATGGTATCATTATTGCTACTGGTAATTATATTCTTGAATGATACCCAGCCCTAGGTTCCATACAGCTTTCCCAGCGTAATTAAACTCTCCAGGATACCCTAGATCCCAAATTTATACAAACCCTCAAAACAGGGTCGAACTTGTGTACCTACTTCAGACAGGTTTCAGGCTAAATGCTTTTAGCTTATCAGCTACAGTGAATAATTCAGCTTACATAAGGTCTCTAGATACTTGGATTACATCGGACACTTAATGGAGCAATTTGAGATATTTTTTGGCTGTTTTGTTACATTTCTAGAACCCAGATTTCTAGAGTCCCATCTGCAAGAAGAAGAATGCAATTTTGTTTTGCTCTGAAACTCCAGAAGTGTTTTGTGGACTAAAAAACTACACTAGACTTTCCAGCAGCATGGTAGTGAGTAGATAATGACTGCATTTTCATTTCTGGGTGAATTTATCCTTCAATGCCACACTCAGGATTAATTGTAATACCTCTGCTGCCCTCTCTCTCTCTCTCTCTCTCTCTCTCTCTCTCTCTCTCTCTCTCTCTCTCTCTCTGTCCTACCACCCCTCACTGACTGTGTTGCTCCTTCATGCCCTGACATGAGGTCAGTCAGTGAACATGATTGGAATCAGTCTCTTACAAAACAGAGAAATGGGCTAAAAAGAGAAGGGTAACAGCGTGGAAAAAGCAGCAACTGAAGAGTAAAGAACAGCGAGTTAGCAAGTGTGTTTAAAGGATGGAAACATGAGGATAATCTCGACTGGGTGTCTTTATCGCTAAGAGGGTCAAGAAGTCAAATGAACAAAGAGTAGAGAGAAGATGTTAGACAAGAAAAGAGAGTGTCTGACAGACAACGGAGGGATACATTTGATGGGGAATGATGTAAAGATAGCAGACACAGGGACACATGGCCAATCATCTTGTAGTGGAGAGGAACACTACCTGCACAGCAAGAGAGTGTGCAGAAATCAGTTGAATTAACATAATAATAACAGTAATAGACCTGTGTTCCAAACAACGCATGTGAGCTCCACAGTTTTGGGATTTTTTAAAAAATGTTTATTTGCCGAATTAAGCAGAATACATTTAAATAATTTGCTTGAAACCCACTCCACATTCATAGTGCGGTGTGTGCTGAAAGTGCAGTTGTCTGACATATTGCTGCTTTTTGTGGGATTTGGTGTCTGCCTCTTAATGAGACACTTTGATCTCCCCCCCAGTTGTTTTAATTTAGAAATGAGGCAGTCTGGAGGAACTTCTGCAACGGCAGGGTAGAGATGAAAGAATGCGGAATACATAAATACACACAAAATTATTGCATTAAACAACAATGATTACAGATGCTGCAATAGTAAAGATTAGTGAACAGTCAATCATTTCTGTTTCCTGCTCTCACTATATCTGTACCTTTATGTCTCGGCATATGATTCACTCATTTATCTTGCCCAGATGTGTTTTTTCCAAAATTCTATCTGCATTAGTCATTATATTTGGTCCTTTATTTGCCAATATTTGCAGCACATCAAACAACTTAGTTTTCAGATTATAAGACAGCTGTGCAATGATACACAGAATTCAAAAGGATTAGTAAAAGCAGTGTAGGTAAACAGCTAGAGTGCTAAAAAAAAATGCAGCAGAGGATTCACTGATAAAGATGGTGGTTTTATAACATCATTATATTTCCCATCACGCTGCTCTCCTGCTTCAGTAAAGATGGCACAATTTCAATTATACACTGCTTTTCACAGGCTGGGTGTAAAATACTGTGCTTCAGTATCACCCAGAATCCCCACATACTGTTCCCATACAAAGCTCCAACAATTCAGTTCATGGTCGTACAGAATGGAATTTTTTTTTAGTTTTGTTTTTAAATATCATACCACCTACTTATGGTTCATGAACAGTTGGTGCTATGGTAGAAAAGTTTGTGTGTATAGATGTTCAGAGAATTCAGAAAAAAAATCAAGCACCCGGTTGTACGTGCACTGAAAAGTACAACAACTAGTTATGCGAGAAATAAAAAAAAGCACACGACAGTTCAAACCCTGGCTCTCCTCTCACCTCTGCATAGTTGGCCCTGGATATATAAAGTGATGTGTGTGTACAAAATGTTTTTCCATATACAAAAACTGCTATTTATGAAAGGAAGAATGTGCGGGGAAAATGTGTGTAACTCGAGCACACAGTACTTTATACCATGCATACACATGGCTTTCTGAACATGGTTGCCATTGAAATTATGAGGTGGACATGAAACAAAAGGTGAGCGATTTAAATTATTAAATTAAATCAAAATTACTTTGATTTCCAGTACTGATATATTGGCTGATATACACACATTTTTTTGCAATAATCCCTGAAACATTTGTGACAAGAACATAAGACACAGGCGAGATAGTTAAAGTTTTAACATTTATTGTCTAAGATAACATTAGTGCAATGAAGCAATCTGACAGGACAATAAATAAACCAATATCTGTATTTGGATTTCACATGAACACTGTAGCTTTGAAATATCTAAGGCTTTTATTATACTCAGGTCTGCTTGAAACTTTTAATTGGTTGCAAGACAAAACTGAGGAGTTGCAGGATGAATACCGAGATAAAGTATCAAATAAGAAAATTCCTAAACACTGGAGTTTTTGTTTGTGCTCTTTTAGCTTAAAATGATATTCAAATGAAACTGAGTCTGAGTTAGAAACATCTCTAGACATTATGCAGCTGACAGGGGGTGTGGATGGACACTGTATTGCTTGAAAGTGGAGAGTCAAACAGGTTAGAAGCCACTGTATTACAGGACCTTGCCACTTTGACATCACTGGAACTAATGCAGTACTTCAGACCAGGTCTCACCCATTAAACATCCCTTAAAATGCTAAGCAACAAGCAAGTCACCGGAGTGTATAATACAATTCTGAAGTTTTGGATACAGCTCCAAAGCACTTAGTTCCAGTAAATAACAAATCCAGTTTATATTTTATCCAGCGTTCCTCATAATAGGAGTTGAAAATCAATCCACACAATATTCAGAGCTGTTTTGTTCTGCTGTAATTTAATAGTTCTCACATGCACCTCTCTCATATAGTCATACACATTGTCATTGGGTATTAAAGTGGGAATTAAATCATCAGAGGTTGTGTTTGTTCTATTTCGCTCCACATTATCTGTGAAATAAAATTTGTTTGCTCTAAAATGCTGAGCCTTGGTCACTGTAATCCCATTACACAGTGAAAACTCCAGCAGGTAAACAGCTACAGTACACATTTCTCATTATGTTTCATCTCTTCCTCTCCTTTTTCTCCCACCGTTCCCTTTCATTATTCGCCCCCGTTTGTCTCTGTGGACTTGCAGGATTTATGAGTGATACTCACCATTAAGATGAGAGGAAAGAATGCGGACACTGAGACAGAAAGGCCAGAGAGGTGGACAAAAACTGCCTATAAACAGCCTTTGAACAGAGAATCCTATATTTAACTCAACTACATTCCCCCAATGTCCTGTTACTGATTAAAGTCATTCTACCATCATATGACACATCCTGCCAGATGGGACAACCTCTCTCCTCGATTCCCCAAAAAGGTTAAAGTTCACTCTGACATCCCTTCAGCCTGTATAATGCTCAATCTGTTTCATCCTCCCTGTTTGTGAGCTCCTCCGCCTGACAAAACCTCCCTCTGTTTCTCCACAATGAACAGCTGCTGAGTCTCTTCAACCTCAGCCTTATTGACAAGAAATGAGTCGACGGGAGACGTTTAACCCCCGACCTCACTGTCTCTTAAAGTTCGATGAACTGGCAGTGGCTACATTGGTGTTTACGTTGTTTTTGAATGCCCCAGGGACAGGGGCAGACCTTAAAGGTTATGAAGCAGTAAAGCGCTAACACGAAGCAGACAGATAAAAAGGCTTCATGTTGAGTCATTATGGATGACTGCAGTGCCAGAATCCAGTAAACGTCTCATAGTTGTACACCAACATTAGACATAAGATATTTTTAAGAAATGCTCCAAAGGTCTAACCGGTGAGTAAAACAAAAAAGTTTCTGGATTCAGTCCTTACAGCAGAGTGTGGGATTAACCTTTAAAAGCAGCTCTCAAGTGAACGGATGATTAATCACATGTATGCTCAAAGAGGAAGAGCCAATCAGATAAGGATTCAAGCTACTTCTACTCCATTTCTCCCTCTTTGAAAATGATGCTTAGATTTGATTTTTCTGTGATTTTTCTGCAAAAGCAAGTAGAAGTTCTTAGAGTTTTTTCAATGAATTTGTGAGAACTTTTGCTGTCTCTGGGAGCAATTAAATGTGCCTAGCAAAGATTATTCGGAACCAATCATAAGGTCTGTTTATATTCTGTGTATCCTCGAGGTCTTACAAATGTGTATTTGAAAAGCCAATTAGCAAAAAGTATTTTGTATAATTGTTTGTTTACATCTATTTGCTTGCTAGCGGCGCTCTTCCCTGCTGGCTTTGTTGGGGGTATTTCTATGTTTGCTTATGTGTTACCGCCACCACCGCTGTATATAAAGATGGATGGTGTGTCCCCACTTCTTGCCACTTGTACACAACTGAAGCCAAAATATCCTATAAGAGGTGTGCTGCCATCTTGCTCAAGTGACACCATTTGCAGCAGTAGTGATTAGGTTGGAACTGCTGCATTGAGGTCTCACCCATATCTTAATTTTCCATTTGCTTTTTTTCCAGTCACTTCTTAAACAAATACCGTAGTTTACAAATACCTACCCCCTACCCATAGGTGCTGCCATTGTTGTGTGACATCAGACAACAGCTTTCTCAGGAAATCGGGGTAAATAGATTTTGCCCTAATTTACTTTAACATTAGTTTAGAAGTAGGAAGTCGAAATATAACTGAAACGTATGTAAATTACTGTACAATCAAACAAAGTGACATATTATATTTGTGCCTGAATGTGTGGGGTCGAAAGAGAGCTGTTGAGGGTATCCCAAGCTTCTACTGTGGATGCCCGTGCTTTGTGGATTACAGCTAAGAATCTATGACAGCATTATCCCTCAAGTGATTCAACCATTCTTTTATTGACAGAGGCTTGGGGAGAACCATGACTGTATTGTGGTCTTTTTTGGCAGCAGTTAAACCTGCAAAAATAATCTTTCTAACAACTAATCTGGTGCTATCACTGAGTACGGAGTTGTGGTTGAATACAAATAGGGTAGGTTGATTAGAGATAAGAAAATTCAGAATATTTTCAAAACATTTAGCCACCTTAGCGCAAAGATTAGATACAGAAGGGCATTCCCAGACGACTTGAGAGTATGTAGCTACAATATTCTGGCTACATTTAGTACAATCTGGAATCACCTATATTGTGTTGCATACAATTTATCTAAGACCTTATAGTGACTTGATGAGCTGGAGTTTTTGATTATGTAAATACATTACATATATGTATATGTGTTCTCAGTTAAAGCTGCAGTCTGTTACAATTTTTTTGTTATATTTGCTAAAATTGTCATTATGATCTGACAGTAGAAGACGATCCAGGTCAGCTCTGTAAAAATCCAATGTCTGTGGGTCCAACCAGAGGCCCTAATTTGATCTGCAAGAATCCACCACTCCCGGCTCAATACAACCAATCAAAGCCAAGGGGAGTGTCTGAGAAGTGTCACTCACTCTCGTGAATACGCTGCTGGCAGCCCCCCTCCCTCGCACAGCGCCACTGGGCAGTGCCCCTCCCCCACGCAGGTGCAGTGCCTGCTCTTACCTGGTCAGATAACTTCAAGCCCAAACGGCGAACAATGGCGGAGAACAGACAACAACAACAGAGCTGAAAAATGTCCCACCATTGCCCTCAACAATGAGAAGAAATAAGAAGACTGATGAAGAAAAGCAGTGTAAAAAGAAAGAATTGGACCGAGCCAGAGAGAAAACAAGGATAAATATCAGAGGATCATTTCAGAGGCTTCAGAAAGGCAGCATTGCGTTGCACCAGGTAAAAATTTGCTGGTAACTTCGTCAACAGCGATATAAGGAATATTATTTGTTACTTGGAATATCTACAGTGATCCGCATGAGGCACTCGTCTTTATAATTTAGTTGTATTGGTCAGAAAGACAACAATCAGGGCTTAAGTTGCTATTGTTATTTTGAATGCACCGTCTTGGTTATCTGGCGTCCTCTGTCACCATGGTTACAAGCCGGCTTGTGCACGGCAGGCTCCTCTGTGGGGAGGAGCTTTGAAGGCAGGGCTGCAGCGCAGCAGAGAGGAAGAGGGGGGGACCTGGGAGCTGTGCTCATTGAAATGTTCTGATTAAGTGCACTTTTTTCTCAAAACTCCAGACTGCAGCTTTAAATTGAAAACATTGTCCCTTAATATCACGATTCCATGACTTAACCCCGAGAGTTTTGGCGTTGCTGGAGATTAAATCATTATAAATGGTGGATACCAGCCTAACTGAGGAACTTCGAGGGTTAACCCACATGCTCAGAGGGTGGATGGGTAAAGGTGAGTCCCACTGGTAACCATGGATACGGATTGCTGATCTCAATTGTGAGTATAAGACAAATTACATAATTTTTGACTAACTACATTGAAATTAATGTGACAATATTGTAGAGACGATTTCACAAAACAATAGCAGATGGAGACTTATGATAAATAATCAACAATGATGTGGATATAACGACTAAGTGGGCAAAGGCAAGTATTAGAAGAAGAACAGTCTAGCAAGTTCAGAAAATACTTGTTAATGTATTGAAGACATCTGACATATCACGATATTCAAAATCTCAGACAGTATATAATCTCTTGTCACGATATCACCATAGATACATATATTGAATACACTGACCAGCCCTAAGGTGAATGATAAGAAAAAACTGAGAAAAAAAGGCCAGTCAAACAAATGCTACAGACTGAAAATAAACAGCTGAGAGAAAAAAAGCAGAACTCTGTAATACTACAGTGATAGCACAGACAAAACATGCAGAGAAGCAAACTAAATCATTGCCAGCTTTACTATATGATTTGCACTCCTGACAAATGCAACAAAGTGGTGTAACATCCTTTATCCATTTAGAGCCAACAGTTTACAAGAAAGCAGCAGCTGCAACCGGTAAGCTACAGCTAAACTACTCTGAATTATACATATTGCTCTGGAGGATATCTGGCTCACCGTTACGACTGCTATAATTGCAGTCAATCCAAACCATGTTTCACGAGGTGTGTGCTGGGCTCAGGCCCAGATCTAAATACTGGATGTGGTATGGTCTCACTCCAAAATGGAACACAAAAGATATTCAAACAAATACTCGCAGTGTCACATATAGAAGATTGATTGTTGTTTTAAAAAGAATCTCCCAGTCCACCAAAAAGTCTATTTTTTGAAAAAACCTACCCCATTCTGTGTCACATCAATCAACACAAAATCTCTGCTTTCAGTCGTGGAGATTTCTCCAAACCGCCTCTCTCCCTAACACCCAGAGAGTGTATGCAATAGCTGCAGCGATGCTATCATTCTCCCAAGCAGTTGGAGCAGCTCCCCATTTTATATCACCAGCTTATTCGGAAAAATCGTTTACTTAAAGCATTATGCTGGGATGATATAATAGCCAGGCAATGACAGCTTGTGTGTTTGACTAAGGTGGTCATATAAACCAGACTAATGGCAGACTTTTAGAGCAAATGCCATTTCCAGAAGAAATGACAGATTTGGTCTCACCTGTGCAAACAGGGAGGTGAAAGACTCAGGGTATGAGAAATACAGGTGAGAGAAATGGCAGGCGTTATAATGGGATGGTTGCACAGCCTCAGAAACATGTTTGTCACACCAAAACACAGCTGCCATAGTAAAATGTGAAAATTAAACTAAGCAAAGATATCACCCGCTTTCTGTGGTGCATTTTCCTCACCTGTTATCTCACTTCTCAGGAACAAACAGGCCCTCCTTCTTGTTGACCTGGAAGCCTGACTCCTCAGTTAAAGAAAGATGAGCCAGAGTTTCCACCAAATGGGGATCCAAGCTACATCTGTGATGTAACACCAGAGAGTTGACTGGTCTGATTTATAACAAAGATGCCTACAGGCTGACATGAAGAACTGTCAGAGTAGTGTAAAGATAATCTTTTTCTCAGTGCCAACAATACTAAAAAGATAATATACACTGACTGTAAATATAAAGTCAATCATATTCAAGTAACCCCTATAAACCAATATCTACACATGAATGCAAATTCTGTAGCCAAGGGACAAAATCCCTATCACCATTTACATATGATATTTGAGAGGGATGCATCCTGGTAAACAGTCCAACAGCTATCATATGAAGACGGTTCAGCCTTTTTTTAATTTTTTTTATTTTTTATTTGGAAAGTGTAAGAAGAGCTGAAATGTCATCTCCAACACCACTCTGAAAAGTTCTCATGGTTCAATTCTTTAAAGTTGCAAATCGGACAGAAAGCAATGACCAGCGCACATGAAAAGAAGTTTCGGCCCTGATATTTATCATCATCATCATCATCATCATCAACATCACATATCCACTGACTACACTGGTGAACACTGGCTCTTGCCCCCAGAGCTCACACGTGTCTCTCACACTGAGTTTAAAAGCCTTCAACTTTTATTAACTCAATTACCTTGACCTGGATGACTGAGAAAATACTAGTTATTTATAATAGTTAATCATTTTTACATGATTAAGTTTTCATTAATTTATATGTAGACTTAGCAATAGTAAGCCAATAGGTTGATAGAAGTGATGTTAAATCTTAGTAACCTATGGCACAAAAGCAACGCGAGTATCAGTTTACTGACAACAAACAGTATAATGATAATAACAAATAGTGATAATATAGATAAGTAAAATGATAATAAATAAATAAAATAAAATAAAACAATAAAAGGAGATGGTGGCAGTATAATATTGTAAGTACAAGTATACTTATAAATGTCTATCTGTCTATAGATCCATGTCCTGCTGGTTGTCTCTTTTATTGTGGCAGGAAGTGACATATTTAGCAGCCACCACTGCACATTCTTTCTTTTTCTCCAGAATGAGGGGTAATTTTTCCCTTGCTGTCAAACCTCCGAATTTGGGGCAATGCTTTTCAAATTGTGGAAAGAATTTTTCTCTAATGTTTCGGTACTTGTGACATTGTGTTAGAAAGTGTAGTTCTGTTTCTATAGCTCCCTCATCACAGCACAGCCTGTCCTCTCTGGGCGGCCAGGTCTGATGGTGTCTGCCCTTCTCTACTGCCAGGCTGTGGTCACTCAGTCTGTACACTGTCAGTGTCTTTGTCAGGTTCTTCGCGGTTACTGTGGTTAGGTATTCTGCCACAGTATACTGTCTGTTTAGGGTCAAATATATTTCCACTTTGTGTTGTGAGTGTGTAATATAATTCCAATAACTTGTGTATTTTTCTTTTCCTTTAGTTATTTTTTGGTTAGGCCTAATCTTCTGAGTGATAGTGTAACTGCTCTGAGGCAGATGTCAGAAGGTGAAATGTCAGCCAGTCTCAGGACCATTTGGCTGAGGGGACTCCTGATAGACAAGGGCTTTATAATGGTAACAGGCAGGGTCGCTTTTCTGTAGTCCACATGTTGTGCATCTTTTTCACATTGTGCAAAACATCATCTTGGATCACTTCTATGTTGCCCTCAAGAGTAGTCGAGTCAAAAGATTTCACTCGGTTTATATCTATAATTGTAGTGCAGATAATAATAAATTGCCAAAACATGAACTTCAACTCCCTCCTCTCCATTTCTCCCTAACTCCCACCCGTGTGCTCAGAATGGAGGACATTTTACTTCATCGCAACTCTGGCAAAGTAAAGGTCAAAAATTCACAAAGGCCCTTATGTATTTAAGAGTGCGGCAGAGCTACAGACTGTCTTTTTATTAATTAAAATACTTCTTTATCATCCACAATGATCTTTACAGTGGTATTCCTTCTGTAGTTCAGACATTCTTTATGTTCCTGTTTTTATATTCTCAATGTGCGTTTTAAATTAAGAATAGCTTCAATCTCAGTCTCAAGAAAACACATATATGCCTAAGATATAAATGATATGTAAGCAGATGTATTAGACCCCGAGGGTTTGTGGATTCCTTGTACGTAGCTGGTTAGAGTGATCCAGTGTGCTGCCTGAGAAACTGAATCAGTAGTGCTGCACTACTCGAACAGCATATGTTGACCTCCAGGTCGTGCTTAATCCGAGATGTTCCTACAGTTTGTGGCCCTGAGTGTGTGCGTGTGTGTGTGACATTCACACTTGCATGCATGATGTCAGAGGCAGCAAGAACGACAAGCTGAATGGAAACTTTGAGAGAGCAGCATCGTTTCTGTCTTCATGGTAATGGTATGTGTGTTTTAGAGGATAGAGACACTGCACAAAGAGAATAACTGAAGATGGTTGGAGGGACTGTACTGCACAGGCTGTTCACAACTTTGAACTTCTGGACAAATGTTATTGGGGCTTTTGGATTGATTTTAAATTTTCTGCAGTCAATTCACAAGTTTTCTTACTAGGAGCCATAACATAACATCTGTGACAGTTTTTAAATTGACACTGGATCAAAAATTGACATGTTTTACTCCCAGATTGTCAAATATAGCAGTTCGGTCAGTGGCCAAACCACAATGCTCTACTTACCCTTCTAGTATGAAGAATTTTGTTGTCAAGTCATGCACAAAAACAACTGACGACATCCAGTTAGACTTTCAAAGATGAAAAACAATTCACATTTAATGACATTATATGGCTTCTGTATTGTTATCTGAGTTGTCAAAATATCAGTTTGGTTAGGTTAAGGCACTAAATCTACTTTGTTAGTTTTAGGTGAAGAAAAGTCCTGTGTATGACCGACCCCAAACACCCCCCCAAGCTGGAATTTTCTTGCTCTCTATACTGTAGGGGAGCTTACAGAAATAATGTTACAGTGGGTAACTACAATGTCAAATTTAGAGGCACAGGGCAACTAACCAGGCTGCTGTATTTGATGCGTTGGGAGTGAAAATGAGCTGCCAATGACTGTGTAATGTGTTGTAGCCTATGGCTAGCATGATGGCTGTGTGAAGTATCCCTAATCTGGATGAAATGCCCATTGTAAAGAAAATTAATGCTACACGTCCAAAAGATGCAATATGCACATGACGGATGGGGGCAGTGTATGGCCTGTATGGGTATGTGACAGGGTGGGGGGCCTGTGAGCAACAACAATGGTGGAAAGTTAGTTTGGTAGAGAAGATAATCTGCCTTCTAGTGGTATTCTCCAGTCACACATGCAATAAATGGGCAAATATGTGATCAGCTACGTTCAAGACACAGCTGGTTGTTTAAGAAAATGCTTGCTGTGAAGACTTTCTGCCTCCAGTGGGCCCACAAAAAAAGAACATCAATTAAAAAAAACCTCAAACATAGCGGACAGAGATAGGAAGAAGACAGCTGTGAAAGTGAGCGTCAGGAGATTCAAATCCCACCTTCCATTCATTGTCTTGGAATATATGCTGTACATAAGGTCAAGAAAGATGGCGAGCAAGATGTCCCACTGGGAATACGGGCAATGTAGTTTTATCTGCTCCAGAGCAAAGCCTCAAGGAGAATTCAACAGGCTCCACAACTGAACTGGCAGTGTTTCAACAGATAGAAGAAGACAGAAGGAAAAAGTGGTATAAATATACATATAAAAAAAGACCTCCTTTTATTGGTATCATCCTGTTTCTTCAGTTTTTTTAAGCCATACTAGTGGTATGGCTCAAGGCATAGCACTTGAGTCTCTTGGTTGGTCCACAGACTGAAATATATCAGCTTTTGCAATAGATTGCCATGAAATCTGTACAGAGTCTGTTCATAGTCAATGGAGGATAAACCCAACTGACTTTGATGGCCCTCTGACTTTTCCTCTAGAGCAACTATTAAATTGACATTTATGGTTCAGAGTAAAATATCTCAGCAATCATTGAATGGATTGGAATGAAATCTCCTACAGATATTCAAAGTTCAGTTATTCAAAGAGGGTTAACGGGTCCCTGTTGATCTTGATATCACATTAAAAACGAGACCACACACTTAAAGGATGGGTTAGTCTCTCTTCCTCTGTTTGTACTTTTTAAACAGAAAACACACATTTTATACTGTGATATTTACATGTTTCTTTACTGGAAATCAGATACAAAATGGCCAACAGCAAATTCAGATGTTGTGTTTTCTTACCAGAGACACTCTCTCTCCAGCCAGCTGGCACCTTATTCATGTCTGTGTCATAAAAGGAGATGGTATTGCATAGCTTAAGTCCTCATTTCAAGAATTAACAGTTCAACAGTCATCCATCAACTTTCAATGTGAGTGGCAGAATTTAAAATAGAAACAGGGAGTCACACTGCCTGACACTGTGTTGTTCATTTTTAAACTGAAGAATTAGAAGTTGATGAGCTGATCTACCTTTACAGTCTAAAGAAAAAAAGAATACCTTGACCAAGTAGCACTATACAGTAATTTCACAACCTAAACACCTCTGTAATGTACTTCTAGTGTAGAACAGTGTTTAGAAGGGACATTTTGCATCTGTCACTTTCATAGAACCGTGATGTAACGTCTGATGATGTGGTGGCGCGAGCACAAACTTGAAACCTCTTAAAGCTCGCAATAAGTTCTGACATTATTCTGTCAAAACCTTTTGGATGTTAACTTTGCTGAAAGAATGGGTCAGATTATTTTTGCGCACTGCACTCTGTCAATCAACATCACCCATCAACATGTACAGCTTATTGAAATACACAGAAATAAATTGTCAGTTTCTGACATCTGAAATGGTGATGGGAGGCACATTAAACACTTAAATTGAAGCATGCAACAAAAAGTGTTAATGCCTGTCTAGTCATTATCTGTCTTTTGCAACCTTCATCATTCCTCTGCTCAAAAATAGAATGACTCTCTCTTGATGTCTCACAGGCCTGTTTTAGGGAGGTGCATGACTGATGTACCAGATTAAAATAGAATAAGAAACACTTCTGAAAGCACACTTTAGTTGCTAAAGGCTGAAGTCTTTCATTTTTTTTTTTATATCTCTGTCAGTAAGAACAGTCAGATGTGCAAGAAGCCATTTTGCATTTGACGCATTTGCCTTTGACATGATCACACAGCACCTCTCATTCACCGAACTCTAACTTTTTGGGATTTAAGACGTTTTTGTGGACCTTTTATTGTGCATACACCCGGTGTAACAAATACATGACAACTTTTCAAAGCTGCATGGGCATTAATACATGCAAGCTCTTAAAAAAGACATGCTCACAGTTACATCTTAGGTTGTAGTTTAAATGACTGAAATCACCACTCAGGGGGACAGATTTTTCAAAGGTGTCCCTGAAATACAAGCATGGTGAGGAATATTATATGTGACACAGCTCTGATGAGACAGGAAGCCGTTTGAGATGAAATAGAAGGAGAAAAATGAATACAAAGAAGTGACACAGCCTGTGGGCCAATTGAGGGTAAGGCACCTCAGGATGTGAAAGGGATAAACACAATGGAGGAATTATGGGTAATGTCAGTCATTCATTCAGTAAAGGATTTGAAATCTGGCCTGATTTAAATATATCTTTTTTTTATTTCACATAGATATAAAGTGCATATATGATGCATATATGGTGCATATATATACACCATACCATATGGTGCATGGTAATAACAACACATAGACTGAAGTGTTTGCAAGTTCTAATGCAAACTAATGTGAAGAACAGTCAAACTCCGAACATCATGGTGAAACTGGTGCTCTTTAGTTGGGAGGGAGCAGTGGGCAGTGGAGAATCAAAAATAATGTGCATGCATTTAAGATTAAATTAAGGTGATGCCCATTCTTGCTTCACGATGGAGGAACTTAGTATCAATGTAGAGCTCAGAATTCTTCAAAATACGATTAGTCAAGACAGAGACATTGATTCAATTAGGAGTTTTTCCTAATGGAAAGGGTTCAAGCATTTATTAAAATGATCTCCATTTTTCCAATGAACATTTTTAAAAAATCTTCAAGACAGAACTCATTTAAGCAAGTATAAATCATGTCGGTGCCATGGCATATGTAAGCAACGGTCTTCTAAAATATGTTACATGATGAAAGACTTGAGTGCAATATAAAATTCTCATCTCAAATAAAGCATAAAGTGCAAAACAAGCGGGCAAGCAAAATTCTGCTCTGAGGCTCCAGTCTGTAGTTTGGATTGCATCTTGCTGTCATTTTAACTTCTCATAACTTTCTCAATGTTTTGTAATCTATTTCTCATAATGTGATAACTTCACTCCGGAGGTCAACTGGAGCTCTCACCCGTCAATGAAACCTCTCCAAATGTGCGTCATTCACATCCATTTCTACTGTGTTGACCTCATGTGCCTTTTGGCTTATATATAAAATATAAAATCAAACCATATCTTTATGTATCAGTCTGTTTCTTTGTGAGGTTTCCTGTTTAGGCGTTAGGATTTGTTTTCGTGGTTTGTGCTTATGGAGCTCTAACGCCACTGATTAAACTCTTTCTTTCCGGTTCCAAAATGTAGATGATGTAATCGCCATCACTGATGAGGGAAAGTTTTTATTTCTTTTATATTTATATGAGGCAGGGACACTGGTCTAGTTTTAATCTTTTGCTACCACATTCAGTGACCAGGTTTTTTACTCTCTACATGCCACTAACATCCGCTGCTATCAGTTGGCCAGAGCCCCATGTTTACTGAAACTAATTGGAAATTGTTCAGCACACTCTTTGAGTTTTGCTCATAAGAGGGGGTCTTCACGCTTTTCAAGCTCTAATTACTTTTCACTTTTTTTGTTTCGTATTATGTACCAAAAGGAAACACCATTGGGTCTGCTGCTGCTGTGCTTCTGGTCTTATCAGTCCAAATGTTCATAAAGATCAGACCTAAAAAAAAAATATAAAAAATAAATAAAACATTGCCTCCCATGTAGGTGGACTGCAATGATATCAACCTGCATTATTACCATACCTCTGAATTTACATTGAAAAAGCCAGATAATGTGTTTGCTGGAACCTAAAAATACAGAGTGGGTAGGGGGGTTATTTTCCCAAAGTGCGCTCTACATGTAGCAAGTAGACAAAACACATGCACTGTAATTCCAGTCACCATAACGCTCCACATCTGATATATTGCAGTCATTATCTAATAAAATATGGCCATCAGAGATGATACATATAGGCTCTTATGTCCCTTCCCAAGTGGACACCAGAGAGCAAATAATCGTCTGTGTTCCGTTAAACAAATGGAAAATAGAGGAGTTAACTGTGTGAGGAAGGCTGGCCACATAATGACCAGACCAGCTACTACCCCACTGAAAAAAGACTTCGCTTAACTTGGGCTATGTCATATATCACTTATCGATGTGGTGATAGGAGATTAGATATCAATAATATGTTTGTGTGCATCATTCAACTGTAGGAGTTGCAATCAATCTACTATAATCTTATCCTCATAGTTCATATGACTTTATTTAAGCTTAGCAGGGTTGCTGAGCTAAAAGGCCACATCGGATAAGGAGCTGTTGATGTGGGAAATATTGCTGGCTGAGATACAACAGCATCGGTTTCCTGAGGGGGGCTTCAGACACAGATGGGTGTTAGGGGTCAGCCGAGCTTATTTCTTGGCTCTAAGCCTCATGAATATTCTCAGTGGTAAGCAGCTGGTGGCAGGTTAGCCTCTTTGCCTTGTGTATTGTAGTACATGTTGTAGTTTATCCTTGGTGCAAGTGCAGGTTGAGAGGCCACAAAGTGATGGCGCAGCCACAGATGTTCACCACATTTACAGGGGAAGAAAGGGTGAGAGATTTTTATCTGAATCTGACCCTCAGCTCAAGCGATTTAAGTGTGGTTTTTCAGAGCAACACATCATTAAGAGGGCCACCTCACATCTGCAAGGCTGTTATGTTTTTAGGCTTGACATAGAGTACATTCAGTGCAGAAAGAGAGAATAGTAAACAGCCCTGTGGTACAGCAGCACTGGCCTTTATGTGGCATCCTGTTAAGATGCCATGTGAAATCTGTTTGCTATCACAGGCATTCTTTCGACTGTTCCCTCTTGTTCTCCCACCTTAATTATTCTCACCAGAATGATGGGCTTTAGTCAACATCCTTGGGATAGCACAGGAAATCAAGAGCGAGCTGGCACATATGTAATCTCATACTGAATGAGTAAAAAGCACATGGCACAGAGTTAAACAAACAGAGAAAGAAAACGATGAATAAGCAGGAGTACCAAGGCACCGGGAGCCAAGGTTGGCTCCAGAATCGCTGTGAGTCTGTGTTTGAATATTTATCTTCACCTCTTCACCAAGAAAATATTTAGTCAGAGAAGATACTGTGTCCATATTATTTCCTTTTCACACTGCAGTAGCTCTGCAACTCATAATCATTTTAATTATTGATCCGGCAAGTTTATTCACTAAAATGGCACAGTTAACACACAAAACCACACAAACATCTTGGAGGTTAATGGTTCTACAAAACCAAAGATTTGTTCACATTTGTACGATTTATAGGCTGCTTACTATACGCATGTCATATCATGTTTGCATTTCATGTTTATGACCTAATCTTTACATCAGGAGGTGCAGGGGATGTTGATTACAGGCGACCACCATTTGAGGCTGTGTTTCAACATTTGCATATGAGAAACCACTGACTGTTTTTGACAAGGGACCACAGTGTTTCAGTATTGTAAATATGACATCACTTGATGTTTTTAGGGGGACGTCGGGACAGTTTTCGTCAGAGCCCCTGGGACATCTCCAGTCGTGTTTGTGGGACAAGAACCGGTTAGTTAGTTGGTAGACGAGGCATATCCACATTTTGTGGAGACCGGGTGTTTTTAATGAGATGTTTGGTCATCTGCAGCTGTGTTTGCGGTGACTGAAGCAGGTATTATAAGCAAAAACCCTAACCCCTTTCCTAACCACATGTCCCTAAATCTAACAAGACCATGAGCACAGCATTGTCACAACATGCAATAGAAAACTGAACCTCAAAATAGCTCAAACATTAAGAAATGTAATATCAGTGGTGCTGGCTGGTGAACTCTCACCTTTAAGAGGTCTGAACCAGCAACTGCTTAGTGTCTTTACTTAATAAATAACCTAAACAATCAAACAATAACCAGAAATGTTTCAGTACTACTCAACTGTAAATGCAGCTAACTGAAGACAGCAAAGGAGGGACTAAAAAGTAAAAGTCATCTGTTGAATTCAAAACCACTGTGTGGCAAGCAGATGGCACACACCCCGGCCTGCTGAAGCACTCAATCACCTCATTAGACAAGTGCTTCCACCTAATGTGCTTATAATGGAACACATGGCTGACTTGTTGTAAGGATATGTTCGGTTGGATGTGCTGGCTTTAACATCAAGTTTCCACTCCCAGCTGAATGCCAATGTTTAATTACACATATCTAACACTTGCATATAATTCAAATATAATTCAATTTAGTGGACACACGTAAAGCAACAAATCGTGTGAGTGTGTTGGTGTGTGTGCTTCTCAGGGCGAGAGTGTGACAGCGAGGATTAAAATGCGGCTGGTAAGTGAATCATTTAATCCCTGGTTTAGGGACAGCTGTTTCTACAGAGAGCTGAGACACAACTCATGTCTGTTGACTGAGGCAGGAGGACGATGGTACAAGAAAGAAGGCAGACAGTGAAGAAGGAGGAGGGAGAGACTTAAAATTGGTACCTTTTCAACTTGATCTTCAACACTGACTGACCTAGACAGGACTGGTTAATGGAATCTGTCATTTGTTCAATCACGTTAAACACGGGCGGTGAAAGAGGGAAGCATGGAGGGATGGAGAGATGGTAACAGAGGGAAGTGATAGAAAGGCAGCAATGGTGGTATCTTACAGAGAAAACTACGTTAAGTGTATAAGGATAATAAGGGTTGTAATGAATAAGGCTGTGCACCCAGGGCAGTTTGACCTAGTGACTAAAAGATGCACACAACTGTGCATCTGTCCATTAGTTCTGTTCATCATTTATTATACCATCAGTAGTAATTGGTAAATAGAGCACTTGGAAAGCATTTTCCTGGCTAAGCAGGAAGAAGCTCCTCACAACTGCTACCACTTTCCCATCTACTTACATATTCATCCACTGCTGATGGCAGAGTCTACCACATAAGGAACCGACCCATGCTTAGTGAGCAATTTGGGGTTAGGCAGTTTGCTCAAGGACACCTCAACCTGCCAGCTCAACCACAGCCGCCCACATCCACCCATGTCACAAGCTGCACGTCTTAAGGATACAACAATTATGAAATTCTGAGCTGTAACAATATCAGACTAACAATCTGGCAGAAACTAATTTGGTTTTTTTTCCTTTTGGTTATCAATTCTCCTTGCTTTTCGATGCGAACAAAATACATGTTTTTATTACAAGATGGAAAATAAATGACTTAACCATTTCAAAGTCTTTCAGCCCATCTTTAAATTCAATCATATACATGAAACAACCCTAATATAACCTCCTTTCACATGAAAAAGACACTTGTCTCTGAAAAGTAACAGCTTCAGAAGCCTTTCTAGCCAGCTATACAATTAACTACTGAATGAGAAGAATTTTTCAGTACTTATAGCCTGAAAAACTGATAGCAAGGATGTCAAGGGCCAGCAGCTCATGAATCTGTCAGCCAGAAAATAACGCTACATGGCAGCTGCCCACAGTTAATGTCATCCTTTTGTCCGACAACATCAATCAAGGCAAATATCGGCCGATACAGATGTGCAGCTGATAAATCAGTGCTTTCCAAGTTAGATATTCTCCTTCCATTGATGTTTCTGATGCCAATAAAAGGGAGAACAACTACAAAAAGTGTGGGGCTGGTTTCCCGCATCATGTGAAGTTGTCAGCACAGTTCAGGTCATTCAGGGTTAATGTGCAAAGGTGTACAGGATGCAGGATATCTGACTTGTGACCAAAATCTGAATACAGCCAGAATCCACTTCAGAAATGCAACAAAGTGAAATAAAACACTCTGAGCTTCGGTATACGTGTTGATCCCAGTTTTAAATGCTCACCAAATGTGTACAATAAACTGCACTTTTAATAAACATTTAACAAGTCCTTCGCATTGCAGGCCAAGAGTCATAACATGTTTCCATGAAGCAATGTTTTAAATTTAGTGAGTTTTTATTGGAAAGCCTGAGGTTTCAACTTTCCCTCTTTTACAATGTGTATATAATTTAACAAACCTTAAGCCAAACAAGTGATAAAACAACATTTCCATGAATTCAAAACCAAGAAAAAAGCCCTTCTGAGCAGCAGATAAGCACCTCTATGTGGTTATCCCAAAGTAAAAAGTCCAGTAGGGAAAATAATATATTTTACAATACTTGTAAAATTAAACACTGCGTGTATTGTATTGTAACGGAAAACTAGGTAGAAACTGAAGTATCAAAGTAGAAGCCATTGTTTTGTGTCCAAGCTGCTATGTCAGGGTTTATAAATTGTTCTCATGGTCCCATCAAAGTGTAGCACTCACACTACAAAGGTGTCAGTATTTCCACAGCTGTCAGAGCGTACTGCACTTTTGAGGAACATTGGACAAAATTATCCACCAAATGGCATATTTTATGTGTGCTCCAGAGGGGTTTCACACAGAGTGCACGCAGTAAAAATAAGTCCGCCTAGGTTGAAAGATAAACAAACTGATGGCTTTTGGAGCCAATTAGGACATGCCCCTGCAACTGGAGTTTATTTTAACAGGCAGAAAATTCAGTGGCTCCAGTGAGGGAAAAAGCCCCCAAACCTTCTTTGAAGTTCCTCTCTCTGTGGGCGGTAATGTGGCATGGCACCCGGCCAAAGCCCACAAACACAAGGATTGAATAACGCCTGCCCAGTGTCCCTGGTGTGGCATTCATCCTGTGCGCCACAATAAAGAAGATATATGTGAAGTCACACACATACAGATATGCATACAAACACATACAGATGCTTGATGGCGTGACAGATCTTCTAAACTGTCACATATGCAGTCTGCCATGAATAAACTTAGCTTTTGACAGGGTGTTAATCTGTGACTGAATCTCAGTTTTCTGTGACAGTGTAAATAAATCCAGTGAATTAAGACAGAGGTGTTTCTCTTTCTTTTTAGTTTTATTTATAGGTTCATTGGCTCATATTTTCTTCACGTGAAGTTATGAGTGATGGTATCTCTGTCGGCTCCAAGTTCAAACAAGCTCTAGGAATATATATGAGTGTATTTATGGATGTAATTTATAGGCCCAAGGGTTTAGCTATGGGGCCAGTGCATGACAACACACACTGAGAATTGGTGGCAACTGGTGTCGAACACACCGACACACACACAACTAAGACCTTGTCCCTTGGTGGATTTTCCTTCCCCTTAGAACCCTTTTACTTAGATAAAATAAAAAATGGCTCTTTGGTGTGGGCATGGACAGGAAGCAGTGGTTTACACTGGTTCCACATCAACAGTGCAAGATAGAATTTGTGTGAGGCAGAGCGTTTAATGGTAAGCATTACTTAAAGCTTCTGCAAAACAACAAGGATGCTATGGGCTGCATCGGATTGCAAACAGACCCCACATTCATTTTCTAACTTTGTGTCTGCATCCTTTTTCTTTCCAAGTCCAAGCAGGATAAAACAGCAGAGAAATATAATTTAATGTGTTTCTCTCAACAGTGAAATTGCTGCAATAACTTCTTCGATTCATGTCTTTACCAGCGTTGTCCTAATGTCCTCACTACTTATGATTAACCAAGAAAAATCACATTGTGTTAACATTTTGTGAAACTACTAATTATCATCAATAGAACATTGGTGCAACATGCAACAGAGCTTTTGAGGTGATTTAAAAGAACAACTATTGAATCAGGCATCAGCAGTGGCACTCCCAAGGGGGGGCCAGGGAGGCCTCCAAACACAACTGCTGGCCGCCCAACTGGGCACCTAATCTTGAGTGCCCCACCCCTTTGCAAGTGCTTGTTTAGTCTCTTCAATTTTTACTTAAAGTTAGTTCAACTCTGTCTGTAAAAAGTGAAATGAAGAACTATGGCACTTTAATGTTCATGCAGGTGCTCTGGAGATCATAGCTTCACTCTGTACAGAGATGAATGCTCTGTGTTGTGTTGTACTTGCACCTTCAGTGTAAAAACAGGTTGCTGTCTTGACACAGCATTTTATAGTTTAAGATTGTAATACGGCAAAGCGGTAAACAGCAGAATGAGCTAAATGCTAAAAGCAAACTAACATGAACTAAATTTGACCAATAAACCTAACTGGCAGAAGCAGTGGCAGATCTAAATTTGTAACTATATGATCTCAACTTTTTTCTGGCCTGTGTACCAGGCTGCACTCGGGGATAGCGTCAGTCTGAATGCAGCCCAACATTTTGTACTCGTATATGCTGTCTGTGTGTGATACCTCATGAGTGATGGTGTGCCTGACTACAAGCGTAAAACACCCCAATACCTGTCAAACAAACATTTCATTTCCCTACAAGGCTACAAACTTGAGTTGCTTCATTTCCACACACGCAAGCTGTGTCACCCTCCAGCATGCAAAAACTTCATCACGTGTTATAATGTAGCACTCGCCCCCAACAAAAGGTCATCAGACAAAGAACAACTATGAAGTTTTATTTAGAAACCCCTACTGCTCCCAACTGAACAACACACACCACTTAGTGACAAACAGTAATTGTGACACTACACAATAGTTAGTTGAGAGAAAAGGAGTAGTACCAGAAGGGAGGAAGACGTAGGATGTTTGTGAGTGTGTGCCTTGCACCAGCAGAAAGACATGAGCTGTCTGGATTTGTGCGGTTTCATTAGGAAGGGAGGCTGAGAGGAGCTGCAAAGCAATAACACCGCTGTGGATCAGCTGATTCCAGCACAGCCAGACACTGCAAGATTCAGAGTCTGGAAGTAGTGAGTTTCGAACCAAACAAAGTCAAACTTCAAGGCTGAAGAATGGGAAGTTAAATTGGAAAAAATGAGGTGCAGAGGGAGTGTGCCTCCTTTGCTCTTTGACACATCTGTAGCCTGGAAATGAAGTCAAAGTTCAAAATCTGGCAATAGTTCTGGTGAAATGGGGTGCTGTGACAGAGCCACGCCTCCAGACTGACACAGGCAGCTTCTTTCTGTATGTATGCCCAAGCATGAGCCAGTGTATTTCATAGCCTATCAGTTACTCTCCTATGTCTCCATTCTGAATGCATCTCTTTCTCCATGCTGCATGTCATCAGTAGGGTGTGTGTGTGTGTGTGTGTGTGTGTGTGTGTGTGTGTGTGTGTGTGTGTGTGTGTGTGTGTGTTTTGAACTCATCTCCTGTGGATAAAGCTGTGATGTTACATGGTAATAAGATGCTTGTCTAGCAGAGCACCGTCCTGCTGCATAGTGTGAAACCATATACCACAGGAATTTTGGTCAGTAGCAGGAGAGAAATCGGAGTGGGGATCATGTAACACTCATGAACTGGTCTGGTGGTTGGGTAGAAACATATTCCAGTGCAATAACAGTTTTTTTTAACGATGTCCGTAGAGATTAAGACAGCACTAAAATAAACATCTGAAATAACACGTGCGCACTTATGTGCAAAGAAAAAAGAAAACCCAAACGACTGTGCTGTGCCTGTTCATCATACTAAATTTGTCTGGTTGTTTGCACTTTGTCGATAATTCATATTCTAGGTATGTTCCTGCTGGTTGAAGGCTGAAAAAGACACAAAACACATTTAAAAGGCAGCCCAACTGTAACAGTCAGAAAAAACTAAATTAAAAGTGCAATATGTAAAAATGTAACTTGAAAATGTTCAAAAGTTAGCTAAATGCATCACTTGTGCTTGTGGTGTTCCCGATGCTCAGAGGTCTAGCTAGCTACATGGCTAACTGAGTGAACTAGCTAAAAGCAGCTAGAATTAGTAGGAGTCAGATGTTCTCCATTGATATGACCTCCCTTATTTTGTTGTGGGTAAGAATTTGAAAAGTGTAAAATTCTTACATATTGCCATTCAGCAACTAAAAAACCTGCATAAGCTAGTAGATACACATGTAAACACATGTAATAAATCATGACAGAAGCGTTTCCTATCATCACTTTAGGCACAGATTCCTTATCCCCCCAAATCTGCTTGACAATTGCACAAAGTATAATAAAAGCAAAGATTTAGACTGAGCCTGTGTTCATGGGACAAAGGCAGCAAAGCCAGATAGAGGAGTGAGAAAGCCCTACAGCCCTGGAATATAATGAATATGTTTTTATCACACTGAGAAAATCTGATAAAACCTCTAGATAAAACTGCAGAGAAATGGAGAAGTATAAGAAGTCTGAGTTTTTGCAGCTACAGACTTTAAGTTTACCTCAGCAGTACTTCAAACAATAGAGCAGCTTTAAGCAAGCACAGTTGGTTTGTAGTTATTTGGCTGGTGATGTAAAACTGCACCTTCATTCTAATTTTACAGGCATTAAAAATGCATTAGAAATTGCAAAGCACTTCAGCAACCGCACTTTGATATAGACAATAGCTTCAAGCATCCACAGGAATAAAAGGTATATCAAGTTGCCTTTGAAAAGGTTGGTCGAGTAGCATTTATCACTTGTTTGATGGACAATTAATCAACTTATTGACAAAAAAAAAATCTATACCTTATTCAAGTAGTTTGTCATGAAAAATGCCCAACTTTTGAAGGGTTCATCATGGACTTTTTGATAAGAGGACTTTTTCCACACTTTCTTGAAGCCACTGCAGAAGCATTCTTTCTAGCCTTCTAGCAGGTGCGACTTCACTGGTTTCAAAAAGAAGTCTGATTGTATGTAAGCTTATGAGGAAATGACCTTGCTACTCATTTGGTTTATTAGCTCAGTATACAGTTTCCAAATTAGTTATAGTCTCATTCACTAGTTCCAAGTCTTCTTCAATACAGCACAATATGCGTTTGGTCAATTATAGTTCCATTTAGATGATAAAGCAGGGTATGCTTGATGCCGTGGCTCTCTTGTGATTGACAATATGCTACAGCATAGTGATGCATATCTACCCCAGCTGCACCATCATCTCAAATTTGGTCACTTCAGGGTTCAAAACTGTTGTCCACAAACTAAAGGGTGACTTCATTGTAGCTCTGTCCACTATTCTTTGTACAGTCTTTGGTTTTTGGCTCTTGGATTGGCATTGACCATTTATTCTTATGTCTTGGACATCCAATTAAATGCATGACAAATCAATCAAATCAAATTGATGACAAAATAGTCATTAGCATTCAGTGCTAGTTGTCTTAAACTTCAATTTGGTCAATTTTCATCAACTAGCAACTGTATACATTACAAGAGGCAAACCATAAAAATCAAACCATATTTTTGGCCTTGTGAATAAAAAAGTAGGAAATCTGTACAATTTAACTGTTTCTGTCAGAGTTCACTCAAAGTTTGGCCTTGAGTGCGATTTTCCTGAACATACACTTGCACAGGCCACTATAGCACGCTATTTATTTCTGCAAATAAAACAACATAATTTCTCTCTTGCTGCCTTTAGATTACTTTACAATAACCAGTGTTGTGATTAAAAACAAGCAAAAGCCAAACTTGAGGGCTATGTCTAAGGTTGCATGTGTGATATAACAGTCTATACTCTAAAAGTGTGAATATTTAAATAGACAAAAAACAAGTTGCTTTTTGACACTTGCTCGAGGGCACTCTGCTTGGCATCAACAACTCCTCTAGCTCCAGGTGGAGAAGTGTAATGTGAATGTTTTACTGCTGAAATATTTGATCTTTCCATGACCCAGTTTGCATACTGTATGGCTCCTCTCCAGCTCCTATTTCCCTCCTCAAATTGTTAAATCCAAACTGTGTCCATTAAGATTGCATGAAAATCCAAAATGACAGCTCAGACTCGACCACGAAGAAATGGCTATAGAGTCTCAGTTTCAACTTCACATAATGACAACATTCACCATATTCATAATGTCTCTGAAGAGAGTGATGTTTTTATCAGTCAGGATGATAAAGTCTTTCTAAGAGCCACAGAACACTTATCAGGATCAGTTAATCAACCTGGTTGAACTAAACAAGATAAAGGGGCAGAATGTCTGTCCCCAATTAAAAATACATTTATCAGGATCAGTTGGATGAGATTTCATCAGGGTGTATTAAAATAATGGGAACGACTGAGGTGAATAGTCAGCTGATTAGTTGGCGCTTGGGGAGCACTTTCAATTCAAATTGAGAAGTTTTCTGCACCACTGTGCGTATCGATCGAAATGGAAAATCCATTATTTTTCCTACAAATATGCAACTGAGCCCCCAGAAGGCGAGGGATGCCAATGGATGGGACAAAAAAAAAACGTAATATTGTAATATGTTGCAATATTTCTTCTTGCAAGGCACTATCAATACACAAGGGCTAACTACCTAACTATATAAAAACATATTACCACTTAGAATAGATTGAGCTTTTTTGGTCTACCTCTACCTCCTGTCTCCTTTTGGAGGCAGTGAACAGGCAGGGAACTGTCACATGGATGACTAGTGTAGGTGACAATGAAGCGGATATGCAAGCAAAATTCCCAGCCTGTCCATTTTGTAGTTAGGAGTCCCCTCCCTCTTCTCTACGTCACCACATGAAATATAGCAGCAAACAGGATGATCCTGCTCTCTATGTGTTGACAAGCATACATGACTGCTTCTTCTTTACAGTGATTACTGTTGGAACAAGAGTATTTCAATATAACTTACAGCAGCTTTCCTACTCTGTGACTCTGCTGCATCAACACTCCACCACACTGGACATCTACAGCAATTTTCAAGGGTCAAGACTCAAAGTAAAATTTCGTGGTTGATCTAAAAAAATACAGCCAACACTAGGTGGAGACATTGTGTGAGAGGAGAGGATTGAACATATACAGTAGGCAGTATATTATGAACTTTTTAATTTGTTTAGTATCCCTACGGAACTAGCCTGATGAGCAGGAACAGACAAATACAGCAAAAGTACTGTATTTTACTACCTGTCTATTCAGTCCAGTCTAGGATTTGAAAGGAATTTTTTTAAGCTTAGTTTGATGTGCAGAGGATGTTCATTAAGGGCTCACATTTGTGCTATGTGCTATTTTCATGGGCTCTAATCATTTCGGCCTAACGTCTTATTTATCACTTTCTTATGGCACTAAGTTGATGGGCATGAACAGCTAAATGAGGGAGTTAACTTCAAAAAGTATTCTACTTTACGATTCATATGCAGTATAGCAATGATGCTGTTCAGATGAAACCACTTGTTTGTGCTGATATGATTAAAGATAAGCAAACTGGAAGTATATTATTCTATTCTATATACTTTTTCCCATGGTCTCATGTTAAAAAGTAAATAAAAATCTAAATAAACTGTAGAATTGAATCGCAAAACTTATAGAAACACTACACTTAAAAATAGCAATATATAACAAATTTCAGTCTCTTGATAGCATCGAATCAGGAGATAAGTATACTATTGGTTCTACTGGTTACCTGCTCCAAATAACTCCAGATCTCTGATCATGATTCTAAACTTTGATGTCATATCTAATTTATTCCAAAGTGGACTTCACAGTATTTGGAAAAACAGTCGGATCACCAAATTACTTTTGTTGAGGATATGTAATTAGTTTAATTGTCACTTAGGGAGAAACTAACTGTAATACGTCTTTTTGTTTGTCTCCCATGGGCTGGAGAGAAAAAAAACACTGCAAATACTTAATTAGCCGATGAATAATTGCCGAGCTAATGGGCACCTCAAGATACAATCTTAAATGTAACAGTCACCCTCCAAATTAATGGGACTGTGTGTGCTGCGGTGGGACAAAGCGATTTTGCTCTCAATACCAAAGTCTGATTTTTATGTGCTAATGCTTATTACATCCCAGGTTTTATTATGATTCTAATAAACTCACAGACATGGGCTGAACACCCAACGTCTCCCAATTGTGCAGTTTGTCTCTGTCTGTCTTCCACCCCTCTTTCTCCATTTCACTCAGACATACAGACAGATTTAATTCCAAAGCACAGATCAAACACTCCCACAGAAACAATTTTTCTTTTCCTTGGGCCGGCAGTGCCCATCACTCCTCTGCCAATGTCAGCGATGAAGATCAGTACACATCTTCCTCTGCAGAAGCAAGAACCTCTTTCTTCATCCTTGCGTGCACACAGACATACTGTATTTATTACAATCCTGCCAGTTTCAGAGGGCAAACTTCAGAGGAGCTCGGTTTTGCTCTGGGGTTTCCTTCAGTTCAGTTGGCGGGTGGATTATTTTAACTTTAACATGCAAGCAGCACCACTCCAGAAACCACCATAATTACAAGATCTGGTCAGTGCTTTGAATAGCTTTGGCAACCAAAAACCTTGATCTGATATGACTAGAATGTGGTGGGGCGCCTCAGTTAAAATGGGACGGCCATACGGAGTTAATTTGTGGGTTTCTACATGGGGAGCCTGAGAGTGAGCATGCATGCTTCTAACCCACAGATACAGTAAGCCATGACATGAGTAAGAGCCAATGGGAGAGAGTTCACATGCAGCTGAGGAAAACAGTAATTCCTGCTTAAACAGTTCGGTCCATTACTTCTGTAAACTCACCTACACTGACACTTGACCGTGCCAAAACTCTCTGTCAGCAGGATTAAATGATGTGTGCAAACAAAAGCAGGAAAATGCATTATTATGTTTGATTTATGAAGCCGCACATATGTATGGTTCTGTGTGTATGCCACAGATTTCCACTCCAGATTTCCACAAGCCAGATTTCCACTCTCACGTTCAGCCATAGGTTAATGTACATACCCTTGATGCACTCTATGAAGACAAAATGGCCCATTCTGCTGCCCCTGAAACACAATTTCACAGTATTGCATTGGCTAAGTCCACAATCAACACCAGAGTGCCAATCCTTATGTCTGGCTTTGGTTAGTTTCAACACCCAGAGGGCCCTATTTTCATGGCACCGCTGGTCATGACCTTGAAATTGGCTTTACCAGACTCTGAGTTATTCTGGTGCCCAGAGCAGTGTGCACAGTGCACAGTGCACAGTGCACAGTGCACATGTGGGGAAATGGGCTCATACAGGTGGGTGTTTCATTCCAGCGAGGCAGGTAAAAGACACTCCTTTGTATTTTGGTGGAAATGATGATTAGACGTCTTAGAAACAGATCTGTTCTGAGTGCAAAGTCAGCCTGCAGCCTGGTTATTTTAAAACTAAAAGCTGTTCCCCAACAGTGTGATGTGAAAATGTGGTGCAGCAATATGGAAAAGCTGCATCTGTTTTTTCTGCATGCCAACTCTGCACACTGTGTTTGTCTGTGTGCTCCCCCCCCCATTTGCAGAAGCAGTACAAAGTGTACTTCAAGATCAGATTCTGTCAGTTCTGCTTCATGAAAAAGGCCAAAAAAGTTTTCCCTGGACCCCAAAAGACCCCTTCCATGATCAACATATGATATAATGTGAAAATCAGTTGCAACACCATCATGGTATCCCAGCTGCTGTAACCATTTATTGTCTTGGACTTGGTTTTCATGTCTTTGTGGTGCATGGTAACACTGGATGGTGTAAAACCAAATGTTTTCTAGCTTTTTTGCCTAGACATCAGCTGACATTAAGGTCCATCCAAATATTTTACCCCCACTTCTTAGGTTATGTAGCAGTTTGCATAGTTTCATAAGAACCCATACCATCATTTTTCAAATACATTTTTGTGTAAATGTTTTCAGCCAAACATTGTGTCTTATGTGGAAATGTTTTAAATGTGCAGTAATGCCAGAATAAAGCTTGAAATGTAATTAAACTATTTCAATTAAACCATCCTAAAAAAGTTGATGCATTCAAATTAGGAACAGTGGCCTCTAACTAACATTTTTTTTCAATACTGATTAATCTGGTGAACAAATGCTCATCACAATTCACCAGAGCCCAAAGTGCTGTCTTCTAACTGCTTCTTGTCAAACAAACAGCTCATCAAGCTTATCAATTTTGTGCTTCATCACTGTGTTTTGTTCCCAAAGCAGCACTTTATGTTTTATTTTTGAAATGCATTGTGAAAAAAAAATTATGTGATTATAATCATCACCAAACTAGCTTTATATTGTACACTTTGGATCTTTCATCCATGAACTTTGTGCCACTGCACTGGTTGTTGTGCTTTCAAGTTAAAATAGCGCCCATAAAGTAATTTGCACAGGTGTCTGATGACATCACGGAAAACACCGAAAGCATAAATGTGCACCAGCTTTGAGAATAAACAAACACATACGTAGTTCAGATGTGAAGTCATGGATGTACACACATATTAGATTCACTCCCTCACTACATTTTCCATTGTGCTTCACTTTATCACTCATTCTTGGTATTAAAAAAAAAAAACACTTTACAAGTTTGTCTTCTGTTACTGACAAAAAAGGACCTTTGCCTGCTGACTGCTGATAGGTGTTCTGGCACCATACTGCTATACTTCACCTGAAGTTGAGAGTGTGAGGCCAAAAGCCTTGTGAGACTTATTTTGCAATTCTACTTATTCCACTCAACATGAGGGTCGCCTGCAGTAAATCAAGTTCTGCATTCGTGCTGTCAAACTTTATCTGGAAATCGATGTGTTGTCATTGTCTGAAAGTGTCACGCAGGAGTCTTGTAGCTGCCACACATCAGTCCCACATCGCCATGCAACAGTGGCAGTCAACGAGGTGTCAGGGCTCTTGAGACCTTCGTTGAATTGGTTTCAGAGGAAAATCATAAACTCCTCAGTAATGCTGACAGTCTTCTACGAAACTTGCATGTCCCTGGAGAACTTTTACACTTAACAAGGCTGAGGTGGCAGACTGGAGAGGAGCGGATTGAAGGACCTATTTCCCTCTTCCCGAGATGCTGAGGATGTGCTATATATTACACACTGAACATTCACTCTCTGTCAATCTTTATGGAGAAATGTTCTCTCTCCAACATCCAAGTCCGCTCCCACATGACACTGTTCCTGAAATAATCTCCTCGCCCTGAATACGAGTCCCAAGATGCATTTCTGCAGACAGAAGGTCACGCAGCTTGATGGAAGTGGGACAGCGGTGCTAAAAGTATCATAATGATTCAGGCTGAGAATGTAGATTTACAGCGAAACTAGCATCCACAGGGTTTTAACAATCCTGCATACCTTGTTACCTACTTAGCTGATGCCAGCAGGCTTAAGTAGAGAGTCGTGACAACAGAGGTCCAAAATGCCAATTGTCACGTGATTCATGGGGACTTCAGACAGTTCCTGGAAGTTAGCAGGCAATTCAAATGCATGAATACAAAGGCAAAATTATGTTTGGCAGTTTAGTTTGATTGATTGACAGTATTAAAGGAGGAAGGGTTCATGACCTATACTACAGCTAGCCACCAAGGGGCAAACAAGATGTGGCTTCACGTCTGGGGAGCTGTCATTTTGTCCATCTTAGTGTAGAGTCAGTGCTTTAGGTTCATAGATTAGAAATCAACGACAAAATGTTTCTGGTATGTTCCTGGACAAAACATCTTCATCCTCATTTAGCACATGCTTATCACTGCAATCCCATTTTCTATTTGAGTCTCCTTTATCCCTGGGCCCTCAGTGTGTAATCAGGAGAACCATGTGAACTACGTGAAGTGCGCAGGTTAAATGGAAGGAAAGAGACTGAAAGAGTGGAGAGACTGAAGACTATGCTGAAGAAATGTGCACAAATTCTAGGCAAACACTGCAGGAATCAGGGCAGTGGTACCACTGGCTGCTAGACTAGTTGTACAAGAAACAGGGCTTGGAAATTAAATGATTTCCCCATTATACCCTTCAGAACAAAAACTGAATTATTAAAATGAACATTTTCCATCTTGCGTTCCTGAACCATTGTTGGATGGAGGATGGAGGATTAATGGTACTCAAAGAAAATGAGTTGGGATTCCAGCAGCGGAGAGTGAGGCGATATTCCTCCATGAGCATGTATAAAGCTATTGCTGAATGCTCTTTGAGTCACTGTTATGGTTCTCTTTAGCACTCACTATTGGCCTAAATACTGAAAACGTCATGGGTATTAGCGAACACCATCTACATTTTCTTTCGAGCAACGCTGCAATTCTTAACCATGTAAAAAGGATTGTAAATTGCTCTGTCAAACTCAGGAGCTATGGGTTGTAATGATCTAAAAGAAAAAAAGGATAAAAACAATTCTTTGTATCTTCCTCTTATCAGGTCTTGTATCTGGGTCTTATCAAGTCTTGTATCCACTTCAAATATGGATGTAATACAGGTTTTCCTCTCAGAATACCAAGACTATTTGAAAATAAATATAAATGTAGAATTAAGGTAAGAAAAATTGTTACAAAATGCTTTTTATCAGAACTGTGAATGTTTCAAATAAGAGAGCTCATTACAGAACAGTAATGCAACCTCCAGTGGAAGCAACTGTGAGTTTACAACTAATAAATAACACAGGAAAAACGTCACTAACCTCACTGACTTAATGGGGGTCAGGCTTAGTCCGCTAAAGCATCATAACCATCATGAATAATACAGGCAACTATTTAATGAACTCTGCCTCATTTCCCATTGGGAAGAATGGCAGGTAGCCAAAAGTGATGCACAAATGTTGCTTGGATATTCATAACAAGATAGAGAGAGGGATTACAACCAAGTGTGATACTTATTTTTTTAAATATGAGGGACCAGGGCTACTGACATGTTAACTGACATGCGAGATAGATTGATCGGTCCATGTATGAGCCTCTCTTAAACAGTGAGCGGGGTACTGGCGTTTTTGCTGGAGTTGATAAGGTGAAACCTGATTTTGCCTCATATTTCTGAAAATAATTAGTTTTTCTTTTGCAGTCCTTGACAAAATTTCAATACCTGATAAGAACTCATCATTTTGGTGTCATGCAGGGAGGAAGACTGAGTGCTGGAGGAGAGGGAGCCCACCGCTCCAGAGGAATTAATGCCAGATGGTGGTGTCATTGAAGAAATTAAACAGGAAAATGAGAGTGAGAAATGAACTGACGGAGTGTGGAGGGTGCTTGTCCTTCTAGGGAACACACACACACACACACACACACACACACACACACACACACACACACACACACACACACACACACACACACACACGCGCACACACACACACACACACACACAGCCTACAAGGTTTAAGGACCACTGGTCGTGTTTCTTTTATGAATATAACCCCACAGGTGGCTGACTATACAGTAATTGAGGTTATTGATCAGCTGCTAATCTGTCCAGCTCACTCTCGTCTATCAGAAGCCCTGAATGTTCAAGCGAATTGTTCCTTTGGGAGGCTCAGAGGTTCTGTTCCTGTGGAGAAAATACTCCTCGCGAGGAACATATAATATGATGAGCAGAAAACACAGAGCATATTACGCTTTACTTGTTATGACTCAGTTCCCCCAAGTGCTGAAATTGCAAATCGTCGCTACATGGTGATATATCAAACTGGATAGCAGCGAGGTTATAAAATGAATACCTCTGATCTGTGCTTGACTGTGCGGTTCAGTTACTTAAGGACTCAGTGTGTGGCTGTTAAGAAGACACACACCGTACATAAGTTCACAATCTCTACTAAATGCCAAGTGATGGAGCACCTTGGCAGTGAAGTGTAAAGGGACTGTGTAGGAGCGATGATTTAGTGGAGATTGTTTTGTGGTTGGATGGTTGTTTTCGTGTTTCAAGTCCACAGCGAATAGCAGTTATGATCGGACACACATGGCTACACAACTACACAGGAATTCAAATACACACACATACATATATATCCACTGTGGAGAGAGACTGATGTGTGCAATCATCTGATCATATCTGTACTTTATAGCCCTTCTTTTGGTGCAGAGTGATGCTCTCTGTATGTCCGATGGCTTCCCTACTGCACCCGTGACAAGAAATCAGTCACTGGCCAACTAATCATCATCTGACCTGTCTACGCTGATACTTGCTCCCTGTCCTTCATGATGAACTAGCAGCGGCTGCTGGATTACATTGTGTAGATAAGTTGGCTTTGCTATCGGTGATTAAACATGAGAATTTCTGTTTTTCCAGTGAATGAAGCAGGATAACCTTTTTGCTCTCAGGTAACTGAGAACTCTGTGGGTCTAAATTTAAATTTCCTCCCTTTATCAGGTGTATCGTGCAATGGGCTCTACTTCACTGACATTCTCCCTTTTAACAGGGTCTTTCAATGCATGATATGGGTACAAATCTTAGTGAAATAACTATGAATATAAAATTCAATACCGCTTCTGATCTCCAGAGTGATGGAGTCACATGTTGCCTCTGAACAGGAGCCAGGAGATTGCCCTTTCCCTGGAGCTTCAACAAAGACATCCTTTTCTGTGTTTACTATATAGAACAGAGGAAAGACTCTGCATTCCTGCTATTTTTTGGCACTCCAAAAAAAAGGAGTATACGAGACCTGTCCGGGACCTGCAGGCACAGTACAAAGATCAGTCCACCTGCTTACTCATAAGAACTACACAAGCCGGGTGACTGGTTTGAAAGTGATGAACTTGAAAGGCACTTTCATGTCTTTGTGGTTTGTAGGCACAGGTTAGGTTCTAACATTTTGCCTTAAGAATAAAGCAAGGAACTTTTAAGATGCTCACATTTTTCAAAGTGGGTGCACAAGTTAAGAAATGTGGAATATGATATGTGGTACTGGTGACTGGTTTTGAATAGTTTCTTTGGATGTTTCTATTCTATTGATTTAATTAACTTATATATTATTAATTTCAACTTTTGGTATGAGCAGTTAGAATAGGCCACCTCTTGAATTCATGCTCAGAACAAATAGGGGCCAGCTAATCACCAGAGTCACTGCTAAATGCTGCTTAGTGTAGTTGATACTGGCTAATTACTTCAGGTAGCCCTGCAGCTAACAGTCCAATTATCTGACTCTACCTGGGCTGCAAGCTTGGGGGAGTGTTGATGTGGTTTCCACCGTGAGCATGTGTGCTTTGGGCTGCCAGGAAGTGGAGGTTTACCGAGCTGGGGAATGCTGGTGGGGAGTGGGGCAGAAATGGGCATGGCCATGATGACAGAAGGATATAACAGAGGTTTGACTGGTCTGAATTTGAATTTCCATTGTCTGTAACCACTTAATCCCTTTTATGGGGTCGCAGGGTTTTTTGCTGAAGCCAATCCCAGCTGTCTCTGGGCGAGGGCAGGGTACTCCCTGGACTAGTCGCCAGCTCATCGCAGGGCCCTCACTGATGGCAGAGGTCGCCATGCAAAGTGCCAACCGCACATCAGGAGCAATTTGGGGTTCAGTATCTTGCTCAAGGATTTGAACCAGCCGACCTGCTCTACCCGCTGAGGTACAGCCGCCCCATCAACACTCACTAACTAAAAATTATAGAAAATGCCCCATTTGTTTGTGAAAGTAAATATTTAGTTGAATGCAGATGGTCAACTCATTCAAAACAAGGGAATACTAGTGACGCTACTTGAGCCATGATGCGTCTTTCTGTGCTCTGTGTCCACCTCTATCCCATTTCTATCCCATAATTCCCAACGGTTTCTCTTTGAGGCGGGTGGGCTGCATGTCATCGTTCTTCTGTACCTTGGCTGTGCACTGTTCTCATCCACATTAATGTTGGACAACCTCGTTTTTATTTCCGCAGCCAGCAGCATCCATCTCATGTTGTGACTCAATCAATTTTTTGCATTTATAATTCCCACACTGTGTCCACCAACCAGCATCTATATCCTTGTCTCATCCTCCAGAGCAAGACTCTGATTTAACACTGTGTGAAATTTCCTTTTTCACCCTTTCTCTCTGCGTTTTGTGATCATCTTCATGCAGTCCGTGTAAATGAATACTAAGTAGGGGCATTTCACTGACTTGAGGCACTGACAAGTGTTACATGACACCCGCAAAAAGGTGCACCACACTTCGAGTTCATTGTGATGTATAAAGGGAAACCAGCATAGGACGTGTGTGGGCACTGTGTTATAAATCAACCCATTTTGTCCGTAAGCTCTTCCTGTATTTCGTCTGTATGTCACCATTTGACATGAATCCTATGCTCAGTTTTATAAATGAGGCCCAGAAAAAACGGCCAGACTGTGGCTGAATACAACCCCCAAGACCGATGGAGGCCAGTGTGACAACAGGAAATACAGTACTGGGGTTATTTACAGCAGCTTCGACAAAAAACTCTTATTGCATCTTCTTTTAAACATACGCAGATGTGCTTAAAGCTCCTGCCCCTTATACCGAGTTTGGTAAATACTTGGGCTTTCAGATTTTTCAACTTTGGCCAACAGTCAGTATTACTATAATACCAAAAGAAGCTTTATATAAAATCTAGGTTTTTCTTCCCACATCCTACAGATTGAGGCTTGTAGCAGGTGTCAAACGATGTCAGGGTTCTACCTGCCAATTTCACAGCCAGTGAAAACTTACTGTTTAAAAGGGCTCCCTCTCAACAAATACACTTGGAAATGATGCCTAACTTTAGAGAAAATGGGAATTTTCATCGAATGAACTGTGCGACCTCCACACAGAGACACATTTATTGCAAGTCCATAGAGCAAGTATGGACTTTTTCAGGTGTGTGTCCATCACTGAACTTGGAGTGTTGCTTTGCATTTAGTAGCACATGAAGTGGAGCGAGGCATCCCAGATATCACAACAAGAATAATGGCCCTCAGACTATACGGGCTGCGCTGAGGCTGCAGCACCACTTTGGACAGAGTGTATCATATAGCTCTATCAAGAAATGCAGGAAAGCTTTCCACGGTGAGTATTTCATTCTCTGCCATCGTAAATGGAGGAAAATCGCTGCTGTTACTACAGCATTTCAAATGATGATACAGCTGTATTTGTTGAGTCCTAGATCACCCAATTTTTCAGAAATAGAAAAGTTTATGCGAGAGTTACTGCACAAAAGTTTATACAACAGTTGTCTGTAGTCAGGATGACATGTCAGCCAAGGTGCATTCATGCCAGCACATCATTTAGGTGCACACATTAATACACTTAATTTTTCTTAACAAATTATGTACATTTTTCATTTAAATCACATGCAACAAGAAATTGCCATAATCTCAATTGTTTAAAAAATAAACCTCTAAATGTCAGGTGCACTGGTGCAACCAACAGAAATGTTTGGTCGCACTTTTTGGGGTGCAGGTGGGACCAAAACTGTCGCACCCTGGAGCCCAGCTAAAGAAGACTGATATCAGAGTCCTCTAATAACCGCTGGGTGATCAGGGCCAGCCAGACTTTTACACTGATTAACTGTCAGCTGATTGTCCATCACAGATCTGACTCATTACAGTCAGTTGTTTGTTTACACAGTTTATGATTTCTGCTGCTTTAAAACCTTGAAAATGGAAGCAGCAGTTTTATTTTTTATTTTATTGCCGATAGAAATCTGTCTGACATGACTCAGGGCGAAATGCTCACAGACCAGGTGATGTATTATTCACAGTGCATTTAGTCACATTCGCCGACACCCTCACTCTCTGACGCATCATCTGACATTTTTCTGGAAGTTACACTGCAAATTAGGGACATCTCTGCTCACCAAAATGTATATACCAAAGGTCTAACCAATTTTATGTGAAAATGTTACACTTTAGTTTCCTTTGGTAGCTTTAAGACTTGATGATGATCCTCTACCCTTCCTTGCAAAAGTTTTATGAGGCTCTGGTTGTTTGTGTCCAAAGTTACACAACCAGGAAAGAAGTGTGTACAGGTCAGGTCGTGATGAAAAACCTGTCAGATGTGGCCAAACTGACCTTTTGGAAAACCTGAAGAAATTGATTCAGAGCTGAGGTGCAGCAGACCGCGTCCTTATATCAGAGTCGTTCGCATCAGGCCTCAGCAATGATTCTAGGTATTTCACACTGATAGAGAAAACATGGATTAACATAAGTTTACGGGCCTGTTGTGTGCGCTGTTGTCTTGAGAACAACTTCTGAGATTATGTGACAACTGTACAAATCTAGAATGCCTAAATATCTGTAAACTGAATTTGAAATTAAACTGAACTGAATGTCTAACCCCCACACGCGGTCAAAGATGGATTAAAAAATGACGGCCCACACCCAATCTCAATAAAAAGCTTCTGCTCTGCCAGATGTGTTGAAGAAGAAAAGAAGTAGCGAGTCAAGACAAAAAAGGGAAAGGGACACTGCCTCAAGGTGGAGGGGAAAACTTGAAGCAAAGAAAAAAAAAATAAGCAAAGAAATGGAATGTGGTCTATTTTAGTGCGCTTGTTCTGAGTCTTTGCCGAGAAAAACTTAATCCCCAAGTGATGGTTTCAGAGAGGAGAGTTTGAGCGCTGACAGAAAGCGAGAGATGAGCAGCAAAACAAAAAAAAAACTGATGTTGCCCTGAAGATGAAATCCAGAAGACGATAATACTTTTGACTGGAAATTCTGTACCAACGATCCATCTTTGAGGATAAATGGCAGGAATACACACACACACACACACACACACACACACACCTTGGAATAAACTTTCACACATGAGTTCATTTACAACTCCTGCCCTGACTTCTGTCTTCTGTGTGCTGTGCAAGCTGTGGGCTTCAGATGATGGCAATGTTTATCGACTAATTTACAGTCTGTGTGGCTTCCTTCATTGCTCACGCAAAACACACAAGAACACAAGATAATTCATCCAGTGTACCATTAATTAGCTGTTTTTTTTAGTTGATCTGTTACATATCATTGTAAACTACTAATATGGGGGTTGGATTTCAGTTCAAATGTGGTTACATACTGCATTAGGGGTGCTGCCTGTACGGTAGTTCATCTAGCAACACCAGACTACATCGTGTGATCCTCTATCTTATACACAGCAACTTGGCACTGGGTCTTCCACAGGGTGGACTGAGAAAAGCCCTGTTGAATTAACCTCATGTGAGGTCCAGGGAGCTTCTTCCATCATGCAGTGTCTGCCGCCACTGGACTGCAGAGCGATGTTAACATTCAGGGCAAGTCTCCGAGAAGACGGCACTTGCTCTTTCCTGGACGTTCAGGAGTAGCCCGCGGAAGAGGAGGGTAAAAAAAAACCCACCCCAAGGCCCCCCCACAACAGTAGCCTACGGTGGGGGACACGCCACCTCACGTCCACTGGTGCTAGGTGGCAGGAAAACTTCCGAGCCCCCCCCCCCACACACACACACATACCCTACCGCTTCTCCATAAGTAGGTAGAAATGAAAACTTACCACCCCGGTGTCCAGCTGCTCGGTGGTCGAAGAAGGAGCCGCTCCGGTCAGAGGTAAAAACCACAGAATGGGCACCAGCAGCGGCAGCAGCAGCAGCGGCGGCGGCGGCAGCATCTCCGGAGAAATATTCCTCATGCACTTGTGAACAGCCAGAGACATCGTGATGCCCTATGACAGGCTGCTCCTGCAGGGCTAAGACACCGACCCCAACAGCCGCATCCACGGGATCAACCGCGCGCCGACCCTCGCGCGAGAAAAAACAAACAAACAAAAAAAAGTCTACCTCACTGTTGAGCGCAAACACATAAAACACATGAAACCCAGCGGCGATTGAAAAAATTGAAATTAAACGAACAAACACTTGAGAGCATTAAATTCAGTTTGTGTCCCGCAAAACAAAACTACCCCCGGAACTCTCAGCCGAAGTGGTGATGATCAGGGGTGAACTGCGTGATGCCGTCCGGTCACAGGTAATATCCCACGGAGCGAGGAGCGCGAGCCTCCTCTCCTCTCAGTGGCTGCGTCTCGAGCGCTGGAACATGAAAGCAGCTGCGCGCGGTTGTGTCGCGAGCAGCGGAGATCAAACGCAAGCCGACCGAAATACGTTATTTAACTTCCGGACGCCATTGCCAAAATAAAGTTCCTTGCTGCTGGACTCAAACGATGAACGTGATTTTCACCAAAACTTTGCAAGGGCACTAACTTGTATCTCGGATAAAGATTTAAAGCCTGATTACTTTCATGATAATGTAAAAGACCAATTGATTGAACTCTAGTTAAAGTTAATTTATGCAAGAACAAAAAAAGGTTGATGAAACACCAGATGAATTCCAATTTTCAAGATGTTTAGTTTATAGAAGTCTTAACTACAGCAAATAGAGTGTAAAAATATGAGTGTTTGCTGTGTTTTACTAAATATCAGCCTAAATAAATAGTCATATAAGGTCGTGAGAGTTTGTGATGGGTACCAATCTCTTTTTCAAGGAAAATAGAAATATAAATAAATGTTTAAGTAGGCTAGTTGATCAAACTAAGTAAAACAAAGTCTAATCTAACAGGTACGTGTTTTTTTAAAGTTTCACACATTTAGATGTTTTCCAAAACATAAATATAGCTGCTCTATATATTTTTCCTTATTACGCAAATGCATATTTGTCTGTGTAAAAGACAAATATTTATTTGTTTGCACTGTTATCTTTACTTTTGTATGAACACATGTTCACCCAAAATATAGTCTGCAAATACTGGACCCTTTACTCTGATCTGCTTGCGTACTCGTCATGCTTTTATTCTGAAGTAGGTTTTTTAAACTTCCCATCCGCTGCTTTTCAGGTTTTTTCTGGCTTTATTTAAACAGCTGTGAGAGAATTTGAATTCAGCTTGAGGCCCTTTTATTTAATCTCATTGGCCCTTTAATCTTGACTCATGGAAAAGACAAAACAGTTAATGTCCTAAAGAAGATAATTGAAGGAGTGCTGTGTTATAACAGCAGTAGTGTTATGTAATGTGATGCCAGAAAAAAAACAGTGACAGTGACAGGGCAATTAATAACAGCTGCTCCTGCTGACTAATAATATTGGTATCATGATAATAATTACTATTTCTGTTTCCTCCGGAGTCAAACAGATTCGCCCACTGCTGCAGTATTTATTCCCTGGATCTGACTAACTGACAAGGCTGATTGCCTGGGCCCAAGGTAAAATAAACATCATAAAAACCTAATTTAAAATAAATGAAGTCAAAGGAAAGCCCAGTATTGATTAGGAGTCTAAAGCTGGCAGGACTTCAACGACAAGCATTTCAATTTCATTTTCTCAGTTTGAGACCTTGGACATCTGTGACAATTGGTGGCTTAATGGTGAGCAAGATCCTTCAGCTGTAGGAACTGAGTTCAAGCCCCCAACATGGAAATCATCCACCCTTGTGAAATGTCCACAAGTCAGAGTGAATCCTGATTAGTTCTAGCGGTGCTGACCTGAAGGTGACCCTGCACCACTGCACTCAGGCCTGCCTTTGAAAAAAATAAATAAATAAAAAAATGATTTCCTGGAGGAATTTTAAACAGCACAGAATTACTGTTAGCACTGTACAGAATCGCCTTTAACTGCCTCCATAACATCAAGGTGAATTATCCATTTAAGTCTTGAATCATGATGCCGACGCACAGACACACGCCTCGGCGCCCACCCACACACAGGCGTCCAACATGCAAGCATCTTAACTATTCCGTGTCTGCTTTGATAGACAGCCTCCTTAACCCCACTGCACTGCTGCTAATGATTCACAGTTCTCCTTTATTATACCACAGCGTCATGGCTCAACTGTAAAGGAACACATAATGAGTGCATGGGCACGAGCACCCACGTACACAAAATTACGCTTATCTACTGCAGGAATTGTTGGATTTCCATTTCAAATAGTTCTCTGTGTAATATTGAACATTTGTGTCTTTGTTCCCACCGGAAGGTCGAGACAACTAAATGAAGTCCAGAGGCTCCAGAATGAGCTGGGAAAACATTGAGGAATGAATTGACACCCAATTAAAATACTTTTGTGGGGGGAAAAAAAGTCTCTGAAATGCAAAGATTTTGTACCCCTCATTACACTTTTTTTTCGCTGAACCGAAGGGATCATCTGCAAGAAAACATTACAGTTAGGGAGTTTATGCAGAACACAACTCCATCAGCCCTCTCCCTGCCTCCTCTGAGGTGAGATCAGTTCATTTATTTTCACATTTCCCGGTAATATTATCATAAATCACTGGCTAATCCAGGAACATTTTACGATCAATCAACAATCGGCCATAAAGGGCCGTACATGCATACATACTGCGGCTAGTTCCATTTCTTATATAGATTCACTACAGCAGTCATTCATCACTGGTCCACAGGAGAAAGGCATTAAAAATATGGGGCATTTTTTTACTCTGCAGTATTAAAGGAGACATATTGCTCATTTTCACGTTCATAATTTTACTTTTTGCATTGCAGCTAGAGAAGGTGTACATGTTTTTTTTTTTTTCCAAATGCATTCATTTTCTCATACTGTCCAGTGCAGCAGTGTTATATTCCCAGTCTGGCTGGAAACAGTCTATTTTAGCTTTTGCCTCTTTAAGGAAAGCCCAGCCTGCTCTGATTGGTCAGCTCACACTAAAGGCGGGGCAAGTTTCAGGAGTAGTGTTTTCAGTGGGAGAGAGGAGCTCTCGGTCGGTGTGGACTTTGGACTTTTTAGATTTCAAGATCTTTTACATGCACAAGAACCTATATGACACACTGAAGGACAGGAGAAATGAAAAAGCAGAATAGCTCACCTTTAAAACTTAACAGTCACACTTGTCGTATAGCCACGACGATATGATAGTTGTGTCATCTGAGTGTGTGCAAATAAAGAGGCTTCAGTCATTTAATTATATATTTCCAGAAAGTTCAAACATCCATTTACTCGTGTCAGTGTGCACCTGAAGTGTTTCACCATCCACACACTATTTACCAACGCAATCTAAACTCATTTCCTTTTGTCAGAGCATATAATTATGGGGACACCCATTGCCCAATGCAGACGTGGACTGAATAAAGTTTGTTGGCTCCATTTGTAATATTATGCATTTTCATATTTGTTGTAGCGTTTTTGTGCCAAGTTGGCTGCGGGTCTCTTGCACTGGTGAGGTTAATATCCTGAGGATAAATGGGTGTTGTCAAATATCTTTCTGTACCATCGCATCATGTCAGGTAGCATTATGGAGGAGCGATGTGAAGGTTTTTTGTGCGGCTAAGTAGAATGTTGTTTGATGGTGGAGGCAGTGTTTCTAATTGTGATTTAATAACATAATTCATACCTTCTCTATTATGTATTCACACTGTCAGCCCTGCTTAATGGGCTCTCCTATTAGTCAAGTTAACACTGTGGTGTTATAAACCACCACGGCATTCATTAATCTTTTTGTCTTATCTACTTTACACTGTTGTTACACTTTTAGTGGTGATGGAGCCCCTAATTAAAAGTTTGTTCTCTTGTGGGGCACATGGTTGCATCTATCGCAGGTTTGATTCCAGTCGGTGACCTGCGGTGCATGTTGCACACTTGCCGCTCCTATGTCTCCTGCCTGCATGTGTTTTTGTTGTACACACCACATAGTATTAGCAACTCTAAGCATACTCAAAGTAAAATCAACAACCTTTCTTGTGTTGCCGGTGGACTCGGGATGTTTGAGGAGCAGGGTCGAAACATCGATAATGAGGGCTATGGGTGTCTCAACAGCATGGCAGAGAAATCAATATGATAATTATGATGATGTCTCACCTCAGCTTGTTGTTTGAAACTAAACACTAACCCATGATATATGTAAAGATTGTTACTTCTCATTAGCGAGCTCAAGAAAATGCCATTCCCAGTAATATTAATGGCCATGATAAAACTCAAGAGGTCTACAATAAAGGAGAATCAAAAATGAGCAGTAAAGATGACGAACTAACAGACGTTTAAAAAAGTGTAAACCCACTGGCATCACTCATTGGTTTCTGGAGTACCATTTTGAAGCCTGGAAATTATTGTTGTCGCCTTCTTGGTTGTTGAGCCGGAAGTGACCATATTTGGTCCACTCTGGGACAGATATCTTGTTTGGATCTGACTGAGAGAAATCGAGGACACACTGTGGTAGCCACTTGTCAATCACAAGGTAGCCAAGCCTCAAAGGATACGATGCTTCATTGTGTCTATCTTACTCTAAATTGCACCATCGTGTACGGAATGAACACCATGATAAATTGAAGTAGTCTTGAAACTTGCGATTGAGATCATGACATTTATTCGGTAACTGTTGAATGAGGTAATAAATTAAATCTGAAGTAGAGTCAATTTTTCACAAGACTTCTTGCATCGGCTTCACTTATCAGACCCAGAAAGCTCTGACCATATTTCAGTCAGTGATTTATAAAGGTAATACAGCTACAATGATCTGAACCAGCTTCCCACTCTCAAGCACGGCTAGTTTGTTGGAACACACTACCAAAACTGAGAATTCATTTTGTGGGCCTCTGTAGTGCTGAATGGTAAACTTTAGCCCTGTACCACCTGTGCACCAAAAGGAAGGAACTTGAAGCAGATTTAAAAGTCAAAACTGCTGCAGATTTGAGATGCAGACTGTTCCTCAAATTAGTTGCTCTAACTGTTAATGCGCCATCACCCTTTTGAGAAATGAGAGGAAACGTTATTGGCACATCCTACATGCGACGAGGATACAAAATCAAAATTACTATGGTGAAGAAAATCACCATATTTGTTGACGGGTCCGTACAGCAACTATTGTTAGTTTACAAAAAAGCAGTATGTGTCACTGCTTTTGAGCAATATGTGTGCACCAAAACTTTGGAAATGATCATTAATAACCTTTATTTTTCCTTGAAAAAGAAACAAAAACAACAATTTATCATGGCTTAAAGTTTAAATTCAGGATTAAAATGCTACGAGTGAAAAAGAAAGAGAAATAAATCCAGTCAAGCAATAAAATATTATCAAATAAAGAGTAATAATGTGTCTTACTGAATCTGTCATGAGCTCTAAAGCATCTTTTCATACAAGATTGTTTGTATTTTACAAAATATATGATTGTTTTCATCAAAGGTATAACATGTAAGAATTCTTGCTCAAGACATTCAAAAATACATATATCAACAGTGTGAAAAGAAATAACAATTTTACATTATATCTAAGATGTGCATGTATCGACATCTACAGAAGTTAGCATGCTAACCAGCTAGCCCCGGGCCAGAAAACCTCTTTCTTCTAATGATCCAAAGCTCCTGTATCCATGGATACATCTAGCACCTTAACATTAATAACAGTTCATGACTTGGCAAAAAATAAGCCGCAACTGACTCACACATAACATTTTATCACCACGCCGTTAAATAGACGAGAAACCATTTGTCTTGGGTCTCACCTCAGAGACGGCAAAGTAAACAATGTATACTTCTCATAATACTGTACAACACAATACCATGCACATTAACTGGGGTTCCTCGAGTTGCTGTGAAAAAATCTCAAGCCGCGCCACTCTCTGAGTTTCCATGACGCTCCACAATCGACTCACATCAACTCACCTCAGATCTCTCAGCATAAAAGACCATGTCAGTCACACACGAGTGCCACCAGGTTCAAAGCAAATAAATAAACAGTCGTTTTGTTTTTTTATTTATTCATGCGGGCGAGGGAGGGGATTTCCTAAAAGGCTTCTCACACACTGAACTGCACACACAAAGTTTAGTGTGTCTAAACTCTTTTTTTCCCTCGAAAGACTGCATTTTTTGTCACATTTCTGAGCAGATCCTGCCACTCTCCTTGGACTGAAAAATACATATTATTCAAACATACAAAACAAATCTTCGCGAGTTGCTTAGAATGCAGTTTTTCTGCTGTCCCCTACAGAGGGAGCAGAGGGCATTAGAGAAATAATTCTCCATTCACTTCAGCTTGCATTGCACATAATAATTCAGATAAAGAACCCGGAGAGGTTACTGAACTTTGTGGGTCGAGAAATTCCAATTTCTTAAATGCAAAATCCAACATCTGTTACCCGGGGTATGTCTGAATGTGGAGCAGGTGTCCTGTTCTTCACTTTCGAAAATGTGTTTCTCAGTTTAATGTGCTTCTGACTAAATGACAGCAATAGATAAGAGCTAAATTTTAACATTTGGTTAAAGACCTGACACTAAATCAGTATCTATTGACCACAGATAATCATCGCACGTGCTGTTATGTATACCTGTATGCCCATCAGTTGCCTGGATTTGTTTTTCATAGTCATAAAAAAATGCTTCATTCAGAGAGAAGGGCTGGAATTATGAAGGGCTACAGAAGTGCCACTTCAGTATGTGAAGTACAGCACTCCTCTCACCATGAGGGCTTTGTCATAAAAAAACCCCTCTTGAGCTGCGTTCCACCATTTTTTAAAAAAAAAAACACGTGTTACAGTGATGTGATGTGCGTTAACGTATCACTCAGACAACAATGAACTGCTGTAGCTGATGTAAAGCCATGCCCATATCAATAATGCTCCTTCCTCACTCTTAACACCATGGTAACACTCATCAGTCTGGTTATGTATCTCCACCTACATCCTTGTCCTCTGCAAATACCAGGGTAGCCATTTAAGACCTGCACCAGGGTAATTTTTTAAAGTCTCTCCACGAGGGATCAATAAGGTTTCTAGATGATGTTATAAGGGGCAAATCTGCCAGATTTTCCCATTACTCCAACACGAAGACACTTTGATTAAAAATGGACAGTTAAGAACAGTCAAAATTGATGCCAGATTGAGGCTTTGAGGCATTTTGTGTGGTAAAATTCAAATATAGTTACATTAAATAGATTTTTGGGGGATAATAAATATCTAAAAAATTGATATGACCTTTGTTGTATATTTTGTTGAGTTGCCAGAAATGTTCAAACTCAGATTCTAATTCAAGGTGATGGCAGGTTTTATTTGGCTGCCTGTTGCTATGACTTCTGAGAGACAGCCAGAGAGTGATGAGGGATGCCAGCGAAAGAGGAAATACATCAGAAAACATTACCTCATGCGTTTTTTTTATCAGTGACGATGACAGTGTCATCTCTCGTATTCCCCACGCTACTAACTTCTTCTGTTTTGTATTGACTGAGAGACCCCTAGTGGCAGAAGTTACATGCTGTCACTTTAAGCTAATTAAAACAATAATTCAACATTTCAACACATACTCTTATCCACTTTCTTGCCTGGCATTGGATAAGCGGATATCAATTTCACTCTCATATCTGTCTGTTACATATGAGGCTGGTGCAGGAGACAGTTAGCTTAGCTTAGCATAACAACTAGAAGCAGGGGGAAACAGCCAGCCTGGCTCTGCCTACCAACAGAACTACAGGAACATAGGTGAGATTACAAAAGAAGTAAGACAAATCATCTTTCAGCATGCGAAACATTAGAAATGAGGACATGTGCCACCACTGTAAACACAGAACTGGTCTCCCTCCCTGCCCTCTAGAGATGGGTCCCATATTGACAGTGTTACAGCAGTAGAAGCAGTGGAAGGAGCCCCACATCTGCTCCCCTCTTGTTACATTGACTGCTCTAATAGAAAACGTGCTCTGTGTTAAGAACTTGCTTGTCTCATCCTTAGGACCTCAGCGTGAACAGTCGGTGAGAGCCATCAGTGATTTAGATCAACAGCACTCTCCTCGCTCCTTAACGGGATGTGCAGGTGAGCTGGCACCATCATTCATCACCGAAACTTTATCAATTCTTCTCCGGTTTCCCACAGCGGGACTACAAGCAACCGTCTCTCACCTCTCTCTGCTTCCCTAACAATGTCTAACAGCTCATTATCAATCATACTCACTGCCTGGTAAACCACTGTACTGAGAGAAGTTTAATTAATGAGCTGTAATGAAAGGATTTTTCGATAATAAGCCTTTTGGATCGATTCCTGGCAGACTCCACAGATTACTGGCCGCGATGATGAGTTATCTGTTTATTTTGCTCCTATGTAGAGTAAGTAAAGAATGAGTGAATGCACCATTATCTGTATCTGTTGAATCAATTATATCTGTTACTTAATCCACACTTGGAATGGGCGGAGTTTGGACACAAAGTGGGGGGTACCTATATGTGAGGTGGGAGGGGCAACTAGAATTTGCTCATTTAAGCCCGGGAACAATAAGGGGTTGATCAGAAGTTGCTATATTAATTGTTTTTTAGAAAACCATTTACAGAACACCTCAGGATAGCAAAACTCTCTTTATCACAACGGTAAGTAAGTTCATTATAAACGTGAATGAATAAACCCAATCATTTTAGGATGGATATTAACACATTACCAGTTGCCAAAGTAAATGTTGGCAGTGTGTATTACTGTAAATCATGGCTATGTCAACACTTTACAGTTCTTTAGGTTAAATCCTCCAATTTGTATGTTGTACCAGCCCTGTGCTTATGGTCTGGTTAGGTTTAGGCACAAACTACACTTGGTAAATGTTAGAAAAAGATTATGTTTTGGCGTAAAATACTCGTGAACGCAATGGGTTATTGATCCACATGCTCAGTGGTAGCAATGTGTTGCTTTTCTGAGACCTTTGAGAGGGCTGCTTTCAGTTTAACTGTATTTTACACATAGCCTGGGTAAGTAGCTCTCCTGTTAATAGATTCACTTTATTTAAATGGATAAATAGCATGGTGGTAATTTGTCACAGTGAACTCTTCTATATTAGTGCCACGTTGAACAGTACTGTGTTTGCATGTTTGTATTGGTGTGTGAGAAACTGTGTATTCGTTGTTTCAAGGGTGGGGGTATTGAGTGCTTCCCTATGCTGTTTGTTCCTTTTTCCCCTCCTGTCCTCTCTTGCTTTGCTCAGGTTAGCTACAACTTGATTGCTTAATGAGGTGCTCCTGACCTAGAAGAAGTGCTTAAAAGCTCTTGTGACTCCACTCCAGATTGACGGCTACTACTCTTGATGCCTCTCAGCATGGGATCGCGTAGTGTTGTGTTTTAATTTAGTTTCCTGGTTGTTTCTATGTCTTATTGTTAGATAATCCCATTGATTGGTCATTTGTAATGTAACTCCATCACCATCCCCTCCACCTTCCATTACAAAGATATAAAAGTCTGGTCATGAACACATAATGCAAACATGATATGACATGTTTTGTGGAAATGTCAATATGGTACATATGACTGGTTCAGCTGGGTTGTGTTACTTGGATGATTCCCTTATATGTATAAAGTATACTATCTGTGGTAGGATCTGGTTTCAACTGAGTACTCACTCAACACTAAGAGTCAGCAAATGTTAGAGGAGAAAAAGTTAATTGACATTGGCCACCTAAAATGTTAGTGAATTTTGCCTATGCAGTATTTTGCTGCTGGACCCTTGTGTCTACCTGCCAACATAAACTAAATAGCATAGATGCATAGAAAGTGTCTGTGGGGGATTTCCTGTGTGCTTGTGTTAAGCTCTGGTCTCTCTATCTCTGCCTCCCCTCTCTCTCTTGTTTGTGTAACAGATTCATAAATATCCAGGATATGCACATATTTAGTGCAAATTGAAAGTGTGAGTGTGAATACGCACTAGATTTGCATCTGTTGCATCTTGTCATTGACGTACTCTACCTCTAAAATCAAAATTTGCATTGCATAAGGTCTGAACACACTGTGAGGTGTAAGGTTCTATTTTCTTTAATATTTTTTAATTCACCTCAAATTTTTGGATGCATGTGATGTTTGTGTTTGAATTGCTTAACATTAGACTCACAGCCAGTGACAATGTCATGTTTTATCTAAAATGGAAGCACCTCTCCTCTCCTCTGACACTTACATTTCATGAGCGTCACTAGGTTTCGTTAGATAACTTCCACATTCTTACCATGACCTTGGATGACTGCGCCAAATGGCGGAAACAGCTGGCGTTGGGCCGCAACACTGGGCCTATTTGAATTGCAGAACAGATGTGGGCAGCAATTCAGAGGTCTGAAACCATGGCCAGAGAAATGTGACTGTTATATTCACCAAAATACAGAAAGGTTTGGGAGGTGTCCAAACTGCATAATGAGTACACCTCACATCTGAATTGTCTTGGGTGGCACAAAATATCTTTAAGAGGTACTTAAATTTGAGCAATGCATTTTTTATGAGCTACTGAAATATCTGTTTTAAAACTGCACAAGATGTAAACCTTAGCTATACAGACCAGCAGCTCTGAATCAACCTGATAGTCCAGCAGTTCCCTTGTGGCAGCGAAAGTAGGACACGGTGGTTCAGCCTGACTTCTTTTACAGTGACAGTCAGGTCTGTGTTTGGAATTAGAGCCTGTTGCCCTCTTATCCTTTGCTAAGAAGCTGCTGATTCCAGACTTGTGACCCATATCAGTGTGAACAGTTAAATATTTGGATGCAGCGCATACAGTTATGAGTTGTTGCCTTTGAAGCCTGAGGAGTTCCATTATAGAGCTCTGAGTTTTTTTTATATGAATCATTAGCTATGCAGTGCAACTCTAGCTCTCTGAACACAGATGGACCCCTCCAAGCAAGCTGCCCGCTTCTCAACTCGTAAAGACCCCTGTCGGCTAATGTTTCTGTATGTTTTGGCTCCAAATATGTTGAAACTTAAAGCTGCTGGAAAAACAGAAATACTGATGCTACTGGTTTCCCAACTTGTCAAATACCAATGCTTTGGGATTGTAGGTCTAGTCTAGAAAGAATCAGTAATTGATGAGTTGGGGAGGTTCACTTATTGACGAGATGAAAATGAGACTCAAATATCAATACAAACTTACTTACCAAGAGGAACTTTAACATCTCTTTAAATTGAAACCTTCCTTTCCTTCATGTTCAATTTTATGTTGTGAAAACCTTGTGCTTATGGTCTGGTTAGGTTTAGGCACCAAAACTACTTGGTTTGGGTTAAGAGAGGATCATGTTTTAGTTAGGGTTAGGGGTAAGGGTTCAGTCGCCACAAATAAGGCTGAAAACTGCCCCAATGTATCATCAAAGAAAGGGTTCTTTTGCCACTGTCAGCGTCCTGTTAAAAATATCCAGTGGTTTTATGTTTTAGAATGTTGAAACACGGACTTGAATGGTGGTAAAGCTCTTCAGCCATCTCACCTCTCAGTTACACCACCACCATCCCCTGCACTATCGGACATGAACATGTCAGCTCATATGCATGTAATGTGAACTTGCTATGACACATAGTGTACACATGATGGTATGACACGTGACACATTTTCACTAGGAAAACAAAGGAAGGAAAGACATGCCAAGCCTTAGGAAGCGTGATGGAGGGTGATCATAAAACTAATGCTACGGTCTGTGCCTATATTATTTTACTTTAATGACATGCATATTGATCACAGAATGCATTTCCATTTGTTGTTAGCCGCAGAAGTGTGATTACGTGCTTGATTAGATCTGTGGTTACAGCAAAGTTGCAGCACGCTGTAATGAAATGTGACATCTTGGCTGAGGCTGCATGCAGATACTAAAAAAGATGAATGCCGAAAGTTGAAATCCACAGTGCACTCCCTTTAGGTTCCCCCGAGTCTGAATGAACACCAGCAGGAATGGGATACTTAAATAAGAAAGGTCAAGAGGGTGTAGATCTACAAGCTGTAGCTATGCATCTCTCATTTTTGCATGCTAATCAGAGTCTAGTGTAGCTCCGATGGGTACTTCTGCCCAGAGGGTCTGTGAGTTTGTTCAGCCCCCACACAAACTAAAGTACACATGGCGTATTGTAAGTCATTCAAGTTGAATCTAGCAACACTAATGGTTTCAGGAGACTGCCCTTTTGTTTTTTCCATTACAGCCTAATAACACATGTAAATGAAATGTAGACTTTCTCCAAACTTTCAAAAGTTGTTCTCCTTCGCATTTTTTTATTATGAATATGATTCAATCAACTCAGCTCACTTGCTGCTTTTCTATATGTCTCATTTTCCTCAATCTTCCCCTTTTGCTTTATCTCAATTCTTCTACATGCAAGATTTGTTGGTGCACCTTTTCCTTTTTTATAGCCAGTATGAGCACCCTCTTGATGAACCAGTCAAACTTGCTAGGTCATGCTTCATTTGCTCTGGCAGATGCATCTTGTCCCCCTCCCATTAAGACAGATTTCCCTCCATCGTGGTCTGTGACGGACCAATTACAAGTATTTATCTGTTGTAACGATGATAAACAGAGAAGCATCACTGGTCTAGATTTTGAAAGGGTGCAGGTGTATATTTTGATAAATAACCGCCTGTTCCAAATAAATGCATTGGCTGTTATTTGGTAATTTACGGTATGTTAACTTGTATTAACTTAACTTATGTTGACCTATGTTGTTCTTTTTAGTATTGTATAGTATAGTAGTGTCATGTATAGCTATGTCATGTTACGTTATGTTATGTTATGTTCAGTAAAGTTATGTTATGTTATTTATGTTATCTTATGTCATGTGAAGTTATAGTATTGGTATGTTTTGTTATGTCATGTTGTGTTTTGATATGTTAACTTGTGTTTTGTTATGCTATGTTATGTAATTTTAAGGTACATCATGTTATGTTATGCTGTAATATCATTGTGCATACCATAAGTGGTTGTACACACTATATATGACCTAACACTGGGGAAAAGTCCACATGGCGTGCTTCCCTGTGTGTCTTCTTACATGCTGGGTGGTCCATTTACCTTCTATTCTTCTATGTTAATCAGCGTCAGCGCAGGGAGTGCTAGTTAGCATTGCTTGCTCCCCCTCAGTTCGACGATGCCGGGACTCTGACAGATAACAAACAGCCGCACCATAGGGGATGCGGCTAAGCAATGCATCATGGAAGCAGCGGTCTAGTCACCCTTCTCAATATTCTCCTTTCATCTGCTCTTCACACATCCCGCTATTCCATCGCCCATGTCATTCCCATAATTTGTATTTGTCAGCGTACACTGCTTGCCTTTGAAGGCCTGCTGTGTAAGACAATAAAAAAACATCAGCATCTAGTGTTTGGCACGTAGAGCAGTTCAAAGAAAAGATCAATCCTTCCTCATTTCATGGTCCCTGTATGTGAGGCCTAAGTGCTTGTAGCCTAAGTGCTACAAGGTTACACCGTATTTGACAACCAAAGGAGTTCTGCTGGCCTGAAAAGTGAAAGTACTCAGAAGAATAGCTTTTATGAATTTGAGGTGACATTGGTACAACAGTAACCACTTAAAATAAGCTTTAAGGTACAGGTAACAGAAAACATGGAAAGGAAAACTAAATCCTGTTTCAATGAGTCTATTATTATCATTGGCACACAGCTAAATACATGGTCCCCTAAAAGGCTTGCTTATAAAAATGCATCATGGTAGCTCAGTACACGGCTCTCTACACAAAAGAGCTCTCTCACTTTCTGTGGAACAGACAGAATTAGGCCAGGGAAAGGCCCTAAGGAGTCCAATTAAAGACTCTAATATTAGTGAGTAACAGTAAAAACAGTAGGGTTAATAGCTATTTAGTTATCCAGCTTAATTACCAGCCTGCAGCTTCCTGAAAATACAGATCCCAGGTTTCACACAGTCGTGTGCCGAAATACCTGTGATGCCATGAAGTGCACTCTTTCTTCTCCTGGAAAAGAGAGAAAGGACTTCGGCTTTGGTTAAATTCTGAAGTTTTAACCGTCATCACCTCCTTAATTTCTGTTTGAATGGAAGGGCGACAACAGTGACAGGAGACAGTGGAATAATAAAAGGAGAACGAGATACTGACACTTTATAGAATGTTTGTTAGGAGTGCCCAATAAGGCATTGCCCATTACTTTGTTGGAGGAGTTAACAATGCCAAACGTTTTGGCTTTGACAGTTTTGCAGGCCGTGTTAAAGGCTTGACATGTCCTCTGGCAGTTTAGCAAATGCTGATAAGTGAAAAGACGGCGAGAAGTTCTGGCTGTATGACACCGACTGCCAGCGCCTTGCCACTGTATGTGTCCTCGTCCAAATCAGTCGAAGGCATCATGTCTTTGAAGTAGAATTTGTTGTAGCCATTGTTGCTTGATGTCACAGAGAATTTATTCATGTTGGCAGCCTATTTGAGACACAGAATGAAACAACTAAGAACATATTGAATATAAAAAAAAAACATAGAGGGCACCTTGTTTTCAATAATTAATTAATTAATTAATTAATTAATTACAGGCAGTATTCCCAGATATTTATTAAAAACACAAACAATTAATCAACCCACACCCCTCCGGTCAGTTATTGGAAACTGCCTATTACATATCTCATTTGTGAGATACAGTCATATTGTTTAAGTGAATAATGATTAAAAGCATTCAGTTGAGATACAAATGTATTTATCAATTCAAGAACATTCTACAGTGAAAACTTGGAGTCAATTCATGAATCTTAATCCTGCTGGCACACTTTCCTACCTGAATATAACCTAATTACAAATTAATTAGACAGCCAGTGACTCACAATGAGGTAATTGCAAGTTTACATTTGCATGTCAAGATTTCTTGGCTCTTGGATTCAATAACAACGTATCAGATAATGAACCAAGTTGTTCTTGAAACTGGCATGAACCACAGCTGGGATAAAATCACGTGTACATAAGGTCCCAATGCCATTCATGAATAAAAAGAGTGAGATATCCATACGCGATTGGTGAGGCCTATTTGTCTCTTGGATAAAAAAACCAAAACAAAACAAAAAACAACAACAACAACAACAACGAAAACATTTTAAAGGAGATGTTCACCCAAAAATGAAAAGTGATCATCTGGTCATGTGAAGTTTCTTTGTCCACCCAACATTTTCTGGAGATTTACAACAAAACAGCATTGCAGCATTCTCCTAAACAGCTTCTTTTAAAACATTAAAAAACAACCAACATAGAACATCATCCACCATAATCCAAGTTGACCCCCAGATTCCAAATTCATTTGATAAGGTGATACTTAAATGTGCAACCTGGGTCGAGCTCATGGGTCTAACTTCAGATGGAGGGACACATTAACACTGTTACCTGAGGAGCTACAGGGAAGATTTCGGCTTTAGGTTTAAATAACTTATTTTAAAATCACTTTATTTAATCGGCAAGCTGTATGTTGTTATTTTTTTTACTTTTTAAAATTTTTTAAAATTTTTAAAATGTTTTAAAACATTTCCTCATCTACTTCAGTTGCCGTGAAGCTAAAAAAAAGTTTTGTGGACTACAAAACTTTACCCGACTTTCCAGGGGCAGGAGGATGTGATGTTTACTCAGGATTTGGTCTCTGCTTTGTCAATAAACTCATGCAGTTTAACCATAGCTTTGTATTTCTCTTGCAAACCCCCTGTTAATACCCAAATCTAAAGACGCTATGGTGAATGGTAGGATATGGTGAATATTTTTGCAGCACATTCTGATGGAGGCATCCAAAAGTTACACTGTGACTATGAATGAATAAAGCTGTCTGAAAATGCTGAAGTACGCTGTGGCATTCAAATGATCCTCACAAGGTGTTAAGGGGGCCCAGAGTGCCAAGGAAGCCTCCCACACCATCACAAGGCAGGATGGATTCCTTTATTTGCACCACAAACTTTGTTATTTTAAAGACAATGCGAGGCACAAAGAATCCAAAGTCTGCAGCTGTTTCAGAATTTCTGCAACAGTCACATCTGGCACCAAGAGTCACTGCACATTCAGAGTGTCTTGGATCACACATCTTGCCCTGTGTATAGGTTTTGTCGGACTGAAAGGCACTGTTTTTGCAGAGTGCGATGGTGGAACTTTGTCGAGCTGAGTCAGAAAATAATTCAGTTCCTTGCTGACATGTGTATTTGAAGTGGCGTCCTCTTGTTAAGTCATCCTCCGCGACTAAAAGATTTGTCTATTAGCAGTGCGGCTCAGAAGGGTTGTCAGATCTTGTGCAAAAGTCATTATTCAGTCTGTCAGTCTGAAGGGTTAGAGTCATCCCATGAATAAATTAAGATCACATTTTAACCTCGTCCCTTATCAGTCATTGATAAGAAAAAAAGTGACACACATTTATTAAAAGCCACACTCACTGGAGATGCAAAGCACCCTCCCAACAACGGTGGGACCCATTATCTATACGACTGTCAGTTTAGGTCAGTCTGGTGTTGGAGATTCATCCCATGCACACAAGACTAACCTTTCCCCGATTATTTATTCATCAGAACACAGTTCAGATAAATGCGCTCTGCTCTTGGCTTCCTAAAAAATTCCATTTCCTCTTTTGATTCCCCCCTTAAATTAACATTAATGGAATCATCAGGGTGCAAGTAAACAGTACAGCGTTTCTGTGCTGCTTAACTGCATGCAGCTCTGTCACTGATCTTCCATCATCTTAAAGTTTTAAAGCGTCGAACAACTAACTATATTTGATGAGACTCTCTTATTGTTTTTGACAGAGGGAGCACTGTGCGACTGTCAATTCGGCTCCTCGTTTTGAAATTCCATTTGGCTCAATAAATAAATGATGTTATTCTCCTCTTTCATTCTCATCTACACCCAGTCTAGCTTATAAATTCTTCTTGTTTATGCGTTTGCCTTGAGTGTTTGTTTTAGGCTGCTCATGGAAATTAATGATGAGTAAATAAGATTTATTTTCTTGGGCTGTTTAAGTCAAGTGTAGCATGAGAGAAATCATCCTGGAGATCAGAAAGGCTGGTGTCTGGATTCAACAGCATCAACCAGCAGCTTTTAAAAGTATATTTATAGCCTTTGAGCTTTTTTCCACATCCTGTCGTGTTCACACATGTATTCCTCTTTGCCTTTGTTGGAGTGGCTGTGGATGTCCACTGTCTAGACTTTAACAGCTCACTCATAGATAAAAACTAGTCTCTGTGGTTCAGCCAGTAGAATCAGATACAGATAATGTACTTTTTACATATACTTTTTATGTATCATCCAAGTAAAATGTATCAATATCCATACTTGTTCTTTGAAGGCTGCTCTGTAAGTACTTTTTGAACGAATAATAAACATAGCAACGTCTGATAAATATGAATTCCAGCCTACTTCACATTCAAGCTGCCCACATCCTGTTTAAGCCATTCCAAGTTAGGATATGGATACATAACTATAGCTACTGTTAGCTAGTTAGCTCAGTTAACAGTAGAACTAGTGGGCATATTGGAGGACTGTAACCTCTTGAGGACCAAGGTGAATAGAGGCTAACAATTTAACACGCTAACTTCAGTTTTAGTTAAATGTTTTAAACCAACTTACACTTAACCTTGAATTCATACTCTACACAAATAAGGACAACATATCACTAGAATGACTACAAACTAGTGCTAACAGTATTCTTTTTATACAACCATGACTGTAGCTAGTGTTTGCTCAGTTAGCCGAACAGCTAAGGGGGGTGTTGGTGTTAACATCTCTAGAGCACAGGGGCTTTGGGCCGTTAGGAGAAAGCAGTTTTCAGGCCCGGAGCTAGCTGGTCAGCAGGCAAACCTCAGTAGATATTTCTGCAACACAATCATAGACGTCTTTGACATAACGTTAAAATTGTTATCAATGTTCTGTTGATAATTTTAGTTAATTTTTCAGTTTAAATTCTGACATGTTGCACCTGTACATGCTGATGACGCATCATTTCAAACCATAATTCATAATTAGGACCACTTCTTAAACCCAGAAATTGCACCTGCAGTCTGCTCAACTTATTGTTTCTTCCATTAATGAATAAATAAATAAATAAATATTCATCAAGGGTGAAATCTTCATGGAATTTCTAGACTAAAATTTAAATCTATTTATCTATATTTCATATATCCACCCATTTTATGTTTACTTGTGCGAGCAACCTGACTGCTAGCCTTCAGATGACAGAAGCTATTAATAGCTTACTAATTATCGCTAGCTAACATGGTTACCTAATATCAAGGTTGACCAGTGATGTAAGGTAGCTTGCAGGTTTTTCATTTCAAATCAACATGGCAGGTTGGTGGTTAGTTTACCTTTCACATACAGTGTGGTGGTGAGATCCTGACACCTCTGGGCTAAAGGGCTCCACAAGGCAATTTCAGAGTTGGTCCTGCTTTTAGTTCAAGGGTTTCAGGGAGTCCAGGTACTCATACTTCCAACATAGACATTAGGGAACTTGGCACTCCAGCCAGAAATCATTTCCCCAAATCCTCAAGTGCCTTATGAATCCAAGTTGTGCTGTCATGTGCCAATGACTGTCCAACATTGTGCCACTCTCCTGCAAATTCTTCACTGTTCAGTGTTTCAGACAAGATGTTGTGTTAAGTGGCCGTTGGGGTCTTGAATCCCTCTCTGGCTAACACTATACTTGCAAGGGTCCTGGTTGTTCCACACGTACAATCATTTATAATGACAAGGCCACTGTGCTCCTGCCAACTTCTTGTTCTTTTGCAATGTCTTTATTCCCTTGGTTTGAGGTGAAGATATGTTTTATCTCAGAAAGGCACTGCAAGCTGCACCTTAATTTTGTAACATTCTGTCTTTCTGAATCATTTCAAATTGACTCAAGAAGGCCTTTTGTGATGGATATCAAGTGCCATTGGTGGCAACAATTTAAAGTATGTAAGGATTCTGAAAGGAATCTGAAGTCAAAATATATAAAGTGAAGGTTATCAGTCTTTGTTAAAAAAAAAACAAAAAAAAAACACTTTAAAAGACTGCATTAAGATAAGCTGCCTTTTCAAGAAGCTTCCATTATCACCTGCCTCAGAGAGATTAAGATGAAGAGCACAGTGGCCCTACAATAACATGTGATGCTTTTCGAAAGATAAATGCACCCTTCAGAAGGGTTGGACCCTCAAAATGTCAGTTCATAGATTTAGTATGGCATAACCCACTGGCAATCTTTAAGCCGCTTCTCCATGAAGTTGTTGTCCCTCATAAATCGAGGAAATGTCCTCTGTGTTTCCTTTCAGGCACAAATGAGTGGCGAGAGAATTAATTTTTGTAAGGCAAAGGTTTCCGTTGAGATACAGCTCATCGCCTCGAAAGGGGAGCTGCCTTAATGTTGGCCAGATCATTTACAGGATCTGGGCAACATAACTCAAATCGTATTTTGTTCTTAGGCTGATGATTTAGCCCATTTGGGGAGAGAGAACTCATACCGGATGTTCATCAACACATTTTTGTGAAACACATAATGCTGTCATTATGTCTCCGAGTCAGGGTCATCCGAAACTTGTACATTTAATGCTTGGAGAATACAGACCTTGACGATGTCCTCTTAGCCCCTACTTAGCATATTAAGCAGTGATGAGGTCTTTTTGTTTATTTTTTTCCTCTCCTCTCCTTATTCGTCTTCTATCTGTAAATGCCTGGAGAAGAGTCCCAGCTGTGGTATTAGTACACAAGTTTAACATGTGCCAAGGGCAAACTTGCATTGTTGCATCTCCTGGGGTCTTTCCACTTGGAACATTAGCTTTACATGAATACTGAACACAGGTTTGAGGAGAAGGTTAGCATCAATTTCAAGGGAAATTAACTCTTTCCATTTTTGCCAAGGCTTAGACGAACAGATCGATATTATTCTCACAGTGGTGCCAACTTGGCGACTTTTGCGCTAGATTTAGAAAGTTTTCAGACCCTCTTAGTGACTTTATTTCTAAATGCAACTAGCAACAAATTAATTCATGTTAAAATGTATTATATAATAATTCATTTGTCACCATAAACATGGAAAATCTTTAAATGTCTTGTTCTTGAAAATGATTTGAAAATGTGCTTTTCCCAAAAATGACTCATTTTGTCAACTGAAGTGGTCCAAACAGTGTTCTCTTACTAGGCAGCCATCTCAGCAAGCTGTCACGTTCGTCAGTTCAGACTTATATGTAATCTGAATGTGATATGACACAGATTGTAGAAACATTGATGTGATATTCCTGAAAAGTACAAATATAACATATCCATGGCTTGCAGTGATGTTCAGCGCTTATATTCTATTGTGACTGTGCTGAAAGTACTGACACATTCCCGTCTCCTGTTAAGTCCACTCAGTTGGTTGGCGGGGTTGAGTGAAGGTCCGGGGCTTGTTGAGGCAAATGTTTGTGTTGTGTTTATGTTTTTCAGTGTAAAAAAAGGGGAAACGTAGGAACATATTCTATAAGACTTGCATTTCAAGTGGGGGTGTTAATGTGTTTAAGACATCTTTTCACAAAAGCAACTGCAGCAAATTAATAAAAACTGACATTTTAGAAGTTGTCGCGTACTTTCAATAATAACACCACACACACCTTTGTCGATCAAATTGAGCACTTTGGTTTAGTGACATTTAACAAAAATATGACACTGTAATTGTTGTTACCACGCATAAAATTACTCCTATACACAAGCAATATGAAACAGTAACTGCACCAATTTTACACATTGGATTGTGTGTAAGGTCTTGGGGTCCACTATGGCATGTGTGGAAAAGTCTATAAAGCCTTTTGTGGCTCCAGAGGAAGCTGTAATCTGACTAATTGCCTCCAGTGATATCTTTTACTCATGGTCTAAATAGCATTGTGGGTAATATGGGCACCATCTCTGGCACTCCCATAACACTGTTGGACTTGCTGTGGACAGTTTAAATGCATACAAATAATGCAGCAGAACTAGAGATGTCACCATGCTTTATTCCTTTTCAAAACCTGCCACCTATATTACCCACAATGCAACACATGAGTGACATCACAGGAGGCAGTTTATCCGATTACATGCAGATTCCTCTGGAGACACAAAAGGCTTTATATAACTTTTTTAACATACGTATGTAGTAGTTCTCCCTAAGAGTTGCAAACACACTTTACTGTGTAAAATTGTTTGAGTTACACTTTAAAAATACTAACTTATATACATTAGTATTATATCACTGTCAAAGGAAGCATTCATTAGGAGCACTTTTACTGATTTTAAATACATTTTATCACTATTACCGCACAACTTTAACTTTGCCTACTTCCATTTACCTCATCCTGACCCCAACATAGCCACATTTTTTTTCACTGTACGCTGAACACCAATTGCAGTGAAAAAAAACGCATTTGGGATGCAGGTTTGTTTCCCCCGCTTACACTGTCCACAATCAACTCGATTAGAGCCCAAAATTGGTCCTTTAATGTGACACAGACAAACACAAAAAAACACACAGTGGAACCTCCGCTGCTCTCCTGCCTGACACACCGTTTAACAGTTCCATTAAACACTAAAGGGCCTACAAAATCTAGTGATTTATTTATGGCCAAGCATCACTGAAGCACACTTAAAACCCTGCAAAGACTATTTTGTTAAATGTACAGCTCAATGTTCATTTGTACATCAGAGGGCAACGGGTAGTGTTTCACCAGGGCAGCACTGAGGGAAGTATTATCCTCAGTCAATCCTAATCATATAAACTATCTGGCTGCATGAATGTAAGAAAGGATTAATTACAGGATGAACGAGGATCCATAGACATTCCCATTTTTCAATTTAACTGGATTATCATCATCTTCTTCAGCTCCATGAAATTGCTTAAGCTGCCCAGACTCTGATACACATTTGCCCACAGACACTTATGTGCCCTTCAGTGAGCAATAGAGGAGAGAGGAGAGGGGAGCCATTATCCTCCACAAGAACATCCCATTTCCGTATCCCCTTCCGTCCTCCTTTCTCACTTTTTAATCTTCCTTCGCCGCCTACCTGTTTTCGCTCTCTCTTTGTCTCTTCCTCCCGTGAGCTTGTCCTCCCCTCGTGCTACTGCTCCCCATCTCTCTTTATTTCCCCCATTTCTGTTTCTCTCTTCCTCTTGGGCTACTTTACTGTCCCACGCTGCTGTCTATCACTCACTTTACACGTCCTCCCTCTCCCTCTCCGCTGTCACGGTTTCCATCCCCTCTCCCTTCATCTGTCCTTCCGCGTTTGTCCAATCTCTCAAATGAATCCCTTTAATGGGCCCGGCCTGCAACCGAGCAGGGCCCCGAAGATTTATATGTACCAGCATGCAAATGAAAAGACACATCTGATCCGTGCAAACCTGCATGTATGCATACTTTGAGCAGCCTTGCAAAAATGTTCTTAATCTCAAGCACGCTCCCAGGAACCTTTGAACATGTCAAGTACAGTAATTTAACCTTATTTATCTCTTTACTATGTAATTGCCCTGATGATACAGCATCATAGAGAAAAAAGTCCTTGATTTATGTGTCTAGTGATTTGATTGGGTAACCCTTTCAGAAGATTTCATTATGTAATTAGCAGCTGGGTGCAAGTAAATGGCAGGGTGGAGCATATGAGATGGGACCAGTTGGGGGTTGGGGCTTTTCCTTTAATTAGCCCACCAACTCCAAGGTCTGAGGAGACAGTAGGGGCATCAAAGAGCATGTGTAATAAAGCCCATAACCTACACTACCCAACCCAAGCAGCGAGCAGAGAATTTCTCTGTGGTTCTTGTCTCGTCTCTGCAGTCGCTGCATCTCTCCATGCTGCAGAGATTTCTGTACTGTAACTCAGTCTACACGCGTATCTCGGAACTCGGTAGACACATCCTCAAAGGGAAAAATTGGTAATAATCTATATGCATCATTGACAAATGGCACATTTATAGTCAATAGTTAATTCACTGTTAACAAACGATACAATGCTTCAAAATAAAATTATAAACCATTTACTCAGTATTTTAAAAATCAGTTGCAACTTTCGATGTTTCCAGTACCATCTCATCAAATAAGGCAGCTTGGTCAGTTGTCTTAATGTTCACACTATGATGCTGTACCTGTCAGTTTTACACATGAAGGGCTCTGTGGTTAAAGCAAAACTCTCACCAAAATTCAACCTAGGCTTTTTTTTTTTCTTTTTTGGTAAATGTACCCGAGTCTTTCTGTAAATGCATAATTACGGCGAAAGAGGCAGTTTTAAGATTTACCGTTTTTCGTTTTTGGTTCAAACTCATTTTCAAAGCTGGGCTAAGGGCACTACAATGATAGCATCAAAATCACTATTTTTAAAACACTAAGAAGGCTCGACACAACATGAAACTTTGCTCGTAGTATCACCAGTGTCTCTACACAAAAACGGGAGCATTGAGAACATTGTTTGTGTACACAGAGTTTGCTAAAAATAAAGTTTTTCAACAACTCACGTTAGCAGATGCTTGTTTCACTAGCCACCATCCTGCCAGCCAGAGGCATTGATCTCCAAATGCGACTTAACATGGGGGTGAGTTAAGGTGGTCAGACATCTGGTCAGACTTTCAAAATATAGTACGTAGACAAAGTTCATTTATGTAACGTAAGTTGTCACTTACATACCATAACTTGTCAGGGCATGAAACTCAGTCTCTGTAGGGAAAGTCTCATCCAACCACCCCATCACACCTGACTTAGCCTTAGGGTTGCTCTACATGAGGTCCACCACTCACTTTGTTATGTAAACCCAAATAATAAACTTTTCCTGACCTAACATAGAAGATTTAGAGGCTATACCTAACCATGTAGATGTGGTGCCTAAACTAAACATATTTTACAATATGGTATCTACTAAAATTAGCATGCTAACCAGCTAGCCTCGGGCCTAAGAACGTCATTGCAGCTGTGGCCCAAAGCTCCTGTGCTAGTGGTGTAATCACCAACGCTCCTCTGGTAATCAGGCTAGCTGCATGGCTAACTGAGCCAACAACCTAACAGTAGCTAGAGTCATGGATGTATGCCATTAGCACTTACTCTGGTGATACGCTGCACGTATTGTTGGGCATATGAATTCAAGTGGATTTTTATGTAATGCCTGATAGATAGTTTCTAAGACATTTCATTGTTTTACAGCTAAGTTTAATTAACCATAAATGTAGGCCTGCTGTTAATGTATGACTGTTATTATGAAGTGCTACCAGAAAATTATAGTAACATCATTTTAGTCTCGTAACTGGATTTTGTCATGTCCTTGAACCTTTTTGAATAATTCCTCGTTATTCATTCGGCTTCTTCCTGTTTTGCATTTCCATGAGCCACTACACACTTGCAATTAACTTACCCCACACGGAAGACTTTTTAAGGTAATTGAGGTAAAAACCAAGGCCCTGAGGGGACTGCTGAGAGCTTGACTGGATATGAACAAAAGGTCACTGAAAGACTTCCCTCACACGCACACACCATTGTTCCCTCACTCATGAACAAGACCCGAGATACTTGAACCTCTTCACACTCAGCAATCCACCATTTTCCAGCAGAGATCAGTGGATTTGACAGAACAGAGGTGCTGGCTCTCATTCAGATTGTCGGTCTATAGTATGTTCATCTAATATTCTGTGATCCGATTCCAAAAGTGCCAACCCAAGACAAACCTTATATTCCTATTTGGAGGTTTTAACTATAGCTTTGCGAAATAGCTTATTCAAGGCACTATTGTGCACTCAACACGGACACAAGAACCTTTTGTAAGGTAAGACAGAAATAGGATGAGTATAGACAGAGTATTTCTGTCAGCATTGTCCTCTCCATGATTATCTGAGTGCAACGTTTTTTTTCTAAAAAAAAAACCCTGTCTCGCAAACATTGAGCTAGCCTCTTGTCCATGAGTAGACGCATGCTAAATTTTGCACTGTGGTATTGTTGGCGGATTCAGTTCATTCGAAAATAAAACAGTTCCTACATGATACTGCTCTTAACAAGGACTAAGGATTCCCTAGAGTAACCGGGTCATGATTTCTGGGGAAGAGACGTCGCTGTTTAGTTTTTCAAATGTAGTTTTTCAGGGCTTTCAGTGCCACGAGCCGAGTGCCAATATAGTTCCATTATATTCGAGAGAATGCTTCAAAACTTGGCAGCTCACGCCAGAACAATCTAGATGGTTGAATAACACCACGAGTAAGGAGGAGAATGTGAATTTATATTTTGTGGGGTGAACTGCCCCTTTGAATGTAGATAAACTGTTGTAAAGTGCTGCATGTTTACACAACATAATAAAATTATCTGTGGCTGATTTCAATCGGAATGTCTCCTCACATCCTCTTGTGCCATCTGCTCACCTCCAAATCAAATTTTACGCGCTAACATCCCCAGCCACGGAGTAACAAATTCAATTCACAATATATGGTTGCTACACATTGATCATTCGCAAGACGTCTTCAAATCCAAACGTCTCTGCTGAAACGACAACCAAGGAGTTTCACAAACAATCCCTCTGCGTGCCAGAGGATTACTCTGGCGTGCGACAAAAAGAAGACAAGTATCTCTGCAAACAGCTACATCTGCCTGAATCCCCCCCCTCTCAATCAGTATTATGTGGCAGCGCTGATGAGCTCTGTGGCATCCACACTGAAGTCAGATCACAACTAAAAAAAAAAAAAGCTGTCTCCTCACTCTTTTGTATGATCTCGGCCTAATGAGCCTGGAACCAGCTGCCAACACATGTTTTTTTTGAATAATAGATGTGATGTGCCGGTGGCTCCACCACCAGTCTAGCATCACTGGCCATGAGTGGAGTGGATCTGAGATACAATAACAGCTAGACGATGCATCAGCCGAGAACTAAATCGGAGAATAATGAGGCTCGAAAATCTGCACCTATTCTGTGACAATAACATTTTTAAAAAAGTCTGTCTCAGGAGTGCGATGGTGCCACATGCGCATGCCATGAGGACACATGTAGGGAACAGGCTATCGTGCATTCACACACTCACGACCTTTGATCCCCCAAGCCCTTAATCCCTGAGATGACTTGCCGTTCGGTTCGCCGGACTTGATTTGTAGCATCTGTCATTTCATGTCCGAGCGCACATACCCTATTACTGTGACATTATCTGAAAAATAAGCAAGCTCATGATTGCATCTTCCTCTCGGACGGATCAGTCGCCCGCAGGCTGTAAGAGGAACACACCATGTTTTATCCTGTTCGCTGGCAGTGGCTCTGCTGGCAGTCACTCCGTATTCCACTGATCTGGTCGCCGTGATTAAGTGGCTTTTTGTACACAGTGTACAAGGAGTTCTTCATCCAGCTGCGGGCAATGATGAAAATCCGTTCCTGGTGAGAAGCTGTTAACAGTCAATTATTCACCTGTGGAACAAAAAAGACACCCCTTCGTAATAATCGACCCATGTGGAGGGATTTGGTGTTCCTGCGTGGCTCGTGTTCGTGTAGAACAGATGAACGCTCAAACAGTTGGCCCGGGTGTCATTTTTCAAGAGTCTTCAAAATGTTCTCTTGCGAAACATTATACCACTGATTTGCCTAAAACATTTTATTGTATCTATCTGCTTTTTCACGGGTAATCGGTGTAATTTGTGTTATGATTCATCCAGACTTTTTAACAAGACTTCAGCCAGAATGTGTCCATACAAAGATTCTCTGTGTGAGAAGGAGCATCACAGAAGCAACCCAACAAGTCCTCATGTCTATAGCATCAGTTAAATTTAACAAACGGGACAACAAACAACAGTAAAAAAGAAAAAAAAAAGAAAAAAAAACAAAAATAAAGCAAACAGCTCAGTAAAATTATCTACTTTACTTGGAAAGAGAAAGGTGACTGTACCTGTAATTTTGGTAATAATCCAAGAGTATGAACAATTACGGCAAGTAAGGTTAGGTCGAAGTGGAACCGAGACGTTGGTCTGCAAAGTGTGATGATGATGATTACACCAGACAATTTGGGTAATAATTTTGCAATTAACCTTTGCTTTCCCTTCCAAATGATTTAGGCCAATCTTTGGCTTTGTTTATAACCTGTCTGATTGTTGGACCACTTCCACTTGTTCCTTCATTTGAATTTATTCTAGCAATGGCCCCATGTTACCGGATCGCGAACATCCCTTTGCAGTGCATGGTGTTTTGATACCATACAGAACCAGAGCTGTGAAGTTAAAAATAAATCCCAAACTGCACGTTTCCTTTAGGGTTTGGGTTTGGAGGCACTCGTACTTACTGGTCTCCTCACATTTGCATTTCGGTGTCTTTTAACTTTTCCTGAGCCCTTTTCTGGTTCTTGCTTGTTTCAGTCTCGCCGCTTTCCTCTGTGTCATTTTATGGCCACAAGGAACAACTGTCCCTACGGTGGAGACACAAGGACATTTCAGATCATGCACAAGGTGTGACAAAACTTCCACATTTTCTATCATCTGAAAAGCTGTTGTACTTTCTGAAATATCATCTTTTCTGAAATGTGTTTTGACCCCTCAGGGCTACAGTAGTTTTTTTTTAAGGAAAAAGCCCCTGTATGCTACAGACAAACTTAACACGAATATCAGATCTATATTCACTAGTTGGCTAGAAACATTACTCCATATAAATGGTAATGTTGCTCTGTATCTGCTGCAATGTCAGGTCCATGAAGGACACACTGTTATATATATATATTTTACTCTCACAACAACAAGCTGTGTTGAAGAAGACTTGAAACTAGCGATTGAGGTAATAAATCCAATGAGAACCAGGGTAACTTTCTCATAAGCTCACATGCAATCAGACTTCTTTTTGAAACCAGTGGAATCGCAGCCCTCTGGGCATAAAACTGAGTGCAGGTTTAAAGCACTTCCACTTCGGTTTCAGTTTCAAGATGCTGGTGACACTTTTCCAGCCCAAAAAATGTCCAACGTTGTCATTATCCCGTGACCACAACTGAGACAACTGAGATTAACACTGGTTGTTTCAGACATTTGTATGAACAACAGATGTTGTTTTTTTCTGGTGGAGAATCAAGCGGTCACCACGCATTTGAAGAACCTGTGGCATTATTGCACATAAGGTTTCTTTTATTTAATGAATTATAAGTCCTGATATTGTCTTGCACTTAACTAGTGTAATATGCATGTGATTATCAAGAGAACTACACCTTCACATGCGCAGTCTGTAATCTTTCGCCGGGGCCAGTCCATCTGTTTACTGCCGTATTACCATCTCTTACAGGCCATTAACAGGGAAAAACAGCTCTCTGTCTCAGCGAGTATCAACCATCATAAATCGAAACCTACGAGCACCAGCACACCCCAAGCAGCAACAAAACCAAATCACCATGAATGTCGACATGCGGCAGCCCAACATCAACAGATAGCAGAGCAGCTCCCACGGCCCCTCGTGAAACAGGCATGTCCTTACACCGCCGTGTTATTAGTGAAATCATTCATCTGTGACTCCGAACCGGCCTCAGCAGGGCTCTAGCTAAACTGGGCGCGTGTATCACTTCGACAGCGGCAAACATGGAACACTCATTGGCCTTTTTCATTTTCTAAAATGTATCGATCCCTTGATCCCCATGAGCCCACGTGAGCAATCCATCAGAAGTCGTTGGGGTTATTCAGCCTAAATTACAATTGATCTTTTAAAAGTTGACTGCGGGACGCCGGGGAGCAAAAAGGACATCTTTTCCAGCTCAAGGAGAGCTGCTTAAGTGAGTAATATAGGAGGGACTCATGCTCTGTCAAGTGAGCACCTCCTCAATTAGAGTTAAGCTTAAACATCAATGGGATCAGAGGAGTGGATTTGACTGCTCTTCTCCCATCCCTATGCGTCCGTCTAGTGGCGGCCAACTTCTGCATGCAGCCCCGTTCCATGGAGCTGATAAGACCTATTGTACTGGAGACTATTCACTGGGCCTATATGCATCGGCAAGGACGTTTCAAGGGCTATCCGAGTCAGGCTTTGCACTTAACACTATGACACATCAATTTGAGAGACGCCAATTAATTAAGGCGCTTTTCTCAGAGTAAACTGTTTCCTGTTCTAATAAAACCGGCTAAAAAATGAATTTGAATGATGAACACAACCCGTTTTTCTATGCTCAGCGCACCATTAAACTGGTGCACCATGAACACGGGATTGAAATGCAGATTGATGCATACAGAGACTTCTGATACTTTCATTATCTTTTGATTACATTTCCATTTAGAATTGAAAATGATTAGACCCTCTTGCCTGCCAGTAACCACAACATCTCTGGGGTAGTTCATGACAACATAATGCAGCTCAGATGCCAATCTCTGGTAAAAACAGGCACTTTTTTTTTTCTTTTTCTTTTTTTACTATTAAACATTTTGTTTGTATCTTGGGATGCGAATATCTGGGGAGAGATGGAGTACATGCTTGATTACAATTTTCTCAGCAGCCACTTCGCTCCCGACTGAAATGTCTGTTGGATGGACTGCAAATAAAAATGAGTCCAGACACTTCTTACTGCACCAGCTGAAGTTAACATTTGTGTTTTTCTCTGAAATGTCTCACCAGCTGTTGCACGGCACGCCACAAAATAAATCCGTAAATTCCATTATTGTGGTTTAAAGTTAGCAAATGTTAGCATGCCAACACACAAATATAAGACGGTGAACACTGAACGTGCTAAACCTTGGCAGGTTAGCACTGTCATTGTTAGCACATGAGCATATTAGCAGGAAGACTTTAGGGTCAGTAGAGCGCTGTGTTAAGTACTGAAATGCATTTACGCACTAAAATGCATTTACTGTAGCTGGAAAACACAGGTTCCCCATTAGCAGTGTGTTTGACTAAAAAAAATATTGCCAAAGGATGGTGGGCGATGTGCGAAAGTAAATCTAATGCGATGGCCACCCCAAGATTTTCAGTGGCCTCCTCCTGACCCCCTCATATAACATTTCTGGGGGGGGCCCCAACATACAACCTGACAGAGCCCCTGGCATGGCTGGCTGTAACTCTTGTTGAACTGAAAAAGACCACTCCTCAGAAAGGAAATGCTTGATTAGTCATTTACCAAGATAGAGCATAGAAGTCAGCGGCTGGGATGGTTGAGCAAATCCGGTAGCTCAAGGGGGGCGCCAGCTTTTGAGTGTTAAGTCTCCATCTGGGTCTCCTGAGGTCCCTGTAGACAGAGAGAGACAAGAGAGATGATGGAGGAGAAGTCAAAAATGGGAGATTTAGATTCTTAAAAACAACAACAACAACAACAAAAAAACAGAGGACGTATACAAATTTAATGGGGAAAAAACATTTTTCACCTTCGCTTATGAAACGCTGATCGCCTTCATACTGTCAGATCATGACAAAAATCCAATGACTTTGTGAGATGTCTTTCGATGTGTTATGTATTAATTTCGGCATTTCTAATACATCAACTTCCCTTCCGATATTGCTGTTACAGTCACATCATATTAAGGAGGTGCCTCATCTCCCCTGGTCCTGGGAGATGATAAATGACGGTTTCCCTTTTCACACATGTTCCGTTAGCTACGCACAGCAGATACGCAGTCTCGTGGAAATTTTAATTTGAATACGCTTTACATCGCAGCGTGACTCTAATGAATCACATGCTTAAATGTAGTGACAATCAACCTCATTTGACCCGATGAGGAACAATATTCTTTAGGACACACTTCCTGCAGGCTGCACACTCCCTCCTACCTCACAGACCACACATGAAGAATGTAACATGGCCGATTTCATTAGAGCCAAAAAAAGAGAGATGTGAATCATGACATCAGTGAATTTCAATCCCCTGGTTTCATCTCTTGTCTCAGCCTGAATTTAATCAAAATTTGTCATCTGGTCCCATACAGTAACTTCATCCACCATTACTACGCTCATATCACTCTATTTCCCTTTTCATTTCCCTTCACTGAGTCTGACGGTGGACAGCTTGAATTGCTACATTCAAGGATAAAGCTCTGAAAACACTTCTCTTAAAATATGAAATCGTACATTTGTGTCCACTTTAATCAATGAATGGTTGACCGACAGATGAGGGAAGTCTGAAATGTTTTAACCTAAGGAATAAAACATTGTTGGTCTTCATCATTTCAGTGGATTTGTTGACCAAAATAGAGACTATACACTACACTCTAAATGTGTCCATAAAAAGAGGCTTCATGGATGAAAAGAACATTTATGCTCAAAGCAATGTGATGAAACTTTTTTTACGTCAGAATATCAGCTCCTAAATCATGTTGATGTAGATCGCAGCCAGCACCTACATTACATCCGACATTTGTCAAAAATCATACAATATGCAATACAATACAGGAGACAAATGCACGCCAGGAAAAGGGGTGAATTTATGGAACAAGTTTGAGGATGAATTTAAAATGTGTTGTACAATTTAGAGAAGGAAGAAAATAGCCAAAAGCAGGGTGACAGATGGGGTAAGACTCTTTTGATCCCTCACCGGGGAAATTCACTTCACAGCGGCTGAAGAGACAAAAACAAGAGTTGATTGAACTATAGATGAAAACAAAACAAGGATAAAGGCAAGACAAAACTAGAAGAATAGATACTGGCCATAGAAGTGATACACAAGTAAATGTAAATTGTAAAAGTCTGACTATTGTCGTGGTAAGTGTGAAAAACCTAGGTGCCATCATCGGGCCTGAAAAACAAAGAATAGGCATCGTGAGATTTAGCCTACTGTGTTTTCCGGTCAAACTTCTGTTGTGTGTGCCACTGAGAGCACAGTGCCATCACTACTGTAAGCAGATACATGTATTTGGACTGTGTTTTCTTTCTTTCGAGGTTTGTCTTATGTTGCCAACAGATAGAAATATACCGATCAGTCAGCTGAATGTCCGTTTAATCTTTAATCAAACTCAATGTCCACATTCCTAAAATTTATGCAAGTCCTCTAATATCTCAGCATGATTCTTTGGCCCCTTGCTTGGAGTCAGACTTAAGCTCCGGTCTGTACCGCGCGTCCTGTGCCACAAAATCAATGTGATCCTCGCTCACCAGGGACGCTGCTTCGCTCTTTCTTACCTCAACTCCTTCCTCTGTGACTTGTTGAGCTCCACCCGGACCCTCACATTCCTCCGGAACACTGCGGCATGCGAGCCCCTCTTACACCCCTGTGAGTTACTATGCATCCTCTTGCAGCTGGCAGCCGGTGCCAAGTTTAGACCTCTGTTGCTGGCACGCACTCATAAACCTCCAGGCTATGGTGCAGTCTTAAACACCAGCGTTCTGCTCCTATCAGCCACTTGTCTCCCTCCTCCCCGCGATGAATTGATTAGTCGGCCCTGACTGTTCTTCACTCCGTCTCCGCAATAGACAAGTGACCTTTTTCACTTTGTTCACAGCAGCGCAGTCAGCTCTCATCTCCTCTCGCATGGCGAACACAGGATCGGCGCATCCCTTTGTTTCCACTGAATCAAATACACTTTTTTTTAACAATGTGTTACTGCTGAAAAATCTCATCTGCATCTCTCTGTAGCTTAATCTAATTTTACCCCATACTGTAGCTCAGATCTGTGTGTCGTGATTGTGACCACTGAACTCCCGCTGGCAAATTAAAAATGTTGGATTCCATAAGCTTGAATTTATCCCACTATTTCACTAAAGAGAGGGAGATTGAGAATAAATGTAAAGGCTCGGAGTCCGCAGCGTGCGGCCCGCCGCACAGCTGGGCAGCAATTATGCTCGGAAATGCCCACCTGTCCGTCAAAGGATCGAAAATGAATTAAAGCAGCAAAGAGCTATCAATCAAACCTCTTTGGATGGGATTTGTGCCGAATCCTATGAGGAATGTCATTCAAGTCATTAGTCAGCCAGGAATTAAATATCTAAGTGGGTTTTTTTTTTTTTTTTGCGGCAGACCAAATGTCCCCGGGGAGTTTCAATCAAATTAGGAACATCAGGTTTGAGGGCATGGTAATGTTCAAAGTGTCCATGTCACTGGTTTCAATTATCCTAAAAGAGAGTGGTGATAGATAGATAGATAGATAGATAGATAGATAGATAGATAGATAGATAGATAGATAGATAGATCTTCCTCAGTAGGAAGTAACCACAAATTACAAAAACACATCCGCACCAACGGGAACACACCCCTTTTAAAACCGAGGCTTTGGAAGAGAACCAAGATGGCAACTCATCCCAGATCAAAGTTTTATGATTCTTTGTCTGGGTTCGTCTGGTGGATCCGGCCGACTGCACAGGCTCGATCAGGCTGGCAAAATAAAACACCCCAGGGATGGTAGAAAGGGATCAGCCAAGAGTAACAGGACAGCGGGTCATTACACACAACAATTGTCTTGCGGACCCGCGGAGCTACAGCGGGGGCGTGCTATCAGAGAGGTGAGTGTGTGTGTAGCATGGTCACTCCTTAGCCAAAAAAAAAAGTGTGTGGATGGCAGAAAACCTCTTTTTCCTGGTCATACGTAGCAGCACAGTCCTCGGATCGATTAAGAAAAGTATATTACATTTTGAATGCGCACATGGAGCAAGATCCGCCTCAAAGTAATGTCATCCTTCAGCGTTTCAAACACAAAGTTCAAACACGGAGCTCCTTTGAATTGTCTTGGTCGCCTTGCCAACCTTCTGAGGTGTATCGGCTCTCATGCAGCGAGTTATCAGTCATCCTTCTGGGTTTAGATGTGGCAGATCCCTTTATAAAAAACAAATCACATTGTTTTTATGAGCACATGGACCTGGATCGGCATCAAAATAATGTTGTTATTCATCCAATCCACGCTGCCTCTTGTCACACGGCTAACATATTGGCAAACACAACTGTCTTTAGGCAGGACACAGATGCCTTCACATGTCGCACATGACTCACCACAACAACACATCATGTGATCTTCGTGCATGAATGTGATTAAGGAACAAACAGGACTGTAAGGTCAATTTATAGGTTTGCAGGACTTTATTTCAGACTAGATTCGGTGTTTTGAATCAAAACCAGTTTGTGATCATGACATCTGTCTCATGTGACGTTGCTGGACCTCCGCTCGCTTCGCCTAATCTCAGCCAGCGACCAATAACACCTCATCCGAACTCAGGAAACACGCACTGGGAAACTTCATCATCCCAGTCTGACCCACTGACCCCCAGACAGTCTGCGCTGTGGGCTTACGGCCTTCAGCATGTTTAACAAGGAACATGAGCTGTTTCCTTCGGTCTGGCTCTCTAATTAAGCACTGACACGGCTGTTAAACTCTCAGTGGACCTGTCTGCCCGAGACCATGGCTGGTCTCGCCGGCTTTGCCTCACATGGTCACAAGGATTTGTCGAGAGCGGCAGACCACCGCTCTAATATTCTAAGAGTTGAGCAGCGGGTCGCGTTTATACCATAATAACATAAAGGCAGAGCGACGGGGAAACGGGTCAATACAGCTGTCGTAAGATTGAAAAGAAAAACAGAAAATCCTTTGCTCCCTGTAGGGGCCGAGTGTCAAGACGCTGTTATTGCTTTGCTGCTACGCAGGTGGTGGAGGTTACGGCTTTGTAGACACGCACACGGCTGCTTGGTCAAAAGCCAGATCAAATGCACGCTAGCGCTATTAAGAGGAAAGCCAGCGGGGCCATCTTGCCTGCCAGTCAGAGTGAGAGCTCAGACGGGTTGCGACCTCACTCTCTGTTCAACGTGGAGAGGCTGGCGTGTAATATCAGAGTGGGGAGGAAAGAAAAGGAGCCGCGACAAAGAGAGGATATGAGTCTGTCACGAGGAACAGAGGCGGTTGACGCCGAGGCTTTACTCTATTTGGACCGCCGAGAGAAAAGTCTCGAAGATGATTCAATATTTCCGATCGGAGGTCAATAGCAGACGCGGCACCCATTGGCTCCTCGGTGCTCCCTCGGGGAGTTTTAAACACCCCTAATTGAGAGGCATTCCTCACCCGCCACTCCAACGAGGTTGAGCTGAATAGCACTCCCTGCAGAGGGGGAAGCAACCACTCTCCTTTTATTAGGAGATATTAGATGTGACTGGGCTGTTCCGCCGACTGGAAGCTCATTATCAAAAAAACCTGCATTACCTCAGCGAGCTGTCCTTATACACGTCTGTTCATGGAGAGGGGAGGGAAATAGAAGAAGGGAAATAAAAAGTCTTTGATAACAAGAAAAAGAAGAAGAAAAAAAGGATTTGCATGCGCATTCCAAGAAAGGTAGTTAGGATGCACAGTGAGACCGGGGGAGCAGATGAGTGAATGGGAGCACAGCCTTTGGAGCGAATGCAAATCGAGCTCGACCAAAGGATAGGATGTGCACCGGGGGAATGACCCGCTCCCCTCCAGTGAATTATTCTCCCAGCCAATCCTCACATGCAAGCAGACGGGCACAGATAATGCCAAAATGGTCCGGTCCAAAGCCTTCACAGGAGGGAGACAATACAAACTCCCAGGCTTCGGGCTTGGTGGCCCACAGTCAGGCATTCAGCAGCGCTCATTATAGGTCTTTTCCAATTACAGTGGAACTGTCTGCACATCCGGCGTCACGCTTATTCGGGGGGCCATTGTTCAGACAGGCCGCCTATGTTCCAGAGTTTGGAGCCTGAGAGGATGGATATGAAGGAGTTTATGTTTTCCGGGGGAACAATGGCTGCTCGACAGTCCATGAGTGGGGTCCAGAGATGCAGGGCTGTTTGTCTGTGAGAACAGGCCAAGAGAATAGAATAGAAGTGGGCTAAGCACAGGACGAATACCGTTGCTTCTGCTGCTGCTGCTGACGTCCTCACTCTCAGGCAGAAACCCAAGTCCCACCTTTGCTCCCACACTTTGACTCCTGCATGGGAAAGGAAAGAGGGGATGGAGGAAGACAACAAAAAGGACGTCCAAGAATGGGATGAATCTAGCTCAAACCGGTAAAGAAAATGCTCTCAGTTGGGGGAAAAACAAACAAACAAACAAACAAAGAGAACACCACAGCTATCCAGAATCACATTTAGATGGATCGGGCTGCATCTCCCTTCGGTATACAAAAGGAGCGGAGAGACGCAAACAGTCAGGAAGAGTGACGAGAGACGACGGGGAAATACAAAGATAGACACAAGCCCCGCAGAGATAAATGGGAAAAAAATGAAGAGGAGCGGTAAGAAGAGGACAAACAGCGTGGGGGGTAAGACAGAGGAAAGTTAATTCATAATGAGAGCTTAAAAAACATATATGAAGGACCAAGAGGCTAATGGCTACCAGCGTTGGACACAAATGCACGAGTTGGAAAGTGGTTTTGAAAGCACCAGGGAGGACATCTCCCTGCTGTGGCGCTCCACTAAGAGGACTGAAACAGTTGAAGCATGCACTTGAAGGCACTCAGGACTTTTTCAGCAGATGCAGAGGAGGGAGGAAGGTAAAGGAAAAAAGACAAGAAGGTAAAGCGCAGCGCCTTACATAAACACAATCAAGGGTGTGCGTGTCTGTGTTCGGCGCATTGCACGACTGAGTGCATCCACTGTTTTGAGTGTATTGTGGTTTTTTTTTTTTTTTTTTTTTTGCCCCCATGAAGAGTCACAGTGACCTTCCTTCAGCTGTCAAAAGCCCCGCAGTTTTAAAGCTTATATAATCTCCAAAGCTGTAAAGCCTTTAAAGTTGTAGATGATTGAATCTGGTTTAAGATTATACAGCAAAAATGTTCCGGAGCGCCTCAAAAACTCCCCGGCAGAGCTCCGGTATTCCTGCCAGCAGCTGTGTCGACGCCTTTTCTATGTCAATATGTTAGCTCGGGATTCCTAAGTAGCAATTTGGCAACGAGCTGCGGGGTGGGAACGGAGCCGAGGTGCTTCAGACGAAGGCAGGTAAAGGCGCCAAGCCTCGGCAAAGGGTGGGAGGGAAGAGAAGTGCAGGTGAGGCAGATGTCCTGGCAGCCTCACACATAACCGACCCCCCCAAAAACTCTGTACCTGTGGGAAGACCGAGCAAAACCTGGATCAATAAGTCCTCGTGCCCTCAAACAACAAAAACAGGTCTCGTTTTTGTTTTGCTCGCTCGATGTGACTAATTGACTCATTGGAGTATTTGTGATGCGGTTTAGTGGCGACGAATTACAGGTTTTGAGGTAAGCGTAGGAAGAGATCACCTTCATGGTTTAAGGTTTAATATGGGAATCTAGACAGATTGCCTTAAAACTATTGGGGGCAACGTGACTGCTAACTGCTTCTCACCATGCTAAACATAGACATTTTCCACGGACCAAGAACCAGGTAAGCCAAAACACCGCCGCGGACACCTAACCCAAGTGGTCTTCATGCCAAATCTAATCGGAGCATGAGCAGCTTGTTGCGGAAACAGTGGTCGAGTCACATGCGAGGACTCTGCCAGACCATCGGATGTTTTGAAGGGGACCTTGGACATCTCCAGCCACGCGTGTGCCCACCAAAAGCCGAGGTGCGATCCTTTCCCTTACTCTGACAAGGTTTTTTTTTTTTCTTTTTGTCTAAACCCAACCAGCAGCGGCATTACAACATGACACTGAAGACCAAACAGTCATTTTATATTTTTAAGGTGCTCCTGTTTTCGCGTCCCACCCCCTCCTCTATTTAACTCTGCTCCCCTCTCCCTGGAGGCCTATTCCAGCCTCATGGTTAATGCCACTGCGGCAGTGACATCAGGACAAATTCCTGCACATTTGCTGAGCATTAAGCTGATTCTGACTAATGAGGTACAGTATAAGCCTAATGTAACACTAATGAGGAGTATATTTTCTTTACGTCTGTCTTTCTCCCATATCTGGAAAATGTCTCTCTCCTTGTCACGTGTCTACTAACCCCCCCCCGCCCCACTCAATCTTCATTTCCTCCTTCCTTCTCTCTCCTCCTCTCTCTGTTTTCATTTCCCCCCGTCTTGCCATGTGACCACAGAGGAGGAAATCGATGCCAAAACACAATACCAGACATTCTCAGGTAAAATTAGGTGCCACTTTGCATTTCAATCAGGTGTTGTTGCTGGAAACAAAAAAAAGAGCGGGGGGGTGGCACAGTGATGCAGCTCACCCACTTATGTTGAAAATAATTGTCGTCTGCATGTATAGTATGCATGAGGATGTGTTTGGATAGAAGACTGAGAGAGAAAGACTTGATGATGTGTGGGTTGGGGCTTGTGGAGGGACATTTTGTATCTGAACATAGATTGCTGCTATATTTAATTGACATCATCACTTTTATATACAATTCATACCACATAATTTTATATCACTTAAAGGTTTCAGTCAAAAGGGGCATTTTGTTGTAGAACAAGTACTTTTTATTCAAACCTGGGAGCCGTGTTTACATATTTTGGTGTAAATGACTAATGGTCAGATGGTAAAATATGGAAAATTATCATGTTAGTTACTTTGAGACAAAAGAAATTGAGAAAATCCATCCATCCATCATCTGTACACATTATATGTACGCCGCTTCATCCTCTGCAGGGTCGCGGGGGGGCTGGAGCCTATCCCAGCTGACTTAGGGCGAAGGCAGGGGACACCCTGGACAGGTCGCCAGTCTATCGCAGAAATTGAGAAAATATTGTTTGTATTTCACAATTTATCATTTGACGTTATGTGTGAGAGAAAGTTTGTGTGTTTGTGTTTGTGTGTGTTCAGAGGACAACAGTTCTTGAGTCCGATTTTTCATCAAACGCAGACACGGCCGTGTTAACGTGAGAAAGAAAAGTGAGGAACAACGTGACGATATCTGTTTATCAGAGACAACAACAGCATTTTTCTGAGACAGAATAGCCGAACGAAATGGAGAACTGTAGCGAGCGCCCCACAGACGTGTCTCGGGAGAGACTTATCCAAGAGCTCGAAGACACCAGAGAGCAGCTGAGGAAGCAGAAAACCCTGAAGGAAATGTACATCAACAGGGGGAAAGAAACCACCAGAGAGCTGGAGCGGCTGAGAAAGTACAGCGATGATGTAACTCTCTGCAACGGAAAGATAGCTACTCAGGTGAGGGACAACACCAGGCAGAAGAAGAAGAAGAAGACGGATCTTCATAAAGATTACGAGGAGCTGAAGGTCGCCCATTTAATCAACGAGGAGAAGTATCAAGCTGACCTCCAGGCGGAGAAGGACAAGAACAATCTTCTTCAGAAAGAACTGGATCAGATCAGCGTCTCCTACTATGAGATCAGACTCAGGTAAATATCATATATTGCACATATTTATTTACATACATATGGTAGTTACTGTGTAGTATGTTTATGCTTATACTAATCTCATCTTATCTATTCTCATGTTAGGTATGAGACTGACGTAATTGAAGTCAGACAGCAGGTTGAGACTCTCCAACACGAACTTCAGAAGGAAACCCAGCAAAGAAAACTCCTTCAACAACAACACAAGGAGCTGGAAATGGCCCAAACATCCAGCCAGGACAAGTTTCCTGCTGAGCTCCAGGTGGAGCAGCAGAAGAACAACCTTCTTCAAGACAAACTGGACAGGATCAGCCAAGAGGATGAATCTGAAGTCATCTCTGTGAGACAGCAGGCTGAAAGTCTGCAGCGGGAGCTTGAGAAAGAAGTCAAGGCTCACGCAGACGCAGTGTTGAAAGACTTGCAGGTGATTACCAACTTGAAGGCTGAGCAGGAAGACCTCCGTCACAAGATGACTGAGGAAATCAACAATCTCCAGCAACCCTGGACCCTGGAGAAGGAGGAATGTTATGAGAGACAACTGGAGGAGCTGAAAACTCAGCTTACTGCTCAGATCTGTCTCAAACTTGAGCTGTCCACAGAGCTTAAGGTGTTGAAGGAAGCTGAAGTCCTCGAGGAGAAGTCGTGTGAGCAGGAGTCCATCACTACTGCCCCGGCCCTTGAGCTTCTTGTCGAGACTCAAGACACCGTGGAGACTCACCCAAGCAAACCAAAAAAGTCTTCCTGGAAAAGAGTCTGTCACTTTCTGGGATTGAGGAAACCACAGAAGTGGAAAAAGAAAGATGGCTTCAAGAACTCAAGCTGCCAGTAGATACCACATGTCATCTGTGGTCGGGCATGTTGGGGGGCACTATATCACCATTACGTCCAAACAGCAGCACACTCTTGCAGCCATAGTACGAGGAGCTAATCAGAAATGCTCCCCATACTGTGTCTTTAAGACAAGCTACACATGTGCTGTCTGTGTGGAGTTATCACACCCCCCACATGCCTGTGTGGGTTTTCTCCAGGTGCTTATTCTGTAGTATGTAGTAGCTGTACAGTAATGTATGTAAATTGAACACATTTTGGCCCTCAAGTGGTATTTCATTTTCCTTCCTTTATAATTTGGTCTCCTGCTCCTCCTTTTGCTAACCCAGCGAGAAGATTTTATTTTCAGCACAAAAGAAACCTCCAACCTTTCATTGCATTCACATCACAGCATCACTGTTGTTTGAATGCACCAGCTAACATTGCGATTGCTAGCTATCTAATGGCAGCGTTGCTGAACTCGGCCATGCTTAAATCCAGGTTCTCAGCCTGAGGTAAGAAGCTGCTCTGTAGTCTGGTGGTACGGCGCAACACTGGAACAAAGCTCTTAATCTTAAATACACACAAATGGAGTTGTAACTTCATTGCATTGTGCAAACAGCCGTTTAAGAAAGAAAAATTGTTATAAAAAGATGTTGTTCTTTCACTCACGTTTAAAACCGACACACAGGCTAGCCAGGGTGAATTCTGACTAATGAGGTAAAATTAAATCTTTACTAAATTAGTCTAATTCCATAAAAAAAAAAAAAAACGAAAGCAAAACAAAAAACACACATAATAAATAGTGTATGAATTTTCCAGCATGTCTTGTAGAATTATTCTGACAGATTCATTCAAGCCATACACAGCAGATACAGGAACCAGTAGTTTGTCCTATAGGGTCTCACTCCATGGCAGGTAACAGTCTGCTTTCACCATACCCAAACAAAGTTTTTTTTTGTGTGTGTGGGAGTGAAACCTTTGGTTTCAGAGCTGTGGAATCCACCCACATTATAGAGTGGGAACGAATCAGGGGAGCAAGAATGGGAGTTCACCGGATGGCAGTCTTGTTGTCAAGAATAGCGCTGACTTTTAAAGCGAGCCCCCGACAGGAAACGGATGACAAGCCAAAATCCATACCAAGATTTCAGCAAGTCGCAGCGAGATAATAAGAAAGCGGCCAACCTCAAACATTACTTATTGTGCAGTGCTGAGCTTCTTAAATAGCAGGCAGCTATATATTCATCGACAGCTTTCCGTAACAGGAGGTCTAAGCAGTGAGGACTTGAATTCCCTTCATCCTCTCCCCACAAGCATCATTACCAACACAAAAATATCCGCCGCATTACACACCAGTATTCCTTCCGACTTCTGTGTCAGTGCCTCTCAGCAGTGAATGCCACTGATATACCAGTCTGCATCTCTCAGCGGCAGATGGGGATTGAGAGCTGGTCAGCGGAGAGAAACTGTCTGCCTTGTATCTGTAATTGTCCCACATATGATAGCCCGGAGTGTTAAAAAGGGATACGTCTTCGAGACTTAAATGAAGAAGCGGCAGCATTCCAGTGATCCTGCGGCTCAGTGACTCCCGGCACTGCCTCACCTTTCTGAAACTAGGACCTCTGCCAAGCTCATTGAAATGTAAATGTGCCCCAGAAAACAAAACAAACAAACAAAAGAAAAAAAGCTGTTGACCGACTCGGCCCTCTCGAAAATTCAGTTCTCTAAAAGTCACGTTTTTCATTACTCTCTTTTTCTGTTTCAGAGCCGCACTGTGACCCGCAGAAGTGGCTCCGCAGCACTGCTACTTATCTGACTCTGCCCGGCTTTGGCATGAAATCGACAACACATGTTTCTCTTACAACGGAAGTATTACTGCACAGACTTATTGGATTAATAAAAACTCTCAGAAGGTAGCTGACAAAACAATCCCACTTCAAGGTCAATCTACTGTCTGCTTCAGAGCTTTTGATTATATCGCAGGATTTTCCTCAGCAGATATAATTCATTCAGTCTCTGAAAGGGACCTTGAGCATGATCCACCCAATCGGCAGAAAAAATGATGGCAATGTACGTCACTGCAAACATATGTTTGGTATGTTGGAACTTTAAGATTTGTCAAGATGCAACTTTCCATGTCTTTATGATCAGGTTAGGCACACAGTCACTTGGTTAGGGATGGGAAAAGATCATGTTCTGGCTCAACTGATTCTGTCAAAGGAAAATGTCCCCAGATGCCTTGTCAAAATGTTGAGAAACACCCCTTACAAATGATGGAACGTCCTAGTGTCCTGTTAGAACTATCCAGCGTTTTCGCACAAGCCCCTCGTAATGTGATACTACACTTGGAAATGTTGATGTAGCACCTGTTGAGACACACACATTTGAACATATCGGCGACTTCGCATGAAAGCAAAAATGCCAGCAATGTATTCTCGCAACTGGGTAGCATTGTCAGGGTTAGACACTGAGAATCAATCAGTAGTTTTGAAACAATCTGCACCACAACTCAACTCTCAACAGCACAACGGTGTCGACCTCTGAGCTTACATGGACGTGAACTGTCTGCAGTGGAAGGTCAGGAACAGCTGTAGATACCATCAGGTGAGATTGTGTTGGCAAGTGCAGGTATAAAAGGTCAGGAACGATTTTCAATCTTAAGTCTATACATTTTGCTTTACTGAATGGTATAATTGCCTCTGGGGTTGGGGAGGTCGTGCCCCCGCCCCAACACATCAAAATTCTAGTTTTGTCCTCCTCTGTTTTACTATTTTAGCATGACATTCTCAATGTCTAAAGTGTCTCTGTGTATTGTTTTCTTCCAGTCAGACGAGAGGAGATGTAAGCTAAAACAGATGTTGATCCTCATCCGAGTTGCCTTCAGTTGTTGCTGTAGGCTCACAGCGATGAGCCTAATGAGCAGCAGCAAACTCTGCAGAAGCATGTTTGGTGGACTTTTTTGCCCTGGGTTTCACCAGATTTGAAGGCAGTTTGGAATGTAAACAACCTAAAGGTTAAAAACCTGCAGACAATACTCGGGGCTGAAAAGACAAGAAAGATACTAATAATACATGATCTACTAGAGAACAGGCTTCAAGGATTTTTTTTATGAACAAAATCATACACAAACTCTCTCCGTTTTTACGACTCAATAAATTGAGTAAACAAACTGACCTTAAAGGATAACAACATTTCATACTGTTTCATTTTGTTTATATGTGGCGGACCCTGCCACCTTTCTAGCTTCAAACAGTGTTCTGGGGACCCTAATTTCCTCTGAGAACAGCTTGTTTACTCGGTAAAAAAAATGCACATTTCTGTGTTTGAGTATCTTCTCCAAAACTACATAGTCCTCCTATAAAACTCCACAGTTTTATACGCTGCATATATGATGTAATGTTTGTTGAGACTTACGGCAGACTTGACCTCTAAGACTAAGACAAAATGGGTTTCAATTTCATTTAAAGTAGAAGCTGCACGTATAAGATCTATAATATCTAAACATCAGCTGCTCACCTATTTATCATGTATGTCAAGCTCCGCCCATTACCGCTTCCATGCAATAAAATCAATGCGTGATAATTTGGGGTAATAGCATAAACCCGGATGATCATTTTGCTCCAGTATGTGTTCAGCCCGGCCTGGGAAGATAGACAAGAGAGTTGTAATGATAACAGTCATCACCGCGGACAATAGCTGCTAACTGTACGGCACCGGTGGAGCCAAGATTAGATCACAGGATTCAGGACACGATTCAAGGTATAGTAATTATGCTGCACAATCAAGTGTGTCAGTGATGACAATCTCTCCAATCCCCGTTTTCAAAGATAAGAACCGTTTTTTGACTGACATTCCTGGCACACACACACTCACACCATGTTTTCCTACATTGTGGTTTTCTGTCCATTTTATGATTCTTCCATCTGTAAAAAAAAAAAAAAAAGATCTGTTGACTTTGAGATCCCAGGGGCTATTATCCTGTTGTTGCTGCGGGGAGACAGGGATGTGATGTGACTAAATATAAGTGCGGTGACGACAGGTGTGTTTGTGAGTGTTGCGCCGTTTGTCAAAGTGGTCAGCGTAGAGCTGTGCGTTGTGTTGCACGGTGGCACAGTTGCACACTCAAATCCAGAACCTTATTGGACAAATGGTCTGCTGCAATTTAAAAAAGAAAAAAGTATAAAAAGAAAACATTTCTTCACAGTCACAATAACCTTCACAGAAACAGGAATAGCCTGCACAGACCTGCGGTTCGGACTAAAGGCACAGAGTGGGTAATGGGTCTTTTTTTTTTGGGTCCCACAGCAAAGCTAAACTCTGGCAGTAGCAGTGGGCCAGAAAATCTGGCTGGGGGAAAGCAGAAAGCAGAATGAAATCCCTATCCATCAATCCAACAATCCACCATTTACTCCCGAGCACTTCTCTTTCAACAGCCTCCACAGAGGTGTAGTCCTGGCAGCAGTCAGGTGTGCTGATCATGTAATGCTCCATTCTGTGCTGATGCCCCGCAAAAAGAAGAATGCAATTCAATTGAGAGCCGCAGGAGAGCTGAGCAGCACTCTGCTGTTTGTGGATTTTAAACACCCGGGCATCTATTTTAAGGGCTCTGCGCAGAACTGGACCACATTTTCACTTAATAATGAAAACATGGCAAAAAATGGTGAACGACAAACGCAGCAAACCAACCTAACAAGAAATGCCAAGTATTAAAAGGCCTTGTATGTAGATTTGTATTTTATTTTAAAAGAGATATACTGATGTTCATTTTCAGATTCACCGTTTTATTTTGGGTTGCTACTAGAATGGGTTTGCTTGCTTTAATCTAAAAAACAACAACAACAACAACAACAAAAAAACACTTCACTCATGCTGTCCAGTGCTGCAGCTCTGTCTGAAACACTCTGTTATAGCTGCTGTCTCTTTAAAGCCCCCCCCCCGCCAAAACCCAGTCTACTCTGATTGGTTGGCTCACACAAGTCTGAGGCAGCACTGCTCACCGTGTCTCCCGTTGGCTTTGTCATGTTTTCAGCCTCCAGTTGGCTTCACTTCTCCCATGAACATAGACATAAATTAAGCAGAGGCGGGACTACTGATGAGCAGTGTTTTCATTCAGGGCTTTTTGACTTTCACGACCTTTTAGATGCACCAGTTAGATGCCGGTTTCAAATGATTCTTATTGAGGGAGCTTTTAGAAAAACAATCCTTTTCTTAAGCACAGCCGTGTGCAGGATGCATAACAATGAGCTAATCTATCATTTGGGGCTGTAAAATCTACCAAGGTGAGCTGGCTTAAAAGAGCTGACTAAAAACCAATTAAACCTCAACATGGCCAAGTAAATAAGACTTATATTTCGAAGTTGTTGAGAGTTTTTCAGCTCGCACAACTTTCATGTAATAGTCAGAGTGACAGCAGGTTGGCTGAACATCAGAATCAAACCAGACTGAAAAAGAAATACTGACTTCTGACAGACAACCGCTTTCAGGCAGGAATGACAGAAAAATGCTGAGGCACAAAGCCGACCCCGACTCTGGCCTGTGTTTATACTGGAAGGGTTGAGGAGGGAACGAGGGACGGCCGAGCAGACACAGGTGACTGGTTTGGGCCAGAAAGCTATTATCAGGTACTTTATCTGAAGCCATGTTCCATATCGCGACGTCAATAGTAATTTTCACCTCGACAGCAGAAGTGAACACACACTCCGGTAGCAGTTAAGAGCGCCGGGTGGCACAGAACGAGCACGTGCACCGGCGGTTTGTTAGCAGGCGCTTGTTTAGGAGTCAGGTATGTTTTGGTTCAGCGTTAAGAGTTGGCAGTGCAGCAGCGTGTGCAGCACTCGCCGTCTTGTTCCGGACAAAAAAACCCCCCAAAAAACAAAAAACACTGACCGTCTCTTGTCTTGTATGCGACACTGTAAACAGCAGGTCAGCGCGTATCGAATAACACAGCCTCTTCCAGGTCGGCGTCTCTCGGGAAGAACATCTAAGGGTGTCGCGTTGAATGCGACAAAAGCGCATTAAGGACGGTAAACGCATTAACTGGGGTCGACGGGGGCAGATCGTCTCGTCTGTTTCGCCGCGAGTGAGACGGACCGACTGTCGCCTGCGTGAAGTGAAGAGTGAGGGCACCTTCCTCCCGGACAAAGACGTAGGAGTGTGATTAGGAGCAGGGGAAACAAGGCAGAGAGGAATGTCAAAGGAGTCTTACAGTGTGAGAGCTGCTGGTGGTAAACAGAGCGTAGGATTTGGTATATAACAGATAGATAGATAGATAGATAGATAGATAGATAGATAGATCTCTTCATCTGTCTCATCCTAGACTCTGTTTACCGCTGGGACTTCTGCCAGTCTGCTCTCTTCCTTCGCGCTACATGTCTTAATTAGACCACTGTGTCTCTGTCTGGGTCTGAGGCCAAGGTGCCCTGAGTGCTCACACCATGTGCAGTCGGCCCCGTAGTTGGCGGTCAGACTACATCTGTCACAGCCACTTCAGCGCCCCCTCGAAAATATATTGGAGCCGTGAACCATGATTACACTGAGGTGCGGCGATATTTCTTCCCGACGAAACATCAAATGGCCGCTCGCCGGAGATCATACTGTACATCAACATCACGTCAGGTCCAATCACGGCTGCGCCACTCGAATTAAAGTGGGCCGACTTTGCAGCGTAGGCCTGAATCGAGGCCCGCCAAGGGATGAGGGCGAGGAGTGAATCATCTTAATGCGATGTCGTTAATGCAGTCCATTATTATTTTTAAAAAACATCTATTACAGTTTGGAATGGAACCTACCCCCGCTGCACATGTTTCTCTGAATTACGATGCATTCAGGGACCTATAAAACAAACAAATCACTCCTCTGCCCTCATGCTTCTCTCTAACTACTTCCCCGAGTCACTTTCTCCTGCCCTGCGCGCTCTCCCCGTCTGCGCTGAAATGCACTCACACACACAGACAATCTGTCCCTGCCAGTATGAGTTAATGAAATTGCAAATGCCAGGCAGCAATTTAGCCTCGAATCAATCAGTGCAGATGTGATGAGCTCGATGTGATTACATATAAAATTGTGATTTAATGTTTGGCCAGGGCCTTGTGGTTATTATAGTCACCACTGACGGCAGTAAGAACAGGGAAGATGGAAGTGGCTATTTACATGACTTATTTGTCTTTTTGATGGGCTATTGGAGCTAATGTGTCGGGTCATCAGAATACAGTCTTTAGAGCGACACTCTTGTGGCTCGGACTACTTTTCAGAAGTCATCTCAAGATGTGAAATGCTCACTTTGTCTCGACGACAACTCCAGCGATCGCCTCAGGATTGTCTTGGGGTGAACTCTGTGCCCAGATGAATTGAGGCTATTTGGAGTGGACAAGATGGAGTTTATTCATACCGTGCTCACCACCTGCGGGGGGGGGGGGGGGCAAAAAAAAAGTGACTGAAAACTCCTTGAATTTAAAACTAATTAAGACTGTCATAATTGATTTTTTTCTTTTTTGGCCACTTTGGGGCAGCGCAACGAGCTGCAAACACAACATTTACATATAATTTCAAAGTCAATAAGGTGGCGGACATTTACTATTTTGCACATTCAGCAGGCAACATTAGCATTCATTCATTCTGGTGTTTGCTGGCCACCCGATGAATCCAAGTCCACTATTCACTCTCCTTAAAGCTCCATGTTGGTTTCCCACTAACTTCTAAGAAATAATTGGCTGTTTAGTATCTTTAATGCTACACCTTGGTGCTGCAGAAACCTGAAAATCACTTTTGGGTTCCTCGTCTCAAAGCGAGTGGGTTTTCGGTTAAAGTGAAACTCTCACAAAAAAAAAGCCTAGGTTGCATTTTGGCGAATGTACAGTATATGAGTCAAACCGACATGTAAAAGCACAATTACGATGAAAGAGGCACTCTCAAGATTTACTGTATTTTTGTTTCCGGGTCAAGCTCATTTTCTCAGTGCAAGGGGCACTTTTACGCTAGCATCAAAATCGCTATCTTTAAAACAATAAGAAGGCTCGACGCAACATGAAACTGCTTGTAGTATCACCAGGGTCTCTATACATGAACACGAGCATTGAGAACATTGTTTGTGTACACAAATTTTACTAAAAAGAGAGTTTTTGGACAACTGGTGTTAGCAGATATTTCCTCCGCTCGCTGCCATCCTTCCAGTCCTTCCAGTCCTTCCAACATTGTCCTGAGTAGTTGTATTTTGCTGTCCAGGGTTCATCTTTGGTTGAGGTACTTCATCTAAATCACCTGATTTACCGCAGTCTGAATCATTAGACTCACTTGACTCATCATTCTCCATGTCTTTGTTGCTGGGAGTGTAGTCAAGGTCTTCAAGGTCTTCATCTGAGCTACTTTCGCATTCCTAACTGTCATCTCCCTGGATTCCTTGATTCTTATCCATACTGCAGATAAAATCAAATTACAATTTTCAATTATTATTTTCAATTTTATTATTTATTTTCATTAAGATTTCAAATAATATAGGGTAGCAAAAAGTGATATAGGGTCTGTGTACTTTATTTACTGATGGGCAAAAATGGTTTCCTTATATATTAATCATTGGATTCATATAATGTAATTTTTGTTTTAATATGCTTTGAATTGAACAAGTTAAGTTAACTGAGCAGATCATAATGTTTTTTTTTTTCTTATTGTGACAAATATGTCACATTAGGTTTTCCATGACAATTTTAAGGTTAAAGGTCCGATGTGACATATATGTCACAACAATATTTACCTGACCTGTTTTATATCAACTTGTTCATGACAAGTGTTCACAACAGGTTAAATGTAACAAAGGACACGTTATGTTTGCATGACAATTCTTAAATGATTTAAATCTCACCTTTGGCAACCAAAAACAACCTTTTGAAATTTAGCTAGCTCCACCGCTAATGGTAACCTGGCACACAGACATCTTGGAAATGTTGTTATGGGAAGACAAAATCAAATGACCTGTCACATGACCCACCAGGATGTTTAGTATGTGTCACTCTGGGACTTCCTGAGCATTTAAAGGCCGTGTGACACCTGTATCATGTGGTTTCTTATGGGTTATTAAGGGACACCCACCACCACCTAAAATGATCATGTTCAACCTTGACTCTGATATCATGAAGTAGAATTACTGCCTCTGCTGTTCACTCCATTTAGAGGGCCTAAAAGAAGCTAAATGTGACACTAAAGTTACCAAATAGAAGAATAGAGTCCTGGATCACCTTGTTTGTCCATTGCTAAGACGTCCCATCCCCCCCCCCGTCCCCCAGCTTCTGCAGCATTTTACCAACTTCATAAGTGCTTCGAAGGAGTAAGACTATCTGCTTTGGGAATAAAGGGTTACAGGCTCATCCCCCATATAAATCTTTCACACTAGACTCTGTTTGACTCATACTTATCTATTCCTCAGCGGCAGTGCACAATTACCCGTTGCAAAAAATGCTGCATAAGGCATCACTCGCCTGCCTTATCAAAGCCTCTGCAGCTGTACAGGCAGATAAAGGGGCGAAAATAATAAAATAAGTGCCTTTTTTTTTTTCTTTCACACAAACGCTGGATTGGCCGGATGAACCGCTTCCTGAATTTTTGACCCGTGTGTCGCACAGTATCAAGGCAAGACACTCGCTGATAGGAATAAGGAATGCCAAAAATGAGGCTTATTTTATTTATCAGTTCATAAATGTGTAATGGAGGGCTCCTTGTCCAGCAGATTCTTGCAGTCGTGCGCCAAAAGATGGATTCAATTTTAAAGCAGCTTTAGGTGATCATTACAAAAGGTTTCATAATGTGGTGAATCCTGCCTGGACCAGCTGTTTATGTAGTTTAACATTCAGGCAAAGGTGCTTGGTTGTTTCCTCTGATGGAGTCCAAAGCAAGTTCAAAATTCATGTTTAAAAACAATCTGTATTGTTAACATTTATTGATGCATTAGTGCACAATTAGCAAACAAGAGCACAAGAACACAGTGCATACTGTTTATTTGTCCGTCTAGCGACTAGAAATTTCTGTTAACCCTCGACTTGGACTCGTGCTGTAAAATTAGACTTATTTCACACAGTTTGGCATATCAATTAATCCAATAATGGCTCACAGATTCCCTATTTATATGCTTGTCCCCCCTCTTTGTCATTCATAGTGTCATTTCGCGTTTTCATAAAATATTACAGATTAAAATTGATGCCTTTTCATCTGGAATTTGGTACCAAGGACGATAAGACACCATGTATTATTCGTGGTTCATGGTATTCACGGTATTTACCCAAATATGCTAAAATGATAGTGATAGTGCGAGCACACCCTTCAAAATAAAGGATCGAGTTAACCAAAAGTGGTTCTATACAGTGGGGTAGAAGCACCGTATATGGAATTTTGTCAGAGAAGACTATATCAGGTGAACTAGGGAGTATGAGTCAGGCTACATTAGTTCACAGCAGGTACATGTTGCTGCACGTTCCCTTTTGAAACCTTCAAGGATGTTACAGATGCAGCTGCGTTATTATCTAGCAATGTACAAACAGGTGTTTTCTTCACGACAGCTGGTGGAAACACCTGCGCATGAAACTCTTTTAAGACCTTGGAACAAAGCAGTTTTTTATGCTGTGACTTCTTCGTAGTGTTTAAAGGAGACATATTCTGCACATTTCCAGGGACATATCTTTTATTTCTAGAATAGGTTTACATGCTTTAATGATTAGAAAAACACATCAGTGTCCTCCGTCTGAAACGCTTTGTGTTAGCTCCTGTCTCTTTAAGCTTCCCTCTCCAGAATACCCTCTCACTCCCACTCTGATTGGTCAGCTCAGACACGCCTGACCTAGCACCACTCAGCCTCCAGTTAGCTTCATTTCCATTGTGAATTTAGGCCTACCTTATGCAAATGTGTGACGCTGTGACATAGTGATGTGAAGAAGTCGCGGAATTGAAGGCGGGGCTACTGACAAGGCATTTCAGGGGCAGTTTTTTCTGTGGGAGAGGGGAGGAATTCCCGTTTTCGTGGACTTTGGTCTTTTTTAACTTGTGCAGCTTTCACACATACAACACACTGAATAAAAGGGGAAAACTGGAAGAGCACAATGGGTCCCATTTAAAAACAATCACCTCCTATGGCACCACTATGAGAGACCACTTTTTTGTAAGGGTGTGAATAACAATTCAGGAAAGCCATTATAAAGAAACACAGCCTGTGTTTGTTTATTAGGCCTGTTAACCAAGACTGTGACCGTATTAAGAAAATCAATGAACTAAATATAATGAGTCCCTTAATAGTTTACTTTTTGTTTTGTAGTCAGCATGTTTTAACAATTATGCTGCTATCTCTGCTTTACCAACGTTGGACAAGCTTATACGTTTAATTTATTGGCCACGTCCGAATTCACACATTTTTGCAGACATTTCGCGACTGTTGCAACACTGCGATGCAACGACGCTCCATCTCGGAGCTGACTTCTGACTCGCCCTCGAGTGCTTATCCCATAATCTGACCTGAGACCCATACTTCAACTGACATGCTTCGGTCGATGACTTGGACCCGTTTCAAATGACTTCAGTTACTTAACAGGCCAGTGTGAAATCAATAAAGAACCTTTCCTTTGGCCCTGAAGAAACCTGGTACAAAGGAAAAAGTGCTGGCAGATGTAACACTGTTGTTGGCTTGCGACAGAATCGCTTTACCTCCTTTTGACCTTTTTTTTTCTGCAGCTCCATCCCTCCAAAGTGGAAACACAGAAAAGTGAAGCAAGGGGAGCTAAAATTACCAGCGCAACTTTCCGCTTTAAAAGTGGTGGAGTTTAGCTAAAATGTCAGTGCGGTGCGGTGCAGCTGTCTGACGGAAGCGCGGCGCTGCACGACCCCCAGCCTCCAGGTGCTGTTGCCTGGTGGGCGGCCCACCCTGCAGTATGTGCTACGAGGTCTTTCTATGTGTGTGTGTGTGTGCGTGCGTTAGACAGAACGAGGAAGGTGTGTGAAAGTTTTGGTCTATCTTTTCATTTTAATTAACTTGATCCGACTGACAGCAAGCGATGCCACGTGGAGGTGTTATGTCATTATAATAAATAAATATCTGTTACATAATTGGATAAATGGTGTGAGCAGAGTGCCGATTTCCTTCCAGTTCATTTCGAGTGTTTGTGCCTAACAGACACTAACGACTATAATTAAATTTAGCTGATTATTGACTGATTCTTCCTCTCCTTCTGAAGTCCAAGTTGCAGAGTGTGAAGTGAGAGTGTCTTATAAATATCCGATCCATACTTCTTTTTAATGTAACTGCACTAATTGCCTTTTATTATATTGTTGTGAATTAGAAGACGGCAGTTGTTGTGGAGCTTGTGCGGCAGTAATGTAATTAAAAAACAGCTAGTTGCGAAACTGCGTTGGTAGTCTAAAAATAATGCAGAGGCCTTTTAATAATGGCTTTATGAGTGATGTATATGAGTTGCCTGTATTTTGTAGTTTGCTGTGTGCGTGCCTGTTTCTTGTGCACCTTAATGTGAAGCACTTTTAATTTCCTCGTACATGAATAAATGAATGACGACTAAAGTAAGTAGTGGTGCACAGTACGGTGAACCGTTTCAGTTGTATTGCCCGCCAGCTGGAGACGGTATGATGCGATCTAATACGAGTCTTCACCCCCTGTGGAGAGAGATCAACACTTCTCTGATGATATTCTCAAACAAAAATTCAATTCCCTGATATTTCACTCTGTTCACTTGGTTGTGTGCAATCGATGTGCCAAAGGAGTCCAAAGCAAAAAACCAATCCGGCCCCGGCTTTCCACTCTGTCTAGACTCAGAGTTAGAGTCACTAAAATTGGATTGAATGGACAGAAATTGTGCAAGATTCAGTGTTCAGTCTGAGTGCTGTGATGGTACAGAGTTACAGGGAGTGAAAGCAAAAAAAGAAAAGTTTAAAAACTACTTCTTTCTTGGTTTCTCGTTGCTTTCCTTCACTCACTGAAGACACGCCAAGGCAGCGAGATAAATACAGATGCAGAGATATCAAAGTGGCTGCAAGTGATACCATTTAAAATGAAAATAAATATTAAATAACTCTGTATAATGACAGTGATTCCTGTTATACAGTCAGTATCTCATGACTCTCCTCCTCCCAACTCATGTAGTCAAAGAGAAAATACATACATAGAGAAAAAGAGGCGGTCCTGTCAGACAGCAGGATCCTTCCTCTTTGCTGCTGCAAAACAAACAGGAAGTTAGCTGAGAGGACACCAGAGTAGAGTTTTTGACACCTTGCCTCATACTTCAGCAAATGCAGGGCTCAGGAAAAGTTCAGGGGCTTGTTGAGTTTAGTGTGCTACTGTAGAAAATCACAAATACAGCATGTGAACAACTGTGTTTGAGTGAGCTGTTTGTGTCTGTAGGGAGAAAAATAACCAGGATTATCCTGACCTGAGGCCTGAAGCAGTACTGCTTTGTTGGTGCGCGTCCCACCGTTCCTGTTCCGTCTCTCCGATGGTGAAGTATCGCTGCGGTGTGAGGAGGTCTGAGCCCTCTATAGAGCCTTCCGGTCAGCGGGCGGGCTGGGATGCTTTTGAAGTTGTGGCTGTAGAAGCTAACTCCCTTTCCTTCAGGATGAACAGCGGGCACATATTCTTCTTCCTTCAGTGTGAGCTCATATACCAGGTGCACCCTGAGGAACCGAAGCCCCTTCTGAAGTGAAAAAAGTTGTGCTCAGTCTTTGGAACCGCAGTGAATGTCTTTAGTTTATCTGGCACTGAAGTAGAAGCTGTTGTCAGCGCACCAGGATGTGAGGACATAGGAGTCGTTGCTGCCGATTGGCCAACTAAGATCATCACCATCTAATTCGATGACAACCAGAGGAGTGCTGTCTGGCACGGTCATTGGTTACATGCGCGCCTCGTGTGATTTTGCCCATTCTTCTCGACCGAGCTTCGAGAAATGTTGCAGCTTATACATCGGCCTCCTGAGCCCCCTTCAGTAAAGAGTCACCCAGTTCTGAAGTATTACAAGTAGTACAAATTGGCATCACGAACAGGATCCCGACAAAATGACTGGTAAATGCAAGATGCCTTTCATTCGACCGGATCTTAAAGAAACCGCATTTGTTGCAACTGGACAGATTTTTCCCAGGACAGTCCCAGGCTGCGCCCAACACAGATAAAATCTCACTGTGGGTTTTATCTGTTGGCTGAAATTGGCCCATGATGGACTGTGATGAGGCAGATGGTTCTTCCATCCAATCCAACCTCCTGCCGCCTTTTGAAAGTGCATGCCCTTTTCCAAACACTTTTTAGTTTTTAGCTGCAGCTTCCCAGGTGGTTCTACGAAACTAACAAACCATCTGGCCTGTCAGGCTAGAACCCCCCCCCACAAAAAACGTTTAACTGTAACTGTGATCAATAACTTTGATCAAAAGTGCAGTCCCACCCACTTCTTGTTTAAAACCGGCCCATTCTGAGTACAGATAATTTAATTGGTTACAAAGAGACGGAACATGGCGCACTCGCTCTCCCTACTTATCATGAGGCCTGACAGTGTGTATCAGGCTGGGCCATCTTAACTCTACTGTGACATCATTCTCTATCTCAGACCCAACCTATCTGTAAAAACCTGGATAGAGGGGAGCTGATAGAGAAATGACTGGACATTGAAGCGTTCCCTTTATCCATTTTGACCAAAAACAGGCTGGTAGCAAACCTTTCAGTGAGAGTAGAGAGAGGACCACGTATCATTCTTTACCACTCTCCATGAGCTTTGTCGATTTCAACTTTTTATTACTTTTAGGACTAGGCACAGCCTTTCAAGGGTTATCCGTCTCAACATTTAATCCTCTATGAGGTTGTGTTAGTGTGCTGACAATTACTGTACCCTGGTTTATCTGCGCACTGGGTCACAAGTGCCATCTCAGCAAAGCAAGACTGGACGGGGGTATCAGCCAATCAAAAGTAATGTGTGTCGGGTTCATCAGCAATGCTGCTGTAGCACCGAACTCGGTTTGGGAGCCGTAAACATCGTTTCTTCCCTCTTTATCCTCCACATGAAGGACAGTGAAGAGGAAGACTGGCAGGGGAGCTGAATCTGAGATCTGGACTCTGGTGCATCATGATGGAGGTTGTGATCCAGAAAGGCGCCCCTTAATGGTTTTAATTTATTTTACAACTTGCATTTTATCACACACACAAAAAAAGAAATGTAAGAAAAAAAAAAAAAAAATGAGGAGTGCAGGCCACGAGTAAATCATAATTGAAACTTTATTGACAGTCTGGATTACAAAGTTGTTCTGTATTTAATAATTACAGTACAAACCAGGAACAGAAAGAGAAGGCCACGCACTAGAGCTGAAGGACAGAGAGGAAAATTAAAACGGCTTCTCAAACAGAAAGTGTGAGGCGCTGGAGACAAAGGACAGTTGGGGGAGGACCTGAGAGGGAAAACGACAGCGGAGAATAGTGGCTGAGGGAGGACAGAATCGAAATGATCAAAACAACACAACCCTTCATAGAAGGAGAGAATACAGACCCGCACCAGCTTTAGGTAATGCTGCAAAAGGAACGTGGGAGTAAAATGAGTGTTTCAAAACGGGATGCAAAAATAACACATGGATTATTTTCACATTTGATTCTCCCGCACCCAAAAGATGCCAACTGCTGACACCGTCTCCCGGCTGATGAGCTCTTTTTTTTTTTTCTCAGGTCCGGTGTGAAACCACACATTTCTGCTCGACGACTGCCTTCGTGTCGCCGCTTAACAATGCTGCAGAAGACACACTGCAGCCAAACCGAATCTGCCGACGCCCCAAGTCGAGATGAAAGAAAATAAATCACGGATAAACACGGGGAGATGAAACAGATCCAGGCCAATTAAATCTCCAGGAAATCGGAGAGTGCCGTCCACTGGTTCACCGAGGTGGTCGCGGCTGGCGAGGACGCCGCGCCCCGCTTAGGAATTTGGAGGCTGGAAGGTCTTGGAGGTGGCAAGCATGGCTCGCACTTTGGCCATCAGATCCTGAAAATGGAAGACAAAAAAGAGAACCGAGAGATGAGTGTAACGTGCGACATCTCGAAACATATTGTATGACAACTGAGAATTAACTGAAGCCTCTGGGGAATATCAACGCTGACTGAATGCGGCGTGATAGCGACCGCATTACATGCTGAGAGCCTGGGGGATATTAACGTCAGACAGTGTGTGTTGGCTCCAAAGCCAGCACCAACTTATTGCCAATAAATTTCCCTCCATCTCTGCATTGGTTCAGCTTATATCCATCCATTGATCCCGCTCCAACGACAATAAAGAACCGCTTTGAACGAAATCCAATTGATCTAGAGTCAACAACTGAGCTGAGGACGGGGGAGTGTTGTGCATTAAAAGCACTGAGGGTAAAACAGCAAGCAAATCATCGTTTTGGATTTACATCTCTGTAATTAAGAAACAGTCCATTATTATTATTATTATTATTATTGATTTAAATGCCTCTCGAGCTATGATAACTGGATTAATCAATTAGCTGGTCGAAAAAAAAGAAAATGTCAACTCCAACTACTTTGGTAGTCAATTAAATGGTGCAGCCGTCTTTCAAGTAAAAAGTCAAACATTCCACTGCAAGGTTTTGATTTTTTTTCTATCATGCATGGCAGTAAATGAAAAGCCTTTGGGTTTCAGACTGTTGTCTTGCTGCCCAAAGAAGCAATTTGAAGATGTCACTTTGGGTTTCGGGGAAATCGTGGTGAGCAGTGTTTTTTGTCGTAGTAAATTTGACATTTTACAGACTCAACAAGTCATCAAAATTGTGGAAATAATCAGCAGAACAATAAATGGTGTAGATAATCACACACTGCGGTCTAAATTACTCCTTGTAGTGTGAAAGAGCTGTTAGCAATGCTACTCCCACTGAGAATCAACTCCCCAGTTCATCATGATGCTGCTTTATGATACTTTGAGCTCATTAGCCGACTCCTCAAATGGGCATGCGGGCTCTAAGGGAGACCCAAATATTTCTCTCATTATATCACAACGACCACCTCACGATGAAAAGTTCATACACTTTCTTATATTTAGGCTAGTTTTGAAGCGCACTTCCTGCCCTCGACTCATCAGGAAGTCCTTAAAGCATCTGTAAGCATCTGACATGTGTACAGTTACAAATTCATTCTTAATTTCAGCAGCTGACATGCTAAAAGGCCAACATCAACTGGAATATGTAAGTAGGTCAATGATAAGAGAACATTTTAATATCCGCTGAGTTGTGGTTGAAGTAAATGGGTACAGGGAATACAGAGAAATATAAAATCGATAGCTGGAAGAAGAGACCTGCAAAAAATAAAAAATAAATAAAAAAAATAAAAAATCTAAATTCCATTTGTTCCCTATTCAAGTAAATATGGAAATCTTGCTGACCAGGCAGCAAACGCTCGCAATTCTGAATGGGAAGTGTTAATTTGTCTCTCAAGAGCGATTCAGACATGCATGGACAAATATCCACCCTTGAGCTTTCCTGACAGATGAGACAAATTAACAGCTGTAATCACAGAGGGAAGGAGCTGTCACATCACATCACTCAGAAGGCTGGTCCCCTCTAAACCCTGGTGGATCCGAATGTACACAAACACACGCAAGGAAGTGTTCGGAGAATGCGACAAACAAACAATGCTCCAAATGATTACCAACCGAAGGAAGAGTCGCTCAAACTGCTGCTGATTTCTTGCCGGCTGCAAGTGCCTTGACACATGGGACAGCCGACTGTAGTTTCATCAAACTGAAAACGGCTTACTTAAAACAAACGATACTTATAATCAATTCATAGGATGTTAACCTAAATATCTCTGATAGGATTTACATGAATATAAGATTCAGTTTGAAAACAATTCAGTAATCCAAACCCTCTGCTGGCTGCTCAGCCTGACTGAGCAACAACATCCTCTGCGCTGATCTGTTATCGGGACTCTGCAGAGGTGTACTTCAATCCGATGAGGTACATTTAACCCACGGTGGTCCTTTTAATTGGAGCGATGTCTTATTATGTCATTAATTCAAGAGGACATCCGAATTACTGATGCTGTCTTGGGAGTTAACAAACCTCACTTACTGTGAGCTGGATGTGTAGCGCCTATGGAAATGGGCGACACACAGTCCAGCAGATTCTTCTCTGCAGTGACAGGTCTTTTGCAACCTTTGTACTTTTAAGTCTGCAATGATGTCACTTAAATACAAAAAATGCTTGTTTTTACAATTCTATACATACATTTTTACAGTTTTTAAATGTTATAGTCCTAAGGTCTTTTATTAAATCGTACCCTTTTATGGATTCTGTTCTTGGTGGTGTATTCACATTTTGTAATGTACGTACAAAAGCAGTGTAGCAGTTGTCATTGTTAATGGCGGGGTCTGCCATTTCTGCACGGGATACAAATTGCCTACCAACTGCACAAATTCACCTGGAATGATGCAGCACATAATCCAGCATCATGGTTACACTCGTTTTTATCTCTGTTAGCGAGTTTAGATGCACTTAGAGAAACATCATGTAGAAATTGGCATTTTTGTGCAATTTGGCGCCCCCCACAGTTTCGGAGTGCAACACCACTGTCATAAATAAAAAAAACCCAGATCTGCAACAATTTGTCAGACGTAACGTAGGCGCCAACTTCAAACAAAACTGAAAGCGTCATCACTTTTCATCAATTTTATGATCTTGAAGTGAACATGTATGTAACGCCTTGAACCTACCCTCTCACTGAAGCTTCACAGTACAGAAACGAGATGGGGGGCAGTGGTTGAGACAGAGACACCATTCACTGTACCATCGACATGATGTTGAAGTTATTTTAAGCTAAAAAATCAGGTCTCTTCCTTACCCCTGACCCTATTTGGGAGGATGGCTTTCTTATTTGACCTGTATCTTTGATAGAAGTCGCTGTCCTAGACCTTGAATTTCAAACATAGCCACGCAGCAAGGTGACACAATAAAGCTCCGATACACTGGTGAGGATATCTCGGAGGGAGTCGTGCAACATCTCGAGTTTTCTCTCCATTTCACACGGGCACAGTCACAGACTTGCCTGGGATAAGTTCTCCTCAGCTTTTCTGTGCACTTGCCATCATGTCTTGATGTTAAATTGGGCCGAGCCTCTGCGTTATCTGGACTTTCAAAGAAGAAGCACATTCACTGATATAGCACCAAAATGAACAAGATAAAATGGAAAAATAAATGCTACAGTGTTCAAAAACAGACCAAACAAAAGTCTAAAAGCTGCTCTTGAAAGTGCACAAAGCATCTATCACACAGAGCACAGCACAACAAATGTTTAGCAGAGAAGAAGAGGGGACAGAAGACAGAGGAACGACGACAAACGGGAGCGAAACGAGAGACGAGATGAGGCGAATAGCAACCAGGCACCCTCAGGGAAGAAGAGACCATTAGGCAGATGAGGATGTGCTGAATTATTCAAGATGTGTTTGTAAAACATCACAGATGGGGTATAAGTAGTTAGCGGTTGTGAATCTGTGCATGGTGCAACAGTGGAGAACAGTGTGTTTTCATTAGCCATCTTTATGTTGGTATGTCGAGATGAAGGCAGGAGGAGACCGGCGTTTGTTTGTGTGACACAAGAGAGAAAGAGGAAGAAATAAGATGCCACTGTTGATGAGAGAGAAGCAAGAGGAGACATGAAATGTGTGGTTTCTGTTCTGAGGGTGCATCTGCTGAGTAAACACCGGACACGTACTCTCTCTGTCACTCTCCCCCACACACACACACACGCACACACACACGCAGTGGCCCACGGCCAGATGAGAGAATACAAATTCTGTGCAAGTTGTGGAAACGCTCACAGAAAAGATCGTGTTGCCTCTCCATTCACACTCTATTGACCTCCATTAGCACGAGTCCCGACGCTTCTTGCATTCCGTCCTGCACTGCAGCCTCTCTACTTTCAGTGCAACACTGGGTTCCTTGTGGGCACAACTGTTTTCGACGCTGCACATTTAATATTGGGTGCTAAACATTTTATTTACAAGACATTACTGAGGCGACATTTCATATTAAATGCCAAAACCTCCACACTGGGACCCACTCGACTTGTTATATACATTCAGTTGTACACTGGTTGCGTGAGACTTACTGCATCCAAATATTGCGTCATGCCACGCAGTGACAAGCAGAAATTAAATCACTGACATCTGAGGATTATTAATCAGTGATGGTGATGGAGGCTGAACGTGCAGAGGAGCCCTTATGATTTGGCATGATTTGCTTCCAGAAATGTGTCTCTCATCATGGAGTTGATTTAGGCTTTTTACCAAAGTGAGGTAATTGCATTTGCTGTTTTGTTGTTTAGCACTTAACTTAAAGCTGCGCCATGTGATTTTGGGGAATACATTTTAACTGGCAGGGGAAGATCTTCAATGAATGATGTGTTTATGCCTAAACAAAGTAAATAAACACACTGACCTTAACGAACAACACCATGTAGTACTGTTTTACTTTGTTTATATTTGGCGGACCCCGCCACCTTTCACGCTTCAAACAGTGTTCTGGGACCTTTTTAATTCAGTTATAGAAAAATGAATATTTCCGAGTTTGTATTTTTACCCTATTTATATTGTAAATATTAATGTCTTCTCAAAAACTATGTAGTGCCCCTTTAAGTAAATAAACAGTATATCACAATATTGCATTTAAGTATTCAAAGAGGGAGGCAAGTCAGATAAAAAGAATGTACGAAAAGGTGAACTGAAGCGAGAGACCTTTGCGGCTTTTGTTCCCTGATAACTGATTGAAGTGAACACAGGTTGCGGCTCACATTAGTATTGATGGCACTTTGGAGCCCTTTTGCTCATTTAACAACGCTCCAGAGTGCAGTGACACAAACGACCTATGAGCTGACACCAAGACAAATAACAACCCAACTTCGTTTAAACAAATCTGGTAGTTTGTACACTCTCCTCTCCTTCCTGCCATCTATCCTGCTTATAGCTTTTTTTCGACAATCGCGCAAAGCATTTTTCTTCCAAAGCCGGCGCGTGTGGATGCATTTGATTGAGGTGCATTTCTGAAAGCACCGTGACGGCGGCCATAAATTAAGCATTATAATTTTAAACGGGGAAGAGAAGCATGGGGAATGTATATCAGGTCAGGATTTATTGGCAAGGTGTGAAAGAGGTTACATCGTGAGTAATGTGCTCCCCACTTATTCAAGACCCCGGTCTGCCTTTTATGCGAGCTTTAACATTCAAATGAGGAGCACAGTGTTCCATCCTGAAATAATACACAGCCAATCACTTAGCTAGACTTTATGTCACAAACTGTGGCTCATGAAGTAGAGCGGATCGTAATCTGAAGTGTTCTCGGGCAAGAAACTGAACCCTAAATTGCTCCCTGTGGCTGTGACGCATTGGTGAATGTGTGTGTCAATCGGTAAATGCTGATTTGCGTTGTAAAGTGCGACTAGAAAAGCCCTGAATAAATGTAGTCCATAGTGAAAACAACCCAGTCCATCCTTTACCGTACACTATGGAACCAAAAGTGCTTTTTCCGTTTCAGCATGACACTGTCCCATGCTGCCGCGAGGTCTATGAACTAATTATTTTACTTTTGTTTGGTGTGGAAGGACTTGACTAGCTTGCCAAGAGCCCTGACTTCAACTCTGTCCAACAAATTGAAGATAAATTTAGGACTCCTGATCACAGGCCAGGCCTCATCACCTGGACCTCACCGATGCTCTTGTGGTTAAACAGGCTCAAATCCATGTGAAAAGAGCTTTGTGGAAAGCCTCTCGAGAAGACAGGAGGCTGTTATTGTAGCCTATTAAAGGATACATTCACTCCAGAAAGACTATGAAACTTCAACTGACTTTTATTCGGCATGGGGTTGAGTAGATAAAGACTGACCTTTCATATATGGGTGAACTTATCCTTTAATGGCCACAGAGAATGATGTTTATAATGCAATATCTTGGTCATGCACGAGGGAGGGCCATCAGTGTGGTCAGTTGACGAAATTCAAGCTGCCGTTGCCTTCATGTGTAGGGAGATTGCAGGACAGCTGCAGTGTGCGTGCAATCTCACTTACAGTCTAAATGTGTCAGGGAACTTATCATGCAAGTGTTCCACTGAATTAATGTTCAGTCCAAGTGCGATCCAGCGGGACACGGACGTGGCAAGTACAAACACAAAGCCTCGTCACTCTGTGCGAAAGTGGCTGCATGCAGTGAGTAGCGTGTGATTGCTGTAATTTTAACGAGGGATGTGTGCATTCCGTCCTTAACACTCAATAGGGGGCTCTGGCTTCTGTGAGCCCTTGATGACAGTGGCTTCCACCCAGTCAAAAAGCATCAACACACGCTTCTGTTGAACCTACAATAACTGAGGACACCTTGGGTCTAGCTGACACTACTTTGACACTGACATATCGCCACCAACACGCTGACCAACATTTACTCCTTCCCACTGCCATCATCTTATCTAGTTTAAGATGTATAATACTGGCTTTCTTTTAGCTCTGTTGTTGGTCACTACCGAATACTGAAATATATCCGGCTTTCTAGCAGCTACAGTCCACAATGTTCACCAGCTAGTCGTGAACTGTGTCTATCTATCTGTGTTAAAAATATTGTATAAAAGCGGTGAAGTGAACCAAATCAGTACAACTTACTGAAGTCAATAACATGCAAAGAAAAAAAAAAAGAAAAAAGTAAAGAAATCCTTACATTCAAGACGTTGGAACAAGTATTTCATTGCTGATTTCTTGAAAAATTACTGGCCAAAATAGTTGGCGATCAACTTTCTGTAAATCGATGGATTGATTGATTGTTGCAGCTCTAATGCTGATTAATACAAAACCCAGAACCTACGGCAAGAAAAGTACCATCAACTGATTTCATGGTAAGCTTCAGTGAGACTTTGCAGAGGTCTTCCATCAATCTTAACATGTCGACAGAATAACAAATGAATTCAAGGAACATTTCCCCAAGAAGGCCCAGTTCAAAAACAAGGCCCTCTGTCAGTGAAAATAACCAGCACTTCCTGTCCTTCCTCTTTGCATGATGGAAACAAAGAACACTCAGTACTTGCATTCGGTACACTGTACAGTTCAGCAGAGGACATATTTTGGGATAAAAGCAAAGAACAATACCTGAGTTATTTTGGACTGAACAGAGGATACTATGGATGAAGACACTGCCTTGTCTTTCTCCAGAGAACCGCCCCTGTGGAGAGAAGAGATGGAGAGAGAGAGAGAGACAGAGAGAGAGAGAGAGAGAGGAAACAAAGAGAAGAAAGCCAATCATGTTAACAGGAGAAGTTATACAATATTCATGATATCTTCTGAAATGTTCAAAGTTGGACAGGCATCGAGAGCTGTGGAAGGGATAAGAGAGGAAATAGACAAGAGAGGTTAGAGAGGAATGGGATGTTACCTGCAGAAGCTAACCACCACATCAACAATGTAGAGCGCAGCCAAGTATGCATGCACGCAGACAAACAGCAAGGCGTCATAGTTGCAGGCCTCCAACTGAACCTCATGGCTCTGTCCAAAGATTTTCATCTCTCCAACGTCAACACTTCATAATTTATCAAGGGATTTTTAAAATAGACGAATTCAAGCGCGTCAGGTTGACTGAAATGACGGAAATGCAGAACAGACTGCTGGTGACGTTGCAGAGCTTCGGTCCACAATTTGAAATATGTGTGTCTGTGTCTGTCAGTTATGGGTATTACATGTCTATACATACACAATTTCGGATTATTATCTTATACTGCTGTGTTTCCATCCAATGTTTGACGATCACAATTTGTCGATTAATAGAAAAGAAACTGTCAACTGATAAATTGTTTGTCATGTTTAAGCTAAAATGTCATACATTTGCTGGATTCCAGCTTCTTAAAAAGGTACAACATGTAAGAATTGGCCAACTTGCAAATGTTTACTATGATAATAAGTATGAGCTGACTCTGCCCGAACTGGAAGCTTGAAGTACCAGGGGATTGTCTGTGTTATTTACTATCAGCTGATCATCTCTTGAGGTAAAGCCTGGCTAAGGGACATCTGGGTTACATGCTTACTTCAACAGACAGGTCTACTTGTGCAACAAAATAAACAAATGCCTTTAACGTTATGTCAAAACTGTTATTGCGTCTCATTTTGCTAATAACACAATTATTCTGTTAATGTACAATTGTTTTTCAATAAAATCAATTCTGACATTTGCGGCTTTGTCATTTATGATAGTAAATGAAGAGTATTTTGGTTTTATACTGCTGGCTGGATAAAAGAAGCAAATTGAAGATGCAACCTTTGGCTCTGGGAAATTGTGATAACCATTTTTTCACACAAATATTTCATAGATGAACCGTCAAAGCAATGTTGAAAATAATCGGTGTGTAATTGCCAATACAATAAACAGTAATAGTTGCAGACCTAGTTCTATCCATAATAGAGAGTAAACTGACAGAAACCAGCTGCATTCACACACCACATTTGTTGGTGGGCCAATTACGCAGGCTAAGCAGAACATTTGATAAGAGAAAGACCGTGGTCCTGGAAAGACACACCAATTTACTACATCTGACGGACAAAAGGAAAAGAATGAAAGAAATAAAAGCATCCTTGTCTTAACAAAGGGCTAAAACACAGGGGACATAGGTGCTTTTAAAAGCATGAAATTGTAGTGTTGTTATTAGCAAAGCCCTTGTGCAAAGCGAAGCCTTTCTATTGGTCTCTTGTACAAAGAGAAAATGTTTACACGGTATGTCATCACTCAAAAACGTTTCTATAGAATAAACCCAGTGTAATTAAAAGTTACGCTGTGCTCCACAAATCGAAGACTCAACTTTTGTTCACTCATTGCTAAACATTTAGCCTGATTCAGTCGGACTAATGGAAATTTAAAAATGAATTGCTATTGATTGGCCAGCTACATAGATTGGATCTAACAGCTTGGATGCTTTGGAGGAGGAAAGTGGAAAAACAGAAGCAGGACTCAGCACATTATTAATTTGTAATAAACATGGTTCATTTTTTAACATCTAGGGTTTGAAACTAAAATTGCAGCTTATTTCATAATGTGTGCTCTTATTCATGATCCTCCGAGTCATTCTCTTCTTTCAAATAATGAAAGCCAAAACTATGAAAACTATGACAGAGTCAGTGTTCAGAAAATATCATTCCTTATTTAAGAAACAGCAAAGCCCCGAAGTGTTTCTATTTCTATGGTCACTATACAAGTTCTTTACAAAAACTATTGCATGATAAAATCTGAAGCACATGGTTTTAGTAAAATCTTTCATTAAGGTGTAGCAGGGAACACTGCGACTGTCAGCCCTGCTAGGTCCAGTACATACAGAGATTCGAACCCCCGCTGTGTATGTCGGCCAAGCTAAACAAGCTCTAAAATGGAGGATTGCAGAACATAAGACTGGTATTCACACCGAGAATCTTGAGTACATGGTGGCACCTCATTATGTGAATGCAAATCATGAATCAGCCTCCACTCTGAAATTCTGGGGTATTAAAAAGATTTCCCTCATCCCCCAGGGGGACGGGACATTGTAAACACACCGTTACACCGAGAGAGCTAATGGATTTATACACTGAACACAATTGAGCCATATGGATTAAATGAGGAAATTAATTTATCTTGTTCTCTATGAATGTTCTGAGAAACGAATCCATTGTGTGTTTTTATTTTTATACTTGCTTTGACAATATGGCATTGGCTAGACATGAGCAATTCCCTGAACTAAACCTAAAAACCTAAAAATGACACTAGAACATAATGGAACAAATATTTATTTTTCTGTTTTGCGAACAGATGGTGGTCATATAGAATGCAGTAACAGTCAGAGGTGATGGTTTGTGTGGTAGACACATGTGGGCAACCTCATGTCTGGGTTGTACTTATGTTTCAAAAATAGTATTTCCATTCCATGCATTTCCATACATCCACTCAAACTATTTTGTGCCTGTTCATTATGCCTGCTACCATGATGACATACTTAGGATTTTGGAACTTCTAGAAAGATGCGGGCTTCCCCTTGTGACAATGCAGAATAAATAACACAAATCAATAGAGGACTTTACGTCATCGTTTATCTTGCCATGTTGGTTTTGTTTCTTCAAGTTGGCTGATGCTCCTTCACCCAGTGCGAACATATCAGTGATAGTCAGGCTCTAACAGTACAAATGGATTTTACTGGTATGAATTTCCAATCAAAGACTTGACCTTCCTGCTCTGAAGAAGTTAATTGCTTCAATATGTGGGATGATTCGAGAACTGCATAAATTAACACTGACATTTGCTTTCAGTGATATGACCCAATGCAACGTGAAGGGCAGCATTTCTACGCTTGTCTCCACCAACTACCTGCAGAGCCTCTTGTAAACTGTGCAACTTTCTTAGGTTATCTCCTGCACTGATGGCCAGCTCTGCTTCACCCCCCCCCATCCTCATCAACTCTTCTGCTCTCTAAACACCCCACTAATTAGCTTTTCATATACGTCTCATGTTTTGGTTTTATCCACGATGCGGTGGCTCCGAAAATGACTTCTCTACTTCAGCTCCTGTGGTACAGTGGTCATCTGTTTCCTTTGGGAAGGCTGACTGGTGTAGCCTACATTTTGCCCTCAGGCATTCACAAGTTCATGTATTTTTTTGTTTTTTTGTTGCAGATATTTTAAACAGCAGACCAACAACCCCAAGACGTTAGAAGAGATTGTGTTCATTGCAACAAACCTCTTAAGACCCTGAAGCTGAAAGATGTTGGCTCCAAGCCATCGCATCACTGGCGCTGAAGAAGATTTACGGCTTCGTCTGTTATGTCCATACCGGATTTAGAATTCCTCGGACACAACGGATAATGCCCCGGCTTTGTTTTACCCACTGGAGCTTCATATTCACAAAGCTAGAATTAGTTTTTAATGATGGCACACTACATATGGTTACAAATGACAAGACAGCATAAATTGATGCTCATTCTGAGGCAGTCTGTTGTATTCTGGACAGGAAAGCATTGCCTTTAGACGTACAGCACCTCCATTAGTTGCCTGGTTGCTAAGCTCCATTCCCCTTAGTTACTGCAGATAATGTGGCAGAAAACTTGAAATTCTTCTCCTCCATATTCTGGCAACAATGGCAACAGACAGAGGTAGACCATAGTGAGCTTCCTATTCTAGCTGTATAGATTTTTTTAGCTATAGTTACCTAGCTAATTAAGGCACTCCTAATTGTTCTGGCTGACTCATTTAAAACCAAAAATCCTTTAAAAGGGTGTTCATATTTCAAAACACTGTTTCACCGTAAGGCTTTTAAGGACTAATGTTTTTGACGACTGTAATGGTATCCCAGCTAACAAGCTTGGATGAAGTGTAAATCCAATCAAGAGCGCCGGTTTCAGAAACTGCACTACTGCTGTCGTCTTTGGCAGTATTGTTAAACATTTGCATCTTTTAGAGCAGATGACTTCCTCCATACAAATTAAAAAAGAACTGGGTGAAAAGCGAGGAGAAGAGTGGTTTGTTTATTTAGCTAATCAGATTTCTCATATCTCAACATTGTACCCTGAGAGTGACAGTTTAATGACTGTCTCTCTCTTTTTGGTCCACAGTATGTACAATGTGGATAGCGTGAAAAATGTTAATAAACAGTTAAGGAAAAACAAAAGTCCAAACATATTCCAAAAGAAAACAGGTGTGTTTCCTAGACTGTGATAGTAGCACCCTCGACAAGTATAACCGTGTCTTAAGCAAAGGGTGTTTGTGGTGTTCAAAAAGAGGAAACACCATCTTCACTTTGGCCCTTGACAGGGTGTACAAGCACAGTTTTGACGGCTTGTTATAATAGCCAATTTCCGAGGTACTCAGCTACTTAATGTGTCTGTTTAGGTGGAACTCTGTTGGTTTCATGAGAGAAGCTACACAGGCCTGGAGGCAAAAATCTATCTGTATAAATAAGACACATTTAAAAGGAAAAGGAGTGAATATTGTGTAAATCTTCTCAGTTGTCAGCTTTAGCCTCTGGTTTCTTTAGTGAAAAAGCTTTTAGTTACAGCTGGCAAAGCAATCTAAATGCTTAGCTGGTTGACTGACAGGTTTGCAGAGGGTTACCTGGAGTGGGCCAGGCTGGAGGCTGGGCTCGCTGATGGGGACAAAACTCGTCTGGGTGATGAATACGGGGAGAGAGAGGAACCCACACGTTGCATCTGTCCTGAGGATGACAAGGAGCTCCTTTTTTCAGGAGGGGATCTGGAAGACGCAAGCGAGAGGGAAGTGCAGGAGCTTAAACATTTCAGATTCAGGCGGTAACACCAGAGAATACACAATATATCGGAGCGCTTGTGTATTCAGAAAAGCCCTACTTGAAATTCATTCAAGTACGAGCTGTCCTTTGGAGTTTCTGTCAGTGGTTATTTGGGGATTAAGACACATCTAAAACGCTGCTTAATGAATAGTAGATAGACACTCAGAGTTGTCAGTTTACCAAATGAAGGTTCCAAATTGTGACAAACAAATGAGAAAGATCTAACATTTAAGACCAGCCACCTCATTGTGGCAGTGTCGGTGCCCCTCTCTGCCTCTGACACGTGTAAATGTGGAGACCCGTGACTCATCCTCACACCACAGACCACTGACACCTGCTGTTAGGTTTACCTCGATCTCGAATGCCCCCTGGGCAGACTGGAGCTGCTGCTGGGATGATGGCGCTCACGCTCTCTGTCCTCACGTCTCCTCTCCGACGAGAGGCCCCTCCTGTCCTTTCTCCCCGGGGAGTGTGAGCGGGATCTGGCCAGAGAGGACAACAAAGAAGGAGTTTGATGGGGGAAGCCATTAAATTAGAGAAGATGGAGCTCGGCAGATGAGCTGATGCATTTGAAATAAAGAACAAACAGAGAGGGGGCGAAATGAGAATGGTAAGACAATGACAGAGGTAATGTGCAAGAGAAAGAAATGAAATGGGCAATCATGATGGGGAATTTAAAAACAAGAATAGCCAATCAGGGTTTGTACTGATTGAATTAGACTATCTAAAGACATAAATGTGGCATAAACTTACATCAAGGCAGTTAAAGACTAATGCAAATACTGTGCAACTGAGACGCAGGACAAAAACATACCATAATTCAGTGAATTACTTCAATAAAGATTACATCATGTGTACTCTCAATATGTAAATAATGTTTTTTTTTCTCTAAACTGGCCTCAAAAGAAAACAGAATTAAATATTTATAGGAGATGTGAGATTCATTTTTCAGATTTCTTTCCAGAAAAGGGCAGGACTGCATTCATTGTCCCCCAGTGGCTAGTATTCAGAGCATGCATGTCATTTAAAGACATTAAATAGCCAGGGTTAGAGGAGCACATTAGACCAATTTTCTAAAATCAAAGACAGAAAGGACAGGCCAGCTGAGTTAATGTCAGCCTGTGCTCGGGTGGCAAAACACAGCTGCCTGGTCAATATTGTTCACTTTAGCTTGATGGATGAACGGCGGAAACAAAGCAGCCCGATCTACCTTTCATCACTTCATCTCAGCCCTTAACAACTGTGTAAATTTGTTTTATTAATTCACCTTTTATTTCTTCCTCTTTAAAAAAACAGTCAGAGGAGAAAGAACAGAGACATAGGGAGAGATTTTCTTCCATGAACATTTTCATTCGTATGGTTGCAGTGTGCTGTGAACTAAAGGTTCAGCTGAATATCAAACAGAGGGTGATTAATCATTATGTTATCAGTCTGTCAAATTAAATGTCTCATACCTTTAATAGCTATACCAAGCACAGGTTTACTTCTCCTACTTGCTGATGTTTATATTGTTTGTGGAGATATTAAAGCAATGGTCATGATAAGCAACATAAAAAATATTGGAATTTCATTTTGAAACACGATGGCTATTGTGTCAAGCCTTGCAGTACTTTCCTACTTTGTTATACTACGTTTATTGATATGCACCTATACAACAAGGGAAATTCTTTGTATTATAAAAACCTGCTTGGAAATAAAACTTAAATAATTATCCAGAAAAGTCTTTTGGAAGATAACTTTGTTTTGTTTCACTTTAACATCATTATAATTGTTTTATTATTATAATTTGAACAAGACATTACTAAGAATTTGGACTGCTGTTGGACTTTGGTCCATTCAAAAATACGTCGATACTGTTCACAGCAGACAGTTCAGTTCAGATCTTGAAAAATGAGGTTCCATGGAAAGCAAAACACCTTAAAAACAAACAGTAGAAGTGCTTCCTCTGAGGTGCACCACCTGTTGCAATCAGCAGTAAAAGCCAATAAAGATATGAAGTGGAAAACTGCACTGATCATTGTATGAAAAATACTGTAATTTCTCTAACTGAATTGGAAAAGTTAACATTACAAAGTCATAGACTGAAAAAAAATATGTAAATAAAAGTTAAACTGGATCACACAATTTCTGTAATCAAATCACGACTTAAATTGAATCTCTGGACGGATGGATAGAATCTCCCAGCCAACCACTGACTGGATTGAGTACACCGCTTTGTAGGTGCCTTACCGGGACCTGCGGGATCTCCTGTAGGCACTGGGAAGGGAGTGTTTGCTCTTCGTCTTTGACCTTGACCTCGATCTGGATCTTGACCTCTTCTTATGTTTTTTCTTCTTTTTGTCTTTGTCCCTCCCCTTGTTCCTGTCTCTCTCTCTGTCTCGATCTCTCTCTTTTTCTCTGTCCCTATCTCTCTCTTTTTCTCTGTCTCTATCTCTCTCTCTGTCTCTATCTCTATCTCTGTCCCGATCTCTCTCTCTATCCCTCTCTCTCTCCCTGTCTCTATCACTGTCTCGGTCTCTGGCTGCTCCTCTGGATGTCGCATGGGACGATGAGGAGGATGGGGCCTCCCTGCTGCGATGGGCTACTTGGATCTCTATGGCAGGTCTTTGTTCCTGAGGATATGCAGGTAGTGCATGGGAGTGTTGAGGGGGTACAGCATCAGACAAAATGGAGAGGGCTTCTTGCATCTAGACACAAAGGCGGAAAGGTGAGAACAGACAGAAAAAGAAATATTAGTGAAAGTACTGTATTGGCACGTTTAAATGCTGGACCTTCACTTTTTAATTGATTTAGATATCCAAAGAAAACAAACAATGTATTGATTAAATGAAACCCCCAGTGCCCCTCTTTTGGGACATAACATGAATCCTCAAATGCTTGATATCTCTGTACATCTGAGGACAATCAATATGGGGTCTGTCTACTTACAAGGTTGGCTGTGTAAAGAGATTAAAGATTTATTCATGCAATACCCCAGTGTCCACCCTTGACAATGTTATAGAGAAATACATCTTGAATGGTAATGGAAGAATTAAAATAGCATTACGTTTTCTCGATATAAGTGAAGGACATCAGCAAATACTTTTTCTCAATTGCCTTGTAGAAAATATAACAGTAACCGTGTTTGGATGGACCCTAATATTCCACTTATAATAAACACCCAATCTGAATAAAAAAGCCTCATGTATATTCCAATTCAAGATGAAATGATTAATCATGTCAACGCTTACTCAAATCGATTCTCTTTGATTGGAGCCCATTAATTCTTTCCGTGCATTCCCACCCCAGGTGAGTGTGACATCATGCTTCCAGGAAGCAAAACATGGTGGGAGCAAAAGAGAACTGGTCTGTGGCCAACACAACTTACTTGTTGAAGTTTACTCACTTAGCTGGAAGGCCAAACAACTGACCAAATCAATAACTGCTGGAGAAGTTTGAAGGCAGCCTACTAACATTACCATGCTAAAAGTCAAAATGGAAAAAGTGGTTCAGACCCAGACAGACTTATGGATGAGCTAATGGCAGTGCAATGACTGGTAAATGTGACTTGCTTTGGTGTGGATGTGGGGTTTGAGCATAGCTCGTCTGAGGCTTCTGTTCATACTCAAGGACAGCAGCATTACTGTCAAGTTCAATCTTGACTGCTGCACCATTTGCCAATGTTAGCTCAATAAACATGAATGTGAAAAGTGAATTGACAAATGGCACAAAAAGAATGAATCATCATGCATTTTGTTAACAGTCTTAGTACAAAATAAACTTTTTATGTCACATTTCCAGCAGCTCGGATGCTTTACAGCGGGCATGTCAATAAAGTTCTAATTTGATTAAATTCTTGGGGCATGTAAACAAGGGTGTTTATCAGATTACTTCTTTACAAATGCAGCTAGTGTTTGCTGTCATATATGACTTTTATTCATTAAAGTTCTAATTCTACTTCTGTATTTGCAAATTGTAAACATTTATTGTCACCTGTTTAAATACTTTGGTTAGAGACATTTTACAGAATTAACTATTTTTTTGTAATCCAAGAATCTGTCCTTGAGTTCTTCTTCATAATGAGAAGAATAGATGAAGCTTCAACAACAGCCATGGACATCAACAGATTTTTTTTTTGAAGGAGGTAATATAAGTAATCTTATGTGCACCAAAAGGGGAATGGGAACATAACACAAAAAATAGGTAAATAAATAAATAAATAAAAAAAAACCTTTCTCATCTGATTAAATGATGTGGGCTGAACAGTACAGAGCAAATGTGCCTCTGTCTGATTATATTAAATTGGCCTGGAACTGGATTCACACTGAAAAGACAGCTCCAGTCCATCGGCAGATTAAACAGGACACTAAATCTTCCCAGGTCAGATTTCATTTTCCGGGGTTAGGTTTTAGATTATTCCTGGGGTCACCCATGTTACTTATGTATGCATTCGCGGGACTAACAAGGGGTTTTGGAGACATCAAATGGCATAATTTATATGCCTGCAATAACGTAAATGACATGACCACCCGAGTGATAAGTAATGAATATGGAAGACGGAGAGGAAATTAATGTGTGGCGTGAATCTTGTCAATTCAATCACCCCTCCTCCTACCCATCTGCTAACATTTGTAAGAAATGGGTGGAGCACAAAAAGAAATGGAGAGACACAGAAACAGACAGAGAGGGAAGGGAATGGAAGCAAAAGGCAGCAAAGGGAGGAAGACAATCAATAAGTTCCTAAAAAACAGGCAGGAAAGATGAGAGGGGAAGGATATTTATTGCACCTTTCTGTTTGCACACTATCTGGTGTCTGGGCTCTAAGAGATATAATGAAATGATAGGAGGCCAGGTTTGGTTTAAAATTAGGACTGACGTAGAGGAAGCTTATCCAAACACCAGGTAAGGAAAACGCCTGCCCTCTTACATCTGCTCTGGCAAGATAGGGATGTTAGGAATGAAAGGATGGAGTAAAAAAAAAAAGTTGGAGAGGAGGAGTGGAAACGAAGGGAGGGACCAGTATTGATTAGTGAGAAGCCTTATTTAAGCCTTGCTGACTTTTGTTACACCAAAGCAACCTCAAACACAATCAAACTTGAAAAAATAGACTATTTTAACAGGATGTAAAAGTAAAGATAAAAATACCAATACTTGTGTGAGGAAAAAAAATTGCAGACATACACACCATTCTAGAAACAAAAGATGATTTTTTTTGTTGTTTTGTGCCTCAATAACTTTCACCAAGTTTCACCAAGCGATAAATCTGAATTGAATGCTGTCAGATTAGCATTAAAAACTGCAGCAGCAAAAGATAAATCATGCACAAAGAGATTAAACAAACATATATTGGCCTTATTACAATCATTGTAATGAATGTATCAATTATCTCCCACATTCAAAGACAAATAAACTAATTAACGATGAAGCACTGTGAATGGGACGGTTTGACATCGATAACGAGATTCTTCGCATGTCGGATTAGTCAAACAAACAAAAAAAATGCTCGTATGGTCACAATCATAATCACAATTTCAGTTTAAACACAGAAATTGAGTCCTGATTTGTTTCTTGACATTATGCAGATAGATATTATAAATTAAGCAAGACAGCAGAAATCAGGAAACCGATGGGAAAATGCTTCAGAGGTTAGACTTTGAGGAGCAGGCAAGCCTCCCTCTTGCTCACAATGGTCATTAATTAAGACTTCAAATGCAAAACCATTCTGCAAATTCAGAGCTGATGGCAGCCTGTGAGAGACCTGAGAAACGATTTACTGCTTCATATCTTTTCTGTCCAATTCACTGCTGTTCTCAGTCGGCCACCGCTCTCTCTCTCCAGGGTTTTGGGGCTCTGCCTGTAACTGTCCTGTCATGTCTGAATAAAGAAATACTTATGTTGAAATCTGAATGACAGAAAAAACACTGCTTTAACACAGATGAAGCTAGCAATGTCTATGACTTAAAATGACGTGAACGAATGCTCCATGGATTTAGCTTTGAGCTCATATAACACTGTCAGACTCACTGTGGACAAAATTGATGCAGCAGAACTTGAGATATATCATCTAGTTTTTTTTTTTAATTTTTTTTTTTACTTTATTCATTTTTTATTGTATACATTCATCTTCCTGACCGTGTCGAAAAAGGTTGGCTAAATTACACAAAGTACCACTGACAGTCCCATTGTAGATTTGAGTGTGTTGTGCTAGTAGTGGGTAACGAAGCCTTGAACCACTTGCCTCAAACAGTACTGGAAAACTTATTTCAAAAAATGTTCAATTTGTGAATTCATAGTTTTCAACCCCAACTCAAGTGACATCACTAGCGGCAATTTCAATCAGCACCTTCTTTGAGACACACAAAAAAAGTTTTTATGTAACTTTTTTTCTTTACATATTCAGTTTTCCTCCCCAGTGCTTGTTAAAAAATACTTTTAACATATAAAAGGGGTTTGGCCTTTAAGGCTGTGCCAAGCTGACACCTTATTGTTCTGCAGGAAACCCTGCAGGGGTTAAACACGAGAATCCCCATCATGATGAGCCGAAATGTACCAAAAAACTGCAAAGTCACAGAATTAAAGCATTCTGAGTGGAGGCCAACAAAGCTTACTCAGCGGATTTCTTTTCACCCATGATAGCTGACTCTAGCTATTGTAGTGCCTTTGCAGTAACAACATGATGAGTGCTATGGGAAACACGTTTCCTGGTCCTCCATAATACAGCATCAACTTACAAAAGCAATAAACACAAATCTGTACTGTCTAACTGTTCCAATGGAAAGTCACTTTATAACATGGATTGTCCAGTATGTACAATTAAAGTCCTTTTAAGACTGAGCATCAACCAACACCAAGTTCACAATCCTGAACAGCCCACTGACTCAACTGCAACATCCATGTGTTCCTCAGCTGGACAGTGACCTACATGCAGGTGATCTTTCAGGATATGTACGCGCTGATGACCACTTCAGAATTCACAGAACATCTGGAGAAGAGTGACAGGGCTGGCACAACAGTGACAGGAGCCTGCCCACTGCCACCTGGACCAACAGGCAATAGGCCAGTTTACTGCGCATCAGTTGGGTGCACACGAGGAGCTGACATGCAACATCCATCAAATGGACGGGCTATCTACACATCAAATGACCACCACACACTCTTATTTACACTATAAAGTATTCTCACCTTTTGTGTCTCTGTTTAATATGACAGACAAAAGCCTTTTGAAATTTGCATGACTGCGGCACTCCTACGAAACTTAACAAAAGAGAATATTAAAACAGAGACAGCCTATGTTATCTCTGGGGCACCAAAACAGAGAAAAGGGAAGTTGGTTGATAGAAGAAAGGCAGTTTTCTATTCACTTTTTATCTTTCTCTATTAGGAGCCACATACTTGGATTTTCCAACACTGTCTTTTTTATGGCCATGCTCCAAATTAGCAAAAGATCTCACCAAAATTATCCTGTATTGTCAGATGTCCTTCCAATAATGTCATGGATCTCAGTGATGCTACTGAAAAATATTCAGGCTTATTGGCCTGAATGTTGGCCTCTAAGTTAGAACTAGACCATAAAGAGTAAATATCAATGACTTAATGCAGGTTAGGATTGGGTTCGACTGTACTAACCTGAAATTGGAAAAATATATAAAATCATTTGAAAAGAGCACAACAGCAGCCCATTGATGATGTCAGAGGGCTGTGATTGGTTGATTGCAATGTTGCTCCAGGAACACAATATGGGACGGAACATGTCCTACTTGGCTAAAGGCTGCATATTCATGGAGGGCAGTCTTAATGCTGACAACAATAACATGTCATATTATGTATATGAGATCTATTAATTTCATAATATTTGAGTATATCTGACTGAAATACATGACAAGACATCTGCTCAACAACCAGACATACATCTCTTTATCTGTTATTGCATGGTTATATAAACTGAAAACTGTTATCAGTAGAGTGACACACACATAATTATGCCATCTGGTATTGACAGATTTAAAATCCGACTCAGACATGAAGAATAATTATGTTTAGTATGATGATCCACAACCAGCTGCAGTAAATGTGATTTTTTTTCCCCACATCCACAATTACCAAAGATTTGACTGCAGTCTAACAAAATATAAGAGGCTGAAAATGAAAAGCAGAGCTAGCAGAAATGTGTCACTGACCTCAGGGTGGACAGTTTTAGCCAGGGGTGAGGGCATAAACAATTTGATGTGACAAGCTCTGTTATTCAATTGTTCTGACAAATTTGCTGCCTATTTATCCACTACCATTGGTGCATTAGTGGGTGTAATTTTTGTACCCAACAACATATTAGAAAAGGCCTCCTTTTCACCCCAATCAGTTATATTGTGTATTCAAAGATTTTAGAACTAAATGTGGTAAATGTAGCTGTACAGCATTCTTTAACTTTGTGTGGAAAAGTAAGCAGTGGTTAGTTGTGTAAAATGAGCAGGGGGAAATGTCCAGACGTGATAAGAAGTATGTTAAGATTGTATGCATGTCAGTTCAGAATACTTGTTTGGACTGGTATACTCTAAAACTCTAAGATTACATACTTCTGCATAGTGAGGAAAACATGTAAACATGCAATGAATGGAAGACATGTCTGCATTTGTTTCATTTGGATGGAATAACACAAAACCAAAGGGTACACTAACTGTTTCATCTAATTCCACAATATTTCAAGCCCGATACGCTCAAATTCAAGGACCCAACACAGCATTGTTTGAGACACAGATTGAGGTTAATTACTGTTGCAACATTGGGAAATTTAATAATTTATAATACAAGCCAGCAGCCTTTACAGAAGCCCACAGACAACATCAAAAAGAGACAGTTGCTTGAATATAATGAATTAAGCGGTGTTACAGGGATGGGAGACTGTGTGGCCTCTTGCTTTATTTTAACACAGCACTAAATACGGCTGCTGAAAATATCACATCCAGCAGCAAGACATTTGTAATTTTAGATGCGCAAAATGATTTCAGCTTCAACATTGTTCCCAAAACTGCACTGAAGTAGTTTGTTTTTGGAAATAATCACATTGTTGTATCAATATTTTAGATACATGTTTGCGTCTTCCAGGCGTGAAACAACAACATAAAGGTTAGTCACCGCTTCAGGAGCTGAGAAGATTTACGAAAAAGAAAGGCATGTAGTGTGTATAAGCAGAAAGTTATGACAATAAAGTTTAACAGAGTTATACACACCTATTATGCAGTGATAAATCACACTCTCCACAGATTGTGATTTATCAGTGCAACTTTGGGCATCCAGGCTATTAACGGCTAAATATGGTATCTCACTAACAGATGTCTGTAGTTTAAATGGATGCAGACATTTGTTCGTAGAGATTAATGAAGACCTACAGTAATGGGGATGTCATTAACTGCCCGCACTCTCATTAAAGCGCAACTTAACTTACACCGTTGTAGCTCTTGCGATAATGCAGAACGATACTCTGTGCCTGTTCCACGTGACTTCAAATTAAACTTCGGTAGAACTGGGGACAAACTTGTTATTTAGGACAACCACTTGGGACTTCGTCACAATAGACACATAAACACATGATAAATACTGGCCCACCTGCATCAACTGTTCACATACCTCAAGCTGTACAGATGAGTCTAGCTCAGCCCTCTTGGCCTCAGGCTCCCCAGCATAGGGGCTCCGGAGGGTCTGTAGGAAGAGCGCTGCCTTCCTCTTCCTCTCTGCCTGGAGCTGTTTCTCCTTGGACTCCTTAGATGCCTGGGCCAGCTTCTCCCTGGCTGCAGCTGCGAGACGATCCTCCAGTTTCTGCTTGGCTAAGGGCAGGGAGATGAGAGGGTAAAAAACAAGAAAAGGGTGTTTGGATGAAGATGAAATAAAACTGCAGTCATTGTTCCATTTTTTTTTTGTTTGTGTCACAGCTAGATACCTCTTCTACATTGCTGTGAAGGAGGATAAGATGATTGAAAAGAAAGAGAAGCTCTGCTTTTCACTTGGATAACCCTCTCCTGGACACAAGTGATTGGTCATTGGAGGGCAAAGAATTGAAAGAGAGGGAGGAAAGACACAGAGGGCGACATAAAAAGCAAAACATGGGATCGAGTGAGTTTTTTCACACATAATGTCACATCTAACTAAGGTGATGCCTGGCATATTTCTGAGCTTCCAACTGCTGTGAATTGACAAATTTCCCGCTCTAAATGATAAGGCCTGACTAAGTCTCTGGTGATAGGTAATTTCATGCAATTCAAAGTTTGCACAGAAAAAAAGCAAAGCAGGAGGGAACGTGTGGGTGGAGGGGAGAGGAGCCAGATATCGGAGTGAAATCTGGTGTGGAAAATATGCACAGTTTTGAGAGATGAGCAAAGGAGATGAAGTGACAGAGACGGGTAGGGGATAGGTAGGTGCGGAGGACACAGGAGTGTGATGGGGCACAGAGAGCAACAGGATGAGTGAGACAGAGGAAACAAGACAAGACAGTGAAGAATCAAACAAAACTAGTTTAAGTTATGCAACCGTTGGGGCCACTGTTATCTCTTCGAGATTAAAAATAGGCCGGCTGCCGAGGCAAATCATATTTGAGTACAGTGTGAACAATAGCCAAGTGGAGCAGAATCTGTACCCAAGACAGTGACATAATACACAGTCCTGGCCAGGCTGAGTCTGCCTATGGTATTTATAATTTACTTTGAAATTTGACGTTTATCATGAAGGACAATCTTTCCTTACTTTTGTCTAGTGTGATTATATAGGAAGCATTCATATAACTTGGAGTGATTTTCTGATTACTGATTGACAATTTAAGTCATTTTTTGAAATAACACCTTCTATTTCACCTTTCTAATGAAAATAGTGATAAGATAAACAAAGGTACAACATGTGAGAACTGACCACCTTGAATTCATACTTCAAACATGTAGGGGCAGCATATCACCAGAGTTATTGCTAATTGTCACTGATGTTGGCTATAACATGAGCTGAAAACGCACTATAAAAGCTCCATAAAACCACTACAAGGTGAGCTGCAGATTCAGGGGTTAAACTCTTTGTAGTTTTATCACTGTGGACAACACCTTTCACATTTAACCTTATTCACTTTACAATCATTAGATTATTAAGAAACTATTAATCATAACCAATTTAAAGCCAGAAATATTAATTCAACTGGCAAGCAAAATAAGACTTTTTCCATGTATAGAATCCACTTTATGTTTCCAAAATACATATCTGTATATACAGTATATATGGCATCTGCTTAGGGTCTCCACATTAAGTTAAAATATACTTGTATTTTATGCTGTCTACCACTACTAATAAACATGTATATCCTTTGGGAAATGTTTGCAGTGACCTAGTAGACTCATGTACTTATCACTGGAAAGCGCTTTTAGTGTGTGGGGCTGTTTTCCCACCCATCAATACAGATTAGCGTTCTGCTGTGTGCCACTGATTCTCCTGCTATCTGATCAAGTTAGGCCTGCTGACTGACAGCCACTTTGCCACACAGCAAAGCCAATTCAGTCAGCTATTTATTAGGCCTTTCCAGCCTCTTTCTCTGGCCGTCTAGCAGCTCAGAGAGAGAACATTACACTCCGAGACTGTTTTACTGAACCTATAAACAGGCCCTGCCAGCCTACTTGATGCTGAAAAGTGGCACAATTGTCTTAACTGTCTGTCTGTCCATCGTTCCTGGGTCTATTTTGCAGCAGTCTTTCTGATAAAAGGCAGATTATCATGCTTTTGCCCTGTCCTTCCAGATCTTATGACATGTTGAAATTTGCATCTTTAAAGACCTACACTGTCTAAAGGGTATCTGGTTTAACCACAGACAATCAGTCTGGCACCTCAATCATGTGTCTCTGACAGGCACCCTAATACCACTGCATCAGGATACAGTATGCTAAGTATTGTATCATTGACTCAAGCACAGACATAGATACAGCCATTTAGCAAAGCTATTAGAGGTTACACTAAGGACTACACTTCTGAACATAATATATTAAATCGCTTACTCAGAGTGGCCTTTTTCAAATCCATGGCATACATATATAAAAAGGTTGTTAAGTGCTCAAATAAACCCCTGCTTTTGCCAATGTTGCTCACTTTTATTTATTCTAATCAAGAGAGATTTAATGGCTTTAAAGCTGGTTCTTCTGGTGATTTTCTTTCAATGCCCTGAATAGCTTGAAAGGCTTAATAATAATTCAGTAAATAAAGCTAAATAGCTAGTCAATTTCCTGTCTCACATTTAACATACTGTAAAACCTCTGAGAGAAGCATTGTTCTTTAACATTAAATATTCATAAGTAAATGAGCAACAATTAAAGGTAGTGTTAAAATAATCAGTTAATTAAGTGCTTTACTCTCAATAAGTCTGCAAATCTGCTACATCAGGACTGTGTGGTTGTGGTTTGATCGCGTTTGATTGACAGTGGCCAAGCAACATAAGCAAACAACCTGCCACCTGTCATCACATTTGAATTCTAATAATGCTAAATCATGACTGAAGCATGAAAATATGTGGCCCAACTTTCCAACTGAGCCCTGCCCTCCTCAACCAGTGAGAAGAGCACAGACAAAAAACATAAATACAGAAGTCTCTCAAGTGAAACCAAAACTGTTAGAAGACAGAAAATAGCTGCTTCTGCTGCTAGGATCGATGAATAACCACTGACTAAGAAAATAAGTCTTCGGGGCCTTCTAGTTTCATAAATTACAATTACTTAATATCTTACATGACAGTGCAATCTTCGAAATTCAGAAAGAGCATTTTGCTGATGTGCAGCTTAACACAAGTCTGAATTTTGCGACAACACAGAGATAAGATGTCCATCGAAACTCTCTCGCAAAAAAAAAGTAATAAAGCTGAGGACAGAATGTTGTAATATCATTCGCCATCATATCTTTTTTTGGCTTTTGAATGCCGTATTTTAGCTTTCATGTAAGAGGCTTTGAGAGGCCTATATCTCAGTATCTGATCAAGTTATTGTTAAGTCACTGTGCTGATCAACTTACCCAGACATATGAAGGCTATTTTATCAGATGACAGTACAAATCGTGAGCTTGTCTGTCTGCTCAACTGATCAGGTCAAATGAATTAGAATCAGAATTACTCTGGCATCGGCTGGTTGCCAGGTTTTGTTTGACACAGATGTGAAAGTAATTTCATTTTCTGCCAGCTGCTTTGTAGTCATCCAAAAAGGCACGACAGAGGAGGGTGTAGCAGACGGATTTTTGAAGCTAAGAGGGGGCAATTGCAATATGTGGTGTGAAAGTATAACAAGATGCTACGAATCAACTTCATGAACACTTGCTTCCAGCATCCAGTAAACTCACTTTTATCACTTTTGAAATGAATAGCCAGTGATATCAGAATATATTAATATTAAGAAGTGACTGCAACCTTGAAAATAAAGTTGACATTATACATAAGGCAAAAGTGGCATTCACAAAACAAGTACTGTTCTTATTAGATTTGTTATCTACTTAAATGGTTTTAAAATCCTGATCAGAGTAAGCAGAGTGTAAACCTCTTTCAGAGGAAAGAATGTTTCTTGTGAATTCTGACATGGATAAATACAGCTGTAGAAAGGTACATGTTTTCCTTTGTGCAAACTCGCTGATGCATTACTTTAGTTTAGGAAAGCCTACGAAGAGAAAGTGTTTAATATTCTACAACCGTGACTCAACAAAAGAAAGATAGAGACAAAAACAGAGAGAATACATCTCCATTAGAGCTTTGGAGAGATATATGACTGTTGTTTGCCGTACTACACTGCTTGTCTCATACTGCAGGGTATGCCCTGTTAAGAGAATTTATAATTGAGACTCAGTGGATTTATTCACCTCCTCTCGTCCCATTATTTTTTTCCTCCAGTACCAGCCCTCCCAGATAGTAACAGCATGCCAGTGGGTTTGACAGAGGAGTCTTGTAAGCTATACTTAAATGCTGATGCTAGAATGAAAACCTTCTAGCACTCCCAAACTAAATAGCTATGAAGCTGAGAAAAGGGAACTCATCACAACAATTGTCACAACAATCATCAGATGCTTCGTTAATTAGAAACTGTTCACATGCTTTTATGTAAAAAAAAACAAAAAAACATTACATTACTCAAACTGTCTTTGCTGCAGAAGCTCTGTTCACCCTCGGTCTGAATGCTGTTTGATTGTCTCTTTAGGGACTTTATTAAAATCTGTCGTAATGATTGTATATTTTTTTTTTGCGCTCCTTCCCTTTTAATTAGGTGTCAGATTTTTTTCTATAAAAGTGCTGTCTAACTGAGCATTAAGAGCTATAGCACCTTGAGAAGTGCAGGACACATATCTTTTAATATTTTCCTGAGAATCTTTTTAATAATGTTACCTTGTTTGGCCTCCAACTCCTCCAAAGTGAGGGTCGGTCTCTTCTCTTCTGGTGCACTGACTGCAGGAGGCTCCTTGTCAGCTGTATCAGCCCCGCCCATCACAGCCTCCAGGCCCTGCTCCTCCAGCAACTACAAAAAGTAAGACACTTAATTGATAATTTCAAGGTCCTGGGATATGTTAAATTTCAAGGATCAGGTTTCCATATCAACCGTAGATCTACTTGAATTGAAGAGATCAGAATGCCCCAGACCTTGTCCTCGTCGGAGTCATCATCATCGTCCAGTCGAACTCTGTTCTTCTCCAGTGGCAGCATGTCATTTTCCTTTGCCTTGATGGCAAAACAGATGGGGGCAAAAGAGGCTGTAATGGCACAGAGAGACGAGAGGAGAAATTTGATTTAGAGAGACAACAAAGGATTCAGAAGAGTGCATGTTCACAGCAGACAGAAAAGCACAGCCTGGCCTTCTTTTGATTGATAAAAAATCAGTAAAATGAAAAATATTCCCAGACAATTAGACTTCTTTTTGACAAAAAGTGCTGGAAAAAGTTAAGGGCAAGGACAGTGGCAGAGTACGGAGGCAGGACTAAGAAAAAAATTAAGAAATTGAACAGAGAAGAAGCAGAATAATGAAAAAGACAAGAGTGCACACACAGACAGGCAAACAAATAGCAGGAGAGACGGAAAGAGGTTGTTGAAAGAGAAACAGTCGGACGGAGAGAGATTGTCACAAAGCAACTGTTCCAATATTAAGCAGGAAAATGTGTCACATTGATTTCTATTTTGCAAGTCAAACGTGTCTGCTCTTGTATAGATTAACAAGCAGAGAATGTGCCTCATTCCCCAAACAACCTTAATATAGAATCAGGACTCAGGACTGGGTTTGTTAGCTTGTGCATTGCTCTAAACTAGTTATCAGTATTCTCTGACCTGTCGCCTCTGAATAGTCGGCGTGAACGTATGCCTCAATTTGCATCTACTGTATGCGCATGTTTATGGGTCCCGCCGGTGTTGTGGTAAGCAGGCTCTTTCATCTCTGCTTAGTCATTCACTGCCTGATATTAACAAATGAAATTGCTGGAATAAATATCAACAGACTCACAGCTGTTCTTACACATGCCACAAACACACTCACTTACATACTACAGTAAATGTGTATGAGCGTGTTGCTTGCGTAGCTGCATATTTGCCAAAAGACTTTGCATTTCATTTACTGAAGGAATGAACTAAAGAAGAAGAAATTAAAGTTGCACTACAGCACGTTCTCTGTTTTTTTCTTGTGTCAGTGTCCTACCTTTTGTCAGCTTGGAGTCTTTGAGCGATGTGTCTGATTCAAGATTGTCCTCATCATCATCTACTGTCTCGTTCTAGATGAAGGAAAAAAAGAAGTGGAGAGAAAATATTGTTTAGAAATTCATCTGAATAAATTTTACTCCTGCTTTTTCACACCATTAACAGTAAACTAGAAACAAGTTGTAGGGGCCTCACAGTCCCTTTTAATTGTTTTTTTTTTTTTTTTATCAACAGTGTTTCAACATTATGAGTAAACCAGTATGATTTAAGCAGAGACAGATGGTGCTGAAACTAAGAATGTGTGGAGACCTGATTTTTTTCAGTTGAGATGGAAGCACAGCAGAAACTGTATGCACACAAAGTTTTCTGCTTGCCTGACAAAGAAGTGTGACTGTTTTCAACAAGGACTGAGTTCTGTCCATCTCATGTCTATTTTCCAGTTAGAAAAAGGTGAAGACATCCATCTTATTTTCTTCTTTGCTGTGTTATATCACCATTGGTTTTCAAAACTGTGACACCTGAATTTAATTATTGTAATTAGTCAGCTGCATGGTTTTATCTACAGTTAAGGTTCACACCTTTAAAGACGCCTGTCTAATGGAACCATATGTCAGCAGTGAATAGAAGCAGAGCAGAGGAGTGTCTAAAATTGAGACATCTTATGTTATGTAAAATGAGGGTTTGCACTCACTGAACAGTAATGGAAAGTAAGAAAAAAAAGCAGACGATGGGAATTATTAACTTGTCTACAGCAGTAATCTCTATAGAGTCAAGCCCACATGTTGTCTCTCACAGTGATTACAGATGACTGACAGGTCTCTCCTCAACTCATCTTTATTAACTGCACCTGACTGGAGGGAGAAAAAACACTCGCTGGAATGTCATTGGTATGGATCCTCCTGTTTGCTGCTGCATCTAGCGATTACTGCTGCACGTTCATGTGTTAACGTAGAGGGGAGGGCAGGGGAAGTTAGCTAAAATGAAGACAGCTCTTACAGCCGTTAATGTACAGAAGTTCAGAGAGGTGACAGCTTGTGTCATCACATAAATAATCATATTAATTACCTGATTTATCACAGCAGAGATCAAGATGAATTAATCTCAGTATTATTTGTTTGCTTTTAAATCTTCCTCCCCTCCGTTTTCTCTGCCATTCATCTGTCTGCCAGTATAATTATTTTCTTAAATAGCTTTAAACACCTTTAAATGGCGCTCTGGTTTTCCCACTGTATGGTCCGTCACTCCTCACATCAGCAAAGCACCTTCACAAAGAATTCATAGCTGGCTTGTGTGACTAGATAACAAGAAACCCTCTGTAGTAATACCTGTTCACCAAGTGCTCTTTCGCAAATATACACTGCAGATGGAATGAAAGGGAAAGAGTGGTGATGAAGCCAATGCCACAAGAGGAGGGGGGAAAAACCCTAACCTCATGAGGTACATTTTACCATGTTTGAAGAATGCTTCAAAGGCGGCTTCCTACTATTCAGCTGTAATTGAACAGTGCTTTCAACAGTGAAAGCACTTTTACAGAGGCCGCGGAGAGTAAAACTCCAATAAAACTCTAAGAATCTAAGCTCACAGGAGAAGAAGCAGAAGGAAACTTACTTTAAACCATTCTCAGGACACCCCAGTTGGAAGTTGATTATGCTCACTAACACACCTTTAGCTTTGTCTTTAAATCTTCAGACACCTTCATTCACATTGTGTTGCTGTAACACTCAGACACAAGTCAGTTCTTAAGACATTTCCTTCACTTTAAAGGGGGACATGCAGCAGCGTTTCATAGCAGGGCAGTGCTGGTAGGCGGTCATGAACTTTGCAAAACAAGCCTACTCAAAATGCAAATGGTCAGATTTCACAGGGAGCAAATGAAAAATATAAATGACTTAATGACCCAAGTGAAGCTCTATATTTTCACATGACCTGCGTTTGACCCCTCCCCAACTGAATTATTCTGTGGGGCATGAGATTTCTGTTTTGTCCCTTTTTTCACAGATGAAAAGAACTGCCAGCTCAGTTTAAACATAAATTGAACAATAAGCACATTTGTTGTTATATTTCGTTTCCAAAAATTAAATCGCTTCACTGCATTAGAAAAACTGTCAGATTATAGAAATATGTCCAGCCAGAAATAGAGCATTGTAGTTTGTGTTAAATTGACTCAATCAGGGATTATCTGGCAGGAGACAAATTGAATGGTCTTGGAGACTTTACTTGAATAATGCCTTCTGTAACACTGTAACATTCTCCTCACATCAATTTTACTTAAAAATTGCTTATTTTTGGCTAAAACACAATCCTTCACCACAAACACACTGAAAAAGCCACATGGGGGCTGCTGATTGCTACTAAACAATTGGTCTTTTACATTTTTAAAAATGATATTTCCAGAAGTGGAGTGGGACTTCACTCTTTTATTAGACACCGGAGCAGATTAAAATAATAATTTTAATTGTTTAAAATGTGTGTTTGATGCTGAAAATTGAGAACTTTGGTGAAGTGTCACATTAAACCTTCTGAGATAAATCCTGTGATTATTTGCACCATTTACAAAAATGCTCCTTTTCAGTAACAGCTTCATTCATCCTCTCCAAAAGTGCCACATTGTGAACATTTTCAAGATTTTACGATACTTAAACAGAGCAATGGCAGCCCCACATCCTGCTGCTGTGTTCTTTGACTGATGTTAGCCCTTTCTTGCCTTTTTCATTAACTGTGAAACTATAAATAATGACTGAGAGGAGAGATATCTGCATCCCATTACCCATAGCACCAATCACAAACACAAGACATCTCTTGATGGAAAAGCCAAGCAGCAGCTTGTTGGAGCAGCCTGTGCCGTGTCATAATGGGCCACACTCCTCTGCACTCTGACAAGCTAATTGATTTGATTCGTCAGAAGACAAATTGCTCCTTGCAAAACTTTCGCGCTCACTTCTCGCTTTCCCCTTTCTCACTCTGATACGAAGAAGACTCGACAAACCTTGAATATTTGTATGATTGTCTGCACATATGTAGCAAGTATTCCACCAACCTGGCTATTTGACTGTTAAATCACATATGCTGTCCTTGTCTGAGAGGGTTTAATGGGGCTCTTGAGAACACTCTTTGAATATAACAGACAACCAAACACAAAAGCTCAGGTATACGTCATTAAAAACACTTACACTCTGACCCACAATCTGACAGGTTCTTGTTTAAAAAGGTTTAACCTGCCCTAAGTAAACCAGCTGTTTAAGTGGGACATACATTTTCCAAAATCTGCATTATCAACATATGTATAACTTGTCTACAACCCAGCTTTTACTGAAGCTTTAAATGATGCTGAATGCATAACAGTACAGTCCATTTTCTTCAATGTTGTCATGGGATCAAATTTAAAATAGACCTTGGCAGGGTTGTGCTATGAATGAGTTGAGTGCACAACTGCTTTCATTTTGTGCAATATGTAAGATTTAATGACAATATATGATATGTGACTTGTCCTTGTGTTTATAAGTTAAATAAGGGGTACTTTAGTAGGGTTCATTATGGAAAGGGCAGGTTCACATCTTTTGAAGTCTGTATACACTCAACATTATATGGGTGTATACTTAAATGAATGTCAAAAAACAAATGTTTTACAACTGAGGAGCACAATTTTTAAGTGTGAGAGGCCAACATAAGCTGAATTCCCCCCAAATGATGAAGAACATTCTGGGAATCTTTCCCCTTGACTACAACCACAAAACATTCATCCCCTGCCTAACCACAGGAAATTTTAATGGGACAGTAATTGTAAAACCATAACCACCACACCATAGAGGATAAAAGGCTTGTGCCACTGGGCAGTTAGGCAAGCCAGAACTGAGTGTTACATGTCTCCTGGCAAATTAGCTAATTGGTTGGGACGCCTCTTTAAAGTCTTGATATAGCATGATTGGATTTTCAGGTTTGATGTGGGTGTACACAGAGGTAGAGACAGAGGGTAGGTACAGCAACCTTGCAGCACTGGCAAGGTTGACAATGAGTGAAAATAAATGAGAGTTCTAAGAATTAGGTTGTGATAGTGATGAAGCAATCTGCCTTGTGTCCTGTTGAAGAAACTTTACTGTATAAAATTCCTGAAACAACAACCTTAAAAAGACTTGAAGATGGAAAATGAGACTGTGTGACTAGTTTTTACCGTAAGGTTTTTGGAGTGTACTGCTGAAGTGCCCATTAAGGGGGCTGGATCTATTTTTTGACAGTAATCTACCAATTAATCTCTTCCTTGTTCTCTGCATCGCTCATATCCTTCATTTCAATATTTGGGATCAGGATACCTCTAATTTTAGCATGGCAGGTCTTCCCTTATCAGCACAAAGAAACTGGTAATTTCAAGGTTGATTGTAAGTGCAGTGAATGCTAAGACAACATTTTCTCATGTCTAAACTGTGGTTGCAAATGTTGTGGAACAGAATAATACAGGTGTGGAGAACAGTGACGTTGGTGACAAGAGACAAACAGGAGAACTGTGTTTCTCCTCAGCGTAAACGTCCCCTGCCATGGCAAAATATTAACATTGCAATTACAGAGTTTAATGTTATAGGAATTATCATTACCAATATAATTCATAAATAATTAATACAAAAATACAATTTAAAATCCGTTTGATATTAAGAAAATATTTCTCTAGGAAATTTAAGTTAATTTTAATATTGCTTCCTACATTAGGGTTTCATTTTTAATTGGAAGTTTGTCACCACCCCAACACAAAGTACAGCCAAAATTTCCAGCTGATTCTTTTTTTTTTTTTTTTTTACATGTTTGTTGGCCCAATAAAATTGTGCACACAGAGCTGGCTATTACTCAGCGTCATCAGCCTGATAAAGCCTGATTACACTGACCTTTCTTTTTTTAAATGTATCTAATTGGCTTTATGAAACTCTTCTTCACTGCTATCCACAACAGCACTGCTGTTACTCATGTGCCACTTGGCAAAGATTTCGGACTTTGCACAGCAGTTTATCGTTTATGATTCTGTAGAAGCTGTGATAACGCTGCCTTGGTACAATCACCATAACAATCACAATCCACTGACTTGGGGACCATCATGGCTTTTTCAAACCTGAAAAGCTTTTACTATGAAGCACCAAAAGCAGGAAATGTTAAGTTTTTATCAGTGGTAATCTGACATAAAAAAGAAGATACAAAAGACAGACAGCTGACTTTTAAATAGGTTTTATACGTTAGCTGCTTGTGTGAGAGGTACCATTTGGAGTCGGGTCTGGTATAGTTTGACTAGACAAAGCCAAAAGTTCAAAGAGAAAAGCCCCACATGAGCACCCTTAGTTGTACTGTTCAGCTGTATCAAATATGATATACAAGTGTTAAAACCACTTGTTGGTATAAGGTGTAAAGGTGTGGACGTGAATGTTAACTGCTCACCACAGCTGGAGTGATCTATCTGATTCCTATACATAGAAACACATACAAACACAATAACACACAAACTTAAAACACTTATAATACCTCAAGAAAGCATTTCCCTTCCTTCTGCATGAAGTAATTCTTCTTAAACTCGTAATAGGTGTTGTACTGATGCCAAGACTGCAGGAAGTCAAACCTATGTTGGACAGAGAGAAGAACACATACTGTGTAAGACAAGAGATAAACACTTATAAAATATAAGCTAGAGGATGATGAAGAGTTTCTGCAGTATCTCAAGGAAAAGTTACTGATAAGAGTTCCAAACCCAAGACCTGACCAAGGCAAGTGATTTATTTCTGATAGGAACACTTACCGTGGATCATTCTTGGCACGGACACTGGCCTCAAACTTAACACCGTTCCTTGCAACATACTCGGCCAACTTGTCAATGACTGGTTGGATGTCAGGTGGTGGAGGAATGATGGCTGGTACTGCTTGTGTGGAAACTTGAGCTTCAGGTTTTAACCTGTTTTTTCAGGGAAAATAAAGATGTCAACAAGGGGAAAATGCTTCACCTACTGAAAAAGGTGTGCTGTCATAGTTCTTACCAAAATTTAAACAACACTTTAAATGCTACTTAAGCTATCAAGAAGAGGAAGGTATTTCACAGATATATCATTACTTCTTACCTGGTTTCTGGTACAACAGCAGGAACAGCAGAGCTGGTGATCTGAGAAGGGGTTGTAGCTGGTGCTACCATGGGGGTAGTTTCAAGTGGAGTGGGTGTTGTTCCCAGATTAGGCAAAGCCCCAGAAGAAGTCGCGGGAGCCATGACAGCTGCAGGTACATTGTTATAGTAGGAGCTGGCATCAATCCCCGGAGGAGGCGGGGCCAAGCAGAACGTTCCATCAGGAAGCATGTAGTACCCGTAGTACATTGCTGCTGCATTTGCTGTAATGAAATGAAGAGGAAATCATTACATGAGGTTCCTTCCACACATGCTTCAGTTGTGGCACATAAAGGACAAAAACTTACTCTTATTTCATGTGGACCCAACTGCACAATATACACTGATCAGGCACAACGTCAAAACCACATACAGGTGATGTGAATGACATTGATCATCTTGTTACAATGCATTATTCTGCTGTGAAACCTTGAGTCTTGGCATTTACGTATGTGGATGCCTCCTGACAAACACCAGCCATCCATACACCACAGTGGACCAAGTACACCAAACAGCATTCCTTGATGATAGCCCCCTCAGCAAAACAATGTGTGCCTTAGCACACCACAAAAAATTCTCCAATCTAGAAATTCCCCCGGATCCCAATCCATCCAGAGGCACCATCCAAACATACAGAACCCAAACGATCCCCAACAACTGTCCAGGTGCCAGACTCCATGGGACCCTCCCAGAGGAGAGTCGTAGTGAAGTCCAAAATTTCCCTCACGGCATTGGTGCATTTAATTTAGTTGCCTGTTGCAAAAATTTTTGGGGTGAAGACCAAGTGTATCATGCGAAAACCTTCATCTCAGCTAGTTTTGGACGTCATGTCAGATCGCTTACTCTGCCTTAATAGGTCATAGTCTGTGTTCTGTCATATTTAATAGTGTAAGTGTTGTTCCTGTGTCAATCCCCAGTTCAGTTTAATTAAACTGAGGACTACAGAGAAACAGTAGTTTTAATTGATTAAGTTAAATTATAGTGTGGTCATGATAAAGGATGTTTTACAAATTAATTTCAGAGTCTTGTCATGTCAATTTTAACCTCAGGGAAGAACATCAGCGGGTCAGGGAAAAGTGGCCTGCCACCGGAAATGAAAACTGTCAAACCCAGGCTTGTGTGGTGAGCCTATGAATATTAAAATAACCCACATGTGCTCAGTCACAGTGTTGACATTACATTTTCAAGGCAAGGATACGGCAAAGCTTCTTTTAACTGGAAATATACATTTCAGTTCATTTTGTATTTGCATGTGATCTGCCAAGTGAATAAATCAAATCTGAATCATTTGTGCAAATTACATGCTAATGTAGAAGTTCCCTTTAAGATTTCCTCTTCTTTGAATAACTTTTAACTGAGAAGAGTTAAAATGTGTGTAGGTGCATTCAAATTAGCCACATTGGTGTGGTTGTTGTGGACAGATGTGGGGAAGTCCGGTAAAGTGGTGTAGATGTGCTCATTACAAGACTGTGATGGGGATCCTTGTTACTGAAGTTTGCTTTGTGTTGTTTAACATATGTACTATGCTGTCATGTTAATTGTCAAGCTATGTTTTAATACAGTCATTCATTTAAATCAGCAGAGGGATACCTCCGTGGAAAAGGGTCATCTTCCTTATCAGTGGGTTTATATTACAATTATTTATTGAAAAGGCAGAGGAGAAGAAAAGGGGAAGCAATACAGGGCCAGGGACAAAAATAAATGGTCAGTGTCAAAGTGGAGACAGTGTGATATTAACACATTAGTCACTGAGATGGTTGACTTTAACGACACATCCAATTTTCGCAAGTCAGGAAAATGGAAAACCAAAGCTGTAGATTTCATTTATAAACCTGACATGTCTTAGAGATGAGATGAAGACTTACGACATGCAAGTGGAAGGGCAAACAGGAAATTTACTTTAATGATTGGCCAGACAGATCGATGATCAGATCACGACGGATACCGTATTTCAAAGATCGACTTAAACGTTGAAGTCAACTGTTTTTGGAGGTGTTCATATTGTTAATCAATACATACACACACATCATAATGTTGGGCCTTCCTTGCCCTGTATTAATATCATACATTTTAAAAGAAAAATGCTCAAAACAAGAGAAGGCCTAGCATAGCTACATGGATGAGAAGATTAACAGCCCACAGTTTTGAACTCCAACGCATATCAACAGCCACAAGCAACTGGGTCATCCACAGCCAATTTACTGACATCAACAGCTACTTCTGCAGGTCAAAGGCATCTCTGGGATTTATAAATTTCAGTAATGGACAAGTGAACAGTTATGGGTCATCAGGGGTCAATGGACAGGGGTATCAACAGCTGTTAGAGAGGAGAATTAACTTGAATTAACATGACTTCAGCAGCAGTGTGAGGGTGGATATGACTCATCACTGATGGATGCGCAAATGGCCTTCTATACCGTTTCTACAAAAGCCAGGCATTATTTTGAATTAAATGGAGGGGATTTGGTCCATTTCTTTCATTCCTTAAATGTCATTTCCATTCAGTTTAAAAATGTAATCTGAAGGTTAAACACTTCATGTGAAGGAATGATCAAGGCATTACAATTGCAAAAAATTACTTCTGCATCATGTGCTACACTTTAAACTCACTTTTTTAAAGAGCTGACATTTTTGTTTGTATTTATCATTATTTTTATTCGTAAGTGTTATATATCAATTTAATTGACTGCATGGTAGGCATTTGTCAAAATGTATGAGTGCAATACTTGAGTGGGACTATGGTATATGATGGGAATTTTTTAGTTTCTGAAAGCTCCCTTTGATCAACATGCACACTTTCTGACACACTGAAGATGCATTCAAATCAATTATTTGTTGTGTTCTGATCCCTTGCTTGGATATGGTACAGGGCTGCAACTAACGATGACTTTCACTGCTGATTAATCTGTGGATTTTTTCTAAATCAATTGATTGATTACTTGTTTGGTTTATAACATGTCATTTGTTCTCTTGTGTGTTTGTCTACAACCCAAAAATACTCAGTTTACTCTTACAAAAGAGTAAAGTAAGCATAAAGGAGTTTTGACTTCTTTTTAGATTATTCAAGGTGATTAACTTATTATCAATATATTAATTGATTTCATCAATAAAAAACAATCAATTAACTGTTGCTGGTTTAATGCAGTATGTGTTACTTATGTTATCACACCTCAGGCTCTATCAGAGTTTAATCGAAAAGTTGCCCACACCAAGGACGAAGAACTATTTAAGTCTAGTCTGACCCAAAACCCAGCTGGACTAGAAAGTGTGGACCGGGGTGCTGCTTTGGGTCAGATAAGGAGGTCTGGCCTGTCCCAGAACACCTCTGAACTCAATATTACTTTGCTGAAAGTCATTTCAAATGCCTTCACATCAATTATTGACTGTGGTCAGCATTTAAGAGTGGGGAGCTATATTGAACAACGAGAATTGGCAGAACATTCCACGCAGAAAATGGCCCAAAAGGAGGAAGTCAAATGGCAGTTTTCCGTGGTCAACAGCCATCTCAGAACAAAACACAGTTTCAATAACTTCACAGTAGGACAGAAGAACCCTATGTGGCTGAGAAGAAAACAAATGGAAATGAAAAGTATAGGCTGACTGTAAAAGTAGACCAGACCACAAAGTGTGATAAGCACTCTCAGAGTTTTTATATTTCAGATGTGCCGTCTGTTGCTCACAGAGGAAAAGAAAGATCTACACTCACGGTCAGTAGTGTATTCCGCTGGTGTGCTGGATACAGCTTGGTCTGGCGCTTCCTCTGGTGTGGCTGCCATTGCTGCAGTGCCATTTCTCTCCTGCTTGGCTTTTCGTATGAGTGCAGCCAGGGGATGATCTGGGTCCATTACTTTGAGAGGCTACAGAGGAAATAAGGCCAGTATGGTTAAAAACAGTCTGTCATGCCATGATGTTATATGTATGTTATTGTTATTGTTAGATATTATTATAACATATTGTATATATTTCCAGATTGTCTACTTTATTGTTGCATTATTTTGTTGTATATTTTATTTCATTTCATTTTTATTGTCTATTTTACTGTTTATTTATATCTTTATCTTTAGCTCTCGTTTCCACTCATGCTGTATTTATATCCTACTTTGCATGGAGCATCTGGAACAAAAACAATTTCCCAGTGGGGATTAATAAAGTAATCTGATGCTGATTATTTCTTGTGAAGGAATGCTTAAGCAATGGACATCACACTCGATTAAAGGTGACAAAATTATTTCTAGTAATGGTACAACAGATCCACCCAATATTCATAGCTCTCTGAAGTCAGAACCATGAAATGCATTGCAACTGCTGAGCATTACTTTGCATGAAATCAGAAGCCGTTATCTTCCTAAGTGCAGCACTAGAGATACACAGAATTTAGGAGTTAACCCCATGAAAAATGAAATATGAATCGTCAGTAAAAACTTTGAGTAGCTGATCTGAAAAGGAAATCCCTCTTGATGGGAGACAACTGCCAGACATCTTGTTACTAAAAGGAGCTCATTTTATTTCTTTAAAAAGGCGTACTTCCATTCTTGCTGTCGTCAAAGACTAATGGCTGTCCTGCCAAGGCAGATGAAAAGCGCTAAAAAAAAAATTATTAAAAAATACCAGCATGAAGACGGGGAAACAGAATAAAGTCGAGAATGCAATAACAGACATGGGCAGTTTTAACAGGATGAAAATGTAATTCACATGGCTGGCAGTGTTCAGCTAACACTGCACAATATTTTCTTAACATTATAACAAAGGGGGGGTAAAGAAAGCTATTTTCAATTGGAGTCCATTACATGGGCAGCCTATAGTCAAAGGTCCAGAGCTTTCTCCTTGGGGAGGTTTAAGAAAGGGCTGCACAATACATCATCTCAGCCTAGACATCACAGTGTGAGGATGCGCAGTAGTCACATTGCAGGACAAGCAATGCCAAGCAAGGCAAATTAACTCGAACACTTCATGCTACAATGTCTTGTAACAAAAAAAAATATTGATTTTACATGACTAATCTGCAATCTCTCTCTCTCGCACACATGCAGAAAACCTTTAGGCTATATCATCTTAAACATGCAAAACAAGCAAACAAGCTGTTATTTTCTTTAGTCTGAAGGCCTCCATCCTAATTTCCGTGAGAGTTATTATGTGAGCGCACCAAACATGCATTTACATGAATGAGTTGTACACACTTTGACATAACAAAAAAAACTATGTCAGCCAAGTGAGCAGGAGTTTTATACATAGAAGTCATTGAAAACAAACATTGTAATGCTACTTCTACAGGTAAAGCTTCACATTACCTTCACCAGTTCCTCCAGGCGAGAGCATCTTTTAGGGGCAAACAGGCTGGGATGGAGGTAACTGCCATCCCCATCCTCATCTGAATCATCAGAGTGGGAGTCTAAAGCAAGAGACAAAAAAAGAGTACTGAATATATGTATGAACAAATGTTTTATATCAAAATCAATGCAGAACATTAAAGCTTCTTACTGCTTTCTCGTGCTCTGTTCAATCGCTCATGTATAACAGATCTGATATTTCACATTGATTACAGTAAAGTGCAAATTTAACATCCGTGAGAGGACATAACACCTTCGGATTCAGTGAATGCTTTCCATAACTCACCCTGCGTCTGCTCTTGCTTGCTGGAGGAGGCAAGGTTGTATCGACCTTCCTTCATGGCCCGCAGGATGTGTTTGTAATAAGGGTTCAAGTAATGGTCAAAACGGAGAAAGTCGAACTGGGAGTTACCAGACTGCTTAGCTTTCAGGACTATCTCAAACTGTGCCCCCTGCTGACATACAAAATTTGCTGTCCTCTCTATGATGTTGTGGGTCTTGATGGTTGCCGGCTGAAAAGACAAAAAAGTCAAGAAATTAGCCTGAATGTGCTTAAACTGTATTAATGCAGGTTCTTAGTCTGTGATTGATTGTTTGGTTTCTGGGGAGAAAATGTTATCAATGTGTAAAACCTGGAAATATTTGTTATCACTCAAACCAAAAAAAAAAAAATCAACAAAATAGTGAAAAATGAGCATTAGTGAAAGGCATAAAATTGTAACTGCTGTACACCACATTACAATGTTTATGCATGGCTCCTTCCTAACAAGGACATGCGTCCTATTATCTCTGAAGCATTCTTATGCTGGGCACACTCATGTTGGATGTGATGACATTAATTCTTAAAATACACAAGAGGTGGAAATCATTGGAACAAGAAATGGTCCATTATTCATTCATTATTGTTCCCCTTGTGTGATTTCAATGATTTATCATTGTCATTACCATGAGAGTACAGAGAAGTGCAGGCAATCTCCAAAAGAATATACATATCTCATCAGGATGAAAGTCCTAATAAATACTACCTTGGTGCCAGTATCCAACACTAACAGACCATTATTGTGTTCCAAGCTGCCAAGGACTCCATGACATACAAGGGCCTTTTGCACTCAGATTTAAGAACTTATCCATTAGTGAAAAATGGGATGCGTAATACTTATTTTATGTTGACGTGAATTACACAAGCAAAGTGTCCTCCTCCGCCTCACCTACTCTAAAGTCTGAAAGTATAAGGTCCAGTAGACTGCCATTTATTATCTACTGTAAGCAAAGAAAAAGAAGAGTCATCTTGGTCCCAACTTCTGCTCTGCATGCCAATTAATCATGGCGTCATATTCATTCTGATCAGTGACCTTTCTTGCAAATCATCCCACTCTTTGCACATAGTGTATTCTCTGTTGTTACCACTGTCACAAGTAAAGACAAATGTCAATACAATAATTTGGGTCTAATGAAAAAAAAACCCAATAGCAATAAATTGCAATAAGCCAAAGGACGTCCAGGTTAGAGTCTGGCTAGAGACCGTTGATGTCACTCATCCCCCTGCCATCTCCCCATGCTGCCTGTCATTCTCAAACAAAAGGAAAAGGAAAAATCCAATTGGAATAAAGAAAGAATTAAGAAATATGAAATATAAAGGCTAGGCTGAGAATTATTCAGAGAGAAGGGTAAATCCTTAAAAATCTATTGCAGTGATGTTGTGCTCTGGATCTATGCACAAGGGTATTATGGCTGTGGTATGTATACCCAGCACGATAAAGACTGAATATGCACCCAGCCCAACTAAACAATGAAGCCTGTTTTTTTTCTCATGCATAAGAAAGTAGCAGCTGAAGGGGTTGTGGTTGCAGACTTGGCCTGATCCTGAGGGAAGATGGTCTGACAAAAACACCTGATAGAACAAAAGCAACAGCAATACATTTTTAATTTTCCTGTATATTACAGGCGATAAGCCTGTTGGTGTCATTGAATGTTATGTCAATGTGAAGCATTGCCTACATGTTCAGAGGTACATACAATGAATATGTGAGGTAGCAGACGAGTGACAATAACATAAAGATGAAAACACATTTTTTGTCACACAAGGGGAAAGAAGACGTGCAGTTTCACATGGCTAGCACCTTAAAGGTTATCGATTAATCTGTAATCTAGTGACTAAATCAATATTCACAACGAATGTGTGAGGATCGGGGTGGCTTTCCAGCTCTGATAAACATTTTCCTCTGGAAACCCTGTACAGTCAATCATACTGTAGTGTCAGACATTCTACCAAAGTTTAAATGAAATTATTCAGTGAATCATGCAAACAAGAAACAAAAGAAAAAAAGCTAAAAGCAAAATGCTTAAAAAAAAATCCAGGTTGCAGCATCTCAAATTTGACTATTTGTTGTTTTTAGTTTTCTATGACAGTAATTTAAAAAACAATGGTTTTAATCATGCTGTACAAGCCAAACAGGAGACACGAGTTGAAAATTAGCAATAGCTAAAGACTCTGTGCAGCACATCAGTTGTAATGTCCATATTGGAACTATGTTAAACTTCAATGTCACTATCAAATAAATTAAAAAAAAAAAAACTTTAACTTGGACGAACCAAGGAAGTTGGACTTGGGTCGCATTAATGAAGCAAATTTGCCTTCTCGGGTTATACAGGAAGTTACATAAATAGCTGTATCCAATTCAAGTCAGATTCTAAAAAAATCAATCAAATCTATTTAGCCTGAACTAAGTCTCATTTGACCAGGTAACCTATCAAAACCCTTAAAACCTGTAATCATCGTGACAATGTTATTTTTTAACTTCCATATTGCTCAATTATTTTGCATGCAGACAGGCTAAATCTATCCCGCTTAGGGTGACCATCGTATCTATCTCCTGCTTGATATAGATCTGACAGTCAAAAAAAACTTTTAAAAAAACACAGAAAGAAGAAAAGCAGAAATGCAAAGCAGTTTCCATAACCAATTTGGTAGATAACTGCAAGTTTATGTACAGATGTCATTTTTAGAATCTTCACATTGCACTTCTCACCAAACATTTTGTGTCACTGAATGATTTCATTTTTCTTTTTAGATATATTTTTTTTATATTGGATTACACTGTTGTCTACAGATGTTCCTGTTGTTGCCTAAACTCACTGTACATTTCCATGTTTATATGTAGTGTTTATATCCTGTGAATAAGAACACAAGCCAGTTAAATTTCATACACACCAATTCCACATCAGGAGGGATAGTGAGCCCTGGGGGTGCGACGAATGGTTCCTCACTCTCCTCGGGCTCTGCCTCTTCTGAGCATGTGAAGAGATATGGGGACAAAGATAATGAGATTAATTCTTAGTCATTTGTGACTAAAAGTTAATATAGCCCTCTGGATATATACTCAACTGAGCAGTGACTTGAGAGGAATTTTGAGTTCCTAAATTATTTTAAAAATGTGTGAATGGCATGTCCTCCACCACTTAATCAGCTATACGAATATATCATCTGCACTTGCTAAAAATGTCTAGGTCAGGTGGAAGCTACGCTGATATTTTTACCATTGTAATGTAGGGAATTTGCACAGTACCTTAATTAAAGACATAGCTTTTATGATGAGAAAACATCAGCTGGCGTGTCGTGTATGATGTGCCATGGGTGCAGTTTTGAAATAGGCTTTTGGCAGAATCTGACAGCCACACAATGTCTGTGTATTCACTCCATCCTATGTCCCACCTCAACTTGAATTTAGTAATCATATAATAGCCTTCAAAACAGTGCCCCAAAACTAAAAGAAGACATGCTCTTCATCATCACTTCAGTTATATAACAGGATTATTATCATGGTTGATGAGGATATATTTAGATAATGCTGCTAATTCTAAAGTGGCGTATTATGTAAAACTCAGTGGTTATCACGCATTAAAAAGAATGTACGCCCACTTTTTAAAAGGCATTCCAACCGCATTCCCACTTATGCTGTGACCAAGTAACAACCGTTTTGCTGCAGCCACACATTGACTCAGCAGCTCTGTACAGAGATACAAGACGACAATCTGCTTACACAGCTGAACAGGACAGTATACCAAACTAGGTAAAAATATGTAAAGAATTCAGTTACTTCAGTGAAGGTGAAGTTGGTAAATTTAAAATTCAGCGAAAAGATGTGCTTCGCATTCAAATTAAGTTTTTTTTATTTTGACAGGATATGAAATTATTGGGTGAATTGTGAACATGACCGGTTGACAATAATTGTGCGGTTTAAGAGAAAGGTTAATTAACACCTACATTTGTCTTGTTTAGACAGATAACAAATGATGCTGCAATTAACCTTCACAACTTTCACACAGGATCTAACAATAGATACAATGACTAATGGCTGACCGTCAGCCCAAAGACTCTCTTTGATTCTTAAATCTACATTGTGACGGTTCAGGGATTTTTCATGATATTGCATTTGTGCTAATGTCAAAGAGTATAACCACAGTAACGGAAAAACCTAAGAGTGAGAAATCAGCTCACAATGTTTATGTCCAGTGTCACATGACCTTGATCGATGTATTCCCAAAAGACTAATTCTGCTGGGCTCTAGAGCTTCAGTGGATGTATTCTCACTGTCAGCTCTACTATCTCTCCAGAGAGAGGCATCTTGTCTGCTTAACTGTCAGGCCAAAAGGGACAAAGTGCTTCCAGCTATCTCAACATCAAATATTCAAAGTGGTGAGTGTGTGTATGTGTGTGTGTGTGTGTGTGCGTGTGTGTGTGTTCGTCTGATGTGGATGCATGAGAACCAAAATTGCTGCTGGGTGTTCACACATGATAAACAGTCTAAATGTAGTACCGACTTACAAATGGAGCTATATTTTGAAAATCTAAAATATGGAACAGTGACAAAAATTGCGCAACATCTATCTATGTGCAAATCAAGGAATCACTGTCACTTTAGTGACCACTGTCTATCTGTTTCTGTGTGTTATTCGCATGTCATCAGAACTGTTCATCTGGTCTATTTCTCATTTGGCACATTTGTTGCTGGGGACCAAAGGACATGCAGTGGTGAATTTGGTCAATTTTCGACATGCGACACAGTCAATACAAAAAAATGCTGAAGAAACAGTGAGTACTGGTCTTTAACATTTACATCACAATTTGATTACCTTAAATAATCAACCAAAAGTTAAAAAGGGTGTATCGTAGTCTGTAGGAAACACATTATAGTATATATAAGTAATGTAGAAGTAGAGAGTAAGCCAGACTTGTTTCATTAACATAAAGTGTTTTGCTTTCCTGGTTTAGTTACATCCTACACAAAGAATATGTGTGTGTGAATATATCAAAGTAAGCAACCAACTCCATATGTATGTGAGTGTGACTACTATCTGAGTCACTAAACAAATTTGTGAGTGATGCGAGTTCTCACCGGCTTCCCTGTTAGCATCCTCCTCCTCTGTGGGCTGAGAGGGGTCATAGTAATCAGCGCTGTATTTGAAAGCCACTGCATTGTAGGTGCCTTCATCTGCCAGAGCCTCGCTCAGGCGTTTGTACTCCTCCTCTGAGGAAATAAAAACACAAACAAAAAAACATGAAAGAAGAATAATGTACCAGACTTACCAGAATTGATCAGATTGCACAATAGACTTGTCTTCCACTATTCATACAAAGAACCACCTGTTGAGAATACCTTATCAGTTAGTTTAGTGTATCTGAGGTATTAGCAAGAAAGAAAGTGCAGGGAGACAGTCCAGAAGGAAGTTCTATTTGCCCAAACATCAATAAAGCAATGAATCAATGCTAGACTAAATGTGACCTAAAAATCACTTCTGCAAATCACACCTGACTACAGAGGTCGTTGAGCTCAGATTTGAAGGAAAAGCCTTGTAAGTGCGTCACATCAAGTTCGGATCACATTCCCACAACAACTGAACCACAACTGTAGTCGACAGCATCAAGACCACTTCCTCTGAAAGGGTTCCTGAGTAGTTGATTTGGTCTGCAGCGTACTGCTGGATTCATACCTACCTCAACAAATGCTGCCAAGAGGCAAAACGTACCAGAGACCCATTTAACCAGACTTAACAAAACAGGTTTACTCGAGTTTACTTTCAAATGTGATACACAGTATTGTATTTCATAACAACAAATTACTTGATATGGTTTGATATGGTAATCAAGGAGACCAACAGATATTGGGAGGTGATATATATTTGCAGCAAAAATAAAAATCTTAGCCTTCAAATTTACAATTTTCGCTACTTCATACCTCCACTTCACTACACTTATTTGAGAACTTTAGTTAACAATTCAATGCAGATTCATATTATTTGATGTTTATAGGCTATCACTTGTGATGCATATCAGATAGTGTTGTGTGCAGAACATGCATCATGCTGCATCAAAGCCAAAGTAATGCATATTCAAAATTATTTCATCAGCAATTAGACACACAAAAAACCAGATACTGACAAGTGGGAAAATGCTGATTATCTCCCCTTGATATTCAACAACGCTTATATTTGGTCTGACCCTCGTTAACTAAATCAAATACATTAAATTGTTAATTTGCATTTATATGGTGAGATGTACAATAATATTCTCTTAAAATAACTGATGATAGTTATTATAACAAGAAATAATACTGTTATTGATGCCATGACTCTATTCTCAATGATGGGATGTCCATGTACTGCTCAAAAGAAAAGAAAGAATGAGAACATACTTACTGGCTGCTAGACACATGCTTACTTGGCCCCAGACACCAACCTCTTTCTATTTAAATTCATGGCGAACGATATCTTTATTAAAGAAGCAAGGACAAAATTCCCACTAAAACTATCAATATTTCTAATGCCTTCCTGCTGTCCCTACAGTGGACAGATGGGTAATAGTCTCCGTGAATGGGGTCAGGCCTCCAAATTCAAGGGCAAAGCGGCCTGGGGGATGAACCTTCTGCAGTGAGTGTGCAAGTGTGTGTGCGTGACACAAATCATTAGCTGACTCATTCTGTCCTGTCAGTTTGGGCATAAGACACCATCTTTCACTTAAAACGGTGGCTTATTAATTCAATTACAGTCATTAACTCTGTCTTTCAGAAGGGTGCTTTGTCATCAAAACAGCCTGTTTCATTATAATGTAAAAAGGAGTGAGATGCAAGTATCCTACTCTTGAAAGTTATTTCCATGGAAATGGAAGCTGAATGTACCTACTCTGCTCAGTTTCATCCTGGAAAATGAAAGTTTTTGTTAAGAAGCCTTGTTTAAATAACATAATAGTGTTAGTCTGTGGGAGAAGTGATGATACAAGCCTGAGGTTAAAAAGTTTTGCAACCAATAATTCAAACACTGACTGCTAGAGAGGGAAATTAACACTTTAACTCTAAAACAGCATGATGACACTGACCAGGTACATTAGTTAGCAACATATACCAGTACCACAAATACCACTGAAAAAACACAGATATGTTGCAGCAATCTAACAAACCATAGGGCACATTCTTGTAGGTATCACTATTCCATTTCTGCAGCTAGGGGTTCTCTATATCAAAGCAATGGAAACTAAAGACTTAGTTTGATGACATCATAACGTAGCATGGGATCATGGGAGTTGTAGTTGCCAATGCTAAACAACCATCAGACAAGACTGGGGTAGAAATGTTCGCGGACAAGACGGTGCATCAAAGTTGTATTCATGTTAACTTAAGTCTTGATCGTCGACCTTCTCCCTCACCCTCTCATATATCATCTGATGATGTTTCCCCAGAAGTCATGGTGACAGACCAACAAGAAGCACACCATCACCTTTAATAAAATGTTGACTCCTCTTGATACTAACATTGTTGGAAACACTGAGGATAATGTAAGTATATAACTCAACAAAGTGGATGCTCATGTGATTAGGTGGTGACAGCAATTTCTACATCGGTGTGCCATTTGTGTGTGTGCCCACCTTGTCTTGCTTCCTCTTCCAGCAGGTCAGTGTGCAGAGCCAGGTACCTCTCCTCATCACATAGCGCCTCAATCCTGTCCTCTTCCTCCGATAGCTGGTAGGATGTATTCCACGATCCGCTGTCATACTCTGAAAGGTCATGTAAGTGACCACGCCCATCGTATCTGTTGGATGAAAAAAGGATTAGAGAGAAGGAAGTCCACAAAGACTTTTATACACAACATGGACCTACTTACCAAGGTAGGGGGGACCTAAAACCCACAATTTACAACAACAAAAATGCTCTACCTCTGCAAGTCTGTCAAGAGGGAGTTTACTTGTAAAAGCTAGTTCAGAAATGTTTTCAAAGTTCAGACAACAATAAATCCTTAATTAAGTCCTTGGGCTTAATTGTTGATAGTGCTTAAAGGATGCCTAGCAAGCTTTCTGCTGCTATTTTCTTCCTGTACAAGTCTTACAAACCAACAACCCTACATCAAAAGAAAATGACAAAGGAAAAACAAAACATAAAAAGCAACTCGCCTCTTACCTTACAGGGTTCAATCCCCCCCTGTAACACTCATCATTACTTCTACATCTGCAAAGAAAGTTACATTCACACAAACCCGAGCACATAAATACCTATCCGTAAGAACTCAAATGGACGACATTTTCCAGGGTTCGTCCCTCTACGCCACCTCTCAGTTGCAGTTTTCTTCATGAAGACAAAGAAATGGGGGTGCTGTGGTTGGCATTCGGGGTTTGGCAGGACCCCTTAGCCTAACTTGCTGGGGAAAGAACTGTGTTATGTGATAAAGACACACATACAAAGGCTGTACAAATGGAACACAAGTTGGGCCACTGCAGATCAAGGTGATTCAACAGAATAAATCCACTAAATTATTTCACTGTGTGCATGGAGTGGCAATACACACTACCACCACACACAGCAACATTCTGCAGAAAGGCCTTATTTTGGTCAAAACATATTTCACATAGACGTTGCGATATTTTTGAATCACCTTCACTGTAGTGACTTTAGTCTTGGTTAGAATTTGCTCTGGCCTTGTGGATATTCGCACAGCAATATCAAAGTCCAGGTCACTTGCTTTGTGTACACATTGTTTTTTTTTGTTTTTTGTTGTTTTTTTTAGCCAAAACTCAGTCAGAAAAGGACAGAAAGCATGAAACATCTTCTGTGTCATACTTTATTTTGACCACCATTTGATCCATTTATAAAATTTGCCTGGAGTTAGAGTTTTCAGAGGAAATTCTTCCAACATGCCAAGACGCAAAACCTACCAAAAAGCTAGCTTATGTGGTCTAGACGGAGATCAAATTTAGATATCTTTGTATCTCATTCCAATATAAACCCTGTTGACAGTTCAGACGGTGCACAGTACAAACTAATGCAGTCAAATCCAACATTTCTGTAATAATTCATATTATCGTGAAGGTTATGACGCTTCTGAATGGTTTCAACTGATTTGCAGGGGCTTTAGTTATATACTGACTCACCCCATTTGTGTCAATGTTGTATTTCACTACAGTAATTTTTAGCTGCTGTGCCTCATAACTTGGCAACTTAATGACTTCTCGTGGTTCAGCATCACGGCTAACGTTAGCAAAGACTGGCAGGTAGTTGCATCTTCGCATGTCACTCTAGAAACTTCAAATACCATTTTTTTTATCAGTTCAGGACATCCAAAAACATGTTAGCGGGCATGAAATAATACAATCGTGGTCAGTTGCTGGTATTTCCAAGCTTCTGCAAGACAATATCCAAGTGGTCCCTTGAATTTTTCAAACAGGCTAACGGACAGCACAGATGGTTAGCATAACGGTTCGGTCTAAGTTTGTTCAACCGACCTATCAATCATGATGCTCTTGTCCCCCATCCATGGGATAAGATGTTTTCCCTGTTCGTGGTAAAGAGCCTTTTCGTCGTCTGGAAACAGTTTGCAGGCATAGCCGAACACCAAGAGGTCGGCATATTTATCACTGTCGCTCACATCCTTCTTCACCGGTTTGTTTTTGTGGTCTTTCTTCGCCGCTCCGCGACGATACATCTCCGCGTTACTCGTGAAGACAACTTAACGTGCAAGACAAAATAGTAATGACGACACGGTGAGGGTTTTCTGGTAACCAAATAGCTTGCATGTGGTCAAAATGTTAGGAAATCCTTGATATTTTAGCCCAAAACAAAATACTACGTGCCCTCGGTCGCCATGTTTGAAAGCAGGTAAATGCAGACTGTGTATCTGGTCCGCACTTACGACAATTTGTTTGGGGGTTATTAAAACATAAGAACACACTCATAAATTCATATATAATTTTGAAGCGTATTTCGTTAAAAATATATGTTTATGATCCTTTTTCTCAAGTATCTGTATGTGTTTTTTTTTTTTTTTACATTTGTCGAATGTGCTTTTGTTAAATGAAACTCACTGTTACAGCGGAGCTGAACTGATAACTCTACAGGGCCTACAGTACAAGGTTACTTCTAATTTTGAGTTGCGTGAGCAGCGCATGAGTGAAAGGCAATAGTATTAGTATACTTAAGTAAATATTCCAATGTCCAATCTTTACCCGAGGTAGAGAAAAAATTTGTAGTTGGAGCTGAAGTATAAAGTGCTCCATAAATTAAAGGAAAAAAAGCTTTGAATTTAAGTTAGTGAACTAGCTGCCAAAACTTGGCAATTTGTATTTTAAACTAGCTGTGCAGTGATTAAAAATATTCACTTGCAGGTATTAGTATGTATATTGTTTTGCATGATTTAACCAGTTTACTACAAATCACTTAGCCTAATACTGCTGACCATGTTCACAATGCTCAGTTGTTTAATATTTTTAAATACTGATTCTTCCAAATAGGATGGGCAACAGGTATAACGTGGTGTAGTTTGTAGTAATGATGCCCCGTTAGCATTTTTGCTCATATCACTTTTTTAAAAAAATGTATTGGCTTTAGGTTAAATGCCTGAAATAAGGTCTGTGACAAGGTCTATGGCATAAAATATATTAAACAATAATTTAGGGTCTTAAAAAGAAGTGGCTAAAAAGAAGTGGCTAGATGAGACAACAGAGGTTGTCAGGGAGTTTAAACATCATCATGCATTATCTACTCACTGGTCCGTCTTTACAGGCAGACTTTAGTTAAAAACTATTCCAACTTTAACTTTACAACTTGTGGTTTGATCAATGAACAGAAAACGTGTGTAGTAACTATGAGGAAAGACACTTAGTGGTGGTGACGTTGAAGACATTCAGGAGCATTGTTGTCTTTTTCTTTGCCTAATATTAGCATTAGCAAATTAATTTATGCTTACAAAATCACAAAAGTGATGGTGTCTTGTTGAACAAAACATGTAAGTATCATAAACCAATTTTTGTCACAGAATTTGTTTTCAGCGATATTCCAAAATCCAATTCAAAAATCCTACAGGCTTTTTGTTGAGGGAACCAGGGCAATACTAACTTCTGGGTTAGCATTCAAAAGTAATTCATTGCTACACTAGTCTACTGGAGAAGGATTTTGGTCATTCCTGAAAGTGTAGGTCTTGTAGGCAAGAAATTTCATTTTCATGGAGGAGGTAGAATTAATTATTTCTCACAACATAACCCATACAGAAAGTAGTGTTGCCATTAGATTAAGTGCAATGAATGCTAATAAAATCTAGCTTCCAATAGCCTAAGGATGTGGACTGTTTCATGTGCAGTAGGCCTATATGCTGTAAACAGATACACATGAACTTGTTGGATGGTTGAACTGACTAAACATGTTTTCTTAAGTTCAGATAACTAATATGGGTCATACTGTCTAATTGTAACTTGATGTGAAAAATTGGACCGCCTTGGTTGCCTGTATAAGCCTTTGGACTATTTGTTTAAGTTGTTTAATGCTGCTGGACTGTGGATTTCTTTGTGAAGAGCTTGGGTCAGATTTTCCGCAGTTGTCCAAAGGATGTGACTCGTTCTTGAATGCCTCACCTCAGTGCCTCTCTCCACTCTGCTAACAGAGATCAACAGCAGTTGCTAACAAGTCTGCTCACATAAACAATGGGCTTCCAACACAGCACAGAAGTTCCACGGAGCCCCTTCGAAGCAGTAGTACAAATTAGTATAAGTCGAAACTGAAGTTTATGGACTCTATTAAGGATGCACAATTCATCAAAATATCATTTAAACAAAAAAAAAAAAAAAAATCATCATAATGTGCCCGAATGCAATATATGCATCACAGGAGCTACTTTTTTTTGATAATTGTTTGTGTCACATCACACCATTTGAAAATGAATCACTGTGGTACTGCAGAGATGCCCTCACTTACAACTCTTTCTCTCTAGATGCAAGAAAACATTTGTTTGGTACAAATCCCAACAAAATGTCACATTATCATATTTGTCACCTTTGTTTGTGAAAATTACCATGTTTATGCAAAAATGATTATCACCCCGAAATGGTAAATCATACCACACTTGCAATATTGCCAAAAATAACCTCAGTATGATTGTTTTACCATAACTTACAGCTCTAAAGGCCATGTTTAAAAAAATCATCCATTCATGAAAACATCCTTGTGTTTTTTTGTCTTTTTATTATTATTATTATTATTATTATTATTATTATTATTATTATTATTATTATTATTCAGGCAGCATTGTTGGTTGGGTATTCATCAGGCAGCATTGTTGGTTGGGTATTCATCACCATGCAGAAACTTGAAATATGCCTGAGTGTGGTACTTTGGTAATATCTACTTCTCGTTATCCAAATGTAATAAGGTGTAAAACATGACAATTATTCTTTCCTTGACTCTTGATAATGGTGATAGCCCTGCTGTTGAGGCAAAGTTCATGTATCTAGATTGCCTAACAAATACATGGTGATGGACAAGACACAGATAATAGGGAAGTCTGTCTGGAATCATAAAGAGTACTCTTCCATCCAGAGTTATGGAGATTATTTCAGCATTTGGAGGGAGAAAAGATATGGGTGGAAAGAAATTTGATGGAGCAGTGAAGAGAGGGCTAATCAGCATGAACTGGTACTTGAAAAGCAGCAATGGGACCAAGTGCGATCTATAATTTTCAGAGGAGTAGATTTTATAAAACCTAACATTGAAATGTGATTTGCAGCAGAGCCGGACAGGGAAAAAGATGATTTATTTAGGCTTTGATTTGGTTCTGTATCTGACTTTGGAGTAGACCATCAAGTTTCATTTCCAGTTATATTCTTGGACAGGTAAACTATGATCAGTCGTGGAAAACATTTTAAAGCCTTCCCAGTTCTATTCATGTCCCTTTCAAGCATGCCTCTGTTAGAATAATTTCTTACACAAATCTGGCGGGACAGATGGTGGAATTGAAGCAGCCAATGTCTATTGTTTTCTCTGATGAATGCAATGCTGGCAAATATATATTTGGGAAGACAGGAGCCTGTTTCTCAATAGGATTTTGATGGACTCCCCATTTGGGACATGCATCATTCATTTTTCACTTTTTATTTATTCATAAAATACTTTTAGCAGCAGCAGCAGCAGCTCCCCATGTGGGTATCAAGCCTACATTCAGTAGCTGACCTGCACAGCCAGGGGAGGGATGTGAAGGGTGAGAGGTCTGAGTGAGTGGTCACATGAATGCTTCACACTTATTAGAGGTGAGGGTAGAGCATACTATATTCTAAAACACTTAAGAACAATTAAAAGTGAGGTTAGTAAGGTTGGAGAAACCAGCAAAAGCAAGTTAAATTTTGAAAAGTACCCATCTTAAAAAAAAATCCCAACCCCTCTCCTCAGGCCAAGAGGGCTCGAGAGCCACTCCTTGAAAACAAATTGACACACGCCGCCTGATTACACTGACGTTGACTCTCCCATAGCTCTTGCTAGCTAGCTCAGAGATGTGTGTTGGCAGCTAGTATGCTACGTTCAATGAGTTCTCTTAGCTTTTTAAGTCTACTGGATGCAGCAATCGTATACACACAAGCGAAATAGCTGTCATAAATGTTCCACAGTCAACAGAGAAGGCTACCAAGCTCAGCAGTTAGTCGTTACAGCTGTACTGTAGATGTGTGCTTTGTGCTAACGTGCTCAATGAAGCTGCTGTTACCCGAGCGTCGCAGCTCGTCGTCTCAGGGGCAGCACTGCACTTAAGGAGTGTGTTTCTGCTGCAGCGGGTCTGTTCTTCAGCTCAGGGGCTTTGTGCTTTGTGCAATTCTTTTAGCTGCTACACGACAGTCCTCCACCACTGCTGCAAAACACTTGTTCTTTGACTCAGGTTCTTTGACTTGTGTGCTTTGTGCTCCCAACCGAGCCGCTGAATGACCGACTCGGGGGCTGTGCACTGTGAGCGCAGCACATTGTTGCCATCGCTAACCATATCCAAAATATCTTGTATCTCAGTTGCAGATAGGAACATTACCATTAATAACATTACCATGATGATCTTCAACAAAAAAACTTGCTAGTCACTGCTGTCAAGCTAGCATGTTAATAACTGGACATTCTGACTATACTTTCTCTGCCATTCTTGTGTGAAAAGATTGCTAATAGCTTTAGCAATATATCCACTTATTCTTGTTGAGGACTGCATTCAGGGCTTAACAGAGGCCTGCGACAGACAGACAGAGCATTAGATTTATTGAATGCTGCCAGAACGTTAAGATATTTTCTACAAATATAATAAATAGGCTTCCAGAATAACTTATCAACATCAACCTTTAATCATTGTTGAGTAAATTATGAACATTACAAGGTAAATGTATTAGCATCATTTTTAAAAACTGCACAGAAAACTTTTTAATGTGCGGTAGAATGGCATTTAGCTAGGAATGACCCTCAGAGACTTTTATTACAGACACTCAAAAACTGCTTTGAAATCAGAAAAAAAAAATCTGCAATTATTAATTGACTATCAATTTGTCTCACTCTCTATTCTGGTCTGTTGTCTAAGTGACTGCGAAGTGCACTTACACTCAAGGTGAACGGAGTGCAGTTGTCTGAGCAGAGTGGCAATTCTCCTGAGCTTGTAACCGGAGTGCTCCGCAGCATACTAAGTGTCCCACATGTTAAAGTGAAGATACCTTCATAAAGACTCTGATTTGTTGTCGTAACGCTTGAAAAAGCATATCAAAAAAGACACTCCTGGTCGACTGAGTCATGCATTCTACTTGTCTAGGCCAACACCCCACATCACATTTTCACACTCGGTGTGTGTATACATAATGAAACTTGTGGGAGGGAGAGCAGCTGAATTATTTTCTTTTCGGTTGGAGAACCACTTTAACATGCAGGGAGTTGATATCATTAATGACATCACCCAAATTACTGGCATTTCAGCAGTTTAAAAAGAGTTCCGGGTTGTCTGTTTTTATAAATGTAAACTGCATGGTTGCCCTATTCCTTCCAATTGGGATAATCCAAAAAGCCCTAAATCCTGACCTGCTTTGAAGGAGTTTTAGTCCTACAAAAGACTTGAACATAAAAAAGTGATTTCTCAAGTAGCATCAAAGACAACACACTTGATAATAATGGCAAATTCAGCCAAATGTAGCAAAAACAATTTGACTGTGTGATACCGATCAGACATTTTTACTTCACATGGCATTGCACCATGTGCTGAATATATTACAGGAAAAGTACTGATTTTGTAATTAGTATGGATGTGGGTGAGAAACACTCTATATAAGTGCACAGAAACAATAGTTCCATTTAATGTCAAATTATGCATTATAAAAATCTGAGTGGCTCATTAAACCTAATGAAATACACAGCTGAGTTAGTGCACTACAGTCCCATAAAGGAGATGGAGCTGGTTGGCTTTGTAGCCCTTGCCACAATGCTTTTATCTCCGTCCGCTCTATTATTTACCACCCCCGACTGTGTTTTGTTAAAATGTGTCCATAGGTTCAGACGAGCACACTCGTGAAAGCAGAGGGTGAAACGAGAGGGAGTGGAATCATAAAGTATTCAAACAATGGTCTGATACTGGAAACAGTTGTGTGTCTTGTGAGGATACAAAATGGATCGTCAGCCCAGTCACCAGAGTAAAAAGTAGGCAGTTATTGCTTGTGCAAACCACTGATAAATGTCACGTTCGCATTACATGCTTGCGGCGTGACTGGAGGGGGATGGTGGTGGAGGTACGAGTGAAAAAAGGCTGCCAAGCCAGTGACCCAAGTTCAAGGCTATGTTTCAACATTCATAAGTGTGAAGCACATGTAAAACGACATGGGTTACTTACTGAACGCTCTTTAATAACAGTGATTGAACCAAGTGGTTTTCTCACCAGTGTAACTAGAACATAACATACATAATAAAAAGTTAATGTTGTGGCTCGCTACTGTGACATGGTTCCAACTGTACACTGATATGCAAGATTCAAAGACGGTCCACGGTAAGAAAGTTGAATTTTGAGTCTCATTCCCAACTTGTGCTGTCACTGCTGACACTGGGATTGTAGTTCGGGTCTGCCGCCATCCCGACGTGTCAGTATTTGGCAGGTTTTGGGATGAGGCTCAAAAGTCAACTTTCTTGCAAGGCATACCTTCAGCTTGTGGACTATCATGAAACAGAATAAAAGACTTCAGATGGAGCAGGAGCTGAGAAAGGCCTTTCATGTATAAACAAAAGACCTGCCTATTTTTTCACAGTAACAAAAAAAGAAGAACATCTCAAGTTTAGAAGTCACTAATATGCTGTAATTAGATGTACATATTTAGCTGATTAAAAGTGTACTCAAACCATGTGGTAACACAAATGTGCCCCAATTGCCACTGGTGATGCATATTTTATGTGTGGTTCATGCTGGCTCGCTACGCAGGTCAGGCTTCCCTCACAAACATTGTAATAACCCATTCTTAATCACTAGCTGGTAATTAAATGCCTTGACGAGCTGTAGTCATCGATGGCCAGCAAGCCAATGTGTGAGAGAGCCATTTGGAAACTGCAAGACAGGTGTTAAGCTCCACAACAAAGCACCCTTGCACTTTATCTGGATAATTTATGTCTCTCTCCCTCCTCCTTCCCTCTTCCTTCGCACTTGTATCACTAAGTGTGGGCTATGTGTGAAGGAGGCCGGATGTGAGCGACTCAGTCTTCAGGGCCTGAATACAAATTTTTTTTTTTTTTTACTAATTTGGCAGCAGGAGAATTGCATGTTTTCATAACATTTTGGTTACGTGTTATTGGCACGGTGCGAATCACGTCCACTGCTCCTGGGTTCTCCTCTCTCCCTGCCTACCTTTACTAATCTCAACTAAATTAAAACAAGCAGGGCATTTTCACTGTCTGAGCCTTGCAGTAAATTTGGACATTACATTTTCAGTGATTTATTACATTGTTTGCCAGAGTGCTTTCAGGTTCCATATTTATTTATTGGTTTATTTAGCAAGGAGAGTGCACATTAATAAACCTTGCTGTAAATGCTCCAAAGCTAGCCGGCCTAAAATAGAATATATGATAAACATTTAAAAAGATATCTGAATAGTTTAAACACAAGCAGAGCAATAATAAAACTAGATCATTATAGTAAGTAGAAATATTTAAACAGTAGTATAAATATCTTAAAGGATTTTGTGCAATGCTGACTAGTAATGTTAAATACCCTTTAAATGTCAGTATACAGACATAAAAAGCTACCCACACATAAGTACCATTGAAATTAAAGCCAAGTACAGAGAAAGGAGACCAGTCACCAGAGTGAAATGTTGCCATTGTACACTACTGTAAAACATGGACATGTTAAATGTGGACATTTCAGGACAAGTTTGCCCTGCAAGAGGAAAATGTAGTCATTATCTTCTCACCCCCATGTCGATGGTTGGGTGAAATTTTTCAGTCCACAAACCTTTTCTGGAGCTTCACCGAGAACCACATTGTAGTGTAGCTAAAGGCATCTGAAGAGGGTGCACGAGCTCGACCATGTGTCGAGATTGTATGAATTGGTTTTAAATCAATCTTAGGGACTTGGATTATGCCAGACAAATTGTTCTTTTTTTTTTTTTATTTTTTTTTTTTAACATTTTAAAACAGGTCCCCATCCACTTCAGCTGTTTAGGAGAAGGTTGCAACACCGTTTTGCTGTAATGCTCCAGAAATGTTTTGGTGGACTACGAAACTTCTCTTGACTTTCCGCTTTTCCAGCATTGGAGTGAATAGATACGAAGGTATCGTATCCATCGCAAATTGTTGTCACAACATACAGTTGGAAAAGATGAACGCAAAGGAAAATAAAGTTGCAAAATAATGAAATGTTGGTTTTTTCTTAATTTTTTGCTTCTCAAACACACACATACACACATACACACACACCAATGTCAGAAAGCTATGTATAGCCCTATATATACAATCATAAGCTCACCACCTCAACATTTACACTACGCTGCAGGTGCTTCCTGTCTGAGGATCTTGCACACCCTGATATCTTCTACTGTTTACTTTTGCAGGCCAATGTATTATTCAGATAAAGTGGGGATCTTAAACCACTTAAGATTCCAACATCTACTCTTAAGTACTGGTAAATAAAAGTAATTCACTCCATTTTTTTTTCCTCGTTAAACCCTGTGGTAAAGTAAGAAGCTATTATGGCGAGGTTTGAGGATCCAGCCAAGTGCCTCTCCTTTATAGCCAGTCTACAGAGCCTCAGTAACAAGGCTTTGCAGTGAAATCCATGTGGAGACCTGGGAATAAAGAAAGCCTTTAACAATTCTCTTTACAGATCTTTATACTTCTTAAATGACTGAGTTGAAGGATCACTGTAGTGGACTTTTTTTTTCTTAATCACCTATCATCTGTGTAGTGTATTTCTTAACGAAAAAGAAAAAGAACATGGATCAGATACAGAACCCTTTCTTTGACTATTACATTTGTCAATTTTATCATTAAGCAACAGCTGTCTCACAGTAACATTAGTTTGAAAAGAAGACTTTCTGCATGATCTAAGTAGTGGATTAAGAAAAAAAAAAGTTTAACCATTAATTCTTCTGAATGATATGTCTAACATTGTACAACCTAATAGGGAAGATGCCTCTTAGAATTAGAGTATTAGCCCACAGCAACAACTAGAAGAATCTGTTCAGCCTGTTCTTTGATCTTCCTGAATAGTTGTCTGAGAGGATTAAACTGTCATATTAGATAGATTCCCCTCTGTGGAGAGCAATATAAATCTTCAAGTTCCCAACAGTCAGATCCATAACCTTTTGTATCGAGCCACGGCTGTATGGCGGCATGAATGAAAATGCAAATCTCTCCACATTTAGACACTTTGTTTTTGCTTGTTATGCTTGGCACAGCACGTCAAAATTCACTCGGGTAAAAACGAAAGGAAAAAAAAAAATCTAAAGCCTCGCATAAAAAGGTTGTGTACGTATAAATTCAAACCATTGTCGCAGTGTTGTGCATCCAGCAGGGTGTTGAACAAATTCTTATGACTACGCATGGATTGTTCCACTCATACGATGAGCGGTGGAAGCCCAGTCAGCTCTTCTTTATCTTGTCATGTCAGGCGCAGCTGTTAGAAGTGACCTTTTGGCCCTCGTTATCCCCTCTTCATGCAGTGTTATTACTCATCCAGAGGAGAGCGGACGTGTCTCATGTGCTCGTCATGTCAAGGTTCATGCAATCAATCCAGGTGATCCCCTCCATGAGTGACAGGACGGACAAGACATGTGCCAACAAGGACAAATGTCTTGCCGCTGCAGCTGTCGCTTTTATTTAGGAGCCTGAAAAGTCAGGTTCGATTGTACCGCGGAGGCAAGTGGATTTATTGGGATTAGTCGGAGGCTTAATGGGACCCCTGGGCTCTTATCATTATTTCACATGGAGCCAACCCTTCCAGGTGGGGTTAAACAAAGTATGAAATTAATTTATGAATATTTATGGCCCGCTCAAATGAGGCCTCGCTAATCCATCAGAAATTTTTTGGTGAGAATGATGTAGTTAGATGTAGATATTTTGAGCACCTTTAGGGCTGTTTGTCTGCTTTGCTCACAATATCTGAGCGATTAATGCTGTGATTAAGTCTTACCGAAGTCAGATTTTTTGCTTTTATTAACCACTAAGGTGCAGTCGTCAAGGTGTTTACGACCCCTTTTCAAGGGGGACGCAGGAACACATAGAAATTTGAGCCAGCGTGTGCAGACGCTTGATGACATGAAAACCATGGAAAGATGAGAAGATTGATAGAGAGGATGAGTCAACATCTCTCAGCTTAGCTCCGTGTGTAATGTTTTCCTGTGTTTATAAAGCAAATCCAATCCCCCATATACACATACCTCCAGAAATACTGTTCAGCCGTCTGGCTGCAGCCATGAAACTGGCATGAGTCTTCAGGGATGAGTAATGGTTGGATAGATGTGAATTAGGTCATCATCCAGCCAAGAGAGCCTTGCTTTAATGTGTTCTGTCAGCCTGTTCTCACTTTAAATATGCCTTAAATACTGCAGCCTGGTCAGTGACCCTACGCTCCTAAGTTTGATGCGTTCCCCCTCAGGCCTCACTTCCTGAGTCAGGGGGTGATGGCGGTGGTCATTTACAGGACTGTCCCTAAAGAGGCGAGGTGAGTTACGTAACGTATGTAAGTTAAGGTATGAGATTGAATGCAGCTATTTTAACCCAAAGTATGCTTTTTCCTAAACCTAACCAAGTAGTTGTGGTACCTAAGGTTCTGTAGGTTCTGCATTTGATCTCTGTTGTGATCAGGTTGATGGGGCTAGAAGTCGAAACGTCACACTGAATGACAAGTTATGGTCCAGTTACACTTTGGGCATGTGTTTGATTATAATTTCAGTCTTTAATCAAACTAGGCCTATGTTGGATCAGTGTTTTATTTTCCCAGGAACTTCCTTTGTCTCCTTCCTGCAGGTTTCGCTCTTTCATCTCTATTGTTATAATACTGTAGTTTAAAGCTTTTTATTCACTCCTTTTTTTGTGAAAAATGGTCGCCAAATGAATTGATAATTTATGCCTGTGCCTCCTAATTGGATTCTGAGACCTGCTCCTGCCGAGTGAACAATCAGGTAACTGCTGAGGCCTCGAGGCTCAGAATCCTCAACGGTACCATTGTCATACAGTTGTTTTAAATCCTCCATCCAATATTTGCACTTCAATTAACTTACGGAAAACAGTAGCCATTGGTTTATTCTGGGATAAAGATTACTGTCCCACAATGTCATGTTTGCTTAATAGAGCGAATTGTACACTAAAATCAGAAGAGCAGTCGTTTCCTTCAGAATGAGTGTTCTCTGCTACAGACCTCATCCAGCCTCCACAGTCAAAGCCAAACAGACACATCAGCTTAATCCGCATAAATAGATTCACTTCTACCTAAATCACAGTTGACAGTAGATTTTAAAAGCGAACCTCAGAGTCGGAAACTGATCAAAACATATTATTTTATTAACTCTTTCCAGGTAACATTTTAATAATCGATAGAGGCCTTCTCTCAGTAAATTGGCCTTTTCCTGTGGCATTTTCACATGAATAACTAAAATGCTGTGTGACAGCAGCTCTTGGCAGGATTAAATTAGTGTGAAGTAAAGCCCATTTTATCCAGGACCGCTGTCTCAGAATATATAGATGTTTCCATGAAGCCCAGACTTGGCATTTCACTCTGCAGGTCCAAGATATTTAATCACAGAGGGTATCTGTGACCGCAGAGAAGACTGTACACCTCAGCTGCCACTTATCACACAGCAGGCACCAGAGTAAAACTTTTGCTCCATTATGAGTCAAAGTTAGAGCGAAGTCACTTTTAGCCACTCTAGCAGTGTGATTTTAGATTTGTCGAGACCAACTATTCACTGAATTGCCATTGAAATGTTTTGCAAAAGTTCACAGTCTCCCGAGGAAGAAGCCTGTTGACTCTGGTGATCCCTGTGTTTTTCTCACCAAGATATCAGCCAAAGGTATGAAACTGAAGTCATCCCTGGGAGACAGCAGGCTGACACTCTGGCTGAGCAGGATGCCCACCGTCACCGGATGACTGAAGAAATAAAAAATCTGCAGCAAAACACCTTGGAGACAGCTGGAGAAGCTGAAAACTCAGCTTCATATTCAGATGTCACTCATCCTTGAGCTCTCAACAGAGCTTTAAAGGCCTTCAAAAAAGTCCCAAAGAAGAGAGTACATCCCCACTGGCTCTGGCCGCTGAACTTCTGGATGTGACTCAAGTCTCTGAGGAGAATCTCCCAGAGACAACAACAAAGACTCTCTCTGTCTGGAAAAGAACCCGTCACCCGTCTGGGATTAAGGATACCAAAGAAGTAGGCCGGCTTCAAATCAGCAACAACTCAAGCCGACACATTGTCTATCATACAGCAGCACCAAAGACCTCTCTACTGCCGAAAGCCACCAGATACCATGTTCATGGTATTTACACAAAATATGTATGTCTTCTGAGGGCGAACACAGTGGGGCGGTTTCCCGCTGTTACCTCACACAGCAGCATCACATGTATCTTGCAGACATCGGTGTAGTATGGGTAGTTAATTTGGAAGACGAGATGTCAACCGAAATGCCGACGTCTCCCAGATGATTTGCCAATTAAAAATGCTCCCCTTGCTGTGTCTTTCTGAAGTAACCTCTATTCCAGACAGCAAGATTTTACCAGACATCTTCGTGAACGTGTCTGGTGCGGGCCAGATCTGGGCCACAACAGTTTTGCCATGAGGGATTTTTCTCGCCGACCTCTGCAAGCTGTATTTGTGTCTAATTTGTGAGCAAATATAGCTTTAGTTGGTATTAAGGTTGTGTGAGTTTTATAGTTGCATTCATTTTTGTAGTTTTCTGTGTTTATGTCTTCAGGTCTTAAAGTAACCATCATAACTTCCAAATCAGCTTCTCAACAGCACTTCATTTAAGTGCTTTTTGTGTTTTTGAATGAATCCCAGGAGATAAGTGCCACACAAACAGGAAGTTATGAATGACTCTGAGAACTGTTTGGCCTTCATTTATGCCTTAGAGTGCCATCTCTTTATACCGTGAGGCACTGATTGCTGTGAATAGTTACCCCTTCAATATTTAATCAGTCATGGGGCACAATTGTTTTTCATTCTACAGAAACAAATGTTTCAGAGATAGAAACAGAGATACAAAAAAAAAAAAAGAGCATAAAAGAAAGATAAATGTTCTACCTCTGCCGCTTCTTAAATGTAAATAGAAAATGTCAGAGAAATGATAAGGGTGAGAGAGACAGACAGAGATAGGCAGAGTGAAGTAAAAAGGGGGATCACCAGACTGGGACCAATGGAGGAAGGAGAAATTTGCTCCTTTTCAGATGTGAGCGAGTTATTCTTAGGGGAAATCATTAAAAACTGTGAGCCTTTCCCTGAACGAATGACAAATAGGCCAATGCAGTGGTACTGAACGCGCCGTGGTCAGCGCACTGAGAAGGGCTCATTCTTCATCTAATGAAACGGAAGCCTTACAGTCTTTGACAAAGAGAGCAGTGGAGGGCAGAACGGTGGCATATTTCATATACTGGACATCACTGAGGATAAGTCAATCATTCAGTCGATGTCTCAATCAACATATATAAGAAGCTAGGAAGCTAGACATCACGGCCTGCTGACTTGCTCAGCTGGCCCTCGCTGAACAGGTCACAAACTGTGCAAACTGCTAAGTGGGAAAGTATGTGCCCAACCATTCCGCAAGGCATTTCCGTTGTTAGTTTTGACTTGTGCAGTACAGTAATGGTGGATGAAATGAGCCAAATATAATGATTGCAAAGGTCCAGAGTGTGAAACTTAGAATCGTTGCGTTTTTGTTAACTTAGAATGAGCCTTTTATATCCACAGAGGGAGCAGGTCCATCATGTTGCCCTGCCATGTTTCCTCAACATGCTCTCACTCCGCACTCGTCAAATATGGCAGCTTGGTTACTGGCCTTAAGCTTAAAAACATAATGCTCTATTCACCTCTATAGCAATGGTTCTGGATGTCTGGGGGTCTTAAAGAAGGGATGCTTCAAGGGTAACTACAGCTTTGACATTTGACCTTTCCCTTTTCAGCAGCCATGGTAGGAGATGGTAAGTTAAGGGGGTTTCAGTTTTTTGCAATCTATAACCTTATGCAACCAAATCTACAAATCAAGTGGAGGGAAAAGACAAAGACAGGAAACAAAACAAAAGAAAACAACTTTCAAAATAAAAGGTAACACACTACAAGCAACCCCAGGACCGTGCTAGTCAAGTTTTTTTCATATTCATCAAAGACATAATGTTGATTTGTAATTTCTGTACTTAAAATAACTCGAAAAACTATGTGTTGCCTTCTGTCTGTCGCTACTTTCCGTGAATGCAGATAAATAGCTAACAAGCTACGTAAGAACATGGCATCCCTAATTCTAATCCTGTCCCCCAAACACTGGGTTGACCTTGCTGTCAAAGGGCAGAACACCAGACCAATTTGAATTTTTGAACAAATGTGAGATGACAGGGGCAATTCAGATGTCTGGGACCAAACTTTGTCAGGCAGTTATTGCACGTCTGAAAGAGATGGAATTGCAGTGTTTCTTCCAAATCAACTATTTTGCAGAAAATACAGTGAATACTGACAAAGTCACACCCTCCACAGGTAACAAAATATACTTCTAAATGTGTTTCAGATGTCCATTAACAAGTAGGGCTTGGCAGCCACTGGATGTAACAGCAATTAGACCTCACAAAACAAGAACTAAACCTCCTCTGAGGACACACAAAAACTGGAGGGAAAAAAAAGCCTCCTTCCCAAACAACTCTGGACAGTTACCTGTTGAATGTGTCATGGAAAATGATTTACTGTCTTGCAGCCCAACCTCTATTACACTGTTTATATAAAGCAGCCAGCATATGGTGTCTCCGCACGGTTGCTGCTGTAGGGAATATTTAGCCGAAGAATTAATTTACCACTCGATCTCGACTCCTTGTGACAGGCCTGAGAGCTTGTTTTGTACCTGAGTGTAAAATAATCTTGAAGGCAACTCCTGCACGGCTGCAGTGTATTCGCGCAAATGGATCATATATGAGAAGTAATGAGGTCCCTGTTCAGAGCCAATCGCTCTGTGCCCATCTCCCCACCCACTTCCTTTTGCGCTCATCCCATGGAGTAATTTGGAGCTTGGTGTCTCAGGATAATTTATCACACGGTGTGTGAACCTCAGTCTGTGCAGGATATATGCTTTGTTATACATGAGCATGTCTTCATTTGTTCGGGGTAATTTGTTGCTCCCCAAGACTGATCTGTCACACAGTGATTTGTTTAACAGTTGATCACATGGGTTAAACAAATATCACTGACTGGATTTTTGATACATGTAGAGGCTTCGACTGACACCTTTGGCATGATACTGACTGACGAAGAGATTCTTTGAATCGCCCTTCATGTGCAGCTGCAGGCGTTCAAGGTACTGTGCGAGTTTTCTAATCAAATGTCAACATTCAGTGAAGAAATAAGTATACTTTCAAAACATATTTATATCTAAGTTTGATCACATTGATTGCTGAATATCAATAATTACAATACAATCATAATAATGATTTAATTCAGTGTCATACTTTTTGAACAGATAAGATACACTGGCCAGTAATGTGACTTGACACCAACCGTGACTCGACTTGCCTCAAGAAGGAATGACTTATTGTGTCAACCACTTGTGCATCACACAGGAAAACCCCCCAGCACTGCTCCATAGTTCCTCTAGAGTGCAGAAACAATGGGGACTTTTAAAGGCATCCTGCTGAGCTTTTGACCACCAGTGGCAAAGCACTGTTATTGTAATGACGGCTTATTTGATACATATTTTCCATCGACTGCAGCGGGGGTAATGCTCGTCAACAGCTAGTGGGAGTTTATTGTAATGGCTCGTAAAAAGGTTTTAATTTGCCAATGAAAGGAGAAAATACGACCGTGAGCAGATGTAAACAAGGCAGGTTACAAAACAAAAGGCTTTACAAATGTTTTGTTAGGTAGGAAATGGATTCAACATGTTTGTTAAGCCTCGAGGAAACACAAAATGGGTTTTGGTTAGAGCTGCTGGATGAAATAATCGTAACTGAGCAACTCGAAATGTGCCTCAGACGGAAATAAGGAACAGATTGCCGCGATTTTACAAAATCTGGTAAAACCCCTCACTAAGCTGCTGTTAAAACTTAGTTAAACTTTTTTTTTTTTAATGACATGCAGTGGAGATATATTTGCCTTTCCCTTTTCGTGGCTGCTTTGTGTAACTGGTTAGCGTTATACCTTTTCACTTTGGTCTCATCAGTTCTGACTGGCACAGATGTTACATATATGCAAAGGATAAGCCTCCATCTCCGCTCATTTTTCATCTCTTTTTCCTTTCCCTGGCAGCCTGTGAGGACACGATCACTTGCGTTGATCGGTGCAAGATGCAGCGCGGGATCACATAGACAGGTCAGCAACAATTATGAGTCCACCACAGTCCGCCTAGGAAGAGAAAGTGTTGGAGGAAAGAGAGCTAGGGAAGGAGGAGAGGAGTGTCTGTGGCATCCTGCTTCCTGAGTCCCCCAGGCTCTGTCTGGACCCACAGGCAACAGAGGCAGCATCTGCTCGGGGCTAGAGGAAATGGAAAAAGCAGCTATATTTTGCTGCATCATTTCCCACAGTGTAGAGGTTACAAGTTATAGTTTGCTGCATGCCCCAGTTGCTCACCAATTAGCACTGAACTGGCGTTGGTGACACTCTGACAACGGAGCAAAGCATCTTATCTCGCTCTTGTCCACATGAACGTGCCGTTATTGTGCACTGCTGTTTTAGTTTCGCCGTTTAGCTGTGGGAAGGTGAAGTATGCGCATATAATGAGTGAGCAAACACCGGAAATACTGTAATACCTACTGCCCACAGGGAGTCAATCAGTCAGCAAATCCTAAACCTAGCGTAAGCAGCAATAGCCGGAATTAATCACCTGGAATAAAGTAAGGACTGTGTTTTCCGTTTTTCATTTGTCAAAATGACACAGAGAAAACAAGACCAGCCGTGATGATTAAGCGCACAGTATCTGACACCTAATAAGTTTTAAGATCTGATAGATGGTCCAGAGAGAGGGCAGAGAGAGAGAGAACGCTTCCAAGCCGAGATTCTTGGCTTGCTAACAAAGTGTTCCTGCGACTCTGCTGGGTGATCACAAGACAGAACGGTGGATTTATAAGATTAAAATAAGAGTTATTCTGGCTCAAACTCCAGACGGCACTAAAGATCCCTTAATGCTGTTGGACAACGCGATCGCCAGAAGAAACGCTGGCAATGTCTGCAAATCATGGATATGTCAAAACGGAAGCAGGAAATGGTGATGAAAGGGCACTTTACCACACATTGTTATTATTATTATTTCTTTTGTTTGAACAGGGACAGTGCACAATAAAATGTTAACCCTGTATATAACAAGGAGAGATGTATGGCACTGGGTTTTAGCAAGTTGCTATTTTCCACCTGTGGTCCCTGGGCAGGTATATGGAACATACAATGAATTAAAAGCAGTTACTAAATTCACAGTTGTACAAAATCACAATTACAAAGTTATGAACTCATACACATTCCCACATCATTAATACAATCTAAAATGATTTACCCCCCTCCCACCAACTTCATAAATAAATATGCCCTCACATCAAACACACACACACACACACACACACACACACACACACACACACAAATCAAGTTTGCTGTGACAGCATCCCACGTTTTGTGTGACATGAAAATGTTTTAAAATCCGCACATGTAATCAGCTCTGTTGGAAGTGTGCTCCATTGATTTGTGGCAACAAAAGAAAAAAAATGATTTACCAAATGAAGTCCTGTGTTGAGGAATACTGCACTCTCCCCTGGTACTGTCCCCTGGTAACTGATCAGGTAGCTCTTGTTGTATTTTCTGAGCAGTAAGTAACCATTTTTTTCAAAGGAGGAGCAGTAGCATCATGAATGATTTTGAACAGTAGCCATACATTTGTGTGCATTATTACATTTTCAAGATTTAAAATACAATATTTGGTGAGTGTATGACAGGGATGACACTGACGTGTTTTTTTGTCATGAATCTTAGTGGCACTTTTGTATAATGATTCAAGTATTTGTGTCTATGTATGGGTCATAATTTGCCAGTTTGTTTAATAGTATGTCATGATTAACCGTGTCAAAAGCCTTGTGCAAATCAAGAAAAACTGCTCCCACCACTCCTCCCTGATCTAGGTTCGTTTTAGTTACTTCAAGGAAGTAGCAGCATGCTGTTTTGGTTGAATGTTTCTTCCTAAAGCCAATATGAGTAGGATGTCAAAAAGCCCTGGAACTGAGGTGAGTTGTTCTGCAACAACCTTTTCAATGACCTTTGAAATGGCTGGCAGGATGCTAATGGGTCGATAGTTACCAACTCCCTGTTTGTCACCAGATTTATACACAGGGGTTACTATAGCAGATTTCAAGGCACTGGGAAAAGTGCTCTCTTTAACAGATTTGTTTATTATTTTAGTTGAAGCGGAGGCTATAGATTCTTTATGATTTTTTAGAGAAGCCGTATATGTCTTTTGATTTGCTATTAGACAGTGTTGAGAGGACCTTTCCAACCTTTATATCATTTGCTGGTGTTACACAAAAGGCAGAACTCCAAGAGGAAGGTTTTTGTGGCAGTCAAACAGATATCTTAAGCCAGAACAGAATATTCTCCTGACCATAAGGTTTTTGTGCCTTGACTTAACCGGATCATGAGAACAGCATTATCACCACATGAGACAGAAAATTGGACATAAAGAAACATTAGTGCAACGTTGCATTATTGATAAATAACAAGTCCCTGGTTCAGATAAATGTACATTACCTATGTCTATTCAGGCTATTAGGTTGCAAAAAACACTTCTATCACGTTTTAGCTTACCTGCTCCTGTCCGACCATGTTTCTCACTTGGCAACCATTTCGTCCAGCCCGTTGCGTTGTCATAGCTGGTTTTGTTTCCACTGGCACGACCAGGAAGTGGTCTGATGTCTCCGTAACAGTATCCAGTGGTCTGTCGCTCGTCTAGCTGTTACCACCATCCTCTCCACCTTCCGACCTGAGAGTCAACTCGAAGACGCATGCAATCTTCAGGTGATATGACACATATTGAAGAAATGTTGACATGGTAAGTATGGAATGTACACGTTTTAGGTTCAAGTTTGCAGAAGTGTACAACGCCAACATCTTATCCTGGCAGCTTGGCTGGTGAGGTTATAGGTTAACATGCCACGCTCCTCTATTCTCTCCCTAGTATGTCCCTTGCTTTTTCACTGTCAGACTCTCTAACGACGTGGTGACACATGCTGCCTGGGCCTCTCATGCTGTGTTCGTGGCACCTGTTGTTGTTTTTTGTGGCACTTTTACTATCCGCCCCGAGGCTAGACATGGCAGCAGCCCCCCCACAGACACTGATTTATGAGTCAATTTGTTCTGGCTGTTGTCAATAATCCCTTTTTTGGAAGGCACACCTCTAATTACTGGCGATGTCTAGCAGAATTTTAATTTGTTTTGATGGTGTAATTAAGTCGCGCGAAACAGCTCAATCTTGCCATGCGTTATGGAAATGCAATATACAGCTACTTATTTTTCCATTTTGTGCAGAGGAGAAACAAAAGGTGCAGCGCTGTATAATGATACACTGTTTTTATTGATAAAACAGGGCAGGGCTGTTCATTACTTTCCATCTTACAGCTTTGTTGCTATCATGAAACATTTATGAAGTTCATATATGCCCAAGCTAAATGAACCACTCCTCATTAGCCTTTGATAAGACTCTCAAAACATCAGAAAATACGTTACTGCATCTGATTAGATACACTGTGCCGTATGTTGAGCCTATATTGGTTACTTGTTGGAAATGATGTGTTATTAACTTGAGAAAAACACACAAGTTAATATTTAATAGTCTTCGTAAGCCCGCAAGGCACGAGATTTACCGTGCACAACCTCACAGTCATTAAAATGTTTGCCAAACAAGGGAACATGAAGCATGAACAGCAGTGACTGGGATCATCCATAAAGGGTTATTACAGTATACACAGACTATTCCATATTGCTATTTCCTCAGCCGCACAGTACAGTGATAGATATTTGGACTTTCCTTGCCTCGACCTCGGCACGCGCGTGCGCACACACGCACACACGCACACACGCACACACACACACACACACACTGACATATCTTGCTGTATTGACAGTGTGTCCACACGTTTGCCAGCTGTCACCGCTGACAGGTCGAGTCGATCATTCCATAGTTTTCTCGCTCTGACATTGTGTCATCTCAACATTGTGCCACTTTTTTTTTTTTTGGCCATATTCCTTTATGGCCAGGCATTTCTTTCCCCATGACCCTCTTAGTGCTTCCCATCGTCTTTTTCACCACCAATCCATTCGCATTGACTGTGTGTTTGTGTGTTTTAAATGTCTTCCCTCTGGACCTGTGGACTGAGCCCTCGCCGACCTCGGTCACACATGCTGTGAGGTGTTCGCTGTCATAATGTCAAGGCGAGGGGCGAGAGACTACAAGGCTTTGAAAGGCTACGGTAATAACCTGCATTTCTGGGGATACAGAGGTTGCTACTTCTGATGCAGCGGTAGCAAGAGCAATTTATTATTATTGTTAGCTTTTTTTTTTTTTTCGAAGCAGGTTAATGTATGTAAATGATGTAACTAACTTATGTTACATGAGTGATCTGCTTGTCTAAGTTACGAGACTGCATGTTGTCGTTTTGAACCAAGTATGATCTATGATCTATTAGTTTTGGAGACTAAACTTAACCAAAACTGTGAACATCTGATGACACCTACACCTCATGTAGAAAAGCCTGCAGAAAATCCGCTTGAGGCTGCTGGTGGATTTGGATGAGTTGTGGCTTTGCGAGTCTGCAAGAGAGGTGGAGACAAATAGCAAGCTGTCAAAATGTTTACAGATCAGAGAAAAGAGAGCGAGACATATAAGAAACACACACACAAGACATGCTTTTCTCTGAAAATTGCCTGTGTGGTTTCTTTGCACCTTGGGTGAGAGGAGTCTCTCCATCACTGTATTTCTTGTTTGCTTGTTTATTGTCAAAGAACAACACGGATACAGACAGTCTTTGTGCTCGTGTTTGTTCAATGACCAGTGGTTGACAAAATATTCAGAAACAACTGTCTAAAAATACTTCATTAAAAGTACAATTCTACCATCATCAAATCAATTCAAGTTCAATTCCAAAATAAAACTGCAGAAGTATTATCAGCTAACATTTTACTTACAGTACTCTGCAGTAAAATGTGCCCTTGACTGCAATATCATTCATGACATCATTAGATTGTTAATTCTGATGCTCACACTTGCAGCACTTTTTAGTTGCAGCGAAGCTTTAACTACTTTATTGTTAACTGTGTAGCTGTCAGTCACCCTCAAAGCGGTCGCAGGATAAATATAATGGGTCAAAAGAGGATGTATGTTACAGGGAATAAGGAAAAAAAAAAGTTCTTCTACTTTGTTATTGCTGTGGAATATTGTACGATTTGAGCTCTTTGGCCCTCAAATTTAAATGAATCGCTTTTTGTGGAAATCACTTTCTGTGGGAACTGATAACAAGTCAGAGAGATTTAAACTATGACCATGAACACCAAGCACACGCTGCTTTCTTGAGAGGGGTCACAAGCCAGAATGTAACATCCTCACAGCTCTCAAATAAACGCAGCAGAGTATAAAATGTAAAATAATTCCCACTGAACTGTATTCCACTTTCATTCTAAGACGCATGAGAGAGAATAAAGAGTGCGCGCAGTGAGGTGTTGCATACGGACCCCACGCAGAGCTCCCATCTCTTCGCTCATTCTTCTGATCAGCATTCACTCACCCCACCGCTGCAGCCTACCATCTCTGCATATCTGGTCTCCGCAGCAACGAGCTGAATCCACAAGAGCCGAGAGATTTGGCTCCGACACAGAGAGGTCATTAGAGCCTCCGGGTGGGTAATTAGGGAACCACTCCCACGTATGTCCACGATCCCATGAGGTACGATGTTGTAGAACATTTGGATAGGAACTTCCCCTTTAATATCCAGGCTGACACCGTGTCACTGTCCCTGGTGCTGAACATCTCGAGCGCTACAGCTGAAATGGAGCTGACCGTGGTGCAAATTGTGTACAGTTGTGGTTATCACGGATCTCATACATTTTGGATTATGGACGTTTAAATGCATACACTTGAGCTTTACTGCTGCATACACACAAATTGAGAACTTCTGTATCCATATCAGTGTTCACATGCCAACAAATACTGTTTTCAGCTTGGCACGTGCACACAGTTGATGGTGTATGTGGTCGGGAAGCTGGTGAGGGATCTTATCGGACCCTCTATTAATGTTCCATTTGTGGATTCCCTTAGACAGCTCTTTGTTTCAGTTTCTTGAATATGTTTCACCTCTTATCCAAGAGTCTGCTTCAATTCTGACTAACTGGTGGGGAGTTGCAATCTTTTAATCTTTATAATCTTTTTTGTCCTCACAGTCGTTGAGGACAGGTGTGAGCTGAGTTCTAGAGTCGTCTGGGCTACTTGCAAGTCTTTGGCGCCAACTGGCCCTCATGTGAGTTGTTAAGGCAAGGTGATCCCAGGTGTAGGTGGCTGTTAAGCTGTCTGGGGAGGGGACTCGGTACTGCACTGTAGGTGGGTGATAGGTAATGTCGTAAGGCCACCTCCTCTGCTCAGAGACGGCAGTTCCAGTTTGACGTAGATGGATTATTTCACTCCTCTCTCACACCATCTGTCTCCTCTGGCCGAGATGTTTACGTTGTTGCAGGGCCTTGTATGGCATCACCCCATGTCATGTTGATGCAGGTGGGTATTTGGTGCTGCCGAAGCAAGTCCAAATGAAATTATATTAGTGGGACAAGGACTTTGGAAGTTGGTCACAGTTGTAGTGGACAATCTATATGATGACATCAAAGTAATTTGTAATTTATTTGTTAATTTGTAAAGCCAGGAAAACTTATATCTGATTGGGTTTTTTGCTTTGTTTTTTGTTTTTTTTTACCAAAGTTTACAAAAGTGTGAAAATGTTTTGCACCACAGCAGACAGCAAATGTGAACACCAACACACTTCATCGAGGACACAAGTGTGACGTATGACGTGGACCCTCCAGTTTGTCACTGTTAACAGGGATCCAGTCTGCAGTGTGGTTCTTACACATGGCTGATTAGAGCGTAGTGTAAAATGAGGCTTTGTGATTAGAGAAAGTATTTCTGTCATGTGCACAGTGTCTTCACAGCGTTTTTTTTTTTTTTTTTATGTTTTTTATAATGCCTCAAACCTAATAAGCCCTGTCTCTTGTTGAAAAAAAAGAAAGAAATGATCAACCTTTCTTTCAAATGGTCCTTGGAGAGGAATGGTGCCTTAAACTCCAGGCCCCCTTCAGTAAATCAAATATCCATCACTAACACCCTCTACAAAACTAAGTGTCTGTAGCTTATTTGGCCTTGTTTAACAGAGAACTGCATAAGGGGATGTTCATGTAAGTAACAGTTGGAGAGCCAGCGCCTGAATGTCGTGAACAGGTGACTCCAAACCACAAATGTTGTTGATGGAATGAATGTTCAGCCACCCAAATCATACTCTGAGCTCAGATGTGAAGGTGGAATTTGATTTGTTGCTGCATTTCAGACTTTGTGCTGTTGATGATTAACTGTCAGCGTGATTACATGATGACTGTGTCACTCAATGCGACCCACTGAAATCACAGCATGAGCAACTCTGATAAAATGCAAATGCGCAAGTGAGCTCACTCGCTCATGTGTGAGTGCACACACGCCAGCGTATGTTGAGTGTTTTTTTTTTTTTTCTGTTTCCATGGCAAGACCCTTTCACTCTCGAAGTTTCTGACATTTCGATCCTGCAGTCTCTTATCTGGCGAAGATGCGCAGACATGCTCTACGCAGCAGCAATAACTTTGACTGAAAAACTCATTTTAATCAGTGTTGTCCATCAGTGTATATTGTATTTGGTACACAAACAGTTAAAACATGTTGTTCTCTACTTTCAGTCATGCCCCCCAAACCAAATATTCCTCATAGGATCCAGAAAGCTCCTCTAACAAATTAAGTTCAAGTCCAGGAAACCTTTACATTTCATGAGAAATTTCCTTGTTTAGACTTCTGTCATGAAGTACATAATCAATAAATATAATAATTGTTATCTAAAGTGTGCCATTACTGTCTCAGGAACACAGTGACATAAAACAGTCTCCCTACTCTCCACCATATTTATACATAAAGACTCTCAGTTACATTAAATTGTAATAAAGAATTATCATGAATCCAAAAAGCCTCTGTGGACTCCACCGATATCAAAATCAAGCATCCGCCTTTATCCATCCACCTCGTCCTCTGCCCCAGCCCGCTTACCTGGCTCCATACTGTAACTCCCGATTTCTTGTATAGGAGCAGAAAGCTGGCTCGAGGCAGAATAAGAAAAATGGTGGTTGTCAGCTGATGAAAAAGGTCTGACTTCAAGACTCGGCACAGAACAGTGGGGGCCTCCATGTGGTTTCCACACGCAAACAAATGAGCATGACTCACCTGACACCTTGCTGACGGAGGGGCACGCGAGGCATCGACGGGGCATCAAATACCAGCCCCGTCAAAACCATCCAAAACCAGCTGCTTGTCAAGTTGGCCCTCCCTCGACTCGTCCTCCGTTTTTATAGATCATCGCTTCATTTCTGCATCACATTACATGCTTTGGGTCACTGTAAATCCTAAGAGCGAGAGCAGCATATGCGCTGTGGTGTTACCTGTTTTTTTCTTTTTATTGCAAGTAAGGGACCTCTTACCGCCTCGTGAATACAAAACAGGAAGATGACTTTGTTTTTTTCACTCGTGCGTGCAAAGAAGATCGAACGACGAGAATGAACGGCAGCTGAAAGCAGTTATTGATTGTGTGTGCACCCGTCTGTGCGAGCAAAAAAAAAAGACAGAGAGAAATGGATGCTCAGGGAAATGTGTGCAGCGCGGGTTGTCTGTTTTGCAGGAGGGAGAGTTGGGGAAGCGCGAAGATGCGCGATCTGTGATGTGAGCTGTGTAGTACATTCTAGCCGCTCTGCCTGCCTCGTAAGTCCAGGCTGATTATTTCATCTTTACATATCTGACAGTACGAGAACAATGCAAATGTTCCCGCTGGCATAATCAAACATTTATAAATGGATGCCTGAGACGGTTCAATAAACTGGGTCAGTCCCTCAGGAAAAACAGACGCGATGCTGTATTATCAGTTATATCACAGTGAGTTAATTGTTATTGATGTCAGTCTAAAGTACACGTCAGGATGATACCTTTATAAGTGCCACACTGACTTTGCCCACACCTCTCTATATAATGCAAGATAGCTCCAGAGCACTGCAGACCATAGCTTTCTGAGTGAAATCAACAGATCCATTATATAATGTCAACACAAACTGAACACTACAGGCTTCACAAAGACATGATTTATTGCAGAGATATTGCACTGCACCACATTGGGTTGTGTACTGTAGATGTTTCTAATAAACTGGTAAGTAAACAACCCAAAAGGCTCTCTTTAGAGCCAGTGTTTGGCTTGTCTGTACTGGGCTACTATAGAAAAACAACATGGCAGACTTAGAGGATCGCTCCATCTGTAAGGAGGGCTTATTCCAAAATCCAGTTCTAGGTGATTGTCAACTAATGAAAACACAGTCATGAACACAATTGCAGAGCCCGTTTGAAAAAGATTATCTGGCAATGTAAGGGTTTTACAGAGCTGTTTACAGACTCATCACATCATCTCAAACATGGTATTTGCAATTCAAAATCTGGATAAGAACGTCTCTCCACTCATCCAGACTCACTTAATCTTCTGCCTTTGTTTTAGTCTAATTAAGACGGCACATTGTTGTGCCATGCTAACCTTCCATTTTATTTAAGTCTGCTTCCCCATGAGTCCACCACCACCAAATTGATCTAAATTCAACACTGCACTTTCATGGGTCCTCAGCAACAAATCTGCCAAGTGTGTAGCAGATGTAATGAACGGTTTTCGAGATGCAAACAGACAGAATTCTTGTTTTTGTGTTTTATCATATTCCATTTCTATCCCTTATTTCCTTCACACTGCAAGTTCTCCTCGAGTTCTCTCTGTGTAATCCAGCTTCTTCCCACAATCCAAAAATATGCAAAAACAAAAAGTTAAATTAATTGGATACTCTAAATTGTCAGCAGGTATGATTGTGAGCATGAATGGATGTTTTTCCCTATTTGTCAGCCTTGTGATGAATTGCAACCTCCGCTCGCTTAATGTCAGCTGCGATCAGCTCCAGCCCCCCTCGTGACCCTGAAAAGGATAAGCTGTTACAGACAATAGATGGATGGATCAGTTACCTTGGGTGTTTGAAAGAAAACAATATGAAAAATAAACGAAAACCATATGACAGGGGTTCAAAGGAGGCAAGTAGGTGATGAGTTTGTCGTTTCCTAATCTGTCTTGTACACTTACAAAGCACGGGCCTTTCAAAAATGCACCTCCCTTATTATATCATAACTGAAGCTGCGCCTCATCCGTGGAGCCGAGTCCTCGATTTCCATAGAATTTCCTCAAGGGGCCAACGCTGCGCTCTGTTTCACAAGAAAAGCCCCTTCATTAGGATACAAACGCACCCACCCGTGCCTTTCTCAAATGGATGCTCACAGACACATTTCTAAATATTCATGTCACTGGCGGCCCCGGATAAACCCAGACAGCTAACGCGACGCCGCTCTGCGCCGCCTCTAAACCTCTTAACCCCTCAGCAAAACTTCCAAATCTGATAACCCCTGCCAATCTGTACTTGGTGGTAAAATGTAAACAGCTGCCCCCTCCTCTTGACTGTAATTGGAAGAGGAGATGCAGAAGTGATAGGCGCAGCTGGAGAGCAGCACCCCCTTCGCTCGCCTCCCTGGGAAGCCAGAAGCCCCCACATAAGAATCTCATTTAACAGTCCTTGGTATTAAAGCAGAAGTCCCTCCGCGTCTGGAGGCATCCGCGAGTTAAGGGTTTTTTTATTTTTTGTTCCGACCCACGCTGAATGTGTTGTGCTGAACGTGCTGCTCAGTGTTGCTGAAATGGCGGGTCCTTTGTTGTGTTGTCAGGGGCTGTTTCATGTGATGCAGGAGGTTTGCGTACAGGTTGTCTGTTGGCACATTAAGAGCTTTTGAAAAAAGACAAAGGTGTGTGGCCGGCTGAATCTTTCATGAGTAGGCTTCCCACAACCAGCACCTGCAGTAAGGAAGGAAAAAACAGGCTTGTGTCAAAAACTAAATACGAAGGGCCCAATTATAGTGTCATGTGTACTTTTCAATGCTAGGTTGAGTCTTCACTTTTCCTCCTGCTGTGTAATCAGAAGAAATGATGTCGGACACAGCCTTTATTCTCTGTCAGCTTGGACAATACGTATTGCCGACACAATTTGTTGGCCTGGTTTTTCGCGTGGTTCTCTGAGTAAAACAGTGCATGCGTCGTCAGGTGTACTTGACTTCAAAAAGAGAACTTACACCGCCATCTGTCACTGAGCTGCAGGAGAGTGGCGGACAGATCCTCCCTCCCACGGGGGATGTGAGGGTAGACGCTTGAAAACTGCAACGGCATCAGCATTCAAACGTGGTTTTTCCGTTGGCCACTCTGGGCCGGTGAAAGTCAATACTAGTACAGGAGGAGACCAAACAGTTCAAATCTTTTTGTCCCAAAATGAGTCACCGTGCGTCTTAATATGATTGCCAACCACACACTTTCTTAAGTAAGGGGGAAGGAAACAAGCCTTGGGTTACAGCCTGCCAAATGCAAACTTTGGTTTACACAGTAAAGACTCTTCGATCTAAATGCCACAGCCATCGTGCAATTGTTTGCTTGGCTCTTCAGCTTCGTTAGTCTTTCAGCCTGTCATGATCCCGGGTTCTTGTGTTTCCTGTTTTATTTTGAAATTGTACCCGGTTCCACCCTCTCTGTACTTTTCCTGCCTCACTCCACCGGTACACCGATGGCGGTGGCTGCCATGCAAGGTGCCGGCCAGCACATCGGGAGCAGTTTAGGGTTCAGTAACCTACCCAAGGACACTTTTATATGCAGACCAGGGGAACCAGCAGCCTCCCCAGAACAATATGCTGGCTCAACCCTTGAGCCACAGCCGTTCTCATGTCTTTCTCAGTTGTTTTGTGTTTGTCCATGTTGCCTCCCGTGTGTTGTGCGCATTTGGGTCATCGACTTGTTTCCCCCTGTAACTGTAACACAGTCTTCTTCAGTGATCTGTCGTGTTGCGGGGCTACAAGCAGTATGACTCACCAAAAAAAGGCCCCCCAGCTGAATGCGGTGGGGCACCAGCATGCAGAAAAACTGTAGTACATTTTTCGTGAAGTAGAAACCTACAATGGTGGCATCAAAGAGGGCAAGAGTGACTACAGTTAGCTGCTTAATTGTGCTTTTCCCTTTAAAAAAAGCCACTGTGCAGTTATTTGAAAGTTTGAATTAAAGCCCCACAATAGCAGTTTTGCTCATGCTAGAATATCTTTTGCATTGTTGAATAATGAAGTGCATGGACAATTAAAGTGATTGTAATGGATGTGTCTGTCTGGATTAACACATCCACAGCACAGTCATCGACCTGATGCCGTTCGTTTGTGAGAGTTGCAAATTGATTTCAGATTTTGTTTGTGGGATTTCACTTGCTCGACAGACATCTGGAGCTGAGAGAGCTGGTCGACTTCGTGTAGCTCTTCTGTAATAAACACCAATCATCTTTGAAACTGCAGATTTCAGTTTTTATCACACCACATAAAACAATACAAAGCGCTGGACAGAATGAGTGCACAGTGACAATTTTGCTATTTCTTAAGCCTCTCTGTTATTATAAATCGACGGCACACTCATAAAATTAAATGTATTAACTATGCATAAGGACAGTTTATGTTTAATTTAGTTGGTTTTACTCAATGGCTGCTTTGAATGAATATTTAATGTGGAATTGGAACATAATGTGGGTGGATTTCATTCTCTGGGGGACCATCAGTGTCTATGCCACATTTTTACAGTCAGGTCGTGTCAAATACTCCAATCTGGACCATTGGACCATTGTGTTGCATGGTGAGTTACTGATATTGTTTGAGGATAAGGGGTAATAACCCATTACTCCAGTTCTTAAAAGTTCAAATGTTTCCACCTTTCTTGCAGTCAGTGACAGTAAATAGCTGAGGTTCAGAGGACTGACAACCTGAGATTCAAACCTGAACGTCCACAAAACAGTCCTCCATCCAAGTCAGCAAAGAGCACCTTCCAGAGCAGAGCTGTTTAGAGGCTATGTGCAGATTGTGTGACTAGCCCTTTAAAGCTGTTCAGAGCTCGTGAAATGAGCTGAAACTGTCAGAGTACTTAACAGGTACTAAGTATGAGGATGGGGACATCGGTATCCACAGAAAACTTGCCATGAACTTACAGTCTTACCCAAAGCGTGACCTGCAACACAATATCTCCTGTGCAAAATATGCAGAAAAGAAGATCTATATTGTTATCTTCCAATTGTTGACACTGCCAAGTATTCTTATCTACAGTGAAGAGGTGATGCTTCACATTGCCAATTGGAACCAATTTATGGAAAGATAAAACTGGGCATCAAGTTAAAGGCTTATGGCAACGCTCAAACGCTGACACTGCTGACAGGATGGGACGCTGGTGGGGAGGGTGGGGGTCGTGTCATTGTCACTACTCTTCCATGTTTCATAGTGCCACTGTGGAGATTGTGGAGCAAGACTTTTACTACTCACATATAAAATTATCATGATGCTCAAGATTACACTTCAAACCTCTTCACCTCAGCACTGTGAAATCTAGGCCAGGCAGAAGACGGAAAAGGCATGTGAAAGTGAAAGCAGCTGGCCATTTTAAAAAGAGCTGGGATAAAATGCAGATACTTGACTACACATTTGGTAGGTTACATCCCAATTTGTGGCAGTGGCATCCAGCTGGTAAGTAAGCTCTGATAGCTCTGTGTCCAACTGTGGCCACCAACAGGTGAAAGGGAGGGAAGGACTTTGCAGCATTTCCCAGGCTCTGGGATCAGGTATGTTTTAATTCATTAGCACTTTGCAAACTCTACAAGAAAGCAATGAAACTGAAGATGACTACAGCGGAGGTACTTCATTAAATAAAAAAAAAACAAAAAAAAAATTGGCCTCAAGTCGGTGAGTACTGATGATAACAACCCATAAGCGAAAGTCAAAAAACAAGTGCAACAAATGTGCCAGCTCATCACTTTAGTGTGTTTGTGGGCAGCAGCTATTTTCGGTGTTTATAAATCAATACTTTCTTGCCTTGGCAATGCATTTTTTAAAAATGTATGTATTTATGCATGTCACACCCGCAGCAGTGTCAGACTATGTTGGAAAATTACAGTCTGCAACTTTTGTGATATATTTTTTTAATCAATTCCTGCAGAACGGTTGCACATTTTAATTGATAGGCGCAGGCCACAGAATGTCTGTCTGTAAAAGGGGAATTATATGGTTTTGGACGAAGGGATGGCCTGACTCCCGGCCCGGCGTGATCTTACTCCACAACTGATTCTTGCTACAGTGTGGCCAAATCACCACACTGCAACTGTGAGTAACTGACAGTAATTGACCAACGAACATGGTGGCATGCAGAGAAGCAGAACCCCCTCGCCCCCCCTGCACCCCAAGCCCTCACTGCAGCTTTTACTGTCTCCAGACTCAGTATACCACAACACAGGACAACCACCATAGCCTGATTCTGCCCATCACAGGATCCCGTTGGCTAACAAGAAGACTGGGAAGCCAAAGCTTAACTGTCAAACAGGAAACAAAGATGAAACCAAACGATTGCCAAAAACGCGGGTTTGGACAAAACCACCCAGGGAGATCACCTGCAAACACGACAAAATAATTAGCTTAGGCTAATTCATAAATTACCTTTGGCTGGCATGGAACTATTGGGCTTTCTATCAAGCAAATTATAAGAGTGTTAAAATCCATTCCACAACTGAAGCGAAAAATCATGATTCACTTCAGAGGACTGATTTTGGAATGTGTTGCACATGGTGGTATTCTGTGCCAGCAAAATTCTGGCATGGCTTTGCTGTTTTTTGTGTGTTTTTTTTCCTGAATAGAAGGACACGAAGCAACAGTTAATTCCCAAGGTGTGAGTTGGTCGTAAAAACCAAGTAATAGCGGTTGGTACTATTAACAAACAGACTAGCTCTAATCATGGTAACCCTCGTTCTTCGGGAGAAATTTCTGTAATAAAAGAAACTAAAATATGCGCCACCAGGAAAAGAATTGTACCAGGAAAATAATAAATACACATTAACAAAACTTACTAGAACAGTGCTAATACAAGTAAGCTCAAATGAATACAATCTTGTGTGAATGACGTTTACAGAGTATTTAATAGCACCAAGGCCTTTGAATAAAAGTGAGTTATGCACCAAGGGCCACTCCAGAACAACACCAGTTGATTCTGACTGTGGACCTTGGCAAGGAGAACAGTTTTTAGCAGAAAAAAGTTTAGAAACACAAGTGGCTACACCATTGACCCCAAAAAGCATCAGTGTGATGATTTTTTTGAAGCAGTTGGGTTTTTTTGACAAGTACAGAGATTTAGAGAAGTCTTGTCCATGAATGACAATCTCACAGTCCTGAAAAAAAAAAAAGTAGGGGGCTTTAGATTACTTGCAAGACAACCCAGGGACGGAATACTGTTGCGTGCAGCTTGTGGAGGTCAAAACATGATGAAAAAAATGACTCTTTACATTCATTAATAGCTGAGAAGTTTTGTGACAACCACTACTTCATGTCTACTAGACATCAGAGCTGGTAGAATTTAAAAGGAAAGTTGTGTGTCATCAGCGTACGTGTGACAGAGATTGTATTAAATCCATGGAGGGGCAAAGAAAGAGAAAATAATTACTGGATCTGCGAAGGCGGGAACTACCATAACTGAGGAATGTTAAACACAGACTTAAAACCGTTATAACATTTAATTATATATAAGGTATTATGTAGGAATTCTGCATAAACAACAAGTAGAGATTAACATGTGGGTGAACGTGACCAAATTTAACATGAACTTTAAACATTACATCATGTATCAACATTTGTGCATCACATCAGAGATTTTCATCAGCAGTGGTGGTTTTGTTATGGTTGCATATCAAAAGTGAAGCACGTTTGACATGGTTGAAGTCTGTCAGTTCAGAAAACTTCTTTTAAATCCAATTTTTCTTTAACTCCTGTTAGTATTCCTTTCATTTTTTTTTTCTTATTTCTTTATGTTTTTGGATATTTGAGGAATATCTTTCTCGTATTTTCCTCTTCGTACGGGCAGGGTGCTGGCAAGTGAGTGTTTCTTTAATGCCCAGAGTTCTGAGCTACAGTAAGGTTATATATAAGGTTATCAACTGAATATTGATTCTAGCCTTGTTCGTGCTCAAATGTTAATAGTTGAGCTGATTGCTATGTGTAGTGTTTTTTCACACTTGGCAACACAGACCATGTCTCATTTAGTGCTTCATATAAAATTTGCCTCGATTGAAAATCAAATGGCTCCAAACCTAGCAGTAGGAGAAAACTCACTGCAGGCCCCCGAGCTGTGATAGACTCTTGCAGTGATACTTACATGGGTCTGATGACAAGCTTGGCAGCAGTCAAATGTCCCTGACAACATCGAACAAGGGCCAAAATCTGCCACGAAATCTGTTCTGTATATTAACGGATATGTGATGCTGGCTATCGCAATGTTATGATTTGTGCTTCTCAGCAATTAAAACATCACACCGACTACACCAAAGCTCATAACTCTGAAATGAAGAGGATTTATCTTTTTTTTCATTCTCACTTGGTCTACCACCTCCGCCTCCTCTCAAGGTCTCTATCCTCTGACGCTTTTTACTAATAAACACTCGAAAACCTAATAAAGCCTGGAACAGAAAAAGGATGAAAAGCGGGGCGGGGGCAGTAGTGCTGAATCTCTGCGGGAGCTATAAAGACAGACAGCGAAGCAGCAAGCAAGAAGATGAAACAATGAGCACCACTGGAAGACTGGAAGAAGTGTTTTGACCTCAAAGTTATGTACTTTACCACAGTGTTGTATTAGTGATGTTGGAAACACACACACTTAAAGGTCACAACCCGTATTTATACTACAATCGGCCTTAATTGGTTGCATAACTCCTCCAAAACCTTGTATGACAGCAATTTCAGGCCAACTCATCTTGTAAAATGTCCATTTTGGAGGCATTTTTGTCGCAGCTGAGCGAGAATAATAATTGAGTCAGTCATGGTGGAGGGCACAAATGAAAAAAAGACGCTGAGCAGGCCAATTTTGAAATGTTCTGTTCAAGATCCTTCGTCATGTTCGTCAATAACTACACGTGTACTTGCACGCATGTGCACCAAGAGTCAATGTCAATCCGGTGATCCCAAGGACTTAAGGACCAAAAGCCGATGCTGGTGCTGGTCATTTATTCCGGCTGTTATCTGTTTCTATTGTTCCAATTTCTCTCTCTCTCCCTCTCTCTCTCTTTTTCCCTCTCTTTCAATCTCCACATGCGATGCTATCTCGGACCTCTTAATCAGGTTACCAGTCACAGCTGTTTATGCCCCTGGGAGGACAGAGTCGTGTTGACTGTCAGGACGCATTGTTCCACCGGTGAAGAATAGGAGATGAAGAGATTAGAGGTTGCGCTCACAGCGAGACCTCCGAATAGACGGTGAGATAAAGGGGGAGATGCAGAAAGACGGAGAAGTGTGAATGAGAAAGTGTTTGTCAGAGCCGGTCTGTCAGCTGCAAGTGTCTGTGATCTCAGGCAGATGCTCCCCTGATGACACTTGTTGATCTCGGTTGTGTTGTTTTAGAAGTGTTGGTTAGTTTTTTAGCATAGCTCCTTGATCCGTGAGGTGAATCATTTGTGTTTTATTCTTGATAAACACTATTATGATTGGTATGCCAGTTAGCTAGCCTGAACAATCTGTACGCTCACTTTGTCATCCGGTCTGCTCCTTTTGCTTTTCTTTCTCCCAACTACCCTTTTCACTTGTAGAGGACTGTTGGCCTTTAAATTATCGTGAGGATTTGCAGTTGTTAGAGGGCAAATCTATCATTTTTCATGTTAAATTGTGTTTATAGGACTTATATAGTGTTACTGCACATGCGAAAAAGTAGTATTATGCCTTTTGTTGCTGCATGTATTCTGATAAACTGCCTCCAACGATGTCAATAGGTGGCTAGGGTGCACCGTGGGTAATGTAACCTAACAATGTAAAACCTCAATACCTGCTCAACACCAAGTGACAGACAGACAACATTAGACAACAGCTGCCAAACTTTGTGAAGCATTTAGCAGCTAAAGAGCCAAATATTTGTCTCAGAAGTTGGTGGAGACCAAATTTGGAGCGAAACGGAGAGTCAATTTTGGACTAATGTTCATTATGTGAATACAAACATGATTCCGAATGAATGCTAATGTCGCTACATGTCGCTACATGGATGTCTAACCCTTTTGGACTCTATAATATACTTCTTCCTTTTCTAAACCCAGCGTATACATTACCCAAAATGCAACTTAGCCACTGGACGACATCACTAGAGGCAATTTATCAGATTACACGCAGCTTCCTCTGGAGCCACAGAAGGCTTTATACTACTTTTTCCATTAGTACTCCTCAAGACCTGTAAACTCACTTGAATGTGTACATTGGTGGAGTTACCCTTTAATACAAGTCTTTCAGAGCTGTGAGGATACACAGAGTGTTGGCGACTCTGTTAAAAGCCATTGTTGCTGTTTCTCTGTGTTTCTTTCAACTGTCAGAGCATGTTGGGCTCGTCTTATCTTTGCATTATCTGGCGTCACACAACCATATAGGGTCAATCATGGTAAACTCATCTCATGAGGGTAGTAAATCAATTTGCCATCAACCGTGGTTTTTCCAATTTCGCTACGAGCACAACGGGATGGAATTTGTGACAGATTGACTGCTATTGCATGTCACATAGACAGATCCACAGTGAAGATATACTGCTAGCTTGGGAAAGCAAGGTTTTTGTGGCAATATTATGGAGTCCCAAAGGCTATAGAATCATGCAACATTGTTATTTTGAGATCGAAATAAAGTCTTCAGGAAACTCAATATACAATATTTCATTATATGTAAACCAAATTGTAAAGCAGAATATGCTTTATAAGTAAATTGAATGCCTTCTTACAATATAGTGACTGGTGCGAACATATTACAGGCGGAGAGAGGTTTAATTTTCATCAAGTGATGGTAAAAGACCATCACAGATTCTTACAATAGAACACTAATCCTCCCATAAATCGTTTCAACACATTGTGCTTCATTTTTCTATTTAGCACGCAGTGTTTTTTTTTTTTCCAATTATAGGGGCCAAGCAAGTGTCAACATTACATTTCCCACTTTTGTTCACACAAAACATGCACTTGACAATAGCAGTTTCGTTTCTCAGTTTGTCAGCGTGACCTTTCTGCCCTTTTCTGCGCGGTTGAACATAATCATACGACAGCAAAGTGGCAACACAGAAATGTCAAGCAGGTGTATTAATAATGAAGAAATACATTTTACATGCTGGCGAATGAATACTGCAGCAGAACGGGATTTGACTTCATGAATGGCATTCATCAAAATATTAATCTGCTGTTCTACTCTGCCCTTCAAAGACAGAGAACAGAGCAGAACTATGAGCAGTAAATCAGAGAAAATAATTCAGAGCTTGTGACCTCTCATGGCAAAGTTTTGCTGAATACACTTTCACAGCCTTTTAACGGGCAAGTGTTTGCTCATATCAAATGTAAACTCTTGCCATGGCCCGTGAACTTCAAAACCACTACATGAAGAATCTTCTTTTTTGAGCGCTCAACCTAAAGTCTGGTTAGCTGGTGAAACAAAATAAACACTGCTTTTGCATTTAAAAGATGTCATTGCCAAAACTATAACGTTTGCTGAAAATGTGTGGCGAACCTATATCTCAGACCTATTGTAACCTAATATGCAGTGTTTTATAAATGTCCTCTTGCATGTAAAAACTCTTGAAAGTTAAAAAGGTCAAAGTCTAACACCATGAACTCTACCCTGTTCGTGTCTGCTTTGAGGGACCATCTTTGATGTGTTTTAGGTCAAAAGGCAACCGTGTGCCACAAAACAAACAATTGTACTTGGTTTTGCACCTTCCAGCAATGACCACGAGGTAGGTAAACCTGAAACCAGTTTTACAGTACGTGAAATGACGTGTGCCCACACCGGCATATCAGAAACTTTCTACCTACACTGAAATGCCCTCTGTTCCTTCTGTTTTGTATTCAGCACATCTTGGGTTTTAGTCTCATAAAGTCATCTCATTGCTTCTTTTTGGGTTGTGAAATAAGCCATTGTTGTGCGGACAGAAAATCGATGAATGGTCAAAACGGAGGGAAAAAAACATTTGGCAAGTAAGCCATATGTCTTCACACAAAAAGTGTTTTTTTTTTTTTTTTTTTTTGGGAAAGAGTACCAAGTAAAGGCCACACCTTGAGCAAACAGATCTTTTGCTATTAAAAGCTGTTCTCCTGCTGGAGAGTGGGAGGCAATTATTCATCCAAATTGGTATCCCTCCATTACAGCAGATTCCAATTTGTACGGGAAATGCACCTGAGCAGAGAGTGTGGGGGGAAGTTTAATAAAGCCCCGCAATGCCTCCTCGCTGATAGGACTGTGTAATGACAGACTCGCATGTGTTAAATAACAGGCGTCATGAGAATAAAAGGGGGCGAGAGGAGATTAAATTCAGATGCAACGACTTCTGCTGAGTGAAATTTGATTCTGCGACTGTTTATGTGTTTGTTTTGATAACTGGTTTTGTGATGTTCAGTTAGGCTAGGCGAGCTTGTCTTTATTTTCCCTTTTGACAATCTGAAACGGGCGATGACATTTTTCTGTGATGTTGATTCGAGACGCTATTCTGTTGTGGTCCCGGAGCTGCTTCTTACTTGATCCTGCTCCGCATGACAGCAATTATCACCAGTAAATCTTCACAGAGCTAAGAGCACAAAACAATGCATAAAAGGGTCCGGTGTGCTCGATTTGTCGAAACGTAAACATTTTAAATAGCTGCCTTTGTTTGTTTTTTTCCTCTCTTCCCTCGAGGAAAGAGTCAGTGGAGATGTAATGGAAACGAGGGAAGGATGTCGCCCATTATGAATATGTGAATTATTTAATAACAATGAACTGAAGTGAGTGCTGATGAGAGTTCAGTTACATCGAAAGTGCATAGGGGAGGAGGAGGAGGAGGAGGAGGAGGGGCGAGGGTGGTGTGCGGCGGCGGGGGAGTCACACTGCGAGAGAGGAAACAAAGAGAATAAAAATATGAAGGGAATGAATACGGGTGAGATTGAGTGGATGGGAAAGACACAGAGAGCAACAGGAGTGAAGAGGGTTGAGATGAGGTTTCAACATTAAATTAAACAAACTGGTGTGAGCCAATTACACAGGGGAAAACAACTGAATTATTAATATGAATCTTAATGTGAGGGGGCTTTCGATTCATATTGTCTAATTATTTAGATATTACATTTTGAGCAGGTGTGGGAAATTTGTGCACCTTCACGAGGAACTAGAGGGACCAGTTCTGCTTCGATTCAACAAATAATGATGTATTTTTTTGTTGTTTTTTTTTCTAACCGTTCTCTTGGTGACAATTATTTGCCATAGCTTGATCAAGAAATCCGAAAAATCCAATTTGCATATTCAGCGACTACTCATGACTCCTTCAATTCTAATTACTTAATCATTAGTGACTCTCTTTGTGGCCTTCGAGTAAAGTCAAACATCATACTGAGTAATTACCCAGTAGACTCGTTAAACACTAGTTACTTAATCATTAGTTACTCATTTTTCCTGGGAGCAGACAATTATTTGTTTAATAACAGACCAGAGTCAGTCAGATTCTTTAAAAAAAAAACAAAAACACGTCCGCACCATATATACATTCACATCCAAGTAATCTTCTGTAGCATTAGTCGTGATGAATCCTCCAGAAATCCAGAATCCTCCGACCTCCCCTCTCTTTCCAGCGCTGTCCAGGGCGGGCTCGGCTCCCACACTGGATTGACCAGCGCTACCGAGTGCTACAGAGGTCTCTCTCAGCAATTTGCCTGAAAGTGTGTGTGTGTGTGCGTGTTTTTGTGTGTTGCATGTGTCTGGTTTCTCAGTGTGCGACTGTAACACTTTCTCTTGATTACGCGGCTCCATCCACAGAGTGGCCAGCGACACTGTGTGTGAGAAATGACCTGTAATAGTCACTGCATAAGAGCTACTCATCTCCAGCAGGCTGCCTGTAGGCTCCCCACCACCGCTGTTGAGAATACAAAGCAGAGAGAAGGAGGCTGATTGACTGGCCGGCAAAGAGGAGGAAATCAAAGGTGGTCAGAAAGGTTCAAGAGAGATTAAATGCTTTAGAGACGGAGCAATCCAGCTGAAGAGGAAATGAGTCTTTGGTCACTAAATGTGAACAAAGGTGTTGCTGAAACACCAAAGTTCCAACCATATTGATAGACTCTGCTGTTAGTTCAACATAATGACCATGAAATCACTGAATTTATAGGATTAACTACATCAACATGTTCGCAACAGTAAAACATTGTAAAACAGCTTCTCTGCAATCGACGTCTCTCTCTTTAAGTGAGATCAACTGCTTACAGACCTTGTGCAAAACACTGCTGCCAGAATACTAAACAAAAACCATCACCCCTGTCCTTATTTTCACCACACTGGCTCCCTGTGCATGCTCGTTCAGACTTCAATAATTTACTTTCAACTTACAAAATATTACATGGACTTGCACCATCGTACTTATCAGCTCTCATTACTCGTCATATACCTGCCGGGGCTGTGCGTTCTCAAAACGCTGGTCTCCCAGGTCTTTCAAAAATAAATAAAACATCAGTACCAAACCCCTCTTCTTTGGTCTTTGACTCCTTCGGTGCTATCCAACTTTAACTTAAAGTTCTATATAGAACCCCAATGACTCCTTTTTTTTTTCTGACTGTATACAGTACATATGTGTTTATGTTTATGAGCAGCCCTTTGAAGGTGGCTTTGCAATATTGGGGTACAATAAACTTTGACTTGACTTTACTGCAAAATATCATTCCCCGTCTCTTGTTTTTTTGGGGGGGTGATGTCTGTCTTTAGAAAATCCAAAAGCAGCTCAAACGTCTGCCATTATCCTCTGTACAGGTGGAGCGGAATGGCGCAGGCACGCCCAAATGCTGCATTTTATGGTATTCGTTTGATACCATTGTGTTATTTTCCCCCTCAGCCTCGCTATACACTGTAAATATGGTCATATCTGGATGTAAAAGATCAGCACAGTTTTCGTCTTGCCTGTGGCAGGTTTGAGGATGTTGATGGCTAGTGGTCCAACACTTTATTTTGGCAAATTACCGGCCACATCTATAGCCTCCATAATGCGAGTTGCTTGCGTGATCAACTTGCAAGCAATGCGGTGCTGTCGAGAGAGGTCTGTGCCGTGCCAGACTACAAACACAGTGTGCATGGACGTTGAAGAGGACAGGAAACCGAATTTTCAGTCCATCATGATGTAAATCAAGCAAGAAGATTCTGAAAGACTTTTCTTAAGACATCCTTTCAACCAATAAACGTCTTTTATTGAATTAAAGCCAAACTGGGATGTCAAGTGAAAGAATAAAAGAGCAGACGTGCGCAACATATTGAGCGGAGAGATGTACTGGATATCCTCGTCTGCTCTTCAGCCAGGGCGTCTTAACAAGGACGTAAATATCATTGTCCTCATAGACCTCTGATCAGTGGCTATGAAAGAGGGTTTGTTGGGCCAATAAGACTGCATTAGGGTTGAGTTTCTGATTATATGTTTTTATAAAGCCAGGTCGTAACTTTGCTCGCACAGTAAATGTCCCCGCGAAGCCTGCCGCTGTGTGTATGAACCTCTGATTAATACACTTTGCTGAGGAAGCCTGCTGAACCAACACTTCTCCCCCCCGCAACTCTGCATTCTGTACCTCTTATCGTTGATCACTTATTAAACTTATAAAGGACTGAATCACTTTGTTTCAGAGGTGTACCCAACCCTGTTCCTTTTGAGGGCTCTTAATAGTGAACAATGCAAGTTAGAATTTGGCACCCATGCCTCTGACGACGGAGAGGAACAGGGCTAAAACCATTGTGTCACGCTTTTCTTTACCTCAGGATTTTAACTTAGGGTGTCCAAGACAACCTAAGTTGGCCCAGACAACTTTTCCTGGAGTGGTTAATGAATCCGGTCCACAATTGGCAGGGCTCACAGAGATCGAACAGTGTCTGAAAGCAAATGCTGCCTTTTCCTTTTAGAGAATTTCAGCCCGTGGAGACCACATTTTCTATCAAGGGCTACACAATAAAAGGCTTTTTTATGATGGCAACGCTTTAGCCGAGGACCTCAACTGTGTGGGGAATTACAAAGCTTTAAAACGGGACAAGAAGGGCAGGACACTGAGGCTGCCTGCTTGTGGAAGTTAAGTGAAGTCCGACGCACGACCAACAAAACCAAAGAAACGACGGCACTCGCCTGTGAGGGAGGAGTAAGACATTTACTAGACATGCCAAAATGCTTGTTATTCCCAACTTTCTCCCAGATTAACAGTCTTGATGTTAAAAGTTACACGTAACTTTATGTCTGTGGTAATGGCAAAAGGTATGTCTTTGTTTGCAGCTTAGAGTGTAACCAGGCGTGACACGGATATGATTATAGATACAGTGATTATTGATGATTGCTGTGTTTGTGTCCCGTTCGCTTTGGTTTGCCTAATAGTTGTTAAGGCCTATATTTGGGGGAAAAAAAAGGCCTTTAGTTAAAATGATTTATGAATGGGCTCTATATGAAATAAAGACTGATCACATTTGCAGTCATCCATATGACTCAGCAAGATTCAACGTGCTCTGTGCCCAGGATTGCAACCAATCCAGCCCCCTTTCTTTGGCAGACTATTACAGCGGCCTCCCTAAAGAATCTAAGCCCCTAATCCTCCGTTAGAATAATGATAATAATGTTTATATTCAGGTGGGCAAACTCATTAAAATATATGACACATTTAATGTAGATGATGGCGTGGTGACAAGAATGTGTCTTAGGCCGCTAAATTTGTGCTTTTTTGGCCTGTATTTTTCTCTGGGGAGGCATGACCCGTCCGAGCTGGCAACTTTTTCCATTTGCACATGCTAAATGTTGAATGTGACACGCAGACGATTTTATTTATTTTTTTTTTTAGGGATAGATGTCTCTCTGGGACTTCTCTCTTACAATGTCTCTTCCATGAACATGCTGCCGTTGTCATTGTGAGCATGTTAGCATGCTGTTGTTGGCATTTACCTCAAAACACCGCTTTACAGTAGAGAGTTACAAGAAATGTCAGGAAGAGGCAGATAACTCGTGGCCCTCGCGTTTTCATGTTGTCTGTTTTAGACAACGTGTAAACAGCAGCAGCGCAGCCGGATGAATTAGCAGATTTTTTTGTGGATTCACAAAGAAATTATTCATCACTCGGCGTACGTTAATATTTCCTCAGAAAGGCTGCTATTGTTCATGACAAGGGCAGGTTATGTGATAATAAATCCATAATAGATCGGCCACTCAATCACCACCACTGTTACTGTGTCGCCCGCTGAAGACAATCTTCCCGTGAAGACCAAATATTTCTCTCATTTTTCTTGCCAGGGAAGCGCACGAGCACCTCCCTTTTCATTATCCATCTTATGGCGCTTTTATTGGAGCTATTGCCTGTTGCCATTCCTTTATTCACAGGAGACAGGGACAAAAAGGTGTTGCATAAAGTACACTGGAATTGTCCCAAAGGGCAAAATTCTCTATTTTCATATTAATTAACCATGATGGATTGCACTTTGATTTGCATCCACCATCTTGATGTTCAAAAACGAAGAGATGCTATCTGTGTTACACTGTTTCTGAAACAATGACAATAAACATCTATTCTATTCTATTCTGTTCTATTCTATTCTATTCTATTCTATTAAACAGACCAACAATTCTAAGTAGAAATTATAGCCACCTACCCTAACCCCAGGAGACAGCCCTAACTATGGTGGCCCTGAAGGGCAAAACACTACAATATGACAGAAGTAAGTACGTTTTCATTTATATAGCACTGTTTTAAAGCAGTATTTGCAAAGTGCTGTACAGGGTACAGAAAACATAAATAAAAGCAGAAATAAAACAATACAATAAAATGAATAAGATAGAATAAACATACAGGTACAGATATATGCAGAGAATGGTTACAGTTCCATTGCAGGGAAGGCAATAGAACTGTATAGAACGATAGAGATGGGTTTTGAGATTTTTTTTTCCAGCCATTTAGAGAAAAGATTTTCCTGACATGTCGTTTTGTTTTTCTGAGATGTTGTTGCAATTTGACCTTCAGGGCCACTGTACCGGACCTTTCCCTCAAGATGACAGAACATGTATGCTGTACATGTTGGATGATAAGATGAGAATAGTCAGAGGTCAACAGGCCGGTCGCTCTGGCCCGTGTTGCCAACTCTTTTCTGATAAACGTAGCTCGCGCTCCAAAAGTCCCTAAAAGTTGCCAGATGATGTCGTATTCCAACTTTGGATATTGAGACATCATTGTGCAGGTGTAAGCTGTGCCGAGGGAGGGATCACCTGAAACCACAGAGCAGAAAAACCAAACAAATAATCCTCCTAAAAAAGAAACATGCCAAAATTAGGTAACAAGCAAACTTACTGAATATTCATAACATCAAATGTAGTATTTACATATTATACAAACTGTGGAACACCCCTCAGGCCACATCTAATAGAATCGAATCGACCTGAGGGTCCACAGGGAAACACAGTTTGGGGATCTGGTTTTCAGCACAGCCTCTTTACAGCCTCTCTACTTCAGCATTTGAGTGTGTGGGAGGGAGAGGACGGAGACTGCAGCAGTGGCTGGGTCGAGGCCAGCTGCATCCCCGTGCCTCTTAAACTCAACCCAGGTCGCCATTGTGCTAGCTGGTTCGTCCCACTTAAGCAGGTGGATGTTCCTCCACTCTTGGATGACTTTGACGACGGTGGAAGGGCAGTATCCCAGAAGGCTGGCCGTTTTGGACATGTCTGCCAAGCTCTTGTTTGCCTCAGTGTCTCTCCAACGTTCAAGAGAGAGACATATGCCGCAACGTCTCCATGTAATCAGGGACCCCTGCCTTCGACTCATTTACCAAGGGTATGCGGGAGTTTACACTCATCTGCACATTGCTCTCATTTTCACAGGAGAGGCTTAGTTCTGCTACCTTGGCTTCAAATATGTTAGCCAGTGTATGGCCTGGGACTGTGGTGCCCTTCAGTGTTCCTTGAGAATATCAGGTTCAGCCAACTACGTTAAAGACTGACCTCCGTTTGCTCCCCCTCAGGCTGTACCTCAGTGAGAGCAGCAATTAAAAAACAATAACCTCGTTGAGTTAAGGAATCCACAATTTAATTATGACTTTTGATTTAAGGTCACGATTTGCTAACATTTCTTGATTGGAACTTTCTTTTTTGTCTTTCAAAAACACCTCAGTTTATCCTGATGGCTGATTCTGCAGGCTAAGATGAGGCAATTGCAAATAATTTACGCACACACACACACACACACACAAAACACCCTTCAATCGAAATCAACACAGCATCTCAGAGAGGCAGCGTTCCTTACAAATTTGAGTCTCGAGTGAACCCTCCTCCCAGAGAAATCGATGAAGGACCTCTGAAAAAGAAAATAAACTCAGCACCAGCCGGTTGACCGTCTTTGTGAACACCAAACTAACGCACAAGGAGGCGGAGGTGGAGAGAAAAAGTACTTTGGTGAAAGAATTCGGTGGAGGCCTTCTCATCGGTCCCGTGCCGGCTCTGACTTTGACTCTTACATTCGTCAACAACATGCTGAGCGAAGATGGTCTTGAAGGAACTCAGACCAAGTGGGTGTTGATGTAACCCACAACCTAGTAAAGAGCGACCAGCAGGGGATGAGTGCCAGATTTCAGGCCACTCTTCTTGCCAATTTACACCCATCACCTGAGCCAATGCCCAGGAGGTTCCCTTCGTCAGCTGTGGCCATTATTGCCTCAGCCTGCTTGGAGGAATCAATGTTCTTCTTCAAAAGTGGCAGTGTGGGCTGCTTTGCAGAAGTGTTAGACTCGGACCTCTCAATGCGCTTTTGAGTGGACATGTGCTTTTTGATGTCACTCAAGTTGGCATTGAGGTCTGCCTTGCAGTAAAGAAAGTACTCCCTTGAATCCCTGTCCGTATACAGGTCTTCAAAAAAGCCTTGAAGTCACAATACCTCTCTACACCTCTGAGTGCATATTTTGGAATTCGACATGATAGCGAGCGAGCAGAAAGTGCCCGGGGGGAGTAGAAAACTGTGTGGATGCGTGATTAGCTTTTTGTTTCTTGTAAGACATAAAATAAATGTAAGTTTTAATTTAAGACACAGTGTGCTGAAGTTCAAAACAAAGGGAAAAAGAACAGTGCTGGGCGGGGAGAAAATAGTGATGGTCTGGCTCCGTGTCTGACTCCCCACTGTGCAGCTCCCCCGGTGAGAGACAGCAGCAGCTTATTTGGGTGGTAAATGTGAAAGGAGGAGGAGAATGGTGAAGTGTGGGTTTCTTTGTCATCTGTAAAGTGTTCTGTGAGCGCGGTTTTGTAAACAGCGCTTTGAAAATAAATCTTGACTGACTGATGCCATGTTCTTCATTCTAGCCTGAACAGAAAGGGAAGCACTTCACAATGTCACTGGATCTAATTGAATAGAGAAATTCTCATTAAAATATTTCAATGGCTTTTGTGCGACGGTGCTAAGACTACTGTGCATTGCTTTCTCGTGCTTTTAGCGGTTCCAGTCGAGAGAACGATTCAAAGCGAGAGCATCGACTTCATGGCAGAAACACGCTCCAACTGATCTCCCACTACTGAGGCGAGTGGCATCCACCTGCCTCCCCCACGTGCCACACCTAGTGACTGCCAGTGCAGGGCGCAAGCGGAGAGGACGAGTCCAGTGTGGTGCTGAGAGTCGCCTGGCAGGATATGTGAGGAGCAGCGAGAGGAGGCGAGGAATGGCGAGGAGGACGAGGTTAGTGCTGATGCTGAAGATAATCAGAGAATGGCACTGAAGGTTTTTTCTTGATGGGAAAGATGTTTTCTTTCTTCTCCCGCATGGCTTTAGTAAGAGTTTGATTTAGTTGCTGGTCCCGCTCTGGGGTCAGCCCTATGTTCCCGCATTTCTAAGATTTTTTTTTCCAAAATTAGGCCCTGTGTTCCCATATTTCTAGGACATTTTCAAAATCAGGTTTTGTGTTCTTACATTTCCCTTGATTTTGAACCCTATCCTCCCGCAAGATTTTTTGGAAGCACTTTATAGTAAATGAATGAATGAATGAATGAGTAATTGGTTAGGGTAAATTTATGAAAAAGGAAAAGTGGGAACATAGGGCCTAATTTTGGAACAAAGTGCCTATGTAGGAACATAGGCATGCTCCCTCTTTTTAACATTAGCTACTGTTGCTCTCTGTTAGCGGCGTGGAGAGAGGCTGTTGTGATGAGTCTTTCAAAAAGAAATGCATGGCTCCTCTCTTTTTTTATTAGTGACACACGACTGTTTTAAAAAACTGATTAATACATGTAAATTGCTACACATTGTTACACAGAGCCCCTTTAACAAGCCATCTGAAACAACAGGTTAGCTTACACTCAGTATAGTTTGACACGTTTTGTTGCTTGTTGCTGCCATGTTCGACAAACTAGTTTTTAGATGTTCATATACTTTGCTAAGGGCTGATGGTAAGGTCATTAGTTTAAAAGGTTTTAGGTCATAAGCCAGAATATTTGACAAATTAAGATTTTGTCATGATAACGGCGCCTAATAAAAAGTTGTTAGAGCTCATCCTGAGGGAGATGTGGATGTTTGAGTGAGATTTCGTGGAAATCCATCCAACAGCTGCTGAGATATTTTAGTCTGGACCAAAGCGGTGCACCAGCAGACTGACACCACAGTCCCTAGAGCCATGCCACTGTAGCTAAAAACCCAATAATGGTCTCAATACTTCAAGCTACGTGGGTTAGAGTTAACCACTCTTTTAAATTACCCTCTGCTCAAAAGACTGCACTCCGCAGGAACAGGAGTCTAGTGACATTTTCAGACCTTTGACTGCTATCGATCCAGAATACAGCCTCGTGGAAAGTGTATATTGGAAAATGCCATTACGGCCCTGAATAGAGCGAGATGACGCTTGGATTTATCCAGCCGTGCTTTGAGCGAGAGAGAGAGAGAGAGAAGTGGCGGTTTTCTTAGGAGGCACGTTGAAGTTGATGCGCGTGTGCGGGACTCGGCTCCGGAGACGTCGCGTCAGCGTGACAGATGCACTTGTCTGTGTGCGTGGCAAATAGAAATGTTAATGGCGTGAGGAGGGCGCGCGATTGACAGGAGCTGATTGAAAGTTACATCAACGCCACATCGCTAGGCAACAGCCGGGGACGCTGCCATGTCGAGAATGCGGAGGAACAAAGTGACAAACTTCTGCAACCTTGTGACACTTTACACCAAAGCCAATTCCTCATAGCTCGAAGAAATATCGAATGTAATGACGTGTTGCTCTCATCCGAGGTAAAAATGTGCATGAAGCCTCAAATTTGAGCTGGGAGGTAAACACTGGAACACTGATGTATGAGGCTGCCTGGCATCAGCCAGACGTGGCATTTTGCATAAGAGAGTCTCACAACATCAGTGGCAGACGGTAGCTTATCAACTACTGTCTAACTCCAACAAAGTCCCTCATATCGCGCCATCTTTTCTCCCAAACTGCAACGGTGTGTGTGCTTTCGTGTGTGTGAAAGTGGGAGAGAGCAAGCAATTTAGGACTGCTTACGGTACTGCAGAGCTGTAACTGGTGTTAATTTTGATGAATTATCTGCGCGGGGTCTTCAAGCGAGCCCGCATCCCGACGCCCATGCTAACCAGCCCCTCCAAATTTTGCCTGTAATTTACCCGGTTTAGTCGGCAGCCGAGACTCCGGGAGTCGCACGAGAGAGGAGGGGAGGGGAGGGGAGGGGCTGTGGAAATCATCAAGGACACCTCCGCAGGAAGAGGGAGGAGGACGCGATGAAGATGAAAGGGGAAGAGAAGGAGGCAGACGTGCCGTTTTGAAGGACGCGTTGAATTTACAAGTACACAGAACAAGTCCTCCTGCGATAGATAAACATGTTTTTCCAGACAGTGCAATAAGACTGAAAGACCTGCAAGACAGCACAGTAATATTCATGGAAAATGTCAACGACAGCAGCCTCTTGAAAAAGGTGAAGCCCTCCCAAAGCTGCTACGCAGACCCAAGCAGAGCGAAACCAATGATAATTTGAGCAAACTTGACGAACTGTTTACAAATTCTCAGAGGGGGTAATGACTATGAGTATCCACGGTGTCACGCTTACCCACAGTGTCATTATTTTTAAAAACCTTGATACCCACCAGATGTCACCTTCAAGGATCTAATACTGTACACAAGACAAGTGTCAAGTAAGTAGCACAGCAACAGGGAGGTTGGGCGGAGGTTTAAATCAGTCAGACTTTGAATTTTATTTTTAGTGAATATTCCAACGAATCGTCAGACGCCACAGCCGTGCATTTCCTGTGAGGCGCACAGGCAGGGCACGGCAATGAGTCTGCTCTGAGAAAGTCTGTGACTTCCTCCGGAAAGTCTGAGCCTCTTGCATTGCATCATATTGTAGTCGCGATAATCAGAGTCATAATTACTGGGACGCGGTGTGAATATGTAAAAAAAAAAACTAGGGGCGATAAGTTTTGGAGCGAAGTTAAGTTCATACATGTTCACAGACAGGGTGTTTTTCTTTGACAGGTCATGCTAATTGAAACAAATGAGTGATTTCATTGAATAAGTCAAGGGAATTTGTTAACAGTCGGCAAAAAAGTGACAGTGTCAGTGACAGTTTGGGTCGTCTGATGTGGCGCTGTATGAGGTGCTCATCTCGAGTCAGTGTGTCACCTGCAGCAGACGACAGCTTTCTTCCTTTTTTTTTTTAAAACTACTTTTTATTTCCTTTTACCCAGCGCAATCATACAGTGTAGTCCAATGTTCAAAAACATGGCTTGGGCACAAATGCCCGAGAAGAAATTCCATGGATTTCGGCATCTTATGATCTGCCATATTCAGTTTCCATCATTCGCAAAAAAAAAACCCAAAAAACTTGGAAATGTTAATGAACAGTAAACTTTGAAAACCTCGAGATGAAAAGCTCTGTCTGAGTACGGTGAGTCAGCGATGTTAGCAACACTGTAACGACATTATCCAACATTTACTAACATTAAGCATCCATAAGCTACTGGTCACGGCAGACATAGCAAGTCTAATTGCAGTAGCAAAATGCCTGGCCTGGGGTTTGTATGGAATCGACCTATTCAATTGCTTATGAATCACTTTTCATTTACAAGGAGAGCGATGTGTCATATTGTGTCACTTTTAATCTATTCCCGCAGACACAGGGGCTCCACAAACAAAGCTTTCAACGAGACATCATGAAAATAACCAAGAACATGTAAAAATATTCTTTAAAAGGCTGCCACAGTCTGAAGTCGGCAGTCTGTAGCTGCTGTCAGCTGGTTGAATTTCTAATCTAACCAGAAGCACAAACAGCATGGATGACCTTTTCTAGGTATGAGGAGGAGGAGGATAAATAAAAACGTCTTATTTTCAGATGTATCTGAAATGACTGAGACATATCTCACCTTTGGATTGAAGTTGCTCTTAGATGTTTTGCCAAAATGAAGACTGCTTTTTCTACGTGCTCTTCGGCAGCTGCCCGCAGGGCGATAGCCTCTGAGTTTTTCTGAGAGGCACCTGGTCGTTTACCAGCATGGAGGCCCGAGCAGGTGCATTTCATTTCTGCTTGCTTTAAGGTCGGCGAGGCAAACGCTGCACGGGTCACACACTTTTAATAAAAAATAAGGAAAACATCTTATGTCAGTGAAAGACAACTCATGAGAGCAGTGCAACACATTGCCCTTGTGAATGCTGTTGCGAAAAAGGGAGCAACACGGCTGCTAAATAGAAGAATTTAGTCTTTACAGAGTTGAGAAGGGTGAGAAATGACCTCCTCCCCCTGAAACATTTATTTTTTGAAGTAAATGAACTAACCTCGCTCGTGAACCAGCCATGCCAAACTCATTGCTGAAGGCAGTTTAGTAACACCGCATGATAAATGGTGTCAAACGTTGTACCCGGCTGATATAAAATCTAATCTTTTGCTCCTGCTAAAAGCTGTCTCTGCTGCAGTATATTAGTGCGTATGCTCTGCTAAGGGTTTTGGCACAAGAACCACTTGGTCGAGGTGAGGAAAATATCGAGATTTGGCTTCAAAACACCTGTTTCGGTCGCCACAAAAGCAGTTGGAGAAAGTCCGACTTTCCGTGAAAGCCAGTTTTGTTCGCCAATGAAAGGTTTGGAGCCACAGTCCCTGAAAAATAGCCGCCTTCGGTCGCTACTTAAACAGCTTGAAATGTCCCCAGAGAGTCAAACTGCGGTCGCCTGTTTGGCAGCCCTGTTGGCACGTGATGACACCACCTCCTGCTGTGAAAGTCTGCTAACAAGCACATAATGTGAACAAACGTCAACATCGGACCATCATTATATCCTGGTGACTGGGAGCTGAAGTGGGAATTCCTATTTACGACTTTTGCCATAAAAAGTCACTTTTTTTATGACAATTGTTAGGGGGACGTCATCTCTGCATTGATTGAATTAAAAAAGAGATCCGGTGTTAATTGTAAAATACCATGTACTTGAGTTGTACAGTGTCAGAATGCAAAGAAATCCACTTGTAATTCATATTCAGAGTGTGCTGAGGGCACATGCATTTTGCAGGCGCAGTCTACAGAAAAGTCTGGGTGATTAGCCTGAAAATACAAAATGGATGATTGAGTTTTAAATCAACTCATCACTGACAATGAGACTGGGTGCCATGCAGCCTCTCTGCTCATGCCTTATGCAAAATCCTGTGTAAATTCACCCAAAAAAGTCAGTATCACAAATTGGAGGTTTTAAAAGGCTCCTCTTGATTGATTAGATGGACTTGTGTGTTACCATGCATGTGTTTCGTGTTTGTTTTTCGTACTTACTGTTGTGCTTATTCATATTCTAAGACATTTCATTTCCTAATTGTGTATTTGGGGTTTCTCTGTCAGTTGCAGGGGAACAGCAGCTGTCGGCAAAGTCTGCAAAATGAGCTGGAGGTCATTGCAGTAGGTCAGAGATCGTGAATCTCTCGGCTATTTCCAACAGTCTAATTTGCAGAGGAAATCAAAAAAACCCTGCTGCCTGCAGACTTTGCACCCTGCGGTCCACAAAGCCACGGACGTCCCGGATTCGTGTAGCCTGAGCTCGCTGTGACTACGCATGCAAATTTCAGACTTCTGGCTCCTACTGTGTGAGCTGAACAAGCTTACGGACCCAGTCAGATGGCGAATAACCTCCGAAAATGGAAACTTGGTCTGGTACACAAGAAAAATAAGCCAAGGTCAAAAACAGTTTTTGTAATCTCTTGATTAAAGTAATTCCTCATAGCTGTGGATGTATTTAGGGCACATTTCCACTCGAGTCCCTTCGAGGGAGAGAGAATGTTCTCAGTTGCGGCTGCTCTCTTTCAAGCTGTGTGGTTTGAATTGATTTAACTTCCTGGAATTTTAAATTATTCTTTCAGCGATCACACCGTGGAGCGTCTCTGCCAAAGCAGGAAGAAGTTGCCGTCTAGCGTAGTCCGACAACGCCGACCCCCCGCCGACGTTATGGAGCAACGAGGCAGTGAAATATTACTGATTGTTCGTTTAGACACAGTCCTCAAATATACTCTGTCGGATGTTCTTAGTGGGAAGCAGGAGGGAAGTCGGCAGAGGCTCGCCTTCCCGTACTTCACACACTTTTGTGATTGGAAAGCAGCACTTAAAGATGCTCCATCTTATCCGAAGAGCAAAGAGATAAAGGCTGGCGCGATAATAATATCTGATAATAATCACTAATGCATTCAGAAAGCCTACAGGGCACAGCTTGTGAACACTCTTAAATATGAATACAACCTGGGAAAAAAAAAAAAAAAGCTAAATAAATATTCAATGTGCTGTTGCTGATTCAGGGAGATTAAATTTGCACATATTTTCTGAGGCGGTGACATGGATATTCTTCATAAATTGCTCGGAGAACGTGAATTAAAACAAAAAAAAAAGACTTCAGTCTATGTTGTGACAGATTGGAAAAAGGCTCACAGCTTTTTTCCACAACCTGTGAGCATGAGATGATTGGAGTGTGCGAACTGATCGCAGTGTGAAATGTTCCTCCACTCTCCAATGAGCGTGGTGCTCAGCCAGGACACCTGGGAACAGTGTCAGAATACACTCTTGGGCAAGTCTCCCTTGATGTGGCAGTTGGGTGGTGAATCTGAACCAAAAAAAAAAAAAAGAAAAAAAAAGAAATCTGAATCTGAAGGGAAAAGCTTTGAATTGACCCCCGGGAGGAAAAGAGATGGTGATAGGGATTTGGCAGGCTGCTGTCTGCTGGCCTGAGAGACAGATCATCCTCTCCTCTCATCTGTCCTCTTTCTCCCATCCACTCGTTTTTTTGTTTTGTTTTTTTTTCCAAGATGTCGTTGACGATGATGATGTTGCCACAGTAAATAACAAAAAGGCACCAAAGCGAGTTCTCAGTGCCGCAGGATTGACATCGTGAGCTTTTCTCGTGGAATGTTATTTTATTTTTCCTATCAAGCTACAATAGCCGTTAAAATCTAGGACCCGGAGAAAAACAGTGAATCCAAAGGAAACGCTCCCAGTGACTTAATTAATTTAAAGTTAACTTTCAGGCTCATGGTTTTAGTCCTGGGTCATTGCTAGAATAGGTTTACATGCTTTAATGCTCAAAAACAAAAATCTGTTTTCTCATACTGTTTCCTCTGAAACGCTCTGTTTCAACTCCTCCTTCAACTCCTGTCTCTTTAAGCTCTGACCCTCCCGAACACCCAGTCCCCCCTGATTGGTCAACTCACACACACCTGAACCAGCCACCCTAACAACAACAGAGCAGCTGTGCTAAATCAGTTCTTACCTGTATAAATTATGTGTGACACCTTAACGTAGTGTGATGTCACAAAGTCACAGAGTTGAAGGCGGGACTACAGACGAGGCATTTCAGGAGCAACGTTTTCTGTGGGAGAGAGGAGCTCCTGTTGGTGCTGACTTTGAGCTCTTGAACTTTGGACTCGTTTGATTTCATTTTAACATTTAAAATTGCCAACAAACATTATGTACTGTAGCTCCTTCAGACTCATCCTCATTGTCTAAACTCTCCATTAACCAGTAAATTCTGAAGATTAGCCAAACATTCATTATCACATTTTGTTTTTAAAAATATTATACAGAATGATCTTAAATCTATAAATGAGAGGCAAAAGCACCAGCTTCTACACCAGTTTGAAGGCATAAGACAGCTCCAGTTGTGTTCTACCTCTCCCTTTTTAGAGCATCAACAAAAATCACACTTCTTGCACTGCGGGACACAAACATGCAATCAAATGTGTGACTTTTTTTTCATCGGCGACATTGTGTTATTGTTGTTGACAACCGTGTTTTTTCCCCCCGTTCTACCTCTGACAGGTTTTCATCGCTAAGTACTCACATCTGCTGACAGATGCAGATCTGCCAGGCTGTGTTAATTTTGCCACTACAGAGAGAGAAAGAGTGAGGCTCGCCTCCCACAACATTGCGATGTTACTTTGAAAAAGTAAGTCAAGGAAATAAACCCTGAGTTTCACTCACTTCTGAATTTCCTATTTATGTGGTGAGAAGAATTAATTAGCAATTTTAGCTGCGTAATGAGTTAAAACTTATTCACTCAAATGGGAGAAACACTGAATGAATTACGTCTCACAAAGCTAATCTCTCCCGTCGTGGATGTATTTCATTTTCCCAGCATTGGTAATGTATATAATCTGTGTGTCAGACCATTAACACACCCATTGAGTTCAGCTGAAATGAGAGAGAGAGCGGCAGAAAGACTGTATGAATGTTGAAGTGTTGCTTAAACACGGTGCTTAAAATTCAGCGGCGCGTACTCTAAATTAATTCACCAGTTTGAAGAACGTGGTGTGAGCAAACAGCATCCAGAAATTCCATTAATTTTGGCTTTGAGCATCTGAAATGGATCTGTATAGAATTCAGAGTCCTGCAGTAATGACAGCAGCACCTCAGAGGACAATGCTCAGATTGGTGCAGCGCAAGGTGCAAGCGACATTATTTATTTATTTATTTTTTTTGACAAAAGGAGCTTACCGTGACAGTGATGATGACATCCTCGCCGAGGGCACGGAAACTTTTACTGCAACTTTTTGCTAAAGAGCTGACTGTCTGAATTTTCAAGGATGATGTCATACAGTGATGAACACACAGGTTAAGCTCCAAATTAATATAAAATCTATAAGAAGTTTAGCATCTAACAGTGTGTGATCACAATTCTGTAGGGCAGGCAGATTAGTATTCGAGCATGAATATCTGACTGTGACTATGTCTTGGGTATTAGTACCTCACTCACACCCAAGACATAGTTTTTTTTGTTGTAGTGGACAGCAACACTTTTAATCGAGAATGTACAGACTGCCACTGGTTCATTATCACCCTGGGCAGTTCAAAACCAGTATATCACATATGTTCCTAGAGAGCTGCGGTTATGATAAAAGCATCAAATTAAAGTACCGCTATGAGAGAACACAGGACTTTTGAGCCAGCCCACTCAAATCCGAGTGAAGGGCACAGAAGATAAACGTCGGCGCTCACTTCTCTCGCCGAAACGAGAGAAAAAAAAGGGAGTGGGAAAGAAGAGTGACAGACAGAACGGGAGGTGTTAAAGCTGTTCACTTGAGACGGCTGACACTGTGTTAAGTTGTAAGTTAAAAAAAAGAAACACTTAAGGTGCACTTGTTCTTTTTTGTGCTTGTGCCTGAATATCCCACTATTTTAAGAGGCATGTTTTTAAAAACCTCACTGATGTATGATGATGATATGGCTTGAAATGAGAAAATAATATGTATTTGTTATGATTATGTACTATTATAATCCCCTTATTTCAATGTGAAAACTGACAGAAAATATAATATAATATAATATAATATAATATAATATAATATAATATAATATAATATAATATAATATAATATAATATAATATAATATAATATAATATAATATTGAATTGTTTGGAACTGATGGAAGACCCCGGCCTGTGTTCTGTTCAGAGCTCTGATTTGACACTGAGAAAGCGACACAGAGGCTTTTACTTTCCAGGTGGCAAACATTAATTCAGGGGCCAAGTCAGGTTTGGTCTTGAAAAACAGAACACAAAAACAAACTGAAATGAAAAATGACTATGCAGGCAGCTTGAGAGAGCAATTTTATGTCCCCTTTCGGTGGTTCCAGCAGAAGTGGAATCGTCTTGATCTCTTGGTCAGATGTTGACTCACCTCAGAATGAAAAACAGCTATCTTCAACATTAGTCAGAAATAAAGTCAGTGAAATAAAGTGCTTTAAGCCTTGCTCTTTCATTCTGATGGTCACACGAGCTGCTGCGGGGAACATTTTTATCTGCAACCCAAAGGTAACAACAGCAGGGCGACCTGCCAACCTCTTCCTTTTATGTTCACCCACAACGGTGAAAAATGCCCCGATAACAGGGGCGGGGGTGTGGGGTGGGGTGGGGGGGGCTGCTGGGAGGGTATCAGCTACGCAATCCGGTGAATTCATGAGAGAACGAGAGAGAGAGAGGACATTGAGTGAAAATAAAAGGAGCAGAGCAAAGTGGAGATGACAGACAAGAGTGTATGAAAGGGAGGTGCGCAGAGGTCTTTTAACGCCGTTCGTACAGAAATACGACTGAGGCGGACTCTTTAGTGTCGGATTTTAGTGCCACAGATTTTCTCTGTTCTTGTGGGAATTATGTGAGGGGGAAACTGAGCTCCCACAAGTCCTGCTCAGGTACTTCTGATTTTTTTTTTTTTTTTTTTCAGATTTAAGAGGAATTTGTTACCAGTAGAAACCAACTGCTTCTCAACTTCACATGTTCGTACCTCTTTAAATTTAGCAAACGCTTTTGTCTAAAGCGACTTACAGTAATTCATTCATACATTTAGTCACTGATGGCGGTGGTTGCCTAGCAAGGTGCCGATCAGCACATCAGGAGCAGTTTGGGGTTCAGTGTCTTGCCCAAGGACACTTTGACATGCAGACCAGATGAATCGAACCACTGACCTTCCGTTAACAAGGCGCTGGCTCTACCCCTGAGCCACAGACTGTGGTCGATGATTGTTTTCTCAAATGATTAATAGCTGGTCAAAAGTGCCTCTGTACAAGGAGCATCTGTAGTTATGTCCTGCACTATGCCTCTTATTTGAATTCAGCTTGCTTTAAATACTTTAAGTGGCCTTGCATTATGCACAACCTCAACATCCAGTCTTAATCAAGCTTATTTTTCACGATTTAATTATCTAATAATCTAACTCTTTTCTGGGTGTGTTTGACACAGTGGTGAGTACAGTACTGACCAGTGTTTCTCTGCCAGTATTTTGTTCGGTTTTGGCCATATTTACCAATCTCATCAATAAAAAAGAAAAAAAAAAAAAAAAAAAAAAAAAAATGTCAAAAAAGTCTGCAGAAGAATTTCCCCTGAGAGTCCTGGCGGCGGTCCGATGCCGAGGAAATTAACACCTGTCACGGAGTCGCTTCAACAAAGCAATGTTTTCCCAAATCAAAACTGATCAAAATGTACAAAGTGTAGCCGCATGGCACAGGGGAGAGCGAATGGACCGGCCGCTGTATCCATTGAGAGGATCACAGCTTGGGGCAGAGATATAAAGGAAATTGGCGAGGATTTTGTACAATGCCCAGCTCGCCCCTGCTTTCCCAGGGGGCTTTGTGTTGTCGGAGTGTCTGCTGGGCCAGCCTGTTGGAGATAATTTCTACGCTGGGCCGCTGCCGACCGTGGTTGTGATAAGACCTGGCCAATGCTGCTGCGCAAGACGCCTGCCTTACTATGTATGTGCAGCTTTGTGTCTTAGGGGATGTTCCTGTTAGCCACTGACTAGTTTGATTGAGATGGTAAGTTGTTAATGTGGTTTTGCTACTGAATCGTCAGAGTAAATGATAGCAAACCACAGACATTAACTAATGTTATAGCTTTCGTTTTAATGAGGTTCAGTTTGAAATTTCGCATTGTGACAATGCTGTGCTAGGTGTGGTTGAAAGCATTCAAAAATCTCAACATTTATTCATGTAACAGGTGAAAAAATAACAGTTTTTACATTATGATGTGTTGTCTTGCAGGAGATACCTACTGAAGTTAGCATGCTAACCAACAAGCACAGGTCCGTCCCAGCACAACGCTCCTGTGCAAGTGATGTAAACACCAACACTCCCCCTGGTCCTGAGCTCCCAGATGACACTGCTAGCTGCATGGCTAACTGAGCTAACTAGCCAAGGGTAGCTAGAGTTAGCAGCAGTGAGAGGCTACTCTGCCCCCTGCTGACTTTCAGAATGACTTTGAAAGTTGGCCAATACTTACATATTGCCCCTTTAACCACTTGGTCAGTGTTAGAAACGATCTGGCTTACTTGGTCACCACAATTACAGCTTGAAAATGCCCCAATGTCTTGTTTAAAATGTAAGATTTTGTAGACGCTAACATGGCTGGAAAATGCCCCAGTGTCTCATTGAAAAATATCCCCTAGTTTGATGTTTACAGACTGTCTTGAATAGTGTAGTCAGTTCATATACGTCAGTGTGAACATGTTGTGGCACGTATTGTAGAAACGATGCTATGAAACGCATGACATATACAATTTTGAACGTGTCCGTGGTTTGTAGAAACAGCAGTTGCCAGCGTTTTATCCGGTTTGGCTGAAACCAGTAAACTAACACGGTATTCGTGCACTAGGCTGATCGTATCAGCCACCACTAAATCTAATAAAGTAAGTGAGTAAAGTAAATCCTTTTTCAGAAAACTTTTTTTTTTCTCTGCCAACCACCACTCATTAACACTCATATTTGAACCCTTTTCTCCTTTTGAATTTCACTCTGTTCCTGGCCACTAATTGGACAGGCGATAAATACCCAAAATTTAGAGCTAGTCCAAGTGGATAATTGGTCAGAAGTCGGCAGTCTGTTTCCAATACTGTATTTGCACATAAAAAGAAATATAAATGAAAGTAAGGCAATGGCACTGAAATGAAAAATGAGAAACAGAGGAGACAGCATGAGATCCGGGCTGTGATTTTAGAAAGTATTTTCCAATAGAAGTGGAGTGCAAAGTGAGAAAGCGCCTTTCATGTCTCCTCTGTCTTTCTTGGTCGATCGCTTCAGGCCAATGAATTAGCTCTGGTCCGCTCTCTGATTGGGGGTTTTTCCACAAACGTACGCACAGAGATTCGGTTTGATCAGAGCCAAGCGATACATCCAAACCAAAGAAGGGGACAGCTCCTTCGGCCATCCGCGGTGCTCATCCTTTCTACCACCATATGTGCTGCATTACTGCTCTCAGTCAAGGACGTGTCTGGCCGGACGCCCTGCTCTTGGCACGGCGGAGTCCTGTCGCTGGCTGCCAGGTACACAATTGGACAACAAGAGATGGCAAATGGCCACTGACAAATGATAGTCTCTAACACATGCGAGGTGGGACGGGTGGCTTTTAGTCTTTGGACATTTTATTGAGCTATTTCACCACCTATTCCATTAGGACGATTCGACCATATTTTAGAAATCTTTTAAAATAATAATAGACTTGCAAGCCTCCTCGCAGGAAGCCTCGCGACAGAAACCATTTGTTATTTTAAGTCTGCTCTAATCAGACCACTGTGGGTGAATATCCTGTCAGACACACAGTTTATTCCTCAGATAATTACAGTCATGGACAACACATGTCTTCTCTGACATGTGGGCTGTCGCTTCACCAACTGTTTTGGTGAAATATCTCATTTGTCCTATTATTTACTCAGCACTCAGTCTTCTTCCCCTATTGGTTCTGTGTCTTTTTAAAAAAAGGAAAAAAAAAAATTAAATACTACCATTCTTGTACATGTCTGCACTCAAAGGCACCTTTTCCTCCAGTAAATAAAGCCTAACATGGTTTGTGGCTCTTTTTTTTTTTTTGAGTGGGAGTCTGTCCTTGTCCTCAGCTGGATAAATGAATGCAGCAGTCCCTAATCTAAAAAAAAAAAAAAAAAAAAAAGGGGGGACGCCCAAGCTCTTAACATTCAGAAGCTCCAAATGCTTTTTCTCAGCGGGGCTTTGCCTCTGTAGCTGAAAGAGATGGCTCCGGTCGGGGGAGGGCAGAGTGACAGACATGTGAAGGCCTCAAATGTCACCAAGAGTAAGGGAGAAAATGAGCCCATTAGAGACTACCTGCCAAAGGGCCAGTGACCTCCAATCAACTAGTAGTTTAAAGGTTATTAAAAGTTCACAGAAACACGCCCCTGGAGGTGAGAAATATGGCAGACAATAGCTTGTGGTCTCCGGTGCCCCGCGCTTGTTAGCTTCTAGGGTGCGGTGGCTGTTGAGACTGATACGGGATCCTTTTTTTGCTGCTGTCTTCTCCCATGTCTCAGGAATCTGACAGTCATGCCAGATCAGGCTCAACCGACTTTGTGTTTATTATCCAGTCAGTACAACCTTCCAAACTGGGTCGGGTCACATGCGTAAATATAACCAGACCTAATGTGAGCTGACAGGAACGCTGATAAAAGATTCGGCTCTTTATCCTCACAGTGACCTCTCTGTCTCTTACCTATACATAGGCTGTGGATTTCTTTGAGAGGGACTTTGCGGTCAGATTTTTCCTGGGCAGTCCAGAGGATGCGACTTTGTGCATTTTCTCGCGCGCCTCATCTCAGCGGCTCTCTCTCCACGCTGCTATCAGAGAGCAACAGAAAAATGGATTTCCGCTAACATGAGCACAGAAGTTTCACAAAGCCCCTTTAAGCTTCCAACTCTGACACTGTACTCACCCCATCAGCGTCAGTGCTGTGCGTGAATGGCTCTTCGTAAAGTTGGCAATATTGTGTCAGTGCCCTTCATGGAGATCCATTTTCTGCTGTGCGGCAGTTGAATGTCCTTAAATATGATGGAGGTGAATCATAAATGAATTTGTAGTGCGCTGGCTTTCATTTGTCATGACGCTGACTTGTCTTGAATTTGTGTATTTTTGATAATGCAAATGTGAATGGCTTCTCTTATATCTGCGAGTCAGCATTAAAACCAAATCAAACAGTTTGAGTTTTTTTTTTTTTTTTTTTTTAAGTGCCTGACTGCTGTCTGCTGTAATTTTACCCCGTTCACATCAGAAACTAAATCAAATATTTAAAAAAAAAATTAAAAAAAACTGTCAAGGTAAATCATAATAATTTAATCACACTTAAAAAACTGAGAGGGCGCAGTCAGCCAAGTCCAGCTGGAGACTGATCTAAAAGTGACTGCTTAAACACCTCTGTGAGGTCTGCTGGGCTCAACGTTGCCAGGCGAACAAGGTTTTTGCAAACGACTGACATAATTCTGAGCAAAGATGAGGACAAATACACTCTCGGGCTCCAGGCAGAAACATCTACCATCAGTTTGGTATGAATGAGACTCACAGCTTGAGTACAAATGTTACCAGATGTTCTCTGTCACCGTGGACAGACAGCGCCGTCCAAGCCAAGCTAATATACATACATACTGTGAGCTGGAGAAGGGGAATGAGCAGTCTCGTTTCCATCCAGCTTGTGTCGCAGCTTGTTTTTAGTCTGTCGCCACTGTCAGTTTTGACACACTGCGCAAATTCCTCGTTTAGACATGACAGCTGACACGTTCAAAATGTATTTGACATCAGAACACACATGGCATAAATTACATTTCATCTGTCAACTTGTTTGAGCTCTGATTGTACGAGTTCCGTTGTTGAATGCAGTCCTCTGTTACTTCACCCAGAGTAGAAAGGCCCCAGAGTAGAAAGGGATTCGATGATAGCGTTCACTTTGATAATCTTTCAAATTAAAGGGGCACTGTTTTAGTTAGTTTTACAGAGGAAATTCAAACTCAGAACTCAAATGTTTAAAATATTGATTAATAAAAACTCAGAAATATATATATATATATATATATATATATATATATATATATATATATATATATATATATATATATATATATATATATATATATATATATATATATATATTTCCATAACCAAATTAACAAGCTGTTCTCAGGGGAAAATAAAGTCCCCACAACACTGTATGAGGCTATAAAAGAGGCAGGGTCAGCCACATATAAACAAAGTAAAGCAGTGTGAAACTGTGTTGTCCTTCAAGGTCAGTTTGTTCATTCAGTTTGTTCAGTCAATGAAAGCAAAGAGAGTTTGTACGTTTGGTTTGTGCACCTTTAAGGAACAACCATATGCCAATCAATCTGTACCAAACAAGTCAAAGATTGAATCACTGGCATCTGAAAGCTGTATGTAATACTATCCTTTAATTGAATTTGAGTTTCTGCTTTACTTTAAGATTTGGTAGTGGGCTGCTGTTTTGTTTAGATAATGGACCAGTGGTAAAAAGAATGATGTTTTCTTGTGTATGTGATTTCGCTAGTGTGCAGCATGTAGTTAAAGCAGCTTCTTGAGTTAGCTGTGAATGGTGTCCTCTCATGCCCCCTCACACTCACTCTCAAACAGTCCTTTATCTGTCACACGCAGAGGATTTTGGCGTTGGACCTTTGCCCCGCAGACTACTGTATGTTAATTTCATGCATGTTACACCCGCGGAGAGAAAACGGAGCGGAGGGCGACGACAAAGTGGATCCGACGCCGCAACCTCCTCGCACTGCGTCACGCACTCAATTTCGTTCAGCCACTTCCACGTCCCATCCTTCATTCCCTCTCCGAGCAAGCATTTCATTAGGAGCACAACACCAATTCTTTTTTTTCTTTTTTTTTTTTTTTTTTTTGAGATGACTCTCCTCAGAGCACTGATTTCTCCCCCCCGACTGCTCGGTGACTGCTTCTCCACATTTAATAATTCACAAAATGCAGAAGTTTGAAACAAAATGGAATTGTTTCTTTATCTCTGTGTCATTTGTGTTAGGCCATGAGAGGAAAACCATTTCATGTCCTATTTGGTGAGAATAATAAAACGCGGAGGTTAATGGATTTCGACGAGGAACTTCACTTTCATCATTACAGGTTTGTCATGTGACCTTGACCCTGACTAATACGTTTAAAAAGCTGTGTGTGGCACAACAGACACCGAGAGGAAGTGACTTGCCATCAGCGTTCGATACGCTACAGATAAACAGCCATTGATCTTTGTTGCACACCATATGTTTTCAGATGTACGCTGAATATTTTACGTGAGGCATGCATATATTGCGCGCTCTCGGTTGAGATAGAAGTGTGCGCCACTGAATAAAAGTCTTTGATGAGGGCTCGACCAAAAATAACAAGCTTATAAGGGGAAGGCAGAAGAGCCACTTAAAAAAAAAAAAAAAAATAGGAAGTAGAAAAACAGTTCTCTCTTTACACTGGACTTCATTAGCTCAAAAGGCGATGCAGAAGCATTTCTGGTTCAACCTTCATCAGCGCGTAACGTTCCTAACAAGGTCAGGTAAGGTAATCCCAGCAGGTGAATGCAATGATGGCAATTAAAGGAAGAGTGTCCCTTTAGACTTCAGCACAGCATTGTGACTTATCATTCATGAAGACACATACGTAGCTAGTGACTTTAATGACAGCTCATTTTTTTTATTTGTGAGTGACAACAGGTCATGCCAGTGCGCCATCATGCACTCACTAAAAAATGAGGTTAGTGCACAATTTCCAGGAGCTCCGTGACCTCTGAGTCCGAGTTCACGTTGCTTTTCAATAATTTGCGTATTTGACCTGAAATCTATTTGTTGAAAAGTGATAGACGGAAGAAGATGTGGTATGAGGACGATCAGAGACCTTTTTCATAACAAGTTACCGGACGACTGGTTCTTTGAACAAGACTAACATGCGTTGAGACTGATGACTGGAGTTTGTGTCCTGTGTATGGTTGCAGTTTTTATTGACTTTTTAATTGTAGACTCATTGAATTTATTGATTTCAGGTATTTAAAACTGCAAAATGGGATGAGACCAGGCTGGGCACGTCCACAGTTGCCAGGAGGTACTTGGAAACCAATTAATAAACTCAAATGAAGGCAGTTAAAGGAAATCGCTTAGTTCGTTCAGTGGCAATTGTGCTTAATAATGATGGCAAATGAGCAAAGAAATGAAAATCGTAAACAACCAATGATGGGAAAAGATTGCTAAAAGCAAACAGATGAATAACTGACTGAGTTGTATATAATGGATGGAGAAGAATACCCAACTGCAGTGTTCATGATCATCACTCCTTACCGCTCTCCCAGGAACTTTGTTCAAAAGTTCAGTTACCAAATTCATGATTTAAAAACGTATGTAGAGGAAAAGAGCACAACAATATTCACGGCCAATGACGAATGAGTATAGTTGACCAGCATACTTGCCAGCCGGATGCTGTGCCAACATCACAGCCTGAATAGGGAGGTCAGTCCTCACAAGAGTATCTTCCCCTAGAAATGTTTTGTTGAAATTGCTGATTTCAGAGACTGTTTCTGCTCATACTAGTGAGGTATCATTGTGTTGCTGAAATGTGGAGTTGGGAAAGCGGGGGGGGGGGGGGCAATGAAAAATGAAACCCTCAGGAGAATCTGGAGCCAGATCTACAAACAGCAACACTGTATGAAAAATGAAAAAGGGAAAAACTTCCAGCAGATCCTGCAGGACTGTGTCCAGAAAACAAACAAACTAGATTTAATTAAACTAGAAAGCCAGTCCAGAAATAGAATACAGAGGAAAAAGTTCTTAGCTGAACTGTTTTGTTTGGATTTGTCACACTTTTCTCATTGATTGAGTCGGAGATGCTTTCACATTTATTTACACCTATCCTTTGATAAGGATAGGTGTTGCAAATATGATTCTGTTTAACACTGATTCATTATATATAGATAGATAGATAGATAGATAGATAGATAGATAGATAGATAGATAGATAGATAGATAGATAGATAGATAGATAGATAGATAGATAGATAGATAGATAGATAGATAGAAAGTAATAAGAAAAGTAAGAATGAATGAATATTGAACTAGCTCAAAGTAGGCCAAACAATTGATTGAAATAGTTACGGGTAATGAAAAACAAATAGTTAAATGTCACAGATGGACAGAAAAAGTTTACTAAAAGCAGACTAATGTATACACAGTTAAAGTTAGCTATTGAAAATGGTGTTTATATAGTTAGTTAATAAACAGTTGAAATAGTCAGACAGGCACATGTTCAGGTAATGCAGCCAACATTTCGGTTACATTTAGCCAAAGCTGAAGTTCTTCTAACCAGACAACACTGCAATGTCTCTTAGGAAACCTAATTTCTCTCCCTTCTTCACTTGTCTGAGTAATTGATCAGATTGTTAAGGCGGTTCTAATGCTGTCCAGTGCAGGGATGAAAAGATGGTGAAGCAGGCTAACAAGCAAAATAAGATGGACCCGAAGTCTTCCTGAAGTGAAGGCAACCTAGATCCAGTGGTGCAGTGATCACTGTTTTTTTTTTGTGCGTTTTTTTTCCTCAATGTAGCACTTTCTCGAGAAATACACAGCAAAAAATATTATGAATACTTTGCTTTTGAAATAATTCAAAGCTCCGTTTTTTGTGGGTTTGAGATTTCATGTGATTTTTGCCACATGGAAACTTTTAGCCAAGCTTGTAATGCTTTAAAAGGAATACCAACCCTGCATGGGCATTAAATGAAAATATGTCTCACATGAGAAATGGAAGGAGCCACTTTGCAGGTCTTGGCAGGTCTTGGCAGCGAGCCAAATCAGGACTGCACCTGCCCGTTGCATTATTTCTAACTTTATCAGCCTCTTCGGGCTGGTCGCTCTGCTCGTCACGACTCCCGACCGCTCTCCATCCTTGTTCTTTCTCTTTTCGTCCATCCATCTGTCTTGTCTTACATTTTACCCCCAGACCTGCTTACCTTTAAGTCGTTTGTAATGAGCTGTGGAGGAGTTGGTAAAGCAAACATGATGCATTATTGATTCCAGCTACGGAACTCTGAAGCTGTTAATGGCTGGGATGCTCCATGAGACATCCAAGCTGTAGATCATAGTCAAAGAGGCTGCGGAAGACCATTGAGGGCCTTGTCAAGACTAAAGCCGGCAGATGGGAGTTTATGATTGAACATCATTTCAAAGCACCAGCGCCACATAAAAGCATTATCTACAAGCTTGGCAGACATCTACATCTGGACTGATTCCAGCACCAAAAAAGAAGCGTGCATATTATGTTAGCCTGTTGTGCACTACAGTATGTTGTTCCCAGAGTGGGATAAAAAAAAAGAAAAAACCCAAAATAAGCAGCTAATCTTGTTTATAATGTTCACATCAGACACTGTTTGCATGCCAGATCTTCAGGTGACAGGATTTTTTTTTTTCCATAAATATCTCTTTGTGGTGTAGAATTGCCGCTGCAGTGTGACGTACAAGACTGCGTTCTTTAAAATCGTTCAGTGATGTGATTAAATGTTTACTCTGCTGATGCCTCTGCAAGGATGTTGCTTTTTCTACTTCTACTTTTCTACTATTCTACTGCCAGAGGTTATTCTGCAAATAACAAATAGTGCTTCTAACTGACAATTAATCTGGCATTTTAGTTAAAGTGGACATAGACAACTTCTTTAAATTTGTCGTCCTTGTGAAATCTCCTTTTTTCTGAAATCGACAATCTGCCTCTTGGTTTTGCTGGCGTTGACCAGTGGATTGCTCTCTGTGCACCACTATGCACGTTACTTTCCTACAGATTTGAACTCATAATGTTTTTTGTACATTGGCTAACAATTGTGTTCTCGTCCAAATACTTGACTACAGAGTTCTCTTGATGTCCGAGGGTGTAGTCATGAGTGTGCAGTGTGGACAGGAGGGGATAGATAGATAGATCAGTGAATCAGTACTCTCTGAGGTCTGTTTGTGAGGAAGTCCGATATCCAGTTGCAAAGTGTTGTACTCAAGCTCAGAGTGCGCAAATTTATAATGAGCTTTATAGGAGACGTTGTATTGAATGCTGAGCTGAAGTATACAAGCAGCATTTTTAAGTGTGTTAAGACTGAGTGAAGGACAGTAGATATGGCAATCATGTCTGCGTACTTCACAACAGAGTTTTCTTAATGTGTGGGGTTATAGTCATGTGTGTACAGAGTCAACAGGAGGCTGAGATCACAGTCTCTGGGGCTGAGCACCGAAGATAATGAATGACATTACAGGAAAACCTACATGTCTTCACAGAAGAAGTTACACATGTTGACAATTACTATACGTCACTACGCACTAAAATATCCTCCACTTACAACATTCTAGTGTTATAAAATATTTATTAAATGTTTCTTACAGATTATGAATGTTAAATATGGTAACTTTAAGGTTAAGGTTTTACAGGTTAGCTGCGATATCTCACTCGGTTTGAGAGAACTGTTTAATTACACATGATAATGAAGCACCAAGCAAAGAGCACAGCTCGCACTACCCTTCAAGACAAGCCTGTTCTCCTGTTTTGTTGACTGTGACTGTTATTGATATCCAATAGCCTGACCAATGGGCAGTAATAATCAAGAGCTCAACAAATTAAAATCTCCTAAACCTCACCAAGGTAAACAAGCCAACTTCTCGAAGAAATTGCCAATGCCACAGGTCATATCTGAATTTATGAGTTCTGCTGAGAAAGGATGTGGGTGTTTGAGTGAGTAATAGACCCAGACAAGGGAAATAAGTTGTCGGTGAACAACAGAAAAACTGTGCATGCAATCGTTCAAAATGCATTTCCTATTATTGAAGCTGCCATTTGTGCAATAGGTTTTGGATGATTTGTGTTGAGATGCTTTTTCTTGTATCTAAAATGACATCAGGGATCTGACAATTTATGCTGTTTTTTGCCTAGTTTTGTCAGATCTCAAGGATAGATTACTTCTATTCATCGGGGGCAATTGAAGATGACTTCCAATTTGTCTATTATGGCAGAGGCTAATAACAGTGATATTGACATTAATAACTTGGATGTATTTATGCCGATAATCCCTCTCTTTATCATAACATTTAGTTTTTCCTTGGCCAGAAATAGGCAATATATAGTGATTTTTAGATGATATGATAGGAGAAATGACAATGCTGTCACAGTTTTGACGATAAAATAAATGTCTTAATAACAGTCTGAGCATTTAGTCAGACAGCTGACCTGTTTTCTGTAGGCCTATCAACATTTATTTGAAGTCCTTCTGAAGTTTTAAGTGTGACTTTGCAGATAAATAAAAATGTTAACAAAAAGTTAAACAGGCAGTAAGCAACACTATTCGATTGTATCAATGTGGATGTATGTGTTGGTGCATGCACACGTTCAGTACAGACCTCTCACATCATATTTGATGGAACATAAAGTAGACCGGCAGCAGAGTCAGGCATCAGATAAACCCTCCCTAAGGTGCTGCTGTCGTGGAAACCGATCCATTCCCGGTCAATTCTGCATCTGTGGGAGTCAGAAATCATAGACACCTACAGGGCTACATCTGGGGATTGTTAGGGCTTAAGCTGCTGCTCTCTCTGTCCCAGTGATTTATGCCCCTGTCATGATGCCATGTGGTCATATTGAATGGATCAAAACTCCAGAAAATTAAACTTTAGACCTGCAGGTGCATTCTTATTTTTGCCAAATTCCACGCCATAAACACCTCCCCTGGGGCTCTACATAGGCCGGCCACAGCACGGCTCCCAATTCAGACTGGAAACAATTGCAAATGGCCTCAGCAGGGAGTGAAACCAATGACCAGTAAGGTCATCCCACAACTCAAATCAATAGGAGCAGCACTCCAGCATAATGGATGCTCTGTGGGCCTCAAATAGCTCAACAACTGATTTACCATTAACAGGTGCAAAATGGTAACAGAGCCAGGGCCAGTTTTGTGCTGTAAAATTAGAAGAAAACAGACTCCCAAAACCATGTTTGTTTGATTGAAGGTATGATATTTCTGTTATTGTTTTTGGAACCATTTTAAATAATACTTGACGGTGCAGAGAACACAAAATGAGCCACACACTGCAGTTGTGCTAACTAAAGTGAAATATGCCTCTGAGAGGTGTGGGTTGTGGAACAGCTGACTGGATTTTATGAGAAATGAGAATCTGGCAGAGTTTTGATGAAGGCAAAAATCAAAATACCAAGAACAATCTGGATGACTGAAAATTCCAAAAATTCACCCGCGACTTGCACCAGCTAGTCCTGTAACAGTTACAGCACGTTGATGTATTGTCTGCTGGTTTATTTATTTATTTATTTATTTTTCTTTTAAAGCGCTCTGGCAGCACAGGATGTAAAGATTTGAATTTCACTGCATGCAACTTTTTGTTGATCCATTGTCACCGCTGATGGAAATGTGACATGAGACACGACGTTGTGGTGACGTTTTAGTTTTAGTTTTAGTCACCCATTCACCAGCTTTCTTCCTCACTCTCTGAAGCTCTCACAGAAGTTACAGCGACAGACTACCATGAGACCTTGAGTGAACTTGTGGATTTGTCCCTGTTTGAACATTTCTGGAAATATTTGGCATAAATCGTTACGTAACCTGACATTGGTGCTGATGCAGAATTCTTACATATTATATCTTTAAGGGGGGGATTCTGGTACTTTAATGTTTCGGGTGTGTAACTGAATCATACATACCAGAAGCTTTGCCATCAGATTTGAAAACGAGACTTCTCCATGAACAAGTCTTGTGTTTCTGGTAACACAGTGGATCTTACTATTTAACAAATAAAGGATACATCTTTAGGAATAGCTTCTGTGTTGCTGTCAGACACTTGGAATAACCACCTCAGCCAGTCAGCAGCAAAAACTTCTAGCTGATGTAAAACAGTCAGACTTGCCTCAAGGATTTCTCTGGAGCTACTGCAGCCTTGTTGTGGCTGTGGAGGAGCAATTTTAAAACTCATTTAAATTTAAATTAATTTAATTACTAAAGAGTTTTTTTTTCTGTCGCATTCGTGTACACATGGATGAGATGTGTCAACCTTAACATGCAATTATGAAAGGGTTACAGTATTGCCAAAGGAAAATCCATGTTAAATAAATGTTTGGCATATGCAGCGCATGAACTTAAACTGTAAAATTGTTGTTTGCATAGGTTTTTTTTCTATTAACGCCAAGTAGCTTGGTTTCTTAACTGACATGCATGTCTATGTAAGTGTTTAGGTCCCATATTTGAGTATTTTGCACCTCATCAGTTTTCAATCAGGGGCTGGAACTTTTCGAATCCGGACTCATTCAACACATTCTTAAAAAGCGCACATAATGAAAAAGCCCGGCCCAAGTGCTTCAAAAGGTGCCGCTGCATTTAGATGAGGAGCACTCCAAGACAGGAAGCGCCGATGATGTTCATCGCGCGGCAAAGCTCTGACGCTTTTAGGCCGCATTAATGGCCACATGTGACGGACTGACTCTAACCTGCAGACTGACCTGTGAACTGCTGCTGTAATCAGGATGTCTCTGTGTGCCCACACTCCACCCACAGAGTGACTGAATGAGAAGTGGATAAGCAGCTGGTTTATCTTCATCCGGGGGGGGGCTGCAAGGAGAAGATGCTGCTTTTTTCCTGAAGGCTTTCGATATGTTATAGCGTGTCATCTGTCGACTCCATCCATTAAAATGACAGACATTTTTCAGATTCTCAAAAAAAAAAAAAAAAAAAAGAAGATGAATACTCAACCTTGTGTTTTAGTTTATCTTAAAATTCTAGTCAAGTTCTTAGCACTGCAGGCATCCTTGGCACAAACCCTGGACTTATTCAGAAAGAAAATAAAAACATTTATCAATATTTTGAAGGCAATTTCATCTTTTTTGGGTCCCATATTCCCCTATTTGCATACATATGGCCACAGTTTCCAAACTATTTGTACTGCACTCATAAACAGCCAAGTACAGCACATCAGACTAACTGTACAGTCCTCAGGATGCCTAAAAGAGCTGGTTCAGCCTTGAAATATCTGTAACTGAATGAGAAGTTATGCACAGGTACAGCCAAAGGGGAAGCTATAATGGAGAAGCGAAAGCTCTATTAATTTGTATTCTACAGAATCTCAATGACAGCCGTGTGAATTAATTCAATGTCCCTGACATATGAAGTCAGACTAAGTAGGATAAAGAAAGACACATTGACAGAGAAAGCAGATGGAGAACAATGCAGAACCTTGGCTCGCACGAGGTAAAGAGCGAGCTGAAGACTGAGGACGCTCGGTTATGTTGGATCGCTGTCCAACTTCTTTCCCGCATATTATTGCACGGGAAATAATTAGGCGGCTAGAAAGAGAATAAACGAGGGTGGGTTTTTGGGATTGGAGCTTGAAGTGTAATACAGTCAGAATAATTCACATGATTTCCACAAAGTCCTTTCATTGTGTAGCATAAGAGTGTAGGATGGGGGATTGCTAAATAATAACTGCAGAGCAATTAAAAGGGCAGAACATTTCCATATTTTTTCTATTAAGTGCGATCGCAGCTGAAGTGTATTAATGCTTTATCATCACTGAGGCCAATTTGTTCAGGCCGTTCACTTGTATATCATTATTTGCTGTTGGTTCAAGTGGCATAAAAGCGACTATAGCTATAATTTCTTTGTACAATCGTGGCTGCATAATGACAATTAAATTGAATCTTGAAAAAGCATTTTAATTATTATTATTTTTTTAGGATAATTTCATACATCCTTTTAAACATATTTAAAAAAAAAAAAACAAAGCAAAACAGTACCAATAGAATTTAATATCTAAGATGTGAACTTGGTCACAAAACAGAATTATATATTTTTGTGCTTTCATCTGGAAACGACAAATATTCATATTCATAAATCAGCGGTTCGGGTTTTTCACAGTCCAGTCACTTGAATAAAGGTCCAGCTCACTCGCTGTGTGTATGACCTGGTTTTCAAGACGGCTGCTTAGACAGAGACCATCATTCGCCACAGCGTTGAAACACTTGTAAGGACGGTTTGCAGAAATGTAAATGTAAATGTTTGCAACATTTCTTCTGTCAGTTGTGCTGGTTCGTCATATGAACGATCCCTCAACCACACCGTGATCCAGGATTTAGACTTATTCTAATGATACATCGATTCACATTTTTGGAGACTTCTTATTGACTCCACAGATAATAAATTACTTGAGACTCGACTTTTGTAATCTGGCTGTCAGTATTTCAGGAGGGAATATTTTTTAATTGAAGAAATTAAAAAAGGTTCTATAAAGTTTTTCGATTGAATGCATTTTACTGAATCTCAATATACATACTTTTTAAAATGATTATTTCAAGTTTTATGAAGCAGATACTGGACTGCAGGTAAGACTGAAGTTTTCTTGGGTGGGGAAAAAAATAACTCAACTTAACTTGGTACAACCTTTGACTTGACTCAGAAAAAAGAAAAAAAAATACCTGGAACTTACTTGAAACTTGGACTAATTGACTTGAGTCACATGTCTGTCATATCAGATTTACAAAAAAAAGGGCTACATGTCATCATCGTCAAATGCAGCATTGATATTTAACCCAACTGAATGCATCTTTCAAAGCTAGAAGCTGAAAATCTGTAATTAGTTCCTTAAACTGAACAGTTTGTCTTTGTGACCATCCAGTTTGTTTGCTCATTGTTTGTTGTCGTCATGGTCAACGCAGTGGAGCCTCTCGCATTTCAATCCACTTTGTGAGACTTAAAACCTGATCACCGCCACTTTTGTTGCATTGGCCTGACACGGGGAGGCAGCCAAATTAGAAACCCAGGATGAGATTTTCCTGTGATCACACAGCACCTTTAGAGGGGCCACACTCCTCTTTAATTGTTACACAATACAGACCTACATATTATTGGGGTCAAAGAGTAAGAGAGTACAAATAAATGAATTCAGCTGCCATCACCACGATATGTCATGAGTAGATACAAAGTCTCATGTTATGTCTCAATTCTTAACATTGTCCCTCGGGCAAAACATAAACTTTTAGATTTGCAATATCTCACACCTCCTTCTTCTGACATTCAAGGTATTTAAGTACGAGAACAGTCGCGAGTACGTACATTAGGAAAATGGAGTCACACAGTATCATATGCCCTTGCGGTTCATGTAGCAGTAATGAGGTCACACATTAAACATGATTTAACTTTCTTCTATTGGACAGCACGCAAGTGGAACTGGCTACATCATGAACTGCCTCAGCTGCCATGAACTTGACATATTTCAATTATACAACGCTTACACTAGCTAGAAAAGAGCCTTCTGCCATCCACCCACACACACACACACCACACACACACAGCCTTGTACTTCTATCTTCTTATGCTTACCATGACAATCCGAACCTTAGCACAACCTTGAAGAGTCCTCGAAGGAAATAAGTCCTCATCCAAATGTTTTCAGTCCTCATTCTGATGGTGTGAGGCAGAAATAAGGGGAGTACACAAACACACATTCACACTGGAATTGCCTTAATGGCTGGATGATAATTGCGGTGAGTCATGCAGATACCCTCTAATCATCTGCTGTTAGTATTAAGTGAAGTTTTTTTTTTTTTTTTTTGGTTCAGGACTCATTTAAACAAACAAAAAGCACTTAAGTGGTTCAGTAAGAACAGTAATCTTGGAAATGTCATAGTGGTGGAATACCTTCCATTAATGTATGGAGTTTAAATATGTATATGGGCATGGGTATTTCTCTACCACAACAGAGTAAGAATTGTGATAGGTTTAACATTTTTTTTCAACATTTATAGCAACAAAGAAGTTTAAGTTTTAAAGTCTATACTTATGACCGTATTGAATGGGGTTGTGTGGTGTCATGACTGAAGTATGACAATGACTGGGGTATGCACTCTCTGTTGTATTGTGTTGACGGCTGTGACTCAGGGGTACAGCCGGTGTCTTGTTTTTGGCAGGTCACTGGTTTGATTACCCTGGTCTGCACGACCGCATTTTAACCAGATAACCACTAAGAAATGTAGTCAGAGGAGTGACTCCCTTTAATATTCAGTGGAACATATTCAGCATTCAGAATTAGTCAAATCAGATGACCCTTCCAGCATTCTTAGTTAGCAGTCACTGTTAGTTATTACAAAGTTTAGGGGTGCGCTATGTTGATTTTGGAAAGAAATTAAACTCAGAAAAGTACTATTTACAATGTTAATAAGGTAATAATACAGATTCAGAAATATCTGATAAATACATGCCCATAACTAAATAAACAAGATGTCCTCAGAGGGAAATAAGAATCCCTGGAGAGTGTTCGAAGCAAAGTATAAACAAAGTAAAACGGTATAAAATTGTGTTGTCTATTGAGGACAGTTTGTTATTCAGTTTATTGAGTCATGGGACTCAATCAAGGAGGATTTTTCTTTGCTGATTAAAATGTCTTCCCCAAAACAAAACGTTGTTTTGAGGAACATGCAGTGAATCGACTGACGCAGCCATTTGGGGCCAGGATGCGCTGCACGCGTTACTGCCCAACCCTGAATCTTTGTAAAGTGCATTTCAAGATACTCACTGTATTTAGCATTACTGTAAGTGAACGAGAAAGTGGAACGCTCAGCAAAACTTTACTGTTCAGGAAAAAAAAGGCTAAACAGGATTACACACTCTCCTATGATAATGAACAACAGCGAGGGCAGCACGGACAACACTGAAAGCTTTCCACAGCCGTTCCTGCTTTTAGCTGATTGACTGGAAGAAGGAAAAACAAGCCCTCTTTAAATCATTGTTCCTTCATGGATGCGGCTCAGTAAAGGCTCTTAGAATTCAGCTCAGCATGCTCCCCTTTTCTTCACTTGCTGGAAATCATTTCTATAATTGCTATAGCCTATTCTCCTCTTTTTAATTCCTTCAAGTGCATCCACTGGACTCCACTTGCTCGTGGCACGTCTCCCACGGATCATTCCACCTAGCCCCGAGCCTGAAAACCATCTTAATCAAGCATCCTATATCAATACAGGTTGTGTAAATCTGAGCAAAGCCAGCACTCTCATCAGTCACCGATCTACCCTAACGGGGGCCGGTGCAGCCCTGGAGATTAAAAAGCCAATATCTTAACCAAGGTATTTTACCGGTCTCAAATGATTTTTGGTAGTTACATTATTGAGCGGATGTTTTCACTTAGGAGTCTGTCCTTCAGGGGAATTTTAATGGATTTCCTTGTTCTTTCTTGTTCAGAACAAAATGAATTATTTTGTGATTATTTGAGACCACAGTTGATGTATTGGGCAGTTTTCTTCAGCTTTTTTTTTTTTTTAACTTTGTTTTATTCCCCCTGTGCTGAAAGACGTGTTCACATGATGCCAGAGCTTAGTTGTGGCTTTTAAGTCACATCTGCCTCCGCCATCTTGAGTGCTTAGCTCAAGGTTGTTGCGATACAGGAAGACGCCAATCTTCTCCCGTCTCCGAAGCAATGGATTTGTATCTCCTTTGTAGGAAAGAAAAGCAATCCTGGTTCATCATCTCGTAATGTTTTACATCCCCGTTCAGAAAACATCTTCCTATAATAAACAACGTCCTTGCCACGTTGTTAAATTTAGGCGAAGGTGACAATTACGAGTGCAGTGACGACTTTATGCAGCTTCACTGCTACGAGAAGGGATCGTTCTAATCTCATAAAGAAACACTTTGTCCAGTCATAATAATTAAATTCATTTCAACAATACTCCAGCTACCATGTGTGCCGATATTGCCAGCTGCCTAAGGAACTTGTTGAAGTCATAGTGCTGATATAGATCAGTAGTTTTTTTTTTTTTCTTGTGTTGTCAATGTCAATTCCTTCTCATTTGTTTACCTTCAATTTTCTTTTCATTAAGGGAGCATCGGGCCTGTGATTGGAGCTCCATTTAGCAAAACAAGTCTCCTCTCTGGGGGAATGAAATGACATTAAGACGAAAGAGAGCAAAATGCCTTTTAATGGTTTGTAATAAGGCTGGGAAGCCAGAAGCTATGCAATATCTATTCCTGCCTAAACCCGTCTGCCCCCTGATCCATGACCAATCTGATCAGTGCAGCTTGCAAAATGCAAAATGTAATAATCTGTTTAAGCGGCTCTTAGGCTCTCACATTAGAAATAGAGCCGCGCCTCACAAAATGGCGGGGAAGAGGCAGACAGATAGTGCTTTAGATCTATTTAACAGAGTCTTTCCAACCCGGAGGGTTTTTTTTTTTTTTTTATCTTGTATGACTCATAAGAATATGTATGAAAGGCCACTAGCCCTCTCATTTTTTTTTTCCCCCCACAAGTTTTTCTACTCTTACGAGGCATTTGTATCCTGTCAAACTCATTCTGCTGTGTCGAACATCAGTTCATGTTCAGTGGTTGTCCCCTCTGTCTGTGGCCCCGTTTCTTAATTTCGCCCACCCTCTAAATCTCTCTCTGGTGCGTACACACAGGCAGAGAAAGGAAGAGCAAAAAAAAAAAAAAAAAAAAAAAAAAAAGGCTTTAAAAAAAAAGCTAGTGGTACTAAATGTATGTTTTTGAATTAATAAACAAAAGTTAGGAAAACATCATGTTTTGGCTTAAAATACTTGTCATTTGTCAACACAAACATGGAAGGATACTGTCCCTATGACTCCTAAAAGATATCCAGTGGTTTAATGTTTACAAATGCTAAAAAAAAAATCAGTCTCAAACTGTGATCAAGTGCCATCATTCCACATGGTGGGCCAGATAAGGATGTCTGGTACAATTTTCCTATCATGGCCGTGGTTTGGGCTTTTGGTTTAGTTGTTTCCTGATTTATTTTGGTAGGTTTATCCTCATGGGTCAAGTTGTGACTTTCCACTACCTGTCTTTGTCCTTTTCCTGCCCTTTTTCTGTGTACACCTGTTTGATTGTTTCATTTGTTCATCTGAGTATCTGAGTCTGTCATTTTCCCTCTCTCTTTGTCAATTTTGTGCCCTCATCTCCTGTGTTTGTCATCATGTTTTACCCGCGCTCGCCGCCTGTGTCCTAATGTTATCCTGGTTTGTATGCGGATCAGTCTCTTTTTATCAAGTTCGTATCAAATTATAAGATGTACCACACTGTAATTGTTCTATGAGCATCAGACATACAGAGATGATTTTTCTTTTTCTTTATGTGTGTGGCGTTGTATCCCAAAACGCTTTGAATAACTGAGCCTGTGTGCTGCCATTCATTCTTATCTAACAAGCTACTGACTTGTGAGACTGCCACAGCGAAGGTCAGTGCATCAATATCCTGACTGCAGAGTGGCTCATACATCCCTTAAATTGAACCAAACAAGCAACCTAATGCTGACGAACATCCCTCTTCCACAGAGGCCGGGGTTTTCTGTGGGACTTATTTACTGTTGCAGCTTGCTGTTGGGGCTTAGTTACAGGAACATTTCATTTAATTCTGGAAAAATATAGACAAATATATAGACAAAACTTTATATTAAGGTCAAGGTTAATTTATTTATCATTTTTACCAATCATTTATTTAACTTTGTATTCCCTTATTATTTTATTTCCCTGTAATAAGCTTCAGTTAATCTGAAATATGGTGAAAAAAATTCACTGTTTATGACTGAGTAGTTAACTACAAACAAATGTACTCTATGTATTATTCTTAATGACGTAACAATAAAATGTGTTAATGGTTTAATAACAACACAGAAGGTAGGTTAGTTAAACTCAATAAATGTGTGACAGCATATGGGTTTAATATTTTGGAGCAGTTTGTAAACTGTTAATAAGTCTATTATACATTTGGATAAATGTTTGTAACCCAACAATGATTGTGTTTATTGTGCTTTATTAACACTTACATAGTCTAGTAATGTAATAGTCATCCAGCAAGGACTTATTATTGATTAACTAACGCTTATCAAATCAACCTTAATAAAAAGCGTTACACAAATATGCTTATTTGCTTTCTTGTCGAGTATTAGATGAGAATGTCTACATCTATGTCATCTTTGACTTTGCAATGTATCACGGGGATGAGGGAAATAGGAGGTGGACCCAGACACAGTTACTCAGACAGGAGGCAGGATCAAGGAGATACAAAAAGTGAGCTTTATTTTCAAAGCTGAACGATACAAAGACCAAGGGAGCCAGGTACCAAAAAACAGACAAAAGGGGACAAAAAGCAAAGTAGCAACCAAGGCTAAACAAGCTAAACAAAGTGCAAACAAAAAGCCAAGTTCAAATAAAAAAATAAAAATGCAAGAATCAAAATCCAAAGAACACATACCACGGGGAGATGGGAAACAGAAGGAGCTCTGGAAGGACATGACGCAGACAGAAGCAATGAACGGACAAACACAAGAGGGAAGACAAAGGCTATACACAGACACTGATGACAAGACAGGGAACAGGTGAGGAGAGAGAGGAGGGAGGAGGCCAGGTGAGGTAACACGGGGGGAAGCACAGAGGAGAAAACACTGACAGACAGAGGGAGACGAACTGCAACAAGGGGAATACACAGGAGACATCGAAAGGACAAGAGACACAAGAGGGCATGGAAATCAAAAAATACAACACAAGACACAGAACCAAGATATCAGAACATCACACAAAAATGAACCACGACACAACATGAAGCTACAGCCAGGAGCTAATTGTCTTATCTTAGCAGAAAGAGGGGAAACGGCCAACCTCACACTGTCGAAAGGTAACAACAGCTCCTATACCAACACCTAATATCACTAATTTATCTCTTGCCCACTTCAAGTAACAGCTGAATGTTTGTGCGTACATAGCGAGGCTCGAAAAGTTCCACAATTGCTGTAATTTGTTGGGGGTAGAACTTCAACTGTTGAACTACAGCAGACAGTGGTGAAATGAACATGTGCAAGTGTGTTCACCGCAATAGAAATTGTTTCGTATTGTATAGAAAATGTCCGTCATTCAGAAACTAATCAATTTGTATAATATCAGCTGCTCCCCCTACTACTTACTGAAGAAGTCTGAGGAAATAAAATAAAATGAACAATTTCCATTACCACCATTTCCATCATTTTGATGCTCGAAAGGACTGATCGAGCACTTCTTCACTCAGTCTGCCCATTATATGGATTGCATTCCCTGCAGGGTTGTAGAAAGCCAATTGCTTTCTGAACACATGAAATACTCAACGCAAAATTAAGAGGTCATTCTTTATCCTGATTATCTGCCCCGTTTCTTGAAACATAAATATCGAAATTCTATCACGTATCTGAGAACAGGGATGTATACATGTAACCGCTCCCTGTGAGATGAAACCTTTGGACAGCGCTACAGCACCTGTAAGAAACGGTTTTGTAGAAATTGAAAATTTTCATCAGGTAGCGCCATTTGGAAGCTGTCAGCACGGGCTTTCACCGTAGTGGAGAGCCTTCAGTGCCCGCGAGACAGACAGTCAGCACCTGGCGGGTCAACATATTGAAGTCGAGCCTGAGTGGGAGAGGGTGAGAAGAAACAGGGAAAGTAACAAAGCGATGACAAATGAAGCAATGCAGAGTAAATGAGAAAGCGTGAGACTGAGAGAATGAGAGTATCAGGATGAAAGAGAGAGAGCGGGGGGGGGGGGGGTGGGGGGGGGGGGGGGGGGGATGAGGGAGTGCAGGAGATGATGACTATCCATCACTGTAGGTACTCCCACTGCATTACGGGGTGACATGAGTGATTACCGAGTGTGTCTGAACACTGTAGACCAGACCCTGGTATCCCCTCTGCCTGCTCCACTCATGAATGATGGTTGTTGCCCGGCTGCTCTGGGCTACTTGGGGCCTCAGAGATGGCGATGGATAAGTCTGACCTGCTACGAGGTCTACATCGCCAATCCATCAGCCCGAGTGAGGCGGAGGCGTCTAGACAGAAACGCTGGCCCTGAGAGATAGACATGTGTTTTCTCATGAGTAACGCAAATGAATGTATTCAGCTATGGAGGTGGTTCTAATGACCAGTATTCAGACAGTGTGTAATTATGTGCACTTCTTGAGGCTGATGGGCGAGGGCCAGTGGGAGGAATGAGGCAAAGTAATTTTCCAGTCAGTAGAGGGCAGAGGTTTGGTTCCTTTGGCACATTGGAATGGGGGATGTATGATGGTTTGTTCCCTGATTTATCTGCTTAGATCCCAAAAAACACCTATTTCAGATAATTAAATGGTGGCAATGTGCATTTCTGAAAAGCAGATATCTTATAACTTGGGATTTCTTTAGGTATAGTTTTCAAAGTCATCATGTGACAACTCTGTATTCAGTCTTATTAGGTTTAGGCACAAAACCCACTGCCTTAGGATTAGGAAAAAGATCTGGTTTTGGCTTTAAATGCCCGCTTTGGTCACCAGAAACATGGCTGGAGATGCTCCCACCTACTGTCAAAAAACTTTCTGTACAACTTTCAAAATAGAGCTTTCTGACAAAATGTTGACATATTAGGCCATACTGACTTTTTGATAGTTACGTTATGTTCCACTAGTAAAGTTTGGAAACTCCGGTTTTCGGTCGAAAAGTCCAGTCCAAGACCCGTTCACCCGCCTCTACCTCCTCCTTTTCTCACCCTTTATGTGACTGCACTATCGACATACTTAAAGAAGTGAGTTTGTCAAACCTAGAAGTCTGCAGCCACTGACCAGTCCGCTGTATTTAACAGGTTGGGAGTGAGAATGAGCTGTGTGTAACCTGAACCAGAGATGGCTGCAGGGGTCTCTCAGCCCCCTTCCTTTTAACTCCACAGCCCAAGACCTGAGTCTTCAGGTCCAAGTACCATTTATCATATTTCATGCAGTTTTTTTCGAGCAGCAGAGGGCTACATGCAGCTCACCTATAAACAGACTCTGATGTGTGAAATTGGAGTTGTCCTTAAAAAAGTTTTGTCGATCTTTGTATTGACAGAAGGTTGAGCTTCAGCATAAAGCTTCACATTAACAGTAGGCTTTAGAAAATCAAATACGCTAATACACCTAGTCCCAAAGTGATGAAACGATAAACAGATACAGATGGCTCGGAAATGATCTGTTTGATCAATTCATTAGTGTGCCAGCTGCAAAGCACTGCAAATATTAAAGCCAAAGCCTGAATGCCTGATAAAAGGTATTGTTCTCAAACGCAGGCAAAGCCACAGTTAAAAAGTGAAAATGTGACTTTTACAGAGGAACGAATAAGGAAATGTTTATCTAACCAGAATAAATGTTGCCATGTATGTCAACCACAGATATGTTGAAACTTTATATTTCTTTTCAGTTTTATTTTGTGACAATGCCTATGACCTGATTATGTTTACGAATCATTGGCTTAAATCACCAGTTCTGCCGCCACAAACACAGCTAGATATGTCCCGACATCTGAGTCAAAAATATACTGATGTTGAAACGCAGTCTTGAACTGTGGTCACTGGCTTCGCGCCCTTAAACATGCTTTATAGTTTTACGTCTTACAATAGCAGACAATTTCAGATTTATTCTAACTGGGCAGCTCAACATTGTGTTTTGCTCCGTATGCAAAGTGGACTCAAGAGCGTTAGGGTTACAATAATAACAATGACAATAATTTTGTTCTTCACGCTCAAGGTGTTGCAGGTGTTCCCCTCTCCATGTACCTTGGAGGAAGGTGAAGTTGTGCCGGCTGCAGCTACTCTGTTATGTTACTGTTCAAAGAAACGCAGAGCATTACAGAATAAACAGCCTGAACTTTCCTCCATACAGCAGAAACTAAAGTAAAATGCTTGTTTTCTACTGTTGCTCAACTCAAGCCCCCCTAATTTATTTTGCTCGCCAAGAATATTTTGCTCAGTCTATATATCTTGAATATTCACTTTCAGATGCAGTACAGAGACTCTCAAGAACTCTCCCTGCTGCTCTTTGGCTCCTCTGTGTACACAGATTATGAGTCTCACAGGGATACAGAAAGAAACAAATTCCTTATTACAGAGTGCACAATGCGGTGATAGAGTTCCCTAATTATGTTGTTGTTTTCCCTCTGAGCCCCCCCCCTGACTAATTCATAATCTAGCCTGTGGAATTGCCGCGGATAAACGCGGGAGTCTCCAAGCCGGGGCTGTTAGCACCCATTTACTGAAACAGAGCTGGGGAAGTGCGCTGAGATGTATCAGACTAGAACAATGCAGCCAGATGAGAGGAAACTTTTCACCTGGGGGGAAAATACAGAGCGAGTTCGGAATTAATTTATAATCAGTTTAGACAGTGGCAATATCGTGTGCCAATGGTGTCTATTCAGACGGAAAATGTGATATTCACAGGGTACGGGGCCCGTGTTTGGAGCATATTAGGCTCGTGTGGTAAGACTCGTCTCACATGTGTTGCTGTAAGCCCTGCAGCCACAGAGATAAAAGATGAGGAATGATGAAGAGGGGGAACACTGGAGTGGCAGAGCACGATAAGTTTACTAGGGCAGACGACTCTGAGAGAGAGCACTGCTGGAATTTCAGAGATTATTATTATGACTGTGTTACTTGACTGCTTTACTGCTTTTGTCATTCAATGCTAGTTGTCATTCTGATTTTTTTTTAAGTTTGCAGCATCAGCCCTAAATGTCAGAATATCCTGAGAAGATTTTTACCAGCTTGATTCTGATTCTTGTGGAAAGCCAGTTTGTTCCTATTTAATTTAAAACACTGCTCCTTCGATATGTGTCAAGTGTGGGAATACTTACCCGCATATGGAAATAAAGCCAGTCACAGATGAATATATGCAATTCACATGTGAATGTTCATTCATTTGTATAATGTAAAAAAAGACAACCAATTGTGACACCATCCAGTTCACAATTTTTTCCCAATTTTCATATGTGCTACAGCCAGTCACATGTGGAAATGTGTGAAAAATGAAGCACATTTCACATAATCTGATTTGAATAAGGAGGCGTTATTTTTTCAGCGAAAGATAAAGACCTATTGTCATGTGCACGATAGACAATATATAATCCATAGTAACACTCCAATCATGACGTAGTAAATTTGTCAAATACTAATGCTTGGCCGGGGAACAGCGGCCGACCCCAACCAAGCAGCCCAAAGCAAGTTGGTGATGAGTCTCAAAGATCAACTTTCCCAAAAACTGGACGTTAAATTGATAATTATGAAGTGTTCCCACCTAACCAGCATGAACCTACAATAGTTCTGAATTTAAATGTGATGATGTATATGTTTTTCTTATAATTAACAGTGAACTATTGCAAATAATCACGCCCATTCAATAAATGGTAACTGTAATCTTTGTGAGCCAAATGCAGACAAAGGTTTTGCATGACACCTATAGGTATAAGACCCTGTGCATGGGGTCAGGTATGACTATAAGATCATGACCGATGACTGATCACTCATCAAAGTGGCTTCTCTGGAAAAAAAACAAAACAACAAAAATAGTATTTTTCTTTGCTTCTGGTCAATTCTGGATTAGAGTCTAGGTGGAAAAAACACTTCAGTGCCACAGAAAACATTTGGGTGCATTGCTTTGCCTCCCTTTCTTGCCCTCTCGCCTGCTGTGCTCAGCTCCACACAAACACAAATTATCCCTTTTTGTCGCTCGAGCACTTGCAGCCTGAAAGTTCTCTTCATGTCTCTCCACAGGACAAAGAAAGAAATGGATAGCAAACAGGCAGTGCTGGAAGTGGCCAGAATTATACTGGCTTGAAATCTTTGCGCCTGCCCTCTGTGCTGTGGCTCATTTTTTTTTTTTTTCCCCAACAAGCCTCTGGCTCGACGCTCCACAAAAAAGCTGTCCCAGTTGAATATCGGCCTTCCCGTCTGCAGGGGGTGGCGGATGCCATGAAAGACTGAAAGCTTTTTCTTTGTGCCCAGTCTCTCCCGGGTTCACCACTTTACTCTGAGCGCTGGTGTGTGCTCTTCCACTCCACCCTGGCTGCCAATAAGCGTGCCGACTGACACATGGCTGTCAAACTTTTCACTGCCGGACATTGCTGTGGTTGGACTCCAATAACAAAGTCTCCATGCCCCGGAGAGAGGAGGACCGACTACATTCATGCGGTGCCGCCAACAGCTTGGAGCTTACCATGCAAAAAAAATTTTAAAAAAAGAAACTGTGGCATTGACTTCCAGAGAGGCCTTTTGGTTTCCTGTGGAGTCCAGCAACTTTAAATGAGGAAGAGACCATCTGTTCAAACACAATCGCCAGCAACAACAATGCACGCTCCTGACACAACAGCGCAGGAACCTATTTTTACGGGACATTTTGCCCCCGCGTGGCGTTTCCTCTCGCGTGAAAACCTGGACTGGGTATTGAAATCTGATTTTAGTGATAAACATCCCTACCATGAGACTAGAGGGAAGCCGGTTGTGACCAGAACTTTTCTCATTTATGCCACTCTCAGGCTGAAGTCCAATGTGTTGTCTGCACCACAGAGCGGGTAATTGGCTGTCAGCTGCCTCCTGAAAATCAAATGCACAAAGCAGGAGTGAGGAGGAGAGCAGACGGGACTGACATTTATCCTGCACACTCAGACAACCAACGTTACGCCTGTGCAATCATGATATTTAGCCAGGTATATCCATATGTCCACAATCAGACCGCAGCTTATTTTCTCCAATGTATCTTGCTATAAGCTGGCTAGAAAAATAATAAAAAGCCATTTTGCTGGCTGTAACGCAGTCATGCTGCTATGTTTTTACCTCATGCACATGAATTATTATTACATGCCTTGAACTTTAAAACTTGTGGGTCTTAATTAGAGTCGAGGTACTGTGACAGCGGTTGTATTTTTAGCATTTGGCTGCATTTGAAAATGTATAGTTGATAATGATCTGACTTCTAAAGATTTCTTTTACCTCTCTGAAAGACATTGTTCGGCATTCTCGGAGATGTGCCCTCTTAGCAAGAGAGACATGAGAAGTTCAGTGCACTCAGTTAAAGGGGAACTCATTTTATCCATCACTGGATCATCGCAATGTTTTTGCGTTTGTAACCTTTTATCGCTCCAGATGAAGCTGTGTCTTTTAGACTGCCTTAAGTGATGTCATGAATTTGAACTGTTACTCAAGTAAAAGTACAAAAGTATTAGCATCAAATAACACTTTAAATACCAAAAGTAAAAGTACTCAATATGCAGACGGAAAAATACCAATTTAGAATATTGCGTATCTGTTGTCAAGCTAATGTGTCAGAGTACAAAAGTACAGCAAAGGAAAATACTCAAGAAAAGTACCTCAAAACTGTACTGAAGTGCAGTACTTGAGTTATTGTACCTTGTTACCTTCAGCCACCGCTGTAAGGTGAACGCTTTTGCTCTCTCTGACGATATAAATGGTGTGGACCGGACTTCCAACACGCTCCAGTACGGCACAGACTACAAAAGACAGTTGAAACATGTCAAAGCGTTCATTCAGTCAATTCAGTCATTTTAGTTGATTGCAGGTCATTGCGTTGCTTTACATCATACAGGTTTTGCTGTTTTTCCGGTCATTCAACAAATTGCTTTAATGAAGATGAACACCCTGATTCAGGTCTCCTCTATCATTTTTATATATTTTTTTTTTTTACCTCAAACACACGTTCACACAGCCAGGGGCACGCTATCATGATCCACTGCCTGCAGGGTTGCGAGTTATTTTTCTTTTACTTCACCTTATATTGGCTCTATCGCTGTCTAATTGGGTTTTATTTTTTCATATTCTCCGCTGACTTTGTGGCTTTGAGCTCAGCGACGCACGGGATAGAAAGAGATCCCAAACGAGAAACAATCTGGCTGTAACCAGTCGGAACCAGCCTTATTTTAGACCTTATAAAAACCTATTTATAATCAGTTATTTTCAATTCATAGGCATTAGCTCGTTACCATTCCAGAGGAACACAATGCTCCGTCGCCATCTGCATTTCCTTTTAGTTTTCCGTGGGGGTTTGGCAAGATATCAACCTGGCCTGGGTCTAAGATCTGTTTTTTTTTGTTGGACGAATGGACATTGTGTTAAAAACATTAAATAGCAGTTTGTAATCTATTCTTTCACATCTGTGGCTCGATTTTGTGTGAATCCCTCAATTCAGCATGAGAAAAAAAAACAGCGAGGAGAGAACTCTTCGGAGCGCGCAGCAATCCTCCCTCTATTCAGTTTCAATCCCGGTGTGATTTCCATCCCTCCTCTTCCTTCTTTTTCTCTTCCTTTGTATCCCCATCAAGTAGGCCAGTTGATGTGGGACAGCTAAATATCTATTCCCCCCCCCCTCTTTTTTTTTTTTTTACACTCCTCTCGATGCAGTGGGTAGAGAGCTCAGAACAAGGCGCCAGGAGTTCAGGAATCATCCCAGTCTCCAAACCCAAACAGTTTGTGCAGCGCCACTCACCTCGGGGCAACATCATCTTAATATGTTTAACAGTGCGCCATTTTCTGCAGTGTCAGTATTAATTCAGAGAGGGTGGGTTTAGTGCGAGTGGACTTATCGTTAGAATTGTATCTTAATTGCCCCATTTCTACCGGAAAAAAAGGCCTTTAGCACATTAAAGCGATACAGTTGTGATTTAACAAAGCTGGAGATGAGCAGATATTCAAACTGTTCTGCTCTGCTGGGATTTTTTGAAAGATACACTAAAGCCGAGAGGTTACAGAGCGGAGTAACTCAGATGAATATGCGATCTCATAATAGCTTCATCTGTGACGTTAAGTGCTTTTTATCTTATATGAAACACATTTTCCAACTTTCGCAATCTCCCTGATGACAAAAAAAAAATAAAAATCTTCACAGGGCAGAAAACGATTTACTTTTATTTTCTTACATGGAACAGACTCACATCCCCCCCCCCCCTACAAGCTCATCTCCTACAACACACATTTATACACTCGTTATTTTCAATACATGTGCGTGTATGTTTTGAGAGATAGGTACTGTGATGCCATATGAGTGATGTTTGATATCAATCTAAAACTGGAGTGCTTTAATAAAAGATGCCCAAAGTGGGGCTCGGGGATGAAGTTAGCTCGCTATAAGATCACATTTGATCCGTCAGATTATTGTTGTGGAAAAACAAACAGGAAAACCAAAGATCTTTTTCTATTTTTTTTTGTTTTCTTTAGATGATTGTGTTTACATTCTGGCCATCCAAGGGAAAATGCTTTTGGCATCCTTGGCTTTTTTTTTTTTTTTATGAATCAGGCAAGTCCGTACAGAAGGTCACTAGCACGTGAGAGGAGGGGGTTTCTTCAAAGCCCGACAAAGGCAACAATAAGGGGTCCCCTAAAACTGCACGTGGCAGAAGAAATCGAGGTAGGAGACAGGGTGTGTGAGACTAATTTGACTGTGTTCTGTTGGTAGGTTTGACAAGGAAAAAAAAACTGCTTGAAGTTGGTTAGTACAGAGCAGCTTTGGTGTATAATAGCACATTTAGCACAGCACAGCACATAATAGAAATCTGATCAAACATCTGGTATGCATATGGTTATTTTACACAGATCTTGGGTCTGTATTGTGCTCATATCATCATTACATTGTATTATTATTACTATGATTCACTGCAGCCTCTGTGCCAGAGATTACCTCCCTCTCTCTCTTATTCACTTTCAAACTTTGTGACTGGAATGTAAGCTGTGAAATAAAAAAAAAAAAAAGGCAAGACATGCGGTAATAACTACAAAATAAAATAACATAAAAGTTGCACAAACTGCTAAAAAAAAAAACATTCCCAAATATATGAATAATGCTTTTTCTAAACCTCCACACGACCTGAACTTATATCTTCATAAACCTCCCATGATCTCCCAATTATACAACAAATTATTAATTTAGCGACTCCTTCCTTTTAATTTTATCTTTCATTAAGCCTTCGAGCCATGTATATTTTTCATTTGTTATTTCATTCTAAGTTAATTAACGGTGACTCAGCATCTCCCTTACAGCATCACTGGGGAGACACTGAGAACCTGTGTGCGCTTCCGCTCAGGCAAGCCTGGATGAAACAGTTATAATATAATCAAGGAATATTGTGTTAAATGACATTTAATGTTTGGATTTAATTTTGCCGTCGTTTCCCTTCAAGGCCGCTGACATTTCACTCATACTGGGAATAAATTTAGTATCTATGAACTGTTTGATCCCATGCGTGGTGATTCATGTCTGGAGACGTGCAGGAACAAGTTAAAAAAAAATTAAAAAAAATCACACCTCGCCAATTGCCACAGGTGGTGAAGATGGTATATGGATGAATATATTTAGTCTCACAAGGTCTACTGGACATAATTAATTGGAGGTTTTCAGCATATTGCTCTTTAATGCGGTGGCTCTCTTGGCATGCGGCGGTTATTTTCAGGTCTGACCATAATCAAGTCTAACTTCCTTTCTCTCCCTGGTGACAGCAGACAACAAAGATTAATCCTGACTCTTGGTTTCCGATCCAGATTTAGATAACATTGTTGGAGATGATAATCAAACGCAGGGTTTTAAAAAGTGAAAAAAAAAACGAAGAAGAAAGGAAAAAAAAAGCATTCTTCATTCTCCTTATTTTTTTTGTAAATGGTGTTAATCCACTGTTGATTTTCATTATAAATCATGTCATGGTACTTCAGCAAAGAAAATCCTGCAGATTTTTGTAATATCTAATTAAAATCTTGTTGATAATTTCCGTCAGAAACATGTGATTTTGATCAACACCACTAGCAGCATAATAGCTGATGGAAATGCGGCAATTTGCCAGCTGGACATGACAAAAATAGGACGCCGACATGAAAACTGTAGGGCTGTAAAGCAGTTACAAAGTTCGACTAATTAATTATAAGATTTGTGATTAATGAATCAAAATGAATCGCAAATAGCAATATTTGCTGTAATGCAAACAGATTTTGGTGGATGATTTTTATTTATTTATTTTTTGAGTGACATGTCGCTGTTTGATGACCAAATCCGTGGCTTCTGGTAGATCTGATGTAATGTCAGATGAGCTAACTAGCTAATGCTATCTGTCCATCAGGAACCCCAGTAACTCCGAGACTTGAGACAGAGTAGCCAGAGGACATCGGCGATAAAACCAGAAAACGTTTTCTCCAAAAAAGTGTAACACACCACTCCCAGAAGCTTCTACACGCCCACCTAAACTACAAAGTGCAAATGCAAGCGATTTGGATGCAGAGTGGGAGTGACAGAAGCAGATTTGACCCTATTATAAGTCAGTGTACCACCAAAAGTCGCTGAAGCAGTTATTTGAAGGTAAAACAGCTACAACTGTGCATTGGTCAGTTTGCTTTGCTTTATTTTATAAATATTATGCGGGTCACAGAGGGAAAAAAAAAAAGGACATAAAAGATATGAGAACTGAAGTAAAAGAGCAGTAGAGAGTTAAAAGGACCAAACTCTGGGTCATCCAGGTTTAGTGTTGCTGTAAAAATGCTGTTTGTGAATACGCCAGGAATGAATCCTGCACATCTGCCTTGGTTGTATCTAACTGCACCTCTGCTGATGTTTATGTTTTACAACCACTTAATCATTCTTTATTGGTACTACACGGAAAAGCTTGTCACGGTTCCCTCTCTCTGTTTGTGTTTGATATCTGCTTCTCCAGTAGACACCACACAACGCTTTGTTGTTTGAAGAGCAATTTTCTTTTCATTACCTACTAATGTGTTTATTAATGAGATGCTATCTTTTCCACGCAACACATCTTCACTTGTCATTGCTCTGTTACATTCAGGTGTCCCAGTTCTGGGCTTTTGGCACAGTATCAGGGCTTAATAGATCTTTTTTTTTCTCTTTAGGTGGTCACTAGATCAGTGTACAACAAAAAAAAAATATATTCATCTTGGTGGGATCTGGAAAGAGATATAGAAGTATCCACTGCCATGCCACCAGACGACAGAGCAGCTTCATTCCTCAGACTGTTTTGTTTCTTTTCTTTTCAACACAATTTCATTTTGGAATCCTGGGATTGTTAAATGAAAAATAAATGTAACCTTGAACCTTGCATGCAGGTATTTATGACCCATAGTTATGTTTATTTCTGGGTAGCGACCTCTTGTGGCCATAGTAATGATAACTGGAGCAAAAGAGGTCATCATGATAATTTGACAACAATAATGATAATGGATAATATGATAATGATGATGATAACGATAATGCTTTCAGCATTCACACTAATGATGTTACCAAGAAGGTACGGTTCACCCGTTGCTGGTCGTATATAGTACGTCGGCTCAGGAGCCATTGGCGCGGCTGTAGCTACAGCTGGTAGTCCGTAAGTGAGATACTGAACTCTAAATTGCTCAAGTGTGTGTGTGTGTGTGTGTGTGTGTGAGCATGGAAATGGTGTCGGGTACTTTGGATAGAGAGTGCTGTATTGCTCCTGATGAGCGGGTCGGCACATTGTATGGCAGAACTATATGAGTGATTGCGTGACTGTAGCATATCATGTAAAGCGCTTTGAGTAGACTAGCGAGTGTTTATATATACATATATATATATATATATATATATATATATATATATATATATATATATATATATATATATATATATATATATATATATATATATATATATATATATATCCACACCATGGAGTGGAGTTACATTAATGCAATTAGTGACTTCAGTGTACTTTCTACTATGACGATTCCAAAACTACTCTGGATCAACTGTTCGTGCCCTCAGATGACTCAGCCAACTTTATTGTCAAGTTGTAATAAAGTTTCATAATAAGTGACCTTTTCGTCCGGGGACATGGACATTCTACAAAGCTAATTAATTTGTGTCGACAACCATTTGGCCCCGCTGATGGCTTGTAGCACTACCACTGGTAAAACAACACTCGATCAATGGGAGACAAGCGGACTGTGCATTTATAGACACTGTGGCACTGTGGCCAAACCTCCTCAGCATTCTGCGGCTGGACTGCAGAGGAAAACGCAAGTGATTAGGGGAAACCTGAGACTATCGTATGCAGGGCACAGACAGATAAACGCACTTCATTAATCCTCAGACACCGACGGGGATGAAGCCGAGGCGGAAAGCTGACACAAATGCACCCACAGGCCCCACTCACACACGCCGGCAGGGCTGCAGGTCCTCCCCATGCAGTTTGGGAGTTTTTTTCACCCACCATTAACACAGACATAAACAATTTTGCACCCACCCACACACGTGGCGAGGACGCGAGACAGTAAGATAGCCTGAGATCGCCTATTAAATCCTGATAGAAAGACAGCGACGCAAATGGCACACGACGGTCCGCCGCAGGTGAGGAATCCACCTACACACCCAGCAAATATCAGCACGAACACCTAATTCAAAAGAAAACATGACCTGCTCGCACTGAAACTCTTCTCCATATTTCCAGCTTTCATAACATGGGCGAAGAAACAGATCCATCACAGAGCCTTAACTTTCAGAACAAGGCCTGTGGTGGAGCTGCTTAAAAAACAATCACCCATAATGATGAAATATCCTCAAACAGAGACTGCTTTCAGTAAAGTTATGTTAGCATTTGGCAATAGATCTCATGCACTACAACTTAATTAAGGCAGCGGCCCTAAAATAATGAGGGAGGTTGTTTAATGTAGACTGTGGGCTAATGGGTGGTAATGAGAGCTACCAGCCCAAAAGAAATAAGAAGCACATTTGCATGCCTCGCTCAGCTCCGTCTTTTCATTTTGGGAAAGTCAACTTCGATTTTCTTTCTACTTCAGGCCCGGAGGCATTTGTCCCCCCCCCCTCCCTTTTTTTTTTTTTTGGTATGTTCACCACCTGTGAGCAATTAATCCAAACATTTTTTGATTGGGTTGCTGGTATGCTAATGTAGCATTTGTGTTGCTTGGCATGAAGTTGTTGATACTTGTCTCCCCATTTGTTCGGCCGTGATAGCTGCCTGTCTCCCATGTTTAGCTTCTGAAGTTGTGCCGTGAATGCATGATATCTTGCGACTGTTTTCTTATGAATGCCGGTCTCAGACTCTGAGTCATGGGGATGTGCAGTGATGCAGCAACAAAGTCTGTTAGCTCAATTACAGTTGATTTGTCATGTGCTGAAGTCTTGGCCGGCGGCTGCCACATGTGACTACTCCTTTTAAGCGAGCTAAGATGGATCTGAGATGGAGATTGGGTTCCGATGCCAAGACACCACCAGAGATGTTAAACCACTTAGAGCATTTTAAACTCTAAAGTTCATAATGCATGTGAGGACGTTTTTATGACTTGTATCCAGTCTCTTCCCAGCCAATTGTCATATCTGCCAATCGCGTTGTTGCGCTGACGCTGGCGCACAGTTGGGAGTCTCATCTGATTTGGTGCCGCTGCCGGAAGACTTGAAATAGAGATCGAAGATCGAAGTTTGTGAAGACATGTAGATGTAGTGAAGTGCAGTGCAACAAACTGGACCTTCATCTTACAGTCACAGTTTGGTTAGGTTCTGGCAAGAGAAATACCACATTAGGTTCAGGAAAAAATCATGGCTTGGGTCTGAATCAATATGTTACTTCTGTCACAAACATACCTACGTTTCCTGAGTAATTTATGTTACATACCTAAGTGACTTTGGTCATGTGACATGTCTTCACAACGTTGGTAAGTTAAAACAACTGACCATTGACTTGTGGTCTCACATAAGACACAAACAGCGGTCTCCTGCATGTCCTCGTTTCCCCTCAGTTCCTCCCCAACAGCTTTAAAAACTTCTACAGCCACTCAACACCTCACAGCAAATGTAAATATGGGTCGTAATGTGCTGCTTTAATTTCATTTTTTTTTTTTCACCTATATGGTCGTTTTTCTCTGACGAGGACAGGCTCTGAATAACTGCCCAGGGACGTTACAGAGATGTGCTGAGTAACCAAAATTTCCCTCGGTTCAGTTTATTTTTCCCAGTCAGGTAAATGTTGTTTAAACTCTAAATTAGGAGTCCTCTCTTGGTTGTATTTATTTGAGTCAAACAGCACCCCCAGGCCCTCTCTCCTGGATAGTTCTGCCTAATTTTGATTTTGTTAGTTGTAAATTTAAGTTAGTGTACGACCAATCCATGCGATGAATAACGTCCCCAAATCCATCTTGGTTTTATGTCTCTTCCTTTTGCCTCTAGAGAGCCGGGTAGTAACACATGATAGAGCACATAATTGCAAGGGTGGCAGCGGTGGTGGTGGTGGCGGCGTGCAGCGGTCGGTGCTCAAGTGGGTGAGCGATATGAAAGCCTGAATATATGAATAATTTTGTGCATGTGTGTACTTTTGATAAGACGGGAATATTTTAGGAGAATAAGTGCTCATTTGTATGTTGAAATTTGCATCAAAGTAAACTGCTTAGAGTCTAACTCTTCTGCCCCAACGCCCCCCCTTAGTTTCACTCTGCACATTTCTACAAGTGTGGATGTATTATTCTGAAAGAAAAGGTTTGTCAATATGAAAATGTTATTACTATGACTTTTAACTTAGACTATTTTCATCATTCTTAAAGCTGTTTGAGAAAAGAAAAAACCTCAGAAGTTCTCTTATTTCAGCGTCTTAACTGTGATTATCCCCGTGACGCTTTACTCCTCTGACAGTAAACTTAATATGTTGGGGTTGTGGATGAGACGTCTGAGGGCATCATCTCGGGCTAACAATTTTCTGACGTTTCGTACACAAAACAGCAAATCAGTTAAATTAGTAAATCCATCCATCCATCATCTGTACACATTATATGTACGCCGCTTAATCCTCTGCAGGGTCGCGGGGTTAAATTAGTAAATAATCAACAAATTAATTGACAATGAAAACAATGTTTTTTTTGTAGCAGCTGTAATCCAGATGACTCTCAGCATTAGCTGTTAAAATGATGCCGCATAGGCAACATCGCATAAACACACAGCGACACAAATTTCCCCTGACCGACCCCCGACTGCACACCACAGGTGACCACCTCCTCCTCCGCCTGCCGCCGCTCACATCCACACAACGGGGAGAAGATGGTATAGTGAGGCGGAGTGACACGGGGAATAGCATATTTATTCTCACTCGGCGTCCTCCCTCTCTTCCCTGCTTAAACACTCAGCTGGATCCTCGCCTGTTTCTCTGCATTTTTCACTTTTGCTCTCTCCCATGGCTGCCAAGGAAAGATTCTCTTTGTTGTTTATCCTCCCACCTCCTGCTACCAACTGTGGGTATTTGCCTCTTCAAACTGTCTCCCATTCTCTCCGGACTCTCGCTCTCTCTCTTCAACTGTCTGTTTCCAGACTCTGTCTTTATTTTCTTTTGCTCTCTTTGTCACCGCTTCCTCTATTTACCAACCAATATGTAACGTAGCGGTCTCTTGACGACCATTCACAAAATCCTGCATTGGACAGAATTACAGTTATAATTCATAGGCAAAGGGAGAGTAAAAATGAAATGAAAATGAGCTTCAGGTTCATTTTGGTTGCGTTCATGCAAATCTGGCTTTGTTCATATTTTCCTGGCATATGGGACCAAATGGGAGCAAACATCCTGAGTTCAAAAAGGGAAAGAAACCCCATTTTTGGTATAATTTCCGCACTTCAAACCGGAGATATTCAGGGTATGTGAGGGGAAAGCAGGCTAGAACTGCAGCTAGAAAGAGGGTTGACTGACTTCAGAGCGGGTCACCTCTGGTAAGTGACGGATGAACTCCGCATTACAGCTTGCCTCTGGTATCTCTTGTCTTTGGAAACAAAGTTAAAACAATAAAAGTGGAGCAGAGCAGCTGTGCATCCATATAGGCACTGTGAATAATTCAGCGTGTGGGATGCGTGGACAAATGGCACGTTGAGCACAGAAGTAATAGCGGCAAAGCCCTGGGGAATGTCGCTGTGGATGCACAATGGAAAAAAAAAAAGAACAGAATAATGGAAGTGCACGTGTACAGCAGCAAACAACAACATGTTCTTGGATAGGTCAAATGCAGATGGCTCTCAAAATGTCACACAAGTCTTGGCCTTAGTCATCCTGAACATAGGTGTTTTTGAATCTCTGTCGTCATGCCACATTGTAAAATGGCAGCAGTGTGGTTAGGATTAGGCACCAAAGCTACTTTGTTAGGTCAAGAAAAAGGTCACAGTTTGGGTGAAAAGAAGTGTGTTATTTCTAGGGCTGCATTTTCTTTAAAACCAGGGATTAGTCAGCACCCTAAACTTGGAGCAATGCTAACAGCTCTGTGAGACTATACCCACAGTTGGCATGCCGAAATGCTCCTCAAGACAATGCTAACATAATAATACTAAGCAGGTATAATGTTTACCGTGATAGCCATCCCAGTCACTATGCAAACATTTGGCTAATCGGTTAGCTTAAAACACAGCACAGCTGAGGCTAAGGTGCACATCAGATCAGATTAAACACTAGTCAAGGCAAATTCATTTTTTGAAGGAGACCTATTGAGCTTTATGTTTTTCTCCCTTTCTATACATGTATTTGTTATATACATGTATGTCTAATATGTTCTTATGCATGAAAGTTAAAAAGGTCAAAGTCTGCACCAACGGGAGCTCCTCTCTCCCACAGAAAACACTGCTCCTGAAATGCCTCATCAGTAATCCATCCAGCCTTAAATTCTGTGACTTTGTGACATCACACACTACACCAGCAGGTGACTCATTTGCAAATTGTATGTCTTGCGGATAATTTGGCACATTAAGAAGAAATTAAGCATGGCTGCTCTGGTGTTGTTGTCCATGTTGTTGGCTCAGGCATGTGTGAGCTGACCAATTAGAGCAGACTGGGTTTTCAGAGGATTGTTCTTAAAGAGACAGCAGCTAAAACCAAATATTTCAGACAGGGGGGATACAGTGCTGCAGTATTAGACAGTATGAGAGGACTGATGTGTTGTTTCAGCATTAAAGCATGTAAACTTACTCCCTTAGTAACCCAAAATCAAATTATGAACTGGAAAATGAGCATAGAATTTCTGCTTTGATTAAAGATCAAAATGAGAGACAGAATCCGATGCACAACTTTGGTCAAAACCTGCATTCTAGACAGACAGATAGGCCAGGAGTCAGAGTGAGAGAGTCAAGGTCACTGATAGATAGGCGACAGCACAGTCTTACACGCTTGACTACTCAGTAATTGACTGTAATTAAATGCTGTGGTCCAGCAGGGTCTTAAGCTGGGTGGACCTGATTCAAGCTGGGAATGAAAAGTGTGATTCAATTTGACGTGAGCATGTGAGATGTGCATGTGTAAGAAACTCTGAGCAGTCTCCCTTTTTTGCCAGTCAGATGGGGATTAAATCATGTGCAGCACCTGAGTCAGGCAACATTACTAATACATTGGCTGTCTAGTAGCACTGAAAGATTCATAATAGTGATAAGAGCAGCATATAATTGATATGACATCACTTCCTCCATGTGTCGCGGCTGGGGAGGCGATGTTGCAAGCCACAGCAGGTGGGCCCCCTAATTTGAGTTGTAAAAGGTCATCCTAGATCTTAAACATCACTTTGATGGTGGGGTAAATCACGTTCCACCTGCCCTGTTTGACATGTTCAAAGGTTCGCTCATCACCGAGGTGTATTTCTAGCTATACAGCTCTAGGGATGGCCCTGTTGGCCTACTGGCTTGTCTGCCACTTCAAAGCAGACTAAAATATCGAACCGACTACTGGATGGATTGCCATTAAATGTTGCACAGACATTCTTGTTCCCCAGCGCATTGGTAAACTCTGATTTTTGAGATGCCCTGACTTAAATGCTTGCACCACCAGGAGGTCATCGTTTTCCCTTATTCCCGCATAAAACAAATGAGTTTTTGATGAATTGACACATTACTGGCACATGAACATTTTTGGACAGACATTTAAGGTTCCTAGGTGACACTGCCACATGATCCCCAGACTTCTCCCTCCAGCTCCATATTTCTCATTTAGGGTGACGTATCTCAACCACAGTTGGGCGGATTGCAAATGAAATCTGGTGCAGACTATTGTGTCCGCCTCGAGATGAACTGTGATAACTGCGGTGATTAAACACAAGCTGACGGGAATTGTAAAAATCCACCACGTTAGTACCGCTCACAAAGCTGCTGGTGTGACTGTATAGTTTTTACTTTTGTTTCTCATGTTTGACTGTCCAAAGCAAACCTTTTAGTTGTGCATACAATGTGATCAGCCATCAGCTCATAATACACACAAAAAAATCTTACTCAAACGTGCATAGGTGGCCCAATACATTCCCAGGTAGTCAAATACTGACCCCCGTTTGCCATGCCCCAAGCGTCATACACAAGGTCCCCTTAACCATCTGTGTGATATGCAAAGTGCTCCTGTCAGTAAGCAAGTTTGGCTAGGCTGAAGAAAATTGCTCACAATTATTGCTTTGTGGGACTTGCAAGTGTATGACTCACCGAGGGGTGTGACAAAATGTGTTTAACGTAATAACTGGGAAGGTTAATGAGATAACAAGGTATTTAGTCAAAGAAAACAGTATATGAACCTATTGCCGTTAAGTGGAACAGCAGAATTGTGAATGCTGAGGCAAAATGTCTGCTCGCTAACAGCTGAATGCAGCATTTAATACAGTTTCTACCAGAGCAACACATAATCTGCCTTCTAAAGCCCTCTCATAGCTGACATAACTGATTATCTGCTACATTTAACGTGTGACACCTGTAGGGGAAAACACAAGGACATGAAGTAATTGAGGACGCTGTCACTCTGGGACACTCTTAGTGCTTAGAGATGCTTATTTCAGTACCTCAGATACCCTCTTAATGGGATAATAGAATAATTAAAAATAGCATAGCAGTTATTGTAGGCACTATCTGGCTGACATGCTAATGTTTTCAGTACAGTATATTCTATCCACTTAATCACGGACACTCATACAATTCATTCAATTGGTCATTAATAAAAAAGTAAATCTAGAGAGGGATGTAAAGTTAAATTAATTCATGTGGAAATAAGTTTGAAATAAATAATAATATACAATTTGAAGCATCTACTTGCTTATCAGCTAATTCAACAGCTAATTTATGCCCAATGCTTTTCAAAGGGCAGAAATACAACAAGGTCCTAGTCTGGGGAGAGTGTTTTGTTGCCAAGGTTGGCAAGTGGCTCGTGCTGGTTTCAATTCCCTCAAACCTTACTATTAAAGCTGAGCCAGAAAACACTGAGGGTAACAACAAGCTCTCATGCTTTTCTAGCACATGTCCAAACACTGTCAGTGCCACTGCCACTTTCCTGAGAGAGAGAAGAAGCTGCAGAGCATACTCAGCTCTCTTAAACCACAGACGCTGCTGGGCTCGTGGACACCAAATGAACCAAATACATTTTCTACATGACAAGTCAGCATTTTTATGATCTCAATATGATCTCTATAACATAACATTGATTTTCAGCCCGATCGTGGCCCCCTTGGGAGATCCGCAAGCCTGTACGCAACCTTTATAGTAACTGAGGGGACCGCTGCTTTCAACACAGGTAGGTCAAAATGGCTGCCAAGCAAGAGACCACTGTCCCCGTCCCCTTTCTGGCAACAAAAGCAGATATCTGTGATGAGATGTTAGCGACATTTTCCAGCCATAGAGCTGGGTATTATAAACTACAACATGATCTTCTTCTAACCCTGACAAAGTGGTCTTTGTGCATAAACCTAACCAGACATTAAGCGCGACGTTGCCACAACATTAAACTGTAAATTGAATTGTAAGGAAACTTGGAAAGATGTATGTTTGAAAAGGTGTACAAGACCAACATTTCCTCTGGCGACTGGGTTGAACATAGTAAACCTAGGACACTAGGCATTCTAAGATTTCTGGATAGGAATAGAAGAAAAAGCGAGACTAGTCAAAATAATATACATTTGTTTCATTTAAGTATACCAAGAGTGGTTCCATTTTAACATAACTTCTGGACACCACATCTGAGTACATAAGAATGTCAACTTACTGACAAAACATGACAAAAATAATAATTCAGAAATGCTCAGAAAGCAAGAAGAAAGCGACAAAACAATCCTTAGATGCTGCCTAAACTTGAAAATAACATTTATGGGACTATGTTATTTATTCTATGAGTTATGGTATCCATCACAACATTGGCAGCACATGAAATGTGCTCTGTTTAGCAGGACATCGATTTGCTGTAATCTCAACATATTTCAGTGTAAACCTGCTGATCAATGAAGAGCGTGTCTGGGTTAACAGGATGCAAGTGCACTGATACATTGTGAATTATGTCAGTTCAATAAAATAACACCACTAAAAAAATAGCTGAGAGCAACCGAGAGCTGGTGAGTTTTCAATTTAAAAACTGTTATTTTCTGACGGCAGGCTGTGCACTGATTAGTTTTCTGCATCTCATACAAAATAAAAGAGCTTTTTCATTGTCACCATTCTAACACGAATACAACTGAAAATACAAGACTGGAGCAGTGATAAATGCTTTGTTAGACAGAGTCATTTCAAGTGTTTGGGACAAGGTTTAATCTGAATACAATGGTACTTATTTTTTTTGTTGTTGTTGCTTTTGACTAGGGTTATTGTCAGTGTATTAAGTTGTTCTTGAGTTTCCTCTCATGTGTTTACAGTCGTAATTGCTTTCCTCCACATTGTTCAGCGCACAATGTATTTTTAAAAATGTAAACTCCCCATGCTCTAATCGAGGCTTCATTCTGAAATGTGCAATCAAAACTTTTACTTTTTCATTCATGTTGGAGTTCTACATTTTATATAGGGCACCACAGTAATAAAGTATTATGTATTTCATTGATCATTGGGTGACACATAACAGCAGTGTATATGGGATTAATAGCTCCTTAGGCAAGGACACAGTAACACCTTATTAATCATGTAACATGCAGCAATTACCTATTCATTGGTAATGAGTACGAAATCCCAAAGCATATCGAAATAGGACACATGCACGCAGCCATGATCAGTATATTTGTGAGCCAAGCCACTGAGATTAATGGTGGCCTGGAGGATGATTGCTACTCATGAGGGATGATCCTGTCACAAGGCATGTTCTAAAGTAAAGAATGCAGTTTACTTTTTTTAACCTTTACAATTATTCTAACACCTCCTTTCAGTTAGAGCATATTGCATAAAATATTACACATCAGTTGCTACATTGATGATTGAATATTTGCAAAATTGTGCTGGACAGCATTTTGAGGCTTAAGCTAGTGGTAGTTTAATGCCCAAAAAGTTTTTTGTTTTTTTTTTTTTTTTTCTCTTGTTGCTGTTAAAATAAGAGCTTAAATAATGTTCAGTTTTCTACAGTATAATATATGTCATGTTTTGGTTTTCAATTTAGATGATTCCAGTTTTATATTGAATATTGTATTGCATATTCATCCTGTGTCGTGTTTTTCCACTTCCACTTCCTGTCTTTGTCCTTTTCCCGTGCTTTTTCTGTGTACAGCTGTTTATTTGCTGATTATCCCTTGTGTGTTTAATTTGTATTTTCCCTTCCTCTGTATTCCAGCTTATGTCCGATTCCACTTTCTGTTTTGTTCTTAGTTGTGTATTCTTTATTTTTTCTTGGATTGTCTTTTATCTGCCTTTTTTGCTTTTTTGGTTTATCTGCCTTATTCACTGCCTACATTTCGGCTTCTTGGATTTAAGCTTTGTAAATAAAGCTTGCCTTTTGTTTCTTAACTTGCCCACCACTGTGCCCGCATTTAGGTCCTCACCTTGACGCCAAACAAAATAATGACGCTATTACACTGAAATATTATGAAACATGCTATAAACTAAAATAAATCCTGTAATCTATGCACAAAGCAATTGCTAGTAAAACAGAAGCTAAACCAGAGGGAAAACTAAAGTTAAAAGCGCATTTTTAAATCTGCAGATATATTGGTTGACTATGCCATGTGGCCTGAGTGACCCATGACTCTATTATACCCTGTCCAGTTTGTACACTGCATTCAATTGAGCGCTCAACTGTGTGGTATTTGTCATCTGTTTGCTTTGAGCGATGTTCTGGTTTCAAAATGTCAAAACCGAGACATTTTATTTGTTATTGGGAAATTATTATCTGGAAATGAAGATACACCTTAGGACGCTGATGGTGAGGATTTTTATTTTTTTTTGTGTGCCATTTACGGAAGCAGGAATGGGGCACATAGTATTCCTGGCCAAATTTTCGCAACTTAGGAAGCCAGATAATACAAGCCACGTGGAGATGCCACATCCGCCCGTCCGCGCTCAACCGAAGAACCGCGGCGCGTTTACCATGAGCAAGTACATACGGAGCTATGCCTTTGTGGATTTCTTAATGCTCCAGTTAACCAGCGTCTTTGATATTCAGAACACGCGCTTGTCTTGGTAACGCACTTCGAGAGGAACTATATCATGAGAAGGATCAGTCAACCCATTAAGCCGCTAATAGAGGCTGAGCAGTTTTCTAATCCCTTGATTAACGGGGCTCAGGGAGTAGATGGCAGGAAACTCTGAGCTCCATCAACACAACAATAACACACTCGCTTTCATTACCACTTTGCCTGTTTGTCCTCAATTCTTCTTCTACCGAAAACACTCCCTGGCTTATTAAAGTCCTGATACTGCTTTTATTTTCTCCCGTTTGTCAAAAAGCTCTGCGCTACCTTGTGTTCACCTTTGTGTTTGTGTTTACACGGGTTGCGTCTGTCGGCGCAGCATGCAGCTAAGTTTGTGTTGTGTGTGCGCGTGTTTTTGCATATGAGATTATGTTTAGTTGTCCCCGTTGTGATGCTCTACCTGGGGTTTGTTGTGTACTGTAGAAATTAAGGGCTGGGAGGTAAATGAGGGAAAGTTTGTTAGTGATCTTTAGCTCGGAGTCACACGGATGAAACTTTTTCTGGGCATACATTCTCACTTGCAGAGGACTCAGCAGGTTAAACAACTCTGCTGTAGGGAATGTGCTGTCCAATGTTTCTCTTTGAGTTTCCCACTAATATTAGCAAAGCCTTTTTTTTTTTTTTTTTTTTTTTTTTTAATTAAATACATACTGGCTACTCTGGAACAAACTGCAAGAGAAGCTATAACTTTTCATGAATACTATTTTCCAACTTTTTACCAGACGAGGCTTTAGCCAAGATCGAACTTAATTAAAAAATGTCCCTCCATTTACCAAAAACTATTCTCCAACAACAGGTGGTTTCAGCGTGAAGGCCCTCCGTTGTAAATCATTCATGATTCAGAGGCAAAATCAGTCCACAGTCGACTGGACAAAGCAGGCCGTCCTCATCAGAAAAACAATCATTTTATAAATTTGTAAATTACACATTTGTATTAAAAACAAATCATGTAGCCATTACAAGGTAAAAATTTATCCTCTTGGAAAAAAAAAAAAAAAAAAAAAGATTTGAGGAAAATGATGATCTAAAATGACCAATTTCAAGACGAGAAAACTTTTTAGCTCATGCAACCCAAACTGAATTAACTACTTTACTTGGTATTTTCAAGGACATTGGTTTCCCGGCATGTTTAAAGTAGAACTGAATCAGTGCAACCCAAAGTAATTACATGTGGTTATATCCGCATTAACAATATTTAACAGCACTCCCACTAGTTCCAACTATTTAGGAGGCCTAAAGTGGATTAAACGCCAACACGTCCTCCGCCAGCGCATCTAATACTACCAGCTCTTTTTCCTCTCATCATAAAAGTTGTCTTTGATGAGACTAGCGATTATTTCCACCTTCAAATTGCAACCTGTTTATAAACACATCACCACAATCCCCAGAGATGACAGAAAAAAAAAAACCTCTCTTTTCTTCCTTTCAGTCAGTGTTTTTCAAAGATTTATTCAAATGAGGTGTTAGTCGAGCGGTGACTAAGGCCGTGTCCACTCTGCGTGGATATATTTGAAAACTGAAAGTGCCTTTCGTGTGTCAAAAGCTTTCAGTCCACACTTAGCATATAAAACAGTGGTTTGATTGAGGGTCATAAATGTTACCTGCCAAATGGACAGTAATTTCTTGCCTGTTAGTATTGAAATCTTTAATCAAAATCCTTTTTTTTGAACTTCCATATTATATAAAACTGTAAAATGTGTATGTTTTTTTGGCGGGGGGTATTTTGTGAAATAAAAATCTTGGAACTCAAAACTGAACCTCTCACAGGTTTGAAGGTTGAAGAAAAACATGTCAAAGAGGACAGTTTAATTAAAGGTAGGACTAGAGCGCTAATAGCTGAATGAGCTGCTAAGAGAAAATAATCACTTTTGTTTAATTTGTGCCATCTCTACTCTGAACCCAGACCAGTGCTTTTAAAGTGGAGAAAAAAAAAAGTGTGTGTGTGCAAGTGCTTTTACTCGCACATGTTGGCTCGAGGAGGGTGAGCGCATGTCGATTCTGCTCCTCTGCAATTTTTCCTTTCGCACACAGGGCTGATCTCTCTATATTAACCTTGAGAATTTACCATTGTACATCATGTGTTCCTGGCCAAGCAGACGTTAGTTCTTTTCCAACAATAAAGTTAAAAGAAGAAGACTCCTGCTGCCTGCCTGTGTCTCCTCATGCAACAAACAAATGTGGGGGAATAAAAAAAGTAGTAAAAACACAACATCAGTGTGTTTTCTGAATACATTTGCTCGCGGCACACCTAGAAAATAGAACAGATGCTAAAACAGTTGCTGCAGATCATGAGCCGGTGCGCTCTGCTGGACAGCCCGACTGGTTAACATGGGCACTGGAAAAAAAAAAATGAAAAGCAGGCAACGCTTCTGCCTTTTTGTGTGTGTCCCCAGCTGGATTTGGAGAAAGCAGGAAAGAGTACCGGCAGCTTGAGAGAAGTATGAGAGAATTAGCTGATTAAATACTCAAAAATGCTGTTCTGGTTTCATATAATTTGACCGATTTGGATCCCTTTTTGTCTTGGTTACACACAGGTGAGCCAAACTCAAGACACACATGTCCATAAAAATCCAATCCAGGTCATCAAATACTGACTCTCTGTGCTGGCGCACGGCCCGAGCAGCCGACCCACAGTGCCAGAATTCGAAAGTATGGGGATGAAACTCAACAATCGGCTAATCGTGCATCTTCAGTCTTTCAGTACAGAATGCTAAAGGAATAACAATCGTATGGCTATCTGCACAAGAGAACACAAACACGTGACTCTCTCGATAGTTGGAAATATCTTCGTCTCGGCGAGAAATCAGATCTCATGTCGCAGCTTTGTTAAAAAAAGTCTAACCCCATATGTTTTCACTCCGTCTTTTATGCTTTCTCCGTGCAACCTTTCCCCTCTCGCTGCTTTCATGCCTACCACCCTCGGCTGTGGTGCGAAGGTCAGCCAAACGAATCGAATCGCTCAGTGGAAAATGTTTCATCTGGCCGGCGCTGATGCTTGGATGGGCGCTCTGCATTACACAGTGATTTTACCAGAACGATGTGCTTTGTTTTGACAGCGGCAACCTCTGATTGATTAATCGATTGATTGATTTTTTTTCCGAACACATAGAAACAAATGTCAAAGTCGAATAGAACAAAGTTGTTAAGGAATGAGTGAAGAATAAGCAAATGAAAAGCATTCAGTGACTACCAGCTCAGGAGCAGTTAAATCGAGTTTTTCAGCCTTACATTCTATATGTGTTATGATTCCTGGCTTCATAAATTGTGCAATATCCAGCAGGAGTCTTCACGGGCTTATACTGTTTGCAGTTGTCTCTCACTGAGGCAGCTTAGATGGAAGGCAGGCGGTCAGTCTGAGATTACGAGTTTGCAGCAGCTAATGAAACAACTGCCATTAAAGTCACTGAGCACTTAATAGCAGGATTAAAACACTGAAAGGTCAATAGAAACGAGAACGGACAGGTACAAATCGGTGTGGACTTTTAAGTGGCATTTGAAAGCAAGAGCTCTGCGGTCAGGCACACATCCCTGCTGTCAGCAGTGCTTAAAGAGAGTCTGAACTCAGGTTGTCACTTCATATACCTACATGTATATCACAGAATATAATTCCAGCTCAGCCGCCGTCAGCCCATGTGTAATCACGTCATGCACCCATCGGTCTCCTTTGATTTGTGCTCAGTACAATATGCAGCCCGATTGTTGCTTTTTACTGGCGACAGAAACATACAAACACATCAAATAGCTCCATCTGAGATGCATTATGTTGTTTCTGGGATGATGAGAAATTGCACCTGAGCTTCCATCTATCCCGGGACATAAACTGTGATAGATCCAGCCCCAGGACAGGTGACAGATGGGGGGGAAAAAAAAAAAGTGTGCTTGTACAAACCACAACAGACACATTTTTTCCCCTCCTTACTCTCCCTGATTGCTAACAGAGGTTGTTAACTCCGCCAAACAGACAGCACGTCGCGTCACCTTTATTTAAATAGCCCAGAATCACAAATCATACGGCCTCAGGGGCAGCTGGGGACTGAGGATATTCAAGGGGCAGGGGTGAAAAGAACAGCTTTGCACTTACATTCCACCTTAGAGGGCACTTTATCATGTTTTCTCCACTTCAAGGGCGCCTTAGGGGGCACCTTGTCATGTTTTGTCTACTGAAAGGGCACCCTAGAGGGCAGTTCCTCCACCGGAAGGGCACCTCGAAGTGCATTTCAGTACATTTTGTACTCTGGAAGGACCCCCTCGGTGGCACTTTATCACACTGGACACTGGAGAGGGCACTTTTGGTTTTAGTTTGCCTGCTTTTCGAAACAAGGGGACACCAGGGTATGCCAACCAGTGCCCGGGGGACTTTACAATCTGTACAGTGTACAACACCATGTGTCCTTAAAACCCTTACAGTAAGTAAGGAAAAACTACCCGGTTTTTACAGATGCATGAGATTTTGGAAAACATAATTTATGAATAATCCCTAAGGGAGCCGCAGGTGGGCGACGACCCAGATCCATTATCTGTGGGCGAGGCAAATGAGAGCCAGGAGAGAGGGAGGAGGTTCCCAAATGGCTGCCGGTCCGGCAGAGAGGAGCCCAAGAGAAAAAAGAGGGGAAAGAGGAGAAAAGAGAGAGAAGAGGAGAGATAAAGTGGTGCACAGCTTGCAGCTTGAGGCCAGCAGAAACCAAAAACAACAGAAGCTTCAGAAAGTCAGTGTCTGACAGGAAGTAAATAGTTTGTCGTCATGGACCAGAATAACTATACTGTGGCAAAGGTTTTAGAGCTTCATTGAGGCTGGGTTGAGTAAAAACATTAGCACTGTCTCATCTAAAACTGAGTTAAGTGGGTGCACAGTGCATTGAACACAAATGTCCCTCTTTGTGTAACAGAATGGGACAGAACGCCGGTGCCTGAAACAGATGCGGATAAGTAGCCTGCTCATTAACAGATATCCTTCTCGGCGACTGTTCCGTTTACTGTTGCTGGCATCAACCCCAGCACTGAAGGCGATGGTAAACGCAAATAAACAAGTGGGCAGTTGGCAGAGGTGCGATGCAATTTAAGAGGAACCAGAGGAAAGCTCCCCCCGCCTTAAACTTCGCTGGATATCACAAAGTCAGCTTTAATTTGTGTCCCTGAAACTTGAGTAACTTGTTGTTTCAGTCTGCAGACGGTCACGTTTCCGTAATGACCGGCTTTGGGTAACAGCTGCCTTTGCCATTGCAGTAAAAAGCATAAGAGATTGACATGAGTTAAGATAGAGCCCTGCTTGTGCATCGGGGTGTTGCAGAGCCGACGTGCAAAAGGCTCCACTGCTCCACAGAAGGATTTTGTTTCCACTTCTGGATATTGTTGATGGTGAAAACAGCACAGCAAAAGTTGAAGAAAGGCTCTGTTTTCTTTTTTTTTCTCCACCGGCGGAAAAAGAAAAAAAAAAAAAAAAAACATCAGTAAATTTTGTGATCAAGCAAACAAGATTACTTTGAGCATAATTATAATGATTGCGCAGTTCATGGCAGGCAGAATAGCCTCAATCCACTGTTTTTTTTTTTGTTCCCCTTTCATCATAGCTCATATAAAAAAATCTCTCATTCTGTTGATCTCCCTCCAAATCCTGCTACTGCAGGTGAAGCAGAGAAGAAATAATAATCATCAGTAAACCAAGACTTCGTGACTCAGATTTGTGTTCACCACAATGGCCTAATTCAATGCTGGATTCACAGCGTTAGAGCGTTTGCACCTAAATGGCGCGTCATGTCATCCATCCATCCATTGTCTGTAACCGCTTTATCCCTTTTATGAGGTCGAGAGGATTTTTTTGCTGGAGCCAATCCCAGTGGTCTCTGGGCGAGGGCGACCCTCCGATCACTAACCGATCTGCTCAACCCGCTGAGCTACAGCCACCGCCCACTTAATCTCATGATACATTTAATCACCTGAGAGAAAGAACATCAAATACTTCAACTCCTCCACTTGCCGCGAGTGTCACACCTTACCTAGGATACAGAGCTCCTCTTATCCCAACTGCGTGAAAGTAGTAGAAGCACAAGAGGAAATCTGCATCTTTGTTTTGCGTGGAGTTCTTTGATGGGAGTTTTGTTTCTGTAGGTGACGGTCGTATGCCGGAATTTGTGTGGCGAAGATTGTAATCAGACTTTGGACACAACTGTTGGCAGGATGCAGGGTAACGTGTCTCTTTGTGGCTTTGTAATGGTGTGCAACCGTGCCTCTTCTCTAAAGCTGGCCCTCCCTGATCAGTTCAGACATGGCTGTCCCTCCCTGCTCCGCCCAGCTGTACTCTGCAGAACCCTGCATCAAATGTTGTTGCTGAAAGTTCAGTTTTTTTCAACTTGCGGGAGTGACACGATTAAACATGAATTGGCAGTCTTGTTTGCTATTTTAGGTCATATAGAGAGATCAGAGATCATAACCAGGTAAAAGGCTCACAATCTGCTTACACTGATGGCCTATGATAAATAAAATTGCTGCTGTTTGTGGTTGTGCTTTTCTCCACATATCTGAACAGAAGCCATCTCTCAAAGCCCTGTTCCTTTTAACTTCAGCGGTACAGAATGAGAGATGCCCCGCTGATCCAGGACCACATGAAACAGTACACATTATAAATTCATGAGGTCATTATAAAGATCCGATAAAGTGTATGCGTGATTAGAAAAGAGCACAGTAGCTCTGGGCATAAACAGCCAGTCCACTGCTCGCATAAGAGTTAACCTCTCATGGCACTTCACGGTGCCTCCACACCTCCTCTATGTCCTTGGCACAGTGTCACTATGCAATGCAATCTCCATGTATCGGAGACTCGTTTTGGAATACAGTGCTCATTTTGAATTTGACTCTTTGCCAAGAATGTGAGCTATACTCATTACGAGCGTAGAAGGCCCATATGGCTCGCAGCAGCAGCAGCACCGGGACCCGTGCACCTCCCAAACGACACCTCGAGGAACGCAGTCGTAGTCACAGAGAACTGATTGATCAGCTTTATGAACAGCACCTCAGAAAGGACGAATTGCAGGTTGTTTAACACAGGAAGGAAAAAAAAAACAACTGTTCCTTCTGATTCCGAACTTCAGTTCAGTTCTCAGAAATAGGACTACACCCAAATGTGCTCGCGTATATCAAAACAACTGCGTGGGCAGGTTTGTTGACAGTTAAACCACTCACCAATCAGCCCCCCGGCAGCCGAACCGCTATAATTAATCACCTCAGAGTATACACTGGAAGACTTACAACATCTCCCAGTGATACATTATATTTTGCCTGAGGCATAAGTAATTGATTTCATACAGTAAAGGCATGACTCTCTCTTATGGATGTTCTGTCTAAAAACTTACTTCATCTTCACTGTTCACAATGGGCCTTTCAAGTACATGCGGAGAAGCAAATCATCACAGCAGTACCTTTTATTTTGCTAATGCCTCAGCGCAGCGGTGATAGAACTGTCTTTAGGTGCACAACTAAGAATGTCAACCTGAGGACTTCACTTGCATCATGTTTACATTTTGACAACCACTGACTTGCAATATATATATATATATATATATATATATATATATATATATATATATATATATATATATATATATATATATATATATATATATATATATATATTCTGCTTTCACAACTTCAGAATATAACAACAAAACATAAACTTAAACTGGAAATACGAAATGGTAATGATAAGTTTTTGTTTTAACACATCATTGTGAAGTAAATGATTCCTGTAAGCCTAGTTTCATGGTGCAATTTTTCTGCCTGGCACCATTTCTATCTGCTTTCACAACTTCAGAATAGATCGAATGAGTGAATAAACTGAATAACCTGATGAATGTTTTGTGCTGTTTTCTTGGTACAGTAGTATCTAGTCTGAAAGAAACTGAAAAGTGATCTGGTTGTCTTTGTGACAGCGGTGACAACAATAATAGAACACGGAAATGCAAGGGTGGCAAAAATTTGTCTATTTCCACTTTAATCTAAATGCACAATGGAAAGAGTGGAGAGCAGGTAAATTAAACTAAGCCTCCTTTCTGTCTCCTCTTCTGTATATAGATTCTGGTGTGTTATCGTGTGCTCACAGTTTATTTTGAAGAAAGGTTCTGCAACTGATCTGCCGGCCTGCGTTCCTATGCATTTGGGTCCACCTTCCTCTGCTCTCAGTGTGACAACAGAATGAGTTTTCAACCTACGTTACACACACTATAATGTATTCATGTTAATTCAGTAATACTTAAATGCAGTGGTGACAACTGACCGTAATTTCCCCGATGGTCTTGCTCTTAAAACCATCCACAACGTTAGAGGAGATTCATGAACCATCTTCACCTATTGACGGCTGCTACCATAGGGGACAGAATCTAGGGTTAAACTAGAACCACAAACTGTCTTTTTGGTAATTATTAAGATCATGGTCCCATGAGGAAAAGAAGAAGAGGAAAAGCCGCCGTTCTTCTCCAATTAATTATTGATCCGCGTGGGGCTCATTAGTCACCAGCAGTAGTGAGACAAGTGACCAATCAGCACCAACTCTTAATGAAAACCCCCATCGCAAGAAAATGTTCATATCATACAGATCAAACAGTGACTTCATGTGATCATAGCAAAAAAAAGAAAAGAATATACGCAGACTTAACAATTCATTACTGGCATAGTTCTGCTCTACTGAATTTGAGGTCAGCCCATTTAAAGTATCTCATCCAATAGTGTCTGGCAAAATCAATACAGGATTCCTTAACTTTAAAGTAATCTATCAGGAGTAGGAGATTACTTTTCGTAAAGCAACCTGTAAGGGAGTGCAACATGCACACATTTTAAGGCTGGGGACAGGCAGACGTTGTTGTCCAAATGTGTCGATTCTGTTGGGTGAAATGCGATATTCATGTCCCTCTAAGGTAACTTTAGAGTACATTTTGTAATTCCCAAATGCCTTTGTCAGAGCACAGCTTGAATTCGTCCAACACTTTACATGTTAGCATGCTAATTTTAGCATTATGTTCGACGTCCTCTGGGGCTGCAAAGGACTTCACGCTACTTTGTTCATGTACGTGTGCAGTCGTACTCCTCAGGACCTGTACACTGAAACTTTAATGTGGAAAATAGGTGGAGTCACCCTTTTAGGCTCTAAGGTTTCTGGTGCAGTCTGTGATGTTCCTTAGCTGGATGTGATGTCGCACACTCCTTTCCTCCTTCTCTCTCCTCTCCAGGGAGGTCCTGTCCCGAGGGCGTACAATCAGAAGCCCTGAGGCGTTAAATGGTTTGTGGTAAGTGCTGATAAGGAGTGACTCACAAGGAGTCAGCACCCACAGCAAACAATGGAGCAAGGAGACCATTTGAATCCAAGCAGAGACCATCACTGAACAGAGACAAGGGTTAGCATCTCCCGCAGATAAACAGAGCATCGAGTCAACTGAGCCATCCCTCTGTGGCCTGCCTGTTCTTGTCCCAAGTCTTAAGACACAGATTAGTTTCTTTGTGATTCATATTGAGAAGAAAAAAACTAATTCTCAGTCCCTTATTTAACTGGTAAATAAAACTTTTGCTCTGATTCTTAATGTTATTTCGACAGCGTTGAACAACTCTCGGCGCGAATACCATTGAAAAAAAAACGAGAAATAATTTAATTACATACAAAGGAGCTTTCACAGGTCGATATCACTTTACAACAACAAATAAATATATATTCCTTATTTTACTCTCATCCTTTTTATTGCCTTGTGCTTCATGCTGCACATTACACCTCCAACAACATCGGTAAATCAAAAATCTACCAGGGACCGAGGGGGTGGCAAATAACCTGAAACAAGAAAAGGCAATTTCACACCCTTAGCAAACACAGTGTCCTTATACAAGGTTACTACAAGCAGAGGCTGCGAGTGGAGAGCTAGGATACCCAGGAACAATAACATGAGAGGAGAGGACCAGAGCAAGAGATGCTCTTCAGTATTAGATTTCATTACCAAAACTATAGGGAGGCCATGTCATTGTTGAAGGTGTTGAATAATTGACATCTCTGTGTTCAGGGGAGTTAGTATATGATGATGTGGGAGGGATGTGCTGAGGGGCTGTGGTCTGGGGTGGATCTCCAGAGACGTCCTCAATATAAAACAGACCTGTCACTCTGTGACAGTGATGAAGCGATTCTTTAGGGCAGCATATCGAAGCAGATTCACATTTGTTAGCGTCTAAGCAGACTGGGAAAAAGGGAAATCTCTGGGTGGATTGTTTTCACCCTACCACTGTGTACTGTTGTACGTTGTAGCTTAGAGAGCAGGATTGTCTCTTGATTAGATGCTGTTGTAAGAAACAATCAGCCTTTTCTCACTCCCAGCGCATCGAATACTGCAGCCTGATAAGTGGCCTTAGGCTTCTAAGTTTGAGGCTGTAGGTACCCCTCTAGCATCAATTCTTGAGATTGCCTTTCAAGCGCAGCAGTATAAAGAGGAGGAAAAGTCTGAGTTGGTGGCGGATCATACAATGTACTTTACCTCCAGAGACCTGGATTTGCATCCGATGTGAGTTGTCACCTGACTAGACGTTTTGGTGCCTAAACCTAGTAAGTTGGATGGATGGATGAATGGATGGATAAATAGATAGATGTGGGTACTGTGCTAGTTAGCCCACATGTAAAGGGTGAAGAGGTTTCATGTCTTTATCATTAACCTTGAAGTTTCCTAACTTAAGACGATGCAACATTTTCAGGATCTTTTCTTCCCCTTCAAACTCTGAGCCATTGAGCAATGACGTAATGTGGTACAATGCCAGAATCCCATTGGTCCTTGATATTTATGGTTGTTGATGGATTTTTGAGATATCGAAATTCTGAACAATCCTAATCCTAATCCTAATTCAATATGAAACTGCAATCTTGATTCAATTCTTGGATTAAAATGGGCAAGGTAGACGCATAAAGATCAGTGATTCAGACATAGAGAGTGCTGATAGAAGATTCAAGATTGTATTAATTTGTGTGCTAGCACTAATTTGGAAATGAAAAAAAAAATACATAACTTTTTGATGGGACCTTAAAACAGTCTGTGATCAAAACTTCTCAATCCCTTTTAGCATACAAATACCCCACGGTGATTTGGTAATTAAAACTTTAATTAATTCAATGTGATTGTAGGAGCCTTGCATAGAACACATTGAGCTCATTATGCAGTAATTACGTGCAATTTGAAGTCTATTTCACAGTTGAGCAGGCTACTGAACTTCGTCACTCTGCTTGCAGTCAGCTGTTTACCGGCGCAGTGAGGAGCAATGGACTCTGGGTAAATTCTGAGCGGGGACTGGGCTGGATGTTCATTACAGGGTCAAGTTCTGGATTAGCCGGAGGGATTAAAGCCTAAATTTACTGTGTTTTGTTTGGTAAACAGCAGCAGCCTGTTGCAACACAAGGAGCGGGTTAGTCTTCCGTGTCAGGCTGTGTATTTTATCATACAGTATTATTTTAAAAAGGAGGAATAACAATGTGTTTCTCAAGTGAAGGTGACGGATCAAGGCCCAGTAATTAAGAATAATGCGAAACGGCACCTGCAATAACCTTCTGCAGAGGGGTCGTACGCGGCTGTGTGCAGTGTGTGTTTACTGTGCAGATGAGTGTACATGTGTGACAGATTGATGAAAGGCGGCGCTGTCATTTTAGATTAAGTGGAGTGGCAAGCCTCAATGCCTCATCTTACAGGAGATGCCATTTGATCAAAACTCCCACATACCTGACAATTTTACACCCCACTACCTCTGCATTTCAAACCCTGCAGAGGAATACGCGTTTCATTTTTTCTTCAGCGCTCTGCGGTTTAACAGCCTGTATTCAGACCTGATTAAATTGTTTTTTCTCTGAGTTGAACGCAAAATGATCCATCTATACAAACTGATAACACGGTTTTTAGACATGTTTGCCAACATATGGCACGTCAAATGAGGTATCCACAATGGCCCGACATCAGTCATGCTGGGTGAGAAAGAGCAAACAGTGGGTTCATATAATCACTGTGTGCCTATTGTCGATGACTATGTGGACGGATTGACAGCAAAATCCCATATCAAGGTCTTTAACTGCAAACTTCTGTCTATCATTCTGTCACATTGCAACTGTTTTTTTGCCTTCATTTACATACACTGTAACACATTTCCCTGTTAAAAGAAGTATGGTAAAATCCTGGCCACTATTACCAGCATGAAGCCATCTTTTTAGTGTTACTACTGTAATCTCCACAAACAGTCTATTACTGTAAAATGATAACTTGGTAAAATGGTACTTGTTAAATGCACCCGCACCATCCTATACTCATATGTGTAGAGATGAGTTCAAAAGGCTTGGATTGCTGCCAGTATATCTTAGAGTGGAGCAGCTTAAGTTAAATCATATGTATAACGCTGTAAAAGGCCATGCTCCCAATTATTTATGCCCCAATACAAAAACGGTTCACACACAATCATAATGCAAGGGCCAGTGTTCATTCATAGAAAGTACCCAGAGCTCAAAATGCAGCCACAGGTACCTTTTGTTACACTAGTACCTCGTTATGGAACAGTTTGCGATTGTTTGTCGATGGTCTTTTAGAAATCAGGTTAAAGCCTTTTTATGGAACAAGGTGACAAATGTATGATGAGTCATGTCTATGCTTGCCCTAGTCATTTATTTATTTATTTATTTTTACTAGAAATGTATTCTATTTTCTCATAACTTTTAGTAATTTTGTTATTCTTTATTTTGTCCGATATATGTCAGTGTTCTTGCGCCAAGGACCATGTCAATCATTCAATCAATTAATTATAAAAAAAACTGAACAAATAACTGAACAAGAGAAAATACTGTATTCTAACATTTTATAGTAGCTTGTTGTAAAATGTTGTTCAACATTTACAGTGTAATACTGCTCTCACAAAGAATATTGCATTGCTGTGCAACATTTCCTGTATCCTGCATCCTTGGAAATGGTTACAGAACTACAGTAGCTTCATGCACCTTTTGCCCAAATTTTTCAGCCATGTATTGACAGATACACTGGTAAGGTGAAACACAGTCTTTTTCTAACCCTGACCAAGTGTTTTGTGGGCCTTGTCCTTGTAGGAAATCGAACTTAATGATGTTTTGGCGAGTGGGTTGGGAAGATATCTTTACAGCGTCTTGTATGTTGCAATTGGGATTGCAGTAGTTTTCATGTCTAGAGGAATTTCACCAATGAGTTGATTGACCAATTGCAGTCGGTCTAGGGCTGTCACAGTGTCAGATTTTCGCAGCACGCCACACTCATTTTACATTTTAGGGCAATTTAGCAGGTGTTTTTTGTCCAAAGCGACTTACAGTGCTGTAGTACTTCATACATTTATATATTGATGATGGTAGCTGCCATGCAAGGTGCCAACCAGCACATCAGTAGCAGTTTGGGGCTCAGTATCTTGCCCAAGGACACTGCGACATGCAGACCAGGAGAACTGAACCAGCAACCTTCCGATAACAATACACTGGCTTTACCTCTGAGCAACAGCCACCAACCTGTGGCACTCAAAAAGCTAAAAACTGCTCAAATAATACACATTTTTTGTAAAACACTTGGAGCACCTTTTTATTTGCCACGTGTGAATGTAAAAAGGGTCGCAGTAGCAGGTCATTTCACAAAAACTGACTACGTTTTGATGGAGTAAATGCTACAAAGCTGAGGAGCTTTTGGGTGAGTCTCAAATGAACCTGAATGGTAGAGCACCACCATAAAAACAACAAAGAAAAAACACCAGGAGCAGAACACAATTATGCTGACAAGATGCACAAAAAGCAGGTTCTAAAAGTGTGAAAGCCATTATAAAACATTTATCATCAGAGGGTAACAAATTAAGTGGCATTTTTGAAAAGACATTTGCGTCTGCTTGTGCTTGTGCATCCATCACATGACACAATTGCATTTAAATGTCTGCGTCACAGTGGCGTGAAGCAGTTGCCTTCTAAATGTTCATTAAACAGAAAAGAACTGCAGCAAAACTAAGAATGAAGACTTGAGTCTCATGTCAAGAACTGTATTGTCCCCTTTTAAAGACATCAAAATGTCTATAACAATTAGACCCTTGCTCAATATTTTGTTAGTACATTCATTATAAATTATCAAACCAAGAGAAATCCGTAATTTCATTAAAGGTCACCGTGCTTTTCATTCAGTCACCTGCCAATGGCAACACAGGAAACAACATATGAGTGGGGAACTGAATCAACAGAAATACCTTAATGTAACATGACTACAACTTGAAAATGTTTCCTCGTCTGTTAACGCCATAGATGTTGATCTGTACCAATGTTTGTTAAACAATGAGTACAACAACTCCCATGATGTCATGCTAAAACACAACTTCATCAGACACAATCTTTTAATTTCAGAATTAATTGATTAATTATTTTTCTAATTGGCAGAAATGAAGGACTGTACATTTAACATCATGATGTCATCACCTTAAATTCTCAGGTAAGACAGTTTTGGCTTGTTAAGGATACTCTATGAAGTTTTTTTTTTATTCTATTTTATTTTTCCATTTTTATTCCAGATAGATAATTGGTGTTGAACTGGCTGATCTGACATCGTGGAGTTTTGTCTTCTTCCTCTCCATGAACACTTTGAGCTTTTTCGCCCCAGGCAGAGATTTCAACTCCCAAAAATCAAACAAGGTAAATCATTCTCAGCCAAATCAACAGAAGAAATGTTTGCAGTGTACTGCAAATCACAGATATGCTGAAATGTGCCCTTGCTCTTCTTTAGATTCATTTTTCAATGTTGTGTTATAATGCTTTTCTGACACCCTGGTTACACTCAATGGAAATGTAAAAATAAAGTACACTAAATAAGGTTACTACTTTTTCCACATTTTGTAGAAATCTTGATATGAAACGTGAGACATATATAAATATGAACGTATCCATGGTTTGCAGATGGTTTCTCGATAACTCTCAGCTGACAATAAGGCTGATTATATTTTCTGCAATGGCTAAACATTTTGTTATTCTTACTTGATATTTTGATGTGTTATGTTCTTGTGTCTGCGCGTTCTGTGTTTTTGTCTGGCAAGAAACTATTTCTTACACCTTAACAATTCTTACATCTTACCCTGCCAGCAGTTTAAACAGACACATCCGTCTGTCTGAGAATGAGAATGAGAATAGATCAAGGTACGGTGAACACGAAGCATCCCTGCAAATCCCTGTCTCCCTGCAAACATTTGCACAGGTACGACGGTGTTTGCATGTCTGCCGACTGCGAACTACATAAAAACACATTATCTCTGTTCCACTCCCATATAGCTGCCTTTGCTTTTGTTTGTGTTGCTGATGGGGGGTGCGGGGATGCGCCTTAAATAATTGATGCACAGGTGGCTGGTTGCCCATTAAGAGAGGGTTCACCTGGATTTAGCTGTGTGAGATCTCCAAGTGTACCCTGCCATGAAAACAAATTGAAGAATGACTGTCACCTGAATTAAAAACAGAGGTTTAGGAGGAAGACCAGCACCCACCACCCAGTGGGTGTAATCAAACAGAATGAAAATAAAATTTGAAGGAGAATGGCTGAGGAGAAGAAAGCAGCATCATTTGCGAGCAAGGGCTGGAAATAATTAAACTGTAACAGTGGTTTTAGAGGGTTCTTATTATTCTTGGTTTCACTGCAAGCTCCCGTTGGTTGTCTGTGGTCTGTTCCAAAACATTTACATGGCAGCTGCGGATTTAGTGTAATAAATTCAAACCCCTCCGGGTGCCTGAGAGGGATGGTGACGATATAAACGAGCCCCCAGGAGACAGAGTCCTTTTCAATCTCCTAGCTGATATGTTCATGAAGTAGAGAGTCGCGGGATGATTCGGTGTGTGCAGCCGCTTTTTATTTATCTAAATCCGGGATCATATACTTCCTGCGTGTCTGTGCGTGTTGCCGAGCAGCGGGGCTACGAGCAGCCGATCACAAAGCGATCTGAGCGTGTTGATATGAATTTGTCCGCCCTGGATGTGGAGCGCTGTGAGAGCAGAGGAGACAGCGGTGACAGGGACAATGATGGGCAACACTAAACACTCACCACACACACACACACACACACACACACACACACACACACACACACACCTGTCGCGCACGATGAACCGGGGATGACAACCACTCCATTACTGGCGAGACGGCTGACAGAGTGACAGAGGGAAGAAAGAAAAAAAAAATGAAGAGGGAAAAGAGAGATGGGGGAAGAGAGAAGGAGCGAGGAGATAGAGGTGAGACGGGGTTGTTGTAAACACTGCGTAAACAATCGCCCCGTGTGAAATGGAAAGTGCAGAGCAGCTCCAACAGTTGCATTAGTGACCCCGGGAGACAACACACAGCCAGCAGTAAACACAACTTTTGAGCAAATACTCCAACTTCTGCCAGGTCACCTATCCACTCTCAAAATTTATATTTTCAGTGAAGATGTATCGGGGGCTTCGCTAAGCCTATACTTATTCTGTTTTCCTGCAGGGGTTTCATACAAAAAAATGCTTGTATTAAAGGAGACATATTATGCTCATTTTCAGGTTCATAATTTTATTTTGGCTTACTTCCTGAATAGGTCTACATGCACTGATGCTCAAAAAACACACCAGTTTTCCTATTTTGTCAAGAGGTGCAGAAGCAATCCCCCTTCTTTTTGAAACGCTCTGTTTTAGATCCTGTCTCTTTAAGGCCTTTGTGACGTCACAAAGTCATGGAATTAAAGGTGTTTCAGCAGTAGTGTTTTCTGTGCGAGAGAGCAACTTTTTTGACCTTTTTAACTTTCAGAATTCTTTATATGCACATTGATCATTATAAAACAATGAAGCAAAGAAGAAAAAAAATGAAACAGCACAATGATCTCTTTTAAAATGTCTTTATATTTGTTGCCGCTGTAGTGGCATTTCCTTTTTGCATTTGCATATGTACAAGAAAATGTATTTTGTTGCTAAGGGTCATTAGTGTCAGTGTAGCACGGTAATTAACACAGTTCTTAGTCTGGTTAAAGTCTGTGTAGGAAATTAACACAAACAAACTAAACATTCTCATCTGTCAGACTAGAGGCAGGTGCAGAGGTGAAGATGAGCCTTACAACCGACTGTAACCAAAAAGAATGTAAATAAAGAGTGGAGCCAGTACAGTTTATGAAATACAGCCAAATGTGTGCAAAAATAAAAAGAGCAGGAGGGTTGAACAATAAGGACAGGAAATATACAAGTGAGGCAGCAAAGCAGAGGGAGAGATGAAATGAAACAGACTAAGTATGGCAGAATAACTCAGCAGTCTCTCTGAGGACAGATTATAGAACAGCACAGACGTTTCTTTCTTTATTTTCTTCTTTCTGCCTCTGTTACTCCACACCACTTTTTAACAGTGCAAATTGTGTTCTGTTCCTTGGGTCAGCACATTAATTATGAACAAAAAATGTGCATTTAAGGCTCACTGTGAATATTTTAAACGTGTTCCACCATGTAGTCTGCGACGGCATTAGTGGTGTACAAAAACACTCTGTTATTTGAGACTTAGCAATACATACAAGCTGTGGGTACTGCAGAGCTTCCGGAACAGACCACGGGCTCAGTCTATCAGCTGGAATTGACCCTTCCTAAATCCCACCAAGTTGTGCTCTGTGGTCCAATAACAGGGGAACAAACCAGGTACCCAGATGAACCAATATCGGTCCGATGTGACATGAGTTTGGATAAAGATAAATGATGAAGTATACCACAGTCGAGCAACTTTCTGTGCAGACTGTTTGAGTCTTGCAGTGTGATTTGTTGCTGGGAATTGATTGTAAATTTTTTTTCCAACCTGTTCTTTGGTAACAGCATACTTTGCAAAGTTTTTGCTATGATTAAACGCGGAGAGACAGTTTAACGCTCGAGCTGCTGCAAAAGTAGTGTGCTCGCTTTTTAAAAAATGTATCTGACAGCAGTAACCTTTCTAAACTCCTGGCTGACTATTTCATAGTCATTACGAGACATATTTAAAGAGTAACCAAGTCATACAGATGCAATAGAAGAAGGCAGAAGGGCAATTAATCAGCATTTTATATGCAATAAGTCAAGAATGAGAGTTAATAACTTGTCTGGTTTCATATTAAATCATGCTGTCCAGTGGAACAATGACGCTACAGCAATGATCCAGCTCAGTAGTTTCAATATAACTACTTAGAATTTCACAATAATGAACCTATAGTTACCTTTTCATTGTCTGTGGAATACATTGTGCTCCTTTTTTTGGCAATCTACTAATGGTTGTCACATTCAAAATGAATATACAGTAATCACTAAAACGTTTCATTGTGAATTCTGATACATAGTCTGAAAAGCACTGTGTTTAGGTGCATCAGTATTGCAGACAGAATAAAGATATTGAAAACCGCTACAGAGGCTTTTCACTAAAATTTAAAAACACCGATCTCCTTTACTGTAAGTCAACTGGAGTCAAGGAAACATAGCTTTAAAAAGCTTTTTCAAATAGTTTAATGAGGTCAGACTTTTTCGTATCATTTTCGCACCTGACATTCTGACATTTTGCTGAACAGTATTGTGTGAAAGTCCCCTCTACCCACCTCAGTATGTATATGGACACGAGATTCCAAGAAAACCTGGAAAACCTCATGGAATTCGTCAAAAGTGCAAATCTTGACAGCCGCAGCGGAGTTTCGAGCCACGGGGAAGTAAAAGAGAGCTATGAGAGTGTGTGATAAAATGGTAATGGTGAAGAGTTCCTCCTCTTCACAGCAGAGATAAAGAATCCTCAGGAGGGGTGTAGGAAGAGGAGGCTGCCGTTTTACAGTTGAAGAGTTTAACAAAGAATTTGTGTCAAAGTTCTCCTTCTCACTTTGAAAATTTGACAGAAGAAAAGTGCAAAAGTGCAGAGGGCCTTGATTTATTTATTCTTTACCCATAAGGCAGTTGCCCTGTGTGAATCTGATGACATTTAGTCGGTGCAGCCACTCATGAATCTCCTCTGAATCTGCCCGCATGACAAGCAAATTGAGGGGACAGCAGCGAGGCGTGTCTGCCAAAATTCGGCAAATTCTGTTTGTGTTCGGGACAGAGCTGGGTGGGGGGAGGGGGAGGAAACGCAAACAATGCTCGGGCCTTGTCAATTCACCTAATGATGATAAACGCCAAACAAGAAATGACAATCTGTCTTCCATCAATGTGGCAGAATCAGACAACCATCTGCGAGGAGCGACGCAGCCTGCCCGGGCGCTGCTCCCTGCTCGCTGCTCCTCTGCTCAGTCATTTATGTTTTTCAAAGTGGAGAGGAAAGTGCGCAGTCATCCAGCATCTGTTCGTTTGGAAGGGACATCAGTGGAGAGATAAGCTCGTTTGGATTTCGCACACCCATCATCACTCAAAACACTAATTTGATTTGCTCCAGCGTGCACAGACACTATACAATTTTTGCATTTGGGGTTTTTACATCCTCAGCAGTGGGTGGCTGCTGCTAGTCTGGAGAATAATGAGATGTCAGTGAGCAACTTTTAAAAAAAATATATATATATTTTTCAGGCCTTTTTTAGTGCCTTTATTTGACAGGCTAGTGACAGAAGAGGAAATGCGGGGGGATGACATGCAGCAAAGGGCCAAGCGGTCAAGTTGAATCACGGGCCAGCGTGGCGAGGACACAGCGTCTGTAGACAGGGCTGCATGTTTCACCAACTGAGCCACCGGGGAGCCCATGAAAGACCTCTTTTTGTATTAATTATGTGTTTTGAATAATTAGTATGCGATGCTAAACTCTGTAATTGAGGAATTTTAATTAACACAACCAACAGTCTACAGGCACTTGGCTCTGGTCATCAACATGTAAACACGCTTTCAATGATAATAAGTTTATGTAATTGGAGATAATATCTGATAATATCTTTAGTTTAGCATGTTAGCATGCTAATATATGCCAATGAGAGCTAAACATAGAAAAGTACACTTGAGGCTGGTTTTGCTATTAAAGGTATTCAGTCATGTACAAAATTACTGGACAAACTGAACTTTTGACCTGATGATGGCAACAGATGAAGCGAAGGGGTCACCAAGGTTACTACAATTCATCCTGAGGGGAACATGCATGTGTGTAGTAAAACTGATGGCAAGACATTCACTATTTTCTGGGACATTTCGCTTTAAGCCACAAATGTCAACATCAAGGTTTAGCTTGGAGAGGAGGAGGATCAACAAGGTAATTGGGATTCATCATCTGGGAACCTGGAGTCTCCATCTAGTAAAGTGCACCGATTGATCTGGTAGATGAGAAGAAATTTGAAGATGTGAAAACTTTATGGCATCAGTGGCGCTGGAAAAAGAGTGAGAGGATCGCCACAGTCCCTAGGATGAATCCTCTGGGCACCATGAATGTCTCTACCAATTCTGCTCCAAAGCAGGGGCACAACCAGCCTTCACAGAGCCAAGCTGCTGGTATAGCTAAAAAAAAAAAAGGGGCATCAAAATTTCATTACATTGCATCACATTTACTTAGCTCATGCTTTGTCATCCAATCATCCTGCTTGCAACTTCAAGTGCTACATTTATAGAATGATAAGATATGGATTTCTTAATGGGCATCTAATCTGAACAAATACATTTTCAGTCAGGACAGAAAATAGCTTCTGCTGTCATTCCACCATATTGGAGGAAGGTGTGGACACTTTGTTCATTCGAAGACTAGCTCCCCTCACAGTGAGGGAGTAGCAAGCTGACTGGCGGAAGCCAAGCTCAGTGGACAGGCTGGAGTGGATTTCAAGGAGCACTAAGCGATTTTACCTGCAAGTGTTCTCTTCAAAAACATAAATATAACCCGACTGACAACCGGCACAGGTGGAGTTGAAGTGGGTCCAAAAGAACTTTTCTCACATCCTCCACTTGTTCTGAAGAGACTGACTGCTTGCTCCAAAAGGTGCTGGTTGGTCAAAGCATTATAACCTGGAAATGTCTTTTCAGCAGGAGGTGCAGAAGTATTAAAGTTTTTGTTTGCTCCACCTCAAAAAAAGAAAACTAAACAAAACAAACGGATACATTTTGTATGGTGTTGGCACTGTGTGTCCTCGCTGCTGTAGCCCAGGGTTTGGATCTGACCTGTGGTCCTTTGCTGTGTGTCATGCCCCCCTCTCTCATCTTGTTTACTGTCACTCTTTAGATGTACTCAATAAAACAAAAGTCAACAAAAAAAATATTGAAAAAAGAAGTAAATGTGATTGAACAAAAACAAATGTGCACACTATCAAGTCATCATCTACAGCAGCTTTGGTCTACAGATCAAAGCTTTAAACTATGAGGCTGTAGGTTCACCTCGACACTCAAGTTAGCAATATTAATATCCAACGTCTGGCTAGACTTTCAAAACAAATCTTGCAAATAGACATTTCACATGATGTAAATACAAACCTTGCTAAACTGCCAGGTTAAGTTCAGGAAAACATCTTTGTCTGGGTTGAAATAAGTACATAAGTTCACTTATGTCACACACATAATGCACATGAAATAACTTCCATTGATTTTTGGTTGGAGAAGGAACTCAAACTTGGGTCTCCTGGGTGAAAGCCCTGCGCTGACCCATCAAACCAACCCAACCCTCTACTTTGGCAGACTTCATTTGCTCTTAATACAACTACAATGGCCCCTCCATTGTCCAAATACAAATGTGGAAGCTAGAATATACCCAAATATATACATGGGCAAAGTAATTTTGTTTACTGAATATTTAAGATGTGTCCAGCTGAGATCCTGATAAGTACAGTCTGCCTACTGTAATCTATCCATTTAATCTGGCCTTGTTTAGGATAAGCTTCACCGGTATTTTCCGTTGTTTATGTCAATAATGATCTCAAAGTTCCTTTTTTATTATTTTCTTGTGTCTGTTATTTGTGTCGTATGCACACTTGCTTTTTACTGGCTGTTTGGGATAAAAAGCCTTCAACATACAGTATTTAAAAAAGTGGCCCACTGTGGATATAAAATATGTAAGGCTATTAATAATCAAATATTCATTTTTTAAATAGATCTATTCTCGTCTCTCCCTTTAGAAAATGCTTAATGGCCCTTTGAAGCAGTGCTGTAACTAAATTGTGTCTTAATACAGCCTGGCACTCTTTATATTGCAGCAGACCGTCGGCCCTGGTAAACTTGTAATGCTCCCTGACTCGTACACAACCTCGCCATGCTGTACAGAAGGAGATAGTTTTCAGACTCAGTGAGCATTCTACACATGGATGGACAATACGTTGTTATTACTGGATGTCACAGGCTTTCCATACAAAACAGCGATGGACGCAGTGTAAGGAGGCAGCCAACATGTACGTGTGTATTCGAGAGGGAGAAAAGGCAGGCAGAATGGGAAAGTCGGTGAGAAAGCAGCTTTACTGACATGCATCAACATGCATCCTGACTGATCCCCTCACAAGTACAGGTGTCAACGCCCCCAAGACACACCGAGGACTCATTTGAGATCCAGTCAGTCAGACAACATTCAGAGGTGGACATCTGTGTTATGTGTCATTGGCTACATCGACGGACCACCTACTCAACTGACGTCCTCCGGAAGCAACACGAGGAAGCCAAAAACAACAATCATATTGGATGAAACGCTGTCTGACTTCCATGTGGTTCACTGTGATGTAAATCAAGCGTTTGGGCTCTCTTAACTGTAGCGGCAACATATCAGACTTAGAAATTGTGTGATTTTAGAAGTTGCTTCACAAGGAAAAACTTTGTGTGAAACTATGTTGTAGCAAACACTAAATCATTTGGACCTTCTTGTAAATGTATTAATTTACAGCACATTAAGATGTTTCTTTCCTTTTGAAACGTTTGTCGCAGCATCGCTGTACAAGCTCGTCTGAATTTTCGTGTCCCATCTGCCTCCGTGTCTGAGGACTGAAGAACTTCCTGACAGCTGTTTGAACACACTGTTCACACTGACGTCAGCATTTTTTCATGTGTTAAATACTATGACATATTGAAGGTATTGTAAACATGTCAAATTGTACAAATACAGTAAACAGTAGCCAATATAGGCTACTTCTTTGTTGCCTGTGGAGAAAGTCACCAGACTCCCTTAAAAGAACACTCAATTTTGAGACTTTTTGCTGTAAGAGAGACTTTATTATCTTCAGGAAATCCTGTCACACAAATACTTGGACTGTTTGGGCCTACTTGTAATTTGTTAAGTACTATACATGAAGATATTTCTTTCTCTATGTCAAAAAATGTTGTCTCCTTTTGTCCCAATGGTGTAGGTGTATATTTGCATATAGAGCAGGGAAGTGAGACACCATCACAAGAGGTCACTCAGGACGCATGTGGAGATGCATATAATGCCAGGTTTTAATTTGACAGGCTTGAGGCTGTCCACTTGTGATTGGGAAGAAAACAAATGTGAACAACCTCGGGGCTCAGACGCTTTGATTTGATCACCATTGTCAATACTTTAAGCCAAGTAGTTTCATGCAGAGATGATAAATGCAGGTATTCAGCACCCAGTGGAGACCCAACCGAGAGCATCAAAGCCATAACAAAGCATCTTCAACTTCGATGTGTGTGTGTCGAAATATGGAAATGAATTTCAGACCACCTTGCTTGACGCTGTACATGCGGTGTGATCAGGAGCTCATGTCAGTCAATATCAGTGGCCACAGAGGAGGTCTCGATTGGCCTTCATCAGGCCTGCTTCAAACCTCCCATATGCATGATGAAATCTCCAGCCACCTCTGTTATGCAGTAAGGATGCAATGCAAACACTGAAAAGGCTGCGGCTTATTAAATCTATACCACACGGCTCTCTATATTTATTCAAGCTCCCCACAGACAGAAGAAAGTATCCCCTATTTTTACTTTTCAGGTGGTGCTCATCATTTCCTGCCAGGACTTCTTTGCAAATTATCTGCGCTCCACCATTTCAACTATAACCCCACCGGACCCAACACTACTGTGCTGTAAATTGCATCATAAAAATTTTAAAGAGATGTAGGGCTTTTAACAAGACGAGTGGGGCCGTTTCACTTCCTCTGCATCCCTGTCCTTAAATAACTCCAAGGTAGTGCAGCTTCACTTGAGAGCATAGACCCAAAAGTACATGTAATCAGTAGTGTGATATCACAGCAATCAACACCCAGAGACGTAGAGAAAGGAAACAAGAAAAGATTACTTTGTGAGGAGCGCTGTCCGGAAGTTTTGTGTCTTGTTCCTTTGAAAAGAAAACTTCTCATTCTCTTGTCTGTCACCATGAGGCGTCTCTCAGACAAAGGAGACACGGACCCTGTTTCGGCATCTTGTTGATTTGCACTAAAAAAAATTATTACATGCATTTGGGTGGAAAGGCTCTGTTTGTTATCAGAGCAGTGCTCTAAGTATTTGAAATTGTGGCTACTGATTTTGAAGTGGAGCTATTATCCACTAGCCTAGCTCTCTAACCCATCCCGTCAGCCTGGTGGGGAATAGGAAATAGGAATCGGAACAGTACTGCAAAGAACGCAAAAAAAAAAAATATGCACCCTTAAAGAACCCTACGATGGACAGCACATTAAAAGAACAAAACTGCGTGAACATGTCATGAATGTGTTTAACCTTCTCAAGAGAGGCCAATCATCCCCTCATCTACATATCATTTACAGCAAAATACACACTTTACCGTGCCGATCCGTTCATAAATCCTGCAAGCGGTACATATTGTACATGTATACGTCAATCGTTGCCATGGTAATCAACGCCCAAACCAGTATTTGGTGGAAAATTTCAAAAAGGGGCTTTCACTTGAGTAAAAAAAAAAAAATTGACACAACAAAAATGATGTGCACTTCGGATCCCACCCACATCATAAGGCAAAGTCAATGACTAGCTGGGAAACATGGGGGAGCATTCAGGAGGAATCTTTTCACATCTTTTCCTCAGGAGATGGAGGATCAAAAACAGAGCTGAAAGGAGAGTGAATATCGGACTAAAACTTCATGCAGATGTCGCCAGGAACATATAAACTTTAAAAGTCAATGTGAAAAGACAACGTTAAGGCCCTTAATGAACAGAGGAGCTCATGCAGCCAAGACTTCAGCTTAGAGTAATGTCTTTTTATTTTTTTCAGTTTGGGTGAACTTCTCCTGGAACGCTTGAAAACCTCCTCTGCTGGGTTCATTTTGCCTTTCTTCAAGGCAGTGTTGCTTCGTCGTGTCTCACAAGGAGTTCTTGAAGGCATCTGGCTCACCCGCCTGCCTCATTCTGTGATGCAGTCGTCTGCACACACCCCTGCTGTAATAATGTCTCGTGTCATTAAGCCTGAAAACCTCTGTGGGCACAACAGGTGGAACGGCGTCTATCAGCGGATCAATTAAACCTGTCAGATCTTTACAACTGCATAACACCGCATCGGCAACAGCCTCGAGGAGCTGAGTGTGAATCCCCCGGCCGGCTCCGCGGTGCATGATTTATTTTGCCGTTCCCCCCCACAGTCAGATGCTCTGCGCGTACGTTCGTGGTTTGTCGAGCATTGTTTCACGCCTCTCTTCCAGACAATCCTCCACAGACTTTGGTTTTCATAATAAATGAATTTCACGCCATTCAGCCTGAGAGTCTCTCTGGTGAAATAAAGACCGACGCACGGAGTTCCATTCATAGCTCATTAAAAGCTAACGTAACAGTTACATAAACAGCTCGCCCAGACAGCGCTTGACAACATCATTCCCAGTTTTTTTCATTAAGAGAACGTAATCAAGACAGACGGCTAATTGGCTCGACTACTGTATGAGCATCAGCGCGCTATTGTGACTCAGCTCTCCACTTTGGTCACTAATGACACTCACCACAGAAGATATGATAAACAAGACATGTGTGGCTGTTTGTTTGAGTGTATATGTGTCTGTGTGTGTGTGTGTGTGCTCGTGCGTGCACTGATAATACAAATACAGGAGGCACAATAGTGTGTGTGTGTGTGTGTGTGTGTGTTTGCATATGGGCTTCCTTTCATGCCAGCTCATTTAAATGTCTGAGTTGAGCGCTCGCATCCAGACACAGCACTGAGAGGCAAGAGCCGGCTCGCTTTGAAGTCTGATTTCCTGTCGTACTGATGTTTAAACCTCGCCTTTAGGCACCTGTTCAATACATTCAGCGCAAGACAGCTAAAAACGAAGGAAAAAAACAAAAAAAAGTTACATAATGAACGGGAGCGCCAATAAATGCAAAGTCAAGCCTTTTGTGTGTTTTTTCCGACTGTATTCCAAAGTTAATAGGATGGAGGAATTATTGTCGATTAGTAGGCGGTCACCAGCCAAGGAATTTGCATTCAAATTGTGTTTGCTTACCGGTTTAATCTTGGACGACGTACAAGATGCTTTATTAATTACGTTTCGCTCTCCATTTGGTAAACAGCTCCAGGCCACCGAGCGAGACGGCGATGGCGGTTTGTTTTATGTTGCCCTCAACTGTTGCTTCTTCTAATGACTTTTAATATACATCCTGTCAATCACCAAAAGAAATAAAAAACAAACAAAAAAAACCCTGTGATCTCCTCGGTGAATACCAAAGACGAGCTCCTCGGGCATGTGTCATATTTTTCTCTCTGAACGTTCTTACAAATTTTGAAGTCCTGTGAAATGTTTGATATTTGTGTGTATGCAGAGTGAAACTGAATGGGTATAAAATATATTCATGGACTCCTGGATAGGTTGGACTCATTTAATATTTGCTTTGACTTTACTTGTCTTCTGAATATGTTATTGGCTGTGTCCCAGTTTTCTTCCTTTAGGGGTCGCCCTTGGAGTGAAGTCATAATTGGTCATAAGCCACCCAGCTTATGACCAATTATGACTGATGGTCAACAAGTGAAATCACCTATCTGTAAGATCAACAACAACAAAAGTGTTGGCGTGTCTAACACTGAAACATCTTGACAACTGCTGCCATGAAACCTTTTATGTTAATGGCCCTGATTTAACATAATCAGGTTAAATGTGTTTCTCCTGACTTCAGTTTATGTAAATGATTGGTTTGGTTTCGCCCTGAACTAGTGGCTTTTCCATGAGCGCTAGTTATACTTCAGTGCAAATTAGCAAAGGTTAGCACGCTAAAATGCTAAAGATGAACATATTAAACATATGTGCGAAGGTGTAGTGGACTTTATTACATCATACAGTAATTTCACACATAAGCCTGTGTCAACTCATATCATTGTAATATGTATTACATGGTAAACATACGGTGATTAATTGAGGCAGATAAAGAAAAGGGCTGGTGAAAAAAGGGCTGAGGTAAACCTCTGAAATGGGAAATCACTGGACAAAAACAACAGAGAGAGATTGAAGGCAGAAATAAAAGCACCATTTATGTGTTTAATTCGAAAAGACAGAAAAAGAAGAGTTCCTATGCATTTGATGGACACAAAGTGGCTGACCCAACAGGCTGACTTGTTTGTCCTGGTGCATTTTGTAAATCAGGTACCTCCAGAGACTTACAGGAAGGCAGCATAAAGTGAATTTGTGCATCTGACTTGAGTGAAGCTGGCAGAGTAAGAGCCAGACTTATGAGATGTGATGTTCATAGAGCTCTTCTGGAGCCGACCAGACAGTCCACAGACAGACTTCTTTTTTTCCCCTTCTTTTTCATTTAATCTGTTCTTATCAGTGTTACTAGACTCTCTGCAGACCCACGGGGGTGACTGGCCCACCGAGGAAAACTGCCGTCAGTCCAGGTGGTCAGTTGGAGGAGCGGATATTATAGGACCGTGTACAAGAGAGCGTGCGCGTGGGAAGTGACTGGAACGAGCGTTTTTTCAGATTTTGTTTTGAATTTTTGAAGGCGGTAAAGATGATTTTAACTGCAGGTGAAGTGTACTGAGGATTTCAGTTTTTCACTTTTCATTTAATCTGCATATCCTGCATTAGATGTTTTCATTCTCCTGAAACAGACCATTACATTACCCGCTGTATATTTCATTGTGACAAATCAGCTCTGCGAATTGTGAATACGCCACCGTGAAAAACAAGAAGGGGTTTCCAAACCTCCAAATCAAATTCGGCGTAAAGCCTCCGGGCTGCTCTGTTGTCCTTACCTTTTAACTGCGGGGACACAAGTGTGGTGCGGGTTCGCCGAAGTACAACTCCTCACAGATTTGTAAGCATCAACACTGCCACCAACAGGCCTCACAAAAACAGAAACATTTCCTGCCTTCTGCATCCACCAAATCGACCCCTCCGTTCCTGCGAGGGGTCTGTTTTAAGCTCACATGTGAAGTTGCTGTTGTTTTGTTTTCTCCCTGATGATCTCTTTTTTTTCTACACAAAGGGGAAAAATGTTAAAAAAAAAAAACAAAAAAAAAAACAGGATGTTTGGGTCTTGTTCCGTACAATCGGCGTGGCAGCAGGAAACAGTTGAGAGCAAAAGGAATAAAAGATCAGAAACCAGAGATGAGGGTTGCAGAAATCACACGGAATGAACATGATCAGTAAGCTATGATCACTCGGATCACACATGAGCCAGGCAACACATCGTCTCTCAGCTGTCAAGTGCCATTGAGCTTCAGAACCTATTTTTTCTTTACAAAAAAAATAAAAAAGCTGCTGTAGTAGAGTTAAGGACGAGAAGGTCATGAAAAGAATTACAACGCCTACGCAGCAAGTGTTTATAAAGAAACAGGATCTAAATATCTGCTAAAAAGACTAAGAGGAAATAGAAAGAACAGTAGGACAGGGAAGAATCTGTTAACAAAACAACAATGGGCAGAAATGAAAAGGAAACCGATGCGGTATGCAGGAGAAGCTGAGTCAAGGAGAGTAAACTCAGTCTACATCGGGCCCCGGGACAATGTTTAAAGCCTTACTCCAGTGAGAATGAGACGCTCAGGCCATAATTTTCTGTCATGTTGGAAGGTTAAAGTCTGCAAAACAATTGTATCTCTTCACAATAATCTTTTTTTTTTTTTCCCCCATCCATTTTACTTTTCATTTGTGCCCATGCTGATTTTTGAATAGGCTCAAATGAAAACTCATATCTGGACTTGTTGACTGGAACAAGAGCAAATTCTCTGTGAGCGCTGTCATTCCTGCGAAGGCCTAAAACTCATAATATTCTGAATTGTTTAGCAATTCCCCCTTTTAATGAAATACATCCACATGAGCGCTAATAGAAAAAAAAAGGCAAATCGATTCTTTGTTATATTCTGTCCCTCCAGGGTTCACTCCCCAATGTGCCATTACAGTTTCCATTATCACAGCTCTCAGAGTTTACAATGAGAGTATATTAAAAGTTATGCCGCTCTCAAAGTGTTTTTAATTTTCAGGTTTTGGCTTGGCCCAGAGACCTCTACCTGTAGCTTGTTACCATTATTCTAAAGGGTCCGTCTCATAATTGCACCAGTGCTTCAGAGTAGATTGCATGTGTGGGTGAAAGTGATGACTATTGTGACAGATTCGCAATATGTCTGCAGGTTAAAAAAAAACAAGTCACAGGTTTTCTTTCCCTTTTGTACCAAACGTGTTTGTGAGCCACGCTGTGTCCTAATAATGTCAAGGCTGGGTGACTGAGCTGCACCGAGGCGCCTCCGGTTCACTGAGTCATTCACGGCTGTTGTTGTTTGACTAAATGCATTTTTGCTCGAAGATTTGTTCCACTAAAGTTGATTATCCACTGTCTTTTGGACAATTTTGTCTCATCAGATGGTCCTGTGGGTCCAAATCTAATTTTAGGGTCTTCATTTTACTGAATCAATACTGTTAAATAAACTGTCTGAGAAGAGACCAGGTAGCGTTCCAGCTTTGAGGGCCACTCGTTTGTTTCCTGAGTTCCAGCAACAATATAATGAAGCCGTTCCTTTTAGTCTGCGGTGTTCACTGAATTTAAAGGAGACATATTATGCTAATTTTTATGAAGTCATGTTTTAAAGGAGACATATTATATGAGGGTTTAAATGCTTTCATGCTCCAAAAACACAAAAGTTTTCTCATTTTGTCCAATGCTGCAGCTCTGTATTCCCCCTCTGTCTGAAATGCTGTGTTTCAGCTCCTCTTGCTTTATGCACCCTCCCCTTCCTGAAGACCCGGTCTGCTCTGATTGGTCAGCTCACAAACGCCTGACTCAACAACAGAGCAGCCGTGTAAAGCCGCAAGTTATGCAGATGTGGGACACGGTGACACAGTGTGATGTCACAAAGTCTCGGAATTACCGGGAGGGCTACTGGCGAGGCATTTCAGGAGCGGTGTTTTCTGTTGGAGAGAAGAGCTTCTGTTGGTGCAGACCCTGACCTTTTTAACTTTCAAGACCTTTCACATGCACAAGAGCCTACGTGAAACCACTGGGGAAAGGAAGACAAACAAGCATAATAGGTGTCTTTCAATAAAAACCTGGATGCAACATGATTTATACACCAAGCACATGAGGGCAGGAGGTGAGTGGCCAGAAGTGGGCTTTCCTGCCCACTCTTTAACTGGCAACCCAGCCTGCTGACCGCAGCCGTACGTGAGACGGAAACGAGGCATCAGATGGAAACCAACGTATTCCGAAGCCGGTGCGGTGTTTGGAATGAACGGTTAATGAATGCCAGGTGTGACGGCTGAGTGAGCAACCTGTCAATTACTCTGATGGTGTCAATGAGTGATGATGATGTTGTCAGCCTGATGAGGAGGAATCAGCTTGCACACCTGTTATTTATTAGCTGTTGTTCTCTGACGCTTCTACCTGCTCCTAACCACTGATTCCAAGCAAAACCGAATGCATCAGCATGTGTTAATTACTTCTGTTCATTTTTGTTTCGTGCACATACGGAGTGCCAGGCCCACAAACGCAAGAACACAGAGACAAACAGATATGTTCCTCTTTTTTCCTTTCCTTTTACTCTAAGTCAGTTAAAACTTCTTTAATTTAAACAATTTAATCAAGATGAAGAACAAGATGTTTAATTCAGCAAAATACACAACCTGTTAACACATAAATGTATTCCGTATGAGAGAGGATAAAGTGTATCAGTTGTAATGAGATAAATAAATACATAGCCAGTTTACACGTGTTCACTGATGATGCAACATTATAAGCTGAAATAAGGTATGGAAATAACTACAGTAACTTGGTGATCATGTTACATTCATGTTTTCAAGGCAGGGAATAAGAGGGACAATTAAAGAGAAAGGGAAAAAGAAAAAGCATAAGGTTTGTTTATACATCAGCATATTGGTCTACATGTTCACAATGCTGTATTTGATCAGAGACAATGAACTCTATCGCCTTACAAAAGTGAACAAACTGCTTCGGGAAAATTAGTCCAATAGCAGTGCTGTTGAGGTAAAGCAGTATATGGTATCGGTTTGGTTTTGGGGCTCCATTTATTGGCCATTGTGCTGGTTTTGTCACACAGACCTGGCAACCCTGCTTCACAGTCAGAGTTCAGAATGTCTAAGTTTAAATTTGCAGCGTCTAACTAACTTCGATGCGTTCCAGGTGCACAACAGCAAACTCTCAAACAAAAAGCATGGCTGAAAGCTGCAAACTGGTGCTTTCTGAACACAACTGAGCACTCAGCAGCGCAGCCTCCTCACACACATGACTACAAAACAAAAAATGGAATAACTTCAACTCTGCTTCAATTCGATTTGACATTTTCTTGTATGAGGTCTGACATTTTTGAGTTCCTGTTTGCTTGCAAATCTCTCTTAAAGGTTATATGTGAAGTGAATAACATATTGTGAGCTACACCGTACGCAGACTTGGCATGTGCCAGCCAGACAAGTGAGACTGTGAGAGTTGTGAAAAATGAAAAATTAATCTTAGAAACATTTTTTCCACTCTCCAAGTAAACCAATAAAAGGAGCAGAGGAGGGGCTGTTGGAGAGCATTTCTGACCTAAAAACCCTCTCTCACAGCGTTTGAATTTTAAAACACAGGTCGGTGTTGTTGCCCAAATTCCTCCTTACGTGCACACACACACACACACGCACACACACACACACACACAAAGTGGACTGAGTTTAATATTCCAAACAGAGATCTTGAAATCAAATGAGGCTCAGGATGAAACCCGATAAGAATCTAGAGGGAGGTAAACACGGCTTCAATCAGCATCGCCAAACAACAGCAATTACAGCCATTGTTGCTAAATGAACATCAGCCTCTGGTTGCAGAGAACACTCCTCTGTGTCAAAGTGCCATCTAGTGTTCAGACACATCAACTGGAAAGAAAGTCTCCGAGGCAGCTTTGCTGAGAGCCTCATTTCTTTTTCTTCTTCCACCTTTCGACTGTGTCATGGATCACTGTGGGGCCTCTTGAGTTCACGTCGGGCCTGGACGGAGGTAACACATGCCTGTATCCGGGGCGCCTTGTGTATCATCATCTCTGACGCGCAGCTCCCTATCTCCCATCCTGCTTCTCTCCGGCGCTGTCGCGGCTGTGATCAGTGACGCTTCCAGGTGTCGATGAGGTTCATCCGCTCCAGCTTTCTGCCTTGTCGGTGTCAGTTATCTGAGCTTCACTCTCAAATACCTGAGGAGCCTCGAGCTGGAGCGAGCACAGGTCTCAATCATTCACCTCACCCCAGAAAAAAAAAAAGCGAAAGCAGCTCTATTGCGTGCAAGGTTAAGCCTACATGGATATGCAGCAAATGATTAAGCTGTTAAAACTGATTCTGTTTGATTGATTGGATTATCCTCAGCTCCTCTTCTTCTTTTTTTTTTTTCTTTTTTTTTTTGTTCTTTGAGGCTATAAGCTGTCCAGCATGGGCTGAATATTTCATAGTTAATAAAGAGTTGCTGTTTTAATTAGATTTTCAGGTCAGGACAACCTCAGAGGTTTTCATTCCCCATCCTCCTAAAATTATCGCTGCGCATGTTCGGGTCTCCAGACGGACACAGAGTGTCAAGGTGAGGGCTCAATTCTCCATCCATTGTCGAGTGAATAGAGATGAGGCTTCAAACAATACAATTAAACTTTTTTAATGATCTACTGCTTACGGGATTAGTTTCTCATACTGAGCAATAACCTTGTGAGTCTGGTCAAGCAGGAAAAAAAAGCACCATTCGCCTGCAGTTGCCAGAAAAATAAATATTTGGTGTCAATATATTTCGGCTGTGTTTTTGCCACATCTTCTTGTTAACAACAGTTTTCATAGTTTTTCATGCAAACCAGGACGGGTCACTTCTCTCCGTTTCACTATTTGCGCTCCTCCTCTGGGTCTGTTTTGGCAGCTCTCTGTCCGTCCGGACCATCAAATTAAAATTCCTCTCGACGTGATATTTGGATTTCCATGAAAACACGATGACATCTGTTCACGGTGAGCCCGGACGGACAAAAGGACCGCACTTGGAACACGTTCCTTTTTCTGTCCCGTTGAAGTCGCCATCGCAGGAGAAAAGTGTTTCTTTTTTTTTACAGGGAGTTGAAGACAAAAGCGGTTACTTTTTATTTTTCTGTCTGTCTATCTCAGTGATGCCATGTTGAAATGCCAAGACTAGGGCAGGATTTAAAGGAAGGGAGTCAGAAGCAGGCCTCATTAAAATGCCATCTCAACGGGCCTTTGTCTGACAGTCAGGTAAACATCGATTCTTTTAATTTTTCCACCAAGCACTCTTTTGGAAGCTTGGGTCAACACAGCACTTTGCATATTGTTGATACGTCATCAATATGATTGACTCTGAAGACAAAACTTAGCTTATATTCACACAAAAAAAGGTTTTATGTTAACATACAGGTGAGCGACGATCTGACCTTCACCTTTCAACAAAGAAAACTCAATTACAGATGCTTGCCTTCACCTCCATTAGCTTCTCAAATTAATCTGAATCTGAATGCTGTAAGACTTTTCAGGAGGAAGTTTTCTTTTTTAGGTTTCTTTGGTAAAGGGGGTTATTTCACAGTCTCATTTTCCATTTTCACTTTACTTTTTCACAGCCTCTGACTTGACATTGATGTTGACAGGGCGCTGAGTCGGTCTTAAGTGCTTTATATTCAATAACGTTATCTCCGGTTGCTCAGAAAGAACCTGAGGAGAAGAGACGGCGGGCGGGAAGGGAACCTCGGAGAGACTTCACGCTAACATTCGAGAGGTGGGAAGAATGGTTAAGAATTTAAGAGGGGCTGGCTGCTCGCCATCCGTCTATCACAAGAGTGACGGATTCAGCCAAAAAGGGAAGAGCTGAGATGTCTGAAAGAAGGGAAAGCTTTTAATGTGCGATCCTCGTGTGACATTATGTGCTTCCTGATACACAATCGGCAGTTCACCGGAGTGATGGACGCTTTAATGAACGGTGTTGTGCTCGGATGAAGGACTGCAGAGGCTCATCACGGAGACATTAACTGAGGCAAGGCGCTTTGTTTAATGTGTCCCATCAAATCTTAATATTTGGTGAAATGTAGCATGGTTAATGATAATTTGTCCAACGCGTCCAAAAGTGTGATTGGAGTTTGAATGAATGCACCACATCCAAACGATTCCTCGTACGGTATTGGGTGCATTTTTTTCTTTGATTCTAGCGTCAAGAGCTGGTGGGTTTGGACCAGAACTTATCTCTGGGAATTGTTAATCAGAATAAACATTTAAAAAAAAACATCTTAGTTACGTACATTTTTACTTATTTGCAAAGACACGGTTGTCATCAGTAAGTTGGGGTCTTTACTTCAAGCCTTCAATCATACACAGACAAAGTGTTGAACTGCTGTTCTGCCACCACATGTTGGATCTGTGTCTGTATCTGTCTGCTTAGCAACTCTGGAATCACAGAAATGTTTTTCTTCACCCCTCACACAACATTTACTCCAAAAAGTCAGCTGATGCACAGTGATGTTAACTATAGCCAAACTCTTCGGTGCTACGAGTCTAAACACTAACATTGGTCACAGAGGTTCCAGCACGAAGCGCTAAGCAGCTACAGTTAGCAGCAGTTAGCGGTTACCCTGGTGATGCTGATTGCCCTCGCCATTTGTTTTGAGTACGATTTGTCAGGTTGACGGTTGTAACATAATGCACCTTCAAGCGCATGTAGCCTTGTTACAAAGGAAATTAAATAATGTGAATACAAATGGACATGAGTTTGCCATTCAAAGGTCATGTCCTAAAGATACAATTTAAAAACAAAATAAATCAAACACTAATTTCATACAAAATATAAGGTAGTGCAACAAGAGTAATTAAAAAGCATAAATAAACAGACAGGTAATATCACAAGTACATGTTTTCTATGGTTTATTTTCATACCTCGAGGAGGCTACATAAATATCCTGGCAGGGGGTCAGAAAAAAGAAAACGGGACAAAAGTATACCCAGGCGAGGATTATATGAGTCAGAGGTACTAGAAAACAAATATAGGCTATTATAATAGGACGCGTCTACAAGAAGGGCTCAATATTAAAGCCCTCATTTAAGGGAGAGGGGAGAAGATGCTGGGGGAGTAAATGCAATAAGTCTCCCGCTGCTCGAGCTTCTCGTCGGGATCACCCGCTCGAGGCACATTTATCAACTCTTTCAGTGCCAGGATATTTCAAAGTGGATACAACGATCAGCTGGGGGGGATTACATGCTATATTTCACCTGTTCTAATATTACTCCTGTGTCTCTGTGCACTTGGTCAAGAAAATGACCCATAACGAAGGGAGCTGTGGCTCAGGAGCGAAGGAGCTCTTTGTATTGTTGTAGCTGAACCGGGCAAGATCATGATGATGATGTTTTGCTGGTTCAGGTTTACCTTAGTGTCAAGATTCACTTCTGCATTACTCGTGCTGGTTTTCCAGTTTCTTTTGATGCGAGGAAGGCCGGTTTGGTCGGACTCACTTTCCTAAAGATCAACCACACCATCAGGTAAACTGACACACGTCCTGTCTTGATGTTGCGAAACCCCTTTATAGTACTGCAGGTGAAAAGACCAGGGGGCCTCATTACACAGACTCCCTAATTCTCGATTTAAGATGACACTGAGGATTTTCTGTCTTAAATGCAAGTCTGATATTATCTGAGGATATGAAGCATGGAAAGAGTCTGATTTAATGACTCTGAAACGAGCCCTAAAAGAAGCTGGTGTGAAATTGTGTGCATGTACAGTAGTAATATAATCTGTAGGGGAAAAAAAAGGTTTCCAAACCTTATTTCAATTCTTAACTCATAGAAGCAGACTTGATCAGCTTCGACCAGTGATTCTACCCATACAGTTTATCTTGCATTGACCATTAAAAGGTAAGTCATAGCTCTCTCCCCCATTCATTTAAATAGGAGCTTGTTAGCTTCTCAGTCTGAAACAACTTTGCAGGTGTGCTGACAATATGGCGTGACCTGCTTTGAACGACTTTAATGATATCAAGCTAGATAGCAATGACAAGTCAAGAGAGACGGCAGCTGTCATATTGTACATTCTTAACACGGCTGCCTACATGACAGGTCTCGATAGAAGACTTGAGTTTAAAGTTGGGATATCTTAAGTTAAGATGCAAGGTCTGAGACCGGATTGGACACAGCCATGAGTTTAGAAATTGCTTCTGTGAGGGAAAGATAGGAAAAATCCTATCTTTTGAACCCTAAGATATGATAGGACCAGAAGTTGAGAAATGTTTTCTCTAACGAGGCCCCAGGTAGTAATTTTCTCAAGTCTAATTAAAAGCTAGGGCAAAACTGATGTTCTCTGGGTAATGCTCTATTCTTTTTTGGCTAGAAGCAAGAGTCCTGATGTGCCCTTGAGCAAGGCAGCTAGTCCGTAACAGCTCCAGCGTTGCTTCTCTATATTTATGTTCCAATTTTGAGGGTTTTGAGCAACAAAAAAAAGCCACCCTGCAGGGATCGATAAAGGTAATTATTGGCTGAGTGAAAGCGCAGGTATGACTAGAAGAGGAGTCGGTGTCATCAGCCGAGACATTATTAAGATGAGCAAGGCCTCAATCCCTGAGTGTGCGTCCGTACTGCAGGGCTGTAAATATTCACCTGGTTAATGAGGTGTTCCACGTGTAGGAGCTTACATTTACTCTCCAATAAACTCCTGCCAGGGACAACATCACTCCCCATTTCTTATAATGGCATTTTAATAGATACTCATTTAAAAACGCCGCAGCGGCGTCGGTGCAAGGGACAGCGGCAGGTGCGGGGGATAGGAAATGGAGACGGGCACGCCTGTTCGCACGAGAGTGTGTGTGTGTGTGTTAGCGCCAGCCAAGTGGCTAATGGAGGGAGGGGCAAGCAAGGAAATAACAGGAAGGGAGAGGACAAAGGAGAGAGACGCATTGATGTGTCACTCCCCAGAGGCAAATCAGGATGTTGGTACACCTCAGGAACAAATCCCAGTCTTTAGTCGTGTGTTTTTGTATTTGTGTGTGGTGGCTGTCTGCATCTCAAGGGCTTCAAGTGATTAAAATGAATGTAATGATGAATAAATGAATTAAATTTTGCCATGTTTACATCAATAACAGTGTATTTGAATCGTTTATCGGGCAAATGAATGCCAGGGTGGGTGGAAGAATGCAAATGATCAATCATGGCGGGGAAAAGGAAGTGGAATAATTCACCGCCTTGAGTTTTGGGAGAACTAAATATAAATTACTACTAATCTAACATAACTTCAATATGTTTCAATTAGTGATGAATGATGCATGGTCAGCAATACAATATGGAAGTCTTTACGCATGCAGTTGTGCTTACTTTTCCATATTAACTGCACTCATGGCCCTAAAGAAAGCACTGTGCAGAAATGAATGGCGAGTGGGTAATATAAACCAGCACATATAGTCAGTATGGTTATGTTTTAATATAAGCTGCCTCCCTTTGGTCTTATGAGGTCTAATGATTCCTCACCGGAACCAAAATTATCTGTAGAAGGCCTCCACGTATTAGAATAATTCTACTTCCCTAAGGTTACACTCATTACCTCGAAATTTGTACCACATCTTCACCCTCCAAAGAGCCGCAGTTAGAACGATGCTGCAAACTAGAATTTATGTTACCTAATGTAAAGTGTCTTCGGTGCCCTTTCAAAAGAAAAAAAAAATGGAAATGAAGTGGTTCTGCAGCAGCAAAAAAAAACAAACAACTATGTCTCAAACATATGAAAGAAAATAGGTGATTAAGACACAAGTGTTAAAGATGAGCCAAGTTAATGTAAAACGTGTGTCTACTGTGTGCTCTATCATTTAAAGCTATATTGATGAGGTCATTCAATATCATGAGGATACAGCAGCACAACTTTCAACAAGTCCTTAAAAGTAAATAACAAAATATATCGTTTGTGTATGCAGTCACATGGGAAACACATGGGATAAAATATTGATCTGAAACACGGGTTCCCGAACTGGGCCTTGGACCAGTACTATTTCCTTGGGTCAGGCAGAAGGAAGAGGCACTGGATTACTTATGACAACAATATTATCATATCTACTTTTTATGTATTTTCTTACGTAGCAAATCAGCACTGATAAAGATACACTTCTTATTCTGTGCCACGGGATAAGGAGGTGAGAGTGTTGAGAGATGGTCTAACATATCGGCAGTTTTGGTATTTTCATGAAATTTGCTGGTAATAAGAAAAACTATAAGCTTACACCAGCCATGGCCTGGAGTAATACATAATTCTGTTTTTTTAAAAAAAAAAAAAATGTGACATGAATTCATCTAGGTGGTTCAATTTCACAATTCACAGGTTGCTCCCCTCTCTGAGAAGAAGGTGGAGGCCATAATCAAAGCTGCATGTAGTGACGGAGACCAACATGCAGACAGAGCTGAGGACCCCTTTCATGCTTTGCCCTCTTATCTCTGGTGCACTGACCTGCTGTCACCACTAAGGGTCACTAGTTTGTAACTCTTCATGTTACTAACTTGCAGCAGGTCAACCCCCTGCGGTTTTACAAGGCAGGATCACATATGGATGATGAATAAGATGCAGACATGAAAGGGGCTTCATCTGACTCATGCACACCCCATAAAAAGGTTCTGATAACAGAGGATAAAGACGGAGAAAAGAGAAATATGCAGCCTCCTCAGCGTTTGGCTTTAGAATGGACTGACAGGAGGAGACTATGGAGTGTAAAAGAGCGGTATGCTGTGTGAGCGTGTGTGAGTGTGTGTGTGACTCCGAGTTCAAGCTCCTAGGGCGGGCTTCCTTCTGTCAATAAAAACGCCCCCCAAAAAATCATTCCCGTGAATGGGATCCATTGACCCGGGCCGTAACTGAGTGACACCCTGCGGTGTCGCACCAGCACACAGATGGTTCATTTGTTTATCGGCTGACAATCGCGGGAGGATCGAGCCTGAGAACCACGGAGAGACATGAATAATGTTCTGCTCTGAGATTCCTTCTGAAACTGAACTTGGGAAATGAAGCGCACGTGCATTACACAGCTGCTTCCATCCTCCCTTTGAGCTTTTCAGCTCACATAGTCGCAGAATTATTCTGATTAGTCAGGATGCCAAAACCTTCTCTTCTGTGGTAGCATCAAAAGGTGAAAAAGGAACTGAACCCCAAAACATAAATAGCTCACACAGTTTGTAGTCGGGATATAGTTACTCTTTGAAGAAACAATTCCTGCTCTCATTGCGCCAACGTTACATCTTTCGACTGTGAACAAAGTCAGAACAAAAACTAACCACAGCATGAACAGTGTTCATACCTGAGGACTCAGTATGCAGTACTTTGTATGTTTTGAGGTTGCTTGTCATCACAGAAGCTTGACTTTTATCATACAGACTTTACTAGGCTTTATTTGCTCTCTCAGCACTTTTATCACTAAAACATTTAATGAAGGGGCCTGGGAACATCACTTCTTTGTAGATTACAGACTTTTTTTCACAGCAGATATTTTGTCTTGTCATAGCAGGAAAAGCACAGTTGTTGTCAATGCCATTAACAATGGCTTTGCTCTATTCAAGCCATTATTTTGGGTGGCAGTAAGCAGAACAATACCTCAAAACTGAAGCTGCCAAACAGTATTCGCCATCACTGATTTCATCCATCTATGCCTGAACTTTTTTCACATATGACATGTAGTTTATCTTGTTTTGTATTCAATTAATTCTCTTATTGACAAGTGTCAATAATAGGTGTTATGGCATGGGAGTAGCAATGGCAGATCGTGAAGACTCAGTAGTTACTGGATGTTAGGTGCAAACACTAGCAGGTTAGTACTATAAATCAATCAATCAATCAGTCCATCATGTATGAACTACAAACTGCCAAACATAATTGTGTCTCTGTATTTATCTGCAATCTGCCTGTGTAGAACAATCCTGGAATTATCTGAAGCGTCTGTGAATCAAGTGACCATCTGCATTTTGAACATTTGCATTTGAGCGACTCTCTCTGCTCAAAGGCGCTGCTAATGTCCGATTACTTGTATCAATTTACTCATACTTAAATAATATCAACATGTAGCCGGCAACAATTAAAGGCATTTATTATAATATCATCCTTGATGTTTTTCAGTGAAACACAGGTGTAATCCTATGTCACTGACTACGTAAATACATAGGTCCAAATATCAGAGAGTAAATAGAAAGGTTATTAAATGATAACAGAGGACATTGAAGCAAAAGTGACTTTCTCAGAGAAATAGATTATCCATTAAAGATGACCAAAAGTAGCTGGGCTACCACCACTGAATACCCAAACCAGACATATTTGATGCCACTGAAAAGCTGAGGAACGCCACTCTCATGTGTTCATTATTAGCAGTTCAAAAGTTATATACAATGTCATTTTTAGGCAGCTTAGGTTTGACAAAAACTGTGAAAATGAAGACTTTCCATCTTCAAATTGCACTTTTGTGTTGGACTTAAGATCCGATGTCACTGAACTTGAACATAAAAGATTAATTGCGAAGAGATGTTAGGGAAAATAACTGTTCACTATAAAACAAATCTGTCTGTTGAGATGTTTTGTCTTCACAGAGAATAGACTGAAGGAAGTATAAGTGGGGAGAGAGGCAGGCAGAATAAAAGATGTCCTAGCTGGAGAAGGGAAGAAAAAAAAAAAGAGGGAACGGTGAAAACATACATAATTTCTCCGCTTGCTGTCCCCCTCTGTTCAAATGTTGATAGACAATCTAAGAAGAGTGTTCTCTAATAGCAAAATCCTGTTTACACTTTGAGTTCCCATTGGTCAAGGCTTTAACCTGCAGTGATAACATATTACATATAACCCCAGGGAGATTTACTCTGCAAATATACAGAGGACTCAGTCAACAGAGCACTTATTACCATGGAGCTCAGTTAACACACTGCTGCGACTCTGAGACTGATGCAGTAATAATAGCCGCAGTGAGATCTACTTTACACACGGGCTTATTTGTGCAAGACTGTGAGGGACTGACCAGTGCTCCATCAGATAAACAATAACACGCTGAGCTTGTTTTAACAAAGGGAAAGTGATTTGACCTTGTGGCTCAAAATGTAGAGAGGGACTGCCTACGTACAGGATGCATAATGGTGTGGATTATTGTTTCAATAGATCGGTAGCTGGCAGAGTTTAGGAAGAATTACCCATCGATCCGGATTGAATCCAAGAAGTCAGAATTATGTCGTCAACAGATCTATAGAAAATGTTTCTCTCGACGCAATACACAAAGGTGCGATATATAAGAAGTGTTTTGGTCTAACTCATACACAAAATAGATGGGGTGCAGAATATCATTGGAGTATCTGCTACTGCCACTATCTGTAGCTGCCATTAGCTTGTTAGTTCTCTTAGCCATGCAGCTAGCGGTCAAAACTGGGAGCTCGGGCCAGCGCGGGGAAGTGTTGGTGTTTTGCTTTGGACTGGGCGGAACAGGGCTAGCATGCTATTCTGTTGAAGAATTTTGTGTATGTGTATTTTTGTGTGTATATATATATATATATATATATATATATATATATATATATATATATATATATATATATATATATATATATATATATATACACACACACACACACACACACATACACACACGAGTCACTCTACAGTCCACCAATTCTGTCTTTCATGAGATCCATTTAAGCATCACAAGGTGTGATTTTCTGATTTTTCACAAATGACCTAATATATTTAATGAGGATTTAAGCTGAGTCAGCAAGTGCCTATAAATAAACAGTGGATTCCCATTTTTTTCCAGCTTCAAGAAGAGGACATAAACTACATACTGTGAGAATTTCAATGCCGTTTTTACCTAGCTCCGCGCTCCACAGGAAACAGACGTCTGCACGGACATCTGCTTTCAATTCCTGCAGGTTTACTTTGTCCAATCTGGCAACCCCACCTCCACTGCAGCGTGGTGTGTTTTTATAAGACCCATTTTCTTATTTGATTGTGTTTTAAGGAGTGGATGTCTGTCAAGAGCACATTTATTCCATATTACGATGAATGAGGGGATAACAAGGGCAACAATCCAATAAGGCAGTTGTGCGTGAAGTGACGGAAAGGTTTCAATGTCAAATTGTTGATGAGTCACCTGTTTATACATAGATAATACTTTGATTACGATTTCTGTGTGCCGGCATGTTGTCATGTGATTCTGGTTGAAACACTACTCTCCAGCTCCTTCATGTCTGTCATGTTCACTGACCTCCTGCGTTGGAGCCTGGAATGAGACTCACCTGTTATCAACGTAAAGGCTTTACAAGCTTAAATTACATGGCGAACACAGTAAGGGAGCAGAAAGGATGACGGGCACCAGAAAAACATCACTCAAACTGCAGTCATGTTAATTGTCCACTGATCAGAGTTTAACCTCGTGTCCCGGTCCTGGGTCCTGACTTATGGAATTCACACCATTCCTAAAGCAGTGTTTCTGATAGTAAATGAGCTGTAACGTCTGTCAGCAGAAGCACTCGACGGGAGGCAATTAGAGGAGCGACCTGCACTCTTGTTTGTTTATTCTCTTACGGAATGACTGAGTGACTTACACGGCCTGTTGTTTCAGCGTTTCGCGTTACACGGCACAGAGGAAAGATCTCGTTTAGAGTCGCCTGTGCGGGTTTAATGTTTTTCGTGCAGTTTTCGTTGGCCACAGTTATGAAGTCTGCACATTTTTTTTCTTCCTAGCACACAACCATGCAGTCCAAGCTATAGATGTGCCACGTGTTCAGTCGTGCATTTATACATAGGACCAACGACAAGAAAGTCAAGGGATGTGCAGATTACAAACGCTACCTGCTTAAACTGACACAGGTATAAGCCAAATGTGGTTTGTGTTAAATATGATTGATATGAAAATCTTACTTTCCAAGGTGTCTGGACTACACATGCAGCCATTTGTTTCACAGTGCTTCTCACTTAGTGGTGGTTATATTCATTAATTCAACTATAAAGCAAGGTATCTCAGGCTACTGTCTGTCTCTATGTTGTTCACATATCTCAAGAACCGTTTATTCCATCTGCTTAACACAGGGCCCGAAGAGGTGCAGCATCAAATCTGATGCAATTTTGTCATCACCACCATATCATACATAGCCAGTGAGGAGTGAGTGAATGAGGAGACCGAGCACAGTAAAAATAATTATGGTGGGTCTTTTATTCCCTGACTGCACTTCATAAAACAACGGCACTGACACGGCAATTTTGAGGATTTTAGGTAATCGGCATAAGACAAACATAACATTTTCCATCTCACTGAACGTCACACTGACGGTAAACCTCAACTCAGTTTATGAACTTCAAACACCACTTGACAACAGTAGTGGCTCTTTCTGAATAAATAAAACTAAAACAGAAAACAAACAAATACATTTTCCCAGCCACCTAACTCGAAGTCAAATTACAGTATATCCTTTAGTTCACAGAAAACACACTTTGTGAACAGTCATCACCATCTAAGTTAACTCACTCACACTCCCTGTGTGCTGCCCGCGCGCCCAAGTCACACACCTTGATCTCAAGGCGCTCTAGCTCCCCTCTAAATGTGTCAAACGCGTAGAAATGGACACAGCTTATGCAAACGGTTATGTGAACAGCACAAATGGTGATGATATTGTTCATAAATGTAATTAATTGCCACTCACGTTGTTCAGTTTCGTCCACAGCTTGTCAGGGTTATGCAGTAACACCACTCGGGGGGACTGCAGCAGCAGGGGCATGGCTTCAGAGCTCATGTGCTATAGTGGGGAAGCAGACATAAACAAAATGGATATTAGCATGGTGCAACAACTTGCTGTAGTAATGTGTTATGGTGACAAAAAAACAAAGGCGGAAGGTTAAATGAGTCTGGATGAGTCAGGAGATGAGGTCACCGCGGGTTCTCTATTCTTCAGCGACAACTGGAGGTGAAAGTTTCTGTCAACAGTAGCACACTAGCTAACGTTAGCCTCAAGGGATAGAATGTTGACAGTTGCTTGGCAGTCCAGCTCTCAAGGTACCAATATAATCATCTAGATTTTAAATCACAATTTATCAAATATGCTTGATATTATCACTGAGTGGCTGTAGCTCATGAGGTAGGGCAGGTCATCCAATAATCGAAAGGTCGCAAGTTTGAATCCTTGACTCCGCCGGCTTTATGTTGAAGTATCCTTGGGCACAATATTGAACCCCAAATTGCTCCTGATGAGCAGTTGGCTGCCTCTGCCATCAGTGTGTGAATGTGACAAGTGTTGTAAAGCACTTCAAGCAGTCAGTAGACTGTAAAAAGTGCTACAGAGAAACACTATTAACATTTTATCCTCTGCTAAATAAATCATTACCACCCTAACAGAATGCACTTCACTGCAGCACCATTACAGATGTTTAGTTTAGATTAAAGGTGCAACAAGAATTGACCACCTGTACAAAGTAACTCCAAACAAGGGAGCAGCACATGACAAGAGGAACCCTTAACTGTGGCTTACTATCGCTATCCATGGCTTAAGGCGACTAGCTGTTGAAGCTAGCCGACTCTAGTCTCCACATACCGGCAGCTGTGTGTGGATTGTTGGTGTTAAACCGCCAGTAGCATCACCAGGCTCAGCAGCCTCCACCTATGGCATGTCAAAACTGATATTTCTACATTTTCTGTTGGATATTTTAGTTACAGTTTTGAATATCTTAGCATATATAGATATTACATATTGCACCTTAAAATATGACATTCATTGCCACTACTGTGAGGAAAGCAGCATTTGAACACATGCTGCTCACTAAAATCAGATCACACTGTTAAATTAGGCAAATTTGATCAATTATGTATGAAGATTGTGTTACTGCATTTCCAGCTTCATATGTTTTTAAATCATATTCTAGTGTACTTTGTAGTTGTTAAAACAGAATCTTTATGACTGGACGGCCGCTTTGGGTCCTTTGTAACTTCCTTTGGTGTTGTTAGTGTTGTTCACGGTCAGGTTATTGAAGTGTGAGCCCCAGGCAAATGTCTGCTCAAGATGGAGCTTTAATTTTATGCGATGCTGAACTGTTTTAATGAACAATAATGCACCATATGTTATAGCTTTGAACAGGATTTCAAGGTGAATCACCAGTTTTTGGGGGGGTTTTCTGGGCAAAGTTGTCATGCAAGAAATCAAAGCAGACAGAGAATAAGTACTCGGTGGATTGAACCACTTACCTCTCATACCTCACACCTCATTTATACCAATGAATCTTGGGCTTCCTGTCTCAACATCGCTCGTGCGCATCAGTCATACACGGACCTCTGTGACCTCTTGTAGCACACAGTCCTAAATCAAAGCGCAAACTAACAAGTCGATTAGCTTTCTTTTCCTGTTGATGGAACAAATCAATTAACTCTCATTTCCTGTACATCTAAAGAAGCCCTTGGCTCTGGTTTCCTGTTTGTTTCATGCAGGAGCGGACCTGCGCTGGCCGAGCAGCTGCCTTGTTTGTGGCAGACCACATGCGCACATCAAACAGCTCCTAATAGCGGCCTTATCACAGCACATTAACCTCACATAAACATGCTGTGAACCCTGGGTTAGGACAGGAGGGCAGACTGTGTGTATGTGTGTATGTTCAGGGCAGTCAGAACACATGATCAGTGTAGTGCTGTTGTAATACCAGACTAAATGTCTTGTATCAGTAGTTAGTAATCTAATTTAAAGTGACTTGACACACAGTGCATTTACTTAGGACTAGTGCAGTGCCCGTAGGAAGTATGTATTCCTATAGAAAAGTGGGAGGTTAAGTAGCTTTTTCAAGGATGGCCAAATGAGGCTGTGTTTGAAGGTGGGACGTCAGGGATATTTAGGTTTGTTGTAACATCTGATATTCCAGGGTATAATTGGCCGTTTCTGACTATTTTTTATTTTGCCATTATATTTCACCTTAAAAACTATTTACTTGGTGTCATTATTTTCAGCACAACCTCACATGTGTGACTCTACAGTTATTGTCTTTATTTTGACATACTGTATTAACACAATGGACCTAAAATCACACAAAAAAATATGAAATCCGAGTAGAAAAAGTTACATTTTTTACTGTGAAAACCATAAATATGTTTAACAAACCATTTTTTATGACTTCTAATGCAAATACAAACTGTTGTTTGTTAAATATGTGCATACATTTTCAAAATTTACAAACTTATATGTAACTATTTACATTTAAATGCAGGCAATGCTCAGGTCTGCCTGAGCTCTTTCCAGCTAAATGAAGAACTGTACTGTCTGCTACACATTAAGCAGTCTCCTCATTGTTTTGACTCATTAAGCAAAAAAAAACGACTCCACTACACACTAAACACACCACACCGAACACTACATAACACACTAACAACACACTCCAAACACCCTAAATGTCACAAATCTCTCAACTCTCAACATCGCTGGCTGTCTCTACACCGACCGTCGTTGCCTGTCATTCATCCATCTCCGTCCCTCCCAGAACTTCCCGTTCCTCAACAACCAAACTTACTGCTTGGACAATTTTGTGACAAATACCGTTTCTCCCTGCACCAGATACAAAGCAAATGTGATGGCAATGTTCGCCAAAAAGCGTGGCGGACATTATTTACCCTAAGTCCGGTTTTAGACATTTCGCACCTTTTGACGCAGGAAAAGAACACGCACGGTTGATAGCCCCAGTCATGGTGAACTCCTATGCTATAACGTTAAACAACTGCACCAGAACAATGCATAAACCAAATAAGTAATTCATCTGAGCCAGCCGCTCCATAATAAAAACGTGTCTTACCTTCACGCAGTTACCCATGTCTACCTCTTCATCCTCCTCTTGCTGATATTCCTCACGGTCCTGTCTTTCTCCATACTGTGCTGGCTCAGCTTGTCGCTAACATTAGTGCTAGCAGTATTAGCGCTGGTGCGAGCTGAAGCTGCACTTGATTTTAAAAACGGATCAGTCAGTTTGCAGTATTTTTCACCGTCAGCCAACAGCGCTCTCTGAGATTTCTCTCTTTTCTCCGCTCCCCCCTTGTGTCTCCGCATGCCTCAATTCATTTTTTGCTAGCTTAATCTCAGTCAACTTCCAACTTCCAACAGTCAGGCAGACGGTCTACTCGATTCAGTCTCGAAATTCCCAGAAGGCATTGCTTCATTTTAACTTTTGTAAACAAATAATCGTATTTAATATCGCTACAAAACAATGCAGGCTGATATAAGAGTTTGTGACTGTAAATGATCACCATGACTGTGATATATAGACCCATATGGGGTATATAAGTACTGATTAGATTAGCATCTTTGTAAATGTGAAAGAGGGGTAGGAGAGGTAATGTGAAAGCTTTTTAGTGTGACAACCTTATTGATGCTTGAAAGTGGGCCGAGAGAAACGATCGCGGGGTCGCTCTGTGATTGGTCGGCCGCCCAAATGTTCCACTAGGGCTGAAGGCCTCTCTGGCATGTGCCGAAATCCCAGATTACCAGTCCATCACTTTTGTAGTCCAAACAAATCCGACGTTGCACACCATTAAACCACACAGCAGCCATGTTGAAACTCTCAGGTCAGTCTGAACCTGATCCGCAGAGATATTTGAGGAACAGACACACACACACACACACACACACACACACACACACAGAGATTCCTTGCTTTTATAGAGAGATGTGGGACATTTGCTCTTTGAAAATGTCACTTTGGGTGCCAGGAAATTGCAATGAGCATTTTTCAAATAGTTTTTGACATTTTATTGATTAAACGTTAATCAATTAATCATGACAATAATAGTGAAATGAATCAATCAAGAAATAAAATCATCTTTTAATCTAGATAAATATTTTATTGTTGTCATGGTAATACTATTACAATCATCTCATGCCATAAGTGAAATGTGACAGACCTAAAGCACTATGCTGTATGTGGTGTATCTGTGGATAAGACTGACTTATTATTACCATCATATACATTTTAAAAATCATACTTGAAAACATTTGAAATAACACAGCTGGACATCATAGTGGCTGTAAAAAATACAAAAGCAAACACTTGGGAATGTTTCATATGAACTACAGCAAAACTATAGCAGTTAAATAAATTAAACACATGATTCCTATGTGAAATAAACACATACACATAACATGAGTCCTTTCAGCAGACACATACAGCAAAGCAAGTGATAACACTGATACATATAGTACAATTACAATCACATGTCCCTTCCAAAAAAAAAGAGAAGAGTCCTTTCAGTGAGACACATGAGATGGGCTATGGTGGTTAGTTCCTGAATTTCTTTCCAAAAATATACTGCATATCTATTTATATATTTATATAAACAACAACAACAAAAGTTTTGATAATTTTCATTTTTTTGTATAATTCTAAAATACATCTATAATATTTAGAAACAATATGTACAATTCCCCCTCACAGTAGGCTTTGATGCAACATTAAACAAATTCTTCTAAAATGGAAGAATAAATTAAGGTCTGAAGAAGAACACCTCTGTCTGCACGGTCGGGGGGCGGGGTTAAGAGCTGATAGACTTTGTTTGTTTCAAACACACACACACAGACACACACACACGCACTCTCGGGAATCTGATATTCAGCATTAGTTTTGATGATGTTTGGTAAAAAAAAATTTTTTAAAAACTCCCATCAGTGAGCTTCCCAGAGGTTTGAATGTTGGATGGTGAGTGTCTACTGTAACACTCTAATCCTCGAGGAAATAGACATGTAGTGTGATATCAGAGAGACATCCCATAATACTTCTGTGTTCTGTGTACTCCCTCCTGCTATGATGAGAACCTTATGAAATCTTCCTGGAAACCTGATGTTATATGAACTTACATGCTCATAAAGGCCACATTTTGAAAGAGACACGCTCTGTTGACATGATTTACCATTCAGTCCCAACGACACAAACTATATCTGACCTCACATCCGTGGAGTGTACTGTTACCTGACCGCTCGGGCTGATTTCACGTCCATTCTCCGTGCCCTTTTTTTCTCTTATGGTCACCTTCGTCATGGCATTATGGTGCATGATCAGACCTCACTTTTATATGCCCTGATGCATGAAACCACCATAATATGTGAAAGTTTATCGGCTAGAGGAACGCAGTCCATGTTCGCACTGCAAGCAAAGTGCAAAGGAAGACAAGTGAATATGGCGAAGACGATGAGGTCGTCGATGCCGAGGATTTGTGATGGTGGCTGTGCTGGTTGTGGACTCTGTCGGGCGGCTGCACCGTGATGTAACCATTGATGATGCGCACGAGTGGCGGTGGGGGAGACTGGACCATGGTGCTGTGGAGAGAAATAAGACAGCAGAGGGACTAGTTTAAAAAAACAACATCAATTTTATTTATAAAGCCCAAAATGACAATTTAACAACAATTGTCTGAAACAATTAACCAATCTAAAATATCTGGTGACTGGTTTTCTTTTTGATCAACTAATTAACTAATTATTGCAGCTCTGCTGGCCACCTGTCAAATTCACATTCAAACAAATAGAGGGCAGCATTTCACCAGAGTAACCACTAACATCTGCTGACTGTGATTGCTATTCGCTATTTAGCTCAGTTAGCGGTGCAGCTAGCGGTCCTGATTGTGAGATGAGAGCACCAGGAGAGTGATGGTGGTTGTTTTTTTTCCCCCACTGGCTTTAGATTTAAATTTTTGCTTATTTACCGAAATATGTTATCATATTGAAAAATGCTTGTGTCAAGTTTTAAGAGGTTTTCATTTGAAGCCGATTATGTAAGTTGTGAAGTTTATGATTGATTGATTGTGATTTTTGATTTTCAGTTTGCATGAACGCGTTTCAAAAAATTTGGGCAGAAACAAGCTATGATTCTAAGATCAACTCAAAGATATTCCCCCTGTAGAAGTTACAGGAATTTAGGTGAAAAAGATCTGATTATTTCCAGACTAGTTTCCATATTTATTTTTTTTTACTTTTAAACATGCAGGATTCTGCTCTGTCTTCCTGCTCAGCCTCTACACTCTGGAGCTGGGAGGGAAAATCATGGTTTAATCAGCAGGAGAACAGGAGTCTCCCTCTACATCCCCACAGCCTCCACGACTGCCAGAGAAAATATGCAGACTGCTGGACAACAATGGAAATATTAATGATGTTGAAGCCTACACAGGAAAATTCCTCGACAAAAGAATCCATCGCCGCAGCAAGCACCAATCAGAGGAGCCCACCTCCTCCCCCCACCCTTCTCTCTTCCTCTCCCAATATTTTAGATCCCGTCTGCCTCGTTGGCTGTCTCTCTTTCTCCGCTTATCTGTCCTTTTCTAAACAAGCCCGCTAATTAAATCATTTCTGCCCTCCTGTTTGATGCATGGGCTGCGGCGCTTGTGCGGTTTGGACTGGGACGAGGCCAGGCAAAACAAATAACACAAGTTCTTGAAGTCCAGATCTGCTCATACCAGAGGGCCTGGAACGGCAATTTGACATAATTTCGGACCGAGCAGGGAGAAGATAATTTAACTGCTACCCTTTTTTAGTGAGACTTGTGGCTGAAACGGATATTTGAACGTTCAGAGAATGGGGTTATTGTGAGCGAGGCTTGCTTGGGATGGAAGGCCAGGAGAGGTGTGAGGAAACCAGGTGTGACGCGTCGCTCTGTGACCCCTGCGTCAGACACAACAGAGAACTGTGGCGCTGCAGTCGCCTCCGTTCCTCCGGCTCGCCCCCCTCCCTCCTTTCTCCCCTCAGCCACCTTTTTCAGACGTTAAAATATACAAAGGCGCGCACCGTGTACACTTTGCAACATGCATACACAAACAGTCTGTTTCCTTTCTGTCCCAAAAGCACGGGGTCCCCTCAGAAAGAGAGAAAACATTTCTCGCAGACATAATGTACACAAACGCACACAGGCGCCCTCCTGTTCCCGCGAAGAACAGATGCTACGGTGGTCATTTTTCTTTTTTTCTTCCTGTCGCTAATTTGGAAGCACGTGTACTGTACATGGGAAAAAAATGCGCCTTCAAAGCTCGACAGGCTTTTGAGGGCAAGAGAATCCTGCGCGGGACCAGCTTGGCAAACTCTTGCCCGGCCAGTTAGCCACAGTTGTTTCTACCTGAGCAAAATTATAAACCGACCGGGTGAAAAGCCGAGGCTGTGGTTGTTTCAGCACAACGCAGTGAAATTTAAATGTGAGAGGTTGTCTGGGTGGATCAGTGGCGTGCTCTGTCTCCTCATGGAAGGAAGGTCCTGAGGTATTTTAGTGTGAATTTTGCATGTCCGTGAACCACAAACTCTAAAACTGCCCTGAAGGTGTGAACGAGTGTGCTGGCCTTGTGATAGTCTGAATCCTTTCCCCGATGCGTGACGCTCCTCCTGCTCTGAACTCGGGTGTAGAAAAAGGGTGAAGGGTCAAATTAACCTTTTTGTCACCCACCTACGTGCAAAATCGCATTTTCATGAAGACAAAAAAAGCAAAATGTTGCCCTTGTGATGAACCGAGACATGCCTCGACGCGGCAGACCACACCTCGAGCAGGGGTCTCCTTTTTTTTGGCTGAAAGGTGAGCTTGTTTTGTTGTCCGGTTAGTCCCCGCCTGAAGCTACTGTGAGACCAAAAACCGGATACCAAGCAGGAATTCCCAGGCTGCTTTTTTCTCGTCCAAGACACTTACACCAGCTGGGAACTGGTCTGGACTCATGCCTCACTGCAGGGTGTGTATACATGTGCAGAAGTCTGTGCAGACTGCATGAAGAGTATGGTGATGTGATACGGTGGCTGTTGGAGCCTGCGGCGCCACACCAGGAAGTGTCAGCTTGGTTCTATAGACGAGCGAGAGAGACTGCATTACACATTTCCAATTTCCCCCCTCACATCCTCTCCGTCTTTCTTCTCTTCTCTTTCCTCCCACCCGCGACCTCACGTGTCACCTGTTCTACACCTCTCCTCGTCCTCCTCAGCCCCCTTTTCTCCCTGCTCTTACCTCTCCTCGATTCGAACCCACAGGTCGTTGAAATGCCGGTGCCGCTGTTTCTTCTGCTTGTTCCTCCTCTTTTTCTTCAGCATCCTCCTCTCCGCCTTCTCCAGCAGCTCCAGGCTGTCCGGCGGCAGGAGCATGTGGGGTAACAGATCATCCTCCAGGGGACGCCCCTGGTCTTCCTCTTTGTGGGGGAGCTCGTGGAGGAAAGGCTCCAGGACGGGAGACTCATCGTGGTGCCCCTCTGACTCTGGTGAGGCAGGCCTCCTACAGAGGGTGAACATCACAGATAAGATACTATTAAACATCACATTTACTGGCACGAGAGCAGCAGTAAGTTACCAATTATCGCATTAATGCATTTGACAACTGTGTCTGTGTCTACGCAGATACAAAATTGAGGTTTTGTTTGGAAAGAGAGAGCTGCAGATTTTAGGACTGCAGGGAAGCTGTAAGAAAGGGATCCTCAACCAAAAATCTATCCTTTAGATATCAGCTGCCATGAAATGTTAGACCCTGAACAAATTGATTAACGGCGGAGAAAGTGATTATGCTGCAGGAGGTGTTTCTATGGATGCTGGGATACATTTTAGCACATTTCCTCCTTTTTATTGCTATTACCCTCCTTTGGATCCCCTGTGTCCTGATTCCTGTTGTGAATCCGTCCTTCTTTATGAAAACTACAGTATCTTGAAAGTTTAATAATAACAATGAGTAATCTACCATAAGTGTAACAGATTTCCTTTGCTGTATTCCTTTTATGTAACTGGTGAAAGTGGATGCACCATTGAAAGTGCCATGTGTGCCACATTCATCCGGGAGAGGAGAGGTTAAGACAGTGAAGACACTGACAAAGGGAAGGGAAGGGAAGGGAAGGGAAGGGAAGGGAAGGAAGTATCCCACTATGTATGAACAGGATGCTGTGGACCTTCCTAGAACCAATCTGCAGTCTAATAGAGAACATATCTGCGAGACTTTCTGGAAAAAACAAATTAAAGTATCGGAATGGGAAGTATGAGGAGCAAAAACCAAAACTCATCTTTCTGATTAAAGACACTCTTGTTCCGGGCGAGTCGCTGGTCGACTCTTAACAGTCACCATGCGTGTCACACACACACACACACACACACGCGCACATTCAAAGCCGGGTCAAATGCAGGATCATGACAGGCTCATAATCCTGCATCAAACACAGCGTTTGTGCGTGTGAAAGTGGATTCTCGCCTTCATTCACTCACTCGTTCACACAAAAACACAGATCAGCAGTGCGATAGCCACCCGCACAGTGTGCCACGGTAGGCTGCACTACATGCTTCACAGCAGGAGGTATGAGCTCTGCCGGGGTCGGCCTTTTCAACAACACTTCACTGGTGGGGATTTTGTCAGATTTATCTGTTGCGCAATCTACACAGAGGAAACAGCAGAAGAGAATCAAGGCCCCCGATGAGTAAGAGACATCAGTGTGCGTATTTTTTTCCTGAAACCGAAGACTTTAAACATGAGACAGCCTAAAGCTAAAGCTCCACCACACCACGCTCACTTGGTTTTGCAGCCTCATAGTCACAAATCCTACTCCTAAATGTTTTGACATTATCTGTTAACGCTGGAGAGATTTGAAAATGTTCATAGTTATTACAACATTTTTCGTGTGGTTGGACACTGTAAACACTTGTTGAGTTGCTACGATGTCAGAAATACAACAGAAAAGCAGCTGTCTGTTTACAGAGGAGCATTACAGAGTCACGTTGTTTAAAAAAGAATTGAGCCATTAATAACTTGATTTCATGCTGTGCATTGCACCAGTAGTCTTCCTACACAACTGCATAGTGCAGTAAAGTTGGTTGCTTCCCTGAGATGTTGTAGGTCTGCATCTTGTCGGACACAGTTTTGGTGAATGATTGCAGCGCTAATCGCTGCAACCAGGAAATCGTGTTTCCTGTGACTGCTTCACATTAAAAGCCACTCAAAGTGCTTTTAATGTGAAGAGGCAGCAGTAAGACACGCCTGTTCTGCATTAGCAGCGAATTAAATGTAAAAGATCTTAAATGTTAAAAAGGTCAGAGCCTGCACCAAGACAAGTTCTCTCTCATAAAAAAACACTGCTCCAAAACCGCCTCGTATGTAGTCTCACTTTTAATTCTGTGACTTTGTGACATCACAATGTAGTGTGATGTCATCATGTCACACATTTGCATAATTTATGCAGAGATCCTAATTGGGCACCTAAGATTTGATTAGGCACAGCTGCTCTGTTGTGGTATTGAGGGCGGGAATGGCGGAGCCCGCCACCAAAAATGAAAGCTAATATAGAGGCATGTAAAGACACTGATTGGCTGTTGGTGATAAAATGTTGATGCTGAATAGTGTCAAAAACAGGGTGTGATTCCACGAAAATCTACAGTGTTACATATATCAAGCTCATTGCTAACGGCAAAAGTTAACAGGTTCACACTTTCAGACTGAGTGATTCCATATGATAGTTCTAATCAACGGGGACAACAAACACTGAATGTGAAACTGTCAGTGAGAAAGTATTCAAAGTTAATTTCCATAATCACAGAGCTGAAAATGTAATACCAACGAAGGTCCTTTTATCCACCGTAACAAGAACAGGGCGCTGGCTATTCATTTTTTATTTTTCCGTGATTAACAACTTTCTACAGCGTTTCATAATCAGCGAATAAACACAACTCCTCCAGTGTCAACAGTGCAAGTAAATCAATAAAGCAATGACAAACTTCAGAATGAGGCGATCAAACAAACAGTCATGTTCAGGGGACATTCTGGAGAGAGTGTGTACCCAAAGAGCGAGAATCACTCAGCGTTAAACTGGCGAGTGCAGTTTTTGATTATTCGCAGACAACACATTTCTCGCAAAGGGGGCTGTAGCAGAGCCCGAACATCTGTTTTGGGTCTGTGAATGAACACAGACCAACTATGGCGCTGCGCTTACTTGGAAAAATGATTTCCCATTTGAAATCCAGTCAGTGAAAAAGTTGAGAGAAATATATATTCCTGTCAGGGCCATGCAGCAGCAGCGGTTGCCCGGTATCATGCGGCCGGGACATGAAACCTTACACCCATTTAAGTGATAAAATATGGGCCCACGAGTTTCACAGACTTGTGTTTTTCGGAAGAAATCATAATGTGCAAAATCTTGGGCGAAACACAATATTTTCTGCCCCGGCCTCTATCCGTCATCTCGGTGCTTCTCATTTCTTCTTGCTACTTTCTTTGTCAGTCTCGAGACTGTCAAAATTCTCCTGCTTTATATGGAAAATGAACTCCTTAAAAAGAGTCCTGAGAAATGTACTCGTTTATCTATCAATCAATAACTTTACCGAACCCAATGTGTCTTTCATTATAAATCATTTTAAGGAGAAGAAATCATACTTAAATCGGTCTTACCAGCAATTTACCATTTCCTGTCATTGGTAGATTGAGGCAGATTTAGCTAAAACGACCCCTTACTTTGAAGTATGTGAGGGATCCTTGGCAGTTAAACTCATCAACAGAGAAAAGGTTCGGTGTTACACGAAAGTCAAATTATAAGAAAAACATTTCTATTTCAGGGGAAAAATTGCAGTCATTTTGTCAAATTAAAAGCTCATATAATATTTGGGGGATTTATTAAATTTGCACGCTGTTTAGCCAAGACAAACCCCCCCCCCCCAAAAAAAAACTAGTCCAGCTAAAACGTGTCACTGGTTGATGTATGTGTGTGTTTAAGGGCGGTTCAGCTGTAAATTTACCTGTTTATGGGCTGCCCAGCGGGAGTGTGCTCCACCTCGTACCCCTGGCGACGCAGCACGTCAATGACCGTATTGTTGCCGAGGAAGTGACCTGCGACCAAACAGAGAGGGAAAAAAAAAAAGGAGAGTGATGACCTCCAACTCCTAGTAATGCTGAGCAACTGCAGGCAGATTGAAACTGACATTCTAACTGCACTGTGTAAGAAGCTCGTAGGGAAAACTGGAATCAGGTCCTCGGCGTGACAGAAAGAGGAGCGGTTGTCAGGCGGTCGGCTTCATTTCCCAATGTTCAGGACACTGTTTTTTTTTTTAAATTTCTGTTTGAAGGGTTGAATATTTTAGTTTAAAATGAAATGAGTAGTTTTAGACTTTGGGGAAATGTGCTCAATTGCTGTAGACAATAAGATTAATACCACACTCAAGTGCTACATTTGGAGCTAGGCCTAGAGGAGTTAGCCTAGCTTAGCATAATCCAGGCAACATGTCCAGAAATAGTGATTGTTTTATTGTTGGTTTGGATACATTAAAGGGTAAATTCACAAACACACACACAAAAATTAAGTCATCGTCAGCTCATCCCCATGCTGATCGAAAGTCAGGTGAAGTTTTGTTCTCCACAAAACATTATTGTTTGTTCCATGTTGCAATATATTTTCTTAAACAACTAAGGTAGATGTGAACTATCAACATAAATGGGCTCCATACAGCTTGTCCACTGTATTCCAAGTCTCTGGAGGCCCTGAGATCCAAATTGATTTAAGAACTGTTTTTGAAGCCAAAATCATAACTGCAGCTGCTAAGCTAAAAGTGCAAATTGAGGTTGTAAATATATTTTATATTGATTTGGGAACTCAGGATATCTGGAGACTTGCGTCAGACAAGCTGCATTCCATGTTTTTCCTTGTTTTTTTTGTTGTTGTTTCTTTACATTTTAAAACGAGTCCCCAGCTACTTCAGTTGTTCAGAAGAACGATGCAACGCTGTTTTTCTGCGAAGCTCCAGAAATGTCTTGCGAGTAGATAATGACTGAACTTGGGTGAACTGTTCCTTTAAACTGCGAGCACTTTATGCAACTCCCTCCTCATTTCTTTTCTCTCTCGTCTCCTCCTGTACTACCGTTTGCACCATCTGTCTTCACCTCTTTACCTCTCTTCCCCCCGTCCCGCTCCTTTCTTCTGCTTCCATTTTCTCTCTCCCTTCTCCACCTTCCTTATCTCCAACTTCTCCTTCTTCCTCCTCTTTTTCTCACTCTGACCCTCTCAGCTGAGTGAAGTGGGGGCGTTGAGGCTTCAGGTTGCCATGTCAAGAGGTCTCTATTCTTCCCCTGGCTCTGACAAGGGGGGGGGAGCAGGGGCCCATTGTTTGGGCCCGCTCAGTCGTGGCACCACAGAGCTGTGTAAACAATGAGCCCCAGCACTTTAATCTGGCCCAGAGCCACCGATGGAGAGAGAGGTTGGCCCGCGTGCACTATGGCTGCCATGATGCTGCTCCATCTCTAGAGGGATGCAGCAGACATGGTGGGGTAAAACTGTCAAGATTTGTTTCAGTCAGCCTTTTTTTATTTTTCTTAAATGAGTCTTCTCGGTAAATACGGTCGAGTTGTACCTGCTCGGCCACTCCACGAGGAGGAATCGCTTCGCACAACCTCTCACCTTTGATTTTTCTGGTGGAGAGCGATAAACTTATGTGTTACCATGCAAAAGAGACATTTGTTTATTTATTCTTTTTTTTTTTTACTTCATACTGAAATCATCACCGATGCAGGTGGTCAGTTAAATGAATTCCCAGCAGCTCCTGGACTCTCCATGGGAGTTGGAAACCGGAGCGAGGCGGAGAGCGAGTTTTCCAGCCTGCCCACGTTTAGAAACAACTCAGCGTGATTTATGTGAGTTTACGTCAGGGGATTAAGGTGGGACAAATGGAGCTGTTCGGCACAATGCGGAGCCACAGAGGGGTGGGCGGACCCCGAAAACTTCAAAAGGGATACACACACACACACACACACACACACACACACACACACACACACACACACACACACAAAGACGCAAATTCTAATAGGAGGTAAACCATCAATTCTGACTTGTCCCCAAAGGCTTCTTCAGTGTGTGTTTGAAGAGTTGAAAATAATAAAAATAAAGTGATTTTAAATGTTTGAGCATAAAGAAAACATTAAAAAAAAGAGCCTGGGGTGCAAAAAAAAAACTAAAACTTTTAAACAGTGACATTTCTGCTTCTGAGCGGGAGCTTCTCGGTGAGATCACACACAATGAACACACAGATTCATGGATTTTTTTTTTTTTTTTTTTTTTTGTCCAAATATGCTTTCCATTTTTGAGCAGCCAGCGTGTCCTTAAAGGAGAGGTTCACCCGAAAATGAAAATTCAGTCGTCTACTCATCAAACGCTGATCAAAGCTGAGGGAAGTGTTGTAGCCCGCAAAACATTTCTGGGGATTCACAGCAAAACAGTGTCGCGGCATTCTCCTAAACAACTGAAGTAGACGGGGACATTAGTCCGACGTAACCAAAGTCTCCGAAAGCCCTAGGATCGAGTTGATGTGAAAAGACATTTACACCCTTGATGCGGTTAGGCTGCATGCTTACACCTTTATCTAAGAAGCTATGAAAAGCAAAAGCAACTTAAAGAAGTTCAACAGCTTTCAAATCAGTTTGGTTTCTTGAGGCCTCCAGACACTTGGATTAAGCCAGACAGGCTGTACGGAGCCATTTCGCAACATTTTCAAAAAAGTCCAGATCTGCTTCAGTTGTTTAAGAAAATGCTACAGTGCTGTTTTGCTGTGAACCTCCAGAAATGTTTTATAGATCACCAAACTTCACCCGGCTTCACGTCGGCACGGGGCCAGCGGAAAATGACTGTGACTTTAGCTTTTTCGGTGAGCTACTCTTTACACTGGTCACACATTTTTTTTTAATTTAAATTTAATGATTGAGAAATGATGAAGGATGAATTTCTAGCTGCGGGGCAATCCGCATAAAGGCCATTTCTTTTGAGCACCCCGTCCACCTGAACAAGAACGTGTTTCATACTTTTTTTTTTTTTTCCCTTACAGAATAGCCTGCAGCCTGCTGGCGCACCAGAGTCATGGAATGACAAACAAAACTTAAAATTCAGACATCTTTGATTAAAAATGATTGATGCACCAGAAAGAGGCAGGACATAGGAAAAGAAAATTATGTTTTAGAAAGGCCTCCATTTTTTTTTCCACATGTATGATGTAGCCTTTGGCAACTGACATGTACTCTGAGGCCTAAATATGCCAGGTGATTTGTGACAACCGCCTCTTTCTCTTTCACTCTCATACTGCTCAAAATCGGAGCCACGCTACGTATTTTTCTGTTGTTTCTATCAGAGAGGACAAAGGAGGAAGAGTTACTTCTTAAACTTAGTTACTCATTGATCGAATTGACTACCGATGCGCAACCCTATGAGCATCGACATCTGGGTCAGAGAGGGCGTTTCTAGAGCTCAGGAACTCACACAGTGACTCAGTGCACGCGGCGAAACTGCTTCCACATTTGCTTTTCTGCTTCAATGCTACAATATTTGCCCTCAAAACAAAACACAGGGCAATTGTGAAAATGCTGATGCCGTGGAGCTGACACATAAATATTACAGCGTTCGTCTGCGATGCATTAAGCTTGGTTTTTGCCACACTGGTAACACAGATGTTTTCATCGCGTGTTCGCTCACAGAACCGCTTTTTTTTTTCTTTTCTTTCTGCTCATCGGTCGTCTCACGCCAAATCAAAGTGAAAACATTTCCTCACACACACCGGCTTTAAACAGTTGTCATTTTTGTACTTTGATAATTGGACGCGACAGTTTATGTACCTTCAGGCACAAAATGTGACCCTTCAGTGATGCTTTGGGGTCCTCTACATGAGGAATTGTTCATTTAGGCTCCTTCGAGAGGCCTGCAGCCCACGATACGGCCCGGCCCACAGGTTAAGCTGCACACCCCTGGAGTGACATCTGTGACATCTGACATTTATTTCCACAGATTATTTATTTAGGCCAATTTCATACATTTTAAATCTATGAAATGGGCCAAGAACATATACATCAATGCACAATAAGTTGACTGTATGTTGTTCCAGGAGCCCTGAGAGAGGGGGAGATGGTAGAGATAAAGACCAGGGACAGGCCTGAAAGCTCTCATTCACAGCTAACTGCCTACATGCAGCGACATTCATACATGGCACGGCTGGGCTGGAGGGTCACAGATTGGCTCATGTCATGGTTATAGAAAGCTACAGAGTTTTTACGTGTTTACTGATCATTTCCAAGAAGTGGCAGCTTTCGCAAGAGTCTGGAAGAGCGTCCGATGATCAGGTGGCATAGTTTTGTTGCCTGCGCTCAAACGAGTCAGAAGTTTGAGTGGGAACAGTGTTGAAATAACAGGTCAGTCTCGTTGTAGCTCCTCTGTCTCCCATAAAAGAGGTTTGAAGACTGCTCATTGGCTGGCCCAAATACATTGTGGTTGATCCTTGGAAGCGGCCCCTTCTAAGGCTGGAGACATTCTTACTTTTTAACCCACACGATCACGTAGACAACCGCCTGCGTCGCAAACGTAACTGTTCACTTAGTTGCTGCAGTACTGAGCATGTTACTGGAATATAAACCTACCACTAGAGGGCACACCAGAGAACTCATACCACGTTGTTAACAATAAACGTGGGGACGGGTTCAGCAGAAAAAAGCAAAAGCAGCGCCGGGTGGAGAGAAAAGCTGTTATAAAGCTGTACAGGGATGTCATTTTAGGAGACGATTCAAAAATCGTCCTCTATACATCCCAAAAACCTCTATATCCCACCATGTACATTTGTTTTATGAAATGGAGAGCATTTCCTAACCTGGCTGCCACTCATCCCTATCGTACTTCTCTTTTAATACATCCATCTTTCCGAAAAACAGGTTTGACTGACACCTCTCTGCACACCTGCGCTCAGTCGGAGCAACACCAGATGAGAACCACGGCGGCGCCCCGTCCTTAAAAAGACATCCAGCCTCCACAATCAGCGGCTCAAATTATTAGAACATATGGTAAGCCTTAAATAGCATCCCCTTTCCATGCACATTAATATTTACATTACGACTTGTAACCAGCGCCCGAGCAGCAGTTCTCATAACATTACAGCATGTTGGATAAACAAACGCTACAGGCAGCGCTGAGGCCATTCAGGCCCCGTGTAGCCTGTGCTAGCTGTTTATGTACCTATGTTGGTCAGCTGGGCCCAGCAGCCCGTAATCACTGCACTGAGAGCCAAATGAAGCCTTTCACTGGAGAAGATGACAGCGAGGTGTCTGGTACTTTCTTTAGGCTGTCGTGTGCTGTGTTTTAGTGTGTTACTTCCTGGAAGTAACTTTTATTGCCAGCGACATGAAGCCACACGCTCTTGGCTTGGACGCACCTCGCGACCGGCCAATTCTTTTCAGGCTCTCTATTCTTGTGCGGATATTTGACACGCGCGTGGTTTTAGTAACATCAATCCTGCATAAATCTCAGCGTGCACACAGAAGGAAAAGAGAGCTATTAAAAACTATTGTCAGAACTAAATAATAGGCTGAATTTTCGGACTTGACATTTCTAGGACGTCGAAAGCATGAACCGGCCAAAGTCTCTGCTGGAAAGTCACTGTTTTGGCTCTGCAAGCTGCGAACAGACAAAACAACCTCAGTGTCTTCATTAGTCAAGGAGGTGCAGCCATCCATAAAAGTGACACTCGTGTCAGAGACAAATAACAGGAAAATTATTGGTTATCCACTGGCAGAGAGATCACACAGTCGTCCTGGTGGTTTGCAAACAATGCCAACTCCGTATTAACACACATATCAAGTGTCTGGAAATACAGACTCTGCTTACATGGCACTTCTTATTATCCTCGGTTGAATCATACTTTTTTTTTATATCTTTGATGGACAGTCAATTCCTCCTGGTATTACATTTAAAACCAGCCTTCTGTCAAGTGCAATTTGTTTGAAGAGAACAGGACACTGTTGGCAACGGCCTCAAAACACAGACAAATATGATTAAAGAGCGTCAAGCTAGCTGAGAATAATTACATGTGGTAGCATCAGTCTTTACTTTGTCATTTCTTTTATAATTGCTGGTGAGATAAAAATTTCCATCGCATGCAGCTGAGCACTGCTATTGTATGTTTTTCTTTTTTCATTATTCATTTCAAAGCAGGTGACCAGCAGCTTTACTCTGATGGAAACGAAACATGGCGTCTGCAGAGTCTGTAGCCACGTCAGCAGCTCTGTAAAGCCAATATTAATGGCCAGAGGTGCTAACATCAGCATGGTAACATAATGATGCTGTAAAGCGGCAGACGGTAAAATGTTTCATGTGCATCGTCTTAGTTTAGCATGTTAGCACGCTAACATTTGAAAAATACCAAAGAGTACAGTCAAACAGAGCTAAGGCTGATGGGAATGTATTAAGTTTTTCAGGCAACTGGTCATAAACCAAAGAAGTGGACACATTTGACCTGATGATGGTGCTCGATGACATGTTCAGTGGAAGCACCAAGTGTATCAAACATTATCAGGGGACCAGATGCAACCACAAGAATTTTAGCTGGGTACGTTTCTGCAGAACCACAGATGAAAAAAATTTAGGTTGCAACTTTACATTTGTATAGGTCAAAGTATGGACACAAAAAACAGTGTTAGTATTAGGAGAAAATCATGGTTTCACAAAGATCAGGACGTTTGCTACAAATATCAACCTTGGATGTTACTGTGGATTTGCAGAAATGTTGATCAGCAAACTCTGCTGAAATCATAGATACGGGTACGATATCCATCCAGTATGTGCTGAGATATTGTGCTGGATACCGTTACGTTTCCATGGAAAACAAAACCTGAAGGACAGGATTCAAGTCAGAAAGGACGGGTCCGGGTATCACTCCGATTACTAGGATTCATCCTCTGGGGTCTAAATTTGGTTGCAGCTTATCCAATTGCTGTGGAGCTGTTTAAAAACCAAGATGTTAACCTCATGGCATTCTCTATTGATAGGTTTGCCAAAGTCAGTGGGATTCGTCCTCTCGGGTTAATGAACGACGGTGCTACATTTCAAGGCAATCCATCAAGCATTTGTTGAGATATCAACACCAACATCCCTACAGGCACATACAGAGGCTAAAACGGTTAGGAAGCGACGAGACAGGAACACAGCCGAGAAGCGCTGAGAAGTGTTTAATGTGAGGAGATCTTAACCACAATTCAATTACTAGACAGCAGCACTTAATGTTGTTTTCTTAAGCGAAGCGTTCATAATTTATGAACCGTGGCCAGCTTGTGGCGCTGAGAAGAGCCTCTTAATGTTAATACAATCTTCATCCGAGCAGGCACCGAGATTCTTCGCCGCTGCATGGGCCATGGAAAAATAATTTCAAAATGACTGTTTTCGCCTGGAATCAATTTAGTGCGATGTTACATGCAGCTATATGTTGTCACTGTGATCCAAACTCCCTGCAGGATGAGGACACTGTTGTTTTAATAGCATAGGAGAGAAAGCCAGTAGCCAAGTCCGAGACATGTTTGGTTAAAAGTGTCTGTGTCAACAAATTCAACTTGAGTCATACGTTCAAACCAGTCCAAAATCTATAACATATTCCATTTTACCTCCAATCTGTTGCATCTCTCAGTTCTCTCTCCTCTGCAATTAAATAAATGTCCCTCTTTAAAACCCAAACTACATATGATGCAGCCCACCTACGCGTATAAGGATATAAAAACACAGACTGACAAAGCAGCAGAGAAGTCCAGTTTCAGGGTGAAACCGGTGACCGAGCCAAACCAAACCTCCAAGTGTTGTTTTAGTGCTTCTGCAGCTCAGTCGTTAATGACCTGCTGTATGGGCCTCGTTTCTTAGGATGATGTCATGATTTCCCTCAAAACTACATCTCAATTAATGAGAACTTTTTGAAATCTGCTTTCACGCTCGATCCCGAAATGAAAAAGCACGGTATCTGTACGAGGAACGCGTGCTGGAGGGGGCAGGAGTCAACCTCCTGACCCTAACCCTAAAAGAATAATAATAATTGCAATCAAATCAAATCTGTCTTGGCTGTTGTTTATTGTGTGTACTGTCTTGCAAATAAATTACCCTCAAAATACATGAGTAGCGACATGGAGAGCGTCTGTAACCACAACTGTAAAAATAATAATTACATTACATTTTTCATATATATATATATATATATATATATATATATATATATATATATATATATATATATATATATATGAAAAATGTAATGTAATTATTATTATATATATATAGTGAATATAGCAATATAGTGACACCCCTGCATGTTTTTTTTAAAATGTTCTTATAATCAAAAACATGCTCACTGCATTTGTTCAGATAAGACTTATATGCCTTAGAAATCAACGTCTCTCATGTTGAATAGTCATGTTTGATCTGATCTGAAAGCATTAAAAAATGCATTTAACTTCCTGTTATGACTTCCCCGAGTCCGCAAAGTGTTAAAATCAACATCACGGTTATTGGCACCCCACGTTCGATATTCTTGGCAAATCATCCCCAGAATCAGACAGCGTTTCCATTCAGAGTCCTCCAGGATACGCTTTTGAACGTCAGATGCCAGTGACGTGAGGGAGCCGTGATAAAAGACAGCTGTGATACGGCTGTGTGAATTTGAAAGACACAGATCCACCTCTGTTCCGCGGAATAAGCCTTTTTTCTTAAGTCGAGCCAAAGAATGCTAACATCTCGGCCACCACCAAAACATTTCTCTCTCTATTTCCCCTCAGCCGTAGTGAGGAGCGCGGGTCAGAAAAAGGGCTGAATTTGACGGACCGCTCCGTTATTGTAGAGTTGAAATCGACCGGCCGTTTCACAATCAGGCCATCGGGAGGGGAAAAACAACAGACGGGGGCGCAGATGCAGGGGAAAAGTAAGACGATTCGTGACAGACGGAAGCGCGGAGGGGGACGCTGATTTCGATTTGCCGAATTTAACACGGAAAGAAAAACAGGAATAGAGACAAAGGGAAAAGTCAGGCAAAACAACGCAGGAATGTTGAGTCGTCAGATGCCAGACGATGATAGCTGAGGATAAGAGCATCCTGCGAGGCCTTCAGTGTAGGTCTCCCACCATGCCGACTGCAGCTTGACACGGTGCCCGTGTAAAGTCTGCCGTACCAAAAAAAAAACGGGAGTGGAGCCGGGTTTGCTGCTCGAGGTACTCCTGATTCCCTTTTTATCCAAAGTTAAAACAGAGGCAACTGGGTGAGAGATGTCCGCAAAAAGATGAGAGCAACTAAAAAAAAAAACTTGAAACATACAGTAGGAAGTGCGGGTCGTGGCTTCCTTCACTTCCACCTCATCCGTTACTCTCGTGTATCAGGACAACCTGCCGCTTATCTGAGCTGATTTATTATCCAACTGGTAGACACATCTAAAGGTTTCTGGGACTAATGCCACTGCCCCCGGACAATGTTTAAGACTAATGACCTGTTGGAAAGCATCGGAGAGAAATTTATCGTGGGTGGTGTTTGGGGGAATGTGACGGGAACGATGGGAGCGGCGGTTTGTTTAGCTTACCGAGAAAGCTCGACTCGTGCAAAATGTGTCACTTTGTTCAGCTGCGAGAAACAAAAAGACGTTCGGCTTGCTTTGTCTCGCCCTCGGCCCCCTCGTCTTTTCATTCAAGTGATGTCTCGCCGCGTTTGTCATCGGGAGTACAAACGGCCGAGTTGTCCGCACAAGTTTCCTCGAGATCGTGCAGAGCGGCTGCAGCTTTGAATTTATGCTGGGAATAAATGAGAAACAGAGCACATAAGAGGCCTGTGGTGTGAGGTTGTTTTTTAAATAAACCCTCACTCAAAATTTGCGGTGGCACACAGCACTTTGGAGCCGTGTTAGGGATTACATCTGTCAGGCTGCTACAGTCTCTACACTCGCTCTCAGTGTGCTCCGCAGGTTTTTTTTTTTTCAGCCCCCCTCTGCCAAGAAGCGATGGCGCTCGAGCACACACACACACACACACACACACACACACACACACACACACCGGCTCATTCGCTGTGGTCGTAACGAGGGGGAGTGATCAAAGTTAGAAAAATTCTATGAAAAGGAGCAGTTCTGACAACGTAAACCGGAGCGCCGCCAGCTCCGAATATCCCTGCTGTCCAGTGCCTCGCTTGTCTCAGAGAATATTCTCACCGTGAAAGCGAGTGAAAAGAGATTTTATATCTACATATAGAACATAAGTAATGATAACTAGCAGAAACATTAGTAGCATCAATGCCTGGATTCAAATGGGCACACCTTTATGACGTCATGACTGCAACGTAGTTTTGTAGTTTTGCAGCAGGCCCCAGCAGGCTTTTCAGAGGTGCTGCGTTCTGCCACCTGGTTCTGCTGACTTACTCAGATGTTGCTGACTTGGTCGGCTCTGTAAGTGTTTGCTGACACGGATCTATAAGAGTTTGAACACCCTGAATTATGTATTTATTTCATGCAAAAACAAGCCTACAGGTGACCTGTAACTGTCCCTGGAAAACACAGTGTTGTCTTACATGGTCCAAGCTCATGTCATGCTCATGTCATTGAAAATCAACATTAAACAGGTTTTTCTGAGGAAATATGTAGGTGACTGGCAAAAAAAAGAAGCCATGTTGTGACCTGCTTGAAAGTAGCTGTGGCAAAAACTCATTATAGTTTTTGTTTCCTTTAGTAATCGTCAATTACCTGGAGGCCGGTGTGTGAGTGGCTCAGGAGGGAGGAGAAACAAGAGAGAGTGGGTCGCTTGTCTACACAACAACTCATTGGCTGTTGTGAGCTCTGGGGCGGGCTTAGAAGCTCCTATCTGAACAAATGAGCTGTCAATCAAATGGCTGCCATCTCAGGGTCTCCGGTGCAGGGAGATAATGGCATCTGCTGCAAACGAGACTCTAACCAGAACTCAATTTTGGGGAATGACTATTGCTGCTTTTGCAAAACAACAACACTGTGAGATTTATCATAATCTTCAGTAATGTGGAAGAAAGAACAACAGTCAACGGTCTGACATGTTCAGCCATTATTTTAAAACGGTACCAAAAAGCTTTAAATTGTTTAAAAAAACAAATTCATCTGAAGTGAAGTGAAGTGGGAAAATGAGATTGTTTTTTTACAACAGAACCATCCATTTTATACTTGAGATGAATTGCAGACTCCTGCAGCGGCGGTTTGATCGCGATCATTCTGCTCATTCACCCAGCAGGAGTTCTGAAGCTACGACAGCGTTTCTTTTTGTGGGTTTCTCTCTTTTTTTTCCCCCTTCTCTTTTCTACAAACGTGTGCTTTCACTCGTCCAAACCTGCAATAATGTATTCCTGCAGTTTGCATACTGCGGCCTCGAGGCCGCTTCCCTCTGAAAAAACACACGTACCCCTGCCAGCCTCTCATCCTGCTGCGAGTCTCTGCTCAGCCTTTCAACTGTCCCGGTCCAGAAACAAAAAAAAAGAAAAAAAAGGGGGGGTTCGGAGAGGAGTCGGATGCCCGCTCGCGCTTTTCTAACAGAGCATTCCACGTTGTAGTTTTTCTCAGATGTTTTCTCACAGCGCTTCCATCCAAAACATGTGGCCTGAGAGTGCAATTTTGTGCCTATTTAGTTTGAGTAATCGGCAAGAGATCTTGTAGATGTCAAATGAGGCCTGCGTATCATCTGTGATTTAGGTCTAGGTTGTAACTAAGAGCAGATCCACAGGATGGAGGCCTGTGAACTCACACGGGCTCTGGTTTTGGTTGTCCTATCTCACTTTATCTCTCCTTAAATCACTGTCAGCCTTTTTTTTTTTTCCTTTTTTATCTTGCCATTTATTTTCCTTTAACACCATGTTTGTTTCTCTCGGTCAGTTGTCAAACATCTATTGATCCCATTTCATCCTTAACAGTCCTTGCCCGGATCCCTCATCCTAAACCAGAGCGTGTTGAGAGAGGCATGGGCTCACAGGGTCTCCTGACTCTCCCTGCAAAAGCCTCAGCGTCACGACGAAAAACGTGGCCAATTTTTTACATCTGCACCCACTAAAGCATCTGAAACAGCCTCCACGAAAACAGAATATGGTGTTTTTATGATTGCGATCTCTCATTTGCTCCAGAGCTACAGTGACGTAAAACAGAAGTCACAAAAACAAAAAAAAAACGCTGCAGTCGTTCCAACAGGAGTTTGTGTTGAACCCTCGGTATTATTCTGTTATTGTTGCAGCAGGGGTAAGAACATTTCACCGAGCTTTTTATTTTTCTTTCATTTCCTCGCTTAATGAAATAGAATAACCAAACTGTGAGGGAAAAGGATAAAGGCAGAGGTTTACAGATAAAAAAAAATATATATTTTACGAAATCTTTAGAATGTAAGACGCCAGTATTTTGTTTTTTATAAGACACTTTCTTCATCACGGCAGGGACTCTGGGTTCTATTTGTTTGGGTGTTTTTTCGCAAAATGCTTATATCACAAAATCTTTTTCACATTCAAAAGACACGAGAGGAACATTGGGAAAATGGTCCAGTGTTCCCATTAAGCTTCAGTGAGTACCTGGCTGAAAGGAGTATTCAGTAGAGAAAGTCTGCTTTACTGTTAAAGTGTGATTCAAGTAAAATGTGTCAATGCAAGAAAGGAAAATCCTTTCACTCTGATCACTCTGTTCAGTTCTGAGGCTATTTTATAAACCATTTTCTGAAAGATAGAAGAAAAAAAATAGCAGGTTGGGGGGTCAAGATTTTGACACTGAAAAAAGTTTTAAATTCAGTCATCAAGTTCAAAGGCAGTTTCAGCGTTTGATTTCTGTGAGACAAGGGTTTACTGATGGGCGGGGGAAAAAAAGAAGATTGAGCAGAACAATAGCACTGCCAGAGATGCTTTTTTGATTTGTTTTGGAAGATGGTCAGCTCTGGACAGATATGAGAACTAGAACGTTGTTACAAACTGAATTTCTATCTTTTGTTGTGTATTGCTGGATCCCAGAAGGTTGGTATTATTTCTTGAACTCTGGAATCCTTATTTATTTATTTTTTGGGGGCGAATATTTCCTCATTTAAAATATCTTTTTTTTTACCTTCCTTTTGAAAGAAGAATTCGACAACCACAAAACCAATTATCCTCACAAATCCAGGTTTGAATAGGAATCTGACAGGTGGCAAAGTACATTTAAAATTCCAACAGAACTGTGGATTTGGAGAATCATTACATCCTTACTAAACAGAAAACATTACAACGACTGATCAGCCCATATCTAACTCTTAAATTAAATTAACAACTTCACAGCAACTTCCTGTTGGTCCAGCTCCCTTCTGGTTTAAGCTCCGCCCATTCAGAGAGCGGCTACAGATACAGATCAATAAGTTGGATGAAACAGTACAGAAACAGATGATCGTGTACCTGATCATTCCTACGGCACACATTTATCAAAAATCTCCATCGACACGCAAACCCTAAATCTTAAGGGATTATTCTAGAACTTGCACTTATGCCTAAAGTAAGGTTTGCATATTCAAATGTGGCGAGGCTAATTTGACTAGAGCGACGTAAACCAGTGCTCTGTGGCGTCACAGAGTCCTGCATGTGCCCACACAGCTTGTATGTCGGTGTACATGCACTTAGTGTGGCCCACAACACAGACTCATTCATACGGCGAACCAGAAAAGTCCCCGCTGCAGTCAAACCAGCATGTGTTCAATAATTCCACCTTGAGAGGGACGGAGAGAGTGGAAGCCACAACTCACACAAGTCATGTTTTCCTCTGTCTCTACAGAACCTCATCCCCTCCGGGCCGAGCGTTGCCCTCTTCCCTTTCATGTCTTCGCCCGAAATGAAAAGGGACGGCTCCTTCGTAACAACTCACGGGCGCAATCATCAATAGATGCACGGCTGCTCGCTCCCTACATATATAATTTTCCCTTTCCCCTTTCCCTTTCATATAGGAGCGAGGTATTTCTGGTCCGAATGAAAGTTAAGCCCCCGGGCACGCACGTTAAGAGCCCGTTCCGTTCCAGGTGCACGAGGAAATACTGCTGGGTTTGAATGGGGTCAGGGGTGAGGAGTTCAACTCTTTCAATAAATCACAGCAAGCTGTTGTGACAAGCGTTCACCGCTATGTCTGAGAGAGGAGTGTGGGCCGCATGAAATATGTCTTTCAAGTGCAAGAGACTGAGGCCGTTTGACCCGATGAGTGCAACAAAACGTATATATGTTTTGCTGCCTTTTCTCTCGGCAGCTTAAAAGCACGTTAGTGATTCGGAGGGGCTGACAGGTTTGTCCTCCGATTTAAGAAGACACGGGGACGCAGCAGATGATGCATTACAGACGCTCCTGACATGTCAACATCCCTCCGCTTAAAGGTTTTTCCCATTTATCCTGGTTGTATCTAGGACCGTAAATATGTAAGCTAACATTACACTTAAAGAGGAAGCTCCGAGCGAGATGGAGGGATGGGGGGGTCAGTAAGTCGGCGTGCCACATCCCATGAAAGAGGAGGAGATCGTCACTGTCTTCACGACTTTCAATCTGTTATGAATGAATGTCATTTCCAGGCAAAATGAGTGAAGAGTGTGAGCTGTTCTGTCTCTGATAAGACAGCAATTTAGTTTAATTAACTAAGAAATATGAATACAAGGCACTGATGGGAATAGTCGTTGGACATCAATATGCATTTATCACGATGTGGCAAAGTCCCTAATGACCAGGCTTGTGTTAAATTCAATTAACAGTTTTTTTTTTTTGTTTTAAATTACAATCATTCAGTTTCCTGACTGGATTTTCTAATGAGTTTCACACACGCGGGAATCAAAGTTAACAGCATGTATTTAATCCAGCGACTACTGCACTTGCATCTCACTAGCCGTGTCTCCATCTAATTGCCAAGAGAATCTGAAGCGAAAGTGGTATAAAGTAAAAGTAAGGCACATAAGGGCGAACAAACGAAATGGTGCGAAGCATCGTTTTTTCAGGAGTTGGCAGTGGAGGCCACATTGTGCTTGGCAGCAGAGTTGAGGAGAACAGAAGTCGCAAACCAGAAACAAAATCAGTTTGCCAACTGCCATCGAGCCTCGTGAAAGTAAGAACAAGAGACAAAACAGTCGGTTTTGAAATCTCCGAGGGAATGTGCAAATTGATCTTCGCGTGGGAATCACAACACTGGGTGAAACAGAGAGCAGACACAACTGCTTCTTCTTCTCCTTTCTCTTCTTCAAAGAACAAATTGTGCCGTTTCTATTGAACTTTTCCAACGCGATGCTTAAACGCACATAACAATACATAATGGAAACATGGCCTCTGACACCACTCTTTACTTTAACACTCAAACATCCAAATCAAGTGTAGTTGACGCTAACGCTAAGACCAAAAATGTTGCTATTTCACATTAAAAGCGTTCAACTGGGGAAAGTCAGGGCTTTTATTGTGAAGCAGTCATCAATTAATAAACCAAATGGGTTAATTCGTCTGCACTGTAAACATCTGTTGTACTTCACACAAAGCAGGAGCTCAGCGAGGGTTTTTGCAGCAACGCCGTGCTGCCTCCAGCTCTATTCTCTGTTCCAGGAGAAACTAATCCCACAATATGTAACTTGTAAAACTGAAAACCTCCAAAAAAAAGTCGCTGCATAAAGGTGTCATTCAAACTTAAATCCGGGACTTAATCCAGGTTTGGCAGACGTTCCGCCGCTGCTTGCCTGCTTCCCTACCAAGTGTGTGGTAGGTCTGGTCTGGGTTTTAATGGTGCCGCATGACATGTGTGTACTCATGTCAGCGACTGCCCCAAACAGTTGTAAACTGGCTGTTTATGAGGGCGAGGGTGCCGTGAAAAAGCAACACGCTTTTTGACTTTCACACCGTCTGGCTAAAAAAAAAAAAAAACAGTCAAAGGAGGGCAGCGACCGCCGTGATGTAGTGCTCAGCGTGAAAACACACTGGAGGGATTCGGGCCAGGTATGTGTAAGCATGGCCTGGGGATTTAGAGCAGAATTTAAATAGGAGTGTCCAGTCACTCAGCTACAATTTAGAGTATAAGATTTTACACACACAGGATAGTGAAGGCACAGTTTATATACCAAAATGTCCTCAGTTTGAGCCATCTGAGTTCACCAGTGCTGAAACATGCAAATATGCTTCACTCGCATAGAAAAGAAGTGAACGTAAGGATGTTTTCCCTTAGTGTGACTCAGCGGCTGCCAATGACTGACTACTGAAGTCGGTATTCGACTCCCTTTTTGCTGTCTGTGAGTAAGCCTGCCTTCGTGTAAATGCTCAACAAGAACCACCATCGCTGCATCCTTGGCACCAGCCGTGACAATTGTGATTGGTTCATAGAAAAGAACCAATCACAATGATGATGTGGGGAGTCAGACATTTCTTGACTTGCACAGCACTATGGACTATCACTATAATGAAGCTACAAGATGTTTAATCTGAGGGAAATATGTCTTATAATCCAGTGAAAGTGTTCTAGCTGCATTTTGAGACATATTTGCCAAACGTCTGACTTCCCAACAATGTTTAGAAAATGTACTCCAGTAGATTTGTGTCCAGATGTGGATTTGTGTGATAATGAGCTTAACTTCCTAAGTTTTGCAGTTTACTTTGGACACAGTTTAAAGAAGGTCCTGAATAAAAATGTCATTTAAAAATGTATTCATTTTACTGTAGATTTATATGAGGCAGCGCATCACACATTTATTGCAACATCAAGGTTAAAAGCTCATTTTTTACCTGCAGCTCCTGGTCCCAGGTCACCAGTGATGCACAGTAGGATGTTTTAGTCTCTTTGTTTGTTTTTTGTCCCATTTATACATTGATATAGCATGTAAGATCATATGCCAAAGATGAATTACACAAACCTTAACACTTGATAAGTCTTTAATTTCTATGAAATGTGTTTTGTCAGCACACGGTGCTGGGCTCACTCAACTACAGTGTATCAAATGACCATTTCCCCGCTCCAGTACTGAGAGCCACACCACATACTGACAAGTCAAGGTGCTCTGTATGAGCTATGAGTTCATGTCAGCCTCTGTCATGAGCCACAGCCCACGGGCCAAGCCATTCATTTATCACAGCCTGCCCACCGCGCGGCTAAACTGCTCACAGACCGAGGGGTATTCACTTCAACGTGGCCATACCAACCTAAATAGCGAAAGATCCAAAAGTCAAACCTTAATTGTCTGTGAAAAGAGTCAAACATTTCAAAGTACAGTAACCGTTAGAGCCTGTCAACCACACTGGCAATTACACCACCGCAAATATTTAAATTTGTGGCTCTGGAGCGCAGTTTGAGGGGAATCATGATGTGCTAAGCAGCCTGGAGGCCGAGAAACATGGTCGCATTCAAGCTCAGCGTGGAAAAAAAAAAAAAAGAAAGAGAAAAGAATTAGGCAGAGCCGGCCGAAGCGGAGCCCTCGGTCTTCAACGATACGTAAACACATCATTTTATTCAAGTGGAGAGTGCCAGGCTATGGCAGAGATTATAAAGGGAACACGGGTTGAGATTGTATACATGGATTGGGTTACTGTACCTATGGAGCGCAGCAATAACCGCTTCCATATGCCTGTCTGAACATATGGCTCTTTCTCAACGTCATCATTTATGTTGAGTGATGGCCGTGGTATTTCAGACAAACAGATGGGGGGAAAAGACAAATTTCTAGGAGGTATTTACTTACAGTGCAGTAACGTATAGTGAGGCATGACAATACCTAAAACTGGGGGTGAGTCGGCGCAGTGGTGTACTGAAAAAGTTTCTTCACAATCTGAGTTGCTCCTCCAAAAAGCACTGCAGGAGAGGAGTCGTACGTTTCCTGAAATGGGAAGTTTTATCCTCCAAATCCGGTAAGCAAGCAAGCTTAACAAAAATAAGCAGATCACTCAAACCATGCCCAAATAAAAGAAACAGAAACTGAGTGCCTTTTAATTTGAAACTTTTTTGGAGCTGATCCCTTTTTTGTTCAATTTAGCAGATAGAAGCTGGAAGCTGTTCAGAAAAAAAAAATAAAAATCCTGAAACAACGGACATTTTAGGGAACTTTGTGTTTTTTTTTTCTTATTCCATAAATCACCTTGCAGCACCCGCCGTTACATCAAACAAGCTACTGGGTGGTCGTCGTGGCTGCTCGCCACATAAACGAGACGTCGTTGTAAGCAGCTCTTATCGTCTCTCAGTTTCTCTTTGCTCATGTTTGGGTCCTCTCCGTTTTTGTTTTTTGTTGTTTTTTTTTTTCTTGCGTGTGATGAAGTTAAAACTGCAGAGGTCTCTGGACAAGACAAATGGGACGAAGACAGATCTTAAGACAAACGCACCAAAGGATTAAACAGAGTGTGTGGTGCGCAGAGGAGGGACACGCGAAGACGTGTGTGTTCCTCTGGGCTGACCAGTGACCGCTTCTGTTTGTTTGACTGTTGCCTTCTTGACCACTACTCCGACCAGACCGCTGGAAAAACAACAGTGAGGGCTAAGACGCAAAAGCAGGACTCGGTCTGGTGAGCCTGGACACAACCGAAGAATCAGAATCAAAGAGTTTTTTTTTTTCAAATGGCAGTTTTCTAAAGGAGATGTGCAACTCTTGACTTGTAGAGTTTGTCAACTAACTGAATACTTGATTTCATTGGAAAACCCCATCAAACGCTTCTCCAGACGCAAACGGCATCTTGTATTGTGTTATTCCTCCAGCAGTGTGTTTACTGACTTGGCATCATTGTGTAAATGGAATGAATCTAACTGAAGGTATTAGGTGTCGTACCTGGTGAAATGGAGGTCATCACTATGAGACGTGTGATTCAAGTGAACAATGGCCAGATACGTTTTTTCTGCAAATCACTGATGTGATTCACAGTGAATTTGACCTTCGACGTTGTAGATATAAGATGTCATCACTTCATCAATTTATCCTGTTAGACATTTGTGTGAAATTTAGTCATAATTATTGTATGAATACCTGCAGTGTGGCCAAAAATAATAAAATAAATAACATTTTTTGAGGTCACATTGGCCTTTGGCCACCAAATTCATCCCCGAGTTCAACTGGACTTTTGTGCCAAATTTGAGGAAATTCTCTCGAGGCATTCCCAAGACCTTGCGTTCACGAGAATTGAAATGACGGACCGACAGATAAGGTCTCCGGCCACAACTATTGCCAGTGCGGGGTCAGTTGTGTGGATCCTTATGGTTGTTTTTTTTGGAGGCTGAAAATTGGTGCAGGCACACATAGAGCACAGGACAAGACAGAGAGAGAATGACTGCGTGTGTGTGAGAGTGCGTGTGTGTGTGTGTGTGTGTGTGTGTGTGTGTGTGTGTGTGTGTGTGTGTGTGTGTGTGTGTGTGTGTGTGTGTGTGTGCGTGCGCTGTAAGCACATGAGAAATCGTTTAGGGTTAGAAAACGTTCTGGTTTGGCTGCGTGTGACGCTCGACCTTTAATGCTCTCTCCATAAACAATTTCCCAGACCCCAAAAGAATCACTGAATGTTTCTTCCCCATAAACACAGATAACAATGAGAGGCAGCACATTTCTTTCATTTTTTTCTTTACTACTGTTTCACTTTTAGTACCATGTGCCCTTATGGTTTCATTTAGAACATTTATGCTGCGTGCGATTATATGTTACCTTTAACGGTCCCATTATATGCTCATTTTCGGGATCATATTTTTGTTTCGGGTGTCTATGTGTAAATGTTTACACACTTTAATGTTAAAAAAAAAACAAAAACATTATTTTTCTCGAACTGTCCACCTCTGTCCGAACGCTCTGTTTCACGGCCTGTTTCTTTAAGGCCCGCCTCCCGTAAAGCCCAGTCTGCTCTGATTGGTCAGCTCTCACAGGCCTGAGACCAACAAGTTGTGTCTCTGAATTAGCTTGGTCCGTGTTTTCACAAATACATCGATGCTGGGAAAGTGGCTGAGGGTGGCGACTGTGTAGTTGTGACATCACAACTTTACAGAACTCCTGACGGCTCCTTCGAAGGCATGCTTTGTGAATACGGGCTGTGCTCGTTTATCCATAAATTGAGTCCTAACATTTAGAAAGCAGTCACACCTGCTTTACAGTTAAAAAGAAGAAGAGAACCCTAACCCCTGCGAGGAGGTACTTGACTGCAGTCGTCAATCCTAACAAACAAACACTGACGCGGCTTCCCCAGATCTGAATCACCGGGATAAACAAACACTTTCCTGCGATTTGTGATGTTTCCTTTGGCAAAGCGCAATCTGCATCCAACCGGGCGATTTGACAGGGAAATAAATTATCATGTATAAACTGTTTTGTTAACTTGTTGTGGCAATAAAGCTTATAACAGGGAAAAAATGAAAAACCCTCAACAATTTTCCACATGGGTCAGTCAGGAATCCGCAGGCCAACTCCTGCAGGCTAACGGGATCATTACTCGGGAAGAGAAAAATGATAAATATGTGGATGCTCTTTCAAAAAAGCGCAAAGCTGATTCCTCGGAAATAGGATTTGAAGTCAAGCGATCATAATTTATCTAATGCCTGCAGAGTTGCGATTTAAGGGCTCGGTTTCGATCCAGGTCTCTGGTCACAGCGACGCGTCACACTGACAAAACGCTGAATAGACGAAAAGCACGCCCTGAGTGTGTCGAGACGTCGTTTTGTACGAATCACGGAGACATGAGATGGTAACTGATAAAGACCGTACTCTAACGTGATTGTCACAGGAAAATTACTACACCGACATAATGGGCTCCATTGTAGTGTATGTGTGTGTGTGTGTGTATGCGTGTGTGTATGTGTGTGTCCTCTGACCCCTCCAGGGATAATTAAGGACACATTTACCCAGGTCTGTCTTGGCATGGGGGCTGGGGAGTCTGTGTGTGTGTGTGTGTGTGTGTGTGTCTGTACATTTTTGAGTGTGTGTGTGTGTTCGGGCATGCACCCTAATGCCCCCCATCCCACTTCTTGTACGCGGCCGACCCAACCTGCCCTCCGTATGTCCGAGACTAGTGCTTCTGGGCTGATTGCCCGTATCACTTTCACCCACCAGCTCTCTCTCTCTCATGCACACACACACACACACACACACACACACACACACAAACACACACACACACACGTATACACACAGAGAAGCACACACCTTTTTAGACCAAGCCCTTGTAAAGGCACCTCCTTTGGGACGCGCTGTGAAATGTACTCCTTGTTAGGGCTCGAGTGTGTGTGTGTCTGTGTGCGTGCGTGTGTGTTCGTGTGTGTCTGCTTTTCCTCAGCTGTTTCCTGCCAGCTTGGAGACCAACAGACTGTGAAGGCCTCTCTCTCTCTCTCTCCTTTTTTTTTCTCGAAGTTTTTAGCATTTCTGCTCCAAGAGACGAAAAAAAAAATCTTTGAAGGAGGAGGAGGACATTTCTGAGGATGTCATCACAAGGAAAATATGACTGTGAAATTGATGGCACAAAAATTTGATCCTATCCCCTCCGTGCATATCCCATAATGAACTAAATCAAATTATGGGGGAGCAGACTCTTTCCAAAGTGTATGTGGCCTTCACTGTAAAAATATCATAAACTTTGGTATGACTTTCATGGTTTCAGTGAGGATAAATCAACATAGTTAACTTGAGAGTCCATGTTGCGCCAGTTAAGGGTTTAATGAACTGCCGTTTCATGACATTCAAAATAACATTTTAATTCAAGCATTTAACTGTAGTACAGTCACATTAAAAAAATACTGTTGCCGCCATTATTTTTCCCTTCTGGTGACAGATTTATGACTCATGGTGACATTTGCCCTGGACCTGTTGTCTTTTTTGGTTTCCTTGGCCTTGAGTCTTGTCCCTTTCTTCATTCATTCGTATAAAGTGAAGAAATTAGTGTTTAAATTCGACATCAAAAGTTATAAATAAAGTTGGTTTTAAACTGATTCATAAAGACTTCATTTGTGGAAATTATCTTGATTGGAAACCACTTCAAGAAACTGTTTTTAAAAAACAAGAATTTATACAAATAAATTGATACATTTGAAATAATTGGAAAACAAAGACAATTAATTCATTAGCAACTATTTTAGAATTGATTGAATTATTGTTCAAGCAAATACAGCTTACATTTGAGGAGTTAATGTTTTCCTGTGTCCCCCTGTTCCTGAAGCGATTTTTTTTCAGTTTGTGCGTTGAGTGTTTGCTGACCGTGTTCCTAAAAAAATCCTATATCCTATTTCAGGTTCCCTTCTAGAAACAAAATTAAGTAAATTTTACAGACATCCAGCCACAGCAACTACAACAGATTGAACAAAGTGGTAATAAGCCTGAAATGTAATTTACACTTGTACATTTTATGAACTTTAGTGCACAATTTATTTGAAATAGTGCACCTTAATGAATGTTACTTTAAAGTATAGGAATGAAGGACTTTGGCCTTGTGTATGTGTATTCAAAAATAGCCCTGCCTTGTGTGGGAAGGGTTAAATGTTCATGGCATGACATTAAAACTACTGACTAACTTAATCTAGAGTGAAAACCCACCTGAGTCAGTGATTACCAAACAGCCCTGACTCCTCATGAGGTGTGAACAATGCTTCGATTACACAATCAGAAGCTAAACAAACCGATCCAACTCCCACGGGAGAAGGACTGTCTGCCTTAGATACACATTGTCCCGCCAAAAAATGCGAATAAACACACACACTAACATACACACACACACACACACACACACACACACACACACGCCGGGGCACCCTTAAACATCTTTGTGGAATCTCCTCAGCTGTTATCTGGTCTCTTTATCCTCCCCGTTTTAAGTCAAGCCTCTTATCAGGCGGCTGCTGCTGCTGCTCGTGAGGTCGCTGCATGGTTATAGAGGAATTTCAAGTATTGAACTGACATGTCTAAAACTATGTGGAAGGGCTCCACATGTCTGTTTCTGGTCAGTCCCAAACTGATAAAAAGGCAGTTTTATTGAGCCTCTGCTTGAGAGAGAAAGACCTGACATGACTCTGTTTTTTATTTGGACCCTGAGATGATAAACGTGTGGACCAGTGGTTTGGCCTAGTCTGGTTTAGTTTAGTCAGCGAAGTCGCTGATCAGCTGCAGGGCTTCGTATCAACACCAGTGACCCCGACAGAGTGAACAAACAAATGAGAGAACAAATGGGAATTTGTCTTGAAATATGTATATCCTATATATCTATATTATATGTTATATTTCTGTGCCTCCTTCGAGATTAGCAAGTTCCACCTCAGCGATCAGCTGGGGTGTCTGTCAGCACCTTCTTATGCTGTCTTTGTTTGCCTTCTCAAGTTTGTTAAGCTGCTCAGACTGAGACGCTTTCTGTCTTGCCTTTGTAACAAAAAGAGGAATCCAAGTTATTTTGTTGGCGGGGTAAAAAGTAATCTTATTGAGTGCTTTGTTGAGCAGACACACAAGACTGATGAAGTCCTAAATGTCGACCTTTCTGTCTGACATTTTGGCCCATGGAGCCGATGCTTCAGTATCACGGAAATAGTGCTTGACACCAACCTGCTCCGAAGGCGAAGAAGAAGCTCTTGTCAGGGTGCTCCTCCAGCAGCGCCTTGACCCTCTTCCCCATCCTCTCGTTCCTCTTGTAGATGAGCTCCTGTCGAAAGTAGCTGTCTATCTCCTGGGCGGTCACCTGCTCGCTGGGTGGCAGCGTCACGTTATTGAAGTTAGGCACCTGGGGGGGTTGAAGGGGTGGTGGTTCAGTCGAGCCACGGAGGTGAAAAGGAGAAGGAGGGAGAGGGAGACTGCTTTTGTTTTGTCTTTTCCAGAGCCGTCATTCAGATTTCACACAAGGAAAACACATTCATCAACACTGGCTCCACATTTTTTTGCAAAATACTGACAATAAAGATGGCAAAAACACGTCAAAAGAATAAATTTAAGGCAAGTATTGGATGATGGAGGGAAGAGCAGAGCAAAGAACTATATCGTCACAATACTAACTATATTGGCAATAGTATAAAGAAGCTGGTTGAAGGGTGGGTGTAGGAGTGGGTGCGGGGGATGAAGGGTCAGTCAGAGGGTTAGGGGTGAAGGTAGAAGGTCAAGGGTTGTGTCACCAGGACACTGCAAAAGGTCAAGGGGTCAGAATGACTCTTAGCTTATTAACTAGAGTGAAAGTAGTTTAAGTCCACAGCTAAATAAGGTAAGATAAGATAAGATCATTTAAGATAAGACTGACCTGTGAGGTGTCATGATTGAAGATGATGGAGTTGAGATCACCACAGTTGTAGTGCCTGATGAGGTCTTCGGTGGTGTAGGGGACCTGTAGGCTTCCTGCCCTTAAAGACTCCTGCTGTAATAACGTCTGGTTCAGGGCAAAGATCACCTAGAATGAGACAGTGACAATCTTATTATTGATCGGTTCATTTTCTGCCCCTTATGTTAAAATAGCGTTTGATTCTGCAAGAGCAGGTTGATGTAGAAGAATCTGACTTGGTAGAATGGATGTAAAAAAAAAAGTTACAGTCAGTTTGTAATGAACAGACTTTTATCAACATGTGTTACCTCTTAGAAGCATAAAATACAGAAATGTGTTCACTCAAGTTAGAGACGTTCCTTTAGAAGTTTCAAATTACTAAAGGAAGTAGCATTGCTCATGTTTCCAAGAAGATAAGATATATGGAATTGTCATTTGGTCATAAACCAAAGTATTGGACAAACCCACTGTTACATCACCCATTGGTGTTTGGACTACCATTTTGAAGCCTCAGTATTGGCCTATTGGCTGTCACCATCTCAGTGAGCCATATTTGGACAAGAGCTGGAAAACCATGCCGAGGTCACGGTGTGGTGTCAACCTTTCAAGGTAGAAATGCCATAAAGCATAACCTGCTTTATTGTCCATTTCACTCTGAATGGGACCATAATTTACTAAGTGAGGTAACAAATCAAGTGAGAAGGAGAGTAATTTTCTTATAAGCTTACATACAAATGACTCGTGGTCTGATTGAACGTGGTAGTGCCACAGGAAAATCCGAGGGCTCGCCAAAGTCATTAGGATACATCGTCTGGGGACCATGAATATCCGTTAGTAATTTTGTGCCAATCTGCACTGTAGATGTTATTGATGGTATTTCACGAGAGGTCAGATAAATCTGACCTGCTGGCAGCACAGGAGGAAACATCAGGTGCTAGCCGAAGTCAGACGTATTCACCCGCTGGGGACCATGAATGTGTGTAGAAAATGTCATGTCAAGCCATCTGATAGTTATTGAGATATTTGGACCTGGACCATCCAAAGTGGTGGCCCAACCAACAACCAACAAACAGCCTGACATGGCTACAATTCACACATGGCACATGTAACGCACGGAAAACAGTCATGTTATTGCAACATCACACATGTGCATATATTAGAATCCTGAGTGACACAAAACACAAATGTGATCTAAAAAACCCACATAGGTAATTAACTGAGTAAACTGAGTTTACTAAACTATTACAGCAAAGGAGGCCGTTTGAGTTTCTCCAGCTCACACACTCTCCGCTCTGCCACAGAGATTCAGCCATTGTGCGAGCATGAAATCAGCCAGTGTTTGGTGAGAGGGCCCCGGTGAGCCTATGATCAGTGCCGCGAGGACACACATATGCATACATGCACACAAATATACACACATACACACACACAGAAGGTCCTACAGGACCAGCAAGACTGAGTGAGACACACACAGAAACCACCGCCACTCACCTCAGCACATGTTCCTCTGATCTCTCTCAGACATGCACACAATAACACACACACACACACACAATAACACACACACACACACACACACACACACACACACGCATACACACACACAATAACACACACACACACACCTTTCACCCTGCAAGCCATTGATGTTGATTCTCGTAAAGGAGGAGAGTTTGTATGGTTTATTTGTTTCTCAATGGGAACAATCAGTCAAAGTGAAGATGTGTTTTGTCAGCTGTGGAACTATGTAAATGTGTCTACAGTATGTCCACGTGGTTTTGCAATGTGTGCCTGTGTGTGTGTGTGTGTGCGTGCACATGTGTACTATCTGTTTTGGTATGCATACCCGCACGGCCGACCCAAGCGGTTCTTTCTCCACGTTCTGTTCTCTAAGGTGCTCTGATGACACTTTTCTCTCTCGGCCCCAGGCCCATTGTGGGAGCCTCGGTGTAGCGGAGGAGAGGAGGAGAGGAGGGCAGCGTGGAGCAGATGCCTTCTTGTCAGGGGACAAAGAACCCCTCCGTCACCCTCTCTTCTCCTCTCCTCGGCGCTCCCCTCCAGCTTTCATCGGCCGCGCATCAAAGTGGCGCTCTGCATATGAAAAGGGCCCCGTCTTTATGCCACGCAAATTAGCCTATCGCCGCCCCTCCCCGACTCATTTCACAAAAACACCCTCACATCTGTGCCACGTCCGTGAAGGAAGGCCCTCATCTGCAGGGTCTCCCCCTTTTTTTTTTCTCAGCTCCCTCTTCTCCTCTTTCTCCGCTCGCCGTGCCTTTCAGCCCCTTAAATTATTGCTGCGAAGGGAGGAGGAGGAGGAGAAGGAGGAGGGGGGGGAGGGGGAGGATCGGTCATAGCCAGATAAAAAGAAAGAGAGTTAAAAAGGTTTTGGGGAAGGGAAGAGATAGGCAGGCAGAAAGCGCAGGCGAGAAAGTGAGGAAGGACACGGAGAGCAGGAGCAGAGAGGAGGAGAGGAAGAAAGAAAGAAAACCTTAATGAATGATTTCTTTCTTTCCGCTGTGATCCTCCTCTTCTGTTAGTGCACTGTGGGTCAGTGGGTGCATTTTCCCACTCGGCTCCTTTCATCAGGTCCCCCCGTTTCTTCTTCTTCTCCTCCACTAAGGGACCCCCCCCCCCCCACCCCCACCCAACCATCCCCACCCAATCCATCCCGCCCCCCCCCCTCCAGCACGCACACACACAGACACACAGACACACCCCTCGCTGATATCAAAGCAAGCGGAGCCAATGAAAGTCAATAATTGCCCTTTGTCATGGAAATGCCCCCTCTTGTTGAGATGGAGTGGGGCGGGTGTGTGCATCCAGAGCAAACATCATCACAGTCGGATTCCCACATGTGGAGATCTGGAGTGTTTCGGGCAGCTCGGGCTGAACAAACCCCTCGCTGCTGCCCGCTCTGAAGTGTGTTGGCTCAGCTTAGGATTTGCAAGAGAGAAAGTGGCGAGCATGCTTAGTGGAGTATCTTTTGAGGAGAGGTTACATTAATTGCATTTATGAAACGGCGGATCACTTTGGTTGGGGTTGAGGATTGGTAAAAAAAAAAAAAAAAGGCTGCAATTCTGTTTGAAATTGAGTAGAAAAACTGTTTTATCATTACAAAGCGAGACACTTGAACATGTTTCACACAGTCTCACAAAAGCGACTGAGCACAGCGGCGATGCAGCTGGCTCCACCTGGCCATGGACGAAAAGTGGATGATCAATCTGTAATGATCGATGAGCTAACACATGTAAAGGGAGGAAGTGGAGAGGAGTAGGATAAAGTGTGAAAAGTCTGCACATGGAGGAGGTCGGGGATGGATGGACTGGTTAAAAGAGGCATTCAGGGGACGTTTTGAACTAACATACGGTACATCCGGTAGGTTACAGAGGTAACATGGTGACCCAAACCCAAACCAAAATGTTTTCCTGAACCTAACCAAGTATTTTTAGTGCCTAAACTTTTCTTGTCTAAACCTTACCAAGTAGTATTTCTTGACTAAATCTAACCAAACTGCGACCACAGTTTGTGGGAAGGCCCACTTTACCGTTCATCTCGTAGCACCGTTGAAATCATTATCATCCGAAGTCACCGCTCTGACAGATGTGTAGGCCGACCCATATGCCGCATTAGGTCTCTTTTACTGCCGCACACATCAATTCGCCCCGATTTTCCCAACGTAGTTTAGAATTCGGGGCTGAAATCTGTGGGATGACATTTGCTTTTCCTGTATGGTCTAGTGCTAATTCATTCACACTAGCTCGCTTTAAAAAGACCACTTTTCACAGAAGGATGGGATGACGGCACGACTGCCCGCAACGTTCAAACGCTGCAATCTCAGCAACAACGTGTCGGCAACACATTTTGTCTGTATATACATGTATGTCGTAAGTAAGCCGCATGTGAGGTCCTGTCATAGTACGAATCTGCAGCATGTGAACACCGGAGCAGCTCCTTGTATGGAAAAAGCCTCGCGCTAATTGATGTTATTCTGATTGTGAGCGCTGGCAGCGGAACTGGGGAGTGTTTCAGTAACTTCATTTTTCTTCCGACTGAATTTTGATAAGAGGCTTAAGAGGAGCATGTGTGGCCCCACTCGCAACCGTCTCACTCTCGGTGTGTGCTTCTGGGTTGAAACAAGCGAGTGTGGCCTGTCCACGCTGTTGACACACACGCACATACGCTTGCAGCCAATTCAATGAGCCTTGGCCGTCTCCCAGCTACAAACGAAGACAGCTCCTCTGTTTCCTCCTGACTCCCTGATGTTATCAGAGTAACGCAACTCTCTCCCCGTCGCTCTTTCTGTCACACACACACACACACACACACACACACACACACACACACGGAGAGATTTGAGAGAGAGAGAGAGAGAGAGAGAGAGGAGAGAGAGAAGTCTATCATTTTAGAAAATCAGCGGAGAAAAAGAAACACAACGGCCAATCCAATGAGAAAGAGAGAGAAACCGCCTCTCCGCCGATGTTATCAGTGAAATCTCAGAGGGAGGAGAGCTCGGACGGAGATGAAGGCGGACAGGAATAGAGGGAGATAGGGATTCTGAGTTACTTCTGAGTGATGTTATCAGTGAAATGTTAGCCAGAGTAGTCAGGCCTAAAACAAGACGGATCAGGAGCATGGCAGCACCGCCAGAGCAGCAGACATTTCTCACACCGACCTGGTTATTTGAACGCACTATTTACTTTGAACTGCGGGAAGTGACCTGTCCTTTAGTCATCTTCCGGGGCAGGTTTTCATATGGGCAGATTTTAGCAGCAGATTTTAAGGGCTGACTGTGACAAGCCGCATTGTCAGTTAGCTGAGGTAGGCTGTCTGCTTCCAGGACCAAAGTGTGTCTGTTTCCACTGATTTAGCTGAATTTATGAAAGATGATAACATTTCATTTCTGGTGCACATGTCGAGTTTTACAAAACAGTATACCATCACCAATAAAGGGGTACTTCCTTGTCGCCCATAGAGAATGCCCCCAGACTCCCTTGAAAAATTGAGCAATTTTGTAAGATGTTGAGTGAGGAGATATTTTATTAATGTTTTTGAAAAGTTGTCTACTACAAAGTCGTAGTTATTTGGGGAGTTATTCAGTAAATGTGAAACATCATCACATACACATCATCAGAAGTGGTTGGTCATCCTTTCCCATGCTGCAATGCAAGATCAGTGTTTAACATTTAAATAAAATGTTACAATAATGTGTGTTTGGTGCTGAAAAAAGATTAACAAAATGTATCAAATGTATTTAAGGCTACTGCAGCTTCATTCAGCAGGTATTCACTGACACTCCCCATTCACACACACACACACACACACACACACACACACACACACACACACACACACACACACACATTTGCACATACATAAATCTTTCACCACTGCACAAGTGAGCTTTCACTTTCTGACAGAAACCCCACCATTTGAACACAGACACACACACACCTGTCAGTTTGAGTTATCTATATTGTTTTCATCCCTCCTTCGTACCTCCACCTCCTCTTTTTCCTCCCCCGTCTCCCCCTTTTTTCTCTCCTTCCAACTCCCCCTGAGCACATTTTCTCTTCCTCTTCTCCCCCTCCCAGCCTACACCTCCACTCTCTCTCCTCCATTCATCCTCCCATCATTTCAGTGCTCCCTTCCTCTCCCCTTTGATCCTGTACATTCCCTCCCCCCTTCCTCCCTCTCGTCCCTCTCCTACCTCCATCCATCTCTCCCTCCCTTTCTCTCTCTTTCACTCTTCTTTGATCCTATACATCCCCTCTATCAGCCAGGTCTTTAAAGATTTGACCCCTGCATTCCTCGGGTCACTTGTGACCGTCGCATGTGTGTGTGTGTGTGTGTGCGTGTGTGTGTGTTTCTACGCATGTAAGTGTGTATACACCTGTACAAGATTAGGTTTTTTTTTTTCCTCCGTGTGTTTGTATGAACATGAATACATGAGCATGTGTGTATAAATGCTTCATCATCGTGGATTAGCGCAGCCTCAAAGCAGACCTTTGAAGACAGCTTTATTAATTTTCCAGTCCAGGACAAAGGACAGGAAACGTGGGGACATGTTTCAGAGGAGAGGAGAGGAGAGGAGAGGAGAGGAGAGGAGAGGAGAGGAGAGGAGAGGAGAGGAGAGGAGAGGAGAGGAGAGGAGAGAGTTAAAAAAAGAAAACAAGGACAAGGAAGATGAGGGTTTCTTTGCCAAACCACTCAGAGAAAAATCCCCACGCCTGCATGTTTGACAATAACGACGACCAAAACCTGTTTTCCCCCCTCGTCTTTTTGAAAGGAAAATCCATCCTCTGATATAATTGATATATCCTATTCCTTTTGATCTGGAACAGTTTGATCAATGCACGTTGACGTGAACAACTCGGCTCACGGAGTCAGACAGCCGAGGTCTGTGCGCTCACAGACAGCTTCTTTCTCTTGAAACTGCGCGCGAGGAAAAAAGGGGATTTCACCGGACAGGATATATTTAAACAGGGTTCATAACATGACTTCAGTTCTACAATGGCACCGACATAGAGCTGCAATTAGGGTGAGCAGCGGTATAGCGGCTTCACAGTACACCGTAGTATGAAAACTGACAGTTATCATATCATGTGCATTCTCTATCTACAGTGTTGTACCATATTTGTGTTATATTACAAAAAAACAATCAAGCAAGGACAGAGTTTTTTTGTGAAATCATAATTATGCATTTGTTCAGCCCAAAAAATCAACTTGATTTGTTTTCTTTCAGGGTCAACTAGCAGCCTCTTTGCCGAGTGCGGCCCTCATTCTGTCTCTTTTAGCAGTTTATTAACAGGATAACATGATCATTAGTCATCTCCATTATTAACCCTGTTTTAGTAAAATACTTTGATGCAGGCTGTTTGAGCGGCATTCAACAATTCAACTCTTAAAAAAAAAAAAAAAAAAAAAGTGAAGTTCAGACACAGTCAAAAAAAATCAGAACATTTCTGGTGAGGTTTAGTCTGTGTCAGCGCAATGATGTCATTTTAGATTACAATACACATCAAATTGAAAAAACATCCTGCCTCCATTCCATAGCTTTGTAAGAGGTGTATAATAACCTTGTTTGAAGCCTCGCTGCAAAAAATCTGTAGACATCAGCCAATGTATTGATATCTGAACTGTTTACTCCCTTACATCAGTATTGGCATCAGCCCAAACAAATAAAGTGCTGGCTGTAATTTATGCAGCACAAATTTCCAAAAGTTAAAAAATTCACAGTAAGGAAGTGTGAGTAAAAATGGTACTAGATTATCAGATGTGTTTCTGAAATTTTCAATTTCATACCGCAACCCTGCTATTTAACATTTAAGAGCCCTTCATCACGTTCAATAAAAAACATTCAATATGGCTGCAGGCACATGTTGGGACATTTTTAAGTGTATGTTCTTGAACAGAATTTGTCAAAAACGTCTCCTACAAAAACATATTTTGATATAATCACAACTGCAACAACAATTTTTTATCAACTAATATATAGTCAGTCGTTCTCTACAAAACACATTGATCAATGCTTAAATGTGCTTGCAAATACTGTAGTGCATAGTGTCTCTCACAATGAACATTTGATCCACAGAGATCAGGCTGATGGCCAGGAGCCGTGGAGACAGTCCTCCCTCTCTCCCTCTCACTCTCTCTATCACCCTGTAAAAACATTCTTGTGGGGTGCATTTACCTTGGTGCCCGGACACAGCCAAATATTTAGGCTGTCACGAAGAATCAGCCTCAAACCAAATGGTGTGTGTGTGTGTGTGTGTGCATGTATGTATGTGTGTGTGTGTGTGTGTGTGTGTGTGTGTGTGTGTGTGTGTGTGTGTGTGTGTACTGGGGATTGTGGTGATTGAAATGTCAGGGCCCCCCACCACCACCCCCCCGTCCTGCTTCACCACACCCCGAACGACGCTGTACAAGAGCCCCGACCAACACAGACACACGACAACACGACACATCCGTCATGATAAAACATCGGATGGCAAGCGAATGTGAACCGAGGGAGACGTGATAAGGGGCCAGTCACGGTCGGCGATGAGCCAACAAAATCCACTCGCAGAAAAATGAATCGCCGACAATTCTGCTAAGCAATAAATCGCCGAGCAAAATTGCCAAATAAATATTTGGTGGTTCAGGCTTTTGAAATGCGAGGATTGGCTGCTTTGCAACACCGTCAACTGGATGTCTTGGATGGAAACAGGAAGATTTAAGGTGTCACTTTGGTCTCTGGACATCTTATAGGCCACATGAGAGAAATTACTGACAGATGAACTGGTCATTTAAAAAAAAAAAAAACACATCATTTGCAGCCTCAGTTACATGGTCTCCTCATAGTTTACTGACCACTATGGCCATTGCTGGGCAGTAACACATTACTCCTTGATATATTAGTGTAATATTATTACCCATAATGAGTTGTGCAAAAGGATAACCGATGTAAAAATAATAGTCAAATAACGAGTAACTAATACTTTTGATACCAAGTGATTAGTAAAGTAATGTTATTACTTTTTAACAGAGTAATTAATAAAAAGTAACTCATTACAATGAACATACATCCACTGTTCTTTCTGTCTGTCACTCTTCCATTCTGTCTCTCTCTTAAACACAGACACACACACACACACACACACACACACACACACACACACACACACACACACACACACAGCCGTTCAGTCCGTGAGTCCACTAAGAAACAACATGAGGGTCTCGAAAACACAGCGAGCCGCAAGGAAAACAGCCATCAATCTCCTCCAGTCTTGTCTGCTGACTGAAGGGAACGCTGTTAATCTTCAGGACAGCGCGAGTCAAGAACAACACGGCCGGGCCGCTTCACGCTGGGATTCAGATCAATACAGCTGCGAGCGCTTGGCATGGATTCACGCTGACCGTCAAGAGTTTTTCCCGTTGCGTGTCGTCATGCAAACAGGGAGCGAGGAGTAAATGAGATCGAGGTTTTCTGCGAGTCAAAAAGCAGCAGCAGAGGCACACAAGCATCTGCAACAGCGTCGTCTGACTGTGTGTTGAACTATTGTGTCAACAAGTCGACAAGTCAGTTTCTATTTGTTTCTTCCAGAGTCACACAGAAACACACAGTTGGAGGCTTTGTTTCAGTCCCCCAGCTGCCAATCTGAGGCAACGAAACCAAATCAAGTGTTCACTACACAAACGCTTCTGGCGTGCTTCATGATTCAGGACGGCACAAATACACACACACACACACACACACACACACACACACATATACATTGTAAACACACACATATACACATCGCTTCTGGTGAGGTCAGGCAGTTTGACCTCTCCACCTCCTCGAGCCTCTCAAGGTCACTAATGGACTTCCTCCACTGACCGCTCCATTACTGGAGGTCACGTAAATAACATTTCTGACATCGCTCAAAATGGTGCAACAAAAAACTTCATTCATACTTAATTTGTTCTTTAATGGGCAGAGATATGTTGGGATCATTTGTGATCACTAACAACTAGCACTGTTAACTCAAAGTGGGGAGAACAACTTGATAATTCTATATATGTGTTTACTTTATTTATGATCAGATAAACAGCAATGATAGATGATGATGAACAGAAAAAGATATGTTCTTGCTGTCCAGGGGGGATTTTGATGTTTTCAGATGAACTGAATGATAAATTGGTCCTTTGTAGGTATAAAAAAAATAATATTTTACATCCTGAATTAATCAAACACTTCAAAATCCCATTGGATTATCTGATAATGTGATGCCAAAAGCAGAAACAGAGCTGTTTCACTGAGCTCCAAAAGAGCTGAAGCTTGCGAGAGACGTGATTTCAGCAGGACATGAAGTTTGGAAAAATCACATTCCATCAAATCCCAATTGAACGCATTTACATTGGTGGCTCATTATTACATAATATTTGTTAGATCCACAAAATTAAGTTTGTTTTAATTGTGTAGATGCTGCTCAGGATGTGTAACACAATTTCAATAAGGTGATTAGATATCATGACTTACATGAAGAATTTAGCTGCAACAATTAGTTTCAACTTTTGATTAAAAGATTAAAATTTTACTGTTTCAGTCATTTTCTAGGCAAAAAATCTTTAACATTTGCATGTTCCAGACTCTTAAACATAAGGATTTGCTGCTTTTTCTCTGTCACCTATGACAGTAAATGAAGAGTCTTCGGTTTACATATTCCATCCAGACGACGTGTTTCTCAGCGCTGGTCGACAAAAACCAGCAGACAGCAGCACCAGAAATACATTTCCAATTTTTGACTCTGCAGAAGTCAGATAGAGAGAGACAGAAGGAATAAAAAAAAACCCACACAGCGCTATTTACGAGTATCTGCAATTCCCCTAAACCACTGGCCCGGACTCAGAACCAAAGCACCGCTGGCGAACCAAACTGAACAGACCATGCACACACACACACACACACACACACACACACACACACACACACACACACACACACACACACACACACACACATACACACACACAAACACATACACACAGGGCATGTTCACATTAATATGGATGTCAAAATTTTCCGCCAGCTTGCATCAATTCCCCTGCTCTAAACAAAAACACCGGCTCAAAGCACAGCGTGCTCGACCTCGACCTTTAACGCCATCCAGGAGAAACCTTGAACCTCACACGCAGATATACACAATGAGTCCATGTCATGGAAAATGGGACTCGGGTCCAAACCATCTGAGAGACGCTTCTGCTTGTTGTGGTGAAAGAATGATCAATAAAAAGGAGACAAAAGGGATCGAGAGAGATAAACAGGAGGTGATAAACAATACTGTGAGACAGTTGGTGGGAGGACGGAGAGAAAGAGAGAGAGAGAGACGAGCCATAGGGAAGAAGTGATAAAGAGACATAGCTGGGGAGACGCGATGACGGAGAGCGAGACGGAAAACAGAGATGGTTGTTGTTGTTGTGCAGTCGTCTACCACGACCCACAGCCTCGCAAAACCACAGACCTATAAACAGCCAACAAAATATGAAAAACACCCAAACATCCTAAAAGTGTCGGCAGTTCGGGCCTTCATACAGCCGTCCCTTTACGTTCACTGACGACGGAACGCATGTAAACACGCTCCTGTCACGTGAGGCGGCGACCGAAATAACGACTGTCGCGAGTGCACAAACGATTCGCCAAAAAAAGACCAGGCCTAAATTTAGGCGAGGGGAAGAAGAGCTGTGGGAAGAGAGGCAGGAAGAGAAGTACACACACACACGATACGGATGCAGAGATAGTGGTTTGCATCCGATTTTAGATTACGATCCTGGGGGATCCGGCTGCAAAGTCTTCTTTGGAATCAGATCAGGTTTCATGTCGCCCATCTGTAACGTCTCTGGAGCGACATGGAGCAATTCATAGGCGAGTCAGCAAAATATGAAACGTATTAAAGGTTCACATGACTGTTTCTTACAGACAGTGATGACTTTGTACGGTTTAGATTAAGGATTTAAAGGTTCAGTGTGTAGAATTTGGGGGCAGATTGCAACCAACTGAATACACCCTCTCTAGAGCTTGGTTTGTCCATTCTGGGCTACTGTAGAAACATGGCAATGCATCAGGGTGAACTCCATTAGGACCCGCTCTGTGGATAGGAAAGGCTCATTTTATGTAGATATGAAAGGCAAGTTTCAGGTGATTATACATTGAATGTATACTTTCACTGGGTGAAAACACAGAAATGATTTTCTCTCTATAGATCACACTAAATCCTACACACTGGATCTTTATCAAGAGCAGCTTTCACCGTTGCAGCTGCAGTTTACACCTTCAGACTATTTTTTCAGAGCTTAGTTAGTTGTCTCAAATTTCACTGGAGACTCACACATCAGAGTGCTGACTGTCTTGAGCTTTTTTGAGAGCATGACACAAGATATAATGGATTTTTATGATGGTAAACATAACGACACTTTTACGAAAACCTAAGTTATAGCTCATCAAAAATGACACTGGACTTTGTGTATGTGTGCGTGTGTTTACAGCCTTGACCTTGAATCTGTCAAAAAGCGAGATCAAGAGTCAACTAGTGCCTCTGTTAGCCTGTACTTACATGGCTTTGAGCTAAATGCTAACGTCAGCCTGCTAACTTGCTCACGATGACCATGCACCAACACACGGGTGCTAAACAGGCATAATGCTTGCAATGGTCACCAGGTGGCTGATGGGAAATGTCAATAATCTGGCTGGTATTTAGACAAAAAACAAAGTTTTGGACGTGATAATTAATTAGCAAATGTATTCTGGTTGATTCTGAGTGGAACATGAATGCCTGAACAAATTTGATGGAAAATGCATGCTATAGTTGTCAGTACTTTTCTCTCTAAAACACAAGTGTTATGGAATTACAGGAAAAGTCATTAAGAGACAACCTCTGAGGAACCTGAATTATGTGCCAATCCATCGTGCCAAAACTGGGCTGTGAGTGTAAAGTTTGACTTGCTGGTAGCACTGCATAAAAATTCAGAGGATCACCAAAATCATTAGGGTTGATCGTCTGAGGACTACACATGCCTGCGCCAACTTTCACAGCAATCCACCGCAAAGTTTTTTAAGCTAATTCAGTCTGGACCGACGCGTTGGACCAAACGGCCCGGCCGTCCGACATCCCTTGAGCCCTGCCGCTGGAAGGGCTTAAAAGTTATCATATCCAGGACGGTGTCCAAAGCTGTGAAAATAACACTGAGGTTGTAAAAACCTCTGTAAAGGGACCAAAACGCAGAGAAGAAAGACGCGCACACATACACACACTCACACACACAGCGAAGTGAAGCGGAGTGCTGAAATGAGCGGAGAGGCCAAACAGTGGCGTTGCTGTTGAGCTCTCGCAGGTTTTATGATCTCAGCTACCGCAGGCAGACAAAACCCCCGAAACACAAACAGTGTATCTGGTGGAAACAACCCTGAAAAACCTTCATCCACAGCGTGATACTGACTCTGGGTGGTGGTGGGGAGGAATCTGATACACGTGTTTATGTGTGTGTTTTTATCTGACCTAAAGTGGACGCTTGCCTGAACGCTGAAAAGCATGTGCGCGCGTAATGGCTGACATACACATCTGTGCACACTCGATCATGTACCTGTGATTTTGTGTGTGCGTTCGTGTAATAATTCATCTTAAACAACATAGTTAATTGTATCTATACTGAGTGGAGAAGAAAAACAATAAGAGGAACAGAAGTGTCTCTAATCACAAGTCAGAAACATTATTTGCTACTTGCCTCATAAGAAACTTCCCTGATTAAACAAAAATAAAATAAAACACAGACACACACATATATATATATTGCCAGAAAAGATTAACAGAAATGCAGCACACACCAAAACACAACCACAACCCACAGGTTTGCACAACACTCCCTCTCACTCTCCTTTACGGATGCAGAACAAGCCCGAGCAGCGGACCATCACATCTCAAGTATCGCTCAGACCAATATCTGTCCATCATCCAAGAAGCAACAGCTATTAATCAAAATGTCTTCCACCGAAAAGATCTTATCTAGAAAGCTACAACTACGGGCTGCTGGAGCTGGCAGCGCTGCTTTCCACATGCCGGACGGAAACCAGAAGCCAGTCCGACATTTTTCCGTAACCTCACATTTGGAAAAAAAAAAAAAAAAAAAAAGCAAAATGTAAAAATTGTAAAATGGTGAAATCATTTTTTGAGCATCACAAACCCCACAAAATCACTTATTTCACTGTCAAAATGTTATGCAATCGCCATCCCATCCCTATTTAAATTAGTTAGTCAGTTAAGCAACCTGAAGTTAGCTGTTCGGCTGCTGGAACTCTGTAGAAAACATGCTGTACAAGGAACTCATAGCTACTTGGTCACCTAACTTGGGCCGGCCAAGGCATTTTCATTCATTTTCATTTAAAAATTGTAGCATTTAACCACAATTTCAGATACGGCTAATTAGTTCTAAATAGCAACTTTCAGTAAGTATATTTTATATAGGTGTTCCAGTGGTTCTATAAATAAAATAAAAATATACCTACTTACAGTTAAAGTGCCAGAAATGTGAAATATCCCTGTCAAACAGCAAAGTTGTTTTGTTTTTGTTTTTAAAAAGAAAGAAAGAAAGAAAGAAAGAAAGAAAGAAAGAAATTTCACATGATACAAATGAATTAATGATAGCATGATATGGGCTACAGAAGTACACAAAAAAGACCTACAACATACAACATTTATTGTACAACTGCAATTTTTTATCATTATTTGTATTATTATGTTACTTTTGTCGTTATATTTACATGAAAAATAAATAATTTTTACTTTAGGGCCTTTTAGACAATTCTGCTGATTGTTTCCATTAGATCAATGCATTATTTGCATTTATTCCTCCATAGCCTTTTTCAAATACACAGGCCTACACTCTAAAGGATGTAGTACAGCCCACAGCGCTGCAGTACCTGCTGGTTACTGGTCTTGTAATGATGATGGTGATTCTGAAAGTCAGGTTGGGCCTGTAGACCTGCATAACATTTACCTTTGTAGCCAATTTGTGGAACCAGCTATGAAAAAAAAAACAAAAAAAAAACTTAAAAACACCTACTGATAATTCAATCAATAACTCAACAAGTTAACAACTTACATTCATGTCAGAGAGCAACGATGCAGTGTCGGTGAAAACATTTTCACTCGGCTATAATAAATTCTGGTTGTTTTTTTTTTTTAAGGCAGCTCTTCGCGCTTTACTCCTGGTACGTGTGAACGCATGTAACAGCTTCGGAATATTTGCCCGTCTGGGTCTAAGTCTGGCCAAAACATCTGTGGAGAACAGCAGAGTCTCACAGACGGCTCCTGTGTGGTGCTCACCTGTGAAATTCCACTAAAGCCACCAAAAATGTGGACCGGAGCCAGAGAGACACAAGTGGATTTATGGTCAGGTCAACCCAACAGCTATGTGGTCCTTCACACTCCAGTTCAACTCTTTATAGCCTTAAACGCTCTTTATAAGCATCTGTATATTCATGTGAAGCCAAATTCATTTTTAATGTGGATGCTACTTTTATAGAATTACGAGACTTTTTTTAAATAGAATTTGGGTTTTGCTTCCTGAGTGAAAAAAAAAGTAATAGCTTTAAATCCTTAAACCTTAAATCAACATGTCTCTGCAAAAGTAAGGTTTGCTTTTTGCACTCACAAATCAGAAACCAATTTAATGCTGCTGCACGAAGAAGTTCCAGGTGACAATCCGTGAGGACGCCTTAACTGTTAATCCTGTGCAGGAGCCTGCGGACAGCTTTGGCGTCGTATTGCTCGGCCCAAGTCCAGCTAGGTTTGGCTCGTTTTCTACCGGCCGGTGGAGAAAGTTGATTTAATCCAGGCTGACCACAAACCTGACCAGTACAGAGAATGAGCAAACCACTGGCAATTTATAATACTTAAGTCAAACTGTGACAGGTTAATGCTCGTTTAAACACACAAAAAAACCCAATTTAAAGCAGCATTATGTAACTTCATTAACTTGAAATCACAGCTTCAGAATCATGTTGATGGCTCGGTGTCTTGTAAAGGGGTGAAATTGCACAAAATAGCAATTTCTACATAATGTTGCTTTAACATGCATGTTTATCCTTCGTTTCTTTTCATTTCAAAACAAATACAGCAACAAATTCATTTTCAACTCTTACTCATTACTCAACTCTATGATTCTAATCAGAGTATGAATGTAAACCTATAACCAGCTGTTAGCTTCATGTGTGTATTTTCCTACTTTCTGAATTAAAAGTTGACGACACAGGTAAGCGTAGGTGGTCTACTGCATTCCTGATCCAGGGGCCATCTTACCGCTGCCGTGCTGATAAGATCACAGTCGTCTGATTCATTTAACATTAGACTGTCAACGGAGGCATTAAGCTTTTCACCACTGACGTGTATCCGCATGTAAAGAAGATCATTACTCCGTTCTGATTTTATCTCAGCGATCGTGTCCTGGACCACATTTTTTTCTGTTAGCAAATCTTTTTTTTCCACACGTGGGCAACACTGATTTAATGCTACCAGCCCCAGAGCATCAACAGAGCAGACAAATACATTGTTACAGGGTAAATAAAGGTGTCACATTCACATAATACGGCAGAATGGACATTTACTGGTAATGCTGAGCAGTCAAATAACACCAATACGATAACCAAAAGTAAATAAGTGGCGACAGTAAAAGCGATTACACAAGTAAATACCGGTGTTTAACAAGTTTAATTAACAAGAGATGAAAAATGTATAGATTCTGCATCATTCATGGGGGGAAAGTAATTATAGGATGACATTTATCACAGTCTGAATCTCACACCAAATCAGTCACTGCTAGCTGTGCCCTCTGGGTTAAGACATGTTAAAACAATGGAGACCTCACACAAGGTGTTTGTGGAGGTTTTAAATGAAATCCGCAGTGTTTTGATGTAACAGGAGACATCTGCTAACCTGAAGCAGGAGCCGCGGGATGAACTGAGCTGCCCCCTGCTTTCTCACAACTACTGTTTTTGTCTTGCTTTAGCTCGCAAACCATCATTACTCCTGCGAGTTCAAGTTGAGTCACGTCAAATAAGCATGTATGGCGTTACTTATTTTTTCAGCAGTCACATGCTAATTGCGTGCTGATTGGTCAACACTTAGTAAGAACAATGACCCCCGGGGTCCCGGCTGCAAAAATCTTAACTTGCACGACAATGGGGAGGGAATGATGGGCTCCAAACAAATTCAAATTTGCACTGCAATTACTCTTAATGGCGCTTACGTATAACTTACATTAGCTTTTAGTATGGGAAGGTCGCCGTTAGCGAGTGTTAAGTGCATTTGTAGCGGCTGAGCCTTTCTTACTCAAATGAAGGTGGAGGCACACTGCGTGGTAGCACAATCACAGATGTGTTTCTCCACGGGCTGTTTGCCCTCTGCAGGGTTTCACAATCACACGCTGGAACAGTGGATGGAAAACTGCCCTCCAAAACACAGCAGTGGCTGAAATATCTGTTATTTCATCTATAATTACATTCCGAGTTATTTTTACTTGTTTCATTTCGGTTATTAGACATTAATCTCGAGAGCAGATCAAGCCATTGATTAATTAATTGTATTGAACTGTGTTTAACTTGGACCCATTTCGGCCAACTTAAGCATGACTGTGAGTGGTGTTTTGTGTAATCAGAGGAGATCTATTTTAGCACACTGTGCATTCGCGGCGATAACAACAACTGGACGTGCCATGGCCGAGGTGTTGAGGGGAATCAGCACCGGTCTTGAAGCAAAAGTGTAGATAAAGTTTTGCTGTGTGGGATCCTCCTTTTTCTCCGACCCGTAGTGATATTCATCCATCTAAATTGTTTTCGCCGTGAGTTGCCAAGTTTCGGAGATATCAGCCGCAGGGGCGTCTGCCTTCTCTCGAACATAATGGAACTAGATGGCGCTCAGCTTGTGATGCTCAAAGTGCCAAAAAAGCAAATGAAAAAACCCGACAGCAACATCTCAACAGCTCTTTTCTTTATGCCGAGCTTCAACCGAGACAAAAAAGTATCATTCCCACTCATAAACGAGAAGCTAGCTAACTAGACTTTTAGAAATCAAGAAAGCGGATAACCAATATTTGGATTTTGGGATACTTCACTTGAGTTTTTCCTTTTTCTGCTACTTTATACTTCCTCTCCATGACACTCATTTGATAAATTTAGTTAGATAGTGATATAGTGTGAAAGGATGTTGCATTTTTAAATACGTTTATTTTATCGGCAGTCTTACAGAAGAATCATTGATATCGACGTCAAGCCCAATAATTGATAAGGCCGATAAGCAGCCTATCCCTAATTACAGCTCAGACGAGCTGCCCTCACTGTCCTGCGCTGCACGAGCCTCTCATCCATGAGTAGATGTAATCTTACTTCTTTACAGTGATGCAGCTGGACGTAGTTCGGTCGAGAGAAAATAGCTCCTACACGAAAATCCCCACAACAAAATCTGCGGATTACCCTGAGTAACCGGGTTACTGAAAGAGACATTGCTGTTGGGGTTTTCTAATGTATTTTTTGCCCCTATGAGCACCACACGCCAAGTGCCATCTGGTTCCAGTATGCTTGAGAGAAGGCCGACATCTCCATGGCTGACATCTCGGAAACCCAGCAGCTCGCACCAAAAGAAAAACCGAGATGGATAAAACACACTACAGGTAAGAGGAAACATACGTGATTTTGTTTTGCGGTGAACTGCCCCTTTAAAGTAATGTTAAAGATGAGTGAAACAGGATTAAGACTCAATTGTATGGATGCCTGGATGAACTGTGAAGATGCCGAGGGCCTCACCATGCAGGTTTTCATGCCCTTTCCAAAGAGCACTTGTGGTGATACGCATTAAGCAACAGGCACTACAGATGATTTGAAGCCATCAAACATTAGCAGGGGAGCAGAGCAACGATCGCGCTCGGGGCTCCTCGGTCCGCACAGGTTTTTCATGACCTGGTCTTAAATGATAGAGACAAGCTATTAAATCCCTGCTTGAGCCGGGAGAAGCCGGAGTTACACAACCAGGAAAAGCCCGCAGCAGTCTGCAGAAGTCAGACTCTCCTCCGCTCGAGTGTATTACTGGATATACTTTCAAGGATCTAAGTTCTTTTTCTTGGCACGCAGCTGGCACCATCCAGCTGCATCAGATCCGCTTTCCGTCGACAGCGCTTGGAAAACAAAATGCTGCAGACGGGTGGACTTCGGTAAAAATGACTCTGCCTTGATAAGGCGGCAGGAAAGACGGGCTTCTGATCGCAATCATGGTGAACAAATATGCAAATAAAACACAGATACGCAGGAGCAACAAGCTCAAAAACACCAGCAGAGCCCGATTCCCCCACTGTTGACTTGATACTCAAAAGTGGCGACTGTGAATTTCGAGGGAGCCGTTTGGTCAAACCCTTAGGTAGGTAACGGGTTTGAATCTCAGACGCGATTGTCTGTCTGGAAGCCCACGTTCACCTCCTCATCCGTTGCTTTCAAAGCTAAATCTCTGCATCCTGTCACACTGTTTGGTTTGGACACGAATACACCCTCTCCTGTTGCTCCAAGAATCAAATAAATGCCGGTCCCACTCACGTCATAATCGACACAAACTCGCTTGTATTACATTAATCTTGTCATACGGCAAACAAATCACACCGATGGCCCTCGGGGCTTCTTTGTTCAGTAGCTCTTCCTTCGCGATGACTTGTTGACAGATTTTACAAGCCTTTTGAAAGAAAAAAAAAAGGGGTTTTGGAAGCAAGAGGAGCACCGCATCTCCGGTGTCACGTAACCAGACAGATGGACAGATAATGTCTGAGGGAATGTCAGACATCTAATATGGAACTGTTTGGTCAACAGTGGGGAGGAAATCAAGCACCGCGGTGCCACGTGAAACCAGGGACTCACAGGAAGCCGCGAGGACGTGATGGAAATCCAAGCGCACAGAGCAGTTTACACACACGTGCACATCCACGTATACATCCACACGCACTCCAGCCAACATGTACAGAAATGCACATCTGCACACAAACACGCCTGCTCGCACAGACACGAGCAATAATAAACAGACACACGCAATTATACGGAAAAAATACACAAAACCCTCAGCCAAACACGGAAAGTTTACCGAAGATAAATTATAAACCACCGGAGGACCGAAAAACAAACACAGCTTTTAAGTCGAGTAACATTACACGCCATGATTGCGCACGGATAATACAAACAACCTCCCCAGAATACGACGGGGAACACACTTGCAGCTTTACTGGAAAAATGCGAGCAGCTGAGCAGGTGTATTCACCTCATAGGAAAACTATACGAACATATTTCACCCTCTGACATCTACTTTTTCCACTTTTTTTGAGGTCACAATGCGCGCTTCCTGTTAATATCTCACATGATGACATTTACTCCGAATAACCCTTTCATCAGCTGTGTAAAAAAGAAAAAAAATGCCCACACGATTCTTCATTTGTCTGAATAACAAATGAATATTCTCTAAGCCGAGACAATCATCTGGCGGAGCATTAAAGTCCAACTTGAAGGGAGCCGCAATGAGCTCAGTGAATTCGAGCACAGGTTAAGATTTATTGCCGTTCGTGTCGTTTTCTTTCTTTTTTTTGTCTCCGTCTAGCCGCGTGAGTTCACGTATGCTTTGTCAACACTGCAGGCCATTCCCCTCTGATGATCGACTGAATCAACCGACCGGATAGTTGTGGGTTCTTTTCCCAGCGGGACAAATGAGATTTAATCAGATTTTTGCTGTCATCGCGCCAGCATATGTTCTCTCTCCCTGCCTTTCACACACAAACACACACATACTGTACATACTCATTACACACCCAGCGTGTGCACTCACCAAAACTATTTCACCAATTAGAGGGTTTGTTTTTTTGGGGGGGGTTTTGCCTTTTTTTGAAGGAATAGTGATTTTCGGGGAAATGTGCAAATTTGATGTACAGCCAAGAGATCCACCGCGTTTTTCCACCGCTTGTGTTAGATCGCCCAGTTGCGCAAGCAGCCCGGCACCGCAGGATCACCACACCATGTTGCCCGACTTGCTTTTGCACTGCGTTTTTGAAAGCAGCATTCGATACCTAAGGAGTCAATTCTCATAGGTGCCAGTGAGCCAGTAGGTGCTGGTGATTGGGTATCAAAAGATGTCATCTTTTCTTTATTCTCAGATTACATAAAATAGTTTTCCACAAAAGTATCAAAGTCAAGATATCTATATTGCTATCAAATTATTTTTTTTATCCCAATCCCCAAGGTAATGCGAGGGACTATTTCTTGTTCGGGCCCAGTGACGAAGCAAAGTTTTCGAGCAGGATTAAACAAATGAGTTCAAATAGTCACTAAGTGAGGTATATAGAAGACAGTCATGTGGACTGACCTGAACCAGCTCACCCCAGCTGCTGTCAGTCTTCGAGCAGCGCTGAGAGGCTGCTAGAGTGGAGCGAAGCAGCAAACTGTTTTCAAAAACCCTCAGCCAAAAAATAAAACAACTCCATAATCGCAATCAATTCAAATCGTAGGAATCCCAAAGATTCCTCCTCATCATCATTATCATCATCACTCTCATTTCGCCATCTAATCCCATTACCGCTGGGATTCAGATGGATTTTCCTCTGTGGGCAAACTCTGGAAATCAGTAGCAGCTTGCCCAAAGCATTTGCTCACGCAGGCTGGAAAATAAGGACAGCCGCTGTACTGTCCGGGATGCTGAGCTTCACTTACCGGCACACTGAGCAGTCATCAGAACGGCGCGGGAGCTTTGAGATGTTCACACTTTGTGACGGCGTCCGTCTCATCCAATGGGTTTTGGAGAGTCGTGCCCGTGTGACCTCACAGATCTCAATTATAGTACTCGACATTTTCCCACACCATTTGCAGATTCAAGAACAAACTGTACCTTGATTTATTTAATGTTAAAGTTTAAATCCACTAACCAAGTGTGCTTTGGCTTTTTCACTGTGACTCAGAACAGACCTCATCCCCTGTGCACAGAGAATACTTCTTGACCGAGGGGGCCAAGATGATCTGTTTGAGAAACTGTTACTAAACCCTTTAATCCCAAATCGTGAAATGTGATTTGTAAGGAAAAAGGAGATATCAGATGTAAAAGTTTGATACAGGCCTGATATGTTTGTTACAGCCACATTTAAGGAGCAGCTTTCATCAGAATTTGTGTATGGAAATGTCTAAATTACAGACAGGAAGGAAAATATGATGATTGGGTAAAAATTGCCAGTGCTATTGAGCTTCCTGTGAGCCTTAAATGGAGCAGAAGGTATGTTTGGTTTTGGTTGGGGAAATACCTTCCCCCATATATTAAGTTTCTCCTCAGGCGAAGAAACAAGATGCAAATAGAGAAAGTATCGATCAGGCACTCCTCTCACTTTTAAAGTGGGTTTTGTTTGGATGTGTGACCTCGCCTCGTGAAGCACAGCAGATCCAGAGAAGCTCTCGCCCGTCAGTCAAGTGAAGAGAAAAACACCCGGCTGAAAGCTGCAAGCGCATCGAGCAGAAGGTAACGTCAGGATACCTTTAATGGGGACGGACTCACGCCGTCCTTCATTAACGGCCCCTCCACTGATCTGAGTCTGCATCTCAGCTCCGCTTGTTCCAGTCCCTCCTCGTCATGAATGAACCAAATGGGCTTCAAACATTCCTTCCCTGTTCTCATAGACGTACACTGAGACCTGCATTCATCACCACTCCATGCACCATTACTCCCAGTGATGGGAGGAAAGAAACAACACTTTCATTAGCAGGTCTGCTCCACTGAGGTGTGGAATGTCCTGCGGGTTTCCAACAACAGCGACAGAGAAAGCCGGCCTTCATACGGCCATTGTTGTCCTCAACAAGCTCACTTAGTGTAATGGGCAAGGCTGAGCCCGCTCTTCAAAAGACAAGGGGCACCGCGCAAGAATAAGAGCAGTCATGCTTAGCCAGATTAGAGATCTGAGTGAAGAAAGTACAATTCATTGTGGTTTTGGAAATGCTGGGCTCAATGGGCTTAACTTGCTGTGGCAGGCGAACTTAAAAATGGACACATCACTTGAAAGATGACATAAAAAAAATCTACTTTCTACTTTGAAAATGCATCGTACAGCAAAAGTCTAACAGACGTTAAGCACTAACCTTAGGAAGGAGCCAGAGGTTTTCAGTTTTTGGACTGAGAAGCTGGAATTGCATCTTCAGTGGGTGTGTTAACCAAATCCTCCAGTGATCCTACCTGACCATGGTTTAATAGCGTAGAAATAAGAAAGAAAGACCAGTGACAGCCCAGTCGGCTGTGTTGTGTTTCCCTGCAACGGCTCCAGCTACACATCCACTGAAAATCAATTTAGCGGTGCAGGACAGAAAATGTTCACTCCTTTCAATACATGAAATATTTCACTTTCCATTTGGACCTCCCTTTCCTTTGACAGTCGTCTCATGCCAGGTGTAAATGGCCAGAGAAAACATTACAGAGACTATTAAAGGCCGTAAATATGGTCCTCCAGTCGTGGCCTGATTAGTACTTTCAGTCAAGAATGGCTGCTGAGGCGGCAGAATCATCTCACAGAGCGTGTTTCACTCATCGCACTCTATCCTGACGTCTTGCAGCTCAAAGGCTTTAAACGGAGTTGCCCTTTTCAACCACCCTGCAAAACTGAGAAGAAAAAAAAAAAGTTTACCCAAATATCAAGCGAGTTGCTTCAAGCCAGCACAGCCGAGGCGTCCGTCAAGCTGCTGCTGATTAGATTGAAACTGAGTGTGGAAATTATGGAGTGCCAAGCTGTGGGTTGTGTTGGTGCGGTGTCAGGGTAGGGGTTGTTTCTGGGACACTAGAGTTCATTGTTGAGCCTTCTGGAGGCTTTGTGGACCAGAGAAAGCTGTGATGATGAGAGGTTTTTTTCCTTTATAGCCCTGTCGACAAACCCCATTTCAGCCACCCACTTTCTTTTTCTGATATCGCCACGTCTAAACGACTCAATAGGCTGTTTGTCAAAGCCTGATTTGACCAATAGAAAAATGATTCGTGATGATCTGCCCCCTCCTCCTCTCGATTAATAAACTAACCTTTTAGGAGCACACTTGCGATTTGCTGAGACTGTATCAACACATCTAAATTGTGACTACAAACGGGAGCTCCCCTCTCCCACAGAAAACATGGTTCCTGAAATGCCTCGTCAGTAATCCCGCCTTTGTGACATCACACTATGTCACCATGTCACACAATAACCTATGCCTGAATTGATGGCAGAAGTTAAGCTAACTGGAAGCTGAAAACAGGACAGAGCTGACCGGAGACACTGTGAGCAGTGGCGGCACAGGCATGTGTGAGCTAACCAATCAGAGCAGACTGGGTATTGGGGGGGGCTTAAAGAGACAGGAGCTAAAACAGGAATACAGTGTCAGAAAGGGTTTTCTGGTGGTGACAATCTGATCTTAAATGTACATACAGGTTTACAACAACACTAGAAGTTGCAAAAGGAGCTCTTTATTCATGCTCCATGTGTTGAGAAATGAGAAATGGATCTCCACTTAAAGACAAAAATCATAATTTCTACTAGTTATATAAGTTGTATATAATTGCTGTCCCCCCAGTCCTGCTCCACAACTCGAGAGATGGCTTATAAAGAGCTGCTGGTTGGTTTTTTTTCAGGCTCAGACGTGCAGTCTGAGGGGCCAACGAGCTCTGCTTTAAAATAACATCACTTTAAGCTTCTGGGTGTTAGGGTAAATGGTCAAGTGTAATCCCCTTAGCTCCTGACCAGCATTAGCAGAAATTCCTCAATAATACGCAACATGATTTCATAGTAACTGCAGCCTTTGAGGGATGTTTGTAGTAGTGAAAGGGTCAGCGGGGGCTGCAGACAGACAGACAGGCAGGCAGACAGGGAGACTTAAGTGTGCCCGTTTGAGGAACAAGGTTCCTTTTTTTTTTCTGGCGATTTCAGACCCGAGTCATTAGGATCCATTTTTCTTTAATAACAAAGAGCACGGTGGAGCACGGCTGAATGTTTGCACAGCTGATTATTAACAGCACACCTTTCTCCGCTTGACTAAGCTACGGGAAACAGAGGAAAAGATAAAACTACAAGCGTCTGTTGTGAGAAAAAAAACGGATCCTAATCCACACATCTGGATTTTGTCATTTGAATTACACATCTTAGTCTCTTGAAATGGCTTGTTTTCAGAGGGGAAGATTTGACATTGAGTTTATTGAAACGTAGTTAAAAAGTCTGGAGGCTAAACCCACCAGCTGTGTCACGTAGAACGAATCAATGCACTGTTCAGAGGCAGGACGTGCCAGACTCTGGAACAAATTATGGATGCACCAGCACCCATCTTTTTCTCCCCCGTTACCGTACGTATTGCTGCACCTACACATATGCCTACATTCTCCACTGTAGAGATGTTCATACACCAAAATCCATTTTAGGCTTGAGTGGATTTCAATCATAGCCTAAGGTTAAGAAAACGCTGGTGAAAATGCTTGCCTCTTCACCAAACCACTTTGTTTTCTCGAACCAAACCAAAACATAACCCCTGAAAGTGTTTGAAACTCCACCTGCTAAGACATTGTTGTTCATTAGATTTAACAGATCATAAAATCTATTTTGTCGATTCAAAATTAAGACTTTAGGTCAAGTGCAGAGACAGATTCTGAATAAAAAAGTAGTAAAAACTATGCAAAGTAAATATTAGCCGATGTTATTCAACTGTGAATGTCACTGTAAAAAAAAAACAAAAAAAACAAGATGGTTAAAAGATTGTTAAAAGCCTAATTAAAGATGGGAAAGCCCTTCAGTATGTATCGGATTATGAAAATGTTCACCGGGTGACATATATAGCTCTATCTGGAAATAATTGATCATTCAGATATTTTTCTGGTAGCGGGTTTGACACTTCAAAACAAAGAGGATCAATAGTCACACAAAGTATAGTATAGCAAAGCAGTATTGGTGTAGGCCTGGTTATGCAAAAGACCAGAATTAAATCCACTTGGTAAAGAGTCCAGTGTTTCCCCTACAACCCCAAAAATATGCAACCCCAAAGGATTCATCTGCAACGTCTGGAGAACCTCAAAAAAACATACATTTACCAGATTATTTCTCTTCTTGACAAGGACTCCAGAGACAAAGCTAAAGTTTCACCAGGAGCCGGATACACTGACGTGGATTTTTAAGACATGATCTGATGCAGAGGGTAAACCTGGCTCATCTCTCCTCTGTCAAACGCACACTCGCTGTGCATCAGAGCCTGCATCTCACTGGTGACAACCCACCTGAATCCATCAGTCAAAGTAAAATTGCTATATGGTGTGAGTCATCGCAAGATTACTCATGGAAAATGATGGCCGTGTGAGCTTTTCCTTTTGTATCAAGCAGCAAAAACCAAGCCATGTCCACCATACCGGACAATATAAAGGTGTTTCATCTGGCAATCAGATTGGGTCTATTTTCAAGAATATGTGCATCATAAGTATTCACAACAAGTAAAAATAAAAAAAATAATAAAAAACAGCCGTATGGTGACTGACAGAATTGTTAACTGGTCTTGAATGTCACATCAGAACAGTTGAACTCACCTGGGAGAAGTTGAGCCCGTTGAGCGGATGGCACTGCTCCTCCACCTTCTCCACAGCCCCCGTCCTCTTCCTCATCCTCTCCGCCTCCTGGGCCAGGTACAGGTCCAGCACCGGCACGCCTCGCGTCTTGATATCTGCCTCTGTTAGCGAATTCACCATCAGCATCACCCAAACGGGCCTCTTCCTCTCCCAGTTCCCGGCGATGGCATTGAAGAGGTAGTCTGCGTAGAGTCCCTTCCCCCTCTGATCCGGGGTCATCCACGAGGGCATCATGAGCTTTACATACTCGAGGTGTCTCTTAAGTCTCCGATAGATGTCCCTGGGCAGGACGTCCTGCAGGTTCTCGCCCTGAGGAAGCAGCTGGCAGCTGGTCAGGGCTGAGATGGTGTAAGGGTCCGTCAGGTCCAGCTCAAAGTAGACGATGTTGCTCTCCTGGAAGGCCTGCTTGGAGTTTTCAGGGATGTAGTCCCAAACACGCGTGTAGGGAACATGGATCGTACCATAGAAGTACGATGGAGGGTCTCGTTTGATCGTCCACAGGAAGGAGTTTAGGTCAGTTTGCTGGAAGGAAAGATAAAACGGTTGAGATGAGAATATTTTCCAGGGATGTGCGATGTGGATACTGATAATTACCTGCTTCTAAAAAACAATAATTTCAGATTTTTTGTACTTAAAATGATGTTCTTAACTTTTTTTCTTCCTCTTCTCTTTTTTGCTATTCCTGCTCCAGTGTTTCCCACACATACGGTTTACTTGGGCTTTCCTTATTTGGCCTGCCAGTAAACACAGACTGTCTCTTCTCAACTACCTTTAAAAACTTTCAACTAAAGGTGCTCCACGTAGTTTATGAGTCTGTAGATGCCGTTGTTAAGTCAATTAAAGCAATTTGGCTTCATAGTTATAGCTGGTAAATAGTTGATAATATCAATTTCCCAATATAGTCGATCCATAAGTATTGTGATTATTATTTTCAATGAAAAGCGGAGGAGACTCACATTTGATGGACATTAACTGGGCATGTTTGCCATTAATGATTTAGCAAAAATCATGGTTGCTTGTTTCTCAAATGGCAGGCATAAAAGAGAAATCGACAAACGGACAGAGAGGAGAGGGGCGAATTCGCAATTCGACGAGGCAACATTTCTTTTCACCTAAAGGTTGCTTTTTACTGTCTGACACCAACCAGCAACACCGGCACTCCGTCTGCGAGAGGCTGTTCATTACACCGACTGCTAACGGGCTGATAATGACTTATTAACAGGCCACTTAGGACCCAAGTGCCAAACAAACAATACACATGTCACGTGATTGTCAGACTGTGAGCTGCGTGTTTTGCCTTCCTGTCTCTGCCTGGATCGGACCTGAAACGGTCTGCGCGGGTGTGAAAGAACTCGACTGACAAGTTGAAAGCAAAGATTAATCAGTAAGAGGAAAATACTTTACAAAAAGACACACACATCTGTATGAACAGTGTGTAAAGACTTGCATGTGTGATGCAAGAAAAGAAGCATGGACTTGTTTAAAGGAGCAGTATGTACATTTGGGGGAGTCATCGTAATCAAAAGAGAATGATCGTCATTGACTGATTTCTGTACGCTTAAAGAAACTAAATAAATAACCAGACTCTTCTTTTATGACAATTTCGTACCGTTTTACTTTGTTTATTACTTATGCGTGGCGGACCCTGCCACCTTTCGAGCTGCAAACATCTGAGAACAGTTGGCTTAAAAAAATATATATCTGAGTTTGTATAATTACCTCATTAATATTGTCAATTTAAACATTATGAGTTTGAATTTCTTCTCCAAAACGACATAGTGCCCCTTTAAAACCGGATTACACGGTTTATGGGCTGAAGAGTTAATGGCCTAAGTGAAACATAAACAGATTAGTCATTAGTTAGAGGGTTCAGAGGTTAAAAGAAGCAGCCTGCAAAGAGGTGCAACTCAACACCGAGAAGAGAGGGTGAACTGAACGTGTGTCAAACAGCAGAAAAATGGTGGGATGGTAATTTAGGGGCGCAAAATAAAAAGGAAATGTGTCGGTTTTAAGACATTAGAGCCGAAATGACCATTGCAGCAGCCGCTGCGCCACTCGAGCGGCGTCACAACTCATTCATTCCGCTGCTTAAATCACTTACTTTCCTGTGGAGCTCGCAGTTGGCGGAGTCCTTCAGCCTCCACTGGTCTGCCCGGACCAGGAGAATCAAACAGGACTGAATGAATGCGCCCAAAGTGCCCCGCATCGTAGCTCTCGCTCTCTCTCCAAAGTGTAGCCCGTGTTCGCCCCACAACGCGTTGCCCCGACTATTCCCCCGAACAGCGCATGGATGAAGTCCTACTCCCACAGCCCCGGCTCCATGCGGCCGCGTGAAACGAGCTGACAAGTATCCGCCGAGCCGCCGGACAGAGTCATGCCGGCTGGAGGAGCCTGGACGTGGACGCGCCGCTGCGCCGCTTCACGTGTGTTTGGGAGGCAGAGAGGTGGTCATTTGTTCTCCGCAGGGTCACATCATCCTCTCTTCTCCTTCACCTCCTCCTCTGCATCGCCTCGTCCTGCGGAAAAAAAAAAGGTGTTATCCCCCCCCCAAAAAAAGTTTGCGGAGTCGGGACGAGCCAACAGGTCCGCGGCGCGTCAACGCACCTGGAGCCAACAGCGAGAGTCTCCGAGCTGGGAGTCCGGTCGCGAATGAGCGACGAGTTGCACTTTTATAAGTAAACCCAAACTTCTCTGCACACACACACCTCTCTCTCACCCTCTCTCTCTCTCTCTCGCTGTGTGTGTGTGTGAGTGTGAGAGAGGGAGCGAGAGCATCTCCGTCGTGCGACTCCTCCGCTCTACCTACCCCCCTGACTTGCCTGCATACCCCTCCTTCCCTCCATCTCCCTCCACCCCCCCACCCCACACACACACACACACACACACCCCACACACACACACAGCGAGAGAGGGAGAGAGACAGCTGTAATCTGATTAAACATCACCTCGCCCCTTCATTTCACATCATCCATTTAAAGATTTTAAAAACCACGAGTGCTGCCAATATTTTGACTGAGCGCCTGGTTACCAGCAGACTGACTGGAGCTCACTGGATCATTCAGATGTCATAATTTCAGATTAAGTTGGATGACGTCACCCCCCGACCCCACCCCACCCCACCCCAGGGAACCTCAGGAGCAGATCCCGTGGACAGATTATCATGCCCTGCTAATTAATGCCTTACAAACTGGGCGCATTAACATGAGAAAAACCCCGCAATAACAGCGTTCAGTCTGCGTCACCTCTGGGCGCAGACGCGGAGAACATAGAGCCGCACCTTCATGATGGGGGCGGTGGAGAGGCGCACTCCATGCAGTCAGCGTAATGTGAAGAGAGTTTATATCAAGTAGTGGATTCCTATCCTTATATTACATGAAGGACCAGGGTTTTGCAGTTCTGATGGACATTACTGTCTAATGTATAGAATATGTGCAAGTAGTCCCTCAGTGATGTTCTTCTCTCTTTGGATAATTTTTTTTTTTTTTTTTTTAAAAAGTCGAACTTTTTGATTTGAAAAAAAAAGTGAAAAAAGTGTAAATAATCTTATTTTCAATTTCGCGATGTGGATTAAACTCACACTCTTCAGCTGGACTGGTTGTACCGGGGGGCAGATCTATGCGCTGTGGCTCTATGCTCTGGCTCGCAGTGGGGCAGTGGGAGAAGAACACATGTTGATGTTGTCTGAGTAAATACAAGACGGGCTGGTGACGCGAAAAACATCTCTTATGGGTTGCACTTTACAGTCAAAGAAGAGGATTTTTTTTTTTTTAAACCCAGGTTAGAATTAAAATAAATATTAGAAAAGGTCTAATTGATTGAATGTAGTGAGTCTATATTTCTGATCACAGTTGCGCTAGAATAAATGCATACTGGCTGTCCTACTTTACAGACACATCCTCAAGTGTTCCTGTCCAATAATTATGGACCCATGATTATGATGTGAGCTTTGTCCAAGGCCTGTTAGAGCACCCCCTAGTGGAGACTGTATGTTTTGCCACATGTGCTGGTCTCCACACAGGCTGCACTAAGGCCCCCCTAAAAAACATGCTGTATAGCACCAGGCTCTGCTGTCACCGCTGTTTTCAGCAGATCTCGCCACAAGTCAGAATATGTATCGCACTGATCAATGAGAGTCAAGGCGTTTCTTCTCTTTCCGCTCTTACATGAAAAAAAAACTCATCAAATCAGAGTTTGGCTTGAACAGCCAAAATCAAAATTACATAATTAAATGGCCAAAGGAGTGTATATTTGAATGTGAATTAACTAAAAATTAAATGTACCCAAAAAATAAATGTACCCAGTTATTAATTTATGAAATGTGACAGAAATATTTAGTTTTGTTTTAATTTGCCTTTGTCGTTACCTTTGTATTGGTTCATCTTTTTATTTACTCTCCCATTTAATTCATCATTTTTATTAATTAACTTTATTGATTTTATTAATTAACTTATATGTTTATTTTTGTGTCTATTTCTGTATTATTTATTTACTTTTTTAGCCATTTTTTGTGAAAAAAAACCCAAAACATTTATTTCTGTGTTATCTTTCGACATTACTTTATGCATTTCTACATCATTATGCAAACGAGTGGGCTTTCATTCAAACGGTGTCAAAGGACCAACTTTTAGGAGTGCTTAGATTGATTATACATGTCTTCATTTATTTCTGATTCTGACCGTTTCAGACCTCCATAAAATGGTAGGCGATGGTATAAATGCAACTTTAACTGGTTTAGACACGTTCAGATTCAGATTCCACCTATTTTGGTGGATCATTAGAGAGAAATGTGTGAAAATCCTGACACAGACACTTTTGGCGGTCCTGGAAAAAAAACTGTGAAATGGTCCAACCATATTGTTGCCTGCACAATGCAGATTTGAATTTTACAAAGACTGTATTACAAATTAAAAACAAATGACCAAAGAGGAAATGCTCCAGAAGTTATGCAAATACAGAATTAAAAAACAATTCCCCTGCCATCATCACGCTGTGGTGAGACACCAGCTGTGAAACTAACTCATAAAGAAAGTAAATCAGCCCTTGAAACATTTTAAATTTGATTTGAAGTGCAGCTTGTCCTACTAAAAAAAAAAAAATGTATAAAGTGCTGCTTTTCTGCATCTTTCCTCTTGAACCCCGTGGCAAAGACAAAAAATAGTCTCAATCCATTTCTCATTTCTCAAAAGGCCCTGACATCCTTCACACTCCATGTAACAACAAAACATTGCGTCTGTTGACTGACAGAAAGGACGCTGCATGGAAACAGTAAGGTTTAATGAAGACACTGTCAATCATCCGCAGACAACTCTCGTTGAAATGATTTCTGGCTCAGGCTAATCCGTCCAAGCTGCTGCCAGATCCCAATGAAAGAGGCAGAGGAAGTCTGACTGCTTTGTTACAGTAGGATGAAGGAGGACGTGTGTGTTCGGATGCTAATCTTTGTTTGAGCATCTGTAGAAAGGTAGAAAGAACACCTGCAGCTGCTTCCTCTTTAATGTCTGAAAAGGTTGAGAAGCGTGCGATTTGTCGAGAGGCTTGCAAACACACACACACACGCACGCACACACACACACACACACCTGTTCTTTATTTCCATTATCTCCCACACTTAGCCCACAGAGGCTCGCCCTATATAAATACTCACCCCAACATACATCATCCTCTGCAGCGCTGTGTAGCATCACACATGTCAGAGGTGACTCTGTTAACTGCTGCTCGTTTCTCATCATTTGCTGTGATTCACGGCAGAAAGCTGAAACCGCATATTTCTGCTCTTCACTCAGACTAAATGAGGGATCAGGACTGGTGTGGGCGGGCGGGGGTCACGACTCCTTGGATAGTCAGGAATCCACTAACCAGCACGTCATCCCGTCACACGGCAGAGCGAAACGTTTCCATGGCTGAAAAAGAACATATGACACACCAGCATGAGGGGATGATAAGTAAAACAAATGGTCCTTTAATATAAGTTGAAAGGTGATCTTTTTTTTTCTAATAAAGATACAAAGTTTTGTCACGTTTTGTCAGCTCTGTCTTTTACGATGAAGGTTACATCAAGGAGGTTTCGACTGATAATTGTTTAGTTTTAAGTTGCAATTAAAGGGCCACAATTCAAACTCTGCAATACCAATGAAGTAGTAATATAAAAAAATGTATTCCGTAAGTGAACAAACAAGCTGTTCTCAGAGGAAAATGAGGTCCCCAGAACACTATTTGAAGCTAGAGAGGTGGCAGGGTCCACCACGTAAAAACAAAGTGAAACAGTATGAAATTGCATTGTCCTTTAATATCAGTTTGTTTATTCAATTTGTCAAGGCATAAAAAGAAATCAGTCATGTCTCTTCTGATTAAAATGTCTTCCCCTACGTAGTGCACCTTTAACGTCCGGGGGTTTTACTGCACGGTGTGCAAATGATTGAGGATTCTTTTCAAACAGATAAACCAGGCTCCCATAAATATTCAGCTTCTTTACTTTGATGTTTTATTGTTTGTCTCCTTATTCGACGGTGTTTCTTTCTTTTTTTTTTTTATTGAATTCTTACACTTACCTGTAAATGTCATTCAAATCCTCATTCAAAAAACAAGACATTTTAAAGAATTAGGACTGATCCGTAACCCCATTTCCCTGCGACAATTTTTTAATGCTCTGCTGTCGTTTCATGAATCTGTTTGAAGCCAGTTGCGGACTTCGGTGACCCCCGAACCACCCACCCAGTGCTGATTCTCCCGCACATCTGTACATTTCCACTTTAAAGTGGCTCTGTTTGCAAGGATCAAACAGAGCTGGGGGTCTTCTGAGGGTTCCCAGAGCAAATATCGGATTCTGCCTCTTTAGAGGAATCTTCAAAAAAGGAATTCACAATATGGAAATGAGCACATATGTTTCATTTTATAAAAGACTTGGATGTATTTGATCCTGTCAGGTGACCCATTCAGCGCCGTCTCTTTGGAACAGCAAAACGAGAAAAATGGTGACAAATGCCTCTGGGCTAAACAGTTAAACATCCAGATTTGAGTTTTAACACACGGCTGATTTGTGATTGATTAAACCTAAAGCAAAGCCGGGGGAACAGCAATAAACAAAAAAGGGCCTATGTGTATGTATCCGAGCTTGTAAGTGCTTCCAGATTGCTATCTATAGTGTACAGTATTTATATGTCTGCGTGCACACACGGTTTCTACATTCCTGGTGTTTTTATAATCCAGAAAACAGACCACAGAAGACATGACTTTCAGTAAGCAGACTAACTGCAGGACAGATGTATCCGCTGATGGTCAGGGAAGAGAAGAGAAGAGAAGAGAAGAGAAGAGAAGAGAAGAGAAGAGAAGAGAAGAGAAGAGAAGAGAAGAGAAGAGAAGAGAAGAGAAGAGAAGAGAAGCGAGCAGACAACCGTGTCAGCCTTCCAGTAACAGCTTCAGTTCATGTGACTCAGTCCATTTAACGATGGTCAGTCATATTGACCATGGTCCGCTTCCTTCACAGCACATTTAACTCTGATTGAAAAGATCTGGCAGCAGTATGTGCTGTATGTTGCGCTGAATGCGGCAGTGATGATGATGATGATGATGATGATGTCCGTGTGGGTTGTTGCAGAGGTGAGACAGCTCCTTCACAAGCCGAGCCAAGAGAACTGCTATTGTGAGTTGCAGTTGCAAGTGGGCTAACGCCTCATTTTACAAGAATGCAAATTTCATGGTTAGTCGCTGGTAATTATTAAAAAGTTACCGAATCACTGAAAAAATAAAACAATATTATTTGATAATAATACTCTGCCTTTTTCATAGAAACCGTTAATGAACAAGCAGATCCTTTATTTTATTTCCAGGGAACTGGTTTCTGCCTGAATTCTCTTTTCTCTTTTCATTTCAGTATCCATTAGTGCTGTCTGGCGTCCCCCCTCAGCAGGCCGCGAAATTGAGGTGAGCTTACCAGCAACGTCTATTATTACAAAAAAAAGGTGACTTCCTTAAAGGACCAGTATGTATGATTTAGTGGCACCTAGCAGTGAGGTTCTAGATTGCAACCAACTGAATACCCCTCACCACATACCTCTCCTGTGGTGGCCTCCAAAGGCCATCGTCCATTCTGGGCTAAGGTAGAAACGTGACGCTGTAACATGACTGACTCAGTAGAAGAGGACCCGCTCCATCCGTAGATATAAAAGCCTAAGGTAATGGAAAAACAACAATTCTTAATTTCAGGTGATTATACATTACACAATTGTGAATTTTATGTTTATTTTTTTTAAATACACCTACCTAAATCCTACCCACTGGAACTTAGAGTGTGCCAAGGAGTTGGAGACATCATGGTGGGTATGTAATGCTGACCCGCATTTCTGGATTTAATTTTAACATCTACTTGAGACACTGACATTTCTAGAAAACTGTTTCCTGTGTTTGTTCGGGAGGGAAAAAAACAAACGCTTTGTTGAAAGCAACCTCTGTAATGATGTCTTTCTGGTTTTGGATTCTAAAAAGTGAACCACAAAGATTTTCTTTGTGTCAAAACGGGATCTGACCCGACAGCTCTAATGATCTAAATGATGCTTTTTATGCTGTTTACTGTAATCCTATCTATTCTAATCTGTCACTTCCCAACACAAACAAACAAACCATCCAGATAACTCAACCTCAGCGAGTGTTGCACACTTGACCGTCTGGTTTTAGCGATACAAAACCACATGATTGCTGTTTTTGATATTCACAACGCATTCAATTATCTGGTTTTGGTAAACATGCAGTCTCAGATTTCAAAAAACAAACATGACATTAACAGCACACGACACGCAGGCCGGCGGAGGCATGACTTCACGGTTAGTTGCGATGGAAGTGGTTGTGTGACTGAGCCGTTAGTCACAGCATCAAAGCAAAAAATGGTGTTCAGGGTAAAAAGCAGTTACTGGAAGCCAGGGTGTCCTGGCGGCTCTGTGGGCAGACACACATACCACGCATACGAGATCCAAAGGTCTACAATGTCCTTAATTACCGACCCCCAACCGCCAATCTCCTGTTTCTCTTCTCTCTATTAGAAAACATACTTTCCAGACTTCATTGATTTGTACCCAAGGACATTCCAGATGATAATGAAAAATATATTTTCATATTGGGTGTAATTTTGTTTTGGCAAGGACTCGTGTTGTAATCCTTTTGGTTGCCCGCAAAGAAAAGATCATATAGCACTTTCTAAAAAAGAATTTTGTCAGAGTCAAAAATAAAATGACAGAACAGATTAAGGGCGATAAATGAACGGGAAAATGCTTTTCTTGTTTCAAACATCACACACAAACACAAGCCGATTGAAACTCATTTAATAGTTAAGTTTTTAGTTTTAATTACATCCTAATTCATTCATATTTAACTCATTCCTAATGATGCAACTGCTATGTATATAAGTCATATTTCCTCCTCAATTATCTGATTTAAGTTAAGTGATCACATCCTCACATTTATTTAACCCAAATGAGCTGTTTGGTTGAGTTTTTATGGGAAATGTGCTAACATGTCGAATAGCAGAGAAAGGCTGACTGCTACTACTTTAATTTCAAGGAATGAAAGAAGAACAGAAATATGCAACTAATCTTAATCTTCTAAAGACTCAACATTTAGACCATTTACAGAGGACTTTGCAGAACAGTATTTATGATTATGTTAGAACATCAGCCACTCACTTTCGCTTTCACACTGGACACGAACATGAAACTGGATGAGAGTCGTCTTCTTCTCTGACCTAACCATCCATGCTTGACATCCTCCTACACAGGTGTGTTGCTCTTTATACTAGGCCACTTCACCTGACTTCCTCCTCCGATGCTGTATCAATTGCTACGTCCACTAGAGGTCACCGCTATCTAACAACAAATCTAAATATGGGTCATCGTGAGGTTCTTTCATGGACACATATGTCTGTTTTTCTGATGAGGGATGTCCTGATGTCCACAACAAAGAAAAAAAAAAGTTTCTTGGGAAAAAGTTGTTTTCATCCGTAGACTTATTTTGTTGAATACAAGGTGATAATGTCAAAATGCCACAGGAAGCTGTAAACACTGATACACCCGTGTCCTCTCAGTAACCTCGCGTCACACAGCACAGTAATGAGTTAAAGACTTCACGTGCCGTGACTTGACGTTCATGCGAGCCAAGTTACCTGTGCAGCTCGACAATCCGTTCCAGCGGGTTCGATTTCTGTGTTTATCTGTATGTTGGGACTCAAATGGCAAACAGGCCAAAACAATTACAACGAAACATGTCCAGGTTCTTACAAAACCCACTCGGCAAACGTGAAACCTGGCCTGCCGCTTTTCCAAACACGGCCTCCGGTTCAGGTCAAAAGTTGATTGGGAGTTGTTTATCGCTCACAGCCAGTGTTTGGTAAAGAAAAATAATAATTATCTTTCCGACTATTATCATTCCAACTCCACCCTCCACTTCCAGCCCATTCCAAGGAACCTCTCTCTCTCTCTCTCTCTCGCTGTCTGTCTGATGAGCACTGTTCAGGCTGTGTGTGTTCGGATCATTCAAGTTCAAAGTGTTTCAAACCAACAAAAGCAGAAGTCGACTGTTCTGGTATCGAGCCTGTCTCTGACCGTACAAGAAAAGACGAAATGAAGATGAAGGTAAAAGGAAAGTACTGCAAATCAAAGAGCATATTGTATATAAATAAAGAATAAAAACAAAAAAAGGATATGTACATTATGACTATTATTTAAATGTGAGAGCTTTGCAAAAAAGTGTCCAGAGCTTCTTTTGAATTTTCCCAACGATTTCTCTGCAGGAGATTTTCTTTAATGATCCAGTCAGAATTATGGGATACAGATATATCTGTCGACGTTTTCTTGGCTCTGTGCACCTTCTCTGTAATCCCGGCCATGGAAACATCTTCATCCATTTAAGCATCTGTCTTTGAAAAGGGAAAAGGAACTCATCAGCCGCTTTGTCAGCATCAGTCTGTTACAGGAGTTTCTCAATAAAAGAAGAGTTAACAGATAACTTTTTTTTTTTTTTTAATGGAGACACCATCCTGCTTCATTTCTTTGGAGTCTGATCTTTGGCTGCATCATCAGACAGAACTGTGAGGGCCTCCGTGCATAAATCCTTCATCGCGTTAATTCAGGGATTCAGACTTAGCACTTCTCTTAAAGTGCTTCACAAAAAGACAGTAAAATCACTACATTACCATGCAAATAGCCAGAAAAGGCCCAGCAGTTTGATTCAATCAAGCCTAATGCGATATCGGATAAAACAAAGTCAGCAAGATCTGGATTTTTATTTGGACCCATGTCAAATTGTCACACCAAACCCTAACACTAACCCTAACCCAGAGAAGGACATACTTAACATGATTGCACATGTTTTAAAGAAAATTAGAATCAACACAAATGCAAAGCGGAGGTTTGTTGACTACTTGTGTCAGACAGTTGTTGGACCCCAGCTGCACATGATTTCTGGCTGCCATACTTGTTTGGATCAGGAAACTGAGTCACGTCTGTAGGAAACGGGCTGAGATTCCTGTCATGAGGCGGCAGACTTAATGCTGTTTTGAGAATGCTGGAAATCCCTTCAAAACAAAGATGACAAAATGAGAGGCACGTCCGGGGCTTTAACCACGTCACCTGCTTCCGATGTTGGTGCTAAGCTAGGCTAATTGCTTCCTGGAGCTATGAACGCTGGGAAACTAATTGAAAAATAATTTGCTCATAAGTGTATTCCCGTAATGTCTGAGCATTCCTTTAGGTTGCTTGATGATAAGATCACTATGCTCATACACAGTATTTTGAATATAAAGTGATAATAATACAATAAGTCTACGGCTATCAGTTCATCCAGCAGCCTCCATTCCTACTGTCAGCCGACTGTCAGCTCCGCTCCAGAGACCAACCAAACAAAACCCTGGACACGTTAGGATTAAATCAAATGAAACGTATCGGTGCTGGGTTCGTCCATACAATTGCAATTAGCGCGCCTGTCAGTTAAAAAAAACCAACGGCCCGACAATACATGACCCTTGAGAGGGACAACTGTATGTGTGAAAAGAAGCAAAGGCTACATAATGACTCACTCGGGCTGTCACGGCTCCATAAATCAGCTGTAGCAGACTTTCCCCTCTGTCTCGTCTCCACGCCCAAACTTCTTACGGACACCTGTCGGCAGTCAAAGGGATGACTTACCTCACTTCTGCACTCTTTTTCCATTAAGCCTGATCTCCATCACACCAGAACATTACGGGGTGGGGGGGGGAGCAGTAAAACCAGAATTAGTATTACTGCACAGCAAGAGGGAGAGGGAGAGAGGATGAAGGGGTGTGAAGGAATGCAGCTGTTCAAACAGCTCTTTGATTTAGCGGTCACGGCGCCCAGGGTGAGTCACTCTGGCTCGAGCAGCGTGGAGATCACTCAGACGTTCATCCCTCTGGTCCGCCAGTTTTTTTCTGCTCTCCGTTGTGTGTGTGTGTGTGTGTGTGTTTGAAACTACAGTGTCGTCTGCACCTCAACTTGGTGACTGGTACATGCGGTATAGGCATGAAACGGCAGATTTCAATAAGAAAACACCCCAAAACATCTAAAAAAAAAAAGGAGTTTGTATTTCATAGAATGCACGTATATCTGATAGAAGAATGTCGGACATGTCGGTTTTCCAGCTTCTCTGTTTTGGCGGTGGCCTCCAGCTGACCATGTCCCCCACATGCAGAGATACCCTGCAATCCAGATGCAAGGCAGGCTCCGGTGGTGAAAATCATTCTGTGTGCCTGTTCTTCAAGGTAATTATAAAACACTCGGAATCAAGGCACCACACCAAGTTAGAACTGTGGATTGAAGGTGCCCCTTGGACGGCTCGACAAACGTGACGAATGCATTGTTTTTTTTCCTCCCTTGTGAAAACTGAAAATGTTCTTACATCCACGCTGAGGCTAACCACTAGTGCTGACCTGCGGCTATACTCCATAGTCAAATTCAGGCACTTTGAAACATTACCGAGGTGCAATTTCAAGCTTTTGACAAGGTTTTCCGTGTTGCAAATACACGTGTCGTTTGCGTCACGATTCAAAATCCAGCGCGTGATGGGGATTTTATATGTGGACAGACCTCCTGCCTCACAGACACATGCGTATCATTAAAACATGGTTTGTCAGAACCAATATGGCTGCGGCGTTCAACTCCAATTAGCAGCAGCAGCCATTGTCATTCCTACCGCATCTACATGCAACCTCAGTTTAAAGTGCAGCCAACTCAGTTAGCCAAAGATTGGTCTGCCAACCCTTGTTCTACATTTGTTATAATATCAGTTACTGGATGGAAGTTAATTAATGTTATCACTCAGATTATTAGCTGTCATTTGAAAGCTAATATGAGCTGCTACATTGCTTATTTAACAAATGAATGTGCCATCATTGACCTGATAGTGTCAACCTTAAACCCTCGGGACCCAATTAGCTTTAACAAAACTGTAATAGCCTTTAGTGTTATAATAATTGAAACTTTCCTACTACGGCTTAGCTTTTACAGAGCTCACAAAGACGAGGATTTGCACCTCATTTCACCGACCGCTTGCAATTTTTCACGTCCGAGCCAATGTAAACGCCAGCCTCCCTGCGTGTTGCCGTCCGTCAGCCCCCAAGTCGGTGTTCCGTCAGAGGGCGCACGCCAAAGGACCCTGACGGATCACTCGGAGAGCGAAGTCTTCTTGATTTATCTGAGAGGTCGCTGCAAGTGGGTTGCTGCTCTGGCTCCAGCATGATGGCGAGCACATGTCGTCTGGACAGTCTGATCAAAGCGCGTGCGTAAATCTCGCGGCTGCATTTTACAGTGGAGCCCGCTGCCGGGCCAGCAGTACATGTGTTTTGACGATCCTGCTTGTTATTTTGACGACGTGATTGCGTTGTTACTGTTTTTGTGCTGTATCTATACACAGCTGCGTCCTCGTGCGGAATCTGAGCCGCCCGAGTAGGGTTGGTTTTTTTTTTCCGAAATCCCATTGTCAGAGGGTTCCACATCATCAAGCTCATTTTTCCACCCCTATGCCCGAAAAAAAGGAAGATGTTTATGCAGTTTCGGTGCATGTTAGTCTATTGTCTCAACACCGCATGGTGGATCAGCACAATATGGGCATTCTGGGATGCCGTTTCGCAGCTGCCCCGAGTCATGGAAAAGCTATCTTGAGGGTTAAAACAGTCCAAATTGGATTAAAGCTTTGAAAACCGCCCCATGCAGTCACTGAACGCATTTTCCTCCACGCATGGTGACGAGCAACGTCCTTCAAGCAGAATTTGACAAAGACTTACTGTCTATGTTGGCTTACGGCTGCTATGTCAGGTGTTTCATGCCACCTCGGCACACTGAAACAACGCCGAGTTAAAGCAACACCATGTCGCCTTCGAAGTAATTCTGAAGATGCGGCATGAAAGTTGCATAGCGTGGCTTTAAAAGTCCAAATCAAAGTCAGAAAGTGTTTCAAAACGAACACGTATGGTCCCCGTTTGTCAAGAAGACAGACGGGAATGCGTTTATCACTGAATCTGATGCAGGTACGATGGAAAGCGTCACTTCAGTCGAAAGCAGAATGAATAGATTTAGATAAATCAGATAAATCTGGTGATGCTAAACAAGAGCGTCTTTTTTCTCAAAGCTCGAAGGGAGCAAGTAAATCTGCTTCTAAAAGGTTGGATGCGAGGCTAAACCGCTAAATCACAAACCCAGAATTTGTAGAAAAAATAAATCCCTTCTCTTGATTTATGTTATCATTTTCAGGTCAATGATTCCCATGGCGTGCGTAACAGTATATCGGGGGGGATTTAACGTGGCGGCAGGCCTGAGAATCTGTCTGAAAAATGTCAGGCATCACGCCGGAAAGTAAAATCAGATCCTTTCTTCGCAGCGACCTCGGTAACCTAGCGTTCACAGTGAAGGAGGCCTGCGAGGAGGCTGGCAAGAATCAATAAATCGTCGTGTCAAATGAAAGAGGTTTGTGTCTCGAAACATCACGTCCCTGCGCGGCCGGCCTTTTACACAAGCGGCCCGTCAGTCAAACAGCTCCCCCTCGAACTCTGCTCCGATCGGCTGGCTCACAGGGGTCAGTCCAATCGTCCTCCTGCTCTCTGGCTGTGTCAACAGCCCGAGCATGAGGTTTCAGTTTCCCCGGTGCACTTCTCACCTGCGTCCCCACTGAAGTCGTTGCCAAAAATGATCGCGTAGAAGCGGAGGGGTCGCCCGAGCGTTGGCTGACAGTGAAAGTCCTCTTGTGTGTGTGTGTGTGTGTGTGTGTGTCAGGAGGCGCGTGTGGTTTTTTTGCCTGTGCGTGTTAAGAGCTCAGGTCAGGTATCCGCCAGGCTCCGGTCCAAGCTTAAAAAACACCACCTGATCTGTGCGCGCGTGATACGTGTGTGTTGGGAGTGTGTGCATCAATGGAGAGCCTTGTGTTATCAGGCCGCCGCCACCAGCAACACCCCCCCCCACCCCACCCCCACAGCACCAGTATGACTAAAATGTAAATCGAAAGTGTCATAAAGCCCATATTGTCAGCCAAAACGCTAAGTTATGAAGAAATAATAGCAGGCCCTTTCATTAGGGAAGTGACAGCTCTCGTTTGCTCTGATTTTCCTCCCGGTGGAGCGATCCCGTAATTACTTCAATACTGGGAAACAGAGGAGTTGAAGAAACACATCTGGGATCAATGACAACGTTTTCTTTGGATATGAAAAAAAAAAAAAAAAAAAAAACAATGTTCGTACTCTGGCAGCATGTTTTGGTAGGAGCAACGATGTTCTGTGAAAAAAAAGAAAAAAAAATTGGGTGAACTGTTCAATCTTTGCCCCCCCACCGAAAGCTGCTCCGCATCCAAGCCGCACGCAGTTGTAATGCCCCGCAACTCTCAAAGTCAAACGTCTGTTCATTTGTTTTATTCATACAGAGGCTGTTAAAAATGAATTCATCTCTCCGCCACATTCACGAGAGTGTCCAGCCATAATGGCATGACAATAAATGAGACGCCATGTGGTCACGTTTCAGACAAACAGCAGAAGAATTAGTGGCTTTTGCCCGGACCACGCGGGCGGGATCGCGTCGCTGCTGCTGGTTGTCCACCCCGTTCATGGCCGACATGAATCACTGTCTGCCTGCGGTGTTGTTTTATCTTACTCATCGACTTTCCCCGACCTCGTTTTTTTTTTTCTCCTCTGGCTCTTTATAGTTGGATGTCGTTAGTGACAAAATGGAGCAAACTTGGAGGGCACTCGGTTGCTGTCCTTCAGAATCTGAGGTTACAGTATGTGGATGCTTCACAATACTCTGAAAATGTTCCTTGAAACACACACAGTAACTACAGTCGGAACCACATTTATCGCCTAAAACACAGTGACAAGCATTGTATCTATTTATAGTGTGGATGATTTGCCAACAATGACATATTGAGGGCTACAGCCAACTGCAGATCATCTTTTGTCAGTCCAATAATGTCTGCAGATTGAAATCTCTTTTAAATCAAAGTGTGAGGCTACAGTAAAGTTTTTCCCTCAATTATTAAATGGATGTTAGACAACCTTTCTGTGTTTTTCTTATGCTTCATTAAAAAAAAAAAAAACCCTCACAGATTGTCCTACTTTATCTACCAGTTAAAGAGGCTCTACGTAACAATTTGCTGTAATTTACATGTATTTGGCACTTTTTCATTCGTGGATTGTAACATGACATGAGAGAAATGTGACCAGCATTCTAGTGCCCAGCTCTGCACATCTATCAGGTCAAATATTCAACTGTACGACCCAGAAACAAAATGTGTTTTTTGACCAAAGAGGGGCCTTTAAATAGTTCATCTAAGAAGCCAGACACATGCTACAAGTTAGGATGCGTGTGGTGTCTGATAGCAAAGTTAAATCTGTTTATTTGGTCGTCACGTCATGTAAAAATAACAACAGATCCCGTTTCATACTTTAAACTTTATAACATGTTGAGCTGAGGTTCAAACATGCCACCAACAGCCATTGTGAACAGTGCACGATATTTATCTAGTTACTTTTTAAACTTGAGCTGAATGATTTTTGGGATAAAATGAACGTATGGCTTCCCTGACGGGGTATAGAAAGCCAACACGCTGGACCGTAACCATCATCTCCGCTCCTCAGTCAGCCCGTCACGATGGCAGTAAGCGAGGAAACCGGAGAAGTGTATTCTTATTGACTCTGGACCTCCGCCGTGAAATGTCAGGAGGAAGCACCCAGAGGCTGAGGTTAGGGAGAGAGAAGGGGAAAAAAAAAAAAAAAAAGAAGCTTTCAGGAATGAAGGATGGGACACTGATACAGGGAAGTTCCTGTGTCCGCAGCCTCGAGGGGCATCCGGGCTGCATTTCCCAGGCAGGGCTGCGTTTGTGTGTGCACGGGATCAGTGCATGAGAGAAGCAGATACTGAAAACCTGAATTCACCAGGAGAATTATAACAGAATAGGACCGGGTAAACAAACAATTCTGACACTGAGACCAAAGATGGTGGGTTGGATTGACCCGTGGTTAAACACAATTCACTATACAATGCAACTTAAAGGCCGAGCCTCATTCTGCAACTGTGGGTGAGACGATCACATATACGGCCTGAAGAATCTCGGTTTGTCGGGTATTTTCAGGACGTAAAAGCAATAAATCAGCTCTCCCATCATCTGCCTTCTGTCTCACGGTCTAATGAAAGAAAAGAAGAAGCACTGCTGGAAGGCGTTTAATAAAGCAGCTGAAGAAACGGCTCAAATTCACCGCAGGCCTAAACTTGAGAGGTTTCTGTTTTTGCTAAGAAATGATTGCGTCTATGGCATACTTTGTGGATTACCCTGAACTGCCTGGCGTTTTTGTCCTCTCCTGCTCAAGTGTGATGTAGGCTTTATTATTTAAGCTTAAAGCCCTTCTCGTAATTTGTTTAAATTTGAAAAAAAAAAATAAAAAAAAAATCAACAATCATTATTAACAGAATGTAAAGAAATGGCAGTTTTGACATTATGATGAAGTTAGCATGCTAACCAGCTAACCCATCCAGGTCCGAAGCTCCTGTGTAAACACCAGCACTCCTCTAGTCATGAGCTCCCAGCTGCACCGCTAGCTGCATTGCTAACTGAGCTAACTAGGTTAGGGCCTTTCAAATCTGAATTTAAATTTCCACCGCTCACTTAGCTGGGAAATCTCTTGCTGCTAGTGAAATTAATCGCGTGACCTTGTCCTGAGTTGGTGGACAGATGACCACAGCTGGGTCATGGGAACTGGTTTAGGGTCAGTGAAGCTTCTCTGGGGGCAGCAGAAGTGAGTTTTCAACATATAACTGGCTCACTGCCATCCAAGTTGATATAGTGAAGTTGTCTGCAAACACCTGAGGCTACACATTCAATAGAAACAGAGCAACATCAGTAAAAAATTTGGAGCCGTTTCCTCGACGCCTGTTGAATGTCCAACATGTACTCTTCTTTTGGCTCCGTTTTTGTTCTCCGCCAACTTCTGAGAAATTTGTCTGTTGAATGCTCCATGACGTTCACCAACAAGTGGCTAACTTGCTTGCTGGGCAGGTAGTGTACAGTTGGGTTTGTTAGAGCTTTATTACCGAGAACATCTGCCTGCTGAGGCCGTGTCTTTGTTTTGATTCAGAATCTGGCAGAACTTCAAACCCCCCCCCCCAATATTTATCATCATACAGCAGATGGAAATGTTTCTTCACTGAAGTGTAGAGAAGAGTCTTTGAGGATTTTGATAGATTCAGAACAAGGTTGAATGTTTTTAAATGACCATCTTGGCTTCTCAAACCAGTTTATGGTTGTTACCACAACTGGGGCTACAGAATGACTGAGTGGAGAGGGTGTTTAAACAATTAATCTGTGACACTGCACACATGCAACAACTCAGGATGTGTAGTAAAATTGAATCTGTTTATATTGGTCATTGTGAAATGTCAAAATCAGAACACAGACAGGGCACCCTGTTTTATACAAGCTTTATTTACAACGTCATTTCCAAGTTTCGCAGTGTAGGAAGCACATTTTCATCGATAGGTCCTCGTCGGACAGATGCTATATGAAATCCATCTAGCTAAACATGAGTCTTCTTTTTCCTCATTCTCAAATGGCCAGACACCTCCTCTACCACTGTCACATACAGTATGTACATAGTGTGTTTGTATACAAGCATTATAAAACTTGGCAAATGGAAGGTTATTTGCTACTTCGATACGTAAAGAAAAGTTTGCCAATGATTAAAAAAATACAGCAAACACTGCACGCATAGTGAGAGATTGTGACCTGTTGAACAGCCGCATGTTGTTCGTTTCACCTCTTAAATACACCTTTATGACCGGCCCACAGTGCAATTAGCAGTCAAGTAACACTTTAGGGAACACCGGGTATTCGTTTTTACCGTAGGCATGTAAGTAATACACCGCAATATGACAAGAGTTCTGTGAAGATTACCGTAACACTCATTCGGTAAACTGTTCTTGGACATTAAAACTAAGGAAAGATTTTGAGTTATAGCTTCAACAACATCGAGGTGTCAACTTTCCTTCCTTTCCGACTAGTTATTAGCTCTAAAAGGGTCTGAAGATGGCCCATACTATCTGGCTCCTCTGGTTAGATGACTGTGAGCATCTTTCCTCCAATCTACTAATTTGCCCATAATATAGAGTAAACACACAGACCTACATATGCAACAAAATACAGTGGCTGACTTAATGGGGGATATAAGGGGTCTACACAATTGTCATTATTTCTCTTATTGAGATATTAAAGAACTGAAATTGTTTCCCCAGCATCCCTGATATAAATTTGAACAGGTCAACCTCAACGTGGATGTTTGCCATTATATACAGATTTCTTACTAAATTGATTGCTAATGGGGATGGACGGTTAAGAGAGTCGTGTGTAATATAGCTTACAGCTTAAACTGCGGATGTTAATGGCAAGTGGTTTACAAAAACAGATTCGGACAGAAGAAGCACAGAACTGGACAAAATGTGTCATCTCTGAACTGAACTGAACCATTTCTGTCATGTTTTTTTCATCATTCACTTCTGGAAAACACATTCATTGGATGTTGAATGTACAATTGTCCTTATTTAAATCAAGATAAAATCACCAGAGGTAACAACATTCCAATGTCATCACACAATAGCCAATGAAGCCTTTTCCCACAGACAGGAGCCAAGTCTTTGCTGCTGTGACTACAAAACTCAAAAATAGGATGATTTGTAGGGTCACAGTAAATTCACCGACAAGTCAGTGAATTAAAGTGTAAAATGTGCTTTTTTTTATTTGTTCATGAGAAAATATGAAATGTTCCTTAGTGCTAATAATTCTCTAAGAAACTCTAAAACTCTTCTGAAGAGACTGGAGGTAAATGTAACCTTGCTGTGTTTTTTTCTCCCTTTTCCACTGATCTGACTCGACACTGTTTCAACAGGCGAATCACCTTCATGTCGTTTTCATCAGACAGAAAAGACACAACACTATTTCAACCCATCGTCTCCTTTTGTTGCATAAGACAAGTATTTAACAGTATTCTGACGTCATACGGAAACTTCACATCCATTGTAACAGTATAAGTGGCGATATAATAATACTACTAATGTATATATAAAAAAAAATGTAACAACACTGCTGTACAAGCGGCAAAAGAATAAATAAGCCATTATGATAAAAATGCACGGCATGAATTATACCAAGGTTACACAATAATACTTATGAGTAAAATAGGTTAAAAAACAGAAGAAAAGCCCTCATTAAGCCTACTTTAAACAATACAAGGGTTTTGTTGAGAAATCTCTCTTTTTTCCTCTTTTTAAATAACACAATAAAAAAAAACTGGTCTTAAAAGGCAGCATGCACTGCTGCCAGTCTTCTTTTTTCGTTAATATGTTTTAACAAAGGCACTAAATTAGAGGATTCAACCATCTCTCTCATTTGAAAATAAATGTATGCACTTATGCCTGTAATATGCATATATCATTAGGTCCAGGTTGTTTTCTTTTTTAGTCTCTCTTTTCTATCCAGATACCTTCAATAAGCTCCGGAAATAAAATTTAAATAAGACATTAATTTAAAAAGCTAAACATAATGTACAGAGTGACTTAAAGCGACACCAAGGCAGGTCTCCCCGTCTTGTATGACTCGTGTGCTGCAGTTAACACTGCATGTTTAAGCAGTCAACTTCGTCTATCAGCGCCAAAAGACTGTTTTCACTTAACATAACACCGTAAAACAAATGCACGATTATTATGGAGGCTGGTGTGAACACTTTAAAAGATCCTGCTGATTCCAGATAAAACCCTCATTAAATTACATCTTCAGAGATTGTTGCAATAATTTCCCTTTCTTCGTTTTTAAACAATTAGCCTTTTCAATCCAACCATATGAATGTACGGTACGTTAGCCTGCGTGAGCTAATGTACAGTTTCATATCTTTAAGTTACTATGTAGCCGCTACTTGCTGAGTTAGCCACGCAGCTTGTGATCCAGAGAGATCGAGGAGTGTTATAATGAGACAATGCAGGACGCAATCATGGATCATGTTATTTGCTACTTAGACAAATAACACTACAGCCAATTTTGGAGACAGAATATTGATGTGTATCAAATGACTCTTTCACGGAGGATTGGATACTACGCTGTCATTAAATTCCATCTAAAGAAAAATTACAAGTAGGCTTAAAGGGGGCTTTTATCCTGTATAAATCATATCAGTAACAATGTTAATCATTAAAAAAAAAAAAAAAAGAAAGAAAAAAAGTTATTTTGCCATCCTATGCTCCAAATGCTAACTCCCCGAAAGCCTATAGGCCGACACAGTAATGCCCCATAAGCTCTCCTTTAGTCCAAAACTTGTTGTACTCACTAATACTTGAGGTAAAACCACTTCTAATGATGCCACCTAGCAACACGTTGAGGAGAGACTGGGAAGAACCACTGCAGGAGACACACACACACACACACACACACACACACACACACACTTTCAGGTTTAAAGGAGAGCTAACTCCTCATTATGCAGACCTCTCAAATTGTTCTCTCACACTGATGCCCACTCTCCTCCTACTATGTGAATACAAACAGATATGTGGAAAAATATGTCATTGAGGTATCCCGTAGCAGCCAGCCCACGCCAAGTCACACAGAAGTACTACAGAAAAAAGGCTTATTAATTGATCAACTGTGATATGGTGTCCCTGTCCAAGGTGTTTGTAGCACAGATTGAATTGTAACAGACTGAGTGTGGAAGCACAAGCAGGCATGTACATGAAGAGTGAGGAGGGGAGATGGAGGAGAGGAGAACAGGGAAAATGGCGAGGACAACAAAGAGCAGGGGGACATGAGCAGTAAGAGGCTGGAAGGGTGGAGAGGAGATTAATTGGGAGCAGGAGGGTGAGGGTTTGCTTTTTTTTTTTTTTTTTTTTCCTGACCCCATCCCTCCTCAGGCTTGTCTGGAGGTAACAATGCATGACGCCGCAGAGGGTTGTTAGTGCTCATGCTGCCGCTGCTGCCGCCGCCGCTGCTGCTGCTGCTGGTTATTGGCAGGCTTGAGTCAATGCAAAGTCATGCAAAACAGTAGACAGGCAGGTAGTTCATGCATCGTGTGCCTCAGCCTGGCCAAAGACAGGACATTGTTTCACTGGTTCATTGGTGTGCCAGTCATGCAGTGACATTGCTGTTGAGGGAGGAGAGAGAGAGAGAGAGAGATAATGGTGAGACGGCAGGGCCTGTTTGCCTGGAGTTCTGAACACATAGACAGCAAGTGAACTGGGTTAATTTGAAAGGCTTCTAACAGTCCATCATGTTATCAAGAGGTCGGTCATGATGTGCCTTAAAAACAAGTATGACTTAAACAGAATGGAAGAAAAATGGGTTAGACAGAGGATAGGAACCCCTGCAACGAGCATTCACGATTCCTATTTAAAGTGACACGGGCACTCCTGTGTAGTGGCTTCTTAAAACACCTTTAAAGATGCACTATGTAGATTTTGGGAAAGAAATTTTAATCAGAAGAGTAAACTCTTCGTAGGCTGATTTGTTTCCTGCTGTTTTACTTAGTTTGGACACATTTGCCGGACCCTGCCACCTTCCTAGCTCACAACAGTCAGGGGACCTTGTTTTCCTCCGAGAAGAGCTTGTGTATTCATGGAAAAATAATAAATATCTCTGAGTTTGTATCATTACCTCATTAATATTGTAAATATTCAAAGTTTTGAATTTCTTCTCCAAAACTACACAGCAGCCCTTTAAAAACACACTGAAAAACATTTTTACTGTAAGAAAATGGGAAGTAGATCCATTTCAATGAGCTACACTGAATAAAAGTGGATTTACAATCCTACACCCAGACCCAGCTACATTACTCAGCAACTATCTCATGATCAGACATTCCCTCATCGCTTTTCTGTCTGTGTAGTGTGAGGAGAGAAGCCTGCAGTATTGCAACGATAACATCGACCAAATAATGTGGTAAAAACATTTAAATGTAATACTATGGCACGTACTCTGTTGTCTTAGACAACCTGGTGAATGCTGGTAAAAGCTAAAACCATGTGAGCTGAAGTCTTTCCCTGTTTGTTCGACAGTGGCTCTTTAAGAAAGATAACTAAAAGCAGTCTATATTTGTTTGTTGATCACATTGATGTTTGCCACAGTCTAGTTTGAAACGGCAACTTCTGAAACAGCTGCAACAGCTGAAGCCTTTCTTTTCTCGGGGGAACTTATTTTTTGCACACAGTTATTGCTGTTGATTCCCAAATCATGTCGTCCTATCAGAGATCATTCAGACAATTTAGCAAGCAAATGGAACATTTACATGGTGACTTTATAGCTTCCTACATCTCAGTGTCATTTTTGCTCATTGTTGATCTAAATTCACTGATTTCAAATTAATAAATGGGCAGAAGAGCAACTTTTCACCATGTATAACACTGACAAATGTAAGTGAAACCAGCGGGTGCCTGCTGAAAGCTACATCATAAGAACATCTGGCAACTCCAGTCAAAAAACAGGACGAACCTCAAACGCTATAACAGGTAGAGATGTGCATAAATACTGCATGAACAGGCAGAGCAGTTCTTCTAGACAAAATGACAGTAACGTAAGAGGAGGATGCCATTCTTCTCTGCCTTGGCTTCAGGGTTGCCTGCGACAGAGCGCAGGTTGAGGAATTCAGTGGTTGAGAGGGAGGAAGAGAGGGTGTTTGGAGTGATTAGACAGGCCCTATCAAATATGCTGGGGTGTGAAAAAGTCTGGCATCACAGGAAGTCAGGGTAAAATATGCTTAGTCAGGACAAACAACAAAAACAAAAAAAGTGGTGTACGATTTGGGCAGCCTTGTCTGGCATCTCTACCTCATGGATCTGATCAAGAAGGGAAAAAACAAAGAAAATCAATAGGCAGAATGCAGGGAAACAAGAACGTCCATTAGAAATGAATGGAAATAGAGCGCCTCAAAAAGGCACATCTACTGCATGTAAGTTCAGGGGGGGGGTTTGTAAGGTAGTTTGTCGCAATATCTTTCAGCCCTGCTTCCATCTACCTTGCGGTAGCTGGCTGGACGTGGCCTGGGAAGGAGCGGCGTGTGCTGGTGGCTTGTCTCTGCCGGGCCAGGAATGACTGACCAGAGCCGGTGTTGGCAAGTCTGTCTTCAGCCGCCTTCTTCTGCAGAGACATACCCTGGGAAAAGACACAAAGGTTAGCCCTATTATTGTTCTTAATAGTCACCATCAGTTTTACAACTAAGTAAGATGAAGACTCAGAGCTATATGAGCTTATACAGGAGCACTATGCTGCTCTAACACACATAGTTAAAGAGCAGGCAGAGAATTAGCTATCATAACTCCACTAATCTTGATGCACGAGAGAGCAAATTAAGTCAAACACATTGTTAGTGCCAATTTATCATCTAATGAAAATTATTATTACCTGCTATTGATCAAACGTTTAATAGAGCAAACACTATTTAAGCTTATAGAAAAGCATATGCTGCCCTCTAGTGGTTAAAACACATTCATGCATGATCTGCAAGTGATTGGGATTCACAATATTGGGTCTGTGCTAGAAAGGGATAAAAAGTTTAAAGTTTACACATCAAAGCAATTGGTGTTGCATTAAAAAAAAAAAAAAACACGAAACAAAGAGCTGACATATTTAGCTTGTCCATTAAAGTTAAAAAACGCCCATCTCTGTAGTCTAGAGTCTAAATGCTTTTATTGGCACTTCATCGTCATGGTCAACTCTGAGGCGTTTCGTCATAGCTTGTCAGGGAGTCAAACTCTGATGAAGACTTTATTCGTCTGAATTTGTTTTGAAGGACTTACTTAATTTTAACAAGAGTGCCTTGCAGTTTTCTTAAAATGTGTATGTCTACATGTATCCCTATCCAAGGAACACTGCTAAAAAACTCAACCTGAGTTCAGGAAGTGCTCCTATCCTTGCCTTTTCTCAACAAAAAAATATCTTTTTTGTTTTACCAGCAGTCCAAAAGCAGAAAATATGCAGTTCACTATACTTATTAAGACAAGTGTAACTGTACTCTACTTCATCTAAAATCTCAGCTGCACATTAACTGGTGTGCCATGTTGATTGTGGCACATGCCAAAGTGGTGACAAGGCTGTGCAGGTCCTTCTTACCATATTGTACCAGGCTGAAACAATCAGTTTCTCCTCGTAGTCTCTCTGGCCTTTTGTTTTGTCCATCTCTTTCTGTATATTGGGAAAGTCAAACAAAAAATAAGCAATTCAGGTCGTTTTAAAGATTATCCTATTGAGCTACAAGCTGTGAGTCCACTGGATTCCTTGCTAGAACATGTGAACACTCGATTACCTCCAGCGAGTGTAACATCCTCTCTTTCTCCTGCAGCTGGTTCTTCAGGGCCTGGACCTCCGGACCTGAGCCCTGGTTCTGCTTGGGGTCCAGGGTCCGGATAACCTGGGGATGATACATCCAATCACATTATGCACACAGTCCTGTTGACTCAAACTTACAGCAAACAGCATAGTTAGTGTACACTCTGCAAAAGGTAGTTCACCTGTTGTTGGTAATAAATCTGTACTCACGCTCTTGGCCTTTTCCAGATATTTCTTGTATCTCTCCTCCATCTGTTTCATGTCTTCATCTTTCTTCTTCAATGCCTCTTCCAGCTCGTCCACTCGTTGAGCTGAGAGGGAGCAACATGAAAGTTTGTTTTCGTCAAAAATGATAAGAACAGATGGCTAGAGAGGATGGAGGTCAACAGGCTGCAGCTGCACTTCACACATTCTGAATGGGCTTAAACTCACAGCTGGCGTTGTATTTAGGCTCCAGCTCGTCGATGAAGGAGTTTTTCTTCAGTAACTCGTTGTTCAGCTCTCGTAGTTTCTCCCTGATGAAGAGTACAAAGCACCAACATCACAAATGGTTTTTTTTTGGGTCCTAGTTTTGTCTCGTGTCTAGTTTTATGTTATCATGACCCAGAAAAACATATTTCTGGGTTTCTAAGATGATTACTTACATGTGCTCCTCATATTTCTTCTTCAGAATAGAAGACTGAAAAAAAGAGCACATGGAAAGGATGTTTTATAACATAACTTTACAACATTATAATTACAACAAAAACCACATACTTCAAAATCGTCAAAGTAGAAACACTCAAAGAGGCACTCTGTTGGATAAATGCAGGACTTGTCTTTCCCTTCTCAACCAACAGAGGGAAGTGTAAGGCTCTGGAATGACTGTAAGGCAACAAATAGAAAATTAATTTAGGCCTCTAACAAAACTTTGTGTGGGTAATATCATTATCTTCTAGGTTGGTTGCCATATTTTACATTTTTGAGCCTGTAATGTATAGGCAGTACCACCCCATGTGGTGTCTAAGGTGGTGTGCAGCAAAATCATCTAAGGAGCATTTCTCGACTACAAATCAGATGGCATCAAAGAGCCAGGACAGTTGGGTTTCATCAGGTAGGAAAGATCTCCATGGAGAGGATGAGGTTGGCTAGAGGCTAATTAAAGCCTCTCTACCTCTAGCAGGAAAATTCGGAATCCGAAAGGAAAAACAAACTACCTCTTACTCGTGTGTAGCAACTCAGTGTTTTCACAGCCTCAATACCAGGTTAAAACCCAATAACTATTGAGGTGATTCTGGCCAATAAGTCATTTCAATTAGCAAAGAAACTGTTTTGCTTTTTGATAGTCTTAATTTATGTTTTTGTGTGCATCGTGTTCATGCACCATTATTAAAACGTGTAAATTCATTACATTCTGAGTTGTTACACATTGGATTTGGAATGTCAAAAAACTAAGCAAACACCTCTACAGTCATGAATCACAACATTATACTTACTATAGTCTGACAGTGGGAGCATTATTTGAAAAGAAAATGCACAAGTATTTTACTGATTGGCAAGAAACACAGATCTGCCACGTGGGGACGGTTTCGATCCGTCAAAGTGTCTTTCCGAGGTTTGAACCTGATGTTTGACACACCAGCTCTATGACCTCATGACTCAAACTGCGCTGATATTTCTGCCCAGATTAAATGTCTTCAGCAGTTCCTGCATAATTGTTTTTGGAGACTGCTACTGTGTCTATTAAACACCGTAAATAAGATTACGTTCGGTTCATCCTGAAGTGAAAAAGACAGATGGTTAAAGCCAGACATGTAATGTTGGTGATGGGATGCAATATCTACCCAGGCTGTCATGAACAGAACCAGAGTAGCATTATAAATCATGATTAATCATTTGATAAAGACATATATAAGCTCATGAAATTTGGTGCTAAACATGCATACAAGCTCTCTCGTACACATTCTTAGGAGACGCTCAAAACCTCTTTCCTAAAGGAACAGGGAAGACAGAGATAAAACATTTGCTCAAGTACAAAGTGAATGCTGGTCATATCAACTTAAATGGGATGCTATAAGGACTATGAGCATAGAAATTACGAAAAAGCTAACGCACACGCACCCACACATTATAGGCTATACATTCATTACTTACATCATCTGCCTTGGAGTCCTGTTCTTGAAGAGACTTCTGAAGCTCTTCCACCTGACTCTGTTCCTCCATCAGGCGTTGGTTGATTAGCCTAGATCAAACGCACAGAAAGACCAGTTTGACGAGATCAGAGCAATGAGACCACACAAACTGCAAACCACACAGAAGTGGATAAAATATCAGAGAGGAAGGCTTCCAGCTAAACGTCATTGACTGAAATTTCAGGATAAACCAAGAAGATCTTAGTGGGGAAATGAAAGGAGACTGACCAACGTTTCAATAAAGGGAAACACTTCCCTTGTTTTAAAACTGCATGAACAGACCAAAAGATTCTAGGAAGTAGAATATTCACTTTGCTCTCATTCTCATTAAACTTCAATGAGGTATTGAACACAAGTGAGAGAAATGGAGACGTGTCTTCCAAATGTTATTTGCTGCTAATGTTTCTAAGCTGCACGGTTCTGTGCTGTTCACTGACCTGTTCTCCGTCTCCAGTTCATTCTTTCTTCTGTTGGCGTCCTCCAGTAGACTCTGCAGCAGCGCGATCTTCTCATTGTCTGATCCCTCCTGGGCCAGCTTCAACATCTTGTTCTCGTGCTGAAGACGGATCAAGTGTTCTCTGTGAAAACACACACACAGGACACAAGCAAGTGTTACTTCATAATAACGAGTAACTGATCACATGCAGCTGGGAAAAAAAAAACACTACTGCAATTGTTTTTCACCTGTATCCACTGACCGCATACATTATTCACCTAATTATTTGATTAATTAACGTATCGTCCTGGATAAAAATGAAATAAAACACCAGTGTAAAACAATGTATCTGTCCCAGGATCCGCTCTACATGCTCTGTAAGGACTGCATGATTTATGTTATAATTAGAGTGGTTGCACGTTTAATACACACAGTATAGGCAAGGTAGAGAACATATCACTTTCACTGAACTATGTGGTTCTCTTCTCTACTTCTGTACTCTGTTACCACCCACTTTCAGTTTCCCAATTATACATTTTCTCTGGATCATAAAATAAGAACACTGTGCAGAGTACTGAGGAGAAAAATGTAAAAAAAAAAATGTAGGTGGAAAGATAAAGGCAGAGAGCTGTACAGTGGGACAGGACGTATCTGATACTTCAACTACAGAACAGATAAGCTTGGATCTGCTGTTTGATAGTGTTGAGCACAGTCTCTCTCTGTTTGTTTTTTCAGGGTGTGGCTGCTGACTCCTCTCCAACTAAGGAACTCACTCACAATGTTCCCAGACAAACTCTCAACTGCTTGCCGGCAGACATTAGGCCAGAGAGGGCAACGGAAGGCCTGAGAAGAGGTTCTAATACAGCCTACTCGATAAAATACCACACCAACATGACCAGATTTCTTCCAATGGAGTTCTGATTCCTACTCCGCTGCAGGCTGAGAGAGAAAAAAAAACTACATTTCCAGCTGGTGTTCTGGCTGCTTTATAGTTTAGAGAAAAGCGACAGGCACAAATTAATCCCAGATGTAGCTTCTAAAGCAACAGGTTGAATTTAGCAAAAAGAATCTGAGGTTTCCACACTCACTGCTGGAAGATAAAGAGACGGCCAACAGACATAAATCAATGAGAATTAATCCCCAAGACACCCAGTTAGCATTCTGTATTTCACACACGGCTCTTCTTCATAGAAGTCTCACAGGAAAATTCGCTATTACACCATCTTACTTCCATTTTTGAAAGCTTGTAGGATATGACATCACCTCAGGGCATAGCTGCTTTCTCATTACTCTACCTCTAGAGGGTAAAGGATAGTCTGGAGTGGGTTAAACCGTGTGTTTTCTTTCCCAATGAGTAGCTTTTAGAGGATTAGGATCTTAAGGTAAATCCACATTTTTCCTGGTCCACAAGGCACACTATGCTGGCAGCAGAAAACCCAGCCCTCTTAAAAAGCTGCGGTCTGGCTGATGTAACTCACACACAACTATTACATAACTCGCTACAGAGACAGCTCTATTTAGGCCAAACTCATCTCCCTTTAAACTGCAGACTGACCAAGAGGAACCAGCTAGAAAACACCATCTGGCTACAAAGTGCACAGCAGCCAACACAGACACACCAAATGAGCAAAGGCTCAAAATGTCTGTGCCTGTCAGTGTCAAGCATCTGTCAAACTCTATTCTTCTTCTTGACTGATGTGTGTTAGGCATGCAAGCTGCAACCTGGTCTATTGAGGTAACCATAAAAATGAAATACTGTGCTACTGACAAGCGAACCGCAGCCTCCCATAACCAACCAGCTGAATATAAATTAGACAATCTGATTTGAGTCCATCAGGTCTATTTCACTACCTTTCGTCTGAAGATCATCAAAGAGAAACAAAGCGTGCAGTTCTAAAGTCATACCTAATCTCCGGGGTGGTGATCTCAGCAGCCAGTGAATCAGAGCCGTCATTGCTGGTCAACGGGAGCAAACCTGAAACAAGACAGTACCGTATCCACAGGGTAAACCCAACAATCCAGGCTTGACTGAATAACACTGTGGCTCAAAAAAAAGCCATGTTGAGCTACTCATATTTTGACAATTTTACCTGATGTAAGCTGTCCCTCCTGGGCTTGGACACAATGTAGCTCCTCAATAGTCTCCTTCAGAGAGTCTCTCTCTGTCCGCATACGCTACAGAGGAAGAGAAAAGGTGTGACTGACTTTGAATAACATGGCTGTAGGAGTTCCTTGCAGCTTACTTTCTTCTTACTTGTTGTAAAAAATGCTAAATTAAAGTAATTTACTGCATCTGATTTGATCTACAATAGAACTGAGAACATGTACTGAATGTGGGGATATTTATCTTTTTGTATAGTTAAAGAGGAAACTATTAGAGTATATCAGTACTTATATCAATAAAAGTAAACTGTACATACATCTTTTTCTTTTTGTAGGGAGTCCACTTTCTCTTTGACGCGCTTGTACTCAAACTCCATCTTGTCGGCCTTTTTAGACTCTTCTGACAGTCTGTTCTGAAGTTCAACCACCTGTTCAGACAAAGTTGATGAAAAATATAAATACACAGTACATCCACGTAGTCTTGCATGTGCATAGCTGCAAACAAGGATTAAGTCGGAAGTCAGAAAACAGTGATAAACATTTGATCAGTGTTTCCCAAAGCAAAATATGACTTCCTTTAATATCTGGTTTTGTCTACAACCTTAAGATATTTAGTTTACTGTCACAGAGGAGCAGATAAACCAGAACATCTCCATAGAATGTTGAATCAATTTCTTAAAAATGTCTAAAACTAACTGATTATCAAAATAGTCAATTGATTTAATAGTTCACAACTAATCGATTATAATGATTTGTTGCAGCTCTATGTGAACATCATCACAGCTGTTGGTTGGGTACCTGTCTCTTGTATGTCTCCAGTTGGGCCTTGGAAGCATTCGCCTTTCGTAGCTCTTCTTCCAAGCCGACGTTGGCCTGCACCAACACTGTGTTCTTCTCCTCCATGAGCTTATTCTGGAGTACAATGACAGAAATGTATGCTTCATTTGTGCCCTCTAACTTAGATATAAAACAGCTGTGATAAGCAAGAGATATCAATAGGAAAGTATGTGTTGTTTCTTACAAACCAGTGGATACTGTATACTGTAAGAAAAAGTGAGTCAAAGTCCTCACAATAACATATTAAGCTGTTGCTGTTGTCTGTGTGTGACTGTGTACCTGTCTCCTGAGGAGTCCCATGTCCTCCAGTTTCTTCTTGTAGTGTTCCACTGTGCCCTCCAGCTTCGACACTTTGTCTGAAGAATGCCTGGCAGGGAAACAAAAGATTTATTTTGTGATGTTGCAACCAGGAAAGAAACAGAGAGGGAAAGCTTTACAATGCTCTGGTGGTTATCACAGGATAGTGGTTCAGTTTTTTTGTCTTTTGTCATCTTTAACATGTCCAAACATTGAAACATATGATTCCCTGATGCTTGATTTTTTCAAACATGATTTGAATCTCTTTTCTTGTTCACTGTTTAGTTTGCTTTGCTCAGCTAATCACGTCATCAGTCCCCATTTTACCTTAGGACGTCCATCTCATCTTTGAGAGACTGGGCTTCATCTGCAAGTGACGTGAGCTCTTCATTCTGCGACTTCACATCCAAGAGTTCTTTTTCAAGCTCTTCACAACGGATCCGGTAGTCATCTTTTGATGCTTCCAACCTAAGGAAGAATTGGCAACATTCATCATCTTTGACATCAGCATCAGTCAATTCAATTTTAGCTATTTACATGGCAATATCCCCCTCCTTTTAGCAGCACTGTACCTGAAGGTTTCCTCCTGTAGTTGCTCCAGTTGTGTCTGCAGCTGGAGGTGTCTGCGTCCCGCAGGGCTGTTTATATCCTCTATGGAGTCAGATTGGTTGAGTCGCTCCATCAGGACCTGGTTTTCTGCTAGCAAACTGCTCTTCTCCTCTTGCAGCGCTGCCACCTGTGGGAGGGAAGATGACGAAAAAGGGGGGCAAAGAATGGAAATGCAAAAAGAAAAAGGAGCAGAGAGGAATGGTTGCGCAGTGAGATGTGTGGAATAGGGTGAAGAGGGAGGAGATGGAGATTTGTATGACAAAGAAATGTTATAAACAAGAGGGGAAAATAGGGTGACATGGAAGAAAGAAGGATAAAAGAGAGCGGGTGTGGAGAGAGATGTAAAGGAAGCCGAGATAGAAAGAAGAGAGGTAGAGAAGGGGAACAAGTTAGAAGAAATTGCACTGAAAACCTTAAAATTTTAACTCTCAAGCTACAAAAATGCATTTAATCTGTTAAGTTATTCACAATCACTGCAGTATCGATTTTGGTTATAAAGCAGGCACACCAAACACACGTCAACAAGGCAAACCAACAAACTCCAACAGGGCTACATATGGTTTGATGTTGCCTTCTCGGTGTGATAGACAGGGTATCAAACTGCACGCGAAGCAAAGCATAAGCTGCTTTTTATTGAGCTATGATGATAATTATTAAGTAACTACAACAAATATAAGAATTGGCCATAGTATCTTTATTAATAGAAAATACAAGGTAAATAAGCCCTTATCATTAGCCAGGCGTCATGAAAGATGACAATTTCTCAACGCTGATTGTTTATGAGTTTGCCAGGATCAAGTCAAAAACCCTTCATACTTATTGACTTAAAAGAAAAAGGCTCAGGCCTTTTCTGAGTTTTTCGGAGTAATATCTTTACATGAGCTGACACTGGCAAACTTGGCATCCATATAAACATAAAGCTTGAGACTAACATTTTGTTGTGCCAGAGACATTAGAAAATGTGTTTGGGAAGAACAGAGATTTTCCTCCTCCAGGATGAAAAAGAATTCTTGTATGAAGCCATTATGAATGTATGTATAACTATCGATTAGCAAATGAAAAACTGAACTAAGCATCAAGTACATAGCAAATTAAATCTGAAAGGACGCTGTCCTTGTTGAGGGGAGAGGAATATTTTCTTCCTCTCTCACTACATCATGAACAACAAATCTGTGTTGAAATCGACAGCAGAAGAGCAAATTAGCTGTTAGCCGTTAGCAGCCAGTGGTTTTGCAGTGTGTTTGGATAACAAGCTGACAAGGATAAACACACAGCAGGGCTGACAGTTTCTGTTCAGAGAAACATGAAATGTTAAACAGTGAATCGCAGTTTAATGTGAAAACACAACAGGTTTACGGTCAGTAAATGTACTGAAGCACTTTAGCTGAGTTCAGTCTGGAGGTTAAAGTACGGTATGTTGAGAGCTCATACTTAAAACCAACAACTTTACAAGATATTATAAATAAACAAGATGCTGATTTGGGTTTAAATATTCTGTCTGCTTCTCTGTACAGACTTGTGTTGAGTTCAGTGTTAAGGGAATTTCACATCTTTGCCTCACTTGTATTTTACTTTGATAAGCCCGAGGCAATACAATGCAATACACAACTATTGTTAACACCTTTAGATTGTTTTTTGCATCATTTATTTTATGTTTTTGGAAGCCATTACAGTGCTACATAATGAATGTGACTATTTAAATATTTTAGAACTCTCATGTGTTAAACGTAGAGTATGCCATTTAAATGTCAGTAGCACTGTTATGTTGGAGCATTCTGGGAAAACTTGCACCAGTGTGTACATTTTCTCACTGCAACAAGCCTGTACTGCATAAAATAATTGACCAGGAGAGCCCAGAAGAAGGGTAATTAGAGAAACTGTTGCTGTTTTGCTTTCAAAATCAGAAGACTGTTTCCTAAAAACATACTTAATAGCTGCAATGGTGCTGCTGAATGCTCCAGTTTTCTTAGTATCAAGGTCCTTTATGTGCTTTTATATCCAAAAGGAAAAAAACTCAAAAACTATTTCAATCATATATAAATAATTAAGAGCATGTGTAAATATATCTTCAACATAACTATCCTGGGCCCAAAAGCCAAGTTATTAACCCCTCTGTCTACTGTTGCTGTGAGAAAGCACACCAGGTTTAAAAGGCAGAGGGTTTTTAGTGAAGGGGTGACCACTGACGCCCACACAAAACTGCTGCTGTGCCCCAAGGGGCCACGTGTATACGTGTGCACAAACAGTTGTGCACAAACGTGTACACACGCATGCACACATAGTCAGGATAGGGGGACTCTGGATTCCGAGGGGGGATGCTGGAGCAAGCAGACTGAGAAAAAAAAATCCAGGACTTTCAGACACACCACAAACCATGGATGGAAAAAAAGGACAGAAAGAAAAGAAAGTTTGGATTTACCCTCTCTTCTAGCTCATTTAACTCTAACCTCAGTCTATCACGCTCCTCTTGGACATGGAGGGCCTTTAAAGCAAGGCACACAGTGTTGAAAAAGTCAGGAAATAAGAGGACACAGAAGAGAAGAGCAGGTCACACCTTAAAACTGCAGCTCAGTTTTTGAGCAATAACTGTGACATTAGCATTTATGTTAATGTTTAAGTGAATACGTGCATTATCAACAACTTCTGTAAAGATGGGTAAAGCATGTGTTGTTCTCCTTTTTGCAACAGTTTATTGCTGTGAAGTGAAACTGAATGTATCGATGTGAAAAGCAAATAAGTCTATGAGTAGCATCTGGTTTGATATCACGTAACTACTGTAATTGTACAATACAAAGGGAGCTGTTTTAAAGTGTAACCAAAAAATAGCTGTAAAAGTATGAAGAGTGACACAAATCAGTTGGATAGTAAAGGAGTTCCAGAATGTGGAGGAAAAAGTAAGAATACAGCCTTTTATCGGGTGGAATGTGGGAATACTGCATATTCCTACCATGTGATTCTTCTTATACTTTGAATATATTCAAGCTAATTGACTATTAACTACATTAATGCAAACTATACAGTTACTATAATAAAGTACTTATTTATCTAGAATATTTGTAAGTCTTTCAAATATGAACCACTGAATTCTATTCTGATTTTTCTGACTGATTTTCTACCTTTCTAATTGCTTTATCGTAACACAATTATCTCTGCTCACAACTGACTAATAATGCCTGACAATCAACAGAGCAGCTTTTACCAGCCACAAATAATAACATTTTCCAATTCAATGTCAATTATTGTCATACCCACCCACTACAAGATGAGTCACTGTAATAATTAGCCTCACGACACAATCTGCATCTCCCTACGTTTCCAGTTACATGTTTTTTACTATCTTACTATGGAGAAAATGCCAAACAAAGTTTTGCTCTATCTCCACAACCTCACCAGACCCATCCGCCTTAAACCAACCTGCATGTCGAGCTCACGACACCTCTGGGAGATCTCTTCCTTTGTGGCCAAGGCGTCATTCAGCTCCTCTACCGTCTTCTTATACTGTGAACACATGCAAACAACAAATAAAAACCCTGCAGATTTCATTTCATTTCCACATGAATTCCAGTGTACTTGGATGAGACTAAAGAAACACTCATTTACATCTCAAGCATATGCTGTATAAAGGCATATACAAAAACAGCAAAAAATAGAGTAAGATATTTTAAAGGCAGTTGGTACACAGTATTTGTGGCACAGTTTCATAGCAGTTTGGCTGATTCTAGCTGTTCCACGAATCCAGCTGTTTTACAGGTCTGTGGCCAGGAAGGGTGAGGGGGAGTTCTGTGGCATGCTTTATAGTGACTGCTTCCAGTGAAATGACATTGGTGTTGAAATTTTTTAAAGAAAGTACAAATATTGGAGGGTGAGTTTGCCATAGGAATGTTCAGTCTTGTGCCTTAAAATTCAAGTTACATTTAAACTTAAACATTTCTTGATAGTATGAAAAGCATGGAAAGGCTTTAATTTCACACAGTAACACTGTACAAGTTAGCTATCAGTAAAATCCACAGAGCATACGGTGTTCCTTCTTGAATTTGATTCAGTTGACAGCACAGAAACGTATTAATAGGCACCACAGTGAGCATCTATAAAGCCTCCGTACCTGTCTGTCAAGATCCACGTATGAGTCATTTCCTCCTGTCACTGGCGTCTCTTTACTCATCAGCTACAGAAACAGACATGGAAAAGGTTAATGGCGGGAAGAAGTTAAGTTGCACCTTGGTTTGTGTCAATACTGCCCCTCTGGGATCCCACAGGATTACTGGTGATCCTCCCCACAACCCTGATTCTGTTAAAAATCTCTGCAATTAATCTGAGTCTAAACAGCATGATCATTCACCTCTTGGATGGCCGTCATGACAACATGCTGCACCGACTCCTCCATCATCATTATGGTCTGGATGTATTCTAAAGAACACACAGAGAGAAAGGCAACATTATGGGCTACAATCAAGCGTCTCACACACACACACACACACACACACACACACACACACACACACACACACACACACACACACAACCACACACACACACACACACAAACACACACACAGTATGGGATAAGCACCTTGTTTCTGTTCACAGTTGACAGCACAGCCCAGTATAAGTTGCAGCATCCTCCCGAGTTCCGCCGCGTCAGAGTGCTCTCCGATGAGGTTAACGTCTGGTAATGTGAAGTCATTGATGTGCTGACCGAGGATCTAGACGGGGACAAAAGGTCTCCGAAATTCATCAAATTATTAAATTCTGTGAAAATTGGATCATGGTGGTCTGTGATGCGCTAAAGGAATTAAGTCACAAGTTTTCTGTACCACCAACACAACAACTACTTATGTAATGTGGAGCCTCAATGCTAAATGAATACAGTTGATTCTACTTACCTCCTGGTTATAGTCCAGGATGCCTTTAAGAATTTTCTTTAGATTGCTGATCTGAAACCAAAAAAATATATATTTAAAAATAAGTGCTACAGGTTACAAAAGGGTTAAGATGCTGATTACTTATTAAAACTTAGCCAACATCAAATACATCTATACTTTAAACTGTAATGGAGCTGGATCACCTTCGACATTATGAACATGAATAAAAAAGGCACATTTACATACATTTACAAACTAGCCTAGCAGAACCTGAACCATGAATGCCTGCTTATGTAAAGAAAAAAATATGATTCTTACCTTTAACCTCCAGTTGTCCCCAACCTCTGGCTTGATTCTACTAATCCAAGCATCATTGAAATACACTATATCTCTGAAAATTCAAACGGAAAAGAGAATGGGGATTAAAAAGTGTCTGAAATGTGTTTTTGTGGATACACAAGGCTCAAACAATTTGGACAGGTTTTGCTTACTTTTCTAATAAACAATCAAACAAATAATGAGTTTTCTAAAACAACAGCCTTAAGAATGTGAACGTACATTTTCTGTAGAGCTTGGGCCATGACGATACCGCTCGTCAAGTCTTCTACTGTCTTGCATGGAGCCTCCACGCCGAACGTCTGGATCTAAACGACAAACAGAGACACAGATGTTTAGCACTGGGTGTAGGACAAAACTATGTAATTACACTGAGTTGCCAGTTTATTTATTGCACCAGTATTTTCAACAAACATCATATAACAAGCTCCTACATCCTGGGTGAATCAGTCAGAGAAGGTAAACAACATTAAAACCAGTGGTTGGAATAGACTCTTTACTTTGTTACACTAATGTAATGCATTCTTGTTTTACACCACCATTTTATTCTTTTTGTATTTCAAGCTTATCATTTAATTATTCTGTTTAGATACAAGGCTTCAAAAGCCTTCTGTGGACTGTAATTCGATGGTATCTTTCTACAGCAGCTCCCTGAATGTCAGCGTAAACAACAGTCACGCTCACTGCTCCTGCAAACACTGTCTCAACTTTGCACGTCGTCAAGGCTCAGTTCCTCTTACATCACCGCTATCACATATTTCAGATCTTTTTCTCTTCCGACCTCTCTGGGCATGTCTTTATTCTATTTCTATCCTTCATATCCTTCTCTACCGCTTTTTCCCCCCACAGTGGAAGTCTGCTGCCCAGACAGAAGTGAACAGTTTTCGGTCTGCATGCCAACAGTCCACGTGCCAAAGGGAGAGGGGAGATTGAGAGCCGGAATGTTGGAATTCTGTCAGGAAGAAAATGACGAGGTTGAAATTTAGCCCGCATGGTTTTCGACGCTCTCAATTTTCTTTTCGCTCTTTCACAGATTTGCCAAGAGGCAACAAGTTTGGCGTTCAACAGATTGGACGAAAAGTTGGAAAGCTCGCCAAGCAACAAGGGACAAGGGTTGAATACTAGATGCAGCATTTACCCTGGATCCACATGAAGTAACTGCGTTAAAATGAGCTGATTAGAGAGCTTTAAGTCAGACAGCAGCTGGACTTTCATATATTTACATACACTGCGCAGCTTTTCATGGTTTCAAACATATAATCAAAATAATTTTACTGTGAAATTCCAGCTACAAGTGCCGGGTTGGCATAAATACCATTTCACTTAATGCTGTCTCAACCCACTGCTATGAAACTACTGGCTGCATTTACTTAAAATAAACATGATGCAAGACCCACACCATCTCCCACTACTGAGTAGCCAAAATCTGTTTTCAACCAGTTTAAATTGTTTAAAAGAAAATGTGAGTTTGCTGTGCTTGAATCGTTTCTTTTTTTTTTTATTCTTTAGAAGCAAGTCCTTTGATCTCTTACATGGAGCAGCATTTCAGTAAGTCGCAGAGATATATCTAGGAGGCCTGTGTTATTATTTATCAGCAGAGTCCGGGATCAGCAAACAGGGAGACATTCGACACTGTACACAGCAAAAGGACAAACCTTACATGACACGAGGGCAACATGACACTAAAAATAGCATCCAAACCATCACCAGATAAGAAACTAAGATGACCTAAATGTTTTTAAAATGTTTCTAAAAAGGCATTTAAACTGTGGTTTTACTTTATATTCACAGTCTGAGGTGAAGTGCAATAACTCCACTTTAATTTCAGCCTCAAACCTTGTGCCTTGTAAAATTACCTTCACAACACCAGTTAGGGTCAGTCCCGAAATGTTTCAAAGACTTTCCTTAAACTCATATGTATATCTTGTTTACTACCCATTCAACGACTGAAAGGCAGTTAAAATGTCCAAATTTGGAACTAATACCAATGTCTGCCCTAATGACCACTAACTTCCACTAAAAGCTTCCTCCATACTTGCTGAATGATGCATGTATGACAGATGACACTCGCCCACACCTGATCTCACAATGTCTTTCTCATCATTCCGATTCCCACTAACTTGCCTCCAGGGCCGAGCAGCCATAAGACTGTGCATCAGTCCAGCAGCGAGTAATTGAAGCCAGCCACTGGCCTGGAGCCAACACAAAGCCAAAAACAATGCCCCTGATTGCATAACACCAACTAGCAGTGGAGAGAAAAGTTTACCCGCTTCAATTACCAACCCAGAGTTCACATCATTATCCCACAGTTCTGCTGAACAGTGCTGCCAAATTTATACTATAGCACAATCGAGATGACACCCTTTCCTGTGATGGCAGAGTGGGTTACATGCTCACTTCCTGTGTTTAGATACTACTACCTCAGAGAAAATGGCGAACAAACAGAGATGGCACTATGTAACGACTGATATGTTTTATCTACATTTACAGATGATTAGTAATCAAGGAGACCAATAACCACACTTTTTTTTTCAAAACACGCCTGGTGCTTGAAGTCAGGTTAGAAAACAGACACTTGTTTTGTCCAGAGCTGAGTTAAAGTTTTAGATCTGTTGCCTTCACTCTACCAGATACCTGAGCAACTACAGTATACTGTTGCAATTTGCACTCTAACAGTAGTAGTATAGTATTTATCCCCTTCTTGGCATTCGGTAGCTATGTTGACATCCTACATTATTCTTTCCGAGCAGCAACAGGCTGTCATGGCTGCACAAGCCCCACATGCGTGTGAGGTCTGGAAAAACTCCAGTGTACATACGACAGGATTACAAAGCCTTCAAACAGAACGTATGCTCATGTGATGTCCTTTGAAAAGCCACCGAGCAGAGCCGTTGAGTTGCTTTATGCTGTGTAGGTATGTGTGCAGGCACCAGCCATCAGCCAGTAAAGCACGATTTTGCCCGATTTGTTCTGAATTACTGACATAGTACATAAATCGTGACTTTCAAGGTTATTTATTGTGATGCCTTCATGTGCTGATCAGGTGTCAGATATATAAAAGACACTTTCTGTATTTTATTAGTAAATCGACCGTGACAGTCTGTCGTCTGCTTGCCTATTTATAATGTGCTGGCTGAATCGAGCTGCCCATTGCAATGATTTGTTAAATACATCACGACTGAAATCAATGTCTTTCCGTGGAGAGAGTTCAGGCCTTGTTCTAAACCTCTAAGCTGTTGTTCCTGGGCTAAATGTCAATGGCTTTTCGCCCACAGAGTTAAAGCATTAATAATAGCTATCCAAACGGTTATTGATTTTGCTCGTGGCATCAGATCTCTCTAATGATAGCTCTGTGACACCGGGTCCAATTTACCTTGTTATGATTATATTCAAAATCATTAAACCTTGAAGCAGTGACTGCAGAGTATACAGAGGTCAACAAATACTTCCGCATCTATTGAGATAGTATTTTCTGTATGCTCTCTCATTAGTGCACAAAACAGCTTGAGCAGCTACCCTGTTGTGCTGCTCAGAGCTACTCAACATAAAAAAAAAAAAAAAATTTAAAATCCTCTAAAATTCAACAGCAATATCCGCCGAGGTTTAAATTTTGGGCCTTGGAAATCTAATATTAAGTTTTATGTCTACATTTCTACAGCAGTGTTTGCGTTTGACTTTGTTAGGACTTTTGTAAATCAGCCTTGTTTTTGCTTTAGTTTCATAATGTTTTTCAGCCGAGTGAGTTCGTGTTTCACTTCCACTGAAACTGCACAATACTGGATAAGTAGCTTATACATACTTTCTCAGAGTACTGCGTGTCCACCTCAGAGCACCTTGCACTATCAGTATATCTCTGCACAGTATCTTAGGTCCTGTTAGTCTATCTATGTGTGTGACCTGCTATGTAATGATCATGTGAACTGAAGAATTTAAACAAGATTGACTGGTGCTCCACTGTCTTAGCAGATTACAGTCAGTCTGCTTTGATCACATCAACCATAGCAATTTGCTAAAAGGGCAAAGGCAGAGTTCAGTGGAGACTGGTTTACAATGGGAATTGTCAACTATAACTTGCACCTGCATTAAAGAGTGAGAATGTCAAACACTGTATTTAGAACTTAAAGAATGGACAATAGACGCCAGAAATGTTTCGCTGAGCATTGGATTTCCTGATACCCACAGTCATGTGAGTCACATGCACAATATCTGATGCAATGACAACATTTTCAAAGGGCACCAAAATGGAAAATAAACACAAGAAAATCTGTGAGGTAAACTGCAAAATCTGTAATCTACAAGAAGTCAGTTCATGTTTATCTAAAACCAAATGAGCGTGGACACACAAAGTTTCCCCTGATGTGCTGAGGTCAATAAAGGAAATCCACACCTACTCTTTTGTGGGAACAGTTTGTAAAGAGGGCAGTCGAGCTGTGGAAAAAGCTTGTGTCACACTAATAGGGCTGAAGAAATGGGCTGCAAAAAATAATCCCAACCTATTCAACTTATAATGAACATGATCAGTCTATAGATACGCTTTCCCCCTGTAAACTTTACCATCATGGGCAGCCAGATGTCCACATGAAGCTACATCATCATCATCTCTTTGGTTTGATTATAACTGTTTCCCCAAGAGGATGGATAGCAACACATGACAACCTTGTACAACTTTGACAGTAACACTGAATGTGCATGCCACAAAAACACGTGCTTCAAAAATAACTAAGGCACAATGCAGCCGATGCACTTAGTTGTCTTTGCAATGTTAAGCCCAGTGCAGCGTTTCCATGTAAAGCATGAGGGAGCCATACATGTCACACAGGATTCTTTTTAGTGGCGCTGCTCCATACTCTTTATGTATATATCCAGTCATTTTTAGGCATGCTTCATATGAGCTGCAGAGCACATCTGTAAAACAAAAAAGCTAAATAACAGATATTAATACATGTGTGTATTGATAAGTTAGATAATAACACAGCTCATGCAGCTGAGGCCACAGCAATGACTGTGCTCAGCTGAAATCAATAACCTTCTTCGACAGCAAAACAATACAGGCACAAAATTTATGTGAGCTTAAAAAAACGGAAGGATTGTAATCATTCTGCAGTGACTGATTACAATGTGATGAGATTTCATTTGATCATTTGCATCTCATTATCTTGTTAGGCAAACTGGTTTTGTGCAACAAGCAACCATCACCAGATAAATGCAGTTACACTCTGAGGGGCACAGCAGAAATTAGTTGCCATTTGGTTGTATTTTCGACAAGTACAATGGAATACTTCATCCTTTACATACTGTCTTTATTGTGAAAGGGAAAATAATGAACGCAGCATTCAAAAGTGAGAGTTTACCATGTATCATTTGAACAATAAATCCTATTATTTGGGGGAGCGCCACATCGAGTATATGGACGTAGCAACAGTGTTCGTCATAAGCAGCCGTTAGTAACACAACAGACACATTCACATTCAATTGGTAAGGCTTCGTATGAGTCTCTCATAATGTATTTATTGGCCGATATGATACAACATATATTAAATAACCCACTGCTAAGTATGAGATTCAGGTTTCTCAGTATTCTTTAAATTAAAGCCACGTGACTGTCCTATTGCACTGGCCTAAAGCAGAAACAGTCATCTACACAGTCTCACGTGTTTTGGAGACAATCAGTCAAACTCGGTGTGATGACTTCACAGTTAACAGGTGTGTGAGGAATGTTTGCCCGCCACATCATTACTAGGAACAAGACAAAAGGTCGTCTTTGGTTGTCTTGCACAAGCAAAGCTATGACAACAAAAGGCGGAGGCGACAGATGCAGAATGCAGATTGGCCACGACTGTGGTTGAATTTAATACATCTTGTACCAAATAATCTTTCCTTAGACAGACGCTCACTTCACTACGTAAAAATTGGATGTTTTTGTTCACATAGTTAAATCAGTTAATGATTATTTTTCATTTTCACATGAAACACACAAGTCAAGAAAGGCCGACTTCACCATTTCACAGACGGCAATCCACAAATTGATTTGAAACCAGATAACATGACACTTAAGGAAGCACATGACTACATGCTTTCTTGCACTCAGCTCTCCTGTCACCAACAGCACTTCCATGTTTTCACTACACACTACTGACATTTATGACTGAAGTTTGTTATGTGAACAGAAGCACCTATGCACAATTTCCATCACATGTCATCTCAGCCGGTGATATCACAGGTCTGTTCAAACATCTGATTACTGTTTTGTGATGCAAGCTGAGGAACACAAACGTGTATTCAGTTACTTTAATTGTTGCCTTTGTCCCGTCTGAATGTCTACATTACAATTCAGAGATTCATATCAGAAGTGTGACACATCTCGGTTACAGCTCGGTTTTCATGACCACATCAGCATTTTCTTCCTCAGCCATCAAATTGTCTCTGCTTTGGATGAGGCTACATGTAGTAGCTAAGCTAAAAATACTGGATATCATCCCAGCTCCTGCCACACATGTAAACATGGACCGATCGGTAGCATGTGATCTTACAACCCCTATTCAATGTGGTAGCTTAGATATGTGTTTCAGGCGCTCACTAGAATGATTCGGGGTGTCACTGACGTTATAAATATAAGCTCGGGAAGCTAGCTTAGTTGCCGTCTATGTGGCATGCATGATCGGGAGGAGGAATGGGGAAGGAAAGGCGGACATAGTGATACACCAGACAACAATGATAGGAATTCAGACTCAAAGCAGACGCATTGCTGTAACGGTATATCCTCTATCGAGAGGGGGAAAAAACCTTCGTTGAACCATAACAAGGCCAGCGTCTGCCGTTTGATCCCCCAACAACATACGGCAGGGCATTAGGAAAGTTGAGCTAGCTAAAATACACGACAGCAGGAGCTCGAATCAAAATTATAATCTAGACTGGGTGTAGTGTTTGCTGTCGGCTAGCAAGCAACACATCAGCAGCTAAAACAGCTGGCCTGCATACGTAACCAGCGTGAGCCCGTGTCATTTTTCTCTAGCCTGCTAACGTTACCTCCGCTAGCTGGCCAGCTCATCCAACTAGCATTAGCCTCGTATGCCAGCTAGCATCGCCGGCGCCGGAGAACTGTCTGTCAGTGGGAAAAAAACCCCCAAAAACTTCAAATTTGATTACTTACCCATGTCAACAGGCTTTCACAGAGTTCCATTCGATCCAATGACTCTGATGTACTCATCGTTACCTAACGTAGACCGACTTTGTGTGGTGAACAGAGCCTGAAGTTAACAGTCGGCTTCATGTACTCCCGAGGTCTCTAGCTCTCTGGGTGTCTCTCTCACAAACCGTCGGCCAATAGCCGGGTTCGTTGCCTAGCCACTCCGGCGTCTGCCAGATGAGCACTGGGTGGGCGGAGTCTGCAGTGCATACTGAAGGAAAACTCCCCACGAATACAGAAAAAGAAAAATCCTGCGGGACTTCAATCTCACGTTAAATGTTGGGAGTACGTTCTGAGGCTAGATAGGAGTAAAGCTGCCCTTTTAAGTGGTGTGTTCAGGGACACTCAAAGACATCTGTGGACTGAGCCGCTCAGGGGGGCCCTGAAGCAAACATGTCCCCTCTTGATCCATTATAAGACAGCCATCCTGAGCTGTCATCTCAGGGGCCATTACAGTTACCATTACCATTCTACTTTTATTGTGCCTGACTGGTACACACAGACAAACTATTTGTACTTTATCAAATAAACAACAAAAGCACCGCCAGGCAGACAACTCAAGACGTTCGGGGTCCAGCTGATCTCATTGCCTCGTGGGTAATCGCGCCTTGTTTGCTTGTCATGCGAGCAGAGGAAGAGAGGGGCAATTATCATGAGCAACATGGGCACAAATAGCATAAATAGCAATCTGTTACATATTTCAGATGTAGTAATTAAGGAAAGTGGCTCCCAGCCAGGGGGAGAAGTAAGTTATATCAGAGGTTTCAAGAGATGATTACCAGCACAGGAAGGCAGAAGGCATACTGCTAATTGCTCGATAATTATACCTCTTCAAGCCTCTTGACTACTATTTAATTAATTAATTAATGGTCATGGCCAAAAAAATGAACACATTCATTCAGTAACACCCTTGTTGACTTGCAGCCAAAATGGAAGCAGACTATTATGAGCGGGTGTCTCATCTACCCTCCTTGGAAAAGTGCACAGCTGACTAATTTTTACAAAATGGCGGGGGCGGGGGGAGTGCTCAGAGAGAAGTCTGTGTCATGCTTGGGACAGTTCTGTCTGGAGCATCACGGGAGCAGAGACAAACCGCCGAACTCAGTAAATGGCAAAAACACTCGGTCAATTCAGGGCGTGTTTCAGCGGACCAAGCTGGACTTGGAGAAAAGGTGAGGGAGAGCGTCCGTGACGTGGGGACTGCAGTGCCAATGTTGTGTGCGGGCTTGTGTGAGCAGACAGAAGTATAATCCCGGCATCATATTACACATTTACAAATTGGTGTTTTTAATGTGCATCTGGGTTTGACATGACATTTTGGGATTGCACCAAAGCCCGGACTCTTCCAGCAGCCACAGTGCTGTCCCCACCGGGGTAAGAGACTCTCACCTAACCAGTTCTCGGCTGTATGGGCAGGCGGAGGAATTTACAAAGCCGTTTGACTATGAAAAACAAAAAGGGTGGCGGTTGCTCAAACACCCCAGAGACAAACTGGAGGAGAACACTAATCGGCAAAGACAGCAAAAAAAGGTATGACGCAGCCTGGCATGTGTCACACCTTAAAACGAGACATTCCAAGGGGGAGCTGACAGTCTACTTTGCGGCGATGTGAAGCTGTCAGACAAACCGCATGAATCTTACACTCGACTGCTGATCCGCCACGAGTGTCAACCCCCTCCCCTCCACTCTTCAAGAACACCAAGGCCAATGCTAGCTCAATAAATAGAGCAGCGAGAAAGCAAATGGTCTAGATACAGTTTCGGTTGCCACCCTGAAGTGGCCATTTTCAGCCTGAGGGTCATGACCCCTTGTGGACTTGTACTCACTTTAGGGTTCCAAGAAAAGACTAATGGGAAAAGCAAAAAAAGAAAAAAGTTCTGATCCCACTCATTTAGGATACAAACTCTTGATGATTGTCTGTTACTATTTTTTTTTTTTTTGTCAGCCCACTGCCTGACGAACAAATATACGGATAACAGCCATGCTTGCAACCATTTTATTTTTTCTAATGCCGTTATCTCAAGATCACAAGTTAATTGTCTCATTATTGAGAAAACAAGCTGTTATCTCGAGCTAACAAGGTAATTAACCCGTTATCAAGAGAAAGCAAAAGGTTCCCTTTAATTACATGTTTTTAACAGAGATCAGGAGTGCCATAGCAGCATGCTCAGATAGTGTCTTCACAACTAAAGCAATTGATTTAACAAAAGAAAAGTCAGATCATAAGTGTTCAGACTTTTCATCAGTGCATCAGACTGTAATTAAGTCTCACTTTTTTATATGCATTCTGTATAATACCATTTGAAGAAGTTTTGTTTACCAGTTCCTCAAATCCAATGAGAATTCCTTCAATTGGACAGAGGCACATCTGCTAAAAGTTGACCATTGCATGTAAACCTTACAAAAATTAGCCATAAAACATATACCCTCAAAAGGAATTGGGTGGGAAAACGATACTTAGAATGAATGGGAAAACATCATATTGTTTACACTGAAACTCCCAAAGCCTCCCCACAGAGAGGTGAGCATGTCATGGTCCAGTCTTATGTATCCTATGAAGTTGTCCACTTGTGATAAATTATATTGTTGTGTAAGAAATCACCCTCTCTTGAGATAATGATATAATAATCTTGTGATTGCCATATTAACAGCATTCAACAAAAAAAATGTAGGCATGGCAGCTCGTGGTGTCTGTACAAATTAACTAGAGGCAAATGGAGTATCTGTCTGTGGATCGACTGGTTGACACAGGTTGGTTGTTTTAAGGGGCCGCGAGTCAAACAGGTTTTGAGGGATATCTGCATCTTCACTGTGCACGAGTTCACAGCGGAGCTCTGCGACTGATCCAATAACTTCTCCAAATGAGCTTAAGCCTTTTGCAAAAAAGTTTCCCAAAAAAATGACGTGTCATCAAATACTGTGTGGTAAGTTTTTGTCCAGTTTAATTTTTAAATACATTCTTAAAAATGTGCTCACAGTAAACATCCAACCTCACAATTACCATTAGAGGGGCAGAGTAAACTTTAAAAGGATATGTTCGCATTTATATCTTCAGACAGTGTTCAATTGCTTCCATTTGGCTTCCGTTTATGATCAAGGGATTGCCTCTTTTACCTCATGAATTAAAATCCGTATTAATATTGCAACAGTTGGGTTGTCCTGTGCACTGTCGGCTCCCTTGGACACATGCAGAAAGGTTCAGAGTCCCTCAGATTTGAACTGCCAGAGGTAAAAACGATTCAGTGGATTTGACAGGAGCATTGAAAGCTGTGTTTTTTTCAAGTCATTATGAATATGCATAGTCACTGGTTACTCACAAGCAGGCTGTGATAGCCACAGTAAAATAGTAACACAAATTTGTCAGACAATCGACGATCCGGATGCAGGCGGCCAACTTTAAATGCACGTTATCAAGACACAGCCATCAATACGGCACATTCAAGATCACGTTATATTACACAACTGTCTGCATTACGATGATATGCACATTAACCAAATGGCTGTTTTGGCATCGGTTGTCACAGATAGAATTTGTGGCTGGTCGTAATGTTCATCACTCAGTGAGGGACGTCCCTCAAGTGCCTGAACGGACTCAAAGGATTGCCCCTGTCTGGTTCAAAAGTAGATACTTACTACATCACATTCCTTCACTGCCATCTTTATGCTGTACTGTTGCTTTGACCTGTGAGCCATTAATGATGTATTCAATATAGAGCGAACATTCAGAGCTCAGTCTTTTCTAAACCCTTCTCCTGTAAATAAGTAACATCCCAGGCTTCCTAGTAAACCCTTCCAAGAGAACCAGAAATATTGATCGAGGGCATGTCTTCAGCTTCTGCAGGTCCACTTCACCTCTGAGTCTGATACGAGCAAGCTAAGGCCTCTCCTGCGATCAAGCACTTAGCCGTTCAGTCTCTGCGTGACCACCTCTCTGTACATGATGGAGATGTACACAAAGAGGAGCAGGATGACGAAGAAATCGTCCATGAATCCCAGGAGACCGAAAAGGGCCTCTGGGAGGATGTCGAGCGGCGACACCAGGTAGGTGAGCGCGCCGATGAGGCAGAGGAGGATTCGGATCCTGAACATCCAGAAGAGGCCACCCACGGAAAACATCTCCCGAAAGGCATGACGCAGCAGGGTGGGCACATCTCGCAGCCGGTCCATAAGCTGGGAAGACAGGGGAGGGAAAATATTAGGCGAAAGTCTGTTCTAAATATAGACGTGCTTATGATGCACTTCATAAGTCAGCATGACATTTGCAAGGTTTTATCATTTACCAGCAGTGTTCAGGATTCTACACAGTTTGGAGAAACATTAAAAAAGTATATTTCAATAACTGATACTATCGTGACAAGGTCTTTAAAAGCATCTTCAACCTGTTTCTATTCTATTCCACATATTAAAGCCCTCACTCACCACTGCTCTTTCTACGCTCGGGTCGGATGGTCTGCCTTGTCCACATGGAGACTCAACCACTGGCATACTCTTATTTAATGAACTATTCTTGGTCTGCCTCCATCCTACCTACAGGACTACATCTTTCAAAACAGTACGGGAAGTTATTGCATCCACCTCCATGACTCTACTAACTGTCCCTGTGAAATTAAATTCAAAATACTTAGACGCCATTTATGTATGAATATATAGTAAGGGTAAGCTAGCGTGCAGTCCATGTATCTGGCTGTAGTATACTCACGGATCGAGGCTGGCCTGAGAACCTGCGGTTGTAATCGTTAAGGTCTCTTAATATCAGCAGAGGTTCTGCCTCCCCATCCTGGACCCTCTGAGGTTCGGCGTGCTCGTGAAATAGCGGGAAGAGCAACGTTACCTTTTGAAGGGGGGAAGAAAATCCATATCATTTGATTCCGGCTTCCAATTGTGAACACTCCCAGGTTTCCTTGCTCTTCTGAGACAGTTAACTGAGTATATTTAGGTTGTGGATTGAATGGAATATTTGAGGACGACATCTTGGCTTTTGGGCAACACTGACCAACATGTTTTACCATTTTTACAGAAATGGGTTAGGACAATTACCATCACTCTCGTTGACTAAGACATCCTTTATTCTTTATAAGTCTTAATAGATTTAATATAAATAGATTTGGTAATTAAGTAATTATTACCAGTAAGTCTGGCTTAAAAAAAGTTTTAATAAAAGCTCAGTGTAAGTGTTCTACCTCAAGAATTTATTAGAAGTCTCACCATTTGTCTGCAAATGGGGCAGTTAATAGCACCCAGCCAGGTGCCATACCTCCAGTAGGCTATAATGCAGGAGCCTATGAAGGAGTAAAAACAGCACTTTAAAACATGAACACGGCACAAATAAACAGTACAACTAACTTAAATGGAAGAGCTCCTCAATCATGATTGGACTTGAATTGAACTAGGAAAACATGCTTAAGAATTGACAATTAGTTATCTTTCAGTTACTCAACAGTTTTGCATAGGTCGTATTACGCGAGTCTATTAGTCAGTCTTACCACAGAAAAGGTGTCCACAGTTGGTTTCCACAGGCAGAACAGCCTGCTGTAAACACACGGGACAAGACATGTCTGTGTAGTACTGCTGCCTGGCCTCCGCCTGAGAAGTTTCATCCTGACGGGAAGAAATTGAACACATCCAAATCAAAAACACACACGAATACAATACAAATGTAATGAAAGAGAATCCATTCTACCCCATCCAAGTTCATCCAATCTACAAAATGTTCTAAGTGGTTCATCCAAATTGTTTCTGAAACTAATAGAACATTGATGTTTAAGAAAGATACTTGACTTTTTCAATGAAATTATCATTTTTTATACTTCTGTGGGCATTTAAAAAAAACTGTGTACAATAGTTTGACATATGCAATGTATTGCCATGTCCATGTCTATGTATATTCATGCCAGGTGTACCCATTACATAAAACACAAAGCTTGTGTTGCAATTTTTACCCATGTCTATTTACAAAAAATATCATGATTTAAAAAAAAAAGGTTTCATGCACGCTATTTGTTCGTATGTTATCTTTGTCAAACATATCCAGCTCTATCTGCCTGTATACCTGCTCTGTTTGCAGCTGCTGTCGGACGGCTCGAACGTGTTCCTGATTCTCAGGATGAATGTTCTGCTCCTCTTGTCTGCAAGGTCATAAGACAGATATTTGGCATCGAAATATTCAACAGGGGAGACGATTTTATTTCCAACAATTTCGTTTGACAAGTGATTTGGAAAGCAAATGGAAATTTTCCATGCAAAGTTTTGATAACACAGTATCATTATTTGGTCACCTTGCAAGATTCAAATTATATCAAAATGCTAAAATTGAAATAAAATTCCTGAAAGCAACAAACAGAACAAATGCAAAACTAAGCTTGCAGAACAGGCTTCTATCATTTGAATGATTTGTGAGCAGTGCCGACAGGCAAACGAACTGTGGAGACACGCTCTCCTATGTGAAAATCAGCTAGCAGCAAGGCATTGGTGCTTAATAAATGTATAGCACAAACTGTACCAGATTAGGTAACCAGAGTTGTACTGATCACCTTTAACTGAAATACTACTTCTTTTAAACAAGAGCGTCTTCAAAAGCTAAACCCATTCTGTCTCAATAAACCAGAGTTTGTGACACCAATATACAGAAATATCATCCTGACTTCACAGCTTACCTGCAGAGCAGAGTTAGGAGGCCCGCGAGGAAGGTGATACTGAGCACCACAACAAATAAGACCTGGTTGCTGACACCCTCAATGAGGGTGTCCTCATCTTGGATCAGGTAGTCCAAGTCCCCACATTGATTGTCCTCCATCACCCACACTCATAGCCTACAAAACTGCAAAACAGGAGGTGACAAAGAGGTTAGCATTTCACTTGACACTGCTCTGTCATTTCTGCTGCTTGGGGTGTCTTCATCACAACAATGAAAACAAAAGATGCAGTTTGATGATGTGTGACGTAGCATGGGATCATGGGAGTTACTGTCTCCATCAATCGATTAAAAGCCAGGTTCACAGACTAGGTGATGTTTAGAATGTTTATGTAATGTCACGTTCACTTTTGTCCTTCCTCACTCTCTGACAAATCATCAGATTTTGCCTGGTAGTCACAGCAACAGGCAGCCAGAAGAAATGCAACATCGCCTTGAGTGAAACTACAGATTTCTCTTAGTTTGAACATTGTTTGAAACAATTGGGGTAACATAAATATTTCTGTACATTACAGTTTGATAATGTAAACCCGACTGATAAGCAGTTTTTGGGGCTGATGCCAACATTAGGGAGTAAAAATTATGATATCAATAAATCAGCTATTAGGCACGCATGTTTTGCAGTGATCCCTTAAAGGTGGTTATCAAACACTTTTCCGTGAACTGAAACAGTAAACTACTCTCAATATTTCATAATCATCATTCACCCCAAAAATCATATGCTTTCTGCACTGTTTTATTCAAAACCAAAAAGTTATTGTCAACATATGTGCTGATACCAATATATCTGGGATCTACAAATAGTAGCCGATATTATTTCAGTCAGGGTCATAAGTAAATATTACAAATGTTATATGTTATGTCTTTAACTTCCCTATAGAGGATGTTCAAGAAAAGGGGACATTTTGTCAAGGAGTGTAATTCTGAATTTTTATTACGTTTAATGTTGTTATTATTAACTGGGGTGATAATATTTCTTATTCTGTGAATCTATGGACCAACTGCTATACATAGACTCTAAATGATCTTGATCTTGTCACATCCTTCAAGGTAACAGAACCAAGACTGATAGGCTTAGATACCATTTTTTTTTTTTTAACAAAAAATAAACAAAACACACACACACACACTTTAGAGAGATCCATTTTGATTTTTCGCTGAAGCTAGCCACAGTCAGAAGCTTGCTGCGACCTGCACACCTACATGGAAAAAGAGCCCCAGTTTGAACCAAAACCAAAACGAACAGGAAGTTCATAACTTTGGACTCAATGCACACAGCCCGCAGTCCTCTCAGTTACACGTCACCACGCACTAAGTGAATTAAAAATGAATACATTTAAAAAACACTTGCATAACTATTCACACAATGCAACACAGGGGAGATGTTGTCCACGGTTACTTTTCTTCACGTTATGAGCTATCACTCTCTTGGCTCACAGTTTACCTGCTGCTCCTCTCGCTGCTAGCTAAGTTAGCGTTGGCGTTGCTAATAGTGCGCTACGTTTACGGACTTTCTCTGACGCTGACAGCCAACACTGCGCTGTAGTTTCGCTTGAGGAAAGCCCCCCGCCGCCTGACAGGAAACGTCGATGTAAGAGGAACAGTTGGTCCTCTAAATCCGGGCTCAACCAGGCTATTATCGGAGCTAATTCATAAACATAGCTACCCCATGGTAAGCCATGTAACGACGTAGGTTGCGGCTGCTAAGCGACCGAAAGGGTCACGATATGAGAAAAAAAAAGAGCACAACCACTCGGTTAAGTCTACCAGGTAACTACATTTCAACACATTGCAGTAAGACGGGGCATGACCTCACCCAACAAGAAGTCCACCTCTCTCTTAAGGCTTCACTAGTCAACTCCATTCACCGCCTCGGCTCACATTTTACTTTCCCAGCAGCTACAATCAGAGGCTCGGTCTGACGATCACCACGTTGGGGCGAGCAGCAGCATCGTTGCTTAACCGAGAAATGTTTTTGCATCAGTTTTGAATGGTGGTCTTGCTGTTTCGATTTGTTGCATCGCTTCTTCCTCCTCTTCTTCTTCTCTCTGCTCCGGGGTCGACGACACAAGCGCTTCTAGGCGCACTAGCGCCGCCTACAGGTCACCGAGATGTGTCACATTGAGCAAGGTAGGTTTTAACTACTAAAATCTGATCAGATGTCTGTGGTAGACAGTAGCTACTTCTATTTTCTCAGTTACTTACTATACTTAGGTCTCATTTTGAGGTAGTGTGACTTGACTTCAGCATTTCCATTTTCTGCTACTTTATACTACTTCTCCACTATAATCCAGAGTCCACCACCTTTACTTGACAATTTTGCTATTTATTTTAGCAGATTTAGTCCAACAACACAAAATATTATCAACAAATAAATGAATTATTATATATTAAGGATAACACTTTATGTTTTTCAGTATGTTGATGTTGATATAAGTACAACTTTAAACACATGGCTTTATCTTGTAACAAAGCATTTCTCACTGATCATTTACTCAAGCACAGTACAATCTTGAGGTACTTGCACTTGACCTATTATAGTATTTACCAGCAATATTTCCAGTTTTCTTCATACTTACTTCTCCTCCATAACATTTAGGATGCAAATATTGTACTTTCTACTCTCTACATTTACAAGTTGCTTTGTAGATTGCAAAGCAGCGTGTTTAAAATGAATTTATTGTGTTGACAATTTGATTAAAAAAGAAACACTGACTTTAGTAATTACAAACTTGCATAACTCTTGAGTTAGTTACCAGAACCTGTAGGATACAGTACACACATGCATGTGTTTATTGGCAGAAAAATAATTTGATATTTAAGTACATTTGTTATTAGATGCTTTTTTTAAAAAATACTGTTTGTATGGATGTCTTTCACTTTGACCAAAGTAATATATTTAAACATGATATGTTTACTTTTTTACTCAAGTTTGAGTTTTTGGTACTTCTGTCCAACGCTGTTATGTCCACATGTGGCCGGTAGGTGGCAGCAGTGAGCCCGACGACTGGTGTGAGAGTGTGCCTGGAAACAAGAAGAAGTGGTAGAGCATCAGATCCAGATCCAGGCAGTAAAACATACATCAGCAGCTTCATCAGCGAGGCTAATATTTATCTCTACGCCCGTTCATCGAGGCGAGATGCCTCGTTTTGCGCAGCTGGTGATGGGCCCGGCGGGCAGCGGGAAGGTGAGCCACCGCTCCTCCAGGTGTACGCGCTGGAATGCCTTGTTATGCTAGTCGGCTAACGCGCTAAGCTAAGACATGAGGTTTGTCTGCCATGTAGACCAAGTTGAAGTTAAGCTAACTTGTTTGTTTTCGGTTGGGCTTTTGTTTTCCCTTTCAGAGTACCTACTGCTCCACCATGGTCCAGCACTCAGAGTCCATAAACCGTTCCGTCCAGGTGGTCAACCTGGACCCAGCGGCTGAGCACTTTAACTACCCTGTCATGGCAGGTGAATACAGCATGTTGGTAGTCCATGTTCACATTGATCAGGTCTGATTACAAAGATTTAAATGGCAACCCAACCAAGAACAAAAGGGCTTCAAAAAGACAGATCGAGAAAAGATATATATGAAAAAAAACAAAACATGTATGTTATTACATGCTTATATTGGGTTGAGATGGTCTAAGTTTAACACACTGCAGCTCTGAGATGTGTGTTGCTCATAATGATGAATGGATAACTGGGTTGGTTCACATACAGTTTAAACACACAGTTTAGTCTGACCACATGCTCACTGTAATCCTAATACAAAAAACAACAACAACATCAACAAAACAATACACCATGAAGTAGAATCATAATGTTTCGACAACTGAGGCTATTGAATAGTCTTGAATTGAGTGACTGATGACTTGCAACAAACGGACATTTATTAATCTTTTGATTATTTATTTTTTGTCAAAATGATTCACATTCTGTTTTAAAATCCAAGAGTGTGATGTGACAAAAACTTCATACCCACCACTGAGCTGATTAGTGTCCATTTCACTCAATTCTGGAACTTGTCGTCAAAATGTTGGTTATACTGACTCACTCTATTAACCACATTGTTCTGACCATGCATTAATTGTAATGTCTGATACCTGTAGACACCTCCGGTCGTTATAAAATGGTATTTGCCAAGAAGAATTAACTCTTAACGTTTATGTGGTTAGATTGTAGATGGATAAAAAAGGAAGTCATATAAATATTCTGAGTCGCGTGCTGCACTTGAATGAAGTTGTCACCTTGTGCTGTGAGACAACCTCATCATTTCTGCCTCCTCAGACATCCGTGAGCTCATCCAGGTGGATGACGTGATGGAGGACCATTCTCTCAGGTTCGGCCCTAACGGAGGCCTGGTCTTCTGCATGGAGTACTTCGCCAACAACTTTGACTGGCTGGAGGAATGCCTGGGTCATGTGGAGGATGACTACATACTGTTCGACTGCCCGGGTAAGCAACGTGGCAGATGGGTGACTGGGAAGAGTAATGCACACTTTTAAGGCAACTTGAGTAACAGGCATTATAACTTTTGGAGAACAAGAATTCATGAGCACTGTCCTAGTTTTATAGCTATGTATGAAATCCCAGCTTTTTGACAAGTGGCTTGCTTCCACAGGTCAGATTGAACTCTACACACACCTCCCTGTAATGAGGCAGCTGGTGGAGCAGCTCCAGCAGTGGGAGTTTCGGGTGTGTGGGGTCTTTCTGGTAGACTCCCAGTTCATGGTGGAGTCTTTTAAGGTAACAGCCAACATCCCTCCAGTTCTTTTATCTGTTTGTTTGATTCCCCTTTGAGTCCGAGCCCAACTCATTTCCTTAAGTCCACAATATAGTAATGAAAGCCAGAATGAAGTGACGAGTGAGACATCTTCCCTCTTCCTCTAACTGCAGTTCATCTCAGGTGTCATGGCTGCCCTGAGCGCCATGGTGTCGTTAGAGATCCCTCAAGTGAACATCATGACAAAAATGGACTTGCTAAGTCCCAAAGCCAAGAAGGAAATTGAAAAGTAAGTTGCAGTAACATCCAGCAGCTGTATTTAGTATGTAAAGGAACACGTGGCTACATTGATCTTTTAATTTCACATATTTACGATGCCTTTTATTGGTAAGTAAAGCTGATTTTACTTTTACAAATGTGGAGAAATAAATTGGAAGACAGCTTCAATGGGTTTGTGGTTAGCTTAGCTTGTATTTTGAAAGATTAGTTCACCCAAAAATAAAAACACAGTCATCGTCTACTCACTCCCATGCCGAAAATAACAATACATTAAGCTGTTTATTCATCCAGCAGCAGGATTCATCATCACGTTTTTCCTTTTTTTTGACACCAGGTACCTGGACCCAGACATGTACTCAATGATGGAAGACAACTCGGACACCATCAGAAGCTCAAAGTTCAAGAAGCTGACTGAGGCCATCTGCGGTCTGGTAAGCAAAGCCCTGAAGTTGATGATTTCATTTTGGATCAGAATTTAGACTCATTTTTAATGAGACCACCTCTCTGTCTGTGTGTTCAGATTGATGACTACAGTATGGTGAGATTCCTGCCGTTTGACTGCACAGATGAGGAGGGTATTAACATAGTACTGCAACACATTGACTTCTCTATACAGTATGGAGAGGACCTGGAGGTCAAGGAGCCAAAGGTGAAGAAAAAATCAAAAAGAAAACCCAATAAAATATGCTGTAGATTTTAGCGCATGTGGCTGTTATTGTAATTGTACTAATTTGTCGGTATTCCCATTATTTTTTTTTTCTGCAGGAGGTTGAAGAAGAGCCTGCTAACCTAAATTATGATGAACTTTTTCAAGACAAAGGCGACAGCTGAGGAGTGATGTGACTCCAGGGAAAAAAAGAGACTTGTCAGAGCTAATGAAAAAAAACATTTGAAGGGGATGAAGGATTCACCATATCAAGCCCAGGTGGAGAATGGCATGCGAGTGCAAGGACGCAGAGAAAAGAGCGTGTGGGGGAAAAAGACTGACTGTATGCTGTTTGGAATAATCAGGAAATGTGTCATTTCAACTCATAAATGTTTTATTATTTCAGGACAGTGTTGAATCTAAAGAGTTGTTATTAAATACATTTATCACTGCTATATTTTTAAAATAAAATATTACAGAAAATACACATCACGAGTGCTTGTGTCAATGAAACTTTCGCGTCAGCGCCCCCATGTGGCAGCTACGCTACATAGCATGTAGCCACTTCCTGTATAGCTGAAGGGTGGGACAGGCGGAAGAGGAGTCCGGAGGTGCTACCATATTTCTTTCGCTGAGCAGTTGGACTGATATTTATCGCTCAGCATGCCGGTGAGTGAATTCTACTTGGTTATTGACCAGCAGAAGCTTTTAATGTGTGACTTAGAGCAAGAAGAAAATCCTGCATTCAAACGCCGCTGGTTGACTCAAGGGCCTCTGAGTCTTCGGCTAGCTGTGATGACGTTAGCACTGTAGGCTAGCTATGTTAGCATTTGCTCGCGATTTACTGATATTGGACGGTATAATCATAAATTCGCCGCGATTTAATCACAATTCTGCAAATGCTTGTTTGAATTTCTGAAATGTAATGTTTTGTATCGTGATGGCGTCGTCCTCACTGCAGATGTGACCGTAGTAGAGATTGAACTGATGCTATCTGACAGGAAATGAAGCTAGCTAAGAAAATGATATGTGACAGCAACTTTTTCTGTCTTTTTCCAAGGCGTATCACTCGAGCCTGATGATCCCCGAAACCAGGCTGGTGGGGAACATGGCTCTGCTTCCCCTCAAAACCCAGTTCAAGGGACCAGCCAGGGGAGACGGTAAGGCTTGGACAGTTGTCTTCAGTGAGCAAAAAGTGGAGCGTAGCCATTTGGACCACATAAACACACAGGTCATGCTATGTTTATTTAGTGTTAATGGCTTATTCACCGACCCGAGTCAGTTCTTTTTGTAAGGATCGTACCTTGTTATGACACTGAGCTCAGTTCCTGATTCATGAATTGGCTCAACTTCCATATATGGCCTTGAGACTGCACGCTTAACTTGAACTTCTTCATTACTCTGCCTGGACACTTGCAGATTTCTGTCAATGTAAAGTTTGATACTCATTTAACGATGCAAGAATATGCGTCTTTTTTTTTTTTTTTTCTAAATATTTTTTCAGATCGATAAAGAAGAGATGCATATATTGACTAGAGGGGGGAGAGATTTTGATTCGTCATGCATTGTATTGATGTGTTCATTTATCTCCTTGTCCCATTTCAGGCATTGACTCAGACATCATTGATGAGGCTATCTACTACTTCAAGGCCAACGTTTTCTTTAAGAACTATGAAATCAAGGTAAGAAATGTACATGCAGTTTCTGTTTTTTGGTTGTGTTTTTTTTTTTTTACGTTTGGATGATGGGTAAACATGTACCTCACTGCTGTGCTTGTTCCTCTCAGTGTTTTCCTTTCTCCATCTCCCTCACTCGCTGTGCCTTAAAGCAGCTGCTCACTTTGTTCCTCCACATGTCCCAGCTTGCTTCCTCTCCTTCCCCTCAGCTATGCATAGTTGCTCAGGATTTCTACAGTACAACCTTTTACTGATTATACCCGACTAGAACTGAGCTAAATACAGTAATGCTCATGCTCTGGACAAAATGTACATCGTTTCAGTAGTATTGCAGGCGTTTCAGCTGCTAATGTGTGTGTTGTGTTTCTTGCAGAACGAGGCAGACAGGACGCTGATCTATGTCACACTCTACATTTCTGAGTGCCTAAAGAGGCTACAGAAGGTAAATTGCACATTTTGTTGACGTACAGCATTTGCAGTAGCGGATATCTTCACTTTACAGTGACTTCATGCAAATCTGAATACATGTAGCAACAATTAAAAGTTGTGTGAGAAAGTGTGGCTGGAGAGCCACAGGGGCTTCCTAGATCGTTTTAGAATGTCATTTGTTTTCCTTTCACACAGTGAGAGCGAATTAGCTACTTGAATGCTTCGTCCAGGTGAGCACTAGTAAAACAGGTAAGCTAACTAACACTTTGTATTGGTGCATGTGTGTGCTCTCCACAGTGCAGCTCCAGGAGCCAGGGAGAGAAGGAGATGTACACTCTGGGCATCACCAACTTCCCCATTCCTGGAGAGCCTGGCTTCCCGCTCAACGCTATGTACATTAAACCTGCCAACAAGCAGGAGGAAGGTAAGAACCAGAGCTTAGCCGCCTCAGTTGTCTTCCTCAGCTGGACACTTCATCATAACGCTGGCAGTGGTGCACCGAGGCCTGTTAAAATTGCACTCTGAATGATTGCCAGTTTCCTTGTCCCCTTCTTATGTTTCATCAAATTCCCATCGTGAAGTTATATCAAGCCAAAAATAGCAATGCTGACCTGAGCCCTATCAGCTTTTTAAGGATCTGAGGCTTGAAGTGCTGTTTCATGCTTGCATAGTGTCCCTCAACCTTGTTCTTTTAAAGCATCAGCACTGTTGTTGATGAATACCACTCGAAGTACGCCCGTATATTTAACCCTCCCCCAAAATATGGATCGTCTGAGATGCTAATTGTAATGAAATAACTGGTTTCTTTTTTGTGCAAAGATCAGAACATTTTAAAGGTCAAAGGTCAACGATTAAAGCGATGCCTTCCAGTTTTGATGTAGCAAGAATACATAAAATGTTATGCTGTGGTCTGGCTTTTTTTGTAGTGTTAAACAGTTACTTGATAAGGTTGTTGCCTGTCGTGCCTTTTCCAGAGACTATGAGGGCGTACCTCCAGCAGATCCGCCAGGAGACCGGCCTGAGGCTATGCGACCGAGTGTTTGACTCCCAGACAGACAAACCCAGCAAGGTGAGTCCCACATCTCCACAATAACAACACTACAACTTTAATGCATTGGTGCTGAAACAAGATGCTGAATTATGAACTGATTTCAACAAATAAAGAGCTATTGTCATGCCAGTTTTTACCCAGATTTGGTAGTATTGTCCCTTGGGCCCCCAAGGTAGTTTAAATTTTACTGTGAAACAAAGTTTTCTGTCCAGGCTTTCAGCACTGCAACAACCTGTACCCTCTCGTCTGGTGACAATTTGATTGTGTGGTGCCCTGTTGTTTTTCTGTCCTTGCCACAGATATAGTGCAGTCTGAAAGCTCCAGACACTTCTTCTAACAGCGATTTTGTTTCTTTCAGTGGTGGGTGTGCTTTGTCAAGAAGCAGTTCATGAACAAAAGTCTGTCTGCTCCTGGACAGTGAACATCTCAGGACCCACAGTTTCTATTCTACACCTGCAAGATGGATGGATGAATGGAATTTTTTTCTTTGGGTGGGTGGGATGTGCTTTTGTGTTGCTAAGATGATTTTATACTCTTTCAGTTTAAGGATATGTCTTGTCTTGTCTGGATGTCGACCATATTGAGCTGGTGCTTAATTCAATAAAGTGGTCATGGAGATTGGAAAATGATGTGTACTCTGTGTTTTCGTTTTTTTTGGAACTTTACACAGAAAACAAGGCACATAGCCTTAATAGCAGCTGTGAATACAGGGTTCCCACCATCTCACTAACATCAAGTTCGAGTGCTTTCTTGGCCAAATTTCCTTACAGTTGAAGACCAAATCTGGCATAGTTTGAGATACAGATCAAGGTAAACTATTGACACTTTTATATAAACAAATTTATAAAATTAATGATGTAACCCATGTCTGCTTATGTACAAATTTTAGAAAGTAAAAATAAAAGCAAACTATCAAACTGCTTTTTCCATCCTTTGCAGAACTGCAAGGGTCTTCAGGATCCCTGTGAATGAAGTTAGATGTCTGTGTGCTATAGACATGTTAGTCAAATCTAAATCTGTACTGTGTAGTTTTGGAGATGGAATTCAAACTCATTTTAATATTTACACCATCAACAAGGTAATAATACAAACATGGAATTTTTTTTCATAACTGAATAAACAAGCTGTTCTCAGAGGAAAATAAGGTCCAGAACACTGTTTGAAGCTTGAAAAGGTGGCGGGGTCCGCTGAATATAAACAGGTGAAAAAGTATGAAACTGGGTTGTTCCTTTATGATCAGTGTGTTTACTTAGTTTGTTTTGGCATAAAAAGTTAATCAATGAAAATCTTTTGTGATTAATATTTCTACCCCGAAACTACACTGCACTTTTTAAAGGATAAGTTCACTCCAAAATTAAAATTCAGTCATTATTCCCCCTGTACTACTGTTGAGTTCAAACTACTTCAGTTGTTTAAGAGAGCATTACAAAGCTTCAGAAATGTTTTTAGGAATACAAAATAACTTTCCATCAGCTGGAGGGTGAGTAGGGTGAATGATTTTCACAAGTTGTGATGTGGGTGAGTAGAAACATTTCAACAGTCAGTACACAATGTCCAGAATGAGGTTTATTAAACAGTTTTCACGTTGTAACATCTATTGACATGTGTGCGCTACTGTATACCTACGTATTATTTAACAAATTATGTCCTCATAAAAATGCCATTATTGTGATTAAGCTCTGTAAAATCACTTGATCCAGGGATCATGTGGGTAGTATAGGCTTTTATCACGGTAGACGTTTTTACCTTACACAGGGTTCTTGAATTTTTCACGTGTTTTCAAGGTTTGAAAAGTGCTTCACAGGTTTGACAACAAACCTTTTAATGATTTACATTTCAATTAAGTGAGATAATTTTGAGCAAAGACATGTATTTAAACATGTAATGCGCCAAAGATTTGAGGTGCTGGAAAAGCTTAAAAAGTGCTTTAATTTGATTATGTTAATGGTGAAGTACTCAGCCATCATTCATTTTATTATATACAGCTGTGCATTTCCTCCTGTGACGTGTCAAAATGTCTTCTGTGAAAAAGTTGTACCGCGCAGTATCCACACAGTCTCTCCAACAGGCCAGAATTCTCTCTTTTGAGGCTCAGCATGTAAAAATGTCTGACAGTTCTTCCAAGCAAGGACATATAATTTATATTTACATAGGTAAAAAATGTAGCATGTTTGTTAAAAATATATTTATCAGTGTGTCGTCTTTGGTTTGTGCACAGCAGTTCTTCTGGATTCAAAACAAGCCTTCAGACACAGTCTATTGAGGTTTCCTTCACTGGCAGTCAAGAGTTAAGGCAGCGCTGGGTGGCAAGTTTTTCCCATTCGCCGAGAGAAGGAACCCTTTCCTCTGCAGAACACTTCTGGTATGCAGAGAGAGGAAAAAGCCAGTGTCTGTATTTCCATCTCTTTCAAGACTGCAAACACTCCAAAATTGCATAAGTTGATGAAATAGCTGTAGAGTTGTTGGCTCAGTGTGGCAGGCTGAAAATAAAATTATAACCCCCATAACAGACAGTATGCTTCTTAAAATAATGTCACTCTAAATAAATAGGTCAATAAAAAGTAAACAAAAAATGGGGCATTTGTCAGCGGAGATCATTCCTCCTAAAATGTACATGACAGAGAAAGCATTTGTCTGTTTGATTCATCCTCCTGTGGGTGGAAAGCTGACACTTGACCAGAATACTCTGCCAATAGTCCCATCAGGTGCAAATCTTGAGCAACTGATGATGGAGAATCACAAAATAAATCATAACTTTTGGCGACATGAATGCCACTGCTATTCAGCAATATTCATAAATAACAACCACTCTAACTGCAACACACAAATCAGTAGAGAAATATGGGTTTACACATTTTTTCCCCCAGTCTTTTTCTTCTTTAGGTGGCTAGCTGATGTTGGTAAAGTTGTGCCCCGTGGTCGTCTAGCCGATTAAGAGTAACCAGTTGTCGAATCCCCTGTGCAGCTCCAACCTGAAACAGAATTAACATCTCAGTCTGGTTATCATCGGTTACTGTTGAGTGTATGTGTTTATGTGGGTTTACAAGGAAAAACATCATCTACATGAGCAGCAACCAGCAACAACATCTCCCTGTGCAGAATTAAAGTGTAGTGAGACTGTTCCTACTTTGTTGACGACTGGAGTGAACTTAGTCGTAAGCCATCTCTTGACTCTTCCGCACACAGCGTGACACTTTTTTCTTAAAAACTCCTTTAGGATCCTCCCGCCACTCTTTCTGCAGGGTAGTACACATGAGAAAACCCTTAGACTAGAAAAGTAAGACTAAACTGTGTTCACGTTTAATACATTTAGACACCCCCCCCTTCTCCACATGTATACATACTGCAGATACACAGAGATTAGGAATATTTTCTCTAATTGCTTGTGTCCAACATACATCACTGGGTGGCAAACTAACCCCAGCATGACAGCAGGTACTTACAGCTGCATCCACATTGGCAGGAGAGTCTCCGTTAGGGTCTGCCAACATGGAGATAACACTGAGCATGATGGTCTCTACTGTATGGATTGGCAGCCAGCGCTCCTCAGGCTTCTCATAGCCGTACTTGTCCTCACCAGGCTCGTGCAGAATGGAGATGCAGACATCGCCATTTTTTGCCACTGGCAGCAAACAAGACACAGAGATACGTTTGTAAATGAATCAAATGCCAGATCAGATACTACTCTGTTTGTTGAAAAGCTGAGAAAGTCAAACCATTTACATTTTATCCTGAAGCACGTTAAGATAAAGTTTCCTTTTCTTCTGATGGAAAGTCAAAGTCTGTGATTGTTTTTGACATGAGTGCCCTAATATTTGTTTTTACACTTTCAAAATGTTTTTGAATACTTTCTTTGATAAGAGACACAGTGGCCTGGGAAGAAGTAAGGGAAATCTTACCATTTGGATGCCAGATTTCCGTGATGAACTTCATCTTGGGAGGCTTCAGAGGATAGTCACGGGGGAAGGTTAAGGTTGCTTTGAAGAAACCTCCTTCACTACAAACAACAGAAAGGATGGTGTTCACATGTACTGTACACTAGGGATTATGAGTAAATTCACTAGTAAATATATTAACTCACAATAATGTGTCTTGAGGCCCGATGACGACCACTTCCCACTGATAAATGTCATCATCATCCACAAGGCCGGCAGAAAAGCCGTCCACCGGGTTCTTGGTGAGCTCTGAAATTTAAGTCAGAATCAGCTTTATTGGCCAAATATGTACAGACACAAGCAGGTTGACTTTTTTCCCAGAAACTGACCATGAGATGGTAAGGTAGAGAGTAGAGGGAAAGGGGGGCTGGGCAATATTATGATAGTGAAGTGAAACTTGATTATGATGCCCAGTCCTTGTACTGATGAAGCCAGGAGAAAAACAACAGTAATATTTTTTGAAGGCCATTTCACCCTGACCTAGATAAGACTATAATGACAGAAAGTATGTGAAAACAAAAGACAAATGACCAACAACATAAAGTGAAATGTCTAGATATAAGTCAACTGCCTCTGTCAGTTGCAAAACAACACAATTACTAGAGCACAACCTAAACTTACTTTTGGGGATGATTAATATACTGCTATTAGGTAGTAAAACATTATGATATTAATATATATCTGCCATTTTAAAAAAAATATTTTATTTACAATTATCCCTAAAGTGTGGTTATTTTACTCTTGTGTCAAAGATAACAGAGACCAGAGATTTTAAAGATTAACAATGAAACCGATATGTCTTGGATAGGCCAACATCGGTCGATAATATTACCCAATTGGTACATTGGTCTAAATTGATATAAATATACATGTGAACAAGTATACAAGGCTACAGTCATACACAGGATTTGTATAGACAGTGCCAGTACTGATATATGGTTGTAACTGTAAAACATAATATTTAACAAACCTTAAATGTGTACTGTGTAGTTTTTTTGAAACAATTTCAATCTGAAGGAAAAAAAAATATTCATTCGTTCAACACACTAAATGGCAAAAATTTCACACTGATTCACTCTATTTATATGTGGTGGACCCTGCCACCTTTCCAGCTTCATACAGTATTCTGGACCTTATTTTCCTCTGAGGACAGCTTGTTTACTCAGTTATGAAAAAAAATATGTCTGAGTTTGTCTTATGACCTAAAAAAATGTTGTAAATATTAAAATTCTGAGTTAGGATTTCTCTAGAACTACGTAGTGGCTCTTTAAAACCTGTTTGTGACCGTACATTTGTAAAATATGGAGTTTGTGTGAGAGCTAATTAGGAAACGTCCTGTGGTTGTTGAGAAACGACAGCTAGCTTCAGACACATTCTCTCTGTAGTAACCAGCTGTCCGAACACGTGTATTTCAACTTGATCTGTCTGTAGGTCAAAAACAGTGAGCTAACAACACCGAACTGCGGCCAAATGAAACGTAGCTGCTGCTCTCATGTGGCGTCTCAACACAGTGAGAATAAGCTGTAGCAAGCAACAGTTAGCCAACTTACCTGCTAATTGTTTACGTAGTAACAACGAGGACCGTTCCGTCATTTTACAGCCACTGGTATACCGGTACACCTGTTTAATTATTATTGTTTTTTAAAATGTTATTATTGTTGAGTAACCCGAGACGACTTTCAAGCTGTCAGCACGGTGAGTAAAACATCGGGTAAAGAAAGTGAAGCACACCGTCCACGTTTTCTTCTTCTGCCCGTCTGTCTGACAACACCAATAACACCAGTCAAAAAAAAGAAAAAATATATAGTGTGACTTTTTTTTCCCTCCGCAAAACTTTTCAGGCAAACTTTTCTTCCAGGTTGTGTACGGAACAGCAATTAAATTAAGGTAAAAGTCTGATGTAGGTCCATTGATGAGAAAGGGGTCTTTAAATGTAATCAAAAGAAAAGGAATTTAATGCTAACACAGTCAAGGAAGTGCTGCCTGCAAGGCCTGACCCAGGGCGGAAGTACTGCTCCGCGGTAACCTGTCTTCTTCGTGTAGCTGTGCAGCAGGATATACCCACACTGGTGCATTACTGCCCCCAACAGGTTGTTATAAATACTACACATTGTGTATTTGTATTCTGCATCTCATAACCCGAGGAGAAGAAAATATAGCACCATAAGGCCAGAAGGATGTGGAAACCACTTAGGGTCAAGGGTTATATTCATTGTTTGGCCAAACAGGGAAATGTCAGTGTTACAAAGCAGAGTCCATAAAGAAATGGTGGTGGTGAGCCCAGTTTGGTGTGGATGGAATATTTGACAAGGTAATTCAAATATTTTAAGACACTTTTTGGACTATATATTTGAATTTGACCATTAAAAGACCAATTAAAAGGGGAATTACAATACAATCTCTCTATCACAGTTTTATTCCTGGTAGTGTGAAGGAGGCCATAACAGCCTAAGTGAAGGTCCATATACCCTGTAAAACACTGTCCCAGTCTGGATTGTCCTTATTACCTCCACCAAGTATTACTTCTTTTCTTGCTACACCCACAGCCCCACAGCTTTCCATGCCAACTTGTGCTCCAGTCTCTAAAAATACCCCAGCAGCCCTTACATCCACTCAACACAGCGTAGCCACTAAAAGCTCTAAAACTATTTCAGGCTTGACCCAAGATCGTCCCCCTATCGGTGCTGTCAGTGCATTGGATGATGAAAAAAAGACCTGCTGCGCTGTTATTTTCTTACTCTAGTGAATTCTGGCTAATCATCTTGCAACAGCCTTCACTAAATAATGATTAATAGATACTCCTCCTTGCGTAACCTCGTCATCATTTCGTTTCCTTATCTTGCTCAGTCCTGACGGATCTATTTCAGGATTTGCTAAAAGCCATGTTGTTATACCAAGCCAGCGGATCCTGCGGCCGTCTTCCTGGGGGAACATTTGGCTTATTTTGTACATTCTAACAACTCATACAGATCCTTGTGTACCTGTATCATGCTTACAGTCTGGTGAATGGCAGCACATAATTCACATATGGCTGTTTTTACACTCTCGTATCTGTCTTCTTACAGCTTTTACTGTCTCCCCCATTTAAACACAAAGTCTTAGGGAGTTAAGACCATACATATTAACTCTGAACCTTGCTTGTGAACGTGTAATACCCTCTATCCAACTGGCCGGTATGAACCCAGACTTGTAATACACAGCCGAGGTTTAATAATGGAAAAACTGCATGTTTCCCCTTGACATTGAACACTACATCAACTAGTCTCTAAAGCACCCCGTTGCTAAGGCAATTCATTTCGTCTGCTTCGTTTTGACCCATACGGTTTGTCCAGAAGAAAATGCTTGAATCAGAGTTTTTTCCTGATTTATCACTCATTGGGTTCCCTTTAAAAATGTATTCCTCTTCCTCTCGATCTGCAATATTTATCAGCTCTTACTTGCAGGGACAAGTAATAGTCTTCATATCTTCTTACACTTGTATTCTAGCAACCACCTCTGACCAACCATGCTTTCACCGCTGATGTTTCACACCCTCCAAGGCTCTTAACATCTTGTTCCATCATTAATTCTACTTGATATTTTCCCACAGCTCTCTTTTGTATTACCACGAGCCTCATTACTTCATACCATGGTGCCGCAATCTGTAAAGTAGTTTATCGTCAAACCTACCAGTAAATGTTTTAATTTCTTACTGATTAGCAGGGGGGAAAAAACGCACTCATTTTCATCCTGACTGACACCCCCCCCCCCTTGACTCCCCCAGGAGCACCTCCGCTGCTTCAAACGCTCCAGTCACCTAGGGTCTTTTACCCAACTCGTTTTTTTTTTTTTTGCTCACAGGCAGCCGTCGCACATGCCGAGAAAAGGCTTTTTTTTTTTAATCAAATATGCATCAGGAGACATTTCTACTTAGGTGGGTCTTGAGGATGGTATTCTCCTGCACACTTGCAGACCCCTGCTGTCACCCATACCTCCCTCTTTTTTTGCGTATGATCCTTGCCACATTTCCCACATCGTCTTGCATTCGCGCACTACAGAAACCTCCAACATTTGAAGGACACGGGTGGGTGTATAAATTCTTGATGTCACCCGTGAAGTGTGTCATTACTTCACACAGAACACTGAAGTCACGAGCGGTTGTTGGTTGGCATCAGTTGTTTGATTCATGCTCTGCAATCACCGGCTCATTCTCTGTTGTGGTCTTACAATGGTACATAGACAGTTTTGTCTGTAGACTGTAGACTCTCTAAAAAATTATATATCCAAGGGAAATTTTCTGCCAACATCATAAAACATATGGGTTTTTTTGCCTTTACTGCAGTCTGGCTAAGTAGCTGGTAATTATCCCTGCATTTAAGAAAGCAATCATATGGTAATCAGTTTGTTTGGACCTCCATGTCCTCCCGGCGATTTGTATGTATGAATGTAGCAGCATCAAGTCTGGAACAGAAGGTGTTGGGGCTTTTGGGGAATGTGGAGCAGCTCTTTCCTCTTTAGGGTTTGTAGAGGGGTGACAAGAGTCCAAATATGTTTTGTGGACTCACGGTGAGGAACGGTTAACAATTATAGGGTATATTGTAATAGTGTGGGGTCCCAGGGCTGTGGCTACTGGATGGATGGCTGTGAACGTTTTAAGGTTAAGGGGTGTCCAGTTTTAGGGACTTTGAAACTATCTCTCTACTCTTTGCAGATGATGTGGTTCTGTCGGCCTCACCAGACCATTGCCTTCAGCGTTGATGGGGCCATTTGCAGTCGTACGTGAAGTGGATGCGAGTCAGCGCCTCCAAGAATGAGGCCATGGAACGCAGCTGGAAAATGTTGTATTGCTCTGTGAAAATGAGGGTGAAGTGAAGCACGAGATGGTCAGGAGGACTGGTGCCGTGTCAACAATAATGCAGCCTTGCACAGGATCGTTGTAGGGAGGTGGGTTTTCCAATGTGCCCGTCGATTCATGTTTGAACTCTCATATATGGACATGACGACTGGGTAATGACCAAAGGAAGGAGACTTTTGACGCAAGAGGCCGAGACAAGTTTCCTCCTCGGGTGTTAGGCTCAACCTTTAGGTTTTCTTTGTGCGCTTTTTTGGGGAAGTACAACTGGGAAGAGACTTAAACGTAGAACCAGAACAAACTGGAGAGGCTGAATATCTCATCTGACCTCGGAAAGCTTTGGGTTTCCACAAGGCGGAGCTGTAAAACTTTTCTGCAGAGATGGACATCTGGACTCCATGTCTAGCTTGCTGCCATTGTGACCCGATAAGTGGGAGAAAATGGATGGATGGGACTTTGCGCGCGAGCAATACAATAAAGCTGAGACTTTACCTACTGTATATGTGCTGGTCTCATTATGGTACTATTAAATGCTGCATTATTAGGCAGTGATATAGAGCATTGATGTTAAAAATTCTCCATGCATTTCCCTCCGTGCACATTACCAACGCCCGCATTCAAACAAGAATGGGAGAAGATACAGAGCCCTGGTCAGTGGCTAATGGCAGGTAATTTGTTGCATTGATTAGAGCTGTCTCGCTGCTGTTCTGAGGTCGAAACCATGTTTGAGTATGCCGTCAATACTCTTGAAACTGAGAAAGTGAATTGAGTTACTGACCCACACCTCTTTACTTGAGAATGCGCTATGAAATGGAAGATTATGCCTCTTTAAAGTGTTTTGAAAAGTGCCCACTGCCTGCGATTTAAATGTACCTGCAGGAGCCTGAAACCTTTGAATCACATATAAAAAAAAACCAGCATATTTTCTCTAAAATATCAAAGGTCTGATGAGAAAAAGATCAAGCAGCAGATTGTGACTGGCTCTGAGAAATGAAATGACTATGTATGTTTATGTCTGCCTCGCTGGAGACAGATCTTGTCAGAACTAGGGCCGACTTAATAATAAAAGAAATGTACTACCAGCAAAGAGAAACAACTGATTTCTAGACGTTTCGGTCAAGCGTATGCAACCTGAGTGAAACTGTCTCTAAACACAGCCTTTAAAGAGATTGTCTGATGCTCTGTTTGGGTCTATGAACTCAGCGGATCACACTGAATCTTTCAATGAAAAGGAGTTAAAGCAAACACCAGTTTGAGCCTTGGGCACTGCTGTTTATAGAAACTAGAGCATCTTGAAAGGCGCTCGCTGATTCAAGTCCTACTCAACACAGATAGCTTTATCATTCATGAAAACATGATCAAAGCTAAGCTAGGTTCCCAAGGTTAAGCACAAATGGCGTGGAAAGATATAGACTTCCCACTGTGAATCTGACACCCCGTACTGTTATTTGTAAGAAGTCTGATTTGATGTAACGCACAAAGCCCGACCGCATGTGCCTGATGCCTTCCTTCTCTCAATTTGCTTCATGCCTACAGATAAAAAGAGGTATTGTTTGTGACATTCATACTTACTGTGATAGCTCATACTATTCAGCACTATTCAGTCGTTCACCGCTGAGATTGCTGTATCGCCGTTGTACGGCCTGGTCCAAGTTCCATGCAAATCCCAAGTTATTCTTTATTTTGAGAGCCAAGTAAGGTCGAGTGCTCGGTTAAGGAACCCCAAATTCCCCCGCCCGAGACGCTGCAGTCTTAAATGGCAGTATCCAGCCTTTATAGAGAGAAAAAAGGCAACCCACTCAGCAACATGTACACAAAAGACGTCAAATCAGCACCTCTCCGCATTCAACAGCTGACAGCCGCATGTCAGCCTGGGGCAGACCCTCTGCCAGATGAGGATGTGAAACATTTATTTTGAAAGGATGTCACCTGGACGTCAATTACGAACATTAAAAAGACAGCACAAAATACTTTCATTCCGGATCCTCAGTGGACGTGTTTTCAGCATTTGACGAAGAGGTAGATTTGATGGCTTTTGGATATGTTTTGGAAAGGTGTTAGCAGTATGACAGTGGATTTAATTTGTACTCTAATTATCGGTGCGAGGTGAAATGAATGATGATCAAACAAAAAAAAGTAACTTTATAAAAAAACGCATTTATTTCTGATTTTTTTTCTCTATCAAAAAATAAATTCCCTCCTCATAACTTTTAAGCAGTAAAATACAAACAGCCAGACAACAAAGCACTAACAATTGAGTGAGTGATGAGTTATTGAGTCCAATCAAGTTCCATGTCTCATATGCAAGTCACCAAAACAGCCAGTCCACATCTGCAATTTACAGTTGTGACTAAGTCTATGATTTTCCCATATTTTCTGATGACTCAGACATCAATGGATGATTGCATTGAGCATTTACAGAGCCTCTGGGCTTGAAAAGCAATGCCAATGCATTATTTCTAATAGCCAGCAGGAGGCAACTTCCCTGGTTTCAAATTTAAGTCTGATTGTAAGTAATTGTGAGAGAAAATGACCAAACTACTTACTTGAATTATTTCCTTAGCAAACATTTTCCCTCTGAGTTTAAAGTCTCAATCATTAGTTTAACTACTTCTTCAGTGAAGCATGTTTATTTGGTAAATGATGTTCCCTCCAGAGTGAAATAGATGGTAAAACAGGGTATGCTTTAAGGCGTGGTCACTTCCAATCAGTATATGGTCTATGGTCACCTCTGGCTAAAAACCCAGATGGTGACGGCTGCAATGCTAAACTCGGTAGTCCACAAACCGATACGATGGGTTTACGCTTGGATTCAGGTCACATTGGTAGATAAGAGCTAGAAAGAAATAAAGTTTACCATTACACTTGAAACTGCAAAATGCCGGGAGAAAGCCAGAGTCGTGGCGCTGAAGCAATTAGCACAAAGGCTGTAACTACTACTGCACCGAGAGCTAGTGGGATTACTGCCTCTCCTGGGACTATGGTAGTTGTAAAAAAGGTCACAATGATTTGCTGCCTAGAACCAACAGCATTTTTTTTTTTCCGACCACAGGTCCAAAGATGTCGAACTCTGTACACCCCGTTCTCGAGGAAACCAAGTGAAGTAATTAATAGATTCAAACCTCAGGGGTGAAGATATTATGTGCTCATCTCCATCTGTTTGTTTTGCCCAGTCTTTGACACAGATATTCCAGAACTGCTGCCACGAAACTCGCAGCACACATTCAAGCACCAGCAGGATGAGGACTATTGATTTTGGTGACCCTGTGACCGTTCCTCCAGCAGTGTTTTTTTTATCAACGTCTACAAGTACAGCAGTTTCTCGAATCAGGATCAGGAGTCCCAATTACTGGCTCGACTCCTGCTGGCCAACCCGCGAGAAAAAAAAAAAAGAATTAAAGTGCTCGCCAATGGATGTCCATAAAACTACATTTCTTGGCTGAAAAGGGTGATCAATTAAGAATAACTCCTCACCATTATTCAGGAAATTCACTTGAATTTATGGCTAATTACTGAACCAGTGACCTCTGTTGAGGAGGTGAATGTTGTAAATTTGAAGTTTAACTACTTTAATGTCGTTAATTTCTTATTTACCGACTAATTTACTACACAGAATCCTGATTGAATTTTATCTTTGCTTTGGATCGCTGACTCTTTTCAATGCATGCGTTTCAATCACTGTGTGGGTTTTAACATTGATTTCCGGGGTGATGCACAATTGATTATTTACAATGATGCACTGCGGCCTAAAATATTTGTATCATAATTACATTAAAAAAACAAAGACCGGTCCTTTATCATTATTTTGTTTAAAATAGTTCATTGGGTTGCTTGCAACCAAAATTGGATTTTAAAGGACAATTTCACCCAAAAAATGAAAATCCTGTCATAATTGACTTACATGCTGATGGAAAGTTGGGTGAAGTTACGCAGTCCACCATGCATTTCAAAACAGTGTTACGACATTCTTCAAAACAACTGACGCAGCTGAGGACTTGTTTTAAACTGAAAAAAAAAAAAAAAAAAAATTATACATAAAACAACAAGCTCAAAAACCCACAAAATGGTTCTAGAAGCTTAGAGGACTTTATGTTTCGACCATGGGGGCGATTAGATGATGACCGAATTTTAATTTTTGTGTACTGAGCATTTAATGTCAATTCACTCCTTGCTTTGTTTTCTTTACAGGGGATCTGAATCATTTCCTTTAGGATTTACTCCTTTTATGTAAAAGTTTTCATCACTGCAGGGCTCGCTGGAGGGAGGATGTCAGTTTGGGAGTTTCAGCACCACGGAGAGAGACACAGTGGGAAACGGCTCCAACTGAACTACCTCCTGTCATTTCTCTCTACTTAATATACAGTCAATACAAAATGCCTATGAATTGCCATCATTTTTGCTTCATAGCTGACAGGCACAGTGCTGAACGGCAGTAATTTTCACGTCTGTTCAAGGGAAAGCATTATAATGTGATTCTTAGAGGGAGAAGTAGTGTAAATGCTATTGACAAACAGTCAGTATTTCTACTTGATTTCCATATTTTCACTGTCATAATTCTATTTTGCATGCTCCCCACATCACTGCTCATCCACCAAGAAAGAAAATAAACATTTAAGGGGACAGTCAGGCGTCAGGAATACATAGATAAATAGACTGACCGTCAAATCATCCTTATATAATCATGTCTGTTGGAATCAATAGGTTCTGGACATTGATGCAAAGAACACATACCTAACTTGATCATGCTTCATCTGCATATTTAAAAATAACCATGTTAAAGCGTGATTTCACATTAAATATCCCTTCCATTCTTTTTCCTTCTCATGCTCTGAGCCAGAATTCTCCACTTCAGTAGCACTTTCAAACACTACACATTCCAGTTTTACTCAGTCTGTGTTGACTGCATTATCTGATTTATGGAGCGATAAAAAGAGATATCGCCAGAGCCCCCTTGTGAAAACATTTGAGTCCAATATGTCAACAAACTGACATGAGAATTATGAACCTGGCTTTAACCAAGGTTCAGATTTCTGTCCTGGAGATTCATGCAAATGAGTGCATTTGGATTAGATAACACATCACTTGTGTATTTAAACATACAGATTCAGTAAAGGTAAATATAAGTGTCTTAATATGTGTTAATAAACTGGTAAACTGTTCACCTGCAGTGTCTGATATAAACTTAAATCCTTTATAATGTGAAATGAAAGCAGCCAGAACTTTCTTAATATAGATGGACTGACGAAGAAGAAGATGAAGCGCAGAAAGACAAAGGCAGCCTTAGCTCAGCAGCTGTGCTGCAGGCTGACGTTACCTTTCAATAGATGGCAGTGTGACCCACACTTTATATGGACGGCTTCTATGTCTGCAAATCCGGACGAGTTAAAGATTGCATTCTGCAACTTCTGTGATTCGAATTGTTTGACAGTTTACTTATTTATCTGTTTTTTCCCCCTGGGTTGCTGAGGTTGCTGCGCGTGCAATTTTCTGTGCAATCTCGTTCGACAAACACACCAGAGAGCAGCCTGTGCTGCAGCCACTGGTGATTCCTGTGAAGTAAATGTGAGATAAGAACATCACTCTCACTGTCGAACATCCGTCCTGATCATCTGGAGAGCTGCACCTGCAAACTTGCAGACGTACAGCGGCTTTCCCCCACTTCTCCAGGACACAGACTGCAGTTATTCTGTAAATGTATCATCTGACAGACAGTATTGATTAGCAGCTCTAATGGGAACAATATGATTTTAAGTGATACAGACATGTTTTAGACTGGAAGACTGGGTGTCTGCTTTCCAAAGACAAAGTGAGGATTAGATTAAACATAAACAACTAAAAACGTATCTGCCATTATCGCGATAGCCCAAATTTGGGGATTTTGGTCGGATGTTTGACGGTTGTGTGTAACTCTTGCCAGTGTGTGTTTTATTTCTCGTGCTGATACGGCCTGGTTTAAATAATGGAGTATTAAATCCCCCAGGGACAGCTCAACGCCCTGCATGGCTGATTACATCCTGCTTTGATTTAAATGCACTCATCCCTCACAAACATCACCAGAGTCCCCCCTGTTCTGCCCGGAAATTAGTAGGCCAGTCAGAACGATTAATAAATGGCTGGTAAATAAATTAAATTATCTCACTGTCAGCCAACACTCCACACTAGGGGTTCTAATATCACCCTGCCTGTCCAAATTAGGGCAGAATTTAAAAAAAAAAGATGGGTTTTCAGAGAAGAATTTCCAGCCTGCTTTCTGTTATTCAGCTGTAAATTACAAAGGGATAAGACAGAAAAAAAGGGCATGTTACACAAAATTACATGCGTCTTTTTCCTATGAGAAGTCAAGTTTCAAGTCTCCCCATTGACATTAAAAAAAAACAAAACAAAACAAAGCAAAAAAACCCCTTCTCATTTCACATTAATATTACATGTTTATGACCTGACCTGGTGGTGGAGAGGGCAGTGATGGAGCCAGAGGGGCGAAGGCTTCCAGGTGGAGCTAACCTGTAGCCACGGCAGGCAGCAGTTACAGGTTGCCTTCAGGAAACTCCGTAAATCAGGGTCAGGGGAAGAGCAGCGAGCAGCTGGACGACAAGAGAGGGAAAACCAGAGAACATCTTTTTCCATAAAACATGATCCAGTTTCACCGAAATCAGTGATAGTTGGGGCTTTTCTATGATGAAGTGCCATGAAATAAGAAATAAGCAGTAGCGGGGCAGAGTGGCTACGACAGGGACACCATACATCTTGTGAGAAATCTCTAATATGACAGTGATTTCAAAGCTGTTATCTAAGGGTAAAATAGTCACACAGTGTTGCTTTAAAACCAAAACATGACATTTTTAAAAAAAACCTAAACAAGTGGTTTTATTGCCTAAACCCAATCAGACTGTTAGCACAACATGAACCTAAAGAAATGAGAAGCTTGGGTTGAACAGAATCACTCCTCTGTTACACTGATCACAATTAAACCATAGCCTGTGGTGGAGGCTCACACGCAGACTCTGTTTCATAAGCCAGTGCTGAACCGGTGTACAATTAGTAATGAGTTTGTAATTTAAAATAAATTATAGATCATAGGAGAATATGACATATAACACCCCCCTCGAAAACAAATGAAAATGCTTGTATGCAAAACAGCCCGCTGATGTATTTTTCACTGCTTGTTGACATTTCAGTGCAGGACCCTTTAAAACTGCTACCGACCCACTGCTCTCGCTGCTTTGTGTGCTTATAAAAACCAATTGCCCTATCGCTGATCATTGTCTCGTAAAGTAATAGGCAGAGGGCCCCCTCAGGCTTATGACCAGGAATAGCTGTCCTGATTGTCCTCTCAGTTGGTGGCCGTGAATTAGAGGCTTCATGTTGTTCAATTTTCATCAATGTTCCTATTTATTCACTTATACGGATAAGCTATGGCACAGAGGAAATTGATTGATTAACAAGATTACAGGATGAAAACAAGATTGGCCCGGATAAAGGAACATCTAACAGAGATCGCTCATGCACGCAAACGGGATGGAGGAGAGGCAGCGTGTGCAAAATGAGTTTAATATTCCCCTGGAAGAGTATTAGACTTTGAAATATTAATCTACTTCTTGAGACGTATGATTGTGCGGTATCACGTCTAGTTTTAAGGGGGAAAAAAAGCCTTTGAATCAGAGTGCACGAGAAACATTGATTTTAAATGGAAGACTTCTCTTTTTACAATTTTGTCCCGCTTCAAGTGTTTTAGATCAAATCCCTGTTAATGGAGGCGATGAGATGAGATATTCTCACTTTTGCAGCAGCTTTCTGTCGACATTTGTTTCATGGGTAACAATTGCTCTGAAGTCACTCTTTAATGTTTTTTTTTTGTTTTTTTTGTTCAAAGCCATTTTTTTGCATGCGCTTAAGAGTGATTTGCTCCAAACTAGGCTCAATGGCCGATTCTATAAAATGTATTTACCATTGATGTTCCGGAGTGCACACTTGGGAAATTGGGAAAGTACAATGAGGCTCGGGAGGCAGAAATGAGGTTAACTGATAATCTCTGTCTGAGAAGCAGAATTTTGATTTATTACTCCGTAACGTGACTTTAATGAACACAGGTGGTGCAGTCACAATAATAGTTGGGATAATTGCGTTTCTCCCCCCACTTCAATATGTCTCGGTGTATTCACGATATTCGCTCAAATCAGATGAAAATCCAACATTTTCATGTCCTATTTTCGAAAAGCACACAGAATTTTTTTTCTATTTTCATTAAACACTTCTCACACCTAATATATCTCTGTAGCCTTTCATCAATCACGGTGTTGCCGGTGAAATGAAGTCCAAAAATTTGGAATGACCTGCCACGCGCCCTCTGTATCTCACTCTTTAAACTCATCTCTGTGCCGGGGTTACTTTTTTAAAAAGACATGTTATATAATGTAGTCTCTTCACTTCCGTATTGTGTGTTGTACGTGTGACTCGTAGGTAATGTTACTGTTTTTGGCCCCAATTATACTGATGTTCATGAATGTGCTCTGTCCCAATCACATGAACAAAGTTTGGTAGTTCACACACATTTGATATGTTTTCCTTTCCTTTAATGCTCCGCCCATTTGGCTCTTTTAATGCGGTCACTCCCAAATCATGAACATAGTGATTCACAAGCTTTAACTTTTTTTTTGTTTTTTTGTTTTTTTTTTTTGAGTAGTAGCCAATTTGATTGGAAAAAAAAAACATGATTCGGTGGAATAATTACAAATTGATTCAGCTTTCGGCACCTGAACACATCATGGCTCAGAGTGTGTGACTGCGAGATAGCAAACAAGCAGAGAAGAGGAATATGTTAAACAGCTACAATGGATCAAATTATTATAATATACGGTAAACAGTTGAAGTAAATGCCAGAATGCGCTGGATAAACAGCAGAAATATTTCGCTAAAAGTATAGAAACATGTCTGACAAAGCTAAAACAGTTTAAATATATTGCTGAAAATGAAAAGATTAGCATTTCAAGTAGTTAGCTGAAACTAATGGATGATAAACAGCCAATCTCTGTATTAGTATGAGTGCTGGCAGTTCGATTGTATGAAAAAAAAGTGCTGCCATCCACTGTTATGCCCACTTATATGTAATACATCATGAATGTTAAGTCTGTTGGAGGACGAGAATCAATACTGTATGGCAACATCAACTTACTAACCTGTAGGCCACACTGAGAACAATCAGAATATGTCAACTGGAAAGTCTCCAGTTTCCTTGAGATTTACTTTGCACGCTTTTTTCCTCCTGACACAAACCCTGTCACCCACATCGAGTGTGTGCTCCACCTCACTTGTCAAAACTCCCTCAAGAGCAAGACGATCGCAGTCTCCCGACACACGATTTACATATTTAAATATGGCGTGGGCGGCGTGGTAACATCCCAGAATAATCTCAAAAAGGTGCGAAAAAGTAACTTTGGGGCAGTTTTTAAGCGTGTGGGCCTCACGCTGGGGTGCTATTTATTCTTTTCCTTGTTTTAGAGTACCAGGCGTACTCGCATGAAGCTCGACATTAAGGTGTCCCAGACTTTCTTTGTCCTCAATTCTGCCGATTAAAGCACATATGGTCCTAATTACTATGGAGACGTTCTGGGACTGAAAAAAACGAAGAGAGCTCTGCTCCCGGAGGCTTTTGGCAATTTTGGGTGCTTGACTTTTTCGAAATTGAAAAGAAACATATGCGGCCGCCTCTAGACTATACTCATCTCCAGAGGTTTCAGCCAGTAAGATGGTGCTTTTAGTCAGTTCATCCTCATCACGCGAATGACCATATAGGTCGACTGGGAAACGCAGCCTATGATGGCCCATATTTACGCTTCTCGTTAGGCGGCAAACTCTACGGGTCCTGGTGATTGTCCCGGCAGCTAAGAAGGAAGTCAGGCGGGATGATATAAAAAATGATAAGGAGGACGGGGCGGGTGATTGGGTAAACACAGGAGGACCTCGTTGGTGCCCAAAAGTCAGCTCTGGGATATTCTAATTCACTTGCATGGTTGACCTTCATCACAAATTTACCCATCCCTAATAAATAATGTATCTATGTTAAACCACAATGTTTTCCTGAACCTGAACAAGTAGTTTAAGTGTGTAAACAATACCAAGAACCTTTCCCGTCTAAACCTAACCAAGTAATGTGATGGCAGGCCGGTTATGTCCCTCCTGAAGCACGCGATTAGAATTAGAACTAGGCATCAAATCAGCAGGTTTCTGACTGGCAGCCTGAGTTTGACGCCTCTCCCCACTTGTCATTAAGAGTTACCCGGTGCGAGCATCCGTCTCGGGGAATGATTGACGGGCCACTGAAGTCTTATTTTACTTGGGTTGAATCAGGGGGCCTATCGATTGGGATAGTTAATATTCCTTGTATACTGCTAGTCCTCACCCAGAGCCGTTTTAATTTTATTTTCTGAAACGTTAAAGCCTGGCTGCCGCTGTTCAAGGAAACTGGATGTGTGCTCACGATCAAAGACGGCCTGACTCGTCTGCCACACAAGTGAGGAGAGCAATATTCCGCCCAGCTCTGTTTTCACTGTGCCTGCTTTGCATTACGTAGCTCCTTCCCTCAAGCCTTGTTTTGCCGCGGATTGAGGAGAGGACAAAATAAAGGCGACTGCTGCAATTTCATCCCTATTGGCCCTGTGGCAAATTGGCCCTTTATCAAACGGGGGCCTCATCTATCAAGCCAAAGACGGGTATTGAAATTGCCCCACTGGCCACAAATCAGACCAATGGATCGGCCTTTATCTCAGACAAGGCCGTCATCACTCTGTAGTGGCTGGAAGGGGAGGAACTGGGCCATTTAAGAGACTATCCTGCTCCTCTTTGCTGATGGATGTGGGCCGCCTGACCTCTCCGTGACCAGGAGCAGCTGGACGAGGGCCAAACCTGTGCTTAACCTGGATCATTATCTGGCCGCACGTATGTGTTTGATTCTCTTTCACTCCGAGACACTCCGGCTTTGTCTCACCCTTTTGTTTTTTGGCTTTTCCTTGACACGCCGCCGCTATTGGTTTTTCCACCTCTATTACTGTTGGCTGTAGTTTTTCTAACCTCCTAATCTTGTCTGTCTTTGTCTCTTCCCACATCTCTGCCCTGCTCCCTCGCACGCAATTGCTTTCTTTCTTTCTTTCTTTCTTTTTTTTTTACCCCCTTTTTTTTCTCCTTCCAAAACCTCTACTCTCGTGGCTCACATTCATTTTCTGTAGCCAATCAATGCAAATAGAGAAAGACCATAATGAAGGACAAGACAGATGGATGCCGTATTGTCAGCTGTGCCTCCCCGGTTTTAAACATTAGTCTGCCTGCGATGATTGATGGAATGCCGTATTCAGGTAATACCTCACTCTTGCCATATTCCCCACGAGCAGCTATCTGTAATGGTAAGATATCAAGACTGTCTGGCTGGCATAATCCGACCGCGCGTCTCTGTCGATGTGAGTAACACAAATTGTATTGTAAATATTGCTACTTCTACATTAAAACTGATGTAAAACGATGGTCCCCCTCCTCCTACTGATTCATATTGACACAAAGATCCATTTACAAACAGGTCAAAGTTGTGACAAATTTTCCAGTCGACAAGTTTTGATCTTGAGAGGTGCCCGTGACAGCGACACAGAGCGATCGGCCTGACCCGTGATCTATCATTCACTGGCACTCCTCCCTGGCAGCCGGCGTCTTTGCTCATCCTCTCTGATCAATTTCGTGACTTATGGGTTTAACTAAAAGCCCATCCACAATCTAATCCTCTTCTTAATTATGTTTTAACTGCTCTGCCTTTATTTGATTAGATTCAATCACAGTGCAATGAACCCAATCACAGACAGGGATATTATCTGTACGTGTAGACTCATTAACATAAAGCTGCTTTGTGTCGTCGGGGGCGGATTGGAAAGCATCGGAGACATTACGGGAACGTGCATTTGTGAGTTTTGAAGGAATGTTTCACGTTATCACAACTTGGGCGTAGTTTTTGGAGTTTTGGTCATACTTTTCCTTGGTTGAGATAACAATGAGCACATCAATGTGATTTGTGAGACCTGGGAACACGGATACATCGCAGCAGTCTGATGGGTTCAAGAACAGTCAAGATGCCACATTTTACATTTACATTTAAACTTGTCATAGGCCCAGTGTACCATACTGACAACTCTACATGTCATATCACGCTCGCATGACACGCTTAGGATCTTACTGTCATATCTGAAGCTGGAGGAGATGATGGTGTCAGATAGAACTGGAAAGTCTCGCTGTAAACTGGATGGATGTTTACAAAGGACGATTTTGAGTTTGAGTCTACTGTTTGCTTCCGCTTCTTTTCCAAACAACTTGGACTTGTGTGATGATTTAAAACCTGCACGGCTGTCTGAATGTGCTTCCTGTTGAACTGGACTTCCTTTCTTGCACTGTTGATGTTTTCGAAGACTGGTGTTGACCAATAATCATCACAATCATACTTTCATCATCACTTTGCTGTGAACTTGTGCGGTAAACACATTGCAAAAGACTGCCTGAGGTAGAAGAAGAATGTTTTTTTTTTTCACACCCACCGTGAATTCAGACTTTGAGGAGAGCAAATATGGGCAGAGATGGGAAAAGAGATGGTTGCTTTATGTAATACGGTGTAGAGGAAAAATTGTGTCAGGTGAACTTCAAAGCTACAGGCAGTCCAGACAAACTCCAGACTTGGAGCACCGATGAAGACCTAGAGGATAGTACGTCTTGGAGTTTTTAATTATTGAACTTTTAATGATTTAGCCAATATAATAAAGGCTTTTAATTATCCCCTTCATCTCCTTTAGAACATTTTCTTTTGAGCGCCAGCATTGCCTCTGGTTTTCTCTCATTTTTGACTCAGCACCTGCCCCTTCTGAGTTTGGCTTGTGTTTTATAACCATTGCAAAAGTGGGCCAAACTTCAAAATTGAAACCCAAATTGTTCTAATCTGGAATTTCCTTTTCAGTTGAGCAGCCTGGCGCTCCCTGCGCGGCCCGGTGTGGATAACGCCACCTGGCTTGGTGCCTCCGAGCGGTTCAGAATAAATGCTAAGTATTTTCGCGAACGCTATTTTTACGCACAAGTGGCACATATGAGGTAGACTGCATAATCCCGCTGCTTGCCCTTGGTGCAGGGCGAGAAAATGGAGCACCATGAAATGCTAATCAAATTTAGGGGAAACCAATTCTGAATTCTGAAAGCCTTATCCCACCCCATCCCCTTGACTCAGTATGTGCGAGGTGTTATCAGTCCCTCGGGGGAAGCAAAGGGAACCTTGGCCTGCACAGTGTTAAGGAAGGGAACGGCGGAAGTCTTCAGGGGGAAGAACACCCACACACACAATGGATGACTGCAGAAAGTAAAACAGGTCAGGACTCCAGTGGTCTGATAAGGCAGAGGACTCATGAATTAAAGAGTGGTGGAGGAAATATGACATTTTTTCTTTCCATTCAGTCTATCGGGACTACTCGCTTGCCAGTGAAATTACCTGGAGAGAAGCCGGGCCCGATAATGGACTGCCAGCGACCACATTCACTCTAGTCATTTCTCTCTGCTCGTAAAGGGTAGATTGGCATTGAAAATTCAAAACACTTTCGCTGCCTTTTGGGAAATTTGAGAGACAGGGGAGTTACATTATCATAATAGATCATTTGTATCAGCTTAAATACCTATTTTTCTACCGTGTAATGGAAGCCATTCTTCCGCAAATCATTCCCTATTGGATGAATATTGGATTTACAAGGCTCATTGCGCTTAATTAAAGCAGCCACTGGGAGCCGTCATCATTCCCAAAAGTTATATATGTTCACTTACATTAAGGTTTTGCAGCGGGGTATTATATCAAGGTTTTTTTTTTTGTTTTTTTTTCGTGCATTTCAACTCCGCAGCTCCGACCAACTTACACATGCAGATTACTGAATTGTTGTTTCGGAGGGTAAATGAGGACCTTTGTTCTTCTTTACTCCTTCTGTAGAGAAGCGGATGATTAATATGGAAGTGGTAATGGTGGAGGAGGGCAGGGTTGCAATGGGTCTTCTTTCTCTAATGATTGGTTTAAGTGAGTGCTGTAATAGGCTGGGGTGCCGGAGCCGGTGATTTACGGGACCTCCTTCTGTTGCCGTGCCGTTGAGGCGGCCTAGATGGGTGAATCAGAGAGTTCAGCCATTCCTTCCCAACAATATCTAAAAGAAAAAATAATTAAAAGAAGTACATTCACTCAAGTAGATGTATCTGTATGCGTATCAGTCTTTTTTATTCCCGCAAAGCCACGTGTGGCTCTGCATATTTATCACAGAGGGGAAGGGAGAGGAGTGGCCTTGTTCCAAGCTAACCTTTAACTGAAAGTGTGGGTGATGCCATGGAGGTGTGCACGAGCCAAATGATGAATAGCGCTTGCAGAGAGAAAAGCTGGATGCAATTTCTTGCCCATAAGCCCCAAAGTTGAAGACTTTAAGACGGTCCTCACTGCAGCCGTACCTGGAAAAAACAAGAAACTCCGGTCCAGTTTTGTCAGATACCTCTGGAGCAATATACATGGAGCAGTTATTTCTCACTTTGAAAAAGGTTATAATGTCCTCCATGGGGTCTTTTGGTGGGCAAACAAAGTGAAGGGGAGCCTGAGGGGAGGAAAGGTGGGTAAATAGCTTCTCTAATGGAGTCCTAATCTGTGGAGGCAATCTGCAGAGAGCTGCCCCTGGCTGTGCCAGTCGGGATGATGAGACAGAGGTGACAGCGTGGCAGTTATTATTAGTGGTATCATTGATCAGACAGCCGCAGCAGCAGAGTTGGAGGAGGATGATGGATTCGGTGGCTCCAGCCCAGCTGAGACATGAAGGCTGTCGGGAGCGGGTAAGGGAGGGGCTCATTGTGTCCGTGTGGACAAAAGAGCGAGGATGAGGGGTAGGGGGTGTTGTTCTCTCCTCTCATGTAAATCAGGTGGGGTCTTGGCCATAGTTCAGAGACGGGTCGGCTCTGTTTGACAGAAGTCATCAATCTCATGCAGTGTCATGTTCCAGATGAAAGAGTTTCTGTTTTATCTTGGAGTACAGACAACTTGTACTCTGTGAGGACACGGATAAAAACAGGACTGATCATCAGCTTTCCACTTACCTCTGTGAGGGTTTGCCTCTTTTGATACAGAGTTGTTTTTTTTTTACGAACTTATCTTTCCAATCTGTAACTGTTGGTCTGGTACTGATCAGAATGAACTTCGTCAGTCTAACTTTGTACTTCCTCAGAAAATCTCACCCTTTTGGCTTCCAGGGACCAAGAATTTTGGATGATTGTCTGTCGGTGGACGTTTTATAATGTCTCGTCAATAGTCCTCACCTCATCCTCTCAGGACAAATAGTAAAACAAGACAGTGACATGTGTCACTTGCAAGGCACTCTGTTAGGCTGTACTTCAGCAGAAGTAAATGCAAACGCAAAACGATTCGCGAGATAGGGTGGTCAGGTGATCCTGCACGTCATGATGCATGTCATCTCACAAGACTTCAAGCACTCACATAAACACCTCAATCCGAAGACACCGATCCAATCCGTCCCTGCCCTGATGGTTGAAAGGCTTGAGAACAACAAGTTGTTCAAACAAGTGGTTTAAAAGTTGAATGAAGCTGGAATCCCCCGAACCACTGACCAAATCACGGGCCGCTGAAAAAGTTTGAATGCAGTTGCAATGCAGTTCCAAGGCTAAAAGTCAAATGGAAAAAGTGGTCCCGACCCAGGCACACCCCCTTCCGGGTGCCCTAACAGAAGAGTGACGATCACAACATTACTGTCATCTCACAAGGCTTCAGGCACTCGTGAATGACGATCACGGCCATCGATGTCGTTTGCTAACATTAGCTCAATGTACATGAACGAGAAAAGTGAAAGAACGGGCAACTTAATGAATAAACTGAATAACTCTCTTTGCAGTTGCAAAAAACAAAACAAAAAAAAAAACCTATGACTACTGAGACTATGACCTGATGGTGTTAAGAGATAAAAAGTACAGAGATCAACAAAGTCATTTGGATTCATCATCTTGGAACGATGAATTTCACAGCAAAGACTTGTTGAGACATTTCAGTTGGGAGAGAACTTCAAACACAAATAGGCCAAATCCGTTAGAAAGCTTTCTCCAATCAGTCAAGGCAGAGACAAGCTGTTTTTCTAAATTACCTGCGCTGCCTACCCGTGACATATTTTCTCTCTGATATCTTAAAGCATAATTCATGATGTTTTTTTTTTATTGGTGTTTGTCTCCCCAATAGTCTTGTAATGCCCTCAGGTATGGCAGCAGGTGTTTTTCTTTGAACGTCTCAATCACAAGCTTCCCCCATTGAGACCATAGACACGGGACGAGCAGTAAAAGAGACAAGACTGAATTAATTGAAAGACAAGTATTCATCCTCAAATGAGTGCTTTTCACGGGACCCGATCTTGGTGAAAGGTTTAATGAGTTCCACCAAAGCGCTGCACTGGCAGTTGTTGAAGATCTCAAAGGGTTGATCTTTTCAATAGACACCAATTCCCTCCTATTTTTTTCTTTTTCTTTTTTTTTTTTTCACTTTTGTATTATAGTGAAGGACTTTACACATTGTTCCATAGCGGTGCAATATCTTTTTTTATCTTTAGATTTCAGTATGAAAGATGCAATTTTCTGCCGACAGCCTTGGCACTTGTGAATAATGTAGATGCCAAAAAGTCCATCACACCCAAGTGCCGCCGATTCAGACCAGGGTGCCATGTTATCAACACGACTTTCATAAATGTAGAGTTTCACGAAGCGCTCATTATAGATTTATATCTGTTGAATACGTCCCCCCATCTGGTTCTCTTGTGTTTTGCTATGACTGACATTTCAGACTAATACTTGCTTCCTGGGTGAGATCTAATGCCAGTGATGATCAAGGGTTTGATGGATCACCTATCCTGTCTGGAGACAATCACGGGAAATGTATGTAAAAGGACAATATTAAAAATCACTTAACCACCATGTGTATTTGTGTGGGAAATCTTATTTTACATTTTAGAAAAATACATTGTGGAAAGGAAATAATGGAATCAGAACATGTCCAGGCATGAAACGCTACTTCCCCTTTCCTTCTGAGAAATCTCTGACATTTTGAGAAAAATGCTTTGTGGAAAGGCCCGGAAATAATGGATTCTGAACATGTCCGGGCACGACACGGTTCGGAAAGTCCCTGGATTCGAAATGTACCATTAAAAACACATCTCAGAGGAGGGTTTTCAATAAAATAGGTGGAATCTCCAACAATATAAAAAACAGGAGCCCTGAGAGCTTCCAGTTCAGGTCTGATCCCTGGACTGGCTCGAGTTTGTTGCCACTGCTGTCTGTGAGGACTCGACGCACTTTCGTACTGACTCTGCAGCGTCTCTGGTGGATTTCTTCGGGCACCTTTCCTGACTCGCTACGCTGGATGCCGGTGTGCTGCGCTGCTGCGGCTAACTCCCATGTCTGTATTCAACATAGGCAGCGTTGCTCCTGCCTGCCCTGCCCATGTCTGCTTACACGGAGTTTGCCTTTGATAGTTATATATAAATTCGATGGCGTGATTTTCTGGTACATACCCCCCCCCCCCCCCTGGAAGATCGAGAAAGTGGGAGATGGAAGGAGAGGGAGGCAGGGAGGGAGAGAAAGGAAAAGAGAGTACACAGGGAACAAAATAATGCTCTTCACCTGTTGTGTGTGTCATCTTTGTCTTGTCTGACATGCTCTGCAGATACAGACATTAAAACTGCAGTAAAGAGCCGGCGCGATGTTCACATGACTGTCCACAGGTTGTTTTCAGGTCTATTTTTGCTGAGAACCGTCACGGTAAAAATAGACAAAACCAGATGAGCTGCCCGCTTGACACAAAGCCACGCACACACGCTGCTGTTGCATTCGGCGTGGCCTCTGCCTGTAATAGACATTGAAGGGGCAAGTGTCGGTCTTCTGGCCCATTCGCTGGACTCTTGCGATCTTCACAACCAACAGGATCAAATGTGTTATTTATCATTATGTAATTTTGCATTGCATTGTTCTTCATTGAGGCAACACCTGCGCGGGGACGTGTTTCATCTCCAACATTCCGTCTAAGGTCCAGCTGTTTAGCAGTCCGCCTCCTCTCACTCTCTCTCAGACACACCAACATTTACGATTGATCTTCAGTCAAAACCTTGAAGTTCTGAAGAAAACTATATTCATGATATCAATAGCCGAGTCTGTACACAGCCTTTTAATATCCTCACCTCAGTGGACATAAACTGACCTGTTGAAGAGGAATTTGAGATTCAGAGATTCTTCTTTCATTTTTGCATGGAGGAGACAGAGGATCACTTACTTCGCCGGCTCCAGTCCAACCCCGACTGTTACCGCGACTTAACGCCTACTTTCCACAACATTTTCATCTTACTGTCAGTGTAAGCTCACGCTGTGCAGCTGAACACTGCTCAAATGCAGGAAAACTTTATACGGGTGAAAAACCCGAACTTTACCAACTATGTCATCCTGAATTTTGGGGAAATGTTTGAAATGATGCACAAAACAGTGAGAATACTCGGAAGTTGGGGTGGAATATGTCACTCAGTGTAAACTTCATATCGAACGCTGTCCAGCAGACCAGGAAATCATTATTCCAGTTAATTGAACTACATTTTTTTACAGCAGTTTTCCAATTAATATATGTAACTTCCAAAGGGAATAAAGTAACTCAAGTACTGCACTGAGTCACAGTTTGACATTCTTACAGGTGAGTATTTTCATTTTCTACTACTTTTTAATAAACTCTATTTATTATAGGCGAGTGGAGTGCTATTTTCTTTGGCATAGTTATTAATTTCCTATTTTTTCGTTCTGCCACAGAGCTCTGTCCGACCATACTGGCAGCACCCATCAAACACACACACGGACCAGGAAGGAACCCAGCTTCCAAAAAGATGTTTGAAGACTAGGTATATAGCACAGAGGTTTTTTTTCTTTTCTTTCTGTGCCAAGCTTGGCTTCTGGCACTTAGGGGCTGAGTCAGCAAATAAGACCACTAACTACCTAATGGCAGCTATAAGTCCATCACGAAACTCCATAAATCGTCTCGGAACTGGCCTACATTGTTCCCAGAGGCAGTTAAGCATTATTTAGCACTTAATTTAGCAACATGTAAAGCTATCAGTCCAGTGGCTTATGAGTTCATATGAAGCATAAAATTAAGAGAGGGTTTACTGGATGCAAAATTTGTGTTTGGCCCCAATGCACGATCTGCAGCAAACTTAAAGACACCATTACAAACACTTATAAAATGTTTTGCCTATTCTGATGCTACAAAATTTGCACTTTTACTATCAACAGTTTTTTCTACACCACAGTAATGAGTATGATCCTTCTTCCACAACTATCTACCTCGAAGCTCCACCAGCTAGAGGGCAGAGTCGCCCCGGAGCCTGGACTGGGTCGATGCCAACTCTGCAGAGCTCACCACTGAGTCGTCAGGCCCATCAGCCTCTGCTCCATCCATTCTGCTGGCACAGGGCCGAACACATCTGGGCCACTGTGATGTGCACACCGCAACGTGTCTTTTGTTGCCACGAGTGGCAGAGGTGAAGAGAAATCGGCACCGCGGATGGGTTAGATCATTGTTTTCTCTTTTCCTGCTGACCTGCCCAATAATGTTGACTGCAGCCATCGATAAAAGCTGCTGAAACCCGGCCTTGTTTACACACCGGACCACAGCCGTGACAGTGAGGTTTTTTTAAACTGTCTCTACTTCATGTTCCTGTCAAAATATTTCCTATGGATCCACGAACCATCTTTAATACCTCTAGTATTTTCTGTTTTTTTGACGGTAAGCGCCAGAGTTTTGAACAATTTCTCTGATTGTCTGTCCACGTGTTCCCCTGCCCCTGTTTGACTTTGATCCAGCGACGTCCGACACTCAGCAAAATGTCACATGCCAATGCTCAGTAGCGATGATGCACACCGCTCCTGATTATATGCCCCATGTTGTAATAAAAGAGAGTGAATTTTCCTTTAACTCGCCAGGTGGCTCTGACGCCTCCATGCCCTCAATTATCCCTTTGTACCTCTAACTGTCTCCCGCCTGATCTCCCAAAGCCGCTCCTTGTCACTTAAGCCTCACATCGTCTCTTTCTAAGACAGCTGGATTATTTTCTCCTCCATGTAGAGCTTTTTACGTGACAGTTTTTCTGCCAACAAGAGGTGGTGAAATAAAGAATCTCTTCATTATACTTGACTTAGCATTTGGGAGAGGCTTAGGCCGGCATCCAATTTCTAGGTCCAATTTACATCCAGTGTTCATTCAGTTTGTTGGATAACCTTTTGTACAAGATCCTGCGCACGATATGATTCCATCAGACACGCACTGCTGGGTGGAAGGTGCCACCCTCGCCATTGCCTTTTTCCACTGTGGTGCCCTAATGATTGCTGGAGGGGAAATTGTTCTGCCACGATGCCTATCTGCAGATGCAGCCCCTTCTGCACTGAACTCTGCTATTATGATGCACAATTTGAATATGCCTGCAATATGCTCTGCCTTCCCTTGCCTTGCTGCAAAGTCCAAACCTCCCACAAGAACTCGTGACTCTCAGCTGAAGGCGCCGGCATGTTCTGTAAGTGCACAATGCGGAGATCTCTTTCCTCCACTTTGGCTGATTGATTTTGATGCCAAACCAAGAACCAAATTCTATACTGAAGTGCCTCTGCAATGCAACACATCATCTTGTATTATCATCAAAATTCCCCCTGCGCTTCAATATAAACTAAACCTAATAAACCACTTCCTTTATGATAAACTCACAGGCTCCCATAAATTTCTCAATTTCTTTTCTTTTTTTTATTTTTTTTATCTATTTCACATAACTGGCACAGGCCTACAGGGATGATGGCTGACGGCACATTTTTCAACTTTTCTCCAATTGAACGGGTACAATGTAAGCTGCCTCCTCCAAGGCTGAACAATGAAGCCAATGCGGAAATATCGAAAACGGCAGTTGGCCGAATGGTCACTCAAGGCTGGCTTCAAAAGTGAGTCAGTCCCCACAAGAGCCCATGTAAAAATGCCCAGCTTAATAAACCTTATTAAATCCTCCTACAGCCTGTCTAGCCACTGCTAGGCTGCACCTCAACTACTGCCAGCATTTTGGATGAACTTATCAAGCGACGCTGTTAGCATTAACCTGCAGGCAGCTGCTGGAGCTGGTGAGCTCTAGAGAAGACCAGCCTGGAGAACCCAGAGTCAAACTCACACAAGTAACTCGAATAAACACAAACAATCCCGCGATCAAACAAACACGAATGATGTGAGGCGAAATCTGCTAATCTTCATGTGTGAATGCAGATAACTCGTTAGCCTTAGCTAGCCTGGTAGTTTAACTAACTACACCTTCCCCAGCTCCACCAACCACCTCTTTGCCCATTTTTCATTTAGCCGGGAGTTAGGTGGAGTCAGGTACTGCCAAGATGGCGACGGCCAGTACCATCGACTTTGAGCTTCCAGCTCTTCATAAACACATGGGTGGTGTCATGGTGGATCCGTCCAATAGTTTTCCAGTCGGTGGTTTCATGTATTTGGTGGACTCCCATTAGTGGGGTATTTGTAGGAGAGGCATCCTTTTGCACACGCAATGTTGAGTAATAATTGAGTTTTGGTGCAATTTCATGGGGGGTAATTTAGCTTTGTTCAAGAGCAAACCTATGTAATAAAGCTTGTTAAACATCCATTCAACAGTGTTTCCTGTTCCTTCTAAACATCTCTTTATCTGCAGTATGTCTTGATGTCCTTGAGCCAAACTTTGGACAAGAATATGCATTGTTTGAATTTGCCTTGCAACAGATCACAGATCACAGCAATTCCAAATGTCCTTATGAAAAAAACATTATGTTACGGTCCTGTAGTGTCCTAGCACTGAAGTATGCAGACATCAACATTTCCACGTTGCAGTTTTTCTTCAAAAGCCAATTTCAAGCCCGTCACCCAAGGACAACGTACAAATCACAATTAAAGGTCAAAAATGTATACAAGCAGCAAAAAAAACGACGCCAAAAAGAAAAGAGAAACATGGAAAACAAGACAAGTGGATGTGTCAATGATGCATTTTATATATGCAGATTAAAAAGCTGGGGGTAAGGCTTATTTAAAAAGATGAGTTTGCAGAAATGGTTAGGACACTGAGAGCCTTGTCCCCGACAGAGGGGAGGCTGCACGGGAGGAAGGGGGGGGGGAACAAACAGGCGTCAGAGGAGCAATGACGAGGCGAGTAGAGATGGAGTGAAGTGGAGAGGAAAGAAAGAGCCAGACCACAGATCTGAAACTTTAGAATGAATCCTGTTCGTAAACACAGAGTTCAATAGATGTACAGGTCAACAGATAGCAATTTGCAGATTGTGTGACCAGCTGAGGCAGCTGGGAACGACCTTGGTTTTTGAAATGCTGACAATAGGTGGCATGAGATCAAAAGCAAGAGGATCACCAAAGTTATTAAAATTCAATCTGAGGGAAATATGAGTGTCCCATGGCAACGTATTCAATATTCGTACAGATATTTCACTTAAGTCCAAAAATGTTGATGCCGTGTAGGACTGGAACTCGCGCACAAAGTCTATTCATGCTTCTTGAGACCTTTTTGAGACTCCAATATATATATAGGCTAATTTAAAACCCAAAGAATGTTGGAACAGTTCTCTTTGATAGAAAGGAGACATTTTATGAAGTCCTAACAGATATCAACATTTGACTTGAATGTGCGGTGCCTACCCACTGTGTGAGAAACCAACAGGAGTCACGTCTTTTCAGAAGAGGCTTTGTGGACAGTACAGTAAGTGCAAACAATGCAAGGATTAGCGCAGCCACACTTGTCGTTACCCCTGGTGCTTTTCAGACTTCAGGTGGGAACAACTTTCACTCGTCTTTTGGCATAAATTATACCGCTGAAGCTTATCTTCCTCCAACCAGTTCTTTAACTTGCTTCTCCCCATCTTGGTTCACCCCTTAAATTGTTAAACCATGTCGAACACGAACAGATGACACACAGCCAGACGCCTTACTTCTTTACCTAACATGAGCATAATGTAAAACTTATTTGTCTCATACTAAGTCAATCAAACAGATACACGCTATTTCAAACTGCACCAATAGACCATCCGGCATTTACACAGGTCTGGCCACATGTTTACATGTGTTTATATGTTTTTAACAAATTTGAATAAAACAGCTCCTTGTAGGGTGGAAAGCTCTGTCATTCTATGCTAACATTGGTTTGAGGTACGTGGTGAATTATGACATCAAAAAGCATCTAATTACTATAGTACAACATATTACTATTTAAGAGAGAAACCAGGGGTGGGTAATGTAGGCTTGAGAAGCCCTCTGTAAATTTAATCTTTACTCTATTAATCATACTCATACAGCGATGTGCTGACTGCAGTTATATCTGCAGAATAGTATGCGTGGCCTGATCATAAAAATGATCGCTGTGATTAATAGTGGTTGGGTTGCGGGTGAAATAATACATGTTTAATGAGAAAAATATTAATTACATTACCTGCAGCGATCTCCCTTACAGCAGGAATGAAGTGCATCCCCTATGCGCAATTACGCACGAGGCACATAAAGTAGCCATCCTCCTGATGAGTTTGGAGCTCTAAAATAAGTCTAAAAAAAATATTTGTTGTAGTTCTAAACCTGACAAGACAGAGGAAACTCTCCAGAGGAAACACAATCAAAGCTTCTGAAATATTCCGTTTTGCTGCTTAAATGTGCCACGATTTTTATTTGCTGCAGTGAATTAACTACAAGTATGGAAAAGCTAAAAAAAAAAACCTCAAAGCAACGCCTCGGATCACAAAAGTATATTGCTGAAGGAAACACTCTGTATGAAAGGGATTACTTTGTGCCAGATCCTGCCTTCCAAATAAAGTTATTCTTACTCACCTATCGTGGATGCATTGAAAAAGGATTTTATAGAAAAAGAGAAAGCCGTCATGTCACGCAGCAACGCCTGAAGTGGGTTTGGCGCGCATCCCATGAGCCATGCTGGTGTGTGGTTTAATACTCTCTGGTCTCTTATGGTATTTTGGCAAACCATTAATGCGTCTCTTATTGACAAACATGTCATGTTCAATCAAGTGCAATTGTTGGTAAAACATTAGCCTTCCCTATCCTTATCCTCACCCACTGCCTGTGACGGAAGCTGAGAAATTGTGGTATTTAATATCAGATACACGGCGCAAATTAACTGCATTTAATGCGATCCGTGCCAACGTAATTGAATGTTTTAACAAGAATGTATAATCACGTTTTAGAAAACCAAATCAGGCTTGCGAGGAGATAAATCCATACCCACCCTGAAATAACAGAAAAGAGGCAGTGAAAAGCAAAGTGTTACCAGAGACGGTAATTGCGCGGGATGCTGAATAAACTGTCTGATTAAATCTTGCTCTCGCGTTTGTGTCAGTCTAAAGCAGGAAACCTGTTTCATCTCGCTCCCCCAAGAGCCTCTGTTTACTATTCAGCAGGATGCTCCTTGTAATGAATGAGAGGCTTAATTGCCCCGAGTCCTCCAGGGCCAAATGAATCATAAAATACATCCATATGCGATTGTGTCACCGCCGTGCTGACTAAACAATAGGCTGGGTGGGCTGCTTTTATGTCGGGGGGTGACACGGTGAGCGGTTGCATAGTAACTTGTTAGCTAATGAGCTGGCGGCACCTTCCTTCTCAGAACACGGATGCTGGACTTATACTGTGCATGTTGGGTATTTACCCGGGTCAAAGTGGACGCGGGGCGTTTAAGATGAGTATCGGTGTGATATTTAGGCTGCTAATGCTTTTCATCGAAGAGGTCACGTGTACTGAGTGCGACCCTACTGTACTCTGAAAAAGCAGTGGAACATGCTTGGTGTTAACTTACTCATCTCATATGAGCCTTTATCTCTGACACTTAAGACACAGCTGCAGTACTTCTTATTCCAAACTGTGACAAAACTAGTCTCCGAAAGCAACGGCCGCTGCATCTTTTTTTTTTTTTTTTTTTCCAGCTCGAGCACGACAGTATCAAAGTAATTTACATTTGTATAGGGCGAGATGAGAAACAAGCTCAAAATCTATTACCGCAACATCAAATCCCCTTTCGCCCCCTCTTTCTTCACGCCGGAAAGAGAAGAAAGATATATGCTGTTTATGAAGGTAAACCGCGATGATTGTACATGGTCATTCGCTGAAGGATAGCGCACTCCTGGCGAATGTGATTAGCCGGGGGCTTTATTACCCTCTGTAAAGCATTCCAGACTTTAATGTGCAATAGAGCTCCTCTTTCTTTATGCTGCTGCAGTGAGCCCCCGTTCTCTTCTCATTACAAACACGCTGCCCCTGCAGTCGAACACCTCTCCAGCCTCCTCTTCACGCGGCCCCACCTCCTCCTCGAGTTTAAGCACTTTCATATGTCACTATGACATATGCGGGGACTGGAGGGTAAACACTTTGGCAGGCCATTGCTTCCACGCTTAGACATTTCAACTGACGCTGTTTGATGTCGTGATTAGTGCGGTGGACGACGGGGGGGCCTTGAATCAGCCTGTCTAGACAAACTGACAGAAACATGGCAACACCATTCTTCCCCGACAACACCTCTTTTTGAGAGTATTCTGTGTCTTAAAGCACGGATGCCGCCGCTCTGTCGCTGCACAGCTTTGATCCATTTTTACAGACACGGTCGCTCCCATCTTCCAACGCATCTGCTATGAGTGCAGAAAACCATTACCATGCATCGTGGGTAACTGGATTGGAATCAGCGTGCGACCACATAATAATAACAAAAGAACTGTTCGCATAAGACACTGATTGTGATCTGACTGCAAGAACTGGCAGATGGTCAGGATCACAGTGGGACAACATTGATCACACGTTCATGTTCAGCAGCAGTTGTACACACTTCACTGACCTTCACTGTTGTTGTGTTCAGCGTATCATTTGTTTAAGAGAGCTTACAAGTAAGAAGAGAGTGGAGTGCCCACTCAGAGACGCATCCATCAGAAATACTAAACGAAGAAGAGAACATGTATGGGAGCAATTACAGTGCTTACAATAACTTCAAGGTAGTCAACCCCTGAGTCGCGAACTAGCCTAATTTGTCCTTTGTCTTGATGTCATTTCAAAGTGTATACATGTCGTTCATCTGAAATGCCTAAGCCTAAACCTCGTGAAAAACAATTTTCATACATATAAGGTTGAGTGAAATACATCAAAACTTAAGAAGAGGTAATTGTGGAAAGACAAACCCAGACTATTACGGTGACTTCCATTTTGTTTGTCGCCTTGGATTGAAGTGTGCTTTACGATGAGTGAACAAGGCCATTAAGCTCTTCTTAGTTCGGTAAAAAAAACCAAAAAAAACCCATTTCATTCAGGTGTACGGTTTGGTAAGGAAAATAGATGAGACAGTATTTCCTTCCTGGGTTTCATTTGCTCAAATAGCAAAAAAAGCTAAGAGAGCTTCTTGATGTTCTGTTGATGATGTTAATTCAGTTTTTGATTGTCTTCAACTAAAATTCAGGCCATATCTCACAAATTGCTCCTTTGACAGGGCTCTAATTATCACACATGAGTCTGAGGCTTCACCGTGATGAAGAAAAATTAACATTAAGTAGTTTTCAGAGAAAATGATAATCTAATCTAATCTAATCTAATCTAATCTAATCTAATCTAATCTAATCTAATCTAATCTAATATATTTAATTGTCCTCACAAATTCATCTTGGATATCAATTTAATAATTAATATTTGCCCCCCTCCATGGATGCATGCATTTTCATCATGCTAGGCTCAGGGACCGTCATGCCCCTTATAATATCAGAGATAATGTTTACCAATTACCGCTGGAGCTGAAAAGTAATTGAAAAAGTAACTGATTCAGTTTTCGTACAAAGTGCATCCCTGATTTGCGCCGGAGGTTACAGGCAAAGTGTGATGCGTTTAGCCTTCTAAATAGCTGTGAGTGGATCACAGAGGCCTTCAGTACTGCAGGTAAATGGGCTGCAAGGCAATCTGTTGCTGTCTCTCCCACTTAGCTGGGGACTGCAATGGGGAGCTGATGTTTGGCAGTGCTGCAAAGGGTGGGATTACAGAGACACTAAAGCGATTTTTGCCACCTGGGTGAAAACAGCGATATTCTCCGTGTCACAAGGCTGAGAAGAGAAATCTCTCTGGCTCTGGGAAAAGTCTCTCACACAGGCCTGTTGTTGATCTATTACCTGATACTATGTCGACCGTTTTTTTTTGTTTTTTTTCCCCCCCACAGTTTTCACACACTCTGCGATCGGGAAACAGTTAGCTGTGCATCCTGTGCAGGGACAAGCACTTCTATGATACTGTCAGGATGCAGAAACACTGTTAACATACATTCCAGGTAGCTGTCCAACCCTTGCAGTTGCAGTAGCACAGTGAGTGTGTCTGATTCGCCTTGCATACAAATCAAACACAGATGATTATCTCCCCCCGTCTGACGTTATAAAATGTTAAGTTTCCTTTTATGACTCCGTAAATGACCTCATGACAATGATTCATCAAGCACTTTATAATTGAAGCCGACTGTTAGACTCCGTCTCAAGGTGTATGGAATCAGTCTGGAGACATAATTTAATGGCTGGAAGATTATACATTAATTTAAAAGGTGATGGGTATTTTGTGCCTAAAAATGATACCCTTGCTAGTCTGGTTAATTAATGCAGTTTTTCTTTAATTTCTTTGGACAAGGGTAGGCGAACCTCGGGTGAATTAAACTCCAACGCTGAGATTTGATTGTGGAGAAAGTTTTTTATGTTGTTCTCATCTCTCATCTCTCCCTTTCTACTCAAACATAACCATAAATTTCTAGAAGTAGCAACTAAATGCTAGATAGGCCTCCCATCTGAAGGCTGAATCTTTATACTCACAATAATACTTCAGTTCAGATGTCAGCCCAGTCGCCAGGCTAACATGCTGGCTGGCGACTGTATAGGTCCACTATGGAAGCTGCTTACTGAGAACAATATTTACATATGTTGCGTACCTCTAGTGGCTTTAGCAATTATCATAGTCACAGATGAGGAAGTGAGGAGCATAGACGAAGATCCGGTACGCCTGCTGATGTCCTTTTGGAAGCTGCTGGCAGTCGACCTGTAGAGTTGTTTTGTTGTGAGGTTACATTCACATTTGTACATGTCATAGTCTACATACCACATTGACATTTTTACAGAAACTTTTTGTATCACACTGACATTACATGTTCATGATTTGTCATGTAACGTGAAAGTGGAAGGGAGATGGTAGAGTCTGAGATGATAAGTCTGCCAAACCAGTGACCGGAGTTCAATCTCTAGCTGTGTTTGTGGCAACCAAAACAGGAATTTTAAGCTAAAACATGATCTTTTCCAAACTTTTACCATTTGATTTCCTTGTCTAAACATAACCAGGGCAAAAGATACAAGTGAAAATGGAACATAAAGACACTTAAGTTGCATGATGAAGAAAGTTTCAACCTATCAATGGTTTCACCGAAATGTACATTGTCAGTATGTAATCTGGTGACTGGGCTGCAGATATCCAATAGCTTGTAACAGGAGCATCTAGACTCATTCAGGTCCAACTGGCAGCTACTTTCTATTTCTGCTGTGCTAGTCAATGTGACAAAGAGAGAGTTGAACTGACCTTTTGATGCTCATTAACCAACAACGGAAATCAGATGTCTGCACCATCTCTTCTATTCCGTAAATACACATTCAGCCTCATGAAAGACGGTGTCAGCGACTGCAGCGCAAGCTCCACACCATGCAGTCCAATTTGAACATTGTTATGTTGCATGATCACGTCGGAGACATTGGGATTCCATGTGCGGAGCTGTAACATAATCGCTCTTTTCAATATGCATGGTCAATCAGAGGAGGGAGTACTGTGTTTTCCCTCTGGTACACTGTATCTGATTGCTTAACAAGCAATGGCATGCCAGCGGGGCAGTCATTATACACTCACGCTATGCAGCCAAACAGTATTTAAACCAACAGCACTTATCTAAAATCCTAGTGGAAATCCCAGATTTTCCAAAGATATCAAGGATGTCAGGCTGGCTTCAGGGAGAGGCGGCTGGATCTAGAATGTTTCCATTTGATGGGATGGTGCAGCTATTAAAAAAAACATGAAGAGTTAGGTATTAATTTTTCATGCCATTTAAATATTATGACATACAAACAGTAATTCAGTTAGGAGCTGGAATCAAACTGCATGTGGTGCTGTCAGGGAGTGCGATTTAAGACGATTTAACCGACCTTAATGAAAACTTGTATTGTGAATTACGAGTGATAAGGTCGTGAACGCATAATTTTCTGGTACAGTTTTACAGTTTTGATTCTATCTGTGCTCATGTCAGTGGATCAGATTGGGTAGGCCCTCCCTGGAAAAAGGTGATGTCACATACTTCAGTGGCCAAACCAGGATTGAGCAGCAGTTGAATGAAAATTTGGCGCCAATTGTTTGCTCATGTTTCCAAAACCACTGTTTAGCTACTGTTGCACTCTGCTAGTGAGCAGAGTCCAACACAAAACACAATCCAGCAGCGTTACGCAACTTGAGCAAATCGTCCACAGGAGAACAAGGGAAAGTCTCATTTGTCATGTCAAGTTACAATCCGCTCACATATATGCCAACAAAAAAGGGATTACTCAATGTAAATTGCCATAAATTGTTACGTAGAGCCCCTTTAATTACTGCAAAAGGTAATATATTACTTTTAACATCCCCAACACTGGTAGCCTTTGGTTATCGACTGAATTAGTTATCATCATCCCGATCATACAGAAGCGGATTGGCTTTGTGTGTGAGTACTACAGGAATGAAAAGTACAAGGCCCAATCCCAGTTGTTGGAACAAAGGCTATTTGGACATTGTGTAATTCAACTTCAAGTTGCACAACTCTTTTTCATAGACCATAACCCCCCTAACAGGCGAAGACCCATGTACACTGATGTGTAGATGATGTGATGTTATGTGAGCATAAAACAAAGTCTTTACTCTTTATTCAGGTATGGTAATGATTAGCCAATGCTTTTTTTTTTTTTGCGAGATATCATTACTGATTCCGGTGCACATTAGATCTAATGGCTGTATCGCTGGTCATGAACTTTGCAAGTGGAGCCTGCCACATCAAATTGGCTGGTCACTGCGTATTACCATGCTCTACAGTGTATAAAGACAGCTGATGACAGCTCGGCCTTGATCCGAGCTCTTTCCCTGACTGCTTGTTGTTGGTAATGGCTGAGGGAGCCGTGCGGTGGGCAAGTAAAGACCGTGGCAGGCTACACATCATTCTCCCCTTGTGGAGGAAAGGTCTCTCTTGGAGACTGATAAATGTTAATTACTCTACCTTGACATCAGCAGGAGAATGCGGCTAGTGCTGCAAGAAGAGGGCCTGGTGAAGGAGAATGAGCTTTTAATGGCGAGTGTCTGCTTGTTTGTGCACTCGTGACTTGTATACTGTTTTAGTATGTATATTAATGTGCATGTTTGTGATTACGAGAATCTCATTTTCTATCAATTTTCACCCATTAACATATCTCCAAGTTGTCGTTCTTATCCTTAATGTGTCTCTTCATAGAACCGTTAATGAAACATCTGCAGCAGGAGTGTCTCTGCAAGGTGATATTCTCCGCAAACAAGGCAACGCATTAATGATGCAGAAAAACAGGACGACAAAAGAAGTATTCATTTGGTGTAGCAGCATATCCTCCATACATTTGTCCTCATTAATCAATATGGATCAGCTAACAGTCTCGCTCCAAGTCTGCCCAATGGCAGCGGCAAAGGATGTAATACAGCTAATCAATACTTCAGTGATTTTGCCTGGAAGAGAACACATGCTCTGTGTGTGAACCAGGTGATGTATCCTCGAGAAATACTAATAAGAGGCAAGCTGGAATCACAAGAGGAGCAGTCTTTTCTCCGGATGATCTCTCAGTCTGTGTGTGCGAGAGAGAGAAAGAGTGACAAAAATAAAAGACATTATTAGAGACATTAGGGTAGTTTGTAAGTTGGTGTTAGTGATATCGAGATCAGTTTTGGTAAAAATGTGTTCACGGTGCAAATCAAGATGTCACCAGCACACTGTGTAGTGTCCTTATTTTCGGTGAACAACACAAGCTTCCCACGGCAGAGTGGTCTAATATATGGAAATAATGGACGCAGCGGAGATGAGAAACACAACAATGCAAAGTGAGACATTAACTCGAAGGACGAGCCCCTTGAGATGGACCTTCTTGGGATCCATTTCACAGGTAGATATAAAGTACATAAAACAGAACAACACGTTCACACATACACAGAATACGCCTCCTCCAAACCCACTGATTCCTCCCAGAAACGACAAAAACAACAATACAGTGAATGGACACATGCCAAGCTATCCAAATATTCATATGCACATAATAAAGTGTTATCATAATGTCATAATAAATATGATTAGACAAATGAGCTGGTCGACTATAGATGAGTGAAGACAATCGGAACGAACTGTGCAGGTTATTCCTGCCAGGTGAATCTTTAAACTTAAAGGTGCGATATGTAAGAATTGGCCACATGTTGAATTCATACTCCTAAAACATAAGGGCATCATATCACCAGAGTAATTGCTAACCGCTCTTAATTGTATTCTGTTTATACATCCATGACTGTAGCTATTGTTAGCTTGTTTGCACAGTTAGCCATGCAGCTAGCCGGACTGCCCAAGGGAGTGTTTACGCCATTAGCATGGGCGTTGTGAACTGCTGGGAGAAATTGGTATTAAGGCCAGGGGGCTGATGGTTCAGTAAGCATGTCGCTTGTACGCTGCGACGGTCATGTTGCTTTGGATACAGTGATATATGTTGTATTACGAGATGTGTACACAAATCTGAACCACCTATACATTTGTTTGTAATGCTGTTATAAATATTAATGCTAATAGGCTTAGAGTTAGCTAAGGGTCTTACCTGTTAACTAACAATTATTACGAAGACTCTAATATAAAGTATTACCTTGAAGCGTCCTGTTACGCCTTGTAGGGATTAAAACCTGACAGCCAGTCAGAAATTAGCATTTCCCATGTTCAAGATTAAAGCGGGGAAAAGAAACTTTGGCTTCCTTGCATCTCAGTTATCTCACCATCCACGCTGGCAAGCAGCTTATAACATCTGACAAACTGCTCGATTGCCTGACGCTTGATTGTTTGCCAGTTTATCAGCGTGTCGCAGGGATTGTTCCCTGCACACTCTCGCAAATCTCCGTCTAATAAATAAATTGAATGTACTGTACTAATGGAAAACTTTGCGACGATATGAATCTGCATGCTTGACAACGTGTTTACTTCGCCAACTGTTCCTGTTTCTCAGTGAATTTTCTGTGACACACAGTCCCTGACCTCTTTGGTCCTTCGTGGTGCTTTGAGGAATATCTAAAAAGCGCCTCTCACATTGCGAAAGACGGCGCGTTTCACAGCGGCATCAGATCTTTTATTCATAGCATATCGCTGTCACTGTGCGTCTGCCTCTTTACTCTCATTCATCAGCACATTATGATATTGTTTTGTTTGTGCTGCTCCTGCTGTGAGAAGGGCATGAAACAACTTTCCTTAAAATTGCTATTCAGGTCAGCCCCTGGTAATGGCGCTTAATTAACATGTGTGTTTATGAGGGAGTCATGGAGAAGGGAAGGGAAGATTTAATAGTGTAAGTGGTGGATCTACTGACTCATTCCTCTGCTCTCTCTGTTGCTCTGTGCGGAGCTCAATATCTACTGCATTATGAGCGCAACACTTAAACTGTGAATCTTTTGTTGTAAAAACTTAACGGTGCAGCTGGGCCTCCAGCTAACCTGCTCAATTTAACGTTTATAGAGAAAGACCACTGTGATTAATACTTTACTCGGCATTTACACTCGGCCCGTTAAGATTCCTTCCACGTTACCGCTCGTGCTGCTGCGATATGATGCATGGGTCGCTGGTGGAGGAGATGCCTCTCCCACAAGCTGCACAAGTGACCGAACAAGCCAAACTGCCGACACTACCCAAGGCTATCGGCTGTTTACCAATAGATCTCTGTGCACGGTCTCTTCAGCGCCCATGCCAGCAGTATAAGCAGAACAGATCGAAAACAGCGTCTTCTCCAAGGCTGTCTGAGAGCTGTCAAACAGAGGGGCTGCAACCAAAAGCTCACATTCTCACTGCGACTCGAGGTTTGTGTGTTTAACTGCATCCGTGGCAGATGGAGGGGAGCGTTGGGATCAGACCGAAGAGTCACACTTAACACTTAACCAGGCTTGACTTGCAAGCTCTTCAAAACAAAATCTAAAGCAGCGACAGGCATGTGCTTTATTTTTCTACCATGTGAAGAAGCCTAGCTACATTGTTTGTTTCTGTTGAAACCTAACATTCTTTGTTTTTTTTTTTGTTTTTTTTATGCAACTTTGCATTTCTTTAAGTTAAATTTTGTGGTTTACATTGTGACAGCAATGTGCTCAAGATCTGGGTTAGGTTTAGGCTCAAAAAACACTTAGTTTGGGTCAGGAAAAGATCTTGTTTTGACTTAAAATCCCTGTTTCGTTAGCCACAAACACGACTGGTAATTGCATTCTTAAAAATATCCAGCGCTGTCTCGCTTACAAATGTTGAGACAAAATCTTGAACTCTCGTCACTGGCTTGGCAGCTCTCTTGCCTTTAACTCCCCCACCATCCCGTCCTCCTCCAGATTTGACAATTAGGTCAGTGCACGTTTCGTAGAAATGTCAACATGGTACATATGACACCCACACATGTCAACGCATCTGTGGACTGCAGAGGTTGTATTTTCTCCTCGCGGGTTTGACTGGTTTGACTGGCCAGTCTGCGCACACGGCTGATTAAAGACGATTTTCTTTTGGTCACAAACTTGTGTGAGCATGCCAAATTTGATTTCATCTGCAGTTTCCTAATGAGGGAGCAGGGATCAACGCTAGCCACATAGACCCCGGAGTTGGTCTGCCCTTTGATGTCATGAGTCACGTAGGGTTTTTTGGAGCTTATCCACTGAAAACAGCTGCCGGCTGCAGCCAAAATCCACACTGAACCAAAAAAGAAAAAAATTCCAGGCCAGCTAAACAGAGAGATTGGTGGTATTTCTATGTGGTTTAGTCATGTTGTGGAAACACAGTCATCTTGCGTTACAGCCACAACAATGGACACTCTCTGAGCCGTGTTACTTTGAGATTGGAGGCCATTAGGATTTAGCTACTTAACCTAAATTATTCTAATCACAAATCATACCAGAATGTAACAAAAACTATGGAAATAAATGGAAGGGGAAGGCCTGGGCCCTCAAGCAATGAGCCAAGAACACAGAACTTACCACCCTAACCCAACAACCAAATTGGTGAAACTAGACAACAAGAGACAAAAACTCTGGGGCCTAATCCACATTACAACTTATACTATTGTTTTTATAGATATATTGATTGTAGCGGCTTTAAATCGAATACCTCTTTAACACTGGACAAAAAAAAAAAAACCCACTCACACCCGCTAACATCAGGCTGTTGTCTTCAGTGGGAAAGGGCACAATCAGCATTTATTCCCCTGACAAATGACTCTGCAGTAGTCGCCGTGAGTATCAGCTGGCATTGAGGAAACATGTCACCTCGATGGACACGCTAATTTAGCCTCTTTTTCTGGTGCGATGCTATGACGTGCACTGAAGTTCTGGACGTTTGCAGGTAAACAGCTTTCCATCCGTCTTCCTTCAAGCAGTGATCGAACGTTGTTTAGTCGCTGTTGGAGTTTGAGAGGGAGACTCAAGCAACACTGTCACCGGTCTCCCTGCTGCTTTCTGCTGTTCACTGCACGTTTGTGAGGTTGAACACCCGAAAAAAAACACAGCAAGGAACTCGTCTGCTGGCAACAGGAAAGGAGTCAGGCTCATAATTTTATTTTGGGTTCCAACTGGAATATGTTTGCATGCTTTAACACTCCAAAAACAAATCAGTTTCCTAATACTGTCCAATGCTTTGGCAGTCTGAAATGCTCTGTTTTAGTTCCTGACTCTTTAAGGCTCCACCCTCTTGAATATCAAGCACCCTCTGATTGGTCGGCTCACACATGCCTGACTCAACACTGCTAATAAGAACAGAGCAGCTGGCCACTTCGCATACATTATGCAAATGAGCCCCAAAATTAAAGGTTGGACTTATGACGAGGCGTTCCAGGAGCAGTGTTTTCTGTGGGAGAGAGGAGCTGTTGTTGTGGACTATGACCTTTTTAACTTTCAAGATCTTTTACATGCACCGGAGCATACCTAAAGCATTGACGGAAAGGGAAAAACGAAAACACGCAACAGGTAATGACAAGATAGTGGATACGAAAAGGCATATTTTATAAATCTAATATTTCTTACCTACCCAGTACACACAACAGTATTGAAGTGAAGAAAACACCTAAATGTCACACTGTGACTACACACGATGTAACAGCTTTTGCACTTCTGAGCACGTACGTTAGTCATGACTTGACCCTCGTCCCCGACCGTGACTTCACTGTCGGCCAGTCTCTTATGATGTTCTGCAAGCAATTTAGCCGTCCGTGACAAAAGCTCAGGCCTCTTGCGTGACTCTGAACACAACGTAAAGGGCCGCACCTTATGCAATTTAGCAAAAGGAAGACCGAGTGATTTATTTTATGTGAGAGAATTCCACAAAGTCAGCGTCTTCTCTGAACTTGTCACTTTATCCTGCGTGCCGAGCGGCTGCCAAGAAAGCACGCAGCTGTAACAACCTGTCCCAGAACGGAAAAAAAATAAATAAATAAAATTTAAAAAAAGCAGGAGACGCTCAGAGCCAACGAGCGGCATCCCACGAGACTGGGCTCACCGGGAGGCACGCGCCAGTTAAGATTTCGCAGCGAGGATGTTTGCCTGCGCGGGGGTCGCGCCAAGTCCTTTCACTCGTCTAACGCTGCCATCAGATAATCTGTTTTAAGTCTATTTTTTGCCTCTTTCATCAGTAGCTTGTTAAACCCTCACTGTGGGGATTATTAGGTAAAAACGGGCCAGAGAATGACTTCAGCGTTGCGAAACATGCAATACTGTATGTTACATCTGCACTGAACCTCTGACCTAAATAATGAGTTAAATGGATGAAAAGGGGAGAAGGTCTGATACTATGCTCCGCCACTGCTGCTCACGACAGATATTTAACATCTTGCATTTTGGGCACGCAGCTAATGTTGGAATTTATACCGACTGCAATAAACTTCAGTTCTGAGATCAGACACATTACAAGGAGGCAGACTGTTGAGGTCAGAGGCGAAGTGTCCTCTGTGCATTTCTGTGACTGTAAAAATGAAAAGGGGAGGAGTTTTTTTTAGCTAGTTAAAGTTGGCAGAGTCAGAGGTCCTCATGAGTGAAACCATTTAAAGGTGCAGTCTGTAGTTTAAGGGACGGAAATTTTATCAGAAGAGAAATATATATTTTTTCAAGCCTAAACAAACTCTCTTTGTTGACCTTAAAGAAACACAACTTCGTGCTGTTCTACTTTGTTCATATGTGGCGGACTCTGCCAACTTTGTAGCTTCAAACAGTGTTCTGGGGACTTCATTTTCCCCTCTGAGAACAGCTTGTTTATTCAGTTATAGAAAAAAAAATGTCTGGGTTGTATTTTTTTTTTCCCTCATTAATATTGTAAATAGTACAGTCTGGTGTTTGAATCTCTTCTCCAAAACTACACAGTGCCTCTTTAAAGAAATGTGTTTTTAATCTGGTGAAACTGCTTTGATTGCTGCTGCTTTCCCATGAACGTTATTGACGCATTCATTTAGCACTATTTGGACATAGACTTGGATTTAATTACATGTTCCATGACACACGGCTTCTTTAAATACTGAGCAGGAAACAAAATAATTATATGTTTGTGTTTTCAGCTTGAGTGAAATGTGACAGCAGGAGATCCAGAAAAGCGGCCGAGGTCAGTACCGCAACAATTAAACGCACGATCGATGCTTTATGTTGACTGTTGTCATCTAAGTAGGACAATCAGAGAGATTTGTTTGTCGGAAAAAAGCAGGAAGTAGATGAGGTGGAGAAGGAGGGAGCTCCTCTCCTACAAACCCTCGGGGTCCCTCGGCCATGGTGCTGATGGCCTGTAATTGGTGCTCAGCACTGGCCTCAGCTGCAGGGTGGCTCCTCTGGCTGCCTTTCAACGTGTCACCGGTTTGTGCTTCCCATTATGGCTTGTTCACTCTCCTCTTGATGAGCGGACGGCAGATTGAGTCCGTCACTCCAGCTCAGAGGATGCAAAACCACCAACAGCCGTGCGCCATTATTCTTTATAGGCGGGGGGGGAGGGGCGTGGATGGAGTGAATCAATTACACGACGGGAGGTTCATGTTTGAAACTTCTGTCCAGGCCAATATACGCACTCAGTCCATTCACAGAGGAGCAAGTGTTTTGCTGAACGATCTCTTTATGTTCACCGTTCTCTCTGAAGTGTCTCTGAGTAACTGGAGTACACAGGTCTTTATTTTGGAGATTTTTCCAATTCACACGCATCTTTTTCTCCCCCACATTTTAAGTTATATCAAACAGAATCAACTCGGGAGAAGGGAAGCATACTAACTGCGGCCCTGCGAGTATGTTTTTTTTCCCCTTCTTTTTTCCCTTTTTAAACACTACATCCCCTGCTTGTGATATCTGCAATTTTACAGCGGAGGCACTTTCCTCCCGGGCTTTGCTCCTTTTGATGCGCTCCCTCTCAGCTCTAACTTTTCACTTTCTCGTGCGCTGTCTTCGCAGAGGCACGCTGGAGAGGAGAGGCAAACCAGGCAAACCCAGAAGCAAGTTTGGAAAATGGGCCCCTGATGGGCCGCTCATGTTGGAACATTTTGCAACGGCAACTAGAAACCAACTCAAACCTTCCGCAAAGGCTCCGCTCTGTGAACCGCTGCCGCATCAGAATCAGTGATTCATGTGTTTTGGTGATTGCTGGCTAAAAGTTCTGCTTAACTTCAATTTGAAAAAGTCAGGAAGAGCATTACCTCAGAGTTACCAAATACAATAGACTGCTAGACTAGACTAAAGTTTAAACAACTGAAAATGATGACTTCACTCCTCCTGGTCATTTTGAGATAACTGGTTTCCTCATTTCTTTTTAAAGCCACCTTTTGAGATTGGACTGTGCGGTGTGACAATACTGAAGTTGTTCAGTTATTCATTTAAGCTTTGGTGGTTCTGCTTTTATTCACATTTGAGAATTACACTGATGTGAAAACTGGAAATGACATAAAAAAGGTTTGGATTCCGTGCATTTTACAGTTGGCGTCGGATCATTTCCGAACACCGGTTGGGAATTTGCGCCCTGGGTCCCAACAGACCCCCCCGGAATCTTCTTCAACACATCAAACCACTCGCACTCCACTTGAAAGCTGCGCTGGTGCGTCTGTGCGTGCGATGACAGATCGTAGCATCAGATTTAAAAGCTCTTTGATTTGCACATTTCATTAAGCATTTTCAGCTTGCCGGGCTCCTGACAGCAGGTCTGGGCCTGGCGGTGGGCGCTTATATGCTGCGTTCGACGCAGCTCGGTCGGAACTTCCTCGCTGAAACTTCCAATTTCTTACCTCAGTGTATATTCCAGGTTGAGAGCCGCGAAGGGAAAAAAAAAAAAGACAAGTGAGGTAACAGACACTGTTGCACATTTAGTTTCACATTTAGCACTTTTACAGGAATCCAAATATTTCATTCACTTGCCTTATACAAATACTGCAATCTGCTAACACACACACCATCCCCTGCTCATGGGTGGATCCATTGTTTTGTGACATCAGGGGGACGCAGCACCAGCAGGCAGGGAGGGTCTGGTGAAAGGTGCTAGTGAGTGGCATCATGGGATGTGTAGGATCTACTGTTTTTGGCACCTGACCCATATTAGAGATAAAATCCAGGGTATCTCTACATCTGTTGCGTCACCTTTTAACCACCACGTATTTAATCTGTCTCCTGTAAGCCTCCAAACGTCACTGATGTGCCACACTCAATTACTCGAGTGCCCCTTTAATATCGCAACGCTGCGATTTTGCCATTCTCCACCCAGTGGCTCGTAGTTTCCTCTCGACTTCTGTGCGCGCCTTCTGAACTATATAAAGAAAGTGCCAGAGATGATGTGACCTACTTTATGTGACTTCATGTATCTGAGGTGCTGACTTGTACTTCTCTTCCCCCCTGCAGCTAGAGTATCACACGGTCCTACACAGTGGCTGCCGCGGGCTGTGCGTCCCGGTGACTCTCCAGGAGCTGCTGCCGGTGCGTGTCACCGCGCTCAGCCCGCCCGCGGTTGCGCTGAGGAAAATATTTACGCGGCGCCTCGTCACGTCTCGAGTCATGAGTCACAAGAGGCTCGCCGAGGGGCAGCAGCTCGCAGCCGGAGCGACGTGGCCCGTTAGGGGGCACTGTTGGTTCTCAGGAGCGACCCGCGGCACAACAGGTTGCACCACTCCTCTCCTCTCCTCTCCTCTCCTCTCTGACTGGACACTAATGATCCACTCAGCTTGCAGCAGTGGTAAAATAAAATACAGATCTATCGCGCCCTGTTTTCGTGTCATTGTTAACCACTTGTTTGAGCTTGGAGCCGTTTCAACGCGAACACCTCGGCGGATATCTGTGATGTGCGTGACGGGGATCGGCTTTTAAAAATAGTGTTTAAAAAAGAAAATGCTGTATGCGCACCTAGAGATCTGCACAGTTGGTTTCCTCCTCTCTAAATGATCTCCCTGCAGAGTCCCGGCTTTTTTTTTTTTTTTTTACCATCCAAGCGCAAAGAAAATGTAATTAAACAAATTCCGTCGTGAGGTGCGGAGCCCCGCTTTCTAATTTACCGTCAACTTTCCTTCTTTTCTATTTTTTTCTTTCCATCGGTTCGGGGACAAAAAGAAAAAAAAAACGAAAAAGAAAAAAACAAAACAAAACAAGAAAGCCACATCCCCGTGTGATATGAGCCAGGAATTGGATGGCACAATACTTGCTGACGTGACGCCCGCAAACCCCTTTAATTTGCCAATCCAGCCCGGAGTGCGCTCCCACTCCAACCCACCCCACCTCAGTTTGCGCACCAGCACTCCCCCGGTTCACAGCCACAGGGTGCAGGTCGGCTACAGCTCAAACGATCCAGTCCTACACCACCACCGACACCGTCACCACCACCTGAATCACTACACGCGTCTCCGTCGGAAAGTTGGGAGGACTATTTGGCAAGGCATCGCTCGTCACTCGCCGCAGCCAGGTGATCCGGAGCGCACGCGGAGGCAGCGCTCTATGAGGAAGAAGAGGAGGAAATAAAAGAAAATAAAGATAAAGATTAAAAAAAAATGAATAAATAAAAATAAAAATTGTTGAGGACTTCTTGTCGTGGATGAGAAGGCTGTGAAGAAAAGATTCTTGGACGCATTTTTATTTTTTTTCATTATTTTTTTTTTGGACGCCACATGTCAGCGGAGAGTGGATGAGACCGCGGCGCCGTATCCTGCGCATTAAGGGGAATGGTAAGAGGCAGAGAGAGAGAGAGAAAGAGAGAGAGAGAGGGGGGGGGGGGGGGGGGGGGGGGAGAAAAGCAATCACTGCATCAGTTTCACACACTTATTTCAGTTTGACGAGGTTGATGCTGCCTTTCTGCAGCCCGGTGGCTGTTTGACAAGTGTTTTGTTTTTCAAACCTTTGAAAGCGCAGAGAGAGAAAGCGAGGGACGAGGAGCCTTGCGCGCGTTTTAGCGAAGATTCTGTCTTAACATGACACATCCTGGGTGCTGTGGGGTGCGATTGCTTTAACACCTGTTTTAGATCCCCCCCAAAAAACAGAAAAGAAAAAAAAAAAAAAAAAAAAAAAAAAGAATTAACACGTGCGTCTCCCTCTGTGGATCAGAAGACAGCCTGTAACTGTTTGTGTGGGCTGACACTGAGAACCGTGCATTCATTGTCTGTGCTGGCAGGTGGTGTCGCACGGAATACAACTGCTCCGCTCTCAATGGAGAGCCGCTCAGAGGGGATAAATTGCGTGCGAAGTTGCGGGGCTCTCTGCTGAGAGGAGAAGGGGGGGAGGACTCTATCCATCCAGCCCGCCACCGAGCCCACAGCGAGACATGGGGCCTCTCCGGTGCGTGGGACTCGCCGCGGTCCTCCTGATGTGCACAGGTAAGAGCTCCACAGGGGGGAAGGGAAAACTGTAATGCCCGGTGCGCACTTTTTTTTTTTTTTTTCCCCCCCTCATCGGGGAATTCCAGAAAAGCGAAAGGTCACATCGTCGGAGGTGGCCGTAAACGCATCAGCTGTTGTACAGTACAGTGGTTTTTATTTTATTCAGTGTGGAACACTTAATGAAATGCTAATTATTTCCCTTCTACCGAGGGGGCACATATGATTTATGAGACGGATAATTAGCTGTAAGCTGCGGTGGCAGAATACAAAATGACTTGTGATATTAACACGAAGGGAGTGTGACAGCTGCCTCCAGTGCGTGTGTGTGTGTGTGTGTGTGTGTGTGTGGCAGAGAGAGAGAGAGAGAGAGAGAGAGAGAGAGAGAGAGAGAGAGAGAGAGAGAGAGAGAGAGAGAGAGAGAGAGTGTTGGGGGGGGGGGGTTTGGGTGATGTAGCAGCGACTTAAATGGGATGCAGTGTGTGAGCGTGGCACTGCAGAGAGAGGGCCAGGAATAACAACAGGCTGCAGACCACCTCTCCAAAAAAAAATGAAAGAAAAAAAAAAACAGAGAAAAACATCTTTGTCTTGAAGTCTGAGCAGTTCACTTGGAACAGTGTGTGTGTGTGTGTGTGTGTGTCGGGGGGGGGGGGGGGGGGGGGGGGGGGGTGAAGGGGGTGTGTATTATGTGTTTCATATTTGCATGTGAGATTGTGTATTTTTTTTTTGGAGGGGTGGGTTGTTATATATCTGTGAAAGATGCGTGGGGCTCACGCTGACCTGTGATATGTGGCTGCACTCAATCATGCGTTTTTTTTTTTTTTCCCCCCCATTCTGGTTGCTCACCTGCCAGTCAAAGGCGTATGCAAAACACCTTCCTCTCACTGGGGCTGCGACCGACCAGACGACGGAGACGGTGGACGAATGCATCGTCTGCCGCCTTGTTATTGCATATTTCATCTCCGTGGCTCCTTTCATTTATTCCAGTCGGCAACATTTCAGTTTGCCTGATGCGATTCTCCAGTGCACGAATCGGGCACCAAAGAAGAAGCACGACAGAGCAAAGAAGTCACAATTCAGCAATTTAAGGGATGAGAATGATCGGAGAGACTTTGAGAAACGATTCTGAGAAATGTACAGTTTTGATATACCACCAAAACTCTGTGAGCATGTGTGTGTTTATTTAAATAACAGTGTCCATACCGGCTCCGAAGATAGGCCCTTAGTATCCACAAAAAGTAAGACGTTAATAGGGTCTAATTATTTCTCTCTCGCTTTAAAATGGTCAATTGTTTCTCCCTTGTTCCCCATAATCTTGTTTTCTCCCTCTTCAAGAACTTTTAAGCAGCGGTATGCCTAATAGCTACCTAATCTATAACAAGATTAACACTGTAAATTTACTAGCGCGCAGGATTCAGTGGCGTCTACTGCTGAGGTTTGACACAAACAAATACCGTCGCTCTCACCCTACAGCGGTCGCCAAAAACTCTCCGTCAGTAGATCAAGTGTTTGGTTTGTCTGTCAGTGAACATAGCAGACAGTGTGGAAGAGGACCTTCTTGTGGGCGCAAAAGGCTTGGTTAACCAAAGCTAGTTTTAGGTTATTATATATCGATTAAAAAAAAAAGACTCATTAAGGATATTGTACTCAATTTCATCCAAAAGATAGATCAACTTCATGGTGATGACACGAGACAAGGAGATCACTGCACCCAGCCAGGATTTTTTTTTTTTTTACACTTTGGCTTTTGTGTGTATAAAACAAACAAGCTACACTGCATTAATTAGCAAGCTTTATATATCTGCAGGCTGTTTCTACTTGTTTCCCGTCCAAGCTAAGCTTCACTAAGCTCCACTGTCCAGGTCTTTCGTTTCGACAGACGTCAGGCTTTTGACTCTTCTTGTCTTGCTTTTGGCGAGAAAGAAAAACGTATCCCAAATGTTGTCTTTTGCGTACATGTATCTGAGTAAATGTAACCCATTGTAGCCAGTGTTTGATATTCCCAGGCAAACGCTATGCTGTAAAGGTCGCTCAGATTCAGCGGAGCTTCTTCCGAGGCCGCCTTTGTTTTAACATTAACATAAGTGTCCCATTTTGATGAAATGGAGATTTGTCACAGCCAACCTACCTAATTACCTCCATGGAGGAGGCTATGGACTGCACAAAAATCATTGCACAGATTTTCAGTTAAACTTGGATGAACGATGGTTGTCAGCCCAGATTGGACCTCAATAACTTTCAGTGTGGATCTGGATAAAGGGGCGGAGTCAGGAATTTCTTTGCTCTTTCTTTCGACATTTCTGTTAAATGCTGTCCTCTTAATACTGAGCTGCAGTTGGCAGAGGTATGCACTCTACTCAGTGCCATGCTAGTTGTGTGATTGCTCATCTCAGCTGCTGTTGTGGATATATCTAGGAAATTTCACTTATCGGGTTGATGAGTAAGTGCTGTTATGACCAACTGCGGGAAAAGTGTTGCCTAGAGTTGGTGCCGAAATGATTCAGACCAGTCACTCTTTTCATCAGCCGAAAGCCACTCCGCCAATATAAAACCCGGCCAAAGATTGATTCACATCTCTCTGGTTATGGCCAGAGTCGTATAATCTTCGCAGGTGAAAGTGGCGAGGAGGAGAAAAGACAGATTCCATCCTGTCAGTCAGCCCTCAAACCCCCGGTGTGCAGCATCTCAGAGGATATTATAACTCTCCAGCCATCTGATTGCTTTCACCAGGAGGCTCCAGGTTGTCTCTGTGAAACACACACTGACAGGCACATACTGTACAGGATACCTACACACACACACACACACACACACACACTTGCATACTGTCAGCCTGGCCATCAGGACATTTTGGAAATACTCCATATAGCCCGGCTTGCCATAGGATGGGATGCAGGCAGCTTTTTAAGTGAGACAGATGGGTGGATTGTCGTCTCTTAGTCAGATGGGAAAAAAGTTTCAGGGGTGGAAGAAGTGCCGTCGCCGCTTCGCATTCAGACAAACTTATGTAGGTTACACAAGTTGTTATCAGCGACTTCATGACTTAACAAAAAGACCCACTGTACGTCTCTTTATGATAATTTTAACAGTATACTGTATAGTTTTGTTTTTCAAAAAAAAAAAGTACTTGAACGCCTGGTATAAAGGGCACTGCGCTAAACAAGAGTGGGAGGATTCCCACTCGGAGTTTGCCTGCTCTTTTGGATGTGTGTGGGCCCAGCCGGAGTGGATTAGGATAGAAAGGTTGAAAAGTTACAAAACCAAAAAAATGCATTTAGCCTTAATTTAATAATAGCCCTCACTCTGTTTCTCTCTCACCCTCGCGCACTCGCACCCAAACATACACAGGACCCGATCGGAAATCACCGTCGCCACAGGCATTCAGGCCATCTGACGGAGAAGTTGAGAAGCGGTTGTGGAGCAGAGATCACAGTCGCAGTCTTTTAATAACATTTTTTCTACAATGTGGCCATTTGGCTGCAGGGTTTCTATCCCTGTGAGACCACCTGTCTGGAAAAGGGTTCCTTGGCCAAACCTAAATGCTATTCACCAGTAATATAAACACTGCAAAACTTATACGTGTTAGGTTTATTATTATTTAAAAAGAGTTAATGAGCCCTATTAGCAAGTTCCACGAGAGCCCCCAGAGGGCCAATATCCTGCATACTGTAGCACAGTAAGCTTTGATGTTACTCTAACAATATCTTCCATCGGGACCTTTTATACCATTTTTACACCTGAATAAGTGCTTACCTGCAGGTTTTTTAAACGTGGGTAGACATGCTTTATCTAACTGAAGGACTCCTTTCCCGTTGACATAAGAAGAGTTTGCCTTTGTGTCTTTTTTCCTCATGTATCGCATTTGTTAGAAAACAGGTAATCAGTATAAAGCAGCATGCAGGCCAGCGATAATTTAAAGGCGGTTACTTTTTTTTAAAACACCGACTGCAGAGGTGGGTAGTAACGGGTTACATTCACTCATGTACTTGGGTAACTTTTTGGAGATGTTTTGATGCAATGTACCTTTACTCTTACTCATTTAGAATTTTATGCATTCATGCACATTACGTTCAGAGGCAGGCGATCAGCTGGTCCCAGGTCTGCAGCTCTGTCATCCTACCAGAGCCACTACCTGAGTCAGTGTTTTCCATTTTTTTGTTCATTATGTTACTCAAGATTTAAGAAACTTTTTAAAGTAGTGCTTTTATACTCATACTCAAATAGTTATGGCCACTAGAGATGGAGCAGATGAATACCTGTGACTACTGCAGTGTCATACGACTGGATATATAGTTGGAGAAGCAGTCAACTTAACCTCACCCCCATCCTGACGGGAAGCTGGGTGAGGATTTCGGAGTCCTAAACTACCAGAGAAGCTGGGGACTCGTTTTGATACCGATTAGTAGTGTTAGCGTGAGTTAAACTGCACACTGAGCATGGAAGTCTTCTGAAATTAGTTTGTGGTTTTGGTGGTTGTGGCACTGAGCGGCTGTGCGGAGCCATCACGTGGGGGGTTTTTTTGATCGAAGTTCCCAGCTTCTTCAGTTGTTAAGGGGAATGCCGTGATGTTCTGGATATGCTTCTTGGACTGCACTGTGCGCCTTTTGTTATCTTGATGAATTCCCTGTCACCTGACGTGTAACACTTTCACAGTGCTCGCACCAAGCTGGTAAAGGCATCTGTTCCCCTGCTTCAGTTTGAATTTTGCCCATGGAAGGTTTTCGTCATTTTTTTCAATAGACTCAAAATAAGGTGAACAACACCAAAAAAAAGTCAAACTGGGAAGTCAGAGTTTTTCGTTTGGAAAGAACAGATAACCAATCATTTTTATTACCAGTGCTGCTGCATCTGGCATCCCTACCTTTTTAGAGGCTGCAGTGGATTTTGCAGGACTCATTCTTTGGGCTGTTTTACCAGTGAGTGTTTAACAATTCTACTGACAGAACAGCTGAAAAAGGAAAAAACAAACAAAAAACTTTAGACTTAAAACACATTATCCCACGCCGATGTTAGGAGAGAGGGGGGTGCCCGGAGTGACCCTGCACACACATTAAGGCTGTGAAATCCAAACTGGCGTCTGTCTCCCGGAGAGCAAAGTCTCATGGGATATTACTCGCTGGCTCTGAGCATCCTTCGGTTTAAATGCTAGGAGGAGGTTGGCAGGGCTGTGTGCTTCTGAGTAGCAGGAGAAGCCTATAGAATAAGCTGACTTTGGAGAAAACCTCCCCACTTCCCTCCGTTATTTTATTTTATTTTATTTTGTTTTATTCTTGTTTTCTCCCTAAATGGTTCAAGAGGCATTTCTATGGGCTGTAATGTTCATTTGCATAAAAGAAGCACTGGGGCTACTTGTTACCGAAGGCAACCGACCAAGAAGCTAAAATAAAAAACGTTGCAGAACAAAGTGCTTAACTTTCCGGAGGCAAAGTCAAAGTTTATCACAATGAAAAGAAACAGCGTTTAGTCTGTAAAGCAATAGCCCCTCGAAGCAAACACACATTTAATAACAACTTGCCAAATCCAGCGCAGAAATGTACTATCACTGAATTAAGTGCTGTGTTATAATGTGATGAATGGGGCCTGCCTCGCCCTGTGTGACACTGCAGTTTACACAAGGCTCCTGAGAGCAGCAGAAGTAAACGCTGCACCGGGGGAGCCATATGTCACTTAATATAGGTCGTAACGCGGAGACACAAGTCATGTCGTGAGAGGCCTGCATTGCACAAAAGTTGAATATGGGGTACGCTTCCAAAAGCTGCTGTGTACCGTGGTGCCGATTGAATTAGAGCTAATTAAATATTGAACTAAGCCACTGGTAGCTCCAACAGATGTATATGTCAGCCTCGTTAACATGAAGCATGCTCGCACTGGCTGCTTTAATAATAGAATTGTAAGATACTGTTGTACTTTGTTTCTTTGATGTATTACCTTCTGAGTTGATCCATTAAGCAATCTGACAAATAGCAGGGTTGAGGATCATGTTAAATGTCCCTCTGGGAACCCAGTGAAGCTTAACATCATTACTGGTGAACCAGAGTATTATTATGGCTCTGCTGTATCTAAGATTGTCCCCGATTCAACATCGAAAGCCTCTCTTTTCCAGTGGAACTCCACACACATTGCAACTCAGGCTTGCAGTATATATATATATATTTTTTTGGATTTATACGCTGTTAAAACAACACTGACATATTATAAAATCACAGAGTTGTCACAACTGACATGCCGACAAACTGTTGCCTAATTACAGCAGATGCAGAGCGGAGAAATGTGACTGAATGGAGTTATTTTAACACAATGTATGATATTTTCCTAAACCTGAACAAGCAGCTGTGTGCATGAAATTAACCATACCGCAACACTTTCACTACATCAACAGTCCAAAAGTCATAGTATGTCATGGCATGTGAACCTTTTGTTCTCAAGCTTTATTTTGAAAGTCTAAGCCGTCAGTACGTATTACACATTATTGCTAACTGGATAGTTGCTTAACCATTCGTGTCCAAATATGATGGCCACTGACCAAGCTCCCGTATCTGAAGAGTTGGTAGGGAGTTACAGAGAACGTGTCAAACTGACATTGGCATTTTTTTTTCGCTCAATTTTTGTCTCCACCACCTTCTGAGATAAATATCTACACTGACAGGCAGCAATATTTCAACGTTTTTCACCAGCTAGCTGCTAACATTTGCTGTCGGCCATGTGGCACGCAGCTAATGGGATACAGGTTAGTTTTTACATTCCTGAGGACACACACCTGCTACTGCTGCACAATGTGAGACTGGATGATCATAGACACAGTTGACCAAAAAAACGCCTCTCTCATAACATGCACTCATTTGATCCTCTGCTGATATACAAAATATTGAAAAGTGCAGCTTTGAAATCAATTTACCAAGTCGTCGACCTACAATTTGGAAGATGACTGAATTTTATTGAGGAAGACGAAAATATACGAAGGGGGGAGAAATCTCAAGACTGCCTTACTAATCAACAGCTACTATAATTAAAGAATGCCACTTTCCACCCTCGAGCTGTAAAACAGCTATTAACCCACTGAACCGGTATCTATAGTCAGACAATGAGAGTTTTTTTTTTTCTTATGAGTTCCACTTGTCTAGACTACTTTCACTCTGGCTTGCTGTCCCTGCAGACTTTTCAGAGTCTCCACTACCTTAAACACTGCAAATTAGTGTGAGTATTGCTGAATAAATAAAAACATGCTGCAGCAGATGGATCCGATGGTGAGAGATGATTTGCTACAGTCACTCCCTCTTTGTTAAAATTGAGTTTTTGTGCATTTGCTCAGCGGTGACAGCTACAGTAATTATCCGTGCTTCGATTGTTATTGTAAAACTTTTTTGATTCATTCTTCTCAGGATTTCTCTTTTGCATTTTTTTTTTGTCTGTTACTGATCTGTGTCAGAAAGGGTTAGGATAACCCATCAGACAGGCCTAGGGTCAGGGATCAGGGATCAGGGTCAGGGGAGTTAGGGTTATGTTTACACATGTCCAACAAATCGAGGTTATGGACTGTGTACTGACAGCAACAACTTTCCCAGTACAGGCAGTGATGCATTTTGTGTTGCATTGAAGTGGGGCCAGTGTTCATACACAGTGCAGAACGTTGACTTTCATTAAACTCAGGGGAAAAAAAAAATCTGTTTTGAGTCAAATGTTATAGTAAATACATGCTGTGTGATAGTTCCAGTTTCTGTTCAATTTTTCAACATAACATTCAGACGCGTTAATTAAATATTGATTAGAAAACATAATCCAGGCAGATTCATGTTTTGTCGAGGCACTTTTTTACTGCAAATTAGTAAATATCATATTCAGGCAAAATGGGCTTGGTTGAAACGCTGTCTCTCCTTTCAGCTGCGGGTTCATGTGGAAAGCTTGCCATGGCAACTGTTGGAGTAAAGTATTGCAGCCGGTGAAGCAGAAAAAAACCTCAGTTGTTGATGTAAAATAAACAATAATTTTAGAGTTCTCTACTGCATCATCCTCAAATGTTTACGTAAGGGGAAAGAAAGTGAAATATTAATACGGTAAATTCCTACTCGGGCATAAATCGTATGACCCAGCTCTTCTTGACACCATACGCCTTTTTGCCCAATGAACACATTTCTGAAAGAGTCAGTGCATGTGAGGCAGTTCTTGCCCCCCTGCTGATACACCTTTTACATCCGCCAAGCATGCCGTGTGTTTTTTGGAGAAACGCTCTGAGCATCCGAAGTTCAAAAACGAGCAGAAGCAGAGCTCATACCTCCAAGGCTGTTTCCTTCCCGTCTACTTCGACACAGACACTTGTGGGCCTCTGTTGCCTTTGTCTGTGGTTAAAAAGAAAACAGAACTTTTTGGGGGAAAGGTGGCTTTTTTCCATCAACAGTGAATGTCATAACCAGCAGCGGGCCCGCACGGATGAAACTGAAGTGGGTGGTGTTTTTTTTTTTTTTTTTCTTCTCCCTTAGTTAGCTAATGGCATTAGCTAATGGCATTAGCTGTGGAAGCTAAGTGATTGACGGGAACAGAGCTGGGGGGGGGGATTCGTTGCATATTTATAGTGAAAAGAGGGCCTTCACTGGAGGGGCAACCTAGAGGGCACTTTATCATGTTTAAGACATCCAAGAGGGCACCTGTGCTTGATGGCTGGAGGGCACAATCATGGTGCAACATCAAACTGTTAGAATAAATGTGCATCTTGTGTGTTCCCTCACCCAGTTATGTTTCCTGATGAGTAATACCACAGCAGTTCTTGATGGCGTTTGACAGAAGCCGCGCCGATCTGGGGCTGCTCAACTCAAAGTCCCGTGGCAGGCATCGAGTTAAACCTGAGAATTCAGAAAGGCATGGGCTTTAGACAGCGTGACAAATGGGGAGATTTTACTCCTTTAACTATTTCTTCAGTTATAAGACATGGTCATTGGCTTTCCCAGAAATCCATAGGATATAATCCACTGGGGGGGACGTAAAAAAGTGTCTCCCCCCCCACCCCTCCACAGGTTTTCGCTTTACTAATAGGATCAGAGACAGAAAGGATGAAAAGGAGAATAATCAATATAGGACGGCATTAAGATGAAACATCGGCCTGCTTTCCGTCTTCGCAGGCGAGTGTTTGGAGGATTGGGGAATACGGCGTGCCTAACCGTGGCTGGCTGCGTGGAGATCCGTGCTGATGCGCCCCGACATGCATAATCACACACAAACCCACGTGCGCGGCATAACTAAAGCTTTTGTGACACATTGTAGCGCCGCGCTGTAAACACACGCACACACACACACACAGAAACAGAAGCAGCATACACGCGGACTCATCTGCTTGGGCAAACAACTTCACAGCCACCCAACCGGGGAAAGGATCACACTCCGCGGGAGGTCTGGAGACAATTAGCATAACTAACAGAACACTCAGCGCGCACACAGCGAATCAGAAAAGCAATGGAAAAGAACCTGCAGCAGGAAAAAGACTGTTAACAGCCTCTTTTCTTTTTTTGTCGCTTCCCGTGCAAGAGATTGACAGAGAGAGACCACATATTTCTTCTCGCATCACAAGCTCCGGGTCCCACAAGGCAGCAGAGAGGTACGGTGTGTGTTCCCCTCTGTCGCTTCGGGCTCCAGCACAGTGCTGAGGTGGCCTCGCTCTGCAGAGGAGTGGAGCAGAGAAGTTTTGCGACAACAGAGAGAGAGATAGCGAGCCAATAACAGTTTTTTTCTTTTCTTTTCGTTTTCTGAAGGGGAGTTGTACCATTTTGTGTCAGGGTTTTTTTTTTGTGTGTGTGTGTGTGTGTGTGAGCGCTGCAGGTACCGAGGCAGAGATTATGACGCCGTTGATGGGAGAGTGATCTGGGATTGCCTGCAGAGCGGTGGGGGTGGGGGGGTTGCCTCAGTGTTTCCAAACGTGATTGATAATGGTGGAAATGTTCCCATTGGGGCAGCACCCTCCGGAAGGGCCCCCCCCCCCTTCGGTGGGTGTCCACAACTTTTTCATCCCGTCTATCTGTATTTCTGTCCGGCTCGTTATCCAGGCAGGTTCTTCCATGTATCTGACCCTGCTCCCCCCCACCAGGGTTGAGAGCTGTTCCCCGTCGATTGATTCACCATCAAAAGAGAGATGAGGAAAAATAGCCACTCTACGCACAACAACAGAAAAAAAATAATAAATAAATGAAAAAAATCACTCCACACACCAACGGGCGAATTTTAATTTCGAACTTGATAGACACTCCGGAATTGAAACCTGGGGGGGGGACTATTCCACACCTTTAGGAATGTGGTTCCCAAACCAAGACTCCAATTCCCTTACCAATTTTCAGCAACACTGCCTCAAGAGAGTAAATATTGCTGAGAGCTCCAGCCAATAAAAAAAAAAAAAAAAAAATGTATTAGCAACAACAGTACTTCCATCTTCCGGAAAAGGAAAAAAACTCCTATATCCATATAGGTGTTAATACTTTCACGCGGGGAGCCAAGTGGAGCTCCGAACTCTTCAACCGTAGTGATAAATAGATTAGAATAGCTTCAGGGCTGCTTTCTTTCTCTTTTTTTTCCTTTTTTTTTTTGGAGTAATTGTGTAGTATGTTTTAGATTGTCAGAAATAGGCAGTTGTGCGTGTAACGTCCAATGCCAACTGCCTGTGCAGCCCTGACAGTTTGTATTCTATATGTTAATGGGCTAACTATGCCCACAGTTGATTCAAGACATTTTAACTCTGCGAGGGAAGAGGCTATCGGGCCAGACAGGCTCTGTGGATTGCTTTTCAGCAGCCGCCGGTATGTATGGTTTTTCTTGGCCGGGAGACACAGATATTGATCGATCCCGCAGGCTTTCAGGCAGGACTCTGAGCTCCCCCCAAAAATTGCGAGCAGCCTTAATAAACTGTTATTGGTCAATTTCTAGTTAACATTAAATGTCCTGATGGCCAGTCGGTGTGCCCCTATTAGGTCAGAAAATTGTAATCTGTGCAGCAGTGGAACAGATGTCATCACTGAATGAGACCGGAATGAGAAAAACCTGTTTTGGAGCATCAACTGTTGATCTGTGTGGGGATTTATGTGTGTGTGTGTGTGTGTGTGTGTGTGTGTGTGTGTGTGTGTGTGTGTGTGTGTGTGTATAAGCACTGGTGATGAATAAAAAAAAAGTCAGCTTCTTGTGGCCTGCCAAAAAAAGAGGGACTAATAATCATAAAAAAAATCTGATTCACAAGACTCAGAAATCCCGACATATGGTCCTTATTCTCCTCGTCTCTCCCCTGCTCCTTCTCTCTCTCTCTCTCTCTCTCTCTCTCTCTCTCTCTATCTCTCTCACCTGCCACCTACACCTCCCCCCTTCTCACCTTCACATCTCCATCACTTTCCTTCGCCCCCACATGTCTCCAACAGCAAATGAAGAGGAAAGGAGTCACTGTTTCATCTCTTTTTTTTTTCCCCCCACACATTCTGGTTTTCTTCCATTAACGAGCCGCGCCGACTACGCCAATCGAAAAATATCATCAGATTTTTATAGAGAAAGATTAACAGCGAAGACGTTGCTGGCAAGGAATGCTTGAATTTTACAAGCACAGAAGCTAAAGAAAAATGTTCACATCCTTGGAAATAAGCATTACTTCAGACTGTAAAAAAAGCAGGGTAAATATGCCTATCCACTGTCTCACTTGAGCTAGATGAGTTCATGCTGCTCTCGTGCTTTTACAATAAATACAAAGCTACCATCCGCAGCAGTTGGCTTAGCTTAGCATCAAAACGAGGAAACAAGGGTAGCAGTTTCTCAAGTCTGCCAGCAGTAACCAAATATGACTACCAGCACTTGAAACTGGTGTACTCTACTGCCTGTGTATTTCTTTAAATCACGCTGTCGTTATTTGTGCTGTTTGTTCTATTAGCATAGCATCCTCTGTATAGCTAGCCGACTGACTTTGTTTGTGGCTGTGTAATGAATACTATTCCACCCTACAGTATTACGTTATTCTAACAAAGCTCAGCTGGTTCCATTTTGAATTCAGATAAATCCTTCAAAATAAAAGTCCCCTGCTTTTATTTTGTTACGTAAAAGCTGCTCTCTCATGAAGCGGCGAAATGATTAATTATTTGATTTCCACAAGCTGCAACTTCACACAGCTCCTGAGACAGCTGAGGGGGCTCATGATGAAACGGCGAAATAAAAAAAAAAAAAAGTGAAAGCACAAACGGGGAAGCAGGAGAGAGAAATTAAAGAGATTCAGTTAGAGTCTGTTAGAGCAGGGGCGGGGGCGAAAACAAATAAAATGGGCACCAGCTGTATGCGGCGGGGCACCCTCGAGGGCACTTTTATCATGTTCTATCTACCATTGGGGCATCCAAGAGGGCACTTAAGCTGTGTACATAATCATACGCTAGGCTAGCAGTTTCCCCTGCTTCCAGTCTCTATGCAAAGCTAAGCTAAATGGCTGCCGGTTGTAGCATATTTAGCGCACAGACGCGAGAGTGGTGCTTATCTTCCCCTCCAACTTTCCGCAAGAAGTAACTCCCAATCATTAATTCAATCGAAGATATAAATAAGAGGTTATGCACGCTTGTCTTTTGAGTTTTTTGTGTTCTTAATTTTTTACGGATCAACTTTAATAAAACTTGTATCAGTGGAAAATGCTCAACACAAAGTTCAACCCATAACTCACCCAACCCTTCGCAACTCTTTTGAAATCTATCGGTTTAAATTAGCCGTGGATGCTGCATCCATCAGCCGCCCTCTGCCTCTGCCACCAGTGACCTAATGATTCACACTCTTTGCCCACTGCCTTTATAATTCGTCCAAACCATGCTGTGAATAGTTTCTCAGATTTTATCTCCCTACATCGCAGGCCACTCGACCTCTTCTGGCAGCATCTGCTGACCCGCATGTCATGCTGTATTTCTGTAATCCATGCGAAAATCTTTTATCCTTGTTTCCAATTTGTCCATCGCGTCCACAGCTACGTCTGCGCTCTGTAGTTTTAGCCTTCCGTGGCCTTTTGCTTCTGTTTAGGACTCAGCTATGGCAGCCGCACCGCGCAACGTACAACTTCGCTAGAATCAATCCAAATAGAGTGGGAGTGGTCAATCCGAGGACTCAACAAGTGGACACAAGTTAAGAGGGCTTGTATTTTTCCATTTCCCTCCCGATGTGCCTCCAATCGACAGGCTACCAAGATATACGTGATGAGAACAAGACATCCGCCTTCATTTTTGAGGCTTTTGACTGGATGCCGTTCCAACGCTTGTGGACACGCAAGAGATTTGAGGGCTTTGGCAAGCGGGTTGATCAGATTACCCTAAATATCTGATCACTTATGGGCCATAATATGTGTTTTCGGTGCTTTTAATCTATGCTTATCACATTCCCGCTGCCCCATCCAAAGCAGTAGTGATTTTTACGATGTCTCTTATTTAGTCATCCTGTCCTCGTTTCCCACATGAGCAATATACTGTGCCGCTCTGAGCAGGCCCAGGGCTCAGATCTGGGCCCAGTGCCTCAGTAATGGGGGATAAATCAGTTCTTAAAAGGTCCATATGGGGGGGGGGGGGTGGAGCCGAAATGTATCCAAAGCTGAAGGATTTAAACAGAGACATGAAATCCCCTTTGTTTCGCTGTGGGCATGAAGCTGAGTGAGTGAGCCTTGTGTGGGCTCTCTCTACCGATCGGGGGCCTCATGGGTGCCAGCATTTTCCAGCAGGTAATTGGGCCTCACTGAGCCACTGTGCGTGTCAGTGTGTGTGTGTGTGTGTGTTTAATCTCCACGGATACAGTAAGGATACAGGGCCCACACTTACCAAAGCAGGCCTGGAAGGACACATGCCACTTTTACTCAAGTTAACCGATGAGGTCGACAGCTGGACTGGCGCGGTCCTGTCACGCCTTAACACTCGCAGCCCGAGGTGCGATTTCCGTCAGCACTTTCTTTTCTCCCGTGGTCTCTCGTCCCCCTACTCGACGGATTCCCCGGAGATCCAAAGGCCGCTGTTGATTTTTTTCTCTCGCTTTGAATAATTTCAGCTAACAACAGGTTGGGGATGTATCATCGTCTGATCTCGGCGGAGTGCCCCCATGTTTTATGGAAGAGAATAAAAAGTTAGTTTGACAACCTGCCATTTCTCTAATTGCTCGGGGTGAGAGTCTTTTTCGCCTCAGGGGGCTGGAGAAATCGAGAAATCCCGCAGCACACTGACGTGCAGTAAACAAGAGCTGGCAGTACAGTATGCTGCGTGTTTGTCCTTGTGTTGCCTCACAATCTTTGTTCTCCATCTCGCATGCAGGGAGCACAGGATCAGATAGCGTTTCTCGATGCAGAGGCTGCCTGTCCTACACAGTTATCTGCAGCAACAGATGCACTTTTGTTCAAGCCACAGTCTTTTCGAAGAGACAGATATCGCTGACTCGATGTCTGATACTCCACATTCAGAGCGGGGCACATTGTTGAGGTTGTGAGAAAGGCGTAAGGATTGTCAAAGCATATTAAGTAGGGCCGCAGCAATTATTTGCGTAATTGATTTTTTTTTTCTCCTTAGCCTTTAAGATGTCAGATCACTGCAGAGATCGAGGTTTCGTCCATCCGACAGACTAAAAACTAAAAGCATTTAATTTGTAGTCATGCAAAACATAAAATCAGCAAAAACCTCAAATGAAATCATCAGATGTTTGGACATTTTCCTTTGACTTGCTAATTATCGAGGACGGCGGTGTCAGTGTCTGCCTGTTGGTCTTTCATCCAGACTAAAATATTCCAACATATATGCGATTGATCGATGTGAAATTTTGTACAGTCATACCCGGAGCAGGAATCTTACTAACCAGTTAATGTTAACTAACCAGCAAAATACACGGTTATTTTAACACTTTAAAATAACCGACTTTAACAAATCGTAAAAATAGCTTTATACATAACTTACACAGCAATTATAAGGGTTTCCCAGCATTTATAACATGACATTTATCGGTTACTTTAATGGATACTCAAGTGTTTTTTTACTGTAGATGAACTATGTCTGTAACTATTATTAGCCTCCCGCACACATCAGTGGCAACTTTACAGTCAACAGTTTCTAAATGACATTTCATTGTTTGTCAACACTGAAATAGATAACAGCTGAAGTTACAATTTATAATGGTCAATGGTTATCTGAACATCTACCAAAGCATGGACAGGGAACACATATTAAACATTAAAGCAAGAGCATGTAGAAATTGGTATTTGGTGAATTTTGGCGCCCCCCACAGTTTCTGAGTAGAACTGCACTGGCGTAAACACAAATCCCAGTTCCGTGTCAGTTTGTCAGATGTAATGTAGGTGCTGACTACAAACAGAACTCGTGATGTCATTACAATGTGATGTGTTGAAAGCTTGTATGTTGAAGTTAAGTTAATAGTTATTTATACACCATTAAGTAAGCAACTGTTCATTCTCAGTCAGCAACTGGTGTTTTTAAAGCATTTCATTTTTTGTTAATGGTGAAATAGACATTGACTTGAGTTATTTCAATACATTTATTAATCATAATTCGTAGTCAGAGTTGCCCAAATCACCGCCTTCTTCCTGGTTATTTATAGAAATATAGTAATGATTTAATATACTTGATTCGTAATGACTTCAGTGATCCTCCTAATGATGACATTAACATTTGCTCACATCGCAGCTGCCTCACGGCCCTCGCCGAGCTGCCACACTTGCAGTCTACTTTCACTGATTCTCTGACTTTTCTGCTGATTGTGCCTGATGAAAAGTTCAAGCGCTGGTATAAAGGGCATTTTAAAAAGCTCTCCGTGTGTGTGTGTGTGTGAGAATTATGAATCACTGGCGAACAGCGTTCGAAATTTTCCTGGAGTATAGCGAGGAGGCAAACATTTGCATGCGCTCAAAAGGGGAAGTCTATATTGAGAGCGATAAAGCCCGGTACTTGAAGCTCCTTCTCCTGCACAGAAAAAGAAAAACACGTCTAGACCCTGATAGCGGTGTTTGTATTAGGTAGGATGGATTTTCCTCATAAACCGGGACACACCTCCGATCTGTAAAACTAATTACTCCCACTTCCATCCCGATGTCGTACAGGCCAGGGGGTTTCTTTCATATGTAGATCTGATTAAATTATGCCACGGTGAGCTCATTAGATTGGATTTACATTTAGAGATGTTTTTGTGCTCCGTCCCCCCTGAACCCTCTTAATGCGAGCGCCGCAATCACAGGATTTTGATGACCTGACATTTCCCGGCCAGCTTTCTCCTACCGCCGCAGCGCCGCTCGCTCCCCGCAGTCGGTGTCTGCTCATCAAAGCCGGGAAATGGCACCATGCTGCTTTTCTGAAACACGGTTCACTTTGCCGTATTAAACACTCTCATGGTTTGGTAATGGGTCGAGCTGGGTTAATTAAGTGGGCCAGGAAGTGGATCAAAGGCATCTGGTAGATCGTTTTTGGACACGAAATTGGGCGTCAATGAATTTGTGTCAGTGGAGTCGGGGAAGGGGACGCCTCAATCGTTACTATATTTAATCGATGACTAACTGGTTAATTAATCTGTGATACCGACCTGTCAACATTCACCAGAAATCTTGAGCAGCTGAACCCAAATATTATGTTTACTTGCTGCTTAAGTCGGTCTGTCGATGAATAAATCCCCGGGATGACTGACTGTTTTAGGGTAGCTTGTTTGAAGCAAGCAGTGGATCTAATCGTGAGGAAAAAAAAAAAAAGAAAAAAATTAGAGCAGTAGCCATCAATCATAAACCCTGCTGTCAAATTACCTCTGCGCCATCACAACCACCCCGCATTCCCCCCCCCCCCCCACGACTGTAATTTTTATGGGGGAAAGAACACTTTATCTTTCCAGCTGTCAGAGGAGTGATCGGCTAGTTGATTATGACGTTATGGCGTCGCGGCACTCGTTCAACCGCCGTTCAACATCTAGGGATGACTAAGCCGTGCTGCGCGCCCTGCGCCGCATGCATCATGCGGAGCACTCCGGGTAAGGTACGCGTATGAATATTAATGTCGGAAATTGTCGCCGTATTTCCATTTGCTTGCAGCTTTTTCTTTCATAATGACCCTTTTTTTTCTTTTCTTTACATTTTCTTTTTGCTGATGTGATATTACACAGGGGAATAATGGTGGTAGAGTAAAAAAGGGAGGATTGAGAGCTTATCTGGCTCTGCAGGTGTGGTATTACAGGCCTCTCAATGGGAATCAGACTTGCGGTGTGAAGTATAAGCTCCTGCACCGCGCGGAGTATTCCGCACATAATCCCAGTGCACTTTTCCCATAACTGGTAGCTGGGACACAGTGAAGGGCGCACAGTCTGTTTGGCAGCATGACACTGACAAGCGGCCACTGAGACGGGGGCACGAGAGCTCGTCGGGCCTTTTCGAAACAGTCACAACTGATGGTTTGATAATGCTATCTGAGGAGAAAAGACCTAAGAGCACTCGTTTCACCGGACAGAAAAAAATAAGAATTTATTATCCCTCTGAGTACAACATTGCAACCAGCGACCTCATTATATAGTATTAGTGATGTAACGCCTTCTGATGGAACGTCCTTCACAGCGGCACAGGAAAATAAATCTATTTTCATCATGTATACTAATTTATTTTCGTCCCCCCGCAGTGTTTTGGCTCAGCTAATCAAGAATCAGTCCCAAACTTGCGTTATGTACTCATCTATTTTCATTCCACATTATGGTAAAACGAGACAGTGGATCTGGACCACTGAATATTCAGCGAGTCTTTGTAGACTAATTATAACGTGTGTCTTCATAAACTTGGGGACTGCATGCGGTGAAAATAAATTGATTCCTTTTGCTTTGATGCAGCTGTGTGGTGCCAGCACGAGTGTCAGATGAAATAAAGAAACCTTATTTCTTTTGTATGATAATTTGGGGCAGCTACAGCGCGGCCGCCTCATTGTGCCCCAATCCCTGCCTCAGCACAAGGATCGCGTGGAATCTATTTTGGGGCCGTGATGAAATTAATGGAACATTTTATTGGTGCAGGTCATGTTTGTGGTGTTGCGGCATTGTAATGAAGAAGAATGTTGAGGGAATGTTGAGGAGGTGGAACATTAAGATGCCCCCGGCAGGTTCCCGCTCCGCTGCTGAAGGGGAAATAAGTCCATCATGGTGAGAGCTCGATCAAAACAAGTCATGATTAATGGGAGTTTGGATGTGTTTGCATGTGTGTTTGCTGATCGAGTATGTGCAAGCACGTGCGTGCACGCGTCAGGATATTTACATACGAATGCACCCATACGAGCATATGAGCGTATGCAAAGTTTCACGTACATACAAGCATTCAGGCACATGTATGGAATCATGTAAAGAGATAAAGGCCAGCCGCAATAACAAGCACCAAAAGGGACAAAAAGAAAAAGGTCTGTGCACGATTTGCTCTCGCCGTGAATTGGTTTGTTAAACACTTCACTTCTTTTAGTATTTTCTTCCTCTCACGGGCGAAAGTTTTAAATTGGAACTTGGAAGTTTATTTTCTGCTCACCCTCGAGACAAAAAGACGGCCCTAATGGATGACGAGACGGCGGGAGGCGCTCGAGTGTGTCCATCGACGTTGGCGGGCGCAAATTAAAACTTTAAATAGAACCAAAAAACTTTCAAACGGCCACGTTTAGTTTAACATCAGCGAAGCATTGGCACATAATTAATTTTGAGACATCAGCGTAATTAATGCAAACAAATGGGACCATTAGATCTCAGCCACGATTCGCTTCTGTTTTGCATTTCAAAACATGTTAGTGGAATATTCATAAGTGGCAAATGCTGGAGCAAGTAAAACTCACTTACCTAAACATGAATCTCGAGATGGAAAGATCAGCGAGCTGGAAGGTAATCGATTGATTGGTTTGAGTAATTTGTTATCAGAAAAAGTCCAAACTCTCTTATTCCATCTTCTTAAATGTGAACGTTTCGGGCTTTGTTACTCCTCAGTGACAATGAACTGAATATCTCGGGGTGGACACATCGATACATTTCAGGACGTCGTCGTGGACTTTTGGAGTCACTGGTCTATAGACCAAACAACTAATCAGTTGATCGAAAAAACAATATAGAGATTAATCACAATGAGAATAATCATTAGTCGCAGCCCTAATAGGATCATAGATGAGATGGTTAAAGGTGCACAACGTAGTTTTGGGGAAGGAATTTTAATCAAGCCACATTAACAAACTCTCCCCTGAATAAACTGAATTAACAAACTGAGCTTAAAAAAGGACAACGCGTTTTCATATTGTTTCACTTTGTTTCTATGTGGCAGACCCCGCCGCCTCTCTTGTTTTAAACAGAGTTCCAGGGACTTTATTTTCCTCTGAGAGCAGCTTGTTTATTCAGTCACGGAAAACATGCGATTTTTGTCAGTGTGTATTATCAGTTCATTTATATGGATGAATATGAAAATTCTGAGTTTTGAACTTCTCATCCAAAACTACACCGTGGCCCTCGTGGCGTCTGATTAAAATGTGATGCTGGAATAAAAACACATGCGAGGCCACCGAAAAGCAAACAAATCATCCGCTCTGAGTATCGTTTGTGGCTCCACTGTAGCACAACAGAGCTGGAAACCAGCGACATAGCCGGCTGCATTCAAGCAGCTATTCCTGAGTGAGCCCTGACGCAGTTTTAGTCACAGTGTCTGCACAAAGTAACTGCACTGGCTCTGCCGCCTAACACATATTGCTCCAGAAATACTCTGTGATGAGGCTTCTGGGGGGAAAAAAAAAAAACTGATGCAAAAGTTGGAGCTGCAGGACTCACACTCCGTACATATGTGATGTGGCCCAGGATGTGTTGTTTTGACTTGTAAAGCTTGGATCGCATCTAGTTTTTATTTAGCTCCAGCATCCCTCTACAGGGGATATGCCCGCGCACACACACACACACACACACACAGCTCTCTGCCTTTTTTTTTTTACTTAGTTTTCATGTTTTTTTGTAATGAGTTACACACACATTTTGAACAGAGTAACTAACTAGAGCACACGCAGCGTATGGAAATATTGTTATTGCTAGCCGCGACAGCATCAGCTGGTAATGTTTCCCCCTTCTGAGTCTGTGTGTGTGCATCATTATGACAAAATCCAAATGTGGACCTGGAGACACCTAGCAGGAACTGACACAGACGTGGTGACGCTGCCAGGTATTTCTGTCTCTGTTTGTTTGTCTGTCTGTCTCTGGGCGGATTATGTCAACACATGCGACTGTGAAAGAGGCAGTCATTACTTTATTATTTGAAAATGTAAAAATACTTTCCATCCAAACATTGTAGGCATTTAGTATCCTCTTTGTATTTCTGATGTTAACTCCTCCGCTACAGTTATAAGACGAGCTTGGCTAATTCCCCACCTTACAGGTTTAAAGCGGCAAATCAACCTCAGAGGTGTGAGGCTGCAAATTCAGGGCTGCATGCCGTGTAGCTAGTTAATCTTGAAGGTTGAACCTTGAAATGGAACTATATTTTCAGTTTTTGCGGTGTACTGTACTCCGCAGAGTGTACTGTTTTTTGAGGGGGAACTCCTGAGACACAGAGCTGTGGCTCTGGCCTGAGTTAAAATGAAGTCATAATCAGAGGGGGCTCAATGAATTGCAAAGAAGCAAAACTTTACACAATTGAGTTCTTTAAATGTGGAAAGGGAGACAGTGTAAGAAAAGTTATCAGTTTATGAATATATCAATTTAGTTCTCAAATGGAATTCTACTTTTTCTTTTTTAAAACCTCTGTCTCATGTTTACCATAAAAACCACAAAATACTCTTAAATGATGTGAGTGATAAGTACACAGCTCATTGAAATATCATCCGTCTCTGTAACAGGAATCTTTGCAGGCGAACCTTGAAAAAGAAACCTTTTTTTTTTTTCTTCTCTTCAGTTTTTGCCATGTGCTTTTTTTCCGCTGCGTTGCATTGTTTGTGAACTCTTGAGACAAAGGCTTTGGTTCCGGCCCGAGTTGAAGTGGAGTCATGATCGATTTTAAATCTGGCCAGCGAAGTTCGCAGGCATCCCCTGGATCTCTGCCCTAACCTCACTGCCCAGCTGAAGTGTATCGGCAACAGAAAAAAAAAAAAAAAAAAAAAGCCAAGAATACACGTCAAAGCGCCACATATAGCACGTTTAAGTCTATGAAGAGAAATGTGCTCATTATCTCCAGAAACCATAACTTTGTTAAATCACTGTTTAAATTATTAATCCACCATTAGCTCTGGGGAATAAAGAGCGGTGGCTTTTCTACAGCGGAGGTGCTGAAGCCGGAGCGATGGGGCCCTGCAGAGCTCTGTTGTTGCTGAGTCAGGTCGGTCTGGATCGCCGGAGGGCACCCAGTGAGGACACGGGGGATGTTCTTGTGTTAATGACGGGATCATCCACAGCTTCTTGTTAGAGAACTTTCTCTCACTTTGTTGAGTGTGCATCGCGCGGCAGCACGATCGAGCCATGACTCAGCACATTACGACTACCGCAACTTCTGGAATAGTCACTTTGTAACGTACATTTCAGGGTAAAAGTGGACATCGGCTGTTATTTGAAAGAATTTGCTTTTGACTTAAATGTACAGCGTGTGATGTTTGGTGCTGGGGGGGGGCTCTCTATCAAAATAATACAAAAGATGCTTGTTGAGTGTCATGTTGAGGGCTGGGTGGAGAATAAACACCTGCAGTTGCACCCAATTCTGCTCTAACCCAGAACTGTTCACCGTTTAGGAAAGAGCAGACCCGAGTTTCTGGGTGTTTATGTTCTGTAACAGTGATTTCAACTGGAGCTGGAGGGGAAGTGTAATAATGCCAGCTGATGTCTTGTGTCTAGTTTCAACAAAAAAAGGTCTAGTCATTTTTAGACATTTTAACACAGAATCCCTACCTGTTTTTCTTACGGAAACATGCTCTGGGGGGATTTTGGGCTGTATAATTTGGGTCCACTTGAGGGAGCGGGTCACTGCAAATCAACACAAGTTCTTCTGAGTAATCCCCTTTATTGTGTGATGAAACATTTCACCACCGCCAGCATCAAAACGCCACATGAGGGAATACCCTTTTTGAAAAAAAAAAAAAAAAAATGGTGTTCCCATCCCTCCGGTAGAGCTCCAGGGACTTGTCTAATCAATGCCAAGGCACACTGAAGCTGTTCTGGCCTCACTAAGACACTTTTTATGTTGGTTTTCCCCTTTAATTTGTCACCCATATGTGTGTCATTAGACTGGAGCACCTGCTCGCCCGGTCGCACGCCAAAAGGTTCTCGTTCCCTGCTGAGCACTGACTGTCACAGAAGTGTGTTGTGGCCCATTTGGATGCGGCATGCACAGTTTTGTGCCATTGGATGAGCTCAACATATGTTGGTGGTCAGTGCTTTTAATGCTGTCGGGGATAAAAACAGGCGTTGGTTTGGGGACAAATGAATCTCAGCAAATGGCTGAGAGGTGGGAGTTAAGGAGCGCAATCCACAGCTTGTTATGGACAGTTTAAGAGGCACTGAGAGGAGGAATGATAGCTTCTTTTCTTTTTTCTTTTTTTTTAATGCCATCAGCGACAGTGAACTTTAGAGTGATGCTTTGAATCTTTATAGGTGGTGTGAGTTACACACACCTCTTTGATGCATGGACAGAAAATCCGGGGCCAAGATCACCCTCGGCTCGCCAGACAAAAACAAACGGCAGTAAACAAGGCTGCGGGGGGGGGGGGGGGGGAGGGGATGTCTCAATCCACAACGCAGCACGGAAAAATGAGACTGAAGCCATCCAAAACAGACAAGACGTCTTCCCTGTCCATCCCGAAACAATTGATTCTTCTCTCCAACCTCACTCCAGGATGCCCCGGCATCGGATTCCACGCGCGTACTCTTCATGTACTTACTTATTGTATCTGCTCGAGGCTAACGCTGCTGCTGCTGCTAATCACTTTCATCACAGGTCACCGCTGTCACCATCTGGGGAGCAAAGAAGCATTTGGCTGCTAGTTTTGCCCGATCAGCGTGAAAACGACTGTCCTAACTTTTAACGTAAGACAACAAGAACTGACCCTACCCTGTTCACGCGCACGCTCGAACTCATAATGGAGCATCCACTCGCTGACTGATCGTGGAGGTGGCGGTCCCAGCTGCTGATAATTGAGAGGATGCGTAAATACCATCTGTGTTTGGGGGGGAGGAAACTTCACCTTTGCAGGAGTGTGTGCGTGTGTGTGTGTTGCAGGTTAAAAAAGAACAGCATGCTGCTAACAGACAACAGACTAATGCCCAGGAGCTGCTCAGTGACCCACGAAAACATATAACAGTGTCATAACAGCCATCTGCGCTGCCTCTGTTGGCTCTATTAATAAATCTCCTGACTAAGCAGAGGAGTAGACGAGTGGGGCATGCAGAACAGTTACATGTCAAGAGCTTCTGTTTCATACATCTTCTCCCTCTCTCCCCCTTTTTATTCTCTCTCTCTCTCTCTCATACACACACACACACACTCACACTCACACACACTCACACTCACACTCACACACTTCCTCTTCCACCAGCTGTCATGTGTGTATTCCGAGGCGATGCAAAATTGTCCACAGAATCTTCTGATGACTCAGGGCCCCCAAGCTGAGGGTGGGCTCCCCCGAAATAAAATGCCGTCTGTGTGCTCTCTTGAATATTTCAGACCATCGTCGTCTCACACCACTTTGATTTTGTGGTCTTGTTCAACTCGCACAGAAACAAAACTTTCCTAAAAAAAAAAAAAAAAAGTCTTGAAAAGGACACGCCACTGTTGTGTTATTCCGGGCACAGGGAAACAAGTGGAAACTTGAGCAAAGTTCTCGCGCAAACAGAAACAAGACAGATTTGGGAAAGGAGACTGTAAGAAAAGTTACCAGTTCATGTCATGAGTAAATCTGTAGAGTTGTTAAAAGGAATTCAGCCGCTTTTAAACCTTGGCAGTTTGCTCGCAGTTTGCTCTGTGTAAATGATTGACACACACACACACGCACAAATGTTGGAATCGATCCAGTAGATTGCACCAACATGGCTGCAGTGTGATCCTCTGGCGTGACTCCAGCTATCACAGTTCCATCCGCCAAAAGTGCAAGTGCAAAAGTCCGAGATCGCTCTTCAGACAGCATTATGGACACGGTTCCTGCAGCGATAGACATTTTGTTAAGGACTTTGAACCTTTTTGTTGTGAAAAAATGAAGTCTTGCTCTGAAATCTCAGTGGTGGGAATGTGAGTCAGAGTTGGAGAGAGGGGGCGCCGCATAGCTCAGTCGGTAGCGCACGCGACCCATGTGCTGAGGCTCTGCAGCGGACCCGGGTTCGACTCCCGGCCCGGGTCCCTTTGCTGCGTGTCACTCCCCGTCTCTTACCCTGTTTCCTGTCCAACTCTTCAGCTGTACTATCAAATAAAGCCAGAAAAGGCCAAAAAGATACTTTAAAAAAAAAAAGAGTTGGAGAGAGAAGTTTGGAGTTTACAAAAAAGGGACTGCTGGCAAGAATTTATTTCCAAAGTCATGGCTCTCCTTGAATGCTTGATGTGTTTGCTGGTCACAAAAAGGATCTTACTCTTGGCAGTGGTAAACTTTTTTGCTTCATCACTCTAGTTTAAGGACTGATTGTGCAGTGTGATGGCTGTGGAGAATAACGAAGGTCAAATTACGGCATAGTGCAGCCATAACAGGAAGAAACATGGAACAAATGGAGTCACTGTGGAAACGCTGTAAAAGAAAAAGGTGGAAGAGGGGGGAGTGATAGAAGACGAGGTGAATCAAGAGTGAACAAATTGGCGTTAACTCAATGGAGAGCGCTCCAGTGTTGTGTCCAAGTCTTTTCCGTTGTTGAATTGTGTTGTCCATTAAAACTGGTATTCTTTCTATCAGTTCAGTCAGTAGTACAGATCTGCCAGCTTTTTAACTGAGATTGGGATTTTAGGGATTCCTGCAGTTCTTTCTTTTGCTTTGGACTGTAGCCAGGCTGCTAGTTGTAGCCATGATGGTAAATGCAGCTAGCAGTAATACCACAGGGAAGTACTGCATTGTTTCCCCTAGTCGCTATGCCCAGGTGACCGTGGATACACTGCAGAAGAAGGAGAAGTAAAACACAGGTGAGAGGATTGGCATTCACCCAATGGAGAACGCTCCAAGAGCTGTGTGAGAGGCTCTTCCCCCGTTGATATGTGTTCTCCGTTAAAGCCAGCATTCTCTCTATTAGATCAGTAAGTAACCAAAACTCGATTTCTGACGGTCCAATTGGGATTCCTATGGTTGTTGTTTTTTTGCTTTGGTTAGTAGCCAGGCCGCTCGCTGTAGCCATGGTGCTAAGTGGCACTAACAGTAATACCACGGGGAAACACTGGAGGAAATTTGAGTAGTTGCCTATTTCCGCTTCAGCAAAAACGGCCGATGGAATCGTGTCCAAAATGCCGTCAGACACTTAACGACCTCAGAAAGTGGCAACAATAAGCCCTTAAAGTGGAAATTAAGTTGGCGGCTGGAGTTTGCCCCAAAGGATTATGTTGCAGTCGCTGTAGCCTCGGTGCTGTTGCCAGCTGTGGCGATCCTCTGGACCAAAAACAAAACCTTTGGTAACTATCAATCCTTTACACACCAAAATGTTTAAACATCAGGCCCAGGTGTAAATACTGTGCATCAGAATTCCTCTTTGGGTTTTTTTTTGTTTGTTAGTTTTGGGGGTTTTTTGAGGGGGAGAAAAAGGAGCTTCAGGTCCTGCTCTCGCTCTTTACTCCGACTAAACAGGGGCCTGATAGCTTCATCATCTTCCTTACAGTCTAACTTTAATCGTCATCCACTCGCACGTATGCCCCATCACTGGGTAATGATTTCGGGGAGGAAAACAGGAGGGGGTGAAAAGGATTGCAACAGGAACCAAAACAGCACTGTGTTTTTGGCACACCAATGATTATATTTCAATCATGCAAATGAGCTTGGTTTTGGTAGTTAGAGGGCTGTTGAAGTGTGTAATTGAAAATGCAAAAGATTGTCTCGCATCAAAATGTCGAGGAATGCTCTGGCTGGCTGCTAATCAGAATGGCCCCCACGTGCGGCGCACGCCGAATCGCTGCCTCGATCTCTGTAGAATTGAATCGTTTTATCTTAATTAACTGTGCAGAATCCATCCAGGTTTGTGCGAGTGCCAATTTTCTCTCACCAGCCGCTCTCACTTTTTCCAGTGTGCACGTAGAAAGGGAGAAAAAAACAAAACAAACTCTTTTCCCCCACTCTAATAAATATTTCTGGGTCTGACCGTGATATCGACAAGGAGCAGTGATCGAAGGATGGGATGCTGTCAGTTTACTGTAGCTGCACAGACTCGCTGCTGTCAGAGGAGCTGCAGTAATTTCTGCTCGGTAGCATGTTGTGCCACACCTCCTCTCCCCTCATCTTTCATTCAGTATAGCCTATGTTTTTGTCGAGTGTATTTTACGTTCTCCACAGGAAATACCCAATATTTAATGTGGAGCAAGGAAAGCATTAGTCCGGCACAGAAGCAGAAACAAACAAAAAGAAAAACTTTACCCAAATCACATACATGGGAAATAAACTGCATCATGGAAGCATCATTAGTTTTTTTGGCTGTCCATTTTATGAGAACACTTTGTATTCTCTGTTTTCTCTTTCGCCTGCAAGCGGCTTTTCATGAACATCGCCCCCATCAGTGCGATTTGAGAGCTGTGGGAGTGAGCGAGATTTGTGTTTTCATTAGTGCGGCCACGTCCCTTTGCGAGCTCCGGTCTCCCGCCGCGAACGCTGGCAACTTTCACAGCAAGGCGGGCAATTAGAATAAAATAATATCAGAGCATATTTAAGGGAAAGAAGCATACATTTAGAAAAGCAAAAATACAGTTTGCTCTGCAGAGCCAAGTCGCCCTTACCTCCACAGATTTGCTGATTGATGACCCCGAGACACCGCAGACAATCTGCTCAATAACGAGCAATTAAATTAAATCATGTTTCCAGTCTGATCCCACTGCCCGGCACCGTTTGAACACGTCATTTCACAGCTTTGATTGCTTGCAGCAATTAAGTAGCCAGTGCTAATTGCTCCATTATGGACACATTGAACTTGAATAACGAGGACTTTAATTTAGATTCTATTTTCGCCAAGATAATTCCGGAGCGTTCATTCTGTTCCGACCGAGTTGGTCCTAAAGGCGAGCCTCCCCCTCCGGCATCTGCACAGCTCTCGCCTCATTTAGAGAAATCTAAAGAGTTTGAAATGCGTATGTAAAAAACATTTGGGCTGTGGGCCGGATGACAAGAGATAACCGACGTGGAGGAAAAATGGGGAAACAGACTGCAGCCCCTGCAATCTCAGCATGATTATTACACAGCCGAACCCTCCCATTTGTGCTCAGATCCAAGGTCACGCCGGATGATTTTAACAGTAATTCTACACCCGACTTGACCATCAGCAGCATCCCGGGTAGATTATCCCGTTGTGTGAACAGGCTCAGGACTGCAGAGTGAGGCACCGCAGGCTGACAAGATGTTTTCAAACATGTCTGATTTTATCTGGTTCACGTAGTGTGAAGTGGTACAAGACTCACCGAGGCTGAAATCGGAGCGCGACATCAACAACAGATAATCAGAGTTTAGACACAGGCAACACGAGACAGAAAAAAAGAGAGAGCGAGAATGCAGGGGAGGTTCAACAAAAACAACAGCGACGCTCACTCGAGCAGACAATTTACATCGCCAGGACTGCGACTCCGCGCGTTCTACGCATGATAAGTCGCGACCTCGTTGAAAGGAACACGAGAATGGTGAAGTGGCTCTCATGTCACAGAAGGCTTCCCATCAGTTCAAAATCTGCAATAATGTCACTGTCAAATACATGCGTAGTGTAAGTGCAAGCCATAGATTCTGTGCACAGGCTGATGTTTTCTTCAGTTGCAGAGACAGGAGACAGATATTAAACCACCAACCTTGCAATTAAAGCTCCCATATTCTGATGTTTTTTTTTTTCATTTTTTTCCCCCTCATCATCTCCATTCTTGCATGTTTGAAAGCTCCATTTGAGTGCTTCCCACTTTGAAAGCCCAGTCTGCCCTGATTGGTCAGCGGGCCACTTTGCTGGCAGTGCTGTATAGTTGTGACATCACAACGTTACAGAAGTCCCGATGACTCATTTGTGTGCATTTCTCTGGAGAATGAGTGTTTTAAAACTATCAAAATATTTATACAGGATCTAAACCTCCTTTGCATGAAAAAAGACATAAAGATCTCACTGCCTACATCATGGGACCTATAGTTGATTATCTATGATAACTCATTAGCTACAACTGACACAAAATTGGGGTAAGTTTTTCGATTAATGACCTCACTTCCATGGGATTTCCGTTCAATCTGACATGAAGTTGCAGAAAATTGATGCCACACGTGTCAATGTTTTTGTTTTCACAATGCATCAAATGACTATATTTGGCTTTTTAGACTCTGTCAGATCATTAGCTGTATGGTCCTGTTCTCTACCTGCCCAGCATCAAACAGAGCAGGATGTGCCTTTAGCAGCTGAGCAGCCCGATGTTTTTAACAGGAATTGTTAAAAACGATGGACTTGAATGCCAATATGTGCTGGATATGTTAATAGCCCATTGTTGAGCATTACTAACTATGATAATAAGATTGCCGAATTCCAGGGCTGTTCAAACGGCTACAAAGGTATGCATTAGTAGAGCTTTAAAAATCTTGCTTGTCTGAGGTAAATCTTTACTTTTCATTAAACATCCAGGGTAAGAAAGTAGGCCATTAAAGAACTTTGACAAGCTGTGCTGTCCAGTCCCCATTTTTTTTTTCTTTTTTTTTTTTTTTAATAAAAGCAGAACATTGTGTTGAGGATCATTTTGATTTGTAAGCTCACTAATTGTAGCAATAACACAGACAGTGAAACAGCAGGAAACAGCAGACTGGCAAGCCATTTACCAACTTTTCTTCACAGCTAAAGATATGGTAAAAAAAAAACAAAAAAACAACAACAACAAAAAAAGACAGTTTTCTTGTTTTTTTGGCACAAGCCCTGACTGAAAGCGAAACTGAAGGATGCCGCCTGCATCTCTTTGATGCCGTTCCCACACTTGAAGCTTGGCTAAATGAAAGACAAATGTCTCTAATTAGCCAGGCAGCAGGTGCAGTGAAATGGTTGGTTTTGGCGGCGGGGAGCGTCTCCTCTGGCGGGCTGTAAATATTGACTGTTGTAGATTGGATGAAGTGAACAGAGCGCTGCAGGAGAGGCAGTTGACCGTGACAGTAGCTGTGACAGGCGCCGCACACCTCGTCTCAGCACCGCCATACGAGGGACCGTGTCGCCCGTGTTTGGGGACGGATCTGCTGTTCCCCTCGGTGTTTGTTTGATGCCTGTGTGTTTCGTTTGAATTCGATCCGTCTCCCTTTGCGGTCGTACGCACACAGAGGCGTTTCATGATAACACCAGTGGTGTTTCGTTTGAAGTGCACGTTTGTCTTAATTTTCTCGTTCCCTCTATGCACGCGTTTCAACTGTACATGTATGAACGTGAATGAGAGTACATGCTTTTATGTGTGTATACGTGTGTGTGTGTGTGTGATTGACAGGATGTCAGGTTGTACTATGAGGGTGTCACTGCAGAGACTGTGTGATGTGGTTGTGATGGGGACCTGAGGGAGTCGAGCTGCTGTGTCTCCAGGGTTTAGCCGCAGGGAGAGGGAGGAGGAGGAAGAGGAGGAGAAGCAGATAAATCAAATTCACAGGGAGGGAGGAGATGAGACATAAAACAAAAAGGGCTGTTTTTATCAAAAGTGCTAATATTTTCTCTGCATGAACTCCCCAAATGAACTTCAAGATGAATAAAAAAAAAAAATGTGCGCTTTAATAAAATGAATTGAAATGACTTTAATTGTGTGTCAACTGTAAAACCGACAGAGTGCAAAGATTTATTCATTCGTTTAAAAGTGCAGTGCCTCTCAAGACCATGCCCAGCTGTAAATGCCATATCGCAGGCCTATCTGGATTTGTCTGCGAAATTGAATTTTTTTTTTCTATTTTTTTTTTTAACAAAACACCCACATTACAGTTGTCCATCCATTATTTATGTGTCAAAACTCCATTCGAATATTAGCTCTTTCAATTCAATGAAAGGGCTGAGGAAAAAAAAAAAAAAAAAAATCAGAGCGTGACTCCCTGGCTGCCATTCGCTCTCGGCTGCCAGTGTGCTGCCATAGTCAATCACAGTAAAGACTTGAATAGGCTCAGTCTGACCTCCTGTTATATCTCCATTAAGCCTTTGCATTTGATATTGAATAGTCAAGGCTCTCCTCAAGCTCTTCTTGATGTCAGTAAACACTGTGGTTCTAAGAGTTTGCCATCTCAAGTCTAAAACAAGTTTATCCAGTGGCTATTATAAAGAGACAGTCACATTTTTTAAAAAAGGAAAAAAAAAAATGCAAATACAGAGCTTGGAGAAAGTTTGCAGAATAAAAGTAACTCCTTTCCTTGAAAATGTTATTATTACTGTAAATCAATCATTCTAAAAATGTTGCCAGTTCCAAAATGTCTGTTTCTGTGTTTCATCAGTGATCAAGAGTCTGGGCAGTAGCAGCTCTACAGTATGCAGTCAGTATACTGTACTCTCTTAATGTTAATTAGCTAACATTAGCAGCATTAACGTTAGCTAGTGTTAGCAATGTTAGGGTTAGCGAGTCATAGCAACATTAATACTATCTAGCTTACATTAGCAACATTAACGTTCCCTAGTTAGAGTTAGCAATGTTAACGTTTGCCTGCTAGCGTTAGTAATTTCAGCTAGTGCAATAAACTGGCAACCACGTGAGGAGGCAGATGACTCTAGCAACAGTGTTGTGATGAATGCAATGGAAGGGGGAGATGGAATGCTGCATTTAGCAGTTGTCATGTTCAGTGTTGGGTGAGCTACTTGGAAAGTGTAGTGAGCTAAGCTTCCAGTTACTCTACATTAAATTAAGCTTCACTATTACACTGAAGCTACCCCCCGGAAAAAAATGTAGCAAGCTAAGCTACAGCAACATGGCAAAAGTGGTTTAACTACATCAAAGCTATATTATATATATATATATATATATATATATATATATATATATATATATATATATATATATATATATATATATATATATAGGAACAACTTCACCAACTTCCTCATATTAACATAATTAAACATTGTATACTCAGCAAATAGTATATTATAGTATAAACATTACATATATTAATATATATTATATATATTGTAGACTGATCATTTTATTTCAGACCACAGCAGAAAGCTTCAGAGATGTTTGGAAAAATGTAGCTTGTGTGAACGCTACCGCACGCTACCACCACGCTACTGAGAAATATAGTCAAACTAGTAACACCGCTACCTGTAGCGATGTTACTGCCCAACACTGGTCATGTTATCAGTGAAGTAATTTCACTTTTTGATTAAGTTATTTTCAGTCACTAATTTTATCCAGTGCTGCACTGGGGATTTTTTTCTATATCAGAGAATTGCACTGCATGGGAACGAGCTTGAATATGATAAAATGAACGCTTATCTGTAATCTCTAATATCTCAGTGACTCTAATGAAACTCTAACACAGCATGACATCACACTTATGCTCTTAATCCAGGACAACACAACACAGCAGTGAGTGTCTGTGTTAGGGCTGGGCCGATTTAAAAAATTCAAACCAGTCTGATATGATGTACGAAACTGAATTTCACCACTAGATGTGGCATGAGACTCAGCAGCTCCCGGGAGGAACATAAAGAGAAGGTCCATAAATGAAAGTGTGGCAGCGCAGCAGTCCATCAGGGAAACTGTAACTCGTGTTGTCGTTTCACACAGCAATCCATCTTCACTTGTCTCAAAGTTTAACATCAAAATGGTAAATAAAACAGGGAGTGCTGCTGAGCGAGGCTGGAGAAAAGACCAGAACCGGCGTTTCAAGTCACGTGAAAAAATGTCACAATAAAAGTCTTGTTAGGAGATGAATAGCCCCTGTGTACTGTAACCCCATTCCACGTCGGTGCTAACTTAAATGTAAAGGCACGCGGCCCACGCAACATAACATGCAATGTGCTGTAATGGTGTTACTATCTTTGAAACCATTCCTCCTCCTCTCATCGGTCTCCTCCATCTTTCTGTTAATTCCACTATGACATCAGTTGATCAAAGTTTACCATCACCTGCTCAGGGGAGGTGTGCGCTGACGTTGTAGCGTAGCTCCTTTGTACACGAGCCTAAAAGACTCACGTCCGCTGCTGAGGGAAGCACGCGAGTTGTCTCTCAGAAGCGAAGAAGAAAGTCGCCTGGCGTTACAGGGTTCGACATGTTCCCGTCCTCCCTTTTCTTACTTTCGGCGCTGCTTCTTTTAATCACGTCCGTCTTCTCTCCCTCACCTTAACCAAGAGGAACCGCTCTGATATCACACATCAAAGTCTGTTTACAGGTCTTCGGGGCTATGTGGGAAAAAATAATGTTGTTTAAAGTCTTTTTGGATCCAGAGGGCAGTGGCAGACTCGGGATGTTTGAGGGGCAGGGGCGAAAAAAAATAAATAAATAAAGGAGGGAACCAGCTGTATCTGGAAAGGTACCAGAGCGAAGAGGGGGCAGTTCATCACATTTTGTCCACTGGAAGGGCACCCTGTTGGCACTTTATCATGTTTTATCTCTCATAGGGCCATCTAAGAGGCCACTTTAGGTGTGCTTTATTGATAAATTGGCTTTTTATTGACTTTTTATATTGAAGGCTCAACGCTGCAAGTTTAAAAGACAAAAACTCACAAGAAGTGAGCTTTACCAGACCCCTGTAGACCACTCCCCATCTCCGCTTGAGGCTGGAGGTTGGAGGCTACGTTCACCGCTACAAGCACAACACACTCAAATCTCAGCTGTGATTGGGTAAGTTGCATTGTGGGAAAGGGGGGAAAAAAAGTCGAAAAACAATCCCGTATGCAAGTTTCTGAAATTATCATATGCGTTAGGGAAGGCACTCAGACGATTTGGAAGGCTCCAGATCGGGAAATACATAACCAAACCCAATACCGGACTCTGTCATTGAAATTGTGAAAACACGTTTCACTGTTTCCTGACATTTAGTCAGCCAAGACATTACAAACAAACAAAGGAAATAGTTCACAAATGCAGCGTTAATTAAATCAACGTTGCGGCAGGAAAAGCTGAAGTCACAAGGGCTTCTTTTATTGTTTCCTGCACGTGCACTCGCTGAAAAGTTTCCGAGCAGGAGGCAGTAAATGATGCATGAAAGGGATAGAGAGACAATTTGAAGTTGAACTCGAGATGAAGTGAATAATAGAGGAGCGGAGACAGGTCCGGGTATCTTTTGGGCGAGATCTTCAAATCGCTAACGTGGAGGCTGCGTGTGAGCGAACGCGGGAAAACCCCAGAGATGTCCGCTGTTAATTTTGTCTCGCCGTTAAATCAAGAGAGACACTGCAGCGACTGGGACCGCCTGTGTGTGTGTGTGTGTGTGTGTGTGTATGTGTGTGTGTGTAAGACCCCCCTTGAGCTGCCCATTTTCTTTTTCATATCCAAGCCACTGAACAGCATGTGCTGTCAGCTCAGCAGCACTATGTACTGGTAGAAACAGGCGCTCCTCTACATGGCCCACTGATCCCTGCAGGGGGGCTGTGCACTGATCTAGAATACACACACACACACACACACACAGAACTTACAAGCTGAAGCATGTTCTGTTTCGCGGTATTCGTCCACGCACACTTTTACGCTAAACACACCACCAAAATGTTCTTACTTGTGCCTGCACACACACACACACACACGCATGCACACACACAGACACACACACACACACACAGGTTACCCAAACACGCACATGCAATCTTCATTTCCAAGCGCAGCAGACCCATCACACAGAAAACAGCGTGACCTTTGAAGCCATCTCATCCCCGACTGCACGAGAAGCGTGAAACATCCTGTGTGGCTGAGAAATGAGTTTGCAGTGATGCCGAGTCGAGAATGAGAGCCCAGGAGAGATCGCACCAGCTATGAGCGGCATCCTTGTGGAGGTTTCACGGGGGGGTCCTGTAGCCACTGTGGACCTGTTAGGTGTCGTCATAGATGTGTTGTTCGGACGGTACGCACGGTTTGATGGCAAGTCCTTTATTGCAAAGAAAACCTCAAATATGTTGTATTGTTTCTGCTTTCTATCCCTTCCATGCATCTCGTCGATAACAATTTAATTTGGCGAATTCATTGTTAGTTGATTGGCAAACCATGAAACAAACATAATTAATATAACAGATTTGTAATTAATTTATCAAGCACAGAGGCCAAACATTTGCTGGTTGTAGCTTCTTTAGTATGCAAAGCTGTTTTGAGTTGTTTTGTGTTATTGTAAGTTGAATGTTTCGGACTAAGAGTCGAAAACAACAAAGGCAAACCTAAAGATGTCACACTGGTTTGGGGAAAATCACATAATTGGAGAGAATAAACTAGATTAATGGATAAAATGACTATGACTAATCTTTTAAACCTGATCAAACATTTAAACATTATCCTGTTCTTCTCAAATGTTTAACCAATTAAGGGTGTATTATCTTTCAAATTGTCCCACGAGAGAGTCCGATTTGCGTCTTTATTGGTCAAAGAACCGTATCGTTTCCTAACAGTAAGAATAATTTACTGTGTATGTGTAGAAACAGCATGCATATTTTATATGTTCTCGACAATGGTCATTTGAATTGTTTATGCGTTGCATTTTACCAGATCTCATTAAGAGACACAGTAACAAGCCCAATCATCCCATTTCACGGGCTGACGTTTTATTCGCCTGAATCTGTGTCACGGAATTTGAGTTCTGCTCAGGGACCGGTGTTGTCTCCACCGCGAGATCAGTACTCCTAGATGTTAAAATTTCATGACTGTTGTCTCTGTGTGACAAAGAGCAACTGTGCTTTTATCTTTGATGGCTCTTGCTGCTGAAGTGAGAATATAAAAAAAACAACAAGAGCTCGCTGATGGCCAAGGGGAGCAATGCCAAGCTGCCAAGAGTTGCGAGGCGCGATGCCCAATATAGTGCTCGTGAACCGCTCAGCTGGGTTGTTAAAACACAACTAGCCATTGAAATCTGAGCGTTAAGTAAAGACATTGCTGGTAAATCAGCTGCAGTCACTGATTAAAAAATAATACCTGCTTTGTTTTTTTTCTGCCCCTCGGAGGACCTGCTGTCTTGCTTGGCTGGCCATCTGCTCTGGTTTATATTCCACCCTGGGAGTCATGATCAAACCAGGGGAGCGACTTTGTTTTAACGGGGCCTGTGTGAATACGACAGATATGTCCAGGGCCACACACTCTTGCATCGGATCGATGCAAACTAACATAAACAAGCCAGATCCCTTGTGCTGGTATTTAGGAAAGGTCATTAACTTTGAATGGAGAATCATTACGGGTTCCAAGTTTGGTGGGAGATGATAACAGGCGGCTTTGATATCGATCTGCTCTCATCAACGCAGTGTTTTTCTGTATGAGCCTGCGCCGCTTTCTTGGACACCCACATATGTGTTATGAATACAAATGCATGTAAGCACAAATGCGCCCATGCACATGGTAATTGAGAAAATCAAGAGAGGATGTAAGTGCACTCATTAGAGTTCTTTCCGAGGCGCACACAGGACTCACAGCCCATTATACCTCTCTGATGCTTTTCTTACTGCGCACAATTTTGCTCATTTTCATCCCAACAGTGTTCTTAACAAGGGAGCTGACCGCTATAACCCCCCTGATAAACATGTATATGTTAGAGAACAGAACTGAGGAGAGGGCAAGTGATCTCCAGATTGTGAGCTCGATGGCATCTGGATAATCAATATGACGAAAAATAGCCGAAGGCAACCCAAAGGCTAGTCTGTACGTGTTTCTGACTGATTCCTAAGGACAGCAATCGATGTAGAAGTGCCAGACTCTGACATAAATGTCACTGTTTCTATGTGTTGCCCTATGTCATAAAAGCGTTCATACAAAGGTAGATGTATGGCAGAAAAGCTCAAAGGAGAGTTGAAAGAAAAGCAGACACAACAGCATCCATTAATTATGTTAGCTTTACTTGGGAACTTTTTGTTTGTGTGTCAAGACCATAACGACAAGTGAGCATGCCAGTAACTCAGAGTAATCAGCGTATTAGAGGTTACTACACCAGGTTTATCGCTCAAGCAACCTTGCTAAAAACATTAAAGTTCTTGCGTGTAGGATTTAGTGGAATCTAGCTGTTAGTTTGCGACCAACTGAACACCCCTCGCCTCATGGCCCCATACGGTGACCTCTAAAACCATGAATGTCTTTTTGTAAAAACACAACCAAATGAATAGTTTATGCTCACAAAAGACAGAGAGTTGGACAGGCTATGTAACATTTTGTCGGCAGTAGATCATATGATTAACTCTGCAGTGGATTGGACGATCACATCTGCAGTCAGGTGGATAAACAGGAGCGAAGACAAATCCACGTTTAATCAACAGCAGTTCAGCATGGAGTGTTTACATTCTCATGTTAAGCAGGTATAATGCTGACCGTCTCCACACTAAATGAAAAGTTGTTACAGTTCATCCTGATTTAGACACATGGGGAAACTGCTGTGCCGATCCATGAAGTAGATGTGGAGATAGTTCACTGGATGACTCAAATCTTTGACCTGTTTTGGTGGCAGATGAAAATTCTGGTGGTAAAAGTAGTTACATCTCATCCTCAGGGGACCATGAATGTCTACTAAATTGCATTGCAGTCAGTCCAGTAGTCATTGAGATATTTCAGTCTGGCTGAAAAAGGTGGACTGACATTTGGCATCCTTAGACTCGCATCGCTTCATTGGAAGAAAAGAAGCTGGTATATTTTGACCAAGACGGGAGAGTTTTGAGATCAGCAGCCATTTGTTGTACTTTCGGCTTGAAGCACTTTCAAATTGGACTCAGCTTTCAGCCGTGATGGCTGTACTGACCTTTACAAGGTGGTCTTAATGTTGTTGATGCCATAATAGTGTGGTTTAAATGCTGGATATACCCTTGGCTTCAATCGTATTTTGAAGCAAAAAGAAGTTATAAACTTTAATTACGTTTCACTTGTGTAAACACTGTCACAGCGTATATATAGCTCACATCGGTTAATAATGAGCCCATGGAAAAAGACATTTTGGAGGATCTCTCACAGACAGCAAGGGAGAGGAAAAGGAAAAAAAAAAACACCTTTGCTTTATGGCTTAATTTTGGGCATCCACAGGGATACTACCACATTTCACATTGCTTTTGCCTGTTCCCTGTTATGTGGCTGATTAAATTAGTCTGCAGTTCAGATTTGTCGGCAAAGTGATTTCAGAGACAGTTACCTTTTTTATTGAAAGAACTACCTGTGAAAAATAAGTGAAGTGTGAGAGAGTTTAAGTAATACGTTTTCTGAAAGACATTTCCTTTTCTTATCGGATGACGCACATTAAAGTTTTAGGGAATCTTGTCAATGTTATTACAACTCTGAATCAACACAAACACACACACACACAGGTTTTAGATTGAAACATTAGACGGAAACTGCAACCGTCCAGTCGATACTTGTAAATTCCACAAGAACAAGACCGTAAGAAACGACGCTGTAAAGCCCCGCTATGTTGTTAGCACCTTATAAATGGTCTTAAAGTATATGAATGTGTTATGTTCAGCTCTAAAAGCTCGAGGGTTGTATAAGATCTGCTTTAGTTCAGCGCCTTAATATCCCGGGGTTGTGATGTGCGATCACGTGACCTTGCCTCATAGTAGCCTGTGCATGTGCAGCAAGGCGATCAAAGCTGGAGACAGTTGGATCAATTCAGCTTTGAAATCGTTAAAACAAAGCATTTTTCTCATGTAGTCTGGCAGGAGACCTCTCTCCGCCCTCGGGCTGGACATACAGTCATGCACAATTATCCACTCACTTTTATTAGGCGGTGAGTGAACGGTGTTAAAGGTTACCCCGCTGATGTAATCCGTCCTGATAAGACTTGACGAAATTCACCTGACAGCGGGCTCGCAGGTGTCTCGGAAGAAGAAGAAGAGTTTTAAAGTTGTTTCCGATTCAGCCAGGAGTCTCGCCGAGAGTTTTTTTTTTCCGCCGAAGTTACAGACTAAATGTTTGAAGAGTTAGGATGGGATTTGAACTTCATCTGACATTTGAATTCAGGTGTGATTTTCGCTCCTGTTTTGGGGGATGCAAAGACCGAGAGTAGAACTCCCTCATTCATTCATGCGCTTGCACATTTTCCCATTCAGAGGGCATGCTTGAATGTGCAGCCACTCATCTCCTGCGCACGCTGCTGCAGAGTGCTCCACATTTCAACTTACTTATTCTTCAAGGTAATTTACTTTTGTCAGCCTCTTACTGTACCATCAGACCTCTCATCCCCCTGCTCAGGGAAATTCAGACTCGGCTTGAGAGCGTTTCCCAGCCTGAAGATTCTCCTGCCTCGACAGCCTTTTCTCTCCTATTATTGCCACAACCTGTTATTATGGAGGGCCCATAGAGTTGTCCTTTTGCTCATATGAACTGGGGACAAGGAGCGGCGAAAGATAACTCTCTTTAAACCCTGTCGAAGGAGATGGAATAAGAGATTGTCACTCCCTTTCATGAGTTATTCTAGATTTATTCTGCTTGCCTATAGCATGGGTAACCTTGGGCCTCTGTATTCCACATATTTCAACCATGAGTGATGTACCAAAGAGAGGCGGCTTTTCACAGTGATGTAAAGACACTTTATGATGCGCGGCATCTTATTTTATGACCGGCTATAAAAAGCGTAGAAAACCGAGAAAAGCTTTTTCTCAGCAAAAAACCCAAGGCGATCGCGAGGTAATTATCTGACTAAACCTTTCACGTCTTCTGTTAGTCACAAAATCTGGCAAGAGAAAGATGAGGCTGACAAATAAAACTAGGTCTGTGCATTGAGTGAAAATGATCGACAGCCTTTCTCTTGGCATCTTTATTTCCATTTCCCGCGCTCGTTCCCCTAACCGCTGAGCTGCACTCAGAGTCCAAATTCTCCGTGGCACTTTTCGGGGGAGGATATGGATGATAAAGAAACGCATGCCGTGAGTGTTGCTTGCTGCAGGGAGAGACCTCCGAGTTCATCTCATTTCAGAGTTTCTGAGCAGCAGCGAAATGACTGTCTGTTCTCTCCCCCCTGCTCCTGCTGGAGCGTGCAGTGGACTTTCCTCAGGGCCGTGGAGACCAGGCTCCTCTCTTCCGGGCTGTTTACCACCTAGCTGCTGTCAGTGGGGTGCAACTTCTCCTACGGTGCCACCATTCAACACAGTCCACTGTATGCTGCGCCAGAGGCGTTCCTCCGCGCTGGAGAAAAAAAAAATGCATTTGAGCTACACTTACAGATGTTACAGTTGGAGCTTTAGAGGGTTGAACTTTTCATCATCTGTAGCTTGACCAATGGGGCGCATGGTGGCTCAAAATCTAAATTTGTAATGACGGAGCCTGCCCGAGGCTGCCTGGCAGTCGTCTCCGAGGAGCTGCGAGTGTGTCCGTGCTCAGACAGTCGCGCACATGCATAAACGTGCACCCGGATACACATAAATACATAACAGAGTAGCAGAAATCCCGCGTTCGAGCACATTCCCAGCACAACTCTGTGCATTGTGATAAAAAAAAAACCCCAAAAATCACACATGATCGACACACACTTGTAACTTAACTAAAATCATCAGTCCTCTTGCCTGTGCTCTTCTTTGTGGATTTTGTGCCCTCTACCACATAAACCTCGACACACATGCAGTCACACATACAGCAGACCACATTATACTGCACTGTTTAAATCCACCCCCTCCTCCACCAGGCAGCAGATACAGATCCCTGAGCTGTAAAAAATGACTTCTGCAGGAGCGCTGTGCAATTACAGCCGTCCTCAGACTGCATCGCTAACATCTCCGATGACTTTTACATCAACTGTGTTGTGAAATGTCATTGTTTTACATTCCAGTGCCACTGCATTGCCTGTATGTAGAGCCCAATAGTCACTCTTTCAGCCTAACTGCATTACAATCCATCATACTTCTCAGCCTTACTCACGTTTAAACTCAAGTGTGTCTCTACCTGAAGGCGCATTCACTTCTATTCACCTCTATGGACCCTTTTTAACTCTGATTTATACAACCTGTTATTATGGAGAGCTCAATAGAGCTGTCTGTCTGTCCTTGTGATGAGGGCAAGAAACAAATTACATTTCTATACAGAGAGTTGAAATAACACATTTTCATTCTCTATGATTGTACCTGTCTAATGAATAGACTCTGGCCTCAGTGTCCTCCTATTATATTATTTTCTCACGTTTGAGCACTTGTGAAAGAAACATCTTTAAAAGGGCACCAATTTACACATTAGAGTGTGTTTACAGGCCTTAGGGAACACTCCTACATCTGTTAAAAAAAAAAAAAAAGGACAAGAAGGTAGTACTATAAGGCCTTTTGTGGCTCCAGAGGATTTGTCTCCAGTGATGTCACTCAGTGGCTAAACTGCATCGTGGGTAATGTAGGCAGCACGTTTTGAAATGCAGTCCTCTCATTGTAGAAGAAGTTAAAAAACAAATGATTAAAATCCTTCCTGTTCAAAACACGGTTCCTACATTACCCACACTGCAACTTAGCTACTGAGTGACATCTCTGGAGGCAGTGTATCAAATTACATACAGCTCCCTATGGAGCCATTAAACGTTTTATACTACTTTTTTCACATATAGATTAGTTCTATACCTGTAAACCTGCTTTAAATGTGTAAAAACAGTGGAATTGCCCTTTAAGTGGGTAAATGATTTCTGAACATTGATCCGTCAGAGCTCACCTACAGTCTAATTTTTAATCATCTTCCGTCCCTTATTTGATTGCTTCCTCAGTTATCAGTAGGAAATCAATCATCCGCAGCAGACTAATGACTGATGTCCTACACAGATTGATCAGTTGTGGACTTTCAGAAGCTCGGCAATGAATGATTTCTTCTTCATAGATGAAGACATTAAACTGCTGCACTTCACACTGCATTATTATTGGCATCTATAATAGGTCCATATGCAATATCCTGGACGCTGTTCTGATTGATTTTAGCCTGATTAGTCATAATGAATGAATTTCATTACTATTCTCACTTGATAATTTAAACAGTTTCACTGCTTGTTTTTATTTTCCAATTGCTATCAGTGTTTCATAAACACAGAACAGAGACATTACATTACCAGACAAAGACAGAAGACTTAATAAAGCTGGGGCTAGTGTATAAGTGTAAATGTGTGTGTTCAGGTGGGTGCATGGGTAACAGTGTGTGTGTGTGTGTGTGTGTGTGTGTGTGTGTGTGTGTGTGTGTGTGTGTGTGTGTGTGTGTGTGTGTGTGTGTGTGCGTGCGTGCATGCGTGCGTGCGTGCGTGCATGCATGCATACAGTGAAAGAAAAGGAGGAATCAGAGGCCAAGAGAGTTACTGGAATATTGAATGAGTGGAGGAAAATAACAAAATAAGGAGAATTTAAGAAAAAATGAGAAAGAAAGACATACAAGGAAGAAAGCAAAAAAAAAAAAAAAAATGTGATGTGATGTGATGTGGAAGCACCAAGGAGTTAGTGAGGAAAGGTGTTTTTTTTCCAGCTGATCAAAATCAGGAGGATTTACTTTTTTCCTCGTTTGAAACCTTGTCAATTGTTTTTCACTTGGTTTCTCACATTAACATGTTTTATCTCCTGAAAATTGTCACTGAATGAAAAAAGGTTATCCTGGCTAAACTTTTTTTTTTTCCTCTCTCTAATCAATTCTTTAGTCATAAATACAGCAGAAAAAACTATTTGGATCAGACTTAGAAAATGGACCACCAGAAGAAATATGTCCTCACTTGCCCCTGAGGGCCTTTGTAGAGCGGTGAGTTGAAGGGAAATATGGAAATATGTATATTAAAATACATGACAAGGACGGAGGGGTGGGAAAAATGTGATTAAATAAATACATAGTCATACAGTCATACACAATCCATGCAATGACAGGAGAAGGAACTGTTGCAATATAAACTGATAGAGATACTACTTGAAATACAAGTTAAAGTAGTAAATAACATGATGAAGGACAAGTAATAAGAAATTAGTTGAATGTATTAATTGTGTCTATTCATTTATTAAGGTTATTGAGGGTTGCTGGTAAAAGAAAAGGTTATTTTTGTCAGATAATTTTATACATTGCAGAACTATCATCATTATCTATATGAACAGTAAGCGGTTACATTGCCTTCCCTGCCCACTCCTTCTTCGGAGCATAATTAATATTGTACTTTGCATTTTTTGACTTCCTGGAGCAGCTGCAGTGCCTGACGTCCAAGGCCCATTGACTCTCTTACAATGTAACCTTGCTGGAAATGCCAGAACATTACTCACCCTGCTCCTTTTGGCCAACTCGCTGCATTATTCTTACCCACTTAACCGCATCTGATTTCATATATTTGCACAATCAAAAAAAAAAAAAGAAGAAGAAGAAGAAAACTCCCCAGTGTATAATATACAGGATACCTGGATGGGATTCTCTTGGATATGATTATCATGTGCCGAGACTCGTTGTTATTTATGACAAAGGTCTCCCTCCGTCTGAGCGCGGCGCTGCATCATCCGTCACTGTCACTACTTTTATTTGAATCACTTTCAAAGAGCGCTAACTTCACTGCGAGGGAGAGCGAGAGAGAGAGAGAGAGAGAGAGAGAGAGCTGGTCACATTCATAATCTCACCGACGCAATCTGTGGTCTTAAATGACAACAGCAGAGCCCACATACTTAAAGTTGAAGCCTTCGATTACCCCTGTGGGTGCCCTCGCAGGGAAGGCTAACTGCTGCTCTGCTCCACTCAGCACATTTGGCCCCGTTCCTTCAAGAGCTCCTCGTCTCCCAGTTCATCTCGTCTAAACCACCACCGGCTCCTCGGCGGCTCCCTGCTCCGCCGTTCACCTCCTCCCTCTTTGATACTGTACAATGCACAACACGGGGCCCACGGGCAACGGACGGAATTGGAGTGTCATAAAAAGCCCATTCGCGTCCCAAATGTGTCTTCAAGGCAGAAAGCTTTGAGGTTGTTTTCCTCTTTGCACAACTGGCGAATTGCTGCTCATTGCTGTTGCTCACGAGCCCCACCAGGGAGACGTGATGCTTTGCAGACTGAGCGGGAGGGGGGGAAAGAAAAAAAAGCTCTTTATGCAGACAAAGAAATGCTCGGAAGCTGCTGGAAGTTTTCCCGAGACGGGCATAACTAATGCCCAAACGGGCGCTTTATCTTTCTTTTTTATTTCCATTAGTGTTTCTTTAAGATTCCTGTAACGCCGGGATGCATTATTTTCCGAGCGAGCGGAGTCGGAGGATGGATTCCAAATGTCATTCCAAGCAGCAGTTACCTTTTCGGATCTAATTGAGGCAGCTCGTGGTGCGACACACTGTCTGCTTAAGAAGTGACAGCTTACAAACAACTCATTTTCGGCATTGTTTAGTCCACGTAATGTGTAATTACTCTCCGCGTCTCCATCTCAGCAGAGGGAAAGGAGGACGACATGGCTTTCTTTTTGCTGTGTCCTTGATGATAACGTCAAAACGGCAATAATTTTACCGTAGCACGTGCACGCCACCTCCCTTATTCCCACTAATGGCCGAGGGAACGGTCAAAGAATGAACCGCATTACCTAAAATTGTTAACCCCCTTTTAGGCTCGTCCATTTATTTGACTTAATTAGCTACTGAGGGATGGCACAAAACGCTCATCGTTTCAAATACATTAACATATTAAGAGGGATTTATCACAAAGGCTTCATCTTTCTTTGAGTCTTGGCAGCGTTTAACTACCACCCCTACAGAAACCCACAATCGCAGGGCACGTTAAACCATTTATTTTTAATATGCAAGTGAATAATTAAGCCTTTGTGATGAGATGAGATGAGATGAGATGTAGTCGCCTGGTCATTGTTAAGCTGTACATTTTGCTTCCAGTTGTTACGGCTGCCTAAAGGAGAGTGAGGAATGGTCTTTATCCATCTCAGACTAACAGTCTCAGAGGAGGATTACGCCATGCAGCCCCTCTGATATATCCGTATTGATGTGCCACGTGTGTGTGCGCCGTGTGCTCTGAAGGTGAGATGAGAGGCGGGCCGCTCTGGGTTGAAAGAGAGCTGACAAGCATGCTGAAAATTACTTACGTTCGGTCAGCTCAGGAATTTTATTGACAGAAATGCCCCAAAGGCCATTCTGGAGCTAAAGAGGCCATAGGATTTGTCAGGGACGAAAACAACTCCGGTTTTGAAGAAGCACGTGGCCCCGACTTATTGCTGATACCTGGAGCCACAAAGCGCCGGCCCCATCCATCTCGGTTGGGTCACAATACTTCATTTTCCCTCATTTCTCTGAAAGGGGAAAATATGATTCCACCTATCGATCGCTGCATAAATGTGTTGCCTAGCGATGAAAGATGAGGTGTGCTTTGCTTTTATGTGATCTGATTAACCCCCAGCTGGGAGTGGGCTCTCTGCTTGGCCCCCGGATCTCCCGCAGTGTCAGAGTGCATGTGATGGGCACTTAGAGCGATTAGAGTCCCCGCGTGTTTTGTTTGTGTTGAGATATCAACCAGGACATTTCACTAACCGGGGGATTATGTTGCTGGACACAGAAGACAGTTTTCTATCTAGTAGCCGGCACTTAAGAGGACCCAAAGTGTGCTTCTGAGACTGTGAGTGGATGAGCCCGAAGGATAATAAATATTTGCGAACTAGATATTCCTCTTCGCGGTTCTTAGAAATGAGGATTGTTTTGGTTTAGTGCAGCACTTTCAGCTTTGAAAGGAACAGTTCGCTCCAAAATCACACACGGCCAGAGCGGGTCCTTGTGCAGAAAAGACATAAAGAAGAAAAGAAAGGAGTGACATGATTTTCTGCAGTTTGACATAAACAGTCACAGACGTCACTGAATCAGTCACCTTGGCTCTTTATAATAAGGTTTGTACTGCATATTTATGAAGAGATCGCTTCCATTGTTGGGACTGATGCACTACGAAAGTAATGCTCACTGCCGGCCAATTCAGAAACATAACTTCTTCATTCAGATTATCTGTTATGTTTGCCTTGTGCTTGGTGTGTTTGCTATCTTCATGTTGCTGCCCACGACAGTGTCCCCGCCTTTGTGTGTTTAGTTTTCCACCCTGGGACAACCCCTGAAATGCTGCAAGCGCTCCCAGTTTGGAGGGTTTTGTGGTCATACAGAACACAGTTTTTGCAATGAAATTACTTTCAAGCGATGGTAACCAGTAACATGTAATAAATTACATTTCAGACGTAATTTTCTCACCCAACCAGTTCCATTATATCCGAGAGAAGGCACAGACACGTCTACACTCGATATCTCCAAAACCCTGCAACTGCGACTCCAGAACAATCTAAATGGATAAATAGCACTGCAGTTAAGAAGAAAAATAAGTGATATTGATTTTTGGGTAAACTGTCCCTTTAAATAACAGAGTATTATGTTAAGATAATGCTTGATTAAATTTGCCGAAACCCAGTCCAGTCCAGTCAATAGCTTCGCTAATTGTCGTGCTGCTCGGTGGTTTTGGGGACATTCAGCCTCCACTCGGCTTTGTGTGCGCACAAGTCCTTATCAGAAACCGTCTTTGATGAGGTTTTTAAACTTCTTGACTTTGCCAGCGGCATTTTCACCATCTGAGCAGTGGCTGACATTTATATCAAGCTCTCCAAGAGCCCAGAAATACTCTTTTTAATCCATTGTTCTGTGGCTGAAGACGAGAAACTTACCTCTCACACTGACCGACGAGTAGCCCATTGATGGTGACTTTAGGGTCCCCTAAGCAGCCCCTCTGCGGAGCCAGCTTCCGCACAGAGCAAATGTTTAACAAAAGAAAATGCCACATAAAGATCACGGCTTAATGCTTTACCTTGTGGACTAATGAAAATTTGGGGATTTCAAAAGCTTTTTAAATGTCAGCGTTGAAGACACCAAAGCCAGATGTGCCTCTCTCTTTACGACACAGTGTCCGTACAGTAAAAAGCTCTGGCTCTTCCAGATACAAAAGTGGAAGCACGGAGGAAGAAATAAAATAGCATCAAACGGCTTGATAATGGCATGTTTTGGGCAGTCCTGGGTTATCTCCTATGATCAGGACCCTCTTTTTTATTTCTCACAGTAGGTGTATAGCTGCTCAGGCCCAGGTCTTAAAATCTGTTGACATGCTGTTGAAAAGATGTTGAAAAGATGTCTGGACTGTTTTGTTCGAAAGCTGAAAAGACAAACTTGAGAAGACAGTGAAGGATTCTTTTAAGCACCAACAGACAGCAGACGACTCTTCACGCAATGTTGAATTGTGTAAAGGTATCTCAGTTCCCTTTTCACTTAATGGCGCTACTCTTTATTCGGTGTTACTGTCAACAAATCCAATAAAAAAAAGTCGACTGATTCTGAAGCCCAAATCTTCAAAATATCTTGTTTAAATTTGTAGCAAGAATCTAAAGTCATACTAGCTGATATATAGAGCTGGACTTTGAGCTAAAAGATTCATAGTTTGGCAAAATGGCCAATGAGATATGCTAACCAGCTAGTTTGATGTTTACCACCTTCACTATCTTTAGCCTATTAGCACTTTAACATGCCAAAATGTGTTCATGTCTATCTTGCTAACAGTCTTAATTTAGTATCGGCCTGCTACAATTAGCCAATTGGCATTATATATGTCACTAGTTTTGCAGGTATTTGTATATATGGTCAAATACCAATTGTTTAACACAGAATATAGGTCATATAAAAAGTCTGACCTGATGATTTGACAGAATGACAAACAGAGTGAGTTATTCTGTTCGCCAACAACTCCAGATGCTATAGTGTATGAATGTTTGTTTTATACACCAGCTATTTCCAGCTGTTCAGTTGGGTGCCCAGACGGTATCTGAGGGCTGCTGTGTAACTAAACTACAGTGCCCATGATATTGAGGCTACATGTCACCGGGTGGCTCATTGATGTGTTTCTGTTGGATGAATGAGAGCACAGAGAGCACAGAGGAATAAGTTATAACCAACATTGTTAACAGTAGAAAAACAAAAAAAACAACTGCTGGTTCTGGCCTTTTCATACGTTTTTATATATATATATATATATATAGTTTTAGTTTTATATATATATAGTTTTACCAGACGTTTCCTTTGAACCTGTCATGGACCTAAACAGAACTCCTTGGGGCAAACGATGGATGGACAGATTTAGATTTCACATGCCAGCCCCGTCAGTGACCACTTGTGGTTCTTTTCCAGTGATCGAAGAAACAGCAAGCGTTGCATCAGCGGGTTGTAAAGTGTTGAACTCGTGTGCAGGTGTTTCTAAAGTGGCAAGGTTCTGCTGTGTTGGCGACGTCTCCACAGGAAAAACAAGTCTAATTTTAAAACCGAGTGCTATAGAGAAGGGGGCACGTGGGCCGTGCACATCGGCGCTCGCTGCTCCGTAATCTTTGACTCCCTCACTCGCACGAAGACAATCCAGCGTCATCACCGCCTCCCACTGCCCCGCTCGAACTCGCTGTTCGTCTCCCCACCTCTCACCTCCACCACTTCTCTCTCTCTCTCTCTCTCTCTCTATAGATTTCTGATAAGAAAATCTGTTTGATTAATGTATTACTGAAGTCGGGCCAAGCTAATACGTTTGATCAGGGAGTGGTTGCAAGACGCACACATGGTGGAGGATAAAGATAGGACGAGAAGAGGAGGAGGGAGGCAAGATGAAGGGATTATGTTTCTTGGGTGAAGTTCTGCTCGGGTCGCCAGGGATGAGAGCAGGTGATTATAAGAAACGGTTTGATTCGAAGCCACACATGGCTGTCTCGGGGACACGCCTGCTTTAATACCATTTTGAGAGTTAATTTTTAGAAGTTGCTCGCCGCGTGTCGAAGGAGCTCCGCAGAAAACACTTTAAATGCATTTTAATCAGGAGGCGCATGTTCATGTGGGCCCTCCCTGGTTCATGCTACATGAATATAACATCAAGACATTAAATCCTGATTCGAGCATATGTCTAATGATGAGGCCAGCCCACTTCAGCCGCATGCTTGATATGTGATCAGACTCCTCAGCCCACAATGTCCTGAGGGGTTGGCAGTGCCCAGAAATCCTCCACGAGAGTTTACAACCAGGATTTACCACAGGGGTTAAGTTATCTGCACAAATCATCCCCTTTTTCATTTGCAGAAACAGTCCCGAGGACATGATTTACAAGTACAGTAGCCGCAGACACGAAATCCAAGGGCGACCCGGGGCTGCAAATCACGTCGGCTTGGCCTTTTCTGTTTACGGCGACCTACTGGTGTCAAAGAAAGGGACACACTCTAAATCTGAAGTTACAAATTACAATGTTTTCCAGCTGTAATGAGGTATTTAGTTTCATCCGTGTCGTGGTGAGCCGTAAGTGGGACAGTGTGTCACGTCGCCCAGAGAAACGGAAAGACAGAAAAATTCCTCTCACGGTGCTGGAGGCATGATCCAGCGCAGACTAAGCACCCGCTCCCCTCCCGACACCGCTCTCTGTTTTGTCATTTTTCAGGGTAAACATCTTCTCTCAGTCAAAACTGCGGTGACGGCGCTGAACTGTCTCAGTCGAGGTCTTTGCCTTCCTTTGGTATTTTCTCTCCCCATCAGGGATGCGGTGGTGAAAAAGAAATGCAGTTCACTTCAGGGGTAGTTTAAAAAAAGGTGTGCAACGTGAATTCAGAGGAAAAAAACGACTGCCTACAAAGCATTTGTGATTCATTTATAATATTTTCATGACTTTGTTGCCAATATCTCACTCCGACTTTCTGCTATTAATATGCGTGATTATACAGAATAGAGGTCTGTAATTAGGTTCAGCGGCTCGGGCAGCCAATACAATTTTCATAGCCGCGGTGGAGAAAGCGGCCGTATTTTGAACATTTCGTATTCATAAGGGAATAAAAACAGACTTATTTAAAAAAAAAACTGGATGTCATATGAATGACTTTTGATTTACTGCCGTTGGAGTTTCAGTCCACGTCCCTGTGTGATATAACAAAATAGACATAGTCGCGCTGGCAGACTTTGACTTAAAGGTTCGCACAGATGAAGAAGGATCGGCTATTGACTCCCTGATTGATTCATTAGGCTCCCCATTAAGCTGGGTTACAGCTAACGACAGCGCCTTTTGATAAAAGACGTTTCTCAAACACACACAAAAGATGATGAAAACCTCATTTCAGCACCGGTAGCTGTCCTTCATCTGACCTATCGATGTATACTTTAATGGGGGGCATGATGACCCCTTTCTCTTGATTACAGAATGCACATATGAGGTCATTTCCATTAGCATACGTAACATTAAATGGATAGTAAACACAGGTCTTATCTCAATCATCTTATTAAAGGATCCTCATCTTTGTATTGTATTGTATTGTATATGGTTTAACAATCCAACAGAAAGCATCATAGCATGTATAGCCTTAGCTAATTTCCAGTGCCCGTCCCTAGAGATCTCATCATGGTGAGACAAGTTTTTTGAGGAGATTGGGCGAACGGTCACGGCATCCTCGTGTGTCAGAGCTGGGACGGTCCATCTCTAAAGTGCCGCTCTTGTGCCTGATGCCGGTTCCGTCCATCTTGCCAGCCAGGTCGGTCATCGCCGCCGTGATTTTCACAAATCACTGCCACTGCCCCGTCTCCAACAGCACCGAGAGACTGGGACAGAAAATCAATGGGCTCTCATGGGCAACTCCATCAGTCTAAATATCTGGATCCTGATGGCGAAGAGAAACGGGGGGGTGGGGGAGGTGGGGAGGTTTGCAGGATGGAGACAGGGATGGAGGGGGAGCAGCTCCTAGGGCCACGCACGGCTGGCGGGAAAAAGAGAGGCCGGGAGATTGGTGCCGACGTGATATCTGAGTTCTGTTACAGATATCAGACGGATACATTTTTCAACACTTACAGAGATATGAGAAGACAGTACATTTATAGCGCTGCCTTGCCAAGGTGTTTCTCAGAAAAGAGGTGTCACAGTGACACCAGGTGCACTGTGATGGGGCATCAGGGTGGAGGAAGGCCTCCCGTAATTACGGTGACACAAATCCAGATCCTGGATTAAGTTATAATGGTTTCATTATGTGTCAAACATCTTGGTCCTCTTCAGAGTAATGACTGTTAAAATCTGAACTTGACACATGTATTTTTAAGACGATGATTTACAGATTCTCAGGATATTATCATGTTTTAATGTTATATGTCCATGGCGAATACGCATCCCTAAATTGGTTTAACTAAAGGGAGCTCTTTTTATAGTTCAGAACCTGCCTGAGAATCATCACGTTTTTAAGTTTTTGATGGTATCAAAGTAATCCTGTGATAGCTGGTCGTGCCAGAGCAGGTGCTCTGGAAACAGAAACTGTTATTCTCTAATTCGGCATGATATCAATGGTGGCAAATTGCCAAAGTGTATCCAGCAAGCATGTCTTAATTACCCACAGCCACAAGTCACTGACTACACGGCAGTTACTTGGATGTTATTTTTATCTGTTGTGCTAATTGAACAAAACCAATCGAATTCCTCAGCGCTCACGTTGCCTTGACACGAACAGAAATAGAAAGGCCCAAAAAACAGAATACAGTGAAAATCTGTAAAGTTCTATCAGTTCTATCAGATATGTATCATTTTTGGTTAAGTATACTTTTTTAACCAATTCCATCCAGTACATGCTATGTTTCGGACTGTCTTCATTGAAAGCAGAAACATTTTGTACTAACAGAAAACGGCACATTAGGCGCACGCAGAGGACACTGGTCAGACTGCAGAGGTGACATACCACATTTAACTTCTCCAGCAACAGCCGACATGTTATGATTGTTCTTCCTGTCTAACCACCATCCACAGCTTGTGTCAGTGTTTTACGCCCCTCCTCTTCTCAGCATGCCTCACTTTGACTGCACCATATGCTCAAAACCTGCTTAGAATTTTTAAAAAAAAAAAGAAAAAGAAAAAGAAATGTAGCATGGGATTGGGACAGAGCTCAAGAACCTGACGCCAACTTTCCCCGTACTTTGCGGCGATGACGCATAAGAGGAGGAAGAGGAGGATGAGGTGACAGAGGGACGGAGGCAGATGAAAATGTTGTAAAAGAGATGCATTTAACAGAGAGAGAGAGAGAGAAAAAAAAAAGATGATCGAGTTAGCGGAGCAAACATGGGGAAGCCTGATAAGCGAGCAACTCAGAAAGACACAACAGTTTCTAAATTGAGTCAAACAAATTATTTTAAGTGAGAGCAGCGACTCATGAAAGTGATATCATATGGAAATGTCTCCAACAAACCATTAAACATTCACCACTAGAAGCGACTGCAGATATGATTGCCTCAGGTTGGAGGATACGCATGCAAATGTTATGTTAAATGTGAAGCGCCGCCGTCTGCTTGTTTGAGTTGTTTTCTTCCAATTCTCCTCATTCTGCGCTTTGATTTCATACCTGGCTCACGTTGAGACGATAACCTTGCTCACGCGGCCACCGGTGCCCTGATGCATGACCGGAGCTGTTTCATATTATTCCAGATGTTGTTGCCTTAGCTGTTGAAACAAAGGTCCTTATTTGTCTTTCTCTCTCTGTTTCAGTGGTGGACAGCAAGGTGATCCTGGAAGGCCTGCAGAGGTACGGCCCCACACCCATCTATCTGCCCGTCAGCTACCGGATCCTCAACGCTGAGTCGGCGTTCTTCCTCCAGGAGGCAAATCAGGACTTAATGAGGAACTCCAGCCTGCAGGCTCGCACCGAGTCCTTCTTCGTCCACCAGGCCCGGCAGATGCCCTTCGTCAACGCCAGCTACGGGCCGCTGTCCGTCCAGCAGTCCGTCCCTCTGGAGCTGCTGCAGACCCTGCCGGGGCCGTTCAACACGCCCTCCTTCACCGCATCGTCGGCGCCAACGTCGGCATCATCCTCGCCGCCTCTCTTCACATTCAACTGGAAGGTCCACACCTACATCATCAGCGAGAGGATTCACCCCAGCTGGCCGAAGGTCCAGGTGCTGTTCTACATCGCGGGGAGGGACTGGGACGATTACAGCGCCATCCACAAGCTGCCCTGCGTCAGGATGTTCGCCTTCCACGAGACCCAAGAGGTGCGCGGGACATGCAGGCTAAAAGGGGAGCTGGGGATATGCGTGGCCGAGCTCGAGCCTCTGGCCAGCTGGTTCAGCCCGCCTACTGTCAGGCCGGGCAGGCAGAGGGTGTCCGAGCAGGCCCAGGGAACTCCTGTGGAGCTCTACTACATGGTTCAAACCACGGACAGCGGGGACTGCAGCTCAGAGGACTCGAGAAAGGGCAGCCCCGTCCGCACCGACCAGCAGAGGCCAATGGGCTATTTCGCCGGGCATACGCCTATGCAGCGCATCGGCAGCGTCAGGCTGTTCCAGCCGCTGTCGGAGCTGAAGCTGGACAACAACTTTGTGGTGATGACGCCGTCCAAACCCATCCGGCAGCGAGAGACCCTCTCTACTTTTCTGGCTCTGTCCACGCTGTCCTCGGTGCAGATATTCACCCTCAGGTAAGTCTGCCTCAGGTCGATCCGCGGCCGACTAACCACAAACCAACTCAAGAAGAACACAGGCAGTGAAAGAGAAAGCACTGCTGGAGCGAAAGAGATAAGCGCAGATATGACAATACACGGCAACATTCGCAGTGCCCCCATCTGTCACTTCACATCTCGCTTCGCGCTGTGGCTTAAAATACGAAGAGATTTCTCGAGCACTTCTTAGTCATTGTTTGTCTGAGTCAAGTACTGAGATGAATTATGCAGGGTATAAGTAATCCAGTACAATGCCTCTTTGTTTCGAAAACATTGAACAGTTTCGAGCTTGTATGTTGTGCAAACACATCATATCTACCTCCTCGCTCAAGAGATGTGCAGCACAGTCACAGCGCAATTGTGAATTGACAATACTGTACAGCTGCGGTTAGGACGCGGTGATATATATTATAACAGCTCTTTTCATCAAAATGATCTGAAGGTGAAAAGAAAAAACAGGCCACCAATACGTTGCCATGACAATGCCAGTCCACTGCCCAGCATCGGCTTTGTTATTTAGCGTGTCTATTCAGGTCATTTATCAACTAATCAGAAGGAAACATACTATTGAAAATGAAAGGAAATGTAAAAAAAAAAAAAAGATGGCGGTAACGAAGAGCACCCCCAAGCCCTCAGTAACCCAGCCATAGACTGTCGGCACTGTTAGAACGTTTCCAACTTTTGTTATTGCAGGGCAAATATTCATTTTGGCTGTGAAATTGCACTGTATCAACCACAAACACAGCGCTTGCCACAAATCAAACTAACCCCGAACTGTTTTGTATTTGTATGAAAGTTTCCTTCAAGTGGCGAATGGTGCTCGAATTAAAGTGGAACCAGCCCCCATCCCCGAACCCCCCCGGTGTTTCCAAATGGTATATTCGATCGGTGCATCTGTCGCAGAAAGACAACCAGATCATTTCCGTTTTTTGTTTTTTGTTTTTTCTCTCAGAGTAGAAAATAGCATCGGCACAGGACAAATGGTGTTGATTCTTTCACCTAGTCTATAATGGAGATGTGAAAAGGCAGAGATGGGAATGGTGCCAGGCTGCCAGTCGGACTCCATCATCAAGCAGCCTTCACTTCTTCCTGGGAGATTTTTTTGCCCAGTGGCAGACAAGTAAATGAAAGGGCTGTAGGGAACTAATCCAAACGCTGATGGTGTCATTATTCTATAGCCATTACCTCGCACACCCAACGTTTACTTAATGATGATCCATAAAGCTAGGAAAAAAAAAAAAAAAAACGGTTTCAGTTTAAGTAAAAAGCGGAAAACAAAGTCTTGAAGATCTTTTCTTCTCTCGATCTCTCGGTCAAGTTCAAGGTTTGGCGCGGCGTTCACAGAATCAAATGTGTTATCTTAGAATTTTGTGTCATCACCTGTGCTTTTATTCTTTACACTGAATCTAACCCATGAACACAAAGAGCTCACGCACATTCAACTAGACTCCTCTTTAGAGGAGATCCGCCGGCTGCTTTGGATGATGTATGTTTTTTAGGTGCAGTGGGTGAACTTGTTTTACAGAGAAGTGTTTTTCTTGTGTTTATTGTAACCTTCCAAGTCATTTCGGAGAGAAATGAGATGGATATTGTAGCGCTCAAATCTCTCCAAACTGCAACTCTGACAGTCTGGAGGGGATTGTTTTGACTGTATAACACCTTAATTACGCCTTTGTGCTATTTATGAAGATTGTTTCCATGTACTCACCTTCAAAATTGCCTGTCTGATGGATTTTTTTTTCATTTTTTTTTTTTTTTTATCTGCGGTAATTTCACACAACAACAACAAAGTAGTTATTGATTCATTGAGCTTTGTCTTATACAAATTACCATCCAAAGTGACTGTAATTGCTCTCTGTTGTGTGATGCAAATGAAGGTGTGCGGGAATATGCATTTCCATCGGGCGACTTTTATGCCCGAGATCTAAATCATAGCAGATGAAACAGTTAGCAGCCTTAAAGTGGAGCTGTGACAGAGAGCCTTGGCAATTTGTCAACCCTGGGTGAGCAGGAAATCTGCCAAAAAGCCTCATTGCTTTTTCTCCCGCTCCAGTGATGATGAACTCCCATGAAGTATTAGCGCTCGCAGTGTGTGTTTATCACATTTGTCAGCATGTGTGTAAATGGGAACTTTAAAGGCGGTATTTTTCCTTTAGTGCCTTTTTGCACCGCGATTGCACCCCTATCGTTCATCTTTTATGCTGTCCCGTGGGACGGCGCGGACTTAAAATTCAGCCAAAACACCTCATTAGCAACTGAAAGATTAAAACCTCAAAGTGTTTCGAAAAAAAAAATAAAAATCACAGGCCACTTTACGGTACTCGACCGCCAGCTTACCGAACTCTGTAAACCAACATCCGGATGCTGATGATTAATCTCGCGTCGGCTTTTTTGTGCGTTCGCTTTGTTTTTTTTTTTTTTATCCCACCGGGTTGAACTTGCGGTGCCGTTCAAGGCGAGTTTTTTTTTTTTTTTCGCAGTTGTTGCGATGTCCTCATAATAGAAAACTTTACCTTAAAAGCACTCGATATCCCTGAGATGATGGTGCAATTCAAGGTCTGATTACAAAACTGCGTGTTTATGTGTGTGGATCTTCACTTGCAAAGGGCATTTTGACTTGATGTGTCGAAGGCTGAGGCTCAGCTTCACTCTCTCTGTATCTCTCTGTGTGTTTGCACTGGCTTGGTTGTGTTTATGGGCTGGCGTACTGTACGAGGCGGTCTGGTGTGTGTCTCCCAGCGGCTGAGGCATCATTAACTATTCATGTTCTCTGGAGTTACCCCCCCCTTTTCTCCTCCCCATAATCTGTTCTCCCCTCTCTAACCTCACCCTCCTCCCCCCTCCGTTCTCCTCTCCTCTCGTCCACCAGAGTCTTCTGTAACTTGTGACGAAAGAATCTCTCTGGTCAGCCGTCACTCCAACATCTGCTGCCGAATTTTCCCTCTAGATCTGACTCATTTCTCTATTTAAGTTGGGCTGTAAAACTCTTAAGGAATTTGAAATAATAACATCGTTTATAATCCTCTTAATTTATAAATACCAAACCGATTCACTGACGTAGGTTTGTCCTGCACAGAGCACCTTGAATATTTCAAGTTTTTCCGACACTCTCCAAAAAAAGCGTCCTGGCATGCCTTAAAAACTCTGTCGGTGCTGCTGCTGTGCGACAGCAGGGGTAAGACAAAAGAAATGGTTTCCTTTGACTTATAATGTAAAGCAGATTTCCAAGGGCTGATACTCCCCCCACTTCAAACTCAAGTATATCAGTGTATGTGATGTGCACTTACTTGCACTTTGTTTGCTTGTTTGAGAGCACTTCATTACCCATCCATCCTCTGGGCGACCTTGGTTAATAAAGACGTCAGTCTGGTATCTCAGTGTTTAACCCCTGTGCCGAGAGGTCAGACATCTGAATGCAAAGCAGTCATTCTATAGACAAAGCAGACCGAGGCTGATGCTGATGCATTAGTTGTATTTAAGTTAAAGTGAGGCAGCTTTTCGTCAGGGTTTCGGTTTTTGGTTCAGTTATTTTTAAAAATGTTTTTGTTGTTCTCCATGTGTGAGGATTTACTTTCACTTGAATCTTTTTTTTTTTCACTTTTTTTGTGTTTCTGCATCGGCTCTTTGGGGATTACTGCTTGGGGGACTGTATCGCTGTGACATCGCAACCTTACAGAATTCCTGATGGCTCATTTGAATGCACAGATTTTGAATACGGGCTGTGTTTCAGTTCATGTCAGTTGTGACTGTTTGCTACTTTCATATTTATACGTGACCCAGATCTGCTGTATAATAATGGAAAATCTCACTTCACTTCTACAACACGGGAACTTTAATGTTACGTCGGCTGGTTTTCCAAGTCGAAATGATTGATGCCATCATATACTCTAAGTGTGCGAGCGTTTTCCTCGGTCCATTGACCTTTAAACTTAATCTTGGCGTCTTACTAGCGGGACAATCGATTATATATTAAGTTTCGTCTTTAAAAACATTGCATGCATCCCCAGTCTCTCGACTCACTCTGGACCTGAAATTCACAAGCGTACAAGATTATACCTGACATCACATTACTTCCCACTCTGAGCTAAAAGTGTGGGCTATAATTTCAAGCGGGAATAATTTATGCACCTCATGTAGCTGAACATGAGTGATAAGTCGTGTTATCAGACACACACGGTGCCTAACCACCTTCTCTCCTTGGTTGCATAGCAGATTCAACACACACACTGCACACTTCACCTGGGGGTTATTTTATTGGCCATTTTTTTCTCTCTGTTTTGTTGTGTAATTGGCTGTATTTGATCTAATCTGAACTAATTTAATGTAATTATTTCAAATGTAGTTGTTCAGGATTTTAATCCCAGCCACTGGATAACACACACACACACACAGTCATGAATATGCGCATTAACATACGGACAATCACACACATGCATGCGCGGACGTGCTCTGCGCCAACTGTTAAGTCATGGTGTGTTTGTCATGCTAAGGGCTCCCAGTGGAGTCAGTAATTCCCTGCTCGCTGCCTCATTAGCCATGGAGAGAGTGGCGTAACAGGTTGGGAAAGGGTTCTCTAGCTACTCCTTATTCAGCATGCAAATGAAAACACCATTTCCTCCTGAAGAAATTAACGGGCTTTTCATAAGATAAATGGCCCCAGCTGTATTGTAATTTTGACTAAACAATCCAACATATTTCCACAGATCCCACCCCCCGGGGGCAGCGGTTGGCTGATGAATGCAAATGAATTTCTAATACGTGAGCGTGTGTAGGTATAAGTGCGGGTTCCTTCATGCTGCGGCAGCCCCAAAAACAGTCGGCGCGAGTTGTTTTTGTTTTCCACAGTTTGAGCAGGTGGTAGAGGTAGGTCCGGGGTTTGGCTTTGAATGAAAACGAAGTGGATTTAGCCGAGGCCGGCTTTTGAAGTTGCTCAGGTGTTATCCAGACATGATTCAGTGCTTCGCGGCAGCTGATTCTGATCCTTTCACGCGTGCTCGGGGTGCACAGGTCTGGCGCCTCGGCTGTTTGTTATTGGTCATTGTTTGCAGAAATATCAGCGGGAGAAAAGGTTGGAATAAAGATGTTCTCCTCAGTGTATTAGCCTTATCTCGACCGCGCTCCTCCGTGACTCAGTTCAGTAAAGGTCAGCCCAGATAGGTATGTCTGTTTTCCATTTCCATTTCGGTACTTATCTGTACTTTTTCTTGTATTTTATCTGCCGCTCTGTCTCGGTTTCTCTCTTCCCCCGTCCTCCTTGTGTTGTTTAACCTTTCTCTCCCTCTCGCCGTACTCACGCTCTCCTTTTCTGTCATATTCTTGCCTTCCCTCAGCTTGACATGCTCGTCCTCTTTGAGCTGGAGCGCTTAAATAAAAAACACCTTTGGTTCTCACGTGTATACAAAGAAACCTTGGCTTGAATTAAAAGTTGATTCTGTGACGATGTGCGGTTCAAAGTACCCCTCACTCTGCTCTGCCCTCCTTTAACCACGTCCCTCTTGCTCTTTGCTTTGCACGCCTGCTCACCAGTGTTTACTTTGAAAGTGCAGATCGCTCCTCATCTACTCATTAATAAGTAATTAGTGATTTGCAGCCCAGGGAGACTGTTCACTATTTAGATCCTACTCTCTATTGGGCCCTGCCACCACAAAGCAATCACCGCTTGCCTGCAGCGAGTAATTTGAATCCTTGTATTTTCCTCCATAATGATTTTCAGTCAGTTTTCTCCACTTGAATTTGTGTCTAAACTGATGAATTTATTGGACATGCAAAGCCCAGAATGTGTCGCCCGGCCGCTTCTCTGCTGCCTGCCTTCATTTTTTTTTTTTTCCCCCTCTTTGCTCTCGGTCAGTCCATCCGCCTTTGGAAAAGGCCGCAGATCCTCCGGGGATTTTTGTGATCCCGTCCGCTCGGCAGAGGGGTCATACGATACGATACGGCATACCATTCAGAGTGACACGTTGCTTTCAAGACTTTGGAGTGTCGACAGGGTCGGAGGTTGTCTTGGTTTTTTTCTCTGTGGGTTCTTTGAACTTGTGAAAGTCCTGAGGGCTTTTTTTTATAAGGCCAGCAGAGAGAATGAAGGCAGCTGGAGTCTTCCCAAGAGGGTGGTGCTCCGTATCTGGCCCAGTGTTTTGATCACGGTGGTAGGTACAAAACTGTAGCTGTCCATCTCAGATACATAGACCACAATCTGATATGAAAGCCACTCAGGTAGTTTGGTAACACATACTGCTATTTACTCTTCCCCCTGTGTGGAGGAGCAGCGGAACACAGTACTGCTAAACGGTACAGACAGCAAGATGGCGGCTGTGGCTCAGGGGCAGAGCCAGCATCTCGTTATCAGTTCGTCTGGTCTGCATGTCGAAGTGTCCTCAGGCAATATAACGAACCCCAAACTGCTCCTGATGTGCTGGTGCACCGCCATCAGTGCATGAATTACTGCAAGTCGCTTTGAACAAAAGCTCTGCTAAACGTAAGATGCTTTTTACCCGCCATAAGAAATCTATGCCACTGCTGAAAGTCCTACTCAAACAGCTGATCTGTGGCATAATACTGTGTGTACGGATTAAGGACTGCAGTCCAAAAGGAAAGGACTATCTGATGGCAATGTCAAGTGACAAAAATGCACATTTTTTATTTTATTTTTTTTTTTTAGGTGGGCCTTCTGTTAGATGGCTAAAATACATCTCGTTGTCAGTTTCCACTCAGCAGCACAATGGTCTGCATCTCTGTCGGTGCAGTGAGCTTGATAAAACACACTTTTCTCCAAAGGGAAGTGTCATGGCATGGCTTAAAATCTCAAGCGCTTCTCCACACAGTGATAGCAGTCATTTGCTTCAGGTAATACACTGACTAGGGACAACTACCTCATACAACCCCACATCAATAGACCCGGACCATCACTTTGAATGACTTGAATCAGGATCAGGGCCGACAGAACTTTACCAGGAAATTCTTACTTTAAAGCTCCTGTACTGACTTTTTTTTTTTTTTTTTTTTTTGAAAAAGTCATGAAATACATGCTGAGGCATATCTTTTAAATCTTTTAAAAGGTAAAAATCTTATAATGAACACTGGTCTGTAATGAACACTGTTCAAAATTCAGGTGGCAACCAACCAAATGATGTTCCACTTGGAGGTTAGGCTGGCTGTATTTTAGGTCTCATTAATCGGCTGCCGCATTTTGAATCAGCAAGCCGATGAGGAAAAAGATGGAGAGATTTTCTGAGATGCAAGAAGCGAGACTGAAAACTTTTCACTTGTTTCATGTTATGTATAGCCCAGAATAAATATTTCCCAAAGATGTTAAATCCATCTCATATTCGTTTGTGAGACCCTCACAGTTTTCTTGAAGTTTCTACCGAACTTTTTCGAAAGCCAAAGCGCAGCCTCCATTCGATAATTGCACATGATGGTAAATGATGGGTGAAGTTTGAGTTCCTTGTCATTTCACCAACATAAAATAAGAATTATTTTGCTCCCTTAAGCTACAGCCCTGGGTTTGGATCACACACGTATGGCTGCTGCTCTTGAATTGTAATTTATCGTCGTCTTAAAAATAATGAGGTGCTCACATTTTACTGGCCATTACAATCGACTCCCATTTAACTTGGGATGTGCACAGAGAAGCAAAGGATCATACTCGAGCATTACTAAAAGAGACAATTTAACAAATGCTCTACAGTTGGCGTCCCCTGGGCCACATCTGGCCGAGGGACGACATCCGAGTTGCCAAGCAAACGTAAATCTTATATATGACAAAAAATGTGTCAAATCCTCCATAAAATAACATTGGTGCGACGCATCATTTCAGAAGATGGGATCATTTTTAGGGTGTTTTGTGTCTAAATTTGACATCAGACGCTGACGTTAAAGGGTTGGCAAGCAAATGTGTGGGGTTAGATAAGTTTGTAATTAACAAATAGCGACTAATTTGTTACTGTTTGCAAGTGTAACCCCATTTTGAGCTTGTTATATTGTAACAACTTCATCAGCCCATTAACAGAGAATTGCTACCTTACTGAATGTTGTCACTGTTATTTTACACTAGCTGTAGATGAAAGTTGTGGGCTAAGGACAAAGCTATATTGAGGCTTTGCCCTATTTATTGTCCTTCGTTACCTCAGAATTACCAAGTAAAATACACTGTTAAGTTTAAGTTGTACGCAGTAAAACATTTTAATCACCGATGAAAATGATTAATTACCTTGTCAGATTTTACAGTTGAGCGAAGGGAAGTTATTTTCAGCCTATTCAAAGAGTGCTGGGCACGAGAGACAACACAGTAACAAAGACTGCGTTAATGACTGGTTGGCCAGAGGAAGTGATAACATCACTTTCTGCAACAATAATATGGTCAGTCTGGATGTTACGCCAGATTAGTAAAGGTGAGCAACCAACGAGGACACAGCTTTAGCATCAGACTACCTAGTGTCAACGTATTGTTTAGTGTGGACTGCATTTGACCAGTGCAGTGGCCCCTGTGTGTCGCGTTGTGTGTTTAAATGTATTTTCATATCTATTGTGTATCGCAGTTTTATGACACTGACCACTGAAAACTGTATGTTAAATCCATCTGTACAGACAGTTACATACTCTTTCTATCGTCCCAATTAAACGAAGTAAAAAACAAACAGTTTTTAAATGGGCTGCTGAAAACGCCTGTCACAATCCCACAATTGAATTGGCAATTGAATAACCCTGCTGTGTAACAATTACGGTACACTGAAAACCAAACGCAAGTGGAGACAGACGGTAAGCTGCAAGTTTAGTGGTACTCCCTCTTGAATGTTATTTGATTTATTTATTTCTTTACGAACAGTCACAGATGATTTATTGATCAATCTGTGCTTAACGCTCAAATAAACAATGCCTCGGCAGATATCGAATGGTTTGGACTTAGTTCCAAGGTCACCACAATTACTAATTGAGGGTCCACGCTGTACAGATTGTGAGGCCCTCTGGGACGGATGTGCTATTTCTACCAATAAACATAAACTTTATTTATCATGTTTCCAATTTGCTGTGCAGCTCACATCATGCGGCGACCTCGACCCTAACAACTCCACCCAGAAGTGACATTTCATCATAAATCTACTGGAGCACCGACGGGGACGAAATTGTCATCAGGGATGTTTTTTTTTTTGATTTTGCGGCTGCTGCAGTTCCTTTACTTTACTTACACGCTGTTGTTAACGTCTTCAGGCAACACTTCCACTCCAACTTCTGCAACACTGTTAACTCCAGTTCCTACATCTGAGTTGAAGATGATATATATAGGGCCAGAGGGGCTGACAAACAGGGTGGGATTAGGCGGTGAAGCAGTCCTGGCAGGAATAAGCTCTCGCTGGCTAAGCGTGCGTCGGTGTCTCTCTCCATCTCTCTCTCCCAGACAATCACGAGCTTGGCCTTCTAATCACTTGTTTATCCTTGATGTTTTCTCGTAAGGATTTGCTTTGATTAGCTTGATCCCGCAGACTTGACAGCTGTAACACAAACTCAGAGTCATGCATATTTTAATGCGGACTTGAGGCGAAGAAATAAAGAGATGGAGAGAGATGATGAAATGCGTGCTTGTCATACATGGGGAGCCCGTTTTAGAAACCGACAGCCAGACGCAGAAGCAGACAAAACGCAGCAGCTCAGCCCGGCCGCATATACGAAACGCTTCAGCCACAGAGGGGCTGGAGAGACGCGTGAAATGAACAGCCAGTCGACAAATAAGCAAAGAATAAGAGGAGACATGAACCAGGGGAAGCAACCAGCGCTATTTAGCACAAAGTAATTTCGGTTTGCCCCACGGCGACAAAATGTGTGCGTAAGTGACGGCTTACCTCATGTGAACTTTGCTTCTGCTTTTGTTCACAGAATATCACATTTGAAACTTCATCTCTGCAGAAACCATGGAAGGGAGCTTTAAGTGACTTGTCATTTAAAGGCAGGCATCGACTTAGACGACAAACAAAAGCACTCACGCTTCATGCCACCGTTGCTGCTCGGTGTCTGAATTAGCAGGGATCTGTCTGTGCAGCTGGCCTGGTGTTATCTGTGCAAGCCTGTTACCTCTGAGCCTGCGTACGGAGGGATCTTTCTCCCGGTGCTGTTTCTCTGCCTTCTTATGCTCTCGCAAACTAGTCAGGATACGTATTCCAAAGAGGAATAACTTAAACGCAATTACCATACTAGTGCAAATTTACAGACCTAATGAAAAAGCAAGATTAAGCTAATTATGCAAGCTAATAAGTTTCGCATTCATCCAATCTTTGGTACTGACTTACTGACTTAAGCTGGCAAATTAGTCCAACACTGACCTGTTTGCCAAAGGTATGAATGTAAAAAAGCACCATTATATAACTTGTGAAGTGTTTATGACATACTTCGTTCATGTTGCTACATTCAGAATTGTTTTGGATATACATTTTTTTTTGTGTGTTGATTTAGCACGATTTGAAAACGCATTTCCAATTTTTTGTATTTCTTCAAATTATGACACAATTTAAATCATTTGCTCAATTATTATGTTTTAATCGACTTGCATCACCTTTGAGCTTGCGTTGTATGGATGGAAGTATATGAGGTTTTTAAGATACTTAAAAATTACAACACAATAAGCAAAGATGGTAATGTAGGTGCTGGCGAACCAATACCAGCTACCAGTAAGTAGCTGGTAGTGCTTTTCTAGTCTTACCAACCACTCAAAGTGCTTTTCAACACTTGTCAGCGTCCACACATGCCTGCTCTTCACCTGCGGCTCAACAATTACCCTGGGTAGTAAAGTATTTCACAAATCGGACAATAATGGAAACACAACCGATCTGAATGGTGGCACTAGAGGAGAAGTATCGCCTCCTCTATTACCAAATATTACAGAGAGAGAGAGAGAGAGAGAGAGAGAGAGAGAGAAATGTTTCTTGACTACATTCGTCCTATTCCAGAATCTTGTTTATGTGGCTGACATAAAGTGAAACCACTTTCACAAAGCGGTGCGATCGGTGAGGGCAGTGAGGTCTTCGCTGCATGCTGATGGAGAGAATACTCGGCTTTAACGCGTGACAGAAATGATGAGAGAGAGGGATGAGGAGGTGCACCTGTTGTTGAGAACCCCTGGTTGAAAAAAACAGCAGATTAATTACGATATGGACTTTATTGACAGAAAATACAGTCTGCCACACACACCGTGGAGAAGCATTTAAAATGACCAAAGACAGGATATTAGATTTTGATGTGATGAAATGCATTATTTATGGAGTATCATTGATTGAAGCATTTATTACAAAAACCCCCCCGAGATGTGACGTAAGGGATGCCAAACTCCTTGCAAATTTTTCTTTTTTTCTTTCTTTCTTTTTTTTTTTTTTTTGCCGAATATCCCAAAAACACAGGGCTAATTAGCTCTTTTTTTTCCACTGGCTATTGTCAGTGAGGAGGCATCCTTGTCAGCGGCACAGCAGGAGCAGCTGCAGTCCTCCGTCCGGACACAATAATGCTGTTCCCTGGCAGAATTCACAACCCAATTAAAAAAAAAAAAAAAACAAAAAAAAAATCAATGTAGTTAAGCGCAGAAGACAGAAGAACATAGACCAGAAGTATAAAACTACCCAAGTGAAGTCCAAGCCCTTGTGTGGCGGGTGCGGACTCCTGCTGATTAAAAGTAGATTAGAAGTCGATCTGCTGAAAAAACACGTCTGGAACACACTGGCCTGTTAGAGCTGCACTCCCGCCACCTCTATGCTTTCAGAGCATTAGACACATTGTACATAAAGCTTGAAAGTGTCTCAGAGGGCAGTGGTGTGTGAATCCTTTGACGCTGGCACTTGTTTTGTCTCCGGGAGCATTAAGCGCATGGAACAGAGGACGGAGCTGCTAGGTTTGAAAAGTGAAGACGATACACAAGTACCTAAAGCTTGCACTGCTCGTAATGGTCAACAGGGTCTGCAGAATGCCCAGCTGAATGTAATCTTACGGGAAAATGGACCTACTTCTTACTTGATCAATTGCAGCAGTAGAGAAACAGTTTCTGAAAGAGTTTGTGGTCCCATTCGCTAGTCTCAGGTCATGTCTAATACAGCATGTCCATTATTATTAATTATGGATAGCAATATTTCACTTCTGCCACTAGGGGGCTCTATCAGAGGAAAACCAAACAAAAGATGTTTGCCTTGTGTGGCGTGAACCTGGACTGTCTCTTGACGGGAGGTGAGCTCAGAGGTTACTTTTAAACTTTTGGGATAAAAAAATTGGGTTACAGTCACTCCTAGTTATTAACCTGACTGCAGCAGCGATCCGTGCAGCTGACCTCTGTTTCCGAGGTGTTTCAGTGCTGTAATGTTGACTGCTGCCTGGAGCTGGAGGGGAAATATATTTCGCCTCATGAACATAACATTATAGAGAAGGGAGAGGAAAAGAAACAGGACCAGACAAAGACTGCATGAGTAACTTCTTGCCTCCAAACTCACTTCACTGTTGATGTGTACACCATTAAACAGCACCGCTGCTGAGGAAAATTGGAATCAGCCGACTTCCCTATCCTAGTAGTAGCGGCAGCCGACCACGTGAAACACACAGTTACATACAGTAAACTTGTGGTTTCCCTTGGACGTTGTTGGAACATGTAGCAAAACTGCAGTTCTGTTCTGTTCTGTTACAAAAAAAAAAAAAATGGCAACGGCTGTAGTCCACAAACAACTGGATGAAGTCGCGGCCTCAATAATCTCCCATGCGTTTATTTAGTTTGTTGGTTCTGTTTTCTAATGGTCAAACATTTCTACCCATGTCTCTTGTATTTTCTGAATCCAGCAAGATGTTTTGTCGGTGTACGTAGTTTGTTTGTTCAGTTGACTGGGAGCAACGCCTCTGGCTGAGGAGATTCAAGGCGTTGAGATGTCTGAGGGGAAACTCTGCAAAGTTTCTTACAGTGGCAGGATCATTTTTTAGGTGTCATCCTTTTTTGGGGGGCTCTGGAAATGATGTTACATAGAAATATGTTACAGAATGTTAAAATTTACCTTCAGCTCCTCCAAAAATATTACTCTTTTATGCATTTTGCTTTCATTCCTGGAGCAGGTCCCCTTCCGTTCATAAGACACAGGCAGAAGTAGGCAGAAAGAGTTCGAGGCATTGACATAAAAAAAGAGAGAGAGAGAGAGACAAGTGACAAAGACCTAGAGAGAAAGACAGAGGGAAAAGAAAAACAAAAAAAAAACAAAAACAAGCTGACAGAGTCTGGGCTTCTGGGGAGAATCATTAGACTGATATAATATTCAGCATGCAGCTTGGAGCGGTGCCTTTGGCCGGGCTTTAAGCTGGTGTGGTCAGTCGGGCTGTAGCTGGTTGGGAGGTCAGCCATTGATCTGCAGATATAAGCTGGTGCTTGGATCCAAGCCTTCATCATCCTGCGGGGCTACCGCCACTGTGGGTGGATAAGCCTTGATCTGCTCAGGGGTTTGCATGTGTGTCAGCCTGCGTGTCAGAGAGTGCGCGCTGGATGAGAGAAAGATGCAAGGGATCTCTTTTTTTTGTATGCGTCCACACATGTCAACAGATGTGGCCGTGTGAGACGCACGCGATCTGTGTGATTCTTTTTTGTCAGTCGAAGGCCTGCTGGGTTGAGTCGCGAGTGAGACCACAAGGACTGGAGGGATGAAAAGAACGACAGGTCAATAAAAAGACGGAAGGTTGTGCAACGGACCATCAGCAGCCGGCACCCGCTGGTTAGCACTCCACGTCTCGTGTGTGCACGTTTGAAAGACTTTCTCAAAACCGTACTCTGAGCTTTGAGAATGTTAAGCTCAATGACAACTGCAGCAACATGAGCGTAAAAACTTTCAAGATAAAAAAAAATAAAAAATCTAATCTTTTAATAAAATATTTGAACAGAGAGATGATGATTTATTGATGGGGTGTACTTAAGTTTACCACAGATCTGTTACTGATGGAGAACTGACAGTAAATAGTCTGAAATCTGACACATTTTGACTTCAATTCACGGTCTGTAATTTGAAGCCGTCGACATTTTCTGGTCTCTTTTCTGAGTGATGTTAATGCGTGGTGTCTTTGATAAAGTGGTATCTAGTTTATCCCGTTCTCTACCATTTCACTCAGCGACTCAGTGGTGTAGCTGCCTTTTCAAACGTGATTTGGCACTGTGAAATCATTTTGTTCAACACCTGTTTCTAAGAAATACCTTTTCCTTCCTGTTTCCATCATTGTGACGGAGCAGACAGAAACACTGGCTGAAGTACTCAATTATTCATTAACAGGCGTACATATTAAAGGTGAGGGTATTGTACCTGGTGGACTGACTAATGGCTGTGTTTTGAGTCAACGTAGTCAAGTCAGGAGGTTTTTTTTCCTGTGTCAGCTCTCGGTCTTCTCCTGAGCACCAGTCTATCCTCAGGTGTGCAAAAGCTGTACTTAGTATATCCTTGAGACTGAATTCATTTCCATTCTCCAAGCCAATTTTTGAATACTTTTTAATAACTGTGTCTCGATCCTTGAAGGACGCGGTCCACAAAGATGTGGCCTTCGTTTACCACTAAGACCAAACTGAGCATTGTGAAATCAGATGGTCTAGTCAACAGGGAATTTCTTTATTTATGTCCCCAGCTCTGCCTGACTTTACCCTTGCATCACGACATTGCTCTGTAGCGCTCCTGGTGGACCAAACTCCACGGCGTGCCTTTAAACGGGCAGTGCTAATGAAGCAAAATGTGTCCAGTGTCTAACGACCGAATCTGAGGAAAAAGTTGTAAAAATGCATGAGACAAAATAATAAGACGCGTTCAGATGAGAATAAATGTTTCAAACGTTTAAAGGAACTTTGGATAAACCAAAGCACTGCTTTTGGTTAAAGCAAACAAGACAAGATTTATTAGTCAGGACTCTGACACAGAAGGGGTTTTTCCTCCCAATTTCCATCACAGTTTAGTCGCAGACCATTACAGAAATACTCATTAACAATGTGCAGAAGGTGATGCAACTACCCTGTCTGCTAAAAGATTCAAGCTCTTACATAAGATCAAATCGGGATCTAATTGAACAACTTTCAGATTTCCTCCACTCGCTCTGGTTTCCTGTGAAATGGGAATAACCACCGCTCTGTATGCCGGTGGTTATGACACATGAAGGATACGCCTCATCGCTAGACATGAACTGATCTCGTCGTGTTGTGCTGCCGGATTTCTCACACTTGTATCAAGGAACTTCCCTCTCAGTAGGTGCATCAAACCTGATGAAAGATGGCTTTCTTCTCATTTGATACCAAAAGGCCGTGGGCATGATTCATTTTCATATGAGCAGATCTGCCGGAAAACAAACAAGAAAATAAGTGAGGCAATCCTCAGTCCTCATGATTGAGTGTGTTGAATTAACTCGCCGTTGAATTCAAGACAGTGTTTTGTTGTTTATGAATCTTTGAATTTATCGCATTTAAAGACAGAGGCTATTAATAGTGAGACAGTATTAGATAACTAAGAAGTACGTATCTCACAGTGGTTATCAAATGTCCTGCATGACAACTGATGGCATTTTCTGCTTACTTGCTAAGGATTTAGACCAAGAAATGAGTCAGCTTCATTGATCATTTCTTATATTGACAGCGATTAGTTTTGCTACGCATTTCTTTCTGATTTTACATTAATTTATAAAGACAATGAATCTCTGCCTGTCCTCGCCAGGAAGATGAGCGAACACGTCCTCACTGTGAACCCATATTTACATGTAGTGTGATGCAGCACCCCCCAGTGTTTGTATTAATTATGACGGGAGCAGGGGAGGAAGTCAGTTTATGTATAGCCAAAAGAGCAACAAAGTTCAGTAGTTTTGGGGCCTCAGCCAAACCGAACAACATCAGCCATGTAACAACGAAGGTGCTAGCACTTGTGCTCTGCAAAGATTCATATATGGCTGTGGAAAGGATATAGCACATTGTTGTGGGGGTCGCCAGCAATCGACATATTATGAGCACTTGATGAGAAGTTATACATGTGGAGCTGGAGAGGTGAATAAATATGGGGGGGATGGACTACAAAGTGTTTAAAAGACACTTCTGTGCCATTGTGACAGTGATTTATGCCTTTATTTAAATGATGGTAAAGTTTTGTAGTCTGTATAAATTATGGACGTGAACAATTTTTCGTCTTATATAACAGAAAATGGTGCCATCACTCTGGAGAAACGCTCCCTTCGGGTTTTGCACAGCAGCCTTTCAACAATCAGTGTCATATTTGTCAACGCTGGAAGAAGCATCCGTCCAGAATGCAAATGTTCTATCTGCTGCTTGCATGTTTTACTTTGTCTGTGAAGGCTTGAGAGGTCCTGGATGACCATTTTGCCCCCTGATCGCTCTCTAGTCGACCGTTCTCTGGCCCACAACACTGGCGACTGGAGGAGATCTGGCAGTGTCGCTCCACTTCTCTCGGCGCAGACGAGCTGTGCTGCGGCCCAGAAGACTCACTCTGATTCTCTTTGTCTCGTTTTCCTGATATACAAAATGACACCAAACTGTGTACTCGCACAAACACATCAAATCTCAAAGTCCCTGCTATTTCCAGTTACTTAGTGGTTGCATAGTGTGCTCGTGAAAAAGCATGAAATGCGCTCCGGCCCATTTACAAGCCATCTCCCAGCGCAGGGTCGCAAGTCCACACTGCCATGATCACTCATGTGGCTCGCCCTGATAGCTCTGTGAGAAACTCACTCACTGGAAACACAACAGTCTGTGTGTGTGTGTGTGTGTGTGTGTGTGTGTGTGTGTGTGTGTGTGTGTGTGTGTGTGTGTGTGTGTGGATGCCTCTGATTTGGGGAGTAGGTCACTAAGTAAAAATGTTTCAGTAACTTGCTGGTAGTTCAGCTGAATGTATATTTAATAGCAATACAAACAGTTGCATTTTTTTGTGTTGTTAACAAATTTAACTACAAGCAATATTGGGCCATTAAATAGGGAGGTTTATTATTATTATTATTATTATTATTATTATTATTATTATTTCGTCTTCTACAATGTTCTTATATGACATCAAATTATGTCATATACCACATACTGAATATCTGGAAGAAGCCGAATGTTAGAGACGCAGCTCCTTTTGTTGCCCACGCTGCTGTGCTAACAAGGGCTCGGCGTGATTGTGTCACAACTGCAGTGTCTTTTTGGGGACTTTGTAGAATAAATCCCTGATAAATCTCAACCACGGATGTCCTTTCGGGTTGAAAACAGTTATTGCTGTCGTTAGCATGACTGTTAGCCATCCACTGGCAGTCCCACGATGCCTTGGGCTGCGCTAGTCGACCAATTACAGGCTGTTCCTCTGACAGAGATGGCACCATTTAGCGCTTTGATGCTCGACACTGTTAAGGCCAGGTTATTAGGGGTATTTGAGGGCGCTGGATTGTCAGCGTGCTTGACCATTTTGACATAATTTGGTGTCACATATCATTTGCTGATTTGATCATTTGGCAAGTAGTGTGAAATGCTGTCTCTCAGTGGCTTCGGTTGACCAAACTACATTTATAGCTTCATCTTCCAGCGTTAGTTGGGAGCTTGCAGAGCTATGTTGTCGGAGAGGCAAAATACTAAGCACGTCATGGAACAAAGTCAGATTGAGTTTTTGGCTGGCTTATTTGTTTCTAACAGTGAGGACACGACCAGCATTCTGTCGTGTTAATTCTCTGTAATAATTTGCTCTCTCATCTAGTCACTGCACATTGTTCCTCGGTAAGACTATTTCAAGCATGTTTGATTTTTTTTTCCTTTTCTTTTTTTCTTTTTTTCTTCCTGGGCGGAATCAGCAACCTTCGACATTTTCATAGAAATTGCAAAACAACAGCGATTCCTGGCTGAAAAACAAAAATACCGAAATTGTGCTTCGTGACATAAATTGGTACTATTTTTATAATTGGATTCATCAGTCTTGACTGTGCTCGCTCAGTTCACTCACCTTCAACAATTCCAGCAAAGTTTGCATCCCTCGTTGCCCTCATCTCCTCACCCACCATCTCATCCAAATTCGCAGATTTGTCCTCAGTGTTGTTTTGCTCGCAAACTGCAGCATAAATTAGCGAGAACCGAGTTGTTATGTTTTCAGGTGTTTTTTTTTTTTTTTTTTTTTTACAGGTTTTGATAATGGTGAGATGTGCTTCCAGATTTAATGAGTAAGTAACAGGGGTATTGAGGTCAAAGTTGCAGACGCAGTTGGACTGTATGTGGGTTCACACCTACCTTCCGTGCCATGAAAATATAACAAATGAAAGTATTTGCGAAAGTACATGTTTGTTTGTTTGTGTGATGATGTGTCTGTTTTTTTCGTGCGAGCGTCTGGCTTCATGTGCCAAAGAATAAGAATGACAGCCCCGTCTCTCAAGGCCTGAAAGAGATGTGGGGTTTGAATAAGAAACAGGAAGCAGAAAGAAAGTAATCTCACTGACGGAGTGGCCAGCTGAGGTTGCAGTGTGCTGCCTGTGTGTCGCTCCTTTGATGGGTGACTAATGAAGAAGTTCTTACAGCATATTTTTTATGCAACAAATGTGAATGTTCTAAATTTTGGCTGCAGTATATTTACTTCTCGGGTGTCGAGCTAATTGCTACTGGGCGCCGCTCTTGAGCATAATAAATACTCGTTCACCGACACATGGTATTTCAAGAATACCAAAAGGTTTCGTTTTTGTCGATTATGTGTGATATTTAGTTATGTTTTTTTTCCTTTATTATTCAGTTCAGTTGGTCTGGGCCAAAAAAAAAAAAAGTGATATACTGTAGCCTTTTAGTTCTGCTCCATTTTGTGTTCAGACTGCCCTGTTACTCATGTATTGGGCATCATCACAGACTCAAGGGTGAAAACAAATGTAGTTTATCACCGGGACTGTAAGAACGTCATGCTGCACTGAACCTTCTCTTTGTTTCTCTATCTTTTCTCCCAAACACTCGCTACCTCACTTCCCACAAAAAAAAACAGGGTTCTCGACGATAACAATTAAAAGTAAAGTAGGCTAAGCTCTCTCCTGCAAATCTCCCATATCCTACCACAACTAAAAAGGGTTCATTTAACAACCTGCAGAGCAGTTAAATGATTTCTGATTTGAAAAGTGTCTATATTAAAAATCACTGTTACGTCCTTCCTGCTCGCGTCAAGGTGGTTCAGGCCTGAATGACCACTTGTCCTTGTTCACTCTTTCACTGGTCGGTCCCCTGGCACGCAGTGTATGACTGTGGTCTGAGGGGAACAGACCCGGCGTTGTCACTCCACGGGGCTCAGTGCAGACAAGCTGTGTTGTGGCCCAAGGGAGTCGTGCACACACACACACACACACACACAAATACACACAAACGCGGACGGCAGCCCAAGGGAGTCCTCTGTGAAGGGATCAGTGTAAACATCCAGTGGCAGTTGAGGTGTTGGTGGCCCCTGTGAAGTGGAAGCAGTGCTCAGGGCATGGTGCTGGCTGATAAGGACTACCAGCATACTGCAGAGAAGCGAGCTGGTCATCCCTGTTAAAACACCGGCAGCCACCCATATCCCCCTGACGGCACATTACTGCTGCAGCACACAGGAGAGGCTTATACTTCTGCAGTGGGGGGGTATGTGCAGTGTATGCATGAGTGTACGTTTCATGTGTCTATATGTCAGGGCGTCAAGTATCGGGAACTGCTCTGTGGATCAGGGGTGTATCAAAACGAGTCTCTCCTCACCAGAGGCACGTAGCATCGGTGGTTCGGTCAATCACTGAAACAGCTCTGATTGTGTTTTCTTGATGAGGGGCTTCTTTAGGTTGGGCAAATACTGACAAAGAGGCAAAAGTAGGGAGGTGTTACAGTGCTGGTAAAAACAGTGTGGTGGGCGGATGTTAATCATACAAAATGTCTTGCGTTGACTCACTTCGTTCACATCTCGTCTCCTGCAGAGAGCGCACACTGTGTTTTTGGAGCGTGGTACGGCTTTATTAGATAATTATAGTAGAAGACAGAGCAGACAAAAATATTAAGAAGGGCTTACAACAAAGGTCCTGACAGCATCATAACCTTACTTGTCAAACTTGAGATCTCGAAAAAGGGAGGATTTTTATTTTAAACCAAAGCAAGGTTCTGGGGGTCCTACACAAGAATATTTATAATTCACTGAACACATTTCCTGTATCCTGGCATTTAAAAATGAAAGTAAGTAAAGTAAGAATGACGAGTAAAATGCAACAGCATTTTCATGTCAAATAATTAAAATTTTGCTTTTGATTCTCAGAAAACAACCACATAATAATGCACAGTTTGTCAGCCCGTCAATGGCGAGTGATGTGGTGCGACCCCCTGTGGTTATTTGATTTTCCTCTAAAACTTTTTCCTCCCTCTCCAAGGCCGTCTGAAATGTCCCCAGATATTCTCTCTCTTCCTCATCTCTCTGTCCATCCCTCGCTCACTGAGGAGGACGGGTCGCAGCAGTACAGTCGACTATAGGCAATACAGTGCCAGAAACAGGTTATGATAACTTTAAGTGGAAAAAAAAGGGTGAAGAATTGAGTTCCCGGGAGGAAACCTGGAGAGGGAAATGAAAAATGGGAGTCTCCTGCTAAAATCTGTATCTTGGAAAATATGCTTACATCGGTGGGGCGTCCCAGTTTCTCAGACCAGGGGATGGCAGACTGGGTGATGCCTGCATGTCTCTTGAATGACGCAGACGAACAGTGGTCTCTTGATCACAGGAGTGTCACATCAGAAGACAGTTACATTGGTCATTTCTAAGGGAAATGACAAATAACTTTATTTAGTAGTTTGCTTAACTCCTTGCTAATCCAAAAATGGGCAAAGACTTGGAGTGTGGCAGGCGGAATGGAGCCTGGTTAAAAATAGAGATGGGAAAAAGAGGACCAGAACTGTTTCATGGCAGGCTGTAAGCTTGTTTATTTCTGCTGTAAAGTTGGGCATTTTAACATAAGCTCTTATGGGGATTGGCTTGCATTTGATGCCAGCCTAAAGTGGCCATTGAGGAACTGCAGTGTTTGGCACTTCTGCACTGGCTTCATTTTTCAACCCCGGAGGCCAGCACGTGCACACATAGGGCCCCCTGCCCTTTTTGACTCGTGTTAAAAAGTGCCCTTTGTGTGTGTGTGTGTTTTTTTTCTAATGAACAAATAAATTCCTGTTGTACATAGGGATGTAAAAAAAAAAAAAAAAAAAAAAACGGGTCTAAAAACGCCATGGTTATCTGCCATAGGCATTTCCTTGTAATACGGTGTTGTGTGTGCGTTGAGCCAAAAGCTGCTTCTCTGTCCGCTGCGGGGGAGAGAGAGAGGGAGAGAGAGAGCGAGAGAGAGAGAGATAGACAGAGACAGAGAGAGAGAGAAGCTGCTGCCTCATTGAGAACTCCACCACGCACAGAGATGAGACGTGACAGTGGAGCCACTTGAACCTTTGTGAGTTATAAATCCATTAACATAACTTCCTTGTGGGGGCTAACAAGTCGCCCTCCACTTATTCAGCATGCTTAAATATGAGTCATATTTCAGAAAAGCGCCCATTTGTGCTTGTTAATCTAACTGTTTGTTAATGAGAGTTAAGGTAAACATTGCTGTTCTAGACTTTCTTTTTGTAATGCAAGCTGTGTTAATGTGCAACCTTGGAAAAAATATCATCTTAGTCTTAGCCTACCAGTTCAGAAGTCGTGACTCAGTTTCACGAAGTCAGGAAATTGGTCTAGCTTATTGTCTAGTCTCAGAGTACGCTAGCTGTGTGTGTGTGTGTGCGCGTGTGTGTGTGCGTGTGTGTGTGTGTGTGTGTGTGTGTGTGTGTGTGTGTGTGTGTGTGACCAAGCAGTAATGATACTGTACAATTTTATATGCTGGCTAGAAGTTGTAGTTGCATGAATGCAGAAGCATTCCAACAACAACAACTACTGCTACTACTACTGTAGGCTAATAATAATAATAATAATAATAATAATAATGATAATAATAATAATAATAATAATAATAATAATAATAATAATAATAATAATAATAATAATAATAATAATAATAATAATAATAATGATAATAATAATAATAATAATAATGCAATACATGATTAATAATATGGTAATTTCAGAGGGGATGTAAGCTGTAGGTTATCTGAGTTTGAAATATTACCATCTGTCATTAAACTGGATTCATGTTAATTATGCCTGAAGCACAATGCCACAAAGAAAGAATACAGAAAAGGAAGATGAAGGAGCGCCAGGAAGCAGCTAAGGGTAGCAGACCTTGCATGGCTTTCAAACCTCAGTATTATGATAATGTGAATAAACACATGTTGACAATAATCTGTTGACACAAAAGAAATGCCAATTGCATATCATTCACAGCTACACAGGGTACCCAGCTAAGTGGCTTTCTATAAGTACTTTGTTTATTCATTTTACATTAATCTACATATTGTGTTATTAAGGCCTGGGGAAAAAAAAAATGTGCACGTGCAAACACTGCCCTTTTCTGACTTTCAGCCCCTGCCCCTCTATAATCATGTGCACGTCCCTGCCCGGAGGTTGCCGCTTGTTTAAACCAACAAGTAAATACTGACAATAAGTAGCCTATTGGCAGTATTTTGTGACATCAACATCCTGTTTCATTATGGGTGGCTGTCACAGGGGGTGGAGTGGGCTAGTGGCTCCATGCATGGCGCAAGTCCTGTCCATGTGTCCAAGTCCATAAGCCTCGAATTGCACCGGCGCGCCAGGTCAGTGCCTTGTATGGTGTGCACATGGCTGAATGAAAGGTAAACTGTAAAGCTCTTTGTCCACAAAGGTAGAAAAGAACTATTCAAGTGCAGCCCATTTATCATTCAAAGCAGACAGTGTTTGCCATCTCTCTTCACTGTACAGAGTGAGTGAAAAGCCCCATTTCATTTATTTTCTATTGAAATCAGTGTGAATTTCTTTCTTACAGCATTGTAGGGTAGCATGCAACACAGGCTTAACTCGCTGCATTGGGAAATGTCAAAAGTTTAATATGTTGCATGAAAGCACCACAGTGCCTTGATCAGCTGGGGGGAAAAAATAGGGCCAGGACCAGTGCGTAGAATTTAGCGGCATCAGAGGTTGCTGATGGCAGCCAACTGAATAGGCCTCGCCTAACCTCACAATGCACTTCAAGGCAGTCTACACAGATAGAGTTTGGTTACTTGGAGTCCTCTAAAGTGACAAAAAACAGAATGGTTCTTAGTTTCGGGTGTTTATACATGAATGGAAAAACATGAGCACATAACACATAAATATTGTATAGCACTTTTAAAGCTGCAATATGTAAGAACTGGCCATGAGTTGAGTTCATACTCCAAACATACTCGGGGCAACATATCGCCAGAGTAACTGCTAACTGCTACCAGCTGTAGCGTCTTTTAGCTAGTTAGCTCAGTTAACAGTGCAGCTAGCGGTCTTAGATAAGGTCATAGATATGGTATATCTGGGGGAGGGTAAGTGTTGTTTACACCACAGGCAAAGCTGCTTTGGACTGCCAAAGAAAGAAGTGCAGGCATCATATGCCTCCATGAAATCGTGTCAAAACTGTAATTTTTCTCCGTTGGTCGAATCTGCACGTATTTACACCTTTAAATAGAGTGGTATCATTGAAATATTATTCTGTTCCACTCTGGTTTTCAAGATGATTAAGACAAACAAAGATGAGGTGCCGCTTGGCACGAACTTCTTCATTTCTCTGAAATGCCAGCGAAAGTGGTGGGTTGATTATTTACAGAATGTAAGAATACTTGCTATGCTTGTGAATTATTACATGACAGCAGCACCAAGTGACTAAGTGTCACATTATGAGCTCTCTCCGGGACTGAGATGAGATCCTACAATGCTGAATAAAGCTGTCCCATTTCTTTTTCTTTTTTATGTTTTAATCAAAAAAGGGAGAAACCAGGTTTTTTTTTCTCTGTACATAATCTGATGGCGTGGGTTTTTTTCTGGGTATACCAGACTGCCCCCTCGGTCAGCTTGCATATATGCATATAAGCGCTACAGTTCACCTTAATTTCACCCTGCCGTCTCCTTCGGTGATGTAAGCCATGCGCTTCTCAGACAGAGCAAAAATAAGCCCGCCGCAGTGAAATGCACCCCATAAACGGTGCATGATGAAACCATTTTGTAAGGATGAAGTTGTGTAGGTTGTTAAGACAGTGAAAAGATGTTGTTTGCTCTCCGGGAGTTTACCAACAGCTATGCGGCAGGGTCAGATTGTTTGTCCACCCAGTTTTTTGTTTTTTTTCTTCTGTTCAGTTGAGTTAAATTCTTACTTCTGCTTTTTTTTTAAAAAAAAGGTTCTGCACAATGCAAATCAATATATTTGCAAGAGAAGACCAATATTTCTGGTGAGTGCCTCCTTTCATGCTGGTAATTTTTCTATCAGCACCTCCACAGTACATTAGATTTTGAAAACGAGGCATCGCCCTGACTCGAAGACTTCTGACTCGTTTCCAGGCTGCATGCGAAACCTTTGTCGACGCGAATATGCACCGTGCAGTTTGACATAGCTTTCCTCCCGAGGAAAAAAAAAAACAAAACAACAAAGCACATTATTTTGCCTTTTACGCAGACACATAGAGAAGAGGAGGGTTTGTTTTGCTTTATAGATCTACAGAGTCTCAGATCTCTGATCAGGGGCCCTGAGAGGGAAACTGGAAGAGAAAAAAATAACAAGTTAGGAAGGGATGAGCGGGGAGAGACGGTGCGGGAGAGGGAGAAACAAGATTTTCGGTAAGTGTATTGTTCTTGATGCTGCTGATAACAACAGCTCCATTTTGAAAAATACTCAAGTCAAGTCAAAAGAAAAACAACATCTCTATATCTGTTAATGATTTTCAGGAATTTCTTTTACTTGTCCGCTTGAGTGGTTGGTCAGCGCTTTACCCATGAACTAACGCTCTTTTTTTTTTTCTCCACTTGTTTTGTTTTTCCTTTTGTAACAAAAGAAACAAAGCGCAGCAGGCGGCCGAGATCATGTGTTGCTTTTCTGTCCGGAACCTTCATCAAAGTAAATTGCTCGATCCCTAAATCATCCATCCTAACACACACGCACATTTCAAGCCCTACCAGATGACTACGTAGACTTTGGGTCTTTCCCCCCATCTCCTGTCTGTAGTGGAGCCTGCCGATAGTGACTTTTTCCGCAGTGCCCAGTGGTGCACATAATGAAGTGCAAATGGGGCTAATGTACTGGATGACATGCCAGGTTTCACAGATCAGACCTCAATTGATTTACCTGCAATTGCAGCTCTCCATTTTGCCGATAATCTGCACATGGTGGAGGGCAGAGGAGGGTGTGCAGACATTTCAGACAAATGCTTTTTTTTTTTTTTTTTTTCCCAGGAGGGCGGCTGAGGCTGAGGTATGTGAACATAACCTTGGGACTATAAATGAAACCAAGATAGTGTTTAATTTCTGGATTCTGGCTTTTTCTTGGCAAGAGACAACACTCTCACAATTTGTGACACGATTGTGACAGTTTCAGTCGGACACTCTCTGTAATGTTGGGTTAACGCGGCGGCTGTCATCTTTTTCCTGTCACGCTGACGCCCCGACGCTTACTGTACTGCCTCCGCACAAATGTCACAACATGGAGAAATACAACAACACATGACATTTAGGACCAAGAATGTGTCTGCTGTTGCCAGCAGGAACCATTTAATCAATCATATCTGGGATATTGATATTGCCGTCCCCAACGTGGGGACGGCTGAGTGACATACTGCAACTTTTGACCCCTGATCCTGATCACCAGCGTCACCTGACCACACATCTGCAGGCTCAAACCCCTCAGCCAAGTCAGCCAGTCGATAAATCACTCAAAAGACGAAGTTGGGGAGGAATGGGCATTTAGTCCCCGCTCAGCAGCCCCAGCTCCACAGTGCCATTAATGCTGCACACTTCATCAGTCCTAGCTGGCTTTTGTGTTTGTCCCCAGTGTGTCACATCCTTCAAAACCTCCCACAACAGTGTATTCATACAATTTATGATCTAATTAGAGGGCATAATGAATACTCAACCATTTGTAACGATCGTGATTAAAATGTTTTAGTGATTGCCAAAGATTAATTGTTTCGGTAATGGCATCAGATTGATGTAATTTGCATACATATGGCAATTATGAATTTTTTTTGTTCTTCCTCTCCTTGATGTGTGAGCTGCAAAAGCTGTTTTCTGACAGCGCAGAATATTTTCTGTCTTCTAAGTCATTTTCAGCTCAAATTTATAGTAACAGCTAAAGATTTAAGTTAATATGATTTCCTTTATTAGATACATAATCATAACATTGTCATGAAATGCTTACAGGCCTTCATTGACATTCATTTGCACAGTATCTATCTGTACAGGCAATACACATGTGCATGCGTGACAGGACTAAGACGCTACAGGCATGCTAGCAGCTCTGCCAGGCATGTTACCATACATGCTACACTGTCTGGGAACAACAAATGCTCCAAAACGCAACAAATCCATCTGCTGAGATGTTTGACCGAACAAGTGGAAGCTTTGACCTGCCGGTGTCACCAGAGGAAAATTGAGAGGATAACCGAAGTAATTTTAACATATCCTCCAGCAACCTTGAATAACTGTAGCTAATTGCAGGGTGATCCACTTGTCAAGATATTTGACTCTGAGCCACAGATGTCAAATGAAGCGCCAGCGAAAGTTCAGTCAGTGGGGCTTTTCTTTTGCATGCTTTATTTCTCATATCACCATGACTATCATGCCTCACATCCGCTGGAAGGGCACCCGAGAGGGCCTGGGCCCTTTGCGTCACAATTTCGATCATCGGGCGCTCCATTTTTCTCGCCGCTGCTCAGGGCAGATGCCCCTCCATTACACAAATCCCCCTGCAGAGTCTAAGCGGCAAGGACTTCCTGACAAGACTCAATGATGACATGTCATCTGCTATAATAAATATAATCTCTACTTCATTCACTGTCCGTCCTGATTAAACGACATGGTGGTGCTGCGAGTCAGTAGAACACCGAAGTCACTAAGATATTTCCTCTGGGAGAACGTGTGGATGCTTTCGTGGCAGTCCATCCCACAGTTGTTGAAGTATTTCAGTCTGGACCAAAGCAGTGACGTTTGAATGTATTGTGACATATGGAGGATGATAGAGGTTGACTGGGGATAACAACATCACAGCTAAGCTTTTGATAAATGTAGCTTTTTGTGAGCTACAGTTTTGTTTTATTCTCTCGTTTTCGTCCCACTTTTAAGTCAATACTATCGTAATTACACCTCACTTACCCTCTGTGATCGCTTGTGTACGGGTTGCATCCTGGCATCAAAACAGCAGCCATGCATTATGCAGAATGCTATCTCATCATATCATTATTATCATAGCACTCTTGGGGAGTTCGAAATACCAAAATGGTGTTTCAAGGATTCCATTAGCCTTATTTGTTTGATGTTAGTTTGTGACACAGGTAAAGATGAATTTGTTCCTTTTAATAATCAACCAGCCGGCTGACCCAACGACCATCATTGACATCCCTAGAGCTGCAAGCTGTCATTGCTTAAAAGCAAATGTAAGTGGTCTAAGGAGTGTAGCATGGAAGGTTTTTTTTTTTTTTTTATATATATGTATTAACCACTAAAATGTTCACTCACACGTCAAATTAAAAGCATCTCCCTCAAACCGTCCCTTACCTACATTTTGGGAAGTGTTTCCCACACATATACTTCACTTTGACGGTATTTTTGGTGATCATTATGTTATGTTGTATAAACAAGTCGCCCTCCATATTACTCTCCTCTCCTCCTTGAAGTAGCTTTGAGTCCAAAAAAGGTCTTAGGACACAGGGCGTTGTATCTACTGCTAGATAGATTGTCATTTGTATATTTTCTTCTTACTATTAGTACTTCACTTCAAATTCACTATCTTAGAATGATCTGGACCTGTAAGAACTATTAAGAACTTATTAAATTGCCATATTCCACTGTCCTAAGTTGGATGATGTGTGATTGTGTCTCTATGTTTTCCCATATGCATGTATGAGGGCTCTACTACTGCAAACAAAATCCACCCCTGGGTACTAATAATGTAACTTGAACTTGATTTGTGATTCTGGCCTGCTTTTTCCCCTTGAGTGGTACCTAGGTTGATGTGGTGATTTCTGGAACCCCAACTACTTCCCTGGGGTCAAGATTTCAGAAACAACTCATATAATATAAATACGGACTTTACAGTCAGATCAACGTGTCATCAGGATGACCCTTTGCTACTGTACGGGCCCTGTCGCTGTTCCAACTGAGAGCATCACTGTTAATCTGTGTAACTCTTCCTACATCAGGTTTACCAACTTGCCATAATCTGTCCCACTACATCCTGGGATTACATTGCCTGGCCCCCCTCCAAGTCCATCCAAATATTGGATCAGTCCTGGATCATCCGCCCAGGCCCAACAAATCTAACGCAAAGTCACATTTTTATCCCTTGGATGCAACCTTGTGTCAGATACTTACTGGAAGCAGTGTCTGCTTGTGTTTTGCCTATCCCCTATTTAACTGGCTAGGCTTCCGTTCAGTTGTAGAGCCACAGGGATCAAGCTTCAGTCTGCTGCAACATGACCTCGTTTCTTCAGCTAATCTACAGTAGCAGTAGTAGCGAGTTCCTGAAATCCAGCATTAAACCGAATAGGGGGGAGAAAAAGTTGGAAGTTTGGAGTACACTACACTTGGCATCCATCCCTGCAATTATGAAAAAAAACGAATAGGAAAACCAATCGTGACACACATTTCCGAATATGTGTTAATCTGAAATCCCGTGATTGCTCTACAAATCCTGTGACGCAAATGAGGAGTCAAAACATCCCACATGTAGGGCACCAGATTGGTTGTGTTCCTTGAATTTTGCATTTGGAGTCCTGCGTCGTGGGGGGAGCCGGTTTACTCATTTACCGGAGGTGACTTGCTTTTGGCCACAGTTGGTGTTGCGCTGTCACACCCCTCAGTGTCATCATCCCCTCTGGCTTGCTTTCAAGTACACAGTCGCAGCACACACACACACACGCTACTCTTTGTCATTTCAGTCAATACCCACCCACATCCAGCCTGTTTCTTTATTCAGAAGATCATTTATTCTTTTTTGGAGGGGATTTTTCTTTGACCGTTTCTTTCATCCAGTTTTTGGAAATACGCTTGAGTTTAATGCCACGTATGTAGATGTTGAGTGCTCGGGGCAGACTGAGGAAAACAAAGTCACTGCATTTAGCTATTGGTTTTGATAACTTTCATATTTGCGGGCTACAGTTTTGTTTGTTTTCTCTTTCTCTTCTCATGTTTAGGTAAATAGTGCTTTAATTAAAGTTATATGCCCTCTATGGTTGCTTGTATGTAAGTTGCATTTTGGCATCGAGAATAGAAGTTGTGCATCATGCAGAAACAGGCTCCAAATGAGTGCCATCCCATCGTATAATTATCATAACACTATTGAGGCCTTTGTTTACAAAATGTTATTTGCTAAATGCTCAATTACATGAGACTGAGCTGAGATTTCATTGGTTCTTTTTAACATGAACCCCTTCATATAGCCTGACACTGCTCTGACAAACTCTGCTGAAGTGGTAATTTGTTTTTTCTGCCATGACAACAATAACTTTTTTATTCTAATGTCCTTACAGTGGTGCTCTCCATTTTGTTCATTGCTCAGCTGATGCAGAAAAGCTCTCATTCAATGACCAAAAACAAGAATCATCAGGCTGGTCGCTGTGAGGCTGTTCACATTTGGTTTTAGGATCTATCCCGAGTGATCCAATCACAAGTGGACAGCTTTAAGCACGTTAATTCACACTTGGCATTAAATGAGTCTTGACATCTGAGCTCTTGTGTTCGGATCTCACTTCCATGCTGGAAAAAAACTGATACGTTCTCTACACAAAGAAAGATATAGCTTAATGTGAAACATTTGCTGAATTAACAAGTACATCCAAATAGTTAAGAATTTGATGTAGATATCATTTCACACAGCTTTTTAAGTTTGTCTTAGCACAAGTCTCAAAATTAAACGTTTTTTAAAGGGAGTTTGGAGACTTTCTCTGCAGACCACAAAGAAGTAGCCTGAATCACTTACTGTTTATTGTGTTTGTAAAATTTGACATGTTTAATGCCAGTGTTCTTTAATGCATGTGGTGAAAATGGTGAAAATCAGTTGAAGCAGGGTATTCAAAAAGCTGCAGGGTGTAAGATAAACTTCAGACATGGAAGCAGACAGGATGCGTTTGAGACAGATATCGTAATGTTTTCCATTTGTCGAATATACATGAAGGCACTGATGATTTAGAATTTTTCCGCAGCCAGTTAGCAGCAGACGTTTGTGAAGGCAATGTCTGTTTCACTAACCACTGACCTAGTAACTAAAACACCCAGACTCCCTTAGTTATATATCCTTTTTATTTATTGACAGAAAAAAAATGATTTTCTGTACATGTATTCGAGAAGTACTGTATATATGAAACCTCGGCCAGGTTTTTTTTTTTTCAAATAAAATGTTCCTTTCGTCAGACGAGCCCAGGGGCCTCTCTGAATTTCTCAGTGCTCCTGCCCATGTGATTGCTCTTGATCTGTCATGGATTCGTTCATGCCATGAGGCTATGCCCAGCACACATTTTAAAAGCTCTTCTCATTTGAAGTAAGCTGCACTTTTCTGACAGCTATTTCGTCTTCTTCTTTTTTTTTTTTTTTTTGAGTTTGTTCCCCAGACCTTCAGGTCCGGGCTCCATATATATATATGTGTGTGTGTGTGTGTGTGTGTGTGTGTGTGTGTGTATCATCTGGCTGCTTTTTCTTTTAATTAAAAAAATGGTGTGAGAGAGGTGATAGGTGATGCCCTTCGTGTTTTTTTCAGGCATTCAGATATTAAAGAGGAGAAACTGGTAGGAGGCAATCCACTCTTCTCCTCTCCTGGTCTTTTCTTGGACAGTGCTGTTCCTGGTACAGCTGCCTGATCGTAAAGATGCTTAGTGACAGTCAGCATTTCCTCAGTTAAGTAGCAATCAATACAATCCACTCGAGGTTGAAATAACTAAGCAGCAGGTGAGGAAGTGCTCCCGTCGATCATCTAAGGTCCCTTGATAGATTGGTAACCCTTTACAGCTGCGATACCGCCAAAGCACAGCCTGGTTCGGATCACGCAGATATCATCTGTAAAGATTGTTGAGACGAGGAGGCGTAAAATGTCTGTAAGGAAATAAACTGACCTTCCGCCGGGGCAAAGTGATGGACTGCACGCGCCCTAAGTCTCACGGCTTCATTTTTTCCAACAAAACTTTCAGAACATCCAGAGGAAAAAAATTGAGGTTGTGGATGAAATTCTGCTCGGATATATCGTCACTTCCCACAACTTTTCTGTGCTGAAGTAAAAAAGAAAAAAAAAAAAAACTCTGATTAATTTATGAACAAGCTTCGCGAAGTAATACAGGAAAATATCCACAGCTGAGACACAAGGTATTTGTTGCAAGGTTATTGGATTGGATTCCACCGCAGCTGAGCACGTTAATGGTTTGTCCACCCCCTTGTCTTTTCAGCGTGATCTCAAGGTTAAGCTTTATATAAAAAGTAAAGATTTGTTCATTGATTCATTTTTAAGATTCATTTTACAGTGGTGAGGATGGAAGGAGGGCAGACAGTGCGAAAAAGGAGCTTTTATAATAAAGTATGACTAAGGCCCAATCTCTATGTCCCTTGTGAGGCCTTCAACCCTGAACCCTGGCAGACTTAGCTGACGTCAATTGGTTTTTGGTGTTTGAGCAAGAGTGGGTGAAGAAGGTCAGTAATAGTGTAAATAGGAACGGGACACTGAGAGGACACTGTCAAGGGGACTTTTGCAGATTTTATTTATTTATTTATTTTTTTGGACATGACGGCATCTTGCAGTGCAATCAGGCCAAGTGCAGAATGTGTAATTACAGAATATTGCCATATATGACTAATAAATCATGAAGCATTTGACGATATGACAGTGAGACAGCCCAAAGTCTTAGTGGACTTGCTTGGAACACGCAAAGCCCTCGAGTGTGGACACTGGAGAGTCCAAATTGAACAAACTGTCAACGTCAGCCTGCTGGTGGGTAAAAGGAATGGAAACTAAAGTCATTAGGCTTCATCCTCTGGGGACTACGAATGTCTGTTGTTGTGATACGCCAACCTACCGAGCTAAAAACACGTAGAAGAATATAGAAGTCTTGAAAGTCTTCTCTCGTGTGTTGGGCCAAAGAAAACAGAAGGATCTAGAATTTGTGCACAGTGCTGGTCTGTGGACCTTCACATTACCTGGTGAAGGTTCACTGACTGCAGTGATGCAATTAAATTTAGTGAGTCAGAGTCACCAACAGCGCGCAGGTTCCTGTAACAAATTAAAAATATTATACCCCGGGGCAGGTGAAGAGGAGAGAGGAGGGGGTGCTTCCTGTCGAGGGGGAGGATGGGGGGCCCGGCGTGAGAGAGGGTAAGGTGTGCAGATACAGTGAGGGAAGAGACAGATAGAGACAGACGGAGGGAGATCTGGAAAAAAAAAAAGAGACACGGAAGTAAGACAAAGGGGTGAGACGGGGGGGAGAAGAGCAAGCGGCAGAACGCATGGGTGGAGAAGAGCTTTGTCTGGCGAGCGCTCCTTATCTGATCGTGTTAATCTTGTCCTCCGTGCGCGCCGCCGCCACGCACCAGCACTTTTAACTAGCTCCGATAATGGCAAGAACAGCATCAAACTCATTAATTGAATTAGCTCCCTCTTTATCTCCGCATCTGCCTGCGTCCGCTCAGCCCCTACAAACACTCCACCCGACAACTATTCCTCAGCTAATTGACTCAGAGCGTCTCCGGCGCAGCCCTCTCTCACCCTCCTAATGTATCGAACCGGCTCCCGGCCTGGTTCACCTGTCATTGGCTACTAATTTAATTTGATTTTGCCCCGAGGCGATGCAGATTATTTTGTTTCTGAGCGGGAGAGATAGGGAGGGAGGGGGAGGGAAACATTAAGAAAGCCGGGGCTTTTTGGCCCAACAGCTTGTGTGTTTATTTCATAACTGGATTTAGCTGCAGGTGTTTGAGAATTAAGGGACACGGGCCAATTAAACGAGCTCAATGCGATTTGGCCAATTTTCGCCTGCTGTCAGTAATTGAATTACGCTAAACTGCCTTTTTAAAATTCATTTGGAAAATAGGCTCGACGAGGAGTTATCGTTCGCTTTTCAGATTTGTCCGACCAACCGCCGGGCCAGATTTGTATCTTTGTCTTCGGGGTGATTTCCGCCATCTCGACTGGGCGAGTTAATGGCGCCTCAGAACGTGGCTTGTGGCATGCAGCTCATTTGTGTCACAGCTCTTTTCCTTTGCGAGGAGCCTGTCTGTGATGTAGACACCGAAGGTAGTTTCTTTTGTGGTGCGAGGCTGATATCAGAGCAATTGTTCTCGCTTTCAGTTTATCTCCGTGAAAGGTTAGCTTTGTCCGCCGGCCCACTCTCTGCCATTGTGTTAACATTATATCAGATATAGACGCAGACCCAGGTGTGTGTGCGTGTGCGAGTGTGTATGCATGTGTGGGTGTATGAATTTATTGGGTGTCTCCGTCTTCGCCAGAGTAATGATCCGTTATCACCTGGGTGGCGTTACAGGAGCCCATTTTCCTCCTGTTTCGTCTCATTTTTATTATCGTTATTCTAACTTCGGTCGGGGGAATAACCTTGGAAATGGCCTCTCGAGGATGACGTTGACATATGGCTCTCTTCCATTGTTGGAAACACAAGACCGGAGCGGACAGCAAATGCCAGCGCTGACTACAAGTTGTTATTCCAGCCTCTTAAGCAATATAAATCCCTCTCTTCAAGTCCTCTCCTCTTCTAAAAGTTTCCCACCATCCTCTGTCCTTTTTCATCCACGCTGATACAACACCTGTCGTTTCCGATCCACCTCGCCGGTCTCTGTAAACCACCATCGCCTCTTTCAGCTCCAAACTTTAACAACAAGCCATCCTTCCACCCCAGGCGCTCGCGACAGACGACCCTCCCACCCAACACACTTTCTTGCTCTTCCTCAATCTTAATGCGAGCCCTCTCTCCCACTCAAATCTTCACTTATTGTCAAGGGAACCAATGAGAGCCCATTTAGACATCAAGCAAGAAACATATTTATGATGACAGCATGTAATCATTCCAGCAATTTGTCCCTTTTCATGGATGCTATCCAGTCATTATTATCTTAAGGTCTGCTGAAATTGGGTGCCGTTGCTTTCAGGGAAAGAGACTCTGCTCTTCACTTAGTAACCTGAAAACTGCTGTGTTTTTCTTTTTCTTTTTCTTTTTTTTTTTTTTAGTCACTGTCAAGTGCAGACGCCGTACTTGTGCGCATCCTGCTGCAGCTCAGATCTGGAAGATATAGTGATTACATACTGTTATCATCATATGAGAACACAGTATGTATCGTATTTGTTACATTGTGATGTGGCACAAGTGGCGTCTTTGACAGGCCCAGTTACGGTAAAATGCTGTCATTTTCTGAACCTACGAGATTGTTCCACTTGTTCTTATACTTACCTTTACCCACTTACCCACACGCAGTCATTTTATCCACATTACTGATGATTATTTAGCTAAAATGTCATTGTGTGATATGCTGTTAAGTACTGATGTCACGGGGTGCCAAATAGCCCAGTTGGTAGAACAGGTGTCCCATTTACAGAAGCTTTGTCCCTCCCGAGAAAATGAGCATGATAAGTCTCCTTTAAGGTAAGATGCTCACTATATTGTAAACACTTAATTTTCTAAAATGCATCTTTTTTTAACTATAGGAGCTAATGCTGTGTAGAATTCAGGTTTCATTTTATTGGTATGTTTTATTGTTTCAATCTTGATGCATTAATAGCATTGTGTATTCTATATATTGTCTATTTGTACACAAGACTCCTGGTCTCACACAGTCAACAGTTAATGTACCATTTAATTCCCTGCTGTGTGAAACACATTAATATTAATGCGCAGCGGTGTTTTTCATTCGGCAAGCGAGAGGCATGTCAGAGTGCAAGGAGTGTTGACATGTTATTCCGGCAGTGGCCGTCCTGAGGTGTCACTCCTGGGCATCAAACGTGGAGAGCTGAAAAGCGTCTATTCTGACAACCTCGTCTCATCTGTAAATACTCATCCCACTGATGCAGGTTTTCATGGAATTAATGAGACGGCTTCATGTGCATGATGCATGTGAAAGGAGGCCTTCCTTCAAATTGCTTTCCTTTAGTGCACCCCCTCCCCTCTCTACCCCCTCACCAGAAATCATATTAGCCAAACCAATCTCATTTACAACGTGCCATTTGTTAATTTAGCCCCCTGAACTAATGCATGTGTTGGAGGAAATAGAAGCGAGAATGTCGCAGCGGGAGGAGATAGGAGGAAGAGAGAGGATGAGACCGCTGCGAAACTGGAAAATGTGATATTAAGGAAAGAAAGAAACCACAAAAGACGGACGAGTTTAGTCAGTAAGATGAACGGACAGACAGACAGGTTAGTCAGCAAGATGGACGAATGGACAGACAGGTTGCTCAGTTAAGATGGACGGACTGGCTAGTCTATCACAGATGGACAGACAGACTGCAGTATGACTGCAGTATCAGGACGGTTGACAGCACACAGTAACTGTAGATTAGGAGAACATCATTGTGCACCAATACTGATCAATACCAATGAGTTAATGCCCTGATTAACTGATGCGTCAAAATGCAAAGCATAGACACAAAACAAATGATTTTAATTTTAGACAGAACACATTTTCTTCAGCTATTATTTATACTTACAACACAAGAAGATCCTGTTGATACACGTTAGCAAGAAAGCAGACAAAGACAAGAAGAAGAAGAAGAAGAAGAAGAAGGAGGAGGAGAAGAAGAAGAAGAAGAAGGAGGAGAAGAAGAAGAAGAAGGAGACAGTGCTGCTGTGCATTTTCGTGGGATTTCTACCTCCAAATTGGAATTTCTTGATCGATACGAAATATACTATGACGCTGGAGGAGCTTATTCCATATTAGTTTATTAAGGTTTCCCCCTGTGGTCCGTCAGCTGCCGAATCTGTGGGTTTGTAGTAATTACTGCGCCGTGGCCGAGGTGATGACTGGGAAGCAGGAGGGCAGACGGCAATCTGTCTTCCCCTCCTAGTTATTGTCTGTGTCTTCCACGCTGGCCGCCTTTATCTTTGTTCGTCAGGGGCGCAGACCAACACAAGGCCAGTTATTACTGCCTCGGCGGCCTGGATAAGATCAAAGCAGACCGCTCCATCGCTGAAGATGTAATGACTGTGCTCTTCTAAGGACTGCTACATGGTTTGTCGTGTCATTATCCCCCAGTTAACGCTCCGTATTTTTTCTTCATCTTTTACAAGTCTTTTTTCACGCTTCCAGAACAAGGACGGTCTCCAATTATTTTGATGTCGGGAGGGAAAAAATTACCCAGCGTTCATGTTTCAGCTGAATAGAAATGTTTCTTCCTCCTCACCTATTTGGTGTTGTTTCGCTTTTTTTTTTCCCATATCGCATAAAATATTCTGTCCCATTCATGCCAGTGGTTGGGGGGGGGGAAGTGGCAAAAGCCACTCACGTACTTCATGGTAATTTCATGTGACAGAGGAGGAGGAGGAGAACAACAGCGTGTCAGTGCAGTGGAAGTGGAGGAGGGCACGGTTTCCTCCTGCACCTGTATAGCCTCCCACAGACTGTGACTGTGAGTAATGGAAGTGAAAGGCAGCGAAAAAGGTGTGGCAGAGGCTGCAGATGTTGGAGTTAAACCTCAGGTGTGGTGGAAAATGGAAGAAAATTCTATCGTTCGAGTCCTGATATTGAGATGTCACGAGGTGTAAAACAGGACTCATCATGTCAGTCTACTCCTTCGTTCAATATGTAATCTGATGGCTGTTAAAAACACTGTCAGAGCTCGATTTGAACCCCCTCTCACTCGTGAGTCAGGCCGATTTAGTCCAACCTGCTGTCCTAGTGTGAGGTTACATCACTGCTAATGGAATAATCTGGTGTGCACCAGCCAAATGCACACACAGCAATATCCATCCCAAATAAAACAGGAAAACCATGCTCGACACGAGACCACGGGCCCACGCTTGATAAGATTATGCCCCAGTCCATTCACAGGACTTCAGTGAGCAGGGCTCTCGTCCTGTTCGTGACCAAGAGGAAGGAGTAGTTTGTTTTTAATGTGTAGAATATAAGTAAGTTAAGTTATGTCACCTAAGTTACGCAAGGTAAGTTTACAAGATTGATTGTAGTTATTTTAACCCAGAGTTTGGTCTTTGCCTAACCCAAACGAGAAGTTTACATAACTTACATAAGATATCCTTACGAGACTGATTGTAGTTATTTTAACCTAAAGTATCTTTTCCTGACCTGAACCAAGTAGATTCTTGGCCTAAAACGTAATCAAACTGCAGCCATTACAATGATAATAACTGTCCATGTGTAAAAACTGACACTAGAGGGGTATGTAGAGTGGTAGTTTGAAGCTTCAGTGTACTGTCCAAACTGACAAATTAACATATTGAGCCCTACTTTAAACAATCAAAAATAGATAAGTCTTGATATTTGGTACAGGTAATGAACTGTTTGTATCATCCACATAAAATGTGTCAATAGAGCAGCACACAGAAAAGTCCTCTTTGGAGAGCTAAACTTATGAAAAACTTGTTTTAAAACATTCATCTGAAACTCAGACCTGAGGCAGAAAAATAGATAGCCTGCAGCAACTTCTGATCAAGCCGTATCAAAGTCAGGCTTAAATTAATAACTTCAGCTTACTCGCCACACGTTCTGAGCGCATCCACAGACACAGACAATCTGGTTGTTTGAGAAACTACAGATGCGGAAAATAGTGTAATCGCTCATCCCTGCTAGAGGGAAATCCTTTGTGAACCTTTTTTGTAGTGTAGTAGAAGTGGGTTTTTTTCTCCAGTTCAATTTTTTTTTTTTGTTTAGTTTTTTTTAAGTAAAGCATGTTTTGGATCAGTCTTACTATTGTTCAAAAATCATACTTTTCTTCATAGTTGCATGTTTGTGTGAGAGAGTGGGAAGCGTTGGTTTTCTGACCTCTGTGAGAGGCAATTAAAGGACCAGCTCACTGGATTTCTCTCTGACATGTTTGTGTGTGTGTCAGGGCCAGCGAAGGAGCAGAAGAGGCCATGTGTGTCTCTGAAACTTAATTTGTGAGCTTTTCTTCTGACAGTTCCAGTATCAAGTAATTTAATGTTTGTTTTTTTCTTCCCCTCCCATTGCAGAGTCAAGCTGAAGGACGGCATGGCTTTCCTGGGAGCCAGAGCCAGTAACCCTGTCGCGTGGACGGTGAGTCAGGATGTGAGAAGTGAAGGTCACAGAGTTGTCACTCTCCACTGTCGGAGGAAGGAGAACAGTTTCAATCAAAGGTACGTCTGACTCCCTCCTTTGACACAATTAATCAATCCGTGGATGAAATATGAAGCGAGCACCCTGCTGAACAACCAGAAAAGCGGCGGCGGCGCTTGTTCAATTTCTCGGACAGCTGTCAGCGGGGAGTGATCGCAAGGAGCGGGGATAAATGAGGACATGACTCAGCATCTGAGCCATTCTTTCCCTGGCAGTGCCGCGAGCCACTTAAAAGTGCGGCCAGTGAAATGCATTGTTAAGGAAAGACCGTGTTGTCGCTTGCTGGCACTTAAAGGATAAGTCTGGAAATATTGTATATTTTTCAAATTGACATGGAAATCGAATGAAAAAGACCAAACCCATCAATGGATTGACTCCATTAACAAATATCGCCTTTGTTGATCAAGCCCCATATTCTTCAGGCGGCCGATGTTGTCCAAAACACAATTAAAAACACATTACTGAGTCACACTGTCTTACTTTACATTTCCGCCATTACAGTAAAGCATTGGCACGGTAGCTTATTTTGAGTCAACATCACATACTCCGTGTATTCAGTGGGTTGTCTGAAAACACATTCCCCTCCTTTTTAAAGATATAATACCATAGAGGGAGTTCCAGAAGTTTACACACAAATTAGACATACAGTTACACATTTGGCACACATTCATAAAACAACGTCAAACAGTCGAGACCACGACACATGTAACACAATATCCTCAGATCCGGCTCTTATTTAGCAGCGCACTAGTTATGGTCATCGCCATTGAGTCACGTTCCCAAATCATCAAACACAACGAGACAGTTTGGAGTTTACATGTTACGATGGCTGCAGACAATGATCCTGTTTTCGGGATTACAGGTCGGTCGGCCATCGTAACATGTAAACTCTGAGCTGTCTATTTGTAAGATCCCGCTACAAGGTCGCCCCAGGTTCTACATTTTGCCATTATGACACACACACACACAATCACAAGGTGAAACGACACCAGTGCTGCTGCCGCGGATGGTAAAAGGAAGCTGATATGATGCATGTTGCGACAAGAATAGTGTTAATCTGGTTGTTCGCTGCATTAAAGAGGCTGCTGTTCAATAATTGACACCCAGAATCTTAAAAATTGAGTCCCAGAGAGCTAAAAGGATTCTGTAGAGAGTCTCCGCTCGTAAGTCTATTGATGCACATTTAACGTGGACGGGGAAATGTTTGCCATGAATGATAAATATCTGGAGCGAGTTGTTGTTCCATGCCGCGTGCAAATTGAATTGAGCACAACAGGCTGCTTGACAGGAAAGAGCTCTGTCCGAAACTATTATGTCTGTGGGGTAGATCATAGCAGACCACCGGTGTAATCCTTTAGGTGTGAGCCTTACACGTGTAATGTCTGTAATTAGTGTGAGAGATGCGGCTAAACATGATTGCATTTCCGTTGATGAATAATAGGTGCGCACGTGTGCGTGTGTGTGTGTCTTTGTACAGTATTTGACATTCAGCTCCACAGATTAACGGTTTTAGGCAAAGACAAAGTGGCTGCACACACAGGAAGTGACACACCGCGGCCGGGCTGTTATTTCCTCCCGGGTGTCAAGGTGACGACAGTGATGAATGACAAGCCATCTATCATTTACGCGCGCTTCTTTTCACAGCCCCACTGAGAGCAGACAATCAAATCAAGGTCACGCATGTTGAATCCGGTATGCTGCCCCGCAATTCTGCACTTGACAAAAGACAGCCTCGAAGTATTTAAATGATAATGCAACACCTGCTGCGACCCTGAGCCTTCAGATGCCTTTAGCTTACATATCAAATGGAGTAGGTGCAACGCATCGATGAAGAAAGGCATTGCTCAAAGTCTTTGGAAAGTGTGAAGACGATCAAAACGCTGAAGTTCATTTCTGAGATCCTCTTTGATGAGGTTAAGTGTTCGCACGGCGATCGCGGCCATTTTCTGTTTCACTAAAACCCACGATGACTGCCGAGATATGAAAATAGTCCCTCGGCAGCGTCAGGTTCGCCTCCTGACCAGTGGTGGCGGCCGTTTGAAGCCAGCTTGTTAATTGTGCTTTCATTTTTGTGGTTAGGTAGCAACACAAATACGCCCACACACACACACACACACACACACAATCGGACAAACACACCGCTTGATGGGCTAACTGGAACAAAATGAGCTGTCTGGACTTTTATGAAATCGCTGCGAGGATTGCATTTCAGGGGCAAAACTGGCCTCGCGGTTGCACACCCAGCTTCATTTATGAGACCAAAACAAGATTTCGGAGTTGAGGTGCCCAGTCACATCATCCGTAAGGAGCTCCCTGTTTGGTCGAACGTCAAAGCTCGCGGGCTCTGTTGGTACCCTGTAGATATTTTCCAGGCTACGGGAGAGAAAAGGAAGATGTAGGCTGGCTTGAGGCTACACGGAGCAAGATTTGTTGAATTAAGTCTGAAAGCCTTGAAAGTAATTTTCCAAATTAATTTAATTTATCTCCCTGGTACCTGCAGGGTTTCCCTTTTTTTTTGACATTCTTTCTCCCACTCTCGAGTAATAAGTCCGTACTCAGGGAGTGATTCCCTTCAACTGCTGTGCTGAGCGCAGGAGATATCCCATCAGTCAGGTTAAGTGCGAAAAGATCTTCATTAGCCAGAATCCAGATGGGGGTGAAGGGGAAAAAAAAAAAAGTGGAGATTGAAGTCAAGGAGCTGGAGAAGACAAGTGCCCTGAAACATTACATTTCTCCTAATGTCTATTGAAGCTCACTTTGCCGACCATTAAAACGGCATCGCTGCCAGGAACGGGAAGATAAACAGCGGGAGCAAAATGCAGCTCTACTGGCTCGTGGTAGAAAGTGGGACATCGCGGCCAATCGCCCGAACGCCGGCTTCAGACGGCTCAGCGGGGCGAGATTACTCAACTCCCAACATCCAATCGGGAGAGGCGAAGCAACAACAGTGGACAGGCGATTCCATTTCAGCATAATTACGTGTCATTAGTAATGTGCGCGGACCAATTACAGACCCACAGCGACATCACTTATCGGTTTGTCGGCCACCATTTCGAAAGGCTGAAGTTTGGCATTACAGCCGTCAGCATCTTGGTTTTACTGAGCCGGAGCAAGACAGGAGAGCTGAGGTGCTGATTGGATCTGACTTGAGAACCCGATGACACGCTATTATACTGCCTTGTCAGTCAGACTCGCTTCATCATCTATTTTACTTTAGATAGGACCTCAATTTACAAAATGAGCTTCAAACTGCATTGGAGAAGTCTTTGAAACTAGGGACTGAGACCATAAACTCATTAAGAAACTGTTCGCTGAGGTTATAAATCCAGTGAGAAGTAAGATTTTCTTTTCTCGTGAGATTAAATAAGTTGTATTTGCGACACCAGCAACACTAAGGGGAGGAAAAACACACACACACACACACACGTCTCAGAGGCGTGTGTCTGCAGCCATATGTTCACTGTGCTGATCATCTGTGCAGAAGGAGGCAGCTTAGAGTCGAGGTGTGAAAAGAGAAAGAAATGACGGGGAAGGCAAGAGGTGAAACCAAGTCCAAGAGTTCAGTTACAGTATCTGAACGTCACTACATGCTGGACAGAAAGAGCCGTAACAGTTACATGAATCGGAGTGCTGTGAAAGAGGAACTATACAACCAGCAGACTGCTTTTTCTGAATGCCGACATACGAAAACCTGCCTAACGGTGATATTTGTTTTCTTATGTGACTGTATTTCAGAGAAAACCTCCCACACGTTACCAGCTAAAATCCAGCCTTCCCTTTAAAATATACATAGAAAGAAAACGCATGGTCGTGTTAAAGCGCGTATGATCAGCGTGTGGAACGCTCTCTCTCCTTGCAAACCCCGCACGAACCACACTCAATATTGTGACAAACGCTGATTTAGCTACAGTATGGAACGGATTACATCTCTCGCTGTTTCAATACCACGCTGCAAATGAACTGTGTGTTGTGAAAACTGTTCGCCTGGTAGTCTTGTATTTTCCCTTTTCTAGATAAAGCAAGCCTTGGCACGTCAATTTGCGCCTGTCGTGAGGTCCCGAAACGTTTTGGACCCGGTGTGTTCCCAAAGAGCTGTGGAAACCAATCTGGCAGTTTTATAAAAAAAAAAAAATTGGTGTCGCAGGAATGCTGTGGTCGGCATTTTTTTATTTTTATTTTTTTGAGGGCATCTGTCTGCAGGATTTGCACAGTGGGTAGTGTGGGAGATAAGGAAGCCCTGTTGTGAGCAGGACCCGATCACTGAAAAATGTCTCATCGACGCGGCTGCGCGTTGTAGCTACACAATGTTTCCTTACATACATACGCAGCGTTCTTCATTCTCCAGGCAGAATGACGTCCTCGTGTTTGTCTAAATTAAGGCACGGCAGCGTGTTTTCATGCTCCACGCTGTCATGTCACATCGCAGCAGCCCATCTGGAGATTTAACGTGTCATGCGAACAATACACTCAAAAAAAAAGAAAGACACAAAGCAATCCAGCGTGTGTGCGCGTGCATATATGTGTGTGTGTGTGTGTGTGTGTGTGTGTGTGTGTGTGTGTGTGTGCGTGCCCCTCTTCACACAGGCGGGTCCATGTGGAGCAGATTTAGCCACAAATAGCCTGCTTCGTACATGATTGTGCGAGTCTCCAGGCTGTAATAAAGCTGACTGATGCAAGATCAAAGTGGCACAATGGTCGTCAGACAATGCCGCCTGCTCTGTTATGAAGATGTATTAGGACACTTAAATGTTAAGGGTTGTCCTTCAGCAGCCAGCCCTCTGCTTCTGTGTCCTCCCCACTCTCTCTTGCCGCGAAAATGAGCGACCGCATCTCCCCACCGAGCTTTCGATTCGGGCTCTTTTTTCGCTCACGAGTACGGTTGAACCCCACAAACACATAAGTAAGTACTGGGATGCATACACACTCGGGGACTCTTTACATATTACTGTGTCTGCGCATGTTGATGTGAGTCAAGCGGGTTAGGTGGAGAGCACGTAAACAGGGCTGATGGGGCCTACTGGATAATCACGTCGCAGCATCGAGAGAGAGTCATCAGCCATGCGTGTCGGGTTCTCAGCCTGCCTCTGGCGCCATTGTTTCTTTTTAATGAAAGCTAACACAATTTGGGGGCTCCTGTTTGATTGAGGGAAATAGTTGAGAAAAAGGAAACAAACGAGGGTTGTGTTCGCTGCAGTCGCAGTCCCGTGGCCCCGTGCAGGCCGTGTCAATCAGTAGCTCTTCCCAGACCAGACTGGAGTTCGTTTTGTAATTGCGCGAGGTGAGGCGTGGCATCTGAGAGCTAATTAAAGTAAAGCGAATCTAATGGCCGACGTGTCTCAGTCCACTCACTACCCTCGGATTAACACACACACACACACACACAGAGGGACGCGCTCGCCTCAAGAGCAGCAGAGCCGTTGACAAACACAAGCATTTTTTTCAGCCATAGTGCTGTTTGTTAAAGTCACATCTTTTGGGCTTTTGCTCTGCTTTAACATGACAGGACCATTACGTGGAGAGCTGCAATGCTAACGCAATATTTGGCATCTGGCACAGAAAAGGGAGCAGCGGCGTCGCTGAGGAGGAGCATCGAGTAGAAGGCACAGGCCACAGGGCGACAGATTTCAAAACGTGTTTTGTTAACCAAGTATGCTTATTTTCAAGAGTCGTTATTATTATTTTTTCATAATTTCCAAGAGCTCACAGTGGCATCTTGAAATGTCTCATTCCTTTTTTTCACTCTGTATTTATTTATCTGTATATTTTAACCATCTGCCCAGTCAGATTACTTTTGTATGTGACAAAACAAGCAGGGGACGTCTGCTGGCGCATTTCATTCAGCAAATGACTGACAGCATTTATCAGCTATTCAAATCGCTACAGTTGAATTTTTAATATTAAAGTAATCGATTAACTGACAAATGTCGTCCGTGAGTGTGCGATGGTCGCTTCTCTCTGGTGAATTTCCCACTTTTCTCATCAGTTTCATCACTTGTTAGGTCGGCAACAGATCTGTTTAAGTTATACCATGAGAGCAGCCAAGCAGACAATCCTACTCGCCCGCACGCTGAGAGAGAACTCAGCATGGCAGCAAGTAGGATTGCCGTCATAATCATAATATGAGCCGCTGGCATTAATGAAAGTTAAAGATTTAGTGAGGGGGATTAATAGTTTGGTGATGGCCGCACAACAACACAAGGAAAACAAAAAAAGATAAAATAGATTTTTCTTTTTAAATCAATGAAAATACATTTTATCGACTGATCTGATGAATCTCGCTTTAAATGCGATCACTCACAGTAGCTCATGGTTTATTCAAATGATTCTGTTCAGTCCCTTTAACCTTGCTCTACTGAAGTCATTCCTCTTGCTGAGGTGACGTTCGGCTCAGCCCTCTGCCGTTCTGCTGTAACAAAAAGGTTTCTACGTCCCGCTCACATCTGCCTCTGTGACTTCACAGAAAAGAGTAACGCTGCTACTATACCTAATTTATATAAATGCTCGTAGATCTGACATTGGAGCCACATTTGATTCAAAAAGCACGCCAAATGTCGTTAAACAACCTTGGCTCGGGAGCTTTTAAGAATCCCATTTGTCACTTACACACTTGTGAAGGAAAAAAACAAAAAAAAACAAAAGAACTCTAACCCGTAAAAGGGCGCGGGTTAGCGCTGCTTGAGGATTCGATCCCAAAAGATGAATGGATGCGGTGTGTTCAAAAACACTGACTCCAGGTCAGCTAATTCCTCACACCTTTAATTAACAGTCGAAGCCCAGTCTCACGTTAAAGCAGTTCGCCTCACCGAGGTGTGAAAAGTACAGTGTGTGTGTGTGAAGGTGCAGCGTGGGATGATGGGAGCAAAGTAGTGTATAGAGCCATAAACTCTGCCTGATTAAGAGGTCGGGATGGGAAAATGGGTCAGTCGTGGCGCTTCTCGCACAGGATGCCAGGGTCTGAAACAAAAGGTCAGTGTTGATTGTATTGAAGATCTAGCCAAGATCTTTCACTTAGCCTAACCAAGGACTTTTGGAGCCTCTATTTTGAAAGTATAACTGTTGCAGTTGCCTATGTATTATTGCTAACTTGACCACAGGATGGGACCGTGTTGTTTTCAATGAAAAGTGTTCATAAAGTTCACCTCAGACCGGAGTACCTCTACAGAACCAGCAGAAAAAAATAACTCTCTGCTTGCAGATCAGATCATTTCCAAGTCAAATTAAGGGTTTATATAATAACTGCTGTACATACATACTGTATGTTGTTGTCTGCTTAAGTCATGCTATAGATCACAGCTGATGAGTAAGTCTGTTCTATTAATGAGGTCACTGGGGGTTATTTTATTCTTCCCTGGTATGTAAAACCAGCCGGCACATTCATGTATTCCAGTGAGAGGCACCGGAACAGGCTGCATACTGTGAAGTAGGTAATACTGTAAATATTAACTCTCAAGTCTCATCTGCACACACACGCACACACACACACACACACAAACAAGCAAACAAACAAACAAGAGGAACAAATAGAACCCTCTGGCATCTTTTCACCTTCAAAGTCTACAGGATCATGAAACATGCCACCACATTCAATTTGTCTGCTGTTGCTGGAGAAGACCCCCCCTCCCCACTATGAGCGGGTGGGAGTGAGGCATACTCTAAAAGACTTGACAAGACAACCGTACAACACCTACACAATGATGCAAGTGTGTAAACCAAAGTTCTCAGGGCTGCCATCTAAAAAACACAATGCCGTAGTCGTGCATCTGAGTGACAACACCGCGGGATAAATGAAATGAATATTCCAGCGAACAATATATGCTTTGAGCGGCACATTTCATCAGGTTTGCAATTATTGCAGCTGTATTTGGAAGTATATTGCAGGGGTTGGGATTTAAAGACAAAACCTTGCAGGGAAGTTGCATGAAAAGTCTTCAAGTTCAGCCGGGGTCTATGATGAGGAAAGTCTGCTCGGTGTGCGAGCTCCGGTGTGAAAATAGGTTAAAGATTCAAATTGTTTTCCAACAGTTGGTGGGATCATGTTTTAAGCATCAGTGAAATCAAGGCTTGTCATTCTGTGTTTGCCCCAACCATCTGCTGAGGGAGGTGACATGAGCCTCTGAGGGTCTTTCTGTGAAACAGAGGAAGCAAGCATCAATGGGAGGGAATGGAAACCCCAAGCTTGTTTTAGACCGAGATGATTAGCATACTCTGCAGTGTGCCAGGGAGAGAAGAAAGGCGCAATTCCCATATATACTCCATAAAGGATCTACTGTAGTTTGATGAGATTGCTTCTACTAAGCATTGTTATATCTTCATGGAAGAGTTCAAACCAGTGCACCACATATCCATTCCCATTGTTCTGTGAGATTACATGCTGCGATGTACAGGTAGCTGGGCTCTGTGGGTGGGGTGATAAATCAACGGAAAAGGCTGGAATACCACGAAATTGTGTAAAGAAAGTCACATTGTCTAGGGTCACCATCAGGTTTAATTTATATGTATTTTTTTCAATACTTTTTCTTATGAAATCCCACTAAAACTACTTACATGCCCATCACACTCTCACACTGTTATAACTTGTGTTGGTGCTAATAATGTTAATCCACTTCTAAAAAGCACATGTTAGCGTGCAAGCTAAACTAACCAGTGCTCATGATGGATACTACCTGCTAGTTGTCATTGTGACACTAGCTTTTAGCTAGCATCATTGTGCCAAAATACAGTTGCTAGCATGGTTATAGACCCTTTAGCTTTGTCCCTAATATAGACAGTGTTAGTAATGCATTCTTTGTAATGCCCAGCAGGGGGTGACTCCACTGGTTGCAAATTGTATTTGAGCTCATGAGAAAATGGCCTTTGCTTCTCCCTTGGTTTACTTTCACAGCAAACAGTTTCTTAATGATTCTATAGTCTTAATTGTTTGTTTCAATTTTATTCATTTCGGTTCATTACGTAATTTATGATCCCATTTAGAGTAAAATAAATGATAAAGCAGGGTATGCTTTAGCACATGGCTGGCAAGCATGGCTAAAGCAAGCGCTAGCATAGCGTATCCTCAGGTTCTCAGTCGGAGCCAATCACGGTACCCCCCCCCCGACCCACCCCGCCCCACCCCGCCCCATCCTTTCTTTCAAGTATGGTCACTCCTGGCTCAAGATGATGACAGCTGTAGTGCCAAATTTGAGGCTTTAAAATGGTATTCCGAAAAACAATGGGTGACATCATGTGGGAATACAATAATCACTGGTGTAATCTTGGTCACTAATCCATACTGAATACTAATTCCAAGCTGATTTGAGTATGTAGCATGAAAAAAAAGAAAGAAAAAAATGACAAGCTTTTGATGGGAATTATGCTCCCACAATGCATTGCACAAAGGAGATGAAAGAGCTGTTAACAGCTGTAAAAATGTCAACTATCTGTGTATGGTGTATTCTCCCATTAATTACAACATGGCTTAGGTAAGCAGGTTTTCCTGCAGAGTATTCCGTGCTGGGTGTGATACATTAGGGGCACAGACGTCGCTTTAAATGGATATTCTTTGTGAGGGTTCAGTAGTCTCAAACAGTGTTCTTCAGAACTGGCATGGCATTACACTGTGTAGCTTCATGCACTGTTGAGCCCGTTCTCCTCAATCTAGCTCCATTAAATACTTTTTTTCTCACCTGGGTCTATGAGATGAATGAAAATTAATCAACAGTTTGCAGAAATGCACGATACCAAAATTTATTCTGGCAACTGGACTAATAACTGATATGATGACAATTACAGCCATTTTTTTTTTCCCCCCGGCGCTAGTGGGGCATCGTTTTTACCAAGCCAGCTGATGTGTTCATCCGATCAGAATGTACACATGGACCAACCAGTACATGAAGGGGTGTCGGCCTCTGTTTTGCATGACCTGTTTAATCACGTGGTTTACCTGGTGCCCCCCAGGAGTGGGAGCCGCCCCCGTCTCTGCGCCTCGTGTGGATGCTGGGAGCAGTGTCGTGCACGTGATCCCATTATGCACGTCTAAGTGGCGCCGAAACAGCATGTACACATTAACTCAATTTGACTGATTGTTCTCATGATATGGTAATAATAGCCCGGGGCCATGTATGAGGTGCAATCTTCCCCTGCTCTCATCACTTCTTCGCCCCCATCCCGATGACAGGTTCTCTCACTTCCTCCAACCTTCATATGAAATTCAAGACGGTTATTATTTGGCCCTCCTTATGGAAATCCTGTCATTAGACAGAAAGGCAGAAATTCATCATTCACATATGCGTTTGTTATCGTGGGCAATAATGTCATCCTTCACTGGATGTGCTGATTATATTCCATACATTGGCGGTGGGTGTAATGTGAGTTTTTTGGGGTGTGTAGAAATTAGCCTGCAGAGCTGCAGTTTAGGCATAAATACATACACAGTAGCTGATTTGAATAAAGTATCTTTTGTTCATTTAGCGCTGACATTTAACTACACCCCATGAGCTGTGAACCCAGGCAAATGCACATTGTTGGGTAAGCGACTATGTGTCTATAAGTCAGCTTTACTCTGTGCCGGGGAGTCGTTAGGAGCCGGAGTAATTGACAGAACAATGGCGAGCGAAGATTGAACAGGAAGGGAGCTCGATACCCAGTCCTCTTCGGTTCGTGCAGGGGAGAGGTCAGAGGGCCTCACGCTGTTCCTCCTGATTGCGCCGAGCTTAACTCACACGGCGAATGAACACATACAATCAATGGCCGGGCCAAGCAGGACCAGTGGGACTGCATTTACAACCCGAGTTAAATCAAAGGTCCCTTCAGCGCAATCTGAATTCAATCCGAGAACTCCACATGCATCAGCGAGATGCGTGGATGTTAATGACCCGTCTGCCGAGGTTGCGTCTGCGCGCGTGCACCTGCAGTATTTATGTGCATTTGAGTAAATAGGAGATTAAAGGAAAGGTTGGTCTGGGGCCTTGATGAGCGGCGCCGGTTTTGATTAGTTCTGCGTTGTAATCCGTCTAATTAATACTGGGTCAAAAGTAGACCCTTTGAGACAAAATGGACAGAATATTGTGTGCGTATGTGAGAGAGCAAGAGAGATGAAAAGCAATGCTGTGAGAAAGAGATAACATGTATTTGTGTGTGTGTGTGTGTGTGTGTGTGTGTGTGTGTGTGTGTGTGTGTGTGTTTTCCTGCGTGTCCTTGAATGTGTGAATGGTCCCTTCAAAGTACAACGTTGCTGATGATGGATAGGGGGAGGCGAAGCAATTACCCTCCCAGGTGGTCTAATTTGTATGTTTGTGAACTGCTGTTTTCTTCAATTGGCTTATCACAAGTACAGGTAGCATACAATTTGGGATGAAAAGTATTTCGGCGCGTTTCCGTAATCCTTTTAAGTAATCATCCAGACATCTCATTTTCCCCTGCGTTTGCCGGCAGGACCACTAATGCATCGGCAAAAACGTTCTCCTCTGGCTGCCTCCCTCCCGAAAAAAAAAAAAAAAAAAGGATCTCTACAGAGGTCCAAGACGGGGGGGGGCAGCGTGATCGTTAGATGGATCTGCAGTATTGATCGCATGTAATTCAATTTGCATGAGTGGCATGCAAGTCCTGTGTGTTCCAGGGCCGTCTCGCCGCTTCGTACAATCAACCTCCAGAGTCTACACAAAATAAAAACACAAGTCATATTTATTCCCTCCGACCTGTCATCATTAATGGAAATCAAAATGGACGTGATGCCACTAATGAGCCATAATTAATTTAATCTCGAGGGAATGATTTATACCACATCCTCCTACTCAGAGATACTGCGCGCTCTGCATTCTCCTCCATCTAGCCCTCTCCCTTAACAGCCCCAGACATTAATTAGATATTTACTGTGGATTCTATCATATCCTTGACCTGTATGTTATCAGTGAACTGGTATATCTGCCTGTGAAGTGAAACATCCTTGATTAGGCCCTCTGGGACAGGGACTGAATCTGGCCTTGGCTCCGCAGCTAATCGAGGTGAGGCTGCTGCAGACGCGAGTGTATGAAATCAGCTGGAAACCAACAGGAGGTTATCTACTACATCGGTCTGTTGTGTTATTTTCCTGTGTGTTGAGGGGGCCACATTTAAAAAAAAAAAAAAAACACGCTTAAAATTGAACAGGAGATGGTGTTTTAAATGATCTTTTGCCATTTATTTGGGTACACATTTATGAATCGAGTAGATTAATCATTTTAAATTAAAAGTGTCCTCCTAACAAAGCACTGCAGGTCTTCAATCTGACTTTTATCAGCGACCAAAGCCGGCGCTGATGGGGAGTTGCCCACCGACAAGTTGGAGATTGGCCATGGAGCCTGGTGGTGTTTGATAAGGCAGGCCTGTTGGCCTTGGGACCCTAGGCTCAGACCCTCTGATCCACTTCATCTTCTAATAAATCATCCGCTGAATCCTTGGCCCCCGTTAATGCTTCAGAGCTCTCTTTGAGGTGTACTTTATACTTGAGGTGCTGCAAGAACTTGTCAAGGGATTTCTAGCGCACGTACACGCACATCAACTTAAACACACTGTGTGGAGTACGGAGCTATTTCACTTCACCATGTTAAGGTTTTTTTGGCACCTTTTTAAATGCTATACAAATACAAATGCATCATTGTTATTAGCTGTATATAATGACTTTTCATTGCACTGTGTAGTTTTGGGGAAGACATTTTTATCAGAAGAGAAATTGACTAAACAACCCTCTTTGTTTTCCTGACTGTACACTTAAAGGACAGCACAATTTCATACGGTTTAATTTGTTTATATGTGGCGGGCCCTGCCACCTTTTCTAGCAGTCTACAGTCTTCTGAACTTATTTTCCTCTGAGAGCAGCTTGTTTATTCATGGTGCTGGGGGGAATACCCTAGAAGGATCTAACTAAAAGCCAAGCCCCTCCGAAAACATAAAAAAATACTTAAATTATCAGCAGAACGTGAAGAAAAAACAGTGCTGTCATTGTGTGATACAAATAATCAAGAGACATCTATTGAAGCTAACATGCTAACTAGCTAGCCTCAGTCGGTCCTCATTTGTGGTTTACTGGTAACACTAGAGTTCCCAGTCCAGACTGCTAGCTTCAGCTAACTGTAGCCACAGATAGCAACAATTAGTGGATGCTCTGGTGATATGCTGCCCCCTATTTGTTTTGAGAATAAGTTTAACAGGTGGCTACATCTTACATACTGCACCTTTAAGCAATGAATCGTGAAACAAATGATGATCAATCAATAATGGAATGACTCATTAGATGCAGCCCTTGTAGATTGAAATGAATATTATTGGAAACAAGGAACAAAAATTATTTCTCAAAGCCAAATGGGCATTTTCTAAGATAAAATCTGATGTATTTTTGTATTTTGGCTCTGAGATGTTATAGATACATTACATACGCATGAAAACTAGTGTTCAGAATTCAGTGCTCGTTTCTCGTGGGGGTGTGTGTGAAGCACGTATGCGTGGGCGAGAAGCGGCGACAGATCACCCGACTCGCGCCCGAGGAAGCTGTTTGCTCGACAGTTGCGTTTAACACCAGATGGAGAGAAATTTAGGGGATGGCAAACGAAGGGCCCGTGCGCCTCTCTCTCCCCTCCCTCTCTCATCAAATCCCTCTCTCATCCAGCGGGTGAGAGAGGGGAGGCTTCTGTTTACTTGACGGATTAATGAGGCGAGGGAGCAGAAGTGAGGGTTCGGGGCCAGCAAGGGGTCACGGCGGGGTCGGCGTTCTTATTAACCCTGTCCAGATACACCAGTCCAATAGACTGAATCCAGGAGCAGTTTGCTTGTTTGTTTAGGCCTGTGCTGGAGCGCGCGCATCCAATGCGGGCATCTCGGCTGTTTTTATATTCATTTTCTACCTCCCAGCGTGTGTGTGAGAGAGTGAGAGACCGAGAGGAAGATTTGTTGGCCAGAAATCCTGTCGGTGTCACTGATGAAACAGGATCGGCTCAAGGTAACATAGCCCGCGTATGAAAAGGCGTGCATCGCATAGACGATGCATATGAAATGCTGAACATATAAACAAGATTCAGGCATATTTTAAAGAGACAGCGATCCGAAGCAAGCACAATGCCAAGTACGCGGCCCACTAGTGATTGAATTTTCGCTTCAATCGTACACAAAGGACGGAACTAACAAATCTTCCATGAGGGAAAAAAAATTGGTGCTACTGTCTTATTGATTCAGTCTGCCAGAAAACGGTGAAACAAACGAAACAAAGCAAGAGACATAAAAAGTCTAACGCTCGACATCAGCATCATAAAACAGCCCACAACATAATAATATGATAGAAAAAGAAGAAATGGAGACCTCATTAGAACTTGAGGGAGCCTGAGTGGTGAGGAGGGGTTGGAAACGCAGGAGCGAGAGACGAGTTGAATACAGCGAAGGCCGTTAGACGCCACGCTGTGAATTGTGAAGATAACAATTAGACTGCTCGATGTAATTTACTGCATTCTGGTGGTCGTCATGCTGATGTGATAATGTTAAAATTGCCGTTTCAAGAAACACACCCATGTTTCATAGCTTCATCCAACGACGGACACAGCGTTCGACCTGTTACAGCGGTCCACTCGGTCTCCTCTCGGACAGGCTGAGGAAGTGCTTCTGGCAACGAAGGTTTAAAGGATAAATTCACCCAAAGAATTGATATCAGGTTGTTATCCACTTACCCTTCAAGCCGGGTTAAGTTTCTTGGTCCAAACTTCACAGCAAAACTTAATCGCAGCATTCTCCTAAACCGTTTTGCAGACTGTCATTGTATTTTACTTCCAATCTTTTTATTTTACTGAATAAATTAAAAAAACATTTTAAGGTATTTATGTAACTGAATGTTATTTTACATTATTACATTTTTAACCAAATGAATTGACATTTTTTGTTTTTGTTATGGCTTTTTTTTTTTTTTTTTTTACTTGCCTGTTCCTCACTATTCCTCCTTCTAATTTGTTTAGTGTTGGTTGACTTGATGTCACAGTAAATAATATTCACCCCTCAACAATTTCTTAAGCATAGCAAAAGGTTGATTGGTTGATTGCTTTAACTTGTTTTTTAAATCATACACCCCAATGAAAAAACAATGAATACAAAAAATGTAAAATAGCTCCATACAGCTTGTCTGACATGATCCAAGTTTCCAAGCACCGTTATACCCAATTAATTTGAACAGATGTTATCTAGACCTCTGAGAGGATCCAGATAAGAAGCCGATTACTGACTGAGGTTAACTGACATGAGCAGCGATAAATTCCAGAATGCATTATGCATTAACTGTTCAACTTTATTCATCTTTATTGTATCATACACCAATATAAACACAATTCTCGCCATGTAAATGAACAAACATTCCCATTTAACCTGTCACAAATTGATATCTGGACAGCGAGTCACACATCCAGCATGGTTTAGCTGAAATAACTAACAGTATCTGTTTGCCATCGGGCCTCAGGGCGAGCACACTGCCACTTTCAATAATGAAAATAAGAGTTCCTCAGAACGCTTCTCCCCGCAGCCACTTCATTAACATGATCGCCAGAGGGCTTATTACATTACCATGTAAGTAGCCTTGATTTATTAGCACTCATTGTTGTATTGTCATATTCCCTATCATACTTGTGCATAAATGAACCCCGCGTTGTGCACTCCGGTGTCGTGGACCTCTGAATGTTGAGTGTGTATGTTCAACATGTGTCCACATAAGGGCTGTAAACAGACGTGGATGTGGAGTCTGCGAGATCGCCCGAGTGTTTTAGAAAAGGCGCATGCTGCACCACTCGCTGCAACCTGCCAAGTTGCAGATAACAAAATAATCTTAATTTGAGATGCTGCACTCGGTGACAGCTGAAAAACAAACAAACAAACAAACAAACGTGACAGCACGATCGGCAGAATAAATGTTGGCTGTTGTTTTTGTGACAAAGCCGTGCTTGTGATCTGGTTAGGTTGAGACGCCAAAACCACTTGGTTAGGGTTAACAAAGATCGTGCTTGCCAACGAAAAAGAAAAAAAAGGCAGCAGATGTCCCGAGGTCTTGTCAAAAACATCATTTTTTTGTCACTTCAACCGCGGCTTGAAATTGTCCTGCGGTCCCCTTAAAAAAAAACACCCAGGGGGTGTCACGCTCACAACTGTTGACACGTCACGTCGCGAACATGTAATGTGGAATGACACGTGCTGCAGACATGTCAGTGTGGCACGTAGGCCGCTGCCTGGTGACTGAGATCTCTAAAAATCCAATTTTAGATAATTTCACGGAAAAAAACATGTAAAAGTCGCTGCCAAGAACTCACAACAACTGCAGCACAGTCAAGGTCACACTTAGACGCCAACGGCTGGAGGCCACCAGAGGATCTGCATCTCATTGGCTCCAGCATCCAGTTCGCGGTTGTTTGCCACATGTCAGCTTGTCTGATTTGGCCGGCTCCTCCTCAGTCACCCTCAGTCAGTGTTTTAGCATCATACCTCCCGTAAGTAATCAGTGGGAACATCCTGCTGGTGTGGAATAAAAGCGTGAAAGAAAGACCATCTTTGATTTAGAAAGAGATTTCAATAGTCGGACCTTATATTGATTTTCTGGAACGTCAGAATGGAAAAGAAGGCTCATGACTGTGGGAATCAGCAGAACGCCTCATACGTCCTGTGATGAGCTCTCATGTCAACCCTTAAGGAGGTCAAGAAGTTGTCTATTCAAAACACGGGAAAAAGACATACACTTTGTTGCGCTGCTAAAAGTCAAGAACATCAGTATGAAGGAAAAAAATGGGTTTTTTTAAAGTCTTTTAAATGCTCTGCTGGCCTTCTTTCAAATCTTTCCGCTCAAGTCCAACCGAGAGCGGAAGAGGAAAGACGAGTGCGATGGGGACGGCGGGGGGCGATTACATGGCAAATTTCCTCCGTTCCCACAACGTTGCAGCACATTGAGAGACAGATGCGAAACACAAAAAAAAAAAAAAAGGAGAAGAAGAAGAAGGGGGAACGAATGAAGCTGGGGGGGGGGGAGTGGTAAGCCAAAAGCAAAAAAAAAAAAAAGAAGAAGAAGAGATGAAAGACACAAGTATGAAAAAGAAAAACTCCAGCGAGCGCGATCAAAGCGATACCTCTCAGGCCGTTACATCAAAAATCCAAATCATGAGCTCCAACAGGCATCTGAGAGGCAAATAATAAAAAAAAAAAAAAAAAGAAAGACAACTTAATCTAATTCCCTGTCATCTGTGTGTATATGTGCGGGTAACAAGGGAGAGAAGAAGTGTCATTTCTGGTGGAGAGTTTAATCTCCAAGGCGGAGATTAGCCAGTCACACTGAGCTGATCTTATTGTCCAGGATAAGAGGATGAGCGCCACAGCCCTCTGGAGAATTTTACTAACACTCCCAAAGCTCACAGAAATCAATAAGGGGATAGAGGAGCGGTGCTTATACAATGACTGGCTGGGCTGCATTGTTTCCGCTGGCTTAAGCGAGGCTCGAGACCACCTGATGGTCATCGAGAGCAGTTCCGCGGCCGGCGCTCCAAGAGGCGGCGGCGGTGGTGCCGGGCGGCTCTCGAGCTCAGATGCCTTTTATTTTTTCGAGGAATTCGCTTATTTTCCTAAGAGAACGGAAGACAGGCATCTCTGCAAATCAGACATTTGCGAGCACATCTTTCACCCTGACGGCTTCTTTTATTTCAGCGCAGGTAGCTGAACAGGTGAGGGTTAAAACTAATGTTCAGGGGGTACAGTTAGAGGTTAGAGCCAGCATTTATTTTTGTGTTATCAGACCTTAAAAACATTTTCTCTCTGATACGAACTAGCTGTGGCACTGTCTGTTTTGCAGTTTCAAACGCAGACCTCAACGGCGCATCGGTGTGCCGAGGCAGCAAACTCATCCTTGCATGAGGCAGCAGCGCGGGGAAGATGTGGAGGGAATGTGTCTAGAGCGACCGCAATGGAAGTCGATGCAGTTGGGGTTGCGAGACGTGGCCGAAAGGAAATTCTGGTTCAGGGGAGATCATGAAGGGTCAGTCGGACACTCTGACCTTGAGTTCACGCTCCTCGACACGGGGAATGCATTATTTTAACCACTGGAACTCTCAACATTTCATTTCCTTGCTGAATATTACAGCTCCCGACCTCCAAGCGTTCCGGGTGCACAGCACTAAAAGTTCACAGAAAACATTTGTTTGCCTCCGTCCTGTGCGTCTGAACCCTCGGCAGCGCAGCAGTCCTTTGCACGGGTAAATGAAACAGAGACAGCGACGCAAAGTTGCTAACATGCTCATAACGACAATGCTAACGTTTGAGATGACTTGACATTTTTATATACTTATATATAACAACTTTAACATTGTAACTTTTATTTAGCTTAAATTAAAAGAAAAAACAAACTGCTATCGTAAAATATCAACACTAGACACACACTTTTTTGAGAAACCTATTTTTCAGAGGTGTGGAGATGTTGTGAAAAAAAAAGATATATATATATATATCACAATATACATGTGTCCATGACTTTTGACATCACAGGGAGGGACACGTTGACAGTGCCCCCTCCTCACTGCGCCGTCACTGTTTGCGGAGTCGAGTCGGGCGGCATGGTTCCTGTCAGGCGTCTCCACCTCAGAGAGGCATGTGTTGTGACTGGAGGCTCACGTCTGTGCAGGAGACCACAGAGAAAGATGTTTTTTTTTTAAAAAAAAGCTTCCGTCTGTTCAGCTCGAGCTCCTATCTGAATCTCTTTAGTTTGTCTCCCGCGTCTACCTGTTTGTACTTTCACTTTTCATCTACTGTATTTTTCTGTTTCATCGTCTTCGTTTTGGTGCTGTTTCAAGAATCCCCACGCTTCCTGATTTTTGCTGCCTCGCACTGCAGATGAAGCTTTTGAGTAACTGAAAAGATGGGGGGATTTTTACTTGTTACAGTAAACATTTCTGAGTTTGTATAATTACCTCATTAATATTGTAAATATTACCTCTCTGAGTTTCTGAACTTCTTTTCCAAATACTACATAGTGCCCCTTTTAAAGACACACCTTCACGTAGGCAGCCCGGGGCTGACGTGCACCATCCCGTCATGAATTCTGTAGGTGTTCAGTCGTTTTAAATCAAAGTGCCGGACACATTCTGACCTGGCAATGACCCTATACAGAAAGCTGTTGGGCCGCCAAAGTTACCACGGTTCATCCTGAGGCAAACATGAACAGCTGTACCCAATGTTGCGCCGAGGAGTAAGTACAGGGGTCCACCAAATAAATGGCCGACAGACAAATCCGACATCGTCATCCAAGGAGCCGCACTGCTCGTTCAGCTTAAAAACGTTAGTCATCCAGTTACCAGCAGCAGATTGTGGGGGAAAACAAATCAAACGCGTCGACAGCGAACATCTTGCCGATACATTCGGCTTTAACATCTTACACTGGCTGAGAACACACGCTGTACATTCAGTACAAACGGTACTATGTTGTTAAAATATACGACGTGATGCCTGCGTGTGTTTTTCCTTGCATATAAACAGGGATATTTATGAGATTGTTTGTGAAATGCCTCAGCATTTGACGGACAGGCTTTTTTTTTTTCTACCATTTTCCGTTTGAGGTTTACATTTTGACGAGACAGTTGAAACACTCCCTTGATATGTTTTTTTTTTCTTTTTTTTTTCTGAGATCAATTTACACACATTTTCAGGCACCCTGTTGCTATGTGATAAGCAGTGCGTTTTTTTGTTGTTGTTGGTTTTTTTTTGAAAAGCAGCATGTTGAAGGAAAAAAAAAATTGCCCTTTTTCCAGAAACATGCTGAGGAGACCGAATCGAAGCGAAGGAGTTTAAATACTACTGAATGAATTATTGATTTACAGTACACGCCATACATTAAACTTTCAACTTCTGCTTTAACATCACACATCTGGTCACGATCCGAATGACATTGAATTCTTAAAAGATGAGCCCGCCGTGGAGTTTGTTTTTGCACCGTGTTAACATCCCCAATTTCTCTCTGTGTCTTTCTCAGCTGTGGCTTCTTTTTTTTTTTTTTGGCCTCCGATTGGCTTTTCCCCGCGATATGGCGCAGAGTGGTGACGGTGCGTCGTGATTGGCTGATGCGTGGAGCCACATCTGTTTCATGCAGGAAGCCCGAATCCTCTCATTTCACACACCGTTTGAGAGGAATATGGGGGAAATGTGGCAGAGGGAAAGAAAGAAAATAGAATGGTAGGCAGTAGAGTGAGGCTGGATGCAGCAGCAGCGGGAAAAAAAAAGGGTTTATTTTAGAAAATACTGAAGACGAAACAGAGCAAAAAAGGCAATTTGGGGGAAGGACTGCAAGGTTTTTCTTTCGGTTTTTCACCCTTTTCCCATCCGCCCCCCACACACACACGCAGACCTACTGTTAACGCATAGTAATCTGCACTGACAAGGACAAGGCTGACATCGCGGCGCTGATAGATCCTGGGGGAAATCTCCGGCATACATAAACGGGTTATTTTACGTTTCATCTGCTTCTTGACATGGGTTCATTTTATGATCTCTTTCATTATCTGTCCGTCATGTGTCAATGTTTATTGCTCCATAAACGCGTCCATTCCGCACAGATGAAACGGGGCGCCGCTGGATGGAGCGGCTGCCAGGGTGACAGTGCAGGTGTGCGTTTGCAACTGTCACCTGTTCCGTGGCCGACTGAGATGTCTTTGGGGGGGGAGACGCCGTTTCAAGCTTTTTTTTTTTTTTTCCCCTCCACTTTTCATTGTGTTTTACGACTTCTTTACCGCAGCCTGTTTACCTGCCCCTCAAGGTCCTGAGTCCGCCACAAGCCTCGCTGGGGCCTCATAATGGCGCTGCTGTCTGAATAACTTGCCCGTATCTGCCTTCGCCAAACTATCACGCTGAACCAATCTAAGGTCTGCTGTTCACCGGTGCGGTAGGAAAGGAGCGTCGGAGGGGAAAGTTCGGCTTGTTTCAATAGGATCTCATTAGCATCGTCGGGGGGAAGAGACAGATATTAGACCTGAGATAGTGGAACTCATTAGAGAGGAGCCTGGACTCTCTTGGGACACACACACACACAAAATATGGTTCCCGCTACGCAGCAGCCAAAATTATTAATCATGATATTCTAATGACCCCTAAATACACCCGGCTAAATGACCTCATTACACACACACTTGGGTCAGCTCCTGCTGAACCTCAGCCGTCAGAGGTGGTCTCCACTATTAATGCGCACTGACCTTCACGGATGCGCTCTAGTTCAGCAGCCGACGGAGCTCCTGTTGACACCGGGTTTTCATCCATCGTGATATGATCCGATTTCCCCCTCGAGCTCGTTGAACCAATTAGAATCAAAACATATTTCTGTTTGGAGAGACGTCGGGACTCCGAGCGCAGGCAGCACTCACAGCCGCACACAGCTGGAGAGTAAGTGAGCTACGAATAATTAAAACAGCTGCGAGAGCAAATCATCCGTGACACCGCATAGAGGACGGGGGAACCCGCCTGACCCGAACATCTTCCCTGCTGAGTGGGAGTTCCTTTTGAAAAGAACAGCTCAACTCATTTCCGAGGTGTGCTCATTGGGTTCCAATGCCAAGAGTAAGATGCATGGAGCTGAAACCAAGAGTCAGTTAGCCGTGTTTGCGTAAAGACTGGGAGCAGCTGTCTCAAGTTCAAGAGTACAAGTGGGTTCCAGATGAGGAGGCGTCCGCAAGTCTCTGGAAAAAAATCTTCATTTACACTCTTGCACCTACTTTAGACGCATTGCACCCTAACACTTTTAGTTTAGCAGCTACAGTGAAGACTTTGTTTAAAAAAGGGTATAAACCACATCTTTTCATATCAATTTGGTATCTTGGGGCTTCTTGAAACTTGGAGCGCTGAACAAGCTGCATGTTTTATCTTTGAATGTCTTTTAGTCCCCATCTACTTCAGTTGTTTAAGACAATGCCACAACACTGTTTCGCTGTGAAGCTCCAGAAACGTTTCACAGGCTACGAAACTTCCCTTAACATTCCGTCGGCGTGGGGCGTAATGGGATGAAGATTTTGACCACATTTTAATTTTCAGGTGAACTTATCCTTTAAGGCCATAAACTAAACTAGATAAACAATGCAACTGGTCTTACTGGCGCATTCAGAATAACCGGACTCAAACACAGCATACAGTACCTTACTGTGCAAGTTCAAGCACCACATATGGCCGCCTCTTGCTTCTTCGAGCCGCTGAGAGGCTGAGACTGGGAGGGTTAACCATTTATTTTCCACTCCAGAGTTTATTGAATTCTCGAAGGAACTCAAAACCGGTAAAGACTGTGAGCTGAACGTGCGATGAACGACAAATGTGCGCAACACCGGCATCCAGTTGACGGGTGAAATTATAGAGGTTAATTAAGGGCTCTATCCCGCATCACGACGCCACACCAAAACAAATCTAATGCGAGTATATGGCTCCTACACCACCACTGAGCCGCTGCAAATGAGTGTCGAGTGGCAGAAGAGACAGCCAGGCTGCAAGCCTCACTATCGTGGCCTGCACCAAGCGTAATTGGCTGAAAAGAGATCATGTGAAGAAAGATGCACTTAGACAGACAGATTAACTACATATTTCTGTCCTACCACTAATGGTCAAGTGAAGGCCCAAATGATCCCAGTGAGCTTGAGATGAGGAAATCTCCGAACAGAACTTCATGAGCCGCCTTGTAAACTGTCCATTAACACTAATCAGATCCATTTTGTTCCATTCCAAACATGAATAAATAGCCAACAGGAAGAGGCGTTCACTTAAGGTAATCACAGAGCCCTAACAAAAGGTGCGCGGTGAATGCCCTGGACTGTCACCAGATGAAGCTCTGCCAGCTGAAGCATTGTTCCAATATAAGATGATTGACTGCCACCGCGCAGGACGTCTGCTTCCCCGTCCGTGTTCAAACCCTCGAATAATTGCTAATTAAATTTTAACACGTTAGCGCTAAGATTTGGCCGACGCAGGAGAGATCAAAGCAGGAGATGGATCTTTATGTGGCGACAGATGGCCGGCAGGAGTTGCTCGTCCCGCGCACTGTCACACCTACTTTGTTGAATTACTTGCCGGTCTCACATGTCAGGATTCAATTATGGCGGAGGCAACTGTGCATACTGTTGTCCATACAGTGTCTCCATCTGTTTGTGCCTTCACGGTGCCAGCAGGTCTGCACCGAAAAGTAAACTTGTTAAAGGAAAAAAAAAAAGTAGCGGTGAAACAGAAAATTAGACAATTTTTCGTTAATCAGTTAGTCTCTGAAATCTAAAAGCCATTCACAGGTGCAAAGCCTTTTGGATTTTTCTCTGTTTTTGTCTGGTTGACATTAATGTAAATATAGATTTGAGGTTCTCTTTGGGTTATTTGACTATTTTCATGGACAGAACAAGCAGTTTGAAGATGGCACCATGGGTTCAAAGAAACAGGAGATGATTAGGCAGAGTTTTTTTTTGTTTGTTTTTTCTAACTCTTTTAACTTAAAGTTCTGGAGAAAAAAGTCAGAATTGTGAGAAAGAAGTCAGAATTTTGTAAAGAAAAGTAAGAATTTTGTCACAAAAGTCAGAATTCTGAAAAAAAGTCAGAGCTCATGTTTCATTTTTATCTTTACAGTGGTCCTAATCCCCGTCCGCTTATGAACTCTTGAAGTCTTCTGAATTCTTAGTTTAAAGTCAGAAAGTGGCCCTAATCCTCTCCCATACTGATATTTCAAAGAACAAGTGACTAAAATCTAAAAGAAAAAAAGCGGTCTGTCGAATAAATAATGACAAAAATGGTTATTTTCAGGCTTAAAACCGTCTTGCTGTGATCTCATAACAAACACAAACATTTCTGGCGGAGTCTGCCGGCCGCCGACCACGACAGCAGAGATTCCAGACGGAGAACGAGTTGTGTACAATGTAAAAAAGAAAATGCCTTCAGCTGCAGCGAGCAGGCCAGGAATCACCGCTATGCGCTGCAACACATCTTTCTTGGAATGCTGTCTCGCGCAGATGTCCTCTCCTCTTGTTCGTCTGCAGCGCGCGCACACGGAGGGGCTGCGAGCGCCGGGGTCACGGGCGTCCTCTCCACCGCGCATCAAACAAACAAACTGTCACTGGCAAGAGAAACCTCGCCGCCGAAAATCTGACCACACAGAATATGCAGTCGTGGCCAATCTTTCTCAGCCAGCAGGCTTTTAATTTTTAATTTTTTTTTTTATGCCATGTCCTCACGCTGGCTGAGAGACGATTGCGGACTCGAGCTCGGCCCCTGGAGTAAACCCTGTGGTCCTCTGGCCCCCGTAATGGACAGAATTGTATCCACTTTTACCTGAGAGGAGCTTAATCAACCTGCATACAAACATACTGTACAAACATGAACCGTCTCAGCCCACCCCACCACCACGCATCTATTGTTGGACTTGCCGTCGATCCTCTGTGTTGAAATAGATTCGGGTCTTTGATGTATCATTGTTGTCAGTGCTAACCAAATCACTGCTGTGCATGAAAGGAACCCCCTCGGGTCTCCGACAGAGACAAGCAGACTTTTTTTTTTTTCTTCCCCTACCTTTTTCTCTGAGCCGCACATCCACAGAAGTGTTAAGAATGGAAAGAAGAAAAACATGGTTGCATGTTTAACGGGGCTTTTGTGCTCCTTAGCTCCACTTTTTATTTTGCTTTATTTTTTCGAACAAAAAGGAATTTCTTTCTTGCCATTGTCTTTTTTTCTTCTCTCTCTCTCTTCTTCCTTTCCTTTTCCTCCTTCGCCTTTTTTTCTTTCTTTTTTTTACGCTCACAGACCCCTTTTGTTACCGCGACAGCGTGTTTGAAATGTATCTTACGGAACTGAAAGCGCTCGCGTGTTCTCCTCTGAGTGGCTTCTTTTGCCTCGTTCTGTTTGTGCTTTCGCTCCCGACAATGGGGGCTGACAAATGGTGATACCTCAAAAGCCTCCTCAAAATGACATGAACGCTTTTCCACCTCATTTTACCGCAACAAACTGTGACGCCGGGGCACTGTCACCGCTCGCTCTTTGAGTGGCGCGCTCGGTCCTGTGATCCCAGTAGACCTTTTTTTTTTTTTTGCTTTGACCCTGTTTCGGCTCTGTGTTTCGTCCCCCTCCCTCCCTCCACCCTGCTCTCATCCCTCGTCCCCGAGCCAGAGCAGAAGGAGGAGAAGTGATAGTAGCCAATGAGTGCATTGAATTGCATGGTAATCCTGCTGAGGAAAAAGGGCACACTGTGCAGTTATGATTCTAATGAGACATGGAGGAAGCGGGACTGACCTCTCCAACCAGTGGGCTGCAGACATTCATCATCCCAAAACACACGCTGGTTGAAAGGGTGGGGGGGGGGTGAGGGTGAGGGTGAGTGAACTGCCCTCTGTTGGGAGCGGTGCAACACTGCAGGAGAGGCTGAGGATTAAGTTACAGAGGAGGGAGGAGAGGACACGAGACAGACAGAGCAGGGACACTCGGATAAAGACAACAGTAGTAGAGAAACAGCTTGGATAAGGGATGATGCTGAGTTGTTTTGTGTTCAGCACAACAAAAAAAAACCTGATTGTTTGCAAAAGCAACACTGTCTGTTGCGGATAATAACTGATTTGGCTGTAATTGTACACCATAAGCGTAAAAAAAACACATAATCACTGCAGTTGCTACCCCCGAGCCCAGCATGCGGTCGGCAGGCGGAGGACGTCCCACTGTGGGACTCTGTGGCACTTTTCTGTCTGAGGCAGAAAAACCAGGGGAAAAGAGGCTGACGGATGGACCGGAGCCGCAGCCGCAGCCAGAGACTGATGCTCGCAGGCCACAGCCGGGTGAAGGCGGGGATTTCCAAAGAGCCGCCACCTACGGCAAGGGATGTTCGCTCTCAGTAGTTTGCTCCGCTTTTGCTTTTTGATGCGCAACTTTGATGAGAAGAAAACAGATTTCAAAGAGCCGCAAAAACAAGCCTAGAAATTTCCAAAGCGGCGCCTCACATTAAAGGGTGGTTGAAGAAGTGCAAGCGCCGCGTTTCTAATTTTCCAGCTATATCTGTTTTTTTTTTTTTCTTTTTTTCTTGGTTATGTCATCACATCTCATTCTGCAGTAATAGTATGAATGTTTTCATGAATGCCCCAGCAGTTCTTTCCCAGCAATGCAAATGAGGGTGGCGTGATATATGTTGCAATATGAAATAAATAAATAAAATAGGAGAATAGCTGTATTTGGAAGTAATTAATCAGTCTAGAATGACTGGGGGTGAGCCGTATCGACGAGAGGGGGGCGCATTTTATCAAGCAACCAAAGTAGGCCCTGCTTTGTTTGGTTCATCAGTCAAGAATGCGAGAACGCCGCTCCTGCATGTTACTCACAAAAACGACAGATTCCGATGTGTCCAAGAGCCTTCAAACCGGAAATCAAATGAGAGCTGTATGCCTCTTGCAGTGTGACGCGTTTGGGATCATTTTCCTCGCTTGATGTGCAGTGATCAGTGGTGTGACTACCGAGCAGGCACTCATTGTGATTTTGATGCTGCAACAGTGACTCATGCTAAAGTGAACACAGAGCTGTTTATCAATTTGATTTTGATCAGCTGAGTCAGTTTGGAGTACAGACTCTTTTCAAAGGTTATAGTCCCCATTGTCACACTGCCCCTCTTAGCTGGAAAACGCAACAGATCCACATCGTATAGTCTTATGTGGTCCACGTTCAAATGAATGACAGCATCTCTGAAGATGGAGGCTTAACGCAAGTTAACGCAACACAAGAAAAATCCAGGCGCTTGACAAATGCAATTTTATTGTGACGTCAAAATACCCCTTACTGAGAGTGACAGGAGCAGAAACTCAGTATAGGTCTTTATTTGCTTATTTCCACTAACTGTATGCACATAAAATAGTCAAAGGCGAGCGTTTAGGTGGAATATCAGCAAATACATCGAGCAAAGAGGCGTGAGAGGTCACACATTTGCATAATTCCCGAGCTGAGACAGAAGTGTAAAGAAGAATTCTGCAGACTGAATACCTGAGAAAACTTCAAATCAGGTCAAGAATATAAAGTTGTTTGTTTTTTAAGTCTCAGTATTTCCTATACAGCTGTGTACTCAGCTTTAAGAGACTTTATTCAAACAGGAACATCTATTGCATTTGCTGGAGACTATTTTTAGCTGTGGATTACAGTGCATTTGGCTCCAGCATCATCTGCAAATTGAGTAGATTTGAGAGATTTGTTGACAATAACAAGTTTTTCCTCCATTTCCATTAAAAAATACTAACAAGTGTTAAAATTTGTCACGCGGACTGCAGGCACGCCTCCTCACGCCTCCTCACACCTCCTCACGCCTCCTCACACCTCCTCACACCTCCTCACGCCTCCTCACGCCTCCTCACGCCTCCTCACACCTCCTCACACCTCCTCACGCCTCCTCACACCCAAGCACCTTAAATGCTGGCGTGCTCATGACACAGTACACAACGCTTAGTGTGTTTGTCTTTTTATCGAAATCAAAACATGTGTGCCCATGTGTTGGGTCAATTCGGAACATGAAGATGTCAGAAGTTTAATTGTCGCGACAGCATCAGCAAGAAGTGTTTTAAGCTGGTGCAGGCTGGATTTTACCACAATGTGAAGAATGTCAGAGGGAAGCGTCACCAGCTGTGCCGCACCTGTGTGGTTCCACTGTGTTCCAACAGAATCGGCTCTTCGCTGGTGTCTCGAGAAATATTAAGTACGGTTCAGAACACTACCATCGGTTTTCTGCCGCTTGAACCAGGATTGCTATTCAAGCTCTTTTTTTTTTTCTTGCACACTTATTTTAGGCTACCCAAAAAATGTTCTCCCTCAGACTTTTTTCCACCAGAGTGGATCCTTAAATCTGCACTTTGAAGTGAGGCGAGCGTCTGAAGTGCGAACACATGAGGGGGAGTTGGGCGAGTTTTTAAATACAGGCTTGGCCAAAATATGTTCAAGGAAAACCTTGGATCTTACCCTCCCCTCAGCACCCCCCCAACCCCATCCCCCTTCCATTCCTCATGCTCAATTTGGGCTCTCTCCAGCCTTGTTTTAACTGTGTGACAAGCGAACAACAAAAACACACACTGCTCGCGACCGACGTGCATTAAAAAAAAAAAAAAGAGCCTCAGACACGCGCATCCACTGCCTCCATGAATATGTTAATTCAGCCTTTTGTAGGACACCTCTAGTTCCGTAGGTGTGAATGATATTCCTATAAGGCAGCATGTACGGTATATCCGCGGGCTCTTACTGGAAAAGGTGTCGCATCAAGTTCCCACTGTGACAGAGAGCACCTGGCGGGGGGGAGGCAGCAGTTTGATCAAAGCTAGCACTCAGCAAATGAAATAAGTTTGGAGGGATTTTGTTTCGCATTCATTGTTTTTCCTGGGTTTTTTTTTTTTTCTGCTTTGTTTGCATCTCCCATCAGCTGAGAGGAAATTATTCGCCCGGCCGTGGCAATCTCTGCTCCAAGAGAAGCTCCGTATTGCAATGAGGAAGAATAAATTGCTTTTTTTTTTTTTTTTTTTTTTTTTTCCTTTCTGCCAACATCGTGTTTCTGTGCAGATGTGAGAATGAATTTCAATAGCGCCGCGATTAGTTTCAAATGAGATGGTGAGATTAAGGGTACGTTGCTTACATTTTGGAGGGGGAAAAGATAGCGTATCCGTGCACATCGTCTGCCTCTGTGATGTTTGTGCTGCCCCGTGTTTTCATTGCACCTGATTAGAATGTGCAATTAATTCTCCATCGCTGTTTAGCGGTCCCTCAAACGCCAAAGTATCCTGTTAATGGATGATAAAGGCCGGCGTCTCCTCTGTATCAGCTCACATCCCAGATCTTCTTCTCTGCCTCTGCTCCACTTTTACCTCATCCCCTTCCACCCCTCTCTTCATTTACAGTCTCACTGACTCTCGTGTTCACATTATTCCCTGGTCTTGTTTGGCTTTTTCCTTCTTTCCTTTACCTCATTTATTTCCCTGCTACTCCCTCATCCCTTTTGACTCCCACCTTATTTCCGTCTTGTTATCCTCTCCAATTGCCACCTATCTGTCTCTGCCTCTCCTCTCTCCCCCATGTTTCCTGCCCTCCTCTTTTATCTAAATCCACTCCTGACACACACATCTTCTCTCCTCTTGCAGAGCGGAGGCAGCAGGCTACCAGCGAGTGCTGCAGGTGGACCTGGAGGTGAACGGGCTAATGGTGATCCAGGGGGGGAGGGAGGTGACATGGCAGGTGGAGTACCCACTCACCAGAACCCTGACCAGCGAGGTGCCGACCATCATCCGCCTGGCGCCGCAGGACCTCGGGGGCATCGTGCCTCTGGCTATGGTGAGGGGGGAGGGGGGAGGGGCGGGCCGTGGAAGCTGGAGGCTTGTTTGTACACAGATATGTGTGTTGAACTCGCTCGTTGCGGCGCTTACATGTCTGTATTAATGCAGGATGCTCAAATTTTAAACTCAACAACAGGCGTTTTAACTTGAACTTCCACCTTTTGGGTAGTCATTTTGTTTAAAAAAAAAAATAATTAAAAGTACCAATACTAAACTGTAGAAGTATGTAAGTTCATCAGGTAAATGTACTTCAAGTTGGATTAATCCTGATTATTTTCTCAATTCACTTATTAACTGACTGACTGATTCATTGATTCAGCACTTGTATTTATCATTGGGTAGTTCAATCTGTAACAAAGCATCTTATTTTGTAAGATTTTCATATGTTTTGAATGCTAAAAGATTATTTTGTATTCACTAAAGTTGTCGAATAATATACTGTAAGTACAGTACAATATTTCCGAATGCACAGCGCTCAAGTAAATGTCCATAGATAGACATCATCAGTGGACCTGCTGCAACACAACAGGACATTACTATCTCTGGTGTCGAAATCCAAAAATTGTTGAAGGACATAAATGAATGGCTCAATGAATGAATACATATGTTGTTCAATACAGCACGAATTAAACTAAAAACAAATGTAGGTATTAAGGAATTTATAAATCTGACATCAGCTGATTGACAGCCCCCTCTTTTGCATAATGACGCAAAGATACATGAAAAAGTTAAAAAGAAATACAAGAATAGATAAGTTTGTGGGCAAAATACAGTGGCAAAATAAAGCAGAAACATCAGTTCATTGGCAATTGTATTTTTCGGTGCATTCAATAACACATTCATTTATTTATACAGCCATTTATATATTTCTTTTTTCTTTTAGTTCTTTATCTTTGTATTTTGGTGGTTTCAATCCTCCATACTTGGTTGTGAGAGGATCTTTTTACAGACCTCTAAGAAAAAATATTCAGTCCAGCCAGAAAGTCTTTGGTGCCCTTCATTCATTTGGCTCCATTTAAGCACACCGGTTTAAAAATGTAAAATGACACATTAGAGTGCTTAATTAAAGTTCCAGCTGAGTATTCGAGGTCCTTGTAGGGGTTGAAATGTGTAGTGGCCACTTTTACACAAAGCTCACCAGGAAAATTATCCTAAAATGCAGCTGAGGATTTTTATGGCCAAATACTCGGACACTCTTGACTGGCTAAGTCAGTCGGCTGTCCTAAATCCAATAGAGCGTGTTTTTGCACTCGATGAAGACGAGACTGAGGGCTAAAAGCAAAAAAAAAAAAAACAAAGCATCACCAGAGAAGACACCAATGTCTTCTGATGTCTGGCAGTCACAGGCTTCACATCTCATTGATGTGGATGTAAAAACCCTCAAATTGAAGCAGAGACGCACTCGTTTCATGTCAGATCCAGTGTGTTACTGGAGTACAGAGTTGACAGACTAAGAAGTCTGTCCTGATACTTTCTAACTACAGAACTGTCAAAGCAATAGAAAGCAAGGGCGGGGAAAGGACAGAGGTGGTAAATGAGTTGAATGACAGATTAAAATACAACGTCCACATAACAATCTATATTGCCAAGGATGGTTTGTTTTGTTTCCACCTGTTGTAGTGCAAATACTAAAAAAGTGAATCCAAGGAGTTAAAAGAAGGTGTTGGACAATCAGATTTTTTCTACAAATATCTACTGAAGTTGGCATGCTAGCCAGCTAGCCCTGGCCCATCCTGGTCCAAAGCTCCTGAGCTAGCCATTAACACTAGCTGATGATATACCTAACCCATATTTGTTCTGAGTAGGAATTTAACAGGTCGTCAGCTCGTACATATATCACCTTCGATTCAGTTCAGTTCCCCTGGTCTGCAAGTCAAAGTGTCCTTGGGCAAGATACTGAACCCCAAACTGCTCCTGATGTGCTGGTCGGCACCTTGCATGGCAGCCGCCACCATCAGTGCATGAATGTAATTATGAGTTACTGTAAGTCACTTTGCACTTACAGCGTCTGCTAAATGGAAATATTATGAACAGACTGTTATTAAACTGCATATTTGATACTAGTCACACAAGATTTACAATGGAAATGATTGAGAAAAGGACAAGTGATTGATAGATAGGCAAATAAATACATAAATAAATACATAATAGGATAGATTAGCATTGTCCCTTAGCATTAGCTTTTTTTCCCTTAAAGCAGCCAAACTGAACTTGTCCCTTTTAATTGCAAGTAATCTGGTTAATACAGCTCTCAGACTGTGTGGACTGAGACGTTAATTGAGTTTGGGTTTAGAAAGTCCAAACATGGATGAATTGGCAAGTGGCTTCAGATTGCTAATTGTGTTATGATAATGACTGTGTAAATTGTTTTCGTCCAAAATGAAAGGAATTCAGTATGCTGCAAAGAGATAAGAATAGTTTTAATTTTCCCTCATTGATAGTGGCCACGTAGAAAATCAAATGCCTTGGAGCACTCCATAAACTTTCATTAAGGCAATTTGGTGAGGCAGCAGTTCGCTGTTGATTTATGGTTTCTGGCCAGTAGACTAGCCTTGAGACATTGACTATATATTTCTCAACTTTTAATGTCTTTGTAAAAGTGAACAACTTCCTTTGTCAATGCTGGAATTGCTTGGTTTTTTAAACGTAATAAATAAAGAGACTAAGTGTTGTGTGCCCTCTCACAAGAGGGTGGTGGTTCAAAGAGAAAAGCCTTGTCTGACTGTTGAGACTCATCATCTGGGGGTTTGTGTTGGTTAACATGCAGTTCAGTGCCATCTGAAAATACATTGAGGGTTCAAATGAAATGAATTGGGAGCCCACAAAGGAGTACAAGTCTTTTGATGTGGGAAGATTCTGCGCTGTGAAAAAATGAATCGCATTCATTCATTCAAAGATGGAGAATTTAAATTTAACTTTTGCCTTGAAGCTTGTTCATGTATTAAATTTCCACAAATTGAATTTTCTTTTCTTTTGTTGTGACTTTTGACCAAGAAATATAAAAAATGGCATATTTCTGATCAGGTAATGCTCCAAAAAACTTGTAATACAATGACTATTTAAAGTAACTACCTGGGGGAATCTCATGGTCGTGAATATTAGTTAATATTTGTTTATTAAATCCACCTGTAGTATCAATTAAAGAACAAGACATGTGACGTGTTTTGAGTTTTCATCTTATTAGCATTCATACTATAGAATTCATACAATATAGTTGTATTAATCAAGTGTACGGTGCCTCTAGTATTTTTTAAAGGAGACCTTTCATGCTTTTGGATTTTTGCCTTATCCGCCCATGCGTTATATAGGTTCTTATGCATGTCAAAGGTCTTGAAAGTTTAAAAGCCCAAAGTCTGTGCCAACTGAAGCTCCTCTCTCACACAGAAAACACTGTCTCTAAAATGCCTCGTCAGTAGTCCCGCCTATAATTCAGTGACTTTGTGACATCACACTACATCACCTTGTCACACATTCGCTTAATTAATGCCTAGTTAGCACAGCTACTCTGTTGTTGTCAGGGCTGCTGGGTCAGGCATGTGTGAGCTGACCAATGAGAGCAGCTTGGGTATTCAGAAAAGGGGCCTTAAAGGGACAGGAGCTAAAACAGGGTCTCAGACTCTTTTTGTTTTCATTAAGGCATGTAAATTTATTCTCATAGTAACCGAAATTAAACTATGAACCTGAAAATAAGCATAATATGTCTCCTTTAGTAGCAGATTAGCCAACAATTACTTTGATTAAACAGGACATTAGTAATTGGCACAAATCTCTACCTGCATCCGAACCCGTAGGTAGACAGCAATCATTGCTGGCACTCAGCAGCACTCGTCTGTGTACAGACTGCCAGACACCTCTGTTCAATAAAACTCTCATCCTGCTCTGATGGCTTTTGGCCTACCCTCCTACGGAGAAGCGCACACATGCACACTCTCATACAGTCTGCCAAACATGAAACACAGACTCCTCGCTGTCCAAATCTGACAGCTGCTGTAAACTGAAAACTTTCAACTCGAGGATGACTGACAAGTATCTTAATTGCACGAATGCAGAAGTACTGGAGGTAAAAACTTTACAACCTTGTTATGTGAAAAGAAGGGGGAACGAGAAAAAAACAAATAGGGAAGTGTCCAGATGAACTGTTACTGTAGTTTCATTTCTTAAACTCAGACGTTCATCCTCCTGCAATCACTGCATAAAAGCAGAAAAAGATAAGACTGAGAAATTAAAGCTGCAACAGTTCTTCCAGGCCATTTTCCAAGATAAAAGAACAGAGCAATTTGTATTGTAGTCCTATTGATTACTCACAATATTCTATCCTTTGTGTCTAGACTTGGTATTTTGAAACGCGAGATCAATTCCAAGTACACAGCGCAAACATTTGTCTTAACAAGTCATTCTAACATTCAGTTTAAACTCTGAAAACCAGAGAACTAGACAATTCTGGCACTGCAGATTGGATGATTACGCTTGTTCTCAAAGCAGCTTACCCTTGTTGAAGGAATAGTTAATGCATCAATATCTTCAAACAGGAAACGATTGACTTTAGGAAGAATACATTTTTTAAGGACTCACGAGGAGATTCCATTGTACGTTTAGATCAATTCTCACCGAATATTCTGAGATCGTTACCGCCAATAGTTCTCTGGTTGAGTTTATAACATATCCTTAAAGAGCTCCAAAGATCTCCAAACTGCAAATGAGAAGCTATGAGCAAGTTTTCTGTAGTTACAGAGACACAACACCCCCTCTGAGCTGGACAGGTCCTGTACATGTGCTGAGACATTATAAACTCACTGAACTCAAGTTCTGAATTCTCATTTTCACAAAGACAAATGCCTGTACATTGTTTGCGCATTCCCTAATGGCCTATCGTCGGCCATTGTTGGGCCATAGGGTCTGTGGCTCTAGTCCAGGACTGCCCAAAGTGGGTCCTGTGGACCAAAGTTGGCCTGCCTGATGTTTTGAGTGACAATTGTTTTAGTTTCATTCCAATATTCTTAATGACCTTTTATTTTGCTGGGTTAAATTGCTCTTCGAAAAATCTATCCCCCTTCAGAACTTATTTCTTCATAATCAAGTCCGTCAGTTGAGGGAACTTTGGATCCTAGTACCCTTTTGCGTCTTGATAGTACAATTTGTATTCATATGGAAGCCCGTTTCAGCCAATGAAAGAGAACCTAGTTTGAAAAAAGGTCTTCATTAGATTTAAAATATTCCCACAATAAGTCAGAATCAGGAGATAAAGTGTCATAATTATGAGTTTAGAAAAGTCATATTTATAGAGAAAAAAAGTCAACGTTAACATGGGAGCTAATTATTCCACCAAGACAAGGTTTTCATCAATGTCTTTTCTTTAACTGGGCTTCAATATGTTTGCTTTTAGGCCCAGTGATCTGACAATAAGTTTCAGTTTTGGCCTTCGAGAGGGAAAAAATTTGAGCACCCCTTAGAAGCGGCTACATTAGCGAGAAATGCTGCTTCATCATAACAACTGTCAGTATGTCCGCTGAGAGGTGTTTCCCGTCGCATAGGCGCAGAACATATGAGCTTGTTGCCTGCCGGCCGTAGTCCTGGCGGTGTGTTCAAGTGTAACATTTTGACTGAGACAGAGGAGACATGGGGCCACGCCACAGTCGAGCCTTCGTCGCAGCTCGTTCGTCAGGGCATTTAGAGAGTGAAACGAGTGTGCAACCCCAAAGCCAACGACGCGGACTGCAGCAGAGACAGTGGAAGTAGTTCCATGAACACGCTTGAAAAGGGAGCGCACACAAAGAACACGCTGACTGAGAGTAGCTGCTTTCACTGCATCCTCCGATGAATTCTTGATCCCTTTTCGCGCCTCGCTGTGCCTCTCTGTTCGCTCATTAGAGGAGAGAGACAGCGTGGCCCCCATAGCTCTTTACAGTACACAGCAAATGCTATCATTAGCATTTTTATTCATAGCCTCTGAAACTCACTCCGTTCCAAACTCAATAACATTAGCTTTGTTCTCACAGTCCCATCGTATTATAATCAGGGCCATTAGCAGGAGGCTCAACATTAGCTTGTTTTTTGGTCACGGGCGGCCGCCTTTGTCTAGAATAATTAGAGTTTGGCCAAACGCAGCGTTCTCCATATTGACTCCATTCCAGCGCTTGACAGATAGTGACGGGCGAAGGCAACGGCAGAATTAGCAAGACGTGGTGTCCTCTGCAGGGAAGGGCGGGGGTGGGGGGGGACAGATAAGTCAACGAAGAAGCGCTCCCTCATATCTGTAATTTACACACAGCGCTATCTCAACATCAGGACCAGCCAGCAGTATTCAAGCAGGCTGCCATCAGTCACACTGTCACGCTGTCAGGAACTGTGTTTGGAAGTGGCCTGGCAGAGCACTAATAGGTTGTGCAGTGAGGCTATCCAGCGGCATGCTAAGTGTCCTCAAGGCAGCATTAGCCATCTGCATACAGCCGTAATGCCCCTTATAGCTTAATTAAGTCCTCTTGTGCATATACGGGCCTCTAATTCACTGCACTATCTTTCTCCCGTGCATTTTGACAACATTAATTCTCCCTTTTGCTCTCACCCCTGGTGGATTTCCACCTTATGCGACAGACTTGTTTTTTCAGCCCATGAGCCAGATGCGTGGATGATGCTTACGCTTCAAAAACGCATGCATGCACGATTTATACTTCCATTCCATTACATGTGGAGTTAAAGGTTGTATTCTTTTACTCTGCTACCTTTATTAGATCACTTTACTCACTAGTTACTTTGCACAGATTGCGTGCTGCATCAGAGCCAAAGCAGTGCATCCTCTGAATTATTTTGTTTTATCCGCAATACACAAGTATATGTCATATCAGATCCTTCAAGACTCTAGCTCAAATACTGTTCATATGGGCGACATTTAATTTGACCATGTGTGAGACTCATGAAGCGTAATTGCAATCCTCTAAGTAATCAGCTTTACTGGATGTATCTAATTACACTTGGGGCATGCATTAGACGCTTAGACTTACAGTCCTTCATACATACATTCATACAGTGATGGTGATGGCTGCCATGCAAGGTGCCTAACAGCACATCAGGAGCAGTTTGGGGTTCAGTATCTTGTCCAAGGACACTTCGACATGCAGACCAAGGGAATCGAACCAGCGGCCTTCCGATAACAAGAAGCTGGCTTTACCCCTGAGCTCTACTAACTTCCCTAGAATACAGTTACCTTTTTTGTGTCTTAATTATGTGATGCCATTACATGTATCTCATTACTCCCTAAGTCTGGCGGAATTAATGTTTTTACGTAACACACACGTTTTTTAAGTAGACATGAAATACAAGGTGAGTCCTTGTAGTAAAACATTGCTTTGTTTTTTGGCGGATTTCCCCGACTGCGTTGTTTTTGTCTTGCAGTCTAGTGTTTTATGTAAAATGCTTCTCAGAGGCACATTTATCAACTGAATTTAAATTATTTATGAGCGATGACTGATGAACTTTGTTGTTCTTCCTAGTTACGTGGGAGCCATCATCTCCCTCTTTTCATTTGTTCCTAAATCGCCGAGCACTTTGTAAAGTCTGCTTTGAAATGAGTTCTGTAGATTAGACGTTGGTTAACGAGAAATTAGTAGTACAAGCACTATAGATGTGTGTAATCACAGCTGCCCTGATGCTGTTGGTTAAATGTCTCTTTTTCTGCTCTTCCTAACTGACTTGTCTCATGAGTGGGGAGGAGTGGCAATTATCAATATGCAGATGTTGGAGGGCATTTCTCCATCAATGTATAGATAATTGTGGGAGCTCAAATGAGGCCCATTTCAACAGTGATTCAAATTTATGAGACAAATTGAGGCGCACGTCTGGCTTGATGAAAAGAATCTGTGTGTGCGCTGTTGTCTTTTGTGCGTACACACAGTTTAAGTCTCCAGTCCACACCGAATTTATGCATCCGGCCCCTCGTCTTGATTATTTTATGCTGCAAGTCCGCGAGAGAGACAGGAATACAGGCAGACAGATAAACAGAGTGAGAGATCAAAACAAGGAAACTGTGTTTTCTTTTAGGGTTATTTATTTTACACTGCAAAGCTTTGGTTTTTATTTCTCCCCTCTCAGTTATAAACACGCCTGCGTTAGAGTCAGACTGAGGCCGGAGTTTTTAAGGCGGATGCCGCCAAGAGCTGTTCAACATAAACAAATAAAGCAGGGTTCCTCCGACAAACTTTGTATTGGTGACTGTTCCCATCTCAAGTATTTATTCAGTATTTCTTTACTGCTTTTCTGACTGCTTCCTAATTAGTTATTAGCCATCACTGTAGGCTGTAGCTGATGTCAGTTTCATTATTGATTAATCTGCTTATTGTATCCTCAGTTGTTTGGCCTTTTCCAAGAAGTCCACAATGACAACTTCAGAGAAAGCAGCTTTACGCTACAACGGAGAAGCCGGAACATCAAGTGAATATAGTGAATATAGTGAATTATTCAATTATCAAAATAGGGCCCCCTTAATCTTTATATTGATTTATGCATTGGATGGTGTCGGTCTCGGCCACTGGCCCCCCATCACTTGTTTCCACACTATGTAACTTAAGTGAGAGGGGAGGATCACAGCATTACGTATGTTGACTTCAAGATACAAGCTTTCAAAACATAATATTGTTATGACTTAATGAGTTTTATAACACTTGACAAATTATTACAGAGCTGGGCTTATTATTTACAACAGTGCAGTTGGATTGTGAGGGCGCAGATACAGAGCAACATCAGTAGTATTATTGTTATTTCCTTCCGCCTGGAGAATGTCAAAGACGGGCCTTCATTCATTACACTTTCAACTCTATTTTTGGCCTCCACCGACTCCTGAGGAAAATCTCATGTTCAGGCGGTCGAAGCTATAGTGATGGTTATCACATTAAACATTGTTATTTGATCAAGTGTTATAAAACAATATTGGCTATAGCTGCTTCCATGTGTGCCTGAAGCCAGGAAATGTCTGCTCATCCACACGGCATTGCATTGAGGTTACATTAAGGCTTATTGTATCAGACCGTGCCAAAGAAACACCGTCGCATAAGGTATATATAATCGAATAGAATGAGATAAGTAGATCATGAAGCAAGGAGCATGTCAGCATGCAGCTCCTGTGTCTCCAGAGATGTTAATCGTCACTACATGATAGATATTATAATTGTGTAAAACCGCAATCCAGTGTATCTGTTGGACTCTGGCCTGCATACATTAGGAGCAAGAAACTCGCCCCTCTTGCTCAAAGGCCTCGGCCAAGCTGCCTTTAAGATCACCATCGCTTACCATCGCAGCAGGAGTCGTGACATTGACTGCATGTCTCTAACTGTGGGTGTGAGGCCGAGTTGCACGGAAAGACTAAAACTCCCTTGATGACTAACACCCATACTGTTTGTCCTCTGCGTTGTAGATCCTCGCACACGGACTTTAATTCACGCCTGTCACCCAACATCTCTCTCTTCTCTCTCTCAGGGAGCTTCTATGTGTGTCAGTCAGGCTTTACTTTGAAGCTAAGCCTGTCCATTCTGTAATTTGTTGTTGTACGTTTGTTTACTTTTTGCTGGCTCGCCTTCCCTCACCCTTTTCCCGACTCTGTCAGTCTGGCTTGGGAGTCTTTTTTTTATTTGGCCAGCCATAAGACCGGGGGCCTGCATGGCGCAGCTCCGTTGGCTTATTTTAATCAAATGGGCTCCGGAAGCAGGAGGAGTGGGGTCCTCAGAATATGGAAAGGCATAATCACGAGCCGCCGCTTTACCGCTGCTGACTTTGGCTTTTCCCCACTTTAATGTTAAAGAGTGGAGGAGGTATGAGGAGCGGGAAAACAACGGAGGGCTTAATATTTAATCTCGCTAAAAGTATTTAGTGCTCACAGTTCACAATAACCAAATCCAACAGATTGTCAGGCCAACAGGTTATGTAATGAATCAATATCTAATTAATGAGGAGAGTATAAATCACAGCGGGTCTTGAGTTAATAATCAATGATGGTATTTCTTACTCCTGGTCATGGCAGAGTGCCCCCAACCTGCCCCCAACTCTTTATTTGCTAATACTGCAATTATAGCTGCTTTTGCAGATTGTGTTAAATCGGTGCGGACGGAGAAGTTGATTATTCAGCTAAAAAAACACTTCAGATTCAACTAACGTTCTCTTTAATTTTGTTTTTTTTTTTTTTTTTTTTGGAGTGTGCAGCGCAGGTGCATGCAGACAGCGTGATCTTAGTTAGTGGTTCGGCACAGCGTTTGGTTCTGGCCTTCGCTGACTTCTCTCGAGCGAAAACGTTCTCAAACCCGGTGATTAAAAAAGTTTCGACAGCTGCTCCCGAAAACGACTCAAATCCGCCTCACTCGCGGACGAAAAGTCATTTTCCATCTTTTCGGCCCCCGCCGTCACCTCTCTCGTCATCTCAGTTATCAGCACCTCGCTCTGGCATCTCTTTGACTTCAACGTCGCATTGCAAAACAACTCGGCTGCTGCATTCTTCTTTTTTTTTTTTCCCAAGCTACAAAACATAATAAGATTTCATTATATGAACACTGCTCTCTCCGCTGTGGTATCCCCATTTCCAAAAGAACAAATAATGTGAAAAATGTGTTGATACCTGCTGCTCTTTTCTTGTATTCAATCTCCTGCTATGGGCTGTGAGATGCACCGGTGTTTGCGAGTGGCGGGGAGATAGCCCACTGTGCAGGTGCTGGAGGGAATAGACCTTTTATTTATAATTGATATGAACTGAATAGCTGAGAGTGCTGCAGTGGCAATATAAATCGCACTCACGGGCGCTGTAGGCCAACGCGGCGTGGGACCCGTGAGCTTCCCCCGTCAATCTCAGCCAGTTAAAGGATATTTGAACGGCGGCTCTTCCTTAAGTCAGAGGCATCTGCTCAGTCAGTGAAAAATAAATTGCAGGCCGGTGTTAAACAGTTCTGAAGGCTAAATATACCTCAGATGTGTCCTTCCCCGCCTCCTCTTTTCCCTCTCAATACATCGTTTGTCATTAGTCTTTTCTTGGCTTACAGTTTACCTTCTCTAGTACGGTGCAGAGTGTACTGTGGAAATACAAAGGCACCTCACACACATAAGGTAGTTATGCAGTTCTGTTGTTTGATGCTCTGCATTGCCTTTTATTGTATGTAGAAACAATAATATTTTAGATGTGCTGTAGGTTTATTCCAGAAGAGACACCGTTTCTCTTTTGATAACCTCTGCATGCAGCCGGAGAGAGTTTCTACTCCATTGTTCACTAAAGGATTGCGGCACGGGGGTGCAGTGGCTGGCACTGCCACCTCAGCAGGAACATAATGGGTTTAAAAATCCGCCAGCCAGCGAGGGCCGTCCTTTTGTGGAGCTTGTATATTATTTTCATGTAGAGGTGCTTCGTTTTCCTCCCACAAGCCCAAGGTAAAGCAGTTGGTTTAACTGCCGACTTTTAGGCCCATTTCATGCCCCGTTGTTTAACAGCAGCAACAAGATGGCGATACCTGGAGTTCAACGCCGGGTGAACTTTCACTTGGACTGCATTTGAGCATCACTGACGTGAACGCAGAGTCCATGCTGATCCCGCTGTAGTCCTTTGCGCTCTGTCAGCTCGGAGCGCGGTCTGCCCATCGATTGCAAATGCTTGATCCGTGATCCCTGTTAAAAAAAAAAAAAAAAAGCACTGAGCAAGACATAACGCACTCAACACACCTCTGGTTTATCTACTTTCTCTGATTCATTCACATGGTTGCATGATCTGTAGATAGATAGTAGATAAGTAGCTTTGTTTTTGACTTCATGCTAAAGTCCAGGTTTCAGTCCATAAAAAAAAAAACTTTGACAGACAGGAGTTTGACAGAGACACACCCTTACAAATGGTCTTAGCATCTTCCTTTCACACCAACACCGAACAAACTGGATTTAATGGATGGAAGCACCAGAGTTTGTTTAGTATGAACTAGTTATGGGTGGGTAAGCCCCCCTGGTTTCCTTCCACAGCCCATAGTAAGTAACTCAGAACTGCACCTATATGAAGGACCAAATCGGACTGTGAAGTGTTGGTTGTAACCCTTTAATAGACCCAACCAAGGATCAAGGAATTTATTTTGCAAATGCATTAAAATGGCACCAATGCATTTCCATGTTAAATAAAAAAAAGTCATATTATTTCATGTGAGAAGATAAACGTCAAAAGTCATGACAAACCGACACTTTCTGATAATGGGCAAACATAATTAACTGGAAGATAAAGTTGACTGACAGGAATATATAGAAACTGAATCTGAATCAGTCTCATCTAGTGCTCCGAGCTATAAACTGCTTGTCATCTTTGTTCTTTTTTTTTTTCTGCATACTGTATTTTTCTGTTTTTTAAAACAGATGAATCCAGGCCAAATGATGCCTTCAACCCACTGAGCTTGATCCCCACAGACTAAATTAGTGGATGCGTAATGTGCTATTAGGGGGGGACACCCGATTGCAGGATTTTTAGAATCAAACTGGGAGACAAATCCAGAAGTGTTTTCAAGCATTTTCCATGGCCACCTAGTCACCAAGGGCCTCATTACACAGACAATTCTTGACTGCTGGTCCTGTTTAAACAAAGGAAAAATCCTTTCTTACTATTGGTCCACAGAAGTTGTGTCCTATTCTGTTTAAAGCCTTGTATCTCATCTTAATTCAAGAAATCTTAAATAGAATTGTAAACTCGCACTTGTCCTGGCCTGCAAGCTGTTGGATTTAGCAGTATGGTCTAGACCCGCTCTATTTGGAAAGTGACTTTTGTTGTGAATTGGTGTTATACAAATAAATATTGATTTACTGATTAACAATTTGACTTGTCACTGGCTATCTAGCTAGCTATAATTGAAACCAAAAGGTTTTTCAGTGTTGGCGTCTCCAACAGGTTGCCATTGATGTTTACTGCCCCGCAGGCTAACATCAGTGTTCGTTTCTTAAACGGGCAAGTGTCGACTTTAGCTTTTCAAACAGGCCAATCTGTTAGCCTTTCCAAGATGCTAACATCAGTGTTAGCCTGTTTAAGAGGCTAACACTGATGGTTGCTTCTCCGACAGGCTAAAATACATGTTGGTTTTTCCAACAACCTTGCATCAGGTTAGCTTTTAGCTTTTCCAACAGTCTTACATAAAAATGTTAGCCTCACCAACAAGCTAACATCGATGTAAGCTTTTCCAACTGGCTAACATCGGTGTCAGTAACCTGTCAGCCACAACGTTTCAGTAATTTTGTTGTTCTCCATCTTCACTGTCATTGCCAGTCGGAAATTATTTTTAATTTGGGGCAGGGTCTATCCTAACTTGGAAGCTAAACTAGCAAAATTCCTCTCCTTTGATATTTTGTTTTGCTAAGTGTCCACTGGAAACATGTTTCCGCAATACAACAAAAATGTCATGCTAAACAGGAATAAGACAGGATTTGAGAAGTGTCTCTACTCTCAGGGTCTCAGGAATAGACCTATCGCCGTGTCTTTGGCTGGTGACTTTGATTCAGCGCCACCAGCTTCCGTCCTTGAGCCTTCAGACGTTCGCGTACAGTAACCATCGTCTAAAGAGTGCTCCTGTAGGTTGTCTGCCACCTTGCACGCATCATTCATCCACAACCATATCAGCCCCCGCACACTCCACCCTTGTACCCCGGCTGCACAGAAGCGTAATGGCCTTTTATCGATTCTCCCCTCTCTCGTCGCCTTTCTTCTCCTTTTTTTTTTTTTTTGCTCTCTCCTCTGCACCGCAATGAGAGGTTGTTAAGATAAGCTGAGGAGAGAGGAGAGCCATGCCCTCCCCTTTTATTTATTCATTTTTTTGTCGTCATTGTTGTTGAGCGGGGCGGCAAGGTGTGTGCCTGTGTGTCAGAGTTAATACTTGTGTGTTATATAAGTGGCACATGCATGAGGGGCTAATAATGCAGCCATTTGGAGACATAATTGTTTATCCGCCAATAGGACTTGCATTTCGGCCCCTCATAACCCCCCCTGGGACGGTATTAGGCAGCCGGGCGGTGCTAAGTGAGAGGTAGGTGGATTTCGCGGAAAATAAAGATCCTGTCTTTTGTGCCTCGTGCGTCACTCCAGCTGTCTCGCTAAATTTCACTTAATTCCAGTCTGGAGATCATGCGCTTGTGATCCTGAGTATTATATCCGAGCTCACTTAATATTCAATTCTTCGTGGCACAAACAGCCCCCATAATACACACTGAAGCTCATTAAAGCCTCTCTGCTCGGTGTCGTTCCCGTGTTAATGGCTCATTAGGTGAAAGCAGGCACTTCATCACACGCAGACGTACGGACCAAAGAACACTTTTTTTTATATATTTGTCATCAGAAGCTGTACATTTGGTCTTCTGATATAATCACGAAACAAAGATGTTAATTGTTCAGCAAGGAGCGAGGTTGAGAGTTGACGTGAAGGTCTCGGGTGTTGAGCGTCGGCTTTAAGTGTGCGCAAAAAGTGATTTGTGAGATTCGCCCCCATATCCAAGTTTTCCTTCATTGACCTCAAATCCCAACATACATATTTAACTTGAACATCCCCAACATACACCCACATGTCTATATGATATCACTGTAAACCTAAAATCCATCAGAATTAGATTAGATTAGATCTTAACACTGTAATACTTCAGTTGTGCCCTGCTCCCAGAACAGATTTTATGTCCTTCGCTGCCGGCCAAACAAATTCATGATTGCTGTGAGAGAGATTTGTGTTAAACTGAGACAGTTAGTTTAAAAAACTTGAATAGGCAAGAAAAGCTTTGGATCAAACTTCACACATTTTTACAACTGAGGTGTATAAAAGCAGAGGTTCAAGGTGCCAGGAACATCAGTAAATGGCTTCAGTTGGATATTCTTGTTCATTTTTTAAAATACGCTGAATAGATGGCGGACAGCAATAACATCATTTTTTTAATTTATTTTTTTTAGCCGTCTCTGTGAGATTGTGCTTCAGGGCTGTATGGTAACTTTTTTCCACATTGTACTGGCGCTGCAGAGGTTGACAGTTTTGGAGCAGAGGCCACAATATTGTACAACGAACAAAACGGCTGTTGCAGTCTCCGAAAACATCACTTCATCGCAGGCGTGTGAATGGCAAAGTTTGCGTTGCCTTCAGGGCACATAAAATCTGTCAAATGGTTTCTTCATTTGCCCAGAACAATAAATTTCAAGGACATAACACCTCACACTGTACTAAAACATCCATGAAATATGTTTGGAACGAGCAGGACATAAAAAAAAATCATACGTAATCGCAAGTCTGCAGTCCTGGTAGTCAAACTAACCTTAGCTAGCTAGCATAAGCAACGTAAGCAACGTTAACATTAGCTAATGCTAATGTTAGCATTAAGCTACAACAAACTGGCACCCACTTTGGGGGCAGGTGATTGGAACAACAGCCATGTGGTGATGTGATTGTGTAACAGTAGGGGGGAGACTGAATGCCACATTTAGTAACGGAACTTTATTGACAACTTCGAATAAAGAAGCGACGTCCTTCCCATGTTTGCATTCATCACTTTCATTCGTGTGAAATGGGGGTTAAACACCTGTTTACAATCATTATAGAAAGAGTTTTACTGTAACATCAACCTGTTGCGAGACCCTCAGTCGGGTCGGACTACTCAGGTTTGAAATTGTTATTATAGCAGCAAAACATGAATAGAATGTGGCCTCTAAACTCCAGTCCTCATCACAGCCGATAGAGAAACTTACACAGGGAAATTGGGGGATGATAAGCAAACATCTTGAGCGTCCTTGCCAGAGCCTGCAGGTGGTTGCTGGGGCGGTGGTGGGGCTGAAAGAACATGTAACGATACCAACGCAGGGCAGCAGTGACATTAACAGGCACGGAGAGAGTTGGGAACTTTTTGCAGTTTAAGCAGGCTGCCAGATTGGGAGGGCGCATGTCCCGTAGATGACTGTGGAGAGTGACCCCACAGGGCACATCTGGATCGCCTCCTGGCGATGACGCCGGAGCTGATGTCGACCTTTTCCAGACACCGCTCGAGGTCCCAGAGAATATGGGCCCGGTCTATTTTTGCTGGAAGCTGCACAGAGCAAATCTAGCCAGCTGGGGAGTCTGACACCGGAACAGTATGTGCATGAGGTCAATTTTCAAAATAGAACACCCTGTGCAGATTCAGGATCCGCAGCTCATAAACTGACAAAAAAAAAATAGGACAAATTTTGCTATGGAGCCTTCTCACCAGTGGTAGAAGTATAAAACAAAGGAAAAAAGAGATTAAATTAAAAACAAGCTGAGAAAATCAACAGTATCAGACAAGCATGACGCTTGTGAAATGCACCCAGTGGGGTAACGAAGCTGCAGATCCATGCCACACATATAGACACGTCTGGCTGAATCACAGCGGGAGGCACGTCACGTATGTATGTGAGCAGCGGGTAGCAGCGCAGCTCAAGTCGTCTGCCTGAACTAGCTCGCAGGCACTGCTTCATTAGAGAGAGAGAGATGAAAATAAACCTTGATAAATAAATGTAAGAAAAAGGAACTAGATGTGTACTATTGCCAACCTAGTCGAAATGGCCTCCAAACAGATTTCAGAGAGATCTACCACAAAAAAGACAAATACAATGTGCGGGAGAGGAAGAAGCAAGGCAGAGGAGACCTCTTTTTATTAGGTGTGGGGCTCCTTAAATCTACGACTGAGCTTTAAATGATTTCCTTCTCAAAAAAGAGCATGAGGATGAAGGAAGGAAGCAAAAAAGCGAAGCACCAGTTTTTATGAACAAAGAGCTGTCTTCAGCCGAGTTTTGCTTTTGCCTTTCAAAGGTTTAGGCCTCGCAGACGTCCTTTATTGAAACTAAGCTGTGACGAGCAGGATCCACTGTTCAGCCAACACACTGAGAGCTGAAGGATTAGCAGACGTTGTCTTAATTGATCTCATTATCTGCTTCCTGCTCCTGTGTCAGGCCTTTTCCATTCTCAAGTGTATCAAGTGATATTTCTTGAATGCCTGCGACTTGACATAAAGCATTATTGTCTACCGGATTTTTTCTTTTTTCCACTTGAGATGAGTTCCAGAGAATAGCTGTGACAGACTCAAACAGCAGCGGAGAGGTCCTGCTTTTCGTCCTACCATTCCTTAAAGCCAAGTTTCACTAATTTAAGTCCTCATCTCTGTTTGAGGCTAGCAGCTCAGGCCGCATTAGCTGCTACTAGCATAATGCACCTGAACCTCTCACTCAGCTGTAGGTAGTGGAGTTGCACTCTGGGTAGCGTAGGCGCCCGGCTCTGACAAGACAGAAGAATGTGTGGAGTAAAAAAAAAAAAAAAAGATGTTTCTTGTTGAGCTGCATTGATTTTTATCCTTTTTCAATCAGAAAACCCATTTTCCTGTAGAGATAAGCAGATGTGAGTGTTCAATCATGTATTTGTCAATATGACTCCCATAACTAATCAGGTAGTGCAATGCGAGTAAAACACAGCAGTCATAATATAACATATGTCTTAATAGGAGTAGTTATATGTTGATTATAATGATTCTGTGCACTAACTGCACATATGTTACTTTAATAAAGACTAAAAATATTAATGTTGTTCTTCATGACAAGAATTGCAGGTTTAAGTTTGATGCTATGCGAGCTATACAATTTATTGTTACTGTTTCATTGTTAACAGCTAATAGAATCTATGACTATATTTTTTTTTTCAACTTGTTGGAAGCACAATGAAATATGAAATGAGGACAAACCATTTACTGAGCAACTGTAAAGGTTCATTAACATCAGTGGCAACTTTCCAATAAACAATGCTTTATAAATGTTTCATAAAGTATTTCATTATTTGTCATCAGTGAAATAACCATTATTTAAAGTTTGCTTGATTACAAATTGACAATTAATTTATGTGATGCTTCTTAAGTGTTGCATTCTTTTGAAAGCCGACATAAAAACACCCCTGACATTAATTTCATTCGTTTGTGTGATCCACAACACGCATTAACATTAAATGATTGAATCAATTAGTCAACTGATCAAGAAGTTGATCACCAAAGTCTTCAACAACAACAGTTTGCATAATATGCTTCCACAGGATTTGCTTTCTTGTTCTGTAATATCAATGTAACATTTTGGACTGTTCGTCAGGCAAAAGGTGCGGCCTGAAAACAACTTCTCTAAAACTTGAGTTTCACAATTTCTTTTTGTCTGATCAATAAATAAAACAACTGAAGAATAAAAACAAGATAAACCTAGCAGCGTCAGTTTGAGTCACACAACCATCTACGTGCTTTATAAAACCCTGTTGCTTTAACTGTTCATGTCTGGCTACCTAAACACGAAGGGTCACAGATGGCAAGAACCAGCCAGCAGCTGCAGAGGATGTGAACTTTCAAGTAAATATGATTTGAATGCAGTTTGTGAGTGTAGAGAAAACGCATCACAGGCAACGTATGTTGCCACACAGTAAACAGCGAACATATGGTATTTCCGTCTATATCTCTGATCTCAAGCTTCATGTACTGGACCAACACAGATCTGCTGACAAGCTCTGCTAAATGTTCTTTCTTTTTCAACCCAAAACAAAAGGGGGGATCAGGCTTTTACTATTTTAGGGTCCGACAACGCTATGAAGCAGCCTCCCCCTCAGCTGAGTCAGTGCTGCTTTGAAAGACTTCTAAAAAGCCTGTGTGTACACATTGGCTTTTCTAATTTGCTTCTCTGTCACCGTAACAAAACTGTCTGTGTTGTTTTTCTTGCATTTGCTGAACTTACAAAGTGATTAATTCAGGTTGTTTTTTATTTTTTTTCGTGTGTGTGTGTTTATTTCACCACCGCTGTGTAATATTTGTATTTTCCTTTCACTTCAGTCTTTTTTTTTTTTTTTGGAGGGGGGGCGTATGTTTAAAGCACTCTGTAATTAATGTTTTGACAGGCGCAACAGTAAATAAATGCGTTTTATACCTGTTTACAGCAGAATGCACAAAAATAGGTGTCTTTCACTCCATTTAATCTCAATCATCATTAAACCTAATGTGTCTTTTTCAGTCAGAGGCACTTAGCATGTCAAGAAATAGACCCAAAGGTTGTACAATTTAATCTGGTGCAAATGAGCCTCTCTTCGAATGAGTTCTCAGTGACTGTGAGCATCAGTGGGGATTCTGCTGGAAGAACCTTATCTGGGGGAACTAATCTCCTCTTAAAAAGATGCACAATTGTGTCTCAGTACATACTGTTAGGGGGAGGAGAGCGGTGGAGGGACCAGCGGCAGTGGGTGACGTCGACAAAATGAGCGTCAGCAGTGCAAATATGAGGAGTGTGGGCTACTGCCAAACAGCTGATACAAAGTGATGCACCATTTCTATTTAGATTAATCTGGAATAATGAACTACAGTCATTCAAAATGAAAAATCACATGTGTGTCGACAGCTAACATAGCTCCATTAAAGGTGCCCATGTCCTGAATCAAGGAGTACTATCGCATCTGTGAAAAAAAGACTGTTTTGTGGTTTCAGAGGATGCTGTACGTAATCAGATCCATTACCTCCAGTGATGTCACTCAATGCATTGTGGGTAATGTACATGGAAGATTTTGAAAAGTATACCACCGGCCTTGCTTTGCGCTCCTAAAACACTGTTGGACTCATTATGGAGCAGAAATATTTCCTTTTTATTCAGTGCATTCTTCTTCCTTTTCAAAACCTGGTGCCTACATTACCCACGATGCAGTTTAGCCACCGAGTTAGATCACATGCAGGCAGTTCATCAGATTACATTAACCCAAAAAATCTTTCCCTAAATTGTGTTTGTTCTAAACCTAACCAAACCTTCGAGATCGGGGGTGAAATCTGAAAACAGTTTGCGTCATACTTGTTGCTTCATTATACAGTCTGTCCACCAGAGAGCACTGACCTGCTCACTATATTATCCGGTCACAATTGCTTAAGGACCTAATTTTAGGGATCGTTGTCAATGTTCAATGAGCAATGTTGTGATCAACTTTATAGGTGTTAGTCACAGGAAACAGTTGCTGCACAGCTGGCACCTAATAACAAGTATGTGTCTTTCTCTTTCCCCTTCCAGGACTCCGAGATCCTCAACACGGCCATCCTCACCGGGCGAACAGTCGCCGTGCCAGTAAAGGTGGTCACTGTAGGAACAGACGGAGCCGTCTCCGATGTAACAGAGTCAGTGGAGTGCAAGTCAACAGATGAACAGGTTATTAAGGTTAGTGGGCATGTGTTCTGAGCGGCTGCCATTTTTATTTGACCTTTTTTTTCAGTGTCAGCTTACTAGTGCATACGTGGGCGGGCGGGCAGAGTGAACAAAAGATAGTAGGGGTGTAGAAGTAGGTTGTGCTCATTAGTCCAGGAAGCAGGTGCTGAATTTCATCGAGCAGAACGGGACTCTGCTTATTTTACTTTCTTTCTTTTTTTTTTCCTCCAGCAATCATTAGCGATCATCCGTTAAAAAACTGCCTCCGACGAAAATGCTGCATGAAGACACAAAATGTTCGATTTGAAAACGGGGGGGGGGGGGGGGCAGTGGAAATCTTCTGTGTGAAGATGTTTTGGTCTAAATTAATTGTGCTTCTGTAGTGAGGAGAGAAAGCCTTAAAAACATGTTTCTAGACAGCGGGGGCAGAATACAGAAAAGACTAACAGCAAAGGAGATTCTTCTTTTTTTTTAAAAAAAAAAAAAAAAAAGACTCTGCTAGTCTGTGCTTGTTTTTGATCTGTACTTCCTCATCTGATATGGAGGAGCCAAAATTCAAGAAGACAGCAGCTCAGACTCATATTAGGGAGGGAATGAAATGCTGTTTTCTTATTGCTGCGGATGCAACTGTAACTACCATCTGCTCGTTTTACTTTCCAGATAATATGCAGATAATGCTCCTGCAGCGCATATATAGAAGGAAGTGTTATTAAAAGCGTGGTACTGCATTCGGCCATTTCCTGCATTAAAAAGCTTGCTGTTTGGAAGGCTGGCTGCTCGCACTAACGAGGAGAGTTTTCTCAAGAGCCCCTGTTTGTGACTTCATTACCACTTGCCAATAACATAACTTTGACAAACCATAAAGGTGACAAAATGCTCGCCGTGATTGATTTCCTATCTTAAGCAAGTTTCAGATCTCCGTAAGTTGATTTTCATCGGCTCTCTGAGAGCTCGGGTAATTAATCTTTACCTTATCGAATGCTTTTTTTTTTGGAAAACGCTACACGGGATTTGTGGTTAATCTAAAAAATGCAAAACCGCCAGCGCAATCCAGTAAAGGTGTTAAGTAAAGATTGAGCCTTTTCTTTTTTTTACCACGGCAACACACGGTTTTGTATTTGCCTTTCAACATGTCCCCCGTCCTATTATGCGAAAAGGAGAAGCAAGAGAGAGGGAAAAAAAAAACAGAAAGTGAGAGAAACGAGAAAAAATAAACTGTTTGTTCTTAATTGTCAGTATGTGTGAGAGAGGAAGCGTGTCCGTGTTATATCGAGGAGCTGATTTTGTGTGTTTCTGTGTACTGTACATGCATATCAGAGGGAAGAAAGAAGAAGCAGATCTCTCAGAGGGTTTAATTATCCACTGAAGTAGCACCACACATTGTGACGCTGACCTCGGTAGAGCACTCCCCTGCCCACCCATCTAGTTTGGGAATGGAAAGCGGCACCCCTCCCCTCTCCACCCGATTTTACAAAGGAGAAACTCAGAATAAAACTCTTTGTGATTGGGAAGCATCTCCTTCTTCCCTCAGCGGTTCACTGAAACTTTGAGGGTTAAGTCCTCCTTGATGCATGGACCATGGTGACCTTACTCAAAAATTACCCCCAACAGAAAGTTGTGAATGTGAATATGAGTGTTTTCCTCACTTTCCCCCGCCACTACAAAAGACATCAGTAAGGTTTGAATATGTGACCGTTACAGTGAAATGATCCAGGGACTCTGATATCATGTGGGAGTCATTTTGCTGCCATGGTTTGGGGTTGACTTGTCCCTTATTAAAGGGAAGGGTCACTACAATTCAAAAAACAGTTGTTCTTCATGCCCCCATCCGAAGGGCAGGAGAAATCACTGTTTGGTTTAATGAGAATGAACATGGGTCGACAGTACTCTTCACTACCATTAACAGCAACAGCACCGAATGAGGAGACATCCTTTGGAAGAACGGGGCGGCTCCGACGGTACCTTGTGTTGCTTTTCCTTGAAACTCATCGCCTGCCTGTATGTTGGCTGCAGAGCTGAAACGTTAGCTTGTAAATTTGGTAATACTTTCTCCAATCCACCCAAAATGGACATCAAACAGTCATTATTTTCAGGTTTTCTTAGTCTTAGTGTGGATCAAATAACTTTGGGTTTTTGACTGTCAGCAAGACGAGCAATTCAAAGACAGATCTGGGCCCTGGGAAATCGTGATAGTCCCTTTTCTCTGTCATTTTATCAAACAAGAAAGGAGGAGGGAAAGAAGGACATAAAGAAGGACATAAAGAAAGAAAGAAAGAAAGAAAGAAAGAAAGAGGGCAGCACAGTTGCCTCACAGCAGGAAGGTCCTTTTTTTATTTAATTAGATCAAAGGGGTATATGACTGTACAGCTACAAAACCTGAATACAATACATTTTAAGAAAGAGGAAAAAGAAAAACTAAGGTTTTCGCATTTAAAGCATTCTCATTACGTCAGGGTGGGCAGTAGCATTGTATTTACACAGACAATTAAATACAGGCACATATCTACATACACCTACATATGTACCAACATAGATTTATGGATATTTTCATAGTTGAATTCTGGTCCTGAGTTTGATTCCTGGCTTGGGCCTTTCGGTCTGCGTGGGTTTTCTCCAGGTGCTCCGGCTTCCTGCCACAGCCCGGAGTCATTGGAGGTTAGGTTAAGTGGCAACTCTGAATTGCCAGTAGGTGTGAATGTGAGTGGGAGTGGTGAGGCTTGTCCGGAGAGTAACCTGCTGCCCTCCTGCCCACCCTATTTCACCTGCTGCATACCCCCCCCGGTGACCCTGAATACGAAAAAACAGGTTGCTGATAATGGATGGAAGAAAGAAATCCAACAAATAAGCAGGGAAGAATATTTGTTAAATGCATTATCAAACTTAATTGATGGAACATCAAGGTAGTTCCCAGGCTTTGCGTCCTAAAGGAGCAGGTAGTGTGTTGGTCCAGTCCAGTGTCCGTGTTCAGGGAACGACACTGCAGGAAGGAGAGATGACGCGACACTTGGCTCACTTTGATGCATTTACCGTCTGTTGCTCCTTTCTAAAGGCCATGCTCTGTGCCCAGCTGTGGCGGCTGGGGCTGAGATTGTCGATATGGTTAACGCTCAAACTACGGAAGGAGTCTTAGTTGCGTCTGTAGGGGCTACCGCAAAACTGTCGCTAGCCACTCTTAACGGCACCTCTTCCCATTAGCCAAGAACGTGCCATTGAGCCACCCAGGGAGTTGAACCCATGGTGCATCTATCAAAAACAACAGGGAGGTCTCCATTACACCACAGAAGATCAGGAATGCAGCATGATATACAGCTGTGTATCTATATTATTAAGGAACAAAACATAATTTGCAAGGGAACACAAAACTTTGTGAGGGAAAGCAAAAGTAGCCAACAAAGAAACATTTTTTTTTTCTTCATCAAAGTTACTTTTTTGCCTGTAATAAGCTCCTGTATCACAAATTAGCAGTCGGTAGCTGTATAATTGGTAAATCAACCAGCCAAAATATGATTAGGATAATAATAATTTGGTCATGCCCCTCACTGAAAAGGTCACAACAAGTTTAATAACACCTCCCGCTTGAAAATGCAGAACATTCCCTTATATAAGTCACAGCCAACCTCACATGATGCCTGTTTTGCTGTGGATTTACCTGCCTACCCCCTCCTATTTTTAATGCCCTCCCATGTTGGAGCGTAGCGGTGCAGGAGCCACACACACACACACCTGTGTATTCCGCTGATCCGCACCGATGAGCTTGGTTACGGCGGTTCGCTTTGGCTTGCCAGTCGCCTCCTCCGCCCGTTATCAGAAGGCATACAGTACCCTACAGTAGCCCGGGAGGCCAGGAATTAACGTGGCTCAGTGGGCCCTCGCTGCTTTTAGTGGGCTGCCAAGTCCGTGCCTTGTGCCAGGGTGAAACAAACGTTTGAATGTTTTTTCTAATAGAATATGTAGAAAAAAGGTGAGAAAATGCAAAGCGGGGCAGGTTGCTGATGGTTATCACATCTAAACACTAGGTTGAAAGTGAGGGGTTTACAACGTATCCTCCCCCAGGTCTTTACCTTTAAAAGGCAGATTAATTTCAATGTTAAAGAGGAGAACATTAATATGAAGCTCAATGAAAAAAATCAAAACACACCCGTGTTTTGATCCGTTTTACTGGATATCTCCCTTTTTATCACGATCACATAGAGCCCTGAGGTGTACCAATAAACCACTGAGCCTCACACCAGGATGTACTTTTTATAGTTTAGTGAGTCTTTATAGTCTGGAATGATGGAAATTGCACATACCTGCTGCCCTGAGCTAGAATCATCTTATCTTCAGTGCCAGGATTGCCAGTTAGGTAAGACACTTTACATTTTTTTTGGTGAATTAAAGAAATCTTAACATCTTTTAGAAATGAGAAACGTCCCCCGTACGTGCACCGTGCGCTCAATTGATTCCGCGGCGTCCTTAGCCATGACTGCGTGCATCACTCTGGATACATTTCAAGTCTGCATGATTAGTGCACACACAATGGATGGTTTCCATGGAGAAGTGACATTGATTTGTGCGTCAGTTCAGGAGACACATTAATGGTGATAACAGCAACTAGGGACGATCAGTCAAGTGCTCCTTTTTTTTTTCTTTTTTTTCCCCCACGCATCGCAGAAGGTGTCACCTTACAGAGATCTCAATTAAATCTGTAACGGTGGTATCATCTCCTATACGTTTCATGTGGAGAGATAAAGACGGATATAAGATGTGGGAGACAAAGTGGGGGTGAGACTGGAGATTGAACACCGGAGATGGGTTGACATGAAGTGATTTCAGCATTTTGGGGGGGGAGAGACAGGCTGACAGAGAGAAAGCGAGAGAGAGAGACTCAATGAGGAGTGAAGTGGATTCTTTCAGCTCACTCTCTGGATGGTTGCCTTTAGAAACCCGGCACATTAGTGTGTGTGTGCGTGCGTGTGTGCATATCTCTGTGACTTTTCAGTGTGCACACACACACCTCCAAAATAGACTAATTTACATACACTATATAGTCCATGATCATCAACTCACATTAGCGCAGCTCAGACGAGGGCAGACGCCTCTCTCAACAATTTAGCATTACGTTTTTTTATGTACGCCTGCATCCACTTTATAATACAAGCTGCATGTCAGGCCGCGGCTGATGATTATTAGACGATTAAAGATCCCCTCCAGACATGTTTTAAGATGCTTTGCACAAAAGGTTCTTGTCCCGTTGTATCACTTATCATTACATAATAATTATGCAAATATTGTGTATGTAATTTGGTTAACTACTCCACAGGAGATGTCTCCTACTTCACCGTGAAGTCTGTTTTCAGTCAGCGTGCACTGGAGGCTTCAGGTTTGCGCGCCGCCCCTGTGCGTACCTAAAATTGGACCAGGATTAGCTTCCAAACTGGTTGTGAAGCAAATGGCTGTGAATCCGATTGTAATGAGCACGCTTTAGGCAACGAATGTGAAAACGGCCTTCCAGCATGACACTCCACATCATTTTACAGAGTGAAGCTCAGACACTCCACTGCAGGAAAAAGATGAAAAGATACATTTTTGACTGCAGGGTGTCTAATCGATTATTCACTTATAATAGTCTCAGGAAAATAGTGAAAAATATCCATTAGAATTACTCCAAGCACAAGACGATGCCTGATTGGTCCGTCAAACAGTCTAAAACCCAAATATATTTCATTTTAATTTAGGGCAACTTATTACAGCTACTCAAATTACTGTAATTAAGTCATATTGTACTTTTACTACAGAGTATTCTTTCAAATATTTAGTTAGTTTTTAGTAGGCATTAGACCCTGTAATTTGCTTTTTTCCTTTTAAAATCATTAATAGAGTACCAAGCACAATTTGAATGAATATCTAAATCTTTAATCTACATCTTCATATCCAATAAGGCTATCAGATCACAAACAGGCTGTCTGGAGAGGCAACCAGTGATCACTGAGCAGAACAGAGCAGCAGTCGGGAGTAATGTAGACTGAAGATTTAGAGAAACAGAAACCCCTTTGATTGAACGCCTAGTAGTGGAGCGTAGAATAATTTGCACATTTATTAACTTCTGAGCAATCTTTCAGCAATGCACATGTACACCACTTTCCACCACTGTGTAAAACAAAGACTAATCAATAAATCCTGCTAGTATGTGAAGTAGCAAAACGGTCAATATTCATCAATTGTTTTCTTTGATTCGTTTCAAGTTCAAGTGCATAGGTCTTAGGGTGAATTCCAACCAACTGAACACCCCTCGCCTCTCTTTCACCCTACCATGGCTGCTGGTTATCCCACGAACACCAGAAGCTCCCTCGAGAGAGCCAGTTTTTTTTGTCTGTTCTGGGCTACAGTAGAAACGTGGCAGTGCAACATGGCAGACTCCGTGAAAGATGACCCGCTCCCTGTGTAGATATGAAAGGCTCTTTCTACAGCAACGAGTACACAGCGATTCGGGTAATCACACATCAGTGGGTACAAATCAAAACTGACATCCGACAATTGAGCCCCCTAAATCCTACACACGGGACCTTGGATTTATCCATCTGAATTGCTATAGATTAATTACTGCATTGATTAATCTCAGCCCTAGTAACATGAAACATTTTCATTTCCACAGCCTGATAGAAAATCACCGGGTCATCATCGTATTGACTGATAATCCTATCACACCCTGTGCTGCCTAATTGTGGTGTTGAAGTAAAACATGACTTTCGGGTGGATATTGTTTTGTCATCACGAGCAACATCTCGCAGATGTGAATCTTGCCCCGCCCCTCCCCCCCTGCTTTCAGTTTCCACCTAAGAATCAGCCTTCTTTCTGAAGCACAACCTGCTCTCATTACAGGAAGGCTGAGCATGTAGGAGGCGCAGTCATACTATAGTAGACTGAGGGGTGAGAGCGGAAGAGTGGGAGAGCAGGAGAAAGAGGAAACGAACGAGGGACAAGGAGGAGAGAACTGACAGATACCAAGCTGTCAGTTTTGTTCCTCAGAGATAGGGGCTGGTCTGACATCATTCAGGAGTAAAGCTGCCAAGTTATATGCAAAGACGTGGAGACGGATGACAGACTTCTTGTGGCTGGTTTGTTATGAGCAACAAACTGTCAGCACTGAGGACTTCTGCTCAAATTACCACCCGTGCCAATCAAGCTTATGATGGTATTTCAGATTAGAATGAACTGAAACACAAGTGATTACAAACAACATTTACTGACGGGGGCCGTTAGATAGATTTGCTCCTCAAAGGGAGGAAATGTTTGATGAGGAGATTGCGGTGCTTTGAGTTTAATGACAGACACTTGTGATGCTCCCGCTATATAATTTCTCTGTGCTGGAGACGCATCTGAGAAACTTCCTCGGAGTTGCGTTTCATCCAGCCAATCATAGCGCGGTTTTGTTCCGTGGCCGGATGAAGGAGGTTCTGAGTCTTTCCTCGGCTCCATCTGTTACTGTTGGACCAAAGTCACTTAACTTATACTGCACACACAGGCATTAAAGATGCATCTGCACACTTTAAACACACACACACACTGTGCAAAATTACATATATTAGTTCACTTTTGGGGAGACCACATAGACTTAAATTAGAGCTAACCCTGTAACCACTGACCCAAAAATTGGTTGTTTTCTGGCTTTTTTCCTCAGTTGCTTCCCCAATTAAGTGGTCTTGAATCTGAAATGTGTCTCTGAAAGTAGCCAAAATCATACCCCCCCCCCCCCCCCACACACACACACACACACACTCTCTCTCTCTCTCTCTCTCTCTCTCTCTCACACACACACTCACACACACAAACAGACGAAGGAAGGAACAGAGCAGACCTGACACTCGACGTTTCCTTGAAGCAATGCCAAATTCCTTCCACCCTGCAGCCTGTCAGAAGAGGTTTTTTGACTGTAAAACTTCAACCGGACAGAAAGAACAAAAGACACTGTTCCTCAAAGCAGTCCAAGTGACAGAATTTCCCCCACTACATCCATGATGCTTTTTCAGAAATATCACATTCAAATGAGCTCTCTTTAAAGAATTCGAATAATTTGTCACACTTTGTCCAAGTCTCAAACTGAAGCTTCCTTTTTGTGCCTGCCTCTCACCCACTTTGTCCCCCCCCCCACCAGGTGTCAGAGCGATGTGACTACGTGTTCGTCAACGGGAAGGAGACGAGAGGGAAGAGCAGGGTGATGCTGAACTTCACCTACAGTTTCCTGAGTGCCCAGCTCGAGATGAGCGTGTGGATGCCCCGTCTACCGCTGCTCATCGATGTGGCCGACACCGAGCTCAGCCAGATCAAAGGCTGGAGGGTCCCTGTTAGCGCAGGCAACAGAAGGTGAGGCCTGATTGTCTATTGCATCTGCACTGTTGCATGTTGCACTGTGTATCGTTCTTAAAAGGTGCAATCCAAAAGACTTGGCCACCCCGAATTGTAGTACTTTTTTTTTTTAATGATTTGAACTATAATGCACATTTTAAATGTGCAACATGTGAGAATTGGGCACCTGTCAAATAGGGGTCAGCACAGCATCGGAGTAACTGCTAACCGCTTCTAACTGTTGCTGTCGTTAACTAGTTAGCCTCATTAACTGTGCATCTAGTAGTGTAGATTGGAAGCCTGGAGCGCCAGGAGAGTGTTCAAGTGTTGTTAAAGATCGCTTAAACTCAATGTGGAGGTAACTGGCAGTAAAATGCTTACGGGCCAGACCAACCTACATAAAAATATAGTCTAGGTGAAATGCCCAGTGTCTGCTACTTGGATAATAAATCAATAAACAAATGTGGGTATAACAAACAAGTGCCTCCTACAAGCCCCAGGGAAATAAAATGTCAAACTGAGGGTGTATAAGGGCTTGGGTTTTAAGGGGTTCCCCAATAAACTCAGTTTCCTCACTAGAAAGATGTGGGCCACCAAGAAAACCCAATAAAGCCTTAACAGACCAGAGCTTCTGGCTGGTAGTCTTAGGGGAATGAGGTTCTCAATGGGTCAGGGGCAGATTCAGGCTGAGGGTGAGAACCACCTGTGTGCCATTCCCCCGCTTTGTTTAAGCCTTCACAAAAAGGGTTTCTTCACACCGTGATTGGCTGGGAGGGAAATGCCCCACGCTGCTTCCACTTCCCAATCTGGAGTCAGTCTCCCCACCCTGCCTGCATGTCTTTATTCATGCCATTAACTTAAGGTGTTTTTTTTTTTTTTTTTTTAACAATCCCTGCATGAGAAGTCGAAAACCATTCTTCAGTGGAGGATACAACGGAGGTGTTGGTGCAGACACACGAGGCATAAAATGCAGGTGCAGCGGCAGAGTTGGCATAATGACTGCCTAATAATCCAGTCTTCCAAAACGTTGCCGAATAAGAGATGAGTCATGATTTTGAGCATTACAGAGCACGGACAAAAAAAATTCCTCAGGCTGAAACGGCGCGCGATGATCTGTGCGGCGCATCGTGAGGAGCCCAAGTCGGCTGTAATAAAAATATTTAAATTAGTGATTTTTTTCTTCAAACAGCTGAAATAGAAAATAACCACATTTAAATTAGAATGGACAGTCGCCGAAGCACACTAATTTACATTTAATAATAGCTGTCATAATTATTACTTATTATGAGCAGACTGTTACTATGGTGAAGACATGAAGTGCTGAAACAATGGAGGGATGGTAATGTAGAAAAGGAATGAAAGTGTTCCATGTGGCACAGCATTTGGCCCCTTCATCCGATCCAGGATATTACATTTACGTCAAATACGTGCTGTGAAATGAAAACACTAATTAATATGGTGTAGACGTTGACATGAGTGTCCCCTTATTGTCGGCACTTTAGTCAAATGAATAATGAGAGAGAACATCTACTCCCCATTTGAAATTCTTATGTTGATGTTGACGTTTTAGGTTGGCTCATGGGCACAGTCAGGTTTGAGCCTCAGTTAGCACTATAGCAGCAGCATTAAGTGGGCTATATTTATTAATTTGCAGCACATCATATGTTGCAATCACTTTTTTATTGGTCAAGTGTGAGCGGATTGTGACATGACATGAAAAATTAGACCTTCCATGTTTCTCTTGGTTACCCATTCAAGAGTGTAATGCATTTATTTAAAGGTGCCTTTCAGAGCACTCAAGGACACCGCACATAACAACAACAGTACAACCAGAACAGGTGACCATTTAGTGCAAATGAGGACAGTAAGTAAATAAGAAGATGCAATTACATAGTGCCAGGAGCTCCGCACACAATTCAGACTCCGCAGTCCTCACCATACAGGAAACCAACCGGGCCGGGTTAGGCAGGGTTGAGCTTCTGGAGTGAGAGGCAGGAGTATGATGAAATGATTAGTCTGATACAGAGTTGGCCACTTGGAAGAAGTGTGTTCTTAGGCGAGATTCAAAAGTGGAGACAGCGTTAGAAGCGCGAATGTCTGGTGGGAGAGGCAGGGGGCAGACCTGCTGAAAAGCTCTTGACCCCATGGTGGTTAGGTTGGCAGATGGGGCAAGATGATGATGCTAGAAGGGGATCGGAGAGCGCGGGAGGGTGTGTGGATATGGATATTATTATTATGCCTGTGTGGAAGTACTGTACTTCAGTACAAATTCGAGGTACTTGTACTTTGTGCTTGAGTATTTCCATTTTCTGCTACTTTTGGAGGCAGATAATATTGGACTTTTTTACACTGATAACTTTAGTCGCTAGTTACTTTGCAGATTACATACTTCATCAGAGCCAAAGGTGGACAATTTTCCATTAAAACACGGATACTGATAATAAGAAAGAATAATTAATATTACATCCGATGATTGGCCAGGCTGATAATCACTTGATCCACAGTATATAAGTACATAACATACAATAATATACTTTATATACACTATAATTTACATTAACTTGTACTTTTTATACTCAAGTACATTTATTGCCAGAAAATTACTTCTTCTACTGACTTTTACATCTACCAAACTAATATTTTGACACGATATCAAGCATGACTTTTGGGTATTTACCACTTTTCTACTGCCTGTGGACTATTTGTTTAAGTTGTTTGAATCTTGCTGAACTGTGGATTTCTTTGTGAAGGACTTGGGTCAGATTTTCCACGACGGCCCAAAGGATTTGTCTCATCTCAGCACCTCCCTTCGCTCCACTAACAGAGAGCAACCATAGCTAACATTATCACAAGCTAACAACTTCCAGCACAGCACAGATGGTCCACAGAGCTTCCTTTTACGGTGGATGTCTTAAGTAGAGCTGCAACAATCAGTCTATTCAGAGAAACCATTTTTCACAACTACTTTGAAGATGAATAAACCTTTTAGGTCCCGTTTTCAAGCAAGAAGAGATGTTGCTGATTTTCTTTGTTGTATGACAGTAATTGAAGACTTTGGGTTTTTGGATTGTTGGTTGAGCAAAATAAGTTCCTTTTAGTTGTCACCTTGAGCTCTGGGAAATTATACTGAACAATATTTTGCCAAGTTAAACTTAACAATTAACCCGTTCATTTTGAAAATAATCAGCAGGTTAACTCATGATTAGTTGCAGCCCTAGAAACAGATAAAACAACTGCTGTACAAATCTGTAGAGAAATTATGGGAGTAGTGGAAAAAAGCCATAACGTCACTGCAGTGTCCCACTTCCCATTGGCTTTCAGCCCACAGGGTGGCACTCTAACACAAACACCCCCTGCGCCTGATCATTCATGTCCATCATGTGCATCACTGCATGAGGAATGCCTGATACGTCACATTTAAAGCCATATGAAGTAAAGAACGTGTTTCCCCAGTGCAGGTTTACCACTGTGCGCGGGGCTCCAACGTTGCGCGCGCTCATTCGCATTCACAGAAGCGCGCAAGCCACCTCATTACACCCCGGCACCTTAGCTGACCTGTCAGTCACTGCTACAAACATGACCTGACCCCATGTTTCTGTTGCCAGCCACAAATGTCACCTTGGTTTAGACTGCCGTCCCTGCACTGATGTGGAGTTAGGGAGGGGGAGGGGCTGGCGGAGAGAGGTTAGGAACCAAGCCAAGCCATTGGGCCACAGCATGTTAACCTGTCAGCCCGTTTTTCTGCCTGACCGGCTATGCCTCATTAAACCTAATGGAAACTGTCACTGTCATCCCCCCCCCACCCCCCACCCCCCGACCACCTGACTGTTCGAGAGAGAGGGAGAGATGCAGGGCAGAGCTCAGAACAGTAAGAGAATGAAGGTGAGAGTGGAGGGAGAGAGTTGAAAAATAGATTGTCGGAAAGTCAAGTTAAGAAATGGATGTGACAAACAGAGCAAGAGCCAGGTACACACCGCGAGAGATGAAATGCACGGGACGACAAAACAGACTTATCGCCGGCGATAAAGAGTGATGTGAGATGAAGAGCAGGTGGATAAGAGTGATGTATATGCCTAATAGCCATAGTGATGTTTCTTTTCATTGTCAGACCTGGTTGGCTCCGTGGAGCGGATCCGTGTCCTGAGGCCACATTTTATCCGTCACTGCAGCTCCCACAGCTCAGCCCGGAGACCAAACAAATACAATATGTTGTTGTTTAATATGATGTATTATAGTAGTCGAGGGAGCAGTTTGTGTCTACAAGCAGTTTTAATGCTTTTTTTATATATATACATGTATAGAAATGAAACCAAGAACTTTTGGGAGGTGCAGTAAATTGCAGTTAATCATGAGGGGAGACAAACTGCTTTGAAAATACAATACAGTGGAGCAGAGCAGAATCAAATGAAAACAGATTGCATGATAAACTACAATAAAACTTGCATTAAACATCTGGGTTCCATATGAATTTCACCTTGTAATGGCTTTGAGACTATGATTTATCTTTTTAGATCCACTGTCAATTTTCTTCCTTCCTTCCTTCCTCTCCAGTCCAAGGTTGCTCCTCTGACGTGAAAAACGGCCACATAAACTTAAACAGGAGAGAAAAGAATCGAACAAATGTGTCACAAATTCCCCCAGTGGGTTTGCATTTGCTCTAAAACATATCTTTCGAGATGGCTATATCTGCAAAGTGTTTGCCGCCGGCCAAATAAATGGCAGACATGCAGCAAAATATCAGTTGCCCTTTGAAAGAAAATGAGAACGCAAGCAAGGCAGCAGTTTGTCTCTGCAAGCTGTTTTTAATGGATTCTTGAAAACACTGGCAGCCCGACGACTTTCCAGAGGTCGGGGAAACCTGCAGCACAGTGAGACAGTCGGGGGTTTTGACTGCTGTAAATACATCAGAGTGCGCAGACTTTATGGGCATTAATGGTGATAAGAAAAGAGAAATGAATTACATTGCATTTGTGATAGGGAAAAGGAGAATGTTACTGGTGATAACCTTCAAAGTGTCTCCCGAGGACTCCTCCAGACACAAAGAGCTCACAGTTCTTTTTACCCCGCAAACAAACTGAAGTAGACTCGTGTTATCTGCCTCTATAGCTCTCACTGCTATAAGCGACAATTGATCCACGCGTCATTCCTCTTGTTTCCGTTCCCTGAAGGTACGAGAGGGTCACTGATGTCAAGAATGACGGCGATGCGGCTGACGAGAGGACGGAGAGCAGCTGCGTGGCGCAGTATCAGAGCACCACCCTGCGTGTCCTCACGCAGTTTGTGGCAGACAACGGAGAAGTGAGGGGAGCCTCGGAGGAGGACAGGATGGGCCAGCAGAACTTCCTGCTGGGTACTGACTGGCAGGTGGAGGTGACGCAACTGGTCAAGGATTCTCTGAGGGTGGCGGACCCGAAGGTCGCGCAACTGCTGGAGGGCCAAGTCGTGATAGGACAGAACGCTGGGACTACCAAACTACAGGTTGTATGAGTGTGCATTTTGTGTGTGTGTTTTGTTAACTTTATAAGCAGCGGTCCTGTCGCCAGGATGAAATGTTGCCAGTTAAAGGTGCAATATGTAAGAAATGTCACTGTCGAATTCATACTCCAAATAAATAGGGGGCGGCATGTAACCTCAGTTAACCATGTAGCTAACGGTCATGTTAGCTTATGACTATATTAGCTTGCAACACTTGATCTTCTCCTAACCCTAACCAAGTGTTTTTTAGCACACACACCTAACGAGAACATGAGCACAGCATTGTCACAAGATGCAACTGAAATCTGAACCAAAAGGCATGTAAAATTATAACATACAGACTGGTTTCAACATGTGCTTTGCAGAAATGCACATTACCAACATTTATTCTGTCGACTGGGCCTTAAGCAGACTGCCTTATTGTTGTGTTTCACTTAATTATGCAGTCTGACAACAAATTCTGTTTTGCACAATGTGCACATCAAATGAGAAAAAGTGGCGATTAGGCCCCATTATATTTAAAGAGGGAGGGTGAAGCCGTGAGTAATGTAGCAGAGGAATCCTCCCTGGTGGAGCCTAGACGTTGGTGGTGATGATGGGATGTAGATGATGGCTGAAGATCTGGATGACTCTGGGTGAAATCTGGTGAGCTCAACCTGGGCACTGGATATAATGAACTGGAGGTGAATGGGTTTGGAGAAGGAGCGGCAAATTTGCACTGAAACAGCAGAGAGGAGAATTAAGTAAACGCCTACAGTCAATTGATTATGAACTGGGGATAAAGATAGAGAGTGAGTTGTGATTGAACGAACATAGTCTTCTTGATTGAACTTAGGCTGAGATTCATTAGTGACACGTCAGCGCCGTCGGAATGATTTTCAGTCATCACAACAGCTGCAGGAGTTTCTGGTGCCAGGGACTAAAGGTTTGTCATAAAAGTTGCTATTTTTTGTAAGTCAAAAATGTGATTTCAGACAAAACAGTAAAAAAAAAAAAAAATACTTACACTAATGGTTTCTAACGTGGGATCATGGGAGTTGTCTTCATAATTAAACAACTACCACCATTGCTGACTCAGGCAGAAATGTTCATGGATCCAGTTATGATTAAAATTTAATTCATGTTGCGTTGAATCATGTTTGGCGACTTCCTTGCTCACCAGATGTTTTCCCAGAAGTTGGAGCCACATAGCTAAGATCCAGCCATGTATAGAGACTGAACGTGAAATGTTGCATATTTTATGCTCAATTCTGCCTACAATTCTCCAGCAGGTTCAGTTGTTTTCTTTTTTCCACCCAAGGAAACAGCTAACAGCAAGCACAGCATCACACCTGTTTTTAAACCGTTGAACAAGACTGATACGAGGGAGGCAGTGCAGGGGTGTGAGACTTGGCTAGTGCTTTGGTAAAGTCAGGGAAATTTCTCACAGAAGAAAATCTATCACAATATATTGATTTTGATGCAGGGCCTTTTCCTTCTGCTCACAGCACGATAAATGAACGAAGCGAGGAGGAGACGCTCCACCAATCAATAATTTCTATATCAACAATGCATTAAGTTTATAAGTAATGTGAAAATGGCAGCTCATAGGTAAGGGAACTGAGGAAGTTGGGAAATGAAAGACCAAATCTGCATCTCTCTTTGGAGCTAATTTTTTTTGGTTGCACAAATAAAGAATAAATAAATAATAAAAATAAAATGCTACTTTCATCAGTGGTGTTTACTGCAGCAACAAGCATCTGTTTCAAGCAGAAGTGTCCTGATAAACCCCCACATAGACAACCCACCTAGGACCAAACAGCACCACCTGGTGAACACAGTGGAGCATCTAGGAGCTAGAACCTAGATAGTTTTCCTCAGGGGTTTTATGGAGACAGAAACGTGTTGAAAAGGAGAGTAAATATTGAATTTTCATTTTTCAGGTAGTCAGAAACATGACTGTGAATGAATGCTAATGTTGCCCTGTCTCTGCTGGATGCATGAAAAACAGGCAAATCTTTGCACACACACGAGCCCATTATGTGAAGACTTTGTGTTTCTTTCTTTCTCACGGAGTTCTTTTCCTTTCAACGGGCCAGAAAGAAGGACAAATGTAGCCCTTTTCTAAGCTATGTGCTCATATTCATGGAAATTTATGTAAAATTATCTTAAACGCCTGTCCCAGTCCAGAGTAAATTCAAAGCTGTCAGAAGCTCCATAAGTGCTGCCGGCATCAATACGGGTTTGAACACACTGAATTATTGATTTATTTTTTTCGCACCTACATTTTTTTTATATTAAAATAAACCCTGTGAATGAGCTGTAAGTGACCCTTATGAGTCCACATCATATAGTCTTACATGGTCCACGATCAAATTAGATAACAGTATCGCACATTTTTCTAAGGAAAAAATCCAGGTGCCTGACAAAAAACTCCACATTTAATCCAAACACCCCTGACTGAGATTGACAGGGGCGGAAACTCATTATAGTTCTTTATTTCCTTACCTGCACTAACCTCGTGCATATAAATACACAGAAATTGCACCGTTTCCTGATTTGCCTAGCTGTGTTTATAAAGCTTGGCAAACAAGCCGGACAGCCTACGGTCGGGCCACTGAGTTTGAATAGCTGGAGACTGGAAATAAGTTACATGTATGGAGAATATGGAGAAAGACAGAAAAGGTTTTGCAGTTGAAACAGAAGCAGAGTCAGGTTTTATTTACAAGGCCCCAAACCACAAATGGCAGCAGCGGTCTTTACAATTTATATAGCACACACATACAAACACATAAAAACTCTGCGTAAATCAAACTCCACCTAAACAAGCCTTCTAACGGGGAAAAAATGGAATGGAAGAGCCACAGAGGAGGGATTGCTTCGTACTGCAGATTGCCTAAGTAAAATATATGTGTGGGAAACACTGCTGTAGATTGTGAAACACAAGTTAAAAGTTTAGACTTAATAAGTAAGAGTGTGGGTCCAGGAGGACATTGAGCAACTTATTCAATCCCAGATAGGTAGAGCCTGAGCCACATAACCTCCTCTAATCTGATCAACCCTGCTCCATGTACGTCAACTACGGTGATTGCAGCATGGCACAAATACTTCAGCTAATCATGAGCTGACAGAGAACCATGCCTTCCATTGTGGCACAGGCTTAAAACTCTGCGGTCTCTCTTTCTCTCACTCTTTCTCCCTCCACACACACACACACACACACACACACACACTGGGAATCCTATTTATTTAATACTACAACCAGGTCCCTGCTCAGGACAGCACGTGCGCCTGCTCGCACCGTGAATCAACATCAATCTGGCATTTACAAGATAGCACAACACAAAGCAACACATTGTTGAAGCAGTGGCCTGGAATCATAATCTCCCCGTCTCTATATATCAATTGAAGAGCTGTGTGCACTGCAGGAGTGATTATGTGTGCGAGAGCGCTGTTTCATTGTTGGCCTGAGAGGAAAAGACTGAAAAGACATATGAGATTGTCTTGTGTTAAGTTAGATGTTGATGAAACAGAAAAAAAGAGGAATTGGAAACGTATGCCATTCAGTATCAATTTTTTTTTTTAATCAATTCAAAGTTATCGTCTGGTAGATTAACATCTCACTGATCTGTGCAGATGTTATAGGTAGGTGTGATGAATGAATGGCTGTAAAGGACATTAATAGACTGTAATATGAAAGCCTCAAATGTTAGATCCAGCCCTGCTTTTGACACAGCTCAGGCCAATTTACTAGTATGCTGCACTGTTTACATAAACACTTGTTAACGGGGGGCTAATTAAATGGAGGATGAATGACAATGTAATACAATGAGAAACAGCAGCTCTGCAGTGATATACTGTACACTGCTGCTCAATAGTTTGGGGTCACCCCGAAAAAAAAAATATTCCACGAAAAATCACACTTTAATTGATCAAACGAGTTGCCACAAGAATATGAAGTATAGTCAAGTAAGCTGACAGGGCTAGAAATAGTAATTTTAAGTGAAATAATATTTTTTGTTTTCCAGCTTTCGTCAAGTATTCTCCATTTGTAGCAGTTATAGCCTTGCAGACATTTGACAATCTAGCTGTCAATTTGTGGAGTTTATCTGGAGAAATTTCAATTCATGCTTCCAGAAAAACTTCCGACAGGTTGGCTTTGCTACTCTGCCTGGAGGGCATCCTGGAGTTGCCCCTTTACTGTTGAAATCGATGTTGATCGATGATCAATATTTTTTTTCCGGGTACCATTTATGAAGCTGCCAGCCGAGGACCTGTGAGGCATCTGTCTCTCACTCTAGAGGGACATCCCGCTTCTCTGTCTATCCTGGTTAGAGCCAGTTTTCACTGTTCATTGTAGGGTGCAGTACACACCGTTGTGTTAGATCTTTAGTTTCTTGGCAATGGCCTTCATTTCTCAACAATACAAAGGACTGTGCTTCCAATCAATATAAAGTCATTTGTAATGCTTCCAAAGATCAGTTGTCATAAAAATTTTTTAAAAGAAACTGTCAGAAAAGTTTGGATTAGGTGGTCATGCTTCTAGGTAATTTGAGGCTACAGTTTGTGTTGTTGTTAGGAGGTGTTGGAATACACTACCATATTGGTGGCACATGGGTTATGTTTTTGAAATCGTGGCTATGTTGACCGATTTTCTTTTTGACTTCAGATGTCTGCAGGGTGTCAGAAGCTGCTTGGTTCGACATGGATAAGACACTTTGGAATAAATACATGCATATGGTGCATATAAGTGGAAAATGTGCATAACCTTTGTAACCCTTCCTCTCACTATAGAGTATATTCCTGCACTCGCTCACTCCGTCACTTCCTTGACGTTCTTCACAGTCAGTCGAGTGAACTCAAGCGTATTGACAGTTGTGTTAAGGAGAATGTGACATTTGTTTAATTCAGATCAATTTAGGTCCAACTTCAAACACAAGTGCTTGCCAACTGTTGACACTGAAATCCAAGTGTAATCACTGGAGGCACCAAGGAGGGTTTACAGAGATGCATTGGATTTTAACCCAGAAGAGATATACCTCAATACCAAGGAAGGAATAACTTTAGATATGCCTTTTTATTCTTGTTCCAATTCCAGCTCAAGCTAGATCTGAAGAATGTGAAATATAATTGCTACCTATAATAGGTGAGCGAATCTCTCCTGTGAAATGCAAATTAAATAAGTGAATATAAAGGTTAACTGTACCACTGAGTGCAGACATGATTTAATAGGTAATGTTTCTAGTAATTAATCTACATTTTGTTCTCAGAGTGTTAGCTGTGTTCACTGTTTAGTCTGTGGTATGCTGCTGAGGTGCTCTCTAAAAAGGTTAAATCACTCACAACTTCTCATGATTTTAAGAGAAGCCATATCAAACAGTTATAGAAGTAGATGAACAAAGCAATGCATGAAGTCAGAACCTGTAGGGTTACGGATGTAATTCAGCGGCTTGCTCATTATTTTATCTAAAAACAACACAACCGTTTCAATATCGTCATTCCCGTTCCCATTTTCTGCGGTTCCGCAGTCTCGACTTCAGTTTCTACACCGAAAAAATGTGCCAGGAAGATCTGCACTTTGATCTTCAAAACTGATTCAGTGTCGTTTGTATCTGAAAGCCCATTAGGAAAACATTTCAAAAGGTCATATAAGACCGAGCTGTTCTTTTTTAAGGCACAGATTATTAACATCTCTATAGCCCTACTAACACCAGTATTACCTGGGGACCTCTCATATATTGTAATGATTACCGAGGACATCTGTGATCTTAATCCCTTGCGAATCTGCCGTGTCCGTGTATTGTAAAGTCAAACTTCCACTGCGTATTACCTTCCTGTATTTCACCAAACACAGAGATCATGTGACAACTTTAGTCACGTTTGAATCAGCATGTCGTGATTTGGGGTTGTATTTCTATTGAATGGCTAAGAAATGACGGCAGTTAACAGCTGTGCTGTGAGATATGTTGGTGTTAATAAGTGATGACAGAGAAGGTAAGAGTGGCAAAAGGTTGCCATATTCAAGCACAGCCACAGACCATCTCTTACATTATATAAGCCTGCTGCAGATGTGTATTTACAGCTTCATTCCAAGCAGAAAGTGGGCAAATAAACTCTAAACCGTACTATTAATCTGGCTGTTGAAGAACTGATGCTTTGCTTGTCAAATTGAAAGTTGCGTGTGGGAAATAATTTCAGTAAATATGAGTAAAATACATTTTCCAGAGCAACTGTTGAATGTACTGTATCTTCTTACGTCCCTATCAGCCAGTCATTTGAAGTCATTTAGTTTCATGATAGATTAAAAAAACTACTGTGAATATCCCTCTTTGTCTTTTCGGTTCAGTTGAAAGTGCGAATTTCAACATCCTGCAGACTTATTCTGTTTTCTTGTGCTAGCAGAAGGATCCAAAATCTGAGATGTGAGTTGGCTGCCAAACAGCACTGCCTTCATGATCTATTCTGTCAGAAAGTCAAACCCAGAAGACACAAAATAAGCAAATGTGGACATTGTGAACTTGAGAACTCCTTCATTAAAATAATGGAAGCAGCCCTCAATCATCCAAGATACACAGCGCTAATACATTTTCATATGCCCCAATTTCTTAAGGCTTTGAATACATAAAGCATTAGGAGTTTTATTTGGATCAAACCGTTCAGAATTACAATGAAGGACTTGGTTTTGACAATTAAATGACATCTGAGGATTTCAAAAGGCCACTGAGGTATTAGAAGATTCCATACTGGACACAGAATTGGTAATTCCATCATTAATATACTGGGCTGCAAGTTCAGTGGTGTATCAAGAGAAATGGATAAATCTTTTTAAGCACCGTCTGTCTGACATGTTATGGATAGACTAGTGGCATGCATAACACATTTTGCTATTAACCTTTGCAGATGTGTCAGAATGATGAGTCAGAGAGACACTGGTCTGGGCAACCCTGGACTGTATCTAATATTGTTGGTTGCACCAAAGCAGATCTCAGGTGTAAATGGGATTTTGTGGGGTCAGGTAGTGGACGCCCTCTGAGACTTGGACAGAAATCATACAAGACAAGACTCTGACAGCTTTGAATGGGAAGAGGGGAGCCTGGGAGGGGTCTTTAATTGCTCTCTGGGGTTGGAAAAAAAAAGCAACCTGTAAACTCAGAATGTGGTGTGAGGAAAGGACTTGATGTGTCTGGTGGGAGATTCTCACAACTATGAATGTAGGCCAAAGGCTTGTTCTGCAATCTCTCTAATGGGGTGGAGGAGCGACATGACATTTGTGAAAATTGGACAAAGGACCCTGAAAAAGGGGGGGAGGAGAATGACCTGACGAGTTCCACGGAATCAAGAGAAGGAAACTTGACATCTTCGAGAGGAGAGCAGAAGACAGTCTGGACATTTGCTGGCATGTAGCCCGGGGTTAGGTGGAGATGAATTTTGAGCCGTTTGTGGTAAAAATGCTTCTCACATCTTGTGGAGGGTTGTGTAGGGAGGTTATACTGTAGATTGCACATTGTGACATCTTGAGAGGAGAAAAACACAGTAGGCCACTTCCGGGGGATAAAGCATAATATTTGCTATGGTGTTTTCCTTCAGAGGAACCAGGTCCTCGTCCACAGAGTCTGTCACGTTGCACTGCCATGTTTCTAGAGTAGCCCACTGTTAACACCAGCACTCACCTTTAGCCCTGTATTAAAATCAATTGTTATTATCTATTGCCACCACGCTGATAGAAAGTTGGGTGAAGGTCAGATCAAGTCCACAAAACATTTCTGGAACCTCACAGCAACAAAGCATTGAAGCATCAACTGCAACAACTGAAGTAGATGGAGACTTGATTCCAAATGTAAAAAATAAAAAAAAACAACTAAAGAGCATCAAGTGGCTCCATATAGCTCAGATAATTCAAGTTTCTGGAACCCCCAAGAACTCCAGTTGATTTGAAAAAGCAACACACAAAAAAGAAGCAAAAAACATTATTATCTATCGCCACCATGCTGATAGAAAGTTGGGTGAAGGTCAGATGAAGTCCACAAAACATTTCTGGAGCTTCACAGCAAAAAAGGATTGAAACGTCAACTGCAACAACTGAAGCAGATGGAGACTTGTTTCCAAATGTAAAAAAAACAACTAAAGAGTTTTGGGGGTTTATGAAACTTCAACTGACCTTCCATCGCCATGGGGGTGTGTTGTTTTTGACTACATTTTTCAATTTTGGGCGAACTTATCCTTTAAATTCCTAGTTGGCAGAGCATGTAGCATCCTTCTAACTGAGCAGGAGTTAAATTTAATGTAAAGCAAACAGTTACTACTCAGTTACTACTACAGTGTTGTGAATAGGAACATTAAAAGGTGGAGGCAGAGCAAGGGTTTCAGAATATGAACCATTTCAGTTAAATGTTTTTAATTCATTTTTTTCATTGGTCTTCCCTTTTATCTGTTCAAAGAATGAATAACCTTACAAAAAATTGTTATCGGGAAAATTCACCGCCGGCCTGCCTTTCTGCCCTTGCCCTCATCTCAGAGAAAAGGTTAAACCATATTTCGTATATCTGTATTTTTATTTGACTACACGGATTTTTAGCTGTGTTTAACATTCAGTGATATCAGTGACACCGTGTGGGAAGCGGAAGGGAAAATGAAATGAGGTGTAAAATGAAGGGAAGAAAACAGAGAAAAGGGTCTGTACAAATGAGGCAGTGATCAGTGGTGACAGTTCATTATGGCTGGTAAATGCGGCCATGCGGGGGTGGCTGGAGGAGAGACTGGAGCGCTAATTGGAGCGGATGGGAGGGATTCTCGTCTCATAGCAATATCACAACTATTTACATGCTTACAGCTCTGGCAGGGAGAATGTATTAGAAGGGTGGGGATTACATGTTTTCATGTGAGATTATGTGTATTTTTTTACTAAGCATGTGTGTTTACATAATCACAGTGTTTTTTTTTTTATCCATGCAGGACCCTCGTGCGTGTGTTCTCTGTAACAGCAACAGTAGTGACAACGTTGCGCCGTGCAAATTTGGAGGACATAGGTTTGAGTCAGCGTACTCTGAGGAATGTGTAGTTTTGTGTTCTCTTTTTGTTTAGTTTCATGGTACTGAACTACAAGGTGACATGCCATCAAAGCTGCAGGCAAATGTGTGTGTAAACATCAGTTTTGACACCAGCACCACTGGGACCCAGGGAGTATGACTAAGATTTCAAAGAAGGAACCACAAAGGCGTTTCGTGACAAAACTCAGTGCGGGCTTCAGACATCAGTGACATCATTGTCAACAGCAATGGCCGCCGGCAAAATTCACTCTTCCTCTCGATACGTAGTGACAGTGTCATCGTGGATCTTTATGGACTGTCATGAGTGGCAACTGTTGCCGTGTGTTGCAGGTGCTGTCCCCTCTGACGTCCTCCGTCCTGGCAGAGAGGAGCATCAGGGTGCAGGACGACAAAGTGACGGTGACAGAGCTGGGCGTTCAGTTGGTATCCGGACTGTCTTTGTCGCTGCAGCTCAGCCCTGGGAGCAACAGAGCCATTGTTGCCACTGCAACCACACAGGAAGTCATTGAGTCACTCAAACAGGTACGAAACCAGTATGCAAATATGTTAAAGGTGTAATATGTAAGAAGTGATGAGCTGTCTAAGTCATACTACAAACAAAAAGGGGGCGGCATATCCCCAGTGCTAACTGCTAACTTCTATTAACTGTGTCTGCTATTGGCTAGTGAGCTGGGTTAAGTGTGCATCTAGCTGCCAGGACTGCTAGGAATATCAGGGTTTGTGTCTGCAGTGCTAGCACGAGAGGTTTGGACAGAGTAGGCTGGGGCTAGCGGGTTAGCATGCTAACCTCAGTAGATATCTCTGCAACACAAAACATAGACGCCATGATGTCAAAATTGCTAATTTTTTTCACATTATTTTTATAATTTTTGTTAATGTAACACAAGTTTTTTTTTAACTAAAAAACCTTACTTTTTGCACTTATTATTCGTTTATTAGCTTATCACAAGAGATAGGAAGGTACTGTGTTCGCACTCGACTGTGCATTGTATTTTGCTTACAAGTTCAAGGCCGTATCGAGGTTATTATGAAGTCTATGATATGCATTGTAGTTTTCCCTTTATAATTAATTCACTCTTGATATAGTGGAGCCATCTCTTTGATTTGCATATCCAACCAGTGAACAGCTCTTTTATTCCTGTAATTATAATTTCAAATGGAAAAAGGCTAATGTCTTGTCCCTCGGAGAGTAAAGAATATTTGGCTTTCAAGCGAATAGTTTCATATCCCACTCTATTGTTTCTTTCCACCATAATTAAGGCTCGAATTGGCTTCCACCGTGTTCTTCTCTTTTATTTTCCAGTCATTCTTCTGCATTAGCTGGAAATGTGCAGATTACTGTTTGTGTGTTTACTGTTATTTTCAGGGTTATTTGGGTACTGCTGTTATGCTGATACCAATTTGCGTTCTGTTTTCCAAGGAGTCCCTCATCAGTGCCTGGCTCCAGTTCAGTGATGGATCCATGACTCCTCTAGACAACTACAACCCTGCCCATTTTGACCTGGCAGCCACCTCTTTGAATGAACAGGTGGTGGTGGTGCAGCGCAGTGCAGCGTGGAAATGGCCCATTATCGTTGCCAAGGGTGAAGGTCAGGGTTTGCTTGTGCGTGTTGAAATGAGCCAGTCGGAGGTGTGCCAGAAGGGGAAACGACGTACTGTCTTAGCCACTGGAATGGCAAACATACAAGTGAGATTTGGTCAGTCAGAGGAGCAATACAGACAACCAGGAGACCGGCGAACACGCCCTGACCCTCCATATTACGGCGGATCTATCTCGGACATGGAAACTGGCTTAATCAACCGTGGAGCCACTACCATCAGGGGCCACGTCCCGGTGAGACCCAACGGGGGCCGTCTATCAGCAGACAGCGGGGCGAGAGCACCGAGCGAATTCTCTGAGTATCCAGACAAGGGAGACCTGCCTCGCAGCCGCAGCACTGATGATGACTTGTTACCGTCCCGCAGAGGTCTGACAGACCTGGAGATTGGTATGTACGCCCTGCTGGGAGTCTTCTGCCTGGCCATCCTGGTTTTCCTCATTAACTGCATCTCTTATGCATATAAGTACCGGAACAAGCAGCTGTCCCTGGAGGCCCCGGAAGCAATGCCCCATGCCCACGACTGGGTGTGGCTGGGCCAAGAGGAGGGCCTTTGTTTGCAGCAACAGCAGCAGGACGAACTTTGTGGCACTCTCGAGGAAGGCAGTCAGCTACTAAACGGAGGCGTCCAGCGTGGTAATAACGGCATGGGAGGCTGCAGTTCGAGTGGGAGGGATCACAGGAACGAGTCGCTTAACTCACCCACCACCAAGAGAAAGAGGGTGAAGTTCACCACCTTTTCCAATGTCAAGGCCAGTAATGGATGTCCTGTGCTCAGCCCATTAGCGCTGGTGCAGACCAGTGAGATAAAATGGGTATGTCCGGACATCGAGCTCGGGGACACAAAGGATCTTAGGAACTACATGGAAAAGCTTAATGAGAATGCAATTAAGAACATTGCATAGGGGGTGTTTTCATTGAACTAAAGAGAAACTCACCTGAATGCCTTCAGAATGAGGAGGGAATGAGGGAAACAGGAAGGATAGGAAGAGGGAAAAAAGAATAAAAGGGTGCAGAAAACAGACTGACGGTAAACTGTACCTCAGCATAACAGGATAGTGTGCTCAGCCTTTGTTGTTTCCATGACAATACTCAAGCAACGGACTACAAAGGGACACGATTTGCCACGAAAACAGAGCATAGTTACAAAAGGGGGGAAATGTGAACTTGATATTGTTGCTTAACTTAAATGTACGTTGTTTGTCTTTAATTGACGTTCCTTTTATATTCGCCATGTAGCTCGTTTTACGTTCTCTTTTTTTAAAAATCATCACGTTTTAATGTTGTATTTGTTGTACTTTTCTGCGCTCTGTTGCTTTTTCTGTTTTTTAAGAGTTGCTGTAATGCCCTGTACCACACGTCAGCAATTATAGATTCTAGGAGAGAAGAGTTAAAAAGAACATTTTGTACTGTATATAAATGCAGAGTTTAATTCGAAGGTAATATATGTACAGTAACATTTTTTTGTAAAGTGCTGTTTTGGTTTTTTTGTTTTGTTTGTTTTGTAGTTTAGTTTTCTTTTTTGTCTCCAGACACCAGATCCATGCATGATGCTATTAAAGAGGAGGCATGTGTGTCTGGTCTGAAAGCGTGTAGATAACTAATGCCAATACAGCTGGAGACATGTCCGTTTTAAATGATTGCATTCATTCATCACGGAGCTGAGTTTAGGGTCGGTTTCAGTATGTTAATATTGACTTTGTTAGGGTTAGGGTTGTGCATTTCCCTCTTCTTATGTTTATGTTATTATTTATGCCACCCCCTTTTATTCAGTTGTAAACGTCAGATGAAGTCCTGATTCGGCCTGATATTCTGATAAGAAAAGCATTGAATGTGAGAAAATCTAAGAGAATCCATAGACAATCACATAAATTATGTATGGATTATCCTTTCATTTACAGTGTTCCATTAAAGTCGGTCCAGTTTACAGCTTGAATGGCTTGAATTAAATCAAGTTACCACGTTGGATCCAAGAAAAAAAAAGTCATGACGGTGAATGAACAAACGATCACAGACTGTGAAGTGTAAGCCCAAAGTCTGCCCTCATCTTCCTTTTGTCATATGTCAGTACTGGTCCATCATTTTCTATCTCTGTTTTGAAATTGGCCGCTGGACTAATTAAAACTGAAGGTGACTCTTCTCCATCACGCTGCTGTGTGATTCCTTCTTTTTTTTTTTTTTTTTATTGGGTGCTGTATTCTTCTCTCGGCCTGTCTTGTTTTTTGCTCATCTGACTGGTTTATGCGAGTACACAGACAGTGGCTTCATCAAATATCAAAATGAAGTGCCTGTTGTTGTTGTCAGTCAGTGCAGCTGCCAGCTGAAGCAGGAGAGATAAGTTATCTTGCACCTATCATCCCACCACTCAAAACCGCAAATACATTCGGATATTCATGCATTTTCTCCACCCAGTGTATGACTGCTTGGAGAAAACAGCTAAGAGATATTTTTTCCATTAATTGTTTTTTTTAAAGCAAGAAGCTGCTTTTTTTTCTTTTCTTCAGTATTTGTGCATGTAAGAGGTCTTGAAAATTAAAAAAGCACAATGTTTCGGCCAACAGGAGCTCATCTCTCCCACAGAAAACCCTGCCCCTGAAATGCCTCCTCAGTAGTCCTGCCTTTAATTCCATGACCTTATGTCATCACACACCACGTCACACATTTGGGTTATTAACGCCTGTATTCACTGTCGAAGTAAAGCTAACTGGAGGCTGAAAAAAACGACGGTGCCAACTGCAGACACGGTGAGCGGTGCTGGCTCAGGCATGTGTGAGTTGACCAATTACAGCCAACGGAGTATATGGGAGGAGTTCCTTAAAGAGACAGGAGCTAAATGCGTTTTTTGAGCATTAAAGTGTGTAAACCTATTCTAGTAGTGACCCAACATAAGATTATAAACCTGAAAATGAGCCTAATACGTCGCCTTTAAAATAATTATGTTTACTGGTTATAAATGACTGCGATACTAATTAGATACAAAGCAACAAAAGAGACGAAAGAATATCAGTTTCATACAAAAACCCACCCAAGTTTGAATAAGAAATGCTTTTTATAGGTGCCAGTGCAATAAAAAGCACAAACCACCTTCTCGACCAACATCTAAGTAAAGGAAGTCAAAAAACTATTTCTGCATCCAGTCTAGGCATGAATAGAATTAACACAAACACAATAAACATGTTTGTAATCTGCATGTGAAATCATGTAATAATACCTCTTAGTGTCCTTTGTGTGTCATAATAAGCTGTTAAAAAAGGTTTTAGGTCAAGTGCACCAGTGCCTTTGAAGCCTCTAAAACTCTCAGAAAATGTTTTTCCCCCCACGAGATCACAGACAGTCTCCCTTTCTAAAAGGGCAATCTAATTAGAGATTACTTAGTTCAGTCTTATTACATGTTAATGTGGCATTTCCTGTGCAATTTGTCTTGCCCACTTACTGTACCTGTAAAATTACTCAGATATAATTTGCAACCTAATTAAAACAAATCTGAGGACCTGTGCATTGGAGATGTCCCTGGGTAACCAGGGAAGCCTTGTGCCGTAAATATCTTTATTTAAAAGAGGGGGCGCTGCTTTGACAGTGATTTTCTTTTACAAACCTGCCTCTGGGCAATTTCTTTCATGCTTTTGGATTAAGTCAATAAATCTCAGTCGATGTATAAAATAAAAGCCTATTCGGCGTGCAAATGAAAGCTGCACATCTCTACATGGTCTTGATGATGATATGATGGTAAAACAATATTTCAGTATCTTTATCTAAGATTGAAACAGGTACGGTACACACTACTTCCTCCTTTACAGTAGTGCAGACACTTTTTTCCATCTGAGTTGTTTTTATTTTGCTATTTTTAGCCTGAAAAAGTGGTTCCCTGTCACAACTAAATCATCTGGAAAATGTGTTTTTAGAGACAGCCATTAATTGGATGGGAAATTTTTGATTGCAATCATCTACTTCAGTTCCCGTGGAGCAACTTGCACTGTACTGGCCTACTGACACAAATGCCGTGCTTCTGTACTCATTCTCACTGATGCGCACAGACTGCCTCAAATAGCTTCAGAAGACTTTGAACGAGGATCATTTCGGACAGAATATTTTAAACGACAGCTAACGCAAAATGACACCACAACTTTTCCCAGGAACTTGCTCCTGGATAACCTGGGCGCAAAAACCTGGAGACAAGCGCAAGACTGGTTGATGTTTATGGCTTCTGGCAGATGCCCCAAGGCCAACACAAACGCAGACCACAGTCACCCCAAACACTAAAACTAGAAAACAGGACTGAACTATCCTCATGGGTCAGAAGTGGAGATGGTTGCTGATAAGAGTGGATAAGGGAGACTTCTAAATTGTTTTAGAAATATGAATGAATGGAAATGGAGCAGAGGAGGAAAAACCCACAGAGACAGTTCAACTCCTATCTTTGGTCATGGCAGATAGCAGCTACCAGAGATAAAAATGGTTATACAATTCAAATGTATGCCTACGACTTCACCCGTGGTGTGATCTGTGACGTTGAGAGAAACAACATCCTGACATAAGCACCGCAAAATTGTGCTCAGGCAGGATTTAATTGAACTGTAAGGCCCAGTTGATTATCAGTGGACCGCTGCCAGCAGTTGACACAAGGATCAGTAGAGTTGTATCACTGAACACATGGTTCAGCAAAGCCTGTGGCCTGAAAGGGATCAGCTACATTGATAACTTTAATCTGTTCTTGGGATGTTGACATCTTTCTCAAGTAAGTTTACTGCTGATCAACTGTTATTGGTTAAGCTGGCGACACCCTTCGGCCAGGCCTAAATGATGCACCCTGACACACAGGAGCCTCAAACGCGACAGCCTCAATGCCAGCCTGTTGCCAACCCGCTAACACAAGGGCCGCAGCCTCCACAACAGGAAAACAAAACACTACAACCACTGTGTCAACAACCAGGTCATGGATCGCTCCTCCAATTCCTCCTCCCCATGCTGCCCACTTTCCTGGTTCACTCCTTCAGGGATTTACTGACAAAATAGGACAGCTGGATTCAGTCTCCCCTCACCTTCCCTCTCGGGGATCTCGCTAACAAGCTGATCAGTGATATGTGATGCTACAGGTTGCCACCAGGTTGCATTCACAGACAATGTGCTGCCAGCCAAAACAACAGCGAGCAAATCTAGAGAGGATGTCTTGGACATACAGAGTCCCTCCAATATCTGTCTTCTCTCCTCTACCTTTTAGGTAGCAGAGTGAATGAGATGCAATGAACTCACACTGCAAATTAGTCTCGATCCATCTCCAGCCCTCTCAGGAATAACCTGCACCTAGCAATGCTTGAAGATATTAGCAGTAATTCTAAACTTCATTCATGTTTTAACGGAAACCTGGCTGGATAGACATTGCAATGCAACTGTTCATGCATCAACCCCTCCCCTTCCTTTACATTTTTCTGGCCTTTTTCATGGCCTTTTATTAAAGAGATCATATTATGCTAATTTTTCTGATTCATACATCTTATTTGGGGGGGGGGTCTAGTAGAATAGATTTACATATTTCAGTTTTCAGAAAAACACATTATTATTCTCATATGGTGTATTGCAGCAGAGTGCCTTTACATACTGTGTCTCGATGATGAGATGAGAGTTGCACGTGGGCATTACTTAACGGGCAGCATGTAGCCAATCAGGGGCAGAGCAGGGGTGTGAGATAGTAACTCCCCTTGGCGTGGACTAATTTTGCAGACCTTTTACGTGCACAAAAGTGCTACATAACACAGTAAAGGTAAGGTGAGAACCAAAAGAGCAGAATATGACCTTTTTAACAGCACAGATGAAGACTGACAGGAGATGGGATGAGTCATAGGGGAGACGACACACAGAAAAGGGCTACAGGTCAGACCTGAACCCTGGGTGGTGAGGACAAAGCCTCTGTACATGGGGTGCATACTTCACCAACTGACCCACCAGGGTGCCACCGATCAAGCCTTTTCTGATTCAAACTCTGTAAAAGTGGTACAAGGTGAAAAGGAAAATCTTGTGCAAGCAGTTATCACAATATTAGAGGTATAACGTTACGCGTGTCGTTCTGAACTGTTTCTTTACAGGGCCTCCAGTCTGGTGCGCAATTTCCTTGGTTCAGTATTTACTGTGACCCAAAACAGTGGTCCATTTCCGCTGAGCACAAACTTTAAAGCATGAGTTTTACCCGTAAAGTTGAGCCGGGTTAGACAAGCTTGGCGAGGTGTTGCTGGCATCAGAAAAGGCGAACACAAATGAGACTCCAGGGCTGGCTCCCAACACTGTCAGATCCACTGTATGGGAGCATCTCAGTATCATGGTGAGTTACAGCTAAGATGGACAAAGCTAAGTGGATGTGATGAAAACCACAATTTGTCTCAATTTGTGGAATGAGACTAAAACAGACATAGCATTCAAGCATACTCAAGACCATGCTTAAGCAGTAACCAGCGCATTTGGAGCGTTAATCGCTGCCGATTTCAGACAATATGCTAGCTTGTTCTCAATCTTAAAGTTTTAATTTTCTTTGCAACGGTCCCTCAGATATTCTTGCCTCGAGCTGGGTCAACACTAGCCCTCCTGACCATCCTCCTCCCCCTCTTTAGCCATCCAGGCCACCGCTCTCTGCCCAATTTCCTGTCGACTTTCATCAACTCCTCTCCACCTTATCCACCTGTCGACCCATCCTCACAAGAACTACAGTCTCATATTGCTTCTTTTATGCCTTTCCAAAACTCCTCACCTCTCCTCAACATCTTAGGGGACATTCTTATCGCACTGAACCACAAACAGCCCACCCTGCTCCACTGAGATTTTCCTCCCCTCCATTGAAGTACTCCAGACTGCTGCAGCAGCCTGTCACTCCACAGTCTTAACCCTCTGAGGATTTTTGCCTGTGTCCGTGACACTGAACTGCCAGGTATACCTCTTGCTGACATTGAGATCTCTGGGTCTGCACCCACGCTGGCTAACTAACTGACAGCTGCTGTCAAGTATAATGGAACAGGCCCCTGTCACCATTATGAACCATCTCCACTGACATTCACTATGCCGATACATCTCTAGTTATCACGTTTCGCAAATTCTCCAGCTGTTGCTATGCCAACGATCCTCAACACAACCTTTTCTACTTTCCTAATCCACTCCATTTCTTCCTTTTGACACGCAGGTTCGGGCGAGAATCACCAATTACACTGCTGATGTCACCCATCAACCCACCACCTCAAGCTTGTCTCTCTGTCACGCCAGACCGACTGCAGTGACTCACAAAATGAAACGTAGAATTACAAAATATCTGGAGTAATTCCAGACAGTTGCCCATTTAGACTGCACTCATTATCTTACCCTGTACTGTTGGTTTGCACTCGCACCACAGAAGTGGTTCTCTCTGGGGAACCTCCAGACGGGTTTCCACAGAAAAATGGGGCAAAGGTAAAATGCAGTAACATGATGGGCACAAATGTGACAATGTGCAAGAATAACCACTCCAAAATAAATTTAGCTGTATCCAAAAATGTTTTCAGACTATGAGCAGTAACACAGTTGAATAGGGCAGATAGTCTTACTGTATCCAATCGATGGTCTGTGGGTTAAGGGGTCGCAACTTACAATTAATTTCATTATCAGTACGTTTCTAAATCATTTTGAATATTTTAGTCTATAATAACAGAAACATGTAAATAATCTCCAGCCATGCTTGCACTATTGTGAGGCTGTGCTTTGAGCTAAATGCTAATGTCGTCACGCGAACTTGTTCGGAATGACAATGCTAAAATGCCGATGTACAGCAGGTATAATGGTCAAAATCTTAGTTTAGCATGTTAGCGTGCTAACACATGTACAACACATAGTACAGCTGAGCCTGAATGACATTAGTCCTCCAGGTATTTGGCCATAAACCAACATTTCAAGCCAATCCTTTGGCTTGAAGCTGGCTCCAGATGAAATGTCACAAGGTCACCAAAGTTAATACAATCTTTCCTGAGGGGAGGTTGTAGGTGTGCAGCAAATTGGATGGCAGTCCATCCAACAGTTGTTGAGACATTTCACTCAAAAGCATAAATGTCAAAGTGCTGGTGCTGCTAGAGGAAAAGCCAGGGGACCACCAAAATAATTAATATTAAATCATTTGGGAACCATGAATGTCTGTACTAAATTCCGTCTGCCCATCAAATGCTTGTTGGGAGATTTCAGTTTTCGACTGACAGACCAGCACTGCCATCCCTAGAGCCATTAGCTTGGCTAAAAAGGCCCACATCTCACCAAACACTAACAGTCTAAATCCATAAAACATTAAAACTGAGAAAAGCAACACATTTTTGAGAGGCAAAAGCTAAAATACTGTTAGATAAAATGGATGGACAATGTTGATTTTCTTTTTCCCGTCAACAACCCTTAACCCTAACCTTAGAAAAGTGATAAATGAGCAAAGATGTCTGATTTAAAATTTCATAGCCCTAAAAAGATGTGCTGTGTAAGAAATCGTAGATATATTTCTTACTCTCATAAGCCTTGCAGAAATCCGTGCGAAAAAACGTGTCTTTCTCTGAAACATACACACTGTATACAACATGTTGGCTCTTTAGTCTATACTGTGTGGCACTACCATGGTGCAACATTTTGACTGCAGGAACAAAACAACCAATATTACGTTTCTGCAGTAGCAGAGTCTGCGCTTTCAGGATGTTAGTTTTTTGCCACAGTGCCACCTTCCCAAAATTGGCACCCGCCACTCTCCAAATACATTTTGGCACCACGACACTGGCAGGCTGCTGATATATATCGACTTTGCTATATAACTTTCAACATAAATGCCAAACAGTAAAACACAGACAGTTTACAGCTACAGCAGATCTACTGATTGTGTTTCGAATTTCAAATTTGTCCCTTGCTGTCCACCATCATTCAACATTTGAAAATGTATCAAGATGTCTTGATACAGATACATCCATACTCAGTCAAAAGAAGAAGAAGAGGAAAAAAAAGAAGACGATGAAGAAGAAGAAGACAATGAAGAAGACAATGACGAAGAAGAAAAAGAAATAGAGTAAAAAGAGGAGGTTTAAACTGAAGAGATTAGAGATTAGGTTAAAGATGTGGTGACACATTGCGGGTGTAAAACCACCTGAAAAAAAACGGCGGCAGGATCCATCACAGCTACGGCAACGTTGCAGGCACTCATGGCGATCACCGACCCGACCGTTCATGCCTTGGCTAAACAATCAAGACCGCTGTCAGACATCCTGTGGATGTGTCACTAAGTACTCATATTTGTGGCCGGTCAAAACTTGTTTTGGCCAGTAAAATTTCAAACCCTACCTGCCATTGGCAGGTTTTGAAAAAATCAAATGTCTACACTGGCCGCTATACTGCCCCGACTATTGGAGGAACTGCTCTGTTGGTCCATATCAGTCCGCTTTTAGAATGCATGCTGGAACTGCTAACGAAATGCATGCAGAGCGCACAAAGAAGGTTTTGTTCATATCCGTGTCTAAGATATAGCATAAGCGAGCCTTTAAAGGTGCATGTCATGTAGCTATGTCTAGGTGCTGCAAAGTTATAATTTCATTACTGGTCTGACACATCGCGCATCTCTACTTCTTAAATTCGCCCATCCAATTTCTGCTGCCTGTGTACATGTGCATCCTGCAAATATCCCCTGTAATCAAGTGTGTGTTTGCACACATGATGGATCACAATGCAGTATTGTTGCTGATTTCATTTAGTTCAGCCAAATTTATTCTGGAAACAATCTGAGTCCTGTCTAAAAGGTACAACAGGTGTAAGGGCTCGCGCGACCTCTGAGTCACCATTGTTCCCACGTGTGCGCCCACTGGGCCCTGAGCGTATTCGCATTGGCGTACTGCAGCTGGTTTGTCATCAGGTGGGTGCAGATAAACTGAGAAGAATTATCCTGTGTGTGTGTGTGTTTTTAAGCATGTGCGTGTGTGTCAATGTGATTTATGGCCTCTACTGGTGCAATTAAAACGGGCTTGAATGTGGTATTGTTTTTCTTTATTCTGCTGACATTGAAACACTTCTCTCGGAGAGGATGGAGAGGACAGCACATGAAAACCAATTTTTTATTTTTTTTTTAAAGAGATGCCTCTGACCCCCGACGGTCTACACATGTAAACAATTCCGCAAGATGGATCCGGCCTTAGAGAGCGTCACGATGAGAGACTTGACAAAGCCATGAAAAAAAATCGAAGAGTTAATGAAGGGGAACAAAATCGTCGCATTTTTAGCTATGTGCAGTTGATCATTGGAAATCCCACTGGCAATGGCCTTACTCCGAGCTCCGAGCAGAGATGTGTCTGCAGCTGTTAACGCAGCCCCCTTCCACTACACGTAAAGCACCACTTCAACTCTCCTCTCAAATTTATTTTGCGCTTATTTTATCTCCGATGGTATTTTTGTTTTTTAGGTCTGTGTTTTCCAGCCCCCTAGGGGGAATTGTGCATTTTGTGTCCCTGAAGCGATAATGATGGCTTGCTGGCTGGTTTCTTTGTTCTGCAGCACAATGCCACACTGACAGACCAGGCTAAGAGAATGGCTGTTGGAAAGAGTTTCTTTAAAAAGGGAAAGTTCAGGAATTGGGAGGGGGGGAAAAAAAGGACAGGCAGCTGAAGATTGCCTCAAAGCATACTTGAGTGGATAACATAAATGCTGTGCTGTGTTAAAGGAAAAGCTTTATTCAAAGAAAAAAAAAACATTTTCAACCATCTACTCATCCTGTGTCAGCAGCTCTGACCCATAGAAAAACATTGGAAATTAAATGTAGGCCCAGCTCAATAGGAAGCCCTGATCAAGCATTTTTATGCTTGGTTTTTACCCTGATCCCTGTCCAAGTCATTACATTTTCTGATGTTCTTAATTTATTTTCATTATCTGCTGGTCTGATCCAATATTTACAATACATCTAAGACTATGCTGTTTACGTACCTGAAGCATTTTCCTTATTTCATTGCTGACAATTTTTTATGTAACTGGGAGAATGTGATGAAACTGATGAAACCCAAGAGAGAAGACCCGTCACTCTGTTGGACTACAGATACACTCACTGGGATTGTACAGTGGTGTTGGAGTCGGGGTTCTTTCCCCTAGAGGATCTCTGGAGGGAGACACCATCTCTTAGGGAGCCTTCAAATCCAAGAACGGACATGTTAACGTCCTGTTATCAAGTTTCTCAACATTAATTACTTTTTTTTTATTTCATTTTATTTGTCAGAGTTTTTGATTTATTGATTGCTGTCAGGATATTCAGAGATTTTCTTTAAATATAACAAAACATGTCTGTAGAATAACTTTAAATAAATTGACTTACGACAAGTGCAACATCAAATAAAGTCACACCTTCAAGTCGTACTGGAGATGTAAATCCCTGCCGCACTGGGCCGATGATTTTGATCAGCTTCATTTTCAGTGCATACTGATCCGTTAAAATATGCCTGGGTCTGCCCAGAGTTGGATCCTCAGCACCGGCTCTGGACATCTCTCTAACTGCCTGCAGACATGTCTGCCAGAGTCCAAGTGACACTTCAAAATTTTATAACTTTCCTGGCCTGGTTTCAAACCCCAGCTGGCTTTGCCTTTGCACAGGCAACACAATCACCTGCTAATGCAACATGCTGAAATGAGGCATTCTGCCACTAGAAGCCGCAGAGTCAATAGACTGCCGAGAAGCTGGAGTACTTGCACTTGATGAGTCAGGAGAGCTTTGTGCTCATCTTGAGTTTCATCACTGATACCCTTGGCATGATATTGGAGCGCTGGCATTTGGCTCTGTTTATCCTCGCACCATTCCGGAGAAAAGCTCTGCAAGCGGCCGCAGAGCTAACTTGAAGAATAGGCTAAATTGGCCTTCCTTCAGTCCTGTAAATATGAAGTCCTCAGAGAGGCTGCATTGGTATGCCCATCCTGCATTTAACAGACAGCAGACAAACATTTAGATCAGATTTTTTTTAGGTACATTTGGTACTTTCTTTTTCCTACACTTTTTCTGCCTCCCATGTTTTCCTCTGCCTAACAATGCAAGTTATCAATAAAGAAAAAGTGCAACCAGTAATTTATGGTAATTTATCAAACTTTCTTTTGTTTGATTACTCGTAAAACAGATAACAGTATTTCAGGCCCTGTTCGTGCAGCATCGCCACACGTTGGCATCGCCAGTGCCAGATGTTATTAGCACTGTAGCTCCCCTGCCTCTCCTTATCTACTTTTCATTACCAACATCTGTTAATTAAGAAAAGCAAAACACACTGGCTCATTTATTCGGCTGCAGTGCTGAAAAAGTTTGTGTCCTTTTTTAAGAGGTGTCTTATCAGCATGTAATGGGTGTGTTATTCATGCAAAGAAGCATCCAAGTTGAAAAAAAAAAAAAATCTATCCCTGGAATAGATTGTATTTATTTGCCATTTAAATCCAGATACAAATATCTGTAAATCTGCCATGAATTTCATTTTAATAAATAAATCATGTGCACAACACTTTCAGTCAGCTTCCCCTGGATAAATTAAGGTTAAAACAATTCGATAAAATTGCCAGCAGGTACGTGGAATATAATAAGACAAAGCGCCTTACACCAGATGTGCTCCATGTTTGTGTGTGTGTGTGTGTGTGTGTGTGTGTGTATTTCCTATTGTTCATGTGTTAAGTAGTCAGCCTTGTACAGGTGTGTGTTGGCTTTTAGGAAGAGATAGAAAAATATTGGCCGGCGCTTCTTCCCGTAAAAGATCCACAGAACAAACAATGGCAGCAGGAGAAAGCGCGCACACACACACACACACACACAGTTGGTATCAGCACTTTCCGGGAGAGCATGTGTTTAATTTTTGCCTCTAACAAGAGGCTTCATAGACAAACAAATGTATTTGCATGTAAACAGGACAATGTGAATGTGAAACTCAATTACTGACCATATATCACAGTGTCCAAAAGGAAGTGCTGTTGTCTTAATCAAACATTACCGGTGTAAACCACCTTCATTTACCATATGCCTACATGTGTACACATGTTCTGTTGCGGCTTACTCGATCCGAACCACCGGGACAGGCAGTGTAGATACAACAGAGATTCATCCCAGACTGTGACCATCACAGTGCCTGAGACTGCAGTTGTATAAACTGTACGACTGGCACTTCTTTACACCAAAAGATATTGTGTTGTGGAAATACATCAAGCCCTTCAGACACTACTGCTGTGTATTAACAAGGACACAACATGGACTGCATTGTGCTGGCACTGACAAAGCTACTGCAGCAAGACACTTTTGTTTTGGGTAAACCTGCACAATATAATAAAATCTGATGTAAGACTCTTTTTTTTCTGCCCCCCAAAACAATCAGAGAGGTTTGGATCACATTATGGTCACTTTTTAGGCTGTAGTTTGTTGTTGTCCTATTTGTTAATTGTACTGTGCATTGTTATAGACTGCACTTATCAGTTACCTAAATTTAAAATGAGTTACAATTGAGAGAAACAGAACAAAAACTAGGTGTCTTTAACAATTCATTTATTTAAAAATGTTGTTGTTTTGTTAATATATATATATATTATATATATATACATATACATATATACATACATATACATATATATACATATACATACATATATATATACGGTTTCATCCTTTCCTGGGTCGACCAGGGGGGCGGGCTTTATTATGAAACAACCAATCCAACCCACTAATCAAAGGTGTCAGATCATCGTAGTGAATTTTTTCAGACCAGTTCAACCTGTGCTTACGGCCTGAGCTTTTCCCACCATTCTGCTGGAACGACAGCTTCTTGCTCTTAAAATCTCACTCCTTCCCCAGCAACACAAATCGCTAGTATGTCTCTCAACGTGAAGGCGTCGAAGAGGGCGACTCTATATTTAATGTGCTGTAAAAAGGGATCAGATGATCGGTGTCAGGAGATGGGAGGCCCCCCTGCACTGTGGAGCCTATTCTCGCTTCAACTCAGCCTGGCGATTTATCAAATTACAGCCTGTTTCTAAGAGCTGACAGGACTGATTACCAGTGTGCGGAGAAGGAGAGGTGTTTTTTCAGTGGAGCCCTGTGCCTTGAAATCAGGGAAGCATCCTCTACTTACACCTTTTCCAGCCGTACTCACATTTTCTCTCTTCTACCTGTCTTACTCTCAGGTATCCAGTTCTTAAAGAGCTCGGTATGTATCCCGCCCCATGAGTGTGTCTGTGTACGGAAGGGTGTCTGCATGTGCAAGGGGGAACTGTTCTCTTGTGATTGTGTTTTGACGAGGTGAGATGTAATATTGGAGAGCCTCTGGCAGCTCCATTATCTGGGTGGTGTCAGCCCGTCTGCTCGTACACGCTCCCTTTCTTTGGGCCTATTCTCCCATTCAAACATTTATTTGCTGCCCTGACATACCCTGTCGAGCCCTTTCTGCCTCTCTGTCAGTGAGCCGGGCTTAGTGTACTGCTAACTCTGCAGCTTCGGGGCTGCCTGCATCATCATGTGAGCCCTTTTTCTAAAAGTGTTTGTTTTGCAACACATCCAAACAGTTTGACTTTGACTAAACATGACAAGTTTAACATCAAAGTAATTAAATTTGCACAGGCATTCTTGAAAGCCCGTGTCTATGATACGTAAATATGTATAGTGCTTTATAACAATAATAGTGACACATTACATTGGATAAAATGAAAAGGGGCAATTTGTAAGATATGGACAGAATGTTAGCTTAAAAAAATGAACAGACATCCTCAAAAGTGTGAGAAACAACAGTGTGGATGTATCGAGAGTGTCTCCGTGCTGTGTTGCAGAGATGTCTACTTCAGTTTGCATGCTAACCAGCGAGCCCCAGACTCTCCTAATACCAATTTCTGTTGTAAGAGTTTGATTCTTTGCCTAATAAGTGAACAAAATACACTCACAAATGCATCTTAAGACCCACTTTTATTCTCTGGCTTTTAATTGTGTTAAACTGGTCTTTATTTTTTCAGATAAGTTGGGTTTTTATATTGACGTTGCATTAATTTGTTTTTAACTTGGCGTGTTTCATATAACTTTTGCTCGGTACCTGCATTGTTTTATGCATGCCTGTTTCTATTTTAATCTTGCCTTACCATACACCTGTTTTTTAATCCCTGTATATTTATACATGTTCGTTTTTGTGAAGCACATTGGTGCAAAACCCGTTTGATTTTACAGTGCTATACAAATAAAAAAAACTTGACAGACCAAGAAAGGAAAAATGTGGACACCAATTTTCCTTACTAAAAAGAAAAATACAGTGATACACAGTATGAATAGGTTTAAGACCAGCTTAATTGCCTCGTTAACCCCTGTAAAACACAACTCAACATAAATGAGATAAAACTCACCAAAACACTGTTTGTCTTTCCACAATCACCTCTGGTTTGGTCAACATAAATTCTAAAATTCACAGAGTAAGATTTCTCTGTCGCACGCTCCTCCGCCAGGTCGGCTGGTGATCGGAAGGTCGCTGGTTCAAATCCCAGCTCCAGGCTGAGCTGAGCTGCATGTTGAAGTATCCTTAAGATACTGAACCCCAAATTGCTCCTGATGTGCGGTCGACACCTTGCAGGGCAGCCTCTGCCAGGCCCTGCGATGAGCTGGCGACCTGCCCAGGGAGTACCCTGCCCTCGCCCAGAGACACCCCATAAAAGGGATAAAGCGGTTATAGAGAATGAATAAATGAATGAATGGATGGATGGATGGATGGATGGATGGATGGATGGACGGCCGCTTCAACGCCTCTGCTGTCTCGGCCTGCTGCATCTTTTCATCCCTGGAGTCACTGTCCTGGGAAGAGCCGCTGTAAATCACCTCTGTACTTAACCTCGTCATCAAACTGGCATCTGTCTGTCTCAGAGGCCGTGTTCTATCCCAGTCTGGTATCCGTGACCACATGGCGACGCTCCTCTCATCAGCCCAGGTTGTAGTCCATTTAATAGCCACTTGCCTATAACAACAATGCCTAACTCATCTTCTTGCTAACAACAGCTAGTTGCTACAGCCAAATAAAGCTGCAGGAAAAAGTAGCCAGTTCAGTACAGTCAGCAGCAGTTAGCTGTCATGCTGCCCCCTGTTTTTGGAACAAGCTTTGAGTTCTTACAAATTACACCTATAGGTCTGTAGCACTATAGTTTATAATCGTTGGTCACTCGCTGACTTATTCTGCAAGGACCATGGTGTATTATAATTTGAATAGCTGCAATAGGTTATAATAATTTTAAAGTGCACTGTATTAACTAGAAAAGTTTTATTAAAAATGTGCATTTTTGACAGGCAACCTACTCAAAAATGGAAGGACTGCATCAAGTGCAGTTTCAGGTATTTTGATAAATGAGTAGCTGTGGTTTGAATGCAATAAGTGCTAGCTCTCTGCCTGACTGCTAGCCGACTTCCACAGTGACTCAGCAGTTGATGAAGTCAGTAATTGAGGGCAAAGAGTAAATAGATTACTGATTCAATTAACCCTATTACAGTGGGCAGTTCAGATCACAGCCAGACGTTTAGCCTTTCCAGCGAAAGCCTCGCAAACCTGCAGACAGCCTCAGAATACAGATGGATTCCCCAAAATGGAGCTTCCACAGAGGGCCGGAGAAACACACTCTCTGGAGCACATGGCAGCTCAATTAAAAGTGTTAAATGTGGGAATAATTCTGGGTGCCATTTTCCACAACCGCCTGGGAGGAAGCAGCAGCAGAGAAATGTCATTTTACTTATGCAGCAAATGAGAGCACGATTAAGTGACTCAGGAGGCCGAAACAACCTGCTGCAGAGTTGGCAAAATGAATCAGGAGCCCGGCAGTGGGCAGTTGTGGCTTTTAGATAAAGCACTTTTTCAACTTGGCCACAGTTAGCACCTTTCACAAAAAAGTATAATTATTGATGGCCAGTATAGGTCTAGATAACTAATGCCAGAAAGGTCCTTATAGGCAATTACTGAGTTTGATGGGAACTCAAGTGGGAGAACATGACATCAGAAGGAGCCATGTAGGCTTTACTGAAATGCTCATCAGTTGGACCAGTTGGATCAGTACACCACCAGCAGACTGACACATCTTCATAACTATTGTCATAAGACTTTGTTGATCACCTGTCTCTTCTAGCACCACCAACCAGTCAATGTATTCGTATGCAGTTTAGTACAGACAGTCTTGGTTCAAAGACTGTTCATCATAATGGCCTCAAGTACGATGTAAGATGTTAACATATTTTGGTTCAAATTCAAATTTCCTGACAAATTTCACCAGTGAACAGACATTCCCTTCACTGTCAGTTTATCTAACAGCATCATCAGGTCAAATCTGAAATTTGTCTCAGTGCTTTGGTTTGTGATCAAATCCCTGCAAAAGCAGATTCCTGTCCTGTGATCGTACTCCTATGCTTTTTAAGTTTAACATGCTATTATGTAACTTCTGCGCTAGGGGGCACTCCATCAAAACAAAACAAAAGACATTTGCCAGGTGTTATGTGGGAGGGCCGACGATGCGGGGGCGAGTCATGCTGAGCTGCTCAGAAAATTGGGTGCAGAGTCAGACCTCCTGGTGAATAAACACCAGGGGTTATTGTCGGGTGTGTACATACATACTGGGTTGACTGCTGACTGAAGCTTAAGGGGAAACATACTTAACATCAGAGCTGGAGTCCCTGGTGAGTGCCGGGGCTCGCTGACCTTAGTTTACGGCTAATGTACGTATTGGATCATGTACTGTAAGTACATAATTCAGCAAAATATATAACAAGGGTCAGTTTGTTTTCAGACATTAGTAAAGAATTCCTCCATGGTATATCCTCAAGTGCAAATGCCAAACTGAGATAGCCAAAATGGTAAACACTACTTGATTAGGAGTAGCAGATTAGTAATGTTATTGTGAGCATGTTAGCATTTAAATCAAATCACTGTTGGGCCCAAGAGCAGCCGGAATGAGCTGCTGGAGTGGCTGTGGACCATCTTCTATTCAATTATTCATTTCTTTCATATCTGTTCAACTTGAATGAAGAAAAATCAGACATGCCATTTCCCTTCCACACACAATTTTAAGCCAAGTCCGCTCTACTTTGGCTTTTGCCTTGAACTTTGTCGCCGAAAACCAATCATACACCACAGGAAAACGTACAGTGTGAATGTATTCATACTGGTCTCAATAATAAGAGTAATATAGTGCATTTTTTTGTTTCTTCATCCTGTCCAAAATACAGATTTACTGTAGCGGCTGTATGGTTTTCAATCAAAGGATTTCTGACGGTGAGCTCTGGATTCTGAGAATAATCTCTTCACTTCTTTCTATTTCTCTCCCACTGCCCTCCCACTTTTTTCATTCATTTCCCTGCTACCTCCCTCCGTCTCCCTTCTGGCTCCAAAAGAAATCTGCTTCAAACCATCTGTCTCCAAGCGCAACACATGCCTCCTCTAGTCACTAGAGAGAGGGAAAAGAGCATGTGGGGACACAATAGACCCATTACAGGAGCAAATTGTCTCCCTTCTTCCTCTCCGTCTCCTTCTCCCTTCATCCATCCAGATGCCGGAGCTCCACGCGTCGGGTACTGTCAGTGCGAGGGGGATAAAGAGAACCAGCTGGTGGCTACTGAGGAGACGTAACTTGGAATTAAATAGTTTGGCACCAGAAAGAAAAATAAACACTGGTAATGCAATCTATGATTTATTACTGCAAAAATGTAACATACAGTTACTTTGGTCTACAATAGCAGTTTTAACTTTTACCCCCACAACTTCTCACCTCCAGTGTTTGTATGTACATTATGTGGGTGTTCGTGTGGTCCCTCGTTTCTTGTTTCAGCAGCGTCTGTGCTCTCACCATGGCTCCTCCGTGTGGCGAGTGGAATTCAGAGCCCTAGATGAGCGGGTCGGAGATCTCAGCAGGACGTCTGGAGGATGCGATGCACGAATCCAGACTCTGCAGAGGGGCCGAGTATGTGTTTGCTTCAGCTTTGTGATTGTTCCCGTGTGGGGGGTCCTACTGTTTTCCATATGAAACTTGTAATACTCTGGTGGCGCCAACGGTCCCGCTGAGTGTCCGGGTACATCTCAGCAGAGAGTTACTTTTTTGCTGCGCGTCTTTATGCAACTGATAAAAGAAAGATATGGATGAATGAGTGATATAGTATAGTAGTGTGTAGTATATGCACGAATCATTCAAACTGAATAATTTTGCCATCATTGCACAACCAGAGAATACACAACTGCACCGTTTGTCTTGGACTGAGACAACGCACAAATGAGTATTTTGCGACATCTGTGTCAAAGTGTGAGGACAACAGCAGTCCGCCGCAGGCTGCTTTGTCCCACAGTAATGACTTAAAGGATGTACACCTGCCACAGAATGGTGGTGAGCGTCAGTGATGAATTACTCCCTGAATCGCCCATTCAGACATGTAAATGTGTTATGCAAATCGTGATGATTTGAAAACTGTCTAACGAAAGCTATGAAGAAAAAAAAAAAAAAAAAACATCAAATAGAGTTTTCAAACAAAAGCCTAGGTCAAGAATGTGGAGGACCAAACAGTCATTCCACTGAATGCATTCAAATCAAGGCTTTTCAACCGTGGTGAGAATCACAGCAAGGAAATTGAAAATGATCAACAAAAGAGTCAAACTATCTCTTTAGTTCGGAGAAAATGAGTGAAGTAAGGATTTTGAACCCGACAGCAGTTGGTGGATGTACTCAAAAAGAGTGACATTTTCACACATCTTTGCAGAAAAAGGACAGGTGGTTACTCCCCACACACATAATTGCTGGACTCCATTAGGTCCAGTTAGTGCTCCACTCCCTCGCTCGCACACTTAATGCCATGTTTTCTTCTAATTTTTCGGGCGCATAATTGTATTTTTGGGTTCCAATAATTTTCATCTGCATTTCATAAATTGTTGAATCGTTTAGTCTCTCTCAGACAAAGGGACGTTGCGTTGCCTATTTGTCAAACCAACATTTCTAAAACTCTTAATTTGCTCTCACAAATGACAAAGAACAGCAGCAAATCCTTATGTTAGAAACTGAAACAATAATGGATTATCAGAATATTTGGTAATGTTTTTTTTATTCCATCAATTAATTGAATTCTGACCATGCTGCTGTAATCACAGAGGGAGCTGTCCGTGGTACACACCCCTGTTTGCACCAGCAGTTGCGGATACCACCAAGTGTTGCTAACCAATCCCTTATCAACCGCCGTGTGGGTCAGACATGTCGGTTCTATAACAGCTTACACAACATGTTACATCTATTTGATCCATGTGTTAATGTCTGCTGTCCACTTGCATCACCCCCTGTTCCCATCAGCTGGTCCTGTTCTACTTACAAAATTGCCAGACGACTCAGGTGCTTCTCGTCAAGTGATGATTCAAATCATCAACGTCTAGGAGGCAGTCCTGTTGTTTTGCCATATGTCTGCCAAGTCGCCTCTCTTTATCTGCGCTTGGGTTCTTTTCTGACTACAGCTGGCACAAATAAATACATAATGGGTGCCAAGCTGTTTAAATTAATTTTTTTTAAAAAAGGGACAAAAACAATTAATATTGGTTAAGCTTATTAAAACAATCTACAACTGAGCACAAACAGCGCCAATCACATACAAACTTCAGGTGGCATTAAGTCCTGCAGTTGATGGATCGGGCCTGCGGATCACAGCCCAATTAAATCTAACAATTGCCACTTTGCTAAATGTATAAATTAATTCATAAAAAACAAACAAACAAACAAACAAAAAACATACAGGTGGCTGTAGCTCAGCAGACAGAGCAGTCGACTAGTGATCGGAAGGTCGCTGGTGCCCCTGGGGCGGAACTGAGCTGCATGTCAACCCCAAAATTGCTCCTGATGTGCAGTTGGCACCTTGCGTGGTGGACTTTGCCATCAGTAAGTGCCCTGCAATGAGCTGGCAACTCGTACAGGGTGTACCCTGCTTTTGCCCAGAGAGATAACTGCTCCAGTTACCCCCCCGACCCCTAGAAGTAGGGGGATAAAGCAGTTACATCCCCGCGACCCTCACAGATAAGCGGTTGATAATGACAGATGAGATGAATGAGGAAAACAAAAACATAGTTAAGTGTGTTCCCTATCCAAACTGGCACCTTCTCACTCCGTCTAGTTCAGTCCCATTTGTCCAAATTTGCATCCAGTGTGCATCCAAAGGAGAAGCTGTTCACTGTACCGTACAGTCTGCTTCAGCAGTTGAGGAAACATCCTGTTGCTGCGGATACCAAGCAACAAAACAACTGCCAGAATGTGTCCTTTGACTTCCAAAAGCTGGGAGAGATCGGGATGAAAAGGTCTGTTTCATACTGAGCAGACATGTTTGTGCCAACCGGTAAGATGGCCATGTGTCCATCCCTCCGGAGGGACACGGACAAATTATAAATAAATAATAGGGAATTATGAAATTAAGGATTAATCAGAAGAAAACTATCTTATTTCAAGAAATGTAGACTCAGACTAGAAGAACGCCATAATAACAAGGTTTCTGCTGCTGCGAGCGAGGCGAGCTTACCGCCTGGTTTGCCATAAACTACAATCAAATGAACAGCACTGAGCTTAATTCAGCCACCGCTGGCTGCAGAATTGACAAATCAAGCTTGAAATGGCTTTGCACACTTCAGCATGAGGTCTTGTTTTCATGCAAACAAGCCGGCAGCTAATCTTATTTACAGGTTTACAACATGGGTCTTTAAAGGCCCAGCACACCCACATGGGTGTAAACTCAACACGGGGACGGGTAAAAATGTCACAGGTGCAACGGCAGAGTGAGGAAGATGTCAATCAAGCCGAGTGTGCACATGCCCACACATTCGCTCCCGAGAGATGATCTAATTAGGGAAAATGATTGAGAACACCTGTGTGGGTGTTTCACCGCTGTGCAGGGACTTCAACCAGAGCGTAATGCTTCGTGATACGAGGATAAAAGAAAAGCTAATTTGTGGAATTAAAGCATGTAAACGTGATGTTTACAATATGTCAGCCATGGGTAAACGTCCCAGGAAACTGATACTTTTTTCCTTGTCTATATGTTGGAATACATTTTTTTTTTTTTTTTTACATTAGTCCATACAACAGGATGGTATGGACAGTCAGACGTAATTAGAAAATGCGGTGTGAATTCAACCGATTCACCTGAGATAGACTCTCCAAGGACATTCAGCAGGCTGCATCACAGATGTCAGAGTCACCTTCTGTCCACAGTGGTTAGATTAATGCCCTGACCGCTCCTTGTGAGGGGCTTTGTCTTTGTGATGAGACACTGCCGGACCATTCTCAAGGCCGGCTTCTGCACAAGGAAACAAAGACGGAAACACCATGGAAGGAATCAGCAGCATCTGATGGCATATGTTAGAATTAATAGAAAAACAACATAAAAGCAACACTCTAACTGAGCTTGAAGTTAACCGGTCCATTTAAAGAGCTAGGCAGTGACTTGTTCCCCAATGCACTGCAGATATCTGATATGATGGTTGAATGCAATGTATAAAAATATACATTGCTGGCATTCCTCGTACCCCCAACGCCCCAGAAGGAGATACCATATGTACCAAATATTGATATGGTGTGAAACACATTAATGTGGACAGAGACCAACTGGTGATAATATGTTATGTAAGAGGATGCAGCATATGTATGGAAGAATGCAAAAAGAGATGATTGTCATTAAGATGGGAACTGATACCAGTGCTGTTATTCATTTTTCAATTCCCTAATTGATTCCTGATTCATTTCTGCTTTTAGCCATCAAAGCAGCTGTGGTGTTATCTCAGTGGGACGTGCAAGTGACACAGTCGTGCGAAGATATCTTCACTGTTCAACCTTGCGCAGTCTGATATCGCTGTGTCAGTGATCATTGAAACTGACTCTGCAACTACAGAAATGCAAAAAGAAGTTGTCCTTTCAAACATGTTGTGCTGTGAAAGGGACTATTTTCACTTGAACCATGTCCTTCAACAAAACAGCAAACACACACAAATGTATGGATGGATGTTGGATACATTGTTTAGTACCATACTATCTGTAACATTCGTCTGTCATCAACAAAAAATGGATGACATCAGAGAATATTCATACAGCTTAAATTTGTATTTAGGGCCGTAATCCATGAATGTATCGGCTATGTCTCTTTGTTATTAAAAAAAAAAAACAGGATGTCTCTGGAGTGGACATGTTGCCAGGTTGGAAAGCAGTGGCATTTGTTGGAATTTCTGGAATTTAAGCTCCCGTCACACTAAAAAAAAATTGTCTCACAACTTGCACTACTGTCGTCTGTCTGTGTGTAACGAAACCACACTTTGGACTGCTTCCTGCTCTCTCCATCATGACTCATTCACGTCGCAAGTTCCCAGTAGCATCAAACACATTAAGTCTGACATGATTTCTTCTGCGACGCACAGTCGCCTGAAAAAAAAAAAACATGACAACATCAAGAGGTGAGAAGCTTGGAGGCATACGATTCTGGCAGATTGGACAATTTGGAACAGGTTCTCTGTTCCCCGTCCCTCATGTCTTGTCATATAGATTCGTCCAGATTCGTTCAGACCGCTTCTGAGTCATCTGACAGAGTAACCACAAATATTGCAGACACAAATTAGTACGTTTCGAAGTGTGTTAAAGAAGCGCGACCACCCACTCTGATGTCGCAGATTGAGAAGAACAGACATACATAAAGAAACTGTACGATCCAGGAGGCACATGTGCACATTTCTGGGCATTCGGCTGACATTCTGATTCGCAGTGAATAGCTCGGACAGACCAGGCCGGTGCCAGTATCAGCTGAAATCACAGCATGAAATTAAGACCACTGCTGGTGAGACATGAAGCCCACCTCCTCCTTCTGAAATCTGCATCCGGTGTGCGTTCGGCTCGGCTCAATTATCACAAAGATACGGCAAATTAGAGGGGATCCATGCTGCAGAGAAGCCCTGCAAAGACTAAGAAGAAGAGCAGCAATTATAAAACTGGCATTTCCTGTGTTCTCAGCTGTTTGATCTCAATATGTGAACCTCCCTGTTTTTTTCCAGCGAGAGGAAAAAAAGGCGGTGTTGCCCACTGGAACAGGGAGAGCAGCTACATGACTAGAGTCAGCATGAATCCCGACACCCTTCACAAAAGACAAGCTGCTTCTTCTTGTCATGTTTCATTAAGAATCCCAGAGGATTAAAGAATATACTGACACATCATGTAAGCATGTTAGCTTTACAGACTGCTTCACGGAAAGCGACTTGTACGTCCTGGATGCCATCTTTGTGTAATTATGTGCCAAACAAGGGTTACAGCCACAGTGCAAACCTGACTTCTGTTCTACAACAAGGCAAAAGGTGAAATACGTTATCATAAACACATTAACGGCAAACACAATGTGTGCAAGTTCAGTGGTAAACACATTTTTAATTGCATGAAGTTATCAGTTGTGTACTAAAAGCTTCTAATAGGAGCTGTTTAAGCCATCAGACATCAGACTTTCAAAAGACATCCACGGTTGGTTTTCTTTCCGGTCAATTAGCCGTACAAACTGAGCTCTTTATGAGTAGAGCAGATGGGGAAAGTCAAAGATATTCATGAACGACTTTACATATAATGAAAACCTGCCAGGTATTCATGCACATCTGATCAATAAACAGACCTGCAAGCACTCAGAAGATCTGTTTAATTTATCACTTTAAATTGTTTTTCAGAGGAATAGTAAATGTGGTAATGCAGTGGCAAAGTGGCAGGTTTTCCACTTGTTCCACTTTATTTCCCTTAATCTGAATGGATTATATATACAGGGTTGGGGTAAGTCTAGGGTTAGGGTCTACTGTCACTCATGAACCTAACACTGTACATCAAGCACCTACAGAAGTACCAGTGGCTGATGAATTCTGATCCTGTACCTGACATTTTCATATCGTTTGACTCAAAGTAGTTTCCTGCCTTTATAGCAATCCAGAGTTCACATCTGGTTACATCCTCTATTCGATGATGATGGTGCATAAGTTACATAAGTTACATACGTTACAATATGTATCCTTGTAAGTATGTTAAAGCAACTCACAGCTAACATAAAGAATGTTCTCCTGACTGAAAGTCCTGTGCTTGTTTAACTTGACGGTGTCCCTATACAGACTTTCCAGTCTTCATACAACTACTTCTCGCTTCCTCCGAATTAGCTCTAATTATTACTGCAGCTGCTATAGGTTGGCGCCCAACAATAAACAGAAATATGGGTCATTTTTCCCATGTTTACACGTTCGGTATGATGATGACTGTGTTTTTCTGCAGCTGGCGGGCTGAGCGCAGGCAGGGGACCAATGCAACTATACAAACGTACCCAAATGCCATGAACAGAGTGTTGTTAGCAGCAGAACTGAAGAGTAAGGACCATGCCGGTACCTACATGAACAGATGGGACTTTTTTTTTTTTATGTAAACATGCTGATTATGATGTTTAATGTGCTGGAGCTGTGCATGAAAATTAGCTAACTAGCCTGCAAACCGCGTGTATGAATGTTTGTTTGGTCCCCTTGTTCAACAAGATGAGGTGCAGGACAAGACGTGTTGATGTTAATATGGGGCGCCACTTTTAAACTCCCTCCCAAGTTTTGAAAATCCCTTGCAGTCCCTGAAACATGTCTGATGCAGCAGACAAAAAACATGAAGGACATTTTGAGTCCTGTGCAACCTCCAGTCACTGTATGTTACTGTGGACCTGTTATGCCCGTTGCTGAGAATTATCGCCTTCCATTCTCTTCCTTACTTCACTGGAAAGAAATCTAATTAAAAACTAAAGATGACAAGGAAAATGGTGTCCTACACCTAATGAATGTCATTAACTATAAAAGAGTTAAAGTTTAGAGACAAAGTGCTGATGATTCTTTTAAGTCCCTTTGTCCAAAATGTGTTTGGGAATGGCTCTTTGTGTTCATGCTTTGACTGCCGTTTGATTGAGCGTTTCAGTCAGACATCTGATGGCTGCCGTCTCGGCCTCGTCCGACTTTTATGCTTCACCTAACTAGCTCTGAAATGAGACTTGTCAGATACCAGACGCATTACTGACTCCCACATCCTGACCGGACCATCTTTGCAGACATCGCGAGTGTGTGTGTGCACGCGTGTGTGTTTGTGAGAGAGAGAGAGAGAGAGAGAGAGAGAGAGAGAGAGAGAGAGAGAAAAGAACGAGTGGTCAGCGATTCAACCTTTGGTGGACGAGCCACAACACACGGGGGACGGTGTGAGAGACAAGATCGAGCGAGCAAACGAATGTGACGACTTCTTCCTCTGCAACCAAATCAACCTGAAACAACGGCGAATAAAAGAAATTATACAGGAGCAATTTAACCACTATAGAGGCCCGAGGCGAGCAATACAAACAACTTAGCCAGCCAGTGAGCATTAGAGATGTAGACTCATGAATAAATGATCCTCAGATCCCCAATTTGACATCACAAAGATACACACTGGGCCCACCATCAAAGGCCCTCCATCTCTGCCAGCGAGTTGTCACCACAGAGGTAATAACTTTCTACTCCTCTCTCTACCCCCCCCCTCCCCGACTCTCTCATTTCATTTTTCATGCAACACAATGTAATTACATCTCTCAGTCGGCGAATCCAGGGTAGCAACGTTTGATACTGACAAACCCGGCCCACAAACGTCCTGTGGGTGTCGAGACATCAGACGGCTGTGGAAGCTGACCACCTGCTGGGCGCAACCCCCGCACGTCGCCGCTTGACGGGCGAAAACCAGCCCTGCATGATTTCAGATGTGTTAATACTGACAATCACAAGTCCCGTGTCTCCAGACAGCAGCATCTTCCTCGCGATCTGAAAAGCTGCCGTGGACAGCGCACCCATCAGCTCTGGTGATGAGTGCGCTGATGCAGACGCTGCCAGATGGGAGCCTGAGGTGAACATGTGGGCTTCTGAATAAACTCTTCTTCTGTGGAGGTTTTCCTTGTTTGGATTTCGTAGCTTTGTTAAAAACAAACTAATTGGAGCGAATTCATGCGTGACAGAGCATCAAAAGTTAAATTAGCGTTGAAGCAGTGACTGCTGTACATCTAAGCTGACATTCACTGTAGAACCTACCAAGTCCAAAGGTCTTACCTGCCCTATTAACACTGACGTAGTTCCCGGCCTTATTTGCTGATATTCAGTTACTTGTGGCTTTTTAAGCAAGCTGAATTTTAACATCCTATCTGCTCACACATTTCCCCTCTTTTTTTTCCTTTCAAAATGCAGTTGGATACTGCACTCTGCCATACTGCGATCTTAACTACTCTTCATTTCATTTCACATCCCTTAGTAATTGCTATGTTTATAGACAGCCTGCTGTGAAATAAAGGCATTCATTTAAAATGCGATATATTCAAAGATATTCAGAAGCGATGAAGTTAAGGTCGTTGGATTAACTCTAGTTCAGCCGCCATCGACCGTTTTTGGCTGCGCCCAGTGCAAGTCCCTCCCGTTCACACAGGTGAAGCGCAAGGGATCGCAACCTGCATAAACAATCCACTTTGAATAACAGATCCCAAATATGTAATGCCAGTCACTATATTAGAAGGGTCACTAACTCTCGAGTCTGAATAATTAACTGGCTGCATGACCACAGACCTGACGGAAACATTATTTACGGCTGCTTGTCTACATCCTGTGTTAACGGTTTGACACGAGGACACTCCAGGTCACTGACTTTGACTCATATATATCCGCCCTCTGTTTGTAAATGAAAGTTTAACACAGACCCTGATTGTAATGGGGCTATAAGCCTGTCCTATCACTGAACGCCTGCGTTACCCACAAGGCATTTGAGATTATTCAGCGAGTAAACAAGATGTCACATCTGTCAAAATCTGAGAGACGGATTTCTTTTATCATTCACTGTGCAGGTAAAGCATATGTGTATTCAGATTCTTGCGCGCGTGTCACTCAGGCTGTGTTCTTTTTATGTTTGTGTGTTTGCGCATGTAATTTTGATGAGCAATTCACACAATGTGTCAGCCGGAAAGAGATTAGTGATGCATTCACTATTAAAAATGATTCAAACTAAGTTGTCAACGTCACTTCAAAGTCTTCCCCTCTCCCCCGAAGAGAATAATCATGAGCATGAACTCAACTGACGGAGCTCAGCACCACAGGTGGGGTCTGCCGCTCCGTGGAGCCGTGGTGCAAACTCGAACGCAGCAGAAAAATGAATCAAGACAATTGCTGCAGTAAACAGACTCCTGCTGAATTAGTATTATCTAAATAGAATCGCCTTTTTTCTTTTCGTGGCCTGGATAAGACAACTTTTGCACCGTGGCACAATTAACATGGTGGCCTGCAGCTGAACGTGGGAGAAAGTGCGAGACAGAGATAAAGCGTAAGAGAAAGAGAAGCAGAGCAGCAATAAACCTACAAATCAACTTTATGCATTCATGCCTCCTGGTTAGCGGCGTACAACAAGTTCAGATGCATAATGCTTAAATATGAATAAAACATATTCCCAGGTTTCTTTGATTCTGCGGTAGAAAGCTCATTTCCATTGGCGTGCTTACATGGAACAGATGCGTAATGTGGAAACAGCACATTAACATTAGTAGAGGGATGACGTGACATCTGGGCTCTGACCTCATCGCCGCCCACAAGCAGACAACAAGTTCACGACAATGGAGAACCTCTTCCCCTACAACACATTAGTTACAGAGCCCCACGGCAGCGCGCCGTCTCGTGACCCGGCGATGGATAAATCTAAACCTGGCGATGCACCTGCACTGCTGCTGTAGCAGCAAGATAGAGCGCAACATGTGCGGCTGTAATTATTAACAGCCAAATAAAATCACAGACGGCCTCCTCATATGTATGCTAAGCAGTAGAGAGTGCTGATAGTGCAGCTCGGTGTCAATAGAACAACTGGATATCAGCAGTTCATATCTAAATAAGACAAATAGTCTGGCAAGTTGTCAGCCAGAAGCCGCCAGGGTAAAATACATACCGTGTGATAAGACTTAGACAAAATGAGCTGCATCACGTTCACGGGAAATGTTTGTGACTAGACTTTCATATCTGGAGGTGGAGCGGGATGGAGCTGGAGTTACAAGAGGAGGCTGCCAAGGAGCAAAACCACTGTTTTGTTTTGTTTTTGAGAATCCTGTAGGACAATTTCCAGCAGTGTTTGTGGCAAAAAAAAAAGTAAAAGACCCAAGGGATAATACACAGTTTTGTGCCCGTGAGTATTATGTGAGTAAAGTGCTGCTGGCCCTCAGCACTCTGCACCATGATCATCAAAACAGCAAAGTGGGTAAATATCATGTGGGAGAATTAGAATTCTGTTAACATTGCTTCACTGGCAGAAACTCCGCCAGGAACGCCTTATGAAGACACCTAATGTTGATTTTACCTTGAGAAAAGCGTCGGATTGGATTCAGGATGGATCGTAAACCCCGTAGCTCTTGTAGTCTCACCTTGTGTCTGACACCGAGATATTCCGGAGACAGAGGGAAACTCACTGTCAGCAAAAAATAAAAAATAAATAAAAAAATAAATAAAAACTTGAGGGGGAAACAAATATCAAGAGGATACTGTGAGAGTGACAGGTGTGAGGGAAGTAAAGAGAATGAGGAAAAATAGCAAGACAGGCAGTCTTTGTTTAAGCACTGCAGGCAAGATGAATGCAGCATGGGCAGAGCGCGTGAGGCGAGCGAGGAATCAAGTGGAGGGGAAGGAGACAGGGAGGCGAAAGGGTGCAGAGCGAGGGGGAAACTAATGGTTGTCGAGGATTAAATGGATACGGAGAACTTCCCGGTGTGTACAAGACAGGACTACATTCCCAAAACAAATGGGTGTCAAAAATTACCGTCAGCTAAAAGGAAAGAAAAGAAATGTCTCAAACATCCGCGTGAGCTTCAAGAAACTCCGCCAGCGTTTGCAACCTGCCATGCGTTTCCCTTATTTCTGCTGCGTCTGACAGACCAGCTCTGTCTCCTTTACCTTCATCCTTAACCCACACCTCCGCAGACAGTCACGCACGGGCACACTTTATGTTTGCAAGCATGAGTATGTGTATATTTCTCTCTCACATACACACACAAACACAAACACACACACAAGCAACACACGCTGCTCTTCAGATCTGAAATGAGGTGGAAAAGTAACTGCGAAGCCAGACGGGCGCCTGCAGCTATCTCAGGGATGAATACAACTATTCCATTACAAACACCTTTTAATGTCGCCATGGTGCGTCTGACTTGCTATGCAGTCCCATCATTTCATTTTTTTTCTTGAAGGTGTCGGTCTTATTAATTCCGGTGGCGAATTTGTGGGGACCCCACTCGTGAAAAAGGGGACAAACAGCAATCAGCCAATATGTTTTCTTAATGAGAAGGCATAAAAGAATGGGTTCCTTTGTGCGCGAGACATTAGCGACCTCCGGAAATAAAATTCAGATTTACAGATGCAAAGGTTGCTGGAGGTGAGAGAGGACCGACTCGGCTGTGATGTGTGAAAGACTGGTGACATCTGTGGCTGCAGGATTACTATAAATGCAACACTCCTCGCTTCCCGTGGACTATTTTAATCTGCCCGTCACAGCTGTGAAGTCTAATGTGAACTTTGTGGTAGATTTTTGAAAATGATATTCCCTTTCAAAGCTCTGATTTCGCCTGAACTACACATTAGCATTCTCACAACGAACTGTAAAAAGCAGCAAGGATCTTTGTTCATTAGGTGGGCTGATCTTCTTCTTTTCAACGTTTTATCCTATTTAACAATAGAGAAATGATTATACTCCATGTAATTATTCAAAACTTTCAACCTAACCAGATTATTACTTTGTTTATTGTTGTTTTAAATCGCCCAAATGATGTCCTTCGCCACAGATGACAGTTTTCTCCAAGCTAAACATTGGCCGACGCTGTCTTGGAGAAAATCATGTTTGCATCTGATTAAAGCGCTTTAATATTTGTGATGCGCTGAACGATGTAATCCCCGCCTGGATTATGTTCGGTCACTATGTTTCTTTGAGCGAAAAAAAAAAACGCAAGGAGGACGCTGGGGTGGCAGGAGGACACACAAAATTCAGGGCTGTGACCCAGAGTACGGAGCTCACGTCCACACCGGTCTGCAGTTAAAGCGACTACAAGGAGCTTTTGAAGTTTTTGTTGATTCTAGCGGCCCCTTTTGATGAAAGCGGCACAGCACCATTGCATGATGTCATAAAAAGATCTTTTCTATAGCGTGCCGGCGGCGCGTGCATTTCTTTTGGAAGCGAGGATGGATCGCGATGGGGTAATGTACTTACATATGATATATGTGATCGGACTTGAGCCCATGTTTGTTGCCCTTAACCAAGTGTGTGACTGCCTGTTTTGGTGGGAAACAAATGAAATACATCATCATGTTTTACTGATATGTTCAGTGTTAACATGTTTGCCACGTGCCAGATACATTACTGTGTTAATAGAAAACATAGTTTCACTCAACACCCCGGGCCGATGTTAGCGAGTCATACTTCAAACTATACATGTGCAGAAAATGATTTTATATGAACTATCAACATAAAGTCAGTGTACATTATTGTAATGTAAAATGACTTAGCCTCACAGCATGCTTGGTGTTTGTTAGCTTTGTCGCTAACCTATCACTCTTTCACCAAACAAGGCTGTGATACTTTTTCAGAATATGAGCATGGCATTAGAAACTGCAAGCCTGCCTGCCTACCTCTCATTATATAAACTTTATATATATATATATATATATATATATATATATATATATATATATATATATATATATATATATATATATATATAGTATGCCATACTGCATGATACTGGATGTGACTGCGACCATGTCAAGCCGATGCCATTCTAAGGAACTCCCTTGCACATATCATATATGGATAATTAATATGAGTAAATTAGTTGTTTATATTTGGCCTTGGTCAACTGATTTAATCATTTATTAGTTTAGCCATTCATATGTTTATCATTACGTCTAACATTGATGTTACAGTGACTGGGCCCCTTTGTTATCTTATGGTATTCATCAAAATTCACATTTGTATTCATGTTAAACTTGTATTATATATATATATATATATATATATATATATATATATATATATATATATATATATATACATTCATATTACATGAATGTATTAAATAGTGGTGATCTCTCCAGTGGTGTATATTAATCAGTTCACTTTCTTTATCCATTCCCATCAGTCTCAGCTTTACTTTTAGGGTAAATGTCACCCATCGGTTTGTGGACTATTACATGAAGTGAGTTGATCATGATCATGATTTTGATGAGAGCTGGGGAGGATATCCATAGCATTTCTGTCTAAATTGGACTAGATCTAGATCTGACTGAGAAGCCTGAGGACAATCCATAGTAGCTACTTGTCAGTCACAAGGTAGCCACGCCCTAAAGCAAACCCTGCTAAATGAACACCATTCTGTACAAAAGAAGACTATAGCTAATGATTGAGACCATAAACTCATGAGTAAACAGTTTACTAAGGTAAAACATAAAGTGAAAAGTGAGGTCATTTTTTTTTTCATAAGCTTATAGACAATCTGGCTTCCTTTTGAAACCAGTGCCGCCCTCTGCTGGCCAATAAAAACACATACGCAGGTATACAGTCAGTGACGGACTGGGGACAAAACACGGCCCTGGCATTTTCGCCCACCAGCGGCCCGGGGAGAGGCAACTTTTGACGCACATAAAGAACACGGACTGCTGATAGCACCTGGGATGGAGAAAGTAAACTCCAATGCACAGCAACAATGCATAAAACAAATAAATAATTCATCAGAGCCAGCCGCTCCATAATAAAAACGTGTCTTACCTTCACGCAGTTATCCATGTCTACCTCTTCATCCTCCTCTTGCTGATATTCCTCACGGTCCTGTCTTTCTCCATACTGTGCTGGCTCAGCTTGTCGCTAACATTAGTGCTAGCAGTAACGTTATTAGCGCTGGTGCGAGCTGAAGCTGCACTTGATTTTAAAAACGGACCAGTCGTTTTGCAGCATTTTTCACCGCCAGCCAATAGTGCTCTCCGAGATTTCTCTCTCTTTTCTCCGCTCCCCCCTTGTGTCGCTTCATGCCTCGGTTAATTTTTTTGCTAGCTTAATCTCAGTCAACTTCCAATTTACAGTCTCCAACTTCCAACAGTCACGCAGACGGTCCACTCGATTCAGTCTCGAAATTCCCATAAGGCATTGCTTCACTTTAACTTTTGCAAACAAATAATCAAATTTAAAAAATGCAGGTAGATTTGTTTTATTTTAAAGCAGGCATGTTTTTGAACATCTGAATAAGAAGTTTTGCAACAGAACAATGCAGACTGATATAAAAGTTTGTGACTGTAAAGGGTAACCATGACTGATAGAGAGTCATATGTGGAATTTAAATACTGATTTAATTTCAAAGACTGTTGGTTGTATGGAATTTGAAAATGTGTATTTTATCTAGCATAAAAAAACATTAATGATGCTTGGAAGTGAGTTTAAGAGAAATTACTTTGTGCCCACTTTGTGATTGGTTGGAGGCACAAACTGCCCATGAGGCCCTGTGGCGTGTGCCCAAATTCCAGTGTACCAATAGTTCACTGTATACGGCATATTTTATGTAAACGTGCCACACCAGTACGTTGAACATGGTAAACATGCTAGACATCAACATGTTAGCATTGTCATTGTCGATATGTAAGCATGCTGATGTCAGCACTGTGCAGATTTACAGTGACTATTAGTCTCACCAGTCCAGTCTGATTTCATCACTGCCATTAGTTCACACACACTTACATATCAGGAAATGTCTACCTACACCACCAAGTTCCTCCTGTCGGCAAAACCTCAAAAGGATCCGACTCTGTCTACATGGAACTGCAAGGTTGGGTGCTAAAACTGAGTTGTGGAAAAAGGAAAATTCAATTCAATTCCCTCACCGAACACCAAAAAAAAAAGATAACTGGGAGCGTTTAAAAATTCAAACACTTTCTGAGGAGCAGGCAGCCACACAGTGATGAGTCACCCTGTCTTTCTGTGTTCCCGTCTCTTGAGTGCTCTCTCTCCCTCCCACCCTCGTCCTCAAACTCCCTTTTCGCGGTTTCATTATGCCTGCACATTTATATGTTTTGTGTATTGCGTCCTCGCTCAAATAAACAACAAAAATTAGAACAACTATTGTGACCAGACTCGTTTGCCTGCTGTCGACACACTGCTCCATCCAGTTGAGAATCCTCTCTTGTCATTTACGGCTGTCCCATCTTCCGCTCTGACAAAGCTGTTTTCTTCAATCTGTCTCATTAACACAAAGAACTTCTCCTCTGCTTTTTTGTCCCCCTCCGTGTAAAAAATCGGTGACATTATCTTATGATGCGCGCTGAGAGCTGACACTGTGCTGACAAGCAATGACAGCGACGAACGCGGCGAGGAAGCACGAGGTACTTTGTCTTAATGAGCTGCCATACCGTCTTGAGTTCCCCTCCACCTGTGATATGAGCGTTACCTTTCTCATCTCCTTACTCATCTTAGTGCTGACTTCTGCCTGTGCCTGTCATCCTCTGTCTATCATTGTCTGCCTCTCTCTTTTTTTTTTTCCCCAAATGTTCTCTTTAAAAGATCACCCCACAGTACATTTCATATCCAGTTAAACAGACTGCGCAATAGCTGTATACAGCACGATAAACGACAGCCCATTTTTCCACGGGTGAGTTTTTCCTTTCGCGGCCACACCTTCCCACAAACGCCTGCCTCCATCTGTGACCGTGTGCGCGACCTGTGAGAAAAGCAGCCTTGTGAGTGACCCTGTCTCTTTTGGCCTACATTATCGGTAGTGTGTGCCACGGAGAGGGTCCACTAATGCACACTAATCCTCCAACACAATGACCCCAATCCCTTAAATCTGTCAATAGGGAAGCTGATGCTCCAGATTAGAGATCCTGCTGTAATGATACCGAGGGGCTCTACCTCGATCTTGTTGTTTACAAGACAGACTCACTCGATGTATCGTTTACATACTTCGTGATGTCCAAATTAGCCCTGACTCTTACGTCTGTGGACCAGGGTTGGAGCGGATTAGCAGTTTCAAGCTATACAGTGGTACGAAAATTGATGGTTATCATACTGTGTGCATTTTCCTATTTGTATTGAATTCTGTTGTGTCAGTGCTAAAAATATATATTGTATTTCATATTTATATCAAATGTCATGTCTGCCAGGACAAAAATAATCTGTAAAATTATAATAAAGCACTTCAATGAAAGAAACCCTTATGTTCTTATTTCTCAAGGGGTCATTCTATCTGACACTGAAATATTTTCGGAGATGGTTCTTATGACGTGAAAATCCCATAACCTTTTGTGGACTTGAATCTCAATGGATTACTGGCAAATGAAGTCACTGGAATTACATGTATCCCAGTTAGGGATGCGCAATAATATTTGCATGTCCTCGCTATCGACCAATTGGATTCGGCTCACAGACTTAATTTCCCCTGTGCACTGTGTGTGTACATTTTAGAATAATTATATGTCTGTATCCGCCAATGTGGGCCATCACAATAAGAATAGACATAAGGATATGTTAACTCCACAACAGGAGACAAGTTGGTAGAAATAACAATGTGCTTGTATCGGTATTGGAAATCAGCCAAAAGGAGTTAAAGTTATTGACATACCACAAAAAAAATCCAATATTTCAATATTGTACCTCTCTAATCTCAATGGATTATTGCCCCAAATAATGTAACTGGGATTATCAATGTTGGGAGTAACGCGTTGCTTTTGTAATGCTGCAGTGAGGTATTTCTTTTCAGGGGATCAGAGTGATGTAACGCCTCACGAATAATATTTCAGTGATATATTGCTACAGTTCTTTCATTCTTTGTTCTGTGGGCTAAAATAAAAAGGTATAGAAAAACAGATTTTTGTCTTGTCATGTCATTATAGGCTACACTAGGGAAGATATAGGACCAATGTGTTTCATATGACTAAACCTACAATTAAACAATGTATTCCTATCTCATAGTTTATCAGACTTTGGTCCTTTGTCTTCCTGATCATCCCTGTGTCCAAGGACATTCCTTTTTTTAAAAATATCTGTGCTATTGAATTGTTCTATAAAGGTTATTTGAGCATTCTTGTTGATAGAAACTAAAAACTGGTGTAATAAGTAGTGTATTACTCAATGTTGACAGCATTGTTGTAACGTAATATTTTACTTTAAAATGAAGGTAACTACTAACATGTAATATATTGCATTTTGAAAGTAACTTGCCCGACACTGGGAATTGTGCCGTACTTATGCTCTTTCCCCAGCCACTCACAACAAACTCCTCTTGCAAAGCTTGCATGATGAATGCGATTCATTGAATTCCCTCCCAGAACTGAGATTAAGCCAAATACTTCCTGCAGACAGCTTTTCAATGGTGTTCAGTATGTGGGAGCCTGAGAAAAAAAAAAAAAAAAAAAAGTCGGAGGACCCAAATAAGCTACAGGATCTCGGTGCGAAGGCACATAGAGACATATTCTGTTACTCCATTGTTGTCATACAAACTGTGCAGCTTTTATATCTTAATCATTACTGTGTTGGAACTTCTGAGTTCTGAATTCTGTTTCCTGTACGATACGGCAGGTTCCGCAATCAAAGATGCCGGGCCACGATGCACCGCAGAAACAGCTTTGAATCACTGCTTATCTCTGAGGGGAGTTTGTTTACTTTCCCTGCCGCTGCTGGACAGATAAACTGACTGGAAAGGGTAGCGAGTTTATACACGTACAAAACCACTGGGCCTGTAGGTATAAAGAATTTTTGGGGGGAAAGTTATTAAAACTGCTTTTATCAACACTCTAAATCCATCCGATGCTGTCGTGCAGCAGGGAGCCGTGATGCTCACTGTCATATCCCCGACTGCCAATTCCTGAGGTGCAGGGCATCAGATTATCTGGGCTTCTTTAAGCCGCGGACGCTGTTTATGCATCACAGCTCCCGGAATGTAATTTTGAGGAGTGTAGCTGTGGTCACCTCAGAGACACAGGGAGGAGAAGGGGGGTGGGGGGGAGACAAATGAGCCATGAGTTATCATTTGCAACCCTCCAGCCTAGATAAAATACCTGTAATTCTTCGGGGAGAATGTCACAATACACAAAATGGGAATCACTCTCTCTTCTCCCGTTGCTCTTTCACTCTCTGTATAACAGTTATTTTGTGCAGCACAGAATCCCAATATTGGCAGGCACATCAAATACGCTGCTGTCAGAATGACATTTTGCTGAATGACATCAGCCTTAAATCACATTTGCGAGTGATTTAACATAATTAAATCCCACTGATTCATAGAAGAGCTTCAGCCTATAATCCAGCCCATTCACTGTGCTTCCCTATGAATGATACTTTACTATTTCTAAGGCTTTTAAAAAAACAACAACGATTGAATCAAATTGAATTTACGCTATGACAAATGTATCCATTTGTTCTTTATTGATGGGATCTCATAGGAAATACACACCACATTTTGGTTTAAAAAGAAGAGGATGTTACATAGAAAAGGCATCATCATTTTTCATTCACACATGAAAAAAAATTCTTGTAGTTGAATATGTATTGCTCTGACTCAAGAGACCAAGATTAGACATTGCTACAAATTGTTGGAGCAGGCCCCCAGGAGGAGCCTTAAGCCCAAGGTAACTTAGTTAAAAAATTCAGAAACACTGTCCACTTCAAACTCTGCACGGACTGTATTTGCATAGCATGCATTTGATTTGAATAAATATCCGGTGAAGACTACAGTGACAGATTGCTCAAAATAACTTGATAAATGTTGCATATTCTCTGACAAATTGCACAGACTCTTCAGGTATTCGCTGGAGGAATCCTAAAAAAAAAAAAAAAAAAAAAAAGAGTACAAAAGGCTGGAAAAGAATAGAATTACTTACAAGAAATAATCCCTCACGTACTGCATTTACCCTGACAACTAGCAATATCTGGAGCCGATCCTACAGGGGCAACAGAATTGTACAAAAGAACGAGGAGATGAAACTTCATTTGTTTTGAGTTAGAAATGCAGAAATAAGTAGTAGTATAGATATATGTTTATTTACAGCTTCAGACCTGGAGAGCGCATCTTGCATTTAGAGGATAAAATCATGTTTTGAATCTTGAAAACTTAACACAATGTCTCCTATGTTGCTCTTCATGGGTACTCCATTATATAATGTATTTACAGGATTCTTTAATATAAAACGTCCTTCATCTACCCTCAATAAATAACCCCAATAAAATCTCCTAAAGTGTTTTAATCTTTTATCAAAAAAGCAAACAAACAGCTTATTTACTTTAGACATTCTGCGAACAAACTTCAAAGAAGCAAAACTCTTTTGTTCTCCCGCTCTCTCCTACTCACACAAACACATCCCGACAAACTCACTGGGGCTCTCCCATAGGTTTGACCACGGGCCACGGCATGTCAGGTAAAGGTGCCTGGGGCTCGACGGGGGCCTGGTGTTGCTTTGTCTGCTGCTGGTTGGCCCAGTTTAAGTCCACACCGTTCTTCTTCAGTGCAGCCAAGTGCTTGATGTCCAGTGTGGTGAAGGTGGTGAACTGGACCTGGTTCCGCTTACTAGTGGGGGAATGGAGCGGCTCCGTGCGATGAGGCCTGGCCAGCAAAGTGGCTGAACGGTTCGCCATGGGGTCGATGGCTTTTGTCTGAAACTGCTGTTGGGAGCTGGTCCTGCTGCGGCCCAGGGTTGCAGTTCTTTCGGGGACGGCAGGGGCGCTCACCGTGGGCAGGGTGCTCTCCATGCTGCGATGGGCGATGGAGTCCATGGAATGACGGGATTCCAGAGGGCGGTGAGCCTCGCGTTTTAGCGTCGACACTTGGGCAGGGGCGCCTGGGACCGGAGCGTTATTATTGCTGCCCCCTAACCACACCCAGTCGTGCTTGTGATCCTTCAGGTTCCCGCTGGGTGGTGGACCTGCCTGTATGGGTGTCTTATGATTCCGGAAACATAGGTTATACGAAGCACAGTTGAGCAAAAATGCCAGGATAGCAACACAGGAGACCCCCACCAAGGCATACATGCCGATTTCCATGTCTGTCATGGCTTTGAATGTCCTGATGAGGTCGCTCTCGATTACTTTTGGAGTTTTAGTTTTCGGAGGCTCCTTCTTGGGTGTAATTTCTGCTATAGGAGGGTCTTTGTTCGGGGGTGAATTGGAGTTGTCTAGCATGTTCCCGTAGCTTCTCTTTTGTCCCTCTCCTTTAGTATCTAAGCCCACTGTTGGATCTACAGGTCTGACGGTGCTCATTGGTGTATGTAAGCTTGACTTGCTGATAGCCATAGTGGCGGTTGAGGGAATGACAGCATTTGTGGTACCTCTTGTAGCTCTGATTGTAGTCCCGATCCACACAACACGTGGCTGCACATATCTAGTAGTAAATGTGGTCGAGGTGCTAGTCTCTTTCAGGGTGGACTCTTGCTGATCAGGTACTGTGCTTCTGAACAACCATTTATCCAAATCTGTGACTGCAGGCTGTGTTGTTTTAAGCTCACCTACCAATTCTGACGCACCACCATCAGAATCTTTAGATTCATCACTGCTACCTCTGCTGCTGCTCTGGATGTTGATCCTGAGGAGCCCCGTGCCCACCGCCAACTTGCTCTTCCTCTTGGATTTCTGGCATTCCTCACAGATCCTCAGCTCCACTCTCACTACTGCCCCCTGGCCAATACCTTCGCCTTGTGCCACTACGAATGTGGACTGTGGGGTGCGGCGTACAGTGGCTATATCCTCATCTGGGGTTGAGACTGTCAGGGAGTAGATACTGCGGTCAAACAGCTCCAGTGGAGAGACGGCGCCATCGCTGAACTGAACCCAGCAGCTGACCACCGCTTCCTGAGAAAGAATGAAAGATAGACTGCAATGACAAAGCCATAAAGAGTTCATACAATGATACATGTGTAGTAAATTGATCATCTTGTTGCAGTGCAATGATCTGCTGGGAAATGTTTGGTTCCTGACATTCACGTGGATGCTACTTGACACACATCACCCAACCAAACATTGTCAAAGGAACTGCTCAGGAATGGACTTTACAAAGAGCTCAAAGCATCAGCCCTGCCTCCAAATCCCCCAAATCCTAATCTGACAGAGCATCCATGATGTCCTGGAATAATTCTGATTGGTAGAGGACCGACCGTGGATCGGAATAGGCTCTGATCCATTGAGGCAGGAACACAGGACCTTTGGAGGTGTCCTGTGGTTTCTGGAACCACTGGACTCTCCTGTCAGATTTTTAAGTCCTGGTTACCAAGTGGGGCCTCCATGGGTTAGATTTTGAGCTGGGACATCCAACAGATGCTAGGTCAGATTGAGATCTAGGGAATTTGGAGACTGGGCCAACGCCTTGTGTTCCTTGTCATGTTCCTTGGACCATTCGGTCTTTGCAGCGTGGCAGGGTGCATTGTCCTGCTGTGGGGGTCACTGCCTTTGGGGAGTGGAGTTGCCAATCGGGCGGTAAACTTGGTCTGAAATGATATGGGGCTGGGTGGTGCCTATCAAGTCGCATCCACATGAATGCCAGGATCAAAGGTTTCTTAACAGAACGATGCATTGTAACAAGATGACTAATGTTGTTTGTGTGAAATGTCAGTGGTTCAGTGCATGTAGAATATCATGCCTGAACAAGTGCAGCAAATCAATACACCTCCCCTCCCCCTGCCATCAGTAAGAGCTAAATTCTCATGATTGTTCATAGCCTCGGCTAAACTCTGGATGATTACACTCAGAAGGGTGCTATTGTACAATGGATTATAGGCCTATGAAGTCACAGACTGAAGTATAATTTAACCTAAGTGAATAAAGAGAGTGTAATCAGAGTCTTTTCAAAGAGAAAAAAAAACATCAAGGGTCATGTCAACTACAGAATTAGCCAATCCAATCACATTAATACACAATGACCTATTTCCTGTTGCTAATGTGAGCCACTGGGTCGCCACAGATCTAACCTATATTTTGGGTTTGAATACATTATGAATCGCCCTGAGCACGACATTAACAGCTTGCCATCGCAGACGCACACAATTGGCTGGTCATCCGCACTGGCACAGTTCTAACAGTTTGTTATTGACAGGGCTGGCACAGCCATGGCGACAGAGTACTGTAGGTAAAGTGAGCTGTCGTTCCAACAGCTACGGACCGCCTAATTGCCGCCCCATGCCTGCGTTGAGTAGCAAGCTGAAAATGGGCAAGTTGCCATGGCTAAATGTGCGAGTGAGCTTTTAAAATAATCATCTGTGCATCCTGTCTGCCTCCTCTGCTCTCTCACACAGCATGGTAGCCGCAGATGATGGTCGGGGCTGTGAACACAATGAGTTCACGTACAGAGAGGCAAAGAGAAACACAAATACTATTACACCCTTCAGGTCATTGTGGCGTACACCTGCTCTGTTGTGGCAATTACTCAAATCATTCGAATCCTCGCCGTAGAAGCCTATTATGTCTTTGTTGGGAAATGAACATTTAAGGTATGTTAATGATGTACTATTGTATCATAGCGGGTTGTATTGTGATTTGAAGGTTTATGATAAAACTGTTCTGATAGTGGCGTATACACTGCCTCACTGAAGGGAAGTTAAATTCTATCAGAGAGTGTTCTTACATAAGGTGATAGCTTGCACTGCTGGAACATTTGGACGTTTAATATAATAACTAACAAGGTTAATTAAAGCCTAAAATCTCAAACTATTCATAGGGGTACCAGACAAAATAATAGTTCAGGTACTGCTGCTTGATTTGTATAGCACATTTCACAGACTGTGGCAATTCCAATCGCTTTACAGAGTAATAAAAACACAGTAAAGGTACAAGATTTACAACTTACAAGTAAAGACAAGAGACCAAAAAGATAAAAGATGGGAAAAAAGTAAACTAGTGCAGTTCAAATCAAGTGTACCAGAAAGATAAAAGAATGCAACAAATACTCCCACGTCTAGATGCACATCGTGAGTGAAGCCATACGGTTTTATGAATTTTTCTTATCCCCTAACCTTCCTGATACTCCTTTTGATCTGATATTTACGTCAGATCTCATTGCCTGAGGCTGTGGAGAATCATGGAATCCTCTCTTGGCTGAAAATCTTACAAGGTAAAGCCCTGTCTCCCCCACACATACTGTTCACGTATGAACAAGTAAGCATTCCCCACACAAGCTCAAAGTTCACTTATGTCAGCTCTACTGGGATTCTGAGTCATAAACGTACATATTTAGGTAATTTTGAAGCTGAGCAGGATAGAGAAGATTTTCAGCCATTATAGAGTAGACTAGTAACTGGTAGTGTAAATATGAAGGTTTTCAGCTTTGAATTTTAAGTGGTCAGAGTCTGGGCTTGTCTAAAATCATCTGAGTGGTCTGAGATGCATGATAACCAAATGCTGCTTCATGTTTTTGAGTGGACCAGTAGGCTAGCATCTGATATCCTAAGGGTCCTATGAGGTTCATATGACATGTCAGATGTATTTAGGCTCAGAGCAACACATTGATTTAAAAACGAGCAGGTGGTAAATTTGTAAAAATTTGGCAAATTGAATGAAATTAATAAGGTGATGCAAATCTGTTCTTTTGTCCTATGAAGTGATGTCTAATTAGTATTCTGAGTCTTTCTTTTGGATTTATTGTGATTACTCAGATGATGATGACGATCAACTGTGATTGAAGCAAGGGGTGGGAAAAAGTTTCTTTGACAAGCTCAGACAGAAATTTCAACAAATCAGCCAGTTGAAGACAAGAGAATCAGCGTTGCCATTTGGATTATTCAACATGTGTGCCAAGAAGCGGAGCCCCTACTCATTAAATGCCGATGAATAAATCTGGGGAAATTTCGCAGTCCACAAAGATTTCCTGAAGCTTCAAAGCAAAATCAAAATGTCTATTTTGAAAAAAAAAAAAAACATAAAATGGCTTGATACTGCTCATCCGGTGTAATCCAAATCTCCTAAAGCCCTGAAATCCCAAATTGTTTTTAAAAGACTTATTTACACCCTTGATGCAAGATCAAGCAAGCTTGTGCACCCACTTCAGTCAGGTTTAGCATACTCTCAGGGCTTCCACAGACTTGGATTATGCAGGACAAGCCATACGGAGCCATTTTATGTTTATTTTGATTATGTTTTATGTCCCCACCATCTTCGGTTGTATAGAGTAATTCCATTGGCAAGAGGGTGGGAAGATAATGACTGGATTTTTTTTCATTAACAGGTGAACGTAACCTTGACGGTGGCACAGTTTTAAAGAAGTTCAAAGGACAGAATAAGACATACATACATACTATGATCTATTCAGGTACATGTGGTCATTACCATGAAATAGAGTTCATAGTTTTCAGTGGGTTCAACGAGATCAGTGCATAATTCCATCCCTGACATTTCCCAATTTCACTCCATTTCCTCCTTTATTTAGAGTCAGTACCTTCAAACATTTCCTACTTTTAAGATGCCACTTCCCTCCCCTGTCTTTCGTCCGGAGGTAATTCCTTGTCGTCCCACAAAGTTTCCAACGCCATCCAACCAAAATCTAAGGTTTTCAATTCACTTCCACCACCTTTATGAACGACGAGAGAAAGATCCTTTCTCTTCGGAACCTTTTGATTTCTTGCATGATCACTTTCTATTACTTGCATCTACTGAACTGTAAAATTTCAAATAAGATGTTTTAACTAAAAAAAAAAAGTGCCTTTCTATCTGTTCACCCTACAGGTGTCTTGCCAAACACTTCCTGGGGTTGCAGTAGAGGTACTGCTGTCTAAATACAGTAAAAAAGACAAGCACGTTCTCCCCTTAGTGGTCACGGTGGTCTTAACGGTGCGGTCTCCGGACACGACACCAGTAGATTTAGTGTCTCAGCAAATTAAATCAAGATTAAATCAATCGAATCAATGAATCAGATGAACGGGGTTAATGACACCTGCAATGTAGGCAATAACTTCAGCCTCAGCCTGACAATGATGAAGTGCTAAATCCTAAATCTCAATTCCCAGATTAATATCTAAGTCTTAAATACAAGGTTTGATTTGCATGTAGGAAAATCAAAGAGTAGGACCACAAATCATTTTTTTCTAATCTGCTAACAGCGCAGGAAGCATGTTGGTCTTGAAAGTGCAGAGCTGCGAGGATGACGGTGTTATTCATGCCGTTTCTTTATTATACATACATCTGTGAGTGTTTCCCAGCTGCTGTTTGTAATAAAAAAAAGAGCTAACTTGTCAGTGGAAGTCACTGATGAAAGCCGGGGGCTTGCTTCTTAAGTGCCCACATTTTTGAAAAGCTGACAAGAAAAATGTGATGATGATGTTTTCAGACTTCGCTCATATGGTATGCAGAGGCATAGCTGCAATGGTACAGATCACAACAGGAGGGGAGAGAGAGCCAATACATAATTACACAGAATAAATATAGACAAAAAGAAAACATGGCGGGCCCTCACCTTTGATATTTAATTACAGCTTCTGTTTATGAGATGCCATGGAAAAAAAACACTGACAGGTCTTTTCATGGCTCAAAGTTTCCAAATACTGTATGTGGGTTACAGAGCGAGAGGGTTCGTGATTTAAAAACATGGGGAGAGTAGAGTGTATTTTCCACTAAGGGAAAATTAGGACTCTTAAATCTTAGATAACATTTTATTTTAGTGTTCTTTCCATGCTTAGTTAAGAAACTGTCACATCACGCCCGGCTCCCTGACTTATGTTTTTCACTGTGTCATTTATTTGGTGTTTCTTTACAATTAGGTCCGCATGTTCTCTTCTCTCGGTGCCAGTTTGTCTTTGTGGCATCAAGACAATACAGTGTTGACCTTTCTGGGGTTTTTTTGTTGTTTCATCTGTTTTTGACTTTTACTCTTTTGCCTTTTTTTTCTCTGTGAAAGACTTTTGGACTGAAAATGACAAAATCAAATAAATATATAAATGGTTCCTGATGCACATTAAAAAGTCAGCATCTATAAATCTATAAAATGTGACATAAATCTTTTTTGCTTGTACTCATTTATTTTTGAGAACAATATTTACTTATATTCCCGTTAAATGTTCCATTCATTTTTTTAAATTAATTAACTTATTTATTTTTGTATTGTATCCCCCTATGAATTTCCACAAACTCTTTATTTCATTTACGCATTTCTGCTTCATTATGCAAATGAGGAGGCTGTCTATCCATTTATGTCACATTTTATAAATTAATTAATGCCTACATTTATACCCAATATCAAAAACATGTTGTTGTGTATTTCTGAAAAACTTCTCATTGTTCCAAAATCTGAATGATAAGTACTCCCCGAAATTGACAGACACACTTTTATAAGCTCTCACTGAATTTAAGAACTGTCATTACCCAACTTGTTCACAGCTACTGTTTGTTTCTTGTCGAGAATGATCCTCACGTTCGGTTAAATGGTCCTTTGCGGGTTATTTGTCAAGGCTAAAAATGAGTGACTGTAAAACTAGCAGGCGTTTGAAAAGAGACGAGTGCCGCCGACAACAGCTGAGCGGCGCCCCGCACTTTTTATGCTTTGCGTGTCACAATTTTCCAGTCACTTACCTGTTTGAGCTGCGTGATCGTCTCCCTGGCGGTTGCCGTGGCAACGATGGCCCTGTTGCTCCCCGGGCTGAGCTGCAGGGACAGAGAGAGTCCGGAAACCAACTGCACCCCCAGCTCCGTCACACTCACTTTGTCGTCCACCACCCTGATGCTCCTCTCAGCCAGCACCGACGACGTCACAGGGGACAGCACCTGCGACAAGTAAATCCTCATCACAACTGCAGATGGATACACAAGACGGTGGCACGCGCTGCGACTGCTAAAGCCACACAACCACACAGGCGTACATCACGGCTCACCTGGACAGCAGTGGCGCCTACAGCACGTCCCTGCACCACCACCCCATCCAGCACCCTGGCTACGTCAGGATCTGCCACTTTAAGAGAGCTGCGCACAAGATTGGTCACATCCACCTGTCAATCAAAAGTGAAGAGGCACAAGTTAGTTTTAATGCTTACTGCGAATATGAAGCTATTATAAACTGTCTGATGAAAGTAAGTGCTGACATGTCAGCTTCAGTTAGGACTGTTGCAGTGAATGTCTCTACCTGCCAGTCAGGACCCAGGAAGTACTCAACGGGCTCTGCCCCAGTTAGCGGGTCAGGCAGGGCCTCGGCGTCAGCCTGGGCCATGAAGTGTGTCCGCACCCTGAGCGCAGAGTGCTGGTACTGCAGCATGCAACCTCTGCCCTTCCTCATCTCCTCCTCTTCTTCGCTGTCCCAAGTCGACCTGACACATGAAAATAAATCACACATAATAAGACAAGTATTTAAAAAAAAAAAAACAGTTCAAAGAGAGAGGTCCAGAAACAAACTTTTTTGCTTTCTTGAGCCCGACTCACACGGGACCAGTATTACCTGAGGCTCTCTAGTAACTTGTAATAATTGCAGCAGAGGTTGTCTGTGATCTTAATCCCATGTTAATCTGGGAGTTAAAACTCTACTCCGAATCATCTACTTTAGAGTTCGTGTGATAATACGAGACCGTGCGAATCAGCATCCCAGTGTTTTAGGGTCGTTCCCATCAACATCTGTTTTCTGTTGTAAGACTGTAGACATATTAAACCTGATCACAGCTCATAAAATGAAAAAAAGCAGTCGACAGCTGTGCAGTGAGATTGTCTATATTGACATTTAATGTGAGCGATGATGGGGAGGTTAGGGGCAACAAAAGGTTTTTATATTCATGTTAAGCCACAGAGCATCTGTTACTCGAGCAGAATTAGCTGCAAATGTGTATTTCCATCTACATGCAGAAAGTCAGGAAAAGAACCTGTTAAGTATACCATTAACTTTTTTGCTCAACTTCTGAAATATTGATGTTAAGCAGTCTTGGCATCATATACAGAGTTTGCTCATTCCATGCGAATTTGTGGCGCACAAACACAGACATGAGGGGTCATTTCTAAATCCCATGAGGTGTCCAGATTATATGACAAGATCAATACCATGTTCATGCCTGTGCGCTTATTTTAGCATAAAGTGGGAGCGCTCTCAAAAAGTAAAGGTTGTAGTTTGGGTTTAATTTGAGTTTTATTATTTCTTGGCCAGGTCAGGCCATGTTAAACTCGGGTCAAATACTATCTTTTCTGAAGCTTAAAAATGGCAAGGAGGCTGCTGATGATGTGCATCACCAACCCAAAACATCAGTAGCTTGAGGACCTTGGAATGAGACTCAGCAAACAAGAAACTTACTCCAGAATTGCATAATCAACCTTTAAAACAGCTAAAATTTGGGGCTCCGTTTAGCTCAGTTGGTAGAGCAGGCGTCCCATGTGCAGAGGCCTTGTCCTCACTCTGACGGCCCCCCGGGTTAGAGTGCCGGACAAGGGTCCTTTGCTGCATGTCACTCCCCCTCTCTCGCATCTGTTTCCCAGCATCTCTTGAGCTGTATTATCAACAAAGTTATATAAAGGCCAAAAAAATACATAAAAAAAAAAAACTGCTAAAATTTTGCTTTGAGGAAATTATTTTCACTGGATATTTTCGAAGGAGAGACTAAAATCTGTCCTCCAGCATCAATTTTTGAGTAAAATGTACTGAGACTGGTTGACAAAAGTGAAGTGACGCCAGCGAGCTAGTTCAGGAAGCCACTGAGCTGCACTGACATACACATGACATAGTATAGTATAGTATATGAAGTGCTGATCTATCTTTATTCAAAATGCACTACAAAATCATGCAGTTAATCTGAGGCGCGAGCTCCTAAATGTCCTTTCTTTTGGCAGCGGGGAGACAATGAACTCCAGAGCGATAATGGAGACCAGCAGGGTGGTTGTCGAAACTGTGGAGGCACTAAGCATTTGCCGAGTGACCTTTCCTTCTAAATGAATTTAAGTTCATTTGACCAGGATCCTACAGCTGAATGGTTTGTTTGCAGGCGGTGGAGGTTAAGCTGCGCGGCGTCCTCAAACCCCTCAGCAATGATCGCGTAATTATCATAAGATCGGCTGGCCCGCCACGCGCTGCACCACAGGTGTGCCCGAGGACGGCTGAATCTGCTTTCTCACCACAGGCGGGAAGCTATTGTCGAGAGCTTAAAGTCCAAACAAACATCATTATTATATAGCCCGAGGTCAGCGCTTAACACGCGTTGGAGGTGCTGCTTGAATTCAACAACAGACGGAAAACTAACTCTTCCTTCGAGGCTTTTGTCAAACTCATGGCTTGTAACACCTCCCCTGCATGCTTACATACATACATATCCACACAGCTGGCGATAATTGCATAGTAGTGTTTCTGCTCAGCTATGGTTTTTTTTCTGTTTAAACAACACTAAATCTCCATATATAATATATATACTATATATACACATGAAAAATTGTTTCGATGTTAAGTCTCTTTGCCATGGCTACTCAACGTTTCTGGTGAGCTGTGAGCCATCATGCCTTTGACAGGGTTATCAGGCTGCTAATTCATGTCAATAAATACAGGATTGTAATTAGTGCAAATTAAACTCTGCTGATATGAACTGACTGCAAGTGTTTGCGTCCATCTATTTTTAAAGGGAAATAAAATCGTTTCCTGCTCTTCATTCACGTGTCGTGCTTGTTGCTGTTGCTACCAAGTCAAGAAGATTCCAGCTGCTTTCGTGCCACTTGTTGTATATGCACGCTTGGCCGAGGCAATTCGGTGACAGTTGCTCAGCTGGGGCTGACCACTACAATCAACACAGACATTTCACATTTCTGATCTAGGACGGTATTGAATGTTTGTGAAAATGAAAGCCCCCAAAGAGTTTTGACCCCGGAGAAAAGCCATCAGTCGACCATCACCATTATTACTATTGAGTGAAAAATAATGACTCAACTGTAACTATTGAGTGAAATTCCACTAACCTTTGTCTCCAGGGCAACTGTGGCGCCTCTGCCGTGCCCTACCAACTAACGCACCAGGCACTGATGTGATGCTTTATGACTGACTACATACACAGCATTCAAAAAGATATTAGAAACGTGTCAGTACGCTGTAATCCAGTTTAACACCACCACTAACGACAGACTTTTTTTTTTTCCTTTACAAAGAATCAGTAAGAGGATCTGGAGAGTTGACTTTCTGCACCAATTTTTACAGTAGACTTTTTAATCTTAAGACATAAAGTGGTCAAACTATAAAGAGGAAAGTAAATGGTCTAGGCTAGCCGTGATGTTCTTTGGCCAGGGTTAACCTGAAAACATGAAATCAATGATCCTTCATCAAAGTCGGTCTGGCAAGATTAAGGTTATATCAAAGATTTAGTCGACTCAATGTTGTTTGATAAAATCAATTAAGGCATCTGTCACTGATAGGCAGCAAAAAGCATAACGTTTGTTTGGTTTTGTTAGTGACTTGTTAAGGACTCGAAACACAAGGTTTAGGACACTGACTTGGGATTTATTGGTCTCTGGTTGGGACTTGACTCAAGTTCAAACAGAGTTTTTTTTACGTGACACCCTCAGAATGAGGCTGACGGGACCTTTAGCAACAACAACAGCGATGCCACTTATACGGGACTGGTCTGGCCTTACCTCCTGTTGCCCGTGGTAATAGGAACCCTCCAGCCTTTGATCTGGCTGAGCTCTGGGTCGGCCACATCGATGTCCAGGGGCAGGCGAGGCATCCACACGCTCATCTCCAGCTGGGCACTCAGGAAACCGTAAGTGAAGTTGAGCATCACCCTGCTCTTCCCCCTCGTCTCCTTCCCGTTTACATACACAAAGTCGCATCGCTCCGACACCTGGACATTACAGACGACAAAAAAAGGGAAAGAAGAAAAGGTGAATTAATGCCTCTGTGTTTGAATCTGTCCCAAAAAAAACAGTCAGATGGTGTTCCTATTTTCTCTCAGACAGTCTGTTGCTCTGTAAATATCCTAATTCAAAATGTTCAGAATCACTTTACACCCGCGAAAGATGAGGATGGGGACTGAACCGTCATCAGGTGATTTGAATTCAGCTTTCTTCAGACACGCTCTAGCAAAGGCTTCTCCATGTAAAGCCCCCGATGGAAAATACATTTCAGCAACAACCGACAAAGAGAGGAGCGTGGGGAACAGAAGCACCAATACAAATAACTTAAAATCACGCAGACAGACGTGTTTTTTTCTCATTTTGCACTACTTCCAAAGTCTGGCCAGGGAGTCGCACAATGTTTCTATTTATGTCATGTAAATTCACTGCCGTGTTCTCTATGAAACCGTTAGTGAATACGAATTAGCTCTGCCTTACGACTGCTCCTGTAGCGCTGTACTGTAGGTAGGAGCACTGAAGTCCCCACCAGTGGGAGCAATGAGGTGAGACACAGCGGTTGGTGTGTTTTATTTAAGATTGGAGGGGCCTATCTCCGCTGCCTCCCCACTTATCTTAACAAACCAGTGGCTCCACAGAGGTAATTGGAGGGCACTAGACTGGAGAATAGAGTGAAGCACTGGAGAGAAGGAGGTGAAAAGAGGGAGGCGGAAAAAGAGTGAGGAAAAGGCAGAGGGAGGAATGACTTCTAAGGGAAGTCAACTTGAACTCCTGTGGAAATGTTGAGGGAGAGTCTCATCATGCCGACTGATCTGGACCACAACCTCTCCAGCAGCGCCTCAGTGCAGCTAAAGAAAGGTCAGTGGACACTCGGAAAATAAACTCTATGCACTTAATCATTTGTTGAAATGAGATGTTGATTAAAAAAAGAAAAAAACGTCACAATTTAAACTTTTTTAAGCTTTGTTAAGTAGTACTTCACTCTTTGGTGTTCAACATCCTGTGTACATGTACTGTTGTGGACCTACATGCAAATAAGAATTTATCTTGAGATGTGCACTTTGTGTAAAAATGACTTAATTTAATGCCGTTTCATTTTGTTTATGTGTGGCGGACCCTGCCACCTCTCTCGCTTCAAACAGTGTTCAGAACTTGTTTTCCTCTGAGAGCAGATTGTTTATCCAGTTATGGAAGAGTTGTGAGTTGTTTTTTTTACCTCATGAATATTGTAAATATACAAATTGTGTTTGAATTATTTTCTCCAAAACGACACAGTGCTCCTTTGAAAAAGCAGTACCTGCCAACGGTTGCACATGTTTTATCAGGTACACTTGAAACCACAGCTACTCACTGTTCCACCCATCCTGCTGTGAGTTTTATCTACAATTTAACTATCCATCATTTTCTGATTCATTTCTATTCAATATGAAAGTGTCAGAAATATAAACAGTAAACAGCCAAATGTAAAAAAAAAAAAAAAAAAAAAAAAGACACGTTTTGTCACTGGGGTAATTTATTTCCCTCCAGTGCAATGCATGATGGGTATATAATTCTTGGTTGGTGACCACCTGACGTACACTACTTTTCACAGTGCATGGTGGGATGCTTTTAGTCAACAAATTTAGGGTATAATAATTACAGCTACACGTTCAGCAGTTGGCTAGAAACTCAAAACGAATGCTGATGTTGCGCTGCGTCAACTGAATATGTGGGTTTAACCGTTTCCTCCCTCCCTCAAACATGCACAGCCAACCGGATGTTAATCGAAGAGATGTGCACTGCGTGGGAATCGGCTCCTAACATAGATTCACCCTAGTGGCAGTTATAATATTAAAAGGTGCAGTATTAGGTCTCAACCTTCAAAACCATATTGTCGGCGGCATCACTATAAGAGGGGTCAGCGACCACAGGAAGTGAGGAGGCCATTCAGAGACACAATAATAACTGGATTAAGTTCCTGTATGGATACAGAAAATCTTTACAAACGCAGTCGCCCTCTCTTCAGCTCTTTCACCACTCTCTCAAGCTCACACACTTAAACACTCCGCCACACACTCACACAAAGCCAGTGGCTGTGGCATCATCTAATGGGGAAAAAAACCACATAATTCCTTTTCTTCTTCTCCACTTCACTCCTCTTAGCCTCCATCTCGCTTTCCTCTCTCGTACTGTCCCACTAACACGGATCCATTACACAAAAGGTCAAATCACTGTGCTTACGGACTGAGTGGTGGGATCACGGGGCTCAGTCTCTAATGCCATATGGAAGAGGCTGCTTTTATCCACCACACTCTGACCCTCACACACTCACACACACACACACACACACCGCCCGGAACTGGACCTGTTGAGTGACAGCGGGTGTCTTTTTTTTATAGTGTCTCTACATTCAGCTTAATTACTGTAAAACATTCAGCAAACATGTTTTTTTTTAATGCAAATCTGGTCTTGATGACATATTCAATTCTGGAATCTAAATGGAAGAGAGAGAGAGAGATGCTGTAATTGTTTTGTTGTTTTATTTAGATCAGAAAAGGTTGTTATTTCATGTCTAAAACTCATTCAACCCATTATAAATCATTCATGCATCCCGTGAAGCAGCTTAGTTCAGTGAATACTGAATGATCTAGCTGCCCAGTTTCTCATTATTTGAAGTAAACTTTTCGTGTCACACTATCGCACTGAAGAGAGAATAATTTTGCCGCATTCCCAAAGATTAAAAAAAAAAGGGGGTTTACATGTATGCTTTACACCATTGGTGTAGCAGCTATTATACAAGGGTGTGTCCCAGTTGTTATGAAATGTATCAAATAAATAAATAAAAAACAATAGTGGGCACCAGCCATCTCATGTCATTTTTGGCGATTAACTGTGTCACTTAAATTTATTATATTTCATTAGATTGTGTGGTTCTTTGTGTTGGATTAAGAGTAAATTGCTATCTGAAATGCTAGAGGATAAGCCAAATCCGGCCCCCAAAAAGCTATTGATTACTGAATAAGTTTCTGTACAAATAATACTTTTTTAAAGGTACTATGCATAAGAATCGGCCACCTTAAATTCATGCTCGCAACAAATAGGGGGCAATATATCACTAGAATAACTGCTAACTGTTGCTAACTGTATTCTTTTTGTATATCCATGAGCGTAACTACTTTTAGCTTTTTAGCTCAGTTAGCCGTGCAGCTAGCAAGACTACCAGGGGAGTGTTCATGCTGCAAGGACAGGAGCTTTTGACTGTTGGAACAAAGACTTTATCAGGCCTAGGGGTTGGTTAGCATGCTAGTTACTGTAGATATCTCTTCAACACAGTACAAAGGAGTTTTTGACATAACTAGCTAGGGTATTCTCCAAGCTTAATCACAAATGCTTTATATCTAGCCAGACGCTCCTATTTAATATTTTATTTAAGAGTTTGGAGGAAATTAGGGAAAACACTTGTTTTGCTTGTAAAACACAGAAGAAGAATTTGGCAGCTAAGAGCATCGCCTGCAGATACTCAGTCGTCAAACAGAAAAAACAAGTGTCAGTATTAACACACTGCTCGATTAGCAAGATGCTAATAGACATAAAAGTTACATAAAGCAAATACAAGCATTTACAAGCAACGTGAACATGTTCTCAGTGTGTATTTAAATCCAAAGGCTTACCTTGAGTACATCCTCCTCTGTAGACCTACAGCTGGTGTACTTGGTCACATCAGTAACTGAGCCATCGGCCTCCACAGCCAGAGTATTCACAGGGATGGACACCGTTTCACCCGTCAGAGCCGCAGTGTTCAAGATATCAGTGTTCTGTGCAGAAAGAAGAGCAGATACAGAGCAGGTTAGATGTCTAGGTTAATGTAACAGTTTTAGTCACTTTAATATGCAAGAAAACTGAGGGACTTGAAATGTTTTTATACTCTGAGTGTGTAGTTTAAGGGATGAAAGAGGAGATTAGCTGAGCTTAGCTTAATCATATAAAAAGATAAGGAAATACATAAAGCTCTTCCATAGCTACTCTAACTACATCACATATCCTTTAAGAAATAACATGGAGTTGAGTTTAACAAACAGTCAGACCACTTTTTCTTCTTCACACAACAGCAGGCACAGCAGCGGACATTAAAGGCCAGCTCCAATCAATAATATAGACCAGGGGTCAGCAGCTAAGTTGGTCCCAGGGCACAATGTAGACGCTGGACATTCAAATTAAAGTTGTTGTTGGTTTTTTTTAATAATAAATTAGACTTAACAAGCCTGTTGTTAAACATATTCACATTGTTACAAAATGAGTATTATTTTCACTATAGTATATAAGTGTGAACAAACTCTTAAAAAGACTCTTAGACCTCTGCCAAGGACACAGTCAGCGCTCAATACAAACCGAATGAATGAGTCCTTATTTCCCTCACTTTTGTTTGCTTCCTGGGGATCCCAGGAAGCAAACAAAAAAAAACTCAGCTTGAGACAGTTGGCCTACAAAAATATACCCCTTGCGTTTAATAGACAAGTTTAGTAATTCTCAGACAACTCTGGAGTTACCTCCCGTAGTCTGGCCAGTGTGCTGCTGTCAGCTCATGGCCAGCCATGGAGCCAAGCGATTTAGTAATGGGTTCATGGAGTAGAGAGGGGAACGGGCAAACTATGAATTATAGACATTCTGGCCCACTGCCAGGGGTTGGCAAGCTGATCAATAATCACTCCCAGGACAGACAGGGCGTCTTCCACTGATGCACACATTTTCTGAATTCATTAATATTCTGTGGGCCGGATGGGAAGCTTTGGAGGGTTGGATGTGGCCTGCAGGCCATGAGTGGACAATATGACGATACAGAGTCTTGGGTGTTATTTTAAATGCTAGGTTCTATTGATGCTGAAGTTTAAACCCTAACCTTAAAAGGTGCCCCATGTAATAATTTTAGTTTAAAACTTAGCCCTAACCAATCCTGTATCTTAAAACAACTTTGCTCCTAAAGAGGTGACATTGGGCTGACCACACCAACCTCTCAAGCCAAAGAACTAGCTCATGGCTAACTATATAGTGGTAGCTACAGTAAGCAGCATTTAGCAGTATCACCGGTGATATGATGCCCCCTATTTTTTGCAAACTAGCTAATGGCAGCTACACTTAACACTAGTAAGTGGATACACTGGTGATATTCTGCTCTTTATATGCATGGTCCAAGTCGCTTGCTGCATAGTTAACTGGGCCACTTGGCTACCTGCAGCTGCACTTAGCAGTAGTAAGAGGCTACACTAGCAGCTACGCTGATGATATGCGTGTTTGGTCCTGAACCCTAGCTACATGGCTAAATAAGCTAACTAGTTAACGGTAGCTGCAGTCAGCAGCAGTCAGTGGTTATGCTGGTGATATGCAGCTCCTTATTTGTTTGGTGTAGGCCATAAGCTGCATGGCTAACAGGGCTAACTGGGCTAACTGGTTAATGAGAGCCACAGTTAGCAGCAGGTAGGAGTATGAATTCAAAAGATTGCAAATTATTAAATATAGATCATTTAAAGGAACTACCTGATCCCATAGACCTCTAGCAATTGAATAAGCTAACTTGAAGCTTGATTTTTTTTTTTTTTCAGTCAGCATGTTTGGCACAGCTTGAAAATGAAATGCATGTAAAGAAAATGTAAAACACCATTATCAGGTTGAGACTGAGCGAGGAGGAAAAATAGCAGAAGTCTTCTGTAAGCCAAACAGCTACCTGCCATCTGCTCTATTGTGAAGGTGAAACTATATTAAAAGAGAACACTGTTTGTGAAAGACCTCTTTGAATATCCTGCTGGGCTAATGCATTATACAATACAATCATCACTCCTTGAACAGGGGCAGGGATGACAGACAGAGGGTTAGTGAGACTAACAGGGATTAAAACACTCGCAGGCTCACAAAGTTGATTCGTTTAAATCACGCTGATGCGACACCCACACACAAACTGCACAGATGTGCTAAAAAAACACCATCCTCATCTATGACGATAATATACATGTCTGTCTTTCACCTGAATAGAAGTAAATCCTCCTGTATTATCCACACTGTAGATCACTGGTCTAAAACACCTTAACCTGATTACATTCCTAATCAGCCAAACCACCTTGTACTGTACATCCTTGCCAATGCTCAGCAGCAGCTTAGCACTCATACATGCCACCAAATCTGATGTAGCTCTATTTTTAAACATAAACTCCTCCTTCGACATGGATTTACAACTACTTTCCAGTTTACAAGACGTCTTCTAACATCTTTTAATCTATCATTGGTAGTCGCAGTATGTGGATAAGGAGCTTGGGGTGATCAGTGTTTTTTTTTTTTTGCGGACTAAAGCATCGGGCAGCGCTCGGCAGATGTTCCCCGGCAGCTTCGCATTCGGAACTCTGTCGGCTTGACAGCTGCTGACCGCAATTCCAAAAGGACATGTTCCAGTTCAGACTGCGACACTGACCCCAACATAAGCCACTGGATCAGGGGGAGCACAAAATCAGAAAGCAATATCAGCACTCGGCGATGCCGGCAGCGCCACGCCGAGAGAGCTCGGCGTCCAGTGTTTCCACAAGCTCCACAGTAATCTGGCTTGCAGTGATCAAGTTCAGCTCAAATCGTTAAATCTGCCGCCTTTCTGAAAACAGTGTTATATTTACACTTGGTGGTAAGCCTTAATGTCTGTCCATTCATTCCTTCATGCAGTCCAAGTGTTAAATCCTTTATAGGGTTATGTGTAAGGGGGTTGAACGCTTCATCATCATGGGAAGAACATGCAAAGACTGGAAGACAGGTCAGAAAACCAGGTCAGCATGGTCCACATGCAGCTGTAACAGTAATTTGTTCTGCTATAAGTATAAAGATATGCCAATTCTACTCCCATCCTATCTAATAACTCCATTCACTCCTCTGTAATAGGAGAGCAAAAGGTTGCCAGGCATGAGTCAGAAAGGCGTGACAGATTTGGTCACTGGTGTCCGTGTGTGTGTGTGTGTGTGTATGCGCGTGTGTGTCCCATCATCCTACTTCCTATTATCTTTTGTGCACATGCTCAAGGACGTCTCGAGGTTCGTGGCTGATGTGATTCACAATTTTTTTCGAAACTTGTCAGCTACTAAATATGAATCAGCCTTACTGTCTCAGCACGCAGAGCATTTCTAGCCTTTGCAGCATTGGTTTAGCGTTTCCAGGAAAACTCACAGACCGATTGCATGCACTGCAAATCACGTCATCACATTCACTCTTCACAAGGGCAGTTCACAACCGGTACATATGTTCCGAGACCGTGGCGGTTAATGCAATTGGCAATGTGAAGCACCACTGTGACACGTACAGTATAAGAGGGATTTAAGAGGGAACGGAAAGTACAGAGGTGTTAAAGCTGTTAGAAAGTGAAGCTATTTTGAGAGTGTTTGTTTGGTTGAGACTGTTTAGATGTGAAATGGGTTCACAAAAGAAGAAGGAAAAAGGAAGCTCAACCTTTACTCTATTTCATACAGAAGCATGTTGTTTTAAGATGCACAGTTTTCTTAAGCAAGTTTCTCTATTTCAATTGTCATATGTTGCACATACTGTAACATAATGTATTTACTGTTAGTACTTTATCCCCTATAAAGTTGCAATATGTAAGAATGTCAGATGAAAAAAATTCAAAGCTTCACTCATGTATTGTTTTGCAAAGATAGGTGCTAACGAGCTAGCTCCAACCCACCCTGCTCTAAAGCTCCCGTGCTGGAGGTGGAACCATCAACACTCCTGCCCGGACAGCTAACTGCATGGCTAAGTGGGCTAAATAGCTAACGCAGTAGTTAGGGCTTACTTTAGCGATATGTCACCCCCCCCAATTTGAGCATGTATTCCTAAGGTCAATTCTTACATATTGCACTTTTGATGTGAGAACTGACTAAATGTTGACAAATGATTGAATTTCTTTTATTTGTCACTGAACACATAACGCAGACATGATGTTGTTCTGGAATTTGGCTTGGGGATATTTTTTCTCTAACTGGACCGATTATAATTTGAACCAAAACCCTCTGCACTGATCTGCTCTCCACGTCTAGTTTCCTCGTGTGAATCCTGAGACTGAAATAAAAACATATTTGCTCCACAATGTTTGTTTGATTCATGCCGTCTATCGTACCATAAAATTGCCTACTAAATCTCCTGTCAACGACAGACATGCATCGACCTTGTAATTTCTGGCGCTTGTGTCGTAATGTAAAGGAGTTTGAGACGAGTACACGCAGCAGCAGGGAATCAGCACGAGCACTAAAAATCACATTAACGCATCAGAGATTTTTAAAAAATGCTGTGATTACAGGAAACTTATTGAACTCTGCTGTGCAGACGTGAAATAATTTGACACAGAGGGAAAAACTAGATTAAACAAAATTGATTAGCAACAAACAAACATCAAACATTCCTCAAACATCAGGTTTAATAAGAATGTGATAGATAAAATAGATCTACTGTACACCCTGCTGGGAATACAGCGAGGCAGAGGATTGTACTTAAAAGTCTGCATGTTTTTACAGTACAGAAATTAACACAGATATTTCCCTCACCATGACCAGAGGTGCCAGACCCACATAGTCCCTCTGTGTTGTGTAGATCCGCATTATGCCAGCGTCCTTGACATTGCCGGGCAACTCCAGGCGCCAGGAGATGCTCTGACTCTCCACCTGCTCGGAGACATCTTTTGGCACAAAGTCCAGTTGTAAAACTTCCAAAAGACCCCTGTTTGACACAGACATTTTAAACATGGTCAGACAAGTTAAAGGTGTAGGATCTTGTTTAAACACATCATTCAGAAGGAGAAGTATAAAAAGGGGCAGTGGTTGCCGAATCTTACTCCCTGGTCTTCAAATACCAACACTGGCCACAAGCCGCGTACCCAGTTTATATTTTGGCAACATGGGAACAAGACTCAATGAACTTAATGTCTTTCTCCAGAAGAGCTGATGCTCAGACATGTCCTGAACATGGCAAAATAATGAGAAAATAAGAACATAAGGGCAGAGGGTGGAGTCTGCAGTTAGAGACATCACCACGCAGTGACGATTGAGAGGGATTATTTGTGTTTCAATCAGTCAGTCATAAACCTCACTTTATACTTCAGAGATCATTGATGACGACAATCTAGAGTGTCACTCAGAGTTCATTCTTCCGCCAAGGCCAAACAGTTTCCTTTTGTTCTGACTCATAGATACCAGCTACCTTGTAACGTCTCATTAAGCATTAATCCCTGAGACGATAAAGACATTTCCAACATTAAAGAAAGTCAGAAGAGATTCCTGAATGTGTCCCATTACGCAGTTCCATAGCAAGTTAATGGGGTCTGTTCTGGGAGACCCATTCTCCATACATGTTTTCGTAGAAATCATTTTGGTAGTTTTTCTACCTTTTAAACAGACTTGAAAAGCAGCCCATGTGGCCACATGTGGCTTTTATCAGTCAATGACAAATGGTTGGGTAATGTTAATTAGATTAACAGAGTCAGAGAACTCCAAATAATGCCAGTTACACTGCAAAACGTTAACATTAGCTCAAATTTGCCACAAAGTCATACCAATCACCAAGTGATGCTGCAGCAACCAAAGCTGTGAGTCATCTTAGTTGAGTGAGGAATTATTTAACACTTTGTTGATTAAGAAAGGGTTATTTCTTCATTTGAAACTTACAATTTAAATCGAAACTGTTTTGGGTTGGAGACTTTTGAACAAGCGTGCTGACCCCGACATGCTGTACATGCATTGTAAATACAGGCCATGCTGTTCCAAGATTTTCCCTAATTTCACTCCAGATTAAGACTTATGTTGCCAAAATTGAGCTATTACAGGAAAATTAACGATGAAAGCGGAACTAAATGGGAATTCACATCAAGAGTTTAATTGTGGAGAGTAATGAAACATGAACAAGCACTTAGCGTCGCCCACATACAGTTCAATTTCGATCACAGTCACCCACTAAATAAGTTAAACTGGGATCTTCACAGCAATAGTGGCGATTGTTCAGATATTGTGAGGCATTATCTAATGTTAAATGGGTGTGATGTTTTAATTAGTTTGCAATTAAAAAAAAAACAAAAAAAAAACAAGACAAACAGTTGAAAATCCAACTGAAGCCGCCTTGTGTGGCCCTGTTGAATAATTGTTATTAAACTGTCATATCTGACTTTTTTGTAGAAAACACTGCCTGGCGTCGGGAGACAAAGACGCCTCAGCAGGACGGGAGCTGAGATGAAGTGTATACTCTCGCGTTCCTCTGAGAGACGCCGCCTCTGAGAGTAAAAGAGACAGAAATTACTGAAAATTTGTGAAAAACAAACCGCAGCGTTTGAACCCCGAAGAAGCGAACGCAATACACAAGAGGTCTCATTTCCATCAGCAGATGGAAGAATAAGGTGAGAGTGTGGAGGGAAGATTAAGTGAGCTGGCAGAGTCTTGAGCCAAGTATTCTGGTCAAAGGATTGTCAAAGAAATGGCATGTGATGTTATTTGATGCTGGAGAGAGCGTGCAGGCATACCTGCCAGGAGGAACAGATCAAAGGGGAAATAGAGCAGAATGTGAATAGGGCTGTGGCACTTTGAAGTGGAGCAAAACTTTGCATAGAGCAAAACAATGAACCTATACGGAGCGCGCGTTGCTTAAAACTTACATTTGAAATTGGCAAAAAGTTACTGAAAATGTGCTTCGAGGACGCACGCAAACATACTTATGAACATATAAGAGGCATTAGAGGCCATTGTGGGGGTTACTCATGGCACTCATGGACGCTAATGAAAAAGGCAAATGATAAAAAACACACTCTGCTTCTCTGCTCACATGCATCTATAAGCTTCTGACTGTGTGGCTGCAGATTAAAAGCACACAACTCAGACATTATGAAATCAAATAACCGTAATTAAGTATTCTACAGTTGATGCTCCAGGCAGTGCACTCGTAACTCCAGCTGAGTGCAATTAGGACTTATTTGTTCGGCTCATGAAAGCCGTTCTTGCATAAAAAATGTTTTTTTGTTTTTTTTTTTCATCTCTGAGATTCCCCTGACCAACATGAAGCTGCTCACAGAGTGTCGGTGACACCGTGTTTGATGACACCGAGGATCTTTTGCTAAGCCATTTGTACCTTCATTTTATTCTAACAACAGAAAATGGAGCCATACAGAGAATCATTTTTGTCAAAGCAGATCAAAGATGGACAAAGTATGAGGTGTTAGCAAAGCTTCCCAGCAGTTCTGAGTAATTTGGTGTGGAACAAGGAATACAAGGAAAACAGGGACCATTGAATCAACCTTTTAACTGGAAAAAGGTCAGTTTGCATTCTTTTAGGTATATATTTAAGGCAGACAACTGAGGAGGGGAGTTGATTATCAATACTTCAAAAATGTCGGGTCCAAAATGATTGTTTTGTGTAGCTTCTACCAATGTTTGTGAGCCAATGGTGTAACGCTCTTGTTATCATGTGATGTATGTGTGTGCTTTGTCAGATGATTTCTTCAGTACGCAACCGTCATATTTTACTGCCCTAGCGTTAGCTAGCTAGTTTTAGCAACGTCAAAGTTAGTCTGTCTTAGCCGTAAGCAACGTTTACATTGGCTAGCTAGCACTGGCAACGCAAACATTTACGTAGTTGGAGAGGGTTGTAATACAGCAGTACAGGTGTTTAGGGATGTACAAGTTTTATCTACTTTTGGAAAGAGCGAGCATTTTCCCCATTTCAAGTCTTTATGCTAATGTCAGCTAACTAGCAGCTAACTCTAATAACATGGGAGTTGCAGTGATATGTGGTAGCGGAAGGTCACACATAGGTGGCAGTGTAACCTCAAGGGGCCTCTGTGAGACTGTGTGTGATTACAGGAAGTAGAAGTCACCGATGCCCTGCGGTAAAAAAAAAAATAAAAAAGATAAGCACACATAGTCCTTGAGCGAGACAGCGTGTGTTACAAATTAAACAGCTAGCTGAAGCTAGCATAAAATTGAAGTTGAAGTTTTATTCATATGCACAAGTACTTTTAAGGAGCGGTATCAATTGAATATATATAACTCTCGGCAAGAAAGCAAGTTAGCTTATATTTGAAAACGTCAGAACTATTGACAATCTCTATACAAGGTTTTTGTTCAGAAGTTAAAATGTGTGTCAAATATACAATTAGACAAAACAGGTAAACACATTCTGCTGAGATGCTGTGTGAAATTAAGGCAAATTAAGTTTAATCTGACTTTGTACCTTTAAAACATGTGTGACATGAGCATGTATACTCGAGATCACGCAAATCATCGGCTTAATTTCTATAAAACGCTCCTTGACTTCCTGTGTTTTCTTAGACAAAAAGTCCTCACGCAGATCTTAAGACAGCCTCGAAATAGCTGCGTGAGAGCTAGACAGTGCAACACAGAAGGGGTTAATGCCCCTGTTTCCTGGAAATCCATCTATTCGGGGGTACTTTAAACCCCTGGACGTATCATCACTTCAAAGCACAGTGGTGACAGAGTGTGTGTGTGTGTGTGTGTGTGTGTGTGTGTGTGTGTGTGTGTGTGTGTGCGTGCATGCGTGCCCTGCATGTGCTGCATGTGTGTGTGAGCTCAGCACAAGGGACACAACTTGGAATATCTCTCCTTCCTAATCTCCCCTTCTGAACGTGCAAGCGCTTAAGCCTGGATAACGTAGCCGTGATTATGGATGATTACGGATAAGTGGGTCGGACGGACGGCGGGTGGTGCGGGGTCTGTGTGGGCGGGAGGTTGCTGGGCAGAGGCGGCCGCCGGTGTGTGTGTGCGTCCGCCGCCAGCATCTGGCAAAACTGTTGTAATCAACTGCCGTGTATCAGTTAAATCAGGCGGGAAATGTGATATGAAATCAATATCAATTTATCAGGGTCAATACAAGCAGAAGCACTTTGTCAGATTTATTTTCTGCTGCTGCTTAAATGTATCATTTTGTGATCCTGCAGAAAAGAGGTGATGGCTAATGATGTAAATAAAGCTTCTCAAGGACAGAAAGTTTCTCATTGACACTATCTAATGGAAACTGGGTTAATACATTGGAGTCAAACATTTGAGATTACACACATGAATGTGGCGAGGAAAGAAGAGGGTGCAAAGCCCATTCCCCCTGACTTTTCCTTAATCATTTGTTGTCTTTCTTTTTTCTATACCTTTTTACACACATTTTTTTTGTATAGGGTATTATAAATGTGTGTATTCATTTGTGCTTCTATACGGTGATTTCATCAGCCTCTTTGGAGCAAGCCAAGTCGAGCTGTGTCGCATTAAGTCGAACTAAGTTCATTCCCGCCGAATTGAAAACAGGAAACTCCAATTATCTACCCTTTATTTTGGAGAACCTGCTGTGTCCCATTAACTTCTTCATTATATCCAAATGAAAAAACCTGAGCACAGCCAGGGACTAACAATGCTCTTGTTCCTGCGCTATTGCTGTAATATTACTTGTCAGACACTGTGCTGACTTTGGGAATGAGCGTGTGACATCAGGTGTCCGTAGAGGTGGTCGGTCCGTCCTCAGGGATGAAAACGATGCAATATTATCTGCAGGCAACAGAGTGGGTTAAAGGATAAGTTCGCCCAAAAATTCAAATTCAATCATTATCTACTCAGCCCCGTGTGAGTGTAAAGTTGGGTGGAGCTTTGCAGTCTACGAAACATATCCAGAGCGTCAAAGAAAGTACATTTTAAAACTTAAAAGAAAAAATAACGACAAAAAAAACAAAACACGAAATGGCTCCATACAGCTCGTCCGGCATAAGCAAGTCACCAGAAAACCCAGAGATCTCGTGATTTGGTTAAACTTAATGTACACCCTTTACATGAGGAGACATACATAAAAAAAAAAAAAACTCATGCGCCCACTTCAGGTGTGCTAATGTTGTCAGCTTAGCACCTACCAAAAGGGTATCACAGGACAAGCTGCATGGGGGCCATTTTAAGGTTCCTTGACACATCTAGTCCACCCTGTTTCTGCTGTTCAAGGAATGCTAAAAGACAGAATACATCATTTCACACTAACTCATAGCTTTTACTGAGGTAAGCAGCAGGCACTTCTGAAATCTGAGAAGTCAATAAGAGAGGAAAAAGGGAGTGATAGAATATAGAGGTTGTTTAAGTGTAGCCAAAGAACATCTGAAAGGTTCTGGTGAAAAGACACAAACTTCCCACGATGTGCACATACACTGCAAGCGCAGTGGACTGACCTCTTTGCAGTGATCGCGACCTTCCTCTGACAGACGACGGAGACGGTCGCTCCTCTGCCGGGCTCCGCGACGATGTCCCACAGAGCTGAGTCACTGGGTCGCACAGCACTGAATGACAGGCCTGTTTTCACCGATGCCCTGCGGTAAAAAAAAAAAGAGAAGAAAAAAAGATAAGTACACATAGTCCAGTCAGAGCCAAGCATAAGTTTTACTCTCAGTCTCAACATTTGCTGTTTGTGGGATGTCTCATTAACTAATTCAGCTTAGATGTAAACTGTTTATTTTGTGCATACGTGCACGCACTCCGCACGTGTTTGTTCAATTTGCTTCATCCGGGCCTAATGAGGTGACTCAGCGACAGGCCGATGTGCAGCGGGCTGTCGGCAGACTGAGAATTAGCAGGAGCATTTATTCCCATTAGCCCTGGGGAGAAGTGGGAATCAGTTAATCAGATGTCAGACACACGCATCACTCCACTGGGAGCGATAAAACGCTTATTATGAATAACGTGAATGGACAGTTCTTGAGGTCCTGCCATCGTTACGGCCTTTGTTATTTTTGAGCAGATGTCCCTCTTCTAAAATTATTGTGTCAAATATCATTGGGACAGGGTAACAGAGCAAACATTTGAGCCACAGGCCAATGATGGATACAAAGGACCCCTTCTGATCCACATTTTTTTTAAAAATTGTAAAAAATGCAAGGACTCAGTAATCTGCACTCGCACAGACACACAGCTACAGGGCGGGAGCTTCATGTGTTTCCAAAACAGGCCAATTTCCTCGTGGCAGGGATTCAACGAGGTGCTGGAAACGCTCCAGAGGGAGCCCAGCCCATGCTCACTCAAGAGCATCACTTCGCTCCTGCAGTTTTATCAGCAGGATTTTCAGGCTAGGAATAATTTGAAACCTCCCTCCCTCACCCACCCGACCTCAAGAAGGTGTTTTATTAGCTCTCCCGACAAAATGTAGCTGGATTGAAGTCGCCTAAACAACCCTGAGATGAGGCACGAGCTCCACCTGGCATCAGGTTGACTGTGTGGCCATGAAAACGGGTGTTCAGTGCAGCCAAAAGCAGAAGTAAATGCATTCATATACCTGTTGACCTGCTGTCAAATGTCTCATCTGTTGATACCACACAAATCTACACTTTCATTATGTCGACCACAGGTTTTGTTCTTGCATCAGTGTGTTCAGACACAAATCAAAAAATTAAACAAAGTGTCGCTTGCTTTCTAGCAGTCCCTCAGAAAAAGACTCAGAGCACGCTCTATAAATTTGATTAATTTACTTGGAAATCAGTGTTGAAATGCTTCTCTTTTTTTTTTTTCTTTTTTTTTTTTTTATAACACACATTTGCTTCCCAGTGATGGTTTAGAGAGGCTGCTATTTTACAGCAAACAATCTGTCTCCGTTTTAACAACGCAGAGTTTGTCATCTCAGCAATGAGGCCGTCTTCAGATAGCTGAAGAGCATTAAGACTGACAGATGGAAAGACACACGCACACACAAAATCCATTCATGCCAGAGAGACGGTCAGTTTGCGTGCCCTCATCTTAAGCGCACACACACAGAAAGAGAGAGATCCAAATACACACTTGACAATAACTGAATTGTAATCAAAAGGCAAACTGACAAATCAATACGCGTTGAGACGGGGTCAAGGTCAGAGTTGTTGGGCAGACAAAATACAGTGTACAAACACACACACACACAATTGAAGTAAACAGACGAGCTGAAAGTTCAACAAATGCCGGATTAAAAAACTCAGCTGGGCAGAGATCAAATTCGAGATGAATACCTTGCAGCCAGAGGCCCAATTTTAACATCAGATTTTCATTTTAGATTTGAATTAATATTTTAAATACAACTAATATAAATATTGATTTCATTACACACGTCAAAGCAGATCTAGAAAACAAAGACCCTCGTTTGGAAAGACGTACATCTTCATTTCTTGTGACTCCTTTTATTAGAATGATTATGTCTCACCAGTCTTGTCACAGTACTTGAATTTTACACTTTCTGCCGGAAAGAGGGACGAAGCGCAGCTGGTGCAGTTGTATTGATACTGCAGAAAATGAGTATTTAAAATATTCAGAGTCACAATTTTGGCCAAAGCACATTTATTATCCCGTTGTCTAGCCGCTTGTCCAGCTGAGCACCGCGGTGACAGCAGCACCTGACGAGCACCCCTCCCCTGGGTGCGGACCACTTCAGCCGTCTCCCGTTGAGTGTGGAGGAGCGGTAACTCGATGCCAGGATCTTCCTGGATCACTGAGTTTCTAACACGCACACAGACACGAGCCTCCCTGCAGAGAAACCTCATTTCGGCCACTTCTAGCCTCGCTCTTTGTCTCTGTCAGTCACTGCCCACAGTTCATGACCACAGGTGGGGGACAGAATGGATATCGACCCGCGAAGTGAACAACTCTCCGCCGCTGTTTTACCAAAGTCAGTCAATCTCTTTGTTTAAAAATGTCACGCTGGAGAGCTTCCATCTCGGCTGTTCACCTCTTAATTTGATTAGCCGCTCGTGCAGAAGTTAAAGGAGTGAAACGTGTTGTCCGTGGATGTGACATTTTGTGTCTCTCTCGGACTGAATCTGAGCTGCAGGACTCAACGCTGCGTTCGTTTCTTTTAGCTGTGAGTCGACAAAATGTTTCACGTTCAATCTGATGAAATGTTCTTAGACGATGATGCATGAGAAGGATCCTCATTGACCTGTTTTTTTTAATGCCAAATCAAACTGAATAAACAAACTGACCCTAAAGGACAATTTCATACTGTTTTACTCTGTTTACATGCGTGGCGGACCCTGCCACCTTTCTAGCTTCAAACAGTGTTCTGGGGGGAATAGTAGATATTACTTATATTGTATCATTACCTCATTAACACTGTGGATGTAAGAACTTTTAGTTTGCATTTCCTCCTCAAAACGACATGGTGACCCTTTATTTTACAAGTTTGAAAATACATTTTTAACACAGATGTGTTTACAAGCAGCCAGTGCGCATAACAGGTGGGTATGATGCCCTTGCAAACCACACTCACACACACACACACACACACACACACACACACACAAATGTACGTGCTTAATCCTGGCAGTCAGCTTCAGATCATCTCCACCCCAAAGGGTTAACCTCTTGATTCATTTTCAATCAGGGCCACAGATTATCTGGCCTAACTCTGCTGGAGTGGACTCAATCTTGGGCCAAAGAGTGAAGTAGAGCAGGGATTTCTCCCAGGAGGAATCAATCACTTTGCCAAGCTCCTCAGAGCTAGCCTTCACTTGGACTTAACTGCTGGATTCAGTCCCTCCGTCTTGTCCAATCTCATTCTCGCCGTGGCAGTAGGTCAGAAATACACGGACCGAAAATCACTGACCTGACCGGAGGAACTCCTCTGGTGCGGTCAGGGAGTCAGAGTTTGGGGAATTTCAGGTGGAGAGGCTGTTAATCCTCCCAAATAGTCAAAACAACAGCGGATGTTAAAGGGTCAGCGTCTCTCTACAAAATCGTATTCACGCAATTTCGGCAACGCTGGCAGGTCCACATTCAGGTCACTGGGTCTGTGTGTTTGTGTGCGTGCGGGGATGTTGGTGGAAGTCTGACATTTTGAGAGGAGCACTTGGATTGACTGCCACAGAGCCACAGGTTTAACTGCTGTACGTGCCCTACGGATTAATACACATATCTCAACGTTTCTCTCCATTTGCCAGCGTCCCGCTGCAGATTACTGCGGCGTCAGTATGTTGTTTGCAGCATGATATCACTAAATCATGGGATTAGAGAGAACTTTGTCTTGCGTTTCAAACAAAAACCATTAAGCCGAGTAAAGACTGGAAACGCGAAACCTCCCGCGATGGCGTTCCACTTAACGGATGCGCGGCGTTCTGATGAAAACAATTTTTTCTCCTCTCAGTGATGTGCATCAAACGGCAGCAAGCTGAAGCTTCGAAGCAGATTGAACTGTGTGTTTCGGTGCGACAGGGCTGCTTTTCATATTAAGTTCACTCCTACCCGAAGGAGTAAGGGAGATTTTAGTTATTTGTTTTCCTGCACCATTAAATAGATGCATTATTTATGAAGTCAAATACCCAGAGAAGCCTGTTGAAATGTTAGTGGGATGTTGAGATATGAGAACCGGTGAATCATTTGCCAATTATTTCCCGGTTTATGGAAGAGTGCTCTCCGCGGCTCCCCCAGCTCACTGAAAAAGTTGGAGTAGACAGGATATAACATGTCAGTAATTTATGAAGCCAGTGGAAACTGGCAGACGACACAAGTCATGTTGGCACTCGAGCATTTTACCAAATGGCCTTGATGCCGAGCCCCATCAGTATTCAAGTGCCTTAAGTGACCATTTAAATGCATGGAGCTTATCCCTCATGAAGATGCTCAGATGTACTGTACATCACAATGATTCAGTTTGGGCTCAGTCTCTTTTTCTGCTTCACATGTTTCAGTGACAATTACATTTTATGTGACTCCTCCGAAACCCTGCCAACTCAGCAACATAGTTGAACAACTATGATGTTTTCTAGGGATGGCATTTCAAGCTAAATGCCCTCACACTTTGTTTAATTATGCAGGGCCAAAGAGAGACGTTGGCATGGTATGTGATTATCCTGGTTCAGTGTCATATCGGTTTATCTGCTATCAAAATGGCAGATAAATAGTGCAGCACTGATATCTACGAATTAGACAAGCTAAACAGATAGCAAGAATTAATTGAATGACTTATTTTCTTTGTCGACTAATCTGATGACTATTTTCTCAATCAATTAAGTTTGGTGTATAAAATCTCAGAAAATGGTGGGAAACACTGATCCGTGTTTTCCAAAGCCCAGGTTGACATCCTTAAATGTCTTGTTTTGTCCAAAACCACAAGGGATTATCTTCCTGTCACAGAGGAGCGAAGAAACCGGAAAAAAAAAAAATCAGATCCAAAGGGAATCAGAGCCAATCAAAACTTGGCAATAACATCCCTTCTAGGCACACAAAACAAACAGCAGAATTCATTTATAGTGTCCCTTGCAGACAGCAACTCTAGAGAACAATACGAGATGTTGAAATATTTTTGCAAAACATTAAATATGGCAGCAAAGCCGAGCCGCAGACTTGAGAGCTGAGACGTTAACTGCAGTGAGACTGACTAGGACGACACCGAGGGCAGGTCTTTAATTGCCACACATCTGGAAGAATAAATGTTTAGCCCACATTCAAATGACTTGAAAAATGTTTTGAATACATGTGATGCTAGTGTGGTTTGGTGACAGGTCATACTGATGGCAAAAGACCAAAAGATAACTCTCTCATGTCTGCTTAGGGAACAGCTAGTCTGGCTCTGCACGAAGGCAACAAATCCACCTATCAGTCCCTTTAAAGGTCACCAAATAACACATCATACCTTGTTTAATCCTTACAACAAAATGTAATGAGGAGTTTTACAGGAGTCATATGCAAAAGAATGTCTCGGCCTTGGGTCTTGGCGACACTGCTCAAGGCAAAGAACTAGTCTGGCGCACACTGTAGCCCCCTGCTTATCTAACTTGCCAAGACAGCCTGTAAGCATATTTCCCCAAATGTCGTTTTTTTTTTTTTTGTTTTTTTTTTTTTTTTAGAGCAGCTTGTTAAGGGAAAGGCATAAAGATTTCTCACCTGAGAGTGAAAGTTTCCAGGGTTGACGTGCTAGCCAGGAAGACATAGAAAGTTGCAACGTCTGTGGTCTTCAGGGGCTTGGAGGAAGTCTGAATCACCACGGCGCCTCCAAGCCTCAGTCGGAAAAAGGTGGGATTCCCTGGTGGAGTTCTGAGCAGGTTGACACTTCCTACCCGCCTCATGGGTGTCCCTGATCCCCCAGAGTCTCTTCCTCTTCCCACTCCCACGCGCTGCAAGCTATCCTGTGGGGTGCACTGGCCTGTCTGATCCCTGCGACTCTGAAAGTAGACCTCCACGAGGTTCCCCTGAATCCCTTTAACTCCTTCGGTTCTTCCCGCTTCCCTGCTAGAGCTGCCGGATCGGCTGCCTGAGCTGAACCAGGCGGGTTCTGGCTTCAGCTGTGCCACACAGAATCCACCTGGCGACACCAAGCATGCCCCGCGAACTTCCCTCGTCTCCCAGAAGGCGTAGGCCGTCACGCATTGAGCTCCATCCTTTGCCTTTGCACCAGCGCTTTTCCTCCCATTGGCTTCACCAGACTCTGAACTTTCTTGCCCAAAAGCGATGCCACTTTCTTTGGGCATGTGGAAGAGAATCTTGACAACAGGTGACGAGGAACGAACCTGGCGAACCAAAAGAACGGGCAGGATCCTGGGCCCACTGAGGAGCTGGTCTGGTTGAATCGGTGCATCTACAGTCAGGGGGCCGTATGAGGCATTGACGACTGGCTGGAGGAGCCCAGTGATGGGACCAGTGATGAGAAAAGTCTTAGTCTGAGCCTTCAGGCTGGAGTTCCCCGTTGGCTGCGAACTATCCTGCCTCAGAAACACGTGATTCACATTGAGGACCTGAAAGTTGACAGTGGGATAAACTGGAGACGGGACTGCAGACGTCCCAACGTCTTCGGCAAACATCTGACCCTCAGCAACTGGTAGGGGAGAATTTACAAAGAGCGATTAGTCCAAGAACCACTTGAACGCTGCTTAAACTCAACATTTCAGTGTAAGAGTAAGTCTGTTTCCACAGCAGCCAAAAAAATCAGTCTTTTACTTTAACTGAGAACACTTGATATGAATCACAGGAAGCCTGTCAAAGGGATCACAGCTCGAGACAGAATGAAAGGTCGAGGCCTGGAGTCGAGGATCATTGGTGGGACACAAGGTAAGGGCTTGTTGATGCAGCATATATTTGCATGTACCATTTTAGGGGCTTCGAAGAACAGATATTCTAGGCCTCATCACGCTGTGCTTTCCTGAAATGATTCATTATGTAGCCATCTTATAGAATCTGCCTATTAGTGTAATTATGAGTCTGAGAGACAAGGACAGAAGGGGAGATATCAGCCACTGTCTATTTCACCCCCGCCTCCAAAGTCTCAAAAGTCAACTTGATGAGGCTGGAGGAGTGTTAAGGGGTTTTGCCCATGAAGGGAGGGTTAAGCTCGCCTGTGCTTCCAAGACCACTTTTATGCACTTGGAACACAAGTGCTCCCCTGAGGATGGTTTTCAGCTTGCAGATGCTGCTCTGTGCACACATATCACACACACATGCACCGCACGGTTTTCTTGTGCACTGGTTTTGAGACAAACTTAAATACCACACACGTGCTCCGTTGCTTGCCTTTAATCAGTCTTTGCCTCTTTTTCAGGGTAACCAATGCAACCTGCCCTTCCTCTTCAAGGAAAAAAGAAAATATGGACTTGGAGGTTGATTACCATGGCAACAGTAAAAGCGCCAAACCTTTCAGATCAGCCCTACCAGTTACTGGACTGAAAGAGAGTGCAAAGGAAAGGAGTGATATAAACAGCGTGCATTGTAAATAGGTTGGAGAAGTCCAAGGTTTTGACGTGGAACCTTGCTCAGTGATGGATTAATCGGCACACTCATCATCACACACATTTTTGTGTCCTTGCCTCTGGAAGCTGAGGGTCCATTCACACGACCCTAAGCGCAACTCCGAAACCTGACGCAACAGTGCTCCAAAGTTATTCGCGTCTAGGTACTATGAAGTGCAGATTAAACTGCAAGTCTGTTGGTGTCACTGAAAGTTGCTGAACTGAAAAGACCACAAAGTCTCATTTCTATGGCTCATGCAGCCAGATGGTAAGAGTTAAATAAATCCACAGGTTACTGTTTAAAAGTTGAGTTAAAGGAAGACTCCAGCTAAATGGTTCTATTTTATAAAGGAATCATTTCCTCCATTAAAAGAGAGGATACCTCTCACGGGGTCCTTCGGCAGAAATTAAAATCTCCATTTAATCCTTTTACGCAATGCAACAAAGGGAATGGCAAATGTCTGAGTGGTGAGCATCTCTTGGAACTTCCCTGAGATGACTGTTTGTCCCAACGGGATGCTGCATGTGACAGCTCCCACCTTCTCCTGCCAAAGACACTTGGTAATTTGCCATCCTCCATGTTGAAGTGCTCCAGAATTAATGTGCGAATTTGACTTTACCTTTCACAAAAATAACTTATCAAAAAAAGGCAAACAAGAGCCGAGGCAGAACCTCCGTTTCTCCCCCCCAAAGGTCCTGGAAATGATATATCATTCTTTTCTGATTTTCAAACTGTATTTCATGAATACATCTAAATGCAAATCTATTTCCTTTCTGAGGGCAACGGGAAAATCTTTGGGAAAAAAAAATACAGATGTCAGGGTTGATATTAAAAATGTAGTATCCACAAAAGCACGAGGAGGAATGTCTTATAGATCCAACAGATCCAACTGATGCCATGAGGTTTTTCATATAAAGAGCCAAATTACAGCTGATACCAGCAGGCACACATCATTTTTTCATTATATCTGTAGAACTGAGGTAAACCCATAGAAAAATTGAAGATAATACTTTGATGATCCAGCTGGACACTGATGTTTAATTCCTTATCTGTTGCTGTAAATCTGTCCACCTGGGGTAATTAGAACAAACACTGGATTTAATTTGTTAAAGTAAATTGACATTTTAGAGTGTAATTACCGTCTCCACCAAGGAGGTTGTGTTATTGCTGCGGTTTATCTGTAAATAGATGTTAAGCCGGGACAGTTGGCCGGATTGCTGCTTTTAGGCAATGAACGGCTTTCGCTATAAACAGGAATTAATTGTTAAAACAAGTTTAAATTCCGTTTTTTTATTCAGTTTTATTCAGTGCGATAAACAAACTGAACTTAAGTGAAAACTCTTTATGAGTGTTGGCTTTGGGTTTAAACTGGGGAATTATTCTTCAGCAGATGTTTCCGCTCTCTAGTTTACATTATCGCTACCGTTCTACTGCAGCGAGCCTGAGAGACGTCTGAATAATGTTGGTTTCCTGTTGCATTATTGCCTCCCAGATTGTAATTCTAACTCAATGTTTTACCCTCCTCTAGTATATACTACTTCTCCTTACTGTTTTAATGGACGCTCATATATTTAAGATATCCTGTATGCAACCTGTGCCCACTCTTCCTCTGTATTATGAAGGAGGATCTGCCAGGTTTTGTACTCTGTATAAATGTACCGTATTTAAAAATCTTGTGCAAATGTCTGTTATTACATTTTTGTGCAGTTTAATTGTGGTTGCTAATTGTTTTTGTAGTTGACTTTTTGTGACCTTCCCTGGATTTCACGACAATCAGCAGAGAAATGCCAAATAGCACCGAGCAAATGTGACGAACCTCAGAGTGGCTCTGTTGTTTTTTATGTAATTGAAAAATAGTGACAACTTTATCACTGTGTGCACCGGAACAATGATTGATTTTTTTTTTTTTTTTTTTTTTTCCGCTGTGGTTTACTCTGCACCATCTAGCACATCAATTTGCATCTTTAGTATTACATGTGGTACATGTTGTTGGAGTTATAAATAGAGCCCGACCAGAGTAAAGAGTGCTGACATCAATATATCTGATATGCACATTTTTTTTTTTTTTTTAGTGATCACTCAAATGTGGCATTGAAAATATGTTACGGAGGCAGGATATTTTATGGTTTAACGATAAACTCTATTGTCGAAAATTACATCAGTGCACTGATACAATAAACTTCACTATAATTGTATTAATCAAATATCACCCCCAAGCATCATTTTCTGCCAAAAACGGCAACAGATATATCTGCAGTATCGATCGGGCTCCAGCTCCAGTATAAAGAGCCCATGCTATGAGCCGGTCCATACTGTGTCAAGGATGCAAATCCATCTTGTAAAAATATATCCTCACACTGAGTGAACCTTATCAGACATCAGGTGGGCACCGCAGGTCGAAGCAATCAACGGAATGATGAAAAACAGAGAGAGGAAAATAATCCTCAGTCTGGACAGCCCGCAGTGCGTCTAACCGTTATTACGGGCACCATGATAGGAAAGGGCGTCACTTTGTGTGGAAAAGTCGCAGGGTCTTAAGAGCTCAGATGGAAGAAAAAAAAATATTTTTAAACAGTCTTCAAGATATGTGATTTTGGCAATGGGAAGAGGGGATCATGTGAGGTCAGGGAAGATTGTTACACCAGCAAAATAGCGCATTGAAATTCATGTAATCTCATTTGTAGGTTGAAATTTCTCAGCGCAAGCTCTATTTTAACATGTTTTTAACTAATGATGCCTTTCCAAGAAGTGCTGGGGACGAATAGGTCCATTATCTATGATTATAGGCGACATGCCTCAGTGAGTAATCACTGGTCTGTGGGACAAAGATAAAAAAAAAAATAAGGCCAAAATTCCTTGATAAAAAATACTGTGTTAAGTATTGTTATTTGAAGCCTCTGTTTTGAGATGACCATGAACACATATTACTTATTGATTAGAAATGAAATTGTCCCGGCTGGATTTTGTGTGACGTTCGAAGAACAACAACCCACTTGAAATATCTAAGCTACTATCACAAATGTTTCAATCTGTTAACACAACAGGCAGCGCATCTGTGACTGGACTGGAAGATGAGGGTGCCATGCATATTCATGGTTTCCAGAGCGGAGAAGATATGAAGGCAGAACTCTATCACTTAGACACGCATTAAGAACACAGCTGCACAGCTGAGAGTCCTGCACTGGGAAGAGAAATTCAGCAACCGCCACATATATATAAACATATATGATCACGCAGATATCATGTGGCCGATATAAACCCGGGCAATCTCAGAAAGTAGTCCTTGGCATGATATCTGTATCACAGAAACAGACAGCTTACTGTGACTTCATCACTCCCGGTGCAGGTTATCTTTAAACAACCAGAGAGACAGCTGTGCAACCTCAGCTTCAGGCCTCTTTAATCCCACAGATGAGGCTTCCCGAAGCAACACTGCAGAGCGTGCTGTCGCTTTCATTTAGAGGGAGGGACGGTGAAATGGACAGGGCACACGGGAGGAGGGGGGGGTCACTGTAAAGCTCCGAAAACAGGAAAACACAACTCCTGCATCCTGGTGCAGCCCGGCAACAAAATCGCCTTTTACAATCCCAAATCTATTTGTATGGTTTTTAAGGCTCAGTTCCAACACACCTCATCCTAATGTACACAAGTCCATTTACTTAGAGTTTGTGCTAATAATAGACTAAAGGCAGCAGCAGCATGTGTATATGCCAGACCAACTTGAGGAGGGAGAGGTGGGAGAGAGACTGTAAACAAATCCTTTATATCCTGCTTGTGTGTGTGTTTGGATCATCAAAGCATGTTGAAGAGCATCTCATCTTCATTAACGTCCCCACTTGTAAGCACAGCTCGAGCCTTTCAGCTACTTCCAGCCCAGTTCATTTCATACATACATGTGAAGGCGGTTTTTTGAGGAGGGGGGGGTCTGCTAAAACACACACACACACACACACACACACACACACACACACACACGAGTAAAAATCAGGAAAAAGAAAGGGTCTTTTTTCTTCTTTTTTTTTTCTTTTTTATCTCACACATCTCACCTTGAACAGCTGTGAGGACAGCCACCGCCACCACTGGGAGCAGCGAGCAGCGGGGGAAGTTGAGCATCGTGTCAGCAGAGGTGCAGCTCGTGGTCATCCAGAGAGAAAGCGCCGAAGTCATCACATCGTCCGGTGTCCGCTAAAAATGACTTCCCCTGATCGAGGCGGAGAGGTGGGAGGGGGGGGAATAAAAATGATGTTTAACTTCCTCCACGGTGTCCACGTTAAAACTTCCCCTCTCCGCTCTCTCTCTCCTCTCCTCTGGCTCCTCTGAATGATGACTGACAGGGGATCTCTTCCTCCTCCTCCTCCTCCTCCTCTGGCTCGAGTCGAGCGGCTATTTTCCCATGATAGATAGAAATCAGCAAACATGTGCCGTCTGTCAGATTAACCAGACCCACGTGGGTAATCGGCGGGGTCGGGGGAAGAGCAGCGAGGAAATTAAATGCACATGAGGTCAGGACGGGGGGATCTGTGGCGACTCCACCAGCCAGTCTGAGTCAATCTGATTCAACAAATTAACATATGGTTTACAGGCCTGTGCAGGAACTCATCATGACTTTATTTTATCATTATTATTTATCATTCTTTCTTTTAAATTTACTTTTTATTTTACTAAAATAGGTTTCCATTGATTAAAAACCTCTCATTTCTGTTTTTTAATGTGCTTTCAGTTTGTCACTATATGTAAAGGTAAGGAGTTCCAAGCATTCAAAAATTAACAAAAATTATTATAGAATCTGAAAAATAAAAATTTTGACCTGATTTAAGATGTTTATGTATCCGGTTGCAGAAATATCTGCTACGGTTAGCATGCTAGTTAGCCACTTAGCCCCAGCCTTTTCGGTTTTCCTAATTCCACTTTGTATCCCAGGAGGCAATAGAGAACAACTTTGTAAGGCAGCGAATGAAGAAATACATTCACTACACATATGATATTTTTCAGTGATGTTTGCTGACTTAAAAGATAATTTGCCAAGTCAAGAAACTCGCAGTTCGTTGTAGTTTAAGTAAAATATCACCTAGTTGTGTGAACATATTTCATGGGTTTCTGAGAAACTGCGACTTTCTCAATCATCATGTGTATGTGGACTCCACGTCACAAGTCAGACTGGATCAAAGGATGATTGGTCTCTCTCCATTCAACAACAGACAAAGTCTCCATGGCTCTGGTTAATGCCCTTTCCGGTGCCACTCCCTCATCCAACCTCATCCACCTCCCAGCAGTCCAGAGCTCCTTTGCTTGGGGCGTACACAACAGAAAAACTCTGTCGGTGCCCCATCTTCCAATCTGTGGCGATGCAGCTAATGAGACCGATAACTGCACAGCTGAAGGAGCTAATAGAGCTAACCAGCTACCTGCAGCCACAGTTAGCAGCAGAAGAGGTTACCCTGGTGATAGGCTGCCCCCTATTTGTTTGGAGTATGAAGGCGGCCGACTCCTACGTATTGCACTTTTAAATTACTAAGAAATCAAGACGCTGATCAAATCACAATCACGAAGGCCCTCGTATTAATCCCAGCATTACTTAAGGCAGATTTGAAGAGGGAGATGGTTGACTAGTGCAGGTTTTGCCAGCTGTCAGCTGCACACTCTCAGTCCTCAGCATCACAGGGGATGGTACCAAGTTGGATGGAGCAGATGGATGCAGGCACTATATCTAAAGCCTTGTGGTGTCACTGCAGCACACTATACAATTGGCAACAAGGAACAAAGGATCGCCAAACACTCATGCAAACCCCTCTTTTGTCTCATATGTGTCCTGCTAGACTATATAATAGTTTATTGACACCGCATACGTGCCCACACTTTACTGTGCTCACAGCTGAATAAAGGAAAGTAGACGTGGTTTTTTTTTCTTCCTCTGTGCCGCAGCAGGCCCTCAGGCCACATTTAATTTCTTAACACTCTGAGTAATTATATTTTTTCCCCCCTTTTTATATGTATCACTTCATCTGCCGTGACCTAAAATTTCATACACTCATTATAATGAGGTGCACTGAGCGCCAGTGTGAGTTCAAAGCCTGAACTGAAATAGCATGGAGTCTTGTTGCAGTGTGCCCTACAACCGGGGAGGCGATGGCGTCTAAGAGGAGGGAGGGTATGCTGTTTAAAGCACTGTGGATCCAATCCGCTCCGGTCCGGTTCTGTAAGAGGGGACTGTCACACTAGGTGCTGACATCAGATTTATGGTAAAGACAACCTAACGGGTTAAATGAGCTCGGACGGACTAGTCTTTACTTCTCCACTGTGTGACAGCCCCCTAAATACCTGTTCTCTGAGACAAATGTGCTTTACTAGCAGAATGTCTTCCAGCTAAACCCACCGTGCCCGGTGCCTCAGAGCCTGTTTTACTGCGAGGTGGCACCGGTGCCAGGGTGACAGTATTATGCATGCAGGCGTCACGAGCGAATAAACATTTTCTCTCATGACAGCGGAGGCTGATTAAAATAAATATGTGCCTTAGAGAGAAATTTAGGGATCTCTAAATGCCAAATAAAACTTTGAAGAGCTAATGGAGTCTGTGTCACCTCAGGAGAGAGGCTTGGTTTCACCGTACACATTGCCGTGGTGTTTACAGTGCAGGGTTAGCTAATGTATTTTGAAGCCACTGAGCAATAATTTGAACAGTTCGTCTGTGTTTTTTGGCCGGACGTGATTAGTAATGCTGACAATGGCAAAGGCCACCGACTATCGAGTCTGGGAACGTCTCCAGTTCTCAGTTGTTGTTCCAGACACGCAACCTGCTGCTGGTGCTATTAGAGATGACGGAGGGGTGGTCCGATGCGCCATGTGTGTCAACAGGGCTGGATATAAAGCTGCTGCTGCCAGGTGGCTCAAACGTCCGCGGAGGTCGTTTGATGTGGAGCAACACGGGTCAAGACCTAAATCCTGCGAGATGTGTTGATGTTATTAAACGGAAAGCTGCGACTTATTGAGATGTTGAAAGAGATAAATAGCAGGAGGAATAACCTCGGTGACTTCTGGTCAGAGGCAGAGAATTGACTTTTAAAGCCACACACCCTGCTTTGGTTCCAGAGCGCAAATATCTCAACAACTATTGGATGGATGGCTATGACATCTGGTGCAGATGTTCACGTTCCTGTCAGGATGAATTGTATGCAGGGGTAATTTCATCTCATGCCCGGGTCAAAATTGAATGTATCTTACGTTTTGGATGCGTAAATGCCTACAAAGTCGATGGCATTCCAATAATCCTCCACTGCCCTTGTCTTTTTTTTAGTAGCCCATTTTAAGCATGCTGACTAATATCCCTTGTACACTGGAGAAAAATAAACACTAATAAAAAACTTCTAGCTTTTGACTTTACTATGAATGGGTACAGTTGGCTTTCACTCGCACATCAAATGCCTCTGCTCTGATTGGCTGTGATGGATCGGCCCTTTGTCAGGCAGGTTGCTATGACGCGTTGAAGTGTAAGATGCTGGCTAGTGAACACTTTTCCATCAATCTCTGTTCAAGCAGCACACGAACATCGTTCAGTCGGCTTCCGTGTCACTAAGTTCACTGGTTTGCATGGCTGTGGCTCAGTCATGAGTCTGCTGCTGAATGAAGTCAGTCTATTAACAACACTACTTATAAGTCAGCTGCTCCACTACTCTCGTCCTAAACTTGTTGAACAAAACTTGTAAATTCCGTAATCGGCTCCAGTATTTGCTGATTCAGATCTCTGATACCACTGATCAAATTTCGATAACGCCCAAAAATAATGTGTCTCGCTGCTGTGCTGGCATTGTCAAAATGCACTGTTTACTTGCCCCATCTGTTGTGGAGTGTACCTCTCTCCAACGAACATTGAAAAAGGATGAGACCGATGAGTAAAGATGGAATTAATGTTACAAAATAGCACCGCGCATGAACAGCAAAATACAAAATGTTCTAATGAGAAAACTTTTCAAATCTCAACAATTCAAATCTCAGTGCAGTTCAGGGGAAAATACCTTTCAAACCACTGATGTACAAAAAGATAGCGAATGAGGAAATTACAACTGGCACAAGGGGTCTGCATTCCATACATAGATCTCTGTATGAATGGAGCGGAGCGGGTTGTATCAGAGTTCACCTAGAGAGTGAGCAGTCTGTCAGTGCACACCGGGGTCATCGTTTGATTAGTAGACCTATTTACACCACCGACGGTAATCTTGCTCAGTGATGGATGTAGAACTACAGCTGTATCCTATTGTCTTAACTTCATCAATCCATCAGATCAGCTCTGTTCCATCCTGTCGACGTTGCATCTGATTTGCACGGGAGCACGCGAATAGAATAACAGAAGAAAAAAGTGTTTGAAGAAATACCCAAAACAATTGGAGCCATGAGCATTTATCAAAGCCTCTGAGTGGAAATCATTGCAAACTGCTTCCGTATTCACTACTCTGATCTCCGGGGAGTGCTGGGGAACAGTCTCTGAGCATAAAGCTGCCGTTACACCTGTGTAATAACACTTAGCACTTCAGCCTGCCAGGGGGCAGCCAGCCAGCCAGGCAACCAGTCTTTTCAGCGCCTGTGGTGCTAGAGCTCTGAGGGCTCTCCAGCCAAGTTGAGCCCTGTGGAAGTCTCCCACTCGAAGCTCTCAGCCGAAGATGAATCACCAAGGCGAGGCCCGCGCCCTGGCCTCGGCCAACATTCTTCTGATGACGAATGAATGCTCTTTCGGAGCCCAGCTGCCATAAACATCAGTTCTCCACCCCTGCGGGAGGCCTGGAATGAGTTACCAGCCAGGTGGTATGTGCTCCCACCGACAGCCTGCCCGCAGAGCACCACCATGGACAGGTAAGAGGCTTGTCTCAAACCCCCTGCTGGGAAATGTTGGAGTGGATAGATGGACACACAGGTGAACCTTTCACCGTGATGTAGCTTTGTTTGTTGAGAATTTTTCTCACCTCAGCTGAAAGGGAATTATGGTAAACTTACTGCTCACAGCTCTGGGTCACATCACAGCATCAGGTCTAGATGAGCTGTGAACAACCTGGAGAATATACACTGGAATTAAGAGATATGTTGTTGTCCTGCATAGAGTAGAATAAATGCTGGAGAACTGTCATCCGAGTCTTCCTCAATATGCCGAATTAACTCAAAGTGACATAACAGAGGCTTTAAAGATATATGTAGCAAGTCTGCATTAAAACGTATTATACATCTTGTTGAATTATGTACTTACAATATCCCAAATGTGTCCGACAATGTTCGAACACAGAGAAATCCACAAGTTTACACAGAGTCACACAGTGTGTTTCATTTCTCCCCAGCAGATCGCTGCTGCAGTACAGCACTGATAAGTGGGAGTGAAGATAAATCCACTTTTGAATCCCAAAAGTAAAAAAAGCACTGTCTGAGCTCCCCTCCCGTCAGTAAACGGCTCCAGACCAGAGCAGAATTCGATGTGACGTTATTCCTCAGGTCTAGCATAAGGTCTGACATCGGTTCCAAGCCGCTGCAGCTCCCTCTGCAGAATACTCAGCAGATGTTTTTTGTTTGATAGGGAGATCCATACGGCAGAAATGACATATTGTATGTCCAAGATCCATACGTGCCTAAATGCGAAAAGGTTACACGTGCATTGTTCTTTCAAATGTGATCAGCCATTTGTGCCCATTTATCCCATGTGAAATGTGTTGTCAATATGTGAGAATTGTAGTTGAAAACATGGAAACATTAACCAGAACTATCAACAGAATGTAGGGAAACAATCATATTGACATTATGATGTCTATGTATTGTGTTGCAGAGATATCTACTACAGTTAGTGTGCTAACCAGCTAGCCCTCGCCCACTCCGGTCCAAAGCTCCTGTGCTGTTTCCCCAGTGCTCCGAGCTTCCAGTGTGCACCGCTAGCTGCACGGCTAACTGAGCTCACTGGCAAACAGCAGCTTCAGTTGGTGGCAGTAACAGTTATGTTGGTGATGTGCTGCCCCCTGGTTGTTTGGAGTATAATTCCGACACGTGGCCAATTCTTGCATATTGCACCTTTTAGTGATGTAAGATGGACCAGAAATTGCATGCAGACAAATATACTTTGAAAGAGTCTCAGTATTTATATCATTATTATTATTATAGTATTTACTTATTGTGGGGTTTTTTGAAATACTTTCATATTTTAATCCTATGCTGAGCCCCTGAAACGAAATTCGTTCTGTGTTCATTTGTTGCACACTGAATGATAATAAAGTCTAAGTCTAAGACTAAGTATAGTATTAATGCTTTCTATACATGCCAGATCAGACTTAAGAATCATTCATATCTGTCAAATCTCATTATCTCATGCTGTGCGCTACACTCACAGAATAGAGGGCTCCTGTCAGTCTCCGGAGTGGGTAGAGACATCTGCAGACTGCAGGGTCTTTTCCAATCATACCCCTTTTCTTCGGAAGTGAAAGAATTGAACCTGACTTTGTTGAACTTGATGTTTTCGCCTTAACTTTCAATTAGTGCTCATCCTTCAATACCTCAGGTTCATCCCTGCCACTGTCATCCTTACAGTGGGTCGGTCTCAGTCTCGATGAATCTGTTGACTCTAGTGCTTATAGCTCGTGTTTATCCCGCCACGGAGAAATCAGCAAACACACTGTAAAGTTATGATAAGCGCTGTGTTTCTCTAACCTTCTGTTGTTTTGGTTTCTGTTTCCCACAAGCTGCCAAGCTGTGTGTGTGTCTCTCTCTCTCTCTCTGTAGTTATCTCTTTTCGCTAAGGCTCCTCTCTGCTCGGCCATCGGCGATCAGTGAACCTCTCGCTCTTAGCTGTCTTTGCCTCATCCAGACTTTCGGAGCTAGATCATCCCCCAGGATATTCAGCCTATGCTCCTCGCTCCTCTCTCTCCCTAGTCTGCATGCTATCATCTCTCTCCGTCTCTCTTGCTCTCTCCGTTTGTGTGTTTGTTTGTTTGTCTCTCCCATCCCTGGGAACGCTCCGCCGACTCCTCTGTGTTTCAGTGGCCTGCTCTCCTTTCACGTCTCAGTGCTTTAGAGGTAGTCGTGCAGCTCATGTCCCACCTCACACCCGGAGCTGCTTTACGTCCTCGTCGATCCGTACTCTTCACTAACCATCAAGTGTAAACCTACAATGACGTTACTGCCGTCGCCATCTTGGTATTTCTGGATAAGTTAGCTAAGGGTGATGTCCAGATTGGAGCCGATTGAGAACCTCAAGAGCACGCCGTGGTAGCGACCTGTCAATCTCAAGATAGTCACGCCTTAAAGCATAGTCTGTGGAACAATAATTTACTAAATGAACATTGTGCTGTATTAAAGACTTTTGAAACTAATGATTGAGACCAAAAACTCATTAGGAAAGTGTTTACTGAGATATAAGATCAGGTGAGAAGTCAAGTCTTTTTCTCATAAACTTACATACAATCTGACTTATTTTTGAAACCAGTGGAATCTTCCCTTTGCTGGTCAATGAAAAAAAACACAGGTTTAGCACACTTCCACAGTAGATTCATTCACTGGAGCCATTGTCTACAATGTACAATACATTTACCTTTATTTTTGTCATTAAAATTGATATGTATCTTCAATGGGGCCTTTTTTTCTTCCTGTCTTTTGACACAAATCATTCATCATGGTGCAATATGCTGTATAGACTGTAAAGCCCCTTGAGGCCAATTATGATTCTCAGATATAAAGATACAATTGAGATGGCTTGACTCAAGGGAGAGTGAATGGAAGGCTCAAGGGTAAATTCAGCCCCAGGGCCCTCTAGCCATTTGTGTCTGGCCCTTTAAGAATCCATAGATGGATATACTGTAGCCTACATACATAGTGTACAAATTCAGTGTATATTTATATTACATATCATGACAACTCAATTATTTTACAAATCTCTCATATATAAACCTCTTCACCACACACCTACTGTGTGAACTTGGTGAAGTTCTCAAAACTGCCCGGGCCCAGAGACTTCAAAAGAAATCTCCAGCTCGCCACATGACAAAAGGGCTCTCGGTATATCAAAGTCGAATTAAAATATTTTACCTAGGAGATCCCCGCTGTGATTTTTTTGGCAGGGGGGGTCAAACGGACGTCGAGTGTTTAACTGGCACTCTGAGGTTTTGTGAAATATTCAGAAAGGCCAGCGGAAGATGGATGTCTCCTCATGCCCCCCTCTGGTGCCGTAGCGGGCAGGACGAAAGCGAGTGATAGAGAGGTTACAACTGGCAAGAATTTTAAACATCCAATGGCCCTCGGGGGAGTGCAGAGACTTACAGCTCAATATAGATCTGTTGGATGGAGGGAGAATAAGGGCAAAAGCGAGCGAGGGAGAGGAAGAGGAGAGGGGGAGGAAGGGGAGGGGAGTGAGAACAGGGAGAAGAAGGACAGAGGGAGAGGAGCGTATAGGGGCAGGCCTATCAGAAGCAACAAAACAAAGATTAATTGATTTACAAATTCAATCTCCTTTCTTTCGTAGCTTGCAGAGAACAGAATTTGTTTTTTTTTTCAGCATAGCCTCGCTGAAACACTGCAGCATTTTTCTCCTTCAGTCTTTGAGGTTCTTTTTTTTTTCTCTGCTTGAATCAACACTGAAATTAAGCAAATAGTGGAAAACAAATATTCATGTGGCGAAGGCTACAAAAGAGGAGGAGGAGGAGGAGGAGGAGGAGAGGGCTTTTTTTTTCTGATGTGAAATTGGTGTCCGCGTGCTTATGACTTGTAACTGTGCTGACATTGGCAAATGTTTAATCAGGCAATTGGATTCATTGATGAGACCTAGGTCTGCCAACCTGCGTGCCCCATCCCTCATAGAGAAGCTGCAGTCTTCACAGCCACAGTCCGTCACTGCTCAACTGAAAAGCGCTGCTGCCCTCCTGAGGACTGTGGCGTAGCAGCATGAATGCAGCGACAGGTCTGACAGTTGGACACATGCAACTATGTGACCGCAAAGACTGTCGAGATGAAAAATAGAGTGCTAAAAAGTGGTTGAGCAGAGCTAATGCCTCTATGAGGAGCCACACAGGCCACAATTCAGTGTGGGCCTGTAACATACACGTGTCCTCAGTGGTTTGCAAAAAATGTAACTGTTAAAATGATACCCTGGGCTAAAAATGCCGCAATAAAATGCGCAAACACAATAAGTCCTATGTTTTGTGTTTTACTGAGCTGTGTACTTACTTGTCCCAATCTTTGTTGCTGGGAATATGCGACAAGAAAGGCAGCTGTTGAACTAGAGTGAACGTAACATGTTTTAATGTTACCGTGCCCGCGAACATTTCTGCCTGAGTCAACTGAGTCAACCAGTATCAGTGAAAGTCATGTATTTCAAAGGAGATGAGACCAAACAGGTGCATGTTAGAGTCAAGCAAATACTAGCAAGCAAATCATGTGAAAATGACAATATACTACTCTGTATATCGATGTGAGAATAGGCATTTCATGACAGGGAATTATGGCTTGCACGGCCTTGCATACTTGCTGTAAGACATATTCATTAATTATAAAGGTCTGCATTTGTCAGATGTTACTTCTTCTTCTGAAATCACACAAATCAATCGAGTTCCCGCGTCTTCGTTACTTCGACGACTTTGAGAATCTAATTGGTCGACCGGTCAGAACCAGTCTGGAGCCGTGCATGAGAGTCGACATCTGTTACACTTCAGATCTCATGCCTCGTTGACTGCACATCTTAAATTTTTAACAGACAGCCAGTCTTGTTGTTTATGAAGTGCCGCCATTGTCGCCGTCCCTCCAGTCACTGATGCGCTGACAGACAGGATATGATTTGCTGTGATCTTCTGGGCTGAATGACAGCCCGCCGGTAGACTGCTGGTGGAGAGAATATTAAGTTTGGACGGAAAGTGTAGTTCGGTCAGTGATATGATAAACTTCGCCTGAGCCAATTCATTAAATCACGTCATTTGTCATGTCGTGATAGAAATTATGCCTAAGCGTACCTGTCACTCTCATCCTGTTATTGTCTTCGGTTAATCAGCGTGAGGCGTCACAGAGAATTAAAGGCGATTTGGGGATTTTCGGCCTAAACAAGCGCTTTACGCAGCCGATTACAACCTGAAGTCATAATGAAACCAGATGTCTGTTTTGTCATTATGCAACCTATGATATGACAAACGTTTAGTGTCCACCTGAGCTCCACGTATACATGAGACGATGTACCTGCATGTTTAATTTCAGCTGCGTCACATGTTCTAATGTCAGCAGCTAAACCCCTGCACATTCCAGCGCCGCTTTTGTTTTAATTTGTTCAACTATCTGATCCATTTGCGCGATGACTGAAGATTCAGGACCGCCCATCAGTCAGGATCATCGGTCCAGGATATGAAAGTGTGATCAGAAATGTGGCCATCAATCTACTCGCGGCGGCAAGTCACACTCTCAATATCAAAGTTTTAGGAATAAATCGGCGATGGGGGAGGTATTCATATCCCCCACCTGAAACTGCAGTGGGCAAGTTTTCTGCTTCAACGTATCACTAATGAAGTAAATGTTGACTGCACAGTGTAATGGGTATAGAGTAATGAAACCATCAGCGTTTGCATGCGCCAATAAATCACTAGAGATTTTGCCTGCTGCCGGGCAAAGGAAGGTAAAGCTGGTGATCCATTTCCATCACCCGCCCAGTGATTGAATAACATTGTGTCGTGTATTGTTGCAACAAGTCTGTTAAATAACACTGTTGCCACTTTAAGTGAAAAGTATCACAGCCATACTGTGACTACATATTGTGTCTACAATTAATCATTGTGCAGTGAACGTCCCCTGTCAGTGTTTTACTATCAGACGTGATGTTGTTACGCCGGCACCAGTGTTCATGCTGCATTTCACTGCTGTGGACATTTGGGATATTTTAACTACTCTGTATGTCGCCGGGTGGTTTTATCTCCTGCAGTGCATCACATTCAATAAGATCGTACGTGTCGACTTCTCACCGTGGTCCTGTTGCTTCGTTTTGTTTGCGTTTTAGGAGTCCTCTGGGTTTGTGTGGCGTCCTCTTCCGTTTCCCTCCTGTGCTCCTCGCCAGTCTGTTTTCCCCTCCACACCTGCACCGCATCTCCTCCTTCATCAGCCCCGCTCCTGCTGTTCTTCCCAGCCTATCAGCTCCCTCTATGTTCTTGGTGTTTTTCCACTCGTTGCCCACACCTGGTGTTTCTCCGTGTCTCTCCACCTGCAGCTCACCCCCTCGTCATTTCAGTTCGTACTTGAGTCCAGTCTTTGTCGAGTCGCCCGCTGCTGTCTTCGCCTGTTCCGGTTCATCTCGCATTAGAGTTCTGCAATTGATCGGCAGTCTGCTCTCATCGTGACACATCTCACGAGCGCAGACGAACAGCCTGTTTTCAGCTTCGTGGTGACTCACTTTCAAGCTATATAGGGTTTTCAAATAGTTTGTTTGAAGCGGCTGCAAGGAACTTTGATTTTTTTTTTTTTTTGGCTTAAGGTACCAAAAGACCGCAGAGCAGTTTCTTTCCTCGGGCTGTGAGACGCGTAGATTCATCCTCTGCTCTCAGCCATAAAACACGTCTTAATTCCATGACTTCCATCCAACCAGGATGAGTGGGAACCTGACCAGGTGACGGCACTTAAGAATAAGTATGAAGAAACAGCCAATCTTCTCCATGATGGTCTCATTTGCTCGTGTTCATACTGGGAAACTCGGCAGTTACGGGTCCTTCTCCAGTCAGTTAAGAACATGGTTTATGAGCCATCTGTCAGCAGTAGTTTCGAAGCCGCCGCCATTTGGCAAATGTCTTGTATGCTGCTGAACGGCCTGCTGCTTGACCTAAATTTGAGTTACTGTTTTAACTCTGATTACTGTTTCCAAAAATCAGTCCCTGCCTATGGTCGTCGCTGCTTCTATCCGTCCTTGCTTATGTCTGTTTTTGGGAAGCTGTTCTGTAAATGACATGTCATGTCTGTTCCGACTTGTGTTTGCTTTGATGCATTGTGATAGGTTACGCTTTTGTTTTAACTTATAAAGAGGGTGGAATATGTCAGCCCAGGAACCTCAGAACCCTCAGCCTCAGGAAAAATCTAAATCATCAAATTTGGGCATCGCACTTTGGTTTTCCTCCGGAGAGCAGGGGAAATTAAGAACTAAAGCTGTCGCTGTGTGTCTCTGCTGATGAAGTGGCACCAATACCTCAAATCTGGCCTACTTGAGCCAAAGCGCTTTGTTACATTTCACCACTGGAATGAATTACTCGGCCTTCGTCGTTAGCTGCATAATGTAATACAGTGTTGAGCCACATAAGGATTCTTCATATCTTTTCTATTAAGCCGAAACTCTTCAGAGAGGTTTGATCGCAGACCCCAAACCCCCGAACTGAAAGGACCGACTCATTAACTCGCTAAATAACACATTAATGAAAGTCTGCTGGAGGACAGCCTGTGACTGCACAGCGGGCTCTCCGATGACCGGAATATTAATATCACCGACTGGCGTTTGTTATGTAGAGAGCGCCAAAAGTCAAAATTTGACCCCCTCCGCTTTCTGCAGAAACACACAACATCAACAAATGAATGCACAGCAGTCGTTTTCTAAAAAATATCAAATTTAATTTGGTTATAAAAGTTGTATTTTTTTCACATGCACACCCACACATAATTAATCACCATAAATACTGTCCAATGATTTCTCTTTTTTTTTTTTCCTTCTTTTTTTTTTTGTTAAACTTTGATTCACAAAGCAAGCACATACGGTGGACCGATACATCTGATTCAAAAGGACACTATGGAGAATGCTTGCAGTCTTTTTTTTTTTTCTTTTAACAAGGAGAGGGGAATCTCAGTGCACTAACAAAAAGGCTGTCGTAAAATCAAGTAGAAACATTTATAAAGTATCTACAAATGGATCAGAGTACAAAAGAGCTACAGCGTTTAGAGATACTACACCCATTCACGAGTGAATGATTTGGTATTGGGTCACCGTGTTACAGTATTTCAACTTTTGTGACGGACTGAATGAGAAACTATACAGAAAAAACAAACAAACAAACAAAAAAGAATCAGATGTAAACCTTTAACCAGCCCAACTTTTTCTTACATTCCTATTATGGCAAACCCCCCCTCGCTCTCTCTTTTTCATTGCTTTTACAACAAACATCCATAAAGAACAAGAACAGGAACCCTGTTTCACACAGTAAACTCAGATCTGACTCATCTTCCAAGTGCAATTCCACGTAAAAGAGACAAACAGGAGAGAATGGATGCTTAAAACAGAGCAGAGGAAACAGAGCGTTTTGAGGTTATTAAAGCTATGAGAGGTGCGATCCCTCCGTATAACGAGTGCTTTTAGTCACCTCCAGAGCACGTTAAATGTTGGTACAGTACACAAACCCTTTCTCGACGTGAGAGCGAACAGTTGCTCTCAGAAACTCAAGACATCATTTCTATGATCTTGAATAGCTAACACACACACACACACACACACACACACACACACACACACATTGACTGCCTCGCTGAAGGAGACAAACTGGCGCAGGGCAGTGGGGTTGAGCTGTGTGTGTGCCACCAGATGAATGCATTTGTATCATGCGCTGTGGCTACACTGTAAAATCTAATAAAACTGACTTTACTTTGAAAAAACAAACAAACAGGAAATCAGTTACCTCAAAATGACCAGGTAAAGCAGACTAATCATGTTTGATCGTACAACTTAGATGTAATAGTCTACTTGACTTGGTCATTCTGAGGTCATCAGTTTCCTGCCAGTTTTAAAATAAAGTCAACTTTTGAAATATGCAGACAGTGTATATGTGATCCTTGAGATGGAAGGTCAGCGCTGCAGTTTCAATGTGTTTGGAGTTCAGTAAGAAACAGAAGGGGTGTTTTGAGTCAACATGTTTTCATGGACATATCGAAAACAAAAACAGAGATTTAAAGGGTAATTGCAATCAGTGGCAAAGTTGCATTGTGGGTAATTTAAGCGCACAAGTTTTAAAAAGCAGTCGGGTATTTCACTCCTATATCATTGCTGGTATCAAATAGAGATATTACCATTTTTTCTATTCCGCACACTGGTCTTCCTTGTTAAAAACCTGATGCCTACATTACCCACAATGCAACCCTGCCACTGTGTGACACAACCAGAATTTAGGATACAGCTCCTCAAGGGGGATTATGTAAGAACTCTAGTTAACACTGTTTTCACAGGATACTGCTTTTGCACACCTGTTGACTGACAGGCGCGTAGAGAAGAACGAGGGTCGACAAAACTTGCGGGAGATATTTTCTAAAGTGACGGAGATTCAGGAGGCCTCGGCCGATCCTGGTCCTGTGCTCGTCGTGAAAACACAAAAGTCTCCCCTGTTCCCCGAGAACCCTGTCTGAACTGCTAGCCGCATGGCTAACTGAGCTAAAAAGCTAACGGCAGCTAACAGTGAGATGCCGTGAGCAGTTCCTCTGGTGTTACGCCGCCCCCCTTCTGGTTCTGAGTACGAATCTGACAGTCAGCCAATTGTCACACATTCCACCTTTAAAGCTACAGGTTTTCAAATGTACTCTATACACTGTGAGACCCATGATAAAACCTTTCAAATATGAAATTCCGGCCACAGACGGACATGTCTGAGGTTGAATGTGAACGCCGATTGTAAAGTATGAAGTCAAATAAAGTTCACCTCAGAGTTTCGACCTGAATATGGAAAGAATGAGACTCAAATGCTGACATCCCGTCCCGCCACATCCCGCAGAAATCAAGTCTGATCCACTTTGTGTTTTCTTACTCCATCAGGACACATTGTTCTGAAGCCTTTTACACTGACGAGGAATGAGAAGCTGATTCAGTGTGACACAGCCCGCAGGATATTAAGTGCTTTCTACTCTGATGTGATTACATTTTCTGGTGCAAATCTTTTAGGGAGCATTATGCAAATGGGTTTGTTTGCTTTTGAAGACTCGATTAAATCTATGAAACATTCAGCGAGTCAACAAACTAAATGGAGCAACAACCCGAATATTGGCATTGCTGATTAGTGCGCGCGACTCTGCAGACTCCAAGCGCCGGGTGCAGCCGCCTCTCTCACGAGATATCCAAGATCATAGAATGAAGTTCAGATCCATTCTGAACCGGAGTGCCTTTGAAATATACATCGTTAAAAGCTGTATAGACCTTGTGTACTGTGAGGGAAACACACGCAGAGCACAGAGAAACAATTGCACACCTCAACATTTCCATTTGTTAATTTCCGTGATGCTTTTAACGTGACCTTTCCACGTCAACATGAGACGACAAAACTAAACAGTGCACAGGCGATGGAGGTAGCAGCACATCACGAGATCACTACATGGCCTCTCCTTCAGAAAACAAACATGAGGAAACAAAAAAAAAAAAAACAACAGAGCGTGAAAGGGCGTGAAAAACATGAATGCGTCACACCGCCTCACAAACACACACTCACCCAAACACACGCACTGGCACACGAAACATCATCTTTTTTTTTTCTTTTTTTTTTTTTACCGACCGTCAGACAAAAACACCCACCTTTGTGCAATAGGAAGACAGACACACGGGGGGGTGAAAAATGGATTTTAGTCTTGAACTAGGCGTTTCATGACAGCTCGACAGCTAGCGCGACAAAAACACCTCCGCTCTCGTTTTTTTTTTTTTTTTTTTTTTTGCAATTCTCAAGAAGCACAAGCGACCCGTCGTCAAACAATGAGGACCCGCTGTAAGTCGGCCGTGTGATTGAGTGAGGAGTGTCGCGCTCGTATTGTTTTTCGTTAAAGGCCACTGAGACAGCCGAGCTTCGCGTCGCTTTTGTCTCTCATGTTAATGCCCCCGGCGCCAAATCTGCTGCTCTTTTGTTAGCGTCGCAGAGAACCCTCTCTGCTTGAATCGCAGGTAACACGTGGAAAATGTTTGCTTTTCTTCCCACATTTGCTACCGCCTTTCTCTGTGATATTGCACTGAATAAAGCCTTTTGAGTGTTAGCAGCCAGCATTGCTTTCGCAGAATGCCTCGATAACAGTGTAGTCTACTTGAGTTTTTATTATTATTTTTTTCCTCCCGAGGGGTCGTGGTCTCTGTTTTTTCCCCTGCGGCGACCTTCAGACTTCGGACGTCGCCGGATGTTTCTCACAGCTAACTCTGCTTCAAAATATATAGCTCCTTTAACAAATGGTGAAGAAAAGAGAGGAAAGTACATGTCATGAAAATCCTAGTTTTTTTTGTAGTTTTTTGTGTTTTTTTTCTTCTTTAAATACATCACAGTAATATGTTTTTGTGTCTGCAGGCGACCTCTCTCTCTTGATTTTGGCACTGCACTGTACATAACTTAGTTTGATTTGTATCCATCACCAAACATGAATGATTTCTACCACTGGTTATATTTCGAATAGGCTCACACAGGCCCGGGAGACAAAGCTCACATCCTCTCTGCCCGAGCAGAGTTGATTGTATGGATGCAATATACAGAGCCCGGCAGGTGCACGTATTGTACATGTTATTCTTTTCTTTTTTTTTTTTTTGTTCTTTGTTATTTCACAGGGGAGAGTCTCTTCAGCAGCTTCTTCCCCTTGGAGAGCAGTCCTTTCTTCTTCTTGTTCGCCAGATCTTGGGAGTCCCGGGGGTCCCGCGTCTCCAGCGGGATGCGGGGGCCCCTCGAAGGGCTCAGGGGTCTCATGGTGCCCGGGAGGAGGGGTCGAACGATCGGGGACGGCGCTCGGACGGGCGCGACGCTGTCGCTCTCGACCGTGTCGGTGGTTTCCGTGGCAGCCTGAGGAGAGAGGCGATGGGGGGAGGTGTGGAGGCATGGGGGTGGGGGTGGGGGGCAGCGTATTACAAATGAAGCAACCTTCACACTGCAGATAAGGCCTGTCTGCCTGTCTGTCTGTCTGCCTGTCTGCACTCTCGACTGAACCCTACTACCTGCCTTTAATGCAAAACAGTGTGGAGAAACCTTGAGAAACCTGGAGAAAAGTGTTTGCGTAGAGATTTCTTTGTGTGTCTAAAACCTCTGCATAGTGGAGCGCCTCTTATCACGCAATTAATGTTCTCCTACTTTATGAAAAAGGTACAAAATAATAATAGGTACTATTATTATCTACTGTAAGTGAAGAATCGTGTTAACGTCATGCCTTTTTTTTCACTGCGGTAGACACCATACATCAGCTGTGTAAAAAAAATGCTTCTGGACTTACTGTTGAATCGTCTTATCCTAAAATAAAAACACGTTTCGACTCAATAAGATGTAACACCGGTATCCAGATTTTAACATTTTTCTGTGACTTACAAAACATCTCACTAAATTTAGACAAAATGGGCCTTTATTTAGATCAGATCTGAAGACTCTGAATGACTGCTGTTTAATCAAAACCATTCAAGCGTAACTTATATAACAACGTTAAGTAAAGCACTCAGAAAAACGGAATCTAAAAGACCGAAAATACCTGTTGGCACATAACATCCAACTGAATAAAAGTAATAAAATAAAAATCTGTCACACCTCATGTAGTGGAAATTCATTTTACCTGTCTGGTCTTCTAGGAATAAGAGGATTTAACATTTGTTCCGGAGGCACTTTGTGCACATCTCATTCCCCTCTGCCGTTCTGAATTCATCCAAGTGTTTCCGAATATCTGCCTGTTCAGTTTAAATGTGAAAGTAAAATGGGATTTAAAATAATTCGACACCTGACGCTTGTCGAGCAATGCAAGTTTTTTTTTTTTTTTTTGCTGCGTATATCTAGTCTGAGAACAGAATCCAGGGCAGAGCGTGTCCTTAAATCACTCCATTTTTAGGGGAGAGAAAAAAACAGTTTCTAAAATTAGTAACTGGCTGATAAAAATCCACACTGAAAATAACTGTAATATTCTCCACATCCTCCGCGTTAAAACGGGCCAGAGCAATCATCTGTCTGCCTGTTAATCTCTATTAAACTGACAGGAGAGATCTGATTTGGTACGTTCTCACACACACACACACACGCACACACACAAATATAGTACATATGCAGAAGAAACAGCGAGGAGGAAGCCATCAAATGTTGAGCACGACATCAGCACAGCACAGAGCCGGAGAGGTCCACCATCAGTTAGGCCGGGAGGGAACATACAGTACGATCAGATACAGTACAACACCCAGGGACACAACTGTAGATACCAGGCTTCTCATCTAATGCAGCAGCTCCATGCACAGTCAAAGATGGCGGCTTGTTTCTTGATGTAGTTTTGAACAGATTTTTTTTTTTTTCTGCAGGCACCCCCTTTCAGTATCGTAAGAGAAATATTACAGATATTCATTTATATTTCAAATTAAATGCGTATATGTTTTGAAAATGTACCTTAACATAATCCACAAACAGTCAACTGAACATTCTCTGCTGCAAAAAAAAAAAAAAAAAAAAAAAGGGGAAAAAAAGCCTTACAGAAACACTCGACAAGTGCTTCCCTAATCTGAAGCAGCACTTCGGAAAAACAGGCTTCGCTGTGACCACAGGCTGTGTGCATTAGAGCCGCGAGTTTGGTATCTCAAGTTGCCGACTTACTGTACAAGGCAGACAGAGCCATTTATGGTGTGAAATGAACAATCTTCTTCTGTTTGTTTGTTTTGTTTTGCCAAGCGGGTGAGGAAAAACAAAAAAGAAATCAGATGTGGCAGCATCGTCACCGTCGCTTAAAAAAAAAAAAGAAAAAGAAAAAAAAAAAAAACCCACACCACCACGACAACTGAAAAACAACAACAACGACAACCAACACCAACACACATGAACACAGAGCGCAAAGGAAGAATGTTTTTAATATCCAATTTTTTCTTTTTATTTGTTCCATTGTAACAACACAGTATGGATGTATCAGTGCTGCGATTGTTTTTTTTTTTTTTGTTGTTTTTTTTTTTTGTCTCTCGAGCTCAGAGCAAACATAACGTATCCACTGTCAACAGGGCTGAAAAATAGATTGGATGTGTGTGCAATATACATAAAAGAAACAAAGCCTCTTTAAGGAAATACAGCAGTCGAGCCAAGAAAGTTAATATAAAATGTATCAAGTTTGAAAAAGGCATGCTTTTCTCTCTTTTACTCCTCTAAAGATTTTCTTCTCAAATGTTTTTTTTTTTCTCTCAGTGTCATTGGGTAGCAATTGTTACGTGTTAATAAAGCACTTAATTTTATTAGACACAATAACCACCATAATTTGATTTTGTGTTTCAGTGCAAAGAGGTACCAAATTATCTTGTGTAAGGAATGAGTTGAGCCTTTTTCAAGTCCTCCTTTAACCAGTGCTACATGCATAAGTCACCCGCCGAGCTCCCACAGTCTATCCTCTCTCTGTCCGTGTCAGGCTTTGCTTCTTCCTTTCTCTGAGACTCAGAAAGGTGTTAACACTGGAATTTTTTTTTGTCCCCTTTTCCAAAGGGAGGAGGGGAGGAAGGAGGGGGCGGGCGAGCGGGTGGGCGGGGCGGGGGAGTTGTTAGTTTGTATAGAGTCACCACTGTCACCACATGGACAAAAAACACACACAATGAACGGCACACAGACGGCAAAGTGGAGGAAGCGAGAGACGGAAATCAAGAGAGAGGACGGAGGATGGATGAACACAGGGCCTAGCGCTGAGAGCGGCGATGATGATGTACCCGTTTGCCCTCTGAGACGTTGGTGGCGGCAGAGTTGGCGGGGGGCCGGCTGGCAGGCTCTTCCTGGGGGTAGTGGGACGGAGTATCGGTCAGATACACCTCCACGTCGTCAGGCACTTCTTCCAGGAAGTTAGAGGGGACCAGACCGCGGTGGCCGTTCATCTCACCCTGTGGACGGGATTGGAGAGTTGTATCTGTCACTCAACATGACATATGCCTCGTGTCATAGCGTCGTAACAGAAGCTCCTCTCTCCCACAGAAAACACTGCTCCTTAAACGCCTCATTAGTCGTCCTGCCTTTAATTCTGTGACTTTGTGACATCACACTATGTGATCATGTCACACATTTGCATAATTGGTGTACTATCTGACTGATAGTTCGGCACTTAAGAATTGATTTAATACAGCTACATCTGTTGGGTGCTGGGTTAGGCATGTGTGAGCTGACCAATCAGAGGATACTGGGTATTTATGAGGCGGGGGCCTTAAAGAGACAGGAGCGAAAACAAACAGGATGGAATACAGTGCTGCTGAACTGGACAGTATGAGAGAATTGGTGTATTTTTTGAACACTTAAGCATGTAAACCTACTCTGGCAGTAGCCCAAACTAAAAGTATGAACCTGAAAATGAGCATTATATGTCTCCTTTACATTATTACTTATTAAGTAATGAATGGTAATTTGAGTAAAAGTCTTTACGTGTCAAATAGATAGTAAATACATATGTTTGTTTTATCCATATAAAAACACAACTCACATAATAGAATCCATCTTCATCGATGTCTCCAAATACAGCGATGATGTCACCAGCACAGAAAGTCAGCTCAGCCTATCAGGAGACAGAGACACAGGAACAGATATACAAGGAATGCGGCCCAAGCAAAGTTGGCTACGATCATGCTCTGCTATGCCCTCAGCTGTTTATGTGTAGTCAGCCCTCTGATACAGCACGTTAGGTGTTAGTGATACCTCGACATCAACATTGGGGGAGCTCTCTCGGGGGTCGTAGTCGTACAAAGCCACCATCCTCCTCGAGGCCTGATCTCGACGCTGGCCTCTTCTGTTCTGCTCTGAAAGCAATATGAGACAGCATGTTCACAGAAAGTGGCCTTACTAATTTTGTGATCTAACCCACAGATTTTCACTTGTTCATGAGAGACTATGTTTGTGTATTACCTATTCTGTCCACAGGGGTGCTGAGCGGCAGGAAGCCTTGCTTCATGAGTTGGTCCAGTGTCTCCTCGTCATCAGCTTGGATCTCTGATACCATGTTACAGGGGATCAGTCCCATCCTGCCACGCACTTCTCCTCGGTAAAACCCGTCTGTATCTTTATCACCGTATATCTGTTTGACAAGAGCGTGACAGAGTTAAACATTTATAGCACCCTGTTGTGGTGACTGGAGGGAAAAACCAAATCAAATGACCGCCATGCTAGTGCAACATAAGGTTACTGAACCCATTCTAATGGACAATTTCAAACTGAATTTGAACAACATTCCATAATTTTACAATAACTACAGTGCAACACACGACAGAAAGTTCTGTGCTTGCCAAGAAAAGAGAGTTTACCAGTTTTGATCTTTAAATTCATGGTATTCTTGTTAAATTGATCATGAATATGTCTTAAATGCCTCAATTGCTTCAAACATATGGAGGACTGATCCTGCCAAAATCAAGTAAAAATAAAGAAATATTAATACATGGTTCAATAAATAATTAAATACACCATTAAATGCCTTAAAATTAAAATTAAAATAATATTGGGGAATTCTACTTTAAATTGCCGCTGTATTTCTTTTATTTATTCATTTTGTCTTTTATTTATTTAATCCTGTATTTAAATGAACAAATAAATGAAAAAAGTAATAAATTAATAAATATAATAGAAAGTCAAACAGAAAATGTAATTCTAGCTGATTAAACACTAAGGATAATAAATACAGAGGCAAATTATGACATTTCAATTGGAAATATCAATTTATGTCGCATTTTACAAATCAATGAATGCTTACGTTCATTGTATTTTATTTTGTGTGCATAAAATGGGATGTTAATTTATTTATTGGGCCAATTACATTTATTTATTTGTTTCTGATTTGGGAAGGTTCCATCCTCCATACAAATATGCCTCAGGAAATCTGGTATTAATCAGGAACGCAGTATATCAAAGTATCTGACCAGGTCAACTCAAAACTCCCACCCTAATGATCTGCCCCTCTTTGAAGGGTAGCTCTTCGTCAGCTGCATCTGGGTTCGGGGACATGGACAGAGGATCGTAGTCGAAGAGAGCCACGAAGATGCGGAAGGACTCCTCGGGCTCCGACTCATCGTAGTACGTGGGAGAGCGGCGATCCCGGTCCCTGTAGCCATCTTAAACACAATGAAGACCAAAACAAAAACAAACATTGCATCATCCTTCATCAGATAGTTTTGTGAGTGTCACAAAGCAGCAGCTTTGGAGGAGACTTTTAATATTTGCAAACCCATTTTTTTTTCTCTTGTAAAATCTCAGCCTGTATTTGTGCTCAGCAGCAAGACTTATTGTCTAAGTATAAACCACTACTGTGATAATCTAGTCCATTATATATGCATAGCTATATCATTTGCCAAGCTTCAAATTGAAGGAAATCTTGTCTGGTGTTAAAAAATCTTACTGATTTGATCAGGCAGTATTGCTTCACAGATTTTGATCTAGTCTAGTCATTTTTGTGCCTATCAGCATGCAGAAGAAATCTGCGGTCAGTCGACTATTTAAATCATTCACCATAGCACGCATGCACTCACAAACACACACGGGCGTACACACTACATGTATTTATTATTTGTTTTTTGTTTTTCTGGTTTGTTCTCTTACATTTTTGTCTATGTTTATGCTTAACTATGCAGTGAGAGACAAATGGGGAGCAAGACAAACCATGGTGCAGTAAACAGACAGAACGTGATCCATGGACATGACACAACACCACAAACACACAAGACTCAAGGGCATGCATGCTACAAAAAAAGGCTAAATAGAAATAGATACGAATCCAAAGTGTAGGTCTATGTTCACCTCGTTTTAAAAAACAAAACGTCTCTAAGATTTTAAAGAAAAATCTCAAACTTCCCACATATTAGCCAACCCTTGTAGCAGCAAGGGGTCTGAAGCGGAGATGGCACAGTTGTTCTGGAAGCCCGTCATTTATTTGAATTTGCCATTTCAATACTTGGTAAATGCACCAGCTAGCAGAGTGTGATACTGGTCGGTGCTTGAAAATACAAGCGTGATGTGAAATGCATTGCTCCCAGCTGAGCAGAAGGCCTGGTCATTGTCTTCGTGTGGCGGTCGGGGAAAGAGACAACTGCATTTCCAACAGCTGATATTTCAAACTCAAAATGTCCAAAGGAACTCAAACGTCTAAAGAACAAAAACAAGAAAGCAGTGAACGTGTAGTCATTCTTTAATGTCTACCGCTAATATTCCTTCAGAATGTCATGCATGACTGCTCTCATTGTACGAGTGGTGGGTGGGTGTGGCTGTACCACGGAGGGGAGGGGTGGGGGGGTTTAAGCAGGCATCCTGAGTTCAGTGCAGTGAGTGAGGCATTCTCTGAGCAGTCAATCAATCATTTATCATCTGCAACTGTGGAAACGTTCATCCTGGACCCCGGGTAAGGCGCTTGCCGGTGGGTCCACCATTTCAGTGCAGTGCAGTCATGCTGTTCAACTGTAAGCATAATAATAACTATTATTATTTAAGACAGAGAAACAGGCACTTGCAAGTGTCCACAGCTACTTGTTGCCATTTGACGGTTGCTGGTGATTTTTTTTTTTTTTTTTTTTTTGTCGCCATGCTGTGTTGGGGAAAAAAAAACAGGACTGCAGGCACATACCATGGGGAGACCTGGTGCCGCCCATGTGCCTGCGGGATGGCCACGTCCTGTGCCGAGCTACTCTGCCATAGTAAACATCCTCGGTGATGGGGGAGAGGTTTCCCTCATTGTTATTCTCAGAGGTTACCTCTACAGGAAACACCAATTAGAGGGGTGATGGGGTTACAATGCAAAAGCTCAACAGTCCCCACCCAAGAAAGATCTCTGTTGCCACCTAAAGCTTCTTATTGCTCAGACACAAGGTAAAAACAAACACACACAGGAGAGTAACTATGACAAAACTGACATGACTGTCAGATTCTTTATCAGAACAGGTTAATGCATCAACGTGAGGTGCGAGTGTGCACCGCCGTTTAAGAACATTTTGTCAGCTTGTTGAATCAGAATCTCAACTTATGTTCAGGTAGTGAAGGGCATGAGCATGGTTCATAGACACAAAGGTGATCTGGAGACACAGAGAAGCTCATGAAGGTTTTAACAGAGCAAACAAACACCACCACCTTAGGAATTAGAAAATAAAAGACTCCCTTCTGTTCCTCCTTCCACCTCCCCTATACTGACCAATGGAGGGGACCATTAGAGGCCGTCTCTGAGGCTGGGGACCGCCGTGGTGAATTCTTCTCCCGGTCTCCCGGTCATGGCGGCCTCCAGCGGGAGTGTTGCCCTGAAATGCACGCGAAGCACAGAAAAAACATTCACAAACATTAAACATTCACGCGTCGCTCGCGGACACGTGGGGGATGTACTCGAAAACTGCGTGTGGGAAAAAAAAAAAAAGAAGGCACAAGTTGTATGTAAACGAAATCATGCAGCACTCACAGGCAGGCACACGGAAACACAGACGCAGAGACACACACTCAAACACGCACAAGCCCACGGGATATTTTAACATACCCAAATTAAGCAATTCTGATAACAAATTACTGGATTAAAATATGTTAAAAGAAAAAAAAAAGGGAAAAAAAGTGAAGCTGTGTGAAAGATTTAGGTAAGCACTATAGCTCTATCTCACTGTGTTGTCTTTCCTTCACGGCGCTAAGCTGTTCAGTCTCTCCCTGTGTGTCTCTCTCCAAGGTGCTGAACACATTCAAACCCAGTCTATCTTCGCTTCTCTCCACGGCGCCAGAACATTAAAGGTACTTTCAGACAGTGGGGGGGGCGGTGTCCTCCAGTCCTACTAATATCCTGTACCATATACCCCAGGATGCTGCTATCCATCTAATCTCATCACATAGCTAAACAGAGAAAATAGCAGCTTTAAAGGGACAGTTCACCCCTAACAACATTTTTTTTTTTTCATCTTACCCGTGGTTCTATTTAACCGTCTAGATTGGTTTGGTGTCAGCTGTCGAGCTTTGAGATGCCTTCTCATGAATATAATGGAACTACATGGCACCTGGTTAGTCAAGATAATCCACGGATTATTGAACTGTCATTTCTGTAGGAAACTGGGTAGAAGAAAGCTCCCATGGATGATTGGCCAGCCTACCAGGCTACCTTAGTTAACTCAACAAGTTAATGTTACAGCTCAGTGGAGGAGGACGCCATTGATGTTAACATTCCACTCTGTCACGAGCACAAGCCTCTAATGCAGGGACCCAATCACACAACCCTGGAAAAGTTTGTTTGGACCGAATGGCCTGGGAAGCTGCACTTTCACAGGAGAGCGAGGTGGTCGTTGAGTGTTTTTTTGTTTCAATGTTTTTGCAGTGCAATCTAGTTCCATTATATTTGTGAAAAGGTAAATATGTCTGCGTCAGATACACCGAACCAATCGAGGTGGCAAGAAACAGAAATGTGTTGTTGATTTCGGGGGTAAACTGCTCCTTTAAAACAGAGGAAACAGATAGCAATATGTCATTAAAATAGCAATCTCTGTTAACTAATATCAAACTGCTATACTTTGGTCCACACTGGATAGTCAAACCTTGAGGATGCTGCTCCAGTTCATTCTTTATTGATATGGTGATACACTGCCTCTGTCTCTCTCTGTTTTTCTCTCTCTGGTGCTGGAGCGCTCAATTGTTCTCTCTCTCTCTCTTTCTCTTAATTAAACTCAGCACACACACACTACCAACACATCAAATGCAAGTCAAGGCAGCAGTCTCAGTTGAAGTATCTGTGCCTGTGCAGTTCACTAAACCATCGTTAATTTGGGTGTTTTTACGACAATTGGGTTTAGAATAAGTGCAAAGAACTGCACCTTGGGTGTGTTGTGCGAGTTGCGTCGGCGTCCCTCTTCCAGCTGCATCTCAGAGTACAGCTCCTCCTCATCCTCTTCCATGATGTCAGACAGGTCAGAGCCCCGGCTGCTTTCGCTGTGATAATCTTCATTGTGACTATAGTGAGGCTTTTTCGCAGTCAGACAAACGCACACACACATAAACACAAACACACAAGACGCAGTTGTTTAAGTCCACATACATACATAGATACACACATGCACACACGTCAAACGCACATGGATTGGGCGAACACACGCACCGGAGCAAACACGGAGAGACGAAGGGAGTGTATGCATGCAAGCACCCAGACGTGCACACACACGCACACGCGCGCGCCCGTCCACCCACAGACACGCAGGTGAGAGGTTTTTCTCATGACGCACACACTGGGGTTGAAGCTCGAAAGGACTCATCGCGTTCTTACCGGCCTCCCCAGCTCAGAACCTCGGAGGAACTCGTCAACTGAGGGTCCTCTCCGACGGCCGCGTGCAAAGCCTTCCTCGTCCTCCTCCTCCTCATCGGAGTGATGCTGGTGAAATGAATGACCCTGCTCTCCGTATCTGACTTGCATCCTGTCTCCCTGGAAATACGCATGAAAAGTGGGGACAGTTGGTAACAGGGACAGGAGGGAGTATTTGTATGGTCACTTGAAGCTTAACAGCATTTGCCACATGCTTAATTTCTAGCCTTTCATATACCGGTGTTTTAAATTCTTATTAAATTCATTGTTTGTCATGCTATTTTCCATTTTCATCACACCTTGCCACTCTCTGCTGCGACCCTCTGCGCTGCTTCCCTTGCGATGGCTTTGGCCACCGTGTCGGGGATCAGCGTGCCTCTGGGCTGTGGGAGAATCCTCTGCGGGGAAGGGGAGCGTGGATTGGGAGGGGGAGGGGCCTCCAGGGTGTGGCCTTGCATGGGCGGAGGAGGCTGAGCAGAAGGAGAGCGGTTGGGGTCCCAGCCAGGCTGGCCAGGTGGAATAGCTCCCCCATGGTGGGCTGCGTGCTCTTTGGCATCCAGGTCTCTGGCACATACTGGTCTCTGAGGTATAGGGTGGTGTTGGTGGTGGGGTAGCAGAGGCAGTTGGTGCTGGGGCCTGGGACCTTGGTGGGGTGGGCGAGGCTGGAGATGTTGAGGCTGAGGATGTGGGGGTCGGAGCTGGGGTTGCTGGGGTCCACCTGGGTGGGGAAGTCTAGGGTGAGGTTGAGCGTGAGGAGGATGGGGTTGGAGCGGTTGTCCGTGTGCCTGGGGGGGAGCAGGAAGTTGGGGGAGGCGCGGGGATTGGAGGTGGGGTTGAGCGTGGGGGTGTGGAGGCGGGCCTGCGTGGGGGTGCATTGGCGGCGGCAGGGGAAGCGCAGGTAGAGGCACGAGCAGGTTGTTTGGAATGACGGCGACTTGGGAGTCCTGGGATTCTCCCTGTACTGACAGCGTCCGGACAATCACTTCCCTGGCCTCCAGGCACTGAATCCTTGTCATCTCGACGGCAACGTAGTCGGCCATTGGGTACAACACCTCAGCTATCTGGATCAAAATGAGAAAAAAATTTAAAGATCCCATCCACATGTGCAACGAGACATACAAAAAATTCACTAATGTGCATTTTCATGTGCTCTTTTTTGCACAAAAAGAAGCAAAATCTTTAAATGTAAATGATTATCATGCGTCAAGATGTCCTCTACTTACCTGGATAGTCCATTCTCTCACAGGATAGGAAAATGTTTAGTATCCTCTTTTTTGTCGGCAAAACCCCCTCACTTTTTACTTTACTGTAGTATGTGTTGAATATGATACGGCAGATAGCATTGTGTCATCAGGAGTCCAGAAAACAGTGTTGATTCACTTTACCAGTCACCAGAGGGAGTGAGAGACCTTTCCGAGACACACACCGGTCCCAGATTGAGAGGCTTGCACTAAGCATTAATGACAGGTGGGTGGCACTGTTGTGCACACTGAGTGTAGTGACAATGATATGATGCTAACTCAACAACACAGGCTATTACCATCCCATCTGTGATGTATGCTCTCAGCCCTTCCACTGAATTAAATATGATTAAATGACTCAAACAGTGTTTTACATGCTGTATCTATGTACTGCATGTATGCCTAAGGAGCCCATATGATTGGGAATTCTATTTCAAACCAGTCCTTCAGAATCTGTAATAAGATACTGTGCAAAGTCGCTCTAATCATGAAGGAAGCCTATAAGCCTTTAGGGGAGACGTTAAAGGTCAATAGGGTAAGAAAAATAACAGATGTCATATTGAGACTTCTTTAGTGAATTACTGACATCAAGATTTTATGTCTAAATATGCAAATAGGGTAATGAGACCTCGCCAATTTGCATACTTTTCGTGAACAGAATTCTGAACACTGGATCAAGCCCAGTTCAAAATTCTAGTTTCATTTGTTTGACATATTAGAGTCACAGCAGTCACACAGAGAATTATCTCTTTTATCACTCCGTGAGTCAGAAAATTCTGTCAGCAGTCATAAAAGATCCATTTGCGACATGTTTTGAGACAATTTAGAAATCAGGCTATGAATGATATATGAATGATGCTTGAGAATTTCAAAAGGAATTAAACTGGAAACTTTTGGTGCATGTAAGTGCTACTGAAATTGCCCAGAGCACAAGAATATAACTAACATACTTTATGTCACCATGAAGCTTCCACTGCTTGTTATTTACATCAAGACACATTGTTTGTCCGTCCAGAGCTTAAATATGAGCTAAAATAAACACCTTGATGTGTATTTTGGATCCTTTTTGGCCAACTAGTCATGTAGCTCTTTAGTAATCATGGATGACATATTTACACTACAATTGAGGCTAAAACTATTAACATGGAAGTAAACTGTTGATCACCACTAGAGGGAGCGAGAACAGTCAAAGTTGACCGGTGTCTACAGTCTAACTAACACTGGCTAACTCACCCTCTGTCCTTTAGTGCAGACTGCGTAGCCAACGACATTCGCCCCGTTGGACGTGCCCGTGGGAGAAAGGATGGGGGGCTTCCAGTGGACCTGTAGTACCCCTGGAGCCTGCCCACAGAGCACCTGTACGTCCTGGGGAGGCAGGGGAGGTCCTGGGAGGTGAGAGGACAGATAACATGTAACAACTGATTGTTTCAATATCACCAATATACAATACAAACGAGTGGAGAGGGAGTGAAGCATTCATCGACTGGTACAAACTGGCGCACACACAACCATGCAAAGAAATGCTCACATACAAGAGAGGGGGTGAGGTTGTGGGAGGATTCAGGAAACAACATTCATTTGTGATTTTTTGATAATGTGCCATTGCTAGAGGGGGACATTCAGAAGTCGTGCTGTGTTTATAAAATGTCATTTAAGTGTATGCTAAGTTATAATGGAATGACACTAACACTGGCTAACAGAAGATACTCCATAATCACACTGAGTTGAAATTAAATCGACTTAGTGCAGCTTTTTCAGTACTGTATTATCAGTGTGTATTCCTCTCTACTACTCTTTACGAGAGGAGAAGACATGAAGGCAAAATGAAACAATGTAGGCCTCCAGGCCTCTTGAGAGAAGCACTGTTGTCTCCGCATGCAGGACACAATCCAGAGAGACTAACTACAGCCCACTGTTTGTTTTCCACTCTCCTGGATCACTGGATAAAAACATGCACAACTGCATCCAAACAGAGGCAACTCACACAAAACGGTAATTTGTGAGTGAGCAGTGGAGCGGCACTGCTTTATATAGCACTGCTTACTACAGGCGAGGCTATAGGCCGAGGAAATGACTCATCAGAATAACTGATCGTATCTTGTGATGTGTTCTCTAATTAGCGATGTGCTCAGTGCAGTAAGCAAACTTGGACAAAATTGCATTTAAATTTGGTTTTGAAAAACAAAACATTTAAAAAATTTCAACAGATCCGTGAATGACAACATTGTTTGTAGCAGACAAACATTTTTCCATAAAAAAAAAAATGCCATTTTGCCCAAATCCCTTCATTGTTTACTCATATTAAACAAAATGTCAAAATCATTCTCAGTTTCATGACCTCCTAACACCCTCATCCAGAAGTGCCATAGCACTAATGTCATCACTGCCTATTGTTTTAGTTTTATAGAAGAAAAATCATTTGGTGCTCAGATAAAATATGGGAAACACAGCCCAGGACCGATGCTTCATTCTGACCTGTTCTGCAATATGGTGTTGGACCTGGACAAAATACAATACACAACAATGGCATGGTAAGGCAATGCTGTACTGTCTCCTTTACAGCACAGTGAAATAAGCTAAAAATTGATTTTGCATCATGTTAGAGCTGGCTAACAGTAAGCAGAAATAAACAGAGGAGTAGCAGTCTGTTATCTCCATCTGTCCTTTCTACTGAGTACAAGATTGTTTAAAACGAGTAAAAAACAAGAATAATTAACTGCTGACGATCGTCTGCCATGCATACATTATTGAAAGTGTCTCTCTTTGTATAGAAATGATCTTTGCTGACCTGCAGCCTGAGTGCAGAACTCCACACCAGCTTCTTTCCTCTCCCTCTGCTCCAGCGGCAGCTGCCATGGCACCTGGTGCGGCTGAGCCACCACTGTCACTTTGTACACGGTCAGGGGCTTCAGGTTGAGGAAGCGAAGTCTATACCTTCCTGGCTTTACCACTGCGTGCTCTGCCCCGTCCAAGAATACGGTGTGACCATAGTTACTGTTGCTAGGCAACCAGGAGAGCTCGGCAGTGTCACGCTGGATGTCATCCACCCGCAGACCACACGGCGCCACCACCACGTTGGCTCCCACCAGCACGGTGCAGCGCAGCTCGTCTGATAAGCCTCGGTCGGTGACACACTGCACCGAGACCCGGTGAACGCAGCCGTCCAAGTCCAGCTTCTCCAGCAAACACTTGGTCCGGCCACCGTACGCGATACTGGCACGAAGCTCCCCATCAACTAACACGTTGTAGCCAGAGATGTTCCCCCAGCCCAAAGGCACTAGTGGAGGCTCCCAGGCCACAATGACGCTCCGTGCCAGCTGCTTGATCAAAGAGATCTTTCGCGGATAAGGCACAACGTCTTCAGCCAGGTCCTCAGGGTCCAGGGGCCCCCCTGCCCCATTGCTACAGGGAACCAAGGCGTTGGATGAGCCCAGGATGCCATCCTGCAAGGTACCTCCATCCACTGCTGTCAAGGCCAAGGGGTTATGGTCCAACAGGCCAAGGTCCTCCCCTCCGTCCCCCAACTGTATCGCTGGTTTTTCCTTGTCCTGGACAAACTCCACAAAGTTGGAAGGAACGAGTCCTCGCTGGCCATCCAGCAGCTCCCCTGTGACACAGAAACAAGTAAAGAGGCAGGTGTTGGACATGTATACCTCAACTTTTTGCCCCATTCATGATCATGTTGATGAACAGACCTAAAAAAAAAATGTACCATTTAACAACTGTCTGAATACAAAAACAACATAGTCCCTCTGTTATACCTTCTGCAAAAGCTGGAATTAGGCTCCACTAATGCCTCCTTACAAAACAAGGACAAAAGGAAACCTGTAACTTGTAGACACATAATCATCAGTGAGATTTTCCCTGCAGGGACGGGATGAGTCAGTGAGTAAGAGGTGGGAGATATGTAAACATACAGTATGTACTATTCCCTAAGATGTAAGATGTACTGATGCTATCTTTTATACTCTCTCCAGTAAACACAGACCTGAGCAAACACCCCTTTTCAACATTTCCAAGAACTTGAACTGCAGTTCGCTGCTTTTGAACATTTCCAGGAATACCCCTGAGCATGTAGATGCTGCGGTCAATACAAATAAAAAACAATTTAGATTTGCACTGTAGTTTTTTTTCCCTCAAAGAGAAGAAGTTTGTGTCCAAAAAAAGCTCCCTATCATCATGCCCTTCAATCCCTTTTTCCACAAAGGCCTGGGAGACCTTAAGACCATGTGTGTATGTGTGTGTGTGTGTCTGCGTAAGTGTGTGCGGGTGAGCATGTGTGCTGATGATTAAGCTGAGCCCCGCTGGATTAGTCATCAAGCTAAAAGGGACCAAGGTCCCATCTTGACAACAGCTTGGTCTGAGGCCCAAGTCTCCCCCCTGTGTGGTAAATACAAGGCTCCTTCACAATGCCATGCAATCTCACCGCCCACAGCTGATGAATCACTGCAGCTGAGTACGACGGTATCTGTAGCGGGCTGCGCCGTCTGCAGGATTGCTAGCTAGGGGGATTAGGACTGCCTCAGATGGAGAAGCCTCCATAATTCTGAAGAGATTAGACAGAGAATCACTCCAGTCACAACTTATAAAAAGTGTACGGGAAGTTTTCTTGGTGACACTGGTGAACTGACATGGAGTGGACTAAAATAGAGGGGCAACCAGAAAGTGTAACCATTGCTCATGAAATAATGACTTTAAAATGAGTAATTAACAGGTTGAATGTCAGCACGGTGACTCTGTTGGCTATAAACAAGGTCCGGCAAGTGTTCTGCTTCTTTGTGTTTGACTTATCACGCTATTTGTAATCATTGATTTGTAATCATTGTAACTTTCACAGTTTTCACAGAGTTTCTATAGACGCCCCCCCCAAGCCCCAAAGACAGCTCAACAAACCCTAAAAACACCAAAAAGACCATGTGCCATCTTGCTTAAAGTTATTTTCAATCTTCTGTGCCTTTATCAAAGCAAGTTCAAGTCTAAGGAAAAGTTGTGACACACAACTACTGCTGGTGGGGACAATCCACAAGAGACGATTTCGCGCTGCAGCGTTGTACAATTGGGTGCATTTTGTTAGTTCCTTTCCGACTGCTCCCTCTTTCAACAGCCACATCAGTTGCAGTTCTTCAGTTTTGCCCACTTATTAAAGCAGCAACAAGGAACTTTAATATGTTGCTGACTCTGGTGGCCACAGTGGACAAAAACAGTTTGAAAACCTTGTGTCTTAAGTTCTTGGCTGTGTCCAAAATCACTTACTACTGTGCCCACTATATAAAGGACTATATAGTGAGTATAGCTGTCCATATGTATAGTGAGATTTATTATATCCAACACTGCATCATGAAAAGTAGCGCACAAACAGTGGTCACAAACCAAGCACTATAAACCCATCATGCAATGTGCTAAATGGAAAGAAATTACGCAAGTGGTGTTTTTCTATTTGACTGATGTATTCACTATATAGTCCTCTATACAGGTCTCCCTAGATAGTAAGTATGGAGTAATGAACGAGTGGGGGATTCTGCACACAACCCTTGATCTGGCTGGAGTGCACTTGCTTAAAAGCAAGCACAAGAAAGACTTTAACAGCCGTTTGAAGGATGCATGAAGGTAACAAATCTAGAATATAAGGCAATGTAAGACTAATAACTGCAATATGATCACAGTGAAACAAAGTTGGTTTTCGTAACACCAGACTAACTGTTGCTGTTGTGTGGGCAGCTGATAATTCATCTTATTTTACATCACAACTATACACGTACAGTCAATGCTTCCCAAACATGGTCACTTTAAAAGGATGTTAAGAGGATAAATAGAGCTCTGTAAATAGAACAAATTCACTCAGGGATAACTGTGAGCTGACACACACACTTCTTGGCAGTTTGCATCATTGTGAGATTAATTCATTCCATGATGATGCACACGCTTGTTGTGACTGTCAAGCATTCTCTGCAACAGCAGCAGATGAGGACTCTGGCAAAATCACACACGCGCAAAGCAACAAAGGACAACTCCAGCTGTACTGTAAAATGTTTAGACTGCGTTTTTTGTCATTTCACTACCTGCCGCTTAATGCTCTTACCATTTTTCATGTCGTCTAAGTGTCTCGTTTCATTTCTCACCTTCATAGAAGCCATCGTCATCCATGTTTCCATAGACGTACAGATACTTTCCAGCCACAAGGGGGAGTTCTGCTTCAGGGTGCTCATTTGGTCCATCATATGGGTTATAACTGAAAGGAGAAACATGCTCTTTTAATTTTCACCAGAGCAGTGACTTAAATATATGTAACATTCATTTAGACATACAAAGAAAATCTTCCACCGACATGGTTTTTCGGTAATTAATGTGAAAACAGCCTTCTAATTTCAGACTCCTCATTCACCTGTAGCGGGCAGTGCAAAGGCGGACCTGGCCTGTGTAGCGAGGCTTGGACCTGGGTGATGGGCTGGCCTCATCCTCCATCTATACAGTGACAACAGAACAACTCATAATTGAGATTCAACCAAAGGGTTAGCAGGGCATGTTTGATGAGTTAAACATGTGATGAAATGTATGGCGTCAGTCAGACACACCTCTGAGGGGGTCAGCTGTCGAGGGCTGCTGGGGCGGTCCGTTGTCACGGTGCTGGATTTGACAGACAGCAGTTCTGGTCTTTCTCTGTCTCCAGTCTGTGGTGTGCAGGGCAAGAACTGGGAGATCAGTAGCGGCGTGTTTGCCGCGCTCTCATCGCCTGGGAGACATTGATTTCCATAGCAAATAAAGAGCAACTGTCAATCCTTCTGCACCGATTTGCTGCTCATTGCACAGATATTGATCTCCTGTTGAAGCGAGTGTACGGCAAATGCTGTTCGTGGCAAAGGCCATTCCACCTCCATCAACACCTCACATCTGCAATGCATCTGTCCTTAAATACCACACCCGTCCTCCTTTTTCCTTGAAAGGAAATGCAAGAAATTCAGAGTATAAAACTGCAGTTCGGAGAGGGCGAACATCTGAATTCCTTGAGGAAATTAAAGAAAGTCAACAACATGGATCCACCGTATCAGAGGGTTCTTGTGGTTTGCGAGTGAGTAATATTATGCATTAGCACAAACGCATCAGTAAGTTCCCCCTCTGTTTCAAGTGCAGGGAAAGATAAAACAGGATTTCCAGCACTTCAAAGACCTTTGGTCAGTGCCAGACTGTATAAATCTACATCGCTGATATGGCTGTATCTGCTGGCTCTGCAGGTTGCACTGTGTCTCGTTAGAATACTAATGTGTTAAACCACATTCATGTCATACATCAGGCCTGTGATCAATTAGGGGAGATATTGATCATGAATAACCAGTATTGCCATTAATGGTGTGTACCTCTGGTCAGGAGCGAGCTCATTCAGCTGCTATGTGAGCTGTCTGGGGATTAGGTCACTCAGACTCTCGTTTCATACGTAAGCCCTTTGATCACATGTAATTTAGTGGCTGGATGCTTTGATTCAGAGCGTCTAGAGTGAGTACATGTTGGACCCCACTGGTGTGGTCCATTTCACCCTGATTTTCTGAGAAATACTGTCTTACTTTTAGGGATGCATCTAATGGTTATTTTCATTCTTGATCAATCTGTTGATTATAATTTCTCAAGTAATAGTTTAACAGTTAGTAGGAAATGGGGGAAAATATCAGTCAGTGTTCCCGATAGCTCAAGATGACATTCTTAAAGTCTTAAAGTCTTATCTAATGATATCAAGTTTACTGTCATAAAGGAGTAAAGAAACCAGAGAATAATCTGGAGCTGGAAACATATCATTTTGACTAAAACACACACACACACACACACACACACGAACAAAAGCCAGTTAATTGATGATAGAAAAAGTTGCCGATTAACAACTAATCTATTAATCATTACAGCTTGTGTCACCGTATTGCTTCCTTTGAGCTTTCTTGTCATTCAAATCCTGGAAACACCTTTCAGTGTGTTGTGTAAATGCTCTGTAGCAGTTGACGTAGCCTTGAGCTGACAGATTTCTGGAAAACACACCACTTCTTCCCAATTTTAAGCCACTAGATTTTCTTTTTGTTTTTCCTTTTTTTTGGACTCAAGTAACTCAATTACTTGAAGCAAATAATCAAATTTCACACAGTTTCTTTTGGTGCCACAAAAAGCTTTATACAACTCTTTTGAATGCAGTTACACTAACTAAGACCACAATCAGCACTGAGTAAAGTAATTAAAATGTAATTAATTCATTGTAATAAACTCTCGACAGAAACACTCCCACCACAATTACTATTAATACTGTAACAGTAACATTAACAAATTAATTGCAATTTAATTTTCTTTATTTTCAAAGTTCAGAACTTCTCAGAAGTTTGGACCACTGACCCACCTGTCTCTGGCTGGGGTTTTAATCCAAAGATGACTTGTGGGAGTTTCTTCTCTTGTGAGAGGGGGCTCTGGGATGTGGAGGTGGGCTTAATCTTCAGGATGTCCGCAGTCTCCGATTGCAAACGGAAATTCAGCAGCTCTTTGGACAGCTGTTGGTAGTGTTCACTCTGTGACCTGCATTGCTGCTCCAGGTCACGAACCTTGACCTTTGACAGACGATGAGGGTGGTAACGGCCGAGAGGAGGGAGTGGAGAGAAAAGTCAAGAGTAGGAGGTAAAGAGTGAATAACGAGGGAACGCACAAAAAGCATTGGGTGTATTTCATCACATGTAATGTTCAGATATAACACTCCCTGAAGAAAAGCCCATGTTTCATATATTAATGCCGATCACCCACAGAACAAATTAGAAAGCGATCCCTAAAGAGTTTTTGAGCTTATATAGCAGCATGTTATATCAAAACCACTGCAGTCTAATCAAAGTGCATGGAAGTGCACTGCTGCAGCTGATATATAACACTCAGATAACAAAGTACTGCAAAGAGGATTATCAAACTTACAGTACAGACGTCATATCATAGATATCGGGAGTCAGGGAAGATGGATGGGGTGTACAGTGAGCGCTGTGGTTTCTCAATCTCACTCAGTGCACATATGGATTCTCAATTTGCACAAAATACCCACTAAAGGCTCCGAAAAGCTTTAGTGAATGGCTGAAAATCCACACAGTTGACTGACAGGAGGTGAAACTAATCAGGGAGAAAAATTAAATACCTGAAACATTTTGTCCTTATTGTTCTGTTCAGGCAAACAAAAAGGAGGGAAACAGAAAGAAAGTAAAGAGAATGGAAAATGTCAAATAAAAAACATATTAAGAAGCGAAACATGAATAAATACCCTACCAATTAATGCAAATAGATGTGAAACAACAGTAATTCACCAGCACTTACAAAATGAAAGTAAAAGGTACTGAAAAGACAAGCACAGAATGACTGAGGAGTGTGGTCACAGAAAACAGACAGTGGAGTATTGTTTTCCATCCTGGTGAAGTGCGTTCGCCCCTCAGTGTGGAGAAACAGGCCTGTGACAGAGGCCATAAATTGAATCAATGGATTTGCAGGAAGAGAAGTAACTCCTTAAAAGCGGAGTTTCCATTTCTCCCACCGAACTCTTGATGTTTGTGTGAGCCAAACTCGGGCTGCTTGCTCACAGTAAGAGCGTATTAAAGTGCTTCAGATGGATAATAACATGACCTCACTTGCACTCCACTCAAAGGAGTCCGCACACTATTGTCAGGACAAAAGGATTTAGAGTGAAATGAGAAAAATAATTTCAAGAAGATGAGCCGGTGACAAGCATCTTAAAGGCTGTGATGAAACACAGCAGGTCTGTGATTTGATCATAGGGAAATTTATGAAAGTATTCAAGGTCAGTGTGGCTGCAGGATTAATGGGATTAACGGGATTAATGGGAAGTGATGGAAAAATTCCATGACATCTTGTACAACAACATTACAGAAAACTTACAGGAGGAGAGGAGGAGAGGTAAGAATTTAACTGCAAACAAGCTGAGCCACTGTTTGTTTTGGCAGTCTCTCACGTATGAGTCACAAACTGCTGTGGAGTATTGAGGAACCTACACAGTATCACAGCACATGCTCACTACCGGGCAGAAACAAAGTCAGAAGTCAGAAGTACTCTGAGTGGAATTTAAATTTCAATTCAATTCAATTTTTTCAATTTATGCCACACCACCTGAGTGACAGCACCCTGTCGATGCTCCTGCAGAACACTTCTTGACAAGTTTCTTGTGGATCCAGAAGCATCGAAGGTTTTTAAGTCTCTGAGTTATCCATTAGGTTCTGCATACAATAATGTCTGGGTTTTTGCATCTAAAAGACGTAACTCGTCGCTTTGTGGGATTGTTAGCATGTTTCTTCATTGGAGCACTTTTTTTGGAACAGCAGATCACTTTGAAACAAACACTGGTAGAAGAGAAGGGGAAAAGGGTACTCTAAAAGACATAAAAACAATATATTGAAACTTAAAAGTATAATATTAAGGGAACGCAGGAGAGAAGACAAATGGTTTTTTTTAAGATTCTTTAAATGGACACTACTTTTTTAATTCCATGGGCAGATTTTTCCCAGCACAGCGATTTACTTTTTGACTTGTCACAGCAGGGAAAGCAAAGGTGAACCACATTTTTGCTCACAATGGCTCAGTCCCAGTAAGCCCAACGGAACGCAGATGTATTTCATTTCATCAAACACTTGTGCTTTGTCTGCAATAACAAATGTGTTCTGTGAAAAAGGCCTATTGTGTAAAAATTGGAATGCACTATATATATATATATATATATATATATATATATATATACACACACACACACACACACACACACACACACACACACACACACACACACACACACACACATAGTATACAGTCTTTTTTACCCTTAGTCTTTGTTTTTGAATGTGAGCATACAGGAAGGTTCAAACTAAGTGTTTATCTGCTTTAGAAAGCCGGCCTAGTGAGTGAATCCTGAGGGAACTAGCTTACCACTCGCAGTAATAAAAGCATGCCAAGGATCATATCATTAACAAACTAATTATCATAATTAGAGCTGTAATTCGAGAAGAAATAAAACGAATATGGCCAATTTTGAAATAAATCAGTTCAGTTTCCTAATGCACTGAAATCATCTTCACTGTAACAGCAGTAACAGACAGTGTGACTGTAGCAAGGCAGGTGGATTGTTAATTAAACACTGCAGTGTTACTGCAGTGTAAAGCGTAACTCTAAGTGTAACTATTATACTCCAAATTGAATTGAACATGACATGCCGCATTTCAAATCGTTATGCTTCTGTAGTTTGTGGGCTCAGACCTGATCTCATTCTTGACCCAGCTGCGGCTTTTGGTCCTGTGGTGAAACTGGTCAAGTCATATGGTATGAAGCCCTGTCAACCATGGAGAGAATGACAGGACCATACTACACATTGCAACTCCTCACATGTATGTCACAATTATGATGATTGAAAACATTTGTCAAAATATCCCATATTACAAAATATTTTAGCAATATGTCACTTCAAATGTATGCTTTATGAAAATATACAATATATCAAAACATTTAAAAAGCCCAGTGAAAAGAATCAAATACCACGGACATGACCTCGGTGTCGGCCATGGTAGCTCCAGGCCTGATTGCCCATCTGTCTAGCACTAGATGAAACATCCTGAGGATTTTTTTCCCCCCAGCTTGAAACGGATCCAAACCGTATTCATGAAAGGCAACACTGGGTAAAGACCTGTGTTTGTTCATGTTGTTGTACCTCTAACAGGTGTAGTGCTTCCCTCATGCTCTTGGTCAGCTTGAACCCGAGCTTGCAGAGAACACACAGGAACACACAATGACAGCTGACACTGTGATCACAGTCCATGAGGTAGAATAGACAGCACACAGCTGACACACTGTCAAGCCAATACCCTGGCAGAGGCCTCACTGGCTGATCACAGCACTGGGTAGTTGAAGAGATGCCTACTGTACTCCTGATGGCACAGCTCTGATGAACAGTTTATTTTGGGATATGTTGGCGTCTGAGTACTGGCTGATAGCTCAAGTAAAAGCACAGTTCTCAACATTAAAAAGCTCTTTGAGTCTGTTTGGCTGTTAAGCATTACTTACTGCCTCTGTTTGAAGAAACTCCAATGCAATTACAGGACAGCAGACTGAAAAACCTCACAGTTTTCTGAGCAAGAATCCACTGTTAAGCTCTTTGATTGCCATATCAAAGAGACTGAGTGGTCTTATCCAGTGGGTATTTTCAGAATATTTACAAGAAGATTTTAAATTGGCTTTTTTGTTTTATCCTTAATGATGGTGGAACAGGACAAAAATGGAACAAATTAAATGTTTAAAATGACATTCTTTGTAAATCAATTAAAACTGTAGGATCAAAAAATGCTGAGTGATTAAATGATATAAGGCTCAAATTTGGGCCAGACTTGGCTTGAACTGCATGTTATTAAAATCCATGTGAGCCTTGTGATATGTGAATATTCATATCTCAGTTTTGAAAGGTGAAACGTGCCATCAGCACATTGAAAGATGTTCAGAGGGTGTATAAATTTATCAACAACTAGAAAGGCAACGTTTTTAGTGGCAAGCTCTTCATCACACTATCAAACGACCTGAAAGGTGTTGCGAGCTGATAGCGCACTTTTAAGAAAATCCGCTGATTTCTGGACGGGCTTCTGAGGTGTTTATATTTTCTGATACAGTCGCAGTGATTCAGCAAAACTGGCAACTGAAACATCAATCACCAAACAAGAAGCTCAGAGTTTTTTCACTAATCACAAAACCAATCTTGTCAAAAGTATAAAAAAATTAATCTTTCATAGACCAAATATATACTCTGGCTTTATCCATATGTCCGTACCTTTTGCAGTTGATTGATCTCCTTCTGCTTGATGTGAAGGGCCACCAAGGCTTGCTCATGCTCTATCTGCAGCTGCTGCTTCAGCTCTACAGCCTCATGCATATGCTGGGGAGAAACAGAGAGAGGGAGAGGACGTGGTTAGGTTGAAGGATGTTACTTAGAGATGGATTTGACAGTATCCCACAATCTTTCTCCATCAATGGTGACAAATTCAATATAGCTAGACCTCGAAAGCCCGAACAGTCAGGATATTGCTGTTGCTAACCCTGGAGCTGCAAGAAGGGTGTATTCTGCAGTGGGCTGGCTACCACCCTGGCAACAAGCTTATGAGTTGAACTCAATCCACCTGAATGGCAATTAGCTGCAGGGAACTCTGCATTCTGATGTTTGTGAGAAAGAAATGCATACAACTATATATATATATATATATATATATATATATATATATATATATATATATATATATATATATATATATATATATATATATATATACATTTAATTATCAACCCAAACCTCATAGATTACCCCAAACAATAATAAGTACTATTTTCACATATTTGGATTTGCTTTCATGCTAGGAGTCATTTTTATACGCCAAGTATGATGCTACTGCTCGCAGCCGGCTAACTTAGCTTCGCATAAAGATTGTAAAAAGGGGAAACAGTGTTTGTCTCAGTCCAAGGCAACACAGTTTGCCTACCACCAACTCTGATGCTCAATTATATATTGTTGTAAAAAAAAAAGTAAAATATATAAGAATTGGCCACCTGTCAAATTTAACAAATAGGGTCAGCATAACACTGGCGTAACACCGCTAACTGCTGCTCACTGTTGGCTCAGTTAGCCGTGCAGCTAGCTGGATAACCAGGGGAGTGTTGCCTCTTTGGACCTCTGGGAGAGGTTTTCAGGCCTGGGGCTAGTTGGTTAGCATGCTTACTTATATAAAGATACATCTGCAACACAATACCTAGATGCCTTTCACACAACATCAAATCTTTTTTGTTGATATTTTTTGCAAATTTTGGAAAGTTTGAAACTAAAATTCTTACATATTGCACCATTAATCTGTACAAAACCCGAAGAGTAAAATAAGGTCACCATGAGGATATACAGATTGTTATGTGCCTGACTATTTCTTGGTTGGGAACAGTTTTGCCATACATTCTTGGAGCTACTAGACAGATTTTGTGAGCTAAGCTACCGTCTGCTGGCCATACCCTCAAAATACCCCCAAAATTCATCTTTAAAATCCGGTTTTGCAACCCCAAGGAGTCAAGTGTTGGGTTCACTGCCGAAGTATGAACTGTGCTATAAGGTATGAGCTTTTTATATCATTTGAATTGTATAGTATATATACCTATCAGTTGCGACTCCACACTGACTCAGACAAAGCTGTCACACATGGTCACCCACGCTGATCCCAAATCTACCCTTTCCCAAATTAGCCGAGTCATGACTATGTAGCATCTATCCAGTGAGTCATGACCAGCTGCCACATCTCCCAGAAACCGAGTTAAGGCCATAAGATGTTTCTGCGGGCTTAAAAAGAAAAGACAGCTTAGAAAAGCTCTGACATTCATCATTTTCTCTCTGTGTTCTCTCTACTTGAAAAAAAAAAAAGAAAAGCCTCTTTACCTCCCGGAGTGGCTTCGAGGTGTCCTGAGCAGGCAGCCACTGCTTTGCATAATCAGAGAGAAGCTCTAAGCTGCAGAGGACCGGGCTGGCTGAGAGGCTGTCACTGGAGCCTTAGAGAAAACTATTTTTTTTAACCCTTGCACATTCAGAGAGGGCTTGATGAACTCACCTACATTTCATCAAAAACTGTGATGGGATGTTGAGACAGAAACTAAAGCCAGTCTTTTCTTCTTACATATTTTTTCAGCAAGATAGTCTTCAAAACTTTTATGATTTTTTTAAAGGTAAATATAATCGCCAGAGGTGATAAGCTAACTACACCACAGTCGCATGAGTGCATCATCACCTACATTATACTACACACTTTACTAAAAACTGATCAATCTACAAGTTCAGAAACCTGAGTCAGAATATTTTGCAAGGAAAGTTGGACTAGTGATTAGATTTAGTAGTTTCTGTGTAAGATGTGACATTTATTAGAAGCAATGAGATTTGTGAGTGCATCTAACCAAAAACCCATTCCAAACAACCTGTTTGTTGAGTATCCTAGTTTTAGGACTCTATTCCTATAGCAGTCTATAGTGACAGGTGATCTTTACTGCTGGGCAGGCCTGTAGACATGAGACCTGGACTTGAATCAGACTTATTTACACATCTATGTCTGTTCACAGGTTTGCAGACTACTGTTACATTTGTTCAAAAGCTGTACAAAGCCCTCTCTGGCTGAGTCGCTCCTCATGTGATGTGTGTCACTTGAGTTAGCGTTCACTGGGGCGGAATACTTAAAGTTGAAGATGAAAGAAATCTAGGGATGTGAAATCTACCAGACCCCTGTGGCCTGCACCTCATCTCTGCTTAAGGCTAGCAGCCTAAGGCTACATTAGCTGCTCCTAGCCCTGTTTAGCTTAATGGATCACCCTCTTCAGTTATAATTGAAACAGGCCACTTGGAGCCGCTACACATTTTCCTGTAATGCAAAGTCACACCTGCTTGTCTGACAGAAAGGTCTGGAATAAGAGGTGTTCATGCTGACTTGTTTCTTAATCCCTCCCATAGAAATATGACAATAAACCAGATCATGTGACTTTGAAACAAAACTCAACAGTTTATGTATCTCATTAGTTTTGACTGCAGAACACAAAAAAATTAAGTGTCTTTTTTCCTATTTCTTCATGTTGCGTTTCCTCCATCTCTGCTCCTCCACCCACATCGCCCTGTGTAATTTTCTCTAAATAGTCTCTTTGTCTTCATAATCAATACACAATGAGAAAGTGACAAACCTCTCTTTGCTGTATTAGGCAGCAGGTCAGTTTCTCACATGGGTACATTTCTCTCTCAAATATCCTGACAAACAGACAATCGATAGGAGATGCAGGGAGGCGAAGATTTGTAATAAGGCTGCCTCTCAAGGAGCAGTGAGACTGTGTCTGATTACTATTGGCAGACCATAACACGATGAAAAAGGAGCTTCTCCGTGGAACCAATGACACTTCACCTTATGAGTGGCATCACTTTCCCTCTATAGTTTCCTCAAAAGACAAACACATAAAAGAGGAGGCAAAAATCAGACCTGAAAAGCCTCCAAATCTCCCAAACTAGAGATGAATGAGTGAAGATGGCATCGCTGGAGAAATGTAGCAGGATATGTGGCATGTCAGTGAAAAAGAGGACCGGTAGATTCAGTGGAAAAGGAGGAAAAATGATACAAGACTGGAATCACAGAGACATTTGTTCAGTCATCCTCTCCTCTAAAGAACAGGAGACAAGTAATAAACCATTCCAGTTTTATAGTATCAACCCCCAGACTATATTTAGATTCATTTTTATAATCTAATCCATAACGGAAGATAATTAAATCTCGTAAAACGTCAAATTGAAATCTTTTGAATTGAACTCCTTTGATCAAGTAATCCAGAGAGTTTAGTTTCTCCAGGTAAAATTCAGTAGAGTAAGCACCTACTGACAGATTTCTGAGTTCTCCCCCACTACTCAAAATTGCTTTCTGACATTATTAAGTTATCTGAAGCTAGCTGAATGCATTTCTTACTGGGAAGAATTTTCCAGACACCTACTACTACCACAACACTACTTAGTCTTCACAGGTAGGTGTTCTTCCTGCTGAGCTCTAAGCTTGCCGCACCATGTTGCTAGTACAGTGAATATGATTTAGAAGAAAGACATTAAATTGTCATTCAGTGAGAAAACAGGAACAGGATTTAAACAAGTCGTCACTGGGTATTGTATGTATTGCGGGGGCACAACTGATGTATCAATTCAAAGATCAAAAACCCAATATCAACGATACAAAGTAAAAACATTGATATATCCTCATCTTTAAGGTATGCCTTTATTTTGAAATTCCCACGGCACATCTGTGTCACCATGTCACTTCAAACAGGGTTAGTGTAACAAGCAGCCACAGAATAAATCAGCAGTGTGGAAATGTCTTGTATATCTTGGATAAAAGAGGGGTCAGCAGACAAAAGACATGTCATATGCACACTAGAGTGGCACTCAGTAGAGCACATACCTCCACCAAGGCCCAACAGTCCATTTTTGTACTCACTCATACTACAGATACCAGCCACCTAAAAATGCATTTTTTTCAAGCAAATCAAAATCCATGAATTGTTCACTGAAAGAAAAAAAAAATAGCAAAGATTTCCTGGATCTATCCATTTATCCAGATCCACACCAAAAGTTAATGGGGTCTGTTCTGGGCTACCACACATCCTTGATCCAAGTTTTTTGGAAATCCATAGAGTAGTTTCTTGTGTAATCGTGCTGCCAAACCAACTGACCAACCAAACATCAAACAAACAACTGGACACCGAGGGAGATGCACTGACTAAAGCCAATGCTGAGTAACGTTTTTGTTTTTTTGGTTTTTTTTTTCAAATGCATGTAATTGCATTGAGTAAAGGAAAAGTCTGCTAGCTGTTATGTGAATGTATACAGTGTGACATGCTGCAGGTTTAAGCTAATAACGGAAATGAGAAAAACAGATTTCTTATTCTTATCGAGCTGAATTTGACACTTGTTAAATGCTCTTGTTGTTAAGCCCTTAAGATACCAGCAAATTTTGTCAAAAATTGTCAAAAGAATCGATACACTATATAATGTGATGAAATCTCTATTTTGCACCCCTGGATTTGGAACTTGGAATAATATGAAATAGATACTATTGTGGAGGGAGCAGATACTGAAAGACAGAAATAGAAGGATGAGGGGAAAGACTAGAACCTACTCACCTTTAGAACCTGTTCCAGGTTCTCCACTTTGCCTTGGAGATGGCTCCTCTGCTGCTGGGCCTCGTCTCTCTCCTGGCTCACTTCGGCAATGGTCTGTTTCAGCTGGTCATAATCTGATCTCACCTACGTGAATAGGCAGACGTCGCATGCAAAGGAGGGAAGAGGAGAGAAAAGATAAAGTGAGCAGTAGTAGGGTTAGCAACATGGATTATTAACATGAATACAAAAGAAAGAACATACAGAACAAACAGAAAAACAGAGCCTAGTGAGCGGAGACCATTTATTTTCCTCTATGTTGCTCGAAGAGTTTCAGGATGAAACCACTATTCTGTTTTATTTTTAAAAAGAGGAAAACAAGCATGCAATTTTCATGAGGTTTGTTCTTGCACCAGACCTACTTTTTACATTTATGAATAGAGGCTGGGTTGTTTTTTTTTTCTTTTTCATTTTTTTTTTTTTTTTTTTTGGGCTAGAGGGTTGATTGGGAGTTCACAGTCTGAGGAGAAATTAATCAGCACATTTCCATTTAGCCTTGATGAGACAGAGCTGCTGACTTGAGCGTTCTGCCTCCCGTCTCTTCATCAGTCAGAGGCCTTGAGCTAAGCCGGTTCCTCTAAAGGTGGCCTCAAAGGATGGGGCAGAAGCATCCCTCATCCACACACCAATCATCTCATTAACTAACATAACAGACGAGCACACAAAAGATAAACTCGTTAATTCGTTTTGGGGAATTTATGACCGCAGCTGAGTTGGAGGCTCTAGTGCATTCTGAGCTACAGTATATCATGTGGCACAAGGCAGCATGTTCATTATTATTAGACCATAAATACAATACTACATTCTGCTTAGAGAGCACAAAGATGATTTATATGATACATGAAATCAGTTAAAGTGAGTAAAAAAAAACAACAAAAAAAACATAACACAATACAAGTGAATAAAATCAAAAATCTAAAAAGTGATCATAAAACCGTGTCTTAGTATTTTAAATGTCTCTTACAGATACATATTATTTCCTTAGCTGTGCTTTTTAATTCCAAATTTTGGTTATATTCAAATGTTTCTTAAAAGGGGTCAAGGTTAATACAGCCTGACTCATCATCAGGGCTGATCTGTATAGAGGTGGACACAGTAGCATGAACAGTGAACCCAAATTAAGGCTGTACTGAATGTCATTAAAATTTTAATTCAAAGCTTCTATTCAGGTTTTTTGAATAAACACGATTGTCTGTCATCAGACTTTTACATCATCACCCGAAAAAGAAAAATTCAAAATCCTTGAACAAAGTCCTCAATTGAATAAAGTGATTCATGAGAATATACAGTATGTATGAGTCATCTTGATTGACTCACCCTTCATAAGTCAATTTAAAATCGACATCTTTCTACAGCCGTTGTGTGTTTAAAAGTGATGATGTCATGCTTTGACGTATCATTATAAAGTACATTAATGACAAGTAATGAAACCATTGGCGCTTAGATTTGTTCCCTAGACCTCGCTTTCACTATGCCAAATTGTCTTCCACCAGGCACGAAGTCTCGCAGGAAAAGAAAGGCCGACATGTGAATCGAGTCAGGCTGGCAGCCTGGCACCATTTCTATCTGCTTTCACATCTCCATTAAATTAATAAACTCGCATATGTCCTGTGTTGTTGGTAGTTGTTACTCTGAGGAGAACAGAAGGATCCGACTGTCTTTGCAACAGCAGTGCCAACAATAATATTGCTTGGAAACGCTAGGGGGGGGAGAATATTGTCTGTTTCTTTAAACTAACTTACTAGAATACTGTTGGAGCCGATTGTTGTTATTGTGGCTGTATAAATGTAATTTATGGTGCAGTTAGATTGCTGCTCAACCACCCCAAGGAATTTTATTACATCTAACTTCTTCGTTTAATTGAGTTTCAGACATTTAAATGCCGTGGAGTTGGAAATGTTTGGATCCCACGAGTCAGAAATAATCCTGTGCAGCCATCACCAGAATCTAATACTAGATACTACTACTACTACTAGAATTCGAACGTCAATATTGTATATTAATCTTCGAACTATTCAGTAATATTCAGTAATACACACTATGATTTTGAGTCAAAATTAATTAATTTTCCTTCAAACCGCCAGAGATAAAGTTAATTCTCTTGAACTCTGACTCTGAATTTATTTTCTGCCAAAACAATATCACTCTTCCTCTCTCACCCCTATCCTTTTCTTTCATTTCCTCACTCTCCCTCTATGCACAGACCACTGCATGTCATCTTTGCCCTTACGAGCCACTCACACCTCATTCATCCTGTACATCTGGCGGGACTGGACGCACTTTTGCCCCGCTTCCCTTTCATCTCCGTGCCCACCTTGTCGGTGCACAGATGGCATCTTTTTGTGCGGCACGGTGGAGCAAAAAGCTCCGAGCTGAGTCCCTGGACACGTGTCAAATCTGCCCCCTCTGTGAGAGTCACTATTAGCGCCAGAGTAGCTAATCGCCTACCATCACAGACTGTCTCCGTCTGGGCCTGTGTGCATGTTTATGTGTGCTTGTGTGGAGTGGGAGACATGGCTGACTGTGCCAGCAAATACACAGGGATAGCAACGGCGCATGTACACATTTCAACGTAAAGAGGAGGCGACGCGTGATGACATATGTGATGATGGTGATAACAAGGCTGCAGGTGACAGATCACGGATTCCAACATATGACTGATGTTACGGCCATTTATGAGACATTTTGTCGCATGTAACCCCTCACCGCTAGTGCAAAACACAACTGACCCTGCCATAGATCATGGCCAGGTTGACCACTCAGCATCGTCGTGTGAGGCCTTACCTGGTCATACTTGGACGCCTTCAGGTGGTGGTTGATCAGCTCAAGGTTCAGGCGATTCTTCTCCTGCAAGGCAGCATGGAGCTTTGCTTTCTGAGGAATAAACAAGGGAGGGAAAAGAGAGACGTGTGTGTTGTGACATGATGATACACTATCTCCCTCATTGCAAAGACTTTTACGCCTGGACTGCATCACTGAGGCAAGCCGTGCGGCGTAACTCCATCTTAAAACTATTATATAAGCGACAGATGAAAGACTCAGGTTTGTGCCGATCCCTCCCTCTGTCTGTATGCATGTGCGAGGGGCTAAGCTTTTCCCCAAGATGCTGTCTGGGGGACAAAACCCACAGCTGCATACTGTCACCCTCCATTTGGTATGTGGTATTAGGGATGGAAGGGGAGAGCTGAAGAAGAAGTGGTGGTGGGGGGGCCACAGGAAGAAAGAGACAGGGAGAAAGAGAGGGGTGGAGGGTCAGAGGAAAGAAGCTGGATGGTGGGAAAGAGGAAGAGGAAGTGGGAAAAGGTTTTGAGGGAGAAATATTCAGGAGAGAAACACAAACTGAGGAGATGAAAGGATGGAAGTCGATGGCTGAATGCATCAGTCGAATGCTAAATAAGCAAATGAGTGCATAATGTCAGTAAAACCTGGCGAGCTCAAGATGAGATTAGGTTGCATATCACGTAAAAAAGGATTGAAAGAGGTGTGCAGTTTCCCGTCTGCACACTCTCTCACTGCCCAGATTCACATTCAGAAGTTGTCGTGCCGCTGGTGCTGCAGGTACTCAAGCATTACATAATTACGCCAGACTCAAACTAGGGCAACGCTCTCCTCCTATCACAGCTCTGAGCATTCAAGGGTGATTTCACTGCGACTGGTCATATCCTGGCACATAATACCACTTCATGCTAGTGCGCTGCGCTCATACTGTTGATTGCCATTCTCTGCATCCTGACTATAATACGTGGATCATTCGTTTATAAAAAAAAAAAAAAAAAAAGGCAGTCGGGCCTGTTCTGTGTTCGTGTTTTGTCTTTGTAGAACAAGCAACAGGAGTCAGTCACAGCTTTTGTTTTCAGGGCACGTCTAGCAGGATAAAAAGGTTGGCTGCAAGATGAGGAATGATTTATCTAAAAATAAAAATACTCCCTCAAAATGGATGAGATAAGATGAGTTAAGATAAGATGAGTTAAGGTAAGACAAGATAAGATAAGATAAGATAAGATAAGATAAGATAAGATAAGATAAGATAAGATAAGATAAGATTAGATAAGATAAGATAAGACTTTATCTAACCTGTACCTGTACTGGGGAGATTGAATTGATACAGCAGTTCAACAGTATATGGATATGTATACAAATACTACAACTGGTTCATATACAATTTAGCAATATAAAGTTGTTCTATATTTAAACAATGACTACCAATATAAGAATGACTAATGTGTCTTAATGTGTATATATAAGTGTATTATTTAATACGTATGCATATGCATATATTTTTAGGATAGTAGGTATATGTACAATAATAACGAGTATATAATAACGTATAGTATTAATCATATGTAAAAATATGAATAAATAAAGATATATACCCTTTAAATAACATATATACCCTTAGAGTCTCCAAAAGAGGATTTGGTTCAGTTACCATTTTTGAAACAAACTGGCAACAGATGTTCATTTCTGAGTGACTGAAACCCAGTCTGACTTTGAAAAGACGCAATCTAGCTCCAAAAAGCACCAGCCTGTCGGTCTTTGTCTTTTAGCATACACCACACAGACGTGCAATAAGCTCCCTTTCACCTGATTGCGATGATATACTCAACCAAAAGAGGACAGCGAGCCTTGCAGGCCGGCTTCAGCGCGAGAAAAGATTGCGCGGCTCCCAGGTTTTATGATCAGATTTATCAGCACAAATCGAGGAACTCAATAAGCCCCTAGCCGAGAGGAGAAGCGAGGAAAACAGACAAAGTGAGGGGCCAGCCAGGTTCATCCATCTCTTCGTGTGCAGGCAGAGAGACAGCAAGGCCTGTCGGAGGAAGACACAATCAAACCGAGACACAGATAGAGAACAGACAAGGACAGGAAGACACAGAGACTGGTGAGTGAGTTCACTCGCTGCTCTTATTGTGTAACGCTGTCGACACGGCGCATCGCTGCAGACTACAGAGCGCTCAGTGTGCTGAGCCACACCTAGCTACAGTAGCAGCCAGAAATGATCGTGCTCTTCTGCATTTGCCTGGTAATTACGGAGGCACCCGCGGACATGGCCTTGTAGCTGACACCGTAAGAGTGGGGACTGGAAGATTGCAAAGATAAGTGGAGACATGGGTGTCCACATTTTTTTTTTGGGGGGGGGGGGGGCACGTATAAACACAAACATGAAGACAGACTGGGCTAAAGAAAGTTTAGAGAGAGGTTGAGGCTGCCAGAGTGTATTAACAAAAGAGACAAAGAAACATCAAAAAAGAAAAACACAATGACCTTTAAAAGCCTGCTTTTTATGGGCCTCAGGAATAATGTCTGCCTCTCCTCTTCCTCCCACTTCCAGTGAATCACACATTCACAGCTCTGCTTAACACTCCGTAACATCTTGTAAACACAGTGCTATACTGCAAAGCCAAGGGACACACACACACGCACACATTTTCCGTGCCAATTTAGACCTTCAATATGCACAAATAAACAGAGAAATCTGGTTTGAATATATAAAGGATATGATAATTAGGAAAAACAACTCAACGGGGGATTTACAGCACTCCGAGGACTTCTGTGCAGATCCGTGTTGGAGTGATAAAAGTGTCGATACGCACGCGGTCGGGAAATTCGAGATCCATATGTGCGTGCCGAGAGAGTGGACGGGCAACAGGGACAGACCTCAACACTACTAATGACTAATTCACTCTGACAACTTCTTTCTTCCTTGCTCTTCTGTCTTTTCTTTTTCATCTCCCAAACACACACACATACACACATCCAGCCCCCCCCACACACACACACACGCACATACACACACTGACAAACTGATGCATGCACTCTCTCTTCCATCACCACCATGTTTATCATTCTCTCCCCAAACCCACTAATTTAGCTGCTGGCCCTAAATCTGTACTGCTCGCTGTGGCCAGCCTGTCAATGAGCTTTCCAAAGTCCCAGAATCTATTGTGCATCCACACCAACGACTCCTATGTCTCAATTTAAACGGAAGTGTCTGCATTAGGAGATTTGTGTCTGTAATTTGTAGCAATCTACATGAATGGATCGATTGTTTATTGGCCATATGTCAGCGGAATACATGACACGAAACGCGAAACATTCACCATCTCTCTCGGTTGCCTGCTCAACCCTGTGGGCGATTTGTTTTGTGTTAAGTTGTTTAATGCTGCAGGACTGTGAACTTCTTCGTGACGGACTTGGATTTTCCACGACAGTCCCTCATCTCAGCTAACGGAGAGCAACAGTCGTTAATCTACACTTTCAAAAGGAGTCTGCAAACATTAACCAATGACCGGCTAGCAGCACAAAAGAGAAGTTCCACAGAGCCCCTTTACATGAACAAGGTTACATTGTTAAATAGTGAGTTTAGAGGTGCTGGTGGATTGATTTTATCAGCTTTGGACAGGCTAGCTGTTGTTCCCCTGAGTTAACTGTCTCCTGACTGTACCCTCAATTTATGGAGAGCGGTAACTTCTCATCTAACGTGTATCAGCAAAGTGAATAAGATTAGTTTTCAAACTGTCTAAGTTTGTCTCTTTAAGCTGAATGCAGTGGTTGTTCCACGTAGCTAAAAGACTCAAACACATCACAGGCTTCATCACGCATGTGCAGCATGTGCATCTTATCTTTATAGTTACTGTCGGTGTCCATCCATCAGTACTGCATGGGCACCAGAGAAAGACCTTCATTATCACTGTGGGAGGGAAAAAACATCTAAACAAATCTAACTTGTCTCAATAACAGCTGCTTATTTAGGTTTGTGCCATCAGTGACCAGGTATGTGTTTGGGTAATTTGCCATTTTCAGCATGTAGGTTGTGAGCTTGTAGGTTGTTGTTGTTGCTCCACGTAGCTATGGAGATTTAGGAAACAATAACAGATAGCAAAAAGAAGAGGGGAACGCTGCCTGAATTAATTGCTCAATGACAGGGCTGTAACAACAGTCTACATCCAATAATAGTCCAATAATTATATCTTATTCCCTCTAGAGCCATATGTTGTGGTTGATGTAATGTAAAGCACGGAGACCACTTCAAGCCTGATTACATTGTTTGCTTACTCTGCGTGTCTTCATGCCATGCCTTAAAACACTGAGAGTTCTTCTACTCTTTGTTTAAGCCCTGACGTCTTTGCATCTTAGGAGATTTTGGCTCAAAAAACACATTCTTAAGTTAACCTTCATCTTACAATGAGGACACAGGTTAGCACCGGGCCTTACCAGATCAACTCATGTAACAGGTTGTCTTTGAGAGCAAAGACAGGCAAGTTAAGCAAAGCTCACAATGAGCAGCCGAAGCCTGAATAAATGTTGACTGTCGCCGACTAAGCTCAGTTGACAAAGCAGTTCTCCAGACAAAACACAGAAGAGCGGCAGCGTCAGCACCTGCTCACCGATTTGACAAGGCTGTGTGCAAAGAGTGATTCAAGAAACCTATTAATTAGCTTTTCTTTCCTTTGTGGATCTGTAAAAATAAAGCTTGTGCAGCTGAATCCGAGTAAGAAACACCAGCATGTTTGCCACATTTTGGGTGAAGCATAGTAGCAGTTACGGCAGTCAACATTTGTTAGGAACTAAAACATTACTGTGATCAGGCCCTGTTGAGGGGAAAGGACAGAGCTGTACCATAAATAACACAATTACGAGATATTACATTCAGGCAATGCTTCTGGTTATTGTTAATCTGTGTCACTGCGTCAGGAAGTCTGCAAAAAAAGCTGCAGCATCATGTTTTCTTTCACATGAACTCTGTTTGTCCAAACCAGACCAGGAAGTTATTTAAAAGGTCAACATACAACATAAGATGTTTTTAGGTATTTTCCTTTGGCTTTTGATAACCTGACAGCGAGAAGCCGAGCGGAACGTAATTGAAAATGATTCAATTTGACGTACTCACTTGGATCTCCCGACATGTATTCATACTGATCCAAATTGGGTTAAATATGAATGGAAAGAATCTTATAATAATTCCCTCTCTTCATTACAGAGCACACCACAGCTCTGTTTAATCAAATGTAAATTTAATTCTGTCCACATCGCTGTTTCCAGCCGTGAAGGCTTTAAATCTTGAACATGCCGTATTTTCCTACGGAGACGCAGGCTTCAGTTTGTATTTAAGGACACGTTGCAGCTTTCGAATTGTGGATGTGCTACTTAAAAACAAAACAGCCGTTAATGGGAATTAATTGCAACATTTAAACCTGGCTTCTTGCACGCGAACAGTAAATTACACAGACAGGATCTTGGATCTGCCTCGTTTAGAAAACACAGGTTTTGGATCACGCTGAATTATAGTATTCAAATAGGAGTAAACCTGTCGCCGTAATGCAGAAGTTATAATGGCAAAGAGATGGAGGATGATGGAGGACAGTTGCAGCAATTTCTACGACGCCTCTAAATGGGATTCTTGTGGGTAGAGGACTGCTTCTGTTCTCCCTGAACTCCCTGGGGGGATCGTCATTAATCAGACGTTACGGTGGAAACACTTTGTTCCACTTGGAACGCAGAGACACTGACAACATCTGCCATCTTCAGTGGGAGCACCGGTGAAGTCACAGGCAATCAGAGACGTACGGCGTGTCCGTTAAATTTAGCAGGTGAAGATATTACCTTCACGGAGAATAAATAGCAACAAGGTTTACAGCAGGAACTCCATTTGAAATTTAAACCGGAGGTCATGCCTGAAGTTTGGAGAAGAGATCATGTGAGACAAATTAAACCTCATTTTCAACCCAGAGATAGAAGCATAATCCGCTCTGTGTTTTCCCATGTGAGTCATATTAAGTACAGCACACACTGGTTGTTTAGACTGATCCTCCAACAAAAGACTTCACGCCACCATATCAAATGTGTTCAATTCTATTGATGCATCGTGATATTATGCACAGATATCTCTCTCCGCTGCTATCCACTAAACTTTTGTGGACCTCTGCAGTAAACGTGGGCGCAAAGACTGTGCAAAGTCTTTTCTGTGCTCAAGCGGTGCCTTGACTGTTGTCCAACATCCAGTAGCTGCTGCACCTTCAGCCTGCCTGCACCAAAGCAGGACCATGGACAGCTCCCCAAACTTGAGCCTGTAATACTAATGTTAGTCAGAACAAATTCTGTCAAACATCACTGGTGGTTTTGCTGATGTGTGACATTACAGCCACGTATACATTTACATTATACATCTGAGGTATGTTTAAAAAATTATGTATGAGTATGTTTGAAAATTAAAGGTACCCTGTGGAGTTTTTCGACCACCAGCAGCGTTTTTAAGACTGGATCCCCATGTTGTTTGTATCACACACAAATGCACATGCACAATGGGCTGACACAATGCGCTGCCGTGCCACCAGCTTCGCACTCTTCTACCGCTCAACAGTTGGCGGTGGTGTCGTGTGAGGAAGCGCCGCAGCGGGCCAGCAAAGGCAGCTAAGAAGAAGACTTCAAGCTGGCAAACATGGATGTAAACAATTGAAAACATCCACAGAAAACGGCTCTGCAAAAGTGTTATGCGGACGGGGAATGAATACACCACATTTGTTAGACTTTGCAGAGAATCATCATGCGGTCAGTTTGAGCAAACACTGCAAACAAACAGTTCCTGAGCTCATGTTGTAATATCTGCTATGAAATTGTGTGTTTTAAAGAGTTGTGAACCTTGCCCTGAGCCTTCCCAGGATGCCTTTTTCACACTAAATCACGATCCCATCACCTGTTACCAGTTTACCTGTTTACCTGTGGAATGTTCCAAACAGCTTCAATGCATTCCACCTTCTTTGGAATCGAGGTCATACCAAATAGTTGTAGAATCACATCACACAATTATATTTTCACAGCAATGGATCAACTACCTCTAGTGTATTTCTAGAGTCATACCATTATGAAATTAAAAAAAAACACTGACTGAAGTACAAAAACAGGACTTAAAAAACAGACTAAAACATACAAAACCACTCAAAATCACTACCTATGATATAATGTATCTGAAAGAGGACACACTTTGAAGGTTAATGCACCTTTAAGGCGGTCCATGCATTGGCACTGTACATCCCCACTTAAGGAATTGGTTATGAAAATGAGGGACGTTTTAGAGATTTATGAAGTAACACTGGCAAGGTCTTTACTGCAGCATAAAAGTAACACAGAGTGTGTCCTCTGAAGGGCCCAGTAGGTGTTCGCCTTCTTTGCAAGAACGTGCGACATCAATCCCACTTAATCTTTGACCAAGCATCAGCTTCCTTGGCGGACTGTCGCAGGTCTCAAGAGCATCTTAAAATCAGGCAGTTAGCACGGTGCTAATCCTATGTTACCGGTTGTTTACAGCTTGTGCATGACATCCGAGCGACTACAACATAACAGCTGCATTGACAAACCTTTCCTTTAACCTCTTTAGTCGACCCTTGGCTCATGTTGCCATTTTGGACTTATTACATTACTCATCTTATCTTGGTGCTCACAATGAAGTGCAGCTCAGTTCTGCTGGGTGTTTGTCGCCATAATGTCATCAATAGATAATTCATCAACATGCCATCAAAATACTCCCCTTTGTGTCAGTGTCATTATCAGCTGACATTCCTGCAACCTATGCCACAAATGTGTCTCCACAGGTGTCTCCTTCATAAAATATAAATGAGTGGCTCCTCCAGTTGTGGTGGCAGCGTGTGCGCGCATGTGTTTATGTAAATGTGTTTATGTGCGAGCAGACACGCAAAATGTCACAAGACCTATGAGGCCATTTCAAATAAGTGTCAACTGTGGACGCAGATGGCGGGGGGTAATGGCAATATAGTGAAGCTTGAGCTGGAGTGTGTGTGGGTGTCTGTGTGTGCGCATGCAAGCATGAATGAGTTGCGTAACTAGCATCTCCAGGCATACAGTAGCTTTAAGCTCTGCAGCCGCACTGTTCCAGACCTCTCATCTGAATCCTAAGGATTTAAAATCCCTAAAAATGATTCATGTGGCACAAATTATCCCACAGAATGAGCGGACGCACGCGCGCGCACACACATATACACTCCATCAAGTTAAAGCCGCAAGTTCCCACAATGTGTAATACGCAAATAATTTGAGGGAACCCCTTGTTAGTGGATATGTAAATAAAAGGTCTGAAAAAGTGTCTGACTGCGAGACATGTGACTCACTCCTGCAGATTTAATAATGTGGATCAAGTGGAGCTTGAATGGAAAGCCAGCCTACGCAGTCACAGACGTTTAATATTAACAATGTCTCAAGTCCAAAAGACTCCACATCAGGTCAATGCAGCAGCGGGAATGTTATGCACATGCATAATCTTCTTACAAGGAAGGAATCACTGTATAGAAGATTCCATTGTGCTCGAGCAAATACTCATCAAGAAGTGTTCTTAAACTCAAATCTGTGCACAAATACAGAGCCTTCTGGGATGTGTGGTGTCGAGTTTTGCTCACTTCTTCTCTTGAGCGAAAATCAAACAGCTACAGCTTTGTTTCCACATCCTGTCGTGTGTGTGTGTGTGTGTGTGTGTGTGTGTGTGTGTGTGTGTGTGTGTGTGTGTGTGTGTGTGTGTGTGTGTGTGTGTGTGAACTCCACTGCCTGCCTCTGCCACAGAGCAGGAGACAATCCAGAGTTTTATGGAGGAGAGAAGACAGAGAAGAGGCAGGGAGAGGCAGGCGCTACCGTCAGGAGAGATTAACTTCTCCTCCATGTAACGCACATCCTCATTCACCTCACTCTTCGACCTCCTCTGTCGCTTCTCCTGTTACTCATGTGAGCTGCGCTTCGTTTCTGTAACACTCGCGCTCGTGTACGTGTTGGATGTACAGTTCACACAGTGTTGGCCCTAGAAACAACTCAAAGTTTTAGGCACACATCCGAGGCGAGATACCAAAGAGCTTATTTATTTCTCGAGCAGGTGCGCCATTGGCTGTGTATTGTGTAAACCAAACTTGAATGTGAGATCATTTCCTCTCCCATTCATTTAGACACTTTTCACTCATCTGACAAACAGCATAATTGCCACTAATGCATGAACGTGTGGGAGGCCTGTATTAAAAACTGTATATGCAATTTGCCAGCCACAAGTGCTGCCGTCTACATTTGCAATGAGCATATAAGCAGAGTCTAATGTATTTTAGATTGATGCTTTGATTAGATAACAATAGTGGAGAGATGACAGACAATGATAGAGAGAGATGCAACCACCAGACTTCTAATTATGTTATATTGAGTCCTGGAAACTTTTGGTGGGCATTACTCAATAATACAGCAATTACACAACAATTTTAGAAGATCACTGAATGCCGCACTGTGCGAGCAAGTCTTGATTGTAATCTGTGACAGACTGTGTTATGTCAGCTGTCAGTGAATGTCTGGTGAAAGTTGTAAACAGAGAACAACTCACATCTTCTCTCTGCGCCACTCAAGTTTTGGAAATGTAGCAAAAAGAACATCAAGCTTTGTCCATAGCGTACTTTTACACATCAAAAAAAGGGTGTTTAGCCAGTCTCAGCAAGGGAGTAATCATCTTTATTTTGTTAATCGTGTGTACAAAAAAACAAAAAAACTTGATGTAAAGTGAGAGGCAGCTATATAAACTGATAAACAAAAGATCCACAAGACCTAACATCTGCCATCAATACAGTGTCAATATTGTCAATATTATCATATCATTTATACAATAACATGATTTGAAAATGTCAGCAGTAGCAGTGTACAGGTTCACCAGTGTATTCTCATTTTATGACACATCCTGGTTGGTTAGAGTGTAGATGTGGGTCATAGAGGCTCTCACATTGTTGGATCTTGGGTCTTACACTTTGATGCAGCTCGTCTTTGGTCACCAAAAGTGGCAAATGTTGGATTGACAACCAAAGAGTTCACAATGTTCCTTTCATTACCCTCAAGTATCATCTGGGAGAGCCTTAAATCACACTGTGTAAAAGGGGCCTTTAATGCTGGTGGCGGTGGCAGTCAGTGTTTCCTCGTGGTTAAGCGTAGACATCTGATGCCAGATACAAACTGCGCTGTATTCCAATCGGATCTAAATCTAAACTGAAAGCGGTCTCAACGGGGTCAGGGGGAAAGATGGAGCACATGTGCACGCATCAACTTTGACTGTGAACTATGTGCGATATGTCGAGGTGCTCCAGCTGCACTGTATATGGAGGACGCTCTGGGGGAAACATTAGCCTCTCTTGAGAGTTCATATGCCCCATGGGGGGGAATATTAGGGCATGGGAGTGTGCACATTGAAGTGTGTGTGTGTGTGTGTGTGTGTGTGTGTGTGTGTGTGTGTGTGTGTGTGTGTGCGCGCGCGCGCGTGTGTGTGCATGCATGTGTGTGTGTGTGTGTCCTGTATGTACATACTGTGGGAGCAGGCAGAGGGAGTCAAACAGGGCTCCCATGACGTGGGCAGCAAAGCTTGCAGTCACATTGATGACATAACACATTTGATGTGAACAGGACCTATTGTTCCCTGCAGCCACACACACAATATCAGAGGGCTGGAAAATAAGTTCTGAGGAAGATCAGTGTAATGCTAATGAGGAGCCCAAGAGCTGGTTAGGGATTACATGTGCTTCGATGGGCCTTCATGCTCACATAATGCTTGGATGGACCTTCAAGCTCAGAATACACAAGTGCAAACACACACACACACACACACACACACACACACACACAAACACACAGGCATGCACATAAATGCTATAAAAACACACTCAAATTGACACACTCTTCCTCACACACACGTTTCTATGAGTGCACACACAGACACACACACACAATACCCATAAATGCATGCTCACATGACCCCAATCTGCAGCAAAACATACTGCACGAGTGCTAAATAATTTACATCTGACCCCATTGCACAGTTGCTAAATTGTACAGTATGCTAGGAATACACACTGACGGAGCCTTAGCAGAGGTTTCCTCACCGCTGGTTTGCAATGGGGAGGGTTTACAATTTAGAGCTATAGGTAGGGAAAAAATCAATCCGAAACACCACCTCCTGTGTATCTCATTACAAAAAGGGCATATCAGGACAAAGTAAGGTACTTCTGCACTGCTAATCAGTGCAAAAACATGCAGGATTTTCCACTCATCAGCAGATGCTTCAAAATGCTGCTGACCGTCTTCTAACAAAGACAAAGAGAACATTATGCTAGTGTTGGCATCTTTCCATTAGCTGCCAGCAGAGTTTAGAATTCATTATAATATTTTTGGTTTTATCTATCAGGCACTGAAGTCCCTGAGTACATTTCTTAATTGACTTAAAGCCTCTCAGGTCGGCTAACAAGTGTCTACTGGGTGTTCCCCTGAGCTCTGCATAAAATGAAGATCAAGCATTTAGTTTCTGCAGTCAGTATAACAGTAGTCACTCATATTCCATTTATTCCGTTCCTCTTGCACTTGACACAATCCTGCCTGTTTGATTGTATTTCAACAAACACTTGTATTGTGAATCACGTAACATTTGTAATCATTGCATTTTTTTCACTATACATTAGCAGTGTAAAAACTACCAAATGGTGCCTCGTGTGAGCAGCGCTACAACGCAGCTGCAGTGCAACATCGGGGGGAAAAAAAGAACTGGGACTGCTACCATGACTACATAACTAGCCTTTCACCAAAACATGCAAAGCACCAGTTTAAATCTCTCGCTGACTTCCTTCTTGTCAGGCTCACAGATCTCTGGAGAGTGTACCAACTGATAATGAGACATTGGAATTTAAATACACTTACTTACTTAGATCTGTTTCACATCAAAAAAAGGCTCCTCTCAGCTGTATTTGCACTTGCAGTGATACAAATATGGACCTTTTCCATAGTGTCCACCTGTAAAACTGCATTGCAGGCGCATGTGACCGAGCTTTAGGTCTCAAGTGAGCAGGACTCAGTGGCACGGAGCAATAGGTGACAGTTACAGGAGCACACGTCCTGTCATGTCATCTGTATCCGAACAGGCTGGTCTGTCTGACATTGTGCACTCCTCTCTCCCTCCATCTAGGTGCCCTTGGTGTTCAGTCCACCAAAGGCTTCTCGTCCTATGTTTAATCATTCAAGCCCTTTCCAGACACAGAACACTGGGGACTGAAAAGAAAGAGAAGATAATGGAAGGGTTGAGTGAAGGAAAATGTAGAGGAAGACAGAGGCACAAGACAGGTGCAATTTAGGCAAGAGAATGTAATCAGGAAGTTATTTAGAGGAAGAGATTGAGAGGAGAGTGTGAACGCGAGCGAAAGAGGAGCCCAAGGAGAAAAAGGGGACAGAAAGGGAGAAGACAACCTAAAAAAAAAAAATAAAGAATTACAGATGACAGTGGGAGACAATTAGTGAGGGGGAATTAACAGGCCTTTTAGCAGCATGATCCTGCACTAAAGGGCTCACCTAGCCTGGCAGTGCCATGTCGAATTTATGTTTGAGCAAGGGCACTTTGGTCTTGTACACTATCCTACACGTATAACGCCCCAACTATAAACAACGTCGTATAAATTGGGTGGGGAGGCTTTTAGTGATGTCAGCCAGAGGACTCTGTACACTTGTCCTTAATTGATACTCAGTTACGAGATGCAGACGGCGGATGAAGAAGAATCACGTGGTAAAGCATGATAAAATATCCTAACTCACATTGCTTCTATATACATAGAATAAATATCACCCACCCCATCAGCAACCATTTATTTCAAGAGATGCGGGGAGTGCACCAATTGCATGACAAAACAAAATCAAGTGCTACTCATATTATTTTTTTTATCAAACTGTATTTGTATTATCACTTCAATCAGACATCCATTTACTTCTAATGCTCCCTCTCTTCCTCCTCTTACTTGGCTCCTTTGCCCCACCCTCCTGTTTTTCCTCTTTTTTTGTTGCTTTTTTCTCCCTCTGCAGTGCTCTGTGTCTTTCTTTTAATATAACTTCTGTGTATCTTGAAAAGCTGCCAGGAAAAGTGCAGAGGAAATGTTCCTTTATTGTTTCCCTCTCTGCCTGCCCCGCTGGCTAAATGACATCAACACTTATGGTGTGTATGCTAGCAATCAATACGGTACTCACTCATATTCAGCCGTGTGTGTTCCCATTCGGAGCTACACGGGTTGCGTGTACACACACACACACACACACACACACACACACACACACACACACACACACACACACACACACACACACACACACACACTAAACAGAGGTGGGGGGTGAGGGGAGGGGATGATGAGGTTGCTATAGAAACTGTTCTCTTTCAGGTATGGTGTGTCGGGATGATAAAAAGTAGCAATGAACTATCACATCTAACATATCTGATGCCCTTTGAATCGTATGAATGTAAGCCTGTGTACAAGCACTGCAAACAAAAGCCACCTTATTTGGTCGCTATTTAAAGCAGCAGGATGAATGAGCAGTTAGTATTTCAAAGAAGCTCAGTGAGCGGGAGCACACGAAGATATGAAACAGTGCACAGAGCAGAAAAAACTGGATCCAATGTACAATACACAGCAGAGAATCGCCTGTGCAAGATGTGGGTGTTTATTAGCACGGACACACTCCGTTAACACTACAGTGAACATATGGTAAGTGTGTATAAAGGCATGTAATCTGTGTCTATGAGCATGTAATGTACAGAGGGGTATGCCCGTGTCTGTCTTGGTTGATCATAAGAAACTGAATCTGCAACTATTTTGATGATTGATTAATCGCTTCAGTTCAGCATCAGTGTCAAACCTTTGCTGGTTCCGGCTTCTCAATCTTAAGGATTTGCTGTTTTTCTCCATCATTTATGATAGTAAATGAAGAGTTTTTGGGCTTTTGACTGCCGGTTTGACAGAAGAATCAATATAAAGACGTCACTTTGGGTTTTGGAAAATTGTGACAAGCCTTTTTTTTGTGCAATTTTCCGGACATTTTTTGACAAAATGAGTCATGATTAGGCATTAAACAATCTGCAGAATAGTTGATATTGAAAATAATCGCTACTTCACCTATTAGCGCACATATGTGTCTATTGATACGTGCTGCCACACCCCTGCCAGGCTGTTACCGTTCGGGGATTACCATGGTGCCTGCATGTCCTGAGGAACATTTTGATTAGTCAAGAAGGCTGCCTTTTGGCTGCCAGACTTACTGATAATCTCTGGAGAGGAGCGGGGAAATCAGCCATGAGACTGAAAACACAAGTTTCATTTCCCCTATCTTTTTCCTCCCTCTCTCCTCCTTCTCACCCTCTGGCATCCAACTGAACGTCAGCTGGCACAGACAACCAGTCTGCCGCATGGAAACGAAGAAGTGGACGAAGAAATGGGAGAGTGGCGCAAGAGGGGCAGGATTGGTGTACAGGTACGTAAGATTTTTCCCAGTAATTCTGCTCCATGGTTGTATACCTTCGTCTAATAAAGCGGGAGATAACAGAGGCCAGACAGAGAGTGAGCGAGTAAGAGAAAGTTACAGAAAATGCTGCAAAAAGAGACTTGAACAGAGCCGTTCAAGCGCCGCATCTTTCTCTCTCCTCTGCCATGTTTCTCCTTTGGTCTGTCACCCACCCACACAGCCATATATTCAGACATACGTATGGTACAGGCATATGAACCATGTGTATTCTGACCTACACACGCACTTGTTTTCAGCATGTATACTAGCACATCTATAGCCAACAGAGAAATGAAAGCAGTTGCTGAGCTGCTGGCAGTAAAGGGGTTAGCTTTGCTTTCTATCTTGGCCTGATAAAAACAACCACTCCGCTAATCAAGGAGACTCATCAGGATATCTCCTTCACACAAGCGCCATGCTCATAATATATCCACGAACAGGACGAAGTTTTCTTTGATGAAGGGATTACAGCGAGACATGATGAGAAATGTACTACTGTCAGTCAAGTTTTCCTTTTTGTTGCAAAAGTTTTTCAAGCTGGGACAAAAACTAGAGGTGCATGATATGTAGAGAAGTCATGGCCTATTTACTGGCAGCTTGAAAGATGGCATAAAATCCACCAATAAAGTCTAAGACAAAGAAGGAGAAGAAGAAGAAAATGAGCAAGAAGAAGAAGAAGATAATATATGCAATCATCCATCTTTGCTCACTAGCCTTTATTACCGTAGGGTTATTTTCAAAATACTAAAAAGGTTAAACTATCCATTATTTCATCAGTATTGACAATGACAGGCAGCTAATCATTATTATTGGTATCGGCTGAAGAAAATCTACGTTGTGCAGTTCGTCCTGTAAGCTTACACAGAAGTTTCACTCAATATACCCAATTCAAAAATAAATCTTCATTGGCAGGGATAAACTTTATTGTCCCTTATCACCTGCCTGGTCGGGATGTACTTGAGTATTAACTACTTACATCACCATGTGCAGAGAAAAACCATGTGCCTTACTCGTCTTTAGCACTAGCCCAGTAAAGCAAGTAAATTCCTAATTTTACCAACCTTAAGTGGCATTTTGCTTACTGGTAACAGTACTTACAGATCTTTAAAAGCTGTAATGCTTCACAGCTCTAAACACCTGACTGACACACAAGTGTTCCCACAAAAATCCTCCACAGCGGAAGTGATATGTGCAGCAACAAAAGACACAACAGTTGGCATGAGCAGCATTTAGCAACAAGGCAGGGAAGAATCCAAAAGACAGATGCAATGTATCAGTGAGGGTAGACCAAAAATTCTAAATGCACACAGCACTTTTCCTTGGGTTTCGTTCTTTGGGTTGTCAAAATATTGGAAAAACCTCTCAGTATAATGTAGTACAATTCAACAGCACCACAATCTACAGTCTCCGAATGGATTAAAGTTATATCAGTTTCAACAGAATTGAAGGGCTGTGATATTAGAATGCATTAGTTTTAGCTACTATAGATGTGCCTAATGAACTATAGAGCATTCTATCTTGCCATGTGTACACACACACACACACACACATTCAGCAGCAGACTTTACCTCCTGAGGATAAATAAACTGGTGGAGAGCAAATGTCAATCATCCAGGAGTGGGTTAATATTCATCGGCAACACCTGGCAACCCCTCCGCAGGCAGGAACTGGGAAAAGCTCAGGTTACTGAAGCCAATAACGTCAAAGCACGCACACACACACACACACACACACACACACACACACACACACACACACACACACACACACACACGTACGCACCCACACAAACACACACAGAAAAAATCAATTTGTTTGACAAAGCACCACACGTTTGTCTCTCTCCCGGTGTGTCTAAGTGATCATGTGAACATGTGTCTACATATGTGTTCGGCAAATAATGCTCCCATGTGCACACGTACTACACAGGGAGATGATATTCATAATGTGACAGCCCTCTAAAAAGAAGGCAGCGCTGTTTTACACTCTCTGAAAAAAATCCACACACAGCCACTCGCGTGCATACACTAACCTTTCCGAGCCACAAACACACCATTACCCCATACACCGTAACCCCACCCCCCAACCCTCGACACACACCGCACACACCCACACATCTCCAAACAGGTGGCTCTGCTACAGTCAAGAAACACAGAAGAGCTGCATGCTGCTTTTTCCACATTAAGTCCCAGAAGACACAAAATGTACAGATCCGCCTCTGCTTTCTCACCTCTCCGTGGACGTCTGCCTCCTCCTGCAGCAGCTGCACAGACAGGTTTTCCCCAGCTGTTGGCTATGCTAACCGTGTGCACTATATATAGGATCTCAACAGAGCTAAATCAAACACAAACACACTCAGGCCAGTGATGCAGAGACAGAGATATACAGCAGTGGTGAAGAGGAAGCAGAGTGGTGATAAAGGATTAGTATTTACCGTGTGTGTTGGCTAGCACAGGAGCATCTTTACAGAGGTGCCGCTCACTCCTTCCTCCTTCCTTGCTCTGATCTCCTCCCTTCTTCCCTGCTCTCTCTGGGTGGGGAATAGTCAAACGGCTGCAGCAGCAGCAGCAGCATCAGTAGCAGCTCCGGGGCCTGCGTGTCTCTCTCTCTCTCTCTCTCTCTCTCTCTTCCTCTCTATCCTCCGCCCCCTCTCCACACACTCTCTCCTTCCTATTCTCCCTTTCCTCTCACTCTCTCCCCACCCCCGAAGACCCTCCTCCTTAACACCCTTCCTCCATCATTTTCTCCTTTTCTCTTCCGCGCTCTCTTTCTTTCTCGCTCGCTCTCTCTCTTTCTTCCTCTGCTCAATTTCCCCCCTTTCCCTCTCTCTCGCGCGCGCTGTGTACGCGTGTGCAGCGAGCTGCGGAAATCCACTCTGTTGAATTAATCAGCCAGCTCCACTGCTACAACCATCAGCTACATCAGAAGCTACTGTTTAGGAGGAGAGGTATCACTGGCAATAGGGAGCAGACATCTTGGAGTCTGGGACACAAATAAGGATTGTTTGTTGGAAAGCTGCCCTGTACAACCAACGTCTGGATTTTGCTGCCTGTCTGCCAAATTGACTGAAATGACAGCAGCCTGCATGATGCTGGCTTATGCTGTCGGATGGACCCTCCCTCCTCTCCTCCGCTCCCAAATTCATGTCTTAAATCATGACACTAATTGAAGAGGGGCCTTGACTGATGCCACTTTCGCCACCCTAAAATAAACATGTTAGAGCTTTAGATGTCAAGGTTTGTCATAGATTATAGAAGAAAGATTTAATGTATAATGTTGCATGTTACTCTTATAATGTTTTTTTTTTATATATATATATGAAGTGGCTCTCTGTGCTGACATCATCTGGAAAAAAGATATATGTTTGTTGGAGTCTGAAGTTGTTTGTTGCTTGCACTTTTAATACACTTCATAATATACAGTTGGTGAGCTGGGGGGGTGACATGTAGATGAGGTCTACTCTGTCCCATGGGGGCAAATTCAAGCTGCCCTGTTTTTGTGGCATTGCAGTAGTCACAGTATAAAATCTGATGAGTAAACTTATTCTTTACTCCGTTGCTAAGGTGACTCAAATTAATGCTGCTATTGTACGCCTGCTGAGCATCAGCACAGATCGAGAAGCAACAGTTTGAGCGGTTTAGAACACTTAATAGTTATATTATAGGATGCAACGATTTAGAAGAAAAAAACTACATTATTATTTAGATTTCGCCTGGGCATTAAATCACAAACATATTAAAAGTGAAGCCAATGTAAAAGTGCCTTAAAACTGTATTATTCCTACTGGCCATCAGTGGGCAACTGCACTGGTTTCCTCCTTACTGTATTAATTCTTATGCAAAAGTGACCCTGCTATTCACTTGATTTATTATCTTGTTAATTATTGTCTGTCAGGGCGTGTCCTTGGGTTTTCAGTCAGATTCAAGAAGGATATCCTTCCCACTCTTCTCTCTTTCAATTATGGTCATTTCTGGCTCCAAAAATTACGATGGCTACAGCTGAAATGTCAAACTCAACGGCCTCAAAACAGTTGTCCACAAACCACTGTGGTTTGCCACTTGGTTTTTATAGCAAATAATAAAGGTAGGCTCAGTGTTTTTTTGCCCATTGCATTTTGCACTATAATATATTTTGTGCTCTGAAAAACACTGTGAAGTCTACCAAGAGTCTACAGCCATGATAGCAAGTCTATGAGGTTGTATACTGAGCAAAATGCTAACATCAGTATGCTAACAAGCTCATATTTTGCTGTTGATTTTTGCCATGGTCTTAATCTCAGTTCAACTTTGCTTCTTGGCACTTAACAAAAAGCACAACTGAGGCTGGTGGGAGTGTCTTTTTTTTTTTACTGGTATTTAGTCACAAACCAAGCCAGCTGACAGATTGAAATTTTGATTGGGTAATGTTGCCAGATGAAACGTTAATGAATCACCATGTAACTCTAAACAATCCTGAGAGAATCCTAAATGTCTGCACCTCATTTAGTGGCAATCCATCTTCTAGTTGTTGAGCCATTTCGGTCTGAATCAAAGTAGAGCTCCAGCTGACCGACAGCACATTCATAGAGCTATGACATGCTAGCACTGCAAATAAAAATCTATTGTTTTCTACTGGGAATCCAAAATACCGCAGCTGTCTATAACGTGGATCAAAAACATTTCAGTTACCTCTTCATAACAGCATATATCTCTGTGATTCTTCTCCACTCTAATAAAAGCCCTGCTGAGATATTTCAACTTTATTTAAAGGGCTTTCATGTAAATGTTACTGAGAAACCCACAACCCAAACCCTTTTCTACATGTATGAAATGCATGGCTTAATTTTATCCCCATGCGACCAATTATTCCATTTGCAGTCTCTTCCAAGTCTAATCCTCACAGTTTCACAGCTTTTAGCCTTTAACTACAACACAGAACACACTTGCTATCACACTGCCTACACTGCCTTGTCACAATGAGTAATTATATCATATTGACATCAGCTTACTTGTGGGGGCTCATGCGTGTCTATGCGTGTGTATGTATGAGAGTGAGAGCGGGTATACCACAGTTAGCCCCTAAAATGATTTAATCCGGTTAAGGGGATTTTCAATTAATCCAGGAGGGCCCTACATTTTGACAGTGCCATATTTTTAGCACATTTTCCTTCTGATGCAACAGACTTTATTTCCCCCCTCCACTTTTAAAGCTAATATGATTCAGTACTCCCACAAGATGGACCGCAAATTTGTTTCGGACACTGACAGCGTATGCTCTGAAATCAAGCCAATGCTGGACATTTATGTAACTGTCTGTGTATGAACCCAATTCTGCCAGTATGCACAGATCTTCTCTTTTTTTTTCTTTCTATAGCCAGCTCCAACTCAAAGAAGGATTACAGCAGTAGTTGCCCAGGAAACAGCACTGCGAGGTACATTCTTTCACTGTGGTTATGTCAAGTATGAGCAATTATAAACCAGTTCATACTGGCTTAATAACATTTAATGAGTAGTTCAATGAGTAAAGTTCTGGTAAAGCAGAGTTTAAGTTGGTGTTGGTCTAAATGTCCTGCACTATCTTAACGTCCTGGACAATTAGGCCAAATTCCAGTCAGATATGATTTGTGTTTATTACACTTCAAAACTGCTCACAAGGCCGCTGCCATTCATGATAACCCATAGCTGTATTTTTAAGACCTGAGAATGAGACTCACAATCAACATCCTTTCCTTAGAATCCTCCATCCTTAGAATTGCTCCACCTTTAATTCAATCCAAATTGTGCTTGTGTTCACATGGAGAGCAAAGCAAGTTTCTGTTGGCCTTAAGCTGGTGAGCAACAGTGCAAGTGCATCTGTTTCAGATGTTGTTTCAGATCAGCCTCTGACTACATTCAGCACTAACCAGAGATTCCACTTATTTCCCCTGCGGCTCTTCTTTTTCCACTCTCCTCTCTTTACTTTCATTAAGTAATGGAAAGGTTCAATATGTAAAATCTAAAACTATCAACAGAATATGAAGAAAAAAACATAAAATCTGAGTTTTATCGTCATGATGTCAGTGTTTTGCGTTATGAAAGTTAGTATTCCAAGCTGCTAACCCCAGCCCGTCGCGGTGTATAGCTCATAGCAGTGTAAACCATCAACACTCCCAGGGTTCTCCAAACTCCAAAGTCAAGACTGCTAGCTAACTAGCTAACAACAGCTACAGTTAGCAGCAGTTAGCAGTTACTATAGTGATATACTGCTCTCTATTTATTTTGAGTATGAATTCAACAGGTTCTTTCAAACTGCACCTTTAGAGTACATTTTTCCTCCAGTCAGCAGTCAACAAGCAGACTAATTACACTACATCACACCTGACAGTGGAGGTCAGCACCTTGGTGCTCACTGCTGCAGACAGGTTGAGCAACAATAGTGAAGATAAATTAACATTTTAATCCCTAAATTAAAAAAAACACAAACTCTGAACTATCCTTCTGCAGTAAACAGCCTTTGTATGGAACCTTTGGTGTGAACACAAGGGAATTATTTATACCTGAAATTATGACCGCATAGATTGAAATATGTACTTTTTAGATTTTCCTGGAGATAATGAAAGCCCCCAGCAGAAGTGACATATTTCTCCTTAAAGTAAAGTTTATATCAGTATATGTGAAAATAGGGATCTGTCAGGAAGCTGCAGTAGATCAGACTGTAGCAGCTTGTGTTTGTGGCTGTGGGTTTCTGGAGCAATAATAATCATAGGGAAAACTAAAAAAAAAAAAAACACCGGTGTTATCATTTAAATATGATCCACTCACTACCAGGGAGAAAGTATAACTCATTTCCAAATTTCTGCCTGGGATTAACTCTCAGAAAATGACTCAAATGAGATTACTGGCTGGCATGGCCCTCCCTGATATACATCAGATCTGCTTAAATTACTGCAGGCATGAAGCTGCACAGGCCAGACCAGTGGCCTCAGTCAACCCCTCGGCCTGGGTGTGGGCACTAAGGAGGTTAGGACAGGAAGTAGGGGGGGGGGGGGAGAAGACTGATGGAGACAGAAGAGAGGATAAAAGTATAAGCAGAGTGGAGAGAGGGGGAAGACTTTGGATTTATGAGGTAAGAGACGAGATGTGGAAGAAGTAAAAGGTAAGAAAGAGGCTCGCAGATGGGAGACAGTACTACGTGAAAGGCCTAGCGTGTTTTCATGCCTGGCTGTTTGCGCAAGACCACAAAGTCTCTGGGCTTGATTGTGCCTCATGAGTTTTTGTTTCAAAAAAGATATAATGGACACATTTCGGTACAAACTACAGTGGCCCACAAATGCAGAATTTAGAAAGACTGTTTTGGACGAAGGCTGAATTGGTTTCAAGAAGACACTATAAAGTGGTAAACACGTCGTCAGAGACGTGGGATTCACTTGCTGTCCCGCTTACAAAAACCCTTACATTTAAGTTCATTTTCCAACACCTTTTATATAAGTGATTAGAGAATGCTGACTGCAATAATATCATGAGTCACAAGACAACAACAAGGTTTGTGACTCACAACAAGCATGTCCTATCCATGTTTGTCATTTTTGAGTCTCCCATGGAAAAAGGTTTTGGGTATTAGCAGCTTGTTTCTCTGTTCGGTGTCATCTGTTTTGCATGCCTGTCTGTGGCTGTGTTTTATGCATTTTTTTTCTCGAAGCTGTGCATGTGTAACCAAATGCTTTCTTAATTTGCTCGCGTTTTGTGTATTTGCATTTGTTTTCTTAAGTCGAGTGCGTTGAGCTCTCGGTTTGCTCCCATAATAAAATGAAGATTACATTTGTGGTCTGATAATTAATATGGCTTTGAGCTGTGCCCTCATTCTTCATTATCTTATATTTCCCTAGACATTATGAATAGATCTGGTGGAAGTCTTTAGAAACACACATTCTGAAAATTCTGTTTTAATAGATTTTATACATGGCTTGATGTCACAGTAGAGCATGCACCATAAAAAAAAACCTAAAATCTCTAAAACAATGCAACTGTAATCTGTGTGTGCAAAACCCTCTCATCTGAACCTAACAGAGGTGAGAGAAACAAACGTAGCTGCTGGATTAGGATGGTTTTACTAACCATTCAATTACTGTGCACCTTGAGTACAAGCAGATACCCTTGCTTGGCTACCAAAAACCAGCTTACTGACATCTTTGGCTCTCTCCTTCTGTCAGCGGCAGAGCAGTCCCTTGAGTTTTCACTCATGGGAATAGATACAGGTTGGCTGAAGCTTGTTGAGTAAGCCAAATCTCCCATGCATAGGCCATTTGTTTCATAGCTCTGTTAGCATTTTGTCGCCAACAGTGAATGGTAAAAACAAAATCTAGAATATGTTTTCCATTTTGTTTGTGACCACTTCTGGTAAAAAAAAGGTAAAGCTTATGGTGCTTTGCTTTAACTCTCAGTATTTTTACTTCAGTAACAAGACAAGGAATGGACTGGGAAAAGGAGCATAATGCGGTTATACAGAGACAACTTGACCATCTGAAAGCACACTGTCTGAGATAAACGCAATTAAGCAAAGAATGGGATCTTCAGCCTGAACACAGCCGGTCTAATAGCAGCTGTAAAACCCCAGCCAAAACAATGTGAATTTCCTGGCTATCCTGTGGGCGGTGGTCGTATTATTCCAGCTGATTTGTGTGACATTACACAGGACTAGTATTAACTCTGGTTTGTCTGTGCATCTTTGATTAGAGGGAGTTGAAATGGAGATTGCTGTGTCAGCTAAGATAACGCAGCTATTAGAGATTATTGATTAGACGTTGTTCCTCTTTACACCAGGCCAGCCCTTATTATCACGAGGACTATCATCTGAGTGGGCCAGCTGCTAGCAGTACACAATCGTTACCATAGGGACGGTGTCCAGTAGGGAGACAGCTGTGGCCTTTTAGCAGCAGCCACACAGCATACAGAAGGTCATTCCTCACCTAAGGTACCTTTCTCCGACTGTCCGTCACAGATTGTTTCCAAGCAACCGGTCTAAAGCTTTGTGTTCCTGTGCTTTTTTTTCCAGGAAGCAGTTCACCTTCTCAGTATTTTCTCTTGCCATTTAGGAAGTAAAATGAAAAACGAATTGAACAAAAAAGCAAAAACACAATAATCTAGGGGTGCCCCGTGAGATTCGTTCTCAAGGATACAACAGGGATTTACATGTACCATTGCAAGGTAGTAGATTTTCAGGTGTTTAGTAGGCAGCCTGATCTAGCACCCTCATCTCACAATACAGCAGCAGTATAGGGTCCCTGATCTGGGTGTGGTAACCCTTTCCTCAAAAAAGAACATAAAAAGAGTCCAGCCTTAAGGGCCGTCCACACCGAAAAACATTCAATATAACCACGACTACAACGATAACAATGTGAGCATCCGCACCGATGAATGATAACATTCAAAGCTCGAAAAACAGCTCCAGCTGTGTCAACAGCGTTCTGAAGGTGGATACTGATGAGCTGGTACTGCTGTACATTACACAAACAAAGAGAAACAAATAAAACAAAACAAAAAGAAGCACATGGGTTTGTCAAGAGGAGAGGATGTGAGGAGAAGCCACCATTCTGTTATGAGACGCGGGTTCGTATTTCTTATTTTATTCACACTTTTGTATGAATCAGTTTACCTGGAGATCATCAATGAGGACATCAGTCAGGACAAAACGAACATCAGAGATCCCATCAGCACCAAATTGTGTAATTGCAGCCCAATATTAAATCATAGAAGCATTGGATTTTTTTACTAAATGCTATCGATTTGCTTATGTAAAAAAGAGACTAATAATAGGAGCATACCTGCAACAGAATTTCATAGAAAAATGGAGCATGGATTTTGATTGATGAAGTGTCTATAGCCCTCATATCATCTAATTGCTCTGATAGTGATCCCAAACATACTGTCATTGGGGTTAGTTGGGGTGTTGTTCTTGGGTGAGGACAGCCCTTTAGCCTAGCCCCTTGACTCAACTCTGCTGCTCTTACACCAAACTGGCATGCAAGCTTTTTTCCTCAAACTAAACTAACTTCAAACTGATTCTTGGGAGGGACCCAGACTGCAGACACCACATTGGATTTGAATCAAATACCCAACTACGCAGTCTGTACTAGGATGAGGACCATGTACAGTCAACCAGAATGTGCCTGTTGGCGCCAGCACACAAACTGGGACGTGAAGTCAACTTTGAGCATGCTAGCTTTGGCTGCCAGTACATTTAGATGCACTTAGAAATATCGATATGCAACATGAAAGACTGCTATATCATGCTGTTATTATGTGCCATTCATTTGAACGATAACAGACAAACTAACTAACTAACTAACCAATTCATCAACCATCTGGTACCAGCAATCGCTTGATCTTATATCTTCAATTCAATGACTGTTTCATCCGGATCTACTACAAGTCCACTACTGACAACTGGCCTCTACATTTCATGCAGCTGTGAAATATGTATCATCAAAAGCTGTTTACAAAATGTAGATAATTCTTCAGCGGTATTTTCACCTCATTTAATGGCAGAAATAACATACATTATGGTTGTGATACTCTGCCATCTTTCCTATTCTTTCAGTACCCTCAGTAAGCCTGCAGTATATCTGCATGAGCAAATATGCGAGAGTGAAGCCGCTCTCATGACTGACTTTCTCTTAGTCTGACTGATCCGTAGCTGAATCTGTCCTTGCATGACTGACCATGATGCAGTGTGTGATAGTGTAGCTGTCAGCAGTGACAGCAGAGAGACTGCCAGGCACCCAGCTGGACTACCTCCAATAGTATCTCCCCGTATATATATATATATATATATATATATATATATAAAGAAAAAAAAAAACACATGAACACATACACGCACATAGAGACATACATGATTACATAACATTATTGAGTTATGTTGCTGACTACTGCATGTTAGCTGTTATGACAGTGGGCCAAGGTTTCTCCCACTGGGCAGGCTGCCATGTATTTCACTATTTGAATAGAAAGGTGTTGTATTATGATATAAAAATGGACAAAAATTGTGCTGTTTTATAAAAACTCATATAGTGAAAAAGTTTCCAGTGGTTCCTGGGAAAGACTCACATTTTCATATATGGAGGCAACAAATTGGAGACTATCGCAGATTATTTGGGTTTCAGTCAACACTGATTTTTTTCAAACATGAATTCATATATGCTTCTTTGCAAACAGATGAGGAGAAGGCAACAAGTCTCTCAGTCACAAGCCAAATAAGAGGTGTGACAGCCAGAGAGCTACACCGAACGGAAACATTGTCAATGAGACATCTGTAAATGCACACCATAGCATACAGGTTTCACTCCATGATACTTAGAGTCATATCAAGTCATTGATGCCTTTAACAGAAGCAGCCATTATGCTCTGTCAGTTCCTCTCTGACAGTCTGTCCACACTCCTGCAAATGGGCGTGTTGCCAAGACAACGGCTCACACACCTTGCCATCTGAGACCACCTGGGGGAGGCCTCCAAAGGACAAATTCACTAAATACACAAATGCATGCATGAACATACAGTTCAAACAAAAATATACATGGCCCATACGCACACACACGCACACACACATACACACTGACACATGCACAATAGACACCAAACGGCACGCCCCTCCTTATCTATTTTACACCACACTGCACACGCTCACATGTCTGCATAACTAAGACCAAACAGAGGGAGTATATGTTTAAAGGGCCATGTGAGTCACACAGCTGCGTCCTTGAGGAATAAAAGCTGCAACATGAACAAGAGTACAGTACTCACACTCTCTCTACATACATACAGTAAGAGTATGTAAGAGGAATAATAACAACAACTTAATAGTTACCAATAAATCTATTCTTATGGTGCTTATTTGTTGGCATCCGACAAAGCGAAAAAGGACAGACAAGAAAAAAGACAAACTGCAGTGGTGGGGGTGGGAAGCTTCCTACCAGTTTCCTGTACTGCTGTTTCTCTTGGCGAAGCGTGGCTAACTCAAGCTTCAGAGCTCGGTTTCTCTCCTCCAGCAATCGGAAGCGGTTCACATTGTAGACTGAGTTTCCCGTCGCCGGCTGGGAAGAAACCTCATACCTTAACTGCAAATAAATAAACAAAAAATGAAAAATAAAGATGAGGAACAATTACAGCGAATTACAAATTGCGCAGCAACAAGAGGAGGGTGTGAGGCTGTACTTTGGGACAGCGGAGCTTTGAGCTAAATGCTAACATCAGCATACGAACATGGTCATATTGGCAATGCTAACATGCTAAGAGAGCATGATGTTAACTATGTTAACCATCACAGTTTATTGTGCTAGCATGCTAACATTTGCTAATTAGAATTAAACACAAGGTTGTAAATAGAGATAAAGTTATAGGATCACCTATTCATTCTTAGAGGAACATAAATGTATGTGCCCAATGTTATGATGATCCATTTCACCAAAGTTGGCATCAGGATACATCATCTGGGACCCAGAATGTCTGTTTTTTCAGGCAAGTAAATGTAGGAATAAGTCACTAGATCAGTGAATTTCCAAAGAGTAGGCCATAGCCCCCTGGTGGGCTGTGAAGGTACTGTAAGGGGACACAACAGGTCATTTATAATACATAAATTAAACTTTTTAGTGCTAAATAGAGAATTTTGTAGAGTTTAACATTGCCATTTATGATTATATATGATGTTATGAAAGTAATCTGAACTGACATAACAAGGTGCTTAAATCACATGTTCTTCTTCACTTATCTGACTTAATTTATCTAGTGTTGTGTTAAAGTTTTCCATATATATGCCTGCTGCCTGCAAACAGCCTGCAACCGACACTGCAGGTTGAGGTCGGTGGGTGGCATTGCAGGAAACAGAATTCAAACAGGCGGGCAAAGTTTATTTGACAGAGGAACAGACTTCAGCACGTATCTTCTATTGTGTTAATTACGGGAACAGGGATGAAAAGTTTGGGCAGGCCCCAAGAGATTTTCCAATTTCAAAATGGGCAGTGTCCTTCGTAAGTTTGGAAATGGCTGCTCAAGATAAATGGAAGAAATTGAGAGGATTACCAAAGTAAGGATTCATCATCTTGGCACCGTGTGCAGTATATTGGTACCAAAAAACACAGCAATCCATCTATCCAACAGTTGTTCAGATAATTTGGTCTGGACCAAAGTGGTGGAGCTTTCTACAGACCAACAGACGGAAAATAAAAATCATACATGAAGAGGAAACAACCACTGTATTAACACTAGTTATTTATTTATTTTTTTTAAAAAAAGGGGGACATAGGGCTACTGTCAATCTTGCTTAAAGTGATGTACTCTGGTTTTAGTTCCATCCCTCGGGGTCAGTCACAGGAAAAGGATTACCAAGCCTGAAAATGAAGCGGCTACTGCAACAGGTTCGGAGGCTCAGCGGGATTTGCCAGTCAGTGTTTTTCTCCTTAGAAATGTTCTTGATGGGATTGAACCCTCCATGGAAATACATTGCATATCTGTAATAGGCAGGCTGGAAGCTTCTCTCGAGCTCTGAGAATAGTTCCCTGTATTGCTCACTGAGTTTCCTCCCCATACCAGACCTCAATTTGTACAATTTGATGGCACCTTTTTAAGTTCACAGTTGTCTTGTTTTGGAATGGGAATGCTCTGCTGTCAATCTTGCACTTTGCAAAGTGTCCGATCACTTTGAGGCCACCAGAGGGGTTGCGGATGATAGAGGAAGTGAGCAGATGTTTGGCTGAGGTAAGGGGGAAAGTTGAATGTGAACTCTGCCTGTGCCCCCTGAAACTGACAACCTTCCAAGGATAGGATAAGCATGCCCTTTGCTCTGTTCTGTCAGAAGAAATAACTCCTCCTTAGGAGTTAATCTAAAAATGGATTTAATGCTCCAGTCTATCTACTTTGAGTAATATAAATGTATGAAATAGGGACAAATTGGAGAGCTAAAATCCAAAATTCCAAATGGGGTGTCGACTTCCCATTTGCCTTCTGAAAAAGCACTCTTAGCCAGCCTAGCCACTCCAATAAACCATTACCAACATAGACAAAAGATAACATGGTGCATTAATCTGAAGCCTGTTCTCTTTTTAAAAAAAAATAAGAAAGAGGAGAAAATTCCATCCCATTGTTCTCTTCGAGCACTCTTTCCTTGGAGTAACCCCTGACAGATCAGTACACCAGATGGTTCAGCTTATATTATTCTAATATATCAATTAGCATGTTACCAGAGCATTTGGTATCTTGTCCAGTAAAACAAGATAACTCGCACACACAGAGATACACAACAACCAGATCCCCTGACTGCTTGCCAGGCTATCATCCCTCCAAAAAAAACAAACACTAAAAACAAAGTTGCAGGCAATATGTCAGTCTTCACGGACAGCCAAAGCTACTAAAGCCAGTGTGATGGACCTGCCAAGTAGACAGAAAGACAGCCAGATCCACCTGCTAATACAGCAGACCTGCCAAGCAAACAAGCCTACAGATAGACCCACCAGTGTAATATGGTGGGCTTTCCAAGAACAGACAGAGAGATAGATAAACCTGCCAGCCAGCACTGAGGGTTTCCAAACAGACAGACAGACTAACACATTCAGTCAGCTTATTTAGAGCGAGATATTAGGCCATATGGACATCCATGGGAGAACTGATTTCTGGGCATGTTCCGATACCAGTATCAGAAGTGCCTCCTAAAAGGCTAACATCTCCCCAGAACAAACTTAAAGTAGAATGTAATATAATAAAAATGCATTTTAATCGAGTCCACATATGCTTGACAGTACATGCTTGTATATTGTCATTTTGTCATATATTATACATATTATGTATTTAAAAAATCCATACGAGATCCACACATATATGGAATATATATTGCCGTTGCATAAGCAATGATGGATCTGGTATCTGCAAGCACATCTGTCCGTGCACCAATCCAGTAGCATGCAATTTATTAGCCCAAAATGGGAACCGGTTTCTGATTTTAAAGCACAAGTAGCCAAAATGGTGTTGATATTTGTGTTCTGTTTCACATGTGTTTGTTCATGTTTACAGACGGTATAACCTGAACCAGGACACAACTTATCACATCCGTACGGGGCTTGTAGTATAAAATTATTAAAAGTAAAAAATAATGATGCATATATATTTTGTATAACACTGATAACAGATCAGTGCTCTGTATCAGACAACATACATACAAATTCAGGTATGGGAATCAATGTCAGGAGTGGTGAGAATGGTCTCTACCAATTTATGCATCATTTCTTCAGGACAAACACTGGTCCCAGAATTGAACGTGCACTAAAAGAAAACAAAAATATATAACCTGACAACATGTTGTCAAAAAAGAGAATAAAAACAAAGGATGACAATGACACTGGTTCTTCACATTTGACATGTTTTAACCATTTTGTTAAAGCTACGTTATGTAGCAATTAGCGCTTTGTGCAATTTGGCACTCCCCACAGTTTCTGAGTGCAACACCACTGTGGTAAGCACAGATTCCAGGTCTGGGACAATTTGTCAGATGTAATGTAGGTGCTATCTACAGATAAAACTCGTTACATCATAACAATGTTATGAGTTGAAAACTTGTATCTTGGCATAAACACGTATGTAACGCTGTCATCCTCACCCAAGTTACATAGTGCAGATTCAGAATCATCTGATAGGAAACAGAGACACCATTCACCCTTTCACAAGACACTGATCCATCAAAATGATTCAGAAACTGCTATTTTAAGGTAAAAAAATGTACATAATGTTGCTATAATTCAAAATAAGGGAACATTAATGGCACCAACTCTTATACATGCCAGGTCCAAACACCTGATTGAGACGTGATAGGGACAGTCCCTAAAGCAGTCATCACCAGCAGACAACAAAGGCTGCGACTGCAACTGATCCCGGGTCAGCTGGCCACAGTTGTGCTGTCCACTTGGGAGACATCATCCTTGCACCGAGGGAGCTGCCAAAGTTGCTGTGACAGGAGCTGCGTCAGAGTTGGTAATCATGACGCACTGGTTCACTCAGGGGCCACAGAGAAGAACTGACAACATCTCCTGCTAAATGGCCGGGAGGGGAGGAATTAAAAGCACTGTGAAAGGTGCAGAGAAGCGACCTGAGTGGTGACACTTCCAGAGCTGCGCCGCCTCACGCACTTTCAGAACATCATCACGTGTTAGTTATCCAAAATTTGGCGTTAAATTACCCAGTCATTAAACAATGTAACAGTGCTCATTCTTTTTTTGTTTTTTCATAGGATGTTTGTGAGGCGATCTACATTAATGTAGGTGACCAGAAGATAAACGCGTTTGGCTGATAAAACAACAGTACCACTGACATATTAACATGATACGTTTTTGGCCCAACCCTTGCATAAGATACCAAAAGAATATGAATAGTGTATGAATAAGCAGATACAGAATGCGTGGAGAAGATGAGATGGGATCAAAGCCTTCATTAGTTGAGAAGAAACTGCACATTAGGCAGTCTCACGAAGAATGAGAGCAAGAAGACCCGGCGGCAGTCACCTTGAGACTCTCAACATCAAACACAAGATCTGCCTTTGTGTATGCGTTTAATATTAGGTTTTTCTCATCCTTTTCATACTCGTCACAGTGGGACGAGCACATACAAACAAAGAAGGATAATCACTGCGTGGTGCCCGTCTACATCTGTCCCAGCTGCTCTTACCCGGCGTTGTCAAGCACTTTATTGAAAAATGGCTTGTTTCTCTTTTTATTTATTTCTGCCTTATTAAATAACACGAGTGTCAGTTGGCGGGGGAGGGGGGTCAGCCACGGGTAAATGACTGGCTGGAGCTATAAATGCAGTTTTGACTGGAGGGAAACAGGGCTGAGACAACAAAATTAGAAGTTCATGGACGCAAAGAGACCAGATAAAATACGACGAAGATAAGTAACACCAAATGATTTATCCCCGTGAGAGCACTATCAGCTGTAGAAACATATTTCCCAATAACAGGAAAAACTCAAACTTCACTTCTGTGAACCGTCAAAGCACTGCCGACAACACTAACGACGGGTACGCCTTGGCGGATTATCCATTTAAAAGTGACGCACAACTGGAGTCCGGGGTAACTGTTTATTAAGTAAAGCAGATAATGTGGGTAGCTATTAAGATGTTACAGCATATAATTATGTAATAGAGGCTTTTTACTACTTTATTATGCCGGCGTGCTTTTGCAGTAATTAATAGCTACAGATAGCTTTTAATTCATCATGACACCAAGAAATGCTATGTGCATGTTCATTCCGTGGTTCACCTCATAAAACCATCGCTGTCCGGGTTGTTTCAGGCATTCCTGATTTATGGTGGAGGGACACAGGAGAATGGATTAGGGAAGCAGCATGTGGTGGCTGGACTCGCACCAAGGGCAGTGTGGTGGTTAAGTGGTGTGTGCTCAGCCAACCGAGCCACCCAGGATACCCCAACCTAATCTAATTTTGACTGGGGGTGATTTAAATAGATTGCCACGTCGCCATCTGGCGTGTGAGTGGAATACTTGCATCGGAGCTGTCTCAGGCAGTCAGCTGTGGATGTACAACTACTGACATACCATTAAACAGATCTTTTAAAAGGAGAAAGTCAGTCTGCTCTAGCTTTGTACAGCTTAAATGTTGTTGTGAATGTGTCTCACTTGGAGAGGGAGCGCTATAAATCTCGGGATTTCACTACCACTCACAGACACTTCGTCACTGCTCTTCATAAAGAGAATACATTATGTTATCTTATACAACCTAGCGTGTATTTTGATTATCTTTGATTCACGGTAGCTACTGCAGCGTCCAGTGTGTCATTTAAGTGTTTTGAGATTGAGAGAATCAACAGTATCAAACAATCCCAAAAAAAGGCAGGACTGAGACTGTACATGCATGTATGTTTTTGCTGATACATATAATGGCAATCACCCTACCTTAAAGGCAGTAACCCCTTTGTCCCAATATGACTCTCCTCCCTTCCCGTCACATCACAAGCCGGCGGTGTAGGCGGAGGTGACGCGTCCGTGTGTGTGCACGTGTATGCTGGTGTACACCCAATCTGCAGCTATAATAGCTTTCCTAGTCTGAGCGCCACTGTAACAGGCTGGATGTCTCACCATATCAGTGAAAGCAAAAACAGCTACAATGCCTTGGCACTCTCTCTCTCCCTCTCTCTCTTACACACACACACACACACACACACACACACGCGCGCGCGCGCGCGTGCACACTCAGTCCCATCCCTGAAGCTGTTAACACTTCCTCTCACGCTCTCAGCTCCATCCTCCAGTTGTGCTTTAAAAATACCCCCTCTCCTCTGTTTCACTCCCGGCTCACTCATACGCAGACGTGTTCGACCTCTGTTCGACTGACCAAAAACAACGTCACACTCAGGGGGGGAAAAAAAAAGGCACACATGGCAGCTTTTTGTTTTGTTTTGTTTTTAAATAAATCAGTAGAGCAGTGATGTGTAAATTATTACATCATGGATGAGCAGATCACGGTCGAGCAGCCTTGTCTTTCCTCTATATTAAGTTCTAACAGGCAGAAGACAATTACTGTTTTAGTTTGTTTGTTTCCCACCCCAAATTTAAACGTGTATATCTCACTATATTCCACTTGGGTGTGTCCTCGTTACTACTTGTAACTTTTATCAAATCAAGCATCAAATCTAGCATCAAATCTAATCTAACTGAACAGACCTCTGATACAACCATCCCTCTGCTCTCTTCACCTCCTCTAAAGCCCTGATCAGAGGACTCAAATTAAATCAATGTGGTGTTTTTGCATCAGCGGCAGGCACTCATCATATCCTGCCGATAGCTGCTCACTGCTTCAACGCCGAGACGGACGCACAGGGCAGAAGAGAGGACAAAAAGAAAGAGACACTAAGTGTGCGTGAGTGAGAGGAAAACGCAGAACGTACGCTCTGTTCCACTCTGTTGCCTAGCAACACTTGTTCACTGTCTGTTCCCGTCCTCGCTGTGGACATATTACTCTCATACTGGTTCTCGGGCATGACATGGAGCCCTGTGACAGCAGGGTTCAGAAACAGATGGAAAGTGGATTAGGCAGAAATATGCAACGACCCCTTTAAATATGCAAATAGCTGAAGGCGACGTGTCATTTAGCTACTCCAAACAAGCTGCTACACTTAGACCACGTCGTGGCCAGGACGCTTTCTCAACTTGGTGTGTTTTTAACATTGAAATATTCTTTCAGAAGTATGATGTCATGATGTAGCGCGGGATCATGGGAGTTGTCTTCAACCACAAGTGCCAATGAAAATCTATTTCACGTGACTTAAGTAATGTATTAAAGTTTTATGTTATGTTTAGTCATCTTCCTTCACAAGTTTCTGATGTATCACTTGATGTTTGCCCGGAAGTAAGCGATAGGCGACCAAATGAAACTCATCTATACCCTGAATAAAATTACATGATCTCTGGGTTTAGACATTTCAATGTAGAAATTGTTCTTGCAGTGCTTCTGTTGCTTTGTATTTATCCCCACAAAGAGAAACAATCAAGAATATAAAGCGTAGCCCCAATATAATTCCCTTTTATAAAAGAAGAGTTACATTCTGAGAGTTGGGAAGCCACTCTGAATCAGAGAACGGCATGCCTGTCGCCATCAAAGCTCCCAAAACTGAACAGCAGACAGGTGTACATTTGTCAGGGTTGGATGACTTGAAAGATTATTGAAAACAAGGGATTTGTGGTCAAAAACACAAAACTCTCTACTGCACAAATGTCAAATCTGGAGGAGCATGAATGAGATTAAATAACACGCAGCAGCGACGATGATTGGGCTGAAAAACAAACGTGGATGCTGAGATCACGTTACAATTTTGCTGCATTTTGTCATGGCATGTTTGGGGAAAATCTTAAATAGGCTACTTTACCGTGCCTGCAAACAGACTTTCGCAAAAAGGCAAACATCCAAGTTATTTCTAGTAATTTTAGCAAACACTGACTACTGTACAACCTCCTTATAGTTATCTAATGTTCCGCCATAATAGGGTTGTCAAAAGTATCAAAAATTTGATTCTCAATAAGTGTTACGATAACCACATCTGATACTATCGAAAGTATCAGTTTGTTTTTTTTTAAACAGATCTACAGTCAGATTTTATAACCAAAGACTGCAGATGTTAACAAACGTGTTGCTATGTGTACAATGATACTTTCTGTACGTGCGCTAGTGTAAAAAACAAAGGGAAAACATACTTATTTTCATGTGCCTTTGACTTCCTTTTTCTTTTGGCTGTGGTATCAAAAGAGGTATTGAGCGTCATTGTGTTGGAGTATTATTGTATCAAAGTTTAATATTCTGGTGTTGTCACAGCCTTACTTCACAATAATGTAGAATGAAGATCTGTCAGATTATGTGAAGCAGTCCTTTTTATTCTCAGGACAGTCCATTTATTTGGTGCTTTACCCTCAGATTTTCTTCTTTCAAGCAGTCTAATAACTGGAGGTTCCGTTTTATGTTTATGAGATGATCATAGCTAGTAGGAATAAGTTTGATGGCACGTAGCTGTAGTAGTAGTAACGGGCCCACAGTAAGTGGTACCACAGTACCTTGGCTTTGGCGTGCAGGTGGTGATGGTGTATGTTTCTGGCAGAGATCATGGCCAGCTGTCTCTGGATCCACTGCAGCTCCATCTGAGACTGCCTCAGCAGCTCCTCCACATGAACAGTGGACGTGTGATCCCGCATTATCACCTGCAAAAAAACCCACACAATCAGATTACACATGCACTGCAAACATCACACTGTCCTCGCACCTCCGTAAAAGCATACGCTTCCTGAACCACACACACTGAAGGAACGTAATGAATCTGCAAGGAGATGAATAGTTCTTACTTTTCGATGACTTTATATACCTCTGCATTCTATTATGTCATATTGTTCTGCCGCTCCTACCATCCAAAACTATATGTGACAAATACTTTAGCAGAAAAAGCTTTCATTTACATGACAGACGTCATTTCAAGAAGAAAATAACAAAGTGCACATGTTGGACAGTTATGGCAAAAGCTGAGCAGATCATGATCAAAGTAGATTCTGTTGTTTTGACCCGAAACAAATACGTTTCAATGTAGCAAACAAACGTGTGCGACTACATTTACAAAGATTAAAATACATACAGACGAATACTTGGCATACTGCATGTACACGGCACTGGCAAACAGTTTCTTGGCACTTACTGTACAAATCCTTCATCTTCTTTCATTAAAAATCACATAACCTGCTTGTTACTGTAAGTACATCGTCAATCCCTGACAGCAAACATGTCCAGTTTAACACTGCTGCCCCCCACCTGTTTCAGTGTGTCTACATGCATGTGTGGCTGCGGACTGGTATGATTGATATCTACATGTGTGTGCCCATGTGCATGTGTATTAGTGTGTTCAGTGAGAGAGAGAGAGAGAGAGAGAGAGAGAGAGAGAGAGAGAGAGAGAGAAAGAGCGCTCCACTCAGTTACATAAGAGAGGATTATTGTAATCACAGCAACACAATGACAGGGGTGCGCGTGTAGAAAACATCAGCTTTTATCAGTCGGTGCTAAATCCCCATCTACGCTGTCCTGTTTTTGTACCTTTGCTCAAATACACACGCTCACACATACACAGGAATACTGTATTCACAGTAAGCACTATACAGTGACACATGGAAGGTTAAGAAGGTTAATGCTGCTTGTACCTTAGAGGATTTTACTTAAATCTGCCTGCCGCAGCATTATAAATGCTCCAAAATCTGTTTTTTAAGTCATCTGTTTTCTGTCTTTTTACACCAATGCACTTTTTGTAATACACCAAGACAAACTGCAAGATCACACTTCAAAGTAAACGAGCCATTATCTGATTAGAGATACTCAAAAAGTGGCCCGCTTTTTGGGATGCTGTCAGCGGCAAAGTGGCAATAATTAACGGACAATGAAGGAAAACAAGTCATTTGTTTTTTTACACTCGCTTTTTCTACGAGGTAAAAGGTGAAAAAAAACTGTAGGACAAATAAGCTCTCTGACTCTCTCTCTAAGAGCCCCAGCCAAATGCTCAAACAGCTTCTCCATGCTGACTCACCTTGGACAGCTTCTATTTCCTCGCAGGGGGACTGGAGAAGGAGGAGGAGGACAGACAACAAACAACAACAACACCGACACAGACAGCTCAGGAGTCCTGTAGATTTATGCAGAGATGTCCCATCCTGGCCAAGCCCTCCATCAACCTGCGGTGCAAAGCATCTCTCGCACAGATTTATCAAAGTGAGAGGAGAGAGCCGTGCCTACGTCATTATCCAGGCCCGAATGGGGGTTTTCATTTGCCGTCAACCTATTAATTAATCCATCGCCCCTTCACTATGATTGCCATCATGATATTGCTGCTTTCTCTTAGATTTTAGACATTTTGGGAACACGTGGAGTTCATCAGTGAGGTTATGTGCATTATTTTAAACAAAAGTAAAAGAAAAAAAGTTTCACTGTACGAGCTGTGAATGATTTTGGAGCCTTGCTTCAGATGTGTCCAAAGCTTTTCGGGCGTGCACTTTTGTCTACACGAAAGAGTTTCTGCAAGGACAAATACTTTAAAATAAAAATGCACATGAAAAGAACTAAAAAACAGCTGAGATAGACTGAGTGCTAAAACCAATATTCAGCAGTTTTCCAATTATCTGTATCAGTGCCTTTTGTGTGCCAGTACAAATAAAATTGATTACTTAAAACATACAATACATTGGCTCTGATGCTGCATTCTTTCTCTGACTGTAATCACCTCTCTGTGGTCTCACTCAGCGCCAGCACACCACTCTGTCTAAGTGGTGAAACGTCACAGGTAATAGCCAAACAACACTAAATAATTTCAACAAGCAAATTAACTAGTAACTAAAGTAATCAGATTACATCAGAATACATCAACAGAAAATGGAATTACTTAAGTAAAACACCTCGAAATTGTATGTAATTACTGTGCTTGAGTAAAATCTAGTTGATTTCATTCCATCAGTTTATTTTAAATACTACAGTGTGGAAATACTCTGTTACAGCCAAAATAACTACATTTTCTACTGAGAATAATATATATTATGTATTTTTTATTCTGATTATTGATTCATCAATTTCTTCATAACTATAATACTAAATAACTAATATAAGGAAGCTGCTTATCATTTACAAATATGCACACTAACTAAAGCTGTCAAATAAATGGAGTGGAGTAACGGGATAAAATAATAGAAAATGGAGTAACTCAAATGTGTACAGTACTTGAACATATGTAATTAAAATACTATACTGTCACAAATACATGTTACCTATCCAAGTGATGCTCCTGACTTTCTTTCATCCTCTTCACTGTGCTCCTCTGCCTTGGTGGCTTCTCACCTTCGGGGGTTTGGCAAACTCTGGTGCCATGTGTCCTCCTTGTAATCCTCAGTAATAATCCTTTCAAAAATGTAGCACATCAACAGTCTGAAACTTTACAGCAGAAGCTGCCGGGACACTATCTGTCACTGCACCACAGCTTCAGACGTGTTTAGCTCCTTAGCTCGTCTGTCTCTGAACATACTCCTGACAGCTTCTCTCTAATGTGACTTGCTCTTTTCAAAACAGAAGTCAGTTATGATTCAGATTTTTTCTTTTTTCTCTCTCTCTCTCTCTCTCTCTCAGCCTCCTTGTACCCAATGCTGCCTGCTGTGAGGCCATATGGCACACCCATCAGGAAGACGAGGTTATAAAACAGGAGATGGAAAAGAACATTTAAGGCTAACCTCTCACCTGTTATGGAGAGCTGGCACGGGGACAGCCGTTAGCCGCCAGCATTCTTCATGGCTTCAAAAGTTAGCATGATGCTATCTGCTAAGCTAACCTCTATAGTGCATATTGACAGTGTGGACATCCATGGTGTGTCCATGTTAACAGATAATACTGTATTAAAATGTCTTCCCTCTGTTACCTCCACCTGTTTGGGCGGGAACTTACCGTTTTGTCATTGGCACGTGGAGGTTGGTGACGTCACACCGAACGCAATTCACCTGAGTAAGTGAAAATAGCTGTCTAATTTAGTTTATCATTTTATGGCAAAGTCAATATACAGAAAATGCAAGAGACCAATAGAAGAACGAACTTTTTCTTATTTTCTACTTTGATCTATATAATCAGTTTTGATTCTACGGCAAAGAAGAGAAAATCAACAAGGATCCAAACAATATTTCAAACAAGAAGTTATTGATTGCATGCCCTGTCACTCTTTTTATTATTATTATTTATTTATCCTCCTGTGCATTATTTTTGCTTTTACTGACCTTTTTTATGTCATAACTTAATTCCTTGGTAATACTTAGACGAACTCCCCACAACACAGAAATAGATCCCTGACAGAGGCCACAGTGATATTGGCAAAGGTTATTGGGCTAGCATGTTAGCAAAAGATTGCTCATTAACACATGACGCAGATACAGATTCACTCCAGTGAAGTCTTGTTTCTGGCACCTTGACATAAAAATCTAAACCTGGCTCTTCAGATAGTGTACATTCAGCTTAGCAGTTACAGCAGTGCGACTGACATCAGGAAGTGACATAAAACAAAGTCAAGCTTAGTAGAAACAGCTGTATTAATCGTGAGCTTTAGAAAAGTTTTTTATTGTTGATGTACAATACATACCAACACCATCATGGAGAAAAACATAATAACATAACTCGCCATCAAACACATTACTGCTGTTCTTTCTCTTCTTCGAGCTGGTCTGATAGAGTCTGTCCATTTCTTCTGTTCAGACCGAACTGCTGCCAGGTGAACTGGTCCCAGAAATGTATCCCACACTGAGAATGTGGTTTCTTATTTTTATTTGTCTCAATCCAGACAGAAATGCTGCCCTAACACATCTCCCCCTCCTTGCAGCAACTGTGTCGCCGTTTCAAACTCCAGTGGGATGCTTTTCATCTGCGACTGCTTCAGGTCTCTCTCCATCAGCTGGGGAGACGAGCATGAGACACGCGAGTATTAGCATCATTCCATTTAGTTCAAACAGACTAACAGACAATATTATGTCATCAAAATTATTAAACACTTTAGAGACAGATTTAAAAATCAGTAAAGATTGAAGGTGTCACATCACCTCATATGTAGTTATCTCCAGCACCTCGCTGATGTCATCCTCTTGTTCCGGCAGGGGATTGTTGATCATCATCGCAGCTTTGGCCACATCTGGATGGTGATGTTTCTGCAGCGTCTGCAGATAGGAAGAGAAAAAAAGTAAACCTTACAGCTCCATACAGTGTATGATATTCCTTCAACTCATTTTCTAATCAACGTGACAGAAACCTTGGCTAACGTTAGTCACAGTTGTAGTCGGTGCCATGGATGATTCATTTGAGAACCCAAAACGATCACATGCTGTACACACCTTAATCTCCCACAAGCTGCTTTCTAAGGCACAGCACTCAACAGGATCCTCTTCATCCATTAGATACGGGTCTTCTAAAGGTTCTGTGGTTATGAATAGACACAGACATCTACATATAGTGTATCCAAATATCGCTAACATATTAAATGTTACAGGGATTTGGACAGGGAATCTAAAAACCCCTGACATTTTTAGAGTGTCCAACACTCACCATCCTCTGTGCTGGGCTTGTGTATGAGGATTCTGCAGGCTGGGTGGCGACGGATCAGGTTGTAGATAAAAGGCAGCACGATGAGGAGGGCTGTGGATGGCGCTGTGAGGGCCAGGCGAGCCAGGCGTTTGGCAAACGCAGCCACTAAGTACACTGGCAGGTGACTGGAGGAAAGCACAAACACATACAGTATTTATGTCACAACTATACTGTATGCTTTTGATTTATAATGGCCATTATCTTGAATAGTCAGAAGAAATTATTATTATTATTACTGAAAACAGTTAAAATATCCCAGATAGTCTCCCCAGTTGGGCTCATCAGTGGCTAGCAAACAGAAGGTCATCATCTCTTAGTGGAGCACAAATAATCTTACCTGGAGCTGAGGAAGATGTTAGCTAGGTGGAAAAAGCGTGCTCTGTATTTCACGTGGAAAACAGAAGGCTCGAGCAGATTATACAGCTTCTTGTAGAAATCAGGGTAATCTCTACAAAAACACACACAACAAACAGGTCACACTTTAGATCATTTAAAAACATTTTTCAGTATGTTGTTCTTTATAGATTTAGAAATATGCTTTTTCAAATGATTTTTTCATATACTCACAGGTTGTGTTGATGTATGAGAACAAAAAGGCCATTGAGGGCAAGCAGGCTGATAGCGCCACCTGTTCAACAAACACATGATAAAATGCTGCAACAACCTACAGAAATAACACATCCGAGAGATGCTCAACTATGGTTATTTTAAACACACAGTATGTAAATTCTGTTGCTGGGGGCACACAATCAAAACAAAACAAAGAAGGCCTGCTCTGCAACCTCATTCCTAGTTCTTTGACTCTCTCAAGTTTTGGCGGCAGGCAACCAAATAAAGGCACCGTTACCTTTACTAAAACATTTTTTCTGGATTTGTGAACAACTCAACAACATATATAACAGATGGTCTAATCAGTATCAGAATTCCTTTATCAGTACCTCAAACAGGGAAATCTGTACATCACAGCAGCTAAAGGACAGTTCAATATTCAATAAACAATAATAATAGAGAAATAAGAATAATAAGAAATAGAAAAGGACTCGTATATACATAATGTGTACACATTTTAATGTGGAAATGTTATATATCATATCTTAAAAGTAGTCACTGAGCAGGGTTGCATCTTACCAACTTCATAAGCAGCAGTCAAGAAGTCAATCATCAGTGTGGGTTTACTCATGTGGGGCAAGATGGAGTCATGGAGGATCACCAGGACCTTTTTATACATGTTACTTGGCAGCTACAACAAAGAGGTGAGGAATTAATCAGACACAGTGCACATTGTCAGATGTCTGCATTTTGATTGTAAAACATTGTTCTAGCATAAAGAAAACTACTGAAGCAATCAAGATTTGTCCAATACCTTATACTTGAGAAAGCCCAGCCACATCCTCTCAAAGACACGCTTGTGTTCCTGTAATGAGGCAACATGTTTAAAACTGTACCCGAGTAACATTTCAGTTGCAAGCACAAACGTGAACACTTGATGACAAATATTTTTACTTACAATCAGTTTAGCAGCTTTCCAGTCCTCATGCTTGGCTGAAAAAAAAATAACATCACATTTATTTACAAAAAAGAAAACCCACACAGTGACAGTTCAGCACAGTAAAAATAACCTTAAACAGCTCATCCCACCTTCCTGTTTGACCATGAAGTTAGTGAGCTCTGACTCCTTGCTTGGCACACTGATGTTGGACATGAGGGTGAACACATTGCCCTGATAAATGGGCACCACAGCCTGAAAGGACCAAGACAAGGTAACACTATTCAGTAAACCAAGTACTGTTCACAAACTGCATGTTTTACAAAAAAAAAAACATTATGGCAGATGAGCTCAGCACTGAACAGATTTCTCCTACCCCTTTGTTTTTGTCCATGACTTTGCCCACATTCTCCCGGACGGAGCTCATGACATAATAGCGTACATCCTCCATCTCAAGGAACTCCTGGAATCTGGAGATCAGCAGTGAGTTGTCTGTAGTTTTGGACAGCAGTCGCTCCACCAACGCCTGAGAATCAAATAACAGAAACATCAGAAGGCACCTGTTCCACCAATGACAAATAGGTTGATGCTATATATATGCTATAACGTATTATATTAATGCTTTTCACATTGTTATTCCAAATAATGACAGGCAGGTTGTGTGACACAAATCCTACCAGGATGAGTTCTCTTGGAAAGTTGTAGTGTTCACTCCAGTCCAAGTCCTCGAGGGGATGCTGTCCTTCAACTGCAGCGAACTTCATCAGGCAGCAGAGGGCACTCTCCTGCACCCAAACAGATATATACAGTTATAAAACACTGAAATATAACAGATGACAGGATTCCATTTATCAGGGCACTAGGGATATGATAATGCTAAATTAAATTTTTTTAATGCAACATCATACAGATAACAACTAAATGTTGATTACCCGGGTACCGGTTCATTAATCGGGGCAAATGATAACAGAGTGTTATTATCAAAGAGGATATTAACGTCAGGATATTGGTGGTAATAACAGTCCTGCATGACGTGATTTCCTTGTGCACAAAAAAGGAAAAGCAAAGAGCTCGACACACTGTTACATATGTTCTGTACTTGCCCCGAGCTGTACAGATGATGCTCTTCTAAATGGCCACAGTATAAATGACAGCCATCTCCTCTCTGCTGTACGGAAAGCTTATACTATCCAAGAGGAAGGACTCTGTCCCACCAACTTACGGCACATTGATAACAGAAGTTATGTGTTATGTCCGCCTAAATAGAAATCTGATGTACCACTACAGGATAAGGAATATTCTATGCCACTTGGCAACCATTTATATCCTTGAGTATGGCAGATACTAGCATAACTGTGTGACCTATATCAGTGTATTTGCCCTTTTTTTTAAATCTAATATTTTCCCACGTTTTTGCTCTAACCTGTTATTTTTTATATTTAATCGTGGGCATGTCTAACTGAGAACATATATACGTGACTGTGCTTATACTGCATTTGTTTTTTGAGCTTCTGGCTACAAAATTATTAATGATCTAGGGGCACCTGAGTAGAACTTGGTTTAAATGTTGTATTTTTAAGACGTATTGTTTGGTTTTTTGTGTGATGTATTTGGAAAATAAGAAAGATCTTGAAAAAAAGGGTAAAACCAACCTATAACACACACTTAAACTGCCACTGTGGTAATATTAATTTATGGTGCTGTGATCTCCCCTGTTACTTTGCCTTACTGCCTTAATAGCAGCATGGTGTGTGTGTGTGTGTGTGTGTGTGTGTGTGTGTGTGTGTGTGTGTGTGTGTGAGCACCATTTCCATTCAGTCAACTCACCTTGACTCCGTGAAGTTCATGGCTGAGGTGCTCGAGCAGCATCTCCACACAGCTGTTGTAGCGGTGTCGCATGAATATGCGGTACTTGTCTTCAGCACTGAGCCCTCCTGAGCAGGAAAACATCCAGACAGACAAACACAATCATATTTAAAGATGTGTTTGGGGGTTTTTTTTTCAACCCTGGTCGGGACTTTCTAGCCATACTGTTGTCTGATGTACAGCCAAGTTTATCCCAGAGGAGTGGAAACATCTGAATTGTATTCATGTCCAGCAGTGCTTGTGTCAAACTTGCTAACATCTCCATCATAACCAGGACCATAAGCCTGTACTCACTGCTGAGCGCCTCCTCCTCTCCGGGCAGTTTTCCCTTAAACAGCTCCTTCCGCTCCAACAAGGTGCAGAACAATTTGCTGCACGCACTGACAGCACTGATAATATCCTTCTCCTTCTCTGACTGAACGCCGACATGGAGGATACAAACACATTCAGAGAATTGTTTCAGTAACCCAATAAATGACAACCTGCGAGCTAGCCAGCATGTATCGAGCCGAGGTGCTCAGACGAATGAAAGTGTAGTTAGTTGGGTTTACTTACCTCGAGGACCTCGAGGATGTCGAAAACATCGTTGGCATGTTTTTTGCTCTCGAGGACACTGTCGACTTTACTGTTAATGTCAAATTTAGCTTTCTTTACACTTTGTTGGTTTGTTTTCGCCGAACTCACGTTGCGTTTTTTGGTCGGCGCCATGATTACTGAGCGATGCTACGTTCACGATACATTCGAAAAATCTGAAAAAATATCATGCGAACATATTGAAAGGCACACATCCGACAAACATTTAACCTCATTACTAGAGAAGATTGTATGAAAATTCAAATTGCAGAGGAAAGGTGTACAAGATATGCCTATAGATGGTTGGGTTTTGTCGGGTTTTGTTTTTTTTTTTGTCTTTCACTGCCCTACTAGTACGGCAATCATTGTTCTGTGCTGAGTTTTATTTTTACTTTACAGCAATTCTAAAGGTCCTTGAATGCACCATTAGTCCAAACACCTCCACTGTTGTTTCGCCCCCTAGTGACTGGAGGGTGAAGTTTTGCCTCATGAGATCATTTTATCAAAAATGAAATTGAGTACCTCAGCTGACTTTTGTGAACATACTCGAGGTTAAACATTAATTCAAATTAATAACTAACTAACCCATATCTTTACTACTGTAGCTCAATTATAAAGGCTATAGTAACACATGCAAGGTAAAAGGTACACTTCTTTCTTTCTTATTTGCATTTCTACATTTACCATTTAAGTTGCTTCAAAATTTTGACCCAAGGTTTGGTCACAGTTCTCTTTCATGTACATCTCGAACAAAAATAAGTAAGACTGGTGTACTTAATAAATAATGATCATTGATATTAATGTAACTAAAATGTAGCTATCCAATTAATTTGGCAAACTCGACTGCTTATCCTTCATGTTTTCCCTGATAACAGACACAAAAGTCAACTTGTTACAGTTCACTATAAAACCAGTTATGCTTAATATATACATGATCAGCATCTGTGAACTCACTGGAGTGTTTTGATTCAAAATTCTAGACCCAGGTGGCCTCATATAAGCTTCAGCTGAACTTCAAAATACCCTGTTGTCTTGACATTGCGCTAAAGACGAACTGTGGACAGCAGGAGAACCAGTAACTCTTTCCATGTATGTATGCATATGTTAATAATTAAGATTTTAGGATTAAAGATAGTCATGAAAAAAACAGATCCATCCTTAAGGGTCATTGTCCAAGACAAGAATACCAGCACTAATGAGCCTGAGACACAGGTTGGTAGAGGGCGTCGACATTTCTTGCAGGGTTAAATTATCATTAGGACACAATCAGGGTAAAGTAAAGAACAGAGGCTTTTATTATTTCTCTTGTTTGTTTAATAAGATTTGTATAAGAGAAGCAGAATTTAATACTATTTAAAAAGAGATCAAGTCTTGTAAAATGAACTAAGAAGAATGCTTTTTCCCAAAAATGAGGGAGAATGTTTTGGTGAGAAAATGTCTTCTTTCTGCAGACAGGGTGACCTAATCGGAGACATTTCCTTCGTCTGCATTGTCCTGTAGAAAAAGAGAGCAAAAGTGATTTAGAATATGCCACAAACATGCAACATGCTAAATAAATGCTGTATATGCCAGTCTATGATTACTTCCAGATACCCGTTTCTGATTCTTGTTGTCTCGTGTGTAAACAGCCGTGGCTTCAAAGTGATGGCTAGGAAGCGTGGCCATCCAGCTGACCATGGAGCCCTCCTCACGCTCTGTCTCAACAATGGTGGGGTAGATGTGGGCCTCCTTGAAGGCCTGGATCGCCTCCTCTTCACTCTCCCATTCCAGCCGTTCGTGCAGCCCGTCACCTCCGAAGCGTTTGTTGTACCGGTCGAAGTGAACCCTTTCCAAGACCAGGCCCAGTCCTGGAGCTTTGGGTACGTCCACCTTCTCCTGTCCCCAGCTCCGCCCGATCACGTCCTCCTTTGCGTAGCCCTTCATCACGGCGATCACCAGGCCAATCATCTTGCGGATCTGGTGCATCATGAAGCTCTGGCCTTGCACCGTTATCACAGCAAACTCAATGTTGCTGCAGATGAAAGGCTCCCCGCAGGACATTTCCATAATGTAGCGGCGGGCGCTGGGGTCGCTCGGAGCCTTCTGAGAAGTGAAGTTGTGGAAGTTGTGGGTGCCTTTGTAGAGCGAAAACAGATGGTTCAGCTGCTTAAGTGTGTCTGGCTCAAGGCGAAAGGCTGCTATGTTCCCAGGATCAGTGTCTTTAGGGGCAAAGGCCATTGTTGGAAGCATGTAGGAGTATGTACGACCGTCACAGTTGTTTTTGGAATTGAAACTCTGGGTGACCCGTTTAAGACCTGTCAGAACAAAAAATAAAAAAATTAATGTCTGAACATTGGTCATGTTTACATGCATACCAATTTTCCACTATTATTCTGAATATGACCATATTCAGAAATTGATACAGGTCATGTGATTGGCATATTCTGTTTGGATGTTCCTCATTGGGCCCCCTCAGAATAGAGCATTTTAGATAAATATATATGGGACGTGCCATTATTATCATTATTATTGTTGTTGAAAGGACGATTCTCTGGACATGTAATAGAGGATCCCTTGCAGAGTGCAATTTTGCAAAATGGGCAGTAAAGTCAATCGTTTCATATTAATCAACAATGAAAAAATCATCAGCTGCAGCCTTACAACAAACACCAAATGATATCAGCAACCAGTGTCTCACCGAGCACCCTGATCTGTGGTGGCAGGTGCTCATTGATTTTCTCCATGATGTCTTCAATCATCCACACCTTTAGAGACACCACCTGGCCAGCTGCAGACACACCCTAAAGGAATTCCAACAGACAAACACTGATACAGTTTGTTTGACGCATTCAGTCACCACAACCCTTTACATTTCAGTTGTTACATTAACAGCTCAGCAGCGCAACACAGAGGACACTTGGCTGTTCTTCAAAACTGCGGCGTTGGCCCAGTGCTGTGAAATGAATTCCACGTCGTGCCGGCTGCGCAAACTCGTACCTTATCTGTTCTGGCACATCTTTGGAAAGACGCCTTCTTCATGTCCTTGCCGTGGTTTTCCGGAATGCAACCAGATTTAATAAGTGCAGCGACCAGATCATCTTCAATGGTCCTAAACTGAGAAGCGCTAGGATTTCTCTGAAATACAGAAAGCATTTAAATGTAGAAAAACACTTTAAAAATATAATTTTAAAAAATGAAATACAGTGCTCAGACCTGAGCGAGGAAGCCAGCAACAGTAAGTACCTGCATGCCATAGTATCCCTTTCCAGAGTACGCCATGAGGAGGACCACTTTCTTTTTGGGATATTTCTTTTCATCTTCAGCGTGTTCCCCCTCTGCTTTTATCCTTTTGGCAGCCTGAACCTTCTCAGCAGAGTCTTCATTTTCCTCATTGGCTCTTTTCAGCTGCTTGGCTGTCTGCCCATCATCTCCGGCTGCTTCAGTCATCCTGCACAGGAACCTTGAAAAGCCACCTGTGAAGAAAACACACAAAGTGCCCCGTGATAATGACGCCAGAATTCACCACTACCTGTGTTACATGAACATTCAGTAATACAGCCTGTTCTTTGCACTTTGCATGTAAATGTGAAACACCACCAAATCACCCTTTACACAAAACAAGACACAAAAAGCACAAATGTATTTAGAAATCCTGACACATTAGCGCTGGAGCAGACCCGCTCACAGCCCGCAGAATGAGTTCATTCACACGGGCGGGTTGTCGTGGTTAGGTTGGCTTACCGTTTCTCTCTAACGCCAGTATCTGGTTGATTAAGGCACTCAGCAGTGGTCGGGTTTTAATCATGTCTCGCTATGCCGTCATGACAACTTCATGCAGCTCAAGGATGCATCCCGGCGTATCATCTGATCCGTCACGGAGGCTAACGCGGAGCACAGCCCGGTGTTCACACAAAACGAACTTTATCCCTCCGCTGACGAGACATGCAACCCTCTGAAAAAACGGAAGTCGGTCGTTTAACTCAAATTTTACTGACTATGCTCTTATATGTTAATGAATGTAGTGCAGAAAGGTAGCTGTAACCTAGCTAACAGCCCTCTGTCGGATGCGGCAACATACACACATGGCCGACGTCAACTTTGACCTGATGCAGATATCGCGAGAGTCGTCCTGTTCTCGCTTCTGCTTACGTGACGTATTCAGAAGCGTACGTCACGACAGTATTGTGAAATCACTTTGTCAAAAGAAAAGGACGTTTCTTAAAGACATTTGGCGGCTCGATCAGCAAGAATAAAGAGACATTGTATTTTATGTGATAAGAAAAATATAGATTTGTATTATCTAGACTTAATTTTGAACCACTTTGCTTTACACGGAAAATGCTTTATTGACAAGTGTGTACAATGTACAATAATAATGATAATGAGTTTTTAAAGGGAAAAATGAAGAAATGTCCCTGTGGACAAAATGCAAAAATGTAATGCCTGTTCTTGAATGCAGTCCCTGTCCTTGAATTATCCCTGTTTATATTATTTGAATCCTTAAAATATACAAAGGAAGTTGTTCATCCACACATAAAGAAATTTGACCTTTAATTCAATTCAGTCTTTTATGAAGTCTCTTAATATAAGTATGTATTTAAGGGTTGTGTTCCAAGGCATTTGCATGATCTCATCATATACCCAACACTCATAAAAAAAATCTTGGTATTGAAATAATTTTAACAAACTGATAATGGCTTCATGTGTTTACATTTAGCAGACAGGTTCCATCAATGTCAAAAGACAAATATACATTTTGAAACAAATTTTAGAACAAATCCATATGTAATCATGTGTGTTTCCACTAGAGTGCAGCAAAATCACACAAATAGGCAGAGAAGAGTCCTCCAGTTGCTGCGTGTTTTTAAATGCCAATGGCGAAAAGTTGTATTTTTAGATTCTGCTTGGCAAAGATATTGACCTCTGATATTGTTGTGCTTAGGAAAAAATGTAGATAGAGTGAGATTTTTCATCTGGTGGGCTTTAATGACTATTCATGAATAGCCAGGGGAAAACATCAACTGGACTTTTGGTGCTCTTTAAGATATTCTCACAGGTTAGAGTATAGTTTATCATATGATCACATCATACTCGGTACTATTGTTGCATAGCCTGGCTGCTTGTGTCTAGAGCTTTACTAAGACTTCCACTCACCACTGCTCAAATCAACATATTCCAGATTTTAGCTGAACCCCTCATACAAATTAAGCAAGCAGACATGATTATAAATGTTTGGGTGTTTTTGCTCTTCCACAGCAGAAGCTTTCCTCATCATTTGCCATCCATATAAAGAAGTTTTACTTTATCCATCTACAGTAGCAAGTAATCATAATTAGCTGTGACTCATGTAAGTGTAATGCATGTATGTAAACCCTTGAGTCAAAGCGTAGTGGCGATGAGGTTCAGAACTTACAGATCGGAGAAGTGTTTATGTCTTTCCCAAGGACACCGCCACAACAAGGGATACTGGTTGTCGAGAGGCCAAACCTTTAAACTTTTCATCCAGGGATGGCCTCAGAATGCACACTTGCACTTTTTCATAGCACCTTATAAGGTGATCAAGTAGTTTACTGCTGAAAACCCAATGCCAAACATAGACATGCAATGGGGAAATGGGCCTCTGCTGCTGCAACCCCATATCACTCAAGACATGTGCCTATTTTTCCAACAAAATATACAGGTTTTACCGGACATTGGTGATTGTAATTGTGAAACCATGATTCCTCATGACTGACTCTTATATACTCCTGCTGGAAGAAACAGCTGAGTGGGAGTATTTTTAGATAAATTAGCATGTCATTGCTCTAACCTCCTCCTTGACAGTAGCAAACCTCAGCTTGAGTGCGTGTTAAATCACAAAGTTAAAAAGCTATGAAACCACTGAGCAGAAACACAGCCTTTTTCAGTTCACAATTGGTGACTGCAGATTTTCACACTCGGATGACCCACAGTAACCCCCAAGTATAAGGTTTAAATGACAAGAGTCTTTTAAAGGAGATGTGTTATGCTCATTTTCAGGGTAATAATTTTATTTTTTGCTTTCTAAGACAATTGTTTACACGCTTTGATGCTCAAAAAACATCAGTTTTCTCATACTGTCCAGTGCTGCAGCTCTGTATTCCCCCTCTGTCTGAAACCCTCTGTTTTAGCTCCTGTCTCTTTAAGGTCCCCCCCCTTCTGAATACCAAGTCTGCTCTGATTGGTCAGCTCACACATGCCTGACCCAAGGCTGTTGACAACAACAGAGCCAAACTATCCACTAGGCATAATTCTTTTGACGTGGTGATGCAGTCTGATGTCACAAACTCAGGGAAGTAAAGGTAGGATATCAGACGAGGCGTTTTAGGAGCAGTGTTCTCTGTAGGAGAAAGGAGCCTCTTTTGGTGTGGATCTTTTTAACATGTTAGCTCTTTCATGTGAATGAGAACACATAAAACACTGTAGAGGCAGAGACAAAAAACAACAAAGCATGACAAGTCTCATTTAACCTCGGAAACCGTATGTGACATGTTAATTGCATCTGTTGCAAACTCGCAGAAAAAGCTCATACATCCCGTTGGAGTCAGACACACTGACATTCTGAAGTCTGATGGAAGGAATTGAGCACCATCAATCTGACTGAAAAGACGGATTGTCCCAATCTTCCAGGAGAGTGAATTGACCACATATTGAGGCAATGCTACTGATACAAGCTTTTATCAAAGCTCACACTCACCTGTACTCCTACATAGCGTGAGCTGGTCACAGTTTTTTCATACTAGAAAACAGCCACCGCAGACCATGATGAGACTGGACTGAAACTGGCCGCCTCTGCCACTGCTGCCCCCACATGTAACAAAAAAGAAGTGATTAAAAACCATCTGGGTTGTCAGAGAAGAAATCCACTGCTGTTAAAGCTGTTGCCCTGCCGACTGAGTTATATGAGTTGTCGCACAAAGCAGCAACTTAATTTTTTTCACATCAGCAGATAGTAGAACATGATGTCAATGCAGTTAAAAAGGTGGAAATATAACCATCAGCTCTTGTATTTAATTCCATTTACAGACCAGTCGCTCTTAGACGTCATGATTCCTTTTCACTGATGCAGCAATGTACCAGTCCTACAGAATAACAACTGAATTCTGGCTTGAAAGCGCCACATGATTTGTTAATCTGTTAAAGTTAAGTATGTTTTTGATGCTACCAGAACCTTGGGGATTGGGGACTGCCTCGTGACGACTTTGACTCATCTGCTGTTTGAGACACTCTGTTCAGTTTTCAGCATTGCGTGAAACCATAATGGACTACTGAGTGTCTGAAAGGATTATGTTTGTATATTTCAGGTTTGGAAATGATAACAACATAATACAATCTTACATGTCATGAGTTTCTGTTTTTCTAACTAAGAGGACCATTTTGTTTCACAAGTAGCAGGATGCAGAATTAGAACTGGCATTGCTGTCGTCATATACAACTAAGTCATCATCCTTTAATACATGACTGTTTGTTTGTAGTGTACTGGCAACTACATCAGGATGAAATATAATTAAACTGTATTCAATTAGGTAGAATATCCATGACAGTCTGGCTCTCACTCACTGCATTTTATCATTCTATCACTCTCCAGCTGCTCTGTGTCTGAGTGGTTGCAGATTAAGTTTTTGTATTCGACTTTATTCTTTATCAGGCAATCCCGACCGTCACGATAGCTGCACAGATTTAGACTTTCCTCGTCAATGAGCGGGAGTCTGATTGTGGCAGTGCACATTAATCACAGAGTCTGAAAATAACTCTCAGATAGGCAGCAGATACCGTCGGCTGTCAGAGACAGAAACCATCTCACGCGGGGGCTAGCTCGCCATTTGTAGGGATTTTGATTTTTAACTCAAAACGCAAAAAGGATTCTTTTTGTTACCTGGGGAGGAACATCTGCAAAAAATTCTACATGTGATATCACACGTCGAGCCACAAAAAGGTCAGCCAGGTCACTGCTAAGTTTGACAGTGTGGTATAATTTCAAAGACAACTAGGGTAACAGATAAATTCTCTCTGAAACGATGATAAAAGGCCACAGAGCACATGATAAGGCCTGTGTTATATCACTGACACTGTTTCCCTGGTCTGTCTGACAGAGAATGGGATCCCTCTCAGACAACTTCACCAACACTGACAAATGTGAGATAATAAAACAGATATTAAAAAAACCATCATATATTTACTACCTATCACCAGGCCAAGTGCTGGATGCCTTCAGGGGGAAAGTAAGGATTTATCAACATAAATCTAAACGTGTCCTCATTTACCTGCAACCGTCACTCAAAGCAGGGCAGAAGATTGAAGAACGCTTCCCAGTGATGAGCCAAGCAGAAGACAGAGCAGTGAACAGGATGTTTGTCACTTTTAAAAATTGTGTTTAAATGTGATGAACTGAGATCAAAGTCTTTTACTGGACACATAAGCTAAAAAAACGAATGAAGCAGCACTTCAGTTTTGGAGAGGAAATGTTTGTGTTTATAATAATACAGTGCAATAATACAAACTCAGAGACATTTTTTTTCCCATAACTGAATAAACAAGCTTTCAGAGGGAAATAAGGTCCCGGAACACTGTTTGAATCTAGAAAGGTGGCAAAGTCCGCCACACATAAGCAGCATGAAACTGTGTTGATCTCTAAGGCCATTTTCTGAGTCATGAAAACAAAAACAGTTTGATTAGTTAGTTTGTTCAGTGATAAAGTGTTTACATCGCCAGGGGTGTTATACTATAATGTTATCAGTTGTGTTTTAGCTTTTTTTTTTGACAGGATATTTGACATGATTTTTTGTTATATGACACTTGTTTGTAATACTGTGTTTATCACATATGCATGATTCTGTATTCAGTTGATAAGGCATTGACTTGGCTGATATTTAGAAATTATGTAGGCCCAATAGAATATGAAAAACATAAATGAGAATGGTTGGACAACAAATTATTATGAGGAACTTGATTTTGATGGTGAGTACAAAATTCTTAGTGCACTGCAAATGTGACTAGACCAAAGTGCAATTTTTATTCCATTCGATTTGATTTTATAAATTTGTTTGTTCTCATTTGTTTGCTTCATCCTTGTCTATTTCCCCTCTCTCATATATATATAGGTTTTTTTTTTTCAATTGAGCTTGGAATATTCGCTTCACTGTGTGTGTATCATTATGTTAGTGGTATACATTAGAATGTTTTGATCTGCAAACCAGAGGCTGGAAATACTATTTTAAAAAATCATTAAAATACTAATTATGAAATAAATAAACAAATAGATAAACTCATTAATGAGGATTGTCATGATATCCGTGAGAGAGAGAGAGAGAGAGAGAGAGAGAGAGAGAGAGAGAGAGAGAGAGAGAGAGAGAGAGAGAGAGAGAGAGAGAGAACATGGATGCGAGAGAAAGTGAGAGAGTAGGATTTCCGGTGTCTCCAACCAATGAGCTGATTCCACATGCGGACACCGAACACCGCATTCGACGCACGCGAGAGCTGCAGCGGACAAACGCGATTGGTGCCGACAAGCATTTCGGTGATTCCGCAACGCACGGACAGAGCGAGCCGAGCTACAACTTAGCCACATGTTTATATCATCTGTTCGGACTGATTTATTCCGGAATTCGCGTTTGTTTTTTTAAGAAAAAAAGGGGAAAAGAGAGGAAGGGTCTGAAAACGTCCCCGTTGAGACTGCGATGTTTGATGTGAATTGCTTCTTCAAGGTCTCACAGGAGAGCTAGCGGGGCACAGCCGGCGAATTCAAGCGGAGCCAGAAGAGCCAACAACAGTTAGCTAGCTGTAGCCTGTTAGCTACCCGTTAGCTTAGGAGCCACTAACTCGTTCACTCTCGCCAGGCACCTGCACGCCGTGCTGTCCTGAGTAAAAGCTAATTAACCGGTAACAGTCGACCAAGTGCGGGCCCGCTCTATTATTTATAAGTATTATTTGTTCAAAGTGCCGGAGTGACGTCGAAGGAGGAGAGAACCGTGACAGGCTGAGGTTGGGACCAACAGGGCGAAACGAGCGCTGTCCTTAAGTGGCCGTACACCATGGACAACGCACACACAAAGACGGTTGAAGAAGTTTACAGCTTTTTTAACGTGAATGAAAGCACAGGTCTGAGTTTAGAGCAGGTGAAGAAACAACGGGAACGATATGGAGCAAACGGTAAGGACCTAGGTCACATCAGATTGTTCAAAAACAAGTAGTCATGCTGTGCCGGTGTCATGTATGGGCCATGGCTCCCGATTTGTGACGGGCGACATGCTGCAGTCGGACGTTAAGGAAAGTTGTTGACGTCACTTTCTGTATGTTGAAATGGGAAATGGACAGGCTCAACTGTTAAATCAGCCCGCTTTGTACTTCATGTGATTTTGCTTGACTGCTCCTACAGAAATATTCTAATGCTGTCTATTACTCAACTAACTGCCTGTTCACTTCTCTTTTGTCTGCGGTCTGGATGGGATGATCTGCAGAATTGCCAGCTGAGGAGGGTGAGTGGGCCAATGTGTATGGATACAAGGGGTCACCTGTATATGTTTAGCATTTGCCACTGCTAATTTGTTCAGTGAAAGGAAATCGTGAAGATTCATTTTTGTTTTCCAGGTAAATCTCTTTGGGAGCTAGTGGTTGAACAGTTTGAAGATTTGCTTGTGAGGATCCTTTTACTTGCTGCCTGCATATCCTTTGTAAGTATAACACACACGTTTTATAGTTGTACTTAAGGTGGTTTGGTCAGTGTTCGCTCCACCAGGTAGAGCCTTTTTAGTGAGATCTATGGAATTGCTCATACTTGACTTGCCACTTGTATAAAGCGAAGTGCCATGCCTTATCAGAGATTGCTAGCAGTAAAATTGTCTGTTAGCAGGTTGTGACACTTGTAAGGGGATACGCTCAACACTCAACTCCATATGAAGTTGACTTAAGGTTGGGTATTTTTAGTGCTTGAATAGTGAGATCCTAAATACAACAGCCTGTTTCATTTCCTTCAAGACATGATAGTGAGTGTTTAAGGAAAGGGAAGATGGCAAAATATGGCATTCTGCCAGCTGAAGACTGTCTCTTCATCTCCACCACCATCTTTCTTTTCACCCTTTCAGTGATGAGTTCAGTGGGTTTTTTTTGCTGTTTTTTTTTTTTTTAATTTTCTCAGCACAGCTCTGTCATCTCACAATGTGCACATAGTCCTATTCAGAATGATTCAGAGCAGATCACAGCTTAGCAAGAATGCTGTTAAAAGTAGAGAAGAAAGGCGCCCAGTAACAGTCGGGTGACACAACCCAGATGACCATTTTCTTCCCCCACGATTCTGTCTAAAGGTATAATTTGTCGGTGCATGCATACTTTTTCGTTGAAGAAAATCATAAGTCATCACACATTTGAGCCTGTTGTTTCAGAGACATTATATTAACACATCCTTAGTTTAAAAGGAAAGCTGATATGTTGTTAATCTGGGAACAGATAGTTATGTCACTTGATGATTATGTGGCACGTTATTGGGATGAACAGCGTGCTTCGTGTTTGGCTGTTGACATGTGAACTTGACTGACACCTGAGAAGACCATATGTCTCTCAGGTGATTGAATATCCTGGCTTTAACATGCCGTTACACTCTCGCTATGACAAACACTCTCAACGTGACTTCGAAGTCCAGTAATTCATGTTGTTATCGTGACTACAACATGACAGTTCCATTAAATGAATACAGACATAACTTGTGATACTTGTGACCCTAGTGTGGTTTATGTGTGACACAGTGTTAGGTCAACTATCCTTAGGCTCTGATTCTCCTAGCATTGGCTGTTGGCCTACCAGCTGAGGGTAGCATTCATCACCCAGGCATGTTGAGGACAGCCAGCTATGGTTATAAAGGGTTATAAATCACCAGCTGTGGTACACGGCTCGCTCTCAGTCACACTAGCAGGCACATTTACATTTATTTCAGCATGACAACATGTGGACAGCAAACAATTGTAAGACTTTTTATATTAAGCAATTCAGGAATTGAAAGTTGTAAATCAGTTTGATATACGTTTGATTGGCCATTCTTAAATAGGCTGGAGTAGAAGATACGGAGCCACTGGCATTTCGTTTGACACACTTAACTCCTGGCACAGATTCTAAAAGAGGAGAAAGTGGTTACTACAATCTCAGTCTCTCTGACATGACTTTGTAACACACTTGGCCCAGTTTTCACAGTACTGGCAGAGGCTGCCTTGATATTTATTATGAATTAGCAAATGATTGTTAGACTTAAAATGGTTGTGCCAAATATGCAAACGTCAATGTGTCGGTCTGGCACAACTTCATCTACTAGTAAGGCGCATGGAAAAGACATGCGGAGACAATCCTCAAGCGAAGCTGATCAGAATTGGGTTTGTTGCCAAATAGGTATTTACATACAAGGAATTTGCCTTGGTGTTGTGGTGCCTAACAATAAACAGAGTAAAAGAGAGAAAAAAATCTGTTAAATTGTAATTTTATTGCCATTCTGTAGTGATTAATTAGGCCTCATGGCAAAAATATATATTTGAACGACACATTGAAAAAAGAGCTGCACCGGTGTAGTTATATAACAAGCAGGAGTATTAATTTCTGGTGTTTTTTAGGGATGTTCTCAGTATCTCACACCTTAGTGTTGTTGATTTCTTTTTCTCTGTTTTGTTTTTTTCCCTTTTTTGTAGGTACTGGCCTGGTTCGAAGAGGGAGAGGAAACCGTTACAGCCTTTGTGGAGCCTTTCGTTATCCTACTTATTCTCATAGCAAATGCTATTGTAGGAGTCTGGCAGGTAAACACATTACATGTTCAAATCTACCTTGGTCTGGGTTATTAAAACATATCATGTTGAGCCAAATGCCTGTATACTGTTATGAATTGACCAGAGAGAGTAACTTCCTTTTGTCAAATTTGAGATGATCAACTAACAGTGGATAGTGAGTATGACTCAGGAAGTGACTTTGCTAAAATTTTCCTTAAAAGAAATGTATCAGAGAAAGAAGATGTGCTGCAGGGGTTTTCTTCCACTTTGATCGTTGTCCAGTTGGGTGTTGGCCATGGACAAGCTGAATAGGACTCTTACTGACTGAGGAAACTCATACCATGGAAAGAAACGTGGAATGGAGAAGCGCGCTATTCAGTTTTTATCATAAAAGACAAAAATTGGAAATGTAACTTTTTTTGTTCTGGCCAAGGAGACAGCACACAACCTATTAGACTGATTAGACCCTATACGCTTCTTGTCACAGTCACACAGGAAACCTGGCACGCTCCACTTCCTCATCAGTTGATATTTTCTGGTCTTCATTAAATAACCAACCTTATCAGGGTAGCCAATGGTATTTACCCTTTGAGGGGGTGCAACATTTATTTGTCAGCACCAAAATGAAAAAACAAAAACATTTTTGAAAAATATTGCCTGTGAGGAGGTGTTTACGTCTCTGTGTTTATATGTGCCTGCGAGGTCCTGGCATTCCCCCTAGGATTTACAGTGTCAGTTCCTTTGAGAAGCAGTATTGATTCGCAACATACACCTTAATTATAGGCAGGAAGCAAGGGCAGCAACAGTCCTGGATGGAGGCACACATCTGGACACATAACTAATTATCCTCACCACAGTGGCCCAGAAAGAATCATGCTACCCCTGGAGTCAGTAATATTAGAGAGGTGCACCCAATAGTGTTAAATTAATGCACCTGAAAAATATGTTTAGAATAGATTTATTTGATACAGGAAATCCTATTTGCAACATCCTAAGAATAAGCCAAGTAACACATATATCACTGTAATTAAACAAATTATGGAATTACATCTTTTTAGTAGGCAATTTATAATAATACAAAGCTTGCCTTTCATTACTTAGTAACAGACAATACCTATCTTTTATATGTTCCCCATTGTTCCATGTGTCCCTGTTGGACTAAAACTATGTGTGTGTCTCTGAAGGTCAATGTTCAGGATCAGTGGCTGAATGTTTTGAGTAAGGGTATATTTCTTGGTATTGGTTACATTTGAGGAACAAACACCGTGATAGCAAATCACACCACAGTATACTCGGTCAAGGAAGACAGTTGTTAGGTTGCATGGATCCCTCCTGGTTTGCATTGTAAATGAAAGTACTTGTTCGAGGCTCTGTTGGGGCCTGTATACATGAGGAATCGTCAAGTGGCTAGTTGTTGGCCTTTATGCAAAGAAAGCCTCTGTGAAGTATCTAAAGGTAGAAAAAGGAAGTTCTAGTGATTTCGTTCTTATTTATGTGTCCCTGCCTGTCATAAAATTAGTTTTGTTTTCCTCTGAATTCAGTTGATGTTTTGTATACCTTTTGTGGCTTCCTGCGACCTTGTAAACCCTAACCTTTACTGGCTGCCATATTAATGGCTTTCTGCCCCTGTTGCTCTGCCTTACAAAAGACCTAAATGTCCTGGGGTTGTGTGCCCTGTCATGCCATGTCTTGTTGAGTTCTGCCAGCCAGACTGGGAGCTGCCACTAAAACTGTCCAATCTGAGAGCAATCACTCAGACATGGTTAAGTCAGCACTATCAGAGAAGTGCAAGTGAAGAATGATTAGGAAGGAACTGAGCAGGCAAGAAAGGAACATTTGGGGAAACTGAAGTAAGACTGCCATTGTCGAAGTGACAATTGGACATGGTTTTTGTACGGAAAGTTCTGCTATTAAGGTGGCTCTAACAATTTTTTTTTTAATATGACTTGGACAGAAGCTTCCTTTGCATCTTTCAGCCTTTTACCATGAGTTCCCGTGTTTACATAGTTCTCTTCCATTGTCGAGCCTAGCCCACTCGTCGTGTGCAAGTCGTTTATTTTTTCCTCGCCGCTTTGCTTATGTAAAGATTAGACTCTCATCAGTCCACTTTGAATAATGGCACTTTAACTGAAACTGCATATCTGAGTAGGCACTTTGTTCCATCTTCGTTATCATCCTTTTCCCCTAACACAGTCTGTGTTTGAGTGAAATTGACTTGTCCCCCCCCCAATCTGTCTTTTCAGGAGCGAAATGCAGAAAATGCCATTGAAGCACTCAAGGAGTATGAGCCGGAGATGGGGAAGGTCTACCGCCAGGATAGGAAGAGTGTCCAGAGAATCAAGGCCAGGGACATTGTGCCTGGGGACATTGTGGAGGTGGCCGGTAAGATCAAGAGTATTAAGCTTTGATTATGCTTGATGCAGTATCCCCTGTGTGAGGTTGCATGCACCAAAAGTGACATCACTGTGACTCTTGGGTCAAGACATTGTGGCATGTTGTTGTTCATCTTAAATTTTCTAGATCTGACACCCTCTGAGTGCACACAAGGCTTTCCATTTCAAGATGGTCAAGTTTGAAAGTAGAGTCACTGAACTGGTATGCCTGTACTAAGCATCTGTGTGACCCCTCGTTGAGAGAGCACCAGAACAGTCAAATCACATAAAATTCAGAGAAAGAGATAGCCACCACACCGGGAGGAGGAGGTATTTTGTCGGAGGGTGTTAAAGAACATGAGCAGTTGCTTAGTCAAAGCCTGGAAAAAGAAAAAGTGGTGACCCAGGTGGAAACAAGGTGGTCCTTTTTGTTTCTAGACCTCCTGGCAGAGAAGACTACAACAGAGAACACGCTGAGCATGACAGCTTCAGACATGCATTCAGAGAAAATACATCACAATTCTCTGAATGGTCTTTCTTGCTTAGAAGTTGTCTTTAAAGAAGAAAGGTAGTTCAGCAACAAAGTTGCATCATATTCAGATGTATTCAAAAGAAAATTCAGATTTATTATGGGTTACATATATTTGAGTCTCTTTTCCATTTATTCTTGACATTTCCCTGCAGAAAGTTCAGATGAGTCAAGACATTGGCTAAAGCTTTTGATCCCTTCTATTTGTATCATTTGATGAGTCACCGATGTGCAGCATGTCTGCGAGGTACTGATGTTCTTTATCTTAAAAGTAAATAGGTGACAAGTCGATGACTATAACTTAACACACAGATGCTGTTGGTCACTACAAGAGTTGTACAGATGGCAGAGGTCATCAGTGTTATGACGTCTCAAACATGCACACACAAAGATTTTCACAGCTGATCCCTCATCCTGTTCATTCCCCCTGACAATTTAAGAATAATGGAAGTACTTAGTTAGTAAAGCAGTTACGCAATACAAGAGCAGAGGTCCAGTCTGTACTCAACATGTTGTTTTTTGTTTTTTTTTTGGCTAACCTCAACTTGGATATGGCCGCATGTTTTTGCCTTTTGCGTCACTGCGCCTAATTTCTCTCATTATGTCTCTCTCAGTGGGCCTCATCTGTCTTTTATCTTTTTATGTTTTCATTCTTGCTTGGTTTGTGTTTATTGTGTAGCTTACCATAACAGACTTTGTTTTCTTTGTTTTCGTTGTCCCACAGCAAAGGTTAGTGGAGCGGTCACAGAAAAGATCTCTGTGCTCTGTTTATTATCTCGTCAGAAGCTAAACGAAGGGGTTGTGGATTTACTTACTGAGGTCCCAATGCCATACGCAATCCATGCTGTATTAAACATTGTGCGACAAATTTGAACTTTTACCAGCAACTTGATATATAACCATTGTGTTTGTGGCTGGTCAGTCAAGTAAATCAACCTGCCACTTGCACGTGTTTTATCACCACAGGGCTGATGTAATGTTGTGCCCTGCTCATATACGTAACTATTTTGGTTTAACTTTAGCAATCTAAAAAAAAAAAGAAGAATACTTGAGGCATCAGTTGGGTCAAAACCATAATAAGCACTTGCATAATTGCCTTACATCATGGCTTATAGTGACTGTATCTTACAAATGACACTTGGAGTTCCTCTTTAAAAGCCACTCTAAAACAAGTCAAATATATGATCAGTTTCTGCTTATTGATAACTGAATGTGAAAGTTGGACCCACATGTCATGAAACGTAAGTGCCAACATAGGCCATATATTCAGAGTCATTCAACCTGGCAACTTAAATGTTAAAGAGGACAGCAGCTGAATCAGACTGGCCACTCTGCATGGTTTATGTGCACAGTTACAGCCATGTGATTTATTGTCAACAGCAGCAAGCTGTTCGCATAAATATGGTCCTAAACCCAATAAGTGAGCCTCTTAGGTCATATAAGTAATGAAGATGCAGTTGATTAACTGGTTTAAGTTCTGTCACGGAGTGAATAAGCAGTATCTACGAAAGCTACAATAGTTCCATTTACTTAGCTAAGTAGCTATGTGTGCATGTGTTTGTATTTGCAGTGGTGTGCACCTCAATTACTCCTGCATCATGATGGTACTTGTTGTATGAGTGTAATGCCGAGCTGCAAAGTCACTTTTTACACCAGTCATATGGTTTATATCTCTGATAATTTTGCCATACAAGCTCAGATGTGCAGTAAGAGTAATTATTAAGTGATTGGCGGGACTCTGTGTGCAGACTGTTTGATGTTTCATTTTTGTGTGTCTTGCTCCGTGTTCTTTCTTTGGTGCTTAGTTGTGATCTTAATGATCCAGAGGACACCCATCCTCTTGTCTTACAGACTAACAAAGAGTTTCATCTGAAACATGTTTTTCCTTACAGTGTTTGCTTATTTGCTTACTTGCCACAGTGCAGTGTTTTGGCTGTGTTGGGCAAACACTTTGTTTTGCTGCAGCATGAATCAAGTAACACTGACAATAGTTTTGTCTGTCTTTCTGGGCAGAGCATCAAGTGACACAACAACCCCCTTTTCCATCAGTGGCATAGTTCTGAGAGTCCAGTTTATGGGAATGGATTGAGCTTACAGTTAATATACTGGCCTTGGGTGCAGGCCGTGACTGCAATTTCTATGCAAAATGTCATCTAGAATTGGCTTGAGCGATTGCTAATCTACTGTTTGTCAGCCTTATTTACATATCAGGTGTATATTACAGCAATAGCGCACAATGCTATTACAGTTTGTGGTAGGTGAACTCAGGAAAAGACATTAGCAGTCAAATATGATCTCAGATATTAGAGCAGGGTGTCTAGCTGCTTATAGATGAAGTAGGCCACATCTGCTGAATTAATGACAACTTTGTTAACGAAAGAAATTAGGTTTCATTGGCAGAATTTAGCACATCATTGGGCAGCAGAAAGTAGGCATTATTTTGGCATGTAAATGGTACCCATGCCCCAATAATGTTATCTATATCGCAATGTCGCTTAATGTCTAAATAGATCATACTTTCAACATTCATTAAATACAAACATTTTTTAGCATTGATTGTCAGAAAGGATTGTTTATCACTACAGGCCATCGAAGACGGGAAGTCTAGCATGACCATAAGTTGCTTGCAAAAGCCGAAAGCATGTTTTTTCTATTTTAGATTTTCCCATTTTTCCACATCAACTTGTTTTACTGAGATGCTTAAGTCTCTTGCATTCCTATAGGGCTTTACCACACAATGATGAAAAGTACTTTACTTGTCATATTCACCCATTCACACACGCACTGACACACTGATGCTGCCGTGCAAGGTGACAAACTTTCATCAGGAGCCATTTTGTGGTTCAGCATCTTGCTCAAGGATACTTCAATATGCCCCTAGGGAGCCAGGGATTGGAACCAGCAGCATTCTGAATACTGGATGACAGTGGTTCACTGTCTGCTAGTTGAGCCATTCATATACTGTTTTGTCTCTTGAGTACTGCAAGGTTTCATGAAAAACCCTCAGTGTGTCTCCTGGCTTTATTTACTGCCAGCACTCTACTGAGACAATAGTGAGTGGTCTTTGCTTCTTTGCTCTCTTTTGTTTTACTTTTAAGTTCCTTATTGTCTGTTGCCAAAGTGATGGTGTTGATCCTTGTAGTGGCAACATCCCGTGCATAAGGAATACAATGTCCTGTCTTTCTCTCCCCTAGTCTTTCTCACTTGCTGTATGTAATATATGAGACTGATCACCTCTGCTCTGCCTGGCTTGTGGTTTTATCTTAAACACAGTCACAGTCCAAGGGCAATATTCACCATTAATGTTGTCCTACCCTAGGAGGGAGCCGACAGCAAGACAGGTTTAGAAGCATTACCGATTCAATTTGATAAATAATTTGTGCTCCAGATGGCCTCATGGCCAGGTTTCCTCTCTTTTGTTTAAGAGTGTAGGATAGTCTGTCTATTGTCATCACCCAAGCTATTTGTTTCTGCTTGTCGTTTGCTGACTGTCTATTCCACTTGTCCTTGCTGTTTGAGTTTTTTTCTTTGCAGCTCACATGTACAACTCATTGCTGCATTGTAGAAGCACCCACATTATATGAAATACATCGTGTCATGTGTGCATGTTTCTGATTAGGATTTGTCTTTATGGTTTTTCCATTCACAATAGGAATGGAAGAGTCCCTTGACAGCTGGAGGACCTCATTCCCAGGAGGCTAAAAGCCTACGTGCTAGCGTAGTGGGGAGCCCCAGTCAGAGGGGGGGAAAATATACAACCCCCTTGGGGCCTTTAAAGTTTCACTGGACCCCCCATGAGGAATAGTTGGGTGCGGTGTCATTTCCTTGGATTTGTTGCAAGAGTCACGGCTTATACGTTCACTCCTATGGGGTCGGCGTGTCGAGCATGGTTAGTAAGACAGAAAAGGTAGGCATACAGAGCCTGGAGAGTGTGTAAAAACAACTCTGGTCTGTTTGGGTGCTATCGCTCAAGTGTATGCCGACTGACATTTGTCCCTCACTCTGGGGAACAGATAACAGATAAAATCCGTTGTTCACACGGGAGAAAGAAAGGTCCATATCCCAGAGGCTGACTACTCTTTCCCAGAAACAAAAAAATGAAACAGGAAAGAACATGTGATGTAAGATGAAAGCAAAGATAAGGACACACTTAATTTGAAACAGCTGCAGTTATTTTGGTCGCTGCCGCAGATTTCTGTAGGAAATGACAAAATAACTATTTATTCATTAAGTGCCAAATGACTGGAGTGACATTCATAAAGAGTAACAGTAATTTCAGAAACGGTGACAGTTGGAACTCATGCAAACTCATCCTTATAGACCATTACATGATTTAAAACATGGATTTAATATTCCCAGGAGAAATTGGTTTGTCACGACAGTGAAAACCTGTGTATGTTATCGATGAGGGTTAGGCCTATTAAAAGGCATTAATGATGAATGGATCCTGTCTTCTTGCTGCCAAGCTATTCTTGTCGCATGTGAAAGTGGATTATTCTATGTCCTGTGACCTTATTCCCAATATGATATGGTATATGGGAAGTAGGTGGGTGTTTCGCTAGAACTTCAAGGTAGGAGATTTTCTAATTAGTGACTTTTTGTTGGAACCTTCCCACAGGACTTTAAGTCTTCAGTATTTCCAGCAACTGTGGTTCCTCATCTCCTTTGTGTCCTTTCTCATGCTCTGCTTGTTCATCTTCTTCCTTCACTATCTCCTGTCAGTTAACAAGGATCCTGGTTGAAGGCAGGTGATTAAGTGGTTTTGACAGCGTCTAGTCAAGTCGAGCACCAAATTTGGTAGTGCAGCTGGTACAGTCAAGGAGTCAGCATAACCACATGTTACAGTGCACTTAAAAATAATAGTAATAACATAGATCTTGGATTATTGGCATAGAGTAAGCAAGATGTGAAACAGTGCATTGATGGTGTTGAATTTTTTTACTTGAATCTCTATCAGTGGCTTAGATCTGTCACAAACTCATGAGAATGGTGGGAATGAATGAACAGTCTGTACACAAGGACACGCCGTTTTCTATTTCAACCTCTGTGACGAAGAGCGGGTTCTCCTTGCTTAAAAAAGAAGTTTTTATCATTCACCCTCCCCCAATCCAGGAGCATGTTAACAACTGATCAAAATAGTTTTCCCATTTTTGGACGTGTGTTTTGCAGGACTCATCTAATCCCTCTTCCCATTCTTTGCTCTCCTTGGCCCCCCCTCTCTTCCTCTCCACTCAGAAGGGCACTGCAGAGGCCCAAGGGTTGGTTTACATGTCTGTCACCACTCTCCACTGTCCACAGAGGGATCTCTTAAGAGCCTCAGGGTCATTGCGTTATATTGCTTTTACCTTCAACCTTTCAAGTTTTGTCTTACTGTAAGCTAAAAGTAATATTTTACTTTGGTGCAACAGTGGCATATTTCCATTATTCTTTCGATTTTCATTAAAACGTCAACCATTAATTTTGGATGCTACGTTAGCCCATAATGTAATAGTACAGTAATATACAGGGAGCATTACAAGACTAACAATCTTGACAGACTCCTTTTTTAAAAATATTTTCTTAGGATACATTTTTAAATTCTTCATCATGAATCTGACCTTTCAATATAATGTCTGTTTGTATTTCCAGTCCCATCCCATAGACGTGCTTTGTTAAAGTAAGCCTCTAATAAGAAGCAGATGTGAATCTGAATGCGGAAGAAAGTTAATCAAACTACAAAGGCTGAAAGGTTTTTTATCAACACTTTTTATCTGCCCAAATCAGACCCAAACTACATGTCAAACAATACCAAGGAGTCAAACGATTTGATTTTAGCCTTTTTAAGCAAAGCTAATAAATGTCAGCGGCTTTAATGGGACTTATCCGCCTTCTCCAGAGGAAACACTTGTTTGGAATTTGGTGTATATTTACATTTTACATTTGTTTTACTGGAGATTGCTAAAGCCATGTGTTAGTGGAAAGAATGAGCAGCAGTCTATTTGCGTCTTGCACATGAGATGAGTGGAACATTAATCATTTTTGAATGCATGACTTTCCCTCAGCCTTTCTCCAACAAATAACTTGAGTTTGATTATTTTATCACTCCCAGGGAGACTGAGTTGAATTGACACGATAACTGATTTATATTTCCAAGCCATAATTGTATGTGTGTGGTCGTCTTTGTTTATTGTATTTATCTGTTTTTGAGGGGGTTTTTTTTCCTGATAAAATGCTAAAACTTTTTAAAGGTGTCTGTTTACATGTAGGACATCAAGTCTCTATCAAGTCTTGACACCGCTCATCTGTTTTTATGGCTTGTATTATACAAAGTATCTATCGACCCATTGTCGGTGCCATTTACAGATGCTTTTAAATTGTAAAGAGGTACTTAAGTGTCTCTTGTGCGTTGTTGTTTCTGTCCACAGTTGGTGATAAAGTGCCTGCAGACATCAGGCTGACTTCTATCAAGTCAACCACTCTGAGGGTAGACCAATCAATTCTCACAGGTAAAACCATTTTTAGATTGTTTAACAACATTATGTCTGTGTGGAAGTCTGTCAGTTCATGTTTGCGTCTCCTTTTCCTCACCCATTACACTTGATTATACATTTCACATGTTCCCTTTATAGCAGCTGACCTCTTTTGATCAACTGAGACACAGAATACAAATTAGCAATTTCCTCCTCCTTTTTGACGCACATGCCCTCATTACATCCTGTTGTCATGGCTGCTCAGTCAAAACCAAAACAAGACATGAGTGATGTAAGTAAACGGATGAATCTTTAGATGGGTAATTGGACATTGATGTAGATGGAAAAGATTGCAAGATGGAAGGATGTATAATGTGTGAGAGAAGAGGTTTATGTGAATTAAGTCCTTAAGTCTCTTGTCTTGCTCTGCTGCCTTAATTGGTAGCAAATTCCATGGGATATTTTAGTGTTTCAGCTATTTTTTCTTCTCCCTTCCCATCCCCATTCATGGCCATACAGCTTGTCAAATGCTCCCTGCCTTACTCTGTCAGAACAGCGGAGACCATGCACAGTTGATTACACGCACAGACACACAGTGCAAGCACACATCAGATACTGGGTTTGAAAGGTGGTGGCAGTGCAGTATTTGATAATTGGCAGGCCTGCTCAGTCAGCTGCAAAACCTTTTCCACACATATCTGCCCAAAGTGTCAGCCAAGCATCGCAACTAAAACCTTATCCTCCCATGTAGAAACATTCTCACTGCTTGTCTCTTCTTCACATCTCTTGTTTCATCGTCCTTCAGGAGAGTCTGTGTCTGTGATCAAACACACTGACCCGGTGCCTGACCCACGTGCTGTCAACCAGGACAAGAAGAACATGCTCTTTTCTGTGAGTGAACCCCAAAACAATTTTTAGAGTGTTCAGTATTACTTAAAACCTTTTGCTTTCAGTCTGACTACATCTATGAAGACAGAAATGTTCCTATGTCATCTTCTAATCTGAATCTCTGTGTGTGTTTGGTGCACATCTGACAATAGTTGTTAAACTGGTTGTACCCCTATGCCCAGAGGCTCAATGCGTCATACGTTTTCTTTTCGTTTAACTTCTCCTCCACCACAGGGCACCAACATTGCAGCTGGAAAGGCTGTCGGTGTGGTGGTGGCCACAGCCGGCAACACAGAAATAGGCAAAATCCGGGATGAGATGGCATCAACAGAGCAGGAGCGCACACCACTGCAGCAGAAGCTGGACGAGTTTGGACAGCAACTATCCAAGGTAATTTAAGTTTGATTATTATCTCGTGCAGCATTTTCTTGCCTTTTGTCTCAGCTATTTATATTTGGTTTGACTAATTTATTGGTGCTGATATAATCTTAACATTTAAACTAATGCTGTTTACTTCAAGGTCATTACACTGATCTGCATTGCTGTGTGGATCATCAATATTGGACATTTCAATGATCCTGTTCATGGAGGCTCCTGGATCCGTGGCGCTGTCTATTACTTCAAGATTGCTGTGGCCTTGGCTGTTGCAGCTATTCCTGAAGGTAAGCTGGAGAGCTACATGCATGCAGCCATGTCCTTACCATGACTTGCTTCTTCCTGCAAGAGGATATTGGAACAGTTGGTTTTTGAAGATCCTACTTATAGAGCTCTTTTCTAATTCTTCATGATACAGGGACAAAGGAAACTATTTTAATCACTTGACTAAAGAAATAAATATGAATGGCTGTCTCCATTTCTTTCTGTAACCGTTTATCTCCTCTCCTCCTGGATATCTAATCCTCTTTTTCCCCTGTGGTTCTGTTTCTATCTCTCTCCAGGTCTGCCTGCTGTCATCACTACTTGCCTGGCTCTGGGAACACGGCGCATGGCCAAGAAGAATGCCATTGTCCGCAGTTTGCCCTCTGTGGAGACCCTTGGCTGTACATCTGTCATCTGCTCTGACAAGACTGGCACATTGACCACCAATCAGATGTCTGTGTGCAGGGTAAGAGAAAAGCTAACAGAGACAAAGACTGATAGACTATTGTTTTTCATGAATTTCATGAATTTATTCATAAAGCTGATACAAAAACACAAGTTGCTTTTTTGGTTTGAAATATTGTTTGAAGGGAGCAAAAGAGCCTGTAGCTTTGGCAATCATCGTCTGGAGAAACCAGTCAGACTTCTGCCATTAGAATAGGAATATGATAACAATTATAACCTACCAACAACTTTAACACATCATGGTAATAATACAAATCCATGAAAAAGAGACAGAAAATGAAACTTGATGTTAAAGAACATTTGTCACCACCCTCTGACTTCTTATTTCATTACTGTTCAGGTAACAGAAACACAGTGATTCTTAATTTCAGATGATTATACACTAATGAATACATGATTATGAATATTGCATTCTATGTCTCCTCTTGGTCCCCTAAATGCTACACAAGGGACCTTTAATTATTGTTCAGATATCCTTTATTTACCATATGAATTCCCATATTTGCCTCAAAAGCAAATCAGATGTGTTGCTTTTGAAGTCCACTCATTAACCTTCAATAGTTTGCATAGCTTACCATAAATGATGTTGATATTGTTAGCTTATCTTACAACATTTACATTGGTTTCATAGTCACCAGCATATGTTTGTAAGTAGTTGTTGTGTACTTCAGAATGTCAACAGATTACAGTACTTGACTAGGCTAGAAAGTAGTTCCCATCGTACAGTATAAGGTTAACAAAAGAATGTGTCATTAAAGAAATGATCCATTGTACGACAAAAATAATAGGCCATCAATGATTGCGACCACACGGCTGCATGAGACAGAGGATTAACAACTGCATATCATAGCCATTCATGGTGCCTCTAGACTTGGTGTTCTTTACATGTGTAAATGATCACTTTTGATCACTCCGCAACAATACTCTCATAATCAGCCTATGTTGAGGATTACTAGCTAAAGTCCCTGCCAGCAAAGTATGATAAATGAGCACTCAGTGACAGGACATGCTCAGTGCGTCTCACTTAGTGAGTTTGTTGAAAGCTAATTGCAGATGGGACTGGTGAAGTCCTGTCTTTGTACCTAGCAGGGAAAATATTTAAGCGGCATACCATAACATGTAAACAGCAGAGGCAGTGTGCCCTCTGTAGGTGATTAAACTGAGCGATCAGTCTCCTATCCATCAAAGCTTTTTCCTCTCACGTTTTCTGAATCCTGACAGAATTCTCTCATGTAACAAAATGTTCATGAACCCAACAATAAGTATTCAAAGTGTTCTTTGAATCTGTTTATGGCATACACATAGTGTCGGCACCACGTGTCACTGATGCCAGTGTATGGCTGTAAACATCCTCCCCAAGGGCAACAGCACAGTTGGCAGTGAGTCTGCAGTCCACTGGGAAATGGTAATTTCAAACTTCATGAAAAATGGGCGAGAAGTCCAAAAATAAACAGCATTTTAAGACAGTTGCCATACATGGAGAAGAGCAAGGGCTGGCTACTCTCCTGACATCTGAGAACTTTTTTAATTTAAAGTTTTTACTGAGCAATAAAGCAACCCTGACATTCTTTCGCTGACCGTAAGGATTCTTCTATCAGTAAGCAGTGCTGACTTTGAAAAGCTAATAAGGGATAATAAAGGGTTTAATTGTATTTTCGTATCTTGCTTATCTCTGCCTGTGTACATGTAGTGTATAAATTTATTTATAATGCAGAAAATGATTTGAAGCTATATGAACTATTATATATTTACCGTCTGTTTTAGCCTGATATATCTTGTATGATTTCCTTTTAAGTGTTGGCTTACAGCTCACTTCTTCAGATTCCCCTCATATATCTGCATCCTGCTCCGTCCCTCCATCTTTCATGTCGGCCGCCCTCCTCTTTTTCTTCCGTCCTCGTCCTGCTCTCCTCCCCCTTCTTGTTCAGGCAGCATGCTGATCAGTATGCAGTAGTTAGTCACTTGCAGCAGAATCAGCAGTAGAGTTGCATAACTGACCTTGTGTTGAAAGATTCTCCCTCTCTCTCTGCTCTCTGTCTCTTCTGTCTATCTCTTGCCTTGCTCATCCTGCACAAATTCGAAAACAAAATCATGTTTTTGGACGGCCTCATTCTGGTAACCACAGGATACTATTCCTGGCTGGGTAATAGAGAAGCTTTCGCTTGACGCATCAGCTGCATCCAACCACCCCTGTCCGAATAGGGCAGTACCAAAAGTTGTCCCGAAGGGCTGAATCTTTTTCAATTCAACTCCTTGCTCCTGTGTTTTGGGTAGGAGCGCCTCTGACATCACTGCTTTTTGTTGCCCTGAGGGGAGTGCATCCATTACGCCAGCACATTTTTTTTTTTCAGATATTTCTATTTTCATCCCCCTGCTCTGCCCCCCCAATGCTTTTATGTAAGAATGTGTGAATGTATACCCTTGACAGACACGGTTGAAGCTCTTCTGTTTATCAGACTCAAAACCTATTTGCTTTTTTCTCTGATTTGTCCTTGATTGATGTCAAAATTCTTATGAAGATTTACAGCCTCTCATATCTGGATGTGGAGAAACATATTAAAATAATAGTATTGTTTAGCATTAACTTATTCATTCATTCATTCAAGAAGATGTTCCATTAACCAGACAGTTATCCAGCCTCTCTATACAAAGGTTTGGACACTCAAGGTCAAACTATTTCCGCCTCAGAGTGATTCACTTTTATACAGTGTGTTCATGTAGTGTGACTGCGCACAGAGGAACTGTGTATCTGCCTTGCTGTAAGATGACATTTATGGATCCTCCCCACCAGAGTGCCCGGTGTCTGTTTTGGCTCAGCATTTCATTATTATACTCTGCTCTATGTTCAAGCGTAATCATGATCTGAAGGCTTTCTTCTTGTGGATAGCAGTCTGCTGCCACCTGCTGGATGCAGTGTCTGTCTTTTCTTTTTGGCATTTAGACTTGCGTATATAATGGGATTTATACAGAACTTAAAGCGTGGGCATGAGGAAGTGTTGCCCGCAGAGTCTAGAGATGTTTTGTTTGAGTTATTAATTATGTACTGATTGTTTGTCTCTACAATGTTTTTGATTCTAGATGTTCATCATTGACCAGGCAGCGAATGATAGCTGTACATTAAAGGAGTTCTCTGTCACTGGCTCTACATATGCCCCAGATGGAGAAGTGTGAGTATCCAGTGTGCTACAAGATGAAAATTATGCATCTATGATGAAATGAATAATTAAGAAGGAATGCTTTTAAGGCTTCTCAACATGTTACAAGTACAACCCCCCCTCTCCAACTTGTTTTCCATTGAATCAGCTCATGTGTAACTTTATGTTTACATTCGCATTTTTCTTTTTTTTTTTCTTTAGGTATCAAGACAACAAACCAGTCAAATGTTCCCAGTACGATGCTCTGGTGGAGCTGGCCTCTATCTGTGCTCTCTGTAATGATTCCTCATTAGACTATAATGAGGTAAGTAGTGAACCATTTACATGTTAATAGGTAGATAACCTTGAAGCACGTCATCTGACAATACATTAATGTTTTGTGTGACTTGTTCTGATTAAGACTGACCACGTGTTTTTTCATTTTTAATTTCCAGGCCAAAGGAGTGTATGAGAAGGTGGGTGAGGCGACGGAGACCGCTCTCACATGCCTGGTGGAGAAGATGAACGTGTTCGACACAGATGTTAAAGGCCTGTCCAAGATTGAGAGAGCCAATGCTTGTAATTCTGTATGTAACCATCAGTTATTTTAAGTCATTTCCTTTTTCTTGTCCATGTTTACACGTAATTCAGATGATAATGTTAATTGCACTTGTGTGTCATCATATCTTTAGGTGATCAAACAGCTGATGAAGAAAGAGTTTACACTGGAATTTTCCAGAGATAGGAAGTCCATGTCTGTGTACTGCACTCCTAATAAGGCCCGTTCTTCTGTTGGCAAGATGTTTGTAAAGGTAAGAACCTTGATTGTGTAACTTGTTTAAGGTTCAGAGATTCATAAACATGACATGATAGCTGCCATTACAAGTTATTGTTGACAGCCCCGTTTTCTGAAAATCTATCCATGGTATCAGAATAAATGGTTTTGATTAACATATAGTATTATAATTATCATGTTAGAGTGGGTCTTTATTGTTAAGGGTAATGGATGTTGTGAAATGTTTTCTGAAAGTGTCACAAAATAAAACGTTATGCTAAATGAAAATGTTTCCTTTAGATACTGTTCTGTGTTTTGTTTTGTGTCCTCATCATCCCCCTGTCTGTGCATGCTCACAGGGTGCCCCCGAGGGAGTGATTGACAGGTGCACACACATCCGTGTAGGCAGTAACAAGGTGCCCTTGACCCCTGGCATCAAGGAAAAACTGATGTCTGTGATCAGAGAATATGGAACTGGCAGGGACACCCTGCGCTGTCTGGCTCTGGCCACCCGAGACAGCAGCATGAGCAAAGACGACTTAGTGTTGGAAGACTCCAGCCGCTTTATTGAATACGAGGTAAGAGCCAGGATGGATTGACACAGTCTCGCTTTTCAGGTGTGATGTTGTTGGCTGTCAGAGAGAAAAGTTAAAAAATCTGAATGTCAGATCTATTTTTTCCTCTTTCCTCCCAGACTGATCTGACGTTTGTCGGCTGTGTGGGCATGCTGGATCCACCCAGGGCAGAGGTGGCAGCCTCTATCAGACTTTGCCGTCTTGCAGGCATCCGTGTAATTATGATCACTGGAGACAACAAGGGTATGCAGAAAAAGTCTCATCTGCTCAGAAAGAAAATCTGTCTTACTCAGATTATTATAACTTCTTTTTTCCACTACACGCACAAGGAAAATGGTCAAACGTTTTACCTTTGCTCTTATTTGAACCTCAGGGACGGCGGTTGCCATCTGTAGACGTATTGGTATTTTTGGAGAAGACGATGATGTTTCCAGCATGGCATTCACTGGCCGAGAGTTTGATGACCTGTCCCCTGCAGCACAGAGGGATGCTGTGGTCAAAGCCCGCTGCTTTGCCCGAGTTGAGCCTTCACACAAATCCAAGATTGTTGAGTTTCTGCAGTCCTATGATGAGATCACAGCTATGGTATGAAAAACGATTTATTCTATTTATTCTACATTATTCTATTTTTAAACATGCGCTTCAGCCATGGACAGCTTGCCCCCAAGCATATAAAATCATACCCAGCGAAATACTGAAATGCATTATAAAATCGATGTTTAATTTCCTGCCCTGGCTTATCTTCTCTGCAGACTGGCGATGGAGTAAACGATGCTCCTGCTCTAAAGAAGGCTGAAATTGGTATTGCCATGGGCTCCGGCACTGCTGTGGCCAAGACCGCCTCTGAGATGGTGCTTGCTGATGACAACTTCTCCACCATTGTAGCTGCAGTCGAGGAAGGCAGAGCCATTTATAACAACATGAAACAGTTCATCAGATACCTCATCTCCTCAAACGTGGGCGAGGTTGTCTGGTAAGGATGACTGTACAGACCTCTGAAATACACAGACTAAACACTTTTTTTGTACTCTTGTATAATCGTGCTTCTTTTGTGTGTAGCATCTTCCTGACTGCGGCTCTGGGGTTCCCCGAAGCCCTCATCCCTGTCCAGCTGCTCTGGGTCAACCTGGTGACAGATGGTTTGCCCGCCACTGCTTTGGGCTTCAACCCACCTGACTTGGATATCATGAGCAAGCCACCACGTAACGCCCGAGAGCCCCTCATCTCTGGATGGCTCTTCTTCAGATACCTAGCTATCGGATGTAAGTGGTAGCTGCATGTGACTGTTTATTTATGAGCAATTGCCTGCTCATGTTCTTTTTCGTTTTATTTTTGTGTGCAAAACATTGGCAGAAAACATTGCAGAAACATGAACCCTTGGCGGTACAACCTAATCAGCGTTAAAGCTAGCAATTAGGAAGCCCAAATCTGCCCCATTAGCACCACATGAAAGTTCCATTAGAAAACATTTAATTGCAGTTTACCATGAATTCAAGTCACCAGTGTCACTGAGTGTGAGTGTTTGTTTGACGTTTTGGTTTGCTTCACCAGGTTATGTGGGTGCTGCCACTGTTGGTGCTGCTGCATGGTGGTTCGTTGCTGCTGAGGATGGACCAAGGATCACCTTTTACCAGCTGGTATGATTTTCAGCCGAAACTATCAGGCTTAATTAGGCTCACTCAGACACACACATTTAAGTGCATCTGCTTTAATTTGCTCTGCCACTTTTCTATAGAGCCACTTCCTGCAGTGTGGTCCAGAGAACCCAGACTTCACAAATCTGGACTGTAAGATCTTTGAGTCTCCTTACCCAATGACCATGGCCCTGTCTGTGCTGGTCACCATTGAGATGTGCAATGCTCTGAACAGGTGAGTAGTTTTATTAACATTTCTGAATGCCTGTGCTTTAACATCTCTGTCCGAAGTCAGTTTGGGGCTGAATGTCTGAATTTTGCGTCTTTGTTGCTCAGTGTGTCAGAGAACCAGTCGCTGCTGAGGATGCCTCCCTGGGAGAATGTGTGGCTGCTGGGAGCCATCTGCCTCTCCATGTCCCTTCACTTCCTCATCCTCTATGTGGAGCCTCTTCCAGTGAGAAACACATTGTTTTAGTTTGAAATACAGAATGTAATACTGGGTAATAGGGGGCCAGATGGCACGAAAGCAGTGTCATGATACAAGGATGATTTATTTTGCCATCAAACATGAAGTTAAAATGCAGACGGGTCCCTAGCTTGACTTTTTTCTCGTGTGCTTCTTTTCAGATCATCTTCCAGATCACCCCTCTGAACCTGACACAGTGGCTGATGGTGCTCAAGATATCACTGCCTGTCATTCTTTTGGATGAGTTCCTCAAGTTTGCCGCCAGGAACTACCTGGAGCCTGGTAAAAAACTGGAGAAGCCTGCCAGCTCCAAAGGCTGCTGCCTCACTGCATGCATGGAGGGCATCTCCTGGCCTTTTGTGGCCGTTTCCCTCCCCTTGGTCCTCTGGATCTACAGCTCCGACACTAACATGGCCGACATGTTCTGGTCCTGACTGACTTGAGCACATCTTCGACTTTTCCATTCCCTGACCCCCACCATCACTTCCCCCTTTCATCCCCTCCCCACCCCGTCTTCCCACATGTGCGTAGATAGCGTGTGTGCGTGGTTGTAGGTTAGCGTGTGTACTTGTGTGTGCCTACCGTGTGTGTGTATGAGAAGGACCAACTTTAAAACATGAAACGTAACAAATAATATAAGACGACGACATTGAGAGGTCACCTGGTTTGAGTTGGGGTAGGAATTGAGAACAGGTGAGGCTTTAAATGCGAGTGTTAGAACACCATCACTCCCATAGCTTTGGACTTTGTTGCTGGTTTGAGAGAAAATATACTATTGCCATTTTTTTTCTTAATGTTAATATTGCCTTTAAGGTTTATATTTTAATGATTTTGGGAATATCATTTGTCTCATGTCACTACAGAAGATTCATTTGTTTAGCATCCCTCTCCAAGGAAATTAAGATATCAGAATCAGTTGATCTGTACAGAGATTGAATTTTATGCAACATTTTTTTTTTTAATGGCTATGTAAATTTTTTGACCGGCGTGGCTTAGACATTACCGCCTTGATTTATTTTCTAATGTTTACCATTGTGTCTTCAGTATAAACTCAGAACTCTTTCAGAGAAGGAGAAGCTCCATGGTGCAGACAAGGACGGGGGGAAAGGTTTGGGAGTTGAACGTTTGAATGCTCCGCTGAAACAAAAGAAAACAAAATCCAAAAAAAAAACAAAAATCCGCATGTCCTGTGACAAAGCATGAACTCTATGTGGTTTCTCATTTCTAATTTAATTATGTGTGCCCCCCCCATGTTCGAGTATAAAATAACTTCCTGGATGTTTTTTTTTTTTTCTTTTTTTTTACAATAATGAATTGATGATAAGCCAGTTTTTCTGCACTGGGCAGAGCACAGCTACCTCAATATGATAAAAAGATTTTTGTTTTGCTCATCTCTAGATGCTGTTCCTTAATGGACTTGCTAAAGTGTAACATCTGAGGTGTGCCCCTATTTGCTTGTGCAGAAAACAGAACAAAATTTTCCTTCCCTCTAACATTTTTAAGGATATATTTTGTTTGTATTGATTTTTTTTTTTTTTTTTGACACATTAACTTTATTCGTGGTCTTTGCTTTGGAGACAGAGCTGAGTGGGGATGATGTTATGTTTAACCATCGCCATGGCGTTTGATTCAAAGGACATAATCATTAAAACTTAATAAAAAAAATACTAATAGTACTCAAAATGAACTTGGATTGCAAATAAGAACCCAAAATGTTGTTTTTTACTTCAAAGAAAAATACACTCATAAACCCTTTGAATCAAAGTGTTTTCTGTCTTTATTTGTTGAGGCCAGTGGTTTTCAACATTATTCATATCCAGTGTTTTTTGTATGTACATATAATACTTGAATACAGCTCATTTCATACATATGAATGCTTCAGTTTCCTTGGCACAACTTGACAGGCAGGAGACACTCAAGACACAGAAAAGAACCAGCTCATGTGTATATCTGACTCTTACAGGCTTTAATATTTAGATATTAGTTTGTGCTGGACTACTTTGTGGTAGTGTATACATGTTGGATCCAGGCCCCATACAGTCAACTGCACTCATCTTAGACCTCTTACTTTGTATGGAGAAAAAAAAAAAACACCCCCAACTAAAAGCATGTTTTTTGGGTAGAAGCCTGGGTTTTTGCTCGCTGTGTGTTTGTGTTCCACTTTACAACAACTGTGTGCTTTTTCTTCCTCAATGCCTTCCGTTGGCTCCCCTGTCAGTAGAGTGAGTATCCATTTGCTTTTTTCACACTCCAGTTCACCACAGCAGAATCTCGGGGAAACAAAAGGACAGCAGAGACTTTTAGATCACATGCCACTATTGTGAATGTCACTGTGTGCTGTTCTTTTCACCCCTTCTGACACTTGCTTATACCCACAAATACCTAAGTATACATTGATAGTATAATCAAGGAGAAAGTGTACGATTCTCAAATGCAATTTTAACCAAAAAAAAGTGTTTGTTGCTAATGTTTTTTTCTTCTCCTTTTTAGGTTGGCTTTCATAAAACCTCCGCAAACTTTTAAAGAGTGTGCTCAGAGGCTGGAGACTTCCTGCCGTCCAGCATGTGTGCTCATTCTTAACTTCACACACCTCAGACACCGTGATGACCAGCAGTGTGTGTGTGTGTGTGTGTACCCTTGCACAGACACACACAAAACAAAAAAAAATGGACATGTTTCACAGTAATAAGACCAAATACATAAGGGTATACTTAAAGGGTGGGGTTGGGGCTGTAAAAACAGTTCCCTTTGCCCATACGCACCGAAACACACACACTTCTTAACACACTTATACCTCTGTGTGCAGATGTTATATCAATGCGTCACTATTCCGGTTTTTGTGTGCGGGGAAAGTTCTCATCACCGTCGGCTCTCCTCCTTGCATGAAGAACTCGTTTCCAACTTCTTGTCACGTAGAGAAATCTTTAAAAACACTGGGTCGAATGGTCTTAGCTGTACATCAGTGTACAAAACATTCATGCATGCGTTCTATGCTGTATGTAGGCTTTGCAATTTGTATTTATAGATTCTAATGTATAATACTCAAATGACATATTAAAGATGGTTTTAAGATGGATACGTCGCAGATATTAGGAAATCACTGTTTTTATTGTAACGGTTTGGGTTCTTTGCACAATATTAGACGTGGAGGAACGACTCATGCTGAACTTGACTGTGCTCTACTTGAGTTTTTTTTTTTTTTACCTTTTACTTTTTTCCCGACTGATCACTGATGACTGATCTTTTTACTTTCTGGTGAATAAGTCCTTTGCAATGAGGACAACAGACTGACACTTTGATTCATTGGTAATCCTGCAATACAACAGTGTTCTCCTGTTTTCTTATTGCCTCTGCATTATTATGATTGATATTATTATCATGTATCCTTAACAACTGCTGTAAAACTGTGATCTAATGTGAGGGGGCTCATGCGGTCCTCTCAGAGACACCTGGTCGAAGAACAATATTAACCATATGTAAAAAGACGATCATTATTGATGACTAATGATGATTGTACATGCATTACTGAGGTTGTGGTTTCAGGTAAATAAAACAATATAGTATTTGAACTGTCTTGTTGCTTCTTTGTATTTCAGTGAAGTGGGTGGTCACTTTTTGTGCAAGAATAATAAGACTTTTACTAGAGAATGTTCAAATGTTAACTAAAATTATCAACAGAATGTAAGTTACAATGCTTGCGTATTGAGTGACACAGCTGTCTAATGAAGTTAGCACGCTAATGAGGTTTTTCCAACCAGTCCTGGTCCAAAACTCCTGTTTTAACACTTCCACAGTCCAAACTGCTAGCTGCACTTCTGAGCTAACTAGCTAAGGGCAGGGGCAGTTAGCCAGTTCTTAGATATTGCACCTTTTCATTTAATTTACCCAACTTTTTATGTATTTTCTTTATTTTTCTGCACAAAAGTAGACATTTATGTCTGCAAATCTTTAAATCCACCATTGAACCCGATTCTGTCTTTTCATTTATACTTGCACTTACATGTTGGCAACATGCAGATTAACCTTACTCACTCTAATAACCATATTTCCACATTAAACCTTCCTCTGCACTGGACCATACATATACAGTTTACCTTCATACTTATGCGAGATGCTTGAAAAAGTGAAATATTTTTTAACATCTGTCTCAAAAGTGGGTTAAAAAAAACTTTAACATTGAAGGGGCGCTGTGTAGTTTTGAAGAGGAAATTCAAACTCAACTTAGCCTGAATTATTACCTCAATAAGGTAATAATACAAATTTTTTTTTGTCCATATCTGAATAAACAGGCTGTCCTCAGAGGAAAATAAGCTCCACAGAATACTGTTTGAAGCTAGAAAGGTGGCAGGGTCTGCCACATATGAACAAAGTAAAACAGTATAAAATTGAATTGTCCTTGAAGTTCCGTTTGTTTATTCAGTAAGGGAAAAGAGAGGGTTTGTTTATCTTGTCTTTTATTTCTACTCTAGTTAGAATTTCTTCCCCAAAACTATGTACTGCACCTTTAAAATGTAAACATCTGATATAGAGACCCTGCAGCCAGTTTGAACACTTTTAAAGATGTTCTGTCTTTTGAAATAGAAAAAAAAAAAAAAAAAAAAAAAACCCACGTACATGTATGGTATCAGTCCACCAGGTGGCAGTGGCGGGTTACAGATGCCAACAGCACTCTGTCATATTTCCTCAACACCTGCTTATCAGGTACAACCACTGGCTTTTAAAGGAACCTAGAAGGAGTAATACACTGAGAGTATCATTACTGGTAGTTGTTAATGAAAGGTTTATTATTGGGAGTGCTGGTCGTTTGTGTTTCTGAATAGATGTTGATTTTTAAGGGCTGAATTTGCCGAGAGAAACCAATAATGCAACTTAATGATCATTTAAAATATATATATGTATGTCAGGATTTTCCAGCAAGGTGACACTTCATATCCAGCCTGCTATTTATATGGCGATACAAACAAAGTCTCCTTTAAATCCTAAATGTGTGCAAATAGGTTTAATCAGTAGCGTTTCACAGGCTGGAGAGGTAAAGCAGGACCTGATGCTGCTCTGAGGGGGCTGCCTGCTGCCTGCTGCCTCCCTGCTCTGTCTCTTTAACCAGCAGGCTCGCTGTCACTGTGGTCCCGCCCACTCTCGCAGCCCCTCCAGTGTTGCTGGCCTGAGATGGGAGCGCACACAGCAGCACCATCATCACGGCCGGAGAAAACGGGAGAACGCTGGAAAAGAACACCGGAAAAAATCCCAATGCCGCAGACGTGCCGTGGGAGAAAAATGGGATAACGGCACCATCTTTTTTTTTTATTTTTTTTATTGTGCTTTTTTCCCCCTCCCCCGTCCTCCCGGAATCCCCTTACCAGCTCGATCGCGTTCCTCCTTGAGAAACTCAGATGTGGTCGTCGCTTGTGTTTTGCGCTTTCTATCCATTCTCCTTGAGCGCCGCTGGTACAAAGGCGCCTGGTCCGGAGCACCAGCGCTACCTGGGATTAATGCCGTATGAATGGGCAAGAGTGAAACCCGGAATACTAAACACAGACAGTGAGTAAAACCTAGTTGGATTAAAAACACTTTCTTTATTTTTTTTTTCCTTCTTCTTCTTCTTCTTCTTCTTCTCTTCTTCGGAGCCAGGCCACCAGTGACAGATGCTGTCATTGTGTCGAGGCTGAGATTTTGGAGAGAAAATTCTCCTCCTGAAAAGTGGCCTTTTCTGGAACAATGCATGAGAAAGTCGAGCGACACAGCAGCTTTTTATTCCTGTTCATGCCTCACTCGCTCCCAGCTCTTCCTCTGCCTGAGCAGCCGGTTTCTCTTGTTTCAGAATGGGATGTATTGTTGCATCTGCGCAGCCCACGACAAGTGTCAGCAATTAGACTGCGCGTTTCCGAGCGGCTCACCTAAAGGCCTGTTATAAACACTGCTTTGTGACTGTACGTTGGCCATTGTTGTGAAGACCCAAAGAGAGGACTAACCGTGAGCACCATTCATCCTGTGTGCGTGTGCGAGCCACGATTTCTCATAGAGATCATATAAACAGTATGGTGGAGCCTGTGGGTTTCATCGAAGCGTGGAAGGCGCAGTTTCCAGAGTCAGAACCCCCCAAGATGGAGCTGCGCTCAGTCGGAGGCATCGAGCAGGAGCTGGAGAAGTGTAAAGCATCCATCAGGCGCCTGGAGCAGGAGGTGAACAAGGAGCGTTTCCGTATGATCTACCTGCAGACCCTCCTGGCTAAAGAGAGGAAGAGCTATGACAAGCAGCGGTGGGGCTTCAGGAAGACGCCTCTGAATGAGGGGGTGGACCCTGCAGCCACGCAGGGCGCCGAGTGCCAGTCCCAGCAGCCGCACATGCAGGAGACGGGTGGAGTTGGAGTAGTCGTAGGCGGTGGGGGGTATGGCGGTTGCACCGGGGGTGTTGGGGACAGGAGCCGGTATCAGCCTCTTGGAGATGGAGCTGGCAGGTCCAAACCCCGGCCTCCACCAGCCAGGAAGTCTGCCTCCCACGGAGACGGCCTGGAGTCAGCCTTCGAGGTGCCCCAGCAGGCTGAGTCGACGTCCTGTGACAACCTAGATGGCCTCTCACCATCCAAGCAGAGAGGCGGCATCTCCGTGTCCCCTCGCAGGCCTACCCTTCCGCCCCCAGACAAGGACCTGCCCATTGACCCCAAGGACAAGCTGGGGATGGGACTTGGTGTGGCAGCTCTGAGGTCCAACTTCGAGAGGATCAAACGGGCCAACTCTCACTCTGCAGGCGATGTAGCCAAGGGCCAGGAGAAGCAGCTGCCGCCGCCTCCTCCGCCATTCTACTCCAACATGGAATTCCATCACGAGAGGGGTCTGGTGAGGGTCAACGACCGTGAAGTCTCAGAGAAGATCAGCAGCCTGGGCAGCCAGGCTATGCAGATGGAGCGAAAGAGATCGCTTCACTCGCTCCCAGGTAACCTGGCTACAGTGGCAGGGGAGCTCCGAGCCAGGCCCGTGTACAGAGGTCGGTCTACTGAGAGCACCTGTGGCTACGATGCGGAGTATGAAGACGGGGAACCCAACCAGCGACATTCAGGACGGGCCAACGGGGGCAAACCTCCACCTCCTCCTTGGCAGCCCTCTGAGTTCCAGGCCTACTCTAGTGTCTATGTTGGCGGGGTGATGATGGGTGAAGGTGGCGGTGGAGATGGGAGAGGCGGTGGTGTAGGTGGCAGTGGAGTCACAATGGGGGGTGACGACCACCTCTTGACCTGGCCACGCCGCTCCTACTCCCCAGGGAGCTTTGAAGATGTCGGTGGCGGCGGTGGCTACACGCCGGACTGCAGCTCCAACGAGAACCTGACGTCCAGCGAGGAGGACTTCTCCTCGGGCCAGTCCAGCCACGTCTCTCCCAGTCCCACCACTGCTTTCCGCCGGCCCTTCAGAGAGAAGAGCCGCTCGCCGTCCCAAAACTCCCAGAACTCTCAGCACTCCTTCGACAGCAGCAGCCCCCCAACGCCGCAGTCCCAGAAGCGTCACCACCGGCAGCAGGGAGGCCACGTGGTCATGTCTGAAGCCACAATTGTGAGCGTTCGCAAGACCGGTCAAATCTGGCCACCTGCTGCCCATCACGACCTCATGCCCCATGGTAGAACGTCCCACGACAACAGCTTTCATGGAGACCACCTAGGTGAGTGGCGGCTGCTGTTTCCATTGTTTGTTGTGGTGAAAGTAGGCGGGCTGGATTGCAAAGGCCGTTTTTTCAGAGCTCATACTGGCTCTGACTGTGCCTGGATGTGTGTGAAGGAAGGAAAAATGAATGAAAGCCTGAGTGAATGAGTGTTATTTAGTCATGCTGGAATTATGTTGGCATCTGTTCCATTGCTTTTTTTTTTTTTTGCCTCTTTTCCACGTAATATGCCTTTCCTCTTAAAACCACAAAGCAGCCAAATATCGACATGATTGATCACGTGCGTGTGCATGCTCGGGCAAACCACGCCGGACTGATTGTCCTTTGGATGGCCTTGTGTGGGAGACGGATGAAAGATCCACCTCTGCTTATTCCTGGAATGTCAGTCGGGTGGGTGAACTATAAATGCGACCAGTCTGGGTTGAAACTGCAGGTCTAGCCTCTCTCAGACGACTCCTGCGGCTCAGAGTATGGAATTCCAATCGCAGGTGTCTGTCTGCCTGCCTGAAACATGACCGAGTAGATTCCCCGAAACCTTCTCACCGGCTTTTTAGCACAGGCCAGGACAAAAGAAACCCAAACAATTACCTTCAGTATCCCTAACCAGTAAATTGCAGCCTCGGAGCGATGGCACCTGTAATAAAACAGCAGCTAGGAGATAGATGTGCAGCCTGGAGCTAAAGACATAAGCACTGGTCAACTTGGCCGCCACGCTCAAGCCCAACGAGAGTGGAGTGTGTTGCTCGAAGTAGCACATTAGGAGGGCTTAGTCTGTTGTAATTCCTCAGTAGAGTTTCCACTGTAAGGGCCGTGCCAGCTCGGAAGAAGTGAAACCAAACACTGCTCAAGTAGTTCAAATATTTGACATAATCTTTAGACGCAGAGCGGTGTTTACCAAGGTGCGGTTTGCTGCAGTAGTGCACATTTTGCATGTGCTGTTGAAGTTAGTGCTGTTTTGGCGTTGACTATATCAAATCAAATGAAATCAAATCAACTGTATGTATGTAGCCCCAAAATCACAATCACATTGCGTCAGTGGGCTTCACAAACTGTACAGTGAACGACACCCTCTGTTCCTGGTCCCTTGAGAGAAAAAAAACATCTTTTAATGAGGGGGGGGGGGTGGAAGAAACCAGAGGAGCGATCTCTCTCCCAGGATGGACCAACATGCAATAGATGTCGACATACATATATATTATAACAGAATTTGGATTGGCGCCCTTGTATTAGATGAGGTTTTCAGAACACTGTAGAAGAGATGTAGGGAATTTGTGTGAGCACAACTCATGGTTTTTGCCTTTCACCTACTGTAAGTGTGCACGTCACATATACCCTAACCCTAAACCTCGACCCTATAAACGTTAACCCTGAACCCTAATCCTGGACCGTAACCCTGTACAATAAAGTTAGAGAAAGCTGAACAGCATGAATATTTTGCTGTTCTGATGTGTTATTCAGTGCTAAAACACATTTCTGTCATCATTCTTGGTAGCATTACCGTCTGAAACCCGATCCCGCTCCCTGCCTAAATATACTGAGCAGAAAACAGGTCCCTGCGCATCTATAATTCATTTATTCGAGTACACCCAATGACATTGCGGCCCCTGGTAGGATCAGCTAAAATGTTTCTCCAGACAGGATGTGATCACCAGACAGGTCCGGGATCGCATCCTGTCCGGAAAATACAAAAAAAGCAAAAAAAAAAAAAAAAACCCCACCTCAGACATATTTGCAGTGAAAGTTTTTAATGACCATTCCCTTCACCGCCGACAGTCGCATTCGTAGCCATAAAAGCAATTAGGATTGTGCCCGGTTAGCACCAAACCCATATAGCCAGTCCCCTGCAAATGGCTAGCTAATTCCCCAGCTGCTATGTTTAGGATTATCGCTGCACTGTCTGCTCTCTTTGTTTTAACATCTTTTCCACAACACTGAGCCCTGTGGGGAGTTAGGCGAGTCGGAAGAGCAGGGACAGAGACGGGAGAGGATATGAGGAGGGTGTGTGTGTGTGTGTGTGAGAGAGTGTGTGTGTTGCAGACAGCGATGCATTTAGTGGGATAATCTGGAATTTGAGCGTAAGAAGGAAAGTGTTGGTTGGACACCCTGCGGAGCAGTCTTGTTTTCTAGCTGTGTTTTTTTTTTTTTTTTTTAAGCCGAGGGGCAGACGCCCGCGATGTTGACGGTGGAGGTGATGATGAGGATGAATATTGCATCATTTCAGGGCCCCCTCGGTCGGTGTAACGTTTCAGCCAACCAGAACAGAGAGAGAGAGAGAGGATATAGTAAGGGACGGGAGAGTTTTTTGAGTTTGAGTGTGTTTTCGGTGGGCGGGCAGGATGATAATAATGAGGAGTGGGACGCTGTTGTGAGGGAGACTGAGGGAGGCAGAGTGCAAGGCAGAGCTGTCGTTTCTCGCTCCATCGGTCAGGGATGCGGGGGCTGCGGAGAGGCACAGATGGGAAGAACTCTCCCGTTGCGTAACAGAAACGCACAGACTCCGGCTCGCGCACAAAGACACACACGCTCGATGTGTACTCTTCTACCTCAAGGCCGCTCTGCCTTCAGCGATAGGTGCGGCGGCGTGAGTTGCTGCGTGGTAGCCCGAGGCGAGGTCGCGGAAGAAGGACGTGCCCTGCCAGTGGCTGACCTGGATCTGGAGGAGTAGCACCAACAGCCAGAGCTCTGATCAATACTCCTCTCCTCTGTTCTCTTCACCGCATGCCATCAACAGTAGTAATTGCTTCATGGTGTGTTTTGTTTATACAACGAAGGGGTGGGGGGGGTTTCAGGATGAAAAGTTTGCATGCTGAGCCAAGATGAGCGAGCTACGAGAGGAAAAAAAAGACAGACAAAATGAGTGAAATATTCAAATAAAGATGTCTGCCTTGAGTGCCATTTGGTGCGAAACGCGGAGACGCCTGGCAAGTGAAAAGTAGGCTTGTGAAAAAAAAAAATAGCTAAAAAAAACATGTTTGGAGGCACATGTTTCAGATGCCAACGTTTCCTTTTTGAACCGAACTGAACAAACGCGAGCAGCGTTACGTCAAACATTCGATCGCTCTCACAGAGTAAGACGTTTGACAAGTCTCTTTCACATCACCGTGAGTCAGCCCCTGCAAGAGTGAGGGAAATTCTCATTAGATGTAGAACATTGACGCGAAAATTGATTTCACAATGGGCGGATGCTGCAGAAAAGGTGCAAAATGGAGCAATGAAAGTGTTTCTCTCACACAGGACCAAAGGGAAGGAAATCTGATTTGTTGTAAAACTGACTTGAAATCAAAAACCTTACCCCTCTCATGTATTCCCCACTGAAAGTTTGACTGAGGTCAGTTCGTTGAAGAAAGGAAGCTTTCACTACCTTCTGTAATGAAATGGACGGTAACCAAAAATGTCTCTTTATATGCTGTTTCCATTAATTCATTTGAGGGGAAATCTGCCAGTAAGACAGGGAATACCTGTGGGTTTGTGTCGGTGAGGGCGGGGATGCCAAAGCAGGGCGACCTTTGAAAGCTTCAATGGTTGTTTTGTCCGCAACCTCCACCTCCCTCAGCTGGGTCCTGTCAGCGGCTGTATTTTTAGAGGGGAACAACCTCCCGCGCTCTGTCTTCAGCCCCTCAGGTCGGACTGCTATTTATCACCTCATTTTGTGTTTTAAAACCAAGCTAAGGGTGTTTTGGTTTGGTCTACGGGCCTCACACTGGACGGGTTTCGTGGGGGCTATTTTCCTTCAGTTTACTGAACACCGCAAATTTTTGCTCACCTGCAAACTTACAAAAACTGGATTAAACTTGACCAGCCGTGGTGAGGCTTACTGGTTTCAGTTTAGAGAGCAATATAAATGAGGCAAAATGTATTGCTAACATCATTAGCTTGCTTGTTGCTAGCTTGGTTAGAGTGAAGAGTAAAAGCGATAGACTATGGTCAACACCTCTCGCCTGACAAAATGATATACTCTGTTTTTAAGGTAAACATAAACAGTAACGATTTTATTACATTTCACAAAAATGAAAAACGACATACATCAAATTACAAAACCTTATGCTGTTTACTTTCTTGCTTAAGGACCAAAAAGGGTAAAATTAGCTAGCTAAGCCTAATCTAGTGTTTACCAGTCAGTCCATAGGATCTACCTTATTCCCATCCCCAAGATACCCCGTGTGAAGTAGAGCTGCTGCTTCTGGTAACTTGACTGGAACTTTTGTTTTCCGCAGTAACACGACCAAACTCTCGGGAGTTTGTTGTTCATGAATAAATTATACGAAGAGCTGTTTCCTAGTTAATTTGCACATGACTAAAGTCTTAAAAAAAGCATGAAAAATAGCCATTTTTATTGCCAGAATCACACAAAAACAAGAGACACAAAAAACATTAATTAGTTTTTTTTTTTAACCCTTGTTTAACAAATGACAATACATTTACCTCGTACCTTGAATGTAAAGCCTAAAACCACAGCGGAAAAAAAGGGTTGGGTGTCCCGAGGGGACCCTTGCGGATTAAATCTGATGATGTCATCATTGCCGCTCTGTGTGATGCTTATCGTCATGATGTCGAACGCACACTTGCACTTCCCAGGAAGTCAGAGTCGGGCGTGTTGCCCGTGTGTGTGTGTGTGTGTGTGTGTGTGTATGTTTGTCCCGAGCATAAATCCTGTCACAAGTGGGCGATCAGTGGAGATGGTGGCGATGCCAGAGACAATCCGGGGCTGTGTATGTCTTCCTGTTTCTTTGTGTGTGTGCAGCCGTTGCTCGCACCATGTGATTTAGCGTGTGTCACCGTGTGTGTGTGTGTGTGTGTGCGTGCGCGCTTGTTACAAATAAGATGGGGAGCGGAAGATGAAGAGGAGTGATGGGTAAAGGCGGCGCGCGAGACACTGTGAGAGATTTAGCTTTGCGGTACCTCCGGCCAATCTCACATGCTTTACAGTAATCCTGCGTGGCACAATGACCCCCTTTTCACACCGAGGGGTTGGGGAGGAAGGAGGGGGGTGGGCGGACCGTAGTTCTGAAAAAAAAAAAGACCTGTTCAGTGTGCGCTTGGCAAAGAACGCCCTGGTTACCTCAGCCGACACTCCGGGAGCTGCAGGCTCACAGTCCGAGGCTCCAAGTGGTGGAAAGAAGAGAAGAGGATAAGGAGAAGAGGTGGAGGTGGAGGTGGAGTTTGAGGGGGAGCAGATCGGCCTTTTCTTGCCAGCTGGGTGCTCAGCTCAGCCTTTCACTGGGGTGGTGCAACCTGTTCAGACCAATTACGCGGGCGGAAAAACAGCCTCTTTTGTTCCCCTTTGCCGGGATCAGAAAACTTCCTTTTTGAGAAAAAAAAGGGGAAAAAAAGTTTGCTATTAAAGAGTTTGAGTTCGATGTGAGATCATATCAATGCTGTCACCACATTTATAAAATCGCCGCGCCACACGGTCACGCTCCAAAATGTTCTGGCAAACATGCAAAAAAAATGTTTATAAAAAAACCCTCACAGCCTAATGAATCAAACGTAGACACTGACGAACGCAGTCAGACAAAATGCTCTTAAGTTTGTATTGTATTGTAAGAGCGTGGCAGTCATTTTTCAGTTTTTCATTTTTGGTGGCGTTGCACCTCGTGTTTTCTGTAGAAATCCAGCCTGTCTCAGGGGGCTGGCGTGGCATTACTCGGTTGGCAGTGGGCAGGAGGGTGGAGCAGCTCCAGCAAGCTACCCAGCGAGAGTCAAACCGCCTGGCTTGGTTTGTGGGCTGTTACACTGAAACATGGACCTTTTTATATACACATGTGTGTGTGTGGAAAAAAGAGTTTTAAAGATATGTCCCTCGCTCGGGGCCCCTGGGGCGGGGGGGACTTTTCCGGACGTTCGAGCTAACCTTTGGGTGAGTGGTAGCAGACTGTGTGATCATAACTGGACCCTGCAGACAGACACGTAGATACAGACACACACAAACACAAACTCGCAGCCCTCCAGAGTGCAGTTACTCGTCCCTGCTTCTGTTTATTTCTTCTCCTTTTTGTCTGCGCGCTTGTGTACTTCTTTTGCCAAACATCCAGCCACAATCTTTCCCTTCTTCCTCCTCTGGTGACTGACAGCTCTTGGGGAAAAAAAAAAAAAAAAAGAACTTGGAAAATCCCTTTCATGAATCCCGGTGACTTGTTTCTCCCCATGTGTAACTGCCTGCCCTTTTTTGAACAGTGGCCATCTTGGCTCTAGGTCACTATGGCCTGTCTTGTCGCAGTCACTGAGCGTGTCGTCTGGATAGGGGAAACTGTGCTAGCTAGCGTCCACCACTAACCGCTCACCACAGGCCTTTGGCCTTGTAGTGCAAGTGCTTGCCTGTGTGTTTTCTGGCTTTTCTGCGTATCCCGGGCTCAGCTGCACAGGCCGTTAATCACTGAGGGACCGGGGTGAGGTTGTTGGGGGGGTGGGATGGAAAGAAAGACCTGGTTTATGGACCTAATGGTTAAGACCACAAGGCAACATGGCGTCTATGAAGATTAACATCAGAATGACCCAAAAGAGCCTTTTAGATAGAATTTGTCCAGATCTAGTGGTGCTCTAGTCTGGACGTTAAAGGGGCATTACACCAATTTCACAGGTCATATTTTCTAGCCACTGACTATGAATACAGATAGTAAATCCCTGCTAAAAAACACCATAGACCAGCACCAGAACCAGCACCCCAAAACACAACATATGCTGGTCTTGCAAGACCAGCATATGTTGCGTTTTTTCCCAGCAGGGATGTCTTCTGTGGCCCTGGAGTTCTGTCAATTCTCCAGTAGTTAGACAGACATGGATATTAACCTGTCAGCCGTTGCATAGTAGGATCCGGTGTTTTATGTTTTCGACCCAGTTGCGTAACATAGATTAGTCGATCGTAACAAAGTGAGTCGCCAGCTATTTGATAATCGGTTGTTTCTGTAACAACGAGCACTAACTGTGAAACCTTTCCTTGTTCCAGCTTCTTACATGTCAGGGTTGTTCTGCTTTTATTGGTTGATCATGACAGTAAATGAAGAGTCTTTGGGTTTTGGACTGTCGGTTGGCTAAAATGAGCAACCTTAAGAAGTTGCATTGTTCTCTGGGAAATTGCACAGACAGTTTTTCTCAGTTCTTCGACATTTCATCAACTAAAAGAATTATCGATGAACAATCAAATTAATGGGCAGTTTTATCGATGATGAAAATAACTGGGAGTTTCGGTCCTAACATACAGTATGAGTGATTAAAGATCACGACACCTTGGCCTCTCTGTTCTTAAGCTTTCTCTTACAAGCCCCCCAACTTTTGTCAAAGCAAAGAAAATTACCGCTGCTCGACTGAGCACACTGAAGCCACAGACGGTAGAACATGCATCAGCATTCATGAAACACGAACTTGATACATGGTCTCGCGGCGCACATCCCACACATGCACATCTGAAAGCCCAGTGATACTCCCTGCTGGATTAAAGGGCCGCAGAAAACCTGTCTAGTCATGCAAACATGTAAGCCTTAATCTGCCCTCCTCAGTCCTGGAATTAGAAACTGGCTGACAATCAGATTACCATTTTCCTCTCGTACGGCATGCTCATTAACAGCGCTAATGCATGATGTCCTATATATTACAGCGTGGATTATCAACACTCACAAATGTCGCTGGCCGGTGTGAAGGGCAGGGTGGAGAGAAATCACAGTCGCTGGGCACAAAAATGGACACAAATGGAAGTGATGTGATACAGCATACATTCTGAATGATCGTGTTTTCTCATTGACTTGTGATAGTGTGTGTCGGTGGTTCGCATTGACTCCTGCACCGCACTGTGCAGATATCGCAGGCTTTCAGAAAACGACCTAATAGAGCTTTCCTTTTACTTAATGAAGCATTCTCTCGCTCATTTCCCACCGCATTTCTTCTTTCATTTGCTTTATCTTTTTCTCTCCATCTCATCCCTCCTTTTCCCATTTCCTTTTCTTCTCTCTCTTCTTTGCTTTCTCCGTCTCTCTTCCACTTCTCTCCGTCCATGCTCCGTGCAAACAGCTGCTTCTGGTTTCCTTTCTGCTCGGGGCCGAGTGGAGGTGCATCACCTTTCCGCCTTTGTTTCCGCCGGTTTTCCACTGAGCGAAAAGGGGAAAAGCAGGGAGAGATCAAAGTCGCGAACCCCCCCGCAGGGCTAAGCGGGCTCTCTCTGTAATTGTCCAATAGGGGTTTAACTGACGAATGCCCATAAAACAACACAATCAATGCCAAATGTCAGCAGCCGGCCTGCTTGTTACAGAGCAGCATGGACTGCCGAAGCTGTTCTCCCCCGCACCCACACGGCTTATTCTCTTGCAGTCTTTCCCGTCTTCTCACTTCTTTTCCTGCAGCTATTTCGTGTCTGTGTTTCTTTCTTCTGTCTGCCTGGCTGTCCACCATGCGTTCCTTGAAATGTTGTTCAGTTGAGTGTCTTTTTCCTCATCGCTGTTAGCTTGTTTAGCAGATTTCGTAGATGCATAACTATCTGCGAAATGACTCATTTGTACCACCTTTTGAATGCATCCTGACTTCTAGTGGTGAGGCAGGTGGGTAGGCTGAGTTCATGTTCCAGCCCCAGCCGGTGATTGAAAATCCTTGATGGTCAACACATTCCCTCATTAAATAGCTGGGAGCTTGTAATATCCAGTGTGGGGACTCCCTCTCTTTTTTCCTTTGGTGGAAGAGAAGCGCAAGAGAGTCATCAGTGTGCTCCTGCGGGGACCGGAAAAAAAAAAAAAACAGGTCGTTTCCACTGCGAAGCACAAAAGGCTGCAGAGGAGGGGAGGAAGCGCTTCAGACCTCATTAGTTTTTTTGTAGCTGCACATGATGGGGAGCTACAGGATGAGACACCTTGTCCTGTTCCCCTCCGCCAGACTGGACACTTGCGCGCACATACTCCCATAGACTCTCCGTCTTAGTCAGCTAAGTCAAGCTTGGATGCAGACATACTTTATGGATCCCTGCAGACACAATGCTGGGACCACAGTTTTGGTTCAGTGGTGTTTTATCTGATCCAGTTTGAAATCCTTTCTAATCCCTTTTCTCACTTCGCTTTGCTTCCAACATTTGTCAGGGAACGATAGCCGAACTCAGCTGTTTGATTGAGACTAGTCGCTAGTCAGCCAGGTAGGCTGATGGAGAGGTCACCTCTACCGCATCCTGATTGTGATTGGTTTAAAGAAAGAGAAGCAGGCCGCAAATGTTTTATCCTGTAGACTGGAATGACAGTGGGTTCAGCAAGACATTTCTCCAGCACTAGCACAAAGCTGAAATGAAGAGCGAAGCTAAGTCTGGCTGTCCAAGACTTATGCTGCTGCTGAATAGGTGGAGGAACGGTGGACATCAGGAGCAGACATGCTGCAACTTGTAATTGTGCAAAAGTTTTGGTTGGAAATATTCCAGATCAGCTAGCCCTGGCCCGCCTCGCTCCAAAGCTCCTGTGCTAGCAGCCCAAACACCGATACTTTCCCCAGTGTTTTGCGCTAACCGTCCGGACTGCTAGCTGCAAGGCTAACTTAGCTAACAAAACAAAACATACAGCTACGGTTGGCTGCGGTTAGTGGCTACTTTAATACGCTGCCCCCTTTTTGTTTTTAGTATTATGATTCAGCAGATAACACATACAATCAGACAAAACGTGAGCAAATAATGAAAACATCGTCATAATTTCAATGCAAATTTGCATCCTCATTCGAACTCACAACATGTAGCTACAACCTGTAACACACCTAAATAGCAGGTGTAGCTTTCTAACCTAAGCTCACCTTTTTTCTTTTTTTTCCAAAGTAAACGAGCTCCCATTCCAAAGCTATCAATCTGAGAAGTTTGAATTATCGATGTGATATGGATGAAACTTTAATTTGGAGATTCGGCACACAGAAATTGTCAGCGTGGTTGTTTCAGTAGAGAGGACTCAACACTCAATCAGAGAATTCAGGGTAATTAGCTCCAGTTGCTGAAACATTCTAACCGGTGAAAGAGGGTGACCATCGCAGACTACAAGTGGAACAACAAGAAGAACTCATTACAACCAGCCAGTCCTTCATCTAACTTTACTATTTCACTGTTGCCCCTCTGCCTCCTTTGAGCATCTGTCATCTCTTTATTTCCCTCCCTGTCAGTGTGTGTGTGTGTGTGTGTGTGTGTGTGCGTGCGTGTGTGTGTGTGTGTGTGTGTGTGTGTGCGTGCGTGTGTGTGTGTGTGTGTGTGTGTGTGTGTCTCCCTCTCTCTCTCTTGCCCGGAGGCCTTTGTTATTGGCCATGTGTTTGCACTGGGCAGCTGGATGGGTTTGCTCAATAAATGGCACTTGTTTGGGCTGCCCAGGCTATTAGAGGTGGGATGTGTGTGTGTGTGTGTATGTGTGTGTGTGTGTGTGTGTGTGTGTGTGTGTTGTAGTTTTCCAAGGATAATCATTAGAGCAAGAGAGGTAGAGAAGTTTCAAGAGAGAGACTGCAGAATGATGAAGTAGTTGTGCTAAAAAAAAAATTGATAAATTGGCTGGCTGTCGATTAACGCTACAGATGGCTTCTTCTGTCTGGTGAGGGCTGTGGATCGGAGCCAGTGGAAACGGCTGGAGTTGATGGAAGGGACACAATATAAGCATGGTTTAAAGCTAGTTTTTCAGGTGAACTATTTTCTTTCCCCTCAGCACTGCAGGTGTGACAGGTGTACATAAAATGCTTTGTCCTGCAGCTAGCAGCACAGACGTGTTGAAAAACGTCACTTTTGAAAGACCAGAAACAGGAAGGAGTGAAAGAAGTCAAGTATACAATATGCGATTAGTCTTGAAAATGCTGTAGTTTATAATGGTTGGCATGTCAGTAGCATAATAAAAGCTAGACTGGCACAAATTGGAGTGACTACCTCCACCAAGGCCCAACAGTTTGCTTTACCAACACCAAATTGTACTTTTTTCATCAAGATCCATGCATGACTCCAGAAGAAAATAATGAAAAATGTTGAAAAATGCTCAAAGAAAGTGTGACAGAATTCTTGGAACTGTCCCTTTTTAACCTGATCGACACCAAAGAGTAATAATTACATAGAAATCATCTCGTTGATGTACTTGTTTGCTTACGTAGGTCATACAGAGGCACCAGTATTGAACTGAGTCTGTTTCATTACTGGTTTAAAGTTCCTTGTTGTACGTTTACGGAACACCGGCCACATCACAGACCAGCTTATTGTCCACTTTCCACTTGAACGTTGTAAATGTGACTCCATATGCTGCCCATGGATTCAGGACGGATCGTGTGGATGCTGTCTGGAGGATGGGCGCACAGATGGAGGGAGGAGACGTGAGCTGGAGGGACTTACTGTGCTGCGGTCTGATCAATTCTGAGAGGAAGAGCAGAATCTGTCCTGTCTGAACCGACATTTACTTAAATGTAAAAAAGAAGAAGAAGACAAAAACCATTTCACCAGATGTGAGGAGACGTTTGATTTCCATTAGATTTCCTCCTGCTCTGGCTCCCCTTTTATTTGTCTGTTGTTTGTTGAGCCGTTTGTTGCAGAGGGACTGGATAACTGTTGGCTCCGGGGGGAGGATCAGATTTCATGTTGCGATGTGCCTCCCTCCTCCCCTTCCTCCATCTCCTCCTCCGAATGCCCTTCAGTAACATCCCTCCTTCTGTGATATCTCTTTTTATGTCACTTAATAGCCCTCTCTCTATCCCCCTGACCATGTCTCTCTCTCTCTCTCTCTCTCTGCCAGCCTCTTTCTTTCTCTGCTCAGCCCGGAGCACAACACACTCAATATAAAGGCTGATTTTTAAGCCCAATTTGGCCATGACAACTGATTTTCGAGTTCGCTGAAAGACTGCAAAAGCATAGCGCACATCACCGCGGACCAGTCGGCATGTACGCTGTCTATGGGGTTATAAATTTTTGCTTCCCAGGTCAGAAGCAACCACTGTTATATTACACCCATCTGAATGTGATCCTGAGCGGGTTGGCAGAAATGCGGATCGCTTATTTTTCCGAGAATCTGTCGTTAAACGTGCGAGTCTTTTCACAACCAGTCTGAATTTTTGAAAGGCCCTTTTCTTGGGCGGCTGTATTGTCCCGCTCTGTCTTTCTGTTTCAGTCCATTGTTAGACCTCTTTTCTCCTGACAGGCGGCAGAATCCGAGCCAGCGGCTCTCCTCCTACGCGCCTTACAGCAAAATGGAGGCGAGAAATGCAACTCTGGCTTCCCCGGCTCTACCTGTGCCCCCCAGCGAAATTATCTGAAGCACATATTGTCAGGTTAAAGATAATTGACGTTACTTCCGCAAGCACTCTGGACTGTTTCTCTCGGGTTAGGCCAGCAATCTGCAAGTCTTCAGCAGCGACATTGTGCAAATAACCCCGACAGCAAGATAACAGGTCCGTGCTGAAGGCGTGTGATGTTTGCTCTCGGGCCAAATGGGCAATTTGACTTGAACGCAAGCACATGCTCATGTTATTAACACGTCACAAATCCGATCAGGAGCTTCCGAGATAAAAAAAAAAAAAAAAAAAAAACCTTTGACACATCAGCCGACTGGGAGCTGGGCTCACTTGACATTTACTGAATATATTCCTCAGTGTTCGTAGAAAGCGCTGCGCTGAGTGACAGAGCTGTTTGTGACTGTAGGAGGAAGAGAGAAACGAAGCGATTCCGCATGTGCCGCTTTGTTGTGGGATTGGGAGCTTCCTCCGTCGCGTCCACATGGTGTCCACATGATCGAAAAACGGTCGTGTTTCGCTAAGCTCTCTCATTCTTTGTCAGCTCTTTTCCCCCCTCTCTCTCTCTCTCTCTCCCTCTCTCCTTCTGTTTTTTCCTCATCTCCCTCCGAGTGCTCCAGTTTTACATATCTTCCTGTGTCATTGTCGCTGGAGCTCTCTGCCGTTTGGCCCACTTTGTAGACCTATAAATGGCAGCGCGCCGCTCAGGGCGAAGTTGTTGTGATTGGCTCGGAGTGACAACTTAGGAAGTATTTTCCCTGTCACATCTGTAAGGAGAACCTAGAGTAGCTTGCCTTGTTGGATTTGGTCTCCGTGAGTGTCTGTGTCTGGGCCTGTGTGTCTTCTGTCAAACAGTATCAGGGCTAGGGAAAGTTCTAGACGTTAATCTTCAAACTGTGGCAGTCAGCCTCCTTACGTATACACACACGTAACGGCGATATTTTCCCAAAGTTAACATTTTTAATGACCTTATCGTGGTTTGCTTTTTGCCTGTGTCTTGTCACCTTCCTGATCACCTGCTGTGTGTTCTCTTTCCCTCCTCCGCTGCTCTGTTCCCAGTGTCTCTCCATCTGCACCTCACCACCTCATTAGTTTAGTTTCTAGTCTAGATCCCTCTCTCTTGGTCGGTGCGTCTGTTTTCGCTCTCGCGTCAGTCCTGTGTCTCCCGTGCCTGTTCCCTGGTCCTTGTGTTTTGCCTGTTTTCCTGATTTGTTCTCCATGTTTTTTCTGGTTTCTCCACTGTTTTGTTTTTTTTTCCTTTATTTCTTTTTTATTTTCCTCAGCCTGCCTTTGGTTGCCAGATTTTGTCCCCAGCCATTTCATTGTTCACATTTTTGGGATTTCTGGACTTGAGCTCATTGAAGCTGGCCTTTTTTTTTTCAACCTATCTGCCTCTGTGTGTCTTGGGTGTAGGTCCTTTAGTGTAAATAGTGGCACCTCTGTGTACATCACTTCTACCGCCCCCCCTAACATCAATACACACAAAATGCATTGGCTCAAACTCGCCATCTCATACACATGTAGAGCTGAGTACATACCCACTAATTGCTGCAGTTGGATTAATGGGCACGTTTGCCCATGTGCACCCACGCACCGCGCCTCCCCTTCTCTGTCATCCATTATTAATGCTAATACTTGTTGCAAAATGAGAAACCGATTGTTGTCACGCGTGGTGTCGTGTTCCCTAGTCCCCACCCAGTAGTACCTGGCAGTCAGTCTACTATGTCCACACACGCAGGTGTCGTTCACTCCACCCACACACTTCTGACTGGCGTACCAATATCTAATGTAAATGTCGGAAGTGATCTGAGAAATGCTGACGCCGCCAGGGCTACTCGGCAGGCGAGCACGGGTCTAATGTAATGGCAGTCACATCTTAAAGGCTCCAACTAATGATTATTATGATGGATTTATTATTGATTTCTTCGAGGCGCAGTGTTCACTTTGCTGTCCAAGAGCAAACTCCAGCCCCTTTAAGTTTGATAACCTATAACAAAGGAAGCAGCGTCACATTTTAGAACCGGAGAATATTTAACATTTGTTGCTTTCTCCAGGCATTTGCATGTAGATTTGCTGTCGTCTCTGCAACAAATGATGTTGTGTGTCAAATCTCTGCATATCACAGAATTGTCCCAAAGCAGGCTACATTATCGTGTTACATGGGCTTTGATCTGCTGACTGTACATCTTTAGAGATTAATACATTTGTGATGTTCATCTTATTCCAGTGGTTGGGGGGGGGGGGTGTACCCTGTCTCCCGCCCAACGCCGGCTGGAACTGGCTCCAGCCACCCACTCCCCTGCAATGAAAGGTAATGGATAGATGGCTGGATCTTATTTCCAAGGATTATAGCAATTTATTCAAATGGATTCAACATGTGTTGCCAACGACGTCTTCCTGACATTATACAGTTCCCCCACTGGTGTAGTTCATGTTGTGGCTGTCGAGTATTAGCTTGCTGTGACGCTCCGACACCTGACACTTGAGGTTTTAGAGTTTGAGACTTAAATTCCAGACAAACTAAGCACCTAAACAACTTGAAGAGGCAAAGAAAGTTTTTTTTATTTTTTTTTTTAAGTTGCCTGATGAGACACAATTTTTGAAAACTTTTGATTCATTATGTGGTGCAGAAACCCGTGATAGGGCGGCGGAGTGGCTGCGACAGAGACACCATTCACCCTGTTACAACATACTATGCCATCAAAGGACTGTGAAGCTGTTATTTTAAGGTAAAAAAAGTTACGCAATGCGGCTTTAACGATGTCAACAGTGTCTGTGTTGGATGTTAAAATGACACACTCTTTACCTTCCCTATGCATCACGTTGTTGTGTAGGTTATGTAATGTCGCAATGTGATGTTTACCATGTAATCATGGCGATCCTGTTCCTCCAGCGCTCTATTGAAATTTACGACTGAAGAGGCCGGCAAACACGGCAGAAGGCAAACTTCAAAGAAAAAGTCCTGCTGCAGCCCCGAATCACGTAATTACTAATACCTGCAACCAAGGAATGAACCGTTGGGCAACATGATGACTGTCCCACCGCTCCGTGACTTCTTTGTGTTTCCGCCATTGGTCATCCTTTGTCGGACTGTTTGCTCTGACTTTGACTTCATGGTGTAAATACTATCATAGCTTACAACTCAGTCACTTATAAGCAGTGTGTAGTAGCAGCAGCAGCAGACGCTGAGCAGTATACATAGCAGTGTAAACAACACTACAGCAGGCTTGGCTATATGCTTAGTCATGTGGCTCCATCTGCCAGAACAAATTCACGTATTATGTGAAACAGAGGGAAAAATCTCATCAGCTTCAGGCTGCACAGCGTTGGTTTTGTGCATTTTTCTACTCCACAAACTGTAGAAATGAATCTCTTCTCTTTTCTTTCATGTCGATTTGACTGATGGGGAAGTGTCTGTTTGTAACAGAAACAAAACACTTGTGGGTTTTTTTTCTAGATCGGAAGATATTTTCTGAGTCAGACTATTATTGGGCTCCCACAGCGAGAGACTAATTTCAGAAAACTCCAGAAACACCGCAGTCACTCTTTGAGCGTCCTCGGAGGGATAAAGAGCAGCGCCGCAGTGCTGGGACAAATGATTGACATGGTGTTGTCCCCTGCCCCCCGCAGTGGATTGGACGGTGGCCAGAGGACAAGGTATCTCAAGGAATCCCCGTGTCACCAGAGACGGCGCAAAAAAAAAAAACCTCAAACCCAGCACTGTTTACTCCAGACGCACACGTCTTCTGTCCTTTAGCCTTGTCATGGGACTTGCAACGGACACTTAATGCAAACAATGCACAAGCCCCTCTGAGGCAAAGCTGTCCTTGTGTCTTTGAAAGCTTCTCCTCACATGTGCATGGTGTGATTGGCCACGGAGGAGATGCCACTCCCTGCTGTTGATGTCTGTCTGTTAATGTAGCAGCTGTATTTAGTGGGTGTGTGTGTGTCTGTGTGTGCGCGCGCGTGTGTGTGTCACGCTAGTTTGCCTTGAGAGCAGCCTTGTATTGAAAACAGAGAGCAGTGATCTGGAGAAGGACCTGTGCTGCCTGCAGTCTACTCTCCGGGGCTGGAATAAAATTGGAATAATTTTATTACTGCAGTGCCATGCCAAGAGATATTCATAACCGTATTGATTGCTTAAGTGAATCTACGGTGAGGGCGCCCATCACAAGACCTCTGTAAATCCTTCAGCAGGAGATGACTGAGGCCTTGTCCGTGTGTGATGACCGTGCTGTGAGGCAGCCGTGTAGCTGTGGCGGTGACTGACGCTTCCCCTTTCACTCACAGAAGCTTTCACCTTGCAGAAGTCCTTTAAGCCACGATTTTCTGCAGTGTCATCGGCAACATTATTATGCACCCTTTTCATCATTTTTGGGGGGCTACTATAAGAATCAGAATTGGTTTTCTCATACTATCCATTGTTTTATCTCTGTACTCCCCCCATGAGATGCTCTGTTGTAGCTACTGCCTCTTTAAGCCCCCCCTCCAAATCCCAGTCTCCCCTGATTGGTCAGCTCACACATGCCTGAGCTGGCCATGTCTCTGGTCGGTTCTGCTGTGTTTTCAGCTTCCACTTGCATTTTAATTTCTACAGCCAGTTTAGTCAGAAATTATGCTAATGATTGACACGGTGATGTGTGATGTCAAGAAATCTTGGAATTAAAGGCGGGACTACTGACAAGGCATTTCAGGCACTTCAGGTGCAGTGTTTTCTGTGGGAGGGAGGAGCTCCTAGTGCCGTGGACATTATGGGCTTATGACCACTGAAGGAAAGGAAAACACAAAATGTCTTAATAGGTCTACTTAAAAAAAAAAAAAAAAAGGCATCCAGCTACCTGCCATCTTTGCTCTGCCACCTGACAACAGAAGGCTCCCAGAAAACCAAACCGACGGCTTGACTAGTGTGAGGAAACGCAGTGCAGTGTTTCACACCGACACAATTAGCTGTAATGAATTGAATTAGTCTGCCAAGGTAGGGATGGCTTCATGGTGAAAAAGACAACACAGAGAGCATCTCCTCTGGCAGACACATCGTGGCATCTCGTCTCAAGGCCTCTGTTCTTTCGTAGACAATTATTCACATTTGGGCCATTTCCAGTGCACGTCACACTCAGGGTGGAATGCTAAAATGTCATACTGCAAGTCCTGGAAATTTAGGGAATCTGAAAAAACATTGTCATTTCGTAGCTTCTCAATTGATCAGCAACTGAAAAGACATTTGGTCAAATTTCAAGGTGGAGGAACATATTTGATAACCTTGTACTGTTACCCAACAGCTAACGCTAGCTAATCAACCTCAACTGTTTAATGTGTTACATGATATGATAGAAAGGCTGTGAATTAGTTCTCAGTTGTCAACGCACGTTGGACTTTTTGAGGTAAGCTAAAGTATGCTAACGTTAGCTGTTGTCTGACTGCAGCTAAAACTAGAAATACACATTTAGACAACAGCCAACATTAGTATACACGAGCTTACATTAAATAATTGAGTCCAAGATGTCTTAGCTTATTTATCATATCATGTAACGCTATCAAACGGTAGTGGCTGTATGCTACTGGCAGCTATTGGGTTACCAAATATGTGGTTTTAACTTAGAATATGGCATGATGTCCCTTTGTTGTTTTTTTCCAATTTTTTTTTACAGCTTCTTGATTGATCACGAGCTAAAAAGACGTTTGTCCGATTTCCTACAAACGACATTATCATGAGCAGCACTAGAGTTTCCTAGCCTGATTGTGATGTCAGAGGAAAACAATGGGCACCATTTGAATATGATCTATAGGAAAGAACAGGTGTGTTTTATGGAAGTGCAGAGATCAAGATTTATGGATTATTAATGTACAGGCTTTCAAAGACAGTGCCGCCGTCCAGCTGTCCTGTACATACTGGTGACTCTACAGAAGTGTCCCCTTGCCAAACCCGCTCTGAAAAACGGAACCCTTGTGACTGTATAATTGTATAATTTGACATGTAGTGCTTCACTGTAGCTGTTGTTACATGCTGCACATAAAGTCCAGAACACCTTTGTCTTAAACTAGCCCTTTCTTGGCGCATATTATCTTGATGTCACAATGCAAACATGGTCAGAGCCTTTTTAGCTTTTTTAATGGGAGATTTCCATGCCGTTAGATCAGGCGGAGGAGGAGAACATAAATGAAATAGACTTCAAAAACATTATCTGAAAATGTGAACAAGTAGCCAAATGACATCTAAACACACACACACATGATATTATATTGCTCAGCTAACCACTACAACCCACAAGCCCACAGTCATATGCGGTTTTGTTCGGGGTAAGCCAGTGCTCCCAAATGACATTTCACTGGATACGTCTACAGTATGTACACACTCCATAAATTATTAAAGATATTTAAATGTTTTACAAGAAGAGGAAGAAAAGGAATGTGAATATAAAAACACAAATAAAATGATTTTCTAACATATATTTTTTTCGTATTATAAAGCTTTGAATGCAAACAAAGTGAGTTCCTGTTAGCAACATGGCTAAAGTGACAAAAAAAGAGAGAGAAAGGATTTTTGGCATATAATGAACTTACATGTGCTCATCAATCAATTTAAATGAATTATCGGAGGAGGCAGGTCAGCCGCTGGAACAAGTGCATGTCCTCTTCTGGTATGTGCGTGTCAGTGGGAAGGAAAAGGGTTCCTAATTGTTAGCTTTGATTAGCACGTATTGCCCTCCTGTCAGTGCTGTTTGGCGTGCTGTCAGTCGGCCCGTCAGTCAGTCTGGTAATAGGCCAGTCTCAGAAAAGCAACCCCACTGCAATAAATGTCAGTCACGGTCAGTCAGCAAGAACAGGAGAGGGTTAAAGAGACTTAGATTAACGAAGACGAAACGCACTCGTGTGTGTGTGTGTGTGTGTGTGTGTGTGTGTGTGTGTGTGTGTGTGTGTGTGTGTGTGTGTGTGTGTGTGTGTGTGTGTGTCTGCTGCACACACCAACTGAGACACATTTTTACCGCACACATATACAACAGGCTGGAAACAGTCGTGACGCATGTGAAGAGGAAGAGCCGAACAGCCCGGCTCTGTCTGGACACGAGATTAAAAAAAACTAAAGTGGCATGTTTCCACAAATACTCCATGAGAATTACATCGCCTCCTCTGTTAGCAAAGTGTTGATCATGGTTACTAAATCTCCGCTCCCTGTCTGTCTCTCTCTCTCTCTCTCTCTCTGAGTGTGTCCGTGTGTGTTAAAGACCGCAAGATGATTTGTGGGAGAAGAAATCTTCACAGGGCACCCGAGAAATCCACCGTGATATGAAAAAAAAAATATATACTGGAGTATATATACTGGAGTAATTGCAGTGTTGTTTAGGTCATATGTCATGTTAATGTACTGCGCCATTCTTGGCCGAGACACAAAAGGACAATTCAAAAACACGCAGGCTTGTAATAGACGATAAAATATGGAGATTTTAGCGTTGCTTTCCTCTGCCTCCCGCCTCGGTGCCTCGCTGTGTTGTTTACTCTCCGTATTCCTCCGTGTCACTGTACTTTTTAAGTTCACGTCTCGGCTGAGGCTCTTATGTAAGTGAATTAGCTGGCAATGTAGCGTTTCATTTTTCATGTGCTGTGCTGGCGATCAGAGACTAGCTGGCTTATGTCATCCCCCTTCAGCCGAGGAGAAAGATTTAAACATGAATGCGGGCGATCCTGCAGTGAATCTGCAAACCTCTCTGGCTTCCATTACTTGTGCCGCATGCATCGTTGCGGTTTTATTTCTGAGCGTGGCTGGACAAGAAATTCATGTTTGCCGTGTTCGAGGTATTGCAGAGGGTCTGAAGGACAAATCTCCCGCAGCACTGCCTCTCACAGTGTCACTACTGAAGCTTGTCAGTCCATCAGACTTACAGTAACAGCCAGTAGCAGCCTATTTTAGACCATCAGCTGCTAAATTGAATGTAATAGCGGCTACATTCAGGATAAATGGTGTTATCCTATTCAGGTGGATAGGTTGGTATATTGACTTGGGCCACTTTTCTGTTGCCGTTTTTGTCTCAAGGCCAGACCACTTGAGAAAAAAGAGCTACCTGCCAGTAAAAAGCCATTATCTTCCAAAAAAAAAAGTGCTATCTCAGTCTGTCGGCTTATTTTTAACTCACTTTAGAGTAGAAACGGGGAACACGAGAGAGCACGGGCTGAGGGGGAAAAAAAAAAGTGGGGGGCCAGAGCAAACTTGTTAGCAAACAGTTGCCGTTTAGCTACACACCCAGCAGACATGGAGCAACGTTAGCATTCAGTTGGAGCTGTGTTTTTTGGTCCCCTGGCAAATGTAAGTCTAATATTCGCTGTCATTTTTCGCTGTTTTTCATCTCTAACCCCCTAAATCCTTTTATACTGCGTATTAAAGGAGTATTCTAGAGGCCTGTTTAATGAAGAGATAGTGGGCTAATTGGAACAGCTAGCTTCGGTAGCTTCCTTTGTAAGCTATCCAGAGGGGGTTCTGTCTGTGTTTATGTAAGTTTTGAAGTGTTTTATATAATTTTTTGTAGTCTTTTTAGTTAAGTTTTGGTCTTTTTCAATTACTGAACCATTTTGTACAGTGTCTACTGATGTTAAAGGGAAATTGCAGTATTTTATTAAGAGGTAGTTTTCTGGTTGACTAAACAAACTGCTTGATTAGCTGCCTTGCTAGCTCTCCAGGGGGGATTCTTTCTGTGTTAATGTGTGTTTGACTTCGGAGACAGTGATTTATGTAATATTAAAGCTTATTCGGAGGGCTTTAAGAGGCTGTAGCTTTTAGCCCTGAAACATATTAAGTTGCTGGGGTTGTGTGTAATGAATTTTTATGAGGGAGTTGGCCAGGGCAATGCTAGCACGAGCCAAATGGCCACAATTATGGAAATAAAACCCAGTTTGAAAAATAAGAGCATTTCCCTGACGTGGATACTTTCCCACTGCATTTGGTTGTTCTAAATGTTCCAGAATCTTGTGGAGATTTTCATTTGCGAACCACAGAAGCAAATGTTAATGTTGTAAAGGTCCAGTGTGTAGGATTTGGTCACTGTGAGCTTTCAGACTGCTACTACTGAAGAAACAACCCCTCTGTAGATATAGTAGGCACATTCTAACTAACCATTATTTTTCGAGGGATTGTACTCCAATGAAAACAACTTGATTATGTTTTTTTTAATCCCATTTACGCCCATAGATCCTCCCAAATCCTACACACTTGAGCTTTAAAGTACAGAGCAGTTCTGGTGCAACAAACTCAAAATATGAGTATGACATCATTCAGACAAAATTCAGTGACATTCATGGAGGTAATAGCTTCTGTCTGGCCACTCTTTGTGATATTTTTTAACATGGGTGTTTATTTGCGGTCGAGACTGGATGACAGAAGAAATGCTTCTTCCGCAGCACTGCTATATTTTGACGCTGATGTCAGAGTCACTCATCCCGTCTGCGCGAGGCTGAATCATGGATTTCAGGCAGAACATCTGACCGAGGGGACAGCGGGGGCGGGACATCACATATTAATGTGTGCTTATATATATATATATATGTGTGTGTGTATGTGTGTGTGTGTACATGGATGTCTTCATCTGCGTTCGCTCGAATAAGAACAAGTCTATTTTCAATCTGGCAGGGTAATTTTAAGGCATGGAACATCCACTGACAGAGGAACAGAGGGCAAAAAAAAAAACGGCTTTTTAAATAAACTCATCGGATGAGTAATGAAGAAAGGGCCGTAAAAGGCTTGCAGCCATAAGAGCGACCGCCACAAGAGCAAGGGCTGTGAAGTGTTTTCAGACTGAGATTTAATTTTCCTTTGGAGACAAAGCCTGTTAAAGCATATTTAAGACTTGTGCCATTTTGTTGATACAAGTCAAACAAGCCTGGGTCCCATATGGTTGGTAAAGAAACAATCCAGATAATGCAGGTATTGATTTGGACGTGATTTGAAGTGTAGCGCTAGAACGTTTTTCGTGGTCCTCTTGATAGTTAAATCCTGACTTTCCCCTTAGAATACCATTGCCTTGACTTTCCTGTTCAAATATTCCCAGTTTGAGGTCAAGAGATTGTCATTTTTGTGATCTCAGAGAGCATGATAATGTCAAAAATATCAAACGACAAAGTATGAAACATCAATAGCAGTCATCCAAATTAACAGGAAAGTCAATGTATGCATAAAAGTAGTACCTAGAATTTAGAGGCTGCTTACTGAAAATGTATCAGATGTTCCAGAAATTGACTTGAAAAGGCCAAACACAGCTGATAATAGCTTTCTCAGACGACAGAAAGGTTATCAAAGAATTGATAGAGCTGTACATTTCACAGGCCTCGGAGAGAGAGTGTGTATAAGAAGACAGCTTGCCCGCCCCTCCGATACGGCTGTGAGACCTGTGTGCTGCGTTATTGATGGCTTCCATTAGAGTCTAATCGCCCCGTGAAAACACTCGCTCACACCCTGCCTTACCTGGGCTCCACGCTGTCTTTTTCTCTCACAGGTAATATAACTCTCAGGTTGCTGAAGGGGCAAAAAAGGAAAAACCAGCCGGACTGGATTCGGCTGAAAAGGATTTTCTGAAAAAGTCTATGTTGACGGTCCGTGGATACCCGTTTTGATTGTTTGCTATCTAATTGATCGTCCGTGCTGTTTTTCTCTCTCCCAAATCGTTATGAATTGATTGTCTGCGATTGATGTGGCAACGATCAGAGGGTTTTATAAAACGGGGAGAGAGGGCACAGCTGACTGAGATTGAGAGAGAGAGAGAGGAGCAGAGACCATGCTGCTTTCCCACGCCCCTATCTCCACCGACACACATCTTTCTCTCTCCTCTTTCTCGCTCGCGGACACACCTACGGCCTCACACAGTCACGGGTGACTTGCTCATCGTGTTGGTGCACAGTCGGGAGTATCACCGGTCTACTAAGAGTGAAAAGTGGGTCACTCGAGGGTCTTGTCCCGTTTTTTTGTTGTTTTTTTTTTGGAAGGGGGCAGCTATTATTTTTTGTCACCCAAGTGTGGCGAGGCCTCCACTGTCCTTTGTCTCACTTCTCAATGGATAATGGTCTCCCTCCTTCTCCCCTTCTCTCTCTCTCCCTCCCTCTCCCCCCCTCTGCCTCGGTGCGTCCTTGACCACTGGTTGACTCAGTATTGCCTGAGGCTCACTGCCAAGGGCTCACGACTCTGTGCTAAAAGGTTACTTACTTTGGCCGGAGCAGCTTAAGAGGGTGTGAGATCGTTCGAATGTTTTTCTGAGTGCACTGACAGCGGTGTGTCAGTTTGTGCGCACCTGTTGACTTACATGTGTTTGATTTTCCATTTTTGCTGCCAAGTAGCAGCTGTGAGAGGTGGTTTTCTTTAATCAAGATGAACAACTTCATTTACTCAGTGATTCTACTTAAGTACTTACACCCAAATGTTTCCATTTGATGCAATTTTTCAACTTCTAAACTAAATATATCTGACAGCTACAGTCACTATCGATAGAATAAATGGTGGCAATGTAAATTTCTGCAAAGCATGAATATATTGAAACTTTGCATTTCTTTATGTTGTTCTCTAGGTTTCTTTAAGTTAAATTTTCAACTTTATTTATCAACTCTGCTTTGGTTTGGACACAAAAACACTTGGCCAGGGTTGAGATAAGATCATGTTTTGGCTTAAACTGGCTCCTTTGGTCACCATAAACATGGCTGGAGATGATCCAACTTTGTATAAAAGGGAGAGTTTTTTGTCGCCAAGAACACAACTGGAAATTGTCCTGACTGACCTCTCCTTCAAGGTATGCAGTGGTTTTATGCTTACAAGTGTTAAAACGCAGTCTTGCGCTGTGGTCACCAGCATGGCAGCCTTCTCACTCAACTCGTAGCATGTAGCCTATGACACTATAGGGACGTCAACTGCCAACATTATTTTCAGGCATTACATTATTAACAACTTTACAATGTTCCTCACAATTGAATTAATCTGTAGTATTTTTAAGTAAGTATATGGAGTTAATACCCATGTACTGTACTCCTACCTCTGTAAATATTTGAATGCAGGACTGTTACTTGAAATTGAGTGTTTTTCTATTGAGGGGTTGAAACTTGGTGATCTATATACAAATATTTCTTTAACCACTGGATAAAAGCCTTAAACGTAAAAACACAACACAATGGAGAACCAGGCAATGTAACATTTCCTCAAGTACTGTTCTGAGATATGTGAATATTTACAGTCTTCCACTCCACCATGTTAAAAGGGGCAAACATTGTACTTCTTACTGGAACGCTGTATTAGAGCGCGATATATTCACTCTTCTGTGCTTTTTACAACACTGTATACGGCATGCTAGTTATGAAATGTTGTGTTTAATGTGTAAGTGTGGCTTGTTTAAAAAGTCATGTTTACTTTCTTTCAAATGCCAGCAGCGGTGTGCAGTACTCACTGTACTGTGTGTGTTGGCATTGTGTCAGAATACACTGGGAGACAAGTTGTTGATGTAACTCCGCGCCTGTGTACACAATTCAAATTCAGGTCATACTCATTCGGATTAGCGGGACTTTATTAGAGACTTATAACCTAACAATAACATTAAAATTGTTTCTTAGATCAAGCGCTCGGTTAAGAGAAACAAAACAAAATGGATGCCCATCTAGGGAAGTGGTCTAATGGCAGCTATTATGCTGACGATTTGTTATGCTTTTAACCTTTCTGTGCCTGCTGTGTAAGGGAACGGTGTAGCCGATGCTGTTGTGCTAAGATGCTATTTGTAGTGCTCCGAGACAGAAGTGTTACTCACAAAACCGCAAGTATAAATACTGCATGTCCCTACACTTCTGTCACTAATTTGGGTTAATTGTTTCCACGCATACAGTTGAAGTGGTGCATGTGTCTCTTCACAGCCTGATGACACACACACACACACACGCACACACACACACACACACACACACACACACACACACACACACACACACACATCTCGTCTTCCACCCTCCCAGAGCAGGATTTGGGTCAGACGCCTCCTCTCTCACTCTGACTTGTGCATGTGGGTTCAGGGGCCCTGTCCTTTGTGTCCCTCTGATATCCCAACAGTAGCTCGCTGCTATCTGTTTCTGCTTATTGTCTCCTGTAGTGTGGTATGAAGGCTGCTTTTGTCGGCCAATGGGGGGGTAATAGGAGCACACACACAAATGACATTCTGAGGAATCGGTCATTAAGTGGTTCTGGGTTATCTAGAGTGGTATCTGGATGAATACTTACCTTCCAGCTGAACACAAAACCCCTCATTTTTTTGCCAGGCTGCCAGTCTTGAAATATTCATGTCGAGCAGAGACAGAGAGTCTGTCTGAGGGCCACCTCCGTCACTTTGATTTAGTGACTTTGTGTCCAGTGATTAAGGTGTGTGCAGTCTGTGTGTGTGTATGTGTGTGTGTGTGTGTGTGTGTGTGTGTGTGTGTGTGTGTGTGTGTGTGTGTGTGTGTGTGTGTGCGCCTTGCTGTTGAAAGTTCATGTCTGTGCACAGTGCCTTTTCATCACAGGCCATTAAGTTGGCCATTGGTACAGGGGCATTGTGGGAGCATCCCGGAGGTTGAGTGGTCTATGATGCGTACTTTGAACTTAATGAGAGATAATAATCACCAGTTAAACATATCAGCGCCCAGAAAGCAGACAGTATCAGACCTGTTTCTGTGGTTGCTGAGTGTGTGTGTGTGTGTGTGTGTGTGTGTGTGTGTGTGTGTGTGTGTGTGTGTGTGTGCGTGTAGGAGTAATATTAACTCAGACACTGTACATCTTATGACTCATTGTATCTGTCTGGTGTGGGTTTATCTTCCTCAATTCAGCAGAGGTTAACAATGTGCAGCCGCCAATGGAAGTTGTTGTTTACGACTCCGATATTTTTAAAGGCCAAATTACTTCTCTCTTTTTCTTTTCACTGTTTTCATGTATCTTTTCTGATTGGCTGATATGATATAGGCGGCTTTCTCCCTATAAAAAGAGCACACGGTTTGTTTTGGGCTGGACCTGGATGCCAAATACCAAGTAAGCCTTGTGCTCTCAAGGCTCAGTTTTGTTAGAAATTGTAATGTGTGTTTCCATTGTAAAAACGTGCACACAATGAATTGCAAACATTTAGCTTTATAAAAAGTAGAATATTCAAGATGACATCATGAAATGGCACCGTCTTCAGTCCATTGTTTCTGGATTTGTCAAAAAAACCTTCACACATTTTTTCAAATTTCCTTGTTTTGAGTTCTATGGTAACAGATTTATCGGAAATGTTTATTGAAAAGCGTTGCAATTAATGATTATTGTTAATATCAGTTGAAAGGGCTCTGTAGAACCTCGTCAGTGTGTAGTTTATGTTGCCGGACAGTTTCAAACTAATGATAGCTACGATTGCTCTCTGTTAGCGGAGTGGCACTCGAGAAAACGCAGAAAGTCACATCCTCTGAGCTGTCGCAGAAAATCTGACCCCAGTTCTTCACAAAGAAACCCACAGTCCAGCAGCATTTCGCATCTTCCCTTTTTCAGGTCTTTTAACAGTCCGCTCACTTTTGGCCAGGACAAAGGTGATTAAAACATGTAAATTACTGTTATTTGTCTTTAATCTGCCAATTTCAAATTGTGAAAAAGGATTCTTAGAAGTTCCCACAGTCTGAAGTGACTTCAGCTCCAGCTTCCAGTCCAAGTCATTTTATTTTGATTGATTAATCGAATAATTGATTAATCCACTGGTGTTTCTTTTGTAAATGCGAGATGCATGTTTCTCTTTAGTCTCGTGCGTGTTTGTTTTTATGTTTACGTGTTCATTCATAGAGTATCTGTGATTCATAACTTCATGCTTTTAGCACTGAGATGCTGTGCTGCCCTGCTTACCACCCAGTTAGCCTCATCTGTGCGTGTGCGTGTGCGCGTGTGCGTGTGTGTGTGTGTGTGTGTGTGTGTGTGTGTGTGTGTGTGTGTGTGTGTGTGTGTGTGTGTGTGTACTCACAGGCTGATATGAGCAGAGGAACAGGGCTGATGATATGACTGTTCATTCTGGAGGACAGATCCCTACATTAACAAATGTATACACAAAAATAATCTCAACACATATACAGTCAGACAGGTATCGTCACACTTGTATCTCTCGACAACATATAGATGTTTCCCCGCTCTTGTTGTCTACTTTCGTCTCCTTCCTCCCTCCATCATTCAGACGCTGTGGTGGAAGGATTAGTGAAGCGCACGACGCCCGTCAGGGGAATAGCTGCTTTTGTGGCTCTGGGGAGTCGAGCTGAGAACCTTTTGGGAGACTTTGATTTGATTTTTTTGTTCTAGATGTGGCTGCTCTATTCCAAGCCAACTGTTTCTGTTTGTTTTGATTGACTGAACTCTCCACACTCACACTGCTTTATGCTTTCCAGATAAGCCTCATTACTCAAGCAGACAGCTGCAAAACAATGAGGTAAACACCCTTTTTTGCTTCTGTCCACTATTTTGAGACTTGTTTAGCCTGTTTGACAGCCTCACATTCTCTGCTGCCAGAGCCGGTCTGGTCATACAGGGCAAAATGTCAAAGTTGAGGAAAAGTACAAGTCCTAATGCACCAGCCAGTAAATGTATTCTCTATTGCAGTAAAATAATATTTACTAGTTGGATTTGAAGAATCAATTATGCACCAGGCAAGATCAAATCATTAAAAGACCCAGAAATCTATATTTGTGTATATATTTTCCCTGTAGCATCATGCAGAAGTGCTAAAAATGCACTATTGGTGTCATGTCCTCTTCTGTCCTGCACTCTGCACTGTTCCCCTGAGTGTTTGTGTATCTTGTTTATTTACCTTTGCGCATCAGCCCGTATTGATGTGCGACCGCTATTTGTCTGCGCCTGTGTGCATGTGTGCTTAAAGCTTGAGTGTGCGCCTCCGTGTTTGGATCAAATCCTCGCTTAATGCACTCAGTATTATCACACCAGCCTGTCCGTCACTGTGTAGATTTCTTTAGAGATTAGGAGGAAGAAATAACAGTCAGAGGACAATGAGCCAATGTCGAGAGAGGAGCCAATATGCAATTGCTGCCAAGTGAATGGCAAGAGGCATTGTTAGCGATAAGATGGACTGCCCTTGAGCAGAGACTGGTCAATACAGTTGGACAATTCTGTTTGTGTAAGTGCTACAGAAACAGATATCACTTTGAATTTTCCCAGTTAATTTTTTTTTTTAATTAAAATTCTCAAAATTGACCAGTGCCTGAAGAAAATGTCTTCACCTGTTAGTTAGTCACTTAGTTAGTTAGTTAGTTAGCTGCCCAACGGCAAACTGTCTCGACAGTGCTGACCTTTGGAGGATCACCGCTTATTAACTCGCCACATGTGGCATAATAGCCTCAGATTCATTGCACTGTGCCAGATTCTGCTGTGACCGCCTCATTCCGATTAACCTTTGTTATTTTTATTCCTGAACTGTATACCATCCACCCCGCCATTTGTGCATCTGTACATCCATCCCTTCCCTCTGATGTAAACCCCACTCTGTGTCCTCTCGCTCCAGTGCTACTGAAAACACCATGAGGCTAAGCTGAGTCCATCTTCTATTTAATTAACAGCTGGCTAGTCTAATCATAGTGATGTGATGCCGCGCTTGGGTTGCATAACGACTTTCCCATCATCATCATCATCATCATCCGCGCCATCATTCACCCTCGTCTGTTTATTCACGCCCAACCTCACACACACACACAGTGCAGCACTGTCAGGAAAAGCCTGCACACGGAAGATGTCTGGATTAATACTTAACAAGCAGTAAAGCTCTCTCTACCGCCTTTACTCTTTTACCTGCTCGCACTACCACTCTTTGTTTTTCTGCTTCTCTCCCAATACCCTAATTCTGTCACTTTCTCAGGCTGCGCTCTCTGATGTACATGGGAACAGATGGCTCAGTTTCTGTTGAAAACAAAGTGTTTGCTCAGAAAGAACGGAAAGAAAATAGTTTGTTCAAGTGAGATAAAAACACTCTCGAAGGACCTTTTTTAATATGATTCTCAAAGATGTGATTTGATTTAAAGACAAAAGGAAAAACCAAGGATGGTGCGTTAGTGCTGATTGCATTGGAATGAGATCTGATGCACCAGACCTGGTCCTGAATAAAATGTCTGAGATTTATGTATCAAACGCATCACATCAATATTTCTCCAGAGCGTCTCATATCACGTTCATAACCAGACCATAAGAACAGCACACACAACATAAAACTGAAACATTAACCTGAAGAAACGTAGAGTTGCAACGTAAAGAAATTTAAAGTTTCAACACAACCTAACCCTATAACCGTAACACAAACCCTGACCCTTGCTGAAACGTACTTTTCCAAAATTGCGGTTCAGTCGGACATGACCACCATGACACGAGTAGGTCTGGTCATACTGGATTTCTGCCTGATTCAGCTAGAAAATCAATGCAAACTGTGCGTCTGTGTGTGGGAAATTGTCCGCACAGAAGTTTCTGCATCACACCTCCTGAGACTCAGTCGCAGATACACTTAGTTCCCAGTTTATTCTAGGTGCAACTTGCTAAAACAGATGAAGGCTAATCCAAAAAGCCCTGCAGAAATGTTACGTTTTTACTTTTTTAGTCAGAATTGGACCGACACAGCTTGTGTTTTGTAGCTGTCCCGCAGTTTAGGGATTTAAAGCTACATCAAGGGTTTTTTTAGACAGAAAGTGTGAGGATTCAAGGGCAGCAGGACGTTGAGGCTTTAGTTAAAGAAGCAGTTTGCCCCACTGCATTGCTGTACTGCACAATATACACACATTATATCACACATACACACTCATGGAGTGGTGAGACAGTCCTGATTCATTGTCACACGCACACACGCCTCTCAAGGATGACAAAAATGACTCCTTTGTTCTTCCACTGGAGTTTTCACACAGTCTGTCTGCCGTCTTCCTTGGGTCATATGGAGTTTAATGTTGCTTCATGACTGTGTGTTGATGAGGAAGTTGCCATTTTAAATAGTTGGTGAGCTGCTACTAAACATCTGGCCTGAGTGTGTGTCTTAAGTGTGTGTCTTAAGTGTATGTGTGTAGGATGTGTGTGTGAGAGAGGAGTACAGTCACACGTAAATAGTGTTGATAGATGGCATTCATGTGTCCTTGTGGTGCGTTCTGCTCTATATGAGGTCATATTCGCAGGCCTGTGTGTGTGTGTGTGTGTGTGTGTGTGTGTGTGTGTGTGTGTGTGTGTGTGTGTGTGGCTCCCCTGCCTTGTCCTTGGTATGTAATAAGCATGTGGTACTGCGGCTCTTTGCACATCTGTCTGGTGGTTGGGGGACTGTGCAGTGGTGCTGCTGCTGCTGTGCACCATTTCCACCAGCAGCTGCCCCACCCCCCACCTGCTCTGCCCTCCCAGTCACTTTTTACACTCACACACTCACACACACACGCACCAAAGGAGGTCGTTTCCACTGAGTTTGAGGACGCCTACGCTCCATGGGGGAATCTGCCTTTGTCTGAACGAGTACAAGGACCTGCTGTGCTTTCATCATGTTTCGCCGCACCGTGTCATACACTCCCCATGTACAGTATGTATTAATAGTGTAGGTCAGTTGGGCTTTTGTTTTTTTCCCCTTGTTAGTCCATCACAAGGGTCTGACTATAGGCCCCTCACTGCGCAAAAAGAGCAGTTTGGTACAAAGCAAACTGCCGGGTTCCTTTATGTTTAACAAAAGCAGCAAGACTGGTAGAGTACCTGACACACTCTATAGTAGACTTCCATTCAGGGTCAGGGCTTATGATAACAGGCAATTCATGATTTGTATTTTTTGAATTCAACTTATGATTACTTTCATTGACAATTAATCTGTTGATTATTTTCTCAATTAAACTATTTGTTTATTGGTCGATGAAGTATCAGAAATAGTGCAAAAAATGTAGATCAGTGTTTTCCAAAGCGCAACGTGATGTCCTCTAAGTGTCTTGTTTTATCCAAAATGCAGACATGTTCGGTTTACTTTCATAGAGGTGCGGGAAAACCAGAAATAATTGAAAATTGATCAAGTGTATTTTATTAAAATAGTTGGAGATACATTTAATAGTTGACAACAGCTCTAATTTGTATAGATGGCCAACATCCTAATCTGGAAGTCTTGATCTCCTCTCAGCTCTGTATTTAGTCACAGAATGAAATGGGGTTGCAGCTTATTACAAAGTAAGTGCTTGTTTTTTGAAATACTTGAGTTGAATCGTTGCATACAGTCGAGCAAAACCAATATTAGCTTTGTGATTGCCTGTAGGAACTGAAGCCTTCAAAGTGCTTATATGCTCTGCTAGTCTCTCATAATGCGCTATAGTTAAATGACACCCGTGGGCGTACACCCATGCATACATATGAGCAGCTCTACAACTCGCGGTGCCATGCCCTCCCCTGCTTGTAGTGTCTCGTTACATAAGCGGGCTAAAGTTACCCTGGCTGACCATGTAACTGGCACCTCAATATCAGTCAGCGCCACGGAGAGAAAGAGGCGAGAGGTGAAAGGGGAGTAGAGGACAAGGAAATGATTGATAGAAGGTTTGAGAAGGAGCGAGGTGTGACAGAAAAGTTAAAAGGGGCAAAGAAGTGAGGGGAGTTAGTAAAGGTGAAGAAGAAGAGAATAAGGTGAAGCCATACTCCTCCTGGGTGTGACCCTCTTTAGCGGACACTTTTTACAGTTGCGAGTGACAGTCAGCTGCCCCCGTGGCCATGTTTGTAGTGTTTTTAGCGACAGCTCGTAGCCTTGATCTGGCTCAGTAAAAGCTCCTCTCCTCGGCCTCTCGATTACCATCCAGCAGAGAAACACAGAAAAGGCATTAATCCCCCAGTCCTTGTCTCGCATGCTCTCCGGTCCCCATCGCAGTGTGTCCTTTCTAAACGCATTCTTTTAACCCAAATTGAATATATCGTTCCTCTCTGGAGGCGCCAGAGAAGAAAGACTCTAATTCACACTGCCTCCGTCACCGTCTCTCTCTAAGTAGTTAATGCTTCAGAGAGGCTCCTATCTCATCTCATCTCCTCTCTGTTTTCCTCTCACCAACTTTTTGTCAAAGCCCATTCCTTCTTTTGCCCGTCACTATTTTCCATGCTCACAATTTAGCGCGAGGCCGATAAAATTCAACAAATCTACCTTCTGTTGATATCTGTGGAGACCAGACGTGTTTGTTTCCAGCACAAGCAAAGCAAAACACCGTACACTGTGGTGAAAAAGTCTCACAAAATTCAAGTTCTTCATTTTCTAACCTTTGAGCACACTGAGAGTATCTCTCCGGACATCTTTCTTAGCCTCATCATGATTTTCAAAGTGGAAGGGAAAAGCTCAAACTGCACATTTTAGATTTTTCAGAGAGGCGCCGCCGCTGTGTATATCAGGAAATGCCACAATGACGACCAGAAGAAAGACCTGCTCTACACATTGGTTGAATGTCAGCCCTCTCATGTCTGCTATTTCAGACTGAGCAGGTAATTGGACAAGGCAGAAGTGGCAGCACTATGCAATTACATACTGTCCTGCATACATACATATATATACTTTAGGGTTGTAACAGTACACAGAAGTCATGGTTCGGTATGTGCCTCGATTTTGGGGTCAAGTTTGGTACAACAGGAAAAAAGCAACAAAAATCCCAAAGGATTAAAGCTGGTTGTCTTTGTAATCATTTTCAGAAGACAGTTTGTTCCAACTAGTGTTCTTCTAGGTCCGCCTGAGATAGTTGGCTCAGCCTTTTACTGCACTGAGCAGTAAAGAGTGAACATACTGTATACTCTAACATTGGTCATGTTTTCATGTAGGGCTGATAAAAACAAGAGTGAATTTGTTTCAGTTGCTGGACCCCTGTGCTGTTCTTTTTGCCTCGCTCTGGTGATTGACGTGTGGGTGATGCTGTCTAATATGAGTTATGTTCACATGTTGTGTTGTGTATGTTTGCCACGTTCCTACAGACATACAGCTGTCGATCCGACACACCGTCCTCATCTGATCCACCTCTTGCTCTCAGAAATGTTCCCACACAGCTGATTTAAACAAAGCAAGTGGGTCTTGTAGCTCCAGTGTCTCATTTGAACTTATATACAGTACAGTCAGTCATGTTGTCGTCTTCTTTATCTTGTTTTATTGGGATTTAATGTGCCTCATCTTTTAGATGTATTGCTGCCAATTACTGGATTGGAAAGTGGATCTGAACTGTTGCTCGGGTATGCTTGCCATGGTGTGGCAAGCAGGTTACTTTTTTAAACCTTGAAAACATGCAGGGGAGGTGACAGTCCTTCAGTCCTGAGTAGTGTCTGCAGGTCCTCCTTTCAGGCTGCAAACAGCCCTAACAACCTCTGGCAACAACAGATTGAGGCATGTGCTGTATGTTGCCTGAGAGACAAACCCCAGGGCAAATAAGTAATTAAAAACTTGCTGATGCTAGCTAAGCTTACCACTTGAGCCTGCGGTAATAACTGAAGGACCCCCAATGAGCGTATCAACATTTTCATCAACACCTCTCCCTCTCTCATCTGGACTACGGTGGCTGGACAGTTTGAAAACTTTAACATTTTTAGTAATTGAATTTATGTTCATGCTAATTTCTTGAATGATGGGGCAGATGGTTCATGGAAAGCATCTACGTTTGCTTTAGTTTTCCTATTTTGAGCATTATTCCCATGTTGGCTTGTGAGTACGTGTCGGCGGTAACTGTCAGTGTGACGCTGGGTTATTATGAGTCGTGTCCTTGCGGCAGAGCGATGGAGGACATTGTACATGCATGCGTTTCCAGAGAGGAGCAGCTAAAGAACTCACACACACATACATACACACAGGTCTACGCAGAGCTTCCTGTGACTAGGTCTTGTTGCCAAGGAGACCAGGCCTGGGCTTAATGCATCCAATAACACCTGGGAGGATTTCGGAGTGGGAGTGGGAGTAAGGGGTGGAGACAAGGCTGCTTCATTTAGACGTCCCTGTTTATCATATCACAATGCAGAGACCAGTAATGCCATGCAGTTGGCTTGGCTGTGAGCCATTATTGGTCTTGGCATCACACGTATACCATGGAGTCTGTCAAAAATCCTTCATCGTTCATAAAATCTGAAGTTTTATATAGTATGAAAGAAAGCTGCTGCTTCCAGGTGGGATGGAGACACAGCGGTTTCTCGCCCACAGTGAGGAGATCATGGACTCCTGCGTGGACGGGAATCAAATAGCAAAGCTGGCTCCTCTTGACAATGTCCCGGAGGAGACTGTGGTGAGCTGAGCCCGTAACCTTCAAGAGACAGCATCCAGACAGCCAGAGGAATAGAGATAATTGAAATGACTGTCTGTGTAGGCACTGACTCTTTTTTTTTTCCCTTCATCTCGCTAATTATTCAGTGTCCTCAATTTGTGAAACCGTGCGTGTGTGTTCACATGAATAGGGGAACGCTGCGAGTCGATATGCTCTTGTATCTCATGAGTGTGTATTTGATCAGGCAGCGTGTGGGGGCGAGGCCTGTGTGTGTGTGTGTGTGTGTGTGCATGTGTGTGGGTAGTTTTTAGAGCCATTATGGGAATATAGTATGAGCACTGGGTGCAGGTAATTGATGCTGGGACGCTTGAAACTGGCAGACAGTCAGACTGGCCCAGTGCCAGTATAAAGAGGGGGGGAGGAGGGAAAGATTAGAGAAGAAGAGACGGAGGCCGCAGAAATTCCATGGCAACCATCGGATCGGGTGAGAATTGCTTTGAGAGGATGTTCGGATGACAGCTTACCTTATGGTGGAATGCGATTTTGCATTTTTTAAAGTCCATGTCAGTGTTTCTGGGTGGTTCACTGTTTGCCCCCTTTTTTGCTAATTTGAACAACAACAACAAAAAAAAACATTCGGTAGATATTACCCTGGAAAACTCCATTCCTTCTGGTTATTTTTCCTAAGTGGCATTAATAAAAAAACAATTAAAAAAAACCCTTCCGTATCCCGACAGGTTACCTAATCAGAGATGAAATGCTCTTCCTTGCGGCTGTGGTAACCCAGGCAGCAGTTCCCCTGTAGATGGGCTTTGGGAAATCTCTACGGTCCGATTAGCAAAGTCCTAACGCGTGTCCCCTGAACGGCTCCGGCACAAAGCAGCAGTTTATTGCCCTGAGCAGCGATGATGCTGTGGCTTGTGTTTGACCAGAGATTAGGCAGATTGGGGCCTTTTGTGCCCGTTCTGCTGTTTGCTGGTGATAAGCGCCGCTGCAGGCTGTGATGTCTGAGCCGTGAGCCATGGGAGAGGGGACGGGGTTAAGGTGAACTGAGTGGAGCCGTTTTCAGTTTTTCAGGTTGGATTCGAGCATATGATGATGATTTTCCTCCATGCCTCAAGTCTTAAAGTGTTGCATTTCTGAAGCTGCAGCACTGTATTCCCCCTCTGTCTGAAACACTCTGTTTTAGATCCTTTCTCTTTAAGGTTCCCCTCCCGAATACTCAGTCTGCTCTGATTGGTCATCTCACAATCGCCTGAGCCAGGGCCATTCCCTGTGACTCCAGTCGGCTCTGTTGTGTTTTCAGTTTCCAGTTAGCTTCAGTTCTAAAGTGAATACAGGCACAAAGTAGTGTACATTTCTTGTACTTTTGTGTTTATTCGTGTTACTGGTATCCCACTGGGTAAGAGTTTTAAAATGTCCCGTCCTGGTTTGACAGGAAACACATCAGTCTGAAGTAGCGAAACTTTATTTTCAGTGTTATTCTTAAGTGGCCTGCTGCGAATCAGGAAATGAAATCATGGGCTTATATCAGACTTTTTATGTAGCTGCCAACTGTTGTGCCTTAAAAACGATTTGATGTCAAATTTGAATATTAGAATAGATTTTTAATGGCTTGAAGCCATCCATGTTGGCTATATATGTGCAGTATATCATAGAGTGGCAAAAATTCTGTTGTTTCCAAGAGAGGGACAGCTGGGTTTCTGAGCGTTTGATTTGTTTCTTAGACACAATCTCAGGAGCAACGGCAGCAGGAGTGCAACATTAGCTGCTTTACAGGACCCTGGGGATTGTAATGGGGATGATGTGATGTGCCCTGGAGATGAAATAATGCCAGCAGCACACAGGCATCGAATGTCTGCCTACTGTATGATGAACATAAAATGACTGGATGCAGTTCCAGGCAGCATGGTTGGAAGAACATATGAGCCTCTTGCACTTTACCACATTACTTTTTTTCCCAAGGATTTTAATAGCTCAGGCCTACACTGGAGAGAAGGCAGTGGCACTTCAGGTGGATACATGGTAGGGCTTTACACAATTAGGAAACAGACTGTATTTCCATTATTTGGGACTCGTGCAGTCCTGCGCCACCTAAACAGTACATATAACGTAATCCCATATCCATAAAACTCACAGCCACTGCACTTTATAGAAGGTGTGACACATGATCACACGAAAGGCAGCTCTCGTAAAGTCACTTCTCCCAGGAAATTAAAAAAGCATTTTAGTGATTTTGTCTTGGTCTCTTGTTTCAAGCTGAAACCATCTGCGAGTAGTGGAAGAACTTGCCAGATGTTTAAAAAAATAAAGTGCATTTTAAAGTAAAATTGGCAATACAAAAGTGTAGAAACACTCTTGACTCTTGACTACACTCTTTAAGGTAAAAAACCACATGGGAACAAATAAGTGCCCAATGTCAAGGGTGCATCAGCTGTGCCTTAGAGGTGCAATTATAAACTTTCATCTTCTATATTAATGGATTATAGTGATTAATGTATTAAGCAGTGCAACAGTGATGTAACAGCTTGTAAACGTGGTGCTCATTTTAACTACTTTATAAATTGCTGCTGCTGGGTAGCTTAATCTATAACCCATCCGTCCGTCCATCCATCACCATCCAGGGTCATGGGGTGCGGCAGCCGATCGCAGCTGATATTGGCGCGACAGACGAGGTAAAATTAGGACAGGTCGCCAGTCAATCACAGGGCCGACACATAGAGACAGACAACCATTCATGCTCACATCTACTTCGGTGGGTATTTAAGAGTGACCAGTTAAATAAACCTGCACATCTTTGGACTGTGGGAAAAAACTTGAGGACCCAAATGAAACCCAAAGACAAAATTCAAACTCAAATTACATAAAACAGAAATACTCTTAAGTAGTCTATCCTAAAATTTTACTCAAGTACAATACCTTGAGAAAATGTTCTTAATTTGATGCAGCCATTGAACTGTAGAATTGCATTAATTAGTTTCTGCTGAATACAGTATAGTATCAGATCAAGTGTATTATCCAAGTAAGCTAAGAAACCCAATAAAAGTACAACAGCATGCTCAGTAGTAAGTGTATTCTGTCTGTACATGGACCCAAAAATCATGAGGTAAAAAATAAAACTGGACAATAATCTTTTTTTATTTTTCTCTCTTTGAACACCTGCTTGTCGGACAAATGATTTACCTCAATAAAATATTGTGGCCTGTCATGGACTATTACTCAATCAGTCGCCTTTGACAGCTGTCAGCATGAAGTCTCATATCCAAGTAGAAAGTAATGGCACAGCACTCATCACTTTTAAGTGTCAAATTCTCTTTCACACATCAGACATTGATGTGGAACAATTATTCAGTAAGCTTTGCTTCTGTTTCCACATCATGAGCCTCTGTCGGGCTGTATTAAATGAACACGTACTCATCAATTGTGTCCATGCAGGTCTAAAACAAAGCTGAAAGAAATTTGGAGGATAATTGTCCTGATGTTCTCTGAAGATTCATACACACAGGCCTCCCCACTAATTTACTACCACCATCCCAAAAAGCATTTTTCACCGTCCCTAAGTGAATTGTAAGCTGTCCCAAAATCTTTGTTATGGTCATTTCTTGTTGTTTTTAGTATTTGATGCACTTGATGTACCTTCACCTCCAAAGTGCAATTAGCTGAGGAACTTCTGGTCATTTATTTAGTGGATACTCCTGTGTTGACTTCAAGCTGCTGTTCCTTTGAGCAGAGACTCAGTTTTGCTGTGTGTTTAGCGTTAGCTCCATTAGCTGTGACTTTTATTGGCTCCATTAGCTGTTAGCTCCGGTAGCCAAACATACCACAAGACTCTGATGCCCACCGGCTGCCAAACAGCTAACAGCTAAGTAGCTCTCCTTCTTACAGTTTCAACAAGGTTTGGTTGTTCACAATAAAGTGTTATCAGCAAGCAATAGAGTGCATCGCTCATCAATAGTGAGATTATTGCCTGGTTTCATATTTTAACGTGTCATATTTTTCATTGGTTGCTTTTATCATCTTTCAAAACACATTTTCAATTCGCCCTTGGTACAACGGGTTGCCTTCTCATGCCCAGAATTTTACAGCAATATGACAACCACATTTGATCTATCCAGACTGATACAGATAGATCTAAGTGTTGTTTGGTTTGTATCTTATTTGTTGGGCCAGTCAGTTGTTTTCAGCTTTCGTCCAGTTGAGCGTCCTTCCACAGGCCCTTTCTTGTTTTCGAGACACAACAGTATTTTTCGGGGGGAGGTATGTGTTGTCAACGTCTGAAAAGGGGCAGGGGTGAATTTCCCAGCTAGTGGTTTTATTGATTGAAGTCGTAATACCATTTGTTAATTGGATTTCAGCTCCCCTGCTCGAGGCTCACATGGATACACAAACACACACACATATGAAGATGCAGAGTAACAGAAAGCCTATGTGACCTTTGTCCCCTCTCCTCCAATGCGTTAACCTCTCACCTCCGACCTTCGATCCGCTCAGGGGCCTTGAGTGCCTCTATCCAGCAACAGACACAAGCAAACACTTCACACCTGTGATTGTGTGATTGTGTTGTCTTTTTAGTAGATGTTCCCAGTTTTAAAACACCACGGTGTTGGCATGTGTGATATGAGTTGAAATGTTTTGAGTGGGTAGCTTGTCGTGGATGGGAAGAGACAGTATCCTGTTGTTGTCTCCCTCAGGACGAATTGTCACATCCTTTAACTTCATCTGCCCCCTCAAGTATTTGTTAGTTGCACTACCTAATGTTGCCATCGCCAGCTAGCTAACATTAATGTTGCTAATGCGCAATAGATAATGTAAACGTTTCTAATGCTTGCTAATTTTGATGTTGCTAACGCTATTAAGCTAAAGTTAGGGCACTACAGTATACTGAGCAGTATAATGCAGAATTCAGCCATATTTATATTTTTCCCGCAAACTGGCAACTAAGGAGACTCTTGATGCAACATGTTTGAGTAGAGTCATATTAAAGCCGCTCACATATTCAAGTTTTTACCACTGAGTCATATAGAAAATGATCAACTCAACAACTTTTTTCTGCACAACTTCTTCTATGAAGTTGAACCAGACTGTACCATATACGTATTCCATTTATCGTGTTCTTGTGCTGTGGTTTTGCATTAAACATTTGTTGAGGAAGTCATGAGGAAGCGTTTCGGTCAGACTGTGGCATGTTGGGTAACCAGGTTCACCCACTGTTGTAAAGATAAAGAAAATACACTCCTGTCAGTCGCATTCATTCTATTTTAATCTCACACACCAGAGCATTTACAGCCCACACATTACTTACGATGGGCCGCGGAGTGTTTTTGCAGATAGCCATGGAGATTTAAGCACCGGCCCCAGTGTAGATAAATTAATGAGGCTGCTCTTCCACCCACACAGAAACAAACGCAATCGCTGTGGTGCTCATGATGCATTAAGGAGAGTGTCAGGGGGCCGAGGTCTGACCGCCGTGGTGAGATCGCAGACTGGCGCCTGCAAAGACCAACGTGGAGAGGAAATGAGAGGAAAGCGCAGAGAGATGACAAAGAGCAAAAGAGGAAAGGTAGTAGTTAGTTGATGGAAGTTAGAGAAAGAAGAAAAACCTCTATTGTGTCGGGGAGAAAGTGAAGTGTTATTATTGTGACGACCTTCCGCAGATGCCCGAAGCAAGACAAAGCACATACCATAAATACCACTAAACACCCATCGTCACCCATCTATGTTAAACTCTCGCGGTCCTCCATTTGCTGACTTAACAACCTAAAGCATCCTCTATTTCTCATCACACATTACCATCTTCGCCTGTAGAAACCGCAGTCTAATGAGCGCCGCCCGTGTTCCAGCGCGGGGCTGGTAATTTAGCATGCTGTATTATTAATCAGAGTCTCTGTGTGATTTTGCTGCAATTTGAACGCTTATTTCCCCCATAATGCTTCGGGGATCGGGGTAATGAGACTCCTTCCTAATGACTTTAGCAGTTGACGGAGACGACACGACAGGCGCTCGTGGAATCAAGGGGTCTGTGTTGCAGGACGAGTACAGAGTGGTGTGCTCGTGTTGAGCGAGCGTCCGCTGAGACGGGGGAGCGCTCCCCTTGAAAGTCTTGGGCGATCAAAGGAAAAGTGGTGGCAGGAGGGAGAGAGAGGGAATACAAGAGATGTAGACTTAGACGGAAAAAAGAGGGAGAGGAATGGTACAGGGGAGGATGTAAAACACACAGCGCAGAGGGAAGCTGACACATCGCACAAGATACCACATATGCCTGTCTGTCATTCAGAGACTTTGCTTTCTACTTTCTCTGCGATTGGCTGTGTGATTATCTTTGTGTCCGTGTCTTTTTTTATACCAGAACTGTGTTTATTTTTGTGTTCGGGTCAGCTGCCTGCGATTCATGTCTGCTTACCTGCCTGCTCGTCAACTTTTGTCATCCACTTGTTTCATCTGTCCTCCCTTTTTTTTAATGAAATCCTTTCTGTTCCTTGTCTCGCAGTGTGTCTATACCATATCTTATACCCAACTTATGACAGGTACGCAGTGTCCTCTGGCAGCAAACCTCTGCACACTCAATAAGGATAGATGCTGAGACAGTCAACTAGAATGAGATTGAGTAGAGTGCATACCTCCACCAAGACCCAACAGTCACCTTTAACTCGATCAGGCCCAATCCAAAATCAAGATTCAAATGAGATCGCTTGAGGCAGTGTATCCTCCCTCTGGAGCCGCTTAAATGTCCGTACAACTCCCAATGACCTGTAACCAGACTTTGATGTGTTAAATCTCAACATTTACTATTTATCTTTAATATATTTGATCAGAAAACACGGCACCACTGCACACACACATACAAGTATCTTCATGTATCTGTTCCTGCTTCCGACTGTGGTGCGATCGCAGGCCAGGCCCTCTCCCATGTTGATTTTTCCTTTCATCCCTCCATCCCGAGACAAAGGGGATGATTGCGCCACTGCAGGGGGCGCTGTTTGTTTTTTAAGGAGCAGCGTCTCTGACTTTGGCGATGATCCCAGCTTTAGAACTGAAACCGGCTGCTGCTGCTGCTGCTGCTGCTGGGTCGTTTCCACAGAGATTATCAACGCTGAGGCGAAGAGATTACCTCCAGGAAACAAATTGGTTTAATATGATTTCTCAACTTGAGCAATGTTAATACTGCCAGGAAAGAGGGGACAAGGAGTTCACTGGTGGTGACTGGTGAAATAATATTTATATTAAATTGACTACTGTTGAAAAATCGAGGTGTGAAAAGTCGTCGCCTTTCATGTTTGGCGACGTGCGGTCCTCTCTGTCCTCTCAAAGGAGCGATCGAAGCGCAAGAATAAATTCATAAAAAACTCAAACAAGCTTCCAGGGACACATTGCCTCTGCAGAGACGGTGATTTGTGTAGGCAAACACGCTCTCCGCTTGTTACATGCAATCGAAGTCAGTCGTATCTTTTGCAGCAATTCTGTGAAGAATGCCTTCAGGAGTCATCTTTATCTTGTGAGAGTCATTTCGCCTCCAAATCCAGTTAAACTCAATGGAAGCAAAGTGCCAAATGTGACCTGAAGTGAGAGCTAAGAACTCCTCTCTGAACAGTCTCCGTGGTGTAGAAAAGACAGAAGCAGAAAGGAGCCGCATCTCCAGATTTCCACGCCCGAATTGCAGATATCGAGGCCTGTAAGCATATCGCCACCTTCCTCCATCTCTGCCCTTTAATGACAAGATAGTGGCATTTATCAAATTAACTGCTGTCAAGTGCCTGTGCCGTCGCAGGAGGATTACGGGGAGTAACGCTGTGTTCAAGTTCATTTGACGGCATGTCTGTCCCCCCCAGCGATGTTGTAGCTGAGGCTTCACTTTAATTTCCACAGCTTTCCACTTTTGCTCGTCTACCAGCCCCCCTCCCCTCTGTGTTGAATTGTCTCTAAATTGGATATTCGGAGGATGGAGGAACTCAGGGGAAGGGGTGCCCTCTCTTTGTCTCTCTCTCAGTCTCTGTCTCTCTCTATCTTTCTTTATCCCTCCTTGCGGCATCTCCCACCCCAGTTCCCATTCTGTCATTGCCGCACCAGCTCTTTGTAGGTTCAGACTCACACTAGTTTTTTGTTGTTTAATTAGCAGCATATCACTCATTACTAAGACATAATGAAAAACGAAACCAATAGCTACATAAAGATATGATGAAGATTTTCTACATACTCACTTTACGTGGATTAACTGTAAGTGTAACTGCTATGTAGCCAACGGAAGCTACCGACTATGCTGTCGTTAGCCGACATGTTTAAAGTGAAAAGTAAGACGAGGTCGTGGGTTTTTGGATGATACACGTGACGTGACGCTTGATTGAGATGCGGTTTAAGAAAGTAAAACAAAAATAACACGGTCTACCTCAATTTGCAAAACTGTTAGCCAATAATGTCAGACCAGCTGGCAAATAGTCGCTGAAAATTTAGAGGAAGCTGGAGCGACCCGATCCAACCCTGCATATGTGACGCCATTTTTTGATGGGCAGTCCTGGAAATTGCCACGTTGCTGAGGAGACGGGGCTGTGTCTTATTTATCTCCAGTATCCAGACCTGGCCTCTTTAAAAAGCTTACCCCTCCCAAATCCACTGTGCCCTAGCAGCACACTGTATATGAATCAGATTTATGGTGATGGGGGGAGCTGAAGGAAACCATTAAAACACACCGTTCAATCTTAGATTACATTCAAATGAAATAGCTGGATTAAGACTGAGGGCTGGGAGTGTCGTAGCGTAACATTAGGATCCTGTGGGACTGGGTGGGGCTTTAAGGTGAGTGTGTGAATGTATTTGTGGGAGTTATATTGGTTGTGTTGGGATGACAGGCCTCCTCCCAGAGGCCAATAAAGGCGTCAGCAGCCGGGGCAGATTTATGACAATCACGCTGAGTGGAAAGGGTGATGGGGGGAGAGGCAGCTCTCACTATCGAGGATATCTTATGCCTCCTTTGAGAGTGTCTCTCTCTCTCTCTCTCTCTCTCTCTCTCTCTCTCTCTCTCTCTCTCTCTCTCTCTCTCTCTCTCTCCCCAATTTCATGACCCTCAATCTGTCGCATTGTCTCTGTCTTCTCTCTCTTTATTGTCATTCATCATTTTTATATCTTATAATTGTAGATTCCACAATTATTTCTGTCCTAACAGTGGCTCCTTTCCTTGTTGTTGTTTTTTTTTTTTTTTAGTTTCGGTACCACACAGAGCACTGGAGGGCTTTAGGCAACAATTGTTTCCTTTGTCTGTCGGCCACAGCTCTCTTTTATCGCAGTTAAACTCAGACAAGCCTTGTAATTCCTTGCATTTGTGAGAATGTGTTACGACAATGGAGGCATAGAACATTCAGCTTGCTTAACTATTGCACTTCAGCACTGTAACAGAATGCGTATCTTTTATGGATGAGACACACAGTCAAAGAAAAGGGCAGAGAGAAGAAGTATGGAAATGAAGTAGGCATAGCCTGAGACAAAATCAACAGTGGGTGAGTGTTGAGTGGCCTCTCAAGATGAGGTCTCATTACAACAAGGCATCAGCTACATGGCAGATTGTTTAAACGTGCAACATGTGAACATTTTAGTCCAAAACTTTAAAAAATGTATGTACATTTATCAACAGAATGGGAGGAAACATCAGTTTTGATGTCAAAGACTTCTAAGTAGTGTGTTGCAGAGATATCTACCAACATTAGCAGAATAACAAGTTAGCCCCAGTCCTCTTGGCGGCCGAACGCTCCTGTGTTGACTGTGTCAACAACACCAGCGCTCCCCTGGTGTTACGAGCTCACAGCCGGGACAGCTAGCTGTATTTCTAATTGAACAATGAACTGCAGTTAGCGGTCGCTCTTGTGATATGCCGCCACCATTTTTTGAAGTATGCATTTGACAGATGTCCAGTTTTTTGATATTGTAGCTTTTAATCCAAATATGCGAATTCCCCAAAATGTTAAACCAGTCCTTTAAGATTCTGTATGTAATCATATATTTAGAGCCAGCCTTTGGTAACTCTTCTCTGTGATCTAGAAGGTTTGATTGATACAAAGCCCTAATCTCCTCAGATCCTTAGATTGTTTGATAGCACACAAAATGGATCAGGTGCACACGATCCAGTCTTTTCAAAGTGTCTCAATCGCTAAAAAAAAAAAAAAATCCTTTGACTGCGACCATATACAGCACACAGAAGAATGATTTAATAGCTCACATGCACAGTATTTGATGTCCTAGTCTTCTATAATATAGGACGTCCCATCAACAGAGCACTGTCACATGACACCCTGACACCCCTGCCCCTGCCTCTGGTATTGTTTTGGAAAGACCCATGTGTTGCCATGGCAGCCAAGCAGCAGCTATTCCCCATGTGACTCTGGTTTTCCACCTGCAGCAGGAAAGAGACCTGTTCTCCTCCCAAACACTGTTTCCATGTAAACATTTTACAGGAATGCGTGTGCGTATGAGCATGTGTGTGTGTCTTGAAACACAGTTTGGTTGTTTTATTTTGCCGAATGGCTCCAGGAAGAAATCAATAGATGGAGTATATATATATATTTTTAGAGAAAGCACTACTGTGTTTGTGTATTTGCCCCTGCTCTATAGGCATACTTGTTAGCGTTTCTGTCATATTTGCAGTTTATTCTTTTCCTGAGGGGAGGTGGGGTCGTTTGCTAAAAGAGAGGGGAGGGAAGAGGGGAGGGGAAAGAGATACAGCTCAGAGCAGGAAGAGGAAGATGCTGATCTGTGAGCCGCATGAGGATGAAGAGGTCAGCTGTGGAGGCCACAAATCGGCTGAAACACAGGCGGTCTGTTTGCACGAAGCTGACGAGAAAGAATACACGGCAGAAGACAAAGAAAGATATATGCAGAAGTTTATGTATGATGTGAGAGGACGGACAGAGGGGAACTGACTCACAGCAACGTTAGAAACAGCGTCTGGGCCGAGATGAGGTCAGACGTGGACCAACCAAAGGCCTGGTGTTTGACGACCACAGGCTGTAGTGACCCATTAACCGACTTGTAAAGCTCAGTCCCGCAGTTGGACAGTGTGGACACACCCAGTATCTGTGATATGCTAAGTTGTAAGAGTGTGGACATAAACTGCTGAACTGTCTTATTTTATTTGTAAGAAGCAAATAAACTTGGGCTGTTTGCCGTGCTGCTCTTGTGTGCTCTCATACATTAGAGACATACATTCCCCAGATGACACGCTGTTTAGTCAGAGCTGCGGTGGTTTACTCGGCATTTCATGTATCCTCATCTTTCTAGGGTTTATCGGTGTTATTCATGATTGTGGTTTTATGTCCGTGCCTGTGCCCTCTTTATGCCCAGAGGTGGCTCCGGCCTAAAAATGATTGTCTGGGTGCATAATATTTTCGGCCTTGAGGCTGTGTGTGGGCACTAAATACATTCCACACACACTAATGCGTGCACATGCACAGTTTTTTTTTGTTTTTTCCCCAAAGCAAGGTGGTGGGAAGATTCAAACAAGTAAGCTGGAGGTGGTATGCTTCTCACATGAGAGCAGAGAGGTTGGGTCTGGAAAAAAATATACATGCCGGGATGTCTCTCACTCATTTCCAGCTTGGTGTTTTTCACATCCACACCCTGTGTTTTTAGACAGTGAATCAGTTTTAAAAACATTTTCATAAACGCCATCTCACCTCCTTCTCCATAGTTCAGTTTGTACCTCATTTCAAAATATTCTGCCAACAGCTTTTGCCCTGTGCTTGCTCGAGCTCAGAAAGCTGAACTGGTAACTCAGTCACGTGCTATTCAAACACATGCAGTCTTATCTGAAATGATGCTTCTGTGCAATTCAGTTATTACAAAGTGACTTTATATAAAATGGCACAAAGGGGTTGAAGAAAGGTGTTAATGAACACATCAACATAATGAGTCTTAGAGTCTTGAAAGTCATGAAATATATAAATAACAGCATATGTGCACAATAACAGAAATGGCACATGCTAACGCTAAAAATGAATGAAGACTGTGTGGTGCACTACTCGGTTTGGTGTGCTGCAAGGTTTGGCTTTGTGGGAAGAGACTGTTTGCACACAAACACACACACACACACACACACACACACACACACACACACACACACACACACACACACACACACAGCCTCTATGTTGTCTTTGCCTGGCTGGATGCCGTTGGTCCAAGCAGGCGCGGTGGGCAGCACCCGCCCACAGGCGGCAGCGAGTACACGGAGCGAGCAGTGGGTGGGCTGAAGGTCAGTCGGGCCCTGGACACACTGGCATTGTTCTTCCTCGCTGTTTTTCTCTCCTCCCTCTGTGGCTGTAAGAGCATATGTTTGTGTACGGGCCTGTGTGAGCCAAACATTCATGAAACGCAATCGAACGGAGACCGTGGATGCACAAAAAAGGACTTAAGTAGCTGTTGTAAAGCTGCAGAAATGCTTATGATTGGTGTGATCTGGAGTGCGTCCTGTGTGTTTGTGTTTGAACTCTGGAAACTGCCGTGGCATGTTATTAGTGTGAGTCAGCACAGAGGAGGCCCGGCCAGTGAAGTGTGGCTCTGTTGAATGTGGGAGTGGGAGGAGATGAGCAAAAAAGGTCTTCAGTGGCATTCAGGAGACGCACGATGTCTTCCCCTCAGCTGTTACACATCAGATTCCCCGAAACGCTGACTGTACTCTCTACCCTGGAAGCCGAACAGCTTTAGTTCAGCGGAAGCCACAACTTCAACGTCAATGAAGTGCATCACCCCACTGAGCGTGAGACAAGTCACTTGTAGTCCAATTCTACTTTCTGACCTTTGTTTCTCGCTCCGTCCGTCTCTCCCACCTCTCCTCGCAAAAGGGCAGCGCACTTAATCGTAGGCAGAACCACTCTATGCCAGCGGAGATGTTATTTTCGCTCAGAGAAAGTGATAGCGCCCACCGCAGAAGCGGGTCAGAGGGAGGTTGTTGAAAATTTCCCCGGAGATGCTGCACTCTCTGTTCAAATTATTTGAACCTTGACCCAGTTTGTAGTTGGCCTCTTCAAGTGCTTCCTCTCTCAGCTTTATGTTTTTGTCTGAATGCGTGAACAAAGATGCAGGGTTGGTGGTGGTGGGGGGGGGTTCATTTTGTGTGCCCCAGTTTCTAGACCTGCATTAATTAGTGTTGTAAATGAACTCTTCTCTAATAACCGTCTGTGAGGATGAGGCCAGCCAGCGAAGGAAAGACACCAGACATCTACACAGTGTGCTTTGAAAAGGCACGGGTGAATGAATGGATTGAAAATTACATTGCATTTAACCATTATGTTAAATTAGGGGTCAACTTTAGGACTGGCACCAATACGGATTATAAGAAACTGATATATATATGGAAGTGATATTGAAGTGATATTCATTTGCAGTCAAGCATTTTATGCCTTTAAATGGTAGTTGATACTTGAGATGTTGACAAGAACTGAGGGAGAGAAAGATGTGGGATTGGTATATGTAAGAATGGCCCTTGACCAGATTTGACCCCATGGAGTTTATACGACTATACCTCATTATGCAGAGAAGTTGAGAGAATGTTAAAGGAACTTTCTGTCTCTTCTCTCCTGTCACAGATGGTCATTACACCGGGACCCCTCCCACATACGGTTATGATGCAGACCGCGCAGAGGAGCAGCGGCGGCACCACGACATCCTGCCGTACATCGATGACTCGCCGTCATCCTCGCCGCATCTCAGCTCCAAGAGCCGCAGCAGTCGGGACACCCTGTCCTCCGGATCGTTAGAGTCCTCCAAGTCGGTCAGTATTCCACCCGATCTAATGCACCGTCTTCTACTGCTGGAAAAATATTCATTTCTCTCATTGGCAGAAATGGAATTGAAACAAAGCAGAGTGAACTAACATTAAGGATTTATATTACTATTGATATACAGCGTGAGACCATATGAATATATTCTACAAACATGGGTGCCAGTAGGTGCCAATAGTTATGTCCTTTGACCTCAATACAGCGCAGGAAGTGGGCTAATCTATTCTTACAGCAATCCTGCTCCGCCAAAAATCTGTCAATTGATTAGAAATCAAATCCGGCATTTGAGAGGATTGATAAAGGACAATATCGCCATGTCTCATAACCCCTAGAAGCAGTCATCCAGCAAAGAAACTCATTCCTGTTAAGAGTCGGGCTCTTTCTCATCCAGGGTATTAGGCAGAATTACCTATCACCTCCATCACCCTGTGGCTGCCTTCATCCTCTTACCCTCCCCTCCTTTGCTTCCTCTTGTCTGCCGAGAGAAAACCAGTGATCTATGACGTCTGGTGCTCTTCAAAGGTTACCATGGAGAAAACTCACACACACACACACACACACACACACACACACACACACACACACACACACACACACACGCTAGTGTCAGCAAAGATGAAAATAAACATGGATGCTACTGCCATAATCTATTTCAGCCGATTTTTTCTTTCTTTTTTTAAATTTATCGTTGATATTCTTTGTCTAAACTACCAACAACTTTTCAGACAGCAGATGCAGAAGCTAGAGTCATATGTTTGATTATGATAGCGAGGTATTGTGGGAGAATGTAATAGGCTAATACTGCCTCCCTCCACTGTGTCCTTGGAGGAAGTAATCGCATCAGTGGTCATGAAGCGGGATCAGTCACTCCGCCCCCCTCGGTCGGCGCTCTCTGTCTGGGCTGGCGAGCGAGCAAGCGAGCCTGTCAATCTGATTGATGGCCTGAATCTGCCAATAACTGATGAGACCTTTGAGTGCATGCAGCCTTTTGACCTGCAAGCTTGGAACTCTCGCTGATTGCCTTCTTATAAGTACAGAAATGCCCTCATGCTCATCCTTTCTTGGATTAGAATGATGCATTTATTGTAGAAAAGATTTCATGTTTAGTGGCAGAATCCCTGAGTGAACCTTACACTGTGGGAGTGTTTGGGTTTAAGGTCAGTTAGATGTTATAAAGCCAAACAACACGTTCCCCACACAGCCAGACATGCTTTCAAAAACTGCCATGAAAATGGAGTTACCATCGCCCTTCATTTGCCCTTGGGCAGCCTCTCTTCAAACATCATCCCAGTCTGCTTCTTTAATTGATGAGTCAGAGCCCACATGAGTTCTGATTGGCTCAGTGGAAGCTGATGGTTTTATGATGTCACTGTGATGAGTCATCACCGACCATCAACTATGCTGCTGATTTAATTTTCCACAGTGGCTCTTGGTCTATTTAATAATATGACTCTGCACTGAGGGGGGAGGAGAGGGGAGGAGGGGGGCGGAGCGGGGAGAGAGGTCACTGATCAGATGTCAGCTGCAGTGTGTGGACTGTTCTGTAATTGTATTCATGTATTTAACAATTTTGCAAAAACACTGACCACATAAGTTGTGTAATCCTAGTGCACAGTGTGACACGTATTTGTAGGTCAGTCGAGGGCAGCTAGAGAGCACTTCTCACCATGTTAAAAATGTGTTTATTTTATTGTGCATTAAATGCCTTTAATCGATAGTTGAAGAGACGATGACACGAAATTAGGGAAAAAGAGATTCAATAACGGTCTTTGGCCAGATTATAATCAGGGATGTTATAGTTTATTGTCGGTGCCAGTGCTGGGCAATATATCAATATTGTATCGTATGATATAGGACTATACTGTATATGTGTATATCTATAGATATATCCTGATATGGCGAAAGTGTTGTTTATTCCTGTTATAAAGTGATTTCATTTTCTGAAATCTGTTCTAATTCTTGCCCTTCCCCAGTATATTCACATTACTGGTGGTTATTTATCCAAAATATTAGGTTCATATTTTGTGAAAGCAACAATATTGTTGCAATTAAGATATTGAGGTATTGTGATATACACATAAATTGTAAAATGTTAAGATACATATATTGGAGCCTTAAACCCAAACCTACAGGACATCCCCTGAATTCCTCTCAGAATGTGGACTGTCTTGTCTGTTCCTGTGGATTCCAAGTTTATATTAAAATGGCTTCTCATTTGATGTGTGACATCACACCTGGAGGGCACAGCCTGATGAGGGAGGTCATTGCTCTCCCCTCTCAGCCAGCACTTAACATCTAAATGACCAACTTCTGTGAATGAAGAGGATTGGGGGAGACTGAAATCTCCCTTGTTATGATTCATCGCATCTGTGGCAAACATTCACTGATTGCACAGCTTCTCCCCCCTCACAATTAAAATCATGGCATGACGCAGCATTGCGATCATCCCAGGCAGAAAGCCCCTGCAGACATCAGCTCTGTCTAGCACATCTGGCTGACGTGCCAGCTTAAATAACCAGAAGTAATGCTGAATTTTCTCCTGCAGCTCAGGATGATTCTAAGACAGCTCTGTTACGTAGCAGACACGTTGAGATAGGAAGCCATCGCGTTAGTCGTTTCAGAGAGCAAGAGATGACAGAACAGGATGCAAAACAGATTCAATTGAAAAGGGTTAATAAAGTGTGGAACAGGGCACGCATTACCGCTCACTTCTCTCCAGCCTGGTTCTGAATATTTATATGAGTCTCTTTCACTCCATGGGAAAGAGAGAGAGAGATGCAAAAATAATGTTATTACAGTCGCTGCTGCTCAGCTTCCATCTGAGCCTCCTGAGCTTCAGCGATGCTCTCGTCAAATAAACACTGTTTGTATTGATCCTCCTGTCTCTCCCATGAACACAATCTGTGCATAAACAAATCAGAAGCTTATCTGAGGGGTGTTGTGTGAGCTGAAAAGGGTTTAAGTGTGTGTTTTGTTTACTCTGTTGCACATACAGGACGTCAATGCGTGAAGACACGCCGATCCTAATTCACCCCATGGAGGGAGAATGTGTGCCTACTTTTACTTTTTGATGACCAGAAAATGAAGGCAGACACCCCTTTTAGTCTGAACCCAGAGATGGGCTCATTAGTTGCCACGGCGATGAATAAAAGATGATATGTCTGGAGATGTGGGTACTTCCTTGGGGACTCGTCTGGGGTCTGAAACGATGGATAAACACTTTCCGGCTCTCGGCTCCACTCTGCTAGTTCAGCACCACGTGGCTGAATGTTAAAGTTTTCCTTCTTTTCATTCCCCTCAAATTATCTCAGGCTTCAAATGGACCCTCATGTTTCTCGTGTTCTTTAACCAGCGGGCATATGCTGCGAGGGGCAAAGTCAAATACAGTAGCACATGCTGATACTTGTAGCTCAGCAGTGATTCATTCATTTTTCATTATTTCGCAAACGTTCAGGGGGCTCCGTTGCTGCCCCGGGCTCTCCCTTTTTAAGTCAGTGGAGTCAGACAGATTCAAAGGCGCTGCGATGCAGTGAAATCCATTTAGGAGCGATCATAAATCATAATTACATTACTTATTTACCTTCAACACCCTTTTATTTACACTCTTAATAAGCAAAGAGAGAAGTTGTGTGCTTTTGGCTGTTTGAGAGTCTATTCATCATGAGCGAGTAGACATTTTTTCAGGGGAAACTGATATTATTGTGTACAGAACGGATCCCCAGACAGCTCCGTGTGATGCATAATACATGTCTGTCATAATCATTTCCATCAGCCTCCACCTAAGAAAGAGAGACAAAGAAAAAATACACAGTAGATGTATTAACTATTGAAGACATGAGGGGGATAATATGCTCATATACTGTACTATAAATTTCTCCAAGCTGTTTTGATATACAAAGTAGGGATGCAACGATCAGTTGACTAATTTAAAACTAGACTGACGGAATGTAATTTTATATTTTCTTCAGTCAAAACCTTTGCATGATGGGGTGCTATTTTGCTCAGCGGGTAGAATAGGCGTCCCATGTGCAGAGACTTTTTCCTCTCTGCAGCTGCAGCTGAAATAAAGCCTAAAAGGCCAAATTATACTTGAAAAAAAAACAAAACAAAAAAACACGATGACTCTGCCACCAGTTGACAGTAAAACAAATAGAATGACCCCAAACTGCTGCAAACTATAGCTGCCGTTAGCTAGTTAGCTCCGTTAGCCATGCAGCTAGCAATCCAAACTGAGTTTTTGGAATGGTATTATGAGACAGGATGTGCCAGGGCTAGCTGGTTAGCATGCTAACTTCAGTATGAATATCTGCAAGACAATACAAAGACAAATCTGAAATTAAATTAAAAGCACTTATTAGATTTGAAGTACTTTTTATTGGCTAACAGGCTGATCAATAGTCCTAACAGTAACTGTGCTGACAATGGAGTGTGTAGTGGAGTCCAAAATAATCCTGGAGCCTTTTCAAAATGTTCTGAGCTTTAACCGTCTTCTTGGACCTGCTTAAACAGTGGCCATGGAAACAGGTTTCAGGCCGACTTACCCTGTCATTTAAATAAATGCATGTACACCCACAGACATCCAAGTAGTCACATCCTCAATGCAGCTCACGAGAGTACGGTACATCGTTCCATGCATGCATGTTTAGACAATGAGTGAACTCTTCTGCGCAGAGATTAGCAGTTTTAATAACAGACTATAATGATGATTTTATTTTTTTATTTTTTTATTTTATGTCTTTGTAAGTTAAATTGAAAAAAATAACCTTGCAAAATCATATCATCAGTGACATCTGTCTGGGCTGTAAATGCATTTCTATCTACTTCATTTGAATTTCATCACAACAAGTCTGGACAGGAGGGACAGCCGCTCCGACCAATAATTGACTAAACATGTACATACCTTTAAAAGATCATTATCGAAAATTAAGAATAAAGCAAAGTATACACTGAACAGCAATGAAATACACACAGTTAAATTCACGTCCCTTTTTAGGTTCTCATTTTTGACTTCTGGATAGACTTTCTGCAGACTTACACACACACCCACCCACACAAACACACATGGTCAGGTAGCCTCTTGCAGCAGCTCAAGTCTCGGTCTGAATCCTGATCTTAAGCCCCCTTTTTCATGTAGAATCCACTGATGGCTGTGTAGACATACATGTCAGCAATAAGCTACTGACTTATCTCTGATGATTATGTCTCTCAACTTTCCCTCTGCCTGCCCTCTGTCTGTGTCTCCCCTCTATTACATCAGATATTTCGCCCACTTTTTCTCTCTCAGCTGCTTTAAATAAACTGAATCAGTATTTGAATCTTGCTCTCCCTCTTCCAACTTTTCTTCTCCTCTCCTTTCTTTGTCATCCCCTTCCTTCCTGTTTTCTCTCTTTCCTCCTCCTCATAGCCTGAGGGGCCGGATGCTTCCTCGTCCCAACCTGGGCTCAGTCTGTGTGTGTGTGTGTGTGTGTGTGTGCGCGCATTGGCATTCCCTCACAGACACATATTTATACGCCAACCTTGCTCCCATAGGAGACCCTGCCTGTTTGAGTTATTTCAGAGTTCGTGGTTAAACAAGACAGCCCGAGGAATCTCTGTCTCTCTGTTTTCTTTCATGTCCGCTTTCCTCAGTGAGCTTTGACTGGGCTGAGGGGGGAACGGGGAGGCAACCAGTAAGGCTTTCTAGAAGGTGCAATTGTTGCTGTTTGATTTCCTAGACTGTGGAAGCAAAAAAAACACACACACACCAAGCCTGCAGGAATGTCAGGCTGAGCTAAGAGCGAGGAGCCCTTCAGTTTGACATTTGCAAGTCATATTAGAGGCCTTCTTACCAGCTGATAAGAGGAATAATATGATGCTCTGGATGTTCTGCCTTAGACACTAAAAAAGCCTGAATACATTGTGTAAAGACAGTAGGGTTTTGTCGCAGGGTATTGTTTTAATTTCATTGTTCTCTGTCTCTGTGTTCGTTACAGACTGAATGTGATCTGGAAAAAGGTTTGGAGATGAGGAAGTGGGTCCTGTCTGGGATCCTGGCCACCGAGGAAACATACCTCAGTCACCTGGAGGCACTGCTGCTGGTGAGAATGCACAAACACGCATTTACGCACACACACACACACACACACACACCGACTGATCCAGCAAAGTGAGTACTTAGTATTGACTTTGTTTAAAGTTTTCTGATAACAGTTATATAATTGATGGACACTTCACACTTGATGTCATGAGGGTGCCACTAGATGTATCGGCACATTGTGAATGGAACATGGGAATCGGGATGGATCTGAATTTAATGGCTCGCTTGTTCTGCAAACTATTAATAACAGCAATCAAAGTTATGAATAACTAAACCAAGCAGAAAATGAAACCAATTTCCAATTGAGAAAGAGACACGAGACATTCAAAGGTGGGGTTATATGAACATTTATATGAGAAGAGAGTAAATTGTCAGGCCGGTTTTAGAGTGGTATCTCTGTAGAGCATGTTAGCATCTTTCAGTTAATTGTTATGGTGTTAACTTTACTATCTCCACTGTTGTTACAGGCAGTTGTTTCCCTAAAGAAAAACTGATTAATCCACAAATGTTTTGTTCCTTGGTCTTACTTTACAGATGCACATTTCTGAATTGTCTATACTTAAAACGGTCTTGGTATATTTTTTAAATCTACTTGCAAATGCTTACTGTTCAGACACGTCACCTTGCTGCAGTAACTCTTACAACTCTTACTGCGGTTATTTTCCTCTCAGCCTATGAAGCCTCTGAAAGCTGCAGCTACGACGTCACAGCCGGTGCTCACCGTCGCCCAGATAGAAACCATCTTCTTCAAAGTGCCTGAGCTCTACGAGATCCACAGGGAGTTCTACGACGGACTTTTGCCCCGCGTCCAGCAGTGGAGCCACCACCAGAGGGTCGGGGACCTCTTCCAGAAACTGGTGAGGAAAAAGGAGGAGATAAGTGACAGGGGTCGGGGTGGTTCGGGCTTGTGTCTGTGTGTGCCAGCGACAGCAGAAACGTCTCTGGGTGTAACTGTCCGACGTTACCCTTAATCAGAGTGACAACACTGTGCACCCAAAAAGGGTTGACGGTATCAGAAAGGACATTCAGGGTGCCACAGCTACGTTTTCTGACCTTATGCACGCCGACCCAAAGCAAAAGCGCTGTGCAGGAGTGGCATTGCTCACAGTAATGTTGTTTGTAGAACCAGGAGGCTTTCAGAAGCGGAATCTGTCAGCATGATTCAATAAACCAATGAAACAAAATGCAGATTTGATCTCTGTAGTGATGCTCCTCTTTATCATTTTAAATGTGGACAAATTGAATCTGGATTGTGCTTTTCTTCCTATTTCCTGCCTCTCTCCCTCTCTCTCTCCCTCCTTCTTTCCCTCTCTCTCTGTCTCAACCCTCCGGTAGTTTCTGCCAAAGATGTCGGAGCCAAATGTACACTGGGTCCATTTAATCATTTTCACAATGGGTCAATTAACCCACAATGAATCACTTGTTAGTTCTCTCCCAAATACTGCTCCTTTCCCACTCGTGTCTCCCTCACTCTCCCCGTCTCTCTCTCTCCCCCCCTCGGACTCACTCATGCGGCACAAGTACACGCATATGCACGCACATGCACACGCGCGCACACACACACGGAGGGAGGTGCAGCCATGTTTCACAATGCCGCCTTTCTGCCTCAGGCAGCTGAGGCCATCACTGCACTGTGTGCTTTGTGTCTCGAAGAAGCTGCTATAAATAGGAGCCCCTCTCTCTCTCTCTCTCTCTCTCTCTCTCTCTCTCTCTCTCTCTCTCTCACACACACACACACACACACACATGCACACCCGTACACACTGCTATTAACTTCCCTCAGGAAGCTCCCCTTGAAGCCAAGATAAGAAATTAGGATTTAATTTGTTTCATTTACTGACAAAGAGTCACCCACCAGGAACCATTTTTTTTATCAAACAGTGTCCTTAAATATATATATATATATATATATATATATATTTTCTATCCTTCCCTAAAAACTGCTTCTCTGTCACATTCTCCTCCCATCCAATAAAACTGCCAGGCGCTCAGCCTCAAACAAAGCAGTGATGTCATGGCTCTGATGTGGGGTAAAAAACAAATATTGAGCAGACTGATGTTAGACTGTTTATAGTGTTTGAGAGCAACGCTGCAGTAGTGGTGCGACGCCAAAACACGCTCGAATTTTTCTGTCTCGTGGGCTTCAATTGAAAGATGGAGCGACTGCTCACAAAGACTGGTGCTGGCGTGTCCGTACATTTGCAGATTTTCTTTGTCAGGTCTCAAACATTACGTCAAGCTGACGAAGACAGTTTTTCGCAGTTTTTACACTTTCTCTATCGAACTCAACAATCTGTGGCTGTCTTTGTCACTCTCTAACATGTACACACACTAGTGCATTTACACACACACACACACACACACACACACACACACACACACGCACACACACACACACACACACACACACACACTGCCCCCTTCCCTCCCTCTCTCCAGACAGTAGTTAATAAAAGTCAGGAGGAGAAGACGCTGAGCCTACAGAAAGGGGAAAAAAAGGAAAGAGAAAATGCTACATGACAGCCATTTCGTTAGGGAGGGAGGGAGAGATTAGATGAGAGTAGAGGAGGTGATACAGGCGAGGAATGTGGGGAGGGAGGGTTGAGAGATGAGAGTCTGGGAGGCGAGTAAGATTTAGGCGGCTGCGGCTCCGATAGAGCTGTCTCACCGTGACTCTGAAATCTGCGAGGGAGCAGACGGGCTTAGGAATCATGAAACATCAGAACAAGGAAGGCGAGAGACAGAGAGAAAAGAGGAAGAGGCAAAGCGTCACTGACAGGTTATGAGCATGAGTGTCGGAGAGAGGCGTTTGAAGGCTGAAAATAGGGCTAAGTCGCACTTCTGCTCTTCCTAAACACGCACTTCATAGACTGCAGCAAAGGGAAGGTTTTACACCATGAAGACAGACAGGCGAACTGATGAAGTAGCTTTGAATGCGGCTCTGTAGGGGTAAAAGGGCTGAAAAAAGGCTCATTCTGTGAATTTCTAGGAGAAGAATAACTCTTGATCTTTCACTTGGCCTCACACAGACAGTCATTCTGCGCTCTGTTAAGGAATTTTAAGTGAAGTGTCTCTCAGGTGGCTGTGAGTGAGTTGAAAGATTGTCCGCATCTGCTTGTCCACCCTGCTTTGCATGGGATATTGTTATTGTTATGATGTTATTTGAACAGACTGTTAAGTTAGACAGTTAAGAATCGTAAGATTTGTCTGTGTGAGACAGAGTTTGTCTTTGACTGATTCTTCCTCAGTTACGAGGAAAAGCCTCTCGCCGGGCTGCCTTTGGATTGGCATAAGATTTGGCAAAATACATCGCAACCATCTGCCAAAGTCAGGTTTTGGAGATAAAGTTTACTTGGAAAGTAGCAGTTGAAGAGGACTAGCAGTTTAGACCATGACCTTATTGGGAAAATGTTTACTGAGGGTAGTGTTCTCATAAGCTTACATACAATGTGACTTCATTCAGCAGGTTGACATTAAGCTCAAAGCACCACTGTACAGCTGCGAACATAGATGGCGACTCTTTAATAACGCTGCAAATGAGGGGACTTAACTTTCTATCAGTGTCTGTTCTTATCAATATATCACTGTAAACAAAGCAGTCTTTCTTCCCCCTCCTTGTCAGAAAGTATCCCCGCCTGTTAGAAGTCCCTCACAAAGTGGCTATAAATCCGGCCTCCTCCTATAATGGCCGTGGTCTGTCATGAGGCTGTTTTTCTTAATGTTGTTTTCCGCCGCGGATTACACACATGCTCTCACACACGACAAATCCTGAACTGAGAAATCCAAACACCCCACCGATTTCTTTCATCACCCAAAGCCATTTTTATGCTACGATACTGTAGCTGCAGCCGTACGCTCGCTAAGCCTTCGCGGCGCGGGGTGGATGTGGCTGGCAGACATTCAGGCTCTGTTCTCCTCCGCAGTCGAACTGTCACGCTCTGAATGGCCTCCGCTGTGGTGCAGATTGTGTGGCCCAGGGCAGGACACAGGATTGCAGGATTGTGAAAATTGCTTTACTCCTCGCCTTCCTCCATTTTACCTCCTCCTTGTCTGCAGATGCATTGTGTGTGCGAAAAACACTATAGATCCTTTTTCGGGGCAATTTTTGCTGCTTGAAATGCGTCAGTGAGTTGCTGTTGTGTGTTTTGATGGTGTCTCGTGATGCTTTTCTGCTTTTATTAGATCTGCCACACGTACACACGTTGTGGCTGCCAGCAATAACATAATAAGTGCTAATGATGTTTGGGAAACTTGTGACTTCACATTCCTGACAGAATTGAATCGCACACCCTCAAGACAGCAAGGATCAGGGCATGTCGGAAAGGTCATGCCTAAATATAGGATGAGAGGGGGGCGTGAATGAGACAAGAATAGCAATTCCTGTCATCAATAATCATACAGATGTGTAGTAGTTATTTATTGATGGTGTCAGTGATAGTGATCGCACGTAATCTGTGGGTAATGTGGGCGGGTTTTGAAAAGCAGTCCACTGGTCTGGCGTTTCACTTCTGAAACATTGTGGTACTCAGGGATCAAAATCGATGAGATATCGCCTTTGTTTATTCCACACGTTCTTCTTCCTTTTTCAAGACCTGTTGCCTACATTACCCACAAGTAAGAGTATCACGGTGGGAGATTGACATGATTAATCGATTAATCGTGAAAATAATGGGTACATTAATTGAACATGAAAAATAATTAGTTGCAGCCCTACAAGCTCAAACTGTTGCCATTTCCCAAGGCTCAGCGCTATTGTACGCGCAATGCTGGTATTTCAAAATGACGGCCAGCGCTACGAAAGTGTGACCCAAGTTGTAATAAACCTGAAGTCTGGACTCTGGAAGGGACAAAAGTCATCTGCCTAAATTACTGAAGCTCCACACAGGCCCATATGGAGCTTAAAGCTCTGAAATATAGCAAAAAGCGAGGTCATGAGATCCTGTAAAGGTAATAATTAATGCACTACACTCATTCAGTGTTCTCAGGTAAGATATTCTGGTATTTGATATTCTTTTTAGAAGTGTGTGTGTGTGTGTGTGTGTGTGTGTGTGCGTGTGTGCATGCGTGTGTGTGTGTGTGCCCAGCTCTTGCACATCTGAGGCTCTCACACATTACGCACACAAAGCCCATCCTCACTGTACTCTCTCCTCCTCTGGCTTTTGTTCAGGAGAATTGATTGTCCTTTTGTTCGCAGTCAAGATGGATCGTAGCGTTGGCAGGCAGCGTTTGCTGTGAGTTTTATTCAGCCATCCAGCTTCCTAAATGTGCTTTCATAGCCTCCGTTACACCAATTATTAATTACTCACCCCGGCACGGTGCAGGTCTCGCTGGTTGCCACAGCAACGGGCCGGGCTGCTGCGAGGAGCGCCGTGGTTACACGCTGCTGCTGTTGTCGCCGTCAGTCACACGCAGTCTCTCAGGCGCAGATGACTGGACTGAATCTCCTGCACCACATATGATATTTCAAGGATTATTCATCTCACTACAAGAGTTTAGCATTTTCAAAGTCACACTGCAAAGGTTTAGTTGGACTTCATTTAGCTCTCTGTTGACATTTTTTGCTTTGTGAAGTCGTCATGCTACTCAGCATTTTCACAATGACGCTAATTTCTAACAGATGAGACAAAAGTGTTTGTTCTGACTGATTGTTGAGAGCTAAGTTATGTCTCCATTGGTCTGGCTGTTTCCTTGGTATTAGTTTGCCGCTTTTATTTGTAAAACAAAAGACTTGACATCACAGAAACATGTTAGGACTTCAGGTGTTTTGCTGCTACTAGACACGCCACGTGTCTCTTCATTTGCAACAGTAGTTTATCATTAGCATCAGTACAGCACATGGTGGGTATATGTATACTGCTTGCCTTTTAAATTCTGTTATTGCTGTCTCAAAACCAAACACGTGAAACAGACAGCAAAAGCAAAAGACAAGAAGACAAACAAGCAAATCAAAATTCAACATGAAGTAGACACCGCCAACCATAACTACAAATTAACAAAACGGTGAGAGACCAGACAGAACATCTCATCTCAAGGATCATGTAGTCAAGCACATCCTCTATACAGGAAGACTAAATCAGACTGCGATCAGAGGTTTTCCATATAATCCAAGAAAGAGTTGCTGTATCTTGTAAAATGTTGCACTCTTATTCCTCTGCCAATGCATGTTTTTTTTCTCCATGTGGAGCAGCTACTGATTTTCAGAGAGCCACATTCCAATTTGGATTCTGAACATCTGATTTCTATTTTGATGCAATGCATTTTTTTAAGCAGTGGCCAGCAAAAATATGTGTCAGCCTTTCAGCATGGCTGTTCTTAAGGTTGGAGTTAGTGAAGTTACCCCGTATACAAATCTCCACATCTAATGGAGAAACTACTCCATGAATTTTGGATAGGGTGACACAGAAAAGTTCCCTCGATCTGAAACAAAAGAAATATAATAGGCGGTACATCTATTTGTTAGTTTATCTGTATTTTTTCTGTCCTTGTGCTGCTACAGCGCCTTCATTTCCCTCCGAGGGATCAATAAAGCCTTAACTTCTTCTTCAGACTTTATTTACTGGATTTCCAGACAGACAACAGATGGCAGTAATATAAAACAGAAGGTCAGATAAAGAAAAGCAACAATAAAGTCTTATTTTTTTTAGAGAAATAGTTCAGTGTTTTGTTAAGAGCAGCTGCAGTGTTGCAGTTTGAATGAAGTTGAAGTGCTGGAAGTGAAGACAAGGAGGTAGTGAAGAGGACTGTCAAGTGTGCTTGGTTATCTGAGCTTCACACTGAGAGACTGTTGTCGGTCTCATTGCCTTTCCTGTCTTTACAACGAACTGTTCTGTCTCATAGCAAAGAGAGTGCTGTTTATTTCTTCTGTATGGAAGCCAGCTTAAGAGTTTACCACCATTTTATAACATTTCTATTTGGATTCAAAGGTTTGCATGCATAACATTGTAAGCTTCAAATTCCTTCTCTGTTTTTTTTTTTCCTGTCCATCAGGCCAGCCAGCTCGGAGTTTACAGAGCGTTCGTGGACAACTATGAACTGGCTGTGGAGACGGCGGAGAAGTGCTGCCAGGCCAACACGCAGTTTGCCGAAATCTCTGAGGTAAGAAGGAAAGAGGAGCGAGAGCACCAAGCAGGCCTACAAATACATGTTTCTACTGAGAGTAAATGGCTTTACTGTAAATGTGTGTGTGTGTGGGGGGGGGAGATTGGACAAAAAGCAAACAGTAAGGGGTTCAGCTTCTGTCTCAAAGCTGGAGCAGGCGTTGAAACTGGGATCTCTCAGTTATGGGATCATTTTACGACCGTGTAAAATCAGTCAGTCAGACACTTGACCCCCCGCATACCAGCAAATTATCAGAGTAAGTTTCACAAGTTTCTTTCTTTTTTCATGTGAAGAGTTTTTTTTATTTATTTAATTTAGCTAAAAATGAGTACAGGTTCAGTCGAGTTCTTACCAACATTACACTTGATTGTTTGTTGAACTCCCACACTTTCCTGCCTATACTCTGAAAGATAAGTGTCAGGTCAGCGATGTACTCCTCCCACTCTCTCTTGAGTTAGAATACAGAATAAAGTATAAGTTTTGTGCTGTAACTATGCAGTCAATGTGTTACCAGTACAGCACATTTAATAATAATTTCAAAAAATACCATCTTTGTTTATATATGAAATGCAGTCATAAGTCTTTTACTGTAAACAAGAAAGGGACAAAATAAAAATTAGGCGAGAAAAAGACTGTAAAAGAAAAGACAGATACATAAAAGTCACTCAAAAAGAGCTGAAAAACATTGTATAGTAACTGAATGCCTGCCTGAATAAATAGTCCTCCGAATGCAATAAGTATGTTTTTAGGCTGTAAGTCACCATGTAGTGCAGTACAGTAGATCTCTAGTGTATCTCCCATGATTCATATTATCTCTGGATGTTGAATTAATGTGTGTCTTGAAGGCCTTGAATAGTACTACTAGATATGTGGAAGGGAAATCTAGTTTAAAGCCTTTTGTGGCTCCAGAGGAAGCTGGATGTAATCTGAAAAATTGCCCTCCAGTGATGTCACTTAGTGGCTAAGTTGCATTATGGGTAATGTAGGCCCCAGGTTTTGAAAAGCATCCTGCTGGTCCTAACTCATATAACACCGTTGGGCTCATTATGGGACAGCTTGAAAACAAATGATCCAAATTGATACAGCAAAACCAGAGATGTGGCCCTTTTTATTAATTTTTTTAAAAAGAGCCTACATTACCCACAGTGCAACCTAGGTAGTGAGTGACATCACTGGAGGCAATTCATCAGGTTACATACATGTATAGCTTCCTCTGGAGCCACAAAAGGCTTTATACTACTTCTTCACATATGCAGTAGTACTTGCTGAGAGCTGTGACTACATGTGTTAGAATTGGTGGAGTTACCCTTTAAACAGTTGATCTTGTGTCACTATACTTCCTCCAGCTGGATAGTTTGTGAGAGAAAGGGTGTCTTAGTCACACAAAACCAACAAAGACAATTGTCTGATTTACTACAGTGTTAAATTGTGTGTCATCAGGGAAAGGAACAGATTCAGAGAGGTGTCACGTAGAAAGAGTCGATTTTTCTTGACTGCTTTAACAGTTTTTGTCCCTGATGCACTGTAGTTGCAAAACGCTCTCCCATTATTCACCCACGCAGCTTTTATCATTTCCCTGCATTTAAATTTGAATGTCCTGCTGAATATTTCCGCACAAATGCAGCCAGAGGCAATTTGTGTGTGTGTGTGCGCCCATGTGTTTGTGCTTATGTACGTACAACAGTGAAATGGAGCGATGCAGAGAGAGGACGGTTGTTGGTGTTTTCTGTAGTTTGGGCTTGTTCTCATTCTCGTCGCCGAGCAGGAAAATATGAGCTCACCGCAAAGGCTGTAGATGAGCCTTGACAGCGTAATGAATTTGTACATTTATCTTATCCACAAACACAAGTCTCCAACAGCTCCAAGGGGCTCAGGATAATTTGTTTTATCTCAGACAAAGTACATTTAAAAACACTTACTCTCGTACTTTAAATCTAGTTGAGACCCAAATTGACCCTGGCGTAAACTAGTCATTGCAATCACAACAGTGTTATTTGTCAAGTTTGAAGGCTCAAATCTTATTACAGCAAACACTTGCCTCTAATTTGATTAGCTTAGTTATCTTGATAATTTAAAAGAAAAAACAAGTCTAGTGTTAAAAAGTATCACATCCTCTTCTTCCTATCTTTTTCAAGCATGTGACAGCTCCTGGTACACCATCAGTCTTCGTCTATGTTTTATGAGGTCTACCAGTTAGCGTCGTGGCTGGTCTCTACACACGGGACGGGGAATTCATCATCGAGGGTTGTTAATGGCCTAAGTAATGATGCATGACTCTGAGCCATCTGAGCAAGATGGTGGGGGGAAAAGCTGCTGAGGATGGCATAATTAATTTGGAAGTGGATGACCTCAGTGCTGGAGCAAGGATAATAACATCACTATGATTTCAAATCGCTTAACCATACCGAGCAGGTATTTAAAGGTCTGTGTTTTTTGTTTTTTTTTTGTGCTTCTCCAAACAGAACCTGAAGGTGAGGAGCCCCAAGGACTCAAAGGACCAGACAGCCAAGAACTCTCTAGAGGGTCAGTCACACCATGCTAGTTTTTACTTAATCCTATGAAAATATTCAGATTATTATAACACAGATTAAAACAATTACATAAAACATACTAATTCAGTCTGGTTTCTCTCTATTTTTATGTGCAGCTTTGCTTTATAAACCGGTGGACAGAGTGACTCGCAGCACATTGGTACTTCATGTAAGTATATAAAGTAATAATACGCGCTCAAGCAGCAAAATGTCTTAATGCTGGTGCATCACAGTTGTGTTCTGGTGTGTTTTAGCCTCTGTTGCTCACAAATTAATCCTAGAAGTCATTTAACAGGTGATCAAAACATGTAGCTTTTTGCAAACATACAAAAATATCTTCATCAGTACCCAGCTCAAGAGAAACAACTGTAGTTCAGAATAATAGCTCATGCAGATTAGAGATGTGACTTTTTATGTAGGTTTACCATTTACCATTACCAGTTACCAAAATGTATTGCATATATGAAAACGTATTAAAATATATGAACTGAGAAAATGTTACTTTAAATTGTTTTGCTTTTAAAATTAATTGTCAGTAACTATCTGCTGCTGCACCCCAGGACTTGCTTAAACACACGCCCACCAGCCACCCAGACCACCCGCTTCTGCAGGACGCCCTGCGCATCTCCCAGAACTTCCTGTCCAGCATCAACGAGGAGTCGACGCCCCGGCGCCAGTCCATGACGGTCAAGAAGGGAGAGGTGAGCGTTTTATGCCCTGTTGACATGCTCTTCTTTAGACCAATAATTAGCAGTATAGCTCTAGTTCTCAACACATCCTCATACCTAAACACCTATTTTTTCTATTTTTTTAAAATACATTTTTCCTAACAGCCTTTGTAATGTATTTCTGAACTCATCGGCACCGTCAAGGAGAGAATTTCAATGTGTTTTTCAAAAAATCAAATATCATGAACTTTCTGTTGCGACCTTTCCCGAGGTAATACAAGAAGCAGTCTAGATGATAGTAAAATCATCATCAGTTTAAATCATTGCACCTCTGATATTGAGCAGGATGACGTCACGGCCCCGCCCTCTAAATTACTTTGAAGGCACTGCCAATTGAGAGTACAGGGGCCACCAATCTGCAGCCTAAAGCAGAGCCCATGCCCATATATGGTCATACCAGGGTTGCCTGGCTGAGGGTGATTCTGTGTTTGCTCTACGTCACTCCTGTGGCTTCCCATCCATCCAGTCTCCCCTAACACACACACACACACACACACACACACACACACACACACACAGTCCCTCACAGTCTACCCCCCAATGTCGCTCCCATCCCCGGAGATGACTTGACGCACATGAATGGATGCCTCTTGATTGATAGCTTGCGTGACACTGCCGTACATAATGCCTTGTAATGAGCCACCGGTCCGCTCTGACTGGCAGATTCAAAGTTAATTATTCATAAACGGAGGGTGGGAGCAAACGAGCGAAAAAAGGCTGAGCCGGCTCCTCCTCCTGCTCACAGGGGGGTCATTACTGCACCCTTTTCTGCACACACACACACACACACACACACACACACACACACACCGTCCTATGCTCTGTTTCCATTCACTCTTTCTCTTGTTTGCCTTTGAACATATACACACACGTACACACAGTCCCCCCCCATACTCCCACAGGCCCCCAGTTCCATCCCAGTCTGTCCAGACCTCCACATCAGTCATCAAATATTTAGCATGGATACATGAAAGCAGCACATGGAAATCGATGGGGCTCATTATATCGTACCTTCCCATAGAAACAGTATATAATATGCCTGAGGTTTTTTGTCTGCGTTCCACCACCCGAGCTGCAACATAAACCTCGCTTCAGCCATCAAAAGACTGTCGTCACCTAGGAAGTCGAGACGCTGAGGTCTTGCATTCGGTGAGGACATCGGCACTTAAAAGGCTGATAAATCCTAAATCGCTTTTAAATGGAGAAGATGTGGCTGTGATGCTACAATTTCAGAAAACAGTCAAATAATCTGAGGTAGCAGGCGTGAAGTACGAAGTCAGCACAACCTCAAACTCCTGAATAGACGCTTTGCTGAAAGCTAAATCTGAACTCAGGCTTCTACACGATGTCCATGTTGAAAGGAATGGAGTGTCCCTCATTATCATTTGTCATGTGAAACAAATTGGGTGCCTGTAGGATCTGTATATGCAAAATGAACTTCATTTGATTTATACAGCAGGTACAGTGACAAAGCACTCGAAGGGGAACTCCACCAATTTTACACATTAAAGTGTGTTCACAGGTCTTCACTGAATATTTGAGAATAGTTGTTAAGCCTTTGTGGCTCCAGAGGAAGGTGCATGGAATCTGATGAGTTGCCTCTGGTGATGTCAATCAGTGGCTAAGTATTATGGGTAATGTGGGCTCTAGGTTTTGCAAAGGAAGACGAACATGTGGAGTAAAGAAGGTCAAATCTCTGCTTCTTCTGCATCAATTTAAATTTGTTTTTAACCTCTCCATAATGAGTTCAAACGTGTTATAGGAGTGCAATGTCAGACCAAAAGACTGGTTCCCAAAACCTGGTGCCAACATTACCCACAGTGCAACTGGGTGACATCACTAGAGGATATTTATCAGATTACGTGCGCCTTCCTCTGGCGTCACCATTTAATTGTGCTGATGAGGCGATGATGCAGAAACAATGGGATAGCACAGGTAATACAACAGGAGACAGGCCACAGTGCTCATTTTATGATCTGACCTGAAAAGTAAAGGACTGAGGGAGTGCTTGCCCTCCATGTGCACACAGTAGCCTGTGGTTTGCTCAGTGGAGGCATGCAGGAGCAGAGCAGCACAAGTGGCACCCAGAGGCCCCCGGCCCCCACCAGTTGAGGGGAGGGGACAAACAGAAGCAGCTTAATTAAAATGCAAATGACGGCACTGCCTCAATCTCAATTCACCTCCTCATCCTGCTTTGTTTGGCTGTGGGAAAAATATGCTACTATGTGTGTGTGTGTGTGTGTGTACTGCTCCTCATATACACACATTGCTTTACAACACACAACCACAGAGACACCCCTTGAAGCATGTATTCTAAATATAAACACAGATCTTTTGTAGATTCATGCCATTACTCTCGCACACGCTCTCAGCTAGGAGATGGTCAATATTTAATCGGCGTTCAGTGCTGTCAGCTTGCTCTGCCTCCCGTCGCTTCTCCTTCCTACAGCGGCGCTGCTGATGTTCCGGTCAGCTATTATAAGAGATGGAGAAAGTCGCATTTTCTCCTACTGGCTGTTCGATATTATGAAAATGTCATCTGATGCGCTGAGACAGCTGGTTCTGTCGAGGGTGTCTGCTCCCCCGAAGCAGGGCGAAGCAGCAGTGTAAGCGCATTTTTAAATTCATCAGATTACTGATGTAGGGGTGAGCCTTAACTGGAGAACATGTCCACGTGCAAAAATGGAACAATGAATTTGAAATTAAATAAGAACATAAGTGTCTAAAGGTAGGGGTGTGTTTTGCATGAGCAGGTTAACAGATGCGTTATCCCTCCACATGATTCCCATTCACTCCCACACAGTTAGAGGCCTGTAAATCCCTAATCTATCTGTTATCCCTGCCTTTATTGTATCTCATGAGATCAATGAAAGGAGGACTATTATTAAGGCTTGATGGGCAATGTAGTTTCCCAGCAGGTCATTTCAAGTCAACTTCACAAACCTGAATGTAAGGACAAACCTGGTAGCTCTTGTGTGGAGTGATTGTGCTGACCTGTCATTTTAATCTGAGTCCCTGAGTAATCGGAGTCACTGCTAGTAGTTTGTCAGTTCAGGTACTTTTTTCTGTACTAATCCATCCTAATCTACTGTTGTGCCTCTTGAATGATAAGTATTCTAGTCCGATCCCAAGAATTTACTGCTGACTTGTCATGATTATCCCAGGAGATTTCAGCTTGTTGGATAACAATGTCACTTCAAAGCTGGTAAGTTTCAAAGATTCTAAGCTACACGGTGAAATACGCAGAGAAAGAAATAATTAAAGACCAGCTCCACACTAGAATTTGGATAGAGGGAAAGACACAGCTGCACTGACCTCTGAAGTTCAGCAGATTTACAGTATACCTTTCAACCCACGGAACCACATCCAACAGCATAGCTAGGTGTGGTCGGGTGGGGTCTGTTGTAGCAGTCACCACAGCCAACTGTGATGTCAAGTGGTACCATGCGTGCTACGTCACTGATGCACACATGGAGATTGTCGCCACTAGTTGGGACAGCAAATCAGGCTGTTAGACTGGGTGCAGTAACTCTGTCAAAGGTTTAGAAGAAAGTTAGAAGAGGGGAATACAGCCTGAGGTTAGCAAAAATGCTAACTTATTTGTTGGTTTTAGGACTCATTCCTTACAGCAGTTTATTAGTAGATGTTAGCATGATGATATGCTTATCAAAGATGGTGGACATGGTAAACGTAAAAGCTGCAAAACATCAACATGTTACCGTTGTCACGAGGGGGTTCGTGTTAGCATGCTGACGTTACCATCCAACTCAAAGCTGTGAAACAGCAAAACAGAGCTGTTGGTCTTGTTCCTGTTATTTCTTTGTGAAAGTTTAATCCCTGCACTGTACTGTATGTAATTGCCAGTGGAGTTAATGCCCTTTAAACCACAAATCCGTGGTCATATCACGCTGTCCACATCATTGGTGCTTTTAATATGCATGGATAGCTTCACAATATAGCTTAAGATCCAGTACTCCTCGTATTTTCTGTCTAGTGCTATGCCAAAATGTAAGAGGAGCGGTGTGACCAATGTCTCACTCCAGCTACTGTACAGCCCACGTCCTAAATATAGACTGACATGACAGCATGTAGATTGACAGAAGTGAGGCGAGATGGAGCCTCGTTTTATATTCTAGCTAGAAAAAAAACATCCTCGGGGGGGATTATGTTACATGTAGAACAACTTCGTAGATGTGCCATTCTCACCGTTTGGCACCGAAGTCCCAAAACCTGATGATGGTGACTGAATGATGAACGTGTACACTAAATATTTACCAGAGGCTCTAACTACAGAAACTGCATAAGAAAATCACATCAGTGCCAGAGGGGAGAGGAAGCGAGGAAGCTGTCTTGTGTGTTCTGACAGATGTAGCATCCCAGTTGCCACGAGAGAAACATCCCGGATAGACAAGCGAGCAAGTCATCTGGAAGTTATCTATCACAGGCCGTCATCGTCTCAGGCTTCATTATCTAGCTGGTTATGAATGATTATATCCACCGGTGGGAATTAGACTTCTATTAGATCCTTATTTCAGGATCATAGCTTGCCACGCAGTAAGAACTTCATGTGTGCTTGCGAATTCATGTGCATGACGGGATGGATTACAGCAGTGGAGCTGCTTTGGTGACAAGTCACATGGTTTAGCATCTTTAGAAAGAAACCGTGGAATGCAATCGGGGGGCTAGTTTGACTCTCTCATTTCTCCTCTCCTCTCCGTTCTCCGTCCACTTTTCACTTTCTCTCTCCCATGCCCGTTTGTCTCTCTCCCGTCTTCGTCACCCTCCCCTCGCCCTCTCAATCAACATCGAGTGACACAGCATGATCCTCCTCTTTCCCAGCAGATGTCCAGTCAGGTTTCGTAAGCGCACGAACCTCTCCTGCAGAAAGCATCGGCTCCACTTCAGTGTGTCCTGGCGGTGACAGTAACTGTGTGGTCATGATGGAGGGGGGAGGAGGAGGAGGAGGAGGAGGAAGGAGACAGGAGGGGGAGGGCACAGAGAATGAAGATAGGGACGTGATTGGCTCTGTACGAGCGTGATGTCATGCTTCATGGCCTTGCTGCCAGGGAGTTGTGAGGGTTGAGTAGGTTTTGAGGGGTGGGGTGGGGGGGGCGGTGTGGCCCCTGAAACAATATTGAAGAGAGTAGGAAGGAAGAGGAGACATAGATTTTGTTTATGTTATCCGTTTTTAGCAGATGTTGGCGGTAGATGGACTGTAAAATCCTTCATGCGTGCATATTGGGAATGTTGACCCAAATGTTGTCAGCTAGCAGTGCTCACTCATTAATACTTGTCATTCCAGTATATCTTTTCCAAAGTTTGACCCCACTGAATTTGTTTATTAGAATTTAAACAAATTATCAGGTTCACCTCAAATGAATAGGTGAAATCATCCTGAAGAGTGATTAAAATCAAGCACCGTGTTCTCATCCTTGTTTCATTCAATCAAAAGGCTAAAAGCAAGGGCAAAAATAAAACTACAAGGAGTGTCCATTTCTTAATAGATCTGCTGTCTGAGTTCAAATACTTTTGAATGATTGTATTTTATTCTCTCATATTTTACAGTAAGCCTCTCCTCTCCTTACTGTGTTACATAGAAGCAATTCCAAGGTTATGAGCACATAAAAGTGAACTGTTACTATTAAGTTGTGGTTTGATGTTCGTCTGCTTCCCATTCTTGTTCCACTCCATTCTTGTAAATCTGTTGTCTCATTTGTACAATGGCATTACTGCCCCCTTTTGGCAGATGGCGGCATTACGCATCTCATTACATAGTCTGACATCAGTGACAATTCCCAGAGCTCCAAACAACACTCGTTCCTGTGCTACCGTTACGTCATTCATTCCTCTGTGTCCTGTGAATTGAAGATTAATGCTAGAATATGACAGATTCATATTGACCAGGTCATTAGATGAACCACTGCCATTAAATGTGTAACCCTCCACAATCTTGGGGGATCATTTGGTTTGTATTGAGCTCCTGAGCTGTTCTCACTGATGATCGAGACAAGATGACATTTTTGACGATGGAGTTAAGTCCACCACACCCCGTGACAGCTCATAAGTATGTCTCTCTCATATCCTGATCGCCAAAAGCTGAGTTATCGACACCAAAAGCTTTGTGTCACCGACCCCCACCATCCTTTTCTGTTGTTTCCTGCAGAACCGCCAGCTTCTGAGGGACAGCTTCATGGTGGAGTTGGTGGAGGGAGCGAGGAAGCTGCGGCACGTCTTCCTCTTCACCGATCTGCTGCTCTGCGCCAAACTGAAGAAACAGATCGGAGGGTAAGACACTATAATGTCGGTCAAATCAGCACTTATTGTTCAGAGAGAATCCCACCGTGAGACCTGAGTTCCGTAAGATTTCCACTGTATCATTACAACATGGCTGTAGATTAACATTTATAACACAGAGACGTCCTCACTATCTGGTAGTCACTGATTCAAATTTCAAGTTAAAATTGAATAATTATTAACCTTCTTCTGAATTGTTCTATTTTTTCCCCTTTTTCTGCTGTCTCGTGTCACATTCTTCACATCTTTTATCCATCGTCACCCGTCCTTCCCTGTCACCTCCTGCAGTAAAAACCAGCAGTATGACAGTAAGTGGTACATCCCCCTGACTGACCTGACCTTCCAGGGCCCAGAGGAGGCCGAGCCACTTACCATCCCCCAGGTCCCAGACGAAGAGCTAGACGCCATGAAGGTCAAGATCTCCCACCTCCGCAGTGAGATCCAGAGGGAGAAGGTAGCGTTGATATGCACAGTTTCACTAAATAAACTCTCATTGACAACACTGCATTTTTTGTGTTCGTCGGCTGGGATTTTTTCTAGCCATTGTAAGGTGATCAAGGTAGTTTTTCCCTCCCCCACACACGAACATTTTCACCTCTGTGATTTCAGAGAGCCAACAAGGGTTCCAAAGTTATCGACCGTCTCAGGAAGAAGCTGTCTGAGCAGGAGTCTCTGCTCCTGTTGACGTCTCCGAGCATGCCCCTCAGAGTTTACAACAAGAGCGGCAAGGTACAAGGACCTCCGATGTTAAATGCCCCCGTTTCATCATTGTCCTTTCCCATCATCAGTGCTACCCCATCACACTCCTCCTGCTGCTCCCTGTATCTGCTTTTCTTATTTTACCACCTTTATTCTTGTCCTCTGCTTCATTTCCAGTACAACAGATTATTATTCCTAGATCTCTTTCATGCTAGACCTTCTTGAGTCACACTTAATGCGAAGGTCCTTGTAATAAGCATTGGCTAGAGGCCCTTGTAAGATTCTTATTAACACGTTTTTTGTGCATTTGTCTTCAGAGTTACGGTTTCCTCATTTCGTCGGACTACGAACGTGCAGAGTGGAGGGAGATGATCAAGGAGCAGCAGAAGAAATGTAAGTTTGGGATATATGGATATTTCCCATTTGCGAAACATCCTGGATACTAGAACTTTGCATACGTGTACAATAACAGCTACCAATCAAGTGATGAAAACAAAGGGAAATCAATACATGGACCGTCTTTTACAGCCTACATTTATTGTCTTCCCTCAAGGTTTTAAAACATCCTCCTTGACGTCCATGGAGCTGCAAATGTTGACCAGCTCCTGCGTCAAACTGCAGACCGTCCACCACATACCACTTAGCATCAATAAAGAAGGTAGGGTGCTAATGTTTGCATGTTAAAGTTGCACTCAAATGCTTCAGCTGATTTAGCAGAACAGTCTGCATTAAATGATAACGTGTCGACGTGTGGTTACACTTTCACACTTGCTTGATTGTGATTATTATGGGTATAGTGAGTACACAGAAGTTAAAGCCACATATTTTATACTGTACAGGCCTGTTTTTTTCCATGTCTGATTCTGTTCCAAAACAAACAGAGGTCTGCATGTTTTTCTAACCCCTCCTCTCTGTCTTTTTTTTTTTTCCCCCTCTGCTCACTGACTGTTTTTCCAGAGGACGAATCCCCCGGTCTCTACGGGTTCCTGAATGTAATCGTCCACTCTGCCTCCGGCCTCAAACAGAGCTTGAGTGAGTCACTCACCTTTAGCCTCCCTGCAAACAACAGATAATGCAGATAATCAGGCAAAATTAATTTGACGTGAATGTGGCGCAGTGGGAAACAGTGTTTCACAGCTGTGTGTTTCCCTCTGACGTGAATTACTTTACTTGGTTTGATGTTCAAGTTTCTGGTCAGATGTTTTAGTGTCTACAACTGCTGCTTTGATGTATTCACTGGGTTGCGTAACACATGCCTGGAGACCTATGTTTGAAACATTTTGACAAACTTAACGTGACTCATTCGTTAATTGCTTTCTGGAGATGACATCTCACATTTAGTTAATTCAATTGCTCATGTAATGCATTCACAAAGACCTCTTCAACAGCCATATGCAGTACAAGTAATATTTTTTCAATCATCTCTCGTCTTGGTCAGATCTCTACTGCACATTGGAGGTGGATTCCTTTGGCTTCTTTTCAAACAAAGCTAAGACGAGAGTGTACCGATACACTACTGAGCCCAAATGGAACGAGGTAAGAGAAAACGAATCAAGCAAACCACACATGTCCCTGCAGGGTCTGTCGTGATATTACGTTTAAATGAATCAAACACGACCTTTAATTGTCAGTGTTGCATCCTGGAGGCCTTTTTAAAAAAATAAAAAGTTGGAATTAGTCCCTGCACGGGTTCATCAGATTTGAATATTCCCAAAAGTGTTGTATCCACTGTGCTCAACATCCTTCATTGGTTGCTTCGTATTAGTATGTTTATTTCTTTAACATGCACTGACTCTGACATCTGGTCCTGTAATCAGTTTGCTGTCCATCTTTGAGTTAAAATGTCTTACAGAAGCTTTACAGAGCAGCTGCAGCCCCTGCAAACATGTAGCAAACATATGCATATAGGCATAAACATAAATGCATTAATGACACAGCTGGACGTTGGAGGTTAGCACTACAGACGAAGAAGAGCTTTGAGTCACAATCAGCGGGTCGGTTCATCTGCTGCAGAGTTCTTTTCCACCGTGGACCCGAAGGACTCTTTGAGGAGTTTTTTTGCCCAGCAAAGTGGAAATAATATCAGATAATGAGGGGCTGCTGGTGATGACTCACATCTGTCCTAATGCTAAGTGAACCAACGCAGTGCAGGCCTCAGAACAATGTGCAAAACATCTGCAGCGGAGCGCTGTACATAATTACAGGGAAGGTTGGTCAGCTGTGGTGGGATGTCTGGATTAAAGTGTACGATGGATGTTTATGATCACGCTTGTTCTTATTCCTGTGTCAATTTTTGCTCAAATAATCACCCCTACGATTGTTTTTTTTCTGCCTCCCACTCAGGAGTTTGAGATTGACCTGGAGGGCTCTCAGACCCTGAGGCTGCTCTGCTACGAGAAGTGCTACAACAAGACCAAGCAGAACAAAGAGGATGGAGAGAGCACAGACCGCATCATGGGGAAAGGACAGATCCCGGTAAGACATGACGTCATCCCCCCACCACCACCACCACCACGACTCATTACTGATCGGCAGTTATGTCACCACCGCTGCCGCAAAGCATGAAATTCAAATTATTGCTCATGATGTCAAAATTGGCTGATTAGATTAATTGCCCTCTTATGTAACAGATGGGTCGGGGTTTTGGTAAGTTGAGGAGAAATTGCGGTTTGCGAGATATTCAAATATCAAAACATTCTTTTTTCATGCCATAGAGCTATCACTGCATTGCCAGGTTTGGTCACGGTGGTGGGTCGATAATAGTTATCGAGTAACAGCAGTGCCACCCTACATATTTGAAAATAACATCAATACGACAAAGTGCCAAAATCCTGATAATGCTCTGGGAAAAAAAAAAACAAAAAAACAACACTGACACTATCCTGAGCAGTCTGGCCGTGAAACAGACTGATCGGTGGTTGATAGCAGATCTAGATAGCAGGTGATGAGGTTGCCAAGACGACGCCTGCCTGCAGGATAATGCCAAGTGTCACTCAGCGGATCACCGGAGAGAAAAGCAAAGACACAGGTTAGACAGAAAAGATTTAGCCTGCAACACGAGTCTCTCCAACAAACCTCCTGCATTTACTCCTCCACCCACAGCAGGGCAGGCGTGTGTGTGTGTGTGTGTGTGTGTGTGCTGCTATGTGTGTGAGGTTGGACACCGCTGAACATTGTTTAGCCTTCCAGAAAAACACACAAATTGATCTTCTCTCAGTGTGTCAAAGATCTGTAATGTTTTATTTTGTGTTTTTCGCGGACAAACTGAAACAAAAGCCAGAAAAACACAAAAGCATTAAAACAGGACTGATGAATGTATTGGTGTCACATTACCTTCATGTTGTTTCATGTGTACACTGGATTCATATAAGAAGTGTCCTGAACAGTTTGTTCAAATCTACACCAGGAAAAGTCCCTTTGTTGCTCGCTGTCTGCCAAACTGTCTATGAATCATAGTCACAATGCTCCACCTGGTGGTTCTTCTGGAAATCCTGTGACATTATCGCTTCTCAACAGATGATGTCATTCACAACAAACCACCCAGACTGGTGAGAAAGTCGCTCTGGAGGATTTTCAATAATCCGCAGCAAGAAACTGACACTGCTGTCTTCAGTAGAATGAATCCAGCAGATTACTGTTCGGTTTTACTGATTTACCAACAAAATGAACGTTTGGAGCAGAACAAATAACCATTTACTTGCCAGAGTGGTTGGTAGTCGAACAAACCATCCAGGTGTTCGTAATTTATCGTTTACCCACCAAACAGTTTTAACATTTTGAATGTGATTTCTCATTATTCTCTGTCATCGTCTGTTTTGTGTGATTGTTGTTGATTTATTCACTTAGATGACATTCTTATCAGAGATGTTATTCTCCTTCTCCTGCTCAGGGACTGCAGATATATGTTAGGTGGCCATCCTTGTTAAACAAACAAAACAAAACAAACAAACAAACATAAATACATACATACAGAAAAAATTAATAGATAGAGGTTACGATATTACACTAGAAATGAAGAAAAGAATGTTATAAGAAAACAAGAAATTAGGCTGGAAATGTCATATTCCTCTTACAATAAATCATTTATTTAGAGACAAAAGTCACGGTGAACAAAAGGAACAATAATTATCCAAAAAGTAAAAATGCCATGATGCTATTTTTGATCCTCAGTTTTTATATTTGTACATTAACACTTTTATAACTTTGCAAAGTGTGATGCACTTTTTTGTTTGTCATCGTATGGGCTCCATAGATTTATCCTGTTAGCAAAAATACAAGTATTTATTTCGCTCGCACTGACCCTTTGCTTCTTAAGCATGCACAGCCATCTCATATCAAATTGTCTTTGGAGCAACTTGGTCGCCAAACAGTCGAAGCACATGTCATATAACTGCAAAGTTGCCAGGATCGATCCATTTGTTCATGTCATACCCCTCTACCTTCCCTCACTGTCCGTCTGCTTCTTTACCTCACTCTTTCTTAATTAAAACAACTTCTTGATTCTTTAAGGCAGAAAATTACTTTTAACCGTACAAATCATAGGCCTCATCAACAACTTGATTATCTGACTGTGGTGTCAAAATGTTTTTTAAGTAGCATTACTTTACTGTCTCACCTCATACTGTTGCCTTCATTTCAACTTTTTCTGCGGTTTAGTGCATTTTTTGGAAAAATGTCTGTTGTTAAACAGCACAGGGTTCACTCGACCTCCATCCAAGCCGTAGAAGATAAAATCAAATTTGATGGCCAAAAACTTGAGCTTTTAATGCATTTTATCAGGAAGCAAAAGGAGCTCTTGGGGCTTTGCTGTTTTTAGTGCAGCATAATTCTTTGTAGATAAACGGCTCAAACCAAAGAGCACTCTGAGCATTGGAAGATTCAGTTATGAGAAATATGATCCAGCTTCGCACGCAACCAGATGGGCCTTAGCCTAGGTAAACATCCAACTTACAGTACGCTGTGTGTGTGTTTGTTTCATGGTGTCGGATGTGTGTGAGTATCTGTGCGTGCACCCACATTTTATTGCCCCAGCTGGCATGACTCCTCAGATTTGAGTGTGTTTGTGCATGTTTGGGTGTGAATTATGATGTCTTTCAACAGATATGTTTATTATGTCCGTAAAAATGCAGCAGAGGGATGTTGCATAATAACAAACCACCGCTAAAAAAACATTCCAAGATGATGGTGGGAAGATTTGTGCTGTTAATGTATTGATAAATGAATGCACTGCTATGTTGACATAACTGAGCTGTGCATACAATATGTAGGACAGCAGTATGTAAAGATAACCTAATCTTTACAACATAAACATTCATAATGCATATAGCTGCAGCAGTCCGTGAGAAGACGGTCAGATACATTATAAATCAATTTAAGCTTTATTTATTACGTATCCTGCCAACTGATGCACAGATGTGAAGTGGCAGAAGTAAGTAGCACAGTGAATGTAGTGGTTCTAAGTAAAATGTCACCTGTAAGTGATACAAGATAATATCTGACATTATCTGACATCGTTCGTACAGATACATCAATACATAAGCAGTGTTTTACAGCTGGTAGAGGAGGGGCTGATTTCAACTACTATACTACTAACTTCTACACAGTTAGGTAGTTGCCAAGCGGTTCCCTGTTTTAGGATCCACTAGATGAATCTGAAGGGCCATAAGATGATTAATGGGGCAGGGAAGAAGACAAAACAAAAGTCTTCTACATGAATTTGTTTTTTGTTTGTTCGTCTGTTGGCACACTGGCACCCAAATATGACTGGTCCTAGTGAGAATCTTTTGTTTATTCTCCTGCGGGTGCGTCAGAATATGGTGCACTACCTCTGGTTTATAAAAACGCTGGTGTTAATTGGTTTTAGTTGGTCTTTGGTCACGATAAGCCCGCCTCCAGCCCCTGGTGTAAACGGTTCTTTGTTCTAGACCAGCAAAGGGGGTAGTGATGGTGTCACTCTGGAACCAGTTGTCCTGGCTGAGAGCCAGTTCTGTGGCTGTCGAATAGCGAAGAACTGGTTCCAGAGTAGGCACTGGCTCCGAACCAGCACCTCTACTGCTTTAGGGCTAATGGAGATCTTAACAATGTGTAGTCCTATTGTATTATTTGAAGGTTCAGTTGTGTTAATATATGTGAAATGTCTCTTAAATTCAGATTAAATAGAATATTATGCTCACATGTATTGTCTTGGTCCTCCCCCAGCTTGACCCTCAGAGTCTCCAAGGCAAAGACTGGCAGAGAACAGTAATTCCCATGAACGGGGTGAGTCGATCACATTAGTCATACCTTTTCAGAGTTCATTCCTGTGAATGTTTCCTCCCCTCATGTTCAAAAGTTGAGCTTTTTTATAAGCATACTCATATTAGGTGTCACTGTTAGATCGCTCCAACACAGCCTCACGTATGTTGTAAAGCAGCGGTCAAAATGAGAAAACAGTTTTTCCAGGATGTGATTCAGCAGTTGATTTCTCTGTGAAATCTACATCTGGTTTTAACATGGCAGGATTTCCTCAAGATCATGGGAAGCTATTGCAGATGGATTCTAGGCTTGTAGATTGGCATCTCACTCTGTAAAACTGTTTTGACGTTAAGTCCTTTCTTCCCGTGTCAGATCGAGGTTAAACTTTCCATGAAGTTCACCAGCCGAGAGTTCAGCCTGAAGAGGATGCCCTCACGGAAACCCATGGGTGTGTTCGGGGTCAAGATCTCAACAGTGACCAAGTGAGTTCACATTTAAACGCCTACTTGATTATAGGTTGATCGTCAGGTCACTTGTATCATTAACCTTTCAAACAGTTATCCTTGCTTTTATCAGTCTATCAGGCATAAAGTGCATTTGTATTCTACACTGGTGTTCCCCAGGGCTCGATTCTAGTCCCCTTGTCCTTTTATCAAGTGATAATTTCTTTGATTCTTTCCTCTCAGCCCACAATGTTAGGCTGTTGATTTTTATTTGTTTTATTTTTTGGACATAGACAAATCGTTACTGTCTTATTCTTATCAGCATCTTATCAGCAGGCTCTTCATAAACACTTCATCCAGAATGTTGCATGTTTTAGACGATTGATAAGAATATTTTTTGATTTCCTTCCTTCCAGCCAGCCTTTGCTTTCTGTTTATTCCAGATGTAATGAAGGTCAAAGAGACTTCAGATATAAATATTCATTTATTGTGAAAACTTTGCCGCCTTAATTTCCATCTTCAAGGAGGTAGGAAGAGGCTGTAGGGAGACAGTTGGGAGGGAAGAGAGAGAATGTAGTAGAAGCACCAACATGTTTGTGTTTGTGGCCACTGTTGTTGCTGATGAGTGACGTTAATGAAGATTAAAGATAACAAGTCTAACCCACTTGTTAGATTTGCCAGCAATAATCAATTAGCATTGTAGATGAAACATTTTAACAGATACATGGGCAAAGAACCAGAGGCATTACTAACCCTTCCAGTAATCAAAACAATGCAAAACACAACTGTTAGTCTGGTTTATTTCTGTAAACAAAACATTCATTCAGTATTCGAGTGTTTCTCATATAAACTGCTTGTTGGTGATCATCCAGGCGAGAACGCTCCAAGGTGCCCTACATTGTCCGGCAGTGCCTTGAGGAGATTGAAAGGAGGGGTATGGAGGAGGTGGGCATCTACCGAGTATCAGGGGTCGCCACTGACATTCAGGCCTTGAAGACCGCCTTTGACACCAGTGAGTACAGCCTTCATCTGCACACGGTCTTTAGTTGTTGCTGTTGTCACTTTTAAACAAGTCAATGTGACCATATTTCAGTTAAATTCTCTTTGTGTGTTATGGTAAGCAGTATATTCAGTCGACTTGATTTAAGATCCAGTATTTTGTTACAATACAATATTTACAATGTAGAGATTGTTTTTTACATCTCCATGCATTTCATGGCCGTGCATTTCTAGGAAAGAAGGCTGAGACAATATATTGGCCGTCGCCTGAAGGAAACCCTTTTCTAGTCTTTCTATTTCTGTTGATCAGGTGATCATTTTTGTAGCTCTATGTCTGACTGTGGGTTTGAGGCATCATTTCTGATTAACAAGATTTCTAAACTAACTCCTTATGAACTTGCATTTTTTTTTGTGTGCGCTAACTGTGAATGTATCAATGCGTGTACTGGACTGCAATTCTGATGAGATGCTGAAAACGAAGACGCATGGCAACTGCTGCTTGTGCCCAGGTGTTCCCCTGTCTCATCCTTCCCCTTTGTCATTGCCCCCATTTTTGATGTCACTGTCATCGCTCTCCCATAGATCACAAAGATGTGTCAGTGATGATGAGCGAGATGGACGTCAATGCCATCGCTGGGACCTTGAAGCTATACTTCAGAGAGCTGCCAGAACCACTCTTCACTGATGAGCTCTACCCCAATTTTGCAGGCGGCATTAGTAAGTTACTATTGAAAAGAGCTAACCAGGCTGTAAAAGTCCTTCATTTGCAGCATATGTGAAAAAAACCTCCTTTGCTTCTTTGCAGCCCTGTCTGATAGTGTTGCCAAAGAGAGCTGTATGTTGAACTTACTGCTGTCACTGCCTGAACCCAACCTGGTCACATTCCTTTTCCTATTGGATCACCTGAAGAGGTAAGAATAAGTAAACACACACACACGATGGTAGATACACACACAACATATAGCCTTCTATAGCCTTCAACACAGAGGCTTCTTCGTTCTGTATCCAGTTAGAACTGAAGAAACCCCTTGGATGAGAGGTGCAGCGTCAGTTGCCTACGATACAGAATCACCATGACCTGGATGACTGAGCACCTTCATCAACATGTTGTGTGCAGTGTTCACCTAGGTCACATCTATGGGATGTTATTCAACTGCAACAGCAAGATGTCTCCTGGTTACCATGGTGATTTCGAATAACATGAGGCTTAAAGCATTATGTGAGCGCTAACAGTGCAGATGCATCTGTTTAAAAGCATTGCTTGAGTGAAATGGACGGTGCGAGGTTAGAGCCTGCCATTCAGGGTGCGCTGTTACCTCGCGGCATCAGGAACATTTATTTAATCAAATACACATTCAGACAAGCAGGAGATGGAGAGGAAACCATTTCTAATTTGTATTTTACACACTGTTATAAGAAATGATTAAGTCCATTCTTCTTCTTTTTTTTTTTTTACTTTTACATGTTATAAAATGTCAAATTTTTAAACATCTCAGTTGTCATGAGCCCAAGGTCGCACCTTTGAATTGCTTCTTTTGTTCGACCAACATTTCAAAGCCAAAATAGTTCCAACTAAGATACAATGACAAGTCGTCCAACCACATTGTTCGTTAAATGTGTAAAGGTTGTTTGAAACGGCACCATTCAAAGACACGGGGACACAACATCGTTGGAATCTTTTAATCACAGCACACAATTCAACCGTTTGTGTCAAGAAAGAAGAAAAAAAAGAGCTAAAGTGAAATGTTCAGTCTTTCTTGCAGAGGGGGACTGACTGGTTTCAAAAAGAAGTCTGATTCTGTGTAATCTTATGGGAAAATAACCCTACTTCTTACTTGATTTATTACCTCAGTTAACAGTTTCCTAATGAATTTATGACCTGAATCATTAGTTTCAAGTCTTCACAACAATATGAGGTTCATTTTGTTTGTCCTCACTAACAGTGGACTTGTCTGCCTTCCTCTCCTCAGGGTGGCAGAGAAGGAAAGCATCAACAAAATGTCTCTCCACAACCTGGCGACGGTGTTTGGGCCGACCCTGCTGAGGCCTTCCGAGAAGGACAGCAAGATTCCCGCTAACCCCACCCAGCCCATCAGCATGGGGGACAGCTGGTCCCTGGAGGTTATGGCACAGGTGAAGTAAACTTCGAGAGGATGCTCTGCTAATTCCAATTGCAAATGTCGTCTCTCTAACGTTGCACGCTTCCTTGCAGGTCCAAGTGTTGCTGTATTTCCTGCAGCTGGAGACGATCCCCACCCCTGACAGTAAACGACAGAGCATCCTCTTCTCGACTGAAGTATAGTGCGAACACTGACTCTGCCATACTTTGACCGTGAAAGAGTGAAAAAGAGATGGACCGTGGCTCAAAGTGAGCCTGTAGTAGTGTGTTTTTGAATTGATTGCCCGGATTCCTGTAGAGGATCGTCTCTGGTGATGCCTGCCTCTCCTCAAACACAAGAGGGCGCCATTGGGCCTCAGAGGATGTGGGGGTCCTCCCCGTTCATATCTGTCATTATCTGATATTTAGTGTGATTCCTTGTACCTCCAGTGATGGTGTGGGTACACCTGCCATCCACATTTCTCCCCATTGCTCTTTGCTGGTCTTAACATTGAACCTTTACAGCTTGTGTGGTTCATAAGTCAAGACATCGTCAAAAATCAGTCCATAAGAGAACAAAATCTTGATTTCTTGGATTAGTTTGCCACGTCCCTTTGTGTTTGGGCATTGTTCTCTATCTGTGTTTGTTTTTGGACAATCATCCGCTCAAGACTGCAAAACGTGTTAATCCATCTCAAACATCGCTTCGTGTCCTGTCAAGGAGGATTTCTGCTCGTGTCTTACATCATCTCAGCACAAGAGGAGGCATTTGTGCTGTTCGTGGGAGTTAATATATGGACATCCAGAGCTGCCACGATGCCCCGGCTTCTTTTTTTCTGTCTTTGTGCCAGGAAGCCAACACCTGTCCGTTAAAGTGTTTACAACGTAAACAAACCCCTATTTGAGTCAAGAGACGAACACTACAGACTGTAAGAGAAAAAGAAACCAACCCGATGATTAGTAATACACTGCAAATCTGACTGCCTGCATTTTTTTTCCGAATCATAAAAAAAGCAAAATCGTGTTGTACGTGTCTCGAGGTAGTCTTCAGCTTAAATATCCAGGAAGCAATATATTTTCTAACATAGGAGTTGTCCGTGTTCATATCTTTGCTGACGACATGTCCTTCTTGTAACAAAGGACATTTTGCCAAATTAATATGTTGTCCGTTTGTTTCTTAGTTGTATTTACAGATACAGTATGTACATAATCTCAAAGTTGTATTTTTTTTTTCTTCTTTCGGTTTTAACGGTATAATCATTGTCGCTATTATTGTAATTTATTTCGGGGGGGATCAGTTGTTTTTCTATGTTTTTTCTGTTGGATTAAGAAAGTGGTAGGTCTTAGCCTTGACTTCAGGTCTTGCAGTAAACAAGCAGGATTTAGCCTTGTTCTTATAGAAACTACTCTGCTGTTCTGTCCAGCCTATCGATTATTATTCATTTAGATATTATCATTATTATTATTATTATTATTATGAAGGTAACACAAACATTGTAGTTACATACTGTATGCTGCTGCTGTGGAAAAGGCACAAGCTCTTTAACTGCTGGGTGTTCCTCAGCAGAACATCTCACATCCAGAGACCGTCTCCTGTCTAGTGTAGACATTATGCAATGTCATAACACAGAGCACACACACACACACACACACACACAGAGCGCACGTGTGCGCACGCACACACACACACACACACACACACACACACACACACACACACACACACACAACATTGTCTCTTTGTACCATTTAATCTGTGGCTGCAGAAGTGCACTCATGTTAGAACTACTGTATTACAATTTAAGTGACCTGAGCACTCCATGGAAGAGCATATCTGTTGGTTTGAATGAAGGAAATTTTATTGTGTTTCATCTTCTCCTGGTATCTTTTTTTGTAATTTATCCCACACATATGGCGAAAATATCCAAATAATGAACTGTCCCTTTAAATGTTCTTTATCCTGTCAAGCCTGGAGGTGTCCAACTTAATGGTCAATTTAAAGGAAAACTCTTAAGATATTTGACTTTTCTTTTTATTTTAACTTCTGTGTCCGTGATTTAACATGCAGGCATGTTTAATTGATATGTTTGATTTTCCTTTTTGGTCTTGTTATTACTCTGTCTTATTCACAAATACATCAAAATAGACCGGGATGTTAGTAACTCGTCAGTACCTGGGTAACATTATTAAAAACGTGTCCTTTTGTGCCCAGTTTAAAGGATAGGTTCACAGAAAAGTCTGTCTTAAAACAGCTTCCCATGTAGACATTGGAACATGGTTTATCATTCCTCCTGTTCACACTGGCCTAAAGATCCCTTCCCACTGCGCTTTCAATAAAAATGAGGGGAGGCAAAGTTGGAGTTGATATAAGGCTTCCTGTTTATCATCTCATCTCTCATTCTTTAAATGCCACCAGAATGCAGGAAACACAGTCCTTCCAGCTCAATTTCATAAAATTGTTTCAAAAGCCTCCCTATTTTTAAGGTCTTAAGGCTGGCAAGTATGGTTATCCACCAAAGTTAGAATCCCTCCCAGAACCAACTTTCCCCCTTTTTCTCTCAGTGTAGAATCAACATCCAGGAAAAACGAAAAGGGAGTCGGATTAACTTTTTTGTCCCTGTCACTTTGAAAGCACTTTAGGACGGGTTCTTTCAACGGCCACGCTGAAATGAACGAATGATTTCAGCGAAAGCTCATGTTCCATGGCTGACTTGTGTATAAAGACACCTGAAAATGTCATTTACAGGTCCAGTGTGTATGATTTAGAGGGGTTTACATTCAGAAATAATGACACAAATTGAACATAGTTATGTTCATTTGTGTATAATCCCCTGAAACTAATAATCATTGTGTTTACGTTACCTTTAAATGAGCTTTTTATATCTACCGATGGAGGAGCAGAGTCCTTCATGTTTCTACAGTAGCCCAGAGTGACCAAACCAAAACGTACTTTTTTCATGTTTTTAGCGACCACCATAGTAGAGGGTGAGACGAGTGGTGTTGCAATCTGTGACCACACTGCCAGATGCCACTGAGCCCTACACACTGGACCTTTAAGGATGATGATTAGTTTCTCATATCATATCTTAAGCATCAAAGCTACAACCAACCGACCAGTATAGTGCATCTGATAAGGGCCTGTGTATGGTTGCGTACGGGTTTTAAGGAAACATAGGGGGGCTCATATGAGTAAATGGTAGTATTAACAAATCTTGAACACAGTTGGCTTTAGACTTTCTTTGAAAAAAGCAGGATGAGTCTTTCCTTTTGGATACGTATCAACTCAAGACATTTACACTCAAATGCTACACTCACATGATACTATGGATTAAAAAAAAATGCCATAATTGTATCAACGCCGTTGATTACAATGAGAAGATTTTACTCTGAAAGCGTTCGCCCCGCTGATTTTTGGCCTACTGTAGCATGCGCCCACATTGTTTCCCCGTCTGTATTTCGAGATGTGAGACGGAGAGTGACTCCACCCTTCATCCCCTCATCCGTCACCTCTATTATAACAAGTCCCGATTGCCTACACTGCTCTACCCTATCGTGCCTCGACACTTTGTTTTCTCGTTTCTTCTGTGGAGACTGTGACGGTCGCACAGTCTCCCGTTGCCTTTGCTGGGGACGGCCACACACCTTTTTCGTCTCTTAACGACTAAGACAGGACCTTGAACTTCAGCGTGGTCTTAGCTCATAACCGTACACGCCCTCCCTTTGCTCCGCTCGCCACCTTCACCTGACTGTGATGCTGTCATTCGAAACTGTATTGAAGTCAGTCTTAATGGTGCAAAGGGAAAAAAAAAATAAAAAATCTGTTGCCGCTCGTGCTCGTTCTTGCTCTTAAAGTTTCAGCCCCCTTTAATGCCTTTTTTTTATCCTTATTTATTTACGCTTCGCCCCTGTTTGGTGTAAGAAGGTGTACTGGAGCTGTTTATTTATGATATGATATCGTCTAAAGCTAAATTAATGTTTGGAAAAAACTGTGTGCTTTCTTTGGGAAAATGTCTGTTATTGTTTTTTTTTATGGAACATCCTACTAAAGTTTGTTACTATTTTGTCCCAGAAACCTCAGACATCCTCTAAACACCCTTACCCCCCCCCCCAACGTCATCGGCTCATCTCCGTAGTTACTTGTGTCGTTACAACAGACTGGCCACTGTGATTGTTAAACGGGTGCAGGTTCTTGCCAGTTTGCAGAGGTAGATCTCTTACTTTTCCATGGAAGTTGTATAATATGTATTATACTAGAGAGTACGTTATTCGGTTTCCGTTTTTTATTTATCGTGGCGTCCGCTGATTGTTGAGGACTGAGCTGGTACGCCCTCCAGTCTCCTTGAGAAAAAGCCGAGCTGTCGTTGTGTGGTAGAGGAGAAAAAAAAAAAGAGTCTTATGTTGCCTCTGAAATCTGCATTGTTTTGGTCTGTTTGATTGTCGGTGTAACTGCATGTACCCTCCCATGACCCGCAGCCCCCACAGTTCTGCACACCAACAAGTCGATCCAGCACAAAAAGGTCTCTTTTTTTTCTGCGGGGTAGCCTGAACATATGGAACATATTGCTCTATATGAAAGTTACCAATGATCACCACGTTTCCATGCTATGGTTAATACTTTTTAAACGACCCCCTGCCGCCACTTCCTCAACGCCGAGCCGACACTGAAAATCGACCGGGAAAGTGTGCCAGCTTTGTTCTGTTTCCGACACGTAACGTAAAGCCCCTGGATGAGACTTGCCGGCCAACCCACAAACACTTTCTCTTTTTATCTTCCTCGATTTTTTTTTGGACTCTCGTTCCTGTTCAATATTCAACGTTCTGCTTGTAGAACTGTAAAAAAAAAAAAAAAAGAAAAAAGAAAAAAAAAGGAATACTGTATCCTGAGGGCAAACATGTTTGGAAGGCATTTGCAGCCTATGTTTGTACACAAAAATGTTAAATAAAATCTCCTTGTATCTACAGAGAACGACGCGTTTGATTTCCTGAAGTCTGTCAGCTGTCATCTGTCTGGTGTTCTGCTGAGGAGACCCTCAGCAAACAAATAAGACAGGATGGATTCAACATGAATCAGTTGTTTATATATAGTGTGATTCTTTATCGGCAATTTAAAGGTGCGCTATTTCATTTTGGGGAAGACGTTTTAACAAGAAGAGAAAGATCTATATTGACTGATTTCATTTTCTATGCCAAAACAAATGAAATAAACAAACTGACCTTAAAGGACAACACAGTTTCATACTGCTTTACTTTGTTTACATGTGGCGGACCCTGCCACCTTTCTAGCTTCAAAACAGTGTTCTGGACCTTATTTTTTTTCTTGAGTTTTTGTTAGGGCCTCATCAATAGTTTGGATTTCAAAAACTACGTAGAGCCCCTTTAGTAGTGACATACTAGACTTATTTTTACAGTTAATATCCCAAATGTACTGAACATTAACGTAAGCTTTCCTTTTGCATGTGTCATTATATTGAAGCATGCAAACACTGGACACAGAGGAGAATGTATTTCTCCAGTAAAGTTAACCTAATCTAATGGGTAGCATGAAATGTGTAAAGCTGAGATGATTAACGTGATGCAGCCCATTACTGGTATCCAGGGCTTTGTGGGTAAGACATGAGTATTGTACAACATTCAATTGGAGTGCCATCAACTCAAAATCTGTAAGGCAGAGGACAACAGCAGGGACAGAGAAGAGAAGGCTAACAATGACTCCTGCTGGTCCAGAGCAGGTGTAGCAGGTTGATCTTGTCTCTGAAGACGGTCTCAGAAATGATGCTGGCACACATGTGATGCCTCAGGTGGACTTTGAAGACTTCGTCCAGTTGTTTTCAGTGTCTTGAAATAAAGCTTGTCTTTTTTGGTGTACTTCATAAGAGTGGACCAAGACACACACACACACACACACACACACACACACACACACACACACACACACACACACACACACGTGTTGGTTGCTGAAATCACAACACACTCAGTAACCTGTTTACTTTGTGTTTCCTTTAAGTGAGTCTATGTACCTTTTTGAAGGAAGCGATATGAGATGCTGTTGGGTGAAAGTTGCACATATTTGCTCTGACCCTCCGTACAGGTCTGGCAGAAAATTCTCCAACAGTATCAGTTTCATGCTGCAGAGAGCAGGACCAAACTTATAAAGGCGTCCAGGGTGAAGCCTCGCTGCTTTTCTCCCGGATGCCATCTGGCAGGACACAGCGGGTTTTTGGGTTTTTTTTTTTTTTGGTGGGCTGAAACATCCTTGGTCACACTTGGCAGACATCCTCGAGGATGAAGTTGTGTTTCACAGGCTGGATAACTGGTAAGCTGTGTGTGTGTGTGTGTGTGTGTGTGAACAGGAAATCTTCACAGGGGAGGAGAGTTTGATCCACAGCGCATCCTTCAGTCCCATCTGTCTTGATGGATTCTGCACAGCACAGCTGTCATTCATTTACACTCTTTAACTTGAACTTTTAACTTGATACGTGTATGTTACCTCTACCATATGTGCTTGACATATAATCCTGTATAGACACCAATGCTGGAACGTGCAACCACTACAAAACATCCAAAAATCTTATCAGTGTCAACATGAGTGTTGATAATACCTCTCTTGTTGTTGAGATCGTGTCAGTGTTTTGTAAACCTCGTCTTGATAAAAACACAAAGAGAGGTGATCCTGAACTAGCCATGATGTGCGTAACCACACCTCTCCTCATATCATGTGTTCAAAACCCTCAGGCCACAACACTCAAACTCCTCCAGTATGGTGCAGCTAAACCGGTTCACAATGCAAACATGCACCCAAAAAAAAAAAAAAAAAAAAAAACAGAAGTGAGTGAACTTTAGCTTCGTAATGCGCACACATACAGATTGCGGACTTCCTATGGTGAGACGGTGTGCGCGCTTTTACGCGCAGCCTCAATCAAAAAAAAAAAAAAACAAAACGGCGCGGGTGTGTGGCTGAAACTGCACGCGGACTCGGAGAGAGGTTTTCTCGCCTCCTGATGGCTGACATTTACATTTACATTTACATGAAAACCATTTGTGTTTTCTTTTTTACTTTTCCGTCCCCGTCCATCTGTCAGCCTTTCAGTCAGTTATTTCCGTTCGCCCGTGCGCGTCAACGTTTACCAGAAGAAAGCCCCTCCACTCTCTGTCACACACACACACACACACACACACACACACACACACACACACACACACAGAGAGAGAGAGAGAGAGAGAGAGAGAGGCGGCGACGCGTGTGGCTGCGCTTGTTCCTGTCGCAGACCGCTTTTACGCAGCTTGCAGTCTCTCCCGTCGGGCCCGACGCGAGTTGCTGCGGCGCATGTGAGGATCCACAGGCTCGTTCTGATTAACTGTGCGCCTCGATTCGCTGCGTTCAAAGTCTCTAAAGTTCAACTCAGCAGCTCGCAGTGTCTGTTCCGCTGCTCGACGCGCGCTGGCAGCAGCCTTGCACACTGAGCACCTGCACAGGCTGACCGGGTGGAGAAGACTTCACTGAATTACACCCTCAGTGGGGGGAAAAAAAGGTAAGTAAAGAAATTGGATTGTTTTCCGCTTTTTGTCTACCTCTTGGTGTTTGTCAGTTGATGTTCGGCCGCTTCAACAGGTGTTTTTGCACGTCATCTGTGGTCTAGCAGCTGAAAACACAGCCAGACTGACGACTTAATGCTTTTCTTGCAATATCCAGTGTGTCAGGAAGATTTTTTTTTATTATTATTATTATTATTTTTAATGGCACGTTTGAATCAGTGTGCATTCACCTCAATTTGTGTGGCTGATAAACAGACTTAAAAAAAAACTTGCATGGGGCCGGTGCTGGACATCTGCTGCACTGGACACATAAGTTGCCCTGCAGTTCAGTGTTGGCTCTGATCATGTTATGTCTCTGAGTGATGTCACCACCATCCATCATCAGTTGTACTCACAGTGCCACGGCCATTAGTAACACGGCCGCTTCCCTCTATGTTTTCCTTTGGCTGTGGCAGGAGCATTGATTGACAGGGCAGAGACAGATCTCCCCTCCAGCAGGATGTGCATGTTTCTTATCACTTCCTCCAAGGCCTTTTGGACACATATATAGCCATGCCCATAATCACGGGGAGTAGTTTCTGCCAGAGCAGCTGACTGGAAGGAGATCGTCTGCTTCTGTTGTACAGCCTTAAAAAAAAAACGTTGTCATCATTGCGGGGAAATATGTAAGTCCACTCCTCTTGGTGTTTTATCACTTTAACTTTGGAGGCGTTTTTTTGTTTTGTTTTTCTTGAGCAGGATCAGAAAATGTGAGCCGTTCAAGGTCATATCTAAAGGCCTGGACAATTTCAGCGGCTTGCCAAACCCGCTGCAGGATAAACCCTGGTTTTTGCATTCCTCGGGCCCCTGAGAAGGTTTCAGGAACAATAGCGGAGAAGTAGGACTTTGGTCCGATGTGCTGCCAGTCAGGACCAGTGCTGGTAGAGCCGCACGAGAAGCGAGAGGCGTGTGACAGCTTCAGTGAATGTGCGAATAGGGCTGCGAGAGATATGGCCTGGAGATGAAATTGCACTATTTTAATATCTCGATAATTTGAATTCTCTTCAGAAGGACTGGGCGACAAAATGAGCAATCGCAGTGCATGTTCTGATAAACAAATACACAAACACTAGTATGATAATATTGTAAGACAGCGACATTTTTGATAAATAGTCTCCAGTAATGTGTAAATTATGACTAAGTGGGGAAAGGCAAGTATTAGAATGAGTAGAACTGTCTAGTAAGTACAAAAAATGACGTCACTTTACTGTGACGCAGCCTTTAAAACCCGGGAAAGACACTTTAGGCACTATCATGAAATGACTTGTAAAATCTGAGACCATATAAAGTCTCATTTCACAATAATATAATAATATTGATATATTGCCTGGCAATGGATACCGTGGTGCAGTTAGGATTTGTAACCAAGCCTTCTTCTTATAGTGCAAATGAGGCCAGTTTAAATGAGGCGTACGTGCACAGCTGTATGATAACTGTCTATTCACTGACATGATAGAGCAGGAATCAAAAGCAACAACCCGTCTTCATTCACATCAAATAACAGTCGATTTTAGCAGAACTGTGAAGAGAGAATGTGAGTTTCCAACCCCAAAAGGTTTTACGGTGTGATATTTCTCAGCAGGGGGGGAATTCCCCAACAACTGAATTGAACTGAATTGAAACTGAACACATTTTATTCATTCATATTACTCTGATGGCACAAAGCTATCTCCGCGTTAAAGCTGATTAGAGGAGGCATTAAGATTCGAACACAATTATCTGACACGCACTCGTGACAGTTGCCTCAATCTATGGATGCGTTTGTGACACCGCGGGAGAAACACTGGGATGGTAAACAGCGCGATTGATTAAAGAGATTGATCGGGAGTTCCTATTCTCTGACGTGAGGCACACTCAGGATAGGTCGGACTCGTCCCAGCCTTGCGCCATTAGTGACCAGATTTCCCCCTTTTGTTGCCACAGAACCATTTGTTTGCTTTACATTCAATCTTGTTGAATCTTATCTTGTCAAAATCTTACTCACTCTATAGTCCTTGGCAGGAACTAGGTCATATTTACAAACCTTTTTTTTTTTTTTCCCCCTCCCCACCGAAGTCAATAACTTTCACCTTCGACATATGTCCGCCCTCTGTGCCCGGTCAGTCAAAGTCATACGTAAGAGATAAAAGCAGGTTGTATTTGTTTTCCTAACAACAGGATGGATCGTGTGACGTATAGTGGAGGTGAACTGACATACAGCAGTCCATTTAGGATGTTGATGCTGGCATTATAGCCTGACCTATATCTCCGCAGCCGATATGTCAATATTTACCTTTTCAGAAAAGCCAATATTGCAGAAAGGTAGTATTTTTTTTCTCGCCCAAATGCATGAAGGACCACCAGTAGATGAGAGGAGCTCATGAACAACTAATCGAGATACTGTCCAAATCACATGAGCAGCAACGTCATTACCCACGAAGCATTACGAAGCTGTGGAAAATGCTACAGCCTGTGAATCACAGGGGGAAATACAGACCCCGGTGAGAAAACCCGTCGTATTCGTCATAACCGAAAATGAAACCTGCGGAACTCATGAAGGTTTCATGAGTTGTTGCGTATCGCTCAGCACTAAAAATGTGTTAACCATGACAGCTCCATATCCATCAACATCGAATGGTGGCATCCCAGCCCAACGTTTGAAATACACCCTGGTGTTCTCCATATTCTGACTGTCCTTCACCTTTTAAGTGGCTGATCAGTCAGGAAGAAGTGAAATGATAACAATTTGTCAGATTTCCTACGTTTTACACAAACAACATTTAATCTCCCCTCCCTGGGCGTGGTATCAAAGTCAAATGTCCGCCATGTGAGTACGGCCTGTACCAGATTATAACTTCCTGTAACGCCACAGCTTCTCGTTTCCTTATGTTCCGGTTTGTGCATGTATCGATAAAACAAACACAAAACGTGTTAATGAGCGAGCTGTCAACAGTGCTGGCGGGGCACGGAGCCAGGCTATCTGTTTCCCCTCGCCTCCAGTATTTACGCTAAGCTAGGCCGAGCTTACCACCTCCTGGCTCTGGATCCATAGTAATCCACAGACGTGAGCGTGGTACAAACCCTCACATCTAACTCGGGGCAAGGAAGTGACCGGAGCGTGTTGGGTCGTACCAATCCTGGTCGACGCTACGAAAACAACAACTCTCTGAAATTCAACCGAGTAATCCTGGTGACGTTTTGCCGAGCACAGTTTTCAGGTTTTGCGCCGTGTCCTGCATTCTTTCACGCCGCCTTCTTCGCTGTAGCTCAAAGATCATTTTGATTATTCCTGACTGATGGAGAGAGAAAATGAACTGTAACACGTGGTTATTATTATCTGACACGATCTGGAAACCTGTCTGTCTTCCTTTTCTCGCTCCCCCGAGCTGTCGTACCCCAGTAACCTGAAAAAACTTGGCCTACAATTAATTCCGACTCCTCCTTTGTGGAGGTTATCTGGGGTAATATAGCCTAATCTGCTTACAATTTAGCACAAACAGAAAAAACACAGCAAAGCTATTTTTTTTATTTTTTTTTTAAGTGTTCCAGTACTGGCGCAACGGCTGTGAGATTTATGGGTAGTGTATTTTGTCTAATTATCAGTGATTTTCTAGGAAAAGCACGACAGTGGCGGGAATGATTAACGCGCGTGGAAGGGTTTCGGGAAACTTTTTCCCCCCTGGAATAAAAGGTGCATTGTTGGACTGTCGGCTTTGGCCCCTGCACAGAAACAAACTGTCGTCCAGAGATAGATGGCTTTTCTGACGCATGTGTGGTAACCTGCAATCTGTTTGTACAGGCAACTGAGATTGTGCCCTCTCTCTCTCTCTCTCTCTCTCTCTCTCTCTCTCTCTCTCTCTCTCTCTCTCTCTCTCTCGCTCTCTCTCTCTCTCTCTCTCTCCAGCCCACTCTGCTCTTAATTTGGCAGCCGTCGGGCAAAACTTCCAGACGCTTCCTCCTCAATATTCCGCTGCCATCTGTGACAAAAGTTCACCAAGCCGAACGTGAAAGGAGACAAAGAGGAAGAGTGACGGGCTCGTGTGTGTGTGTGTGTGTGTGACGGTTAAAGGTGAAAGTGAAGTCAGGCATCACAAGAGCCATGTTCGTGGTGGGAACTTCCTGCCTTGGCCGTCCTCCGGTGACACAATCACTCTTCCCTTGAGACGCGCCAATGCGGTTTGGCAAGCGGGTGCCTGCGTCTGAAAACACATCGAGCAGCTGAGCGTGTGGGATGAAAGCGCAAAGAAAGCAAGAAGGAGGAAAAAAACAACCATGCAGAAGAATGAACAGCTGGTCTACATTGGCCTGGAGCTGGTGATCGCCTGCCTGGCTGTGGCTGGGAACATCCTGGTGTGCTGGGCCGTCTGCCTCAACTCCAACCTGCAGAGCATCACCAACTTCTTCGTGGTGTCACTGGCGGTGGCAGATATCGCCGTGGGGCTGCTGGCTATTCCCTTTGCCATCACCATCAGGTATCATTACATTTGTCGTGTCATTTTTTTTTTTTTTTTTTTTTTTTAATGTCTTGATCATCTTTTTTTTTTATTCAGAAATCCAGAGTTAAAATGTTTGAATGTGACGCTTTCTCACGTCAGCACCGGCTTCTGCGCCAACTTCTTCGGCTGCCTGTTCATCGCGTGCTTCGTCCTCATACTCACCCAGAGCTCCATCTTCAGCCTGCTGGCCATCGCCGTGGACCGCTACATCGCCATCAAGAACCCACTCAGGTGAGGGGGGGCAAAAAGGTTGCATCAGCCAAACTGGAGAACCTGAAACAGACACAGCTTTACATGCAAATTATCCTGGGACTTAATGAACTATGGCCAATGTTTTTAGTGAGGATTATTTTCAAAGACACTATATGTAAAAATATATATGACCTTGTGTTTAGAGTGCACACACAGATGTTGCACTATAATTTCATTTTATTTTCAATTATTTCTATTTTAATGTATTTGTTTACATATGTAATACTCAATTTTGATTTTTTTTAAATTAGGTTATTAGGTAATTAAATTTAAAAAACACAAGAAAGAAAGAAAAAAGAAAGAAAGAAAGAAATTAAAACTCACCCGAAAGAAAACATAAGTGTCGGTGAACTTTATCCAAAACTTTTTTTTTTTCTAACACCTTGCGCAACTTTTTCCTTCCTTGCATTTAAAAAAAAAAACAAACAAAAAACTTAAAGAACTTTGTTTTTGAGTTGTTCCTGAGTCATAAACATGGGAGAGAAAAAATTCAGAAAGGTCACCAGATTCTCTTTTCGACTTGCCTCTCGGGGCTTCCGTAGCCGCCTCTCACACGTTACACTTCCATATCGAACGTGGCGCTCTCTTCGCACGTGGCACTCAAGTCGGGGGAGCGTGGGTAAACCATTAAACCTGAGCGGCTTGATATGCTGTAGCAAACACATTGAATTACAGACAGATCTTATTCAATAAGGGCTAATCAGGCCGGCTGTGGGCAGACATAGACGTATGACACCGCGGCCTTTATTGGGTTACAGTTTGTTTGTTGTTGGGGGGATAAAAACCTGCTGAGGGCTTCGATCATGCTCATCCTCATAAATCAGCGTAAAGTTTAAATGTCCCCCTAATTGTCGTTTGTGCTTCCTTGTTTTTTTTTTGTTCGGTACACGGTTTCCTGCAACAGGTGTTTCGACACACTATTGACTCATATTGTTCACATATGTGTAACCAAAGCTGCCATTGTTTAGTCACAGCTGCATTCTTTACCCCCGTCATGCGAGGATATTTCACCTAGTAAGCCGCAGCAGGTGACGCATTTGCATAAGCGGTTGCATAACAGCTCCTCTGTGTGTGTTCGCGGGCTGCTCACGCTGGCTGGGGCCACAATCCCGGCAAACCGAAGGCCGCGGAGCTAATAATTCATCAGAGTTTTAGGGCGCTTTATATAGCCTACAGGCTGCCACCGTGGTCATGAAAGGGCTCGGTCACATGGGACATTGGCTGTAGGTGAGGCAGTGTTACCCAGAATAGTATAGCTATTCATGCTGATTCTCTATTTCTGTTCCTCTAGCCGGATTTGTGCATTCCTTGTGTCTGCATGGAGCAATGTGAATAATAATACCGCCAGCGAAACACTGCAGGTCAGGTCCAGTTGCGTGAGTCCAGAAACCAAGAACACGGTTGATTTTTGAGAGTCCTCGTCTCAGTTTTGTAGAAATGGACCCCGAAAGGCTGACTTTGACGTAGTATCACTAAGTTACTGCATATTTAAGTTAGCGTAATCTTATCACTGTTTGCTCTGCAAAATACGTTTCCTAACCTATGTCGACAGGCGTGGTATTTAGCCAATATTTATCTGAATCCTGCCCCAAGCTTGAGCTAAGTTACAAGCCGTCAAAACAGTGGACAGCAAAGCCTCCACCTCTAACTCCAATCATGAGTATGAAGATTTCGGTCCTCACTTTGTGTGACACTGCATCGCTCAGAAACTCTTATATGACTGGATAACAGATAGTTGAGATCTTTTAGTTCAGTAGAAGAAGAAGAAGAAGAAGAAGAAGAAGAAGCTGAGAGGAGGGAGGAGAGCTGCTGGTAAATCACAATATTGGAAGGAAATCCCCTTTATTGCAGATTTATGCACACTCACTCAACTGAGTCATGCAGCAAGATTTGACACACTCCACCGCATTCTCGCATTGAAGAAAGGAAGGAAGGTGTCATGAAGCGGTACTTTTTTCTCAGCCAAACGGATCAAAACAATCGAGTTGTTTCTAGGCATCTGCAAAATCTGAGTGAAGTTAGACGCGGCGTATTTAAAAGCCGGCAATGCGACAATAGACTTCAGCGGAACAATTTAAATCTCACCACGGCTCGTTAATAAATGCAGCATTTAAGCTTGAATGCACGGCTGACGTCTCCTTGTTTCAATCGCCAAATCTTGTGCTTTCCTCGGAGGGAGTGCATCACAGTGGTTAGATAAAACATCTAGTCCTAAAGTTTTATTGTGCTCTGCTCAACATTTCAGGTACAACAGCCTGGTGACGGGGACGAGGGCAAAGGGCATCATCGCACTGTGTTGGGTTCTCTCAGTTGGCATCGGCCTCACACCGATGCTGGGCTGGAACAGAGGTGGGAGATTTATGTGCATCCACGAGTTCTTACCAAAGCCTGTGGGACAACCAAAAAAACATATGCTGAGTTTTTGGTTGACATTTGTTTCACCGTGAGTTGTCATTTAAGCTGGAAAATCTGAGTTATGAGAAACGGCAAGAGTCAAGGAAACACCTCTCCAAACGTACCCTCCTTTGAGCCTCGTCATCCTCTTACCAGAACAGCCATCTCCAAAGTTGGCAGCCATATGAACGGGAAAAATGGGAAATGAATTGGTATTGTATTTCTAGAGATAAGTGCTCAAATTAATTTCAGCGTTGCCAGTCGGAGGAAATGCATCGTGTTCATATTGGCTTTGATAAAGTTAAGTGGTTCTTACAGGAAAGCTGAGACCGAGCCTGAAACACAAACCATGCGCAATACCACGCCATAGTGGCATGCCAAATGTTTTACCGTGTAGAATTCCTGCTTTCCTGATGTCAAACTCAATTGTCAACTCGTTATTGTCGTTAACATTTCATGAACTCTAATCGATTGGGGGAAGGGGATTGGATTTCCCGTCACGGATCGCCACCTGTATGTAGTTTAATGTAAGTTTGCACTGATGCGTAGCTATGCCAACGTAATGGTTTTGACAGGGTTTGAACGGTGGAGCAGAGTGAGGTAAAAATAACCTATGATGTTGGACGATATTGGGAAGCGGCATTCATTGTGCCTGTAGTGGTCACCTACTTGGTTCCAACACCCAGCTTGACAACGCTGCTGATTGGATAATCGTTAGTTCCCCCAGTTGGCGCTCATTGGTTTGATCGTTTTTTCAAGAAACTGTTTTTTCATGTCACAGTCCAGATGAATCAGTCGACTCTGCGGAGTGGACGGATTCAAAGGTCTGGCACCAGGCAAGAATTCTTTCCTCAGTCTGCTTGAAAATAAAACATTGACACTGAGAATAAAACTGGCAATAACTCACCTGTGGTTCTGTTGCACAGGTTGGAACACCACCACCAGCAACTACAGCAGCTGCCCCGAAGGCCTGACGGAGTGCCTGTTCGAGAAGGTGGTTACCATGGACTACATGGTCTACTTCAATTTCTTTGGCTGTGTCCTGGTCCCCTTGTTGCTCATGCTGCTAATCTACGCCCACATCTTCATGGCCGCACGGCGCCAACTCCGACTGATGGGGCTCAAGGTTGCACACACTCCCACTCCCGGAGAGATAACCTCGTCGTCGACCACGTCGCGTTCGACCCTGCAGAAGGAGGTGCATGCTGCCAAATCGCTGGCCATCATCGTCGGCTTGTTCGCTCTATGCTGGCTCCCGCTTCACATCATCAACTGTTTCAACTACCTGTGTGAGGACTGCCAGCGCTCACACATCTGGGTGATGAACATTGCCATCATCCTCTCCCATGCCAACTCTGTTGTGAATCCTCTAATCTACGCTTATCGAATTCGGGAGTTCAGACAGACCTTTCGGAGGATCATGAATCAGCACATCCTGGGGCGGAGGGATGGGCATGGTGGGAGCGGCGATAGCAGAAGTGTTCGGAGCAGCAGTATCATGCAGAGTTCCTCCCACACCAGTAAAGAGGGTTTATCCTGTGGCACCATCGTGAATAGCTACGCCCTGGACCCCAGCCCTGACAGAACTCCTCCAGCTGCTGCCCATGAAACCTCTTGCCGGTGGACATCAAAGACAGTCGATGCACCGAGTCGCTCCATACCCAACGGACACCAAACCAAGGGGAGCAGCCTTCCGGCAATGCAGCAGCAGCAGCAGCCGTGCATCATGGGACTTGCTGCACAGGATGGAGAAGAGTCGGTCACATATCTGGGAGGAAAGACAGATGTTTTGGAGGTGAAAGACAGCGGGAGTTGCATCACATTTGTGAATGTTCAGGCTCTCTCAACAAAACAGACAGAGCTCACAGAAGTCTCGTGACAAAAAAAAACAAAAAACATTTCGGTATATGATACATATTTCTAATGCCATAAAACATAACAGCTTGCAAACATGACAGTACTGTATGAAGAATGATTAATGAAGCTTCAACAAATCAACAGCGAATGTTTCTCTTTCTGAAGTCACAAAAACTGATTGCCAGGCAACATTTTGACCTGTTTTACTTCTTTGTTCTCATCAACCATCTCTCTACAAGCACACAACTGAATTTATGTAAAAACTGGTGGGTGTTTAAAAAGCTTCTTGACATGCGGCATCGTAACATCTACCGCCACGTGTTCTCTTTCCAAAACATTTGTCAGTTTAAAGGTTGCATGCGTTCACACTGCAGGCAGTTTCCTCCGACATCGCAATCAAGGTGGGAAGCTCAAATGTTATACTGCTGCGTTCAGGGTCATTTAGATGCAGGGAAACAGACAAATGTATCATCTCATCACTTCTTAATTGATCAGCAACAGAAAAGCCAACGGAAAGTGAAAATCTGGAGGGACATCGCTTATGTTTCAGGGCCAAACAATATATTTGACAATCCATTAGCTTTTGTTAGACAACAGCTAACGGTAGGATTTGAACATTTCCTAGCTAACCTTGGGACTTGATTGGGTAACATGATACAGTGGGAAAGATGTCAGTTATTTCTAACATATCAGAGAACATGTTGGACATATTTATTTACGCCTAGGAGTGAACCACAGTGAATGTAATCAAATGGTTCTGTTAGATAGGAAGTGATTGAATGCGAACATATATGTTGTTTTACCTTCAAATATGGTCGGACGTCCCTCCAGAGTTCACTTTCTATTGTCTTGCTGATCTCCTATCCTTATTTAACCGGACACAGCAGCGTAACATTATGTCTGCAAATTGAGCCAACCTGAGTATGACATCAGAGGAAAATGACCGCTGAGTGTATAGGGTCTATTTCAACAGTGAGTATCTCAATGTGCAGATAACAATGCTTTCTCAACTGTACCGTATCTTGCAATGCTTTTTTAAGAAACTTCAAACTTTTTGACGCATGAACTTCATTTTTTTTTTTTTTTGATAATGTTGCATTAAGTCAACTAATGTAATGCTCATGTATATTATTTTTACTCACTGGAGAATAAAAAACGTCTTAAATACATATTTGTTGGCTGTGTTTCATGAGCCAAGCTCACCCTCTGCTGCAAAACCAAATGATTTAACAGTTTTACCATGAATCTACCAGACCAAACTGTTGAAGAGGAAACAAATATGGACTGAAAAGAGTAATGGTCTGAATAAGCCATACAGCCCTCCATGACAACTTGGGGAAAACACGTTGTTTGAAAGCAAGCTTGTGTACCATCCCTTGTGCAAAGCTCTGTTAAAAAGTCATTTCTCAAAGTGATGGATAGCGACAGAACATTTGATTTCGCTAGTTTGATCAGTTATTTGATAACTGCCAGGCAACGCATGTCCGTTGCTGGTTCATCAGCCATGTGACAAATTTGTCAAAGGCCCCTGATGTATACAGTCTGGTTACCAACCATCCAAAACAAAAGAGCTTGTTGTTGACCTATTCAAATATCACTCCATCTGCCTGTAGTGTGGCTACTTTCAGAGTCAAATAGACAACATAAAAAAAACACACACATTTACGCACACATAAAAGTACACATGACCACAGACTACTCAGCAAGAGGTGTTTACAGAGTAACCTGGCTGCTGACGCCAGTCAATGAGCCTAATGCGATGGAAATCAAATGGAGGTTCGTTTGATGATGTCTTTTATTATGCCATAATGCTTTTTCGCCCCTCATTAAAAAGCCCTTCCATTGAAAGACCTGCATTATGCTACATTTATTGTTCCTTGAAGCAACTGCAGAGACATGGCTATGTGTCCAGCTCATGTCTATGTATTCAAAAACTATGCATAGGAGTTTTATATTGCACTTTCTAGTTTGGATGAAGCCATTTAATTTGAATGTTTTGTTTTTCCTGGCTATCTTGATAAGCATGAGATAAGGGTTATGGGCATTATGTTATTATGAGTGATTCAAATCTGAGTCATTTACAGAAAATAAAAACAAAACAAAACCACAAATAAACAAGAGACTGTTGATTATACATGAATATACCTCATATAGCTCTTTTGTATTCAGACACAAGGCTCCAGCAGGCTGCATGATGTCCTGACAGAAAACATTTCACCCTGCCTCTTTATAGTGTGTCATTCAATCATAAACTAATATATGGGCAAAGGCACACACCTTCTCCTTTTGTTTTAGAACAACAAACATTAGAGACTTCATAACATTTTTTCTTTGAAAGCAATGTTCATTTCTTTCTGCGTTCTCTTACAGGCTGATGCCGTGGAGACGCACAATATATACCAAACATCTGTTGTTTAATATCTAGTAGACAGACCTCATTTCAGTGATATACAACACTGGGGTGAAATAATGAGTGAGAAAATATATATGCATAGACTACACAAACTCTTGAAGCTTTATGTTTGATCTCATTCTGAATAAATACATAAATACAAAAACATGTTCAGCTCTAATAATCAGAATGCTCATTTTTATTTAGAAGCCAGAAAAGGTCAGGGTCAGGCAAACAAAACTCCAATCCTCTGGGAAAACACACATTTAACAAACCAGTAAAAAAGTTATTTTATGTTTCAGAAATTATTGTTATGTTTTCAGAAATAGGAAACCTTAGCTAAAAAATGCAAGTCCCACAGTGCACCGCGGGATGCCACCGGAAACACTCCGTTGACCCGCTGTTGCATTGTGGGTAGGCGGAAAAAGGCTCCAAAAGGTACGCGAAAGCGACAGACGCACGTTGCAGAGTCGCCGAGAAGGAAGAAACAAAAACAAAGAAATCGTTTTCCACGACGGAATCAAGGTAACTATCTTCACAAATGCGTTTAAATCGTATTCTCATGTAATCTACCCAACAGTGGTGTTTGTTTTTGTGGTTGGTAAGCGCTCATTCATCCAAATACCGACATGGTTCCGTCAATTCGCCGAACTCAACGTTCGTACTTCGATAAATAATCAAATGTCAAAGTTATTCAAAGTTACTTTTCAGGTAATTTATAATAGTTTGCAACAGTAAGTGCTTCAAAACATTCCATTTCTGACTAACTTTTCGTAAGCAATATTGCAACATTGTAAATTCAGGGAACACTGATATTAGCTAGTTGGCTAAGGTAGCTAACCTAGCTAGCTTAGCCGTTGAGATTCGCTGCTTTTACAAAGAGTTTTCTCATAACCAGTTACAGCACTTCGCATTCTTACACACCTGCTTAAAGTCAGTGATACTTTCTGTGAGCTTAACTTAATATTTTTAAAATGTGTAATTATGCTCCACATTATTGCGGTTAAGCCACACAATCCTACCAGGGATAGTTCAGGGCATTGTAGACGAGGTTAGCGCAAGTAGTGGATGCACGTAAAACACGGATTTAGACCAACCCACTTCATTCTTTATCTGAAGTTTAAATGACATGGAAAGGACGATATGGTGTCAAAAACCAGGGGTCTGATTTTACCCCAGTATCCGAAAATAGTTTGCAGATGTTCATGTATTACCGAACCGCTCACTTCAACATTACCCACAATACATTTTGTTTTTCAGGAAGACTTTTGAAACATGTCCATCGGCGTGCCAATCAAGGTCCTGCATGAAGCAGAGGGACACATTGTGACCTGTGAGACCAACACTGGAGAGGTGTACAGGGGAAAGCTGATTGAGGCTGAGGACAACATGAATTGCCAGGTTGGTACTAAATAATAAATGAACGTCCCTCTTACAGCATGATTTCTGCAGTGTCATTTTTGATTTACTTACCTTTTCATGTTCAATATGAGGTAGTTATGTCCTAGGAACATTGTCGGTATGTTGAATTACTTAAATACACTGAACTCAGTCTGTTTTGAGCTCTCTGGTTTTAAATAATCATATGTGGTGTTAAAAAAAAGCCATAAATGCAATGCACAGACTGATTTTAAAAATGGACAACCATCCAAACTAGAATTTCCTCTAAACTACAATTGATTTCCCCTGCTTTTATCCTGGTTTGGATTGCAGGAGAAGGGTTAGAGTTAGCTGACGTTGGAAATAAATACACAAATTAAGCTTCCAAATTGAATAGGCAGTGTGTGTTGCAGTGTATGGATCTCTATTTTAAATGTTGTGTTTATCAACATAAATGTTTTTTCTGTACTCCATCTGCTGTTTCCAAAGATGGGTGTGTTTTGAATGTGCAATATACCAGTACATTTGTGAGGGTTTGTCACCAACTGACAGATGGTATACAAATGGACAGTAAAGCCCTTTTTTTCCCCTTTAAATTGTAGTTTAAATAAAGGTTTGCAAGATGCACAAGCTCCTCAAGTCCCAAGTTGTGAATCAGTCCCACCATTAGATGAAAATAAATGAAAGCAGTAGAATGTTGAAACCATCCCAACCCAATTGGGTATGCTTGCATTGCCCTAGTTAGCTGTAGTTATGAATGAAGTTGGATTTAGATTAGACTATTTCTGCGTGTAACTTAAGAATTTCATGTGACCATTTAACACTGAAAGGATCGTCTTGCAACGGTCTGATTTAAATTACTGTGTAGCTAAACTTAGACATTGTTTTCTGTCCCCACAGATGTCAAACATAACAGTGACATATCGTGATGGCCGGGTGGCACAATTGGAGCAAGTCTACATCCGTGGCAGCAAGATTCGCTTTCTGATTTTACCGGACATGTTAAAGAATGCTCCTATGTTGAAGAGTATGAAAAACAAGAACCAGGGATCAGGTGCAGGAAGAGGAAAAGCAGCTATTCTCAAAGCACAAGGTGAGTTGGTGTTTATGTTTTTAACAGTGTTTGAGTGTTTTAGGGAGCTAATTGTGTATTTGTGTGCATTTTGAGTTTTTGACTTTGTTTGTGTGTTTATGATACTGCCAGTAGTTATTTGCATGGGTTTACAAGGGAGTAAAATTTCAACATATCTTTGACAAAACCTGTAGTCAACAGTGGCATTCATATTGGGATTCTTTACTGCATTATATCCTGCATGTGTCTGTATATTTTCATTTACATTGTGGGTCATTTTTATGGCATTCCTGTCCTGAGTATCTCAATATCAGTGAACCAATATGTGTATATATGAACTGTCATTCTAATATAGTTTACCCTGATTCATGAGACACCCTGGCTTTATTTCATGCGGACATTTTGTTTTTCTGAAATGTGTTGTCTTTTTCCTTGTTTTTCTCTGCAGTGGCTGCAAGGGGGCGAGGCCGTGGTGGAATGGGGAGAGGCAACATCTTCCAGAAGAGGCGATAAATGTTCTGGCTTTGTTAAGATTGTTGAGTTGTATAGTCTTTTTGTTTTTAAATTGTCTTCTTTGGATTGGATATGTTGGATGTTTGCAGTCCTGTTTTTTTGCATCGGGATACTTTAATTTCATTTTTTATGAAAATAAACATATTTCAATTTGATGTGTCTTGTGCTCTGGTTGACTTAACTGAGATAGTCCTTGAGACCTCTCTCTAGTTGTCTCCTCCTCACTTAGCTAACCCTAACCCATAGCCAGATCCATTTAAAGATAGTTACTTTCACTTTGATCACTTTGGTTCACAGCATCCTCCTGCTCCAGTTTGATTTTACATTTTACACAGACAGATGTCTTGTTTTTGTGAGCAAATAATCTAGGTTAACAAATAAAGTAGTGGAAAGTTGTGATTTGCAGGAGGCACCAGTTACAGAAATTACTAAATTTGTGGCTGTATCTTTGCATGTGCTTGGAAGTTTGTAGATGCTGGTGCAGTAAAACATTGAATTAGTTTAACTTGCAGGTGTGTGTGATACTGCTGGGATGTGGCAGGTTCCCAGATCTACAAATTGGAGCCATGCAAACTTTTCCTGGGTGATTCCATATTCTTACATTATACTTCCACATTAGTACATTTTGTCATTTAGTCCAACATTTTGCGTTTTACGTCACTACTTTAATTTGTTAATTTCTTTCCAGTTCCTTTTCCGAGTGCACACTGAATCAGAGCCATAGCAGCACATTAAAAAATAAAAATAAAAACAATTTGGATGGTCATAAATACTTAAAGTACAATTATTATCAAATGCATAAAATCTATTACTCGAGTACAATTTGTAAGGGTGGCTTTATGACTGTAGTAATAACACTATTATAGTCAAGTGTGACCTCGGTGCTTTTTCCAACACTGTTTGCTGATTCCAGTTCTAGATTTTAGGCTGTGTCAGGGGGATTTGTACATTACTGATATGGGAAGGAATTTACCAAACCTGTAAGACGGCAAACATTAGAGGAATATTATGTCACCACATGCTCAAATACAACTCACTGTATCCTCAGCTTGTACAGTATGAGATAGTATGGAGGTTGTGTTGTGATAAGATATTTATCTATGATAGATTCAAACCTGGTTATTCAGTTCAAGTGAGAATTCTATGTAAGGGGTACAAAAGGTATTTTTAAAAGATGCAAAAAAAATAAAAAATCCTGGGTGCAACCTTTACTTACTTCACCACAGGGTGGAGCCAAACAGCTGCTAGTAACATGAAGAACCGTGAAGTCTTTTTTGTTACGAGTTCAACGACAAGGAGAACAAAAGGTGGCCAACACCCCCTCCGCGGATGTAGAGGTTTTTGGGTTTTTTAAAAAAACATTTTTGTGAAACACTTGCTGCAACTAAGGACGGTAAATTAGCACACTGGCCACTTCCCCAACACTTCCTCCATGTGAAGCACGGGACCTGTGTGCTCAGCTGGATTGGTCCATCACAGCCTCAGTTATCAGTCTGCTACATTCCCCCCCCGTTCGTGTCACAGCTAGCTAGCTATCGTATAACAGGCGCTTCTTACACCGCAGACGAAGAAACACAAGCAACCTTTACATTTGCGACTTGTGGGCTTGAGTAACACATTGAGGTAAGGCGATTTTTATTTATTTATTTATTTTTCACACACACTATGTGGGTTTTGCTGTCTTCTGAAGCGTTGTAGTGGGCATTAGCATCATTGACTCCTGCCCAACAACATCTGTATCTTTGACAGATGGAGCAGCTGCTAACGCTAGCTGAGCTGTTCGGCTTTGACGCTCACAGCCAAGTTAGCTTAATGGGTCCCTCAGTCGACGGTTTACCACTCGTTATAGTTATTAGTGAGAGGTGCTTAATGGTTTTATTGCGTCCAGTCAACGTGGCAGCTCTTAATTGTGAGAACAAGTGAGCTTTACTGCACTGAGAAAGCTAAATCATCCTCATGTCAAGTGCACACAGCAGTATAACGGAATTAGACGGCTATCTAACGGTAATGTGTGCATGTCAGTTAACGCAGGAATGGGAAGTAATTGTAAATAAAGCGGCTCGGTCTAATGTGTTAATTGTTCTGACGTTTAATACCTCTATGCAAAGTAATTTTAAGCTGCTGTCGATTCCAATGGAAAGTATTTGTTGTTTCCATCGGTGTTATGTAACGTTGTAAAGCTTTTTAAGAATCCAAAGTTGCATCAGCATGTCCTCTGCCGAGATGATATCGGCTGTGGGTTCCCCTCGTGTTTCCTTTTCAGTATTTTGAGGGTTTAAAACGAACGCTCAAATCCTCATAGACTTGATCATGCAAACAGACTTCTTGTCATACTTGAAATGGGGTGTAAAGCATCCTCGCTTTCTTCGTGCTGGTGATCAGATGAACACTGTAAATCCTCTTTTTGGCATGGAAGCTCCCTGCAAATGGTCACCTTTGACAAAGTTGTGTACTTTTTCCTAATATGTGGATGTTGTTCATTCTGTTTAAAGATTATCGGAATCTTACTCAGATATGCTAACATACTTGTGATGCATTATAAATTAGACAACAAAGATGGGCACAAATAAATACAAAAAAATCATCATACAAATGACAGTACTTGATTATCATATGTATTAAATGAAATAAAAAAATAGTATGCTACACTGAGATTTTTTTTTATTATTGAGATACAGCTAGTCTTTCATTAATGAAATACAAAAAGACATTCTATACTGAGTTATGTTCTTACATCTAGTTGCGTTTTGTTAGGCCAGCAGTTGAATAGCTAAAGATGAGAGCTCCGTAATTACAGTGAAGTCATTATTCTGTTTTATTTAGTTCAACATTCAAGAAAATTGATGTCTGCTTTGTCTGTTCTTCTGTCTTCTAATGTAGGCTACTCTGATTTTGCATCCAACATAAACCATGTGAGTGGTTTTCTAATGGAACAACATCCAACATATTTCATATATCATAATTACTTATGATTAGATGATAATCTGCATGCAACAGCTCCAGCCTCTCAAATGTGAAGCTGTGTTCATTTACACTGTTTAGCAGCATTTTGTTACCTAAGTCAGGGAAAATTATCCATTTGAAGACATCACATTGGGTTCTGTGTTTTTCACGGTTTTCTGACAGGAAATAACTGACTCCGCATATTGAATGTGTTTTTGTGGTTAATTCGGCGTTGAGCTCCAAATATTGATCGATTAATTCAATTTACTAATGAATTACCAGCTATTTTGATAAACAATTAATCCGTCAGAAGTCCAAACTCTGCAATTCCAGCTTCTTAACTGTGAATATTTTGTGGTTTCTTGACCCCTCTATGACAGTAAACTGAATAGCTTTGGTGTTTTGGACAAAATAAAACATTGGAGGTCATCTGTTGGGTTTTGGGAAACACAGATTGGCATATTCTACTGTTTTCTGACATTTTATGGACCAAATAGCTAATGTATGTATCAAGAAAATAATCATTAGTTGCAGCCCTAGGTCAGGGATGGTAATGGGTCAACAGCTCAAAAGATAATTTCTCAACAATGCCAAGTTTTGTTGTTGTTTGGAGTGAAATTTTTCATACTATCAGTAATACTCCGATTGATTGTGTGATAACGCTGCAGTGAAGTTGGTCGACGACGCTCATCCCTCCATTTAGAGGGGCTTATCTCTTTCACGGCTCCGCTGATCACTGACAGGACTGCCCTGTTGATCTTTTAATGAAGCTCGGGATCCTCCTCTGCTCCAGATGGCCCTGTGTTGTACTTGAATGTCTGCTGGACTGTGTATGTGTTGTTATTAATGCTGTACATGGCAAGGACCCCCTGCGAGCTCTGATAAATCCTCACTCCCCCTCCCTCTCCGGCGCAGATAGTGGAGAGCAGGTCACGTGACTTCTGTTATGATAAGAGGCACAGTACGGCATCTGGAGAGGGGCAGCATCTGTTGGTGTTTCACAAGGCTCAAGTCTATCTGCTTGTTCTTTCTCTAGCTGCTGTAATAACCAGGGAAGCTTAGAGCCTTAACCACAGGTCAGTCAGCCTTCATATACAGTGTCTTTATCGAGGAACCAAAGATACATGGGGGGCTACGCTGCGGCAGCCCAGCGAGATCGGAGGTCTTTTTTGTAACTTAAGTGCTTTGCATAAACTGAGCAAGGCTGTCTAGCAAGGAGGGATGAAGGAGGGTCATGCCTAATTTGGGGTGAGAGGTAGGTGACATAACTTGAACAGATTGATGATTTGTGAGTCAGTGTCAAAGTTATGTCCAAGTAGCTTTTGAGTGCTCGGCTAACAGTAGTTTGTTGTTTCATGAAATCACTTTCCAAATAGTGGCTGTTGAGACAGAAATATTAACAGAAACAAACCCAACTGGCAGACAGGAATGCTTTGTTGATTTTGGATACTGCTGCCAGTCCAGTTGGCCAGACAATTATTGATTAAACCAAACCACCAGAGAAATTAACCACCGTTCGACTTATGTTCTGATACCATTTTCTAATTCCTGACATCAATTCCGATACCTGACTAAGATCTGAAATAAGTACATTAACAAAAAATACTGTATGTAATATTTATCAGCTTAATACTACTAATCCTCCATGAATATTGTACTATGGATTTGCTCAAAGTTACACATGTTGCCTACTTTAAATCTTTTTTGGCTACCTGTGCAGTAGTGGTGCACAATATGGTAAATATATGTATATGTATTGCAATTATTGTGATTCACATTCATGATGATGTGAGATTTGTTGGGGTCTATAGGCTAACATTTGTTAAGAGGCAACAGTGTAAACACCCAGTTGGTGTGTCTTAACGAATATTTTATAATTTTTCTTTTATTTTTATCTGGCCTTGGGAAAGTCAGGTGCACTGGTGCGACCAGTACAACTGTTTGGTCACACTGTAAAGATTATTGGGTGCATGTGCAGTCAAAATAGTCGCACCCTGGAGCCTTTATATTGTGACTTTGATCATTTTTCAATTAATTCTGCAGCCCTATTGTGCAGAAAAAATGTTTCATACAGGTGTACATGACACTGATTGGAAGTAGCAAGCACCAGTTTCTATTAAATAGATTATATGGTATCAGATCGCTTAGTCACCTGAAATGTGGCGAATTTGGGTTTTAACAACTGATTTCATCGCATTTTCTTGTTGTGCGTAATTTTAATGAAGAAAAGCATCTATTTGGACCTTTATTCCTGTTAACACTCATTTGAATAACGTGCTGACATACAGAAATTAATTAAGTGCATCTAGATTATTTGCTGGTGCATCCAAATAAAAAAAGTTTGGTGCCACAGGACAGCCAGTGTAAAAAATGATTCCAGAGCCCTTATGTCATGTAAAGATGTTTCAGCATTAACTATGAAGCACACAAGCCTCATCTAGTGAATGGAAAAGGGCCTCGATGTGCACCTCTCCATTCATCTGAGATCAAAGTAGGTCAAGCTTGGTAAGCTGCCTCTCTTCTCAGGACATAAAAAATATCCTGTAGCTGGTGCTACATCCAGGGTCATGTCTCTGTATTTTCCTGTACTCCACAGAGGCTGAACCCACTTACCAGGGCACTCTGTGTTACTTTGGAGGCAGCGGTGACTGTCAGAAGTCAAACTGGATGTCAAGAGCTTCTTTTTTGGCTTAATGAAGTGAGGATGATATTACTTGGACAGTAGAGTTTCTGCTTCCAAGAATAGTCAGGAAAACTGAAAAGACTGTTAGACAGACACTAAGGAAGAGGATATCTCTGCCATAGAAGATTTGCCACCCATGAAACCGTTTGTTCATTAGTCTTTGTAGATGTGTGGGGACTCTTCCTTTCTCTTTGTGAGTTTACATCACTATATATAGGCACGCAGTGGAGGTAGAGAGGCCACCTGGAGTGGGTGTCTCTTCCCACACACGGTCTTCATTCTGAACTTGGCTGGAGCGCTCGCTGTCTTGTTTTTCATATGGCTTCCCCTTGTTTTCCTGTATCTGTGAGATTTACTGAGCTCCCACACACTGACAGCGCCACAATCCTGTCAGAACCATGACGGAAATCAAGCATCTCTCTCTCTCACTCACTCACTCTCTCTGTCTCTCTGTCTCTCTCTCTCTCTGTCTCTCTCTCTCTCTCTGTCTCTCTCTCTCTCTCTGTCTCTCTCTCTCTCTGTGTCTCTCTCTCTCCGTCTCTTTCTTTCTTTCCTTTCCTAGCTCCTTCCTCCCTCTTTCTACTCCTCTCACAGATAATGAGCAGATAATAAGATGAGTGGACTCGGAGATGGAAATGACCCTCTTGAAATTATGCAAAAAAGGTTTTGGTTATATGCTGTACAGATAATAATTAACCATGTTGTATAACTGACGTGAAAAACAGAATGTGTTTTCACTTTTATAGACACATCAAATCTGTCGATTGAGAGCTGAAGTTTGTGATAGAAGACGTGTTTACATGCATTAATTAGCACTTAACAGAATGTGTGGAAGAAGCTCCACACTCTGATTGTTTCAGCTGGAAAGCTGTATCTGCGTATGTTTCAGAGGTAGCATACAGCATCTGATTTGATCTGTTTTTTCCCGCACCCTTCTATTACACCCACAACTTGGTTCGTGCTGGCCCATCAAGCACACTGAGCTCCAGCTGCACACTAATGTAATTAAACATTAGTTGTCCTTTCTTTTTTTTTCCTTTGTGACAGGATTTATGCCAGCCTGAAATTATTCTTGGCTAAAAACATGAAGTTACCATCTGTTTTTTTTTTTGTTTATCTTGACTCCCACTTCACACTTACGTACTGTAGTCAGTTCTAAAACAGAGAGAAACTCACTGGGCATAGGCACAGGTAGATGAGGTTGTCATGTATAAATAAGGGATGCTGGAAATGCTTTCTGAAATTGATAGTCAGCTTAATATTTCATTATTGAATAACCATTAGTAATATATGGAATATGTTGGATATAATTCTATTAGAAAACTGTTTAGTAATTATTAATCATCAACATTACTATTATCAATACAGTATATGTCCTTCCTTCATGCACAATGTGTACAGTCTGTTAAGGCTTCCATCCAGCTTCAGTTTTGTTTGATAAAGTTGACTAGTGTTGAACTGAAACATGATACTAAAGCAGGATGTTGGTATCGGTAAATAATGCTCTTTAGCTCCCTCCCTGTAACCATGGTCATAAATCGGGGTTATAAATCCGAAGCTAAGTGGGTAGCTTTATCTACGAGTGCACCATACAAGGGTTACACACACCACAGGAGTATCAAATGCTCAGTCAGTAGAACAGGTGTGAACAGGAAGCTGCAGCTTTTATAAACACAGTGTTAAAACTGTTAGTAGCTTGTATATCATTAAGTGATATATGTTGTTCATGTTGTCAAACAGTATAGTTCGCATGGGTTGATTAGTTGCCTTGCAGCTCCCATCAAATCAATCAGTAGATAGCATTATATTTAGTCATTCCATAGGCTTTATTGTCGAATGTACAGTATAAGGGGTACAACAGTCTGATTCAAATTAGACCTGACACAGGCGACACATGATTGCAGGTGCATGAAGTAGCACGAGTGCTATGAAATGATTTTGTTATTTTGATAAAGGGATCAACAGAGAAGGGGGAGGGAGCATGCATTGTGAGTCGTTTATCTCTGAAGAGGCAGATCTTCAAGTGATTTTGAAAGATAGGAAGAGATTCTACTGACTGAATTGAGTTAGCACACAGCCTTTGTATTTCATTCTGGGTACTGTAGGAAAATCCCATAGTAATGACATTTTACAGTAGGTGTGAAAGGGGGTAAAGAGACCAGGCAAGTTCCTGCTTATGAAACAGTTACTTCAAAGGTCTTTGTGTAAATGTGTGGTGTGTTACTCTTTATGTTTTGACATTTGCTGATTAAAGCTAACAAATTTGCTCATTAACCTGATTTAGGTAATCCTGACTTAGGTGGTTACCTGTGCTAGAGGCCATACTAAAGCAGAGCATTTGTGACATGAGCTCAATGCAAATAGTGAGTGGAGAGCCTCATGAAAAGTGGAGTGACCAAGCTGTTTTTTTTATCCACTGACTGAAGACCAAACATGCCATTGTCTTTTTAGGCAGAGCCAAAGATAGAAGAGATGTAATGCTGAACAGAAGGACTGGTTGGATTTAAAAAGATGTTCAGTATCAAAGCTCCTGAGTTGAATCCTCCATTTTGAGCTATCAGTGAGTGGATAACCAATCCAAGGGAGATGGTGTATAATGAAAAGAAAAGGGGGGGCAAGAACAGATCCATGGGGTACCCCAGATCGAGTGGAAAGGAAGTGACGCTTGGACTCTTCTCCTTGCCATTCTGAATGCTTGCTCTGTGAGGTCAGACTTAATCAAGAGCAGCACTGTAGCCGACGCCTAGTCTGGATTAGACTGATTTGTTTAATTCAAGTAGATTATTTTGCATGATGGAATTGAAGACTACATGCTCTATAACCTTCGATTGGAAAGGTTAGAAGGAAGACCAGCCTGTAATTTCAAGTCAGTTTCTTCAGCTAAGTGGTAACTTCAGCCTACTTACACGTTGAGTGCAGTGTACTCAAAGCCAATTAAACATGAATCATGAGCTTTATGCATGATTGTCATTGAGATAGCTTGAAAGGGTTTGGAGGCAATATAGTCCTCCAAATGTGAGTAGAGCAGTAGGTGTTTGAAGGGCCAGAAATTGTTTTCCATGTGTATTTTATTATTCTACTATTTGCTCCTGTCTTAGGCACCAATTCCCCTCAAGGTTCCCATCTGATGGAGCAGTGGTTGTCAGTCTTTGCGAAGAGGCAACATGTTTCCTTGTCATGTAACCCCCTGGCCCTCTGCTGAGGCCTCCTGTGGCAGTCATGCACCCCCAGCGCAGCCCTCACAACCACTGCCGGATCTGCTGTGCAGCTGTCCCGCTCCACCTTTGAACACCCACTCAGAGACTCCCTCCCCAGACCCCATGGAGTCCCTCATCGTGGTCACAGAGTACGAACCCAGCAGACTGCCTGGAGAGGCTGGGGAGGAGGAGGTAAGATGAAACAAACCATGGTAACACCATGTACGGGAGATGGAACCTAATTGGTCATGTGGGCTTCTACTGAATAAAATGAGACTTGATGATAACAGCCACAGTATTATTATGTTTTTCCAGACCTAATTTCAGACTTACCAAATCAACACCCTGAAGTCTTTCAAGTATGTTTAGCATCTTTTAAAATCATGTTGTATTGGACAGGTATTAATGCATTGTATTGAAATGTAGACTCTATGCTGGAATAGAGGCACATTGACCATCATATAATACCCATACAACATTATAGATATTCCTATACCAATAATTAACATTCAATAAGTAAAAATGAATATGAATCAAATGTACCATATCTCAGGTAGAAGAGATGGACAGTTCTGAGACGCCCGAGCCAGCTTCCTCTGTCGCAGCACCTTTCCGGACTCCTTCCTGTGACCTGCTGTCCCACACAGTTGGCCGGCCAGAGGCTCTACATCCTGAAAGCCAAGAGCAAAGGGGAAGGTTAAACCTGTCAGACAGGAAACTATCTCTGCAGGAGCGCTCTCAAACGACAGCATCGCCATGCAGCTCCCCAGGACTCAATGGGCGCTATATTTACCCATCACTACCCTACTCGCCCATCACATCACCCCACTCGTCTCCACGCTTGCCCCGCCGGCCCACCGTGGAGTCCCACAGTGTTTCCATCACAGATCTGCAGGTATGGTCAAGCCTTCAGGGTAATATGGTTTCAGTGTTGATATATTTAATAATTTTAGCTGTAGCTTTGTGTGAAGTTGACATTGCTGCTTGAGATGTGTCCCAGTCTGTCTGGAACAAAATCAATAAAGCTAGCACAAAATTATGCTCTAATTACTGTTTGCCAGTAATTTTACTTAATATTTATCCTCTCAAGAAGTGAGTTTCATTTGTCTGCGATTGATCAGGTGAAGAAGAGAATTAGACAATTGGAGGTTACAGCTGGTGCAACAATTATTATGATTACATAATTTATGGTTTCTGCACCATCTGAGCAGTGCATTCCCTTGCGGACTGTGCTTTTCATAAAGCATTACACATGAATGAACCGACTAGCCTAACTAATGTTCAGAGCCAAGCTCATACAGAGGTGCTCTTCTTGAACATCTGTTAGTTCTCAGAATATCAGCATTATACTTGTCTGAAAGTAAGCAGAACTGCATGTGCATTTGTCTCAAAAGCAGCAGCTCACTGGTAAAGACTGAGCTTTGTGGACTCAAAGGTAAGGTTTCATAGTCTCAGTAGATGTAGATGATAACTGTGACCCCTGTTACATATATGTAGATGCAGAAACATGTAAATGTGATGTATTGTAGGTAGATTCTCTCGTAGGGCAGTAGGCTTCAGAGGGTCTCCTATGTAATATTTGTATTCACATATGGGACAAAGTACGCATAAAGTTAATCATTTCTTTTATATATATCTATATATATATATATATATATATACACACATACATACATACACACACAAACTGCTTTTCTTGACAAGATTGCCCTTCTCTACTCTGATTTCGATTCTTACCCTAACCCTAAGCAGTCTTTGTCCTCTTGCCTAAACCCAGCCAACGCAGGTAACCATTCAGAGGCAGAGTAGGGCAGGTTTTAGCGAGAAAAGCAACACTGTTTCTACACTTCCGATTCATTTGCAATGCAATGCAGCCCTGCAATCCATGCTGGTAGCATAGCGTCGTGTTACAAGAGAAGGGTTGTCGCGTTTACCACTCCCTTATTTGCGTAAAGTTGAATATGGCTACTATAAACCTCAAATCGAACCGTTGTCAAGTTAAATAAAGACTAAATAAAGATGAATGAATAAAGATTCAGCAACAGTGTGATTTATTTCTAGCATGTAGATATAGAAACTAATTTCGGTGAACAATTGTTGTGAAATAAGACAAGTTTCCAAACAAGCTGCCATGTTGTTCCAGTTTACTATTCCACAGCAGTCAGCCTTTTGCACCGTCAGGTGCAGCCAGCAAGTTGTGGCCTGGCTGTTGAAACGTGTAGCCTGTTTTGGATACGGGTAGTTAATGTTGTTTGATGCTGTTGATCTTTGTAATACCTCTGAATTCTATATCATCATTATTGGACTTTTAATAATGTAATTTAGAGACCAACAAGCAAATAAGTTTCATTCAGTAATGTATTTTAAACATACTACAAGGAACTTTTAACTTGTTAGGAAACAGTCTCAATTCAAAGCTGTTTTAATGAGACCATCTGTGAGAAGATGGGCTATTTGTAAATATCTATTATTTTTAGTATTAATGCCTTGTAGTGGGACAGATTCCCACTTATGCTGGTTGGAAACATTCACCATACAAATGAAGGTAAAGTGAACCTTTTAAAGATTGCAAAATAAACTACATCCAGTCACTGTAGTGGCAATACAGCCTAGTCTTCAGATCTCAGGCATGCAGATAGAATTGGTGACAAAATGTAGCTAAAATATTTTGATTTTAGATGTATTTATGTTTACCTATGACGAGATTAACTGCAAACCTGAATTCATCCAGACTGGGAGAGCTTTTACTTCAAATTAATCTCAGAACATGACAAACTGACCTGGGATCGTGATTGCAAAGTAATACTTACAACCTGACAACCAAAGAAAATATGGTTGAGTTGGAAGACACTTTTGGAAACATTGATGTGAAAAACACTGCATTTTTGAGTTTCTGTTCAAATTGAAAATGTCATAAAGAAAAATATTTTTAAGGGCTATTTAATGGAAAGGATTTTGTCATTTTGTAAGAGTGCTTGTGATATATCTAGAGTATGTAACTGGTGAAATATCTCATGTGATTTCAGTTGAAAAGAACCCATTTTCTTCTGCTCTCTCTCTCTCTCTCTCTCCTCAAGGACTGTGTTCAACTCAACCAGTACAAGCTGAAAGATGAGATTGGAAAGGTACCATCACAGATACATCACTGATTGCTCCCTTTTCACTGACTCTTCCAATTTCTTCTCCCTTCCACCTACTGCACGTCTGTCAAGCGGCGCTGATCATCAAGGACACACAGTAACAGTCTCTGATATCCCTCTCTCCCGCCTGTCCTCATTTTCCAAACTCTGTGTAAACTACCAGGCCATGGGAGAGTTGGAAGATGGATGAGAGGCTGGTATAAATAGCGCGCTCTAAGGGTTGTGCGTTGAGGGTTGAAGCTTAGTGGATGTGTGTGGATGTGTGTACTTGCATGCTTGTTTTAGATTGTGGGCTTAATAAGACAGAACGTGCATGTCTGTGACTTTCTGCATGTAGGTAGACATGTTAATGTGCTTGGTTTTGTGTTCAGTGGATACAAGCCTTTCAGGATTGCTGGAGAGGCTCCTGTTATCAGATCATCTCTGAGCTCTGTGCTGCCTCGCCAATCTGCTCCCGCAGCAGGAACTGAGCCGGCCCCCCCTGCCACACCATACAGCCCTCTCTCTGTGTTTGTTTTTGGGGCATTGCATTTGTGCACACAGGCTTCTAATTGGGCCTAGTTTTTCTCCTGAATTTCCTGTGTGTGGGCATGGGAGCTTGATAGCATAAACCAGATCCAGTTTCCTTAATTAGCCTGAAATCAAAAATGAAAGGGAGAGGGAGCGATGATTTGAATTTCTCTGTTCTCACTTTGAAGCAGCTGGTACTCATTCAGTGCACACTGTCAGCCCACACATTTCCAGTGTGTGTGTGTGTGTGTGTGTGTGTGTGTGTGTGTGTGTGTGTGTATTTGTATTTATTTAGTTTGCATTGCACAAAGTGTGATTTTTTTTTCCCCACATGAAGAATTGGCAGCTGCTCAGTCTCTCTTTATTGACTTTTATTCTCTTTTACTTATTCCCGGCCCAGGGCTCCTACGGTGTTGTCAAGCTGGCTTACAATGAGGATGACAACATGTACTACGTGAGTCCTTCACACACAAATACAGATGTGATTTTTCTCGACTATTGCCTGTGTTTCTCTCACTTATATCTCATTCATTTTCACTTGTCACACTGACAAGCCTTGGGATGATCAAACCCCCTTCACTGGTGTGATTTATTATAAAACCTCCACAAATGGAAACATTATGGGAACTGCAAAAAGACTGCTTGAGCCGTTCTGTTTGCTGCAGTTCTCATTAAGCTGCATGATATTGACAGAAAATGACATGAGGATTATTTTAATATTCCTCCCAAGTGACAAAGCCCTCATGTCGCGTCTGGCGATTATATCACAACCATAATAACCGAGGGCACTCAGGCTATTAAAGAAAAAATCTATCTGCCAAACAATGTAGCTGTCACACATTGCGCTCTTTGTTCAGCACTCTGTCAATGGTAGTCAGTGAGGGTAATGTTCAAGAAATGGTTATGGAGATCTCTGGCTGACATCTGCATGACATGAGTCTGTTTGCGCATACAGGAGACCTTTAACTTTCAAGTGGTTTTTAAATACATTTTAGATTTTACACCCATGTGCAGAGACAGCTAAATTAAATTAATGAAATAAATGCTAAAGTTTTGTACAAGGTAGAAATTGACTTTTGTGTTTTTATGTCCAGAATAAAACAGATAAAGTGAGCTCCAGAAATCCATCAGTCTTATGTAAGTTAAAGTACAAAGAAGACGTTTATTGTCTCAAGTATATTTTATGAGTTATAGCTAAACATTATCAGTGGATTTGGTTCCATTTTCTGGACTAACCTTTGAACATAAAGAAGAATAAAGAATGAAGGGAATGTACATTTCTTTCATGTTTGATTTTCAGCAATTTTGTCAGCAACTACAGCCATTGTCTTCTTTTCTAAGTCTAGCTCTACAATCTTTTGTGCTGGTCGGTGTTATTAGTCACAAAAACACAAAGGATGTTCAAGGTGATGGGAGACATTTGTAGGCACTGGATATGTATCTGTAGGTGTGTGAGTGGGTTCACTGTCAGTTATACATCACTTCGCTGTGCCATGTCTTACTCTTCCTTTTGTCTACCTTTCTGTCCACCCCCCAAATCCATCTCCTGTAGGCGATGAAGGTGTTGTCCAAGAAGAGGCTGATGAGGCAGGCAGGTTTCCCACGTAAGTCTGCAGCAAAGGGGCAGATGGATAACACAGCAGAAAGTACAGTTTCATATAATGCTCCAGTGGTACATGGTAACACTGAATACCAATGCTGAAATCTGCCCTGTCTTTTATCCTCTCTTGTCCCTCTCTTCCTTCTATATGTTCCTCACCTGTTACCCTTGCCCACCCACATTGTCCCTCTCTCAGGGAGACCTCCCCCTCGTGGAGCCAAAGCCCCTGAGGGTCCTCCTCAGCCAAAAGGACCCCTAGAACGAGTCTATCAAGAGATTGCCATCCTAAAAAAGCTAGACCATCCTAATGTGGTGAAACTAGTAGAGGTGAGTGCAGTTCTGCTCTTATTCCTGGAAATGTATGCAAAATGATCCTATAAACACCTATCCCAGTCTAGCCCAAAGTAAATTCAAAGCTGTTGTTGAGCCATTTGGAATACAGGCATGGTTCTGGGCTCTTTTTTAATGTAAACTTAAGCCTGCAGATGACATGAAAGTGTCCCTATGAGCTGGAAACTGGGATTCCAAATCGTATAGTATTACAAGCTCCAAGCTGAAATGTAATAACAATATCATTGAAAATGTAAGTCAAACAAAAGTTAATCAATCACCTGCAGAAAAAATGCTTGTTTGGTGACCTCACAATACCCCTGCTTGGGAGTAATAGGGGCAAAAACTTGTTCTTTATGTCCGTATTTTTCCATTGACTCCTGAGCAACAAAACAGATTGTTCATTAGATAATTCTAGGCTTTGAAAAGAAACATAAAGAATCACTCACACTAATGATATGATAAAACAAGAGTAATGTAAATCATAGGTCTTGTGTTTTCATATAAACATTGCACTCGAGCCGGCCAGTACTCCATACCGACACATCCTCACAAATCCCCCCCGGACAACAGAGTTCCACCCTGGTATTGAGCACCAGCTGTCCTGTTGTGAGAGCTGTGTAGGTCCTGGTGTTTGCTGAAGTTGATTCCATGATGTGAATTCGAGCAAAGACTTGAACTCAGAGTCTTCGTCACTTTCCACGTTGCATATGGGGCATTTATCCGTTTATCCATTTATTTTGAGACCCGCAGGAAACCCACTAGACAAATCAATATTGTGAAGTGGTTGTAAATGTTATGATGCGTGTGTCCGGTGCTGGGTACTGCTGACAACTTGATGTGTCTTAAATCCAACATTCAAGATGATATATTGCGTGTTTTGATACACTGGGAATGCTTTGAAAATGATAGGTGCTTCCAGATGCTTTACTGAAATATAGATATAAAGATATAGATATAGATAATCAGCGAGCAGGCCAGAGGTTCAGAAGCAGTTTTAAATTCATATTTTGAACCTTTTAATTGACTTATACATTTCCCCTATTTTTTTTTTTGTTTAACAGAAAGATGTGTCCTACTATATGTAATGGCTTCAAAAAGTTTTCCGTTCCATAATTGCTTTTATTTTAGTTAGAACAAAGCAGTATTAAGTATTAGATTGAGGGAAAACATCAGAACATAAAACAGTACACAAAAGGCTTTTGATTGCATCTCTTCTCTCTAAAGAGCAACACAGGCATGTTGCCAACTTATTAATGGGATAATATGGAAAGGCTCAGCAGAGTGCCATTAAAGGAAGGAAAAATAAAGATCAAAACAACATCTCCATTATTTCAAATTGCATCGCTGCATTTTGCTCATTTCAAAATGTCCGTTCAAAAAAAAAATCAAAACCAAGCTTATGAGAAATAATGTCAGAAATCTCCTGGTCTTTTAGGATCCTCCAAACTGCATAACACAACTGTGTGTAACATTGCCATAGCTTTTTCTTAACCATATAGTGATGTTGACATCACAGAAAACAATCTATGATCAGTTATTAAAGGTACCAGCATCCGAGTGTCTTTACTGTAATGGAAACAAAAGGTCATCATTTGTGTGTTTGTGTGCATGTGTGTCTGTAGAGACTCATTTCAATTTCTCTGTGATTTGGTGCCAGGTTTTGGATGACCCCAGCGAGGACCATCTGTACATGGGTACGTTGTGGCCCGACAGTGGGCCCTCAGAACATCACACACACCGAGTCACACAGTCATGCATAAAGCAAGCCTAAAATTATGTATTTTTAGTTTGTTTCTTGGTGGCTGAAAATGTTTCACTAAATGTCTCTGTGTTTTCTATCACAGTGTTTGAGCTGGTCAAGCAAGGGTAAGCTACCCCTATATTGTGGTAATGGTTGCGACACTGTAATGAGCTTGCTAGTATTAATTATGATTGCTAATTGTTTGTGTGTGTGTGTGCCTGTGTGTGTGCACGTGTGTGTGCACGTGTGCATACCTGTGCGCATGTTCATATATGCAGGGCTGTGATGGAGGTGCCGACAGCTAAACCTTTCAGCGAAGACCAGTCACGCTTCTACTTCCAAGATCTGCTCAGGGGAATAGAGTATTGTGAGTATCTCCCAAACCTCCTGTCACTCTTCCACTCAGCTAATTAGGGTTGTGATTTGTCACACATCTGGGTACAATGTGATTTAAAGCCCATTCAGTCGAAGTGAAAGTTATCTTTTCAAATTAAAACGTTGTTCTTTACTTTATTATTATCATCCATAGTGTTTGATGAAATGATTAGCTTTCAAAGTACTTTTACCTCCAATTTGGCCATTAATTTATTGGCATCAACGGCAATGGGAAATGTATCATATCGGCTGTCAGCCATTATTATTATGGCCGATTACTAGAGCCAAATGGCTTTCATTGACTTAGCAAGTGCTACACGTATAAACTTTAATACATTAGGTGGTTGTATGGACCTTTAAACTGCTATGCTCATATACCTCTCCTTGTAGGCCTACTTTGTCAGTACATCTCACAGTAACCAACCCCAAATCATTATTGTACAAAAAGCCTCTTTTTTCATCCTGTCTGTACCAGTTAGTCATCAGGTATGACATTTTTCCCATTTGTAGTCTAATGATATGAACAACGCAGATAATCAGTTATCAGTTCTGGTTATTTCATTGTGAGCTCTTTGTGTCTTATTTCCCACATGGGTCATGATGATGCGCTAATGACACAGGATGACTGTCAGTCTGTGTGACTTCATGTTTACTCCTCTTAGCTTGCTTGTAAAAATCATCTTGAACAAGAAGCAGTACTAAAATGCAACAAAGTCCCATTTTATTCCCTTGCAGAGATAAAGAGATAAAGGTCTGTTATATACAGAGTTGTTATTGTCTAACTTGTGTAATCGTGGTATCGAGATGAAGCTCCTTTGGATTTACATTTGGCCTTTTCCTTCAATTCTTCCAAGCCATGTGCACAAAGTCCTTCGTCTGTGCTTTTCTTGACTCGAGCCACCCACAAGGCTCATTTCACATCGTCGCTGTGGCTCTTAATGCATTTCAGCACAGGAGAAGTGCTTTTGCACAAAGTGTCGTCTTGGAGACTGATGCTGAGGGAAAGGGAGGGAGGGGTCTGCACCAGGGACACTAAAACAGTATGAGCTTTAATTTATTTCTCCTTATACATAATCATAATCATATTCACAATTCACCGTTTTGGTTAAAAGTCATGTCATGTCATGTCATTGTCCGTAACCGCTTATCCCTTTCCATGGGGTCACGGGGTGTTGCTGCTGGAGCCAATCCCAGCCTTGTCTCAGGGCGAGGGCAGGGTACTCCCTGGATAAGTGGTTAAAAGTGTGACATAGTACATTTTCCTTTGTTTACTCAGAAGGTGAACATTTTTATTTTAAGCCCCTCCAATCCAGACTGCAAAACAATATTCAGCTAGCAGAATTCCTCAAATGGGATCTTGTTGCTAATTATTTGTACTATTTCAACAGTACATTACCAGAGAATCATCCACAGAGACGTCAAACCCTCTAACCTGTTGGTGGGAGAAGATGGACACATCAAGATAGCGGACTTTGGAGTCAGCAACCAGTTTGAGGGGGCTGATGCCCTCTTGACCAGCACAGTGGGAACACCTGCTTTTCTCGCCCCTGAAGCGCTCTCTGAGACCAGAAAGAACTTCTCTGGAAAGGTGGGAGACAGTAAACTAAGCAAAAGTGGCGCCCTCTGTGGATGACTTTCAGAATTGCAAGAATCTGGGCTGATTCTTTTGATATTTGTATAATATTTATTTTTACAATAATTTACGTTTTCATATTTGTCTCGGAACCAAATCTATATTTTGTTCACCACCACTGAAGAAACAGAGTCATTACATAACATCTTTACCATGTTTTTTTTATCATGTAGGCTTTGGATGTTTGGGCCATGGGAGTGACACTTTATTGCTTTGTCTTTGGAGTGGTAAGTGTTGCGTTAGCAAACATTGACATAGAAAAATACAGTGATTATTTTGCTGTTGTTGTGTTAGAGTTTCCCCTGTCTTCTGTTGAAACTTACACCTTTCTTTTGTTAACAGTGTCCATTTATGGATGAGCGCATTCTCAGTCTTCATCAGAAAATCAAGACTCAACCTGTGGAGTTACCTGAACAGTCAGTTCTGCCCTGCTCTAGTTTTCCCATGTCAAAAAGCTGTCACTGCCTGTTGTTTATATTTACATCAAATGGCTGCTCGTTAAAATGATACAATTATTAAATATTATCAAATACACACGTTTACACACATTTTATTTACAGCTGTGATTTTTTTTCTGTTATAACAGTGCCGACATCTCAGATGATCTCAAAGATTTGTTGCTGAAAATGCTGGACAAGAATCCAGAGACCAGAATATCAATCCCACAGATTAAGGTAAACACTCTGTTGCAAATTGTCATTGCATTAGCAGAACATCAAAAAGAGAAGAAGCGTCTGAGTGAAGAGTGACCTTTCATCTATACATGAAGCTGTCCTGTCGAGTGACTCCTGCTGTAGTGCAATAGAGATCTTTTGTGGTTGGAGGGAAAAATGTCTCCTAATGTTGAAATGCCGCTGTTTGTTATTTACAGATTTATGGCCAATCTGTTTAGCAACATTCTTTATCTGTTAATTTAATTATAAATACATTGTTCATGAACACTCGATAATTCCTTGTTTAAGGATTGTAACTTCTATCCTGCTTAATACATTGTCTTTGAAATCTCAATGAATTACAAAAAGAGCTCCTTTGTTCTCCTCATATTTGCGTCCAGGTGCACCCGTGGGTGACGAGGCATGGTGCCGAGCCTCTTCCTCCGGAGGACGACAACTGTTGTATGCTGATTGAGGTGACCGAGGAGGAGGTGGAGAACTCTGTTAAACACATCCCCAGCCTGGCTACAGTGGTGAGTTTATGAACTTTCTATCTGTCTTTTAAAACAAATACAGCAGATCACATCACTGAACATCACAGTCGTGCCCAAGTTTTGTTTCTGCCTGGATTGGTACCCTGAGAGCAGATGACTGTAATTGAGACTGAGAATGAGTGATTTGTCAGGAGCATTCCTCTGTTTGTTTGTATGAGTATAAGGGATACTATTTAAGTACTTCATGTTGAATTTCTTATTATATTTCAGTCACATCTCCCACTACACACCATTACCACCCACTTGTATGCCCTCTCTGCACTTTGCGGTAGAACAGATGTGTGATTTATGTAGTTGTTTTAATTTGTTTTCAATAATTGTAGAAGTAATGCTGAAAATTACATGAAAGCGTGGATGCATTTGAAGCCTTTCAGCCCTTGTTTTTTTGCTTGAACTTTACTAAGTAGCAATTATGCACTTAAGCTGTAAAGACAGACACAACATTAATCATTATGAGAACACTTGCCTGAACACAGTTCAAATGTAGAAATGTGAAATCCATTAGACCTCAAAATTAGTTTGCAACAGAACATATTTTGAAGTGAAAAGTTTGTGATAATAAAAGTGACGTATGTCATCTTTAAATCTGACTTGATTTAGTGTATTATTGTTCACTTTTCTTTGTCAGATCTTGGTGAGAACTATGCTGAGGAAGCGCTCCTTTGGGAACCCCTTCGATTGGGCCCGTAAAGAGGAGCGCAGCAGCTTGGGTGCTCCGGGGCAAACACTCACGTAAGGATTGTTTACAGACCCTAAACTATTTCTCAATCTCACTTAGAGCTACTATAGGTCCGCTTAGTGCAGTGTAGCCAGCAAATGTTTGACAAGCAGTTTTCTCAAGTATATTGTTATTATTTTCTCTCCTCCCTCTCCTGCCCTGCAGGAAAGGCAGAGCAGGCAATGTGAGATACTGCTACATTCATTGTGGCCAAAGAAGGTAAATAACTTTAGGATAAGACTTGCCTGCTTTAGTTCTGTTTAAGAGTATACTTTACAACCCCCGGCATGCTATAAGCAGCTGTATTTCTCAATATGGCTTTTATGGTCAAATACTCCTGAGCATCGAGTTTGTAAACTAGCCGGTGCTATTTTAGGAGTGTTTGTACAAGTCATCTTCAGGAATTTCGTGCTCTAGAGTCTGTAGTACCTGCAAGATGAGTTACTGTGTATTTAATGTGTGAGGGTGCTTTTAGAAAAGCATGTGGTGTGTAGTGCAGAAAATCCCAATTGGCTACTTAAAGCAGCATTATGTAACTTTTTTAACCTGAAAATAAAGTCATTTAGCTTGTTCAACGTCTTGTAATAGACATTGTACGCCTATCAATATCCAAAATCTATGATGATATACAGTCCCAACTCATGATAACGATATCATATTTTTATATTGTTCAGCCCTAATCCAGTTTTATGAGACTTTGTCAGTGTAGTGTGGATACAACTTGATATTGCTGTTTGATTTGCATAATGTTATTAAATGTGTAATAAAAAAAAAAAAAAATTTACAGTTGAATCTTTGCCTCTGTCATCCAATCAAATCAAATTTATGTCTACACTCAGTTCATCATGAGCCAGCACATCCATTTATCTTGATAAGATGTTTCTCATTCCTCTGCATGATGCACTCTCCCCACATAAACCAAAGACATGCCTGTAAATTGATACGTCTTTGTGTCTTTCCTTACCGCTCGCTGCCTGGCATCATGTAACAATTAGATGGTTACTTTTAGTTCTTAAACATAGCTCAACAGCTGCTTATTCCTTCCTCTGTTCACTGATACAGGGTTGACTGCAGCTTGAGAGTAGTGCTGTAACTAATGCTGTGTCTCTGGTGTGTTACTTAGGAAACAGGAGAGTGGTGATGGCATGAGGACTATGGACCTGCCCTACGTGGGAGAGGATGAGACTCTTTCCTGATGCAGAGGGTTGATTATGCACGCTGGCATCTGCCTGCCTGCCTGCCTGCAACAACACAGCACGACACCCCTTTACTCACAGTTTCATACTGGCGGCCTACACCTATGTACATTCCCCGGGAGGTGGACGACTGTGGCAGATGCAGAGAGGAGGGAAGAGATTAAGAACCCGAGGCACTTTGACAACATTTTTAAAGCTTTTTATTCCATACCCTCATGTTGAAAGGCTCAGTTTGTGGTTTTGAGACTTCAGTCTGCCACATGGGAACATTTAAAGAGAGGATCCTCCCTGAACCTTGACCCTGTCTTCAGCTCTTATCACCCAACCCACTCTCCTCTTATCCTGCATGCATTTATAGTTAAGCATGCTTTGTCTCAGGCTTCAACTGTACAGTTACGTGTTTTGTTGTAGTTTAGCCTCTTGTGTTTCTCCTCGTCTTTACTTGACACTTCTTTCAGGTACGCAGGGCACGGGAACAGGCGATGGTTTACTGGGAGGGGATGTTTTATCTTCACCATGAGCTCGTCGTTCTTGACAATGATTGTCTGGTTCACTCCTCTACTTGCTTCAAAGTAGCAGTGCCCAGTTTTGTAACATATTTTCAAGTGAAGATTCTGTACAGTTTTCCCAACATGAAAAAAAGGGGAGTGAAAAAATGTTTACTTCATTGAATGCATGTGTTTACTTTCCCAATGCAAACACTATAAGCTATTTATTAACATTTGCACGCTCATATACGCACTTGTTCAACTTACTTTTTTTGTTGTACCACTGGCTCTTTATTAAGGCTAAAATCAATAGAAAGCTTTAAAAACAGTTGATATAGTGCTTTGTGAACAATCAAATTCATCATTTCTGCACATAAAAAAATGGGATTTTCTCCTTTTGCAAAGCTTTTAGTGATTCTTTTTTTCTTTTTTAAGTGAACAGTGATATGATTTTTTTAATGTATTTCTTAAATTTACAGAGCTACCACAATCAGTAATGAAGGTACTGATCTACCAGGTGCACATGAGAAAAACAGAATGTGTTGGTGCAAATTATATTGTAGCCAATGTCTGCAATGTTTAAAACTCGTTTTTTTTTATAGTTTAAACTGATTCTGTTCTTTGGTTGTGTGTTGTGATATTGGGTTTCACGTTTCAACCACATCACGTGTCCGTTTCACCTCTCAAAGCCGAGGTTTGTAAGTAGACTGAAAACAAAAAACAAGGACTATCGAACCTTAAGTTAAAATAGTGAATGTTGTTACCTGTTTTCATTTGTTTTGTATTGTGAGAATCACCTATGTTGCACATTTTCATAATATAACGCACATTTTCACAACACCAAAAAAATTCACTTTATGTCTAATTTTGTAAAGTATAGTATGGTTAAGAAAAAAAAAACACTTAAAGAAAACAAACCTTTAAACTGTAAGTTCTTTATTGATAGATTAGAGCTGGCTACCGGGCGACGTTTGAAGATGGAAGCATAGTGCAGCTGCAAACTACAAATCTATGCATGACATATCTGTAGAGGTGTTGTCATCTTCGGTCGGAGGAGTGGGCCACTCTGCAAAAATTTCAATTAATTAAAAAGTACTTTTTTAATTTATTGATGTGTTTCATTTTAGACGATCCCTCAGTAGTAAATGAGTGTGTTTTTCCACTTGCGTTCCTTTTGCTTATTTGTTATCATTTTCTCAAATATGTCAGTGTAAGTGCAGTGTGAGTAAATCACTTGATTGGTCTCTTAATGTAGAATATTGACACAATAGTAATTATAACATTTAATGCTTCCGCACACTAATTACTTCAGCACGCAAGTGTTGAATGTATGATAAAGGGACTTTGGATTTTTTTTTAACTTGTTACATGCATGTCACTCTGAGCTGTATGTCTGTTTTTTAAGACTAGTACTATGCATATGATGTGTCTTTCTCTGTATGGTGCAGTGGAACACCCTGGCAGATTGTCACGTACGCTGTGCACGCTCGGTTGCTGGGTGAGGAGGGTTGTATGTGGTCGACTGATTCTAATTTGTTTTTGCTCACCCAGACAGTACGTAATTAAGTTGTGCTCTCCACTGTGGAGTGCTGCAAATGGATTCGGGCACTCTGGCTTTAAGATTTTCAGAACATTATAGTACTGTACTTTTGAACGATGGTCTTGTTTTCTTTTAAACTCAATGCTGATTGCCAGTAATCTATTATTTTCCATCAGGAAACAAATTGCAGAAATGCCTCAGTTCCAGTCATAATGTCGTTATAACATGCTTTCTGCACATTTGTTAGAGAGTTTACATTCTGTCACACTGTAGGTTGTTGAAGACCATTGTGATCTAAGTTTTTACATTGAGCAAAACGAGACAGCCACTCTCCCCTTGGTGTCAGTATTTTGCCCTCCGTGGCCAGCGAGGATGAACTGAAGGACATTTTAGGTCTGAATGCAGGGTGAAAGTACAAGCCACAGTAAAGATGTAAGATAAAGATTTTATACATACAATATTTAAACCTGTAGTTTGTTTAATGCAGTCTCTGCCTATTCTTGTCTGAAGGGCCTGGCTAAGTTATTATTAACCTTCATTGTTTTTGCATTCTGTAATGTAAATTTATTTCTTGAAGACTTTTGGGGGGCCTCTTTTTCCCCTAAATGCATGCCAACATACTGAACACATACCACTGTATTGTCATAGCATGAGAGGTCCTTGACATTGACACAGGACTTTAAAATTGATTATTCTATACATACTGTATCTCGTTCATCATTTGAATAAAATATTATTGCCTTTCCTCAGTGTTGTTGGTCTGAATGTGTTTCAGTTTCACTTCCAGAAGGAGACCACTAGTGTGTGCTGTGCACCAGAACATTTCTGACTCACGCAGGTGATCCTGAGAGCCTGAATATCACATTTTGTTCCTTTCTTGTGTATGTCGACAGCACATTTCCAACAATTGCCAACTGCTCTGAAATGAATGCACCTAAACTCACACCTCATTCAGACTACAGACTAGTGGGGACATTTTCTTTAAAATGTTCTAGTTAGTTAGAAACAAACACATTAAGTTTAAACGGACATTATTTAATGTGCTCATTTCTGTGTGTTTATTTGGGTAGTGTGGCTACATGATGAAACAACTGCATTTGAATGCAAAAGTTAAAGGGTAACTCCAATTTTACAAACTAAAGTGAATGTACAGGTCTTTGGGAGTTCTATCGCATATGTGAATACAGGTAGCATAAAACCTTTTGAGGCTCCAGAGGGTGCATGTAATCTGATAAATCGCTTCCAGTGATGTCACACAGTGGCTAGGTTGCATTGTGGGCAATGTAAACTCCAGGTTTTCAAAAGAAGGACATATACATGGAATAAAAAAGGTGATAGTTCTGCTTTATCAATACAGCTTCCTCTGGAGCCTCATAAGGTTTTATACTAATAATGTAAAACTTCACATATATGCAGTAGTACTCCTGTAAGACCTGTAAACACACTTTAATGTGTACAATTGGTGGAATTTACCCTTTAACTACCTTCATGACTGATGCTGTAGTTCCTGTAATTACCACTAGATGCTGATATCAAGCAAACTCTATTACTGCTTTCAAGAAGAAAAAGGTTTGACTTTAAAAATATGAACCAGACTTCACCAGAGCAGATATTAGTTTTTTGTTTTTTTTTTTAAATCTCAGTTTCAATTTGAATTTATTTAAGGGGCATTAATGCCACAACAACAGTATTGCCAAAGCATCAACAATCACAGTTGATCCAATGGAGCAAAATAAAAACATTTAATTAAAAATCTAACAAGGAAAGTGAAGCGTATTATTGTTAAAAGCTGCTCTGTGTGTGGTGTGTGGGTTTGTTTGAGAGTTTCTCTCATCAATTACTCGTGAAAGGAAAATGCTTATTAACATCAATGGACTTTCCATATGTATGAGTAGAAAATGACTGAATTATCATTTTTGAGTGAACCTATCCTTTAAAAGGTTCAGCATCTGTTAAGTGGGGGCGAAAGGTTGGTAATCCATTATACAAACAGTACAAAACAAGTCTGTTTTACCAACTCCTATCAGCTAGACTGTGTCTTAACTCCCAAATTATGTTGATTGTTTTGCCTGACGTTCACTCAGCATTTGCCCGATGAAAATGTGTCAACATACAAGAGTGTGACCTTCTGTCTTCACACCTCAGTGGAGGTTTCTTTCACACATCTGGGTGGGGGGAATAAAGTGTGACACTGACCTCTTGTGCTAATATTAAAGCATTGCAATCTATCCGTCCGCTTGAAAAGACTCCGGAGTAACCTTCAGGTTCTCAGTTGTTTTCACAGATTACATGCTCCTTTATCGGTTAGGGAAACTGAATGACAAATTCAACCAAAATCTCTCTCTTCTCTCTTTGTCCTCTCTCCGGCAATCCCAATACATACACACATGCATCTACGGTCATGTACGGAATGTGAACTCTGACCTTTATTCAGATGCCTCCTATTAATCGAGCTTATCTGTGTTTTTGTTCTCTTTTTTCTTGTTGCTTGTTAATCACATATCTTGCTTTTGATTAACACCCAGAAAAAAAAAGAATCAAATTTATACATCAAGTTAAATATAAATTGAATACACCGTACATGAAATGTTATACCAGAAAAATATGGACAAAAACGATTACCGCGCATGGCATACAAATGGAAATGCAATTTCACAAGCACCTGCTGTTTGATGTGTGCAGTAAATCACAGCCGAGCTTAAAGAAGCACCATACGTACAGCCGTGAACATCAGCACATCAGCATGAAAATAACCCAAGGGGATTTGCTCCCCTGCAGAACGGCGTCATGTTCATCATATAAGATCCAGTGTGATTCAGTTCAGAGGGTATTTCGGGTCTTGAACTGTGCTGTTATGCCCCCCGCTGGGGTACATGAGGGAGCTTCAAAACCCCCTCGTCAGCAAATGAGAAGTGCTGATTGTGACACAAAACGCAGCCTTCACCCCTCATGCTCAGTTAATTGTTTACCCGCTGAAGGCTGCCAGAGGTAAGAAAAGAACATAAATGCACTCGAACAACACAACAAAGGGCTTGCTCAGCGATCTGTGAAACTGCACACTTAGACCTGCAACTGCTGGGGAGATGCTTCAGTTCAGTGGTACCCCCTCCTCTCTCGCCTCCTTTATCCGCTCACTGTCTGGGGTGTGCTTGCTTAAAGCTGGCGGCGAGAGAAAGATCGTAACATCAGAAGTTTAAGGGAGTTGAAAAAAGGTTGAATAAAGACTAAGAGAAGCTTTCAATTAGTAACAGAGCAGGACTTTGTTAACTTGCTGCCTGTGCTGCACTTGCAAAGATTAAAGGATGATGTGACCGATGCTGCAAAAGGAGAGAGAGAACTCAAACGAGGCACTTGACATCAGTCGCGACAATTAAAGATGCATTTTTGCAGAGAGAATCTCAGTCCAGGAGGATAATTAAACAACATGAAGGGACATCTCTCTCAGTCGGACTTTGTTCTCCTCACGTTTCAACAATAAAGTTTTTCTTTTTCAGTAGTACTTCTAAAGGAGAGCAAGATTTGGAGATCAACATGTGTACTTTTTTAAGCCCAAAGTCATCTCACAGAATGACTTTTGATTAAGAAAAGTTTAGTAATGATGACAATGTACAGCTTGTTATGGTGTGTGTTATTGTCACGGTAAGTATAAAAGGATGGAATATAGATCCAGATTACACTTCACCCAGAAACACTAATCCAGATCTAATACATTTGAAGAAGCGGATGTGATGCTGTACACAGGCATGATTATTATGACAGAGGAGTGACAAAGGCCCAGTGCTTGATTAGTGAACGCTGCCCTTCCCGCCCTAAATGTCAAATAATCCGTGTTTGAATTCAGACGGCTTCTACACGGATTACAAAAGCACTGCATGTTAAGCTTGTTGTCTTTTTATTTGAAATTCTGAAAAGATCATTAACCTATAAAGAATATTTTTAGTCAAACAAACACTGTGGGCTATTTTGCACAGACAACTTCACTGGCCATCAGTGATGCAAAGAAACAAATTTAACTTCACTATTGTAGTTTTTACATCACTACATTTATTCCACAGCTGCTTTGTTTCTTCTGAATATAATGTTGCATTATAATGGATTAAACTACACAGCAGCATATGAGGAAGTTAGTTTCTACATTGTCCAACCAAAAAGAAAAAATGCTCAAGATGGTTATTTTCTTTCTAATACTTCTGTTTTTATACTTTGTATACTTCTGAATGTAGGACTTCTAATTGTAATGGAGTAGTCTTTTCAACTAGGCTACTTTCAGTGATGGAATGTAATTATGTACATTTACTCAAGCGCTGTACTCAAGTTCAATTTTGCGGTTTTATTAATAATCGATCAACCTATAGTATACAGTATATAAATACTCATCTAAATATGTGTATATTTCACTTTCACTTGTACTGTTACTTAAGTTAGTTTTTTGCTGGAAAGTTACTTTTGATAATTGAGTACATTTAATATCAGACACTTTTACTCGAGTAGTATTTGTATGGGCGACTTTTCACTTATACCAAAGTACAATTTTCACACAATATCTTTACTTTTACTCAAGTATGACTTCTGATTACTTTATTGAACACCAGCAATTTTTACAGGAGTGAATGATCTGAGTTTAATAGCCGGCACCTCACAGTCTGGCCGCACCTTGTGATATATCAAACGCACCCTTTGTAATTAGGCTTCCTATTCTAACCGCCGCTTCTGCTGCTGCTCACTGCTAGGTTGTAAATATGTAGCTTACCTATAACCATGTTTAATGTCAGGAGGTCTCTGTGGAGGAGTAATGTGACATTAAATTTACCTGTAGCTGTTTCCCGCTGGTACTAACTCATTCTGGATCGGCTGTGGGCCACAAACGTCTCTTCAGACCTGCTGTGGAGTTTCCAGGACAACACCTGCTGAGCAGCTAATGCTAACTCTGCTGAGATATACCAGGCGTCGTGGCTAACTTCAAGCTAAGTCCCTGTTACTTTTTACCAATATTTGAGATGAGGTGTGGTCATTTTATTTTATTTTATTTTTTTGATTGTGTGTTTCAGCTGGCTGATACTCAGCTTTAAAACGTTCTTATTCGACATTTTTGTTGTGTTTGTTGATATTTTCTGCTTTCACGCTGCTGTTATTTAGCTTTGAGATTTGCATTGATAAGGAGGAGCTGAGCTAATTTCGTGTTGCTGATTTTCACTGAAGAAATGTATATTTCCGTGCTTGAGTGTTGTCAGGTGTTGTGGCTTTATTGGTTCCATGGTGACCTTGGCTGTTGCCTTTGATTTGGAGGACATAGTACGCATTATTGTTTCTCTGTACTACAGGCGGATTGGAAATCTCACCCACTGACTGACGCACAAAGGTTATTGGTGCTCCATCAATATTCTTTCTTCACTTTCCCCATAAGCTGAGCTTTACTGCACACAAATATGTTGTTGTTGTTGTTGTTGTTGTTGTTGTGTCAGCTATTCAAATAACACATCTGGGTGATGCTGCTCACTCACACTCAGCAGCACGCCTTGCCAACCTCCAACAGATCATGTGGAACTGTGGAAGAGATTATCTGCTACCAGCACTGATTTTATTTTGTCAGTGAGTATCTTTAAATCAATAATTAGCTACTGCATGGCTGCGGATTAGGTAGCTGTTAATATCACAATCTATTCAGGCTATATTGCGATACAATATGTATCAATATTTTGAAATGTCCTCAAAGATAGCATACACCTCGGCAATGATAGACAATATTACAACAGTATTGTAGCGGTAACTATTGGTACTGCATTCAAATGTTAACACAATAACATTTTTGATAAATATTCATCAGAAATGTGGACATAATACTAAATGGGTAAAGCCAATCATTAGAACAAGGTGAACAGTGTGGTAAGTTAATAAAGTTTCACCACTTTACAGTAGTGCAGCCTTTAAAACCATGAGAAGGCAACAAAAATGCCATGTCCTGAAATCAAGATATCCAAAATTTAAGACAGTGTCGAGTCTCATTTCACAATAACCATACACTATCAATCTATTGCCCAGCTCTGACTCGCCATTGTAGCTGGTGTCAGACTCTTGTGGTTTTATCTCCACTCTCCGCGCTAAGTGCAGCTTGATGTAGGTCTACAGTATGCAGGTCAGAGCCTTTTAGATGCCTTTCTAATGTGAACACTGAGTTTCATGAAATTTCCCTTTTTTTCCTCCTTCTACATGTCAGTAACCCCCTGCCGGGACTCCTCATTGCCTCGAGTGCTGTAATATCCTCGTTTCTGTTTTATTGGTACATCTGCTTTATGGAGAGGATGGGGGACAGTTGAAAGCTTGTCATGTCCCCTCTGAATGAGAATGGGACTTAATTAAGTGGCCATTTGAATAAGTTTATGACTGCCAATTTAAAAAGTTTTGGCTCTAAAAGTTTTATATACATTAATGGCATTTTGTGGCAAATACTTGGTTCGTGCGCACCATACGGTAACATATAGTTACAGTGGGTATTCCGTAAACGTGTCTGCATGAATTTTATTCAAAAGCAAAATATGACAATTTACCTTTTTGTTTCATTTTTTAATGTCCAAGTATCGTGCTTGCTATTATTAACAAGAATAAGAGTCTACAGCCGTGATAGCACCATTGTGGAGCTTTAATTAGGCACAGAGGTGCTTTGACCTAAATGCTAATGTGTGTATCATTATTCGCAATCTTAGTTTAGATAACATAACATCAGGACACAAGAGCACAGCTGAGGTCATGGGACTGTCATTAGTTTTGCAGGTAATCAGTCATAACGAAGAGTGAATCAATGATGGTGATTACAGTTCATTATGAGGAGCACAAGAGTGTCAGTAGTTGTCAGGTCATTTAACTCCAAACTGTGAATGTGAACCTCATTTACTGTAATATTTATTTCATAATTACTGAACACCTAAGGGCTATACAGATAACAGTGAAAAACAATCTATTTAATTTTTGACATTTTCAAAGAGCAACCTATCCAAGTCAGAGAATTTAGTGCTGAGTCAAAAGCCACTTTTAAGACTCCATGTAAAAAAACAAAACAAGTCCTACCAGATGTGTGCTAGTACCATACTCATCGCTGTTACCCCAGGTGCAGCCTGTTTCCTGCACCCAGCAGTCTGGAGCCTTGGGGGGTGCACTGCAGAGATGCTTTTTTGACCTTGAACGACTCTTGAGAGCTGCTTAAGATATCAGCATCTTTCATCACTCCTCCTACTGTGGGATGCTCGCCTCCATAAGCTGTCTGTGTTTACTCTTGTGTCTATACATATGCGTTCTCATTCAGAGTTTTTCTCTGGCAAATAGTCCATGTTTGTGTCTGTCACATACCACACAGAGGTGAAGGAAAAGTCTGTCAACGCTGATATTGGTGTTACTGGTGTAGGGAAAGAGGAAGACCTCTAGACAGTCAGGAAATACTGTAGACTAGACTGTGCAAACGGATTGCCGTTGAATATCAACAAACTGTCTGTGATGTTTGCCAACTCGGTTTTGCATTTCAAACTCTGTGCAAATTCATCATTGTGATTCAAGTGGAGAAGAGAATTAGGGAAGTGGAGGTGGAAAAGCAATGTACACAAGAAAGAGTGCATGAAAGGCAAGCACATGGAGATTAGGGATCAAGGCATTTCTGGAATACGGAGATAAGGCACCTTAAAACTACTTCTTGTGTATCAGGAGAGCCTTATCTGCATTTTTGCATACTAAGTTGCACCTGAGACAAAATAATTCAAAACATGTGTGGTTTTGGCTACATATTTCTCTTTCTGTCTCCCTAATCTCTGGCAATGAGGCTGAAACCAGCCTGGAATTTAATGCTCCCCCTCTTTTCAAACTAACCTCTTATGTCCACGTTTCTCCATTCTGCTACAGCTTTACATGAACCCGTCTGTAGTCTAGACAGCCATTCTGGCAGAGGTTGTGCTGGGTGTAGTAAACTTAATTTCAAAGCTTTTTATTTCAGTTGTGTATTGATCCCCAACCCAATCGTCAGAGTAAATGTTGGCAAACCACAGATATGTAGAAACTTAGGTTACTTAAAACTTAGTTTTATTTCTTTATGTTGCAACTTCAACTTTCAACCTTGGTCGCCACAAACAGGGCTGGAGATGTCCCAACCTCCTGTCAAAAACACAATTTTTTTGTCCCCACATATACTGCCGGTAATTCTCTGGAGGCCCAGTAGTGTCACATTTGCAAGTGTTGAAATGCAGTCTCGAACAGCGGCCACCAGCTTTACAGCTTTCGCGCTCAGCTTCAATTGGCATCCCCGAAATGAAGCTCACGTCATAAACACTGAATGTTTTATGTCACCAAGTTTAGAAATGTCAGTGTGGTATGGAGCCTGTCACACCTACAAATGTGAGCATGTCAGTGATTTGCAAAAACATTATCTACCAACATTTTATCCTGGTGACCTGGCTGTGACCCCTCCCTAACCCCAAAGATAATTTCAGTTCAGTTCAAGCAGATTTCTTAACATGCAGAAATATCCATTCAGATGTTCTTGTACAGTCTTGTTGTGGCAGAGGTGAAAGTGGGGAGTAGACATGTTATTAACTATATTTAAGCCATTTTAAATTAGATTTGAGCAGTTGGGTGTTGTAATGCTGAGCCTTGTGCTTGGCACATCCAAATGAAATAGGCCTGTATGCAGGCTGGTTTAATCAAGATATCATAGCCAAAATGACTCCACAACTTAAAGGAAGAAGGGCCCTTGTGTGGAGAACCTTCTTTAGTCACGTATTTAAAAGAAGCAGGTCAGTTTTGGCAAACCATTAGGTGTGTCATAAAAAAGCATTGCAACATCAAGAAATGTCAAGTATCAGCAAATCAAATATGAAGTTTCTGTTCTTATTTTGGGGTCTCGATGTCAGTGACATGAGAAAATATCTGAAGCATTTCTTTCTTTGTAGTCTTGTAGCTGCCTCTGTCCCTCGTGTCTTAAAGTTCAAGTTTACTTGACACATTTTAATGAAACAAAAGGTCAGATATCACAGATCCTTTCTGTTCATACTTTTTTCCAAAGTTGATGTTTCTTTTAAACGGAAAAATTATTTCTGATAACAAACTACCCCTTGCTCCTGTGTGTGTTCAATTTCCCCAATATGTGAAAAGAAAAGACAAATAATATGACACAGACTGAGAGAGACAAATTGACACGTTTGCATCTTTAATTAGATTTCCAGTGAAATGATGAATGTTTTTTGTTTTTGCTGAAAAAGAAAACAAGAAAGCTCTCTCAAACTCCTGAGTCAGAGTGCTCTTCACATCATGGTCAGTTCAGCCCAATAAATTCAAACTGAATATTAATTACCAGCAATTTTTCTTCATAGACTGGAGATGAGAGTTTTTCCTCCATTTCCTGTGGCATGAGAAAACCATGAATTGAATCGAACATCCATGTTTCTGATATGTACTAAAAAAAAAAGAAAAAAAAGAGTCCATTAAACCCAGCAGCTGTTGAGGGCAACATCTTTGAGAATTTGGCAGCTTAATGCTTCTGCTGGAATTTAAACGGCTCTATGATGTGACAGGTTGTTTAACTGTGAATTTTCAATCCGTAGTGAAAACATGTACTGCGTGACTCAGGCTGAGAGAGCACTTGTCGGCGCCAGACGAACTGTAGCCCAGCACTGCAATGTCAGAGAGAGGGCAAAAGCAAAATAAAAACCAGAGTTCTGTTAGAATGGTGATAGAGAGCACTCCAGTGAGAGTGGTTTGACATTAACACAAAAAGGTCTGCACATAATTCTCCAAATATTAACACAACCACACAAATAATGACGAATAAAAAAGCATTTTACCATACACAAATGCAGAATATCTTGGCCTGTATGTGTGTGTTTGTATATATGTGTATGTGTTATGCAGGACTGGGACCGGTGAAATCTGCTAAATTGCTAAATCTTTTTCCTCATGCGCTGTTAGCTTTTGCACGCCTAAGACCTCTGCGAACAACTGGATTTTAACTACACTAGCGATGCTGCTCAGCGGTGATGTTTGCTGACATTCACAGGCTGATGTCAGCTAAGGACACCGCTGTGATTGGCTGAGCAGCGAGCCATGGCATGACTTTGCGATGTTTCCTTGGACTGCTGCCATATTGGGAAAATTACACCTGAAATGTGACCACATTTTTAAAAAGTGCGGACACATTAAGAAACTGGCATCACAGCGCTGTAGAAGGTCAAACGCTCAATACTCCAGCCTCAGAATATTTCTCAGGTCGACACATTTCATTTTTCCTTCAACATCGGAGACTTTTAAGAAATGTGTCAACCAGTGAAACCAAATGGTAAACTGAGGGTAGAGTGCTTATGGACTGTCATTGGCCCAATTTATATTCAACATAAGAACATTTTCTTTGGTAACTGTTGAACAGAGTATTTCAACTGTGGTATTTATAATTAAAGGAGTCTAAGGAGTACTAATTTATTATTGTATTTCATTAAAGTTGGGAGGAGAAAAAGGTCAAAATCAAAGCATAAGATGTTAACATATCCTGACATTAAGACTAGTATTGCTGTTCAAATAGGATCCTGTTTACAAGTAAAGTCTGTATGAATGCTCCCCTCTTGTGGTATTCAAAACCTTGCACATTGAAATTTTCACTGAACACTGAACTCATGAGTTGTTATGTATTTGCTGACATTTTTGAAAATGGCAAAGGTGGAAGTTGGAACCTAGTTTTTGGTTGATGATAAGTTTGTATGTGTTATACAGATGTTAGTCCTATAGAGTTTGTTTTTTTCGTAATTTTATGTCTTTGAGGAAATTGTTAATATTTGCCTTTTGTATTATTTTGCCTTTGCATGTCCTGCATTTGTTTACCAGCTCGCTAGCTTACTAGGTTGTTAGCCTCTATGTCTTTTATACACTATTGTCTAGCAGAGGTGTTCTCACGACCATTAGAGCACCAAGCAGATCGTGTACGCTACTTCCCATGTTGTAACCGCAAGTTTATGTGTTCTGTTTGATGGCTGTGTCCTAGTCACAAGTCAAGCCAAAGCTGAGATAACCCTGATGACATCACCAGGGTTATTTTCTTTTTATCAGATTTTTGAAGAAAATAATATTTTTGTCACAATTTGTTTATTTCTTAACACCGCTTTTCTGCCCAGCCCCAATGTTTTCTGTGTGTGTGTGTGTGTGTGTGCATGTGTGTGTGTGTGTTCAGCCTGCTGTCCAGCGGTAGACTCAGCTGTTGCTCTCCACAATTAACCAGTCGAAGTGCGACATTCTCAGACACAGACGCACACTTGGTTCGTATTTTCTGCCTTTTAACTAGCTGACACTTGACAGGGGCAGCAGATGGCTGTTAAAACACCTTAAACTCCTGGCAGATCTGTTTAATTCAGAGAACTCTGGTCCTCAGACTGGATCGCAGCCCAGCGAAAGGAGACGTGGCGGAAGCTCGTTTGGCTGCCATTAAGAAAAGCCAAGAGTGTTTGGCAGATAGCGAGAGCAGCTGGCACTGTTGACAGGGGCCGACTAAGTGGCCTGAACCTTCTGCAGAGGAGCAGGAGGGATCAATAGGGCAGCTCCTACACTACAGGGGTAGGAGCACTTGGATGGCTGTTACATCCCTCTTGACATCATGATTCATACTAGAATGACAGAACGAGAGAAGAAATTTGGGGATGAAGGAGATGAACAATTACTTTTGCTTCAACAGAAAAAGCCGAAAGAGGAAAATTACACACAACACATCTGTGTGTTTTCTGTTTTTTTCCATGGAAAACACACCCACACCCACACACATATCCACACACACACACACACACACACACACACACACACACACACACACACACACACACACACACACACACACACACACTCGCACACAAAAGAAGCATATTATACTTTTTTTTCTTTTACCAAAACATGAAGCTCAGCTCCTTGAAACTGAAGATACATTTCTAGAGAGATAATACATTCATTCCAAGCGATGGCAATGACGATTACAATATCTTGATAGAATAGACAAACAGATTAATTACTTCATGGCTAAAACCTGAGTTATTCCAAAGTATTTCCATATGAAACTGCACAACAATGCACATCAAAAATAAATGATGCATCATTATTCTCATATGGAGTATTATTTGCATGACTAAAGCTATGCTAATATATTCATGTAATATATATACACACATCGACATATGGGTTATTTATGTATATGTATGTCTCTGGGGGACTGAGATTATCTGAGAGGTCCAGTGAAAACATAGAACCACATTATGACAAAATGAATTTTGGTGATTTTTTTTTTTTTTTTTTTTCTGAAGCACACCAGCTTCAAAAAGTCTGTCCTTACAACAGAGGTGTGAATAAAATGATGTTTCGTTTTTACACATTTGAAATTTTGATTCTCCTTTTTGCTTTCAGACTCAAGAGGCAAAGAGAGTTGTTGACTACGACAGTCCAGTTGCCTCTCCTTGTCCCTCATTTTTTTCTTTTATGTGTTTTTCGGCCCTTTTTGTGTTTTTGAGTCTCTGACTCTGAAAATGACGGGGAGCCGAGGCACAGCTTATTCTAGTTTTGTCCTCAGCCTCCTTGTCCCGCCATCCCTCTTCCTCCTCTCCCAGTCCTCTCCCGGATGATAGCAGGTACAGCTGTTTATATTGAGTTGACAGGTCGAGCACTACAGTTGAGCAATGTTCAGTCGTTGGATCAGTTTTATCAGGTTCCTCGTGGCACTGGAGAGCTCCACTGCACCCGGTATTCAGGTTTCTTCGTCACAAAAAATCCTCATAGTCCAAGAGTTTGGAGTGCTGGCGTGTCTTCCAAAGTCGGTAGAGGCGGAAGTCGAAGTACAACTCAATCATCTCTTTGCCTTGATTAGTAAATGAAACAGGTTTGAGTCAAGCATTTATAGGAAGCAGGATCACTTTGTTATTCTAGAACAATATGAGGGCAATACATTTTGTTTCAGCAAAGAATCATGCAACACATAATATTAGAAAGAAGGGGTTTTCAGTGTTGCCCTCACTGTCCTGCGAAGGACCTCAGACCAGTCAAGTTTGGTTTGGGCTTAACATGCTACTAGTGTGTATTTCCAAGTGAGATAAAAACAAAACTACTCCATGGATAATGTATCTGTCTAAATCTTGTTGAGCAAAGATTTGTTGTTTTTGCATCCTGTGTCTTGGTCTTTGGGTTTGGGCACCAGAAGTGCCATAGGAACCATAACTTCTCTGAGACTAGTTTGATTTGTATGGGACTAAAGTTGAATGTGGTTTGATTTGTAGATGACTTTTGATTCCTCGTTTCCTTTGCTGCTGAAATTGTAAGGTGTAAATTTGTATATTGTTGATGGTGCAGAGATTAGGGGCTCTCATAGTCATGTAGCGGGAGGTTTACAGTAGTTATTGGTGCAACAGCAGTACAGTAGGGGAAAGTGAACATGTCTCTGTAGAAACATGGAATCCAAGTTAGGAGCTAAAGAAGAGGAAGTCTGGCTCTGGGTGAAACAGACAAAAGTTTCCAGAGTTTCCTGGAGCTGAGAACAGGCTTTTATAACAATGATTGTGGTGAGGAGAGAGCATGTCCTTATGCCAACCTGCAGCTAAGGACAACAGTGGCTCTAAGGAAGGGCAGAGTAACATGACCCCTTTCTCTCTTATGGTGGGTGTTGTGCACAGACTGGAGCGTGAAGTCTATATGGTATGGATCAGCTGTATTAAAAATAAGACAGACATAGTAACAATTGTATCAAAACCGCAAGGGATGGCGAGGATGAGCGAGAGCAAGTACGTGTACAGGAACAGGATACATGTATTTGAAATGAGAAGGACACAGCATGTGACTGAATGCAACATGTGAATATGCATTTATAAGGTGCTTTGCATGCGTGTGTGTATGTGAGCTGCATCTTTGGGTGTGTTTTTTTTATGCTTGTTCAAGACCCACCCTGCGCTGACAGCTCCAGCGGCGACTCAAACTCGACAGAATAAGGCCTCATCAGATTCTTCAGTTTCTGGAACAGCTGTTAGGCCGAGATAAGAAAGCAGACACCAATTAATCCTACTGCTTTTGGATACACTCGCAGCAGGGGAGTCTGCATCTTCAGACACAAAACACACACACAAACAAACAAATAAACATAGACGAGAACGGCAATGAATCCAGCTCATTACTGCCGAAGAGATGTATGCATTTTCCTTCCTGAGCAGGAAATGAGATTGCAATGTGCTGAGATGTTCATTTCTCCGGCTTGTCTTCATATAACCTGTCTGCCTCTGAGCTTGTTAAAGGTTGAGAGTAGGACCCCAGTGCCTATCTGAGTCCACTGCTCAGGAAATTAAAAGAAAGAAGGATAAAATCAAACTATGAACTTTGAAAATGAGAGGGATTTCAAATGCTAGTTGATTTTTCGCCTTTTTAGTCCTGTATCTACCACAATATGACATTTAGAAGTGAAATTAGTAATTGCGTCATTCAACATTATTTTACCCAGAAACAAGTCTTGTTGAGATTAAAAATCTCTTTCTTAAGAGTCCTGGCCAAGAGAGGCAGCTGAACAGTTAGACGGTTGAAGACGTAAAAACCAACATAACAATTAAAGTGTGACAGATAACAAATTGCCGAGTCGTAATATCATTACATACAAAACATTTACAGCCAGATGTCCTATTTTCCAAGTCATTTAGAATCACTTTAAATGCATCCAGTGAGACCATTTAAAAAATGTGAAGCATTTGTGTGTTCCAGCTCCTAAAATGTGAATTTGCTGATTTTTTTTTTTTTTTTCCTCAGCGTTGTATGATTGTAGATGGAATATACTGGATTCTTTGACTGTTGTTTGGACAAAATACATACAGCTGGAGATAACATTCTATGTAATCGCAGTCTTGATCGCATCTAAATTACGATCTTTTTTCTGCTGTGTCGCCTGTCTTTTTTGACCCGTGTTTTTTCTGATTTTTTACAACAGTACCACCTCAGAATTAGGCTATTAGGCTCTCCTTATAGTACCACTATTGTAGCTACTAGCATCAAGCCCGGTTAAGGCACGCAACTTCACCTAAAAAATGGATTACCATCTAAAGTCATCAGAATGCCTACTTGAGATGGATCCCTAATTATACAATAATGAGGTCTAATTTAGTCACGTCCTCTGTAGTTTCTTGCCACATTATGCACATGAAACATTGAAGCTCACTGATTTCTTGCTTGAATTTATTCATTAGGGATCTGGACACCCTGCGCCCCCGTGAGAGAAATCAAAGGCCAATTGCCCCGTTTGTTTTATATTTCATGATGTTAAAATGGAGGTATTGGAGAAAAAGCAGCTTTAATTCTTTGTGTTTGCATCCCTTTGAAAAAAGATAAAAGAAGATGGCTGGATGCCAGACATCAAGGAGAGAGCAGCCGGGGAGATGCAGGCGGTGTGGCTTGTCTGTAGCGAGAGAGAGAGCTGGGGGCAAATAACCCATCTCAAATAATGTGTTGCATGTTCCTCTGTGTCCTGGGTGGCTTCTTACAAGCACTCAGTTGGCCGTTGTTGCCAACAATGATGCAGATTTAGCCTGAAAATCTCTGGATGAAAACTGGGTCAGGCTGCCTCTCCGACCTACTCACCTGCTATTCTCCACCCTGAGCCTTTGTTTTCACTCTGCATTCCCCAGATCTGCGTTTGTTGTACTTATCAAGCTAGACCCCTTTGATATTTTGAGTGATTATACTAATCATGCATTAACCATTGTGTTTTAACTTTCAAAACAGAGGGGGTGGTTTAATTTACCTCTCCGTTAAAGAGAACCCACTCTAGCAGGGCTGCCAGATCAGTCAATATTGATAAGCTCCACTGTGTACTTTTGCATATCATATCAGGACTGAAGCTCTGCCATGCACATCTGCGCATATTCACACGCAGCACGAACATGCATCAGTGAGTGACTCTGTATGAAGTCAGAGTATGTGACTTGAGATTTCAGCAAGCCAGGAACCTTTAGCACAACACATTGCTTTGGTATAAAAAAAAACAACAACAAAAGCCTCCTGCCTGTTACTGTTGTGTGTTTGCGTGTGTTTGTTCTGTGCTGTCTGGAGTGCAGAATTTGGCAACAGTTAAACCCACTGTTTAAAAATGGATTGAGCAGGGATCCAAGTTGACACCATTTAATCCCTAGCAAACAGAGGCAGACTGGGATGTAATGTGTTTGGTGATGATGTCATGTTTTTTATCACTGTCAGGAGTTTATGTGATTAAAAAGCCACATAAAACAAAAAAAAACAAATGATCAGTAAAACACAATGCCAACCAGTCGGATGTGAGTACTGGATGTATTCGTACAAGACAGTGGTTTATGTATATACTATGCTTTAAATCGGGGTTGCAGTAAAGTGATTTAAAATTCTGATCTCATCCGACTGTTCCACTTGTTCTAAAACTTGCCATCACCAACATAGTCATCATATCCACAAACTCCATCTCTTTAATAATTTTCAAGTATAGATAATATTTTTGCAGGACATTTAAGGCCACAGTGCACAAAGTAAATAAGGAAATACTTCTTCTCAGTTTACGTAAGACCTTAATGGCCTGCAGAGAGCCCTGACCGCCATCTTTGGGATAAGCTGTGATGCCCGACCTTATCGCTCACCATCACTGGTCCTCCTTTGCTAATGCTCCTATAGCTGAATGTCAGCAAAATCCCTGCAGCCAACTCCCCAAATCTTGTGGAAAAGACGATCTGGAAAAGAGGATGCCTTTGTAGCAGAATATAATGTGCTGGATGTAATGTTCAAGTATCCACATACTTTTGGCCATATAGTGTTGTTGCCAGTGGAGAACAGGTGTATAATTGGCCCAAACGACAAGCACTAATAACAAAGAGGTACAAGCGAAAAATCGGATTACTTCTGTTTTCTGACTGAGGTTGGATAGAGACCTCATGTGAAAATATCACTCTGGGATCTTGGGACCGAGCCAGCCCCCCTAAAAAAGAGAAACACCAGTTCTGTTGTTTTGGATTCAAGCTCTCTTGAAACTGCTGCTTGTGTTTGTGTGTAGGGGTGGAGATATCACTGATGTGCAGTCTGTTCTGCACACTGCCAGACTGTCCATCAACCCTGGAGAGATCCATTTTATATAACAAAGCATTTTGGCAGACATGACTGGAACAGACAGTTAGGTCAGACAAACACCGCTGGCTATGGGTGTGTGTGTCTGTGTGTGCATGTGTGAGTCTGTCAACTGGCTTGTTTGTGGCCGTGGTTTTTTTGGGATGTGTTTTTGTGGTTATTATGTGTGTATTATTATTATTTGTTTGTGTCAGGTGGAGAGAAGTGCAGCACCACCAACCATGTGTGCTCCTTAGACCTATTCGCTTGCATTACAGAGAGAGATAGAGAGATTATTTCCTCTCGAGTGGAGAAAGAGAGAGGGAGAAACTGGCAGGAGGATAATATGGTGATTATCAGACAGACAGGGACCCAAAACAGACACAGCGCGAGTATGAATATGAAAGCAGAGGGCAGCAGCGAGAGAAGTGACACAGAAATCTTCACCTTGAGCATCCGAGGTTATCAAAGTTTTTGAGGCGCGTTGTTGTTTAGCTCTTGAACATGTAAATCAACAGAGAGCTTGTTACGAATGAATTGGAACTGAACCCATTTGTGACAGTATGACAGCCACAGTCCCGCCAGCGCAGGAATCGATTTATTGTTCGGTGTCAAATTTCACCTTTCCAGATCTGTCGAACATTATCTGTCTGCACTCCACAGTAATTGCATTTCGAGTCTATCATTCAAGTTGTATTGTGCAGAGTGGCTAAGTGACTAAGTTTGCCTTCTGACACAACAAAATATGTGATTACTGCTGTGCTATCATTGATAGCCAAAGCAGTTGTTCCCAGTACATTCTGTCATACACTGTGATAAAAGATTGGCAATTGTGGTGAGAATAAAGTTTGCAGCCACGTTGCTAATGAGCTAGATTACTTTACTGTACATTAGCCCTAAGATAGCCAACAATGACACACATGGTGTATATAAGAATTAAGCTGAGCCTCAGCACTCACAAGTTCTCTGTCGTCTTTTCCCTTCTTGTCTGAATGTTCATAACAAAGTATACTTCCCCTCCAGCGTCTGCATGGCGGTGAACATTACAGTACATAAATGCCCAACAGCAGAGGTCACCTCCCCGGACCACTGCTGCAGTCAGGTTGATAAACAAGAGTGAAGATTAATCCACTTTTTAATGTCTAAAGTTTGAAAAGTAATCTCTAACAGTCTGCTCTCGCTGGTTAATAGCTCTGGATCAGAACATAAGAAGAGATGACTCAATGTGTTTATTCCTCCAAGAGATTTGGCTCTGCCCCTGACTCTCCCTGAGAGACGTCCAAGTTTGCACAGCTGAGCAGCGTCTTGTTGCTGCGACCATCCCGTCCCACACAACAATTAATAAAGCTCTGCATACATGTGAATTTTATGCTCAAAGTTGAATAATTTCAACCATACAAATATGCAAATCACACGTTAATGCGAAAGCAACCGGCTTGAATAGATACAAATTTGGCTCTATTGGTGTCCTATTTGTATAATGGCTTGAAATGTTAGTAGTGTTAAAGGTGAGCCCTCATGTTTTTCAGTCCTCTCTGTGAAAAAGAAATGTGTGGAATAAGGGAGCTAATGTTGTATGTCTATACCTTCTCTCCGTTGGGGTTGCCCAGCACATAGCATCCCATTATGTGGATGAGGTTGGGTTCCGGGTTGATTTTACTCATGAAGCGACTAAGCCTCCTCCAGAATCTGAACAAAAGACAAACAGTTACACATGGTCTGATTTCTTTTCCTTCAAATACAATGAATCTGATTGACAGTTAACATGAAAATGAATACACAAAAGAAAAAGTAGAATAATCCTCTCCCGTTTACATTCACTACAGCGAACAATCAGAGAAAGTCATTTTCCTGTGGTTTACTGCTGTGCTTTTGTACTTAAGCAGAGTCTTAAGAGACTCTCCTAGAGTTATGGAACAGAAGGTGAGCCTTTTGTTTATATCTCTGAAACAAGTAAATATCATCTATTCAAATATGCCCCCTCTGGGAGGGATGCATCTCCCAGAAAAGTAGTAGACTGTGCTCATAAATGACAAACAAATGCAGAGAGGGCGTTGAATGGTCCCTGTTGAACATGATTTAAATCAAGCTGGAGAGCATTCAGACAGCATTCAGGAGTATTAATATTCTGAAAATAGAGTAAAGAGCATTTACATGACAAATTTGCATCAGAATCTTTGATCATTTGAAGGCTTAGAATGAGCCAATTTATTTTGGCTGAGGTTTTTTAACAAGAAGATTTTTTTTCTTTGATTGAGTCCTTGCTATGAGTATTAGTGGAATAAAGGCTCAATAAAAATGCAGTGAGGTTATTTTAATGATGAAATATTTCTCTAATGCTAGTCTTTTCACATCATACTCATGGCCAAGTTTACGTCAAATTTCAGTGCTTTATAAGACATTAGAAATGTGATGTCATTAACAGGTATTCATCAATCTGAGATGGACCCAGTGGCGCAGCAGTAACTTACTGGCTCATATCTTCCTCCTTTTCCACCTTGGCAAAGGTTGCCACTTTATTCTTCAGTAAATACAGGTGACCTGGTCCTCCCTGAGAACACACACAGATTAAACACATTAGTACTATCGCAACTACTAATTTGCTTCTTCTTAATTGAGATCTTGAGAGCTTGGATCCCAAAGGAGGGCAGTCTAGTTTACTCATCCCAAATGAATCCTACGGTATCAACTTTTAATTTCTGTCTCCCCATTTTCTCACCTGACAAAAAATGAGCATCCGCCAGAACTTGCTTCCTCTCCTGTAAGCTGTGAGCTTCTTCTCTATTTCCTCTGTGAGGGAGAAAAAGGGATTGGATTTGATGTGAACAATTGGGACCGAGAACGGAAAGAGAAAGGAATATGAAAACAGACAAGCAACAATGTGTGTAGAAAGAGAGGGAGAAATGTGAACAGTGAACACAAAGGACCTCTCGGGAGGGTGAGTTCAAGTACAGATGCAGTAAAAGACGACAGAGACACTAATAGTCGATGTTGTTTAATATTGATTAAACAGTGTTTACCTTAGACCAAAATAACACAGGTCAGTGACAGATGGTAAAATGAAAACCTGAATCAATAACCTCAACATTTGCAAACTATTCTTTCACGTCCTTTCAATAATTCTTTGCAAGCTTCATTCAGTTTGCTGTTCATTATTATCTTGGGGAAATTTTAAAAACAAATTCAAGGACTTTTTTAAGGACCTTCCTGGCCCTATTTCCTCAAAACAATTTGAGACCCTGAGAATTTGTCAGACATTACAGAAGCTCGCAGACTAGAACCTTTGTTCCACTAGGTGCATTATGGCCTTGATTGTTTCCTTAAATTTACAAACCTGAAGGATTTCAAAGATCTGTGGGATCTCATGGTATTTAGTAGGACCTTAAACAGTTCCACAAATGCTATAACTTAGATATTTTTATAGAGATTTGTTTGGGTACCGTTTCAGCCTACAGCTATTTTTCTGACCTTTAACTCCCACAGAATGATTCAGAGTTCACTCCTCAGGCAAACTGCTGCACAGGCCATCCTCCGGACTAAAGGTGATTGATTTACTTTCATAGGAAGGGAGTGATGTCTGCCTTTAAACCTCTTTTTATAGATTGAATGTCATATATGTATTTTTCAAATAAAGTGTGTGTATCTATTGTTTTTCTCATTGAGAATACATTAATTAACTGGACACTAGTGTTACATTTACTTAAGTTAGCCATTGTCACAATTGAAAAAGATGGATACTAACATAAACAGGATTATATACTCACCCAAAATATCATCAAAAGTTGCATGTTCATGGTCCTAAGGAAAACAAATGTGCATAAAACATAATGAAAAATGCATTTACATTGCAATCTGTCATACACACCATATAAAGAAACAACTTGCATGGTACAAGTACATCTAGTGTAATGCATCTGTCAGGACTCACATAGAGGATGGGGATGATGGATGGGTCATCCCTCCGGATTATGGTTGGAACGTACTCTGCCTTGGGGACCTTAGAAGAGATCAGCTAAAGGTGAAGGACAGAGGAGGAGGAGGAGAGGAAATAGAGATTTAGTAGGATGTGAGATGTGAAGTGGGGAGGGGGGTTCCGAGAAATGAGAGGAAAGTGAAAGATAAACTGTCATGCCTGTGAGGAATGTAGAGCTCGATATAATAATCACTGTGGTATGGTAGAGAATACCTTTGTTTTCTTTAAAATACTGCACCAACAACTTTAACCTTGTGCTGTAAGTGTGTAGTTCTGAAGTAACCCTTTCCTAAGACAAAGCTTTTAACAACAACAGGGTAATATAAGAGGTAATATGTAATATAGGGGATGTACCCTCTAGGCACCTTGCAATTTGGTTCGATTCTGATTCACAGGGCTGCGGCGTCATCATAAAACCATTATTAATGCATCTGTTGCATCTAAAGTTGCGATCTATAGACATGATCTGCCTTTTCTCACTGTCACTACTCGCAACTACTTGCTCCAACAACGTAGCGCATTTGGAGTGATCCATAGTTACAGCTAAAGTGAGGATTTACTTCCATTGTCTTTGCTCAAACTCAGCTGTTTTGAGGAGCCAATATGGCAGTCATGTTGTTGTGACAGACAAACACAAAATTCAGCCTCAAACTATGGACTATATTGCTACAATCGTAATCACAACCTCTTTTTGTCCCTAAGTGTTGGGAACCTTTGTGTATGATATACAGACTGTGGACCCATCTCAGCACTGCTATCTGTCATCACATCTTGATTTGTAAAGATCAAGGGATCATTGGTTTTATGCCTTGACGACTGTCAACTGTTTAAATTACTTTAAAAGGTTATGGTTATTTAACAACAACAGCTTGAGTTCACCCTGGTAGCTTTTTGCATGTTAGGTACATTCAATTAATAGTCACCAGTATTAAAGATTCTAAGTTCAAGATAAAACACCACTATTTGGGATTCTCCCGTAAACAACAAAAGACAAAAATCTAGTTTGTTACAAAATTCTGTCTCAGATCTGACCAGAGTAAGCCATCTTCTCAAAATAAAGGATCTTGGACAAGAAAATAAACCCAACCTCTCCGATGCTATCGCTGTTTCCTCCTGCACCAGTCAGATATTCTTCTTCATGCACACTTCAGTGTCTAGGCTGTCGGTAAGCTAGCTGTGTCATCTTTGAATTTTTAAAAAAAGATTTTTAACTGATCTCTCACCATGATTTTGGGAGGTACAAAGTCATCTCCTTCGCAGGCCAGCCTCTCCATCTCTCTCTCTTCCTCCCAGTCCAAATTGTCATCAACGCCTCCTTCATCCAGTGTACCACAGGAAGCCTGCAGGTCTCCGCCTAGAAGAGAATATAGCGCACCGATGAGGAAATGGACATCAGATAATAGGGTGTAGGCAGAAGTGTCGAGTGGGAGGCAAAAAAGGTGACACAGAAAGAGAAACTCTGGGAGTGAAGGACGGACGTGTCCAGGAAGTGGAGAGAGGTGAATGCGGAGGAGAGGATGGGGGATGGAGTTGTTTGATAACGGTGGTGGCATATGAAAATGACAGATGGAACAGGAGAAAGAAGAGACAGCTGGCAGACGCTGAAAAAAAATGATTGATAGTGAATGTAGCAGCAGGAGAGCTAACAAGGAGGGCTATGAAAACTCACACTGCTTTTCCAAGAGGGAAAGTTGTGCTTTCTGACATTTTACATTCTGTGATTGCTAATGGTCTTAATAACTACAGATGGGTGGTGAAGACTTGAACATGAAAAGTCAGCTGTTGGCGCTTGTTGTGTCCATGGAAAAGGAATATTCTAGTGCAGTCTTGTTGGTATTTAGACGAAACCTGATGTACCAGATGATTTGTTACACACAACCATCTAGGAATACTTCCTGGTGAACTGTTTAGAAAAACACTTACTAAAGATGCTTGGCAGGTAATTGGACAAAACCATCTATCTATCTATCACAACTTCAGCCACTCCAATCAAGAGTAGTAGAGTGCTACCACCAATGAGGCGAGACGTTAAATCAAGCTCTTATTGAAACTAATCGATAGAAACATCTTTCCAGTGCCTTCTGTGCCATTCTGAACTTTTCTTTCAATGAAATAAACTCTCCACCTCTGATATAACTGATATTGTAGTGCCGTCTACGCTAACCTCTTAAGGAGCTGCCATCGTCGTTTTTTAATTGAACATTTGTTTATCACTCAGCTCAAGGGACACAAATGCCTTGATACCATACAGCACGTCCCTATGACCTCAATATTACCTGCCTATTATTACTGACATGTGCCGGTTGTGTTTATTTCACACTTTCTTTTGTGATTTTTGTCTTCTACAATGTGTGAGTACATTACGTAATTAATGTTTTCCGTGCTGGAGACAGAGCGTGCCTTGTGGATCCTGTTTTTTGTGATCTTCATTTTGTGTGTACTGATTTATGCCTGTGCCACTTATACCAACTTATACAACTACCTTATTAATACATCTATGTTACTTTTATTTAAACCATTTCAGACAACCAACTTAAGCAAGTTTGTGTACCGGCAGACGTGTTGATGCAGCAGTCAGTAAAGCACAGGTGTAATTAATTTCATTAGTGATGGCTGCCACAGTTCCTGGGTCTGCATGCTGTTTCCCCGGCATTGATAATCATGACAATTAAATAGAAAGAACTATTGGTGTATTATTACTAACACCTAAATCATGATTCAAAATGCCTTCTGTCTGTCTTTCACATACTTATGATTGAAAGAGTCCTTGTACAGTCAAGTTCTAGTTTCTAGACTTCTAACAAAGACAACATATTAAAAAGTATCTGGTACCCAGCAGTTAAGAGCAGTTTGAGAAGGAGAATCGAACCAGAAAAGAGGAAAAAGAAGAAAATGACAAGAGAGATTGACAATTAATGTTGCTCCCCTGGGGAACAATACTTTTCCCTCAGGAAAGAAGAAGAACAAGGCATCAACCACACCATTAGACCATCATCAAAAGTCCATTTATTTTTCATCACACAGAAACACTGAAGATGGAGGTGGAGAAAAAACATAAAAACAACAGATACTCCGACGTCAACAGAGACAAACAGCACATGCAAACGGTTGATTCACGTATTCAAAGCCCCTTTTAGAAACACTTAGACACACGTCCCTGCTTTCACATCCTGCTCGACACACTCGGACTTAGACACACACTCCATTTTTGAAGACATACTCACAGAGAGAGAGAGAGCATCACAAAGTTGAAGAAAGACCCACGGTCATAGGGAGACAGATGGACAGGGTCAGAGTCAACAGCAGAGACAGTCAGTTTGTAAGTGTCGCGTGTTTTATGTGCGAATGTCCGGGGATTTTCAGCGTGTCAGTTGTTTCTGAGCCAATAAAACGGCGATGAGGGTCGCCTTCAACAGAGATGTCTGTGGTCCAGTTCTTATTCTGCATGTGTCCGTCTGTACAGGCTGCAGACATGATACTTGATGGAAAAGTGGCTTTGACTTCCAAGTAACTTTCAGTGATCACCATTTAAAACACTGATATTGATGCCAGTTATATTAGGATGCCTTCCAGTTGGCCAGTCACGGAAGAAGTTAAATCAGGGATGTCATGATAGAAAAAAACAAGTACTCAGTCCTCTTGATATGCATAGTAATAGTTTAGCCTTATTTGGAGGAAGGAAAGGGAAGAAACTGTGCTGTACTTTGTACCTTTGTCAGGACCCCGTTCGTTGCTGTTGCAGTTTGTGTTTCTCAACTTTATGAAAATACTTATCTAACTGGTTAACCTCCATTTAACACTCCTGATTAGATGGCCTCATTCCAGCTGTACAGAAGTCGGCTCATATATCAAAGTGCTGATTACCAGACCCTTTTTATAGCTGACAAATACTAAGTGCTAAGCGGCTTTCAACTCCATATGAGCCACTTGTGTAAGCAAATTAATTGATGACAAAAGTACAGAGTGAGCACAAAGTAAATTCAAGCTGTAATCAATCTGCCAGTCAAGATGTGAGGGCACAAAGGGCCAGATGGGTAATTTATGACCGCACACATTGTTCAAAACATGTTCTTACTGTTCACTGCGGCATTTTAGGCTGGTTGTAAACACTTGAAAACAAGTGGACACTTAAGGACTTTTTGATTGAGCTCTTTAAAGTTACATGTTTGTATCTGTCTGTGACTGGGATGTTTAATTCACAGTTTTCTCTGGAGATGAATGAAAATGCATCCATGTCCTGACTGATGTACTTAAAGAACATTAAACATGACAATTAAAGGGTAGCTCCACTTATTTTCATATCACAGTAGGTTTATAGGTCATATGTGAAAAAAAAATGAAATATCTAAAGCCTTTTGGGAGCTGCTAATCTGAAATTGCCTCAAGTGATGTCACTCAGTGGCTGAGTTGCATTGTGGGTTAATGTGGAGCGACATATTTTTAAAAATCCGAGATATCGCCTTTTTTCGTTCCACGCATGTTTCTTCCTTCTCAAAACCTGGTGCCTACATTACCCACAATGCAACTTAGACACTGCGTGATATCATCGGTTTTATACTACTTTTTTCATAGATGCAGTAGTGCTCCCCGAGACGTGTAAACACACTTTAACATGTTAAACTGGTGGAGTTGCCCTTCGACTTTGTTGTTATTTGATACCCACTAAGTAAAACAATTTATAAAAAAACGCCAGTGAAAAAGCAGCTTCCTCATTTTTACTGATGAGAAAGGATGTCCTTGTATGTCCTTAAACCTCCCTGTATGCTTTTCATTCCCATGCAAATGTCTTATACCATCTCAACGTTCGCACACATTTTGCTACACACACATGGACATTCATGAACGAACATGTAAATGTCCTTTGGTTACTTCAGAGTTAAAGCTGTTTTCCATCAGTTTTTAATTGCAGAACTTTTTTTTGTCTACCCGCAGCAGTTTTAACAAAATATGTGTGTCAGCGTCTCGGTGTGTGCATGTGTATTGTGTGGTCTGTGTGAACTCACTGTCTTTGGGTTCATGAGGAGAGTCAGTCTTGACCGGGGTGGGGTCACTCCAGGAACGGCTGAAACTCTTCGATCTACGCTCAGCGAACGCTAGTGCAGGTGGGGAGAGAGAGTCACGCACTCACACACACACTAACAAACCCGCAAACTGGCCACTTCTGCTACACACTCACCACCCAGAACACACAAGTGCAAAGGCGGATGCAGCTACAAGTTCACAGTTACATACAGTGCCATCCCTCTGCATAAACAAATGTCCGCGTGTACAAACTGCCAAACAAACACACAGTATTCTAACAATCTTATATCTCCAACATCATAAAGGATCCTGCGACTCTTCTCTGTCCCTGTGATCATCACTGTGGTTTTCAAGGGACTGCTCTTGTTTCACAGATTTTCTGAGCTGCGACTCTTTGATAAAATCAGCTCTGCTTTGAACAGTAATCACCGTGCTCTTAGAATATTTTTAGTCTGCATGAAAGTGTTTGACACAGTTAATCAACAGTGTCCCTCGAGCACCCGTATTTTTTTTGGCCTCTGTGGATTGATGAATCCTCGCTAATGCTTCTCTGTTCATTTTGCCGCTCGTACAAACGTATTCTTTTCAGAACAAAAGTCTTTTCATTCGCTGTGGCAGTTATGAGGTCAGCATCATTTTCTCATTATCATGACAATTTTTTTGTGATTTTTAAACCCGGTGGAAAAGAATATTCTAAAATACAAATATAGGTGCTTATTTCAGTTGATATATCTGTTCTAGACATGTATTGACATTGTATGCAAATAATTGCATATTTAATTAGATTGCCTAGATTGCCTTTGCAAATTTAAATGTAAAATAGCTGAAAACTTGTGATAAAATATAAAGTCTAAAATAGTCCTATTGTAAGAAATCAACAGGGGAAGTTTCAGGGCAGTATCAAGCTTTTTATCCGTATGATGATTTCTTGCCGGAGATCTCCATTTCACTAGCGCTTAATTCATATTTTCTGGTTTTATTCCTCTATAGTCTGTATTTCTACACTCAAAACCAGGTATATGTAACATTTATTCCTAAGACTATGTAAAGCTTTTTTATGGCTGCTGACAGCATTTTCTGATTTACGGAGTGATATTAAGAAATGTAATCCTTGACTGTAATATATCAACAAAATGACACAAGGATTTTGAACCTGGCATTATCCAGTGTTCCGTTTTCTGCTTTGCAAATGTATGCAGTTGAGTGCATTTTTAATTCTCTAATAATTTTCCAATTTGCATATCTAATCATGGAATTTCAGAGAACTTATAATGAAAAACACAACTGTCTTAATATGAGTGATCATCTATTAGTACAAAAGGTCTCCCTATTTACCTGTTATATATCTCCTAGAGCCTAGATTTTTAAAGTCAGAACCCATTACTAGGGGTCAATATATCACGATATACCGATATTGCTTTCATCTAATATAAATAAGTAATTTTATTGGCTTAATTACCCAAAGCGATGCAGAGATGTGGGACAAAATTGTCGGAGGAGGACATGCACTCCAGCAGAACTGAGGTGTGGAACAACTTTGACATTTCTGTCAGCAGCAGCAAGATTTGGGGGTTTACATAATGTCTACAGTGCAAAAAATCTGTTAAGGTACAAAATTTGTTCATAATGATTGGTGACAGATTTAGGTCTTAATTGGGTTCGGGCTTGTCTGTCAAAACAGTTGTCATAAATCACAAAACATTTGCTTTCCAAGTATTGTTACAAAACTGACAACCGTAAGCCACATTTACACATTTCCATTCTGACCATATGGTATTGGACCTGGAAGTAATTTCAGAAATTCAGAGCTCCAGGCTGCGACCGTTTAGGCGCATTTTGTGACCATTTTTTGGAGCACCTGTGTGACTCGCCGTGTGAGTTTTTTTTTTTTTTAATATCATCTTATATCATGTGAAACACCAGGAGCAACCTTTCTCCTGGAAACGTTTTGCCATGGCCGCCACAGCAATTAAGACAATAACAATCACAGAAGAAAACAAAACGTTCTGCAATCAATCATCTGATCCATTACCCTAATACATACAGTTAGTGGTGCTGAGCAAAGCGCTTTTACCCGCAAGAACTGATCTTGGAACATAGATTATCTAGTTTAGCTCGGTTCCAACACCATTTTCTTTTTGTTTACTTTTCAAAGTCAGAACGCTTGACAAGCTGATTGATCACAGACTAGTCACAACACAAAATTACACTAATTTCCATTGATCCCATCCACTCTAGAACAAGAACTCTATTAAGTCTTATAGACTTGCATTAACACTCACGCAAACACTCTCACTTCCCTCATTAACAATCATCACAAATTTAATCACTGAGTGGCTTTGTCTTCCAACTTTACACCCAACCAGTCAAACAAACTCCTAAACATTCAAAAGCGATGCAACAGGAGGAGATCACCTACAACTTACACACCCAGACATACACACATGCACACACACACACACACACACACACACACACACACATGCACAGACTCATATCGCTGGCGGATCAAACACACATCGATGCACATATAATCCTCAAGGAAAATGCAACAAAGCGTTACAAAATCCCAGCAAAGCAGCAGCGTTTAGTGCCACACACTCATGCAAAGACACACCAGAAAACAGGGAAAAAAAACACGGATGGTGGCGGGGTGAACAACATCACAGTCAATTTGAGCAAACGTATCAACCACACACACATCTCTGACTCACTCTGTGCTTTAATCCTTCTGCTGCCCACCATCCGAAGATGCTTCCGGAAGTTCCTGTGGGTAGAGAAATCAAAGCAGAGGAGGGATAACAGAGAAAGAAGCAAAACGTAAAGAAGAAAGAAGTGGAGAGGAAAGAGGGAGGGGTGGGCGGGAAATGGAGGCAAGGCAAGACAAAAAAAGAGGAGAGTTTAGTGTCAGGCTTCTATTTCTACGAAAAGAGGTTAAAAAAGACATAATTAGAGGTAAATATGCACATTTCCTCGTCAGTGTGAGTGGAAAACACTTCCCCACACAGGATCGGTGTGGGTGTAATGTACCACATAGCAAAGTACCTCTTTTCATCCTTTATAGTGTAGATTTATGAGACGCAGGAGATTCATTCATGTAACAACAGCCAAAAGGGAAACCCTTATTTAGGGTTTTGTAGGTTTGATGCATCAGAGGCAATGATGGTGAATCAGACAGGGTTTATTCTGCCAAACTGATACATAATGGTGTGTTTCTTGAATTTGTTACAGGCAGAGTAGAGGCTGCCTTGTTGGGGTTGCCCCTGTTGAACCTGGATGTCACTTGGTTTCCTGCCCTGAGTGATCTTATTTATATTTAAGAAAAGAACATGTCCAAAACTGGAATTCTCAAGGAATAGTGACTAAGAAGTGTACTGAGCGAGATGTAGCGGCAGCTACATGCTAAAAATAGTTATCGAATGCCTGTAAATTTAATTTAAGGTTATGATTTTTAAAAAACCTATCAACTAATTTTAGTACAGTTTTAACAAATACTTGTTTATACGCCATTTCTGTTGCTGCGGTTAGCTGCTCCAACAATAAATTATATATTAATTAATAATGAATAATACATCAATTTAATTTCCATATAATTCCACATTACATCCCATTTATAAAGAGCAGATGGTGAACCACTGCTCTGCATATCTCTTGCAAGCCTGCCTGACTCCATATGTTTCCTGTACATCACTCTTTAACATTAGCGTGGGTTTCATTTAGGTTTTTTTTGTGTGTGTGATTACTTCAGTATTTATTCCTTCTGATTAAAATGCAGGACATATTGCACTGCAAGTCTGATTTATGCACTAATACCAGCTGAGTTAATACTCCACAGTACTTGTCATGAACACAATTTGTTATTATTTTTCCCTCATAACTAATTTCACTGTAGGACTTGTAGACTGAATAACTTCCAGTCACGTAGCCTAGGATGCAACTAAGCAGACTTTTATCATCTTCATTATTCAAATGCAGTAACAGTGAAAAAGAAATTACAGTGAGTACTGTATGTCATTGAGGCTAATCACGGGCTAATGATGCCGTAAAATGAAGGGTATTTTTGTCTGTCAACATCCTTATTCATCAGGAGACTCACACGTGCAGAACTGTGGTGTCAGCTTGATAGGGCAACGCTACTGTATATTTCTGCTTTTGGGGCCCAAAATGGCCTTGAATAATCACTAAACAATCAAATAATGCGCCTGGGGGACGTTTGGAGATCATCTTGTCCTGGCACGATCAAGACTTTTGGCAGAACTGTATAATCATACAAATGTATTCCTGGAATGTACTGGCAAATGTGTATAAAGTTAAAAATAAACATGATTATAGGTTTGCAGATAATATTGGCTGATATTGACCTTTCAGATTTATTGGCTGATCTGCAGTCGGTGATTGGTGAGGTCCGATTAGGAAAATGTCCTCAAGCAAAGATCTCAAACATCTGAATTTCCCACATGCAGTATGATTCAGATTCAGTGCCATATGAAAATATATTATTTAATCTGCCCCCCAGGTGGGCTTTTGTGTGAGTACATTTGCTCAAAAAAGCTCTGTGCTTTGTCCAGTAGTGGCTCTTTACCGAGCTGCTTTTAGTAATCGCCACAATAAAAGCCATACTGATCTTCAACTGGCTTTGGAAGAATAAACATAGGAGATTCTTAATTAAATGCTGTGTTTACACTGTCTTTTCTTCTCTTGTCTGTATGCATATCTGTCTCACGGGAGGCACATCGCTTAAGCTAATACACAGATTTATTGACCGAGTAGCCTCATGTGATTACACATGCGATTGGTCTTTGAGTGTCCTGGGCCATTGGTGCCGTAAAGGCTAGAAAAGCTTCATCGCCTCAAATAGAAAACACCCTGCCAAAATGTAGTAATTCTCAATAGCTCATCAGTTACAGGTCCAGAAATTAATGGTGTCTGGGTCTGGACCTGGAGAGCGATCCGCCTGTTGGTGATGTTCAGGGATGGAGAGGGATTTCAGGTTAATAAGAGGGACACATTTTTGGTCATTTTGTCAACAACGGGGACAGCGTCCCCCGATGGATTCCACTACCGATATGCCACGATATTCTCTTTTGATGTTATAATTCAGAAAGAGATACAGATATCGGAACTTCCTACTCCCTAATATTGGTATAGGCCATGACAAAATGTGTCAAACTATCATAGAAAATGCTTTGGGATGCATGGTTGATGAGCTTGACTACCAACATGTTGTAGTTTCTCTTTTGTTTTCCATTTGCAGGGTTTTTGAGTTTTCATGTCTCCTAGCAATATTAAAGCACCCTGTGCATCTTTGTAGTCTACAGGTAATTTGCATTACCATGTTCCCCTTGAAATCCATTTAGTGTCTTAAATAACAACAAAGCACGAGCGTTTGTATAGTTTCTCTGTGCGACTTCCTGCCTGATGCTGACATGATGTTCTATGCAAGAGCCCCAGATAAACATCCTTTTATCTCTCTGCCTCCCTCCCATGTCGCATCTACACACAGTTCCAGCACACCGAGCAGCCAGTCGACACACATGATTAATGATCTCGGCATGTGGTTTGAGAGCGCGTCTGTGTTTGTGTGTGTGGGTCTATGTTGATCTAGCGGTGAAGAAGCACATAAAAATAGAAGCAACATAAAAGGAGTAGAAAAAGAAAGACTTTCAAGCTCCTTGTCCTCAGTTTACCTTCTGGAGAAAATGTCTTCACCAGTTAACAAATGCAACAGGCAGAGTGATTTTATATTTGGGGCTCCATGAATAAAACTGAGGGTTAACTTGCAACATCAAGCAGTACAATTCGCTGCAGTTGCCATGACCAAGACTAATTGTATCATACCACAATAGAATAATCATGTATAATAATGATAAATTGATCTTAAACACAACAGTGCACAGAGCCAGACAGACATATTTTTACCCTGATTGTCTTGTGCTTAAACCTCAGCTGCCCACGAAGGAAAGGTGTGGAGACAGTTAATGAGATTTAGAGAGAAAGAGAGGAAATGTGAGAGAAAACGTGTCCGCCTCCACTTCCAACTAAAGACAGTCTGAATCCATCCCTCGTCAGCTCTTTCTTCAACTCTCTTACTCATTTCCATATTTCCCTATTTTTGTATATTTTCTTATATTTTTTCTCACTTATTTTAGAGTCTCTACAGCCTACTATTGTTCCATCTACTAATTATCCTTCCTGTCTCTTCTTCTTCTTCTTCTTCTTCTTCTCCTTGTATCTTTCTTTGATGATGTCCTTTACTGTTATTCCTTGCCTGTTGTAGAGTTTTGTTTGCTTTGGGAATATGGACATTGTACTCAAAACCTGTGTAATTTTTGCATAAATAAGTTTGTTTCACAGTTCTATTTCTGGCCAGGAACCTATTACATTGAGCCACTTTGTAAAACTGTACAAGTTATCAAAGAGAATCTTTTTTCCTTTCCTGTCCCTTATTGTAGAAAGTGAGATTTCTGTATCTTTTTGACGATAAAGCTGGTCAAGGTGCTATATAAAAACAAATTTTTTTTTTTGCATTTTTCTGAATCTTACTTAAAGAGGCCATCAAAACGTTTATAAGTTTGTAATGTCACAACTACATAGTGACCAGCCCCATTTTTGCAACGCCCATAGTTGCAAAAACACAGCAGAGCTGATGCAGACATAGAGTGGCTGGCTCTGGCCTTTGGGAGCTGACCAATCAGAGCAGACTGGGCTTATTTGGTGGGGGGTCTTAAATAAAAGAGTAATGCAGCTGTCAACCACAGTACCACCTGGAAGCACAAGGCGGGAAATGCAAATGTTCCTACCGCTGATCAAATCTGAAAAGAAGCTTTCTGCTGTTTTCAAAGAGTAGTTTGATAGTTACAGAGAAATAAGGCTCAAGAACAAAGTGTTTCACCGAGGAATGCACAACATACTCAAGAAATATCAGTTCATGAGTGTCCATGCTGAAATACGAGCTGTGATTTCTCATTTATTGACAATTTTTTGTTTGATCTGATTTTAGAGGTCAAACAGCCAGCTTGGAGAGGATGAAGGACAACATTCGAAAAGTAAACGTGCATGTTTAAATTCCACTGCCTCAGGGTGGACATGGTCTGATGTGCAAGGAGGCCAAGTGTTCCCAAAAGTTTCCTATGCTATTTTTTCTTCATGTTCAAATCACTCATTTTGATGAAATAACACACAACGTTAATGTGCTGACACTGCAGATGGACGACACCGAGATGTCAAAGGAATTGAGATGTACTGCATGGTGTCACATGCACCATCTGCCCCTGTGTGATGGAGCATTTGGGCCTGAGTGGGACAGTTTCTCAACTTGTTAGTGATGTCTGTTACAAAGTCTCCATGTCTCCAGCTCCATGTTTCCAACGATTCCAGAAGAAAATATTTTGCCTAAAAAAACAAATTTTCTTTTAATCTGTAAGGAAATACAATTGCCTACATTTTTTGTTAGGTTAATACCACTGATTGTAATGAATCATAATGAATGATTCACTGTATTTGGCAGTTAAAATCTACCCTAGAAAATTGGGGCACTGTAAGCAGGTCCTTTTTGAAAGACGTCCTCGGAACTTCAAGTGCCATGTTGTGACTCTTTGGCTTAGTGAGATTAGACACGGCTGTAAACAAGCAAGAACAGAGCTATGGCGAAAAACAGGTGCAAGCGGTGCTCTAGCAAAGCACACCGTGGCTGCAGGACGCTCCGTACCTCTGGATGACTTCTGCCGAATTCTGCTCCCTCTCTCTCCTCTTTCTCTGCACAAATCCCCGGAAAGCCCTGCCAGGACGTGGCACAGTATTAAAGGGATGAGAGAGGGTGAATGCTGGCGTAGCATGGGGTAGGACAGTGCAGGGAGGCTGGTGCCAGGGCTTTGAGCTGCAGGGTATATTTGGCTGTAAAGGGGAGGCTGTTGTAGGTAGGCAGCAGGTAGCGTTGACTATGGAGACTAGAGCGTCAAATCACATCAGCAGCCTAAATGTTATTTTCTGTTCACCCCTGCAACAAATGTCTGCATGAGATTTAATCCATGTGATCCTCTGACTTTGTTTTGTCTTTTCACTTTAGATGTATTTCTTGAAGGAATAGTTTGCTTTTGGGGGAATTTTATAATACTGGTTACTTTCCCGAAATCATTCATGGATACTTGTAGTGTAATGTAAGTGTAATGTGAGATTTTGGCTTAAAGTATTTTAAGTCAGCCCTTGCAGGACTGTGTACTGAAGTGGCAGCTCTATTGCTGTTGGTTTAATACTTACTTTTCACAACTTTTTTTTTCTTTCATACATTTTGTATAAGCAGAAAATCGACTAGCGAGAGGTTATGGCAAATATGGCAAAATTGTCATTGAAGCATGCTGCATTCACTTAAATCAACCATTGTGAAACTTTGAACCCATCCTGGCTGTAGCAGAGATTGATGCCTCACTGGGCTCAGGCAGGACTTTTACGTGTCAAAGTACAAACATGCCGCGAAGTGTGTCACTGTCAATGTGTGATTGTCTTCAACAAACACAATTTTTGTGAACTGAAAGGTGTGACCACACAGTCCTGTGAAGATAATCAACATTTGTCCACAGAGCATGAGCATGAGTATCCAACTCCATGCTAAACACAGTATTCTGTGTGTTTTGAGGTATTTTGACTCCAGAGTTAGTAGTGGAAAGTATCTTGAAAAATTCCCCTAAAAGCAAAATTAAATTTTAAAGTTTGAGGCAGGTATTAATCTTTTTCTATTTCTTACTGTCAACAAATCCCATGAAAAGACCAAAACCTCAAATGACATCTACTGCTATTTTCAATATTGTCTGACTTTCTATGGCACTCAGCCCCAATTCCTGTCATACAAACTGAAGCCATGAATCTTAAAACATCTTAGACGTATGAAAGATTTCGTATTTTTTAAGATGCATTACTCAGAAAAGGAATAAATATCAGTTGAGTACAGTTTTATTGCACTATTGGTTCCCTGTAAGTATTCATGTATGCAGGCTTTACCCAAACTAAGCTCAAGCCATCTGTTTTTAACAAAACACAATAAACAACCACAAAGGTTGACAGAGAAAGAAGCTTAAAACAGCCCGTATTTACATTTCTTGTTTTGGTGACCTGAAGTTGCCATAGTTATTACTAGCAAAAGAAGAAATCAGGCAAAGTAGTACAAAGAGCTTACATACGTTAACATAGTTGATTTAACCATAACCATTACGTTTTCTTAGACAAACCAAGTGGTTTTCTTGCCTTGACCTAACCAAACTGCAAGGATACCACGCAGGTCTCTTTGAATGACAGTGTGGATCTATGGTCTATCAGCCAGTCCATCACTTTAGTCATAACTGAAACAAATCAACAACTTTTGGATAGATTACCATTGACTTTGGTACAGATATTCATGCTCCCCACAGGGTGAAGCCTAATGACTTCAATGATCCTTTTAACCTTTCCTACAGCGTCATCCTCAGGTCATAGGTGTTGTTTTAGTTCCGGTATCCAGTTCTCATAATGCATGCTGTAGACTCTTGGTCTTGTTGGCCAACAGTAATGGTCTTTTCATGGTAATTGCTGACGAAAAGAAAAATAGAATATCACCAACTGTTTTATTGTGATTCTTATAAGACTTTTGAATAAACCCTCTACGTTTACTTTAGGCCAGCAGCCAGAGGTTAGCTTGGTTGGGTTAGTTGGGTTTGGTTAGGCAAGGTGTGGTTGGAGCAGAGGTTAGGCAGTATGACATGACAAGGCTTTGCATAGTTAAGGCACATTACACTGTTATGTTAAGATTTATCTGCTTGACTTAAATCTGAGCAATCTGAGCAAACACAGAATTTAGAGTTTAACATGTAACATGGTTCATACTGGATATTTACCATGATTTTAAATGACTTATTTGATGTATAGCTTACAACTGACTTCTTTTTAAACTTCTGCTGATAAAATAAGTCAACCAGAAGGTACTGTGGATCACATGTTAGCACTATAAATACTTGTTCTTGACAAATCTCTCCAGAGCCAGTTGCCACTGTCAGTTCCAAACATGTCTAAAGTCAGCCAGCACAGATTCAGTGATAGTTGGCAACGTCCGTGGAGCAGGATTAGAGGACTAACATGACTGCCACAAAAATCTTAAACGGCCAAACACTATCTATTGCTGTGTCCTGAGGACGAGGGTGTGTGCCAAACTGCCAGAACTGCTGGATGAATCCGATCTGACAGTGTATAGGTCAGCCAACACACAGACAGACATTTGGCAGATTTACTCAGCTGCAGTGGATTACGCTGGACTTCATCCCCCCTTTGACTTTTTTTGTACAACTAAAATATAAAGATATTACTTGTGCTGACTAGGCTTCTATCTGACAACCCAACTGTCATGCAGGTGATGACTAGTGATTCTTCAAAAGTTGTTGTTGGATGTTTGCTGTCTTGGTTAGTAAAGCCAAAATAACCCAAACAACAAAAGGGTTTTGATACAGATAATTAATCAAACCCACTGATCCATCCACACACACACACACACACACACACACACACACACACACACACACACACACACACACACACACACACAAACCTCACCCTGCCCGAGGATAAAAGTTAAATGGTAGTTAAGAACAAGAGGTAAGAAAAAACAGGAAGCAGGCAGGGAAGTATACTCACGATATCCTGTTTGAGGGTCCAGTGGTTAATTAGCATGCAAGAAAAGAGGAAAGAGAGAGGAGGAGAAAAAACACAGTTTAGGCACCAGTGAGCAATTAGTCCAGTAAACAGAGAGAGGAAGGACTGGGAGAGGCATGATGAGACAGACTAAAATAGTGCCATAGTTGACCTACATGAATTAAAAGTCAAAAAACTTCCATCGCTATGTAATTGCTCCTGGTATGTGGCTTATTTATTGGGCCAAATGAACAACCCCTTCCATAACTGAGTCTGAGTTTGAGTTCTGAACATGGCATAACAAGCATCTAGTATAAGATGAAAGGTGAAAAACAGTGAGAAAGTACTAAAGACACATTTAAAAAGAGATTAAGAAAATGACAGTGATAGTCAGGCAGAAATGGATAGCTTGGAAGCTACTGGATATTCTGTAGTTTGATGTGAAGTGTTTATGACAGTTGAGATATCTCTTACAGCTGCAGGTGATAAGAATCTTAGGTCACTATCACACTCAGACAGATGCTCACAAGCACTTTTTACGAACACACACACACAAATATATTCACTAACGCACACCTGCCTCTGTTCTTTTCTACACACTTTGTTTTGCATGTTCTAGCCCATTTTATGAACTGCATGTCTTACATTGCTGACGATCGTTATTTAAAGCATGCATTTTTATTTTGTTGGTTTGTCAGTCCACCACTGTGGCCAACACTGACACAATATCTCAGCAACTATTGGTTGGATTCCCTTAAAATGTAGTACAGACATTCTTGTTCGCCTACTGTCTTGGGTGAACTTTTCTCATTTTGCACCTTCAGTTGGTGATTGATAATAGCTTGACATTTTCTGAGCAAACCAGTCTACATCTACCGGTTCCGGTTTTTCTTAAATGTAGGGATTTGCTCTTATTTATGATAGTGAATAAAGGAGCTTTATGTTTTGGACTGTTGGTTGGATGAAAGAAAGCAATTTGAAGACGTCACTTTGGGCCCTGGGAAATTCTAAAGAGAATTTTATTTTTACTTCTATCTATAGACTTCACTTCAATCAATTACCCTTGAAAATAATCAGCAGGAAAGTCAATACTGGAAATATTCATTCTATCCCTGAAGTCCAATGGTCCTTCAAAAGCACCGACAAGGAGAGCTTTAAAAACAAACCCTGCTTTCAGCGGCTTTATTATGCATCAAGTACTGAAGAGGAATTGACAATTTATTCAATATGATTTATTGTCCTCCTTGAACAAGCTTTTAGGGTCGTCGAGCTGATTTTTATAGTTCACTGAAATGAAAATCAATGGCAGCCTAGAAGGTAGGAAATCAATCTGAAAGCCTGTAGCGTGCTCTGGAAAATGGTTGGCGGTCATATAAAGTATGCAATTTGTAGTTAATAGATTAAAACATGCAAAACACCAGTATGTTCCGTTAACTGTGGTCATAAACACACCAGCCTGACCTTACAAACAGATCATAAATGTGAAAGTGTGTGCATAAATGTGTGTTTGTGTACATGTAAAATGTATGAGTGACTGAAGGTCGGACACTCACGCCTGCATGGTTGTTGTGGCAGTTTGAAAGCTGAACATATTTTCCTTGGGGAACCAGTTAGTGTCCTCTGCAATTAGAGAGAAAAATGATGAGTCCAGGGTTAAGTGGAAGAAAACCAGTAAAAATGTGTGTGTCATATTGGCAAATGCTGTAATAAATATATTTGAAAAATGAAAGCACAGAACCACTTCACAGTCCACCACTCCACAAATGGAGAGAGGGAGACACACAGAAGGAGACAGCAGAGGAGGGAGACGGGGAAACGAATAGTAAGAAATACAGACCACCACATTACATCCAACATCAAACCCTTTAACCAACATGAGAAGAAATAGATTTGAAAGTGTGTGCTGGAGAAACTAAATGTAATATTAGCTCACTTTTCTTGGATGCCTCACTTGAACTTATCCAAACCTAAGATCTGCGTGTGATTGATTTCATCTGACTTTTCACAGTAAAATAACTTAAAATGAGAAGTAACGTTTCTTAGTTAGCTTTTTACTGAAGTGGTTGTTAAACTTCCACAAAGCCTAGAATTGTTACTATTACTACACAATATAATCAAACCGTCTCAAACATTAGACTAATAAGTAGGCAGGTTTGAATGGATGCTAAATTTTTAACCCGCATTGATTCAGACAATGGTAAAAAATTACAAAAACACCTCCTAATGTGGCGAAATCCAATCCAATAGACCCCTTTTCACATATTCACTTGTCAATGCAGGAAAAGCATAGGTGAGATTTATAACATTAATAATGGTTGCATTCTATTTAGGTGAGCTATTTCCAGGACTCTGGTGTTGTGCATGCTCACTCACTGACATGGCTTACTGGGATACTTAATAGAATGGAGCAGTCGTAAACATTACTGGTCACACCTGTGCTTCTCCTGCTATAACAAGACAAAATGTCTCGTATGCAATCTGTGTCGAGACTAGGGTTGGGGTGACAGAAGATGCTATCGTTGATCGTTAGGCTGACTGTCATCGACTTCTGAGCCTGGGACCATTTTAACTTTGTGATTTAAAAGGCACAAAAACTATGAAAAACATTGGCATTCGCTTTAAGCAGCAACAAACCTATTTTCATTCTGTCACAAATGCTCCGTCACCACGTCCTGTTTATTATTTTTAGTTAGGAGAGTTTAGTTAGGTGAGTCCCAAGACACTTGTTTACATTGATGCGGGCGGTGTTACTTTTCTGTGTGTTGCTGTTAGTGTATGTCTTTCAATCCTGTCCTTGATATTTTCTGAGCTGAGCTTCCACAGTACATCTAACCGGCTAGCTTTGTTTCTACCTTTAGCCTGAACAAAACTAAATTACGGACATGTGGCACAGAGGTGACGACACTTTGAGACACGGCACAGGGATGTATGTGGGTGGTGTGAGCTAACTCCTTGCGGCTCATTTATGCTCCCTTACTGTACCAAAATAGATACGTCCATTTTAAACGATATAACCATCACCACCCACATAATTCCATGCTTCCCTCACCTGGGCTTGGATGTGCATAAATAAGCCATTATACCCTAGGGCAACTCTTAGGGAACGCTCTACTCCAATTCGTAAACACTCAGTCACACCTCCCTTTCACAAACAACAATGTTATCGTTCGTTATGATGTTTAACCTTGGACATTGTTACCACTTCAGTAAACTTCGCCAACCCTAGTTGAGAATGAACTTTGGATGGTAATTCTGTTGGTGAGAACTTTATCTCTTTCTTATGTTTTTGTTCTGGCCACATGACCTACATTTGCCGTACAGGCTTAAAAAAATGGATAATATAGTCTCAACAAAAATAATTATTAGCTTCACAGGGGAAGTCAGTTATTAGCTGGTCGTGTTATTTTGGCCATACACTGTAAATATTTCAAATCAAAATTATTACTTGCAACTAAGGAATAACAATTAACAATTAACAAAAAAAAACAAAACAGAAAAAACAGCTAGATCTCCCTGCCCTCTGTCTGATTGAAATGAGTCAAATGCTATTTCATCTCGGGTCTGCCATCAAACCCACCAACCCAATCCACAGGGTCTTCTGAACAAACCCCCATCCCGCCCTCATTTGGAATTCAGCGCCTCTCTTTCCTCTGTGTCCTCCGCCCTCTCACCTCTCTCCAGCCCAGTCACCCGGTCCACACTCCACATCCGCTCTAGGCGTCGGTGCTGCTTGCCTGCCTCTCGGGATGCGCTCTCCAGGTCCAGGGAGCCCTGGCTCCGCGAGGGGGCTCCGCTGCACGAGTCACAGGCCAGCCCGCTGCACTCCGCCTCCCCTTTTCCACCCTCGCCCCAGCTGCGGATGTTGTGAGCGCTGACGGAGGTCTGCAGTGGAGGTTGAGACAGGTGATGGTGGTGGCCGTGGTGTGATCCATGGTGGGAGTGGGATCCGGAGACGGCTAAAGACTGCTGCTGCTGGTTGCTACTGCTACTTCCACTTGCTCCGCTACTTCCTCCACTGCTGGAGGAGGCGTTGGTGCCGGAGATGCCGTGGTGGTTCCCATGATGATCTTTCCCATGATGATCTTTCCCGTGATGGTGGCTGGTGCCACGGCCGCTGCTGGCATGGTGGTACTGGGTGGGAGACGATGAGGTGGAGGAAGGGGAGGTGGAGGGCTGGATCAAGCCACCTCTGGATCCCACCCCGCGACTCCCCGACTTCTCCTTCAGGACGTCCAGTTCTAGGCTCTCTTTGCTGCCCCGGCCACTGCTCATCAGCATACCGCGCTGGGTGGTGATGGTGTACACGCGGGCAGGCTGCAGGGTGCACTCAACACACTTCAGCTGGTCTTCCTCCGCTGAGAAGCTGCGCTCAAGGGACAGCCGCGATGGCTTGGTAGAGATGGTGATGGAAGGGGGAGGTGCCAGTGCGGGTTTCACCAGGCTGGACTCCTGGTTCTCCTCACAGCCCTTGGTGGTGTTGGAGCAGGGATGCAGGTGGTTGTTGTTGTTGTTGGGGCCAATCGTGTCACTTGGCGACTCCGGGTCGGGACCCACCAAGGTCTCACAGAGAAGATGAGCTAGTATGATGGTGAAAAAGACAAATACCAGTGTTAAAGAAATGAGGAAAGAGCGAGGAAAAGTTAGAGGAAAACGAAGGAGAAGAAGAAGAAGAAGAAGAAGAGCGGAGGATGACACAGAGGATAATATCTCTTAGGTTATCAGCTGTGGCAGTGATACACTAATGATCGCAGCGTGGCATTTCAACAGTGAATGAGGTGAAGCAGGTGGAGTCATGACCACGGAAGGTATGGACAAATGGCAGGATGGCAGAGACGCTGACCTGATCCGTTTCGGTTTTCAGGGTGTGTGTGGGACAGGTACTCTCCAAATGCTCGTGCTGCTCTGTGGACACACACACACGACACACACATACACAAGACATTAATTCACAGGGTGAAAAGGAGGGGTGAGCGAGAAAGGAGAGGAAATGGCAAGGTAGAGAAGAGAGAAGGGCAAGGGAATTGTAAATCATAAACCTAATTGCCTTCTTTGTAGGCTTGTGCCACCCACAGATTAGGATGCAGCTGTTTTATCTCTACACTTCAGGCAGCCTCAGACTGAGGGAGAGACAGAGTATGAGACAGCCGGAGGAGATGGAGTGAAGGATTGTTTGACTTAATTTCTCAGTATGACCTCAGTTTGCGTCGGCGGATGTAATTGCAGCTGGCAGTGTGTTGGTGTGTTTTCCTTGTTTCATACGCGCTCAGGATGTATGTGTGGATGTATGTACTGTATCTTCATGTCAAGAGAAATACTTAACCTTGGCGGCAACTGAAGATGATTGCTTGGAGATGGAGCTGAAAATAGATGCTGTGAGCTCCATAACCACAATACTGCATCTGGTGGTTAGCTCCTTTTGTTCCTGCTTGGTCTTTCTTTTACACACACACAAGAATAGACGGATAAATACGGACATCCATTCAGCCAGGTCTCGCAGTTGAATGGCTCTGACCTCTCTAATGTTCCTCTAGTCAATGTGTGACAGGAATGGAAAATTAACAAAGCCAGACAGGGTAAAAGAAAGAAAGATAACTTTATGTGCTTTCAATGTAAATCTGCTTACTAACTGAGAGGAAATGTAGCGCAGCAATAACTATTAGGAATAAGGAGTCATGATAATTACGAATGAGAGGAGAGACGAGGAGAAAATGGAGTCACTCCAATACTGTAAGCTACTAATATTCATTCATTTCCAGAGCGAGGATCATGGTAATCATTTACTGTGCTTGATTGTATTTTTGAGGCACTGGCAGCTGTCATTATTTCCATTTCAAGACTTCAGACTCTCAGTCCACTACTCCAATACTGTAGTTTTTATCTATTATTTAACAACTGATGGCTGCCATAAGTTAATTACTCCGCTATCTCGAGATACCAAAGATTGTTTCCTTTTAATAGAGGGTTAATTTATCTTACCTCAGGAAAACAAGCTTTGTTATCTCAGGAGAAATTAATCTGTCGTCGGGAGCAAAACAAAAAGTCTTACCCCAATATTACTTACAGCCTAATGTTTAATAGATCAGCAGTGCCATGCCAGCAAGCATAGATGGTGTCTTGACAAGTCTAGCAGCTGATTCTAGCTGAAAATGTCAGATCAAGGAGTACCCATCATCAATCAATAATGCAACAGACTGTACATCAATCTTAATTTATTTATATACATACTTTATTAGCCTTTACCTTTCGAACATCCACCAGTGTGAGTAGTTTTATTTTCCCTATGACACACCTCTGAGTTGCTTACTGTAAGCCTGTTGTTTCATTCTGCCCCAGTTCTGCACAGAATGGATGATTGAAGCACTTTTAGCAGCTTACACTCTAATTATATCCATCAAAGATTTACATACATAATGACCACTATAGCCAACTGCTCCTCTCAAGTATCTCTCTTTAAAGTGTCCATGTGGAAACAAGCACAACAGAATGATACTACAGTTACATCAAACTCTTACAGTAAATGTCACGGTCCACTCTTATGAATTTATCATTTTCTCATATTAAATGATCTCATCAGCTGTTTGTTTTCTCGATGATAACAAGATAACTTAACCTGTTATTGCAGGAAGAAAAAGTGTTATCTCGATAACTGCATAATAATAAAAAATAATTGCATATAATGTTAAGGGTTTCCGTAAGAAGTAAGGGTGCCTCCAAGATAACACAATAAAACACGCATTACAACATTGTTTTGTTGTTAATTTTACTTGAATACTTGTGTATCGTGTTTGACTTTAAGTTGTAACTCAAGACTGCCTCCATTAGGTATGCATGTTGCATATTGGGCTACTAAATTATAGGCCCAATAATGAGTAATATTGACTATTGACTGATTATAGAGCTGATACTACAAAGCCAGATTGTGTTCAGTGACTTTACATACAGTAGGTGACGGTATGCACCACTGAAGTTGTTTTGCAATCAATCAAGGACACGTAGGTGACATCTATTGTTGGAGAGATGGAATTTTAAATCATCCATCTTTGCACACTACGTCTTGCACAGACTAGAGGTTAGTGACTTGTTTTGGAATATAACAATGTGACGGCCATGAGGAGCAGGTAAATGATTGCTGACTGGAGGAAGGACATGACATCACCAAGCCCAAAGGGTGTTGAGGTGGAGATTTCCAGAATGAGAGTATCCTTGTGTCCAGGAGCAATAGGAAAGCAATCATGGTGGACTCAGCAGCACTACAGGGGATCTCTGAAAATCACAAGTAATCGGCAACCATCAATTAGAACATTTAACCAAAATGAAATTGTACTGAAAATAGTTTACCAAAACCTTCTAAGCTTTGAGCAAGATCAGATCAAACGCAAAAGGATTGCAGGGCCAGTGAAGCAGTGGGGACACAAAGGACTAACACTATGGTAGAATTTTACCAATTGAGCATTACACAGATAGGCTCTATTTGTCAGTTTGAGCTGGATCAGACTCAGGAGGAAGTGTGGTTAATCCAATGCAAGGTCTCGGACCACCAGTCAACATTCAACCCTGCTGTAAGCTCTGACTCCCATCTTCTTAGTCTTCAAAGCAGACTGGCTACCCATGGACATTTTGTTCCCATAAATTTTGGAAACTGTAATAGTTTAAGAACATCCTTCCAAACCTTTTCACGGGGACATGGTGGAAAAGAAGAGACCAGAGAAAGGTCAGGGCAGAGCTGGCTTTAGCAAAATGACTTTTAACAGGAAGGATTTAAATAATAAATCACTAATGATCAATTAGTACAGGCAGGCTAACGAATCAGTTGTGAGTCAGTATACTTATTGTCTTTTTCAAAACCTCGTGTGAAAAGCATCATGCAAAATTTGTTACGTTTATATAGATGTGATCCTTGAAAAAAGCCTGATGTGTTTACAAAACTGCCTGTTTTCCTAATGCAGTTAATGTCGGAGGTGACTGCTGACACACACACCCACACACGCTCACACTTTGTGCAGAAGAATCCCCGGTGTAGAGGGGAATCTGTGGGTGTAGCTCTGTCAATTATTAAAGCCTGTCCAACACAGCAGGCGCACACACAAACACACACCCACATACGCTTGCTCCCAGTAAGAGCCGGAGTGCAGTGAAAACAGACTCAAACATTTTCTCTGATGCACCATCTTCCCTTTTCCCTTACACTGAGTTTTTTCATTTTTTATTTTAAACACAGCCCTCTATTCTTGCTTCCCCATCCCCTCCCCCTCTCCTGTCTCTCTCCTCCTCCTCTTCTCCAAAGCAGGATTTCTCCAGAGACAACTCATGTGAACAAAGCTGCTTTACATCTTTTTAAGGAAACGTGACAAAGTGACCTTACGTTCACATTAAATACACATCTTGGAAACATTAGTCCTTTCCAGTGCAACAGAAGGATGAGGCTAAGAAATTATACGTGTACATGTTTGACCAGAGGAGGTCCTCTAAATGGCACTATGACTTTATTATTCAAATAGCTTCAAACCCATTCAAATCTGCCATATTACCTGACTAGAAAGTAGCTTTTTGTGGGAAACTCTGAGATCCTCTACCTATGCTAATTCATAGTGAATACATACATCAGTAATTAAAGAGCACAATACCTCCTTCCCTACCTATATGAAGGCTGCAGTGGAGGCTTTTGGAGAGCTTAACCATGCCAGTGTTGAGATTTAAATGGACTCCCATCAAAAAGACAAAACAAAATGCAAAATGTACACGGTATAACAGCATTGTATACGATACTGCATGTAGTATTTTAGTCCTATGCCAGTGGTACTCAAAAATGTTCTTTAAAGCCAAAAAATGATTTTTTTTTACCTTAACCGTAACCAATATCATGTCTCACACCTACACCTAACCAACCAAACCAACAAAGGTAACCAATCTGAGGCTAAGTAGGGCAGGTCTATCCAAGAAAGGCAGCAGGTTCCATAATCATGCCTCACTGTCTGTATATAAAGATGAAGAACGTGACAGCTTTCAGAAGTCATGTCATTGTCTGTAACCGCTTATCCCTTTCCATGGGGTCACGGGGTGTTGCTGCTGGAGCCAATCCCAGCCTTGTCTCAGGGCGAGGGCAGGGTACTCCCTGGACAAGTCGCCAGCTCATCGCAGGGCCCTCACTGATGAGCAATGTGGGGTTCAGTATCTTTGACATGCAGCTCAGCCGAGATTTGAACCAGCTACCTTCCGATCACTAATCGACCTGCTCTACCCGCTGAGCTACAGCCGCCCACGCTCCCCAGAAGTGAACCACAAAAAAACATTTTGTTTGCTCCTCAGTAACCCCTCCCCCTCCAAGTTAGCAGACCGTACATGTATTTGATGCTATAAAAAAGAAGTTGTGAAACGTCATGATTGACAGCTGAAACCTGCTCACAATTTAGTCCAGCAGGATCTAAAAACTTTGGCCACATCACCCGATTGCTCTCGTGCAAATTCAGGCTCCAAACGATGGAATGAAATGACAGTTATGGTCTGTTGGGGCCTGAAAAAGTATACAGTATCTATGATATGACCTCTAGCTGCACGGCTAACTGAGCTAACTGGCTGACAGCAGCTAGAAGCAGTTAGTGGTTGCTCTGATAATGTGCTGCCTCCAAGTAAGAACAATAAACTGTAATAAATGTCTTTAAAGTAGATTTGACGCCACAGTACAAAGCCTAAATGTTAGGAGGTGATGCAGTGTGTGTATATGCACTTGGTTATGTGCATGTGTGTGAGTGAGTCAGCCTCTAATATACTCAAGGACACAATAGACAAAAGAACAGAAAAAACTAGCTGAAATATTTGTTTGTTTGTATATGTGTGTGTCTACAAGTGGCGATGTAACGAGCAACCAGTTCCATTAAGGACAGTTGTGACAAATGTAGTCTATGCTTTAATCAGCAGGTGTCCCTGTGAAGCTCTGAGACGTTTTCATTTTAACCTTCCTGTTTTATTATTCAACCAGCTGAGGCACTCTGATTAAAATCGGCAAACAAAGGTGCAAGAGACTCGCATCATCCATTATACATGAAAGGAAACAGACAGAGAGAAGAACGCATCTCAATCCATTCTTTAAACAAACCCTCTCTGTATGTTCCTTCTTATTACTGTTATTTGTGAGGGGGACACAGGTGCTTGAGGTGGCGGGAGAAACTCTCAAAGGTGAAAAATGTCGGAGGACGAGGAGGCAGAGAAGAAGAGGAAGAGCTCGACAGGCAGAAATGAAATTCGTCCTGCATGCTCTCAGACATGTGACAGGGGTTTGGGGAAAGGAACAAGTTGGGGAGGGGAGTTTCTGGGGAGGAGAGACGGGATCAGAGAAGAGAGGAAGCAGAGTGTACAGAGAAAAATGGGGCATATTAAAAATGAAAGTCAGAGTAAACTTGAGGAAACGGAGGCAGACAGAGAGGGAGCACAGTCAGGACAATGAGGGAGAAAGAGATAAAACTGACAACAGACTGTTTCCTCCTTGAGGCAAGTGCGTCTTTGAAGATCAACTCAGTCCTGAAATCCTTTGTGTCATTTAACCTCTTAAGGGTCCTCCACAGGCCCGCTAAGTAGGATATGTGTGCTGTGAAACACTTGTCCAACAGGAGCGTCAGGGATGGCACAGGTTCAAGTTCAGATCAGATCAGATTAGATTTCCTGACAGCGATGGAGAGCTTGTGGAGACCGCCTGTGTGAGAGTGAGAGCGTCATAGGTTTATGTTTCTGAGAAGTGTTCCCTCGACAAATATACTGTATAGGCAATATTTCATGAACACTGCAAACCATAAAATAGCTTAATGAGGTTCACATTTCATTCTTGACCTTGGATAACACAAGAGACATTCTCATCACAAGCTCCATTTAGTTTCAAAGACCATTTTGATCTTTATATCGTATCACATAAACTTCCTCAGCAGATGGAGTTTGCCAGCTCTGATGGAATTGTAGATGTCCACATTTCAATTTTTCTCAGCACTCGCTTCCTCTGGCTCAAGAGCTTAAATTCAAACTTCAAGAACCTTGGGAAACCGCTGTTTCAAAGAGAAAGATCATATCACATAATAAGCAGATGGAGTTTGGTCTGTTGCCATGGATTTGTAGGTGTTTCGACTACTTAAAAATCCACTTTGCAAGGAAGTAGATTTTTTTTGTTTGGAAGTTTGGAATAAGACTCAAAAATCAACTTTCTTACTAAATGGACCTTAAAAGCTTTAAATTCAGAATTATCGAGTGCTATAATCGTTGCTCCAGAATGGGCACTAAATGGATTTTGGATTAGGATTTGTTTTTTTTGTGTAAGAAAGCTGCGTGAACATTAACTTGAGATCTGATGATGTGTCATTGCTGTAATGTGACACTGTTATATGGTGACACATTCAGGAGTTATGGTAAACGAGAGTGATGGAATTCTTTACAAAAACGCCCCAATTTTTTGTGTTTACTCTATATAATGGTCATAATCCCTAAAGTGCGTACAAAGGGCTAGTTTTGAATGCAAGAAATGACCATATTTACATGATCTATAAGATAGATGTCCATGTTTGCTTAGTTGTTTGTCTTTGATGCAGGATTGATTTTGTGACTGGACAACATCACTGAAGATTGCAATACATTTCAGCTGCCAACTTGAATGTTGCAGTGTCCTTATCAAAACAACAATTGGAATTTTGGAAACAGTTCCTGCTCTAAAATAACCAAGTCTTCAAATTTATCTGGCACCATCAGAGTTTAGATGAGTTCCCCCACAAACCACACATTGACTCTTCAATTTTTTCTGCCACCCGTATGAAATCTCCCTGGACAATCATGACTGACTGGTGATGGAGTCAGGCTGGCAGCCTGGCACCATTTCTGTCTGCTTTCATGACTCTATTAGAGACTAAATGAGTGAATAATTTCACATATCTTCTGTGTTGTTGGTAGTTGCTACTCTGAGGAAAACAGAAATGATCTAATTGTCTTTGCGACAATGGTGCCAACAATAATACCACTAGGAAATGCAAAGGAACTGTGTTTGGGTTGTCTGTTTCCACTTTAAATGAGAAAACACTTTGTTTGTGAGCACCCTCAAAATGACATGTAGAAGCATTTTCTAATCTGACACCCTTATTTGTCCACATTTGTATGGAGAAAGGAATCTGTTTTATGACATGGCAAGGCTATATTTAAAGCAAAGATCATGGTTTGGATGAAAGTAAACATCTTGGTTTGGGTTAACGTAACCACTTTGTCAAAGTTTGAAGAGTTTTGTCATGGTTAAAATCAGTCAGCAATCATGGTTGTGGTATAAAGAAATCAATGTTGATGGTCAGTGGTCTCCTGTCTTATAGGTCTAATTTGTAAGATCAACCAATCAATCTTTATATCTTTTTTTTTTATAGCACCAGTTCAAGAAAACTTAGACCATACTCTTTAATTAATTAATTTACAGAGACACAGTTATTTTGTGCAAGCACTTGGCAACAGTGGCAGGGAAAAAAAACTGCCTCTTAACTGGCAGAAACCTCAAGCAGAACCAGACTCAGTGGTGGGCGGCCAAAATAGTTGATCGTTGAGTCTCATTCCCAACTCATCTGTATTGAGACTCAATCAGCTAGTATCTTACAATTTGGACATTTAAAGTCTGATGTAGCTGTCACGTGACATTTTGTTGACCCTCCGACCCAGACACAGACTTTTATGCTCAATAAATCACCTGATGGACAACAGTAGTTATTACCATGGAGTCTTGAGGCAGTGCAATTTAAAAAAAAAAAAAAAATGATTGAGAGAAAAGTCTCCAACTACAATATCAAGCAACAAGGATGTTTTTTGGTCCAATATTTTGGACAGAACTCCAAAGATAGCTGTAAGTCTGTTATGTAAACTACTGCGGGTACAACGTGAAACTTGAATCTCCTCGCCTTTTGCCTGGTTGTCTGCTCTGTTCTGAGTGAATATGATATAATATATTTCGCCTTTGTCTGGGTCTACAGTTCAGCAGATACTCCAGTGTACTTTTCACAAGCTGAATGAGTCAGAAACAATTACACACACTCCACTCCTTGTTGAACACATTCTGCCACAAGATCCACTAACCACTTTGCAGACACGCACCTCAACAACGTGAGACACCTCAGCACTGCAACTCTTTTAATAGACTCCAACAGAACAATGCATAACTAGACACTTGACAGATGGGAAACATTACAAATCTGTTAACATGACCTGCCCTTTTTTTTGAGTGTCTTCAAGTTCGTGCTCACTAATCTTTCCAGATTTTAAAACAATACTATTTTCATATTTCAATGCTACTTTATCCCCTTTTTGTTTGACTTTTTTCTTCCACTGTCCTGTTTTTCACGATGCTTATACGCCTACGTTTTCAGCGCTTTTTTTTTTCCCTGGTTGGGTTTGTTCTGACAGGTGTAAAAAGCCCACCCACATTTGGATATTTTTCTTGCAAGAAAATAATCAGTTTCTATAAAATCAGGGTCTCTCTGCCAAGTGGAGATATGTTAAAGCAATGTGTGTATTGTAGGTAAAGGTCAGTGCAATTAGGTGTAAAATGTAGCAATGCTTTATGTAAGATAACAAGAAATTTAGATAATTTGGAACAAAGAAATGTCTTATCCCTTTTAAAGCACATATAGGGAGTAATGTTTCTGCTTTTTACACTGTTAAGTCTGATTCTTGTTATTTTCTTCAATTTCCCCATGACCACGTTAATTTAATGTTATTTTTTTCCACTTATTTTGTCCACTTCTGTTTAACAAAACACTGTTCTACCCTTGTATCTTGAAAAAGGAAAGTATAGTAAAACACATTATTATAACTTCAAAATGGCAGATTAAGCAATCTATACAAGAAATGAAGAAAAAAATCAATAAACATTAATTAAACAATTTGGTTGTTATTAAGTTTAAGCAGTAATTTTGTCCAACAAATTATCTTGAATGGACCCTGAAGGTTATTCTGAGATTAAAAAGAAGTCATACAGGTATTTTCACATAAAAAGGCACGTTATAAAGTAATGTACATGTTTTCATTCCACTATTGACCGGTATCTAATCATCTCATGCCTTTTCCCTGTGGATTCTGATGCTGTTTAACACTGTGACCATATATCTTGAGAGGACAAGCGGCTCATGGCTGAAAACAGGTCATCGCTCCCCTAGCAGCGTTCCCATTGGTCTGAATATCATCAGAGCTGATGTCTCCCTGGGCGTCTCTCCACTGTAAACAATGGGCTGCCAAGCAAAGAGATTCCTCACTCTTAATGCGCCTTAATCGAATCCACCTCTCAGATGCTCTAATTGAATTGGGCCTGCTACAAACACACACACACACACTCACACACACAAACACGAATGCACCACTCGGGTGATGAGAACCTGTTGAGAGGCTTGTTGCATGTGCTGAGAGCCGAAGGGACTTGGGAATGTTAATTGCAGTCTTGAAACTGTGGTGCATCATGGGACATGTGGGACCGAAGCACCTGATCGGGACGCTGATTAAAATGTCAATGAGTCACAGCAGCTATCACAACCACACACAGCGCTGAGTGATGCAACTTATTCAGACACAGTAACACACAGCACTCTCCTGTTTCTCTGTTGTAGACTTCACATATATTATTTATAATTAATCTACATTTTTAAAGATCCATAATAGGTGTCTTGCTGTGTTTACTTTTTGACTTAACATGGGAAAATCGCAAGTGCTACCAATAATATCAACAGTGGCTCCGCCCTATTCAAATGTCCCAGTAAGTCACAATACCAGGACCCTGAAACTCAAGCAGCTAAATGGAATTCAGCCATTTATACCTCAACTGTCAAAATTACTTATGTGGAAAAATGCTCATTGTAAAAATTAAAATTGAAGATTACAAGATGGCGAAGAAATAAATTATATCAAAAAAGTATTCTCATTTAAAAAAAAATGTAAAAAAAAAAAAAAAATGTAGCTATTGTGCAAAGAAAACTTTGCTTGACAGTCCATTCTTGCCTTTGTAAACTGACAAAACAATCTCCACACAAGGTCAAGCTACTAAATTCTTCTGCAGCCATATCACATGGTTTTCATCTGCAAACTAAAGGGACAGTTCAACCCAAAATCAAAACTACATACATTTTAATGCTTACATAACTTTAATTTGTAATGCTATTAATCCATCCAGATTATTTTGGATGAATTATTTGTGTGAATTGCCAAGTTCTGGAGGTAGAGATGCCCTGCTTTCACTCAATTCTGAAGGAACGAAATGGTACTTTGCTTGAGGTGCTCAAAGCACCAAAAACTACATAAAAAGCAAATTCAACAGAAATCAGAAATCCAGAAATCATGACCTGATTACTCAAGATAGTCCACAGATGTTGTTGTGAGAAGTGTCACGTTGGAGCTATTTATTCTGTATATCAAGCTACACCTGCCGACAGAATCACCATACAGAAGGATCATGGATGAGTGGCTAGCTTACTAAACTAACTAAGCTAGCTAAAGTTAAAGTTCAGACAAAGGGCACTTTTAATGTTTACAACCTTGCACTGTCATGACCATGAGCCTCTCATCCAGGAGCACCCTCCTTCTCGTGTGGTGATAGGTTAGGGAGTAGAGTTAGGGATTGGTTTTTGAAAGAATAAACCAAAAAAAAAAAAAAACCCTGACAAATATTCACGTTTGCAGTCAGATAAACAATCACTTTACACTGCCGGAGCCCTAATCATTCCTCACACTGTAATCAATCAAATCTGCCTCATTCAGCATATTTATTGCAGGGAATTATACCATCTGATTGGATAAAGTGGGAGATAAAAAAAAAAAAATAAGATGAGGATGAAGCTAGATGTGATAGAAAGACGCTTTACTCAAATGTAAACTGGTCATACTAAAAAAAAGAAAAACAAATGTAAATATGAAAGAGCAAGATTTTGGCATAGAATGACCAGTATCTCAAAAAACGCTCTCCGTCTGCTGAGCTCGAGTGGATCTGAATAACTGTTCTTTCAAAAAACAATTACGTAACAGCCCTCGACCCGATGAATAGTCACTGCAAGCCCACAACAAAGACAGACGAACCTGTCGACTGTCCCGAGCAAACTGAGACACATAACTAACATTACATTTGCATCCCTCTCTGCAAAATAACAAATCCTTTCATCTCCCATGTCGTCTTCACACACCCACAGCTCTGCGAGGGTTGTCCGATGCCCTTCAGCCGAACCACAGCCCAGCCCTCCTCTCTCTTGGCTGATAGAAGATCAAAGCAGTTGCTTTTTCACTCAATGTCGCAGAATTCTGGTGCTTGAATTGGAGGTAATCTCTCCTCTCCCCTTTTTTCCCCCCCTGCTCTTTCTCAGTGTCTCGCTACTTCTCACGAGCTGCTGGAGGGGAGAGTGTGACCTGTTTCATAATTAGCAATCCATAAACATGCATAAGATGAGACCGGCACTGACGAACGACCGGGTACAAGGAGCAAATGTCTCTTATGTATCATTTGCATGTATTCCTTTCAGTGTGGTCACTCACACTTGTTTGGTGTCCTCATACCTCGATGACGAAACGAGCCATGCATCAGAGTTTAACAAATGATTTCTGAACGTTCTTCTGATTGGACAAACTCATTTGGCAGGGCAAAGACGTACCAGGGGTAGTTTTACTTCATGCTAGCAGCCTGGCTGTCGGGACTGCAAAGGCTGTCTGTCTAACACGTTTGTCCAGGCTGAAATATCTCAACAAAGATCGGATGCATTCCTATAAATTTTAGTACAGGCATTCATGGTCACCAGAGGATTAATAAGTCAGACTTTGGTGATCCTCTGCTTAACCTCAACCGTCTCCAGATGGTGGACATTTGTGGTTTTTTTTCTAGGCATGTCTTGACAGCTATTGGCATGAAACTTGGTACAGATATCCCCAGAGGACAAATCCTTATGACTTTGGTGATCCCCTGAGCTAAGTGTTAATGCCACTGGCAACAGGAAAAAAGATTTATGGAGTGGTTAAATTTCGGTAAAGTAGAACCTCTTCTTTTGAAGTTGTAGAGAAAGATGCCCTTAACGGTTAAGTATGGAAAAACATTGTCATCACCTGCTAACAAAGAGGATGCAAACTTTGATCTCCTATGTCAAAACTTTTTATACCCAGTTCGACAAACATCTAGACTACAAAACGGTGAAATCATTGTGTCAAGTCTGGATATGGTTGTACAGACTGAAATCCGCTTACAGAGCAATACAGAGCCCCAGCATCATAAAACAGGTTGAGGGTGAAATATTGTTGTATAATACATTGCATTGAAGGCGTTAGCGGTTGCTAATTCATGTAAACCAAAGCGAAAAGTCAGTGGATGTCAGCTGCAGTTGTTGCAATCAGTGTTTGGGATGTTTGATAGAAATGGCACCATGGATGGATGGATGGATGGATGGATGGATAGAGACCTTGGCCTCCACACCGTCTTCACAGTGTGCAGTGCGGTGGCTGGTTGTCAGATTCACTGCTCTTTCAAATTACTGAAGTGTAACAAAGTCAGACTACCATGACCTCCACAAACAGGTCGGCTGATTCAATAAATGTTTCATATGCTTCAGTCAGACTAATGTTTGAGATTTACACCTGCAGTTTCTTTAATGTGCAACTTTATGATTAGGATTTGAGTTTAGAGTTGAGGTTATGATTATGATTCGGTTTAAAGTCCTGCTGATAGTAAGATTACAGACAGCTATGGTTAAGAATGTCAAGCTAATAGTTTTGGAAAGGACCCAGTGAGGAGGGAAATGAGTGTGTGGTCTTCATCTTCTAGAAGACTGTGTGCCTGTATGTGTGTTTGTTGGAACAGTTAAAAGACATTGCGGATTGTGATAATGTGATGGAAAAGCCGAGGTGACACTGTCATGTCTCGCTGCAGGAGCTCCTGGATCCCTAGTGTCCAAATAAGAAGAAATGAGCTGTCTGGGCCTTGTAGCGACAAAAAACAGTAGCGAGCGGCAAGGATTGCTAAGCAGATGATTCCAAATGCTTCCAGATGTTTCACTGAAAAACACACTGCATTCAGCTGTTGCCAGAGTGTATCCTTGCAGGACACGACACAAGATCAGCTAATAATGATCTGTTCGAATCAGTCGTGCTTCAGATATGAAATTATTTTTACATAAATGGCTGTTTTGGGGAAGAGTCACCACAGCCTGAATCGTCCCTGCAGATCTTCAGTGTTCGAGCTGCCTGCACTTCAGATGGAATGGAGAAGAGAAGCGAGCATATGAAGATTAACTGCAGAGAGCCGTGAGTGTGTGTGTGTGTGTGCGCGCACTTGCCCGAGTGTTTGCATGTAGATATTAGATTAGTGTGTGTTTGGTTGAGAGTCGAGGGGAAAGCACTTTGACTGTCTCTTCTTCATTCACGGGGTCGCGTGCAGGTCAAAGGCGGATCAGTATTGGATGTGATTCAGCTCTTTCGCTCTGCGAATGCAACAATTAAACTCTGTGCTTCCTGAGAGATGAATAAGATTGTAAATAACTTAATATGTGCATGCATTGGAGTGTGTGTGTAGGAGGAGATCATCCTCAATTGTTAGTGGTTGTGTCAGAGGCGTAATAGTATTTCAAGAGCTCCATTGAGAACATGAAGAAGACGCAAAAAACGACTGTCGGCCTTGAGATGGACTAAAAAAAAAAAAAAAAATGCACGCAAACGCACACATTCTTACAGTAATCTACCTGCCTTGTAGTTATTAGGAATGAGCATCACATCCCCATCTTCCTGTTCAAGGTGGCACGTAGACATGCATGCACAAGAAGGCTCTCCTCAAGGCTTTGTAATGTAAGGAAGGCACCGAGAGAATGACGTAATAGCACATCAGCCCACATCTGTGGATGCCGTCAAGGTCATTCATTGACTGAGTTGGAATCACACACGGGGGGCCCTGCGAAGAGGTCCCCACCGAAGCAGAGCTGCATTTAGTATTCAGGTCTCAGTGGAGCTCGCAGCCGCTTCATGCGCAGACACATGAACACAGCTGAACACACGTGCTTTTCTGAGGAGCCGCAGCTCAGCCTCAGACAGGCAGGACGGAGATCACTCCTCTGCCTGCATGCGTGCTGCTCGAACAGCTATAATTCATGCTCATGCACCTCACATACTCTTAAGAGCGGGTCGTTAACAGCTTTTAACGGGCTGGACTCGTGCCAAACAGTCTGAGTCCCACACCTCCTCCAACAGGCTGCAGAAATGAATGAAGGCTTACCAGCGCCGCTGCCCTCTGTGATAACTGACCGCGATTAGTTGATCACTACTAACGACCGGATCGATCGCTGTGATGGACTCATTGACAGCTGGGTCGTTTTCTCGCCGGGGTGTGAATTAAGGCATGCCGTGCCGCGCCGCGCCGTGCGCTCGGGTCGATGCGGCCAGACATTTTTTCCCCCTTGTTTGAATAACCGTAAAATCAGATGGCGAGCTGTTAATGCAGCAGGTGATGGTTCTATTTTAGGTGTTTGCCAAACTGAGAGCGAACGAATGTAAGTTACAGCAGCCCTCGCCTTGCCCCTGCATGACTTTCATTACACAATGATGCTCCATTCACAACGTTTAGACAAAACTGCGACGCGCCAGAATCGAGATAAAAACACATCGTGTGGGAAATGCAGGGCAACATTCCCGTTCTCGGTAGGTTGTAATGTATCCCTCAGGAGTGGCTTAAGTTGAATGTAGGCACACGTCCGCTGAGCTTCTCGCCCCGGGCTAAACGGGACAGTCAGCAGACGTGCGAAAAGCGCAAAGAGCCTCTCTGCGCATTAGACAGAGAGGTTGAGCTGTACCCGGGACAGCGCAGCGCCGGTTCACCCAAACACACTGCCGCCACGCACGGTAACTCCGCTCGGGTCACACCTGGAGGCTCCAAATACCTGCCGGATCTCCCCGGGTCTGCTGCACTGGACACAACGTGTTCCAAAGGGCGGAGAGAATGAATCCGGGTATCACTCACCTAACTTTTGCTGCCACAGAAGATATCGCATCGTTTCTTAAATTCTTCCTTTTGGACACGGCAGTTCCCATGCTGACATGGAAACGACGCAGGCGGGAAAACAGTTCATTCCAAAGAGAGGTCGGGCGGAGGAATGCGACAATGAAAACTATACAAAAAGAAAAAAAAACAACAACGCAACAACAGCAACAAAAAAAAAAGTTGAAGAGAAATCCGGGAGCAGATATGTCGCGCAGGCGTCTGCAGAGGAAAAGATACCCAGAAGAAAAAAAAGAAACAGGGACGTCAGGCTCTCTCTCTCTCTCTCTCTCTCTCTCTCTCTCTCTCTCTCTCTCTCTCTCTCTCTCTCTCTCTCTCTCACGCACTGTCTCTGGATTTGAGCACGTACGTGAGGGAGCTGCACAGCTGTCAGCATGTGGCTGGAAATACACAGACCTCTCTCTCTCTCTCTCTCTCTCTCTCTCTCTCTCTCTCTCTCATTGATCTGAAAATGCAATGGGAGGCTGGGTAGGGGTGGTGATATCATCATCATCATCATCATCATCATCACAAAGGGGGAGGTGCTGTGTGAAGGGACACTGGTGCCATCCATGCAGGAACCCTCTGCCTCTGCCTCTCATCTCATCCATTTGTTGGATTATTGTCTGTTCCTTTGGGCTTTATGCAATCAGTCATTTTGGTTGAAAAGCTGCACAAACACACACACACACACATGTGGAATTGGAGTGAGGCTCTCGTCTACAGCCAAGGACGGAGGGGAGCAGGGAGGTTGAGGCGCTGCAGCAGTGCTCCGTCTGTGAGCATCACTCCAAACAGCAGCGTGATAACAGTGCGCTCCCGACCGGAATGTTTATTCCGGCTGTTGAATGGTCTTTGAATGGCAGGACCATCGGTGTTATCAGTATTCAAAGGAACGCTGGGAGAATGACGGATCATAAAGGGCAGCTGTGCAGCAGAATTAGCGCCCCTGTGAGGGGTTCCTCCCTTCAGTGCTCACATTTTGTGTTGTCTTTATGCAGTTGTGGTTGCAAGAGACACAGTGGCTTGATGCACCAGACAGCGGTTGTGCATATGATTTATGGAGTAGTGAGAAAAGAACAGTCACTCACTTAAAGATATGGTATGTAACGTTTCCACATTAAGATGTCTAAAATAGACTAGATGTTTCATCCATGTTTCATTGTGTCGTGTGCTTACATTGTTCAAACCCAGATAAAGTCTGTCATTTCACTCTGGTAATGGTGCATTTTCTTTGGTCGCCTGTCACTTATAACTTATGGGGACTCCTCAGATGATGTGTCAGAGCAAGAAGGAAGGAGGAGAATGGAAGAGAAAGAGGACGTGACTAAAAGCAGCATGAAAAAGCTTTAAAACATTCTCTCAGCTGTGGACAGTTGTGCCGCAGTCGAACGGATTTTTATTGGTAACAGTGGCTGTTTAACAATAAAGACATGAACTCTGGTGATGTCACACCACTTAACGCCATCATCAAACTACTTCTTTTGCTTTGAGACCCTCCATCAAGTCACACACTCTGTGTTGATATCAAAATGGCCTACAGAAATACTTAATCATAGCAACTACAAATAATTAATTTTATTCTAGAACCATATCCACGATGCATTTTGTCACTGTGGTGTTTCATCTCTGTGAGAGTATCTAATCAGTCAGTCATTTGAAACCTAGTGGTCGGGACATGAAGTCACAAGATAAATCGGGGAATATATTGATATTTTCTGACTTTTCATTTTCGTAGGCCGGCCTCCTCTGCTCGGTGATAGGAGATATCTGAGAGGGGGGCGTTCATCCCTGAGGTGAAAGTTCGGTGTGTCCAGTGGTGAAATTGCAGTGTTTTGCAATGTCGTCGCTCAGAGTTAGACACGCAAATTGCTCTGTTGTTGGCTGTAAAAATCAACATCAATCTTGGTATTCACAGTAAAAAGTCTGGAAAGAGTTTGGAGACTGTGTTGGAGACAAACGCAGCTTTCGCTAGCCGTTAGCTATTAGCTACATGGCATTAACTGTAACAATATGTATGAACAAACTAACAGACACACTAACCATTCTGAAACATCCTGCTGCAGACTCTGTACTTCTTCAGGAGCCTCTCCTTCTGGGTCTGATTCTGGGACAGACTGGTATGGTTGAACGAAAGTATGTCAGCAAGCCATAGCGATACATCCACCATTAAACATTAGCGCATGCTACCGCTAGTGCAAGCAGCGCTAATTCAGGACCACGGATATGTAAGATATGAGAGACCGGAATGTGAAATGAATTGTTCATTTGTAAATTGGGAGCTGAAGACTTATTGCATCCTCAGCATTAACACCACAAGCCAGAAAAAAACACTGTGTATTTGAATCAGACTGTATTAAACACAATGTATTTTAATGAATAGTAGAAACAAAGACCATATTCCAGCAGTTTAATCATGCTATGATCTATAGCTTGTTTTCCTTCCCTTTTATTTAAATAAATCGGTGTTGGCAGAAGTCCCGGCGGTGTGGAGAGTTTGTTATCTCACGCTGCCCAGAGCCAATGGATGGCCAATCAATAATGATAGAGAGTTTTTGGTCACATGCGGATATGGTCACATGCACACATCATATAAACAGATAGAAGCTCGGGCAGCAGACGAATTGCCCAGTAACGGCCGGTTAGCCTTCAGCCATCAAAACTATCAATCTCTCGATCCACAGGTCATTTCACCTGCTCCAACGTGCAGGATGTCCTTGAGCTTTATGTCTTTTAGTATGTGCTTCACCTGCTCTCTCGCTTACACACACACACACGCACACACTAAAACAAAAGAAATGAAAATCAATAAATAAAGCAAAGCACTGCTGGGCTGGTGTGAGCTGCTGTAGACCATTAAGCAGTAAATAATTCCAGGCAGCTCTGACGAGACCGAGGCAGGGCGTGTGGATGGACTGTAGATGAGTACGGGAGACGGAGGGATGAATGAACGAACGGAGGAAGGAGGGCGGGGAAGGTGGAGCTCCCCACACGAGTCACAAAAAAAAAAAAAAAAAGGAAGGAAGATGACAGAACCGGGAGGCATGAATGGGGGATGGCAGGGATCCTAAAAATAAAAAAGAGAGGGCATAGAGGGGTCAGAGAGCAGAAGAATGACGGCAAGAAAAAGAGCCACGGGGAGGAATGAAAGAAGCAATTCATGGTTTTCCTTCTGTGTGAAAGGAGTGCTGCTATGTGTCTACTGCTGCAACACAGTGGGACATCGCTGTTCTAAAAGGGGAGGAAAGGAGCGGGGGGAAAAAAAGAAAAGCAATGAAAAGATGAAAAGCAGTGAGAATGGGAGGACAAGAACGGCACGTGCAGCCATAAATCCACATCTGCCCAAGATATTAGTGTCTCCTCTGACCCTGGCAAGCACTCACTGTTTGATTGATTGCAAAGCAGATCGATATTTTGAGTCTGCTAAGGTTACAGCCAGCCAAGTGGCCCGAGAGTCAATCTGAGGGGGCCGAGTTTACACTCTCAATCTGATTTTTCCTACGAACACATTTAGTTGAGGAAATGGAAGTTCATTATTCACTGTGGAACAGTAAAACCAAGCTGACATTTTATATTAAAGTGTAATTCAAATTGAATACAAAGGACTTTTAACTGGTTATGACACAGATTCAGTCTAATGCCGATGCCTCTATATGACCTAATTAGCAAATGAATGGATACTTTTTATGTTCTTAAAGTGGAACTGCCGTGTTTTTTAAACCAGGGCCCTATATTTAGATGTTTGGCTGTGTGAATTGCTCATTTTTGCCAAAGTTTTTGGAATTGTTCCAGCAGATAAAAGCTGGCAGCTGCCAAGGCTGCAGTGTGATCCTTTTGGACAACCCTGACTGCTAAAGTTGTGTCCGCTAAAAGTGCTTCTTTTTGCCGCTGCCCAGCTGAGGTTTGTTATTTTAATTCTCTGGCAGCAAATTGGAGCCTGTTCCTGCGGAGGCAGACTCTTCTAATAAGAGTTCCCAGAAACTCAGGTCTTGTTCCGGGAGAAGTCTCATGTGGTGAGCAGTTAGAGTTTGTGACTCATGTAGAGTGTCAAAATCAAAATATTCAGCCGTGACTTGTGTAATGAATTCTTGCAAGCAGTTCCTCTTGGTAAAAAAAAAAACAAAAGCAGAAAAAAATTGGTACAGTTTGTATGTGTTCAGATAAATTTCTCTCTTCTACTTTCCACCACCATCTTCCTGGATCAAGTCACTTCTCACGAGATTTAAGAGCGAGACAGAACGAGACTTGTTTTTCTTGTAACGCTTTTTAAAAAAATAAATAAATAAATAAATATATATATATATATATATATATATATATATATATATATATATATATATATATATATATATATATATACACACACACACACACACACACACACACACACACACACACAAATGATCATTATAGCAGAAAAATTTATATTATTGTAATCAAGAAATAGTTTCCGTATTCTTTCAAAGGCAGTCGTTTTGTAGAGCAGGAGACGGGTCAAAAAGTCCAGAGTTATGTATTCCATTATTGTCCTGTGCCATCCCACAACTGAGGGGGCTTTATCTGACATCCAGTGCTGAAGAATGTTTTTTCTGGCACAAAATGTCATAACATTATACAGTTTTTTCTGATACATATCAGTTACAAGGCCAGACCCAGAAAGAGGGCAACCGGGTCAAGTAGGAGCTCCTTCCTCAGAACCTTTCGTATTTCAAATAAGACATCACGCCAACACTTTTGTATCTCAACACAGGACCAGAAACAGTAAGATCACCAATTCCTGTCTTACATTTAAGACAAAGCAGAGAGACATCTTTTCTGTATTTGGAGAGACGGGTTGGGGCAACATGTGCTCTATGCAATATCTTAAGTTGCATTGCTCTCGTCCGATTACAAACTGTTGTTTCCTTGCATTATCCCAGATGTCATCCCACATTTCCTCAGTTATAACAACACCCGGCTCCCTCTCCCAGATCACCCCCAGCATCCGAGCACCAAGATTTGAGCGATCCCTTAGACCGGCATAAAATGTTCCCCCTGAGAAATCTGTGGGACATTAACATCAGCAAGCAGCGATGTGTCTTTTATAATAAAATCTCTGACCTGAAAATACAGAAAAAGACAATTTCTTGATATATCATATTTTTCCATAACTTGATTGAAAGTCATGAGGGTAGGACCATCACAAATGCCACCCAAGGAAGAAATTCCCTTAGCTGTCCAACATTTTACAACTGTGTCCAAGGTCCTTGGGAGAAAATCAGGGTTATCAGTAATCAGGGTGAAAACCGATGTAAGCCCTGATCTGCCTTCCATATGCCATGTGATCCTTCATGCTCTAATAGGATTAATTGTAACAGGATTGCTGCAACGCTTTTTATACATTTCACTTTATCAATAAAAAGTTGATTTTTTAGAGGACAATTGGATAGGGACCTCTCAATTTCAAGCCAGATTGAGGAAGCATCGTTTTTAATCCAAGGTCTGAATCTGTAGGAATTATTTAATTATTGTCAGATATTGTTAGAATAGCACTCTCTTCCTGTGAGTGGCAAAAACAAGCACTTTTTGTAGAGTAGCCCTAACCTCAGCAGCTGAGGTGATCTACTGGACTGATTCTAAAACTTCTGGTAAGTATGAATCCTTCACACACCCAAACATGACAGTATACAGTACATGGCCCAGGTTTAAAAGTGCCGGAATTCTCCTTTAATGCCTGCCCCCAGGTCTATTTCCTCCACAAAATCTTAACATTATAGCGTCTTATCATAACGTTACCTTTCTCTACAAAACAACTACTGCCTAGCAAACAAATCTGTTCATGTGATCTAACCTAAGCATATTAAGACATCATAGTTGTATTACAGTTACGAACCTGCATACAGTTGTGTTTAACAAGAATAATCAAAAAATAGGTTTAAAAAAGATTGGTTGGAGGTGATGGTGCTCATTCCACAGAGACCACCAGAATCAAGAAATTAAAGTTCATTGTAGCTGCTTTAACTTACCGTTATTAAAAACATCTACTAGTATATCAATTTATGTAAGAAGCTGCTGCATTGGCGACTCATATACATGCCTTAGAATAGATTACTTTGCTATGTAAATGGTATATTTGTACTCTTTACCTCATGATTGTCACAACAAAAGACAAAATGCTTGAAACAACCAGAGTTGTTAAATCCTCCGAATGAGTGCACTGTTCAGTGCAGTGTTTTGGCATCTGATTAACCTTAAAATTCATGATAGGCCCTTTCAATCCATGGCTCTTCACAGCACCACAAACACAGCCCCCCTGCACTGTTTTAATACAGGTATGGTGCAATTATTAGCAAAAAAGCTGAGTCTAACTTGGCTGTAGACTCTTGTTGTTTTGGTGGATCATGGAGGGATAAAATCTGGCTCCAGTTTAAACTTGCTGAGCTGTCACATGCTATCAGGCCTTTTATCTGAAACTCAGTCAGCCCCTCTGACAGTGAGGTAGCTTGTAAACCAGTGGATAATGTCATTGAGGCAAGAGGTTGTGTGACGTGGCCAAAGAAGGAGGTAGACGTTTTGATAATGAATTGTGACTTTACCTCTCGCACACTCCGGATATTTAATCTATATAGGTGAAGGCCAACATGAAACGAAACCGTGAAATGTGGCCCATTTCTGGAGAATTGTGGAAATTTAAGGTTGGAGATGGAGGATGGGGATGATGATTGTGTGAATGTGTGTGTGTGTGTGGGTGTGTGTAGGTGTGTGTGTGTGTATACTGAGAGGTAGTTAAGCTTAAGAATGGGTTCAGACTTGTAAAGCCTAGAAAGACTTTAAGTGAGACAATATTAAACTTTGATTCCTACCCAAGCGAATGAACTCTTTGTTTCTTTAAATATACTGTTTAATTTAAGGAGGATGATTTAGGGGGTCTAACACACATTAAAGAATGATACTTCCGATTGCTAATGAACTTTGATGGTGCATTATAATCTCATTTGCTATGTTCGACCACTTAATTAAGTCTCATGACCATCACACAGTCGAGGAGGGTTACGAAACGCCACAGTGAAGCAGTTCACAACCTTTATTTTTAAACATTGTCAACAAGGCACAATATGGAGATATAGATCTTCTTCCTATAATAAATAATAAATCTTTTATGACATTTATTACAAACACCAGTTGCCTTGCGAGGCAGCTGGCTTCATGCACCCCAATGATTATGTGATTTTGGAATCCATCTTGCCAGGCCGAGCCACCACCTTAGTTACGAGCATCTATCGGAGGCTAGGAGCGAGAGAAGCGAATGTTCGTTTGAAAACAATAACAGCGGCTGTTCAAGAGGTTAGCATCGATGCTGCTATAGAATCAGTGGAGAGTGTAGTCTATTGAAAGAGGAGCAAAGAAAGGCTTGTTCTTGATTGCTTCTCTTGATGGAAAACATTTTTTTTTTTTTGCGCTCCTCCGGAGTTGCTTCGAGTTTTAGTTACCAACTGGCTCTGCTGCCATTGATCTAATTGGTTTAAGTAAGACAGACAGTTTGCCAAATCACCTTCAAAGTTCCTTTTTGTTTGTGTTTTTCCAAAGATCTTCCAAGGATGACTCCCCAGATGGCTCTGTGTAACAAACCATCTGGCGTGTCGGGTTAAAACACCATGGCTTAGTTTCAACTTTATGGTGCCAATCATGTATCAGTATGCTTTCTCAAAATTTTACTCACTTCAGTTGATTTATACTTACATTATTTCTGCTTTTTTACTAAAATTCTTCCACTTTCTGACTTCAAGACATTACTAATAAAAAAGAAAACCCTCTTCCATCATATAGTTTCTCTATTCTTCTAGCAATGGATAGACTGAAGATATCTTTTCCTATCCAGCGGTGGAGGCAAGCCTGTCTGTTTGGTTTATTTCCATCATTAGCATGCACTTCTTGTCCACCACTTCAGTTCAGTCTGATCTATCTCAGCATCTATTGGATGGATGAAATATTACAACTCTGAAATTTAGTGAAGATTTTCAAAGAAGCAGATTTTGGTAATCCTCTGATGATGTATCGTGATGACTTTAAAAAAGACTTCTTCATTTGGTGCCGCTGTCAAGCCAAAATGTTTTGTTTTTTCCAATTGCATGATGTCCAAATGCCAACAAAACTTATAACATTCCCGTGAGCGCCAGCTGTATGTTGTGTTCGGAGCTAATTAGCAAATTTTAGCATGTTAACGTGCTAATCTAAGATAGCAAACATCATAAACTTGACACCCACTAAACACCAGCATGTTAGTGTGTTCACTGCAGGCATGTTGGCGTGCTGTCGTTAGCATTTAGCTCACAGCTGTGCCTCAGCACAGCCTCACAGAGCTGACAGTGGCTCTTTACTCTTAAAGAATAACAAGTCAGCCACTGAAGTGAGGAAGTGAATGTAAATGATGGCCCTGCTAATGCCTCATCATCACCACTGACACCACTCAGTTTATACTGTTGCTTTAGCTGTGGTGAGACTCTTTCATACATCAAGCTTTTCTCACCCCCTTAAGCAAATAAGCTGTTGATTTGTGCATCAATCTGCCTCTCTGGTGCTGTGTACCACAAACTTTGAATCTTACGCCATAATAACATCAAGGACTTTTGCAGTAAACCATATTCTCCGGAGGCAGGCAGACTGTCTGGATATGAGAGGGAGAAGAGAGACAGCGACGGGAAAAGAAAGTAAAGAGGAACACAGCTTGGAGGGCAAATGAGGGTTAAAAAAGACGACAGGCTGAGGGGAAATCATGCTTCTCTGCCGGCATTGCTTTTTGTGCGAATGAATATCAAAACGGACTGAAGAAAAGGTCGACATCTGCTTCAAATGGGGAGAATCAAAAAGCTCCTGCACGTCTTTGCGCAAGTGAGGACCCTGCTTACCTGACAGCGCGGGGAGGGGAGGGAGGAGATGGATGGCAACACTAAAGTGACAGAAAGCGAGGCACAGCAATGAAGTGTGCCGGTGGAGGGGGGGGCGTTCATGGGCAGATGATGGATAGTGTAAGCCCGTGGGTGGGGAGAGAGAAAGTGGGTTGCATGTGTGTGTGTGTGTCAGGTCAAGCAGTTAGTCTGAGATTGGTCCAGATTGACTACTGGAATATGTATCACAAAATGACATCACATCCCATTAATGCACGTTGATCCCTTCTCTAAAAGATTCCTTCATTCCTGTCGACAGCGGTTGTATTTCCACTCTGCAGCTTGCCAAAAACCAAACAGCGTGCTTGTCAGGAATCATCCTTGCAAAGACCTTGTACTAAAATGCAGTGATGGCTATTCTTGACCTAACTCTGATGTATTGCTCCTCCAAACGACAAGCAGCCGCACATTTCTAGAAAAATCCGACCCCTATGTGTTTTGCAGGTACAGCAGTTTCTGTTCTCTGCTTCTTCTCTCCCCTTTTGTTTAGAGCCGACAGAGCTAGTAGCAAGTAAACTAAACAAACAAGGTCAGCCGAGACATATTTATTCCCGTTTGCGTACATGGAGTAGCCGCCACATCAATCTCGCTCTAAGAAGCCTGTGTGAATACAATTACAATGGCACACGCTCTCACTGTTGCAGATAAACGAACCATGAGCGCTTCCACGGGCAGGCAGGCAGGCTGTGCATGGAATAAGCTGCCATACAAGCAGATCCCTATCGAGGGCCGTGACTGTAGCCTGCACCGGGGTTTCTTCTTGATGTCGGCGCCTCGTGCTAAACAGATCAGACAAGCTGCCAGCAGTGGCTTAAATTAGCTGTTTGGTCTGTCTAAATCTAAAGTAATTGGGAATTATGTTAATGTTCAATTTGAAAAGACAACGTCATTTTAACATTTTTTCATATCCACCATCAGACAGAAGAGGTGTGACGATCAAGACTGCAATGTCGAACGTTCCAACAACGTCACCTAAAGAGAGAGTGAATGAAAGTTTTTGCGACATGTATCTTTTCAACTTCTATTACAGACATTTTTAAGTTGTTTGCCCTTTTCTGGCTTTATTGATAGGACGGCTAAGAGATGACAGGAAACAGGATGGGAGAGAAGGGAGATGACATGCATCACTGACCACAGGTCAGATACAAAAACCCTGCAGTGAGGATGCAGCCTCTACGTGGGGCGCGCCCTCTGGGACAGCTTCTTGCGGTCTGAACTGAAAGTCTTCGTGACCTCCATCTTTGGACTCATCTCGGACATCCCTCTGGCACTCCAGCTTCATTCTTTTCGTTGTACAGAGCAGTTTCTGCTCTGACAGACATGCCCTGAATGTCTCATGTTGCATGTTCGCTGGGCCTTCGTGGCATCTCACCCTGTTCCACAGTGGCCGCAAGAAACATGCAAAGGGCCCTCTCTAGTGTTTGTTTTGGTGATGCAGCATGGCAGACACTTTCATTGCGTTAAATATCTGCCACTGAATACTACACATATCTCTTATCATCTCATACCCTGTCCAGGCACTCAGCTCACAACTGTTACTTTATGGGGCTCTGTTCACTGTTATCGTTTTATTGTTTTTTGAAAACTCCTTGAACAGACCTCTTTTTGTAGCTCAGAAATCTTCCTTTTTTTATCCCTTTCCTACCTAACCTGCACACTAGGGCAGCAACTAATTATCGATTATTGATGAAAAGTGCCCATCACAATTTCCCAGAGCCTACATTTGAATTACAGTTCAAAACCCAACAAATTATTTACTATCTTGACAGACAAAAAAGAGCCTAAAATTACATATGTTAAAGAAATACATAAAAAAGGATATTTCGTCTGAGCCTTTCAACACAAAGTGATGTCCGTGCATGTAATCTCCAAATGGAGTGCAGCTTTCGTGCTGGTTTTTCTTCACGCGACATCCTCACACTCGCTAGAAGCCTTTCTCGCAATGCGGACTTGAGTCAGTGACCTCCAAACGCAATGTAGTGATCACCAACACCACAAAAACTAAAACTGTTGATCTCCTTCATGGCTCGCTGATATGGAAGTGAGACTCTGTGTCGCTCTCCATGGTGCTGAAACCAGACACTCCGGGACTGGAAGGAGAACCGCTGAGGCAAATGACTGCTGTGAATACTAATGCAGAGAATAACCTAGACGGAGCATTTGGCACAGTCCTGGAAAAACGATGGCTGACCCTAAATGGGCCCAAGGAGAAATACAGAGAGGAGAGAGAACAGAGATTTCAAAACAGGGGACAGTAAGTGGGCAGATGGGAAACAGGAATTTAATCGACAGAGGTAGAAAGACCCGGGGGGGAAATGAAACAGACTAATGAAATAAGATGTTAGACAAAGAGTGATAGAGAGAGGGAGCATAACTGGCCTTGACAAAGGGGGGCACTCATGTCCGGTGCCCAAATATGTACACCGTGCTTAAAAACTGAACATCTTCTGCGTCACGCTTCCTCCTCCACTTCCCCCTCCCCAGAAAACTGAGGACAGCCCTCATTATTTATCGCCAGTGAGCATGAGCTTCGTTAGACGGCTGAACCGGGCCGCCTCTCCTGGTGACTCACCCGGCGTCCCTTCATGTTTGTTCTCCTCTCTGCTGGGCAAAAGGTGGCCGGATGGTAATTGTCATTCTCCGTGGTTGGCGGGAATCCCCTGCTGTCACGTTGTCCGCCCACGCCCCCGTGACATTCAGGAGGCAGCGATAAATGAGCCACGGAATCCCGGAGACGATGTGGAGGATTAAAGGTCTTAATGCATTGGCTTGATGAGGGGAATTACGCAGCGAGAGACAACGCTCAGATATCACCCTCATTCCATCTATCATTATGTTCTTCTCACTTCTCGTCTTTGTCTCATCAGACATTTCAACATTATCCAACACATTTTCACAGTTTTCACTGAATCTGTTCCCCCCCGAGACCAGAGGGATCGTCCTCATCAGCAGCTTCCTCGAGGATTTTGGTGAACAGTTTATTATTTGCTTTGGTTTTTCGTCCTTTTTTATGGAAATTCGTGGATGACACTGACTCGACACTTGATAGAAGCCGCACACAAAGAGACTTCCTCCCCAGTGTGTACAGCGAATCGCTTCAGCGGCGCCGCATGTACTTCGTACTGCAGCTCTGCTCGGTGTTGACAGTGATGAGATGGCCCTTTGCTCTACAAAGGCAGCTATCACTGTCAGCTCTGTCATCTGTGCACTCCTGGACAAAGAGCAGGCTCTCTTCCTAACAGCGAAGAAGAGAAGAGCCAGGCCAGGAATAAGGTCAAACAGTCATATCTTCCCCTGCAGGGCTCTCTGACAGCAGAGGCTCTTAATTCAAACACGTAGGACTTGGTGGAATGAATTTTCACGAGTAAATGTGTGCACTCGTGTGAGCATCCAGACTAACGCACCATTCAGGCCTGCATACATGGACGAAAATCATCAATTTCTCAGTGGTTAAATGGGCACATCATAGAACCACAATTGCATATATTACACGCGCGTTGCTGTTTCATATCTGCGAGGCTCTCACTGCAATTTGAACGGTAAATCTCACTTTCAGTCTCAATTTATGTGACGCTCTGCAGAATGCAAATGTTTGGCATCTCGCTTTCAGACAGAGCCGCTCATCAGAGGATCATTTATTACGTAAATCATAACAATTTATTCCGCGAAGGGTTAGGAACTTTATTTTGACGGAGTAATTGCTGTTCTTAGTGGTGCCCCCCGCTGGCTCTAACTGCAGAGCAACACACCCGCAGAGGCCAATGTTAACCAGATTCAAACACACACATTCAGCGTCAATGAGATCCATAGAACGCTAGTGGTGGAATGAAACCAACTGCATTTGCTCAAGTACTGACAGAGGTAACATTTTAATGTACATTCGGATTTGAAAACCAAAAAAAATGTATTATAAAAATGCAGACTATCTGATTGTTTGATGGTCAGCCCATACTATACAGCAAGTACATGCATGTGCATAATGTAAATATATAATGATATTATATATAACTAAAAGTAAAACACATAAATAATTTTTCCTTGTAGTTTTAGTCGGTAACAAATGCATCTGACAAGAGAACTCACAAGACAAGAGATTGTCTTTCTTGAACATTTTTGGGGAGATTGTAATGGATTTTAGAAGTGAGTTGGCCTATATTTAATTTTGATACAATGCTTGCAAGTTTTTTCTTTAATGCTTACCTTTTCTTGTATCTCATGACGTAGTAGTTTGGCTTTTAGTGCTTTTGTTTTCTTAAGTGGTGTACGTTATTTTTCCCTATGTAAGATAAGTTTTTTTTTTTTTTTTATAAGTCAGTTAAAAGAGATCATCTTATTCCCACAGTATAGTAATATGGTATATAAGAACACTCAGATGCCTGATCAAGAGTATGGTGTGGTCTGATAGGTTTGCTGTAAAAAACACAACCCAGCAGCTCTTACCAGATCTGGATTAGGTTGATTATGATTGGAGGTGCTTGACATCAGCTTTTTCCAACCGAGACCTGGACCAAAAAAATCTGGGAAAATATAAAAAGTTAACCAAATTGTACAGTCTCAGGCGATGGAGGTTCAATATGTTAGCCGCATGCTGCCACGACCACATGGAGAGAAGCACAGACAGAAACCTTTCATGCAAAATATCCACGCTGAATACCAAACGTGTGTGAATGAAGGAGCTCGTCGCTCAGAGTTTGAAGCTGATCTCACAACGTATAATTGGTTTATTCGTATCAATTGTAATGTAAATTGGTCATTACAGAAATGTAATAACTCACAAAATACTATTAGGATTGCAGTCAGGCTCTGATGAAATAATCTCAGAAAATGACAGATAAAAAGTAGAAGAAAAGACAAACTTCATATTAATTCAAAGGATGGTATTAAAATTCAAGTAACACACTGTCGCGTGTCGGATTTGTAGTCTGAACTCGTCAACACAACATATTTTGTGGCCTCAAATGCATGTTGGACTGAAACAAAAATGCGAGTAAACGCAGTAAAACATACAGTTTCCCCTGATAGCTTGAAAAGATGACATATAATAATATAATATAAAATAAGTGTCACGAAATAGAAAGACTCAGATACAGTGATATATAAGAAGCATTTCAATCAAAACATTTGGTGTTTTCAAACACACACACACACACGATAATGGATCAATACTTTGCTTCACTGGTTCTGTGTGATATGAACCATCCAGTAGCACCAGCACAACAACAACAACAACAAAAAAAAAAGAAAATTAGAGAAAAAAAATCAAGCTGCCGTTATTCAGCCGTGGCAGTGGATGAGTTGTCATGTATGTCTGCCCGCTGCAGTGTAAGCAGCGGAATTTACAGTGTTGTTAGGGGTGATATAACTCTAACCGGCAGTCCTCCAATCTCATTACTGGTCCAGAATCACCTCTGAGACTAATGACTTTCGTGTCGGCTCTTAAGGTTCAACCGCAGCGTGTTTTATGTGTGTGTGTGTGTGTGTGTGTGAGTAAGCGAGCGAGAGGAGGGAAGGCCTTCTCCGTACGTGACACCCATGACTATCCCCACCTTGTCTCTCACCTTGGTACTGCAGCGCACCTCCCCTCCTCCCCACTGCTCCTCTCCCGCACCCTTCCCTCCTCCCTACTAAATCGCTCGTAACGTCGGCTCCCAGGTGACATATTTCCACTATGGTGGTTAATAGATTCCCGCGCTCTCTGGTTGGCCGAGGAGCGGTGGTTTGATTCTCGGAGAGGTGAAGGAGAGGCTGCTTAGGGGGGGGAATAAAAGCTGATGGAAGCGGGGAGAAGGTGTAAGAATGAGGAGGGATGGAAGAGAGGAAAATGGAATAAATTTGAAGGAATGGGAGTGAAAGTGGAGGAGCAGAAATGGAGAAATGTGTAATGGGAAAAAAAGCGGGGGGGTGCCCAGGTTGGTGCGGCATCTGCAGAAGCAGAGCTGATGAGAGTCGTGGTCAAGGAAGGAGGTTAAAGAGGAACTGAACCTTTTCACTTTGTGGCTTGATTCGATCTGCTCCTGAGTGCCGTCCAGTGTAAATCTTGGCTACACTGCAGCTACAGTTGGAAAATGTGAAAATGTGTTGTCTGATTGTCTATGAAGACAGTTATTAAATGATTTCTCTAAAGGGTCACAGTTTGTAGCAATTCACATGTATTAATCACTTGTCTGTCGGCTAATGCAAGCGGATTGTGACGTGACAGGAGAAAAGAAACCTTCCCAGCCCCTCACGGTTGCCTGTGGAGGATTATTTTTTTTAAATTGTTTAATCCTGCAGGGCTGTGAATTTCTTTGAGAAGGACTCAGGTCCAGAGGATGTGACTTTCTGCACGTTCTCAGGTGCCTCGTCTCAGTGCCTCTCTCCACTGCATTTACATTCCCCCCCCCCCCCCCACTATATAGTAGTTTTTATTATAAGTGGTGGGGATTTAAGTGATAGTCTTTTGTTCAACAGCCTGTGTCTCTTAAAGTAAGACGCAAACTATTTGATAACAAGCACTGCTTCAATGGGTTTAATGTTTTAGGAGGATGGCGCTCAGAAAATATGAACGAACACAGAGGTTGTGAAAAGGATGATGTCAGTTTGGCTCTCTCCTTCATTACAACCCTCACTATTTGGCAGCCAAACGTAAAATCCTGTCCTTGAGTGAACCGACGGGAAAGTTTTTTTAAAAACAGTCTCCGCTAAATGGCGCTACCTCAGGACAACTGCATGCATCATCAGGCCACTTAGATTGCAAATTCACTTAGCTGTGAAAAGAAAAATAAAGGGGGGGGGAGTACATGAAGGTTAGGGTTGCGATTGCCAAGCTGTGAATATGATGTGGAATGGGAAAGCAATCGCTGTAAAAAAAAAAAAAAAAAAGGACGCTTTATTCTGTCAATATTTATGACTACAGCAGCGCGAGTGTGTTAATTGCGGTTGTGGGATCCCAAGCTCACCCCTGTGTGTCTCACTCGGCTGTAACTCCTGCAGAGTTAGCAGGTATTTCGGATGTAAACAAATTTGAAGGGTGTCCGCTGGGTATATTTAAGATTTTGCCTGGAGTGAATGGGGCTTCCACTACAGCGGCGTTACACTGCAGATGAATGAAAGACTGAAGCCAGCACTGGCTGTCCTCCCAGAGGCTGAATGATGAATTATGGAGGCCTGTTTGTCCCTCTGTGCCCATACCGACGTGTCCTTGCCGGATTCATTCACTTCTGGTGTGTACGTGAAAGAGAGAGAGAGAGAGAAATGCTACGGTTGTAAAAACAGGGAGCTGAATGATGTCACCAGACATGAGCCGACAATAGATCTCCTTCTCACACTCTTAAACACACTGCTGCTTATCCTGTGGACTCTGTTGGTGCATACCAACATCCACCAGGAACAATGTGTCCTTTGCAGGGACGTTAGTGATTTACTGTAGCTCCTGGGACATCGCGATGAAGCTGAATGCGGAGCTAAAGTGCTGGAAGTGTCTCTCTGCCCTGTGCTGCAGCTCCACCACAGCAGGCGGAGGGAGAGGCAGCCGGAGAGACTGTGAGCTGGTCCGTGTCCCGACAAATGTGAAGAAAACCGGGAGTAGAGCGGAGATCGTTAAACTAACAGGGACACAAGTAGACTGGAACAGAGGAACATACAGACTGTGATGTGTGAAATGACATGCAGATGGAAAAGAACAGTGTATGCTACGGGATAGCAGCACCTCTTGCATAACTGAATCCATTTCTTCAGCACTGTGAGATGGCAAATGATCACAAATGAAATGATAAAGCAATGCTGTGTCCTGCTGTTATCGAACCAAATGACTCATACTTTAAGGGTAAAAAGAGACCATCAGCGTACTCCATTAAATGTCTGATGCACAGACCGTAACATGTTTCACCTCATATAAAACATAAACCTTGAAAACACTGATGTGATGCCAGTAGAATCGCTGTTAGGATGACGTCGATCAGTTGGTTCGTCCCGCACTGCGATGTAGGTCCGCAAATTAGTTGTTGAGATATTTCACACGTTCACAGTCCAGTGAGGACGAATCCTACTGGCTTTGGCGATCCCCTGATATTTCTTTAAGCGCCACCTGCAGATCTGAGTTTTCCCTTATCCTCTGAGCTACTTCAGCATTACAGCTACATTGTGAGGCAATACGCACAGAGAAAAATAAAAAGCAAGGGAGAAAAATAAAAAGCAAGCTTTAATGATGAACAGGCTATAGTCAAAGACAGACTCAGGTTATTCCAAAAGCTAAAAACTAAAAGCAAAAATGCAACAATAAACCAGGATGAAGCTCGGGGAACACAAGCAGGATGTAAAAACACATGAGGGCAGGAAACACGAGGAGCGAACATAGTGACACCGGGAACAAAAGCCAACTGACAAAAGGACAGACTAGTGTCTAGTCAACAGAAGAAACTCAGGTGTACACAGGAAAAAGGTGGGGAAAAGACAAAGACAGGAAGGGGAAAGTAACACACGACACGTGGGGATACATTTTCGGCATAAAACAGGAAATCCTAAAACTAAAACTCAGGACCGTGACACTAATTGGATTCGTTCAAAATTTGCTTCGACATCATAGTTCCAGGATCTGGTGCATCATCAAGACTTTTCCTCCCGAAGCTGACATTTGTGATTTTAAAGGTGGGAGCTTGTGGGATTTAGGAACATCAAGCATCCATTAAAAAACGTAATGTAATGTTAATAATTATGTTTTCAGTGTTTAATCACCTGAAATTAATGTGTTTTCATTACTTTACAGTGAGCATTCTATACGTACCTAATTACAGTCTTATGGAGCTGCTAATGTTGCTGTTGACCCTTAGTCTTGTTAATTAATGCTTATTCAAAATGCTCGTCAGCTCATGTCAGCTGATGAATAACAAGGAATTCTAAATTTAATTATGAATAAAGAGCCTCCATAACAGCACACAGTTTGTGTTCATGTACCTCACATATCCAGTACTGGTCGGGCGCTCATGTAGAGTGAATAAATGTCCTGAGGCTTGAGTGTTCAGCAGAGGTGGATTTCATCGTTTGATACTGAGATTCAGTTCCCTTCAGTCAGTTCGGCAGGAAAAATCATTCGTATCGTTGGTTCGTTGGTTCAGTTGCGTTTCCGGCACAATGTCATTTAGCGATGGATCATGTAATGCAGTTCTCAGCTCCTCGATCTCAAACAATCATACTAACAATCAACATAACACTGTAGTTCAAGGCAAATACATAGCTTCAACTTCATGACTGTGTACTTTTAGACAACACAGCAGTGGATAATGTGTATGTTCACCTTGACGTTAAATTGACATTAATTGAAGGTAAGCCAAGGGTGACTGACTGACTGAACGAGAACGATTAGCTAAGAACGAAATTAAATGTTTGGTTTTTGGGGTTTTTTTGTCATGGAAACGGTTGCAATGCTTTCCTGTTTCTCATTGGCTAAAATTCGACGACAGTGTCCTATACTCAGCATACTATTGGCTGGCTCTCAGTCCTCCTCACCACTCTGATAACTAAACAGTGAACTACACAGCGTCTGGTCTGCGAAAGAACAAACAAGAGAGATGTGAAACGTGGAATCCGGTCAGTTCATTTGCGTTAAAGAGTCGTTGATTCATTCGCAAATGATCCGTCTTTAATGTTCAGACACCTGTAGGATCACAGGCAAAACAGATCAGGCAGATGGAAAAAGAGGCAGACGGATCGTTGGACAGATAGATGGATGGCACACAGAAATAGATACCGAGGAACAAACAGTCAACAAATGGGCAGACAGATACACAGACTGACAGGGCAGACAGCGAGATGACAAAGGGCACATTGATCTGATTAAACCCCTTTGCTTCCCAGCTCTCTGCTCTGCCTCGCTGCTCGGCCGAGAAAAGGTCAATTCTTTCTGACTTGGTTTCTCACTCACTGTGGCCTAATGCCTCTGAGGGCAGCCCTGCCAGAACGCCTCAGATCTCCAAGGGTTGGCAAACAATGAGAGGGTAGACGACCTACTGTAGGGAAGAGACGTTTCCCTGCAACAGTAACAAAAGTCAGAGGTGGGCATGGGCAGTCAGACGGATGGAAACGGACGAGAGGCAGACAGGTACAGATGAGACGTGGAGCAGGTGGAGAGTTGGGACCGGGGGGCCTCATTACAGACCCCTTTTTAAAGTGCTAAATCTATCTGTAACTTTAGGATGACATGTAAGATCTTTGATGTTACAGAGACATGTTTCCTAACTGCATTTAAGGAAAAAAACATAGTATTCACTGAAGAATTTCCCAAGTTAGTAGACCTACTAAACCTAATTAAGGATGGCATAGACCCTGCCCTAAATTCAAAAATGTTAGCATCAGTAGTTCTGTATGACAATGTTGATGATGAGGAACAACATTAAGTCATAAACATTATGATTTGTAAGACTACTTGAAGTGTAACTGTTTGAGAAGCTAACACAGATGTTAGCCAGTTGGAGAAGCCAACACTGATGGTAGCCTGTTGGAGTAGCTAACACTGATGGTAGCCTGTTGGAGTAGCTAACACTGATGGTAGCCTGTTGGAGTAGCTAACACTGATGGTAGCCTGCTAGCTTTAAAATCCCCCATGCATTTATGGGTATATTTCCTCCTTTCCACTTACAAGATTAATGCTTCAGATTTATCAAAGCTAAAAGTCAACAACCATCTTTAGCTGGCCATTATAGAAAGCTAGCTAGCTGAAGTGACACAGCTGTCATCATGGATACAGGCAGAACAGGACAATTGCCGAGTGAAGAATGGAGTTAACACTTAGATAAGATACAACATCTGAGAAAACTAGTTACACAGCCATGATAGTACAGGGTGCTTCTGTAGTAAGAAGACAGGATAATATAGGACAGGCGGTGAGGGCATTTCTCTGTAATGAGGCTAACGAGGTAAACTACATGAATGAAGCCATCAGCGAGATCAAAGGTGGCTGAACGGGGAGATGTTTTCCCCCAGTGGACAGCAGAGAGGTTAGGAGAGTGAAATCCAGCGAGGACTACGTTCAGAGATGAAACATGGAGGGAAGGGGGCCTGGTGCTGACAGCCCGTCCAGCACAGAATCGAACAGACGTGAGGTGATAAATGAGCGGCCATCTGGAAGCTGGGGATGGGCGGGGGGGTGGGGGGCTGAGCTATGGGAGACCCTGGTGCTGACAGACAGTGCACTCCCTTCAACCCTGACACTGATACACACACACCAACACACAAGTTTCAAGGAGAAGGACAATGCTACAGTACAAGTTGTTGACAGCGCTGAGAAAAATGAGTGTTTAGAGTGTTCCTCTAGGGAACATGCGGTCGTTCATCACTATGAAGCATGGTATGTAGAAAAGCGTGGATAATCACTGGCGTTTTGAGTTTGGGATGTAGTATTTCTGCCCGTGTGTCTTCCTGATGGAACAATTCCCTTTTAAAATTGCCACCAAATCATACAGTAGAAGAAGTGAGACGTCAGCATCTAATGGAAAAAATGCTTCGGTAGCTTTTCTTATAGAATTTAATAAAGCCAGAATGCATTTCAGGGTTTTTGTTTGTTTTTTTGCATTGAAGGTCCTGTTTATTTTCAGATATCCTTTTTTTTTCATTCAATAAGTTTTCTCACTCCTCTCCGCCGATGTGCATCTTTCCGTGATGAGTGAGGATTTTCTTGACATCGCGACACTCATCTTGTTTTATGAAGTCTGACGTCTCACAGGCTGACGGCTTCAAACACAGGTGGCGTGTTTGCTGCACCTCCCCCCCACGTTTCCCCATGAGAGTCTCGTCTTCTTTGACCATTGTTATACCAAAACTTGCACACATATATGGAATTAAGTAGCAACCAAAAACGTGTCAAATAACTCTAAACATGTTTTATATTTTATGTTCTTCAAAATAGCCACTCTTTGCTTTGATTACTGCTTTGCACACTCTTGGCATTCTCTTGACGAGCTTCATGGGGCCATCACCTGAAATGGTTTTCCAACAGTCTTTGAAGGAGTTCCCAAAGATGCTGAGCGCTTGTTTTGGCCCTTTTGTCTTCACTCTGCAGTCTGTCTCATCCCAAACCATCTCGACTGGGTTTAGGTCAGGTGACTGTGGAGGCTAGGTCATCTGGCGCAGCACTCCATCACTCTCCTTCTTGGTCAGACAGCCCTTACACAGCCTGGAGGTGTGTTTGGGTTCATTGTCCTGATGAAAAATAAATGATGGTCCTACTAAACGAAACAGGATCTGATGTCATGTCGCTGCAGGATGCTGTGGTAGCCACGCTGGTTCAGTGTTCCTTCAGTTTGGAATAAATCCCCAACAGGATTACAAGGAACGTAAAAATACAGTGTTCACTATTCATCATCTTTTCAGCTGCTGGTCAATCAGAAAGCTGTGAAATGACAACACCTTGTTAGATTCCCTGCGTACATACGTATCGCAAACCGGGAGCACATCAGCATAAGATCATTCCAAAAACTGCATTTCCACCTGCGCGGCTGTGAGCCACGACACTAAAAATAATCAGACCCATTTTATATTTATCTTTCATTTATCTGAAAACATGTCTGACCAGCACCTGCTCAAGAGGGCTGCTGTAAAAATACATTCTTCACATCACCGAGTCCCAAAATGGCTCTTTTCAGCTTCTAGCGAGTGCGTGGGAGTCTTTGTGTGTTGCGTATTCAAACTCATGACCCTGCTTCTATCTCAGGGGGAAAAGTTATTCTTCTTTTAGCAGCTGCAACCCCGATGACGTACTTGGACGACGAGGTGCTCTCACCTCGTGTTCCCAATCAGCAGTGTTAGCGAGGTATTATTAGCCTGGCAGAGAGCTGCGGGAAGCTGCAGCTCTGCCCAGACCTCATGGTAGATCAGCCGGCATCTCTGACTCCATCTTTGTTTTTCATCCTGACCTCTGATGCCGCGTGTCTGTTAACAACTTACGCAGGGCCTGCACTCCCACACGCACAGATCTGCAGCCATATTCACGTCCTATCCAGAGCCACATAGGATGCCAGTTGAGGTTATGATGATATTTTTAGCTCTCGCTTACTTCTTTTCCACTTTAACGCTACATAAATAGCTGATTAATTGTCGCAAGTTTGTTTCAGTGAAGCGATCTGCTAATTTAAAGGTCCGGTGTGTAAACTGTATACAGGCAGGAATGTGTCATTTCACATTTCTGCATTTTGTCGTTGGAAACGAGGTAATTAGCGATAGTTGCCTGCGAGTGTTTTAGTAGCGTGTGTGGGAGTAATTTTGACTGCTTTTCCCGGTGATGTTAACGTGTTGAAGTGGTGTTCTGTACATGAGAGCGGCTCGGTTGTGCGGAGATTGAAATCCTGCTATGCACACGAGTGCCGCAGTATACGGGGGGTGGCGTTAACATTAACAGCGATCCATCACATTAAATGGAAATGTTTAAGCATCTCCTTTATGTCTGAGGGGTAAAGTGTGTGTGTTATGTAAAAGTGAAATATGAATCATCACCCCTGTGGCCACGCAAACGAGAAATACAGCAAAGCAGCCTCATGCTGATAGTGTCTGTACTGGTGCAACAGACAATCTCGTGTTCCTCTTATCGCTCCATCCTGCGCAGGCCCGCGGCAGTGATCAACTGACTCACACCGAGACAGATGGAAAAAGAGAAAAGTATCAGGAGATAGCAGACAAACTTAAATCACTGGACCCAAATAAGTGTATAGCTGATGATTCAAGCTGTTGGAAAAATTGCAGGATACAGCCAAATCTCAAGTAACCAACGCGCATTACTGTGTTTTAACCTCTGGCTCCGTGTGCCATCGCTTTGCATTTGCAGAAAGATTCAAGCTTTATTCTACTTCTGCACACTGTGAAATCTCTTGATTTGCTCCTGCTTACAGTCGTCACAGAGTTTTGGAGATATCGATCGTCTGCCCTCTTTCTAGTATAACGGAACTAAAGGGCACTCTGCTTGTGGTCCCAAAAACAAAACATTTGAGAAACACAACAGCGACGTCTCTTTCCAGAAATCATGACCCGGTTAGTCAAGACGATCCACAGACCTTGTTGCGAGCAGAGTTCCACGTAGGAACTATTGTCTTTGGATCCAGCTGCATCATGTCAGCGGACCAAAGCAAACGTGCATCTACTCGTGGAGGAGATGTTGGCCTAGTCAGTCAGCCTCTCGTCCACGATTCTTTCTGTACGCTGATACACAAAGAAAACAGTTCCTACATGAAACCGCTCACAACGACATCCGTGGATTATCTTGAGTGAGTCATGATTTCTGGAAACGGGCTTCGCTGTTGAGTTTCTCAAATACACATTTTTCTTCTTTCTCTGTGTGTGTGTGGGTCTTTGAGTGCTTCGAGCACCGCAAGCTGAGTGCAATTCTGTTCCATTATATTGGCAAGAAGGCAGACATCTCTACGGACGATATTTCCCCAAAACCCTGCAAATCATACCGAAATAGTCTAGATGGATAAATGGCACTACAGGTAAGAGGAAGATTTATGAATTATTGATTTTTTGGAGAGGGGGGGGTCTTCAAATCTGAACATGTAGCCTGACTTTCGAAAGAAGCGACATCGACCACAACAAAATCAGCCAAAAAGAAAAGAGGAAAAAAAGCTGAGGAAAGATTAAAAATCTGAACATATACCGTGTGTACGTTGGAGTTCTTCTGTCCTGGAACAAGGCATTTGTCTGATGTAATGGACATCAGGTTTACACAGGTGGAAGCTGCAGACTGACAGAGCTCTGAAACACGAGGGTGAGTGGAGATGAGATCCTGCAGTGGAATGATCTCACCTGAGAGGCCTCAGCATTTTGTTGGGACTGTGTCCATCTCCGAAAAAAAAGCAGCCTTCTACTTTACTTTCAGATGGAAAAATTCTAATGCTTCTCCTCTTCGAAATATTGTTCCTCAGGTCAGCTCCATTTTTAAAGCAAAAATGTCAAAGCACGTGCTGGTGGCTGCCTCTTAAATGTGAGGATTTGCTGAGGAGTCTTTGGGTTTTGGCGTGTCGGTCGGACGAAAGAAGCGATTTGATGAGGTCAGCTTGGGTTCTGGGAAAAGCATGATGAGTATGTTCACCGTATCGGCATTTAAATCATTAAGTGATCGTTTAAACTGTGGAAATAATGGACCGATTAATCAATACGGAAAAGAATCATTAGTCGCAGCCCTGGAATGTTTGAACAACAAATGCGATGCATGGCAATGCATAAAATGTGTCAATATTTCAGTCTGGACATAAACCGACGGACTGGCATTGCTGTTTCTAAAGTCGTGCTGGTAACCTCACCAAAATCAAGTCGATTTATTGTTAACAATGGATCTAAAGATTGACTGAAATGTAAACTTTCTGTCAGTCGGAAAGCTGCAAGACGATGACCCAACTCCTCGCCTTCATGGATTGACTCTGAAGTAAAAGGTGTGGATTTGAGCAATCTCCATTTTAGGTTAGACATTTTTTAAAAGGGGACCTTGATGCGTGTTGACACTCTATTTTTGCTCTCATGCGTCACAGAGGTGCTTTTCACTACGGCAACAGAAAAAGTGTGACCCACTTACCTGGTTAAGTCCTTTTTGTCCCCATTTTTTTTTCCAAAAGCCTGCAGGCAGGGGAAGAAGAATGAGAGAGAGAGATGAAGACGGGGGAGCAGTGCTGTGAGGATGGAAAGCGAGAGATGGAGTGCATGTATGTATGTGGCTGTGGATCGTTACATATGACCTCTATAAATCAAACTGTCCGTCTGTTTGAGGCCAGAGACTTCCTCTTGTCTCCCCCTTCCCCTTCCCTCATTTAAGCATAAATGGCGGTCCAAATCTCCTGCTGCCTGTCGCAGTAATTCAGCCCTGAGCGGGGGGGGTCACTGTCCGCCAACACACCGCCACTGTGGCATCTCCTGTTCACCATCAACGTCGCCTTTCAGTCAAAAGACTCCCAACACCCTGGAGGCATGAAATCATTCACCCCATATTTTTTTAGGCCCTCCACTTTCCATCCCGGTGATGTATCGATCGAGGCCACTGCCACTTTTATTCCCCTCTTGTTCTCCTCTGCCGGCCCTTCTCCTGACCTAAATTCCCCCCGTGTGCTCATTAATTAGCTGATGCAAGCCTGCGTTCCCCAGGGAGGGAGGGAGATTGAAAAAGCTCATTACGGGACCCGTCAATAAGGTGAGATTAATCATCCGTTGGTATGTGTGATGCATCGCTCTGTGTCTGTATGCGAGCCTGTTTGTGCAGTAAACAAGCCCACAGGTGTTGGTAGCATTTATGATAATCTGTTTTTCCAGAGCGCTCTCCCTCGAGCTCAGTGTAACACATACACGGTTTCTTCAATCCCTGAAAAAACACCATCTACTCATCTTACACTGGTTGCGTCCATCCATCGGATATTACGTATTCCTACTCATGGCCTCTGGGGATCAGAGTTGAGTTTCCTTAATAAGGCCTGCCCCGCTCTGCCTTTTTATTGGCTTTCCCTGATATTCTATGCGCTCGGTCACTCCTGTGCAACTCCAGGCCAATGAAGGCTTTCCTTCTCCTCCCAGTGTTTTACGTTCCTGTGCATTTAAAGGTCTTAAAAGTTAAAGAGGTTACTGTCCGCACCCAAGCCCCAAACTGAGTCGTGTGTGCTTCACCTCGAGCACAGACCACATTCAGCAACTGCGGGCAACGGTCATTCGTGTGTGTGTGTGACCGTGACATAAACCTTACCATCACAACCAACAAAGACAACCATTTAGAAGTAGAATAGGTTTGATAAAAGGGCAGTCAAGAGTCTCAAAATGCACTGTGAGGTGACAGCATAAACCGCTTGTCTACCGCTCTCTTTTGCTTGTCCACTTTTGTCGAAAAATTTGCTTCACGTATACCCACTGACTCCAGGGTTCTCCCACTGAGGGGTATTTAAAAATCAAGCCACCCAGAGGAATGACTGCTTATTGGTTGATGTTTTATTCATTTTCTTAATGATGACTTAATTACTCAGGGGACATGACCTCATTCAGAGAAGGCTGCAGGCAACAGCACTGAGTAGATTTACGTGTTTTGTACAACAGAAGTAAAACTTCCCTCTGAATCTGTCGTCTCTGCTGAGAGCTGTCACTTCTCTGTCAGAAAACTACAAAGGTTAATACTGGAGAAACAATGGGTTGGTTAATAGATTACTGATCGGGTACTTGGCAGCAGTGTCATTCGTTGAGCAAAAGTTTGTGGTTTCAGCCACCCAAAGGTAGAAATTAGCTGTTTTAGCTGCTTGATCTCTGGGAACCTACTTTCCTTTCTACAGAGAACTACAAATCTAGATGGCAAGTTGAAAAGTGAAAAAAATGACACAAGCTACACAAGCAGTAGTGGTTTATTAGTAATAACTGATTATCAAAAACAATATTCATCAAATGACAAATATAGACGAGTAAGTTATGTAACAGTACAGGCTTACTGGTAAACTTCAGTTGTTACGTACTCTGGCGCGAGCCGAATGAGGGCACGAGTGGTTGTTTTTTCATATGGGTCATCTAAGGCTTGTTGCATTAGGTTTATGGCAAAGTTCCACATATTACATAAGCATTTCATCCATTAGCATGTCACAGTTAATAAAGTAGAAACATTCATTCTGCCAGACGACATCAATTCATTGTGCTCAGTTTCTGGAAACCACCCAAAAATACAAAGTAATAAAATAAAAGAAGTGCAAACACCGTTAGAGCATTGGTTAACAGCAAATGCTGTTGCCATCTCCGCCATGCTCACACATTTTTGAGTCCAGACTCCATTTAACCAGCACCATATGGGATCCACATAGTGTTTATCACAGGGTTTCTTCTGCTCTCTACACATGTAAGGCTGCAGGCAGTAGAGCACCAGTATTAGCTAAGATCGCAGCTTCATACAGGGAGGCTCACAGGGTGACAGAAAAAGTTGGAAGCATCGATGAGAGTGTGAATGATTAATTGGACGGCTGTTACCAGTTGCTTAAAGGCATATTGGTATTTAATGTTAGATGATATGTTACAGCGTTATATCTGCATATATCTTGGTTACGGTTCTAAACATGTCTGTCATGCAGTTTTGTTTGGTTTCTCTGGTAAGGCTGCTATTAGGGCTTACTCATTTAAAGGGCAACTCCACCAAGTGTGTTTACAAGTCTTGGGGAGTAAAAAAGTAGTTTAGGTAGTTCACGTTTGTGGTTTCAGAGGAAATCTGATCCATTTCTTCCAGTGATGTCACTCAGTGACTAAGTTGCATCGTGGGTAATGTAGTCACTAGGTTTTGAAAAAGAAGAAGAAGGCAGGTAATATCTCTAGTTCTGCTGTATCGATGATGTTTATTTATTTTTTAACTGTCCATTGGTCCAAGTGTTATTTGGGTGCAGTGTAGACCAGTTGAGTGTTTTTCACAATTTTCACTGGAGACAATTTATCAGATGACATTCTGCTTCCTCTGGAGCCACAAAAGGCTTTATACTACTTTTTTATTATTATTTACTATTTTTCACTTTTTTTCTGGAATTATATTAAAAAGGTGCAATATGTAAAAATTTTAGTTGAAAACACTCAAAAATGTGTATAATGTATCACTAGACCTTCAAAAAAATAACAGTTATGACATAATGGTATCTGTGTATTTTGTTGCAGAGAAATGAGCATGCTCTTCCGGTCTTTCCAGACACTCCCCGAGTTCACAGTCTGGACGGCGAGCTGCACAGCGGACTGAGCTAACTAGCTAACAGTAGTTACAGTTAGCAGCATTTGGCAGTTATTGTGGCGATATGCTGCCTCTTATTTGTTTTAAGTATAAATTTGACAGGTATTCAGTTCTTACATGCTGCACCTTCTAAATGGAATGTCTTTGGATGCTAGACCAAAAGCACAATTTAAAGATGTTGCCTTGGAAATGTTACTATAATTTTCATACATTATATAGACTAAACGATTAATCTGTTAATTGCAAACAATAATCATCACACTAATCGATAACAAAAGAATCGTTTGTCACAGCCCTAGTTGTAATTCAGATCAAGATACCTATACAAATGTTATAGTGTTGTACATTAAACATGGCTAAATAGGTTTTAATCGTGCATTGTATGTCTGGAGTGATTGTCCTTGTTAAAAATCATTTAGGGCAGAAGTTGTATACATTCCTGGCTTGAATAGGAAAATATATTACATTTGTTGACTACAATATATGCGACAAAAATTTGGTCATCTTAATGGCCGGCCACAAAAGCACATCTTGACTTGTGTAACAACATGTTCCTGTGAAGATCTGCCCTGCTCCTCCAAGTGGCCCCTGTGCATCAACTGTACTGAGATGAGTGGAGCTTCTGAGTTCAGCTGACAGAGCCACACTGTCCGCTGCTCAGTCTGCGTCTGATAGATTCAAGCCAGAAAACAGATTGAGGGAGGGGGCTGTCTCACGGGCTTAGGGGGAAACTGGTGCTTTGAAGTGGATTGCGATCATTACTTCCCTCCATGTCTCTGGCACGTTGGCTACGACAAAACTGTGCCGACAGCAATGGACACGCAGTCGGGCTGCTTGTTTTCGCTCTCTTTCTGGTTTTAAATTAGTCTTGTGTTGGTGAGGTTCACTACATTACACTGAGTGTAATTAACATGAGCACACCCAGTGTCCTCTTTATTAGGTACAATCTAATACATCAAATACAATAGTTCTGCCAAGTCAATTTTATGATGCCTATAATCAGTTTACCATGACTCCTGTTTTATGTCACATTAAATACAATATTTCAGTAAGGGGTGATTTAAATATACGCAAATATTATGAAACAAAAAGATATTTTTCTATGACCACACATTATCCAGTATATTGTCTTATCACACAGCCCTCATGTATATTCAGAGAGAATCTAACATTAGAAACACCCCTCAACATAATGCGGTTCATTACAAAACTACCCTTAACTTTGACCTCAATAGTGAAAATGTCATTTGAATTTACAATTTTCTAGCAATGTTACCAAAAGCTGAACATTCAGAGCCTTATAAAAGATGGATGTATGTTATGGCAGAGCTGTTGTATTGGACAGGTGTAGCTGATAAGTGGGCACTGAGTGTGTTTGTCCTACTTGGTTCTCCTGGTATCTAGCAATGCATAGTTTTGAATTTACGGTTTATAAACCAGTTTCAACATATCCATTTCTGAGGTTTCGGCTGCTCCAAACACAAGTGAGATGAACGCTGAAAACGTGAAAACTACATTCGGCATATTCCTCATCAGAGACAGCACTGGACTGGATTCAGGGCAGTGTTAATCAACATGTTTGGCTTCTGGCCCCTTAAGTTAAACTCATGACATCAGAGGTTCCAGCATTACTGATGAGAGCAGATGTGAGCAGGTCAACCAAACTGTTTTTGCCTTTTTGGCCTCTTGAAGGTTTTTCAGTTGGCCTGAAGAAGTGTTAATAAGCACAAAAAATATTAAATCATTTTGTGAATAAATGTGTTTTTTCTTTTTTATCCATTTAATCTTCTTTGGACACAATCTTTTTTTCATGTGCTATTTTTAATGTGGTGTGAAGCACAAATCTCAGAGATGGATAAGTCAAAACTCATATATCAAACTAAGTTTCTAAGATAACACAGAAGTGTGAAAATAGTAATTATATAACATAGATAAACTGACTCTATAACCATCTCAAATCTTGTGTAAACTCCTCAAATCTGAGTCTGTCATTGTGTAATCAACCAAGACTTTTTACCTGCAGCAATGTAATAAATATTTCATGGAAATAGTATCTCCTCACTTCTCCTGCCTTCCATCTTCCACTGGATGGATGTGAATCATGTAGCGTAATCTTGACTATCTCAATATGAGAAATGGTTAGGCTCTCAGCTGCCCTTGTATAATAGGATCACAAAGGATTTGCAGCTGAATTTAAATGTGACACAAGCTGTCTGTTTAGTTTCTTTTTGAAGGCACCGCCCATTTGTTATGTCAGCCACACAGCTAAGGAGGCCAGGTCACAGAGGGCAAAATGGTAATCATTGTCATGCAGACAGTCTCGGGGGGGCAGGGGACAGGTTTTTGAGTCAAGTGGGAGGGTAAAATGTGGCAAAGACAGGTGGGGTTAAATAGTGATGACCTGTTTTGGGGCAGAGTTCATTACACCTGTCATCACTTAATGGACTGTTTGAAAAAGGAATTCTCATTTGACGGCAAGTCCGGTGAACTGTCAGAGACGGTGGCGGAATGAGGGTGGCTGCCGGTGGGTGAGGTAATGTGGCGTGTACGTCTCGCTTCCAGCTCTTCATCCTGAGAATCAGAAGAGTGGTTATTTATCAGTGAAGAGACGAGGAGTTCAAATCACATTTCATCAGAATAACATTCCATGGATCTAATCAAATTAGAAATCAACAGTGGTTGGAAATGTATAATAGACTCCTACTGACTGAAATGATACTGTTGATACACCCCCATCTAATGCATCTGCTTTCTACTGGCAATTTCATTTTGTTCCCTTTCAGTTATTTTATAAAGCCTCAGTTAATAACAAACTAACGCGTTTGCTTTGAGTCAAGCTGAGGACCACTCTGTATGAGTTAACCTCTTTTGACAACCAATCACAATATTAATAAAATTCTTTTCTTAGTAAAAGTTTAGTTATCTAGGTTTAATAGTTTTTACACATTGACGTTAGCTAATTTAACGTAGCCTACCATCGCTAGTTAGAACGTATGGTATTTGTAGAGGCTGTAGCCTGATGTCAGTATGACTAGATACCATGTTAAGATGTGGAAACTAATTTGTGTTAAACTGCAAGAAAGTAACAGCCTACACCAAATAACCCCCCCCAACACACACACACACACACACACACACACACACACACACACACTTACTCATCTTGTCTCTCTCACTCTCTCTAACACACACATGCACACTCTTACGCCCACTGTTAGGAATAGTTGGAATAAATACCTGTTTTGTTTTGTTTTTTTTCAGTAATAAAGGGCAATTGCTTGGTCTATTTAACAGGCCTGTCATTTTCATTATGCATTACTTGGTACTGTTTAATGGTGCAAAATTATTTTTATTAGATTACTCGATAAATTGATGGGATAATCAGTTGAGTTCTTGCTTCTAAAAATATTCGATAGCTGCAGCTATGTGTAATTTGTAGATTATGGCCAGAATTCAAAGGTAGCTCCAAACAAAATAGAGGGCAGCATTTAACCAGAGTAACTGTTAGCTGTGGAGCCAGTGGCTCCACAGTTTGTCTGGACTGGGACCACAGATCAAAGGAGGAGTCACCATTGGAGACAGGGCCCAGCTCGGCAGGACAGCGTATTAAGACTGAACACAGGCTCCAAGACTACCGGAGATCAATTTGCCAACAGGGGATACAGTATGGAGGTGATTTACAGCATCTCTGACAAGTGTGTGTAGCAGGTGAAAAGCACCAGATCATTTTCCTATCTTACTCTGTGAATTGAGGGATACGTTTTGACCAAACCAGAGATTATTGTGGAAAGACGAACCAAGGCTGTTCTGGCGAGTTTAGTTAGCTCATGTCCAGTTTGAATAAAATTGGATTTTGGTGCAATTAAGCTCATCCTAAATCAGTTAAAGAGAGAAAATTCACTTTAGATTTCAGAAGCTGTGTGGTTGTATTTTTAGAAGAAAAATATAAATAGAAGGAAGAGTTTTTCATTTCTCAACATTTTTTAGTTTAGTTTGCTCCTTTAATGGACTAGAATATGTGCCCATGTCTTTCTTTTTCTCTTTTTTTTGGGGACAGGCCTAATTTGGACATTATTATACAAGGGTTAATCAAATCGCGGCCTGACTGCGGGAATTCCCCTTAATGTCGACTCAAAGTCATTGCTCTCCGATGCTCTCAGGCCCTTGGCTTTTTACTTGGACTAACACATTTCGGTGTAATTTCACTAGGTCGCCCTTCAGTGTCATCCAAATATCTTAAAATATATTTCATGGGATTATTGATGACTTTTAAAGCATGAATTGGCCGGGCTCCAAGATGAACCCATTTCTCCTTCTGTGCATTAGCCAACAAGACACTTTTGACTTTCCCAAAGGCGATTTTTAAGAAAAAGTGATGTGTGATGTGTCCAACAAGACTGCTATAGCTACCGATGGGCTTCACTTAATAGAGAAAGCCCCACACTGTCCACCCACACCAGTAGTTCGCACCGTGTCACCAGTCTCCTCCCCTTCAGTGTGCTCTCCATAGCGATTGTAAAGCTCCATGTCAGACAGAGCGCTCTCCAGTGCCTCCTCTTCATAATCAGTGTGATAGTCCGACTCCTCTGATGGAGGGAAGGAGCGGAGGACAGGAAGGAAAAAAGCACATAGTGGGTGAATACATTTGAACTTGTGGCGTGTAGGGAAGAGGGAAGAGGTGGCAAATGAGTGTGGGTGTGCAGGTGAATGAGTCAGAAAGGCAAAACTGTGCAACACTGTGAGAAGTCAAACAGGGCAGTTCGATAAGTGATGGATGACAAACAGGTTATAAATAGAGAGGAAGAAGGAGAAAGATGGCGATATCTGTGAAAAACACTGGTTGCTATATTAAGTTTCTGAATAAAATATGGAAACTGCTTCTAATATTAAATTTGCACAGCTCCTCTGTTCCATCAGTATGTTCAAACCTGCATGTGAGTATGTTGGAGTGTGTGTCGTAGCTTTACCATCCACCAGTACAGGTTTAACGGGCTCGATGCGGGACACAATTTCTGCCAGGTCAGTGAAGGAAGCGTTGGGACACGTAACCACCTGGAAGACACACAATACAATACAATACAATACAATTTTTAAAAAAAACAAAAAACACTGGACACAAGTGGAACAAGAAAAAATAATTCACAGGTAACGCTCTTGAAAGTATAAACATATTGATGCATATATTTCTGCTGTTTTCTGCTGTTAGCCGAGAACAGACAGGTTGTATGTCAATGTCATGTTGTTTTTTTCACAGCTTTGGTAGGTTTGATACTATCAAAAACAGATATTGTTTTAAATATATATCTATAAGGTATCAAAAAGGTACTAAAGTATCAATACTTTTGACAACATTAATGAGTTGACCTTGCAACTGTTAAATGGTTATTCTAAATATTAAAGCAAAATTAAGTAGAAATTGTCATTTTTGTGTGAGTTAGCGCCCCCCACAGTTTCTGAATGCAATACTACTGTTGTAAATAAAAATCCCAGGTCCATGATGGGAAGAATTACATTATTTCCCCAGAGAGTTGCACCCTACAGTCGCGCCTAAAAATAGAAAGGCGCTCATTAACTGCCTCTGTGGGATGTCCATTGTTTTATAGATTTATTTATAAGCATTACAGTTTCAAATCTGCCTGTCTGGCTGTAGCTCTGCCCATCTCTGCAAAACTGTTCAGGTTTATCTGTTAGTTTGTTGCTTTGGTTCTATTGTAGCAACTCCTTTCAGTATCAACCCTGCTTTTTTTTCACTTTCATCCTCCTTGTGTTGCTGCACAGACGGGAGGTAAATATCTCATCTTTCTTCATCATTCTGTCTCCTCCCTCGTTTCATTGGTCCTTTGTCTTTCTTTGACATTGCTGGGGGAAAAAATCCAGTGTTCGGTAAATTTGTTTCTCTGTACTTTAAGAACAAACTGATATTTTTAATGTTATTGCTTTAACAGCAGTGCAGCCCAAGGCCTTAAACATGAGGAGAAAACACAGCTGACAGCGAGGATAGATTGTACAAACAATAACAACTGAGAGAAAATGCGATCAGTGCAGTTTACCCATTTGGTCGATTAAGGATTTATGTTACATTCCCGCATTAAAATGTCTAAAAACCATTAGACTGTTGTTATATATTTTGACAAATTGTGTACGTAACCCAAATGTTTCCAAAACTTTTCAAACCCAGAGAAATACATAATTTTATTAAAGGTTATATTCAAAAATATTATTGAAATCACAATCTGGCAAGTGCTATATCCAAAATCAGAGAGGCTGCAGAGATAAGACAGAAACCAGTACTGAAGGTCAGTTTTGGTTAAACCATGAGTGCATGATTTTTGGAGTTATAAACTAAATGCATCAGTTTTGTGATGAGAATCTTCAGGAGGACTAGACCCAGACTCTGTTGTTGCTCTGCACTGAACGCTTCCCAATGGCGTTCTTGTCATTTATCCTACAGCCTCCCCATACGTTTCCCCCTCCCCCTTACTTACATTGTTCTTGCCTTGGGTGTTGCGGAACTCCTCCTGGTGTCTGTCTTTCAGCATTTTCTCCACCACTCCGCTGCGACTCCACACGTCAAACACAGTCTTTCCATGCTGGTATCCCACTTCCTGCATTATACACAGATAAGCTCACGCATCAATAATCCTTTTCTCTGCAGCTTTTTAAGACACACCAGAAAATTACAACAACATCAGAATCAAAGGGACAACAACAACATTCTCAAACTTACAGCAATCTCATCAAACTTGCCAAACTCCAGAGTCCGGTATCTGTCGATCGGAGGTCTGATGTACTCGCAGTAGTCACTGTTCTTCACAGACTCCAGCTGCCTAACGCAGCACACGTAGGCCAGCCGAGTCTGAATCTCTGCCATGTTCAACACCTGAGACCACAAGTATAGAAATTAATGAACGCACTTAAGTAAGAAACGCCTCCAAAAATATCCTAATTGTTATTCATAGGACTCATTTACTTAAACGTATCCTCGCACACTCTGTTGTGCCTTTATTTTTAATCAATCCATTACCTTTACTTTCTCCGCTAGGGGGTTGAGGCGTTTCCATAGCAGCCACCAGCCGGAGAGCGAGTCACCGTAATTAGTGAGGTTGGTTTCATCCCGGCTGCCCACGTCAATAGCTATCACCACTTTGGCCCCCATGGAGCGCGCCACATCAGCTGGGAGAGGAGGAGGAGATGGAAAACAAAAGGTGGGAACAGAGAAGAGAGCTTTGAGATAACCATCATGGTAAAATAGAGACGAATTGCACTGAGAGTAAGAATGCCATAGTATTAAAACTGAAGACTCTGCGTAGCAGACCTGGCAAGTTGTTGATGTAGCCTCCGTCCATCAGCAGGTGTCCATCTTTGGGGTCACAGAGTGGAGGCAGATACCCAGACAGAGACATGCTGGCACGAACATACCGCCACAGAGAACCTCAAACAGCAAACAGAAAACTCTTTTAAGTTTTATGAATAACAAGCTGTATGTACTTAGTAATTGCAGCCAACCAACCTAAGCCAAAAACTGACTTATCTCTTCAACCTCAGAGGTTTTTATTCGATTAGAGAGTCAACGCGAACTGTTTACATGGATGATAATAGTGATAAGATGCATTTACATGCCCCAAAAGCATTTTAATCTAAATGTTACTTTTGTGATTAAGTCCCAAATTCTCATAAATTCAGTATTTGATTTATTGACAAAGCAATAAAAATTGTCAACATTCTCGGGTAATTTACACGCTAAAGCCTATCAAAGGAACTTTTGGTGAAAATGATCAACTATGGCAACAACAGACAAAATGATTATTTCGTTTCGGGGAAAAAAATTTGAATAATCTTACCATCAGTGTGTACTCTCATAGCCGAGGCAGTGATATCAGTCGTGATATTGAAATATGGGATCCAAAGGTCCTGCATACACAAAAAGTTACATCGAAACATAACATAGGCTCACATCAGAAAGGAAGTTAATTCTGGATGATCTTCTGCTAAACTGAATTGATTGTCATGTATGTGCTCTTCTTAACACCTGGGTCACTAAAAGGTTCAGCAACCTCATCTCACTCACTTCAATCTGCTTGCTCTTAAAGACGTTGCTGATGCTGGAGTTGAAAGCAGCACCGGAGAACATGGAGGTGACTGGGTACGTCAAATCCAGAACCTTCTTAAACACTGAAGTCATTTCCTGCAGAGAAAGCCAGAGAAGAAAACGGTTGAATGGATCTTGCAGTTATGAAGAGGAAAATAAGTTATTTTCTCCACTACAAAGCAGAATACATCTCTCAAAATCTAAGTTTTATCTTGTTTTGGCTGGTCCTATTAATAACTGACTTATGTGGTAGGATTTAGTTCGGTAAAGTCTTAAATATATTTGAAATTCCCTGATCAATAACTCATAAGCAAAACATTGTTAAAACACAAACGATGAGTCCTTCCTACCGCAGTAAGGTAGACAGCAAGCTACAACCATATTTTCATCAAAACAAGCGTTCCTCTGGGTTGGACATTAACATTGGTCTCTATGTTAAGCCATCAGTGAGACGAAGGCGCAGGGACCGTATACAAAGTGCAACACCGAAAAGAGATACTATAAAAAATATTCAGTAACTTCACTATTATGCAGTGTAGTGTCACCAAAATCACTCTGCACATCAATGGTCTCTTGCTGGTTATTCTACAACTGTTTGTTTGGAAAAAATGTGCTTTGTCAAAATTTTGGGGAATTTCCATTGGGAGAAATATTCAATAACTTCAGTAAAATTCAGTGTAGTGTCACCAAAATCACCTAACCCTAACCCTAGTTAAAAAAAAACTGTTTTCTAATGTAACATTAACTTGATATTGGTATTAAAAACAATTTCTTAATACATAATCCATGTCTTAAATTAGGATGTTACGGTATCTATCTGAAAGGTAAATCACTGAATTTTACTCAGTGGCCTTTGTGCCCCTAAAAAAAAAAAAAAAATTCTAACCCTTGGCTGGACACATAACACATGTCCGGCCTGCATATCTGACCAAGCGTGTCAAATTAGCCATTATGGCGAACACATTTTATCTGTGACACAGGATATAAAAAGGTTCTTAATGTGCAAACCATCCAGGCCTGTATCAGCAAATCTAACCCATTACTTTTGATGGTTAATTCTGTCAAAATTAGAATGGGGGCCTCAACTTGAAATTTCAGAAAGTGCTATTAAAGAGTCACCTTCACAAGGACAGACTCACAAGCAGAAAATTGGAACCGCTTAAAGTGGAAGAGGAGCTGCTGAAATGGAAGCTTCTCTTCCACAAAACAGAAAAATGTTTTTCTACTAAATCATCCCGAATGAATTTTGGACCCTGTCACAAGTGTCAAAAATGGTTTCAAACATAATAATAATGAATGCTAATTTCAATTTTATCACCACCCCCATCCCTCTATATTTATTTCCTGCCACCTTTATATTGTCCCATGTCTAATGAAAGAAAAAACGCAACCCAAGACACCAGAAACTGAGTTATAATAGTGGGGACATGGGACATGAATTTGTCTTTTCAATGCAGTGGGTTAACAACATGTTTTGTTTCTCACCATTGCCCATTCTCTGGCCCTCACTCTCATTCGGCTGTAGCTACGGTCCTCAGCATATAGTGCTCCCATCAGGGAACCAATGGAGGTGCCACCAATTAGGTCCACTGGGATGCCAGCCTCACAGATAGCCCGCATTATCCCCACCTGGGAGCAGCCCCTGAACAAGAGGTGGTAAGTAAACATTGGAAGATAGAGAGAAATGTAAAAAGGTTACGTATTGTATAAAAGAGAGATTCTAATGTCTTTTTTTTTTTTATCATAAAGCAGGTCTAAGAGCTGTGTAAATACGGTCAGGACTGCTGTGTCGTTGTGGTGTCAACTATACAGTGACAGCCCGTAGCCATATCCCCCACACAGCCATGATTGAAAAAAACAGAGACAGAGCTGAGGCGGAAAATACAGTGGATGGTGCCTGCTCTGGCATGTGACAGCTGGCCAGTCAGAGCAGACTGAGCTTTTTGGGAAGGGGAAGTTAAGCCTGAAACACACTGTGGCAACCACTGGCCATCTGAAGCATTAGGGGAGACGAGTTTGGGAACAAATCTAAGACTAACGCCACCCAGTGTTAAGGAGACCTACTGCATCTTGCACAAGCGCTGAACGTACACGCTACTGTGGATTTGGCAGCCATCGAAGTGGTATGTTTAATGCAACTTTTCTGCCGAACGGGTGGACAAGAGGCAATGGAGTGGTCGGATATAAGCAGTTGGCCATTGGTCTGGGCTGTGTGTGGGGGGCCTTTAAAGAGACAGACTAAAATGGAGTATTCAGAGAAAGACGACATTGAGGCGCTGCAGTAATGAACAGTACTACAAAAATAATGATTTTTAACATCAAAGCATGTTAACATTTTCAAGAAAACACCAAATGTAAAAGTATGAACCTGAAAATTAGCATATCATGGAGCTTTTAACCAAAAACACTACAATATTTTGGCATAATTTTATCATATTCAGGTCCTAGATTACAACACATTATAACGTGAATTTAAGAATAACAGTTTGGGGTGAAGACACTGGGGTGGCGTTACCTGGCCCCTCCTCCTCCCAGGATAATGGCAATAGCATTGCCCGTGAGGACACGAGCCAAGCGGGAGAAGTCTGAGTGGCGGTCTGCTGGCTTCTCAAACACACGCTGATACAGCTCCAACTGGAAATAAAAGAGGGGTAAATGACTGTAATGGTAGTAGAATGAGGAGGATAAAAACATGAGTGGATGAGAAATTAAACATTATGAGGAAATACAAAATGAAAGAGGGGAAATAAGAGGGAACAGCCTGAAGGGGATAAAGGGACATGCCTCGATCTGCAGATGAGAGATTAGAATAAACTGACACTCCAGTTGTGTTTCCCAGTCCTACCAGTTTGGGCAGGCTCCTCTTTGAGAAGACCCTTCTGGGACAAGAGAGGTGGAGGTGTCTGGAGATCCAGCTGCGCATGTTGAGCCAATCCACAGTTCCTTTGGGTGGGGGGCCATCTTCTCTGTGCAGCAGCACCAGCTGTTTCTGGGCACGCACTGCACTTCCTTCCAACATACGCTCCAGCTAGAGGGAAGCCATCAAACACAGATGTGTCTGAACATTTTATACACCCTCTCTTTCTACAGAGTAGCTCCTGTTGATGCCTGCGCAGATTTTTGAGCACTTGCCCAGAAAAATACTGCAAACTTGTGACAAGTGGAGAGTACACAAGGTTTAAGTGAGCACAGATTCAGCATGTGTACAGGAGTGTGATTGCAGTTTCTTGGTTGTGTTTGGGAATAACTTCAGGTTTGTCTTCGGGGTCAAATCAGGGACCATTTTTTTTAAATACACCATTATGTGTATTGTGTGTGTGCCCTCAAAGATAAAATCAACCCAGAGCAATGACTCACTCTGTGCAAATATTGATCCATTTCTCCCACCATCGCCTGTTAAACGGGGATACATATCTTACTTTTCTCGGTGCTCATTTTTCCCCTTTGAAAGCAATTATCTTTCCTTCCATCAGCTGTGCGAACGCTTCCTCTCTCACTCACCCCCTCTTTCACAACATCCATCCACCCTTTGCTCATTTCTCCTGCATGCCCAAGGGTAAAATACAAACCTTTCGCAGCCGCTGCGACCATTAAGTTGGTTAAAGCACTTGGTGTAGCCATGTATCAAGAGCATAACGATCAGCATCAAATCAGACTTTACCAAGACCTCTGCCTGGTGACACACCTCCAGAGCTCAGTTAATAATAATTGGGGTGGTGATTTCTCTGAGGAGAAATCCTAACAGTTTAATCAGAACTGGTCAGCTGTAACATGGACCATTAACCCAGCCCAAAGACGGAGCACAAAATTAATTTATTTGTCCAAAAATATTTGGCAAGCGGTGTGGCTAATCAATATAGTCGGTAAGTGATTCTGAAAATATGAAATGTAAAAATGCCAAAATAAACTGGAGTGGATGTATCACACGGTGATGGAAGATTTGCTTTGTTTCACATAATTGTAAATTGATTGTAAACCCATCAACAAAAACTGGATACCTTCACTCTTGGCAACTGTTTCTACTCTCACCTCCCCAACAGCAGGATCCTGCTCGCCCAGTCCTACGATTATGATGCAGTCGGCCTGACGGATGCACCGCTGAGTCCACGGGGTCAGTGTGTAGTCGGTCTGGTAAAGAACTATGCGATGGATGTCTTCCTGTTGGCCCAGCCAGCTGGACAGACGGTATTCATGGACACTGAGGAGGAGAGGAGTCCATTAATGACAGGCGGCATTGTCTAGCTGGCAGCACACAGTAGATCCATTTCCTCTGTTGCGCCAAGACAGCATACTTGAACCGAATTTGATGAGTGAGTCAGAAACACGGAAAGCCCAAACTAAAAAATTTTAACAGCCCAACTGGTAGAATGACAGACGAGAAGCTCAAGACAATTGAATTTTATTTGGGGGGCAGTAGCGCAAATTCTCAAGCTGCCACAAAACAAACCTGTCTAGTGCTGCAGCTCCAAGTCGCTGTTTAATGATATCACTGGTCAGCAGAAGAGTGGGACCTGCATGTAAAAGAGACACAGCGATTACAGTCGATATGTCACGGCGCAGAACTTAACGTAGCTTCCTTGACAGTTCTGGATGGGGTTAGGAGTTCTCAATCAAAATATTACAATAAACCACACACTCACACATGCTAGGACAGTGTGCCTCTGACTGCCTTAAATGCACTTGTCAGAAGTATTGTACACACAACTAGGCTAGATTGTGCGTAAGTAGTAGCAGTACGGTAGCCAGATTTTAAACAGGATCTAGACATCTACATACATATGTATTTTTTTGTCTTACCTATTGCCATGAGTGCATGCTGCAGCTCCATGGTGAAGGTAGTGAGAGGTACCTCTTCCGATACAGGCAGGACTGTCACAGTGGAGAGGTTAGACGCTTGGTTCCCTGCATCCCACTTACTGCCAGAGGTGTGGAGAGCCAAACTGCGAGCTGGAGACATGCATACATATTAGGAAATATCATTTTTTCACAGTGAATGGAGATAAACACCAACACAAATGAGGCAGCCATGAACAGCAGGGGGATGCTGCACATACCTGTCAGAGGACCGTTGACCTGCTGGAGGATCTTCTGTCCCAGTAGGTGGATCAACCTGGTAACAACCTGAGAAGCACAAACATTTTAAAAAGGGGCTCTGTGTTACTTATGAGTAGGGCTCGGGTGCCTCATGGAGGTAAGTGACATTGATTATGGTAGATTTTGGGTCATGGTCTCCCTATGAAGCGAAAAGTGTGGATTCAACACACGTATGAACCGGCCTTACAGCTGAGGACAAGCTGCAGCTAAAAAACTCTGCTCACAATCAACTGAAGTGTGGGAGTATTTTAGACAGAGCTGTGCAAATTGGAAATGGCTTATCGCGGCAGTGCAACTTCTCTGCACGGACACTTGAGGCAACAGCATCTCGGGAGTGTTTGTCAAGACAGCAGAGATGGAGAGACAGCACAATTCTGTTTCCTTTTCATCTCGACCCAAGCATGATATGTTAGGAATATCAACACAAGGAATTTGTTTCTGTCAGTAGTAGTCACTTCATTTTCCAAATGTTTTTTCATCATCCACATGTTAAAATAAATGAGATATTGCTGCTGTTATTGTAATGTTATACCACATGCCATCTTGTTATTTGGCTTTTTTTATATTTTCTGTCAACTTCAAAGTTTGGATGAAAAACTGGCTTGTTGCAGTCTGTACCTCATCTTCTGACCTCATGGTTGAGCGTAAAAGAGAAAGGCAAATCATTTTTGGAACCCTTTACCCATTTTATGTCCATCTGATCAATCATTTTAACACTCATTATCAGCGGCCACATTAAATCAACTTAGTATTTTAAAACTGTCTTTTGAAAATCACAACACACACGCTGTGAGTCCACAAATAACTAATTGTGTTTTGACATCTCTTCACCCTACCTGTGGGAACTTCCTTTTGATGGAGCTGAGAGCCCCCTCTGGTAACTTGGCCAGCTCAGAGTCTCGTACAGCGTGCACTGTGGTGGCTCTGTTCTGATGGGTCAGAGCCTCCACCTGCACAGAAAGGACAAAAAGGACAAAGCACACTATTTTACTATGTTGGCAAACACAAAGGTCATTAAAAAGTAAAAGCAAACATGTTTAATCATTTCTGAACAATACAACAAATAACGTAATGTACTGCCAAATAAATATTCACATTATCACTTCAGGATTTACTTAAAAAAAACTATGTACCCAACTTTACTTTTTTCTATTGTTATTTCCATGAATTTAATATAAATAAGATCTCTCCTTCTGAGCTGACGTCAACAGAGACACACTAAATATGTCTCTGAATGTGAACTGTAACAATTTTATTCCCACCGTCACCAACAGCTTCCCTCCTCCAGGTAACAGTAACCATAGCATCCATCAACCTGGGTATTATTAGAAGCATGGTGGCAGAAAACAGCCCAATAGGAAAAGTGGGTGAAGTGTAACAAAGTGACTTTGCTTTACGTTGTTGATCAAAATGGGGAAGAAAAATAAACTTCCTGGCATTAGATATCCCTTTTTACATGTTAATCCACGAAGGACAACACAACAAATGTATGCAAACACTTTCCATATTGCCGGTAAATGTATTGATATAACTGAATATAAATTTCTTGTGTGTTTGAAGTTTTCTCAAAAAGAGTCTAAGACGAAGTGTCTGTCATGATGTATGTATGCATAAATTAATAGGAGTACATGTGAACTGTGACAGTAAAGTGTAAAAATGGATGGGTTTAATAGACAAGTTTGTTGTTTGGATATAGTGCATTAATATCATAAAGACGAAGCGTTTCGCCAATTTCAGCTTGGCTGCAGTGAAGGTTAGTTACCTTTTCTCTCTAAATATTCATAAAAAGGTCTTGGTTGAGATTTATTTACTGGCAGTGATACTGGTCTTCATGCATTCTGGAAGCCACTGTTTCCTCAATCATACATACTGACAGCGAATATGCTGTGAATGTGATGACTAACTACTGTTAATGACTGAAACTGTTTTCCTTCTGCATATTGAAGACATAATTTAAAGAAAAACTCATTACGGTTTATCCTGGTGTGCTGTCATTAATATTTATGAGGATACCAGAAGTGAAAACAATTTTGACAGTTCACACATTCAGAGTTTTCACCATTCTATCCACCATCTGTCTTTTTCCCCAACCATGATGATCCTTACCACTCCAATCAGGTCCCCACGTCCGTACTCTCCTATCAGCTCCTTCTTGCCATCCTCCTTCATGATGACAGAGCGCAGTCGGCCACTCAGAACAATAAAAGTACTGTCTGACTTCTCTCCCTGCCTGAAAAATATACAAATAACTTCAACTCATGCAAATAAGCAATAAGCTTGTGAACCAGAAGCAAATTTAAGAATGAAGTTGCCTCCATTGTTGACATGAATTCAGTAAAGCTGGCCTTGTTTAATGATGGTTATCAGTACCTGTAGACCGCCCTGCCAGCTTCCACAGCCATCCAGTCGAGAGCAAAATCAATCTGTCGGACGAAAGTCGACATCCTCTTCACCACTGTGTGAGCCACATTCAGCACAACCTTTGGCTCCACGCGCATTATCCTGAGGAATGGACAAAAAAAACATTATTAATGCTAAATGTAACAAATCATAATAATCTGCATAAACAGTTAGGGTTAGGTTAGGTTAAGGTTTTACAGATTGTATATCTTTTATATCTACAGTTTGGATACAAAGCCATCAAGCTCCACTGTATCTTTACTGTCTTTCTAAGGCAGTGCAAAACACTACACAGTATGATTTAAGTGCATATTTCTACATTTATAGGTTTGTTCATGTGTGTCCATGTGACTGACTCATAGAAGTGGGTTTTGGAAATGGAGAGGAAGCTGCAGTCTCGCTGGGCACGGACAGTGAATATGAGGGGCTCTCCGGTAAGGACAGCGAGTTGACCGACAAGCTCTCCGGGGTGCGTCAAAAACAGACGTGTCTCTTCTTCTCGGTCAATCATCCTCTGGTAAACGTGGAGGAGGCCGGAAATCACAAACTGGATGCTCACCTCCTGAAGCACCAAAAGAAGAAAAGAAGGGTACACATTTGACAGTCTGAATATGAATTCTAAGATACAGGCTTGCTAGTGGACATGAATATCACAGTTATCATAGCAGCATTAGTTTAACTTTGCATGCTTGACCAACATAGGGCTACACCCTCCAACAACCAACACTTACTCTCCAACAACCAACACTGGCTCATGGACCACTCATTGACTGTCTGCTCTAGGATTTAAAACCGGACTAACATGGCGGCTCTTTTGGAAATGCTCCATATATAAAGATAAAATAGTTTGCAGAAATGTAATTCTGAGGACATTTTCAGCATGTAATAAGCCCAGCATCTGCCAAATCTGTCTTTATAGTTTTTAGCAGTTTCCAGACGGGGCATGTCGCCCTGGACATCCCTGATTTGCATAAAATAGCCTAGATCTCAACTTTAACATTGTCTCTTGAAACACAACACTATGCTAACAGAAAGCATTGCGTGGCTGCTCACAAAGACAGCGAACAGAAAGCATAGAAACAACAGATCCTATAGACACATACAGGTAGAGTAAGCAGTCATGGTAGTTGCTAAAATGCTTTACTTTGATTGGATGATGATACTGTCCCCATCCTATGAAACAAACTATCACTTGGAGGACAGGAGCAGCAGTCAAACAAAACTTGTCTGCTAAAGTACAATAAATAGAATGCAGTTAAGGTGCTCTTGGAAGCCACCACAGAGCACATTTAACACATAAATGACTAAAGTGCTCTACCAGTGAACCTAGTCGTGCCTCTGCACCCCTCCATGGCTTGAAAAAGACGAGTGAAAACAAGCACCTCTCCATTAAATCTTCAGTGTCAAGAGACAGACAGAATATTGTAACTGATTTGTAGCTTGTTTTTCACCTGGTCTCCTTGACGAGCCACCACAGAACCAGCTTTGACTTGATGGAGGGTCACTCTGCCCTCAAGTAGACTGGGATCCTGCAACAGAAATAAAAATAGACTTGACTAAAAATTATTCAATATAACTGCTTATTTATATTATCAAATCAAGACACCAAGCTCTCTGAAAGAAACAGGCAACAGAATTTTCCCATGTTGCACAATATTAGTGCAATATTAGTATTTGTTTTGAAAGATGACGTAACCCCTAAAATAATTTACGCTAGCCGATGCTAATTTTCTGTGATGAACCCCTCACCTGCAGCTGGATGATTCCCAGCAGGTCTCTCTTAGCAGCCTGGAGGATTGTGCTGCTCTTGCTGAGACTGATGGCATCAGAGTGCCCCCCGCAGTCTGTGTAGTGAAACACTTCAGAGGGCGTGTGCTGCATAGTCACACTCTTCTTCTGACTGGGCTAAAAAGACAAATATAAGAGGGTGACTGAGGAGGAAGAGCAAGACGAGAATAGAAGCAGAAGGTGCATTGGAAACTGGGATATGGTGTTGCATAAGAGGTGATATGGCAGGAGGGTCTTACTCTATGAGTGACAGGACTGGATGGAGCCTCATCTATAGTGACTCGAGCTCGTTCACAAGCCATGTTCAGGTCATTACCTGCAACTCGGGACAAAAAGAGGAGGATAATGAGTTTTAGGCATGTCTGTGTCCGGGTCTCTATGTGTGTGTCCTTGCTTTCAGATCAGTGACTGCGATAAGTCTGTGCAGGAAATTAATACAGACATATGCCATTTGGTGATCGCTTATGTCCAAGACCCACCTGCACAGTCGGTGGGCATCGAGATGGATCGCTGCTTCCTGTAGCTATTCGGAGGGCTGTCCTTCATGCCATCTGTTTATTGTAAAGTGAAGCGCCAGAACTGGATCAGTCTCAACAAAACACAGGGTACCATCTTATACTTGTGTGTGTTTAGAATAATGTATGTGAGTGAGTGACCTGTCTCTGTGGGGCTTTCCGTGGTCCCAGCGGGTAACTCGTCCTGGAAGTGCAAACGACGAGGCGTCTTCCCAGAATTCACCTCTCCCATCACACTGTTTATATTGGACAAGGGCACCGCCTGACTCTCCTGTCAGTGAGGCAAGAAAACAACGTTCAATTAGTGATGAAAATGTTTTATTCATTATAGTTTTGAAGCTCAGGAAAATGAACACATTAGTTAGATGGGCTGTGCAAAAATGATAAACTCCAGAAAGTAGAAATAACAGTGAAGTATTGGAGTTACTTGTTAGCTGGGATCATTTAGAGACTTATCACGACTACAACAATCAATACAAATATCGTTAAAACATTCAGAAATGTTATTCCAGTTGTTATAAAGGCAGAGGTTAAAGGTTACTGCCCTCCCTCTCTTCTGTGGAGGGACTGAAAATCCTTTTTACTCATTTTCACTGAAGTATATGAAGGAGCGAGTTATGATACTGTGCTTAATGTTGTGTGAAATTAGCTTGCATGTGTGAGACCGAGTGTGTATGTGCCTTTTTCTCCTTGTTTGTGTACAAGTGCATCACCAGCAGTGCTCTGCATGAGTGTGTAAGCACACACACAAATATGCGTGCGCTAATTAATTTCCCTCCTACCGGATTGAAGAGCTCAGTGGTTAGGCCCAGATAGTTATGTAACGCCAAGAAGGTGACTCTTTGGAGGCGCACCATGATTATCTGCAACACACACAAAAACAAACACCGAGGTAAACAGAGCAAAACATATTCTACATCAGATTGTGGTTACACCCAAATTAGATAAAAAATGATTACATTTTCTTTCATAATGAGGTGTTCCAGACAATGGAACACTACATACTGTATATTTACTGAGAGACAGTCTGTTACCTGGATGACACGAACAAGTGTCTCTGGGTATTTCTTAAACACAGACTCAAAGGCTGATGCAGGTAAACGTAAGATGGTGGAGCGAGTTGCAGCCCGTGCCAGTACAGTCTTATATGGAGCTGGATAACCCTGGCAAAGACCGGAAGAAACAGTTAGAAAGGACAGAGCAAAGACAGAGGAGTAGTCAGTAGTCACTAAAACTTCATATACATGTTTATACATGTACATTTCTTCAAGGCATCATGATTTTATTAAATAAATTGTTATTCTAAGCTTTGATTTCTTGATGATATTACAGTGTTTAAAGTCACTCTCAATAATCTTCTGAATAAAAGCAACATTAGTGATGAAAAAAGATTTTCATGAATCATGAAACTCAAGATGCAGATGCATTCCTCCTCACCATTATAGAAACCCTAAAATATGCAACTTAAAGTGAAGAAGTTTAACTTGAACAGAATAACAAACAAAACAGTGTGAGTGTGGCAGCACAGGAAATTTAAACAAAACAGAACATGCCACTTGACAAAATAACAAATTAGTAATCACTTGACACACAGGGATATGAGGTTAATGGATAAACAAATTGAGCTTAACAAAAAAATGCTTCTGTACGAGCCAGGATTGTGTGGAACAATGGAGAGCAGACAGAGAAATGAGACAAAAACAGATCAAAGGGCAAATGAGGACAAAAGCAGAGCTAGCCTGATGTGCAGATGGAGAAGAAATAAAAGCTCACAGTGATGATGTCCAGAATACTGAGCAGACTGTGGACACTGTCCCCTGGGTGCACGTCCTTCACCACTGGTTCTGTGCCATCCTAAAAAACAGGAAAACACGAATAGAAGAAATGAAGCCACCAGCAGTCTTCATTCAACCTCAACTGTGAAGTCAACTTTGGAATCACACTCAAAGATTGTACATACTGCCAAAAACCAGCAGCAGACAAGAAAACACATTTAAAGACATAGAAGGGTTTGGAAGGCCATGATTATTCTTCCTCAGCAGACTGCATCAAGATTAATGTTGCAATGCTGCCCTCTTCTGTTTAGAAGTGTGTATAGGCCCGTGCTTCCCATTTTATTAAAATGAAGTTTCACAAGCATTAATGAGCCAAGGTGCCATCACTGATGTCCTGTTCCAGAGTTGGGATCATGTAGCAATAAAACTTGATGTCTTGATATTAACATTGTTTATCAGTGTAGACACAATTTTGTGTTTCTGTTTGATATATTTGTAAACTAACAATGAATCAAATGATTGTGTTTGATATGAAGGGTTGATTCATCATAAAATGTCAAAGTGCACTGTTATGGAGGACTGAAACTAAAAACTACATTAACCCGTAGGAGTCCAGGGTATAATTGGCCGTTTTTGACTATTTTTGATTTTACCATTATATTTCACCTTAAAAATTATTTACCTTGCCTTGTTTGGTGTCATTATTTTCAGCACAACCTCACATGTGTGAATCTACAATTATTTTTTCATTTTGATACACTGTATTAACACAATGGACCTAAAATCACAAAAAAATCATAAAATCCGAGTAGAAAAAAGATTTTTTAGATTTTTGATTGTGAAAACCACAAATATGTTTAATGAACCAATTTTATTACTTAGAATGCAAATACAAATTGTTGTTTGCTAAAATTGTGCATACGTTTTTGAAATTTACAAAGTTATAAGTAACTGTTTACATTTAAATGCAGGCAATGCCTCAAACTCAGGGCTTCTCAGCTCTCCTGCCTGTTCCACATTCAGAAGTCTCCTCATTGTTTTGACTCATAAAACAAAAAAAGACTACACAACACACTAAACACACTACACTAAACACTATGACACACTAATTACACACTCCAAACACGCTAAATGTCACAAATCTCTCAACTCTCACAACTCGCCATCTCTATCGCTGTCTGTGTCTCTGTCCCCGTCCCTCAGCAACCAAATCACGTAATTTATAACATAATTTTGTGATTGGTTGATGTTATGCCTTTTTCCAGCAACAGGATTGTTTTTTTTTGCTTGTAAACACTTCGTGCTTGCGGACACTTTCGCGAGGCCAGCCCGTTTTTATCGCTTCATCCTGCACCAAGGAAGCCGGAGTACCCGGGAGAACAGGGAGAACATACAAACTCCACACAGAAAGATCCCAGGCATCCCAGGCATCCCAACCGGGACGCGAACCGGCGATCTTCTAGCTGTGAGGCAGCAGTGCTAGCCACTGGGCCACTGTGCAGCCCCACCTGAGGAACATCTGAGGGAAAACCACAAAACATTTTCTCAATAAAATATGATCTAGATCAGAGTCCTGGTCGAAGCCGCTACAAATCCCTTCGGTGAGTCTGACACCGGTTGATGTCATTTTTTTATGTTGTTGTGGCCGTACAAAAATAACTCAATAAATCAGAAAATTAATAAATAAAATCTAACAAAATTGGGAAAGTAAATAAGTAGAATAATTTATACATAATTTCTATTATTTTCGGTGCATTTAATGGAATTTTTGATCTTGGTTTCAGTCCTCTATAAACAAGAACCACTATAAGACAAAACCAAGTTGAGGGTTTTTTCCAAAAAGATGATTAACTGAAAATCAACATGCAATCTACGTACATTCTCCTGGATACAGAGCTCGAGTTGTCCATCTTGGACCACGTAGATGCTATCGTCATCATCTCCTGGCCTGAACAGGCCTTCACCTTCCTGCAGCTCAATCAACACCATGTGGCGGCACAGCTCTAGAAACAGGGGCTTGTCAAAATGACCCAAGACCCTAGAACAAGTTGCAGAACACACGCATCATGAAAAAAATGGGAGAAACAACGGGGGATGTAAAAGTTGGATATCTATCTACCTGACATTCTTCAGCATATAAAGGACCTCAGAGGGCAGGTTTGAACTCTGCACATCAAATTCTGTTAGGTCAGCCTCCAGCAGGGAGGGCGGAGGTTCCTTGGGCTGCAGGGTGGGAGGATCTTTACGGATCCTAAGGATTCTGTTGACAGGAGCAAAATAGAAAATAGTCTACAAATTCCTGTAATCAAGATTCTCAACCAGGTTCAAAACAAATCCGATGAACTGTATAACTTGCACACAGAATTAAAAAATGTTTTAATGGAGCATACTTGCGAGCTATGCTTAGAACTTTGGTTCTTTTCCGTATACGCTGTGGTTGCTTTGATACTGAGGTAGAGGTGGGAGGAGGAATGGAAGACAGCGTCTGGACCTTAGAAACAAAAACATTTTCAAGATTTCAAGGTTTAAAATTTGTTATCTTATAAATATTTTCTGTATAGACACAAATGTAGACACAATTAATGGAGACAGGTGGAGAAGAAAAAGTGTTTTGAAATTGCTTGATTAAATGATTAATATTATCAAGCAGACTGACATTCATTTTCATTTACCTAATTTATATTATTCAGATAAAATGATCAGACTGTAAAAAAATGTGTAAACTGTAAACTGCAAATTAAAATGCATATGATTGTGAGAGAAAAAGAGAAAACCTTTCGCATTATTTTCCTTCCATAGAAGAGCACTTTATCTCTTTTCCTGAAGCGATAGTGAGGCACACCAGGCTGCTGTTCACCTTGTCAGAGAAACAAAGTATCCAAAATGCACATAAGGCCATGTTAAGACCACATTCTGAAGTAAGCTTGAATGAAAACAAGAATGAATTTGAGGATGGAGAACTTACGGGAAAGCTTGAATCTCCTGTAAAGGAAGAGCACCACAATCCCAATCAGAGAGACAGCGACTGCAGCTCCAATCAGTACACCTGTGAGCTAGATGACAGACAGTAGCATTACAACTATAGTATGTAAGGTGAGAAGGCATCGCAGTGTAGCTGCAGACTATATTGCTGCCTGTTTAGTAACATTATCCTTCAAAGTCCAAAGTTGTGTCCCAGTTAAATCCCACACACTATTTCTAAGCAGGTTAAGTATGAGGTGTGTTTATACTGCAAAGAGATTAAAGAAACAAAGGAGCTGCTCACTGCAGGTTGATTTTAACAAATTGTGTAGGCTTGAGAAATAATTTAAGGAACAAATAAGAATTAAATATGTGATTTTTTTTAAAAAAATTTTTTACTGACATTTACCAAGAAGTTTAAACATAGTGATAATAAAATAAAAGGAAACTTGGTTTTGACAGTCATCAGTTATCATGTGTGGAGATGAGTGTAGTAAACTCAGTGACCTATTGGTCTCAATCATAGTAATCGAGGCTGGAGGGGCGGATTTAATGCACTATTTTCATCAGTGGAAAATGGAACAAAAAGGAGCCCAAAACCAGTTTTACCCATCCAATTACACTGTAAGCGGGGCAGTGCTCTCCTTGCTTGTTGAAATGAATTTAAATGTCGTACCATGGTGGTCTGCATCCTGTCCTCCACAAACTGTTGCACTCGCTCACTGATGCGACTTTTGCTGTTCATCAGAACCTAAAAACACAAGTTAGGTTAGCACAGATACCTACTGACTGCCCATGAAACTGTCGGCTTCAAAATAAAGTCAACTCTGATGTGCCAGCTGCTTAGACATGTTTTAAGAGAAATAGCGACGCTTACTGCATCGGCCAGTTTGCAGGACTCTCCATCATCGTCTCCTTTGCAATTCATCCTGTAAAGCAAGAATGCTGATAAACGCTATGACTGTGAACCAGGTGGTGTCATTTGGCTGATATCGCTACAGAGACAGTTAACTAGCGGTATATGCGAGGAGCTTACATTTTTTCGTAGAGGGCTCACCAGTTGTTGGGAGAAAGGGAAACTATGAAAAGGGGAAGGTGGATTTGTGAAATATCAGCATCTTTCGCTACTCATCCTCATCAGCTGACTTGGTGTTAACAAGGAAACGACAAACTAATGTAATTGCAACAAAGCAACTGGCTGCTGACAATGACTTCAAGTTGCTGTTTAATAGCCTCAGCGTTAGCTATAGCTTGAGGTTAGCTAAAACAACACTAGCTAGCAGCTGACTGTCTGACGTTACCCGCCTTGCTATTAGTTACGGCCAAAGTCAACTTCACATCCAAGCATTAATACATTCTCTTTGTACAGAAAACAGCAGCCTTACTTTTCGGGGGTTTCCGCGGTGTTGCTTCAAGCTCGTAACATTTCCAAACAGACGATGGAGTTAGCAGGTAGCTAACAAAGTTTTCTCTGTGCTGTCACTTGCTTAGCCCCGCCCACGTATCTTTGTCCACCAATAGAGATTTTGATAGGTTCTGTTGCCTTGGTACCGTTCAGAGCCCTGTCCAATCAGGAACGGAGCAAACACTCCTAGTCTTCCTGTTGACAGCTCAAAAGGAAGGCATCGCCCACCACTTGATATCTCTATTTTATGCTACTTTATACTTATACTAAATTTTAGGCAAATATTGTACTTATTACTTTTACTTTAATAGTAACGTTGTTGATTGAGATATTAGAAACCATGATGAATTGTTTTACAGTTAATTAAAATAAAAAAAACATTATGTAAAATTAGTAGAAGTTACTGTCACCTTGACCAGGTACCATTTAATAGCTGATATCTTTAAGGCTTCAGTGATGATAATCCAATAAAAGTGTTATATGGGTATACCTGATAAAAAAAAAATAAAAAAAAGACTAACAGGGGTAATGATTATGATAATGAGTCAAACATGGAGATGATGGTAGCGAGTCACAGTTCTTGTACTAAGCAAATGAACAAGTTTATTAGGTCATGACGAAAACTGTCTTATAATCAATGAAAATAAATTTTAATCACTGATGATGCTTACTGATGTCAAACCTTTTAATAGGACGAACTGAATGGTTGTGAAGTAAAACTACAGCTACAACTACAACTCTACATGTTCTTATTTTCCCTTTAATCATACAGACCAGTACAAGCTCACCCAAAATTCATACAATCAACACCAGCAAAATGTTTTCACATAGCATTTAATATCAAAATATTTTCCATCTTCCTCCTGTTAAATTAAATGTATGTCAAAGTTAAACATGACTGTCTGAGTCTCTCCTTGGATACATACCTGTACAGTTACGAGGACAGACTGGGAAAAGTGATTTAAAGTGGTGTCGACCAATTTTAAGAGAAACAAGTCCCTAAAATAAAGGTACCTTCACCATTTTAAAGTCTGACTTATCCACAGCAAACTCCATTTGTTTTTTTTTTAATACATATATTCACAACAATAACTTTCTGAACACATAAAAATGATATTTGATTTAAAGATGCATCTGATTTTTTGTCAGAATGTGATTAATAAATTGCAATCAACTAAATGCTCAGACACAATACGTGCGGGCCCTACGTGACACAATATAGATATTATCTGAGATTTACAGTGCTTTTTCTCACTATTGCAGCGGCTGAGTACGAAAACCAAGCAGTACAACCACAGCATACAATACATTATATACAGTGTCAACAAATACAACTTTTAAGCAGCTTTGAAGTGACAGTTGGCAATTTTTGGAATATACGAATCCAATTCATGTAAACAACCATACTTTCCTTTTTTAACATGACATTGCAAAAAAGTTCATTATCCAGACAGACATATATTGTTTTGACCAAAGACAGTCACGTAGGCTATGGTTTTCAAGCATTTTGCTGCTTCATCTCCTACTCTGCTTGTTCAGGTACTTCGCCACACACTCGTAGGCATACAGGACCTCTAGGTCTTGTGGGCAGGTGTAACGAAACTCATCTTGTTTGTAGGCATTATCCAGGTAACGAGTCAGGCCTTTCAGCTGTGGAGGGATGGCAAAGTCACGATACTTCTTACACACCACCTGGGGGGGAGAGGGGTATTAAGATTGCTTTATTGGCAAAGAGACACCAGAACCAGAATACCTGACCCATAATGAGCAGAAACTACACCGAGTATTCTGAACTCTGCTCACCTTGACAATGTTGAGTTTGGGAAGCAAGTTGCAGTCTGCCAAGGTGAGGGTGTCGCCATCCAGGTAGCGGCGCGTGGACTCCGTGATATTCGGGTTCTGGTCCAGCTCGTGAGGAAGAGGCGTCAATAGGTATCTGTCCAGCTTCACCAGTGTATGAAGAAAATTCTTCTCCAGCACTGAAAGACAAAAAGGTGTGACAGGCTCCATCGTGTCGCGACATATAGAACAGAAAGGACTCTCAATTCAGTAGGAAATGTACAATTTAGCTCCCTTACTGTCATTCAGTCCAGGATTGGGATTCTTTATGTATGCTGAGAACCGTCGAAAGATGTCTTCCCCAGCACCGTTGGACTCTTTGTATCGACAGCACAATTTGGGATAGCTGCCATTGTTGGCATAAAAAAGTGAAATATGAAAAATGCTTGACGGAAATACTATATTTAACATTCAGCCTGTGTCTTTAAGTGTCTGTGGGATGCCCTCTACTTACTCCGGTGGGGCGAGGGCCTCCTCCAGGAACTCCTCAATCTTGTTCGTGTCTGTTCTGACTTCCTTGTTGTAGAGGAGGAAGGGAGGCTGAGAGCCCGGAGCCAAATCCTTCAACACATCAGGTGCCCTACAAGGAGCGACAAGGCTCAGTGTTATGAACTCACACCGTTTTCATTGTGACTTCTCTGCACTGTCCGCCTGCATCTTATATGACTGCATTCGAGCATGATTTGCGTGTTTGTCTGAAAACAAAAATGGCAGCTTATAAAGAGCTGAGCGTAGATATGCTACAGCATCTTTTATATCAGAACTATGGAGTTTATTTGTTCATTTGGTGTGTAGACAGATGGTTTAGTGCTTACTAGCAAATGTTACATAAATTAAGAGTTATGACCAGTAAACATGGTCAGCATTGTATTGTCTAAACAGCATGCTGGCATGTGGATGTTGACAGAGTAATAGTTATATGAGTGTAAGCTACAGATTATTACCAGCCTCAGTGAAACAGTGTGGCTATATCTGGACTTTAGATCTAATGTAGTTAGTCTGCAAATGAAGCAGAAAACAAATTTAATACACATGTGAACAGATACCTGACCAAGAATAACCAATAAGGCATAATGAGTAGCAGTTGCTTTGAGTCCAAACACTTCCTAATGCCTTTTATAGCTCTATTGCCAAGATATTTTTTTAAGGTTCCTGTTCTTTTCCAAATAGTTTCTAATGGCAACTGAACACTAATGAAATATAGTTCAAATACTGAAATGTTTAGTTTTTCTGCCACCATATCTGAAAGGGTATTTCATCACATTAAACCGTAAGTAGCTCATGTTAAAGGAGGCATATTATGCTCATTTTGAAGCTCATAATTTCATTTTGGGTTACTACTAGAATAGGTTTATGTGCTTTAGTGCTCAAAAGACACATCAGTTCTGTCTGAGACACTTAGTTGCTGTCTCTTTAAGGTTGCCCCCCCACTGAATACCCCGTCTGTTTTGATTGGTCAGCTCACACATTGCTGAGCCAGCACCGCTCTCCATGTTTCCAGTTTGAATTAGGCGAGATTACCGATGAGGTGTTTCAGGAGCTGTTTTCTGTGCGAGAAAGGAGCCTTTGGGCCATTGAACTTTTAGGACCTGCCTCTTATAACCACTGTCAGTCTCAAAGACAAGACCATTAACTCAGTGGAAAAAGAAACAAATTGTGCTCTCACCTCTTCATGTCTACAGTGTTGACGGTGAAGTTGGCCCCCTTTAACCAAAGAATCATGAAGATTCTCTGACAGAAAGGGCAGTTGCCCACACTCTCAGCATCACCGCTAGCCTGAAAGACAAACAGACATTAGCTTATAAACACAGACTCTTTTCATTCCTATATTAAAACATTAAAAAACAAAATAGGCCAAAAAAAAGCCCTCGAAATGGTATACTGTTGATGCTGACTCTGGCATCAGTAATATATGTGGTTAATCCATGAATACCTGTGCAGGTATTCTTGTCAAGCCTGCTCTGCTCCGACAGTCAAAACCACTGAGGAATTTCAATGGACGGTTGCTCCACTACTTTACACCCACGCTTAAATACTGTTTGGTGCCTCTTGCTGTATCGTATATTTTCTGCTACATCTTGATTACATAGAGTTACTGGTGTGTGGCATTTTTTAAAGGGCAGGGCACAGGTTTTCGAACTGGACAGGCCTATATTCAGTTTCTGTTGCTGTCTACACTGAGACCAATCAGAAATTGCTCAAAATACTAAAAAAAAACCACACTTGGAGGTGGCCAGATAAGATTAAAATAGGAAACTACTGATTTAGTTATATATTAGTTGAAATAACTGCAAGCTAACTGAATGTTGGGTGTGTTTGCTGCGGCAATAACAAAAAATAATCTTTTGATTGGTTGGGAATGATTACACACACTATGAGCTATCGTTTTTAAAATATCCTGCATTTCTCCTGTGTTATACACATCTGGAGTGTGGATTTTTTTTAACACAACAGATCACAATTGTTATAGAGACCCACCTTGACGAAGAGTTCAATCTTCGGGCCCTCAGCCATCTCTGTTTCTTTCTCTCTGCCTTGCAGTGTCCACCTGTCTCGGCTGGATCCACAAAATGGTTCGATTCTGTCGCAGTCAGTGCAAAGACAAGTCAGAGATTTTCCAGAAGTCTGTGATTACGATCTCAGTCTTTGACTCACACAACTGAAACCGGTATCTAATGCCTATACTCACACTGGTAGTCACAGTCAGCACCTGATGCAAGAACACTGCTTTTTCTTCACTCTTTGAAAACTCCAGTGCCTCACCTCTGCCTCTGCTGCCTCTTTTCTCTTCTCCGCTCTGCCTGTGTTTTTTTGGTTCGTCTGTCACCACACCTCGAGCCCTGAGAGGCAGCCCACACCCCCTCCGGCCTTACCAGTCAGACCAGCAATTCTGGATCTGTCTCACTGCCCTTGTGTGCGCTCTGTGTCAGTCTCTTTCCTACTACCAACCGATACATGTTCAGCGTATGTGCAGGTGCAGTATTAGGTTGCCATGTCTCCAGATGGTGAAGCGTGTTTCCTGTGGTTAAGAGTTTATTTATATAGTGAAGTGCAGGTAGTTTTTGATTGCTGAAAAAGCTGATGTCGCACAATGATCAGCTTAGAGACAAATAAAAAAAAAAATAGAGCCAGAGAATTTGTACAGCGTAGTTTATTATATAAGAAGCAGTTTTACATTTTTCATGTTGTGACAATCCCGTGCGCATGTTGTGGTTAGGTTCAGGTGCATAATTCATCTGGTTAGGATTAGGTTAAATTCATGTTCGGGGTTTCCCTAGTTCTGTCACAGCTCGATGTCACCTGTGGTTGTGGCTCCAATTTTGCGGTTAGGGTTAGTTGTCACTGCATCCACCATTCCCTTCACCTCATGACAACAACATGACAGTTGGCTCATATACAAGTTATGTGAACATGATGGCAGGTATTGCAGACATGTTGACTTCATACATATGGCAGATTTAAACATATCCATGGTTTGCACATAAATAATATGCAAACATTTTGTTCTGCTGACCCTTACAAGACCAAATGTATTTCCTTCAATTACTTAATTTAATGACTTTGTACTCTACATAAAAGTAATTAGACATCAGAGCATTTCAAATATTCCGTATGTAATTGTGGAAATGTCTCATTCAGGGCATAGTCATAAGCTGCTATAAAGCCTCCACTCATATGATTTACAGCTTTATAAATGATTTTTTTGAAACTGCCTGCAGAGATATTTTTCCAAAGCTAAGGCAAGGCTGCCCAGGCTGGGCCCCCGCCGGAAGGTTTGATTTGGCTCAGCAGATGTCTCCAGTGACATGATTATATAAATAGGTTTATGCAAATGTTAATATTCTTAACCCCAGCATGACAGGCAGAGCGACACATTGTACAGGAAGTCTGTCAATTAAAGAACTTCCTGTTGTTGTTGTTGTTTTTCACGGCAAACTCTGAAATCCATGTCCTTATATATGGGTGTGTTGGAATCACAATTTTTTCACATTGTGCGATGATACCAGTAAGATCTTCCTCAGCTGGAGCAAAGAGGCCTAACAAAAAAACAAACAAAAAAAAAATCAGAAAGAGTGTGTGTCCACATACTTTTGACCTACTCATGTCAGAAAGATCTTCAAATTAAAGTATCCAGAATAAATTTGTAGACATGCTGGTGTTTGTGGTGGATATATCTCTGTAGCTTAATGAGAAAACAGATCCACCTTTGTCTCTCTGTATCGTGTCAATGACGTCATTGTATTTTGGTGTCCTCCTCTCAGTTCGATGTGTTTGTTTTGTCTCATCCGCCAGCCAACCGCAAGTTGTCGATCAGCATTCATGGTGGCCAGAAAGCGCTCTCATGCAGCAGGTATTCACTTAGGTTTCACCGAGGTTTATATAATTGGAGAGAGGAGGGAGAAACACCCCCCGGGGAAGTAAGCTGACATAATAAAAGAGAGGAAGCTGCGAGTAGAGAGCAGTGAGATGAAGCCAGACAGATCTGTTGCTCTTCATGGGCGAGAGCGCATGAGAGGCAACACGAGGGTGTGATTGTCAGTCATCCATGACTCTGTGATGTGGAATCCACAAATTGCAGTGACATATTGTACAAGGTTAATCGTGGTAATTGAATTCATTGTTTAATGCTAGGTGTTCTGACAGCCCTGGTAACTGTTTCTTTGTTGTACTGTTTGTGAGTAAAGCCAACAGATGATCTAATATGAAAATCTGCCACTCACAGTCCTAAGAGGCCTCCTCACTCACTTTACAGTCATGATGACATGACAGGCATCTGTTGCTTTTCTCCACCTCAGTTTGTCCAGAAAAATCCAGAAACAAATACAGAGTGTTCACAAAATGATGAAATGTGTTTTGCTGTACTGTGTGACACAAGAAATATGGCACTTCACTTTTGTTTGAGCAGCTTCAAATAACATCAGAGCATGTTTTAAATGATTGAAGAATCTTTTTTATTTGTTACACGCACACCACAGGATGTAGGTGAAATGAAAGGCAATGAGCTTAACAAGACAACAAGACAACAAACGAATGACTCTGCAATATGAAGACAAGAGTAAGTGACGTCAATTTTTTGTTGTTGTTTTTTTTTTTATCTCAGAGAGAAAAGATTTCCTGAATGGATTTTAGAAACATCAAGAGGAAATCTTTTTGTATCTTTCATATTTAAAAAAGCAAAGATTTGAGAATAGTCCATAAAAATAAACATAAGCATGGCAGTAGAAAACAAAAAAAAAGCGGGGTGGGGGGGAGGTTAACATCAGGCCAAGGGACTAGCCCCTCAGCTCCTGTGAACTCGGCTGCATTAACATTTGTTTGAATCCTGGACAGTCATATTTTAGTACATTTGACCCGCGAGTAAGGGACTACTGGGCTAAATTTTAGCCTTGTGCACACATTTTGCCGACACCTAGTCATAATTAAATATGTTTTGTAAGTGACAACAACAGTCAGCACTTCATCTGTCACACAGGAAGGTTTCGTGACAAAGATGCTTAGTGTACATAGAAAGATTCATTTCCTTAGATTGGAGATTCCTGAACAAACCACACTTGAAGAGTTAATCCAGCCTTGTCAACAACAGATACAGAGTTTCAGTGTGACTGTACAGTCAGACTTAATCTGTGCAACACTCCCCTCATGTGGTCTTTTTGTATACCAGGTGTTCAGAAGATGTCAGAGGATCTGCAAACCAACAGAGCAGGACAGCCACATGTCAATGGACTAAAATATACAGAGAAAGAGGAAGAACAGTGTTAAAGACAGATGATGCATCATCAACAGTGATGTTTTTACGGAATTAAAAAAAAAAGAACAGCAACTTAAGAAGTTTCTTTAACAGTAACAGAGCAAATGAGGTGTCCTTTATGACTCATGACGGGTCTTTTATCTTTCGGAAATGATTTTGTTTTCCACTTACTGGGGATGAGTCATGTATTTCATTTTTCTGCTAGCAAAACAGTTCCTGCAAACCACCGATACCTTACTTTTTTCTTTTCATATCAATATTTCTGCAATATGTGTCATATCTGGCAGTTTGAGATGGCCTTTCAACATTTGTAAACGGGACACCACCGGATATTTTTTAATGGCACATCACATTTTGTAGCCATGTAAGTGGCTGCAAAATAGAATATTTTTGACGAAACATGATCTTCTCCTAACCATGATTTTTTGCCTTGACCTAAATTAACAGACCAAAAGCTTAGCGTTTCCACAACATCAAATGGAAAATTAAATGCAAAGAAACATGTATTTTCAACATCCGACTGTGGTTTTGCACACGCCTACAACATTTATACTAGTAATTGAATTGTACAAAGCTGTTGCCTCTGCACCGATTGGCACAAATTGATCACAGTGTTTTCTCGTTCTATAGACAAAACAACAGCTTTCTGATGGGTGGGTTTGTTTTAGTGCAATTAAGTCCAATTTTACAGCATTAAAAGAATAAAAGAGAGCACATCAAGTGCATCTGCAGCTCTTTCTAGTCAAGTCAAATTTCCTCCTCCCAAACATCTTAAAAACCACCATGCATTTCTGTCTAACTATAGAAGCCATTAATCACCTCTGTGCAATTATCCGCAACATAACAACACCCAGTGACTCGCTGCTGTGTGATCACCCTTGAGTAACCCCCATCTCAATTCTGCGCAAAATGCTCCGCGCTTCCTCTTTTCCCATCAGTGCACACATGCAGCAGACACCTCTTGATTGTGATCCGTTGTACTCGCGGAGTGCTGCCAAGGACAGAAAGAGCAGCAGCATCACATTGACTAGAAAGCCGTAATTGAAGAGGACGTGGAAGGACAAGATGGGGTGGGAGCATCTAACACGATGCTGAGCACAAATCATATGCAAGACTCTTTCACAGAGCCACACCTCGGCTTCCTTAAATGGGGCTGAGTTTCTGGTTTTTAAGCTCTTCAAGCTCATCTTCAGGTTCCAGCCAGCACTGGCCATAAATGGTATCTGTGGTGACTGAGAGGGGAGAACAAAGAAGTCAACTTGTGATCAAGTAAGTGGAGAAAGATCTGTTTCAAGTATCTCTGTTTACATGTGGTCTGACCTGCAATGTGTTGTTTGATCTTACCTCTTGCAAGAGGTGCAAACAATGTCAAAGGGGAGACTTTGCCCTTTGTCTGCTGTGAGCAAATGAATATATTCAGGGCTGAGAGTAGATTTGCATGACCTTGGCACCTTGTAACGGTCTACAACAGCCAGGGGAGGGAGCAGAACAGTACCACAGTGCCAGTCTTTCACCACATCCTGTTGAGATGAAGTTTCGACTGCGGAGGCACACTTGGAAAATAAAATGTTTTAATCGAATCCGTCATATCTGGAGGCTCTTGTGTCAACTCATGACGATTTCACTTTTATCAAAGCTTTACTGAAAGTCTTTAAAATAACTACATAGAGAATGAATCTGATGTAATCGGGGAAAGCCTTGGAAGAAATTTCTTATTTTTATATTATATATATTTCATTTTAATGCATGAGTTAAAATCTGGAATATGTTGACATTTGACCCCAAATGCAAAGGAGGACCCCTTCAGGTCTGAGGAGACCCGTTTCTGTGTATGTGGTCTTGATGTGCGTCAGGTGCATCACAAAGGAATGTGTGTGTGTTAGCGTGAAAGAGAAAAGAAAAAACTATATGGGCGTATGTCAGTCCTCCAGAACTTATATTTTCTCATCGCGTAATAAATGACTTTAAAGTAAAGACTGAGGTGTCAAAACAAGGGAAACAAAGTCAGCTCTTGGTTTTTCAGCGGTGTGTTTTATGTTATCAGGTGACAGGTGTGTTTGGTGAAGTCTTATTTTATACTTTCTATATATTGATGTGGTTTGAGCTGTGGTGCTTCTGTTTTGTGAGGTGTGATATTCTGCAATTTAGGAGCCTGGTTCTGCTAACTAGAGAATAGAGGGGACAAATCCATTTCAATGCAAGGGGTGAATTCATGGAATCAAATCAAATCAATTTTGAATCTATATAGCTCAAAAATACAAATTGGTGCAGTGAGGGACATCCTTAACCCGTTCTTAGACCCTCGATTCAAGGGAGGAAAAACAACGAAACAACAAAATCAGTTTAGACAAAATATCTCATACAAATAAATCCTAAAGAATCAGAATCAGCCTAGTAAGTTTACGCATACAAGGATTTTATTTTATAATTTTTTTGCTATTTACAACCCTAACTAGTAGGAAGTTCTCATTTGAATGGGACATCTTGTTCTGTTGCTATATGTGCTTATGTTTTCTTTTTTTCTTTTCCTCTTTCTTTTTTTGCCGTAATTACTTGTGGTTTTGTTGCACAGCTCTTTGTCCTTCGTGTTTATCACATTCTCTGAGTGTCTTCATCAGTTTCTTGTATGTACTGGGTCACTCTGAGGCCTATTTCCTTATGTTACGCAAAATGAAACTTCGTAGTTTCGGGTCTGTTTCGCAATCCTGTTTTCTGTTCATCTTTACTATTTTACATTTAATCATATCCCCTTCCACGAGGAAAGAGAGACAATTGAAACCACATAGGACCTTTTTTCTATTATTATATCATTACATGTTAATTTAATAGATGCAAATATGTCTTATTAATCATGCTTTCATGTCCTTTTGTCCGTCTAGAAAAAAGGAAGTTTCATAAGAATTATCTTGCGTCTTGGTTGAGCAGAAACATGTCGTGGTGTATGATCTGAGACGTTGGTGGAAGACTCTTCAGACTGGGTGTCACAGCCTGAGTTGGAGTACCTGATGGTGAGTTTATTATTACATTTGTCATGTTCAGTGTGCAGGAATTTGGGATATTACAGTCTGACATAGTGAAATTTTGCTATAGTTTGGTTAATTCACCTCTGTTACTAGAGATGATGTTCATTTACAGGCAGGTTTCATGTTGTGCACAGATGCTAGAGGACAAATCTGCAAATGCTGTTGTCATCCGTCTGCATCACTGTAACAAACACCACACCCTAAGAATCCCCCTTTGAAATGTTGTCTTATCTTTTCTGTTTACGAATATCAGTATGAAGTAAGCGCGGGTTGTTTTCTAGCTGTCTGTGTCTCCTGTACGAACTTTTACAATTTAGATGAAAACATGTGGGGTTTTTCTTTTTTATGTATCAATATAAAGCCCATATTTGTCTCATGGGTGACTTTCTACTGTTTTCCCTCACAGTTTAGAGAAAATGAGTATGGATACTGTTACGGCCCCAAACTAAACACAACCAAACAATTAAGAATAATTATAGAATGATGTAATCGTGAATCCTTTTTGCAATGTCATCTCTTTAGTGTCACATTAAAATGTGACTTTAGGTCATTCTCCATGAAAAAAAGAAAACCTGAGTCATATCATGTCAAATGCTGAGGAGTTTTAACAGAATTTAACCTTTAATTTCTGGCATTGCAAAGTCGTGCTAAATTCTAAATTGGTTCAATCCCCATGAACCATCTTTAAGAACTATATAATGATTTATTGTATTGTTTAGACATGATGGTTGACATGTGTGATGCAAGGCTGCATGTTTTTTTGTTTTTTTTTACCAATTGAAATGTCAGCAGTATAATGACCTGTTGATGTTATTTATTGTTGAAGGACCATTCCAAACTATACCCACATTACCATAAAACATTAAACTGCTGCTGACCATTCATTCCTGCCCAAACATTTCCAGGGGTTATTCTATGCCTCTGGCTGACAGTAGAGAGACGACATGAGATGAGGGAAGACAGGTAGAGGAATAACATCAACACAACAACAATCTGCAGTGCTTTAACCCTGAGGCTACCAGTTCTAAAAAATACAGTCATGCCCACGTTGCGGTGCTATGTTTCTACAGTAACCCAGAACAGATAAACCAAATTATGACTTTAGAAGCGGGTTTGAGGAACGATGTTCAGTCAGTTACAATCTTCAACCAGACCATGAGATGGCTCTAAATCCCACACTGTCACTACTTCTTCATAATTCTACTTCTTCACTCCCTTTTGTGACAGGGGTGTCATAACACTAAAAAGAGTGTACTCAGCTCAATGAAGACACGTCTGGTCATCTCCCTTCTCTGTGTTTTATCGCTGTGTCTTCTCAATGGATGGCAGACACGATTCCAGGCCACAGAGCCCTCTAGCTTCTCTAACAGGAGCAGCAGCAGAGATGTGACCATCCTGCTTTGGTACTGGCCCTTCGGCAGGTCATTCAGCCTGCAGGGTGACGTGTGCTGGGACCTCTACCGTATCCCTCGCTGTAGACTGGTGGACCAGCGCTCCTTGTTCCCTTCAGCTGATGTGGTGGTGTTTCACAACAGAGAGCTGGTTCAGGGCATCCACAAGCTGCCCTTTGACCTCCCACGGCCGCAAGGCCAAAGGTGGGCCTGGATGTCCCTCGAGGCTCCTGTCAACAATGGAAACTTGGGGAAGTATGCAAACATCTTCAACATGACTGTAACCTACAGGAGGGACGCCGATATCACTATACCTTATGGTGAGATACTATCAAAGGCAGCTGATGAACATCTGGTGGACGATGTCCCTCTGAATAAGAGTTCTCTGGCCTGTTGGGTTGTCAGCAACTACAGGAACCAGCACAAGAGAAGCCAAGTGTACAAAGAGCTCAGTGCCGTAGTTCCTGTGAAAGTTTACGGTCGCTGGACAAAGAATCCCCTCCCCTCTAGAGCACTCTTACCTACAATCTCTGGCTGCTACTTCTATTTGGCTTTTGAGAACTCACTCAGCAAAGATTACATCACAGAGAAGCTGTGGAGGAATGCTTACCAAGGCGGGGTAGTTCCTGTCGTCATGGGAGCGCCATTAGGTGATTACAAAGCCGTGCTTCCTCCTAATTCTTTCATCCACGTTGACGAGTTTGCATCCATAAAAGACTTGGGCGAGTATCTACAACAGCTGGCAGAGGACAAGAAACGCTACAGTGAATATTTCACCTGGAAACGTCAGTGGAAAGTGAAGTTGTACACGGACTGGAGAGAGAGACTGTGTAAGATCTGCTCACAGTACAACAGTTTACCTCAGCAGAAAGTTTACACAGACCTAGAGGCATGGGTCAATAACACTTAAGCTTGCATAGTTGTGGTTCATTTTTCCCTGATATTTCATCCAACTTTATCATACTGTGATAAGTTGGAACACATTATGACGTCATTTTATTGCATCAGGACTTATCATGCTCATTTTCAGGTTCAAACATTTATTTTGGGAAACTACTTGAAAGGGTTTACATGCCCATCTCATTCTGCTCTGTTTTACCTCTTTTCTCTTTAAGCCACTCCCTCCCCAAAAAAACACTTGCTCTGATTGGTCAGTTTGCACATGCATGAACCAGCACCATCAAAAACAACTAAGCGGCTGTGCTTAATTGACTCTAATTTAATTAAGTGGTAAACTAGCCATTGGGCATTCAGTTGTGCATATTTTTTTACATGGTGAGGTACTATGATGTCACAGAGTAACAGAATTATAGGCGGGACTATTGAAGAGGCGTTTCACAAGCAGTGTTTTCTGTGGGAGAGGGGCTTGGGTTGGTTTGGACTTTGGCCTTTTTAACTTTCAAGATCTTTTACCTGCACAAAGACCCTGAAACACAGAAGGAAAAGAACAAAAAGAAAAAGGTGAAAATCCTTTCAAGAGGAGAGAAATTTGAATATAGAAAAAAATCTAAATAATCACATCCTTGAGAATGATTCAGCCTTCTCAAAGGACACTTTGGGAAGACATTTATACTGTAAATGCACATGACCAGCACAACCGTCATGCTTTTAACTAATGACTGAGTGACGAAAATCCCTAGCACTTTATATCAGTCTATTTTGAGAGCACTTATATGACTCAACAGCCCCAAAAACTTTTACTGTAAAATTAGTTAACTGCATGTCAAAGCACAAAAGTTACTGATAACTAAGATGCAATAGAAGAAATGCTGCCTTTGGTTCTACGGTAAATGTTTTCTTATGATGTTGTCCTTTAAACTAAAGGCACAGGATTCCAGAAAAACATGAAAACTTCAGCAAGAGATGAAAGCCTGAGCCTGATGCAACTCCACCCTGCTACAACAGATGTGCTGAATGTAATGAAGCAATGGTCTAAAAATATAGCCTATCCTATAAATGTTAGCATTCTTAGAATTCCATAATGCTGCACCATTCAAAAGTTATGAACTCTGTTTTATGTTTTGATATACAATAGCAGACTTTTGATTTGATGTCAATTTCTTTGCAACGTTTTTGGTTTTGAAAATGTTTACTGACTATCATCGCAGAGCTTGGGCTGTTAAATTGTGAATTGTGTTCATGTTCTTTACCAATAAAAAAAAAACAATTGTTTGCTAAAGAAGTTAGATGAACTGTTAGAGTCTCACTGCAGGAAAGCCACAAATATACTGTACTTCTGATCTTAGAAAAAAGATCAACTTCCTCAAATGTATTAAAAACAGAGGCTAGGCAGTGAGTCAGCGTGATAAGGTTCCTTTTCACGAGCAAAAGTTGTTTGTAACCACCACATCTGGTTGTAAATCAAAAGCAATAGAATATAGCAGGTCAACCTGCCACTAGACAGCATAACAATTTACTGGCAAAACAAAGCAACTTCAAAAGTTTGCACATATATCTCAACACATGTTTCAACATAAAAAGTCAGTTTTACTTAATAGAGATAGATTTAGTTTAGCCAGCATACCAGTAATTTCAAGTTTCATCCATTAACAACCTGTTATGGTGCAATATGTAAGAACTGGCTACTTATATAATTCATGCTCACAACATAGGAGGCAGAATGTCACCAGATTAACCACTGACTGCTGCAGCTGCTGTTAGCTAGTGAGCTCAGTTAGCTGCGCTGCTTGTGGTCCAGACGAGGAACTCAGAGCACCGGGGTGTGGGTGGTGCCGGTGTACCAGCATGGGTGTATTGCGCCCCAATGGGCTGGGAGCTAGCGGGTTAGCTCACTGAACATAGCAACTTCACACAGAGATGTCACAACTTTACACTCGTGCACTTGCAACATTTTGGTGATAACTGCAGTGAAGTCTTGAACATTCTGCAGAGGTTCTCACATATTGCGCCTTTAAGGAAATGTGTCACATTAAAAACTACTGCTTGGAGTCTAATAGTTTAAAATTTGCACTCACATTGATTGAAAAGTTCAATAAAATTGTTCAAAAGGCAAGATTATATGACTGCTTACACTGATGGCTGGTATTGTTCCAGTGTTTTGCTGACAATGCATACAGTCTCGCTCATTGTTTCGGGGTCATATTAAAAAAAAAAAAAAAAAAAAAAAAAAAGGACTGCTATTTCTTACAAGGTGTAGTAGAGGAGTCACTATCCACCAATTTTACACATAAAAGTGTGTTTGCAGGTCTTGGGGAGAGTCACTGTATATGTATTCACATATGTGAAAAAAGCAGTATCATGCTATTTGTGGCTCCAGATGAAGCTGCATGTAATCTGATAAAATCAGTGCAATGAAAAGGTGGCATCTCTGGTTCTGCTGTATTCACTTCAAACATTTGTCCAACAGTGTACAGGAGAGCCGTGTTCTACACGTATAAGTTGCTGTTCAAAACCTGGCACCTAAATTACCCAGAATGCAACTCCTTTTGGGCTAAGAAAGGTTTTACCCTACATTTTTCCACTTAGGCAGTAGTACTTCCAAGACCTGTAAGCACACATTATGTATCATTAGTGGAGTTACCCTTTAATGTCTTCATCTCTATATAGTAGACTTGAGTCAAAATGAGACACCACCAGATGAGAAATTCTTCACCCAAACTTTTAGTATCAAGTGTTATTCAACATTTCATGAACACTAAAAACCCTTTACATAAAAAATAAAATGAGGTATTGACATCGTTTTTGGCTGTTGTAGCCTCAACTTGACAGCATAATTGATCCAAATCAGGTCAAGCACAACTCCCCATCATTCACATGAGACACCAAGAAAAACACTGACATCGTGCAATTGGCAGAATTAGCAGCTAAGAGTAACAAATCAATCGTCACACTCCCTCAAAATACTTTGAATCTCACCATCTCCCACTGAACATAAGAATATTTGCTAAAAACACGTCAATGACAAACAACCACAGGGCAAAAATCTGGGGTCCTGTATACAAATGGGACATTTAAAAAAAATTCAACATTACAAAAGCAACTTTGTGCAATACCAAAATTGAAAAATACACCTGGACTTAATGATGAGCTGCTCTGTCCAGATGGGATACAGAAGTATTGCACAAACATTGACAAAACTGACGACGATGAATTCTGTTTAAAAGAAACTCACTGAGATCCCTCTTGATGGACTAGATCTTTTCTCGTCTGCGCCACAGAAAACCTCCCCAAGATTGAGTGTAAGTGGAAGGAATACCCTGCTCACATTCACAAACGGACTATTTACACTGTAGCAGCACATTGTTCTACCTCTGCAATTATTAAAGCCTATGGAATAACTTACTATGCACTATCCAAGAACACAAAAGGCACATTCAGCAACATTCAGTTTACATGTTCCTCTTTGTTTAGGTCAAAAGTTGCAAGAGGATGTAACCCTCTTGGGAGTTCATTACATTTCACCATCTAAACAGGAACAAGAAACCACTTTGACCCATTTCCCCCCTGTCGCAACCAGAACAGCTCCAACACTTCCAACCTTGCACTGCTGTGATCGGTCGATCTGGTTCCTGGACGCAGAGGCTCGTCTTCAGCCTGAGCTGGGGTTGGACCGAGAGGCAATCTGTGGTTCTGTCCGAGAGTAAATTGAGCATGTTTATCCAGTCAGGTGACTAATCAGTCCGGGGTGCAGGGACTGTTTCAGGACGTCGGGCCGATGCAGCTGGGGCATGTAGAGTGTAGGAGGAGGGGCGCTGGGATACCCGGAAGCAGGGAAGCCCTGACTGGGAATGGGAGAGGGGGCCATGTTCAGCGGGGATGGGCTCTGCTCGTAGTACTGGCCATCGCACTCCTCGTCTAGAGGGAGGGCCAGGCGCTTTCCTTTCTGTCTCCGGTTGCAGAACCAAACGCGCACGACCTGTCAAGAATGGTGTTTGTCTTTTAAAACATGACAACCTATTCTTTTTTTTTAAAAAATGAACCAATTCAAGAGTTTGTACTTACATCTCTCTCCAGACCCAGGTCATCTGAGATGTGCGTGATCTCCTGGGTGTTGGGCTTGGGGCACTTGATAAAGTAAGACTCCAGAGCCGAGCGCACGGCTCCCTCCAGACTGGTCCTCCTCTTTCTTTTTCTGGTGTCGACAAATACCCGCTCAATCTTGTACATCTGTGGAAATCAGACACATGCTTTAGATCACAATCAGGCTAAAATAAGATACACAATAAATGTTGTGATACTTTCAAATCTCCTCTATAAAGCACAGAAAAGTAGGGAAGGCAAATCTGGAGAAAGATATTTGATTGTCAAGTCTCAATCACAGGTCTGAAACCAGAATCCGCTTTCCTGACCTTAAAACTGGGCGATGAATCAAATGTCACAATATTTTTGACCTGATGCCTCAATATCACTATTGGTACCAAAAGAACAATCAGTAATGTGGATGTAATGACCAGTTGTAAAGGCAAGTATCGGAACAAATAGAAGTCAGGCGAGTTCAGAAAAAATACAGTTTGCTTAAATGCAGCCTTTGAAACCAGGAAAAGACAACACTTACGCCACATCATGATGTAACACATCCCAAAATCTACCACTATACCATTATAGATGGTCAAGAATCAAAGTAAAGACTCAAACTGGGTGATTTATGAGCACTAAACAGCTTGATCATGGCCACTAGATGGCATGTTCCACTTCAGAAGAGCAGAAGGCCTTGGTTCAAGTCAGCTCAGCAGGAAGTTTGCTACCAAACAATCCGGCAAAGCTTGCTGATCATCTGTTGTCTTGCAAACTAGTCGGCAGATGTCAAGAGTCGCAGACTTACGTCCTGGGGATTTTCCGACGTCTCTGCCTCGTTCAGCCATCTCTGGAGAAGGGGCTTCAGCTTGCACATGTTCTTGAAGCTCAGCTGCAGAGCCTCGAAGCGGCAGATGGTTGTCTGGCTGAACATTTTACCTGCACAGAAAACCACAAAAGACTTCAACATCTACCAGTAATGAATGGAAGATGGTTGACTTCAGAAACAACAGAGCGACATTCAAGGAGTTTGTTTTACTCCAAGCTGTGAAATGCACAGAATAGATCAGAAAGTTGTGACTTGCTCAACCAAATATCAAAATAAGTGATGGATCAAAACAAAAAACAAAAAGTCCACATAGAACATCTTAACACCTTTAAAAGGAGTATCTTCCAGGTTGGAGTTATTGAATCAAGAATGACAGCTTCTCAGGTTTGAATATGGTGTCATGGGACCCAGAAGAACTCTGAAGCAAGATGAATGCAAGCTTACCATAAAGGTTACCCAGGGCAAGGCCAACATCAGCTTGAGTGAAACCCAAGGTTATGCGCTTGTGTTTTAGTTCCTTGGCGAACTGCTCCAGTTCCTCTGTGGAAAGGTTCTCCTGTTGAACACAGCAAATACACATTTTTAGATGGAAACTGGCGTTCAGTACGTTCCTCAGATTGGCCCTCCACGCTGCATCGTGTCTCCTTGGCTGGGTTCTGAATGTGGAGGCCTGATTCGGTGGCTGTTCTTACCTCCTCGGAGTCGCTGCACCCGCCGCTGGACGACCCGCTGCTCCGCGTGGAGGAGGCCGGGTTCTGCGTCTGCGGCCCGGGGGCAGCCTGGCTCGGGTTCACGCTGAAAAACGCGTTCCCCGGAAGGCCGTTGCTTGGGGGCGATGGGGACATGGAGGGCGAGGACGCGGATGATGTTGAGGGATTTTGGTTGCTGCTGCCGGGTGGGGTGATGTGGGTGATCCCGGGCCAGAAGGACGGGTTCCAGGCCGTGGGGTAGAAGACTCCGTGGGGCATGGCGGCGGAGGTCGGGGGAGTCGGGTACTGCTGAATCTTGATCTCCGTTGAGTAGTCATCGCCAGTGTCCTTCTCAGTCTTTATTTCGGGTAGCTTGATTTGCTCCCGGGTCTCGGCTATAGGGGGGCTCAGGTTGATGGGCTGGGTCGCTGCTGTTACGCCGGGTACCTGGCCGGTGTACTCGGGCGCAGCGAAGGGATACCAGTGCTTGGGTTGCCCAAACTCTCCAGCCTGCGCGTCGGAGCCCCTGTAGTCACAGGCGACCGATGGGAAAGGGAAGAAGGTCTGCGCGGATGCCGGCGTGATGCCACTGTACGCGGTTTTGTTGTAGAAGAGGCTCGGGTCTGGCAGGACGCCGTGAGGAAGCTGGAATGACGCGGCGCTGCCCAGACTGTCGTGGCCCAAACTCTGGGTGCAAAGGTTGGTCCGGCTGAAGTCATACGGCCGGCTCTGGCACTCCGGACTCTGCGATCTGTCGGACATCTTCCAAACGGTGTGAGTGCCGTGAGGCCTGACAAGCGGGGGGGTCCGAGATTTAAAAGTCCAAGAGAAGAAAAAAAAAAAAGTTAGTGGCGACTGCTGGGGCTGCTCATCCGTCTCAAGTTTACGCACGAACCAAAGAGGGATGGGAGGGAAGCTCTCCGGAGGAAGGTCCGCTTTGAGGGGAACTGCGCAAAAACGTAGGCCTTGCCGTTCTTTTGGTGCAACATAACCACCAAATACGCCTGCGGCCTACTCCATGAAGTCCAGTCTGTTAACACCAACACTCTCCCTCACCTTCAAGCTCAAATGCCCCCGTCCGGCCTCGGCTCCACAGGTTTTCCTAATCACAGCTGCGGGTGTCGCGGATCGCCTTCTCTCCTCGCCCATTGGCTGGCGCAGACAATTGCGCACAGCTGATGGTTGAATTTGTGAATGACCTTGATTCCTCACCAAAGTAGTGGGCGTGTTCTGACATCAACTCTGAGCCATTTCGGCCCCTAGAACTACTCAGATCCCTGCTTTTTTTTCTTCTTTTAAAAAACTAGTTGAATGAAAACAAATTACGCGCGATCCAGAATCACCACCGTGGAGAACTAACAGCATATCCAACAGTTTGGATCCACCCGGAGGAGCATATTTACATTGCTAAACAGGCACGGGCCGCCGCTCCTGTAAATACATATTGCAGCCTCACACTATAACTTGCGCACCTCATACATTAATCATAATGCCCGGTTTGTTTAAATTATTCCCCCGTAAGGAGATGGCTTTGATATTAAAATCCCCGCCTTTGAGGCCGAGTTCGTTCAGACCACTAACATGTAAACTAAATAAAATAAAGTGGCACTGTGTGAATGGCTGTGATAGAACAAATTAACATCGCCTAATTAATCGGAGCACATTTGATTTGGAGACGAACGAAGGCGACAGCTCGTCACAAACACAAACACTGCAGATAGGGAAAAAAGGCTGCGTCGTGATAGAAAACACTGAGAGACAGCGACAGTTAGAAAGCAAGAATGCAGGAAGGATGGAGGCTACACATGAGAAAGACGATGGCAGAGTTGAAAAAGGGTTAAGCTTGTGGTGAAAGCTTGTTTTGGAGGATTTGCGCATGAAGGACCACGTCCCAGTTTCTCCGTCGTTTATCCAAATAAATATTTGTTTCTTAGACGATCTTAATTGCATTAGAAATTGTCTTTTGTATTGGAAATTAGGCGTTCCATGTTTGTTGCACTTTTTCAAAACTTTCAAAAGATTCATTTCTTTCACAGTCGTGGAGATGGGTTTAGTCAGAGGTTGCTGTCATGGCGAACCTTGGGGCTGGACACTCTTGAGATTTTGGCTAAACTGGGAGCTGGGACATAAAACGAGCAGCAGCATTCAGGTGAACCTCTCCCTTTCACCCTTGATCGGTGGCCATTGAATGGCCTGGATGGCCGGAGCGGTGTACAGATGCGCTCCCCCAGCGCGAGTCGTTGGCCGCAGATTGCGGCAGGAAGACAACACTGCGGGAAGGGAGAGGGGGTGCCATTGTACGAGCTGGCCCCGGGGCACCCCGTGGATTTCAGATCCCGAGTTGCGATGGTCGACCATTAGCTCCTTTTCAGATTGAAACAATAAGTCTCAACCCTTTGATTCCGCCCCACACCCACCTCCTCCCCCCTTCCTCCGCTCGTCCTCTGAGACAAACAGCAGGCTGGAGAGGTTTCACTCCGGTCTGCAGGGCCCCGGGCCTCACTCAGGACCAGTACCTCGGCATCCAGTCTGATGAGGCCTGGAGGTCCAGAACTGGTTTGAGGACCGCGGTGTTGTCTGCAGGTGCAATTATCAAGTAGATCTGGAGTATCTGCCCCAGCCTTGGTATCAGTCAGTATCATTTCTACCCTTTTTGCAGCCCATAGAACAAATGTTACCTTTTTTACTGGCCTTGCTGCCCTTCAAAATAAAGTGAGGGGTGAACAATTTAATTCAATAATGATGTCATCTTTGCAACAAAATCAATATGATAAAAATAAATGCATCTTACAAAAATCCTTTAGTTGATTTTATCTCTTGGAAGCCCTTGGTCACAGGTTGTTAGAAGGAGTTGAATTCAGGGAACACTTCTTGAAGAGAAAGTCAGCTTTTAACTTTAATAAGAAGAGTTATCTGCCCTTCTACAAGCCGTGTAGGTCCAGGATCTGGGGAGACCACAAGAACGTGGTCAATAGCTTAAAAGACATCAAACCCCAGCTATACAAGCATTGTCCTGGGACATGGACTTGGGAGAATAATTGTCATGCAAAAGACAGCCAGCAAGAAGGATAGTAGACTTGAGGCAGGGCTTCAGGGAGAGCGGAGCACAGAGCTCTCAGGGTGTCCAAGGGAGGGAGGAGGGAGGAGGAGGAGGGGGGGATCAGTGTTGAATAGCACAGTACAGTGAGGAGGAGATGTGTGAAGGGAGTATCTGGGGGTTTAGTTGAAACCCCCCCGGTTGTCTCAGATCTTGTCTTTAGTTCCTTTTAAGTGGCCTCTTCAGGACACCTCAGACATGTGCTCGCGGGTCACAGCCAGTCAAACAGAGAAACGGAGAAAGTTCCAGATTAGAGAAGAAAGCCTGTTGGAGCTGCAGCAGCGTGAACGTGTTGCACAGCTCAGCCAGTCACACCAGTGACGTAAAAAACAGTAATGGAATGTAACTTAGTACATTTACTCAAGTATTGTACTTAAGTACAGTTTTGAGGTCCTTGTACTGTACTTTTTTTTTTGCTACTCTATACTTTAACTACAGTTTGGAGGCAGATACTTTTACTCCACTACATTTACTTGAACACTGTGGTTACTAGTAGTCAGAGCTGTAGTAGTGCATTTTTGAATGAATGTGTTTAATTGGCAATCTGCTTAAACAAAAACAACAACAAAAAAACACAGATTCCAACAATTAGAAAACACTGAATATTGGATAATGAGCCAAACCGGACAAATTGGACAAAGTGTAGATTTATGTAATGTTTTACTTTTATTTGTATATTTGGTACTTAATTACACTTACCTCCAGAAAATAACTTTTGATGCCTAAGTTCACTTAATATCAGATACTCAAAGACTTTTACTCAATCACTTTCACGATTATTAGATGAGTCGTCTGCTCTATAAAATGTCACAAAATGGTGTAAACAGTCGATCGGTCTGTTTTCCAAACTTCAACAAGACTGATTCAAATGTCTTGTTCTGTCCACAGCCCAAAGATTTTCGGTTTACTGTCACTGAGGAGTAAAGAAACAAGAGAGTATGGAGAAATGATTTAGATCGATTTACTGGTTATGGGATAAATTGATGATTAATTCAGTAGTTGACCTCTTGATTGATTAATTGATTAATCGATTGATTGTTTGCAGCTCTGGTCTGTGTTTTAGCATTTTTACATCCATGCCTCAGTAAAGCTTTTACTCTCGTAAGCTTCTTCTTGATGTTATTGTTTAACTATTGATCAAGTTCTCGCTGCCATTTCACTGAAGGTTGGTCCTGCTGTAAGAAACTGCCTGCCATGCGAGGGGGGTTTGAGTTAACTCATTGTGAAAATAACACATTTATGAATAGCAGCGCTTCCTCACGAAGAGGCAGTGACGGTTTCATTGAGTGGTTTGCGTGGTTACTTCTGAGAAATTCTGATTATTACAAATCCTCTAAAAGGGTTCCTCATACGGGTGTTAAAAATTGTAATCCATGAAGAACTTTGAGCACGACGAAACAATAGTCGAGCCAAGCATCCTGCAAAAAACAACTAGAAGATGCTTCTGCTGCTTGATTGTATTTGTTTTTCACAGCCACTTCTTTGCAAAGCTGTACTTTTGATAAGTCATAATCTCACAAATCTGAATACCACCCTTCCTGTTAAGCAATACAATCGTCTCCCACAAACAAGTCTGATGGGTTTTTGATTTTCTTTGCAACGGCCCTGCCTTTGATACCCACTTTCACACACCCTCCACCCACCCAGGTTTTCATCCGAGGGCCGAAAGGCTGCCTTCCTCCCACCGTCCACCGGCACAAAGGGCCTTTAACGGCTCAGTGGGGACAGGAGACTGACTCGACTCCTCTTCAACACATACACACAACACACACACTCGGACATACAAACACATACACACAAAACCCACATGGAGGTGTCTCTCCCCTCTGCCCCCAACACACACACACACACTTTCTGGGTGTCGTCACCTGTGTCCCCAAGTCAAAACAAGGTCAAATAGGATCACCAAAAACCAGACAGAAAGTCACTGAGGTTGAAAGGCGTACGTGTGATGGCAGAGTTCACCACACTGAGAGGAAATGCTTACTGCGCTACAGTTTGACTTTCTGAGTCATTTGTGGAAAGTAAACACTTTGTACAAAGTGCTACATTTCCGAGATAGATATTATACTTTTTACACCACTACGCTTATCTGATAACTTTAGCTAGTTGTTCATTTGCAGATTCAGGGTAAGGGTACAAAATATGATCAACAAAACAAACAATGAGGCATATATAAGATAAGATCGGAGAGAAATAAGACTTTATTTCTCTATTTATTTAGTTCTCAAGACAACCAGCTACATATAAAGTCATTACAATGAGCTCCATCTTTACCAGCAGCAACATAATAACATGATACATATTCTGAACTTCTAACTAATTCATACTTTTACTTTTGGTACTTATAGTTTGAAGCTGATATTAGTCACTTACCTTCTCTTAAGATAGAGCAACAAATTAACCGGCTATGAAAATCTTTAACTCTTCTGAATATTTACATAGAACAAGGAGAACAACACTCAAAAACAAAACATGAGGAAATGTTAAAACAAAAATAAAAAAAGAATAAATAGAGAATCACTCCCAAAGGAGGCAAAGAAAAAGGCTGAGAACTAATCTACTCTGTGAGGATAATACTATGAAAATTTACAAATGAAAATCACTCCAACGGAGGAAGACGAAAAGGCTATAAACTTAATCTATGCTGCACTAAAGAGCTGAAAAAAATTACAAAACCAAAAACACTCTTAAGAGGAAAACAAGGAATCAGAAATACAAATGTGAGGGCACTTGGTGTGGTTCAAGGCAAGGACTGTGATCAAGGGCTGGGGAACATGACTGAACGAAATACTCTGGCACAGGACAAAGGGAGACGCGGACTGCAAGACACATGAGGGTAATGGGAAACAGGTGGAAACAATCAGGGGATCAGGGGAGACGTCAGACCGGTGACACATGAGGAAGGGCAAGTGACCTGAAACGAGAGGAGAGGTACTTTTCAAAATGAGACATGAAATTCATGAGACAAAAAACCCAGGATGAGACACCCCTCACCGCAGGGTGACAGTATATATATTTACATTATTTTATGTTTAATTGCTTTCTACATTTTATTCATACTTTTGTTTTACTTTATTCATTCTCTTATCATTATCTTTCTCAGTTTACATCGTCTTATAATCTCTCTATAGTGTTTAGTTAAAGGAGCATTTGTAATGTACCATCTTCCCCCTCAGGAATCAATAAAGTGTTTCAGATTCTGATTGCACTGTTTCATTGTTGCTTAATCTTAAGTAACAGATCTGAGTACTTCTTCAACCACAGTTCTGATTCAGGAAACTTAATACGTATTCAGACATATGTTAATACCCTTATTTTGTCAAAAAAAAAATTTGCCCAATTATGCAACTCCCAGAAAAATCAGGTTGGTGTTCATATATATTTTTAATATATAAATGTGTATGTTTGGATCTGTTCGTTTCACATCCACATTGCAGATGGCAGCGCTAATTCATCAAATGGAAAAATAGAAAAATAATAATGATTTTGCCCCAAAATGCATCTAGTGTGCTACTGATGAGCTTATTGTACTTATCACAAATTAAAGCTCACAGTACCCTTCTATCTCTTTTCTCTCTTTTACAGTTTTTACAATGAATTTTAGGAAATAATGAGAACAAAGTCATTTTCACATGTGGTAAAAAGTTTTAATTCCAATCATTGGTCTGCATGTACAAATATCTATAAAAAGTGAACACTTTCACTCTTCGTATGTACATTTTGCAGCACACAGTTAGCTTGGGACAGAAGAGGACGGAGAGGAAAGAGGGACGAAACCAGATATTGATATTTACCACCTACACATCCATCAGTATAATCCGTCTCCCAAAAAAAAAAAAGTCATTCAAGTGCTCAGAAGTCACTTATCTTGTACATTCCCTCCTCCAGCAACAGGATGCACACAGACAGGAGGCAGAAGAACTCATCAAAGCATTGCCATGATTCAAACACGGTACAGTCAAACCATGCAAACAGACATCATCAAGTACTTCATTTTCATATATATATTTATATATATTCATTTTTTATATATTATAATCTTAAAATCCTCATGTGCAGCTTATATGGCAAAAAAATAAAAACAGCAACACCGTCGGTAACATCATCAATGCTAAACCTTTTGTGTTGTGTTGGGGAGTTTTTACAGAGTGTTCACAGAGGTCTGATTTGAAGCATTTGCTGGGTATCTGTTAGGAATGTGGTTTAGCCACTACATTAGCTATGCATAACAAAACAAAACAAGGGAGGGCACCTATTTGTCAGTCCATGTATGTGTGTGTGTGTCTGTTTGTCAGTGTTGTACAAATGTCAGCTATTGTATCACATTCTTTGGAAATAGCTGCAGAAAAACATGGGAAAATAACAAAGGTGGAGGAGAACGTCTTAAATTAGAGTTTGACATTTAAACAGGTAGAAACAATTAAAGGGACTTGATCGAGGAGGACTAAAAGACAGGAGTGCTCCAAAACAATGACAATGACAGAAATAAATTAATAAAGAACCCAACACACATTTGTAGTATTAAAAATCATTCTAGGGGCAGATATCGTAAAGGGCCAACAGGAAAACAATCATTTTTATCACCTCTCCCTCTGCTAGGATCCTCCATTTCTATGCATGCAGTTTGAGATTAAGTGGTTTCTTCAAGAGAAGTGGTTTGTAAGTGTGTGTGTGTGTGTGTGTGTGTGTGTGTGTGTGTGTGTGTGCTTGTGTATGCTTGTGTGTGTGTGTGTAAAGTGTTCAGCATTCACTTGTGATTCCCCTGATAATGCAAAGTCGAGTCATCAAACAGAGGGTTTTTCACTTCCATCTCTCCAGTCTGTCAAAGAGGGAAAAAAAAAATTTCTCAGTCACAAAACATCAGAATGATTAGTTTTTTTGTGTGGGTGTGTTTGTGCGTGCGTGTGTGTGTGTTTACTCACCGGTGCAAGTCCCGGGCACTCATACACAGTGAAGTCTCCTCCCACTTCTTCCTCATCTGATGTGACCTCGTTGTCATGGGCTTTCTGCTCAGGTTTATGACTGCGGAAAGGGGAAAAAAACACACACACACATGAGTTCAGGCAAAGAGGCAACACGGTTAGAGGATGTGGTTTACCATTTAAGACTTACATGAAGACAGGAAGAGTGGAAAAAGAGAGGGAGTGACAGAGGGGGCGTACTTACTTTCCTATCGAGAGCATCTGCTGTTTCTGGTGCTGGTAGTGGTACATTTGGGCGCTTTGCGCAAGGGTCTTATCTCCCACCTGAGGACGAAGCTTTAGAAGAAAGTGCGGATGGCATATTAGATAAACAGTGCATTCGGTCGTCCCTCTTGTGGTTACTGCAGAAGAAGAAGTGAGAAATGGAAACAAAGCGAGCTCTAACAATAGCAGTTAGCTGCTTACTGAGGGACCAGTGGCTGATGCAGCGGGCACGCCTGCCCCTCCAGAGGCCGGGTAGTCCACCTTCTGAGCTAGACGCGACTCTTTCTGCAACCTGTCGGGGGGAATCATGAGAAAAGTCCTGAGTCTCCTGCAATACTGAGGGGCTTCACCCCGAGCTCAGAGGTGATGGAATGTGGACAGCAAATGGAGGCACAGTGTGATTTTAAAGGTCAAACAAGTTCAATTAGTATGCAATTAAAACTGACTAAGATTGGTTTTTGTCACATATTTTGGTTTAGAAATTTCCATTTAATACTGTTCTTTATTTGACCACATTTAGCTTTCTCTCGCATTACCTAATGTTTGGATGTATGTGTTCAGACTTACTTGACGTAACAGACAGTAGCCAGGATCACCGACACAGTGCCAACCACCACGCATAGTGAGATCAAAACTGCAAGTCAATGCAAAAGAAGAAGAGGAAAATAAAGGGAGAACAGAGCAGAGTGTATTCTGCTGAGACATTTCGTCTGGGTGCAGGTAAAGATATCATATCATGACAATACCTAAAATCTAAGATGATATATAGTCTCACATCACGAAAAACATCAAAATTGATATATTGCCCAACCACCGATATGCTTAATATAATCATATCTTAGCTAATTTGCTCTTCATGAATTTTATAGCTATCTGGGGTAATATCATCTCCATCATAAAAGCAATGAACACAGTGGGATAAAAATAATTAACTGTCCTCTATGGACAAAGAAAGAAAAAAAAGGTTAAAATCTTGCCTGCACACGTCCAGGCAGCAGACAAAAACTGAACAATTTACCAGTAAATTTTCACATTTATATCTCTGTGGGGATACCTCTGGACATGCATTGTGGGTAATGTCAGTACAAGGTTTTTGAAAAGTGGCTCATGGGTCTAAAATTGTACTCCTACATACATGTTATGTCCTTATGTACAGTTTAAAAACAAATGATCAAAATCGATACAGAGGAACCGGAGATATCACAGTTATTGTGTGCCTACATTTCCCACAATGCAACTTAGTCACTGAGTAACATCAATGGAGGTAATTAATCAGATTACATGCAGCTTCCTCTGAAGTAATAGCACTCCACAAGACCTTTAAATTCACTTTAATGTGCAAAACCCTTTATTCAAAACTGCTCTTATCCACATCTGCACTCCTACTGCTGCTTTGCTACTGTGTCAAGGACCTCGGATCATACTTACTGACAATAAGGTTGTCGTTTCGGGGTGTCGGCACAGCTATAGGACCAGCTCGGCCCCCGACTCCAGTGGCCCGGGGTTGGGGGGTCGGTGTTTCAGGGAGGGCAGAAAGTGCAGGGCGGGGGGCTGTAGTGGTGGTATTCAGGGTCTCGTCTGACTGACGACCCTGGCTTTTCTGTTTCTGCTTGGGGGCATCTGTCCTGCTTTTCTTAACATCTGTTCGGGAGCTGACGACAGCTGGAGACAGTGAGGAAGACACGAACCGAAAAAAGAGTCGTAATCAGTATCTGATGGAGATGACTGTCAATTAGATGACATGTAGGGAGAAAAATAATCTTATATCAATTGAAAGAAATCACTCTCTATACTAAAAGAGCAATTCTCATTCTTTAACTAAATCACCCATCTCTAAACTCAAAACAGGCAGTTTTTGTTACTGATATTGTTCTATTTCTTTCTCATGAGTGCTGGCAGGACTCTTACCAAGCTGTAATTGCTTTTTCGGTGCTTCAATCTCTGTCAGTTCCTGTTTCTCGATGATCGAGTGAAGATAATCGATCTCTTCATCCAGGAGTGGGTAGACGGTCACTTTGCCTGAAGGACACGCAAGATTCACAGTTTCACTGATCAGCTGCGATATGGATTCAACTGGCTATAATAAGTATGAAGTAAAAGAGGAAGGAGAAAATGCAGCAACATCTAGATTTCATAAAATATTCTATCAGGCTTTACATTCACTCATAAATAACATTCAGATCGGTTGGTAGCCACAGTAACTGCACATGCATCACAGGCAGTTATCAAAGCAAATCAGCAATGGCTAAGGTTGACATGTAAACAAATATTTAGTTATATAATAATTCAATTATGTGAATGTTCAAACAGTGGAGTAACTGTTTTTCTTCTGTGCAATGGTTCTTTTCATTAATTAATTGATTGATCATTTGGTCTTTAAAATATATGATTAAACATTCAGTTGTCAAGTATTACAAAACTCAATTAAGCTCTAACAGTATACTGAATATCTTTGGGTTGTGGACAAAACAAGACATTTGATGACGTTAGCATCTGGAAAAATTGTTTTAGGACTATTCGATGATGAAAATAATTGTAAGTTAGCCCCAAATTTTTCAATATCATTAATTTCAAATAAGCAGCAATTCCTCACAACCTGAAGAAATGACTTCATGATTATCAACAGTTGCAGAGTCCCCTTCTGCCAGTCCACTAATTGATCAACGTTAGTTTCCTTAGCTGTCCCTACTTGTGTCCCACACACTTGAGGTTGGGCGTTTCTAGTTCTGTAAAACATAACTATGAAGCTTGTCCACTTTCATAACTTTAAGGATGTGTAACTTTTGTGTGAATGAAAGGAAGCGAAAGAGCAGATGCACATGCAGATGGTTTAAGCACGTACACATGCCTGTCCCCGACCCCTACATGTGTTTTTCAGGGTCCTGCCTCGGAACTGATGGACAGGGAGTGTGTCCATGTGTGCTGTTTGTTTGTGGACTGATAAAAAAAGGAGACAATACTAAACTCTTGTTAACAGCCCTCACGGCCAGACAGTGATCCACATTCCTGCAGTACGGTCGGGGTCTCCTGGGCGACAGGGCCCATAGTGTGTGTGTGGTCGGGGGAGGAAGCACCGCAGGGGGCCAGGAGCAATCAGCCAAACCTTGGCTTCACTGGGCTTCAGTTGCTTCATTTACAATAGAATCCATAGCTCGCTGCTAATGGAGGTGATCAAAGTGCTATTTCCCTCTATAAAGTTCGCCTGCAATATATCAAATATCATTTATAGGCATTTGCGCTCAAAGCTACAGAGGTGGCAAAGTCAAGAGGGAAGAAGTTGGGAATAAAAAAAGTGCAGAAAAGGTGAAAGGTCTTTGATAAAAAGCTAATTCAGCAGATCATGATATAATCGAGTCAGTATCCTGGGCCAATGCATGTATATTGTTTTCCATGTAAAAAGAATAAATGATCGGTGCCAGTAAATCAATCTAAACAAATCCCTAACACATCATTTTATCCACCCACATCACATTAATGATCACAGTGTCACTCTCACTCCAGAAGGCTTGCCATCTGGCGAAGCTAATGTGTATGATATGACATGCCAGCACTTTCACCGCCTGCTTTGTTTTTTTCTTACCCCCCTCCACTAATGGCCATTTAGTGCACTCCGTAGCAGGTGTCTGTGGAGGCGGGATGCACCATCTGTACTTTGCAGGTGGCTGAGAGCTCCAACAGTGCCGTGTGCTCACCAGGAGCATGCACTAAAACAGGTTTGAGTTTTAGAGGAGACTGAAAAAAAGAAATTAACTGTGGTTTCTCTAAAGTGTGGATTGATTAAAAAAAAAAAAAAAATCAGCAGGGAAATAAATAAAAACAGCTAAGCAGTTTTTATTCACAGGGAATCCTCAGGAACCCACTGAGCCCAAAGCTGCTAATTCACCTTAACAAAAAAAAGCATCAACTGTGTGTATGTGTGTGGTTTGTCACACACAGACTAAGCACACACACCTCTCCTTGTGTAGGAGAGTTTTGTCACCGGCTTGATAATGACCCATAACCTCTTGAGAAGCACCCAGGGGGCAGTTGGGTACAACAAACAAACACTAAACAGCTCAGCTCCCTCAATTTCCTTCCTCCCCAAACCACATGCGCGCACGCACACACACATGCACACACACGCACGCACGCACGCACCTCCTTCCTGTGCCCCCCCTTGTATAAAGATTTTAAATCCTGCACAGATCTTGTCACTTTTTTGTTTGTTTGTTGAAATGGTAAACTTATATGATATAATATATGATGTACATTATATCCAAACACTTTCTTTCAAATTAATTGTATTGTCTGTTGATCTTAACAACAACGATACATTTTTGAAATATAAACATTCACCTCAAGTAACCAGAGCAAAAAATGATGACTGCACACATGACAACTTGCAGATAATAGTAACAACATAAAGATTTTCAGACAAATTGATCAGTTCTTATATGATTTATATTAGTAATTTCAGCACATCAACAAAGTAATTTCTTGATTTCGAACAATCGAACTTCTAAACATGGTTGGATGTCTTCATTAAGTGTAAAAGATAATGTAGCACTCTGCCTCCCCCTCCCTTTGAACTGGTCCTCAGTTCTTTCCACAGATGACTGATCTGTGCTCAATGTGTCCTGCTGCCCTCTAGTGGGACATTTGATACATCAGGTGTGCAGACAGAGAACAGAGACAGAGACAGACAGACTGACTCCAGGGCATTTTATTATTCTCTGAAACTCTGGCCGACCTGACAGTCAGGTCGACTAGCTGCTCAGCTTGTTTCAGATCTTTCTCATTCACATGTTCTTTCCACAGAGTGTGGAGGTCAGCATGGAAACGGACCAAAAAAGGCTATTTGACTGATTAGTTGTAAACAGTTGACCTGGGAACGATGGGATTAACACCATCAACCCTAAATCTGTAGGTTAACAAATGTAGCTTTTACATACAACAGCAGTGATGTCAGACAGTGATGCCATTTGTTTAAACTGGTTAAACGCAGTGCCCCTGGTTAGCAGTTCTCTCTGTCTCTGATGTCTATTTCATTGTGAGTATACTCAAACTTTTGCGTGTTGAGTTTCTTTGCTCTGCATCAGTTTATTGATGTAACATCACGTTAGTAAAGTAAACTGCTGTAGGGTGTTTGGTCTAACCAGCAGCTGACTGTACGCGCACCCAAAAAGGGGAACAAATTGTCCACTTTAGTTCTATGTGTTGCGGGTCTGATATAGAAAGGAGGACAAAGACACTTAGCTACATGGAGCCAGCCTTGCCTTTGACACATACACAAATGAATTGCATAGAAAGAATACATACCATTAGCAGTCTGTTTTCTGCGCCTTCTGAACAAAGGACATGGCTTCAAGGCATACTGTATGTTTACCAATGGCAGTGCACGCCTTCATGTCAAACACTAGCAGGTCCCACTTCCAATAAAAAGTCCATCCTGCCTCACCTGTTCACTTACTGCGCACTTTCATCCTCTCTGACTTCAGTGTGTGAAATATTTGACATTTCAGACTCCATGGAGAGTGAGCGAAATAACCTTGAATTCAGGCAGTTTTCAGGCAACTGAACTACATGAACAGACCAACCTGTACAAGGCCACCAAGGCACAATGATGTATTACGGGGAAGAGCTGATAAACCGGAGATCATTTTGAGTGCAAGATATGAAAGAGTGTGATTTAGAGGAGAGGAAGTCAGATAGAGGAACACTGGTTTTTATTGCAGTAATTGTGGTGTTGCTGCAGCGACTTGAACGGGCAGGTGATCCCACATTTAGTGAGCGTGAGAGCAATGACATTACAGAGAAGACTGAGCTGAGTACAACTACGGTCATACAATTTCTTTGATAAAGGATTTAATCGGGGAAAAAGAGATCATGAATTTCTATCCTCATGAGGAAATGACAAGAACGGCTGCAGTATCCTGGACCAATTGCACTGTTCCCCCGGACACAGTTGCTTGCCTCTCTCTCCTCCAGACATTCAAATATGCATTTTTTTCTGACACACACAGCATCTAATTCTCTCAAAACATGTAACTTGAAAGTGCTTAATGTTATTATTTTGATTTTTCTACAAAATGGTAGAAAAGCAAAATTCCAGAGTGTCAGCTTGGTTATAATAAGGAGAAAGCAAAAAAAAAAGAAAAAAAAAAAATTGGGTGCATTTTCCGATGCAAATGTTGCTTGCTGACTGAACAACGGTTTGTTTTGGACCTACAATTTATATTGTTTGTGCAAGCGAATCATGAGGCAGAACTTCTGTTGTAAAAACATCATATTGTCCTGTAAAGTGACAATGAGAATCAATGCAGTGGTGTAATTTGCAGCCACCGATGCTGCCAGACTACCCTGGCCGCACCTCTTCAATGAGTTTTCAGTATTAAGAGATGTGCGCTGCCCCTGACAAACCAAATAAACCAAATTTTCATATATTTAGGAGCGCATGTGAGCATGTGAGTGTGATAACGAGAGTGGGTCGGCCCACCAATGCGGATCATCGAGTTCTTTGGACTCTCTGGGGTTTATGTAACCTCTTTAGGGAGCTTATCTGAGGCCTGTGATGTGCTGGATTCACAACACCACACACAACAGCATCCCGCATTTTAAAATGACAGTCTTCACATGGGAAAATGCAGTCACACGCAGACACAAATACAATCCAACAAACTCATCATCTTACAAGTGTGCTGCAAGAAGAGATCCTCTCCTCTCCTGCACAATGTGACCTCTCTCTGCAAATCGCCCTCATCTCCATCTCCTGTTTACTTCTCCCTCTGACGTTGCCACCAATAATTTGAGCCAAGTTTGTGCAGTATCCTGCCGCAGACCCATCTAAATTATTAATCCTGCCGAGAACTCACACGTGCCCACCAACAGACATGAAAACATGCAGTTACACACACTCTCTCTCTAATTTCTACAGCGCTACCTTGAAATATGGTGTGCATGGCAGCAGTGTGATGCCACACCGTGGAAATGAGAAAAATAAGATTCATTTTGTCACGGCTTGGCTCTTTCATCGAATGACATTAGATTCAGTGATGGCGGTGAAGGGCGAGAGAGAAAGTAGAGATAGAGAAAGAGAGGGAGAGATGCATGTCATCTAAGTGATTAAAGCCGCCGGCGCGGGGCGGTGCATGTGATGCATGTGATGCAAGTGTGTGTTGCAGACGCAGCAGGGGCAGGGGCGGATTAAAACCACAGAGGATCAGACTGCACCACAGTTGTCAGAGATATGGACGGGAGCAGGGGGGGGGGCAAAACAAAGATGTAGAGAGAAGAGAACCAGACAGGAAAAGATTGAATTGGAGGTGATTCATGAGCTTGTGAGAGTAAGACTGAATAAAGAGATCAAACTGAGACTGACAGGGGAGAAGAGGGAGAGCAAAGAATCAATAGGCAACTGAGAGAAAGAGGTGGAGTGGAAGAGAGGTGTGGGCAGCAGGACACAGAGATCAACTGGAAAGAAAAGAGGCAGTGGAAAAGAATGAATGCTGAGTGAAGCTCTTAAGCAGAACAGTGAAAAAACAACAGTGAGTCAGTACATTTACGTGCACTCAAATAATTCAATTATAACTGGAGTGAGGCATTTGTTGTAGCTGTCATTTCAAACTTAAGCAAGTCATGTAACTGGAACTGAGGTTGTAATTAGAATAAGAATAACCTCTGTCTTCAATTTTACTCTCATAAGGCTCATTCTTTTCTGTGTTCTCATCCGGCAAAACATATTCTCTTGATTAGTCAATTCATGGCTTTGTATATAAAAAATGGTGACGAATACCCCATTTTCATAACCAACAATCCAAAAATATTTAAGACAAAGAAAAGCAACAAATCCTCATAAGCTGGAACCAAAGAATGTGGAACACTTTTGGTTGAAAACTACCTACGATTAAACTTTTATTCAAACTTGCTATCTTATTACTAAGTCTGATGTGCTGTGTTTAAAAAAAATAAATGAGAACGTCAATAAACCAAGCCCACCAAACCAAACCAAACCAGAGGTGCTCTATAAATGCACCGATGTGAAAGATAATTTGAAGAGAAAGAAAGAAGTAAATTCTCATTTTTTAAATGTTGGCCTGCACAGTATTAGACAGCCTGCCAGTGAATACTCACTCTTGTGTAATGTTGCCTTACATTACCCTAACATGTTACTTGCATTCATATGAACGAGTGCAGTGGCCGTTTAAAACATGCTGTTCAACACAGATGATCTGCTAATTTCAAGGGTTTACAGATCCAGTCTTAAGCCTCCTGAACTGCTGAAAGACTCATCGGGGCAAGCGACGGCGCTGCCAAGCAACTGTAAACATTCAAATCCAAGAGGCTAATGTCAGCTAGCATACTGCTGTTGGCAGAAACAGAAACAATCTTGCCTCCAGTTCTTGCGGAAGGATAGAACACGTGACTCAACTAACCATCCAGACTAGCTTCGCCAACTGCTTTTGTTTTTTTCTCAAGACAGCTCGTCACCACAGCAAGTTGCTGCACTGCGCTAATCTCCATTTTGTGTTTGTGAAAATGCGTCCATCTGAAGTCCCATGAAGGCAGAGCGCTGAAGTTATGCCCCCGCTGCTTATTACATCTATCAATACTGAAAAATGTTGCTTGCCTAAATTGCACCATCTGGTGAATGGCTCTCTACAAATTCAAAGATTATACAGGCTGAGAATCCTTGCTTTAGTTAGATGCAATGAATTAAGTAGTCGGTCAGCTTGAGAATAAGGCTAAAAGTTTCCTCTTTAACCCCCATTACTTCTGTGTCAGTTCACTGAGATTGTGAGTGTGTGAATTTTTAATCATTTCATACCACGCTGATGGTGTTTCTTCTTCGCCACGCAGCGTCCTTCCTCGTTCTCCTCCAATGAGGAGAGGCAGGGGCCACAGTGGGAGGAGCCTGGCCTGCAGAAGAGGCGCCCCTCATTGGCACAGTCTATATGGCGAGGGCACTTGCCGCGTGCTGGGTGAAATAAAGAGAAGGACAACAACAGTTTCATGAGTGTGTGAGGCACAAATGCAGCATCTAAAGGAAAGAAGTACTATAAAAATGCTCTCAATAAAGGATGTGTCAACCTCAAAACCACAGCCACAAATTAGTGGATGTGTCAGCACTTCAGCTCCTTTCAGAGGGGAAACATCTGCTCTCAGAGTGTCTGCTGATGTCAGAATTACATCAGAGTCACAAGGGTTTTTGAAAATTGCTTTAAGTGTTTGCTCTAACCTCATCATGGCCCCCAAATGGGTGAGGTCCGCCAGACAGGACAGGCAGAAAAGTACACTTTGACAAATTTTCTACATTTCACAATGTGGTGAGCCCCACCCGTTAGGCAATCCACATCAAGGTTACACCAAAGTAAAGAGCATTCCACAGGCGCTCACTACAGATCTGCCCGCAATCAGGTTAGATAATCACTTGACCTGAATACTGACAGTTTGACAGAAAAATGGAGCCCAATCACAGCATTTAGATATGCGCACAAACACACCCACGCGGCTTGAGGTACACAAAGGAGAAAGAACTGGGTCACAGAACCACAGCAGGTGTGTTGGGTAGCGGAGGGCAGGTGGAGCGCTGGGACGCCGTCAGAGCGGATAATGAGCCCAGCCAAGCTGCACAGCTAATGGTGAACAGCGCGGTGGGTGTTGATCCAGGCACAACAGACAGTAGGTGATATAAGGTGGGGAGAGAGAGGATGAACCCAGTACTTTAAATGGATAATGGGTCTCAGAGGTCAAGGTTGCTCTCGTCTACAGATAAATGTTGAAAGAAAAGAAAACAATTTGAGCTTGGGGGCTCACACGTCATGCACCCTCTTTTCTTTTTCTGTTTCGAGAGGGAGTGCCGTCATTCCTCCTTGGATGATGATTTTCAACTGCTACATAGGAGAATTACACAAGACAGGGGATTGCTGAGGGGGAAATCTCAATGACCTCCATGGCAACAAGGCCTATAATATCAGTGAAAATGTGTTTTTGAAAGAGCAGTCAGGGAGTGTTACAGAAATGAAGAGGAGCACAGCTGTGCCTTTTGTACACATACGAAGGTAGATACGTATGGTAAGTGTGTCATTATCCACCCGTCCATTGATACACTTTATTCCCTTTTTGCAATTGTGATTAAATATTCTGAGAGACTGCTAATTCAGCTTACATTTGTTAGAGATTTTAATGCAGAAATATTATATCTTTAAGTTATTTAACTAAATGCACAATCCCTTCTCTTCTTGTCTCTTTTTCACTTGTAAACCATAAAGAAAAGATATTACACATACACACCCCTGCAAATACACACACAAACACACATTCTCTCAAGTCTATCATCATCTGGGAAGTGGACACACTTGGCCACATCTTCTTGTGTCGCTGACTGGTCGGCCTCAGGGGGTGAGCGGCAGAGTGACGCAGGTGTAAACGGAGAGGCTTTTGTTTTCCTCTCTGTTTGTGTCAGAGATACAGAAAGAGACGGGGGTGGGTGATGAGAGATCACGAGCGTTTCTAATTTTTGTGACACATGTACCTAAGGTTGTTTTTTTTTTTTTTTAGCTTTATGAATCACGCTGCCACGAAACTCATCTGAGCGTGTTTGCTCATTAGTTGTTAAGTCACGCTCTGTCTTTCTTTTTCCTACAGCCAGGCAACAACTCTGTCACCTCTGTGTTTTAATTGCTGCCTCGGCTGCATCCATCCTGTGGCCGAATCATCTCTTTGAATGTAACGTGCGGCTCGGGCCCCCTCATTCCCGATTCAGATCACTCTCTTTCTTATTTTCTCTCCTCCTCCCACGATTGTCATGGCTTCTTTTCTTACAAGCCACATGCCTTCCTTGAATTACCCTCCAGGTATCAAGCCTTTCTGCAATCTTTAACACGTGCTCTTATTGATCTCCTTCAACCCCATGACCACATGGGAAGAAAGAAATAGTCATGAGTAGTTTGTGCCACCACATTGAGTGACAAAATCATTCTGGGGCACATGTCTGTGCACATGTACATCCCATAAGACTGGGCAAAAACACAGATTCACTCACATTCAAAATATGACTAAATCAGTGTTTAATTCAGCTATGAGCTACTGTAGTCTCTCTTTAGCCCTCTACTGCTGCTACCTGGTGGCTTTAATTCTTACTCCCAAACACAGGCATTGCAGACTAAGGACAGGAGGATATAAGGTTTTATCACATGACAGGATAAAAGCATCCAGGATAAGTTCACCTCAATGACTATGAATTATCAAAATAATAGTGAATATCCTTAGTTTCTTTTTACTCGTTTGAGAATTCATCTACAAGAGTGACCTGAAAATGTTTCACAACATCCTAATTGATTTGCTTTTTAATAGTGAAATGTTTTTAATGGACTTCCTGCTGTCTCTTATTGTGGAAGACTCTGGGGTAGGCCAGTCTCACACATTTGGAAAAAATAAAGATGCCTTTGCTGTGATTAGTTTAATGCTGTCCAGTTTAAGTAAGCAATGACATTGGTAAATTGTCTCAGTTGCTGCTTTCAAGTGAGCGAAGGCTCAAAACACAGCACCCTGCTGGTATAATATGAAACATGCAGAGGCATAATTTCTCCTGCCCTTTCAAATTATTCCAGAGCCCCATTTTTTTCCCATGTCTCTTTGATCCGTTTACAGACTGAGGATCAAGGGCTGTTTGCACCCAGATCCCGTGCAGATGACTGCACTCACGACACAGATCAAACAACCCATTCACATCACAAAATCCTTGACCTTTCTACAGTGTGAGGATCAGCTTATTTAGAAGATTTGTCAGATGTACCTAGGTGTAATCAGAAGTGCATGTTACCTCTAAATTAAAATATATTTGCTAGCAATGTGCTATGGCGGCAATGTCGGTCAGTATGTTGGTTTGTCAGCTCACCTCTTGGCTCCAAAGTGAAGCTTTTTCAGAGGCTGACATGGGACTTTGGACATGGCGTTCATGGTAACGATGAAGCCTGATGACTCTGGTGATCTCCTGACATTCCGTAAATGTTGACATGCAAAAAAAAAAACTAAACTAAGTTGGTGAAAGTGGTAGACATTACACCTGCTAAACCTGCATGCAAGCCTTGTCATTGTGAGCATGTTCGCATGCTAAAGTTAACACGTAATTGGCCATAATTACCGCTGTGCAGCACAGCCTCAAACCTCGAGAGCTTGGACTGATCCTGTTAATGTTTCATAATAATATTCATTAGATTACAAGTACAGTGATTCAAGGCTGGCTCTTTGTCAGGGTCAGTCCTTTTGACAGAGATCTTTTCGTGTAAGCAGGAATTAGTCATGTATTACATTAATTCACTGCATTATTAAGTGCTTCGATATTCACAAGAAACGTTTCAACAAATGAGACGATCAAATCTGAGGCCTTTAGTCCACGTCGCTCATGTGTGCTATCATATAAATGTAAGATACAGTGGAACTGTTTGTCGTACAGGTAAGTCACATCTATGCCTATCAGTGTCACAAAGAACCTACTGAGACATTAGTGCGATAATGTAATAATCCACTGCAAGAGACTCAGTGGCTGAATCATTTGTCTGGACCCTACGTGTCATCGAGCACAAAGAAGCAACTCCTGCCGCTGAATGAATCACTAGTGCCTAAGACAAAAAGTGAAGTGGCATTTAATCTCACTTATGAAAGTGACAAAGCAACATGTTCTGTGTTTAAAAGTCTGCTCGTCTCATTATAACGGAGCCGGAATCTCAGCACCTCTGGTCGCCACTTCATCATTATTCATCACGTGGGAAGTTAATATGGTGGAACCTATTGCTAGTCACACGAATGCAGATAATTATTCTCCTCACACACAAGCACCCACACACACACAGCCCGGCAAAAAAGAGACTATACGTGTGCTTCGTTATGTGTGCGGCAGGCGGACAGTGAGAAAAAGAGGGTGAGAAAAAGAAAAGTGTGAAAATCAAGGGGAGTGTTGCGGTCAAATACGTCAAAAATGGCGTACAGTTACACAAAGACTGTTATGTTATAACGACATAATATGCTTTCTGTGAACCAGTGTGAACATTTTCAACTATCAGTATAAGAAAATAAAAATAAATGAAGCTAATTACACATTTCTTTGGCTCTGATGCGGCATCCTTTTTTTGTCAGTAGTCTTCCTTCTGTGGTCTAACTCAATGTCTTTCCCACAACACTGATTGTCCAAATAATCAGTATCACTATCGAAAGATGTCATTATCGGTCGATCTCTACTCTTCAAGCACTTATCAGGCTCAACTCCCTCAAATTCAAGGACCAGAAAAGGCATACTTGGAAACACAGATCAAAATATATTTCTGTAACAAAAGAAGGAGAACTAACAGGCTTTACAGAAGCTCACAGAAAACAATTAAAAAATAATATCCAAAAGACTTCAATGTCTGTGTTTCTCACCTTCACTCACTTAGATCTATATATGTCTATTCCCTGATTTATTTCCCCTAAGATTCACAAAATTACAAGGATTTCAACCACATGTGTGAACTCTAAGATAAGTAGATTTAATTGTTATGACAAAGTCACAAAGGTGAACCATTAAAGATTCTCGTCCTGAAAATCATTATAACAAAGCAGCTACGTTCTAGTTACCTGCCTCACGAAGGAGTCACGGAAGCGAATGTCAAGTCACCATAGGAGGTGGCCTTGCACCAACATGCTTCCCACACAGTGCTGTCTCTAATTAGAGAGCTCAATCAAGGAGACAGAGGGAGATGAATATCAAACAAGGGACGGACAGGGAGACAGAGACAGAAGAAAACCACTCCCACACATGTTCCTGCAGCACATCGGGTCGTTTGGTGCCAAGGAAGACACTGGAAGTGTGAAAAAACATTATGTAACTCAGGGACTCAAAAGTAGTCCTTGGAGCGGGTGAAAAGTGACTTTCCTAACCATCTGCTGCTGCTGTTGCCAGGCTGTGTGCTCAGCAGCAGCTCTGCCAGGAAGAACTGAAAGGCAAACAGAGGCATTCTCACACAGCCCGCTGAACACCTCCACTCACAGACGCTCACACACACGCACACTCGCATGCAAAAACACACCGACGTGCCGCTGCTAACTTGTGCTCCTTCAAGCTGTTCTACAGAAACAGTACAACAAATGTCAGCCTGATCTGTGTCGTGTGTGTATGTCATGTGTGTATGTCGTGTGTGTATGCGACGGAGAAATTTAGAAAGGAAGTAGGAAATGGGTAGGCCTGGAGGGCCATAGCATTGTGTGTGTTTCCTGACTGCCCGATAGCAGACAGGAAGTAAGCCAAACACTCCAAATCAAGTGGAAACATTAGTTCTGCTTGGTGCTCGTCACTTGATATGTAACCACACGATTTCTTTCCACATGGATTAAGTGTGTGAGTGTGTTTGGCTTTTTGTGTTACCATGCTGCTGCTACGTTCCTGTTTATCCACCATGCCCTGCTCTCAAAAGACAAAAGCAAACAAATGCAGAGCAGCCTGTTTTCTAGTGCCTTGTTTTCATCAACTTGGACATTTTTGTATACAGTGATTGAGCAGTTGAGAATGTGGTGGAGCGGTGTGGTGAATTGTGTCTGTTATTAAGTCATCTATTTTAATAATTGATGAGCCAAAAACTGGGAATTTAATATCACACCAAAAGCATTTTAAGATTGACCACCATTACAGAAAGCAGACCTGAGGAACATGAAGAGGCAGACAGATGTAAATAAAATAAATGAAACGATATAAAACAATTGAGTAGTTGATTAATCAATAAAAAAACTACTGAATGAATCTGCTTATCTTTTTTGATAATTGATCAATCAGCTCTCTCTTTTTTTTCTTAATTATCGGATCTCTTCTCAGCTTAGTGATGTGAATAATTTTTGATCACTTACTCCTTTATCACAAAAGATTAAATATCTTCAGTTGTGGACAAAACATCTTGGGCTGTGGGAAACACTGACTGACATTTTACTGATTGAACAACTAACCGTTTAATCGAGAATATAATCAACAGAAAAATCGATAATGAAACTGTTTTTCAGCAGTTGCAGTTACGTTGTGTGATCATAACATAAGCATGTCTGACAGAGTGAAGAAAGAAACCTGAGGAGACAGAAAGAAAACATCCTATGTTTGCTTAGCTATACTTCAACAGAGAACTGCATATTCTAACAGAAAATTTGCACAATTTGTACACCTTGGATGAGTTCCTTGTTCCTCGGCTCTGCCGTAAGCATTAAAAGTACTTCTTATCTGATTTTGAGCCAGGATAAACGCTGACAAATGACATAGCCAAGCATGGGTTTCAGAATCCACTGCCAATTTATTTGTGCAAAGAAGATTGCTTCGTCAGGTCAGAGTCTTTAACTACATGACGCAGAAGCTGCCACGTCAATTTAGATAGCCTCACTTCTCAGAAAAACAGTGTCAGAGAGCCCTGAGACTTAATTAGATGACTAAATGCGTGGCAACTGTCTACCTTATCAGTTTTGCGACACTAGTGTGGTGTAGGTGTTGGTTTCCCATATTCTGATGCAATGACTCCTAGGTGTAACATTTTTTTCTTTCTGTGGAAAATGGGGCATGACTTAGCACCTGTTTAGCAAACATCTGTGAGCACCCACACAGATAGACGCACCATAATGCTGAGGCAGGAAATACACCAAGTAGAGAGATAAAGGTGAAAAGGAAGTGGCTGAAAAAAAGTCAGAGATTTGGATCCTTAATGGAATGCAAGTTTGCAGAGGAGCAAGGCGGAACAAGTCTTTGTTTTTTCTGCTCCGGTGGTGCATTCACGTCATTCTGCTTTAAATCTGCCCGTCGTTTGTCTTTTCTGTTGCACTAACGTCTGTCATGTCAGACAATGATGAGTGTAACCCATTACACAGGAGATAATTACTGTGTCATTATCATTAGAGTGGAGCAGAGCGGCACAGCCTGCAGCAAACAGAACAAAGGTTAAAGGGATTTATATAATGGCAGAAAGTAGGCGGCGAATTTCTTAATTTCCTTTTTCTCGGTCACTGTGTTTGTTGGCCTCTGGCTGGTTCAGTCTGCGGTGCAAAGATTCAATTAGTTTTAGGGCTGATTCGGTTAAGGTCTCTTTCTTTAAAAGTCAACTGACCAATGTAAATCACTGGGCCACTTTGGCTCACAGTTACCTTAAAGGTCCCACATTTGACAACGTAAGATTTCCTGTATGTTCTTTATCACGACGCAGGTATAGGTTTGTTAATACGGCATAAGCACCAAAACACTCAGTCCACAGAGAAATGTACACAGCCGGTATGGGTGCTATGGGTGCCTGCTGAGTAATAGTGTTTTCTGTAACGTTAAAAACATGTTAACATTTTCTAGTAGACACCCAAAATAAAAGCATGAACCTAAAAATGATGACGAGCTGGTTATTTTACAAAGTGTGAGGTTATCGAAGGCATCGGATGTGGTATCTTAAGTAGACCGGTTTCTGAGTACGAGTGCTACGGAAGACGCGTCAGCACCAACAGTCATGCTTCAGATATTGTTGCTGCTTCTATTTAAATCACGTAACACAGACTTGTTCTGGGCTAAGGATGTGGCTACACATGAACGCTAACCTGCGCATGCAAAACCACCGGCATAGAAAGTATGTAGGCTGTTTTCTGGTGGTAAAATTTTATCATAAGATCGGGTTGATAAAATACACAACTGCTGGCTCGACGATTACAGCTATGGGCAGTACTAAAACTGGAGGAGCATGGCATGATTCATTCCAGCGAAACCGTGCTGAGTCTGGCTTCGTCTAATGTCTGTAAGTTGATTAATTGTGGGCCTCTCATTTCCTGGAGAGGTCTGGTAGCCAACAGTATGCTCTCAAATGAAGAAGAAGAAGCCAAAGAGGGAAAGATAGATAGAGAGAGAGAGAGAGAGAGAGAGAGAGAGAGAGCAGTGGTTTGAAGAAGCCACTGCAGCAGAGCCTCGGTTGACCACTTGAGCTGAGACTGCAAGGACCACAAGTGGGGCAGTTTTATGAGTCCTTCCTGGATTCTAACCACCATATAATTGGACGACAGCATTCTCCGTCTCTTGACGATAAACACTGGTCATGGCAAATCCCCTGGAAAACCACAAAAGCTAGAAAAACAGGTCAATTTGGAACCAGAGCGACCACCTCTGACCTATAAACTGCATTTTATGAATTATTTCCTAGCAGCACTGAGGTCATACACAATACCATAAGTATGAAAATAGGAGCAATTCAGTGAATTCCCATCAAAGCCATGGTATCATTATTGATAAATGATTTTTTTTCTTGAACTAAAAGGAAAATATACATGTCGTCTAACTAGAGACGCAACAATTAGTCAGTTAATCCACAGTCACTTGAAAGAAGGTAAGTGGTCAACTATTTTGATGACATTTTCTGGTACCAGATTGATAAATGTAAAGATCTGCTTCTTATCTTTGTCTGAAAACGTCACTTTGGGCTGTGGCAAATTCTGATGAGCATTTTATTTACTATTTATTGACATTTTCAGTGGACTAATCTTGAAAGTACTGGTCAGGTCAATAGATAAAGAAAATAAGCGTTAGTTATAGCCCCATGTCTAATCTATACCCTGTGTTTTCGCTGCATATACCTTCCTACGTGCTAGACGTGCCAATCTCCAGGCATATGATGATACACGTCATTACATATGAACTCATCGACTCAGAGGTCTTCATGTCCCCTGACAGTGTAAACGTGTCCTTCCTCCTGACTTTCATTGCTCTCAATCTCCACTTCAATGCACATGATTTTGCTGCAAGGTAAAGAAAAAAGGTGATTGAAAAGATAGTAGCTCTGTGTGAGTGTGACACTGAAGATATGGATCGTTAAAGCTTAATCCTGGTGGAAGAAAAGGCCGGAGGCAGTGGCTCTCTGAATAATAATCACACCAGTTCCATGTGGGTTTGGTTGAATGACAAACCTGGCATTTACACGTGGCAGCACGACAGGCTGAATACAAATATTAAGAGGTGAAGATGATGTGTCTATTGTGAAAGGCTAAAGTTTGGGTTGCAAGAACAGACAAATAAATGTCTTTTTTTTAAATGTAATCCTAATTCAATTTGCTTGACAGAGCCTGAATCATAAAACAAATTCTGCTTGTTAAAGTAATTAATTCTGCATCTTGGCCGGCAGACAAGACATATCTTACGGAATCAATTTGGTTTATGGAGATTTTGGATTTCTTCCATGACAAGAACCCGATGTTCTGTGAAAGCTCTCTGGCATATTTACACACGATGATGTGGCGCAGTTCACTGAATCAACCACCTGATTACTATGCACTTCATGCTGTTGTCACACTCCAGCAGAATCATCCTGAAACCTGACTCGCTGCAATTACTGACTGTGCTTTTTGAGATTCTGCACTGGGCTTCTTCAGTACATCGAACAATCTTTAATAAAGTGCCATTTACTTAAAGAGTGCCCGTGGAAGAGATATGACTCAGATCTACTGTGATCCCTTACACAAGAGCAAGAAAGTGTGTTATCTTCCCTCAGTCAAAAGCCCACATACACTGACACACTGCCACACATTGGTACGAACGAGCTGCGTTCAAATGTAACAGGTGTCAAAACGACACGAGCAAATCGAGCATCACAAAAGCAGAAGCCTACGACTGCTGGTGGCACCAAACATATTCTCTTGAGAACATGACTCACTGTACTGACAGCTGTGTCTGTCATTTTCTTGAACAAAATGATTCTGTGCTGACGCTGTAAAAGTTTCTCTGTGTCACCGAGTCACCTTTTTCCATTTTGTGTTTCAGCACTCAAGAGAGAGGACAAAATGACATTATGCATTTTGATTTGTGACGTGGCGAAAAGTGGAAAATTACCAGATTTTTCCTGGCGGGGGGAAAACAACAGCTGATGCTGCGTCACAACTTCTCTTCATTTTTTTTTTTTTTTTTTTTCCCTTTTCATGTCATGTACACAGTTCAATGGGCTAGAGAGAACCACGGAACGATTGCATGGATGTGTTTGTGGTTTGGTGGAAAATTACATATTATAACATAGAATTTCACACAAGTCAGGGTCTAGGCCAGGGTAGTTAATGTGTGTGTGCCCCTCAGATAATGGCTAAAGATTACATTACAAGAGTCCAGCTGTTGGTTCTCCCACAGGGTTTCTGTGTTAAAAACCGAGAAGGAGATTATCTCCCCTGCACACATTAAGCAAAAATAATCACTGTGTGCAGACCCATTACACACACACACACACTGACAGAAGAATTAAATATATTTTATCAATATCTAAAGCTGTGCTCAGGCCAAGTTCCAGTTTGACCATCTACTAAACTGAGAAAAGATCAAATCAAATCAGTTTTATTCCTATAACCCAAAATCACAATCACAATGCCTCAGTGGGCTTTACAATCTGTGGAGTAAACAACATCCTCTGTCTTTCGACCCTTGATACGAGAAAAAGAAGCATGTGTCGGGAATTTGTTGTGTTTTCATAAATGTTCTGGTTGGTTACAGCCCCCTTTTGCTCAATTTAGGACCCTTCTGACGGGTTTGGACCAACGTGACTGTAAGTTTTCTTTAACTGTTGTGTGGTTAGTTTGAAGCTATGATATATGTATTGAATATATGTGTTGTAGCCTGTATATATTTTATTGAGACTTGTATTAGGTTGGTTCATCCAATATATGCCAATATAAAAATGTTATATCATAACGAAGAAAACATGCTTGGGCTCATTTGATAGTTTATCATTTCAGTGCACTGATGCCATTTCGGGAAACTAGGTTATTTTCAAACTGTAAGATATCCTGCTTCCATTACATATCATTGCGAAAATGCTTGTATATCGGAATATTTTAGTTCCTGATATCTGTATTGGAATTACGTCTAAAAATCAATTATTGGTCATGCTGTAGTATTATATTATAAGTAATGTATCGGGGTGACATTAAAGCTCTCAATGCCGGTTCCCAGAGCTCCAGTGTCCGACTATGGTTTGGTTACACATTCACCAAAAAAATCTGTCGCGAGACTTAACATTTTCACTGGTCACACTAGTGCACCTGAAGTGTAGCAGATTATTTTTTAAACAATTAAGGTGCGACTTCTGTGTGTGCTGTGATTTAAAGAAAAAAAAACAGGAATTGGCAGCTTTGTGTTAAGAGGTTAAATTAAAGCCGCTGTTATTGCTGTCATCGTTTAAGACAAATTCCTGTTCATTTAGCAGTTAGTAATCCTCCTCCTCCTCTCTACATCACCACATGCACATGTAGCGGTAAACGACAGGCGTAGCATCAAACAGGAGGATCCTGTCTGTTCACGAGCACAAACGCCTCTTTAGCGAGATCTTTGTCTTGATAGGATTAAGTGGGCAGGGACACCAGAATAAATAAACCTAAATAACAGTGATTACTGTTGGAATATTGAGCTATTTCATACATATTTTAAAAAATGTATCACTTCTAGCAGCTCCAAAATGTTTGGATGCTGCAAAATTCAGTGCTCCAAAAGATAATAATGGCGATGATTAATTAAGATTAGGACAATGATACAGCAAGTTAGTTAGTTCGAATAAAAGCATAGACAAAATGTTAAAAACAGTTCCTTGCTTCTACAATCATTATGGCTGCCACTCAGATTAAAGGTGCACTGTGTTGTTTTTGGGGGAGAAATCTAAATCAGAAGAGAAAGAAAAGACCTTCATTGACTTATTTTTTTAATGCATAAACAACCAACTAAACAATCTTTCTCTTCGTTTTTTGTGATTGAATAAACAAATTGACTAACACAATGTCAGATCCTGCAACACTGTAGACTCTCAGTTACCTCAATGTGATGGGCATTCTTTTCATTACTCCTGAGGTATTATGTGCTGGTTAATCGACTAACCGAAGCCAAACCAAATCAGTCGGTAAATAAATCACAGCTAACACTGTTATTGCCATTTCCTCATGGCTCTCCAAATAGATCCGACCCAGTAAATTTAAGTGGTCAGTGTGTAATATTGACAAAATTTAAAAAAAAATGTGTGCACACAAGGAAATGCAGTGAGCAGCCTGAGGAGGAAGAGAATGTCTATTTTTTTTTCCCACCCTTGTCTTTTCCTTGTGTTCCTTTCTCACCCACTCAGACACCTGGGTTACTCGTTTAACCTGTCTAAAAACGTCCTTATGAACCCACACGAGCACACTACTACTATTACTACTACTACTATTACAAAAAGGTCAGTACAAAGTGAATACAGCGATGTACTCGGTGGATTTAAAGATTGTTTTCAGATTCAAACCCTTGTTGTTTGTCACGAGCTCACGAGTTAATAGATGCCCCACTACACTGAAGAGACAGACCGTCCCGGGATGTTTGAAAAAATCCGAATTTGGTTGGCGTGGAGCTGGATTCTTTTTTTTTTTTTTTTACAATGTGCAACGTGTTTAATTGTTTGTGAATTTTACCTGGAAGGCCGGAGCTGGCAGAGACGACACAGAGCAGGACCGGGGCGAGCAGCAGCAGCGAGGCCCGGTGCTGGCGTCCGTTCGGTGGGCTGGAGAGCGGCGGCAGCATCCTTGGGGTCTTTCCTCGGGGACGGAGAACCGCAGACGGGGACGGAGGTTGTTGTCATTCCACCATCACTTGTTCTTTATGTTTGGTATTTTTTTCTGTTTTTGTTTTTTGTTTTTTTCTACGCGAGAGAGCTTCAGCGCAAAGCACACGGAGCGGTAAGCCGAACGGGTCGCACCGGGGCGCAGCCTGTCCACACACTGCGTACTGTAATCCGTGGCAGGGCTAAAGATAGCGGAGCGTCAGGAGAGAGGAGGAGGAGGAGGCGTGTGTGCTCCTGTACTGTTCGTGTTTAAAATGCTGCCTTCACGGTCTCCTCCTACCTCGTAAAACACACACTTCTTCTCTATATTCATGATTATGGCTAATCTGGCAATCTACTATCATGACGCTATCACAAGTAGCCATGTTGATTTTATGTTATTGACTGTAAAAAAATATTAAAGCGCATTTGATTTCCTTTCTGATTCCTCCCAAAAGAAAAACTGATAGTTTTACGGAAAATTACACACACACAAAAAAATCAATGATAATACTCAACCACATCGTCATCAACATCTTCTTAATTGGATGGATTTTTCTCAGTTGCCATGGTGATGGCTCCGTGGTCATCCTCGCGTCACACCAAGGATGACGCGACAAAGTCGTCCCCATTGCAAGAGAGCAAACTTCTAAAGGGGCAAGAACTGACTTTGAGATATCCTTCCCGGCCATGTTTTCAATCAGAATGACCCTCAAACAGTTGAAGTCATTTTGCATTTTTTTTGCTTACAAAAAATACATAAAAATGAATTGCATAAAAAGAAAAGCAAAAAAAGAATGGACTCATAGGCTCAGATATCAGATTCAATCTGCTTGGCTATCTATTTATTTCTTTAATTGAAGAGAAACATGCAAATAAATAGTAGACAGCCTAAGATGTATGGTAGGAAAATAGTAAGATGAGATCTGCAGAGTTATTTTGAATATTATCGAAATCCCGATATAGCCAAACGCAATATCCGAATCAGAAGCTGGCATTTTCTGATAAATGTAAAATATGTGACAGTATGATGAAGAACTGCAGTGCTGCAGATATGCTACATCTTGTTCTCCAGATGTGAGAAAAGAGACTTCAACAGATGCCACAACATCATGATTTCAATGGTTATTTTTGTAGAGAAATTGAATACTGTAATGCAAAGATTAAATGAATCATATCGCTCATAACTAAAACATTCATTTTGGACACCTTTAAATGTGATATTTTATGCCCTAACCTCAAACTTTCTATGTTTAAACAAATGTATATGGTACAATCGACATGTCACTGTTTCCCACAGCACCTGAAGGCAGCAGATATTAAGTAGATTAGACAGAGTGCATGGTGCAGGACGTACGTGTGACGTGATGACGTAGAAAAACCGGTTTAATAACACAGACAGTATGGTGTTACATGCTGCCAGAGTGGCATTAGCTTCTGAAAATGGACAAGTCTATTTTGATGGAATGATTCGTTTGAATCCTTTAATCATCCTTTAATTTGTCAGTAATAAGAATATAATGAAGATTATGAGTGAGAGAGAAAGTTGATGAGCAAATAGTGTATGTTTACCTAAGAGAGCAGGGTGTAGCAGGTGATGTAAAATGATGCATGACATGTTTTAAGAGGTATGAATGCACATCGTATCAGCAAACATTGCATGTATAATTTCCCTTCTCTTTCTCCTCCCTTATTATTGTCCATTCCGCCAATTAACTCCATTATTCATTTCCAAACACAGGACAAATGGTGAAAGGCAGGCAGCTGGTGAGGGACTGGTCAGTGTGTTTGGTTAGAGCTGGAAGGCCATCTCCAAACAAAGGCCACATTTCAGTGACCAGGGCAGAGACAAAAGCCCTCGGCTTGACAAGTCTTTAAAAGAATAAATAATAATAAAGTACTGCAGTCATTCTGTCTGTAATATATCTACTTATAAACTCTGAATACTATTTAAGTATATAATAAATATTTTTTAAAAAGCAACATGGCTCATTCTTTCATTTAGGAAATATCCATCACTGAATATGAAGGTACTTATGGTGATTTTTGTCGACTGACAACCGAGAACTTGATGTGAATCATATGCAAATTTGTGGTGTAATGGTTTTGCTGCTGCTGTTGTCAGCACCGCTGTCATTATTGATAAAGTCATCATAATCGTCATCATTCTTGTGAATGTGCTAATGTGGCCTAGCTGCTCCCATCCGGCACTAAAGGTTTCAAGGTCTGTCTTATCAGGAGAGGAGATGCACATTCAGTGTATTTACCAATACACAATGGCTATGGCTGAAGGACACAGGCATTTTGTGTTTCCAATTTCTGGACACAATTAGCCCTCGTGTTTCCTTTCTAAACAATTTTCAGGTAGGACAGTGCTGATGTTAGCTTAGTTTAATGTCAAGATGACAAATGTTACGAAATATTACCATTACCATCCTTAAATATTAATATTACCATCTTTATCCTTCTTACTGTATCATATGCTCAAAGTATGTGAGGGCTTGACAGTCCTTTGGCACTAGGAGCACTCAAGTTGTGTTTGAGAGCTCAGGCTTCAAATTTGACAACTTAAATAGAAAAAAAAAATCTATTCCTGAGGCTTTGTAAATGTTATTTACAGTATTTCATTATAAGTTTTCTGTAGTCAGACCTATCACCACAGTCATTTTGGATAGATTCAAGTGACATACGATTGCTCAGAGGAAGCCACAGCTGTCACCGATGCTCAACAATGTCAGTCTGTCATGAAGAGAAAACTAGAATTACAGCCTCGCGATCGTGTGCGGCCACACACCAGTCATGTTGCAGTTTACATCCGTCTGCCCAGATTCATAGCATATGAGTACTGAAGACCCGACATGCCATGATTTGTAGACCAGTGTGTGAGTTCATTGAGAGAAACAAAAAAAAAAAAACTGTACAGAGGTATGAGAGGAGGTAAAAAAAAAGGGCTGCAGTTGTGACTTGAAATTTATTGACGGAAGTGCCTCAGCTCATAGTCGGAAACTAAATACAGAGAAGATGTGAAACAGAGACAGGAGCCATGTCGTGCATCACTTTTGGCACTTTGAACAAACTGAATGAAATAGCATGACAAATAATGAAATGTATCCCCTACTTCTTGTCCATGGTCCTCTTCTCTGTGTGAACAGAGAACACAGTCCACAGTCCTGAGGTATACCGGCTGGCAAAGCCTCATGTAGGCTTAACAAAAACAATAAAATGTCAGGTTGGAGTATTAAGACTTCAAATTTAACTCAGCAGCATCAGGAAAAAGGTCCACTGTACAGACGTAAAAGAAAACATACTCCTCTGGCACAAAGAGCGTTTTTTCCCCCCCTACACAAACATAAGCTCACATTTTTATGTACCACAAAAGATAAAAATCATGCAACAAATTATTAGTGAGAAGTGAATAAACTGATTAAAACAGTTATGCATCTTTCTTTGAATCGCTGCATAATGTTCAAACACATAAATGCCCAGAATATAGTTTAGCTTGTGTAGTAGAGTGTGAAAGACTTCACAGCAGGTACATTTGAGTTTTGACAAGAGAGACAACAACGCTGGATTCAAACTGCATCCAATTTTCATTGAATACAACCATATGTAGACAACGCACCAGGATTCAACTGGCCTTTCCAGTTTGACTGTTAAGGCAAAAAACCTTTGTGCACTCCAGCAATCTTAACGGATATCAAGTGTTCCATACATTTTAAGACGGACATGAAACACTGCATCATTGGGGAAATAAATAACTGTGACTAAAATTACTTATTGCAACACACACAAAGGAGCAAATGCGAGGACAAGCTGAACGGTCATTTCTGTTTCCACAGACGATCATACCCGTGTTTCAAAGTGCATAGCAGTCTGGGACTGCAGACCAACCTGTGATGCTGCATCTGGACCTAAGCAGAGTAACATGAAGAATTCAGTTGCAAAAAAAAAAATCCTGCTTTGGTTATTTTTGTAATGTTTTTAAGATGACACGATTAAAAAGGAAAAAAGTAGCCTAAAAAAATCCAAACCTTTTTCGAAACATCATCATCAAGATTTTTTTTAATCGGGTTTCATCCAACAGCAATGATGTTTTAGCTGAGAGATTTTCTTGAGCGTACATTATTACACACACACACACACACACACACACACACACACACACACACACACACACACACACACACACACACACACACACACACACACACACACACACATTTTAGCACAAAGAAAATGCAGGACACATCCTCACACACACACAAACATCTCACCAAATGGGTCAACCCAGCAAAGTGCATTCACTCTTAAAATTCCCTGAAGTTGCTTACTAGTACAAAATAAAAATAAACTCCAAATTGGCCCCCGTTCACCTCCTTCATCTGTGAACATTAGATTACTGAGGACAGGGGAGTTATGGTAGCTTACTAACTCCACCTACTGGCCAGGTAATATTCCAATCCACCGTTTCTGAATATTTTAACAGTAGCTGTTGAAGTGAAAAGGTGCAATCTACATTTAAAACAAACTGCATTGCATAAAAACCTAGGTGGGTACATTTTCGCCATGTTGTCCTCTACGTTGAGGCCATTTTAAATTCTATAGTTAATGATCTATGTCATTATCATTACACAGGCCCCTTTTATGTGCCTACAATAGCAACACTACAGGCTAGGTGTGGGGAGCACCAGCCCAGCCATCTTAAACTACAGCTTCAGGCTTAGAACTATCTAGTTTAGTCTCATGATCCCTCACTTCAGAGAGACCTGCACCACACTTAATAACATCTCCACTCTGACTCTCTGTCTGATAAATACATAACCATCTTTAGGTTTCAAAGTCAAGACAGGACGAGGCTCGACTCTTCTTCATTGGTTGTAAACATGCGGTCTGGGTCAGTCAGGGCTCCGTGTGGGGCAGTGAGGGGCTCTGAGGCACATGCCATTCAGAAACTGACGAGGGATCAGTGTTAGGAAACTAACAGCTTTGGGACCAGCAGTGATCAAGGGTTTGTGTCTGGTCTGCTGTCAGAATTTGTGGTATGAGATGAACCTGCTGAGCACGGTTCAGTTCTGTCATTCTCTGCCGCCTTTGTGCAGAACGGCTGCTGCGACTCCTCCTCCTCTTCCTTAAGAAGCACCTCTTCTTTCTCCAAGACAAACTCCAAGGTGGGCCCTCCGGCTGCTCCGTCCTCCAGCTCACCCTCCTCTGCCAGGCGGAGTTTGATGTTCATGCCGACCGGTCTTTCAGTCTTGGCTGGACAATAGGAGAAGGAGAGCCAATGAAAAACTGCTAAATTAGGTGAAAGAGAAGTGCTGAAATGTGTTATCGTTTCTTGGTTTAAAAGGCTGCATTACAGCAAAGTGATCAAAGTTTCTGAACTTGCCAGACTTCTACCCATATTTACATTATATCCACATTACTGATGGTTAATTATCAAAAATCCCTACAAGGTATGGGCCTCACCATGTCCCAGCTGCCTCTCCTTTGGCAGCAGCAGCACATCCACATTGTGATGTTCCTCCAGAGCAGCTGTGAGCATGGCACCCTCGCGGCTGAACAGGAAGACCAAAGGCAGGCTGAGGTCATCAGTGGAGTCCCCATCTCCAACCATCTGGAAGAGGGGAGTCTCCTCGCTACTGCTTCCCTCACGGTGGTCTGAGAAGCGGAACAAGGGAATAATTGGGACCACTTGGCAGTTATTCTAACATCTACACATTGAGATTAGAAGTAGTTTCGGCTCCTCACCTATAAAGATGACTCCTATGGCTCCTGCCTCCTGCAGACGACGAGCCTTTGCAGCGAACATGCAGTCACCGCGCAGCGCCAGAGCGATGTGGCCTTTAAGCTGTGCTGCATTATCTATCAGCCCACATGCGGTGTAGGGAGACGCTTTCACTATGCTGCCCTTCACCTGCAGCACAGGAGTTTGAGCATGTTATTGTATGTTATGCAAGCTATGGTATTTATTAAATGGCTGGAGAGAAAAGAGAAGTACAGGTCAAACAAAACAGGTAACATTTGCACAGTTTGGTAAAAATCTGTTGGTCATTGTTGAGTTGATGTTGACATTATACACCGTATGATCGTCACATTGGAAGCTCACCCCGTGCTCTTGCTTGGTGAGGTCCATCCCAAACTTGGCAGGTCCTGCTGTGAAGACTGTCCTGCCCAAAAATGGGGGGGAGATGAGTTGAACGACATGAGGCACCACCTCCTCCTCCTCGGGCGTCTGGTTTACCTCTGCCACAAGTTTAACCCGGTACACTCCTTTATGCTCCTAAAGGGATGATTAATAAGATTAATTTATCAAGGCTTATCAGGGAATTTGTTGACAAAGTGATACTGTATATTATAGTGACCTACATTCCAGGCATTATTTTGACATTTAAAGTACACATTAAGTACTCTGACCCAATTCTTATTAGACGTTTAATAATGTGCTGTGAAATTGGTAATCCATGCACTATGATTAACACATTTCCTTTTTCCCTCACTGCTGGACACGTCACCATACCAAAGAGGGAATTCTTACTGCTGAAGGCAACACAGAACTGTGCACAGCACTGCTGATAAGCTGATACGAGGAAATCAGTTAACATTTAATTTGGCTTATAATTTTCAGAAATCCATGCTGTTCGAATCTAAGATATAATTGGTTCAACAGCAGGTTAAATAAATGATAAATTGTTCAGTAGGTTGTTTGTGTGAATTAACTGTGACAAATGGAAGGAAAAAAAAATCAGGTCGGGAATCAGGAGCTGGAGATGTGTTTTACACACTCTTGACTTTGACATTAAAACCTGCTGAAAAGACATCCTGACATCGTTGTTTTTCCACTTTGGAAAGCACACTAGCTTACTGTTAAAATGTCTATAAAATGTTTGTTATTTTTTTTTCCTCCATTTTTTTTCACCACTGCAGAATCTAACACACAGGAGTTATAGACAAGAAAGGGCTTTCAACAAGTACATACAATACATATTATTGGGGCCCAGTAACTGTTACTGGTCTTATTACTTACTTATCTTACTTATCGGCCATCTGCTTGCAACCTTAAGACAACATACAACTAGGGGTGGCACAATTTCCACTCTAGATAACAAATTAATCGAGACAAGCTTTCAATTTCGACTACTGAATCAATTTGATGGCCCAACTCAAGCTTTTTAAGGATGCCTTCTCTTTATGCGAACAATGTTGGGACCTCAAGTTTTGCAGGTGAATATACAGAGATTAAAGTATTAAAACAGAGGCAGAAATGCATGTCACAAGGTGAGTACAAAGTAATTCAAATACCCTCTGACTTCTGCCTCCCGCCATGACTTCGCTCAGCGGAGTGAGAGATATGCCCATGCTTTTCAGGAACTCTACTGGCTCCATGCCGTTATCATGAAGTGGCAGTTCAATTTCCCTGTGAAACAAAAACATACAGGAGTTTAAACTCAAAAGAATCATGGCCAACAGGTTTCGTCTGGGATTTCACTCTAAAACCAAAAGCCAGCTTGAGACTGTACACACCTGACAGGTAAGGGGTGGAAGGCTCGTCCCACCCCAGTGAGGTACTTGTAGCCGTCCCGGATGGTTTTGGCGAATGAAGGGTTGTTGGGGAACAAGGTCTCCATGCTGGGGCAGGAGTGTGTGAACAGGTCTTCTTCTTGTGAGACAGGAACAGTCTCCTGAAGCACAGGACCAACAGTTAGCACCATATAGCTGCTACATTCATACATCAATTTAGACATTAAGGTGTCAGTTAGCATGTAATTAAAAAAAGAAAAAAAGGCCCCATACAGACAATTCTGCAATGAACACCTACTTCATATGATACATTAAAACAAAAAGCTTGTCTAATGCCAGTTTAAGCTCTTACCGTATTGTTGCCTTGACAAGGTGGCTTGGTAGTGGAGAGAGACACAGGGAGAAGATGAGCCTCCGTGGTGAAGATGTAGTCGTCAATATCGATGGGAAGCTCACTCTTCTCAGAAAACAGCAGGTACAGGTATTTAAACATCTCAGCCAGAAAGAAGGAGTCCATCCTAAACACACACAACCACACACACACACACACAAATGAACATACATATACGCAGAAAAATTAAAGCCGTTATCACACATTCATAGGAGAAGTTTCGATGGTACAATTACAAGATATTTCATCAACAGACTTCACCCTCTAAGGTTATTCTTCCTAAAAATCTGAAAAATATGTCACTGTAAACATGTGTAACGGTATTTGCATACCTGTCCTCATGCGTCCCCGTGCGGACATCTTGCACCGCAGCAAAACCGCAAGGCACCCTGGCGTAGGCATTGAGCTTTTCCACAATGGACTGTCCCACTCTGAGGTAGTAGGGGTCGCCAGTGGCCTGCAGAGAGGAAGATATCATCCTCACAACACACCTTACGTGGAACATTCACTTTGCTATAGCAAGGTTTTGTGTATGTAGCACAAAAGTGGAGTTTCGTCAATAATTAGCCAACTTATAGCTTTTAACCTTATAGAGGTAGTAGGTGCTTTCTGCAAACTCTGGTCTCAGGAGGTGTTGGCCCCAGTGAACTCGAAACTCTGTGGTAAAAGCCTGCAGGGAGAGTAACCAAAGGAAGCAAAACATGTGAGTGACACTGGCTTTTTCTAAACCTAAACCTAAATCTTATTTAGATTTATAAACAGCTTTTATTAAAAATGAGACAAAGAAGACCAGCAACAAGCCATTTTCTTGTGCTGTTGATTGCCTTTTTCCATGCAAGTTGTAAATGTATAATCAGCAAAATATTCTTGAAGAATCAAAAATAAAAAAATGTTGTTAAAAACCATTGGATTAGATTAAATGGATTAGGCAACAGGAGACATTCCCATCTGATTAGTGTTTGAAGTTCATATATATAGTTTCAGCAAAATTACTCTATCAGAATATAGAATCATATCATGATACACAATTATGAATAGTGTTTTAACACTTTATCTTGCCAACAAATGCAAAATAGAAGTTAAAAAGAGCAAAAAGAGCTTCTATACCTCTGGAAGAAACTTGTGCTGTTTGGTGACTTGATAAAGCATTTCATGAGTCTCAATAGCTGGTTTCAGATCTCCTCTCAAAACCTGTGTGTGGGGAAAAAAAGTGTCACTCCAGAAAGTATTTCTACAGCCTTTGCTAGTCTCTTGGTAGTGACATTTGGTTCATCAAGTGCGATCTTAACACAGCATCACTGACCTGTAAGCCAGGAAAGAACGCCAGGAGAGAGTCCATCCAGCTGCGCACGCTCACAGTGGGGTTGTGCATGTGCACATTAAGCAGCAGGGGAGGTTGACTGATGTACTTCATAATGGCACTGTAGTGCTGTTGCAGACAAATATCATGAAAAATAGATCAGCAAACAGTGAAAAAAATGTCTTCAAGCCGCAACCACAGTATATACAAAACAAGCACCAGTGGGCCACTGATGGTGCAACAGGGAGTACAATACAGATTGCTTCGATATGTGCTAGGATATAGATTTCTGTGTGGGTGTGCAATAAAGGAAGACTTACAATGTTGAACCTATCCAGAAACACATTGTCTCCTAGTAGAATATAGGCCTTCATCAGATACTCATAGTATGAGTCGATACCAGCACCAACTCCACTGTCTACAAACAAAAAAAGAGATAAGAAGGTCAGATTAGTGCATCATGCACAGACCTGTAAAATATGAACAGTGTACTGCTCATGCATTTTTGAATTCTCAATGTCCTGTGTCATGAATATATGGTTTCAGTTTTCATCTCTTATTCATACCAAAGTTTTAATGGTTTTACACTATGCATTTTGTGTGTTTAAACTGCCTCACCCCTCCTGACCCATTCTTCATTATGGATATTGATGACAGTCCCCACCAAGTCACTTCCCCTCTGTCTCCTCTCCCAGAGGACGTCCAGAGCCTTCCTTGCATTTGCCTGTCCAACAATGATCGGCATTAAAATGTCTCAGCTAAAATTAATGACATAATTCAGAAATGGTTTCTTCATTCATCAACTGGCATCAGATATAACCAGATATGGTATATTGAAAATATAGAAAGGTATATAAAGTCTCATTTCTAGAGAGGCAGAGGGGAGTAATACCTCAAACACAGTCTCTCCTGACAGTCTGCTGAGGGCAGCAAACTCCAGGATCATTGTTCCAGCACATGCTGTGCAGGTGTCCGACTCAGTGCCTGTGCGTGAAAGTGGGTTTAGGACTCCATACCGAAGGTTCACCTGCAAAAAAAACAAAACATTTAAAAATTAATCATGTCATTTCACACAGCTCAATTTCTTTTAGTTCCTTACTAAAATAGTTAATATATTGTTCAGCGGGCCCTTCGTGGTACACCGAGCGTGAGGAACTATTAACTAATCTGTATTTGTCTGCCCTGTCTACAGTTTAATAAATCTAAAACTAGCTGAGAGCAGATTGCTGACACATTTATAAAAACAAAACAAAACAGGGATTTATTCATCTTGTATCATGTCAAACTTAAGCATTATTATGCAGATGCTGTGGTTCAGGATGAGACCAAACTTATCAACGAATATGAATTTTTCAGCCATGACAAATGCCGAAATGTGGCCTGAGAGAAACTATGTAAGCCTTGTTTTTTAGCATAGCTGATCACCAGAAATGCCTTTTTGTCACAATATAGATTTGGAATGGCAATATAAAACAGAGCAGTCAATAAAGTGGGTTTTTCAAAGCTACCAAGAGAGGTCCTTGAGCCCACAGTCAACAATGTGGACAAAATGTTAGGCTGACTGGTTTGATAGTATGAGAGATCAGCAGACACACACAGACACACATTTCTCCTACACACTTAGCTTGGCAGAAATAAGAAGACCTGTAATACTCAACAGTAAAAATAAGAAATACCTTGGGGTAAGGAAGGCCACTTGTGGTGTTAAAGGCAGGCAGTAATCGATGACCCAGCTCTTTGGCCATGTGTAGGAGCTCATCACGATACCACTGCATCCTCTCCCCACGCTGCCGTAGCAAGTCAGCCATCACGTGGGCTCCCAAAAGCCCTCTGGGTAGATTTAATGGCCGGAAGAAGATACATAAGATTGAGACACTTTACCAGCAGCACATTTTTGTGTAGTAATTGTAATACATGGAATACATGATGTGGAACAATTCTAGAATTCTGCATTTAGAGGAATTATCCAGCAAATCACAGACATGTTTCATACCCTAAAACTCTGATGTTGGTCTCAAACACAGACACAACCACATCGTTGTCCAGGCGGACATCACTCACGGCCTTCCTCACTGCATCCTCAAACTCATCAAGCTTGTTTAGCACCTGCCCGTACAAACACAAACAAAGGGAGCAAATAAATCAACTGTTTCGAAAAAGCAAGAGTATATCACACTACTTCTAGACTTGTAAAAGGAAGGAAAAGCAAGTACCCACCACCAGGGTATCAAGGGTGTCAATCAGTGTGAGAGAAAACCTGCAGAAAAGGGAAAAGAAATGTTATGATGAGAGCCTCCGGCACAGCACAGAGGAGCTGGTGTCCCACTTAGCCACTGAACCAGTTTCATTTGTAATGAACCACAGACTGGTAAATGTCTCCAACCTGTTGAATTTGCAGTGAAATTACATTATGCAACTTGTGTGGTACATAAATGGATGCATTGTGCTGCCTACTGACAAATCTCATTGACTTGAATTAGCATCTAATTCATGTTTTCCTTTGAAACTAGGACAGCAATACTGTGTTAGATTAAACCTGTTATAAAAAGAAAGAAATGACTGCTTGTCCTCTTTGAAGATGCAAAACACTTTCCTAAAACAGATGACATGGCATAAAAAAGCCACCTCTTGTGATAAGTCCCTACATATTTGCTCAAATAAAAATGTATTCCAGACATTATATGATATCCAAGGCTGTAACTGCACATATTAGTCTTTGAAACAGTACATGTGGTTTTGGTCTAAACTGATGCCGAATGATGGATTAAGAATGCATGTTTTCTTTGCTGATGCTGTACTTACTTCCCCAAAGAGTCATCTATGTCCCCTCTGTTGGGCTCCTGGCCACGGACTCTCCCCCTGCAGCTCAGAGGCATCAGCTCATCTGCTGGATAGGCATATTTCTGCAACACAAACAGTAGGTGTCTTCAGGCTTCATTTAATGTCTCCAGCAAACGTGTCATTGAGGCTGGAGGGTTGAAAATTCTCCAGAGAGGTAAGAAAGAAGTTAGCATCGCAAGTAGTAGATCACTGGTAGAACTTTTCGTTTAGTTCTTTCCTGGCTATTCTAGGATTCTAGGATCAAATCTGATACTTCTGACATGAATTAGTTTTCAATAAGATTGCTGGATGAATTATGGCTCTGGGTTTTGAGGAGTATAGCCTAAAAAGTAAATCAACCTGTCAAATCTAAGGCTCGTACTCTGTAGATAACAGTCTTAATTAATTGAAAAGAGAGATGTGTAAATGTTATAAAAAGAAAAAAAGAATGTCAGATAAATACTGACATCGGCCTCATAAAATTATCATTATTGTTATTATCATTGGCAAGGAAATAATGAAGACCACAAGGGGTGAATAACCTAAGCAAACTAACATGTGCATAAACCATAGCAATTCCATTTTGCTACTAATATGAGTAATTAATCCCACAAACAACAACAGCATTCATAATAAGAGAATATCTCCTCTGTGTGTATCCTGTCTTTCCAACACACATTAACGAGACTGAGGACAATCCAGACTCCTGCCTCCTCTATCATCACTGAAAGACAAATCAATACAACTGAGACCACCAATGTGATTTATGACACCACACTGACACTGCAGCTGCAAGATAATCATGCAATATTTTTTTTCCCCACACAACCCTAATAAATCAGATTCGACTGAACCAAGGACTCTGTCCAGCCACTGGTTCGCTGGATGACCCTTAAGGCAACAAGCCTAAATGCCTTGGTCTCACAATTAAGCAGATGTAGTGGTGATCACAAGTGTTAAACCAAGTAACTCCTTACCATGTAACTTCCATAAGCGTGATCAAACATTTCAAGAATCTGGTCCCTGCAAAAAATAAAAAAAGGGGGGGGAGACAGGAATTAATCAAAAGAGAAAGTGCCACAAACACTGTAATATGTTTCACAGTTTTGCAGAGACTTCTACAGCCAGCCATTCACACACAACACATATTTACAGTGTTAGCCTGTCTAGACATATCCTCACCTGATAACAGTCTTCTCCTCTTGTGTCATGATCTGGCTCTCTTGACATTTCACCCAGCCAAGAAGACTGGTGATCAGCAGGGTCTTTAGCATCATCCCAGTGCCAGAAGTGTGGACCAGGTCCCAGCACAGTTTATTTCCTATTCTCCTCATGTAGTCTCCCACCGGGTTGAGCTTTAACATGGACAAACAAGCTCCTGTCCTTTGTCCACCGCCCACACAGAGTCAAACAGTCCAGCAGGCACAGCTGGCCTCCCTTAGAGCCCCGATCTTCCTCATTTTGGAGATGTAGATAAACGTTAGCTACCTCCCAGCTCCATTTCCATATTTCCACAGTGGCTGTTCTGTAGTTGATCCAGTATTGTTACGACCACATGCCCACAGAGCACTTCAGCTGATCGTATCCATGTAAACAATGGAGACAGCTAGCTAACCTACAGCTAAGTCTCCAATAGAATGAATGTTGTCGTTAGCCTGTAAAGAAAAACAAGACTGACCACGAAGCAGCAGGCGAATACAAGGGGGCCCACACAGGGCTAACCGCACTCACCCTGTCGAGCAAGGCAATGCAAAGATATATAAAGAAAATGTTCAGGTAGTTACCAAACTGGTGGCACACAGACAGCTAACGCTTGCTAGCCACCACAATGCTGGGAGGTTCCCTGTTGCTAGCCAGCTAGCAAGTTGCTAGTTTGCCGTTAGCAATGCGTTTTGGTTAGATAGCATTGATAGCTCAAAAAAGGAGGCGAACTAGTGCCAAATACCATATTGGTCAAGAACAAATGGTTCACTTGGCGTGTAAACTGATTAACATACAGTTAAATGGTCGATGACACGTCGCCAAGTACCAACACGGGTACACCGTACCCCTGACGTCGAGCACCGAGCTGTCAAAGAGGGCACGGGAAGACTATTCTACCACCCGCCACGACTTTGCCCTGAGTAGAAGCTCTCAGGCAAGCCCTCCTCCAGAGTAGGCTGACGTCAACTGTTCCCATACGATAATGTCCACCCTTGAAATGGCTAAATATATGTTAATAGAACAGGTAAAGTGGGGTTATGCTTAGAGTTATGTCTGACAATGTGACAGACGCCAGGTTGTTTGTCCCAGCATGATGGAGGCGGTGCCTGGCAGGCTGCACTGAGGGTTAAAAGATACAAGAACCACAGAAAGCGGCCCGTATCATAAGGTAGGCGGAGTCAGAGGGAGGTAGTGTTTTACCCCGAAATGCCTCAGTGGTGGTGAAAGGAGCGACCTAACTTATTTTACATAGTTATCTGACAAAATACTACACTCAGTGAATATTCTTTTGCATCAAAAAAGAGCCTAGTTTCTTTATTTTTTTGTTTGTATTCAATTGTATTTGCACACATATAGTTACATCCAGGATGGATATGAGATCAGATAATTAAAAGACAAGAGATGTGTCATGAGAGGTCAAGAGGCCATCAGCCTTACACAACAGACAGAAAATGCCACTTAAACACAATGAATATTAATATGCATGGTTTGGGAAAATACAGCAAAAACTAAAAGACAAAAAAAAGCACAAACAATCATATGCAGTCAGGGCCGTAACCAGGATTTTAGAAATACTGAGGTCCATAAGGAAATGTGTATTTGTTACTGACACTGTGTGTGTGTGTGTGTGTTGATCAACCGTCGAGAGGGCGGGGACAGCAGAGTACAGTACAGATGTGGAGATCTGAAGGCAGTCAGAGCCAGTAGATGGGGGCAGGCAGCCAGTCACCAGGCATGTAGACTCACTGAAAATGTATGATTGTTGATTACTGACAGATTCCAATTAACATAAATGTCCACTAAGCAAAGTTTCAAAGATTATCTAGCCTAGATGTAACAGGGCATAATGCAAGACAAGATTCCACTTGTCTCTCCTGCCAAGAAGGAATTAAGCAAAAATAATATACACCTACTTAATATCAATTTTAAGACACACTTAAATAACTCAAATATCAAATAATGCAAACTCAAACACAAACAGTACATGAACACAAGCAAAATGTAAGTCATACTATTTCACTGTTAGATACTACTAGATATGTTGTTAAAATTGAGAATAACCTTCAAAGTTGTGTTAAAAAAGGATTTTCAACCACAGTCTTGAAAAGAATACAGGTTCCAGACTTACACAAGCATAAATATAAATATGCCAGTAAACATAAAATAGACACCACATCTTCATTTGTAGCACATTTGGTTAAATATTTGTAGCCAAAACCCTTTTTCGGACAGTGGCCATATTGAATTTAGGGAATTTGGGGGGTCCTAATATACCCAATCATAAATGTAAGTAATCCAATGGGTTTCCTATGGTCAAAAAATGTATAAATTGACATCAAGTTTGTATTTGTATCTCATCTGGCTCAAAAGCTATGGCTGAATCCCTTTCAGGCGGTGGCCATATTGGATTTGGCTGCCATCTTGGTCTCAGGAACCATTGGCTCAGGCGCCCTGGCTAAATCATTTCAGTATGCCCTCAGCTACATCTGTGCCAAATTTGGTGCTTGTAGATGAATTGGTGTGAACAACGGGGGCCCATACTACAGTCAAAACTGCTTTTTTGGACAGCAGCCATATTGGAATTGGAGAATTAAGGGGTCCAGATGCACCGGGTCATAAATATTAACATTCTATGTGTTTCCCATGATCAATTAAGCTGAAAAAGATATCAAGTTTGTATTTGTTACTCATGTGGTTCAAAGGTTATAGCCGGAACCCTTTTCAGGCAGTGGCCATATTGGATGTGCCATCTTGGCCCCAAGGGTCACTTGCTCTGGCACCCTAGCTACATCATTTCATGACCTGAGCTACATCTGTGCCAAATTTAGTGCTTTTAGATGAATTTGTGCGAAAATGTGCTTAAAATGTGCTTAAGGCCCCCAACTATTTGTCGGCAGTTTTCACCTTCTTTTTTTTTTCACTGAGAAAAAATACAGAGGACATGACCTCAGTGTCCTCAATGGTAGTTACAGCCCTGTATGCAGTAACTCTATGAATAAACATAGAAATTAATAAAACATTAACATGAGGGAAAAGAAAACAAAACTAACACACTCAAAGAATTAACTGGATTTCATGACTTAAGTGTATGCATTTCTTAATTTCTTATCTTAAAGGTGACAAACTCTTCACAACATTGAGTTTGAGTTGCAATTCTCACCATTTCCTCAAGTGTGGATTAGTGGAGGGTTAGGGCTATGATTGTTTGTCCTTATAGGTCAGCCCTGTGATGAACTGGGTATATCCCACAGTTACAGACAATGTTTGGACAGAAGGTCACTATGTGATAAAGTTATATACTCATCAGCAAATAAAACGAGAGAGAAAAAAATCATTGATGCAAGTGAGAAATGATAATGGTGCAAGTACAGATCCTTGTGGTACACCAGCTTTATTATGTAATGCGTTTGAAGCACAGCCATTTATCGCAACATACTGTTGTCTTGCATTCATATCACTGTTTAACCACTGTAGTGTGTGTGAAACGGATAACATGTCCATATCCACTGAAAACTGTACACACAGCGTCACCATCCTCACATAATACCTTGTATCTCTTCCTGGTTCCTTTCCCTTTAGGAGGTCAGAGCTCTAGTCAGTACAAATCGCCACTAGGTGTCGCCACCCTCTCCTCTAAGCGTATGACTTCACATACCACTCCTTGATTTATGCATTTGTTGTGGTTCAGAAGAGGATATAGTGGTGAGCTGCTGGATTGTGTGTGTGTGCGTTATTAGAACATGTCTATTTTAAACTCCGAATAATAAGAGTGCTATCACTGTTTTTTTGTTTGTTTTTTTTACTGGACAAAACGAACCTTTAGTTGCCTCATTGCTTTGCATGATTACACAATTGTCTATAAATTCTTATCATGCATCAAAATACCCCCATTTAGTTACGTTACACACAGAAAGCTAGTCTGATGTATTTGATCAGAGTATGTCTGGATCACAACTTTAAGTTACTTACTGTGGTGAAATGAGATAAGACTGATAACAGACACTGACTCACATCCTTGCTCCTGTGCTGAGAGCAAACATGACTTTGGACTTATTACACAGCCCTAAGTTTTTTTTCTTTTCTTTTTCTAAAATGTATAAACTGAAATACAAACGCTTCAAGGACACTACAATGTTGTGCTTTCCACTAAAAAAAAAACAGATGATGATGCGCAGCATATGCGTTACTTCTGGTGAGGCACAGATTGGGAGTCATGTTACAGAGAAATCATGGGGAAAAAAATCCACAAATGTCTCTGACAGTGTGCTGTTACTGTTTACAAACGAGGAGGAGTTTATGGAAAAGCTTTCCGTGATTCAACTTCCTCCAGATCATAATGGGCGTTGCCTCCCCAAACTTCTCTGAAAGGTGTGGCGAGTTGGTCTCACTGTGAAATTCCTCAGCTGACGTCGATCCTGTCCTCTAAGGTAAGAGGTAAAACTCTGATTTTTTTTTCTGACGTCTGATTGTAGAATTTATGGACGAAGCATGCACGTCTTTGGTTTCTGTCTGCGTTCCGCTTTGCTGATAGAGAAAATGGTTATGTGGACTGCAGCAGTCGACGTAGAGTTTCTAACGTGATAACGTTGGATTGCTCAACTGTTAACTGTGGAAGAAAATGAGAGTTATTGTGGGTTTAATCAGAGATAATATCAAGAGTAATGATCCAGGGGGTGTGTTTATGTTACCCGAAGAGGATGTCAAGTAAACTATGGATGAAGTGGAACAGATGCATGATATCAGTAAACAGATGATGATATTTTATGTATCATTTTCCTCGTCCCTTCTCCCCAGTTTGAGACTTCTCTAAGACTACAGCCATGTCTGTGTGGGTGAGTAGTTGCAGGCTATCTATGAATGTTGATATGATTTAAAAGAGGTGTTAAGGCTTAAAATATGTGAGAATAAAGGTGATAACTGAGGCATACTTGTTGGCTTATATTGTAGGATGACTTGGACCTGCTCTTAGACTCCCCCTCTTCACTGACTGTGACAGTAAGTTGGACACATTCTTAAAAAAAATATATATATATGTATATGTATATGTATATATATATATATATATATATATATATATATATATATATATATATATATATATATATATATATATATATATATGTATGTATATTTTTTTTTTATCACGGAACAACATCATGTATGTTTTTTTCCTCATATATGTAGATCAAGTATATTTACATTTTAGTTTTTTTCCCATTATTTTTGTCAATTAAACAGTATGATGACATTACACTGATATCAGGAGTTGACAAAGTTGATGAAATTAGTATTATCTTCATAATTATTGGAATATATGTTTTATAAAGTACTTGCAATATATTATTAAATATATCAAATTACACATTCCATTTTCTTCTATTGACAAATATCCTAATTATTGACGTTTGTCATATATTGTAAAAAAAAATCACCATATATATTCTCATAAAAATTTCTAATCATATACACTACATTCATTTGAAAGGAGCAGTGTATAACAATTGGCCAGCTGTCAAATTCATACTCAAAACAAATAGGGCACATCACTGGTGTAACCACTAAATGCTGCCAACAGAACCTGCCTTATCTGGTTAGTGCAGTTAGACTTCCAGTCATCAGTTCAGACAGGGAGGTTGGGGAACAGGGATTTGGAATAGGACAGGATCTTTGGACCGTGATGTGCCGCGGCTAGCTGGTTAGCACACTAACTTCAGTAGATATCTCCCCAACACAATGTACCAACATCATAATGTCAAAACTGTAATTAATTCACATTTTGTTGATAATTTTAGTTGATTTTTGAAAGTTTTCAATTAAAATTATCACATATTGCACCTTTAAGGAATTCATTTTTCAATATATGTCAGTATATATTACCAAGATATAATAAAAAAACATATATAAATTATGTTTAATGATACATTCTTAAAGCAAAATGACAATAGATATTGGCATAAATTGTGAAAAATATGTGTACTTATCCATATACTGTGTTGTATTTTTAATATAACATTGTATTTTTCAGTATATGTCATTATGTGTTTGTTCTGTCAGGGTCCTGTACATGAAAGTGTGCGACTTCTTTATAAGTGCAGCAAAGTAGCTGGCTGATTCATCGTTACGTGTGTGTGTTTCTGTTTCTGTGTTTCTCAGTCCAACACAAAAGGTACTGTGAAGGACAAGGCAAACTTTAAAGCAGAGGAGGATGTGTCTGCGCTGAGGAAAGCCATAGAGGGCATTGGTAAGTTAAGAGTTATTGATATCAGTATTATCAGACAAACATGTAAAGCAGTTTCATCACATTTTACTAATTCTGTCAGTTAGTAGATATCTGTAGGTTGTAAAACTATAAAAGCCTCCCAGTGCAGTGCTAGTGGTAAACCTGTCTTTTGTTGTCCTTTTGTTTTTATAGGCACGACAGAAAAGACGCTGATCGAGGTGTTGACCCAAAGAAGTAACGCTCAGCGTCAGCTCATTGCTAAGGCCTATGAGAAAGCCACAGGAAGGGTATGTAGATTGACCCAGATGCAGACCAGGATGAGCTTCATGCTGGTGGCGTAACAGTTGCGTCTTATCAACTTTCTTCCATCAGAAACTAGTAGATGACCTGGAGGGCGACACTCACGGAGACTTTGAGGACTTGTTGGTGGCCTTGGTGACGCCTCCTGCCGTCTACGACTGTCATGAAGTCATCAAAGCCATCAAAGTAAGATCGTGTCAAACTGACAGAATCTGTGTTGGCCCCACTGACACACCAAGACGTTATATCTGCAGAAATTATGAAGGAGTTTCTTTCTTCTTTTTTTAATATAACATGTAAGTCTGCCTCTGTTTAAACGAGAGGTCAGGACTCTATAGTCACCACCCTCAGCATGGCTGTCATTGCAGAAATACATGTTGCTGTGCCTGCTCAGGCCCAAGAGAGCTGACCAATCACGGCAGACTTAGCTATTCAGGAGAACGGCCTTTAAGAGACAGAATGGAAACACTCTCTATATATCTCTAGAATGTTTTGTAAAAGTGAACAAATCATGGTTCTACATGTAAGTTTGTTTAAACAGACTTGTTTTACTTAAGATATGTTTGGATTCATGCAAATTTTACTATACTGTGACCTTACAACTGGACTTCACTGTTGCTGTCTTGTGTGTTTATGTTAATAAGCTGCTACTTGGTCTGAATTACCATTTGGTTTCATGTCATTATCATTTCATTCAGGGTGCAGGGACCACAGAGAGTACGCTGACAGAAATATTTGCCTCCAGATCCAACAGGCAGATCAAGGCCCTGTCTGAAGCTTACCTGGCAGGTTCGTACATTCAGCACAAAGTACTTCTGATTTCACCATTTATATGGTGACTCGGATTACTGTGAAGCAGTTGGCAAATGTCTCTGGTGTGATGTGTCATGATCATTGTGAAATATTCTGTATTGTGCTTCTTCCTTTAAGAAACTGGAAAATCGATGATTCATGATCTGCAGTCGGAGGTGTCTGGAGATTATGGCAAAGCACTGTTCATCTTGGCTGAGGTACGGTGCGTTCAATTCTAAGAGTGATGTGTTACTGTAACCCATTTCCAACACATGAGAATCAGAGCTTAAAGCATTAGATTTACTGTAGCCAGACAGCTCTGAACATTCCTATCATATCTCTCAAAATGTGAGGAAATAAATCAGCCAGCACGCTGAAAGAAAATGTTTTAAAATCTGAACTACAGCTAAAAATCATGTTGTCTGATATGACTTGCTGCAAGATTTTTTTTTTTCCGTTTTTGGAAAAGCTTGTCATCTCATCATCAACAAATTGCACACTTAGATGTTGAGTCGTGACAAGTACATTAAAAGTGCCCTTCACAAAGGCTCATCTCTTAAATGTAGATGTATTCTACAGCCCGTATCACAAACTGTCGCCTTCTGGTCCTCCTCACAGGGCAAGAGGGACGAGAGCACCAATGTGGATGCCGCCAAAGCTAAAGCAGATGCTAAGGTGCGTTCACTGCCAACTGAATTGTTCATCGGGGAGTTTCTGCCTGTTTCTCAAACATGTGGCTAATGTGGCAACAGGAACCATTGCCATTGCACTTTAATTACTGTGTCGCACAGCTCTGTAAGTGTGGCATATACAGACTTCTTCAATTGTTTGACTGGACACATGGTTTGAAGCCACCACTCTACTTGTCCTACGTTCAAAATAATTCGTTGTCTTTCAAACAACTGGATTTGCCCCTAAAAATCCTTTTTTATAGCTAAACTTATGCTGTATGTATTATGACACTCAGTCTCATTCCTCCTAGGCCCTGTATGAAGCAGGAGAGAAGAAGTGGGGGACGGACGAGGCAAAGTTTATCGACATCCTCTGCCACAGGAGTATCCCCCAGCTTCGACAGAGTGTGTAACACCTTTGAATTTTTATGTAGATGCAATAAAAAAATGTGTTTGTAGAGTTTTACAGCCATGCTTGTAGCTCCGTGATGTTAAGCACAAAACTGGTTTGAGCTACCCGCATGAACAAACATGCTCATGCAAAGCAGGCATGTTTTCCATGGTCACCACCTTAGTTTAGCATGTTAGTTGTATAATGAAGCACAGCTGTGCCTGGTGGGATTCTTATTAGTTTTGCAGGTATTTTTCCTTGTAAATCAAATTATTGGACGAGTAAACGTTTTAACCTGACGATGGCGCTAGATAAGAGGTAAAAAGATCAACTACGGGGATACATCCTCTGTTCATCATGGATACCTGCACCAAATCTGATAGCAATCCACCCAATAATTCTCAAGATAATTATACTGAAAGCTAAAAATGTGAACCTCGTGTTGGGAGTACAAGAAGTCAGGGAATTGCCAAAGTGGTCGGATTCCTCCTCTGGGACACATAAAATTTCATGGCAACCCTACATGTAACGCCGACAGAAATAAATCCATGTCACACTTTCAAAAGTTGTATTCGCATCTCTCTCTTTTTTTTTTTTTCTAGCTCTGGTAGAGTACAAGGCCATTAGTAAGAAGACTCTGCAGGACAGCATTGAGAGCGAGATGTCTGGAAACCTGGAGAAGCTACTGGTGGCTGTTGGTGAGAAGAACGTTTCGTGTTGTCTCCCTGTTTCTGACTCCTTACACTGAACAGTGGTCCATCCTTAATGTGTCGCACCTTCATATTCATGTGGTATTAGCTGATCACCTATTTAATATAATTCATTTCTTAAACCTTTGTTTTGGTCTAGTTAAGTGCGTGAAGAACGTTCCTGCATACCTCGCTGAGAGGCTTTTCAAGAGCATGAAGGTAAGCTCTATGTCCATCTCCATCATCAGGGCCTTTAAAATCCCAAAGCCTGCAGTTACACAAGAGGCTCCCAAAACAAAATCCACGTATTGTTTGGCCTTTTTTAGCCACACCATGCAACCATATTGGCCACCAGCGGCGTGGAAAGGAATGTTAAGCCACTGTTTTGTAGCTGCTGCTTTGACTAAATGTGCCGACGCGCTTTAACGTGGAGAACCAAAAAACATGTGAAGCTGCTGATATGCTGCAGAAGCAGGATGATGTACGTTAACATGCAGCTGGCAACAATTGTCCAGGTCCCAATATGTGCCTTTCTTTCCATGTTAATCCCAGGGTCTGGGAACCACCGAGTCCACTTTGACCAGGATATTGGTCGGTCGCTCAGAGATCGACCTGCTTGACATCAGAACCGAGTACAAGAAGCTGTTTGGATTTTCCCTCTACTCCCAGTTAGAGGTCAGTACACACGACCACAGATGAAATTAAATATGCTCATTACATTCTGCACAAATGTTCAATAAAGCCTAATGTCGCAAGTTCCTGGTTTCAGACAATGGAATTTAGAATTTACCCCCGTCGTCAAGACCACGTTTGTAAACTGTAAACCATGATTTCCTGTTTCCCTCACCCCCTCTCTTCTCTTATGTTTCTGTAGTCTGAAGTGTCGGGCAGTTACGGTAACGCCCTCAAGCATCTATGTGGCCAGGACGACTAACCCCTCCCTGCTGCTGGTATGAAAAACATGTGGTGTGATGTGAAGCTTTGCCCCACGAGGACGAGGATGACCAGCCGCTGACCTTAAAACAAGCATCATACTGATATGTTAGCTTGAACTTCCCGCACGATATCTGGAACTAACGCTCTAGAAACGCCTCTTAATGTGGAATCCCAGTGATGTTCAACCAGACATTGATGTTTTAAACTGCAGACTGAATGATTAACACACAAGAAGAAGCCGTCATTCATGGATATGAAAATGTTGTTGGATGTCTTTTTGAAAATATTAAATTGTTTGTATTCCATGATAAGTGCAGTTCTTGTATACTGTGACACAAACAGTCTGAAAGATGCCAACAGTCACACAATGACTAATAATGACATACCTATTGCATTTTAAGAAATAAAACATTCTATTATTTGTGTGGTGTGTGAGTTAAGAGATGCAAGACGACACTGTGCTGTTTATATAAAAAAAAATATGCATTTTATTTAATGGTTTTGTTGATGTTGCTGTAACCGACTCCTACACACGTCATCAGGACTTTGTCTCCACCTTTTTGTTCATCTTCTGAAGGCTTCTGAACCTCTATCTTGAACATAATCTGGAAGAAATCTTTAATGTGTCTGAGGAACTCGATCCTGAGGGACAGAGAGAGACAGAGGGAAGAAAGTTAATAGTATGATGAGACAAACTCTCTTGTCTACAAACAAGACACACTGGGAGGTGCAGAACTATTCTCTTTCATGCACATGTCTTGGCTGGCTTACGATGTCAAACGCTTGTAAAACAATGGTAATTTATATAAACAGAAACAAGAAAATAATCCAAAAGTTTATAGTTTTTCTTAAACCGGACTGAGGGAACAGGCTGTGTCGCCTGTCACCAGCATTACCTGAGTAAGAGGAGGAGTGTATTGTGATGGCACTGCCAATCTTCAGTTATCATAGTACTGTACTTGAGAGGGACACAGCACCGGTACCATGATAACTGAAAATGGACAGTTCATAGTTCGCTCCTCATACTTGATGACGACCATGTCTGACATCTACTTCCTGTTTCACTGTTTGTCTGTTCTTGCTTGCTTTATCATTTCACAAACAGTTTATAAGAAAACAATGTAGATAAAACACATCTTAGACTGTGAGTAAATTAATTCATCACACATTCACTGAGCAGCTCTGTGTGAACTGGTGCGGACTGTGGAAATGCACAGCTGGCCGAGTCCCATGATGATGCATGCATTCAAAAGTATGTGTAAAATCTGAAGAAGAAAAAAAAACTGTGGCCTGTTATTTTCTGCTAGTTTAAACTCTTGAACTGCTGTGTTCCCTGTTTTATTAAAGCAGCTGCAGAGTTCAGCAGGCACTGAAGGACGCAAAAGTATTTATTTAACTGCGAAGAGAAAACGTTACTATGTCATAACATTGCTATTTGGTGTTTTCCAAACCTTGAACCTGGTAATGTTAAAGTAAGATTCGGTGTGTTTAAAGTCCAACCTGCATTTGCAGAATGGGCCAACCGCTGGTGCACATGAATCCAGTATATGCCGCTGTTGTGTATTTGCCCAGCATTTCGTGCCCTACATTGCGATGAGAACTTTGAAACGTGGTCACTTGCCAAGATTGGACGAGTAAAAGAATAACAAAATGTCAGGCTGCTCTACATTTGGACAAAGTGCATGTTCTGAACAACCTATGAATAAGCCAAGGGCCGACAGGGGGAGGGAGCTTAGTGTGTGTCTATTACTGAATGACAACGCTTACGTGTAGGGGGAGAGGGGTCCGAGCAGAACCTTCGACACGTCCTGTTGGCCAAGGGTCATCAACAGCAGCGCCAGGCTTTGATTGGATGAATCCACACAGCCACCCTAGAAACAGATGAAGAGGAGGGGCGACGTGTTTCAGCAACAAAAACAACAGAGACATACGTCATGGAGGTGGAGATGTTTAAAAAGAACTCAGCAACCCCTCGCCAGAGGCTTGAGGATTGATCATCGCAGGGGAAACACTGATAGAACATCTACACCTTTTTTCAGCTCTGGACACAAAATCTAAAGTCTTTGAAACTCAAACCTTGTTGTTCAATAACATAAACAGAGAATGAGAGAATAGAAAACATATGCCCAAAGCTACAAGGAAGAAACATTTGGAAGGAATTTGTTTGGAGTGTCAGGAGACCAGGACAAGATGAATGTCATGTTGCTACAGGCTCTGGCTACAAGCTGCATTTCTCACTTACTCACATGACACCTTCCACAAATTCAGATATCCTGTTGGGTGTTTCGTCCTCTTCTTGCACATATAATGCTCGCCCTTTGCCTCCTGCTCCCCTTTTTCTTGAGCACAGAGGACCCTCTCTCCGTGTCCAAGTGATCACATGCCATCATGATTACTTGACAACAGCTCTGTGCTATTCACCGGGGCTGCATGAAGAGGCCCATGCATGACTGGACACACCCAAGAGCATTTTTATAAATACCGAATGAACTTTAAAATGGCCGACCATCCTGTGATTTTGTCCATTCAGGTTTGCACAAGGTTACTTTCTGCGGGAGAGTCATGCAGTGTTATGGCATCGTGACAGCTTGTCAGCAGGAATATGATTCAATTACATAATCATATCACCGACATCATGGCGAGACTATGGTGACATTGTATGTATTGTTGATGAGGCAGAGACTTTGCTAATTGCGTTCCCTCTGCAAGTGGATGACATTTATTAAACCTGGTACACCGTAACTAAAAATAAAATAAATAAATAAATAAATCAATACTTCATCACCACTATTACTATATTAACAAGCCTTTGGAGGTTTATCCATGTAATGCACAAATTAAGTCCATCTTTTATTTTAAAAAAGCCTTCTGTGCACATTTCCTGTCTGGATACATGAGTCATATTTAACTTTAAGACATTTCATAATCATACTTCAAAAAAAAAAAAAAAAGTAAAAAAAATACAGTTAGCTTAGTTGACTTTGAGTCTCATCCCTAACTCGTCAAATACTGACACTTTGGGTTGTCAGCTCATGTAGGAAACCAAGCCAAAGCGTCAGTATTGAAAGCAGACATTTCTTCAGGAGGTTACCAGTAAAAACTCAAAAGAGCTCATGAAGAGCAAGACACTTTATGGCGAGGTTTTATCCAAACCCCAATAACATTTCTCTATTACTGTCCACAAAGCTGGCAGCACAGAAAATGTCCTAGACAAATAATGTTGTGCCTGAGCACCGAACTGTTTGTGCATTGCTGTTCTGGGCTACAGAGGTTCAAACGATTTAAATCGCTTCCGACCAGTTTCAGGTTTTGAAGCTTTTGCTTGCCATGTACTTTTCAACAAGCAGCTTCATTTCAGTACAAGACATATAACATTTTAATAAGGCAGCTCCTGACAGCTAGTTTCAGGCCCTGCCTTCCAAACAAACCATTAGACAGTTAGGATCTGCAGCCACGATACCGGCCACAACACATCATCGAAAAGTCCCTTCAATCCTTAACACAGACGGCAATCCCCCTTTCAACTATCCAAATGAAAAAAATGTAGGACTCACGCAAGTTCTATGATGAAATGACATGTCAAATCAATGTTCAACTTTAAAAACTGAGCAGATGTCAATCTGTAAAACTGCATAAAAAAGTGAGAGAATACAAACATAGCGAAATAAAGAAAACTGAAATCTATGTATGAAAGCAACAGGTTAAGACCAACTACCTAAAACTTAAATCGACAGCATTCTTACCAGACCTGGGATAAACAATACTTTTCCAAAATGTCTTTAGACTCTAAAAAAAAAATAAAAAAATCAATGGTTGACTTTTTTTACTTAAAGCTCTCAAGCTGAAAAGAATCACATAAATAACAGACATGGAAACATTCTGGACATGACAGTACTGAAAAAAAAAAAATAAAAAAAATAACTCAACAGAATTTCAAGAGTGCACCACTTACATCAGCTCCTCTCCAGTGTTGATGTTGCTCCCAAAAACAAAATGTCCATCGAGTAGCGTTGGTTTACTACAAGAAGACTGTACTGATTAACCATAAAACAAACAGACGCACACATACGGAGCGCCCGTGCCCCTTAATGTGGATCCAGCAAATTTCTTTTCTCTGTTCCAGCACAAGACACATCCATTTCACCTTCTTTCTCTTCTTTTCTGCTGTAGCAGTCACCCAGGCCTCCTGCTGCAGTTAGCTATTAAAAGCAGCCGTTATTCAAATGCTGTTCAATTTCCAAACTGGTGAATTTACCTGCTCCACGAGCTGCTTATTATTTAATCCACCAGCCTCCGACGCTGCTACAGAGAGCTGTCAGCGGCCCACTCTGTTGCTTGGAGTTAAGAGGATGCGTCCAACAATATTCCTGCTCGAGAATTAATCAGCACTACCCTGACCAGCTAACTGGACTCACATGGTTCATATGAGAGGCAGAGCCATGCGGAGGCAAAGTGAAGTCACAGAATCTAATTGGACACATTCTGATGAAGTGGGCTCTTTTTCCTGCGTGACTATGTGAAATTTCTTGTGCCCGGATAACTCTTTAGAAACAACCACGTTACACGATCTCACACCTACTACTGTAGGTCACAGTTAGGTAGAAATACACCGGAACATAAAGTGTGACTTGTGAGAGGTTTTTTTTCCCCCTATGGCCACAAACGTAACTGTTAATCTTCACTCACAAATTCCTCATTTATCAAGCCTGTTTGAACGAACACTATTCAGCCAACACACCATCCAATCAACTGCAACACTGCTGAGTCTCTGAGCTCTGCACAAAATCTGACTTGGAGTAGAATCCCAAACTAATACACACTAAATACACACATGAATAAATTATGTGACAAAGTGAAAGACTGTGTGACAATTTAAGAAAATTAAACTTATGATGAAATGTTAATTTTTCATCATTATTTTCACAATAGTTTCTTTGTACATTCTATCAGGGACATTTCAAATGTTAAAAACACCAACATTCAAAAATTCTGTTAGGATTCATACTGGCACCGATGTTAAGGAAGCTGGCTTAAAAGTGCACTGACATCTTTTATCATATAAATGAGAGACTTTCCAACAAACCATCAGTAAGCAAACATGAGAAGTTAAATCTAGCTCTACTTTGTCTGTGTACTTTAGCTGTCGTACCGTCTCCACTGACAACGAAGTAGTTTGAGTTCTGTTCTTTCAAACCTAATGTCGGAGAAACGGCCTACATAGCAGGCTGTAGCATCCTTCTTGGAGATGAGAAAATGCCTGACAAAAACATCTGATTTGAACTGAAACACCCTTCAGTTGCTTTCTACATTGTGATTCAGCCCACAAACAGTTCCTCAGTTGAGTTCCAGACTGGGGTGATTACCAGAGAATGTGGATAAACAAGGGCAGAAAATGTCATTGTTGCTGAGATAGCTATGTGTCCTGACTGACTGGTATTCCCCAAGAATTTGGATTTTTGTCTGGTGATATGCTGCAAACTGATTCTCCAGATGCTGTGGGCGGGGCAATCAAGACCTCATATCAACTTTCAGCGATAATAGAGAATGTAACAAAACCAAATGAAAGTACATGTTTGAGTAAGTTGAAGGTAAGCAGAGTACTGCATTCATCAAAGTGGAAACTGTGCTGTATGTAGGGCAAGTTTGATACCAACAAAAAAATGAATTCTCAGGATATGAGCTCATTAAAGCATATCTCTTCAAACTTATACGTAATAAATGCATGTTGGATTTCTTCTGTAAACTGTTCTCAGGCTTCTTGGAGATGAGTACAGGCAGGTACCAACGAATTCCTGCTTGATCTCTGCAAATTAAACAGGACAGGGCTGGTATCTGAATGGACAGCTGCATTAGAGATTAATATAGTAATGAAAGAGCACTGCAGTTTCAGAGCAAACGAAAAACACGGACAAACATGATGCAAAATCATGTAACGCCAGTGAGTCCTCACTGCCAACGCAAAGCACTGCTTTACTGACTCCCATTACAAGTTGATATAGAGCCGTTCCTTTTTCCCTTAAAAAGCTATTTTTGGACGCTTATGGGTACAATGCCTTGCAACAATGTCTCTGGCTGTTCACAATGATAAACATACTGTATATCCTCCACACAGCAACGTCAATCTGTAGAGTCATTGTTGACAGAGGGTTTATATGGTGAAAAGATAAAACTCACACAAAATTCAAAACTCATATCAAAAATCAAAACAAATCTGATCTGTGGCTCAGACAACTGAGACTGTGAATATCATCCTTTACAACTGACCCTGAAACATCACAACACTGACATTAGTCAGCGTGTGTGTGCTGTGTGAGGGTCTTTGCGGTACTTACCCGATGTACCTCCTCCAAAAGCAGTTTGGCACAGTTCCTGCCGAGGTCCTCTGGCAGTATGGGGTCTCCCTGCCCCTGCGGCGTAGACGACATCTCAGCACTGAGGAAGGTGCCGTTCAGTGTCTCTGCCACCAGGGTCAGCCCGAAACCTGGAGACCTGCGGTTAGCAAACATGGATGATTTTGTATCCTTCTCTGTTTCATTGAAACTTTATTTATATATGAACAAGTTTCTGCATTTTAAACTGTAGTGACAAGGCTAACAATAACAAATCATCCTGTACACCGGCAGGGAAATAATAACCGACTAGTCAATGACGATTATCGTCAGTTCTGATACTCACTTGCCAGAGTTGGCCCCTTTCATGTGGTCTGTGTAGATGTAGATGTCTGGAATGAACTTGTTGAGGATGCTCCTGGTTGACTCCACCAACCTGTTGGCCATCTGAGGAGAAACTCGCACTGAATATCTGGTTTTAGACCGTCAAGGATTTTTGAACAGTGTGAGATTGTCTTGAGAAAACAGTGATTTCAACTTCAGGTTGAAAAGGAGCACACGGTGTGCCACCTAATTCTAGCAAACAGCAGAGTTTAGTTTTTGGCATTCATGACATGATTGATACTCAAGATCTTAGTCAATTAAATTATTAGACAGACATTTGTTTGGTGGCTATTTTGAAAATTGTTTTAATTTCTGGGCAAAAGTCCAAGAACGAATCAAAGTTTCTCCAATGTGAGGATTTGCGGCTTTCCTCTGCTGATTAATGCTGTAAACCAATTACATTTGGGCACTTGAGCTGCTGATCAACGAAAACAAGACATCTGAAACTGTAACATTAGACTTAAGGATATTATGAAATTAACACATTTTGATTAAATAATAATGAATAATCTTAAGTTATGACCAAAAAAGGCACAGAACAAAAGGACTAAACTTCAAAAAGATTTTTAAATGTCACTTTGTTTACAGATGAAATAGGCCAAGACTGTGAGCCTGAGAAGGATACGCCACTCCTCTGATCCTCTTGATCTTTCCTGGGTCAGTCAGCTGCACCGGCCTTATGGTCCTGCGGACAGGACATGTGAACAATACCTCTCCTCCCCCACCGGGTGCCATCCCCCTCTTCACCACCTGAGGGTGCAGCAACAATGACAGAATTAGTTATTTTCAAGCAGCAGCACTATCTTTGAACATAAAGGTCATATCTATAGATCATACTTAACACGCCAGCATCATTTCCTCACCTTGAGATCGAAGCCCTCTCCATCAATTCCAAAATTCTTCATCAGAGGGAGAGCAGTGGACTTCAGCAGGTCTACCTGCAGGAGGAAGAGAGATGAAATCCTTTGAACCTCCCAGTCTACCAAGGGTTTAAAATGGAAAGTATCTCACAAAAGACTGCCAGGACCAAATTCTATTCGTCAACCAGTGGACCTCAGAGCACCATCCACTGCGTTACTGTGGCAGGGGTTTTGCCAAATGGTAAGATTAATATCAAAATGTGTTTATTTTGGTGGAAATATACAAAGTTTGCTATTTTTAATCAAAACATGCTCAAGAATTTGCATTAAAAAAAAACTAGGGCTGCAACAAAAAACATATTCTCTGTTCATCATCAATCGTTTTTTAACATTCACAAGCAGCCTTAACTTACAACAAAGGGTTTAGCAACAGTGCTACAATAGATCATTCATCATCACAGCAACAACCAGAGACGCGGTTCACTGTTTCCATAGCAACACCTCTCCTCTTCTTCTTTTAACTGCTTTCTGGTCTCTGGTTTGTTGACACTATGCACTAACCAGTGCAGATCATCGCAGAGAGCTCCAACAAGGGCTGATGCAGTGGCTGGGGCCGTCTTACTATGACAACATGTCAAACATGCAAACAACAACATTTCAACACTTTCTCAAGTCAATACACAAACTTCTGAGGTGAATCAAAAACCAGACCACAACAAATTATCTTATGTTCTAAAACCACACCGGAGATCAAACATATGGTTTGTAAGGACACCAGTCTCCCCAGATGTATTCAGCGATGTGTGCACCAGAGGGCGGTGCTCATTTGGATTTGAGGGCTGTGCATTATATGCAGAAATTACCCTGCAAGTAAGTTGATACGCTTCTTTGCAGACACATGCTTCAGCTCCATGAGCAACATGAGTCAAAATTAAATCACAATGAGCAAAATAAAGGGTGCCAATAGAGAATTAGACAACTCTTGGAAAGGATTTATAAATCATTTATATATAAGGTTATGTATATGGTTGTTATCACCTTTTAAATCATAGTACATTGGAGATATTTGATATATTCAGGCTCATTATTTGGCAAGATCAAGTTATTTCTTAATATTTATTAATCTGACTAATGAGTTACTGACATTTAAAACTGTCAATATGGGGATTTATTATAAAGTGTAACCATTTCTTAATAGTGGTTAAGCATTTATCAATACTGATAGCATAGTGAAAATGTCAAGGCAACAAAGTCTTCAAAGCCTTGGTGTATGATTATGGTAACTTGATAATTGAATTTGATTTGCCAAACAAAACCTGCAGACTTTACAGTGTAGACTTACAGTAAAGTGGTAACGCATCAAGAAACCAAATAAGCTACAAAAAAATGTGTCCTCACCGTCGGGTCATGTGGGTCATTGGTGACTCCCTTCAGTGTGGCCTTTAGAGGAGTCTTCATGAACGGAGCCAGCATGAGGAGGGCCTCCAGATAGTAGCCGATCGAGCGCTGCGTGTTGCAGTCATGTTCTATCGGGCCACCGCTTAACAAGCCAGGCTGGTAGAATAACACAGTACCTTTTAGAGAAAGACACAAGCATAGACAGGGAGGTCAGTCCATAAAGTACTGGATGGGTCTTGTTATAATGGAGTCAACTAACAACCAAGGGCTCCAAGGTGTGACTATTCTGGTTGTACATGCACCCAAATATATGTCAAGAGTGACTTAACAAACTGATGGTCGCAGCTGATATTCAGCAGGCCAGATTGAAACATTTGCAAAAATAGTCTTTATAAATGAGGTCATGATAAAATCTCAGAAATATTGATTTTGCCCATAACTGAATAACCGAGCTGTTCTCAGAGGAAAATAAGGTGCCCAGAACACTGTTTTCAGCTACAAAATGCAAAAGGAGTATGAAATTGTGTTGTCCTTTTAAGGTCAGTTTGTTTACTCAGTCATGAAAACCAAGTTTATTTAGTTAGATCAGGCATAACAATAAATAACAATAACAAAACAAACATGCAATGAAAATCGGCCTCTTCTGATTTAATGTATTCTCCAAATCTACATATTGTTCCTTTATATGTAGAAAAACAATTGTTAAGAAATTAAATTAAAATGCATTATACGCTAAATCTTAATCTCAATCCTTGCACAGCAAGCAGTAAAACAAACAAACAAAAAAAACCTATAAATAAAACACCTGTCTTTAACAGTTGGTAACACTACAGTCTGATTGTTGCACTCACCTGTTTGGTTGATCTCTATTCTGGACCCATTGGTCACTTTGTCTAGCAGTCTGATGAAGCTGGCCTCAAAATCTGGAGAAGTCAGACATGCAGTTTACTCAGAGCAAACACCTCCAAACAGCTGTGATGTGACTCAAAGACATGTTTTCTTAAATTCAACCCAAGTGTATCTAAACTTTTTTTTTTTTTTTTAATGTCAACAAGTGGATGAAGTGGACTAATGCCTACGTTTTGTATTTGGCGTTTCCAAAAACATCTGGATTGAAATAAGTGGATTTAAAGGTTCTTGTATCCACTGGGGGAACTTCTGATAATCCTCACTCACATATGCCAACATAAACCACTCAAATAATCCAAGTCAGAGCTCTGTGACGAGATGTTTTAATGCTCGTGACAAAGCAAAATAAAAGCACAACTTTGTACAGTTAAGGAAAATTGCATTTAAGTCACGTTTGCACTTCTATCCCATCATTTCCCCCACCTCCTACGCCCAGTGATAAAACACACTCCCAACTGCGTAACAGCTAGCTCGTTAGCCGCCGAGCTAACTGCGACGCCACATGCAGCAGAGTGAAGCTGCGACTCACCGCGCAGCCCCGGGTCGTCATCTTTGGACCTGATGTTTTTGATTTTAACACGCTTCCCGCTGAGTGTGGACAAGACCAGTCGCTGTCTGAAGAAATTGCAGCCGTCGTACGCGAGCCCGTGGCTTGCCATGTTATTGTTGTTTCTGCCTGGCGTCAGTGGAAATCCACGTGTGTTTGTCCAGGAAGACGTTGGTGGGAGGGAGGATACGGCAAACGAGGAGGGTCAAAAATGAGTTTGTTTGTTTTTTGTTTTTTTATCAGGGTGCATCACCGCCGTGTGGCCACGAGGTGGCGCCAGATCACCTCTCATTGAAATAACGTGCGTGGCCGAATAATATTTTCAGTCTTTAAGGCACAAAACGAGGTCGAAGTGTAAACAAACCTGTTGCTACTGATAAGTATACCATATTATACATTTGATATTTCTTTCACATTGGCTTTATGTAGATAATAAAGCAAATTAAAGACATTTAAAACCCTCTCATGATGACATCTAACCCCAAAGTTATTATTTTCACTAAATATCCAGGTGTTATATAGATCAGCAATGTCTGCAATCGTGATTTAACTCCTTGAAAACGTTTTCAAAAGCTGATCATGAGAGCAGACTGCTTGTCGTTCATCCCTGCCGGCCACTCTGCAGGTCTGCCGGCTGAGAGGGATCGAGGGCTCGGAAGGGATTAATCACGGCAACCTCGCCAACAAGCTTTTTTCCGCCTGTAGACCAATTACATAACCGTATTATACAATAAATACATCTCCAGTTAACCGCAAATAGCGGTGACATCGGGGAGGAAGTTAGTCAGCGCGCAGTGAAAGGGGCTCGTTTTGCTCGGAGGGCGTCCTCGGAGGAGTGCGTCCCCATCTGCCCCCGCTGGCACTGTACTGGTGGCACTTCTCATCTTCTTCCTCCTCCTCCTCTTCCTTCTGCTCTTCCTTGTGTTTCTGCAGCGCCGAGGGGAATAGCTGGAATGAAAGTCAAGGTCCAGTGAGGCCGGCCGCGCAAGACGCGCCCACTCTTGGCGGCGCTGCGCACTCCTCCTTGGGAAAAAGAGACCTGCGCCGATCCAAGTCTCGGCCGCGCATCCACAGAGGGGTTTTCATGGGAAGGACACGGCCAGTCCGCTCCTGAAAAGCTCGGCGTGAACACGTAGTGGCGCAGAAATGGCCCTGCATAAGATTTTTCGTGCTGTCATAATGGGACCTCCCGGCTCGGGGAAGGGAACGGTGTCTGCGCGCATCACCAAAACTTTTGGGCTAAAGCACATTTCCAGTGGGGACATTTTGAGGGCCAACATCAACGCCAAAACCGGTAAGACAGCGTCCAAACAAACTCAGACTTACATTGGAGGAAGTGAATCTGCAAAAGCCGGCAGGTCTTCAGACGTGAGGGTTATTGCAGGTCACGTGTGCTTTATATTCAGAAATGTCACTTTTACAGCTTTTTTTTAATTTTATTTTTTTTATTGGAGGATATTCACTGTTGGAAGCAGCCCACGCACTTTATGGTGGCACACAGGGGCACAAACAGATTATGTTCCACTGTAGACTAGTGTGAAAAATAATCTGGTCTAGGCTGATAAAAGCACCACTCCCATACCAGTTGGGATTGTCTCACAGAATGGTGTGTGTGTCCTCTCCAGGCAAGGTCAGACCGGTGAGCAGGGGAGTAGAGCCTGCTGCTCTGTGTTTATACTGGAAACACTTGAACTCAACATTACCTGAACTTTGGAAAGAGGCCCACTGCTTCTCAATATCACCTTGGCGGTAGATATGGAGAGGTGTGAAGATAAGCAGCCGTGCCTCAGGTGTGGTTATTACAGCTGCATGACAGAGGATCTGTTTGTTCGGAGGATGTAATTCGGTGTTTAAGTGGATTCTGGAGCCTCCTGCAATCACTCTTAAACCTTTATTTATGCACACATGCTTTTTCCTCCCCCCTTCACTGTGCCCTGTTATACTTTCATACTGTAGACGTGCAGACATTTTGAGTCACCTCAGTCTGACTAAACCCTTGTATTGTTGGCAGCCGAGCCGCCCCAGTGGAGCAGTTGGCAGTCAGGTCAGATCTTCTTATTGACATTCCCAGCTTACATTTCCCCAAACAGACCTTGAATCTAAACCAGCGACCTTCCCACGTCCTGAAGCTGCCTCCACACCAAAAAGAGTCACACCAAAAAGACTCTCCTGTGTGAAATACACACTCCATGACTTGCACAATCCTCCTGAATTGTCACTTTTGCGAAACTGCTGGTCATGCAACAATGCATCTGCCTTTTTACCGGTGCACGGTCTAGTCTACGCACGCCCGAGTAACACAGAACACATCATTTCTGTGTTAAATCCAACTTCTTTCTTATATGTTGCCTCTGGTTTTGCAGTTTCAACATTTCCTCTGTTTCTCTGCAGCCGATTAGCACAGTCAGGTCACTTCTGCAAAGCTTGTCAGGAAATTCCTTTGTTCAGCTGGACTCTGACCAATTAAAGAGAACGCCAGAGGGAAGAAAATGGAAAATGGAAGTTATTTCCCTATAAGTAGCTTTACATTTAAAGTCCCAGACGAAAAGTGCTCACATAATTGTCTGTTTGACTGTAGCCACAGTATTAGGGTTGTGATTGTATTATATATATATATTCAAACCCACCATGCCAGGACTGCACTGATATTATATGGAAATAAGTTTCTGTCTTTTTTTTCACATCTGTGTGAAAAATTGTGTAGTGCTAAATGCTTGAATGCACAGGAAAAGTGATGGCCAAGGCAGCCAAAAACACACAAGAGTAAATATTCGAACGCAGAAGATTGATGTCATTAGATGCTTTTGGCAGGCAGGTACAGATAATCTTTCATGTTAAAGTAGTTTAAAGTACAAGCAGCATCCTCTCTGTAAGTGTCTCATTTGTGTGTGTGTTTGTGTGTGTGTCAGAACTCGGCCTGCTGATGAAGTCCTGCATCGACCAGGGTCAGCTGGTACCCGATGACGTCATGTCTCGTCTCATCCTGAGTGACCTGAGAGCTCTGGACCAAAGCAGCTGGCTGCTTGACGGTGAGTTTGTAGCACCACAATTCAGAGCTGTTTGTTATGAATTCAAAGGTGCAGTTGGTAGGATTTCGTGGCCTCTACTTGTGAGGTTGCCGTTTGCCAACATGATTATGAGTAATGTTGTGTTCTAAATTCACGAACGGGACCTTTAAAAACAAATGTTACCCTATCCATAATCCTTATTTTGGATGGGATGTTTTTGATTGTCGGCTGTTTTCTTGGATCTCATTGGTTCTAAATCCTGTTACAGTCACTTAGCACACCCCTCCTTCTTCCCCTGTGCTTTGTCCCTCGCTTCCCTCCGTCCGTCCGTCTGTCTTCCAGGCTTTCCTCGTACTGTATCCCAGGCGGACGCTCTGGATAAAGCCTACAGTGTGGACACGGTCATCAACCTCAACGTACCTTTCCATACCATCAAACAGAGGCTGACCTCTCGCTGGACTCACCTTCCCAGCGGCAGAGTTTACAACGTAGATTTCAACCCGCCTAAAGTCCCTGTGAGTACATCCTCTCTTACCTGTCTTACCCATCCTCTCTTGTCGTTTCCGTTCTCTGGTTTCCAGATACGACTGGTACAGAATCTGCGCCGACAGCTGGCGTCTTTTCAATGTCAGTTGTTGCTCACAGTTGGCTTTTATTTTCTCCTATGAAATAATGATTGTTTACATGAAATCGGTCTATCATTCAAGAATTGAGGCGCGTGAGCCAATATGATGCAATAAGATAAAAAAAAAATAACATCTGAAAGCCACTGGAGATGAACCCAAACAGAAGGATGTGAGGTTACTTTAAGACAGCAGAGAGACACTAATAAGAAAGGTGACACACTAATGAGGAAAAACATTAGCATCCAGCATAAACAGAGGAATTGGAGTCGTGAAGAAAAAAAAAACAGATTGCACAACTGTTAAAAAACGGGAAGATGAAACAACAGGGGACCTTTGCTCTACTCCAGTGTTATTATACAACGAGTAAAAAGGAAATTATTTTTGTAATCATGACCGCTGTTGGAACTCTCTGACCTTCCGTCATTTACAGGTGTTCTGTTGGGATTTGTTTCAGGCAAAAACAATCAAACAAAAAAAAAAATCAGTTTGTTCCAGCTTCTTTTCATCTGCGTCTTTTTTTGAGCATGTTGCATCTGTTTCCATGACGACAGACCGAGCTCTCTTGATAGCCGCAGGCTAGTTTGTCAGCCTTTCACGTACTGTTTTTAAACCGTTCAACATTTACACGAAAGAAGGAAACATCTGAGGAATAGGAGACTATTCAACGTCCCCATGCGCGTCTTGATTGGATCTGTGTATCAGTGTCATATACTGTCTAACATGGCGTGGACGCTGAAGATATTACACTCCTAGTTTTGAACCTGACAAGGTGTTTGAGCTCCTGTTTCTGCCTGACTGATGGCTGACTCGCAGCTGACGTGCCTGTTGTCACGTGTGCTCTCGGTGATTGCCTGCACAGTCTGGAGAGGAGTAACACATTAACAGTTAATCATTGGCTCCTTCGCTGTCTTCTCCACAGCCCTGTTTGCTAGCATGCCTTAGTCGCTGTAATTGTTATGCAGACCCCATAGCAAACAAACAAAAAAAAAGCAAACGTGAGCTTTTGTAACACCTCTCTATGCAGTGATGCTACATAGAATAAAAATCCACTAACCTATGAACTAAGTGAGACTTTCTCACAACGTTCTGCCGTGTCACAGTTGGAGAAGTACAGGCGTACACGATAAAATGAAAGATGGCTCAGCTGAGTCGAGCAGGTTCAAGGTCCTGGTGCTGTGTGCGCCGTCTCACTGCTTTATTCAGACGCTTCAGTAGAGCAGCAGTCGTCGCTAATGTTATTATCCACACCTGCTTTTCTCTCTGAAAAATGAGGCTGTGCAACAGGGCCAGTGGTTTCGCTTAAAGGAAAAGTTCACTCAAAAAATAAAATGCCAGTCGTTATCTGTAGTCACTGTGTCAAGTGAAGTTTGGAGCGTCACGGCAGAACAGCTTTGCGTCATTTTTCCTGAACAACTGAGGCAGATGGGAGTTTGTTTTAAAATGTAAAAAGCGACACTCCACACGGCTCTGTGGAAGCCCCAAGACCTCAAACTGATTAGAGTGATTTGGGTGAAGTAGTTACTTGTTATAAAGCATTATCGCAGTAACTGGGAAGCTCCATGATCTGAAATTGATTTGAAAAGCCTTTATTTAGCAGCTGCAGTGAAGGATTTGTTTGTTTTTTTGTTTTTTGTTTTTAAAAAAAGGATGTAAACAACAGCTTTTCAGATTAATCTGGGATCATGGCGCTTCCCAGCTCCTGCGATAATGCTTTTTAACAAGTAACTAGTTCATCAAAACTTTTCAATTTTGGGTGAACTTTACCTTTAAGATGTGGCTGAAGGTACAATGTATATCCTGCAAGTGTTTCTGTTTGAGATCTGTATCCTGGGGAATGACCCGCTGCTGCATTGGCTATATGTTCAAAGCCTACATGCATACAGTGGACACAGAGACACGTCACAAAGAGATGAAATGTCGCTGAAAGGTCTTTCACCATAATTTGGCTTTATCACCATCAATCTGGTCTCTCCTCTTGGTCGACTGGTGTGAAAGCAAAGGCAACACTGTGTGCTTCGTGAGCCGAGCGGTGTGTTTACATTCCAGTTTCTGCGCCGTGTCTGGCTTTGAGCTGGAGAAAAGTCCAGGCTGTGGACTTCTACAATGGCTGGAAGTCACCTCGAGCGTTTGTTAAGCAACTCTGTCTCAGCAGGTCTCTCACATTTTCTTCTGATAAGCATTCTTTATGTTGCAGCTGGCAGTAGCACGATTAAAGCGCTATTCCAGCATGTTGTGCAGGTGCAGTTTTTGAGTAACGAAGCAAGCAACAACACGTGCTCGTGTGTTTTCTTCAGGGTTTGGACGACGTAACAGGGGAGCCTCTGGTGCAGAGGGACGATGACACACCGGAGACGGTCACGCGGAGACTGAAAGCCTACGAGACCCAGACAGAGCCGGTCTTAGAGTACTACAGGTAGGGAGTTTTGCATCCCTGCACGGAGAAATTTCAAGTGTACTTCACGTAAATGCCTTAATATAGGTAAAAGGCTGCAGCCAAAATGCTGCTGAGCTTTGACCCTTTCCCCTCTTACGTTCCTCACATGACTGAAATACTGCTTAAGAGCCACATTCCAAGAGGACAAGCTAACAAGTGCAAACACCCGAAGGAGTTAAATGCACACACAAATGTAAAAATTATGTCTTTTGTTTTTGCTTTACCAAAATCAATAAAACCCAGGCGAGAAACACTGATGTTCAAACACTAGACTTGTGAGGCTGCGGACCCAGTTTGAAAGTACATGCATCATTATTGCTATTTTTGGACTAATTAGGCAGGAAAACATATTACTCTGTTTCCCCCTCAAACCACAGGGATGTGCTTAGCTAGTGTCCCACTTATATATGTTTTTTTCACCACAGTGTTGGAGAGGCTGCTCATCACATGAAGGAAGTACACAAAATGAAAAATGCAGGAGGAACTATTATTTTAGTTTGGTTGCTGTTTAACGTGTTTGTATCCGCTGAACAGGATATTTTAAAGCAATGTGTGGTGTAATGCTGGAAATAACAGGTTATATTGTGACTGGAAAAAAATGATTTTGGTGTTTCTTTTACCCTCCAGGAGCAAAGGTGTGCTGCACAGCTTCTCTGGCACGGAGACCAACAAGATCTGGCCGCACGTCGAGGCTTTCCTCCACAGTAAACTCTCCTCCGTCAACCGGACAGTCTCGTAGAAAAACCAGATCAGAACGGCACAAGAAGGGTTCGAGTTTACCAGAAGAAACCACTTTGTACACAGCCATCGATCAGGTGACACTTTCTGTGAAACATCTGTGTGATAACATGTTCAGAAAAAAAGCAGGAAGCTCATACAATTTGTGTTGGGAAGCAATAGTAAGACTACATATGCTGTGGGGGGAAAAACTCTCAGGATGGGTGAATTAAATCCTTTAATATTAGTTATTGTATTTGATAAAAGAAAGATTTTCTCTTCGTTCCATGATGTGCCTTTAAAAATGTGGGAGTAGTCACTGAATCTAGTGTCAAATATCAAGATATGTGAAGATTTATAAGAAGATTGGAAGAGCTGTTCTGGCTCGTCCTCTCTGGTCGAGTGCAGCCACCCTGAAGAAGTGGAGCTGAGTACTGTATGCATTTTTAATTGTTTTCTTTCGTAATTGCAATCACGTCTTAGTAGAACGGGCACAAACAACAAGGTATCTTGAGACTTGAAATAAGAGGCTTTTTTCATCAGAAACCACTTTGAAAGCAATATTCTGTGGAGATAACTGCCCCAATATGGCTTTGGGACTGTTTCTTATGCAGCGGGTTTTAAAAGACCATATTCACGCAGCAGCTGTTTTCTTCTGACGTACAGTAGGTTCAGGTTTGGGAAGCTCGAAGGCTAAGATAATTTTATGGCACTTTCTTGATATAAATGTAGGGAATCTGACGAACTTTTACAATTTCACCCCAACTGAAATATTGGATATTGAAAATCAGGAGGGACGTCGGGCCAAACTTCAAGGTAAAATAACATATTTGATAACCAAGCTAACGTTGGCATTTAACCACTTCCAAGCAAACATTACTTGTTTGATTACATCCAGTGTTTTTAGTTCCAGGCTTAAATAAATGTGTCCAAGTTTAATTTACCGCTTACCACTGTACCAGTTCATTGTACTGTGTGACATTGTCAAAAGGTTATGTTAGCAAGGACTTGGTTGGATGCTCATGTTAGCTGCGGTCTACAGGAAAGCTAGCGGTCATCAAATGACGTTTCACTTTGAAGTATGGCCTCGTGTCCTTGAATTTTACTATCTGTTGTCTTTTCCAGTGCTGACTGATGACCAAGTGATGTATTATAATAACTTGTCAGATTTCCCATGTTTGAATTGCAAGCATCAACATTTTAGCTTTCCACACTGAGCACGTTGTCAGAGGAAAATGGCCGCCATGTGAGTACGGTCTATAACCCTAAAGGGAACTGTGCCATGTTTTATAGAGTAAGTTCACTTTTGCACTTCAGTGCCTCTTTTTTAAAAATGTACCTGGTAGCTCTGTGAATGTAGTTTGTAAATTATTTTTATGAATATGGACCACTAAGTAAATAAACTGACCACACTAATATATGAGTAGTTTGGATTTTCAACTATGCCACCACTGTGTGACAGCTTCTTTCAGCCACCTCAAGTCTTAATAGTGTTGCCTTTTGAAGTACATCACATTGTTTTCCATTTTAAGCAGGCATTCCTTGTTTTGAAGTTTAGAAACGCAGACTGATATTTGCCATCTCATGTGACTTGACAACTGAAAACTCTGTTGAGAAATATATTAACTTGACACATTCAGAGCAGTTTGTCATCCGGCTAGATGATTTCACAACATTCAAGGTTGGGCTGCAGTTGTGTGTTTCTGCACTCTGTCTGAAGAATGTCTCACCACATTAAAAAGCCACAGAAATGCTAACCGGCATTACAGTGTACTGTGGACTGAAGCAGTGAATGTTTCCTGAACTGTACCATTTTATAAACGATATTTCAAACATGTCTCCTTTTCATGGACAAATTACAACTGTGTCATGAGTATTTATTCTGTAGCACAATAAACTTCTGATTCTATTCAATGCATGTATTATTTTAAACGCTTCACAAACCAGATAGCAGTTTTAATTTCATCAATCCCTCCAACAGACAGTTAGCACAGTACTCTGCTGACTCAGCATTGTGCTCCTGTAACACTCGATGTGGCAGAAACGGAGATGTTGTCCGTTTTTATTCCACACAAACTTGGCGCCTACATTACCCACAAATCAACTCGATCTCTGGGATTTTGAGCTATGTCTCCAACAGAGATGAGGATCAAGTTAGAGAGGGGAATGGACTGTACCTACCTACAGAAGTTGAGTGACAGCGTCTGATCGGATATGGCAACAGAATATATTTGAATATGCTCAAAATGTCCTCCATCCATCGTTGGTTGCAGGTTAGGTATATAATGTTGGCACAGTTTTAGACTCAACAGTCCCCTTGAATGCAAAATCAATATAAAAAATAATTTAAAAAAATAAAACACATTTAATTCTGCTTTATCCTAATTTTTATTTGGAACCTAATGAACTTGTAATCATTTAAAAAGATACCAGCCACCTAAATACTGATAGATACTGAAGGCTCCATCTCACAATCTTAAGGATAAAAATTCCTGGATCTGTCTTTTTATCCAGATCAGCACCAAAAGTTACTGTAGACCCGGTCTATGTAGTTTTTGTGTAGTACAACCCAACAGGTACTGCAAGTCGGCAAAAAACTCTAGCAGTTCACAACAAGACACAGGTATTGAGCACTGGTTTTATATTTGAGTTTCTTATAGAATTACACAATGACATGTGTAACTTGTATATTAATGATGGAAACTAATTATAGATTTGTGACAGAATTTAAGCTATGTCTCTCGATCTTACACAAAACTTTGTGACAATCTTTAGATACTTGTGGAAGTTAGGACACCATGGACACTGGCCACAGGATCAGTACAACTGAAGTCATAGAATTAAATAATTATAAGCACAAAGTAGACATAAATCTGTGAAAAAATGAAGAGTGAGATGACACTACATCAATGGATCACACATTGGCTTCAAGTCATAAACACTTGTGTTGTACTTTAATGCATCACATGGCATCTTTAATTCCACAGTCTGCAGTTAAAAAGTCTTACTGGTCACGTCACTGAGCAGATATTCTCTATTCATTATTCTGATTTTGGCTTGTTAAAATAAAGAATGCTATTGTCAAGAGGACAGTTAATTGGAAGCCTAATGAATCCGGCACAAACCAAAATTGACAACAACTAAAAATAAGTGAGCAACAGAAGACCAGCGTAAAATAAAGCAAAAACATCACACCGTTCAAAACGCGAGCTCAGCTGAAGAAGCCTACTCGTGAAAATATAAAAGTCTTGGTGACCGGGAAGAAGAATAAAGTCAAGTGCTTGAATCGTTCCACCTCAAGACAAATGTAAAGTGCAGGACACATTCAGATGCAGAGTTCCTCTCTGCATTCAGATAAACAATAAAAGTCACTGTAGTGAGCTCAGCCCTTTTTCCCCCCTCCTCTCCACACAAGTGCTCTTCAGCCTTTTCTCAGGTGGCGGTCACAGAATCCGGAACTGTAACAAACACCGACAACAGTGTGCACAGAGCACTCGTGCAGGGAAAACTGCCGGCTGTGACTCTGCTTTAGCGGCTGGGTACAGATGGCAAGCTGGTAAAGAAAATGCAAGATAGTTTTTTTTTTTTTACACTGGCCCATCACTGAACCTTAAACTATGAATGCACAGAAGGCAACCCAGCCCGAGTGAACCTCTTGTTGGAAAGAGGAAGTGATTCAAACTCTGTGATCACGTGAATCCCAAATGGAATAACAAACTAAACTGACGACTGGAGCCCTCTTTTTAAACCTCACATAACCATGCCTCTTACACTCAGATCATACCTTTCCAATGAACACGAGGGTTGTGTAAAATGTCCTGGGCTTCAACATCCTGTGTTTGCATTGAAAGCAGAGTGCTTTGTCATGCAATAAATACTGGTTAATTATTGTCACATACTGAAAAGCAAGCACTACTGTCTTAAGCTCATTATTTATGGCTTTGTCTTATGTCAAGCTGCTTAAATAAGTAAGCAACTGGCAGTTGTTGTACTGATTACTTGTCACAGAAGAGGACAATATGAGCCAATGCAGCCAAGTGCACAACAACAACTGTCACTTTGCGTTGTTGTATATGGAAAGTCACTCTGACTTCACAGCGACTTTTATTGTGAATTAAAATCTAGTAAAAAATGCATGTTAATGTAGATGTAAAGGAGGCAGTCTGACTTGCTCTTGTAAGTTTCCCCAGACAACACTCAGAATACTTAAAAAGGGACAGTTCATCCTAAAATCAAAAATTCATATTTTCCACAAAACTTGTGATATTGGCTGTAGAGATGTCTTCTTTCTCTCGAAAACAATGGAACTCGATGGCACTCAACGCACTAACAAAAATATTTACTTGGAAAAACTCAACTATATGGCTTTCCAAAAATTATGACCTGGTTACTCAAGACAATCCACACACGCATCCCGTACAAGAGGCTAGCTACGTTTGCTAGCTAATGTTGCAGCCCAGTCGAAGACACCTTTAATGTTCACACCTCATGCTGTGACGAACACGAAATCATTCATAAATGGATGAGTTGTGAGTGAAACTGCTCACAACAAGCTCCACGGATCATCTTGAGTAACGAGGTCAAGATTTCTGGAAGGAGACGTTGCAGTGGAGTTTTTAAAAAATGAACTTGCTTGGAGCTTTGACCACAATTTGAGTGCCATTTAGTTTTATTATACTTGAGAGAAGTCAGGCGTCTTTACCTCCGATATCTCCAAAACTCTGTTACTCACACTCCAATCCGCCAAAACAATCGAGCTGGATAAACAGAACTACAGGTAAGATGATAAATGTTTTTTTGTTTTGTGCATGGGCTCCATCTTTATTAAAACCACTCTTGTCGTGCCTCTCAAGAGATGCACCAATGACAGAAAGGTCAAAACTCCTTTTCTGCATTTGTAAAAGCAGCACTGTAAGGTAACTAATCAATATCAGCATTAGAACTTTGTTATACTTGTAAAAGGAGGCTGTGTTTGATAGTCTTTCAGGCACAATGAAATGATGATACTACTTCATGACAAAACCCGAGTAACAGTTAAAACATTTGGACCAGAAGCCATCATCATGACACATCGGGTTTGTCTGTTCAAAACAAATGTGCGCGAGCTGACTCATTTAGCCACCAGCATTATCTATCCTCTCCCGTGGGATTGTGTTCAGTTGCACACATGCAGATCAGTAGAGATCCTGAAAGCCAAAGGCTGCTGGGTGAATGTGACCCCAGAGCTTCTGATCGAGCCTTTTTCCTCCTCGACTGTAAGTTACTGGTGAAAACACAAATCCAAGTAGGGCTGCAGTAATTAGGCGATTAAAAGCTTGTTTACTATTTTGATAAATGCTTAATCGTTACTCATTTTTCAAGAAAAAATGTCAACCATCTGCTGGCATGAGCTTCTTCAATGTGAATATTTGCTTATTTTTGTTGTCATTTATGACAGTAAATAAAGAATCTGGGGAGTTTCCACCTTTGACATTTTACAGACTTAAAAAATAAAAAATCTATTAATGAATCATAATTACTGTCAAATTTAATCAACAGTGAAATAATAGTTAGGCACCACCCTAAATCCAAGTGAGCACAGCTGGTCTCAAAACATCATGCCACTAAACAGACAAACCTCTGTCAGGTGCAGCTGAAATCACTCCTACAGTTCCTACTGTCACTATAGTTCATGCCTGCTGATCAACCTAACAGCTGTTACTGTATGCAGGAGATGCTCATGCCTAGTTGCTTAAACCCAAGACAAAATATACACATTACTTTTTGGGATAAATTAAAATGTGCTCATCAATGAGTGTTTTCATACTTTTAGACTTCTCAGCTAGTCTAACTTTAGACCTCAGTTGAGGTGCTAGCCGCGGACACATGATCAGGTAGTATTAAATTTTGCTCCAAGACACTTATGAATGCCATGCACAGGCAGATGGCAATGGCAGACCATCAGTCAACAATACTTTATACGTAAATGTTCGTCCACGCTTCTCCTACACTCGCCATGATTCATTCTAAGCAGCTGTAATTACTCCTCAGATCAGTCAGGCATGGGATAAGGTAGCTAACTGACTTTAGCCCAAATACTTTACAGGTTTAGTATTCTTTGTGTTGTCAGGACTTCATTCGTCAATTTGTTCTGTTTTCCACCTTCTTGTTTTCAGAAGAACCAACTCGAGGGATATAAGAACTCCATCTGTAAAACCAGGCTAAGTGCACAGCACGTGTATTTAGCTGGCAAGAGACACCGCAGGAACCTTTTCTGCCGGAAGACAACCCCAGTGGTACACATCGACAAATCTGAGAAATGTTTGTCGCCAGCAAAGCATAATTTCCTGCAGGCTCCCCTCTGAAAACTGCAGCGCAGCGACTGATCATTTCTCTGGTCATTCCTGCTCCGCTCTGGTGTTGTCAAGCCTGCTCTAGTGAGTAAAGGGAGCTTCAAACTCAGGTAGTTCCTAGAAAAAGAGGAGACGATGGAGGTGGAAGAAAAAGCAAGGGCCGGTCCTACAATCCCTACGAGGTCTCCATCATGCGTATATCTTCTGTTTCTGTGGTGTCATCCTTTGTCCACCTTCCTGTGCTTGTCCACAATCCGGCCTCTATACAGCGCTTCATGGGATACTCTGCCACCTAGTGGGGGGGGGGGGGGGGGGACAGAGAGGAGGTGTCCAAAGATGGCCCCAAAACCCAGTCAGTCAAAGGTGAGGATTGTCATGCACAAACCTTAACAAAAAAATAGGTTTAAAACAGAGCGAAGAGAGACTTAAGCTACTGTTGCCCAGTTAGAGGATTATAATGATTATGTAACTGCACTCTGCCTCTTAAACATTCAACGCACTGATCTGAAATCCAAACGCAGGACCAGGAGAGAAAAGCTTCCATTTAAAAAAAAAAAAAAACAGGCTCCATCGCATTCCTGGGTAGCCATCTTTCCTCTGTGGGAGAAGAGGAGGATGTTTTTTTTTTCTCCCCTCCGAGTAGCTTTTTGGCAGCAGGTCAGGCTGTGGGGCCAACACGGGGGGAGGAGGCCTCGTTCTCTCTCACTCACAAAAGGCTTTCAAACTACAAAGATTATGTTTACTAGAGGGGCCATTTGGCAACTTCCACACTCTTCATCCGAGTATGGGAATACTGGACTCAAATATATCTTCAATGCCTATTATTCATTAACACCGTCACTGACGATACAGGCCTTTAAATGTGCATGAGGCCGACAACTCAGGGCTCCAGAGAGTTTCCTTGGCAGAGCTGGTAAAGCTCTACTCGTGTGTCTAGGAAACATAATGATGCAAAATAATGATCTCCTAGGTGGGAATTTACCTGAGCTGCTGACACGGTGATTAAAGGAAGGGGACAAACATAGACTGAAGGCAGAGGTGAGGACGTTATCCGTTTTTTGGATTTAGGACTATTTGGATAAATCAGCATCTTCTATGGTGCGGTCATACTGTTTCATGATTGCACTGCAGTGGAAGATGTAATACCTGACACAGTATCTTTTAAATGTTTTCTACTTTCCTTTTTGCATTACTGCTAGGTGATCAAGTGTTAGCTTCTCAGACAGCACATTTGACTGAGACAGCTCCCAGATCAGTGGCAAACCAGTGCTTGATCATAAGCATAATGTGAAAATGATATCACAAAAAGAAAAAAAAACAAACTACATGATAAGTGCTGCGATTTGAAATCCATGTCCAACTAAAGATTCCTTGGGCAATCCTGTTTATTAGACAGCTCAATGGTGCCACCTTACAGCTGTGTGAGGTAACTGCAATAACAGCCTAGAGCAGTGGGGGAGAGAGTGAAGTAAAACTTACTGCTTCTTTGGGGTCAAGTCTGCGGTTTGTGCCAGTGTTTCGTTGTTCGATCTCATTAACTGTATCGCCTCTACACTTGACTGCGTAGTCTTTCACTCTGTGTTTGAAGGCCTCGAGCTCTGTCTGGAAGACTTCTAAGTAGACGTCTTGTCCGTCCTGCGCAGCAACAAACAACAATATTAGGAAAGAGCACAACATGACTGAGAAGGAAACATCTGTCTGACACTATCTTCGACAAACATGGAACATCTGAGTGTACTATATGAGCATACACTGTTGATTCTCATTCGGTTGTATGCACATATGGTATTAATCAGATGTGGGTCTCACTTTGGCTTTGTGGAAGAACTGTCTGAAGCAGCCTCGAGGATCCTGCTGAGAGTTCGACGCCATCTCCAGGATGAACTGCATGACTACAGCTTGGTGCGCTACCTGCTCCATCAGTGCTTCTTTCTGCAGGGCACAAAATATAACAATGATTTTGTGTGGAAGTGTGCTTCAGAGGAGCTTAAACAACCTGAGACCATTCTCAGCATTGCATATATAACTGCTGTATGTTTTTATGTTATATTGCATGTTTTGCCATTTGTTTTTATGCTTTGTAGATACTAAAAAAGATCTATTCAGAACATTACCCCTTCTTGCTGCAGTCTCATGCACCACAGAATTAAGTAGTTGGCCGTTTCCTCACAGATCAGCTGAGGCATGTCTGCGAGGAATCGCTGACTGTCGTCCCATCTGTGCAACATACCTGATAAATGGATAAGAAGCACATCAGTTCACGTGTTCAAGACATAAAAAAAGGACCAAATGGGTGATTTGTGAATGTGAAACTGTCAAAGAAAACCAAGTTATTTGCTCCCCTTTTGTGACAGTGCTACAGTGTTGATTATGTAGATTTTAGAAATATTAACACCACACAAACAGAGAGTTTTGCATCACTTGGCAGTTAAAGCTCACCAAGTTTACCTTTTTCCCTCGTCCACAACTAAAAACACCCAATGAGAATTTAATTATCATTAACCATCTAATTATTGCAGCTGGTTGACTGGCACTGCCTGATTTCTCATGGCAACATTCAAAATCATCCTGCCAGTATTTTCCATACATGTTCAGAGTATTTCCCAATGTGCCCCTATGTTTTTAAGGCAAATCATCGTAATCAATCCACAGTATTTGTGAAAGTGAAAAGCTGAAAGTAAGAACTGTAACATGGTCTCCCCTGCACAAATCAAATGCAGTACAAACTGCCTTGCTGGCCATTTTCTCTGCAATAATAAGGCACATTTACATTCAAAGTTCTAATAATTTGGATAGAAAAACCAACTGCAACTGGAAACTTAACTTAATCCTTCACAAATACACATGAAAATTAAATAATAGAATTCCTTCCGTTGAAACTGGAGGAGAAATCCTGCCTAAACCTGCAACAATCCTCACGTCACAAGCTGAAAAGTTAAATGATGACACTTTGTTAAAAACAAGCTACACACAGCTGCTGTTATTATCAACCTGAGCAACAACTCTCATTGTTTAGCATCTCACTTACCAAAATGCCTGAGCTCTTGCTCGTACTTCTGGAGGAACGTCTTGCACTTGTCCTGATCCATTTCTGCTTGTTTATTTTGGACATTGATGATACTCTGGAAGAGAATGAAGACATTAACAAGGTGTTGATGACGTAATGGCAGGTTAGTGAACAACAGGTACACGCAATCAAATAAGAAAATGTTTAAAAAAAAAAAAAAGAAGAAGACATAAACACAATTTCACAAAATTATAAAAAAAAACACACGTCAGCTTCACGTGTGACCACATTACCTTGTCAAAAGCGTCCCAACTCCCGACTGCTCCGAGCACCGGACTGCGGCTCGGCTCCTGACCTCCCAGCATGCTCTCCTTGCGGCGCCACTCCTCCTCCGTGTGTGAGAGTTCTGTAGGGCAAGCCCGGGTGCGAGCTCGCTCCTGCTCCAGGGACTCGGAGCTGTGGACGCCTAGAGAACACAGCTGGTCCTGTGCTTCAGCCAGTCTCCAGCTGGAGACGATGGAGGCCTTCACACAGCGCTGCTGGCTCTGGCACAGTGACTCCATGGCACAATCACAAGAGGGCGAGGATGGTGACTGGGTCAGTAGAAGGAGAAGGGAAAAATATCGTACAGTTAACAGCAAATTCTCTTATATAAACACACACACAGATCGATCCCATTTGTTTAAACACAATCTGTCAGCGTCAAGTTTAGACCGCTGATGCAAATGTGGCCTGCAGGGAGGAGAGAGGATTGGCTCTGCTACAGGAGGGAACAGCTGACACCTACCGACTGCCTCCGAATCACAAACTAAATGTAGGCCAGTGGCTTTTGAGCTCTCATGACCACAACCAGGCTGTATTTGGTACAGGGTGGGGCGACAGGGCTAAAAATAAACAAATGCTTGTTTCCATCATGTCCATGGCTACCCAGACAGCAAAATGCCTTTTCTAGGCAGACATCGCACACAGCTGCCAGTGTCTGACAATACCGAGGTGGACCTGGGGGGGGGGAAGGAGAGTGAGCTGCTGCTGCATGTCTTGTTGTGGCCTCTGATCTCACCAGTCCTCCACCGGGTGGTCTCCCTCTGACGCAGATTTTTAAGCAGCGACGCAGGACGATGAAACTGCGAGTGATGGGTCCACCACATGAGCACACGTTTAAGTTGAATATAGCTGGCTTTATTACGCAACTCCGGGTTCGCATCAGGTTAGCCTTCAATCTAGCGAGCGTGCAGCCTGGGAATTGGTGTTGTGCCAGCATGAAAAGTTGTTCATGCTCACTGGTGAGGTAATGACACGATGGCGAATGAAGCACTGTGATGTAATGCTACTGAAAAAAAACAAACAACTCGTTGCTGACTGTGAAGTAATTCGGTATGAACTCCAACGAGCCCCAAACTGCTTCAAGTTAGCATAGTTCGTTAGCATGCTTCTCATCCCAACCCATTATCTCTGCTGCCAAGTGATCTCCTGCTAACATCTCAGCCAATAACATGAGTTAATTACCTGCTGGTGAGGATACATAGGAGTGAAGCCCCTGGCTGCTGAAGACGCGTCAGTGTTAGACTCCTCATCAGGGCAAAGTGAAGCTCCGTTGCCCAGCCACTCCATAACTGCTAAGCAACTAACGTTAGCTGGCTAGCTCTGCTGGCTAGCACTAGCCGCGCTGGAAGAATCAGTAACAGTGTTGCTCTCTGTGATAAACAGTCTGTCAGAGTTATGTGTGATCTGAACAGCAGTCTGAGGAGTCAGCAGAGCTGAAGGAGGAATATGGTGCACCACGACGGGGAGCTCAGCTCCTGTAAATACTATCGTTGTTACTGTCTACAGTAACTACAGCCACTGGCTGTTAGGAGCAGTCCGGACCGACCGCGGCTGCGTCGTTTTAAGAGGTGACAAGCGGAGCACGTGGTAAACAACACTGACCACGTGACACCTTCTCAAGCGTTCCTCCAGAGATCTGTTCGGTTCTAGCAGGTTCCCGCAAAGAGCCCAAAGCCGTACCTGAGTAAAAAGTAAAAACAAATTGTTAAATTAAAGCGAAAGTCTCAAAATATCTGACAGTAAATGTAGCCTACTCAAGTATCAAAAGCATTTTTTCTGGCAGTAATGAACTTAAGTATCAAAGTAATAGGTAGAAGTAAATTATACATACATATCTACTTGTGTGTATATTCCAAATACTATGGTATTGGTGATTGTTGGATTCGACTTTAAGCATATTTCTGATGTCGAAATCAGCGTGTTTTACGCTGCAATGTTACTAGAAACTACAATTATCAATCAAATTAAGTAAAAGTCAAAAGTACAATATTTGCCTCCGACATGGTGGACGTGGAAGTATAAAGTACTATAAAATGTAAATACTCAAGTAAAATACCTAAAAATTGTTCTCCAGTACAGCACTTGATTAAATGTGCTTACTTACATTCCATTACTGACTATAAGGAATGGACACAGTGTAGTTAAGTCAAATAAAGAAAGAAAAAATATAAAAAGTTGGAACTTATTTGGGCATAACATTGTTCAAATACATAGAGAATGTGCTTGCTACTCTTAACTGAATAACTGTAGTCTAAAAATACAAATAAATATGTTGCATTTAAAGAAAGTATATTTGAACTAAACTATTTTGAGAAGTGGTTAGACAAAGATAATATAACTGATGTTGTACTTGCAGTATATGAGCTAGGATATAGGCCTACAGTAAAAAAAAGAATTGAAGAAATGAAATAAAATAATTCATGTATATATATAAATATATATATATAAATATATATATATATATATACACACACACACACACACACACACACACACACACACATATATATATATATAAATATATATATATAAATATATATATATATATATACACACACACATGAATGTGTATGTATGTGTATATATAGCCAACATGATGTTTCAAAATGTGTCTTTAATATTCCAAAAAGTTAGTACACCAATATGGAAAATGAAGGCTACACGTGGTATACAATGTTTTAAAAGTGTTTTTCATGTTGACCTTCAATTCTCTGTGGTTACGAACCTAGATGTAGGTAATTTCATTTATGTTTTTGTTTTGTTTATGATGTTAAACGGTGGTGGTTTCACTTTTATTTCTGGTTTGTGTGAGGAAAAAAACAACTAATCAAACAGAAATGTGTTGTACCATGTTGTGCTCTCTGCGTTTTTAGACCAGCAGGTGGCAACAGTGCGCTTTGGACCTGCATGACGGCCTCCACAGAAGTAGACCGCGAATATACGAATGTTTATTTTGCCCCTTTCTTTGCATTGCAGGCAGCCTTATTCACAATGCGCATATCACTCTGGATAAATGCCATCAATCAAACATCGGAAATTGCCGATACTTACGTTTCCTGTTAGGGAAATTACATAATTCAGGGTTTTCAATCCGTACGTTTGTGCATTTTGAACCGCGTACAGTGTGGGAGGAAAAGCTGCCTGACAAGTGCTAAGCAGGGCAAAACTTCGCTACTCAATCTGTCCACTATTACACTCAATTGCTACTAGCTAGGTAGACTACCTGGCGATAGCTCACTGGAAGCAAATAGCACATGGTGAGTCTATTCACATCGATACCGAAACGTTACATTATCTTAACTACATATAGCTTGTTTGTTAACACAAAATAAAGTAAGCTGACTGTGTTTCGGAGCCCAACATGAGAACCTAGCACTGAGTTTTAAGCTAGCCGAAGTGAGTCACGACCTTACCAGTTTAACGTTACTGGCAAAACTACAAACATTGTTATGTCTTTTGGCTGGCTCTTACAAACACAAATACTCGAGCAAGTATAATACAAACACACAGCTGGGTGTCATCAGAGTGTGTGCTTGATTCTCCTGTGCCAGGCAAGCTAATGTTTGCTAACAGAAAGGGTGAGATTGAAGCAACAAGGAAATAGGATGCGTCGTGCCACCACTAGGTGGCGGTAAAAGATAATAAAAACACCTGACTGGCAGGTGCCACATGGGTCTTCTCCTCCGTCTTAATTCCCCGAAAGAGTGCTGCCGTTGCGTGGACAGCGCTGAACGTTAAAGCCCGCCTCTACAGCCTGCAGACATTCAGACAGGGAGAAACAACCAGACCTCATGCCTAAAAAAACATCCTCAGGCTGAAATCAAGTCTCATAGCCAGCTGGCACCTTGCCCTTTCTCAGGCTGCTGTTCCCACAGGTTTCTCTCTCCATCTCCCTGTGTGTGTAGGAATGATTATATCAGCAAAACGTGTTCATAATCATCTTACATTTTTAATTTTTTTTGTTTGTTTGTCTGGTTTGATATTCGCTTTTTTCTTTTTTCTTCTTGCTTATTGACATCATAGGTCAAGATGCTGCAAACTTTAAGCCCAAAATGAGTGATAATAATTGGTTTCTTGGGCATTTAGCGCAGTGTAGTTGCTTCCCCATGTAACTACATGCCGTAATGTCATATATTGCAAATTAAAGAACTGTAAAATTACTTGAAATCTGTGACCGTAATATCTTTGAGCGATTGTGGTGGAGTCATCCTATTTATAGCAACGTGTTGTTCTGTGTGCCTTCCCCAACAGAGTGCCAGCAGCACACCATCCTGCGGACAGAAATGAACCATACTACTCCGGAGGCACTGGGTGCGTATCACAGTTTTACAACACAGAGCTCTCTTTCAATATTTGATATAGAAACAATCAACTAATCTACTTTATGTCAGTGGAGAGTCAAGTAAAGGTTCACAGCCCACAGAACATTACTGGAGCGCATCAAAACAGCATTTCAGCATTTTCGTAAGCAACTGAAGTCCATGGGGTCTCTAGATATGTTTTTTGGAGAATGAAACGTCTCCAGACTTTCTGTCTGCATGAGGGTGATCATATAAAGACTGAATTTAGATTTTTCCGGTGAACTTATCCTTTAAGTGATTGCCTAATGTCATATAGATAAGTGTGTTTGCCACAGCACTATGACTAACTTTGAGTCATCTCTGAATTTTTGCTTTGTTTACTCATGCTTCTTGGCAACATTAGTCCACAATGATATCAGCCTCATTATTTTTTTCTCACTGTAGAGCCTGAAGGTATGTATCAGACACCATCTGGATAGAGACCAAGTTGTTGAGGGTCAGTTTTGGAGAGGTGATTTAACATGCAAACGCTGCTTTAAAAGGCATCTGATTCTCCAAGTGCTTGCACTCTCCTCGTTTTCAAGATTCTCTAATGGCACCTGTTGAAAAGTTTTTTCCAGCACCTACAACGAAATACAAAAGGGGAGAAGTGCTTGTCGAAGAATGTCGTGGCGTCCTTCCAGCGGAGTTGAGCCACTCGCAGAACCTCTGCCAAGTCACACTGAAGCTGTTCTGGTGGCTGTAGTGACACCAAATGCCCCATTTAGACACTTGATCTTTGTGTTTCCTTTATTTTGGCAGCTGCCTGGCAACAGGCAGTTAGACCTGCCTGTGGATTGTAATCTCTGTCTCATTTCACTTAAATTTAAGAGTGACTCTTATTGTTTAGTAAGAGCAGGAAGGTTGATAGTGTCTGATTACTTAAAGATCAACTGAGTGTAAAATTCAGTATGTTCTCATCATTTAAGTTATCTGGTGCCAAAAAATACAGATCCCAGAGGTGAATGAGTGCATGTTCTGTATGTGTGTCCATGTGTGTTTGTATGTGGTGATGGAGGTTATTATGTTGTAGTGAATGTGGAGCCTCTAGCTCTGTCATTCACCCACAAGCCAGGACTATAAAGAGGCGACATGCTCCACATTCCTCTCCTCTCCTCTCTCCTTCTCTGTCCTCTCCTCGCCTCACACAAACAGTGAGGCTGAAGTGAAGTAGGCTTGTGCTATTTGTGTTTGTGTGAGTCTCTGTGCACGTACGCATGTCCGTCAGTGGGATGAATGGGCTGGAGTGGGGTGTGTAACAGCAGAGAACCATGGATAACAGCAAAGGAAACGCTGTAGCTATTCAAATGCTTGAAATTCAAGGACCTTTCAACGGACCCAAGCAGTATTCTTAGACTTCTTAGCCCATTTACTACATATCCAGTGTGCTTTGCTGTTTTTCATAGTATGCTGTAATGTTGCTGTCAACACTGTGGCATCATGGTGAGACAATGAACTGTAGGTTGATTTGGAAAGCTGTTTTACCATAGGAGAATTAAGTAGCTTTCACAAAACATAAAAAGCAGATATTGTAGTCATTAAGCTGGGTTTCTGCAGAGGGTATTGCTTTACAAAAATTAAAAACTATTTTATACTTTGGAAAGTGACTGACAATAATGTAGAGCATGCATGACTTCACTCAGTGAGCCAGAACATGCAAAAACGCTGGCTTGGTGTGACTAGCATTACCAAAAATAAAAACACAAAACCAAGCCCCAGACTCAGGCAGAAAAAGTTCATGTTTAAGACGGAAGTTGAAAGAGACTAAAAGAGGAGAGATGCAGTAAAGAAAGAGGCCAACACGTAGAGAGGGAGAGGCCTTTTGGTCTGCTTTCCCAGGCTATGCATCAGGAAGGTTGTATTTTTTACACCATGACCACCGCATAGCCCTTTCCTGGGGAAATCCGAGACAAAATCGAGAGAGCCTGCTGCAGGGGAGGGAGAGGGGAACAGGAAAAGTAGCCCTGGGAAGGAGGGAGGGAGGGGGGCAGGTACGGTCTAGCCCACACAGCATGAGCAACAGAGAGGGAAGCTTTCGGGAAGGCTCAGTGGAACACACGCACAGGCAGATAGACACAAAACGTGACACACACATGCATGCTTACATCTCCTCTTATTTCTTGGCCCTTTTATCAGCCGTGGCCTTCCAAAAAAAAAAAAAGGGCCCTGAGAGTCGTCTCTGGAGTATTTTGGCTGCAGATTCAGCTGGAATGCAGAGCTAATGCTGGGTTCCTCTACTGTCCAACCAGCCTCAGCTGTTAATCCGATGTTATGGCTGCTCTGCCATGCCTGTTAAAGAAATAATATTTGACGTTATGGCTGCTCAGCTATGCCTGTTTTAACGAACAATATTTCCAGCAGATCACATTACTTATAAGCTAAGATTTAGGTTGGACACAAAACATGGTATTTCAAGACCGTTTGGCAACAGATTTGACCTTTTATTATTATGACTAATACTTAGGAGCAAGGGCAAAACAGCATTGTGGTTTTCAGAACTGTTTTTTTGACCTGCACCAAAGTTATGGACGACATTTGTCTAAGCAGACAGTTGAACTAACGGAAAATAATAGATGTCTTGTCATTGGATAACCCTAATGCTCCAGGAGGTAATGCATAACCATCTAGGAAGTAGTTCTTGAAAAATGTTTGGAAAAGGCCAGGTATTTTAATAAAAATACTTAGCAGGTGATTGGACAACCCATCTGTCTATCACTGCAACCAATCATCAGATTGGCAGTAGGGGAGAGAGTTGGTAAATCAAACACTTACTCAAGGCAGTTGGGAGAGAGCAAACATCACCTTTTCTTTACTGTTCTTTCTGAAAGAAACTTTCCAGTTCTGATATAGCTGATTGTATAGCAGCATCTATGATAACCTTTTGAGGAGGCGCTATTGTTCTTTTCAAACAAACAGTCACCTCCTCAACGGTTGTTATATCTAAAACACCTGAAGTTGACCATGGTTCCTCATGGGATGATGAACGGTCCAAACCAATGTGGGTAATACACAAGCGCACAGCTTGAAACTGAGCAAGATATGAGCTGCCTTAAATGTTAACAAATTTTGAAAAATGGCTAAAAAGGCCAGTAGGTCTAATTCTTTGACAGGTTGATGGAGGTCAAAGGTCAGAGTGAAAGCCCACCTCATCTAAATGTGTGTGTCTGTGTGTGTGTTCACCCCAGGTCTTGACCCTGCCGTGCTGAGAGACGATCTCTTCGAGCACTGGAACCGGAGAGATCTTCAGATGGTGAGAGTCACTTTCACAGCGTGTGTCAATTTCACACATGCAATATTGAGTGTGTGTGTGTGTGTGTGTGAGTGAGTGTGTTTACAAAGGTCGAGAGATGTAGTCCTTGTGTGTCTGTGAGAGGCACAGGAACATGACAGAGCGAGAGAGAGAGAGCTTGGATACCGGCATGTTTAAATGAAGTTCACCAGTGTGTGTGTATGTGTGTGTGTCTGCGTCTGCGTGTGTGTGCATTTGTGTGTTAATGAGGAAACCAGAGTGTCTGTCAGTAGGAAGGAAGGAATTTGCGTTGCACTGAATGAACTTGAGATCTGTGTGAGGAGGATATTGAGTGGATGACATCTGTTTTACAAATTAAGACGCGCGGCGAAGCATTTTCTCACACAGATATTATTTTCTTGTGTAGGAAGTTTCTAATGCCAGAGTTAACTGTCTTTATCTGAAACCTAAAATGGGTCACAGATCTGTGTATCTGCTGGGCCCCCTGAGAGGGAAGTTAGCTGTTTGTCTTCACTGAGTGTTTTGTTTCTGCTTTTCTTGAAATGCACTAATCAGTTCCCACATTTTACCATCAATCATTTTTATTGTAGGGCTGAGCAAAATATCTTCGTGTTATCGATATCTTGTTATGAGACTATGTATCGTTTTAGGATTTTGGATATTGTGATATATTGTGATATGGCTTAAGTGTTGTTGTTTCCTGGTTCTACAAGCTGCATTGCAGTAAAATGATTTAATCTTCAGAATTTATCAGACTGCTGTACTTGTTCTACTACTTATCTTTATCCACTTAGTCATTATATACACATTACCAATGATTATTTATCAAAATATTCACCCCTACAATTAATAAGACTGAATGGATGAAAAGATAAGCTTTAATGTTTAATACGTCTAGCTTTCTCTCTTCAGAACTTTACTTTGAATTCACAGCACTGCCTCCCCTGTTCTCTGCCCTCACAGCTACGCTTGGCAGCTCTCCAGGGATTTTCAAAGGTAACTGAGCCTCTCGAGGCCTTGCTAACAATCCTGGAGGGCTGTCCTGGCAAACAGAAGGGTCGGAGCCACACCCTCGGCCATCATATCCTCATGGAATTCCAGGCATGGATGAAGGAACATCCGCAGGTAGACGAGATTCTGAAGACAAACGTTTTTGAAATAGAGAAACAAGAGTTACAACTCCATTAACAATTCTAGAAATTTGTCAGCGACAAGTTGTCAGATTGCCTGAACCACACTTGGAAAAAACATTTTTGTCTTTTTCAAGCACAATGTCTGAATCAGTTTTGGAGTTGTGAACAATTTAAAAGCCAGTTTCATGAGTTTCCTCACATCTAAAAAGAGAAAACGTACATCGATCAACAACACATGTTACCACCAGCCCCATTTGAGATTAGTTGCAATAATTAAAAGAATTATAGCTTGTGTTAAGACTCTTCTTTTATAATTTTTTCTTTGGTTTCCTGTCACTTGTCCCCTTCCACCAGGTGACCCTGAGCTCACTCCCGGAGCAGCAAGTATTGGCACTCCAACACCGGGCCCTGAGCTTACTAACAGATATCCAGCCTAGCTTTGCAGACACGCTCATAAACATCTACCACCTCAGTTCCCTCGATCTAGCCACGCTCCGAGCACACATTGTGAGGTTGCAGGCTCTTGCCTGCTACAAAGAGGTAAACACTCTTTTGGTGTTTCACCAGAAATCAAATTAACGCAGAAACAAAGTTTTTCTGTTTCATTTACTCTTTGTGCTTTTCATAGTCAGCAGTGCTCAGCATAAAGCTGAAGTTACAGAAAGAGCTGGATATGGAGGAGGTGAGTGAGAAAAAAACATCTTCAGCAGACATGTTTGTGTAACCATTGTGCATGTTTATTCATAAGCTTCTTTTTGATCTGACCAGTTTTCAAAACGGCCTCATCTCCGATCCTCTCCTGCAGGTGTGTGTACCACTAATCTTGCAGAATAAGTTGGCGTTGGCAGAGTCCTTCGTCACAGGCCACAGTCATCTAGAGAAACAACTGGTGACACTGCTGGATTCGTGGTGTCACCCCAACTTCAGTGTGGAGGAGATACGCAAGTACGGAGTGTCTGTGTTAATTTCGCCAAGGGTCATTGTAACTGACACTAATAACTGTGTAATAACATGATAATATGAAACCATATTTTCTTATAAAGTTATCTTATCATGAACATTTCATACTGCTAAAACCCTAGTGTGCATAAACATAACTGTGCAGCTGTATGAACTCATATGGTTCTGTCTATATGTGTTTCCACAGACGGTTCCCTCGTCTTTCTCTGTCCAAACAGTGCATGGACCAGATCCAGCCCAAAATGCTCACCAAACAAGTCTTCCGCCTCATGGAGAAATTCAACATAGACCAAGGTATGTGACTGGACACATGTTGTAGCTGTTCATGTGTGTGTACACCTCAGGCAGAAGTAATTGTGACTTCGTTTTTTGTTTTTTTTTAAACAGGGCTGTGTCCCAATGCCCTGCACAAGAGAAGACTGGACTCCCTGCGTTACCTCATGTATGCAAGGTTTCTGGAAGTAAGTGATGCAGCAGACATTCTGTTTTATTCAAACATCATTGAATGTAACCATTAATTCGGCAGGCTCATCATTAGCAACTTGACTTTGACTAAGCTAGTTTGAGCTGATGTCAAATATGGTGGTCGATACATTCGAGATGGTCAGAAGATGTCTGTCTTTGTTTGGTGTCCACCATACACACACGTCTGGCTTTCTTGATCATGTGTTGATTGTGGCTGAATTCTGTGTAAAATGTTAGTGATGAAGACCACTGGTTTTTGCTTAGAACAGCCCATTGTTTTCAGTTAACTGATAAGTGGATGAACAGAACATTAATGTGGTTTCATTAAATAATGAAATATATGGGAAGCAGTACTATGTGAAACAATTGAGTTTCAGGGCATTATTTTACCTTAAAAATGTTTTGCTGAATGCTCTTTTTGCTAATATCTCATATTCCTGTTTAGTTACACATATGTCAACTTTAATCACTGTGAAATTTTTGCCAGTAAAGCTGGTTACAGATCTCAGTGGAATCTCGGTTGGTTTTAGAGTGAAGAATAAATTCAGTGTCTGTGGGAGGCATTTGAGGTTCTCTTAAAGCACTGGTTTCTTGAACTTTTTCATGTCAAGGAGCCCTAAGTTGTCCCAGTCAAACACTGAGAAAATGTGTAGAGACATTATTAATTACATTTACCCGTAATGGTAAGAAGGTTTGCAATTGTAGTTTATTTTCATTTCAGCAACACCACCCTATGGAAGAGGCATTATCATAATCAAGATAGCCAGTTGCAGAATTATTTGGTAATGATTGAAAATAAAAATCTGTCTTCCTCTTTTCTTTCAGAAAAGCATGACAGAGGAGAACTGGACTGACCATGTTCAGGTAAATGCTGCTTGCAGTCGTGTATGGCAGTGAGATAACGCAAGATATGTGATCTTTTTTCTTTTTGTTTTTATGTATGTATAGTTCGTTGTGGCTGATGACCTTGAGCTGCAGATAAACTTGGTGGAGATGTTGGTAAAGAACTGTGGTCTCCAGAAAGCCTCTCAGTGGTCACTGAGATACAACATCCCCAGATATCGACTTCCCCTTGGAGTGTGGGAAACGCAGCAGAGTCTTCCGCCTGATCTACAGTGAGTGACAGAATATGCACTAACATGCATGATGATGCAAGTTGTGGTAAGCCGTGCAAAAGCTGAGAAAGGAATATTTGCCAGCTCAGAGTTTTTAACCAGGGTTTTGTCCACCACATCCCCTCACAGTGCTTGTCACTCAGTTGTCGTTTAGCTTGACTTAAGTTGTTTTATGTCTTTTTACAAAAGATTATTAGATATTAAAGGGTGGCTCCATATTATTATCATATTACTTGCAGCTTCAACGGGAGCCGCAAAAGGCTTCATACTACTGTGCAGTATTACTCTCCAAGACCTGTAAAGGCACTAAGTGCGTTAGTCTTATACGATAATGCATCTTGTTGCATATTGTCCTCCTGCAGGATTTTGTTTTAATTTTCTCTCCACTCCTTTTTTATGTGCACACTCACACAAATACATGTCCCACCTCTGCTTAGACAGATATGTCCGAGCGATTTGGTGCAAACTGAAGAGTGGGTGTCATCTCCATCTCACCGTCAGAAGTTCTATCAGGCTCCACTCACCAAGGACAAGGTTCATTTTGTGGACACGCCCGAAGCGCTCCAGAGATGTCGAAACATTGTGCTGAAGGTATGTATGCTTGATGTCTCATTAGAAAGAATTAATAAATATTATGCTGTGTGTCTAAACCATATAACTGGCCAACTGGGTGTCTATTGAAATTCTATTTTGTTTGCTGTCTTTAACCATTCTTAGGAAGGTGGCATTGTAGGAGTTGACATGGAGTGGCAGCCAACGTTTGGCTGTATCTCAACTCAGAAGGTTGCCCTGGTCCAGCTCGCAATTATTGACCAGGTTTTCTTATTAGACCTCTGTGCAAACGGATTCTGTCAACACCCAGATACTGTTGGTTTCGTCAGGAGCTTGTTCTCTGAGAGAAATGTTCTTAAACTAGGTAAGCAACAGAGCTGACAAAGATTAGATTCAATTATTGTTTTGTACTTCTGACTCAAACATTTCTCCGTTCTTCCTTTCAGGTTATGGTATGTCAGGTGATCTGAAGTGTGTCTCGGCCACCTGGCAACAGTTTTTAGAGGAGCCATTGAAGATGGAGGGAATTCTTGACCTTCTTAATATACACCAGAAGGTAAAATTATCCTCTCATTCACATGACTTCATACGAATGACTTACAAATTAAATCAATAAATTCTGCAGCTATAGCAACATTAAATAAGCAACTGTTATAGTTCTTAAGCAAGTGACTGCATTTTGATACATAAAACTGAACATAACTTACACTTATAGCTTACCTGGTTTAGCTTAGCAAGCATCTGTGGTGGCATCGCTTGTCCTCTGAGTCCTATTCAACAAGGGTTACATGACCAGAGGATTTAAACGTTTAGACTGTCACAATAGTCAGTGCTGCTCTCGTCTGTGTTTAGTTTCATGGTCATAACTTAGGTACATAGTGCAGCTGTGACCCAGCAGTTTTCCTGACATATATGTAGCTGAAGTGGTCTCTGAAGTGGATAGGAATGTGAAAATGCAACATGGGTCTGTGACCGATGAGGTCACTTCACCATCTGCTGGAGTAGGCTGCATGTTGCAGGATGTGAAGAATCAAAGAAGTATTTTTGAGAATTACATGAAATGTCAGGTTGAAAGAGGATTGTTTGGCAGGACAGATGGTGGAAGTGACTGTTAAGAGTTCAAATATATTTTTCCTGGGTTCTTGCGTCATGCAAATTCTGTATTTTTGTGAAAGTTAATCAGGCAACCATGGTATTGTGATTTTTATAGAATAAATATTCAACACTAGACCATAACATTTAATTCTAACTTTTATATATAATACCTTTTGCAGATCCAGCGTAGCAAAGTCAAGAGGACTCATAATGGACCTAAAGAGGTGCTGGTAAGAGAGGACTTTGCAGAAAAGGGCCTCAGTCTGTTGGTACAACAGGTCCTGGGAAGGCCTCTGGACAAGACAGAGCAGATGTCCAACTGGGAGAAACGGCCACTGCGCATCAGCCAAATTAGATATGCAGGTAAGGTATTATGCATTCACAGACAGACAATGACAGGGTGACAGATGGCTTCTGTTCATTTCCCTATAGAATATCACAGATTATGTTGTTATCCCCTGACGAAGCCAATAATTCTTCCTCTCTCATTCTTAACCTCCTTCTAGTGGCAGATGCCTATTGTTTACTGGACGTATACTCTGTCCTCTCAAGCAACCCAGCATACTTTGGGCTGCCAGCAGACCTGCGTAGCATTTCTTCAAGCCAGTCGGAGAAGAGTGCAGATAAGAAGCAGAAAGAGAAACAGGCTGAGCAGATGAAACAGGTAGGAGAGTCACAATGGCAAGTTACATCACAATCCTCGTAATAATATGAAATAAAAATGTCATGTCTCATGTCATTTCTAGACGTCTTCAGAACATTCAGTCATCATTGACAGAGTTATTTTTTACTGATATGAATTTAACGTCACAGATGGACCTTTTCTATTTTAATGGCTTTTGTGCTAATACATTTAAGAGTTCATAGTTCAGCAAAAACCAGAGAGCTTCCAAGAGCACTTCAAGCTGAAAAACCTGGGTTTGAGGATCCAACCTGCAGGGAGGGACAATACGCATTTGACCGAGATACTTCAGCAGTTCCTGTCAGCTCCAGGGGTGCAGTCGTATAGCTCCCCCTGTGCTTTGACCTCCCTGCGCCATGGTGCAAGTCAAAAGAAACCCCCCTGTGGGGATCACTTAAGTATCACATTATTGTCTCTGTCCATTTAGGAATGTCAGGGGGCTCAAAGGGTCACCCCCCCTCGCTCTGACATGGAGAAAGGCCTCCTGTGTGGCGAGAAGCCCTCAGAAGATGCTCCCCTTCTGGCCCCCCAGAAGTTGCGGGTGGTGTGTGACAACATGCTGCAGGGACTGGGGAGGTACCTGCGATGTTTAGGAGTCGATGTGATCATGCTGGAGAACACTGATGATCACAGAAAAGCTGCAAAGGTTGGTTAAAATAGGCTGAAGACATTTCTATTCCAGGTGATAGGTGCCACATATGAGGCCATACGTTCAATTTTTCATAAAATAATTGTTGTTACACTTGTTACACTTGTGAAGTGTGTTAAAAATAAGTTGTTGCTCTCTTTCACTAAAGATAATAACTAAACAAAGTGGTGGAACACTACTGCTTATTTCCACAGGGAGTACAAATATCAACACAAAAATGATGACGTTCATGGGACTTGCTTAAGGTCAAATTGCTAAGGTCATACTGAATATTGTTGCATTCATTTCAGTGATGGTATTGTCGGGGTTATTGAATACTGGAATTAAGCTTTTCAAACTCTGCGCAACATGCATCATATGTTTTATTATAAAGTCTTGCCTAGGCTTAGAGATACCATCTTACAGATTTTCTTCTCTTCTTTTCTTCACCGTCACTGAATTCATTATTAACTGTTCACCTGAACAGTTTATGGTGTTGTACGTGGTATCATTATAATCATTCATCATCACAATATATGGGTGGTCATCACAGCTTGTGTGTTGTCATCATGGTGGTTCAAGATGTGATGCAAAATATATAATACAGTAACAGTAGAGAGTGAAATGGCTGCCACAGCGACCACCAGACGTTGCGATGCGGTGGCCCTATTTCTGAAAATGTTCAGTGGCCCAAACTGTACAACGGTACAAAGTTTCATGCTTTGATAAAAAAAAAAAAGAACAGTATTTTCTCAGCTGGACTAACATGCACCTATTACACACAAACATTGAACACATACAAGAAGAACCTAAAACCAGTAATGTGTCATAATTTAGCTAATCAGTCATACCTTTACTGCATTCATGTGTTCTTTTGTTCTGATGGGTTTTTGTTGTGTGTCAGTTAGCACAAGACGAAGGCCGAGTCATACTCACCTGTGGACAACCGTTCCAAAGTGTAAGTACATACTAATGTGAGCTCATGAATTAACTCATGATTCTAAAAACTCACTATTAATTGTGTATGTGTGAGTTCCTTGTTTGTATGCATGTTCTATCTCTGTTGCCACAGCTGCGGTCCCAGGTAGGCGAGGGTCGCTGTCTGTCACTTGACTGTTCAGAGAAGGCCAGAGATCAGGCTGTTCGAGTCCTCAGACACTTCAATGTCCAGCCCACTCCCAGCGATATCTTCAGCCGCTGCCAGGTGAGGACAGTGACGCTGGTTATGAATGTCTCTTAAGTATAAAATTCAGTGTTTGCTGAGTTCTTTGTTGTTGCACTTAGTAATATAATTTCAGTGTTAAGCAATACATACAAATGAGGAAATAGTGAGAACAGAGAGAGAGTCATGTGTTCATCAGCTGATTTCTAAGATACACAACTGAAATGGTAAAGGTAATGCCGGTTGAAGGAACGTATATCCATACAATCAAAAATAATAATTCCCACAGTTTATGTACAAATACATTCCTATTTTAGGCATTCAGTTGATACTTTTCTACAAAACAAGGTCGATCAAATAAGAGGAAAAGCTTGAGTTCCTGTATTGGTGAGAAGCACAAGCATTGTGAATAGCCAGACATTTTTTTTTGTGGTTATAAAACATTTCAGAACTGGTTCCTGAATTATGAGAACAAAGCTTGTGGTGGCTGCGGTGTTTTGTGTAATGCTTAGTGAAAGCGGAATAAAAACATTTATGATAGAGGGGGAATGGAGAGCAAGGGCTTGAAAAATACTTTTCTGAGAAGTGGGGCAAAGGTGGGGGCCTTGACATGATGAACTTGGGTGACAAAGCCAGAGCATTTGGATGTGGTATGTCACTTCTCTGTTGGGCTGGGAGCTAAAGCTACTGCCACAGTGAGGCTACAACTATCAATTATTTTTATAGTCAATTAATCTGCCAAATATTTTAACAAAAATTACTGAAATTATTAATAACTTAGAAAAATAGTTGGGAATTGCTCTATGCAAGAGTTGAAGGTATACAAGCTCACCTCTACATGCAGCACTGGCTCTGAAACCAAACACCAGTTTTGCCCCGGGGCATAAGATGTTGGGAGTTTTCACAGCATGTCAACTGTGACGAGCTTTTGTTCACGAGGGAGAGACTGGCAGGCGTTTGCAGTAAAGTGATTGTTGTACTGGAGATTTCAGATAACAGGCAGCTAAAATGGGCTCACCTTTACTTACTGGATGATTCAGATGAAGCTTGAAGTTGAAGGTGGCCAGTTGAGATTGTTGGATTGAATAGGTATCGCTCCTGGGCAGCCTCCTCTAAAGGTGTTCTGGGCATCTGTAGGCCCTTCTGGGCATCTGCTGACCCAGAATACACTGAAACGCTTTGTATATCCCATATGGCCTAGATATGCCCCTGGGCCTGTGTAAGGAGAGAGATATCTGAGCTGCTACAACCTCGTCCTGTACAGTTGATGGAAAATGGAGGGATGGATAAATAAATCGAATGAGGTGGAAATCATTCAGCGGGATAAATTAGATGTGAGGTATTTCTCTTAAGAAAGTTTTTTTTTTTTTTTACCACGCAATGAAACACAAGCAGTTGGAAGGTTATTTAACCACTAGCGAAGCATGATAAAAATGAGTTTGACCGCGAGTTAAAATAAAAATGCCATGCACTGCGTTCTTCTAATTCCTGCTTGATCATATTTGTTGAGCCTGAAGGGATGTTTGACTGTTACTACCAATCATTGTCAGATTTACGGTACCTGTCCTGCAGATAACTCTGTGGGTGGCTGTTTAGAGAAACCTGTGTGTGCTCCGACCTTTGTGTTTGTGTGTCTGTGCGAGGGGAGTCTTTGCAGGACAGTTTCTATACTTGGGTGTTCTAGCCTGGTAGGGGGGACTCTCATGTGTCGAGATACACCACTCACTGCATTTGTCTCAGACTCAAATAGTTAAAAACCTGGACCACCTTGATGCTACCTCCTGTCTTGATGTAACACACACGCACCGACAGACACACCAACAAAAATCTGCCTGAACAACTTGTGGCCAAATGGTCATTCACCTAACTTTTCTATTGATCACTCCCAAACAGCAGTCACTTAAGGAAGACCAACTGTGACTTTGGGACTTGACACCCCTAGTAACGGCTCTGCCTCAGATCTTTCCTATCAGCTCAGACAGCAGACCTGAGAAAAGGTCTTGTCCCAGCATGTGGGTCATCTTTTACAACCTCAACCAGGGCATGTCTATTTTCTCCATAGACCAATTTAAATGGTAGGTAACTGATAAAAGTCCTGCCTTTTCCTTGCTGTGAAAATGATGTAAAAATGTCATGTCTGAGTCCAAGAATTAATGAGTGTAATTAGACACCTTACCTTAAGGATCAGGCTATAAAATGATACAGAGTTCATACTAAGAATTAGTTAATTACTATTTGATTTTTTTAAAGATCGTTTTAAAAAGCCAAATACTAGTTAATAAGTTAAGGGTTTTATTTTTTTGTGACTGTACTTGTGTGTGTCTTTGTGTGTGTGTGTGTGTGTCAGCCAGAGAGAGTTTCACTCAGGGGGCTTCTCCGTGGCCCACCCAGGCGAAGTTAACCCCTTTTATTATCTGATTGTAAAGCTCTGATTATCAATGGATGGGTTAGTTTCTCTTTCTTTGTCTCACCGTGTTTATACCTCATGCACATACACCACTGATGAATATCATGAGAAAAGAGAAGTTAAAAAAAAAGACAAAGAGGAGATTAACAGCAGACTTGTGTGTGTGTGTGTGTGTGTGTGTGTGTATGTGTGTGTGTGTGTGTGTGTGTGTGTGTGTGTGTGTGTGTGTGTGTGTGTGTGTGTGTGAGAGAGAAGATCTTGCAGGGAAAGGGTTAATGTTTGTCTCTGTATCAATAGGCCCAACAGAGATTTTGGAGGCATAGGAATGTGTGTCCACCATGGAGACCCCAAGAGGGAGAGGGAGATGTTGAAGGGCCTCATGTGTATATGTGACCTTGTCTGCACATCTACTTGGGTACAATGAAGAAGTGGCAAAAAGGGAAAAAAATGACAACTCCAGACAACTGAGAGTTGGTTTATTTTATAGTCTGAGACAAATATTTATCTCTGCATTCTGACTAAAAGAGGAAGAATCATCTTCCCTGTAAAGTCGTGTCTGTATGTAGGAAAACAGAATCAAGATGTCGACACAGGCTGGGGGAGGAAAGGAGTCAAGAGACTGAGTTCTTACCCATATTCTTTATTTTCTACCTTGTATTTTAGCTGCAAATCAACTACTTGGACTGCTCTGTGCGTGATCTCGTGTTACTTCCTGTGTCACTTCTCGTGGGTATTTTTGTGACAATGCGTAGTTTAGAGAACTGACTCAGACTTGTCAAGATACCTCCTGGTGAATGATATTGTAATTGGTGACCCCGCTGTTGCTGATCAGTTATGTATTGATCTGATAACTTAACACAAAAGTCATGTAGTGTGACCATAAAATATATAAAGGCATAAAATGTCAAACCGATTGTTGTTCAAACAGGGATGGATGATATCGCCAGCCTTGTCCCTCCCCTCTAGCACAAATGAAAATGAGAGGATGTGGGCTTACAGAGACTGCATTTGAATTTTGATCTTGATTTTAGTTTGAATAATAACAAATGCTTAAAACGCAATGCTTAAAAAAATAATATAGATAAGACAGATACATTTTTCTGTGTCAGGAGGTTGGCACGTGTCACATTTAATATAGTCTGTGGATTCCTGCAAGGGGCTAGGTTGGAGGGTGGAGTTGTTGATTGGTCCATTACAGTTTCCTTATACAGCTATATCCTATCCCCACACATACACAAACATACACACCCAGATAAGCACATACACTTCCGTTCCGTCGGATGTAAAGTACTGGCCTTTTATAGACACGTTGAGATAACGGCGATATCTTGAGAGATAGACATGAAACTAACCAAACCTAGACGCTCACACATACTGTCCACAGTAACTGACAAACGTGTATTTACATCATACACACACATACACAGTCACCTCAGCAGTAAAAAGCACATAGCCTCGCTCACAGATGCACACACGCACACTCAGTCGTAGACACTGTTGCAGCAGAAACGCTGGTTCCCACGCACCAGACGACTGGGGAAGTGAAAACAAGAGCAACAGGAACCGCCACACCGTGAGAGGGAGGGGTGGGAGAGGAAAAGGGGAGGGAGGGAGAGAAGTGAGAACAGAGGTGATGGCAGGGAGGTAAAAAGACAGACTGAGAAAGAGAGAGAGAGAGAAAGGGAATACCAGTGAAAGCAAATGAGAATGAGCAAGTGAGACAGGGAGAAAGACCAAAATAATGTAGAGTAGCTGAGATGAGATGAGTGTCTGCCGAGTGAGGCTGAGTGGTAGGAAGAGAGAGTGTCTGAGAAAGGTGGCATTGAAGGAAGAGGAGGGGTGGAGGAGGGCGAGGCGATAGAAAGACTTGTTGTCTGTCCTTTGATCTACAAAGAGAGCCGCGGGCTGAGAAACGGGAGGAATTTGAGAGGTTGAGACACGTTTAAAGTTAACCTTCACTGGCTCTGAGTGTATATTTGTGCATGTGTGAATGTGTGAGTGGGCTAGGGTTGGTCAGTGTGAAGACGTAGGCATTTGTTAAAACCCTCATTTTTAGATACAAGTGTGCACAGCTTTTACAGGAAAAATGTGTGCATGAGTCACACTTTGGTCACATTCTCATATTTTTAAAAACTCATTAAGTATGTGTGAGCGCTGTGGCTTCTCCTGCATTTGTGGTGTCGTCTTCTGTGCATGCACTGTTCTCCGTGGCGACAAAACAGGGGGTCAAATTCGTGCATCCCGCCGTTTTTCCCACTCCCCCCTCCCTTCTCTGGAGTCTAAAGGAGAGCGAGAGTCGGGAGGAGGAGGAGGAGACGGTGGGGAGAGGGGAGGGAGGGAGGGGGGCATTCCATAGGCACGCCAAGACATTCCGAGGGAAACCATCCCAAATATTTCCCACTGTGTGTGGCGAGGGCTTTGCGTCTCCTGTTACACACACACACACACACACACACACTTTGAGAAAGTGCTAAGCGCGAATACACACACACACACTGGGGCAAAGTCTCGCTCACACATCTCGTAGGTCCCTCATACACACATGTACGTAGTTAGCAAGTGCAGTTATGAGTGACGAGCGGCCTGTTTGTCTGCATTTGTTTTTCGTCTTGAGGGGCGACTTGGTGTCGCTATGTCCTTCTTTCTGTCTCTCTGCAGAGGAGCAAAATCAGGAAGGCCCATTGTGAGAGTTGTGTCTCTCCAATGTGTGAGTTTATGAATGAATGAGCAAAAAACACATGACCACAAGTATTAAGCTCTCACTTTGTTTCTCACGGTAATGGTTTCTGTGGAAACAATTTCTTTACTGGAATGAGATGTTGACTCACTTCCTAAATAAAGTGAGATGAATGTGTTATTGTTTGCTTCACTGGAATACAGTGGAACTCAAGAAGAAGTCAATGAAAGGGGAACCAGTGGTTCATTCTAAATGAGAAGTCCTATGTGATGGTTGATATTAGTCATATTTATAATTATGTGCACAATACAGATGATATGATATGTTGATAAACTAATCAACAGCGCTAGGTTATGTCATTAGAATCATTCCCATGACATTATTAGGGATGTTTTCTGATATGTTTATCTCTTAAAGCTGTTTTTTGTTGTTTTTGCCACACATAGTGGCAAACAGCCGAGTCCTGCTCTCCGTGCATTCACCAACAGACAGGACCACCTCTTTATGAAGTTCTCTGTCTTGATTGGATAAAGTTGGCAGGGATACCAGAAATCTATTTTCCTCTTTTACTTTATGAGCAGGGGGAAGAAGACATTTGACATTTAAACACAGTGATTACTGTTCAATTGTAAAGCTATTTAACACTTATTTTGATTAAATACATTCACATACAGCAGCTTAAGTAAGAAAATGTTTGCAAAATCACTTGCAGTTATACGTTTTTTCAGTGTAATACTTTACATGAGACCAAAGTCTTTGTATGTGTAAATGAAACACTTTAATAGTAAATCTTGGGGTGTCACGATATAACTATTGATAATTGTGATTTTTAGAAATGAAATGTTGATATCTTGTTAATTATACACATAAGGTGATATCTTCTGAAGTAATTCTGTTTCTTTTCTTCCTGCATTGTCCTAATTGGTTGCTGTAATTTAACTTATCCCTGATTGCCACCTGACATAATTTGATTTAAAAAAAGGAAGAAGAATTAGATGCAGTGACTTGTTGGCTTGGTCTAGCTATTACTACAGTGTTTTGCTACAACCGCTTCACAAAATCATGTCAGAAAAGATGACACTCCCTGCAGTGCTGGTAGATCTTGTGATAATATCATCAAAGTAAATTCTATTGATTGTGATAACATGCGGTGAAAGTCAGATATCTTGACAGCCCTAAAATACCGTGTTACCACTTTTTGTAGCTGGGCAATAAATCAATTGAATCAATTAAAACTCAAATTTATGGTGTAAGATGATGTTAAAAATGAAAATGTTCACTTTAACCTGAGTAATAATGGTTAGGAACCACACTGTTTTTCTGAGCCCCTGTAGTTCATAGCAAGTTTTTCTAAAGTCTGTGAAAACTAAAATTTGCATCAGCACTATTCTAAGATCTTAGACAGACGCAAGCAGCCAAGTGGGAATGATTTTCCCATGGTAGATATGAGAAGAAGGGGCCCGTGTGGGAAGGCATTACAGATGTGGTAGCGTGTCACATTGCCAAAAGTATGCTCTTGAAAAACCTGGGTTCATCCACATGCTGTGATTTTTTTTTTATTATTTCTTTTTTTTTTATTAGAACCGTAAGCCGCTTGTGGTGGGGGGCCTCTGCTCTTTTAAAAATATCTTTTTTGCATTTCTGCTTCATAAAAGTGAAAGTGGGGTGTGATGAAAAGGTGCAAGAGAGACAGAGGGGGGAAGACCTGTAGCAAAATTCCCCAAGCCAAAGTCAAATCTGGGCCACTGCGATAAATACTCAGCCTTAAAACATGTTCTGCTTTACAAGGTGAGTTACTGGGCTGCCATGTGTGTTAATTTTTCATCACAGCTTGCTCAGAGTTATATCATCTTGATATCATATCGTCACGGGGCGCCCATTATTTGGTTGAGGGGGCGTCCCATGTACAATGGTTTGTCCTCGCTACAGCAGCCCAAGGTTTGAGTCCCGACCTAGGGCTGTTTGCTGCATGTCACCCTCATCCAGTTTCCTGTCATCTCTGAAGCTGTCTTATCAATAAAACCATACAAAGGCCCAAAAAGAAAAAAAAGATCAGATTGTCACGATATGATTTTGTTGAAAGTTGCATGCAGTTTTTCTCTGGAAGCGGTGTGATAATTTATAACCTGTGAGACGTGTCTTGAGTGTCCCTGACTCATTTTAAAGTTGATTCTCATGGCTGTCTGAGCAGACACAATACTAGATACACACACACACACACTCACACACACAGATAAGGAAGAAGATGAGCCGTCACTCACCAAGCATCTGGTCTTTCAGAAATCATGCCTGCTCTTTTTTCCCACAGTCTAGTTGGCCCCAGGATAGCATAGCAATTCAATGACACCTGTGTGTGCGGGTGCACGCATGATTTGTATCTATCTGTGTGTGTGCGTGCTTGCTGGTGTGTGTACTTATTGCTGCTCAGACACTACTGAGGCTTCTTTTAGCATTCAGGGTGGCGGATACATCTGTATATAAGTTGTTCGTTATTCAAGACATTTAATTATAGATCTAGGAATCATTCCATAAGTAATAATGTGTTGAGAAGCCAGCTTCCTGCTGCTTCCAGCTTTGCCTGCAGTGGCTTATTCTGTGTGCAAGTGTAGCAGATCATGTTGAAATATGTTGTTGACATAAATGTAAAATCAGAGTAGTTTTAAGACTCCATTTAAGTGTAAGACAGCGATTCAGTTGATGTACCTAAATAAACTGGTAGCCTCTATGACTGTCAATCATGTAATTCTTTTAGGGTTATGTAATTCTCTGAAGCCAGAGACAGAAAAATAGCTGAATGTGAACACCTGTGTTGAAACAGAAAATAATCACACACAGAGACTGAGGAAGTATACTCTGCTGTGAATAGTGTGTATCCGCCCATGTATGTATGTGAAAACAATCTATATTTTTTTAAACAACCACTCTATAGCCTTTTCGCCCAAAAGACATGGTAGAAGAAGGGCTTTCAGTGTGAACAGCAAACCTTCCATTTAAGTAAACTGTAAACAGTGTTATAATGCTGTTGACATGGTGTATTTGGTGTTTGTCTGCCTTCACTTTCCCCTCCCATTTTCTCTCCTACCCGCCTGCCTCACCTCTTCTCTACCTTATTACACCTCCTCACGTTGTCATCGTGGCATTGTTTCTCCTCTGTTTGGTCTCTTTCCCTTTCACAGAAACACATTCGTTCATTCCAACATACTGACTCAGAGATATAGACGAGGCAGATATTAAATGAATCCCCCACTTTTTGATTTTAATTGTACACACATTCGTATTTTATCTCTGATGACCAAAATTTAAACACACAAGAAATAATCAATTTTACTGCCAGGCACTTTGCATCTGTGCTCACTTGGCAGGCAGTCACTGTATCATTAAAAAGGCATATCATAATTTGTCTTGCTTTGACTGGACCATTGAATCCATCTGCTCTACCAAGTATGGTTTCAGCAATAAACCATTGTCAAGGTAGACTCTGATATATTTGATGATAATCTTTGTACCTGCATTTGCTTGTATACATTAGATTCTGCTATACTTTTGTTGTTAGAAAATAAGTATTTCTAGTTTCGTGCCTGCCAGGACTTCATATATATATTTTTTCTTCCTAATAAAGCTTTTGTTCAAGCAAGAAACCATGTGGAACATTGAAACTGTTCTATTTCTGAGACAGTTTTCATCCCTTGAACTTCTCATACCATTGCAACCCTACTACCAAGCAGTTGGAATAGAAGTAAATTCAAGAGCGTAACTACTTCTCGGTTCAGTTTTGATAACAGGCAATTGGCATGCATGGTACAGTAAACCGTATATAATTGTATGCAACATTAATTCTACAGTAACACATTTGTGTTTCACTATTCACAGACCCTTTCTCATTAATCACCTTCTCTAATTCCCCGCTGTCCAGTTTCCCCTCTTTTGCTCCCCAGCATTTCTCTTACCCCGTCTCTCCCTATCAGTTTCTCCTTCTCACCCTTTGCATGGCCCTCTCTCTCTCTCTCTCGCTCTTCTCTCTCTCCATCTCCCCTGCTCTCTCCCTCACCCACTGTTCTCACCCTGGCTCCCTGCTCTGCTCCACTCCCAGTCTCACTCTCCTCCGTTTCAGATTAGCCAAGGCGAGGAATCCGGTGCAGCCGGCAGCTGGAATGTCCTGTTTGTCTTGCTCTGTTTGTGTGTGTGTGTGTGTGTGTGTGTGTGAAGTTGGTGAGGCTGGTGCTGCTTTTTGATGTGTTCCATTGTCTGAGAGCCAAGCTGCTTCCTGCTCCTGCTTTCCCCAAAAGCCTGAGAGAAATAGAGAGGAGGAAAAAACGAGAAGGGAGAGAGATTACCAGAACGCATAGCAGCGACAGGTTGAGATGGAGAGAGAGGGAAGCAGGAAGGTGGCATAAGAAGGGGAAAAGAGCAAGGGTAGGTGAGGAGGAAGATGGCAAGGAAGGGAAAAAGAGGAGGCAGGAAGTGATGGAGGGATGGAAAAGGGAGGAGAGAGTTGGAGAGGGAGGAAGAGAGGTGAGAAGGAAGGAGGGAGAGCTTCAATAGGGCTTTTCCTCCAAACACCAATACAATGAAGTAGTGCGTAATTTCCCATGTCCCCCACACCCACACACACACACACACACACACACACACACACACACACACTTTTTCTCATGGATGATATAGCTTTACTCTCTATATTAACTTGTCATTTATCTCTCATGCTTGCTCTGTTTCTGTGGTCTGTGTGTGGTCTGACACTGTGGACAATCTCAGGAAATACAGATAGGAGATGAGACATTGTGGGTGAAAAATTAAACAGAACAGTGGGATAAAAGCTAGAGCAAGTCATGCAGAAGAAGAAGATGTCCTTAGGAAGCGAGAAATGAAAAACAATTGCAAAGTAAGAAAATGAAAGAAAGAGAGAGAATATAGCCCAAAAAGCCATTTGGGTGCATGTTGTGTATGCGGTTCATTTCCCTGTGAAAATGTGGACGTGCATAAATCATTCAACATGTGTTTTTGTGTATGCGTGTGTGTGTGTGTGTGCGTAAACGTGTGTGTGCGGGTTGCTGGCCGGTGGAGGGGTTTTGACGGGGCAGAGCAGAGCATTCCTGCTGGGTGGTGATGTCATGAGAACTAGCTCTCCGCTCGCAGACAGACAGCCCTGTTTATGTTCCCCTCCAGAGGAGAAACCACACTGTGTGTCTGAGTGTGTGTGTGTGTGCGAGCGCGAGCGTGTGTGTGTGTGTGTGTGTATCTCTGTCTGACTGCGTTATTGGCTCATGGGGGAGGTGGGGGAAGCCGAGAGGCACTCGAGAGGGTCTACTTTCCCCTGCCGCTCAGGGAGAGGGAACCACTTACTGATGCCTTCCTCTGAAACATACACACAGAAAGAGGAAGTTTCTCATGTTTTTCAGAGCACAGTAGCTGCACAGCCAGACTGTGCTGCTGTGAGTGATTTCCCTCTGCTTCTAAATAGTCTCCTAAGGGAGGCAGAATTCTTTGCAGTGTAATAACAAAGCTCGGGTCAGCTAATGACAACAATACCACACAGAAAAGGGCTATGAACCCATTAAAAATGCATTATTGCTCATGGTGTGTGTGCATTTTTTGCAAAAATAGGTCAAAAATGTGTTGATTACAAAGTTTGACAATATTTGCAGACAGTAGAATTCAATCCATGCACCCATGCAACCACCTTGTCTAAATTTAAGGGGGGATACCCACACATTTTCCCTCTACCAATGAAATGGAAATCAAAGAAGTAACTTTAGAAAAATGTTGTGAGAACTAGCCCCAGCAATCATGTTTTGAGAAACCCAGATACTGCTGGTATGACTGTCTTTGTGTCTGTGGTCACGGTATAATGATTTCCCTTGCGATAGTGAAATGTGATCTTCGGTCTTTGGTGCTTAGTGAATCATAGATCATTCTCCCACACTCAACACGCAGTGCGACATAGCAAAACCATCCCAGCTCAGTCTTGGATGATAAAGAACTCCTGTCAACCCAACTAATACCTGACAGTGAGAAATAGCCGAGAGGTTTAGGGTTGTTATTATCACAACTCTGTGGCACACAGGCCCACTTTAGTTGCTTGGGTAACTCCTCCACATGCAGTCATGCTTTTGAGGCAGCCATGCTTGCTGACATGTGATATTACAAATGATTCCCCTTGGCAGAAACCCCATTTTTTTTTCTTTTTTTTCTTTACCTTTGATTTGAAGGGTGTTGTTTTTTTTCTTACCGTGGCTTCCAGGGCTGAGAATAACTTGATTGTAGGTTGACGCCAAGAATATGAAAGTTACATCAGTTTATGTGGAGGCAGACAACTTAACAGGCTAACATGGAGCCAGTCCTCTGTTTACTGATTTATTCAAGACTGCTTATTACCCTGTAGTTGTCATTCTACCACATTTTAACCCTGAAGTTTTGTAGGATTTCATTCCAGTTTAATTACACAGCTAAACTGTGCTGTAGCAACCAGCTCTAGACTGCAGAAAATTACCAACTATAGGTTGAGGGTTTTCACATGTTAAGGACACCAGCTTAAGCTCTGGTAGATATTTGACAGACAGACAAGGCGAGGTGGAGAAAAGACAGGTTTGCACTTACAATAGCCACATCTTTTATGGCGTGTGGGAGTTTGAGGGACCAAATGGTGCTATCTTCCATGCTGTGTTTTTGCTAATGTTAGGTTATTAACGCCATAATTTTAGCTACCTTTTGGCTCATGATTGCTGTCTCTCTGTGTGATGAATGTGTGTGGTCTGTTGTCTTTGTGCTTAGAGTCACACAAGAGTAGGGAAATTCTATAGCTGGGTGTGTCATCCTGTCTCTAATTTATAGAGTTTCAGGACTGTTAAGATTTAAACGAAAAAGATTGAAGACGGAATTCACTTGCAGTCGGGAAATGCTGGATCCTCTCTGAGTTTTGTCGCACCTCAAACTCACAGGAACCAGAGCCCTGCTGCTTTTGCTCTAACCACCAACAACAACTGATTTACACCTCCAGTTTGATGACAGTGTGGTTAATGCAGCTGATTGGATAGAAAACAAGCAAGACTGGGAACCACTGACCTAAATAACAATATAACAATAAGCCCATCTATTGTGGGCTAAGTAGTTCTTCTTTTTTGACACCCCTGTGTTTGTGCACGCTGTGTCTCAGTGCAAGATTGTGTGCGTGTGTGTGTGCATGTGAAGGCATGTGCATGTGTGCATGCAGTTTCCGAGAATGAGTTGTGTCAACAATTACATTTAAACCTCATGGAGACAGAGATAATAGATTGTAACCCCCCACATAGTCTGTGGTTTGTCAACTGAGCCAGTGTACTTCATGTGTTCGTGTCTTGTGCTGATGCTCCTGTGATGTATTGCTGTTTTTCTTACTTGTTCACATGGGTGAAAATTGGGAAACGGCAGCATCTAACCCTGACCCAGCAACTGTTTTTCACAGCTTATCTTCTGAGCAGTTGTCTGTACATTCTGGTAATATTTTGGTGGTGCTGGGGTATTGTTAAGAACCTCACGATTCATTTCGATTCTTTAGGTCGCAATTCAATTCAATACCGATTTGATTCAATATTGATTTAAATGCTTCAATATCAATTCAGTAATAAGTAGTAATAAAAAAATAATTCATTAAAGTACCTGTTGATAATTTTAGGGTGAGACTGGCTGCGCTGGGAGTTTATTGAATTGGGAAAAAATATATTGCAATGCATTGATGAATCAATATTTTTAACCACCTCGATGCCTGACTGATAAATTGTTTCCACAATTCACAAAATAGATGCAAATTTTTGCGTTGAATCAGTACTTGGCCAGACAGCGGCAGAGTACAGAGAAGCGGGACCTAGAATTCACTTCTCACATGACAAGAGTAGATATTCACTGACAAGAACATGGCGGAGAATTTGTTGTTGAGGCAAAAAGCAAAAGCGCACTATGAATGCAATATTTCGTTATTTTGTATTGTAAATTTTGTTTGCTCTGTGATGCATTTTTGATGAATGATAGTGGCAAGTGCTAAAGCTAAATGCCTTTATTGCGTGGCTGCAGTAATGGGTAATGTTCAGTTTTCAGCAGTATTGCTGTTTAAAGCCTGGTTCCAATAATGACTCTGGTATTCTCACAAGTGTATTATTTAGTGGGAAAATGTAGTCGCCAGGGCAACCCTACTGTGCATATATATTGTCTGATAGATATAGATATATATCATCATTGTCATCATCATCATCTATTTTTTAAGCTAGCTCAGTCTTAAAACTTAATACTCAGTCTTGCAGCGGTTCTTCCTTAAGGCTTCAGTTTGTGTGATATGATGCTATCAGGAGGTTAGAAGTCTGTTTGCTTTGGTAGCTTCAAGCTTGGCGGGTAACCCCCCCCACACACACCCATTTTCTCTGTTTTGTCCTCTCTTTCTTCTCTGTTACTCAAAGAGTCAGATTAAAGTGAAAGTCCATGTGGGGTGGGAATGGTCACAGAAAGACACCCCCCCACCCCCCACCCCCAGGGAGCAAAGAGGTAGAGGGCTAGAGAGGTCAGGCTGCTTGGCCTGGGAAAGGCCTAAAAGAGCAAAACTCGGAGCTCTCTGGATAGATAGAGGGTAGATGGATTGATAAAAATCGGAAGCAAAGAGAGAACAGAGACGGGATGAAGGACATGGACTGAATATAGATAGATACTGTAAGTTTGGGGGAGAGATAGCGAGATAAACAGGAGTGGAAGCCAAGAGTTTGGATTTCTTGGACTTCTGAGCTACTGAGGGACATGCAGGATATAAAAGGGATGGAAAAATAGGCCAGCAGTAGGTAAAAAAAAAAATGATGATGATGATGATGCACAACTTGCATCTTTCACCCATTTCCTCCTCCTCCTCCTCCTCTCTCAGGCCAAGGAAAACCAGTGTGTAATCTTTCTCATAGGAACTGCATGCAGGCATTTTAGCAAATGCCTTGAAGTCTGAGACGTGTATTTGCATGCATGCATGCATTCTTGTGTGTAGTCTCCGGAGATTAGATGTACAAAATATGACATAAACATACCAAACAATAAGATGGACAGTTCTGATACAGAAACCAGCTGTGGTATTTTTTTTTTTTTTTTTTATTTATTTATTTTTTTTTTGCAGTTTCTGGTATCTACAGAAGTGTGTATTCAAGCTGTCATGTTGTCATTGTAGCAGATGTCATCACTACCATCCATTTTCCAAGGACCCAGTGGGCTATGATATCAAAACTGAGATTAGAACATCAATAATAATGATAATACTGATAATATTAATGATGATGATAAAGTTAAATGCAATAACATGAGGATAAACATATTTTAAAACCGCCAAATAACCCCACATCCTGTTTAGTGCTTAATTTCTGGTAGTTCGTTGACTTCAGTGTACAAAAGCATCAGCCTGATATTGTGCAACTATTTCAGGTTCTTGAATGCCAGTCATTTACAGTCATCTCATTCCTGTACTAAATGTAAACGTCAAGTCTGAATGCTTGTGACCCTTTAGAGGTGCGTGGTTGCGGGTGTGACTGGGCGTGTGATAGTGTAGTATTAGTGCTCTACTTGGGTGTGGGTGTTTGTGGTTAAGGGTGTATCCTTTTAGCGTGGGACGCTGCTACCTAGGACCGTTACAAGAGCACGACTGTGTGTGAGAAGGAGAGCTCTCTGTTTGTCCCACCGACTCCAACCAAAGCCGCATATCCATTAATGAATTAATGTCGCAACTCAAGCCACCCAGCGTCCCCTTTGTTGCCGGTGGAAACCAGAGGTGACTGGAGTGCCTGAGTACCTGTCTGTCTGGATGATCCCATGGACCTCCTACACACACACACACACACACACACACACGCACACACACACACACACTCCTTGGATGCAGGGAGCCCTTTCTTTCTTTCTTTCCCTCCATTTTCCTGCTGTCTATTTTGGTCAACTGGTGGCCCGTTCCCACAGTGCTGCTGTTCCCATGGTTATCGCGGCGGAGATAGCGAATGGGGGGTTGGGGGTGGTGGGTGGTGGTAGTGGGCTTGACAGAGAGCGGGAGAGACAGCGTTGCTCTGTTCGAAGAGATAGGGGACTCTGTGGCTGTAGAGGAGGCAGAGGGGGGGTGGGGGTGAGGTGGGGTTGGTGGTGGTGGAAGTGGGGGTGAATGAAGGGTATGGGGTTGAGTGTGTGTGAGTGTGTGTGATGTGTTGCTCCCATGGACATCACAGGTGGCACGTGAGGATTAAGCCCATATGGGATTTGTTCATTTTTAATCTAATCATCTATTAGGTCATGTTCGTATCTTCATTATACTCAAAATTGCTAATTAAAAGTGTAGGTCATACAAGATGCAGATTGCAGGATCGCAGAGACTTTGTTCAGAATCTGCCTTGGACATCAGCAATTTAACCTCATGCGAGACCTCTGTCTGAGGGTAGATGCTACTTCCTGAGATTGAGAGATGAGGTGCGGTGCAAAAAGAGAGGTGGCAAAGGAAGTGGAGGGGTGGCGTGGGGGGGCGAGGGAGCGCGGGAGGGAGTGCGGGGCTCAGAAAGAGGGACGGATTCAGTTCCCACACTTCTAATTACTGTGTCACTGGAGACTGAAAGGGGACTGCCCCTGGCCCTAGGGAATTCGCTGGGGCCGGTCGCAGAGAGGGGAGCAGCGGTGGGTGGAGGGAGGGAAGGGGACAGCGGAGGGGAGGGGAGGGAAGGAAGGGTGGAATTAAAGAGGGTGTATGACACAGGAACTCTCTCCATCATCCTTTTCTCTCTGGTTTTACCTCATTGCGTTCACACTAGAGGTGAACCCCTTCACCACGAGTCCCCTCCCCTCCTCTGCCCTAATACCCCCCACCTCTCACCTCCGACCCACTTCTCCTTAACCCTGCCTTACCCTCCTCCAACCTCAGTCCTCTCTTTCCCTTCAGCCTTTGTTCACCATCGTGTACTGCTTCCTTTTTACCCCCACACCCTCTTTTTTTTCCTCCCCCTCTACCTCTCTGCGTTTCCAATGCCGTGTTCCTCTCCTGTGTCTCCTGTTGACATGAACAAGGCTACCAGAGACACTTTGAAGTGAGTTTAAACAACATGCACTAATGCACGCACGCACGCACGCACGCACGCACACACACACACACACACACACACACACACACACAAGCATAGACACACACACACACTCGCACACACACTAATGTCTTATTCTGCATCATTATTGCCACTTAACCCTGAGCCCTTTCCCTCTTTTCCTTTTCCTTTATCTCACCCTACCATAGCCTGTCTCTGTGTGTGTGTGTGTGTGTGTGTGTGTGTGTGTGTGTGTGTGTGTGTGTGTGTGTGTGTGTGTGTGTGTGTGTCCAGATGATACATACAATGACCCTGGCAGAGACATAGATGTGTATTTGTGTCTGCCTGCGTCTGCAAGCTCTCAGCAGTGATTTGTTAATGCTTTAAAGCAGTAATGATGTTATTATCTTGCTCAGCATCTCTCTCCATTGTCACGTGGACCAGTTGCTTGTTTGTGGCCCCTATAAAATCACATCTTCACAAAGCTCACTGTCCTTGTTTCTGAAGTGAACACTAGCTTTTTGGCCAAGTTTTCTTCTTGAACCCATTTGCTTGTCAACTTGATCAAAATTTAGTGGTGTAAGTAGGGCTGCAATTTGAAGCTTCAAAACTTAATTTATAATGGTGACAATCCAATTTATTAATCAACATTCAAATGCGTCTTGATAGTCGTTTCATGGTTGGGACTCGATAATCTACTATCCGTCCCCAGAATCGCTAACCTTCAACTAGCAGAAATCCAACAGCACCATGAATAACATTTATTTAACCACAATAACAAAAAAAATCTATTTCAGCTGTAACACGATTACAGGAAATTACTTCATACAAAAAATTAGATCATATTACATATCTTTGTTCACTTGGCACTTAGTACTTAACTTAATCCAATGAATAACTTGTCCAATGAAGGACAAACATTTGAAGCTTCTTCAAAAAGCTCAATAGAAGGTTGAATGTACTTGGGGTGCTGGTTGGACTTCATTTTGTAACTTCGACTGCTCATATCATTTGTTTTAAGGACTTCAAGTCAGTGATTTAGGTTGAAAATTGAAGCCACTTCATGCTAGAATAGTTACAAATAAGCAGTAAGTGATGTAAGACCATTTTCTTCCTCAACGTCTTATTTAACATTACTGTATTTACTTCATGTTAAGTGCTGACAAGAGAATGTCAGTAAACAGTTTTTGACAGCCAGAAGTATTTTCTGCACAAAGCACAACATATGAATGAGCTCCTTATGTAGCGCCACTAATTCAGTGGTAGTCTAAATTCTGCTATCATACATTCATTATTCCAGAAAATAAACCATCTCTAATGGTCTTCATAGCTGTCTCGGTTGTCATCACAGAAGTACTGAACTTTGGTCTGGAAGAATATATAACAGCAGCCAAATATAGTCTTAAAAGTGTAGCAGACACTTGACAGTTCTGTGTTTACTACGTGGGGTGTCTGCAGCCATGGACGGCACATACTGTCCATGTTTGCAGTCTGGGAGAGCCTCACGGACATGGGCAGACAACAAATTAATAGTACAAGACATGAATGAATGGATACAGAAACTATAAATTGCACTAAATGCTGCTTGGGGTGTTGTTGCTTCATGTGAAATGATTATGTACAAGATGATTTTTGCCCACACAAAAAGGATCCATTTATCTCAGTCTTCTGACTTATTCATCAGTTGCACCAAAATGAGAGGCCATACATGTTTCAGTCAGATCTAGCTTGCCCTGCTGCGCTCATACAGAGACGAGACATGAAAAAAAATAAATCAGCCCACACCTGTTTGAATCTGGCCGGCAGATTTAGTCAGAGTTTCTACAGCTCTCAGTGAAGTTAGAAGATGTGACAGAGCATGTATACTGCACAGGAGATGTTCTGGTTCTCTAGAACAATGTAAAAGAGGAAATTTAAAGAAGAACTTAGTCTCAGCCACAGATGATTTTGGTCATTTCTCATCATCGTACTGTACATGGTCCAACGCCATGTGTCTCCTGCTATGTAACTCCCTCATCTGGTTATGCAAGCATTCGACAGTCAGACAAGCGGGCACGAATGCTGGTATGTAAAAGGATTTGCCGCTACTCCACCCCGACGATGACACCTTGTCTGTCAAAAAGCCACAAGATAGAAGCGTTTTTTTCTTCTCTTTTCCCTCCCTGCTCCTCAGGAGAGAACAGACCAGACCAGCAGCAGCCACCACTGTCAATATTTACAGTCCTGGATGAATCACTCTGCATTACAATAACATTCCCTGCGTGCCTGCGTGCCTCTACATCAGGAAGAGATGAGAAAAAAAAGGAAAGTGAGAGACGGGGTGAAGAGGGGGGCTGGAGGATGAAATATGCGCCAGCAGCGATAAACGTTCAGCAGAGGAATCTGCCAGTGGCTCTCCCATGACGGGGCTGTCTGTGTGTGTCTGTGTGTGTGTGTGTGTGTGTGTGTGTGTGTGTGTGTGTGTGTGTGTGTGTGTGTGTGTGTGTGTGCAGATGTAGATCAGGTTGATGGATTCAGGTCGAGTGGGTGGAATTTCAGTTTGCAGTGTGTGGGTGTAATGACAGTTTGAGAACTGTTAGCGCATGTCGAGGAAGCCTTGGATGTCGTAATAATATCGGGTTGAATGGGTGCATTGGAGGAATGGGAATAATTAGCATATTGAGACAGTTTTAGCGTGTAAGCGTGTGTAAACGTCACACTGAATAGGCAAACTGGTGGGAAAGCATTTGGAGCACCAGGTCCGCCTGAAAAAGACAAATGTTAACTGACAGTTGCATAGATGGTCTGTGTTTGAGAGAAGCACATATGACAGCGCCACAAAAACCACCATTTGTCTCCTCAACAATCATGTTTTGTAAACGAAAATAAGCAGAGAAGTTTCCCAGGGTTTCCCCTATCTGATGCAGTTAAAACTGGAGTTTATTCTTGATCAGGTCACTGTTTTGGTTCATTTATGAATGTGCAAACAACAATGTTTTTTAGATTTCCTTGGAGTGTGCGTAAGCAGAGCCGTTACTTACAATTGCAACAGTTCGACTGTCTTAATACTGAATCTATAACAAATCTCTAAGTATTCCTGCAGTCTACTTTCTCGATTGATTGAGCAAACATTTCATCTTCAAACTGTCAGAAAATAAGAAACAGATATATCCTATTACAGTTTCCCTTAAACCAAAGGTAACATGGGCAACCAACCATTTAATACCCAGAGATATTCAATCAGTAGAAGATGAATATCGACAATGTAGGAACTGCTGTACATTTAGTAATTGTTTATCATTTTTGCTAAATAACTGAAACAATCAATCAGTTTGTTAAATTAGAATGGCACTTAGTGGAGCGCATACCTTAGCTAAGGCCACACAGCCTAAATACACCTGATGTTTTTTTTTCATCAAGGTCCATGCATTATGAGGAATAAACAGGATACTGAAAAACACCTCATAGTGTTAAAGTGAGAAGAAGTTCAAGATCAGTCCTTTTCTTTGGATCACTGCCAGAAGCAAGTAATGAACCAATCATTTGCCACGAGCTTATTGCCCCTCCGACTTGTTGGAGGTTTCAGTTGTTTTAATTTTAACCCGTAATACAAAAAAAGCAACATATCAATAGAGGCTGGCCGGCGGTTTAATCCAGCTTTTTATGTTTTTGAGATGAGCTGTTTTTATCCCTCTTAGCCCAGTGAGCAGCATTGTCAATGGACCTTTTCAGTGTGTTGTTTTCCTCAGCTGTTTGGCTTAGACCAGGCCCAGCTATCTGGCGTCTGAAGAGAGGGAGAAAAAGAGTACTTGGAGAAGGAGAGAAAAGAAAGAGGTTAGAGGTGAGAGACAACTAGGGAGAAGGAGAGAGGGAGATTGAAGGGGAACACTGGAAGGGGGTAGAAGGAGCTTCAAGCAAGACAAGAGAAGAAGAGAGAAGACATAGGTTGAATTGGAGAGAGCGAGAGATAGAGGTTGAGGTTGAAGGTTGAGTGGGTAAAAAACAGAATGAGCCGACTGTGCCAGGCCAGGGGAAAGCATTAGTGCTATTTGTGGGACGGCTAGACTGTTATCTGCTAGACTCCGGGCTATTATCTTCTTCATTACCCCTTTTAGTGAGCTCCAATAAAGACGAACTAAGGGAGCAAAGGAGGGAGGGAAGAAAAGGCAGAAATGCACGGAGGCCAAGCGGGGGGTGAGAAAATGGTCGAAAGTGGACAGCAAAGTTGACGAGAGAAAGAAACAAGAAGAGATTGAGCAAGAGTTAAGCACCCCGGGGGAGCGGGACTAAACGAGCGATGCATGAAATTAGAAAAGTTTCTCTCCATATTCTGAAGGACAGAGGCATGAAGTCATGGATGTGCCTCATATTGTGACACAACCGTTTCAGGATAACACATTCAATCATTGATATACATACAGTACGAGATACATTTCACATTCAAGGTCACTTGTCATAACAAAATGTAGTGACTAGAATATGGTATTACATTTTGTACATTAGAGTACATGCAGAGATTTGTCTGTTCACTAAGTCACCCTCAAATCAAAAAGAATAACTTGGATTTTAGATAAAGAACTAAATGCTGTAAAAAAAATCTGTTATCTGTGAGCAAATGTTGCATTTCATATACAGTTTTTAAGGCATGAATTATTTTAAAGGTGCAGTGTGTAGAAATTATCACCTGTCAGATTCTAATGCAAACAAGGGGCAGCATTTCACCAGGGTAACCACTAACTGCTTTTAACTGTAGCTGCTGTTAGCTATCGTTGGTGTTTACATCATTAACACTGAAGCTATAGAAAAGGAAGTGTCAGGGCTGCATGCTATCCTCAATATATGTCTTTGCAACACAATACATAGCCTATATAATTTTAGAACTGTTATTCACATTCGGTGGATAGATTTTAGTTAATTTTTTGCTATCTTTAGCTTAAGCTCTTATTGTACCTTTAAGTAAGAGGATATTAAAGTATGAATAGGTGAAATAGGTAAGCTTAAAGCTTTTCTTTATTTTTGAGAATATAAAGTTAAAAGAAATGCAAAGAAAAGCTAAGAAATTTCAGTTCAGAGAATCTTATTCATGGACATTATTGTCAGTAAGAAACTGGTGCTTGTGGATGAGTTCCAGCAGCCTTAACCTTGAGGGACCTGCAAACCCAGTTAGCCAATGTCTTGGCCACCAGTGACAGCTGTGGCCCTTGTTTTTACAGTGCTTCCCACACTTGGGCGGCTTTTCAGCCAACTGAGCACACTGGATCAGTGGCGGAGCCCTTGATTTAGGGAAATCAGTCTGATTGGCTGATGGGAAGAGAAATGCGAAAAGAAACAGACACCCACTTGAGTTTACCACTGTGGTAACCTTGATTTCACCCGTTGCAAGCTTTTCGATAACAAGCGGCTATAGTAGGGAGAGTGGTGTGGAAATGGTGGGCAAACACTTCTTTATCATAACAACTGATTTTATATCCACAATCCTGAGCTTTACGGTTTTCATTTTTTAATCACAAATACTGACTACCTATCTGATGCGCTCACTAGTTAGCCATTAGCTGTAGTATTGCAGCTTCTGTTGCAGCTTTTTGGCTGAGACACAAGCAAAGTAATGGTTGACCTTTGTTAGTGTTAGTTCAATGATGTTTGTTTATTGCGTCTGGGAGAATATATTGGGTTGAGCCCAAAGAACATTTAAGTGGCTCTGAAAAAGTAAAGCAGCATGATATTGAAAGCTTAGCACATCTGTTTTAGATGATTTGAAAAGAGGTTTATTGGATATCTAACGTCTGCTTTATGCATGAACAGCAGCTTTTCACATTCTGAGCAACTCAACTGGATGATTTGCATCCCTGGGAAAGTCCAGGTGGGAAAGGATGTGACTTCTATCATGTGTCATTTCATCCAGGTGAAATGAGTGGGTGCAAAAGTGAGTCAGGGAAGGGCGTGTGTGTGTGCAAGAGCTGCATGTGACTTTTTTTTTTTAAACATCTTTTGCATGCCTGTTAAGTATGTGCGAGTGTGCATATGTTTGTACATGTGTGTGAGCGAAGTGAGTCAGAGGAAGGTGTGTGTGATGTCAAGCCCAGACAGGCTCTGCTGTGGTCCAAGTTCAGGTTGCTGTCAGGTGGTAGTGGTTAGTTAACAGAGCTGGTAATTACCTCAGACTGTCGGGCTGAGACACTGGCCAGATACCCTCAGGATACTGTGAGAAAGTACATTTAGTAGGTCATTGCTGTATTTCCCTCACAGTCCCGCCGCAGCAGAAAATGACCCCTTCACCAGGTATAGATACAGTATATACAGGAAAAATCTATTTGTAAAGGATCTTTCAAATGACAAAATGTGCTTATAAACTGCAGCCCATTGAAAGTACATTGTGTAGCAATAATATGATAAAAATAGAGTCAAAAGATTTGTGTGGTTTGCATGTGTGTTACTTTATACTCATCTGTTGACTTGATGCATGTTTTTACGACAAATGAGTGTCTATTTCATGATGCACTTTTTTCTAACTTCCTTTTTAAGTCACCCACATTTGAGTTACAATGGCTATACTATCCGCAGGAATTGACTGAAGAATTTGCACATATATCTGTATCTAATTATTTAGATTTCAATAGGAGAAATCTGCTTGCAGTAATTAAAATGCTGCAGGCATCACATTCAGATTCCACTGGTATGACTTTGCAGTCTGATGGCTGGTACTCAGGCTTCATTTTCCACTCGGAGATAACTTGATTTAATGATTAACTGCGATGATGTCAGCTTTCTCAGTGGGAGAATTCTAAGTGAAGTAAACCATTTCCACTCTTTTCTCCTTCCTTCTGTCCAACCAGAGAAAATTAAAACAGGTCACTTTTCCACAGTTTGCATCCGTCAGTAAAATCATGTGATAGATTGTCCATCGCTGTTGGACGGGATCCAAATCACCTAACATGACCTTGGGACTGTGTGGGAAAGCAGAGGAAAGGGTCAATGCTTTTGGCCAGTTTGCTTCTCCTTACTCATCATTTCTATGGCAGTATGAGGCTGCTTTTTCCACTTCTGTTTGCCGTCCTGCTTACAGCGGAACCTACATCATTTCACAGTGGCAACAAAATTTCATATCTGCTCAACAGAATGACAGGGAACTGAAAACGACTGCACGTCCCATACACGGTATGTTGGGAGCAAACAATGAATCTCTGCTGTTGCATGTTTTATGTTTCTTTCCTTGGAAGGGATACTGTAGTTTTTAGAAAAAGCTGTTCTTTATTTATATGCTGTGTGTATGTTTTAGACCACAGCAGCCTTGGACAGTGGAATTAACTATATTTAACCTTACCTCGGATGTGAAATTTGCATTGAGAAGGAAAAGACAACATCTTCAAAGGGTAACGATGGTGCAGTTATTCTCCTCTTCTCTCCGGTTCCCACGCTGCCCCTTACCTGACTTACCACAATTTGAATCAAATCACTGGCGGCCAATTGGCTGTTCTGGCCATGTGACCTACATCGGCCCTAAAAGCACCGCCTTTTGAGATTGGTTTCGGATTTTCCCATGGGAGCTGCCTACAGAGCCAGTGCAGTATGAGTGTGTGTGTGTGTGTTTGAGAACGTTAGGGAAAAATCTCCCACCCCCCTCCCTCCCTCTCTTTCCTACCTCCTCTCCACTATCCCCCTTTCTCTCCTCTTTTTTTCCACCACCTCCCATCCTTTGAAACACAGTATCACACTTTAGATAGCCTTTGTTGTCACGGCAAGGAGCATTCTTTCTCTGGCACGGCCACACGGAGTGTGAGAACGCAGGAGGTTCCCTGAAAAACACAGAAAGAACAAAAGACAGAGAAAGGAAACACAGCAATGTAGCAACTGCCAAAAAACTTTTGAGAGTTAAATAAATGAAAATTTAGAAAGTATGTTTTGGTTAGCTGGTTTAATTTTTGGTGGCTGACTTAAAGACAGCACTGAAATACAGTTTGGCAAGGTTGCTGCTGTTGAACTCTGAGGAAAAAAACAGAATCTGCTGTCGGACACATTCAGTACAATAGAGAGAAAAAGAAGAGGGAGAATTTTTATTTCATTCAGATGTTTATTTAAATAAAGGACCATTGACGTTGGGTGGTTTCCCTCATTTACGATGATGCTTAATTACAAACAAGTTGAAAGAAAAGAGAAAGAAAATCACATACAGTGAAACTTTTTTTTGCATTTATCATCCATCCCGGAGGAGTAGTGGGCAGCCAGCGTACAGTGCCTAGGAACCAACTCCAGATCTAAACCAGTTAGAACTCGACCAGAACTTAATTTCTGGGGCAGATACTGACATAGAAATAATTCTGATATATAGGTTGATAAACACGCGTTTTGCAGGAATCAAATGTAACATAGGCTGGATATTTTGCAGTTTAAGCTTTATTGCCCAAAATTTCATGAAACGGTAAACATCAAGAAATTCTAAACTACTTCAAACATCATATTCTGCTTTATAAGCTAAAAGTTTTCATATCATCACATATCAGATGACATTTAGGACAATACTGATTTATCTGAGATAGACCTGTATTGGCTTCAGCCCTGGTCAAGGGCAGTGACTGCAGAGGTGACCTTATACACATGTTTCGATGGTGGGGGAAACCAGAGGAAACTTACACTCGCACAAACAGCACAAAGAACTCCACACAGGAAGGCCTCAGCCAAGATTCAAACTCAGGAACTTCTTGCTGTGAGGCAACCGTGTTAACCACTCGCAACCGTGCAGCCCAAAACATTTTCGAAAAGCCTGTGAGTTGTGGTTTGTGCCTCCAAAAGAAGCATGTTTAAAACACAATAACATGGCAATGTGGAGAGGCTGCAGGCATCAGATCCCCCTGACCAACATGTACAGACTGCAGTGAATAAAGTCACTCGTGGATGATCACAAACATGATATTTTGCCTGTGCAAACATGCCAAATTTGAATTGCTTTGACGGTACCATCAGACGTGCAGGAGCTGCGGAGAATGACACCTTTTGCACCTCGGTGCTTCTTAGGCTCTGCGTGACAACTGCATGCCTTAAAACTCGAGTATTTAAGAGGTGCTGTGGAAAAACAAGACCTACGTGTTCCTGCAGCAAGCCAAAATCAAGAAAAATGTTAGTGAAATCATCCCGTCCAACCCGGTGTCAAACACCCACATCTGTGTTCATTCAGATATGAAACACAGCAAGACCTCACTAAGTTTGTTTTGTCTCTTGAGAATCATTAATGCACCTAAAGCCCCGATATTCACAAATATTCTTATCTACATATCTGTCTGATATCGCTGTGATGCAAAATTTGTCATAAGGCAATTTCTGAATTAATGTTGTTTATTTTTCTTCACACCTTTTTCTGCCTTTGTTGTTTGTTTAATAGATCTCTGCGGGATCTTTGGATTTGTCGCTGGCTCTGTTTTGATTAATTTAAGATTTAATTATTTCCATCCAGGTTGCGTGTGTGTGAGATGGTGTGCGTGTGTGCCTGCCGGTCCGTGGCTTAGCCTTGAGAGTTCAGAGCAGGTTCTGGCTTGCTCAACTCTGGGAAACTCTGAGCTGAGCAAATAGCTGGGTCTGTTTTCCTGGCTGCCGACACACTCGTATGTGTGAGCCATGTGTATGCGCTGCGAGCACTTGTAGACATGCAGTTTATGCGCACTGCAGTGTAGCCTGTGCGAATAGTAAAGTGTTTTGTCTGTGTGCTGAGTGCTTGCGTGTGTGTGTGTGTGTGTGTGAGAGAGGCAGAATACAAAGAGGAGAATACAGACTGTACTGACGGAGAGATGGGCTTCACTCCCACAGGCAAGACAGGAGATGACACCTCTGCTATTCCCACACCTCCACTGTCTAGCCGCTTTCTCCCGTCCTGACCTCAGCTACCGCAGAGACAAACACCGCTCTGCATGTGCACACAGAGAGAGGACACGCTTTTTCTGATTTGCAGTCTTCATTACACTTTTCCCAGGTTAGAGGGAGACGGAGCGGCCTTGAGCGAGCTAGTCAAGAATCCTTGCATTGGGAGGTCTGTAAGTGCAGTTTGATTTACAGCTCACCTCTAAGTGGAATGCTGTTTGCTGGGTGGAGCTCAGGTGTGTTGACAAGGCTTTTAGCACTGACATGCTGTCAGGATGGCTTACAGACAAGTGTGTGTGTGTGTGTGTGGGTGGGTGTCAGTGCACGTTAGGGGCCGGCAAACAAGAGGTCACTAATGTCCCACCAGGGCGACCTTTAGCGTGGAGAAGGACAGGACGACACGGACATGTGAACATTACTGAGGCGTGAACGCTGTCTTCACACACACACACACACACACACACACACTGATCTGATCTATCTGAAACACTTTGCCCCTTTCACACTAAAGCAGCTACTGAGGAAACGTGTCTGTTTGCCATAGGTATGAATGGGTCGTGACAAATATTCAGGCTCTGCAACTCTAGTCCACACTGGTGTCACACTTTACGACTTGAACAGGTGAACTCTGGTTACTATAGTTACCACGGCATTATTAAGGTAAACCTACAGCTCGACACATATTGCAGCTTTGTAACAGAGAGAGCTACAAGTTACATTATGCTCCAGCAGATATAAGGTGATCGGCCCCCTCCCCCCACACCTTTTTCACATCAGATTCCATACTGTAATGTCTTTGTTCTACATTTCACCGGCACTCTGCATGAGTTGCTGTTCATTTCACGTGTTCATGTCGTGCTTTTGGAAACAACCCGACAATTAAATCATTCAAACTGTCGCTGGTTTTATTGAATTGTTTTGTCAAGATAGAACAACAAAATGAGGCAAATACTCAAAATGAGCACACTTTTTTCTTGGCATTATAAAAAAATTGTAACATTGAGTTAAAGCCAAGCAACCCAACAGCAAGTGGAAAGATTGAGGCTTAAAAACACTTCTTTTAACCCCGACGCTAATGACCGTTTTATTTTTTGTCCAGGCCTGTAACTGCGATCAGTATGTGGCGGTGCCCAGAAAGGACATGATTGGGATGCTCAAGCAGAAAGGTCAGTGAAACCACACAACATCATGGAAAAGACCTCTTATTTGGTGGACTCCTTTTTGAAGATGAGTAGAATATTGAAGGCCGTATCTACAAGCTGTTACTGAAGTCTTTACATCTGTTAAGGGTAGTTTTGGGCTTGCTTTGGCTGACTGCACTTATTTTTAGCCACTCTCACACAACCTGTTCAAGAAAGGAATGTCGCAACAATATTCTGCCCCGCCGTTCTATATAAGAGGTACAAAGACTGAATGGGGCATCATTGTTGTTCCGCCTCTGAGCTTTAGGAACAGCGCCCTGTCATCATCTTTGAAAAAAGAATGAGCTGACAGGATGAGACACAAATCCAACCATTGAGAAGGCGTGACCTTGATATTCTTACCCTCACCCTAACTGACCCTCAACTCCTCACACCTCAACCTAGCCAACCCAACCAATGATGGCAATGAGTACCAGCCCATCAGAGGCAGAGTAGGGTGGTTCATGCCTTGCCTACATCAGGATTCGTAATTTAGCGGGTGGGTCAGGGATGTGATGTCTCTTAACAATATCTTGTGTTACATGTCAACATGTTGTGTGTGCAACTGAGAATTAGGAAATTTAAATGGAGCTAGCAGCAGGTAGCAGCTAACTCACAGATGAAGAAAATGAACCGAAAATGTCTGCAAATTGCGGAGCAGCTGCTTACCCTGTGAGCAACGTTCAGGGTCCACTGTAACAGGGATGGCAAATGATTGTTATTACAGGAAGTGCTTGACACTTGTGAAACTACAAGTCACGCCTCGTTTGCTTGCAAAACGCTGGCGTACCATCCAAAATCACACACTTGGACACAAGGCAGCCTAAAGGAGAGTCTCTGTAAAAAGGGCTTTTGCCTGTTCAAGAGTAACTTCATTGAATTTAAGTATTTTGTTTGTAGGATTTTTGGGGGACCAGGACGACACTGACCACACACAACAGCCGGATGAGGAGATGACCCCCGGTGTGTCCTCTGACCTCCCCAGGTATGCCCTTCAGTGTCAGTGGGCCCCCCTTTCAGGTCTGGACCCCGACACGCTGACCTTTCCCGGGGGGGAACCGATACAGCTCCACACTGTTCCCCCCGGCCTCCTGCCGAGGATAGCGCTCTTCTATGTCTGCACCAGATGTGGCAAGGTGTTCTGGGAAGGCTCTCACTTCGGCCGTGTCCTTTCGATGTTTCAGGACGTCTTTCACATAACAGACACTGACTCAGCTGCAGCGCCGGTTCCAGCTGCTCAGCATGACTGACTAAAAGTGGAGCTGCTACATTTCCTCACCCTTAAAAAGACATCTACAATAATTCTTTGCACATTTAGGTCCCAGATTTCATGAAATCCATATAAATCGCCTCATAGATATTGTTTTTGTTTTCACAATGTATGACTTTTTATTTTCAGACTTTTAATTTGTCAGAGTTCTTTTCACATGTACAAAAGTTTCAGTGGTTTTAAACTTGTCACGTTTATATGAATTGATAATTCAATGAACCAAAGACTTTTTTTACTTTGTCATTACTTTGGTTGACTGTACTCACTGTTATACCATTCACTCAGCAGGGGATGATATTATCAATTGTAAGATAAGAAGATGCTTTAATGTTGGGTTTGTTTCCTTTAGCATTTTTTAAATTGTTTTGATCTAAAAGCTGGGGCGAAATGATGACTTTGCCTTTTTAAACAGTCTTTGGTAATCTGATTATCTGTGTTTACATTTGTGTACCATTCAATTATTAAGATGAAAGCTGAGTAAGTGTTAATAAACTTTTCATTTCTTAATCAACAAGAAGTCATCGTTTCTATCAGTATGCAGGTATGTTTCAGAATCAACCCAATAGCCAGATTAAATATTAGCTAAGTACGTTTCTGCAAAACCACAGATACGTTAAAGCTTGATGTTTCTTTAGCTTCATTTTTCTAATTCTGTCTTGTCATAGTGCTTTGCGTATGCTCTGGTTAAGTTTGCACAAAACCCAGTTGGTTAGGGTTTGGAAAATAACATGGTTTGACTTAAAATACCTGTTTTTGCAGCCTTGAACTGGGCTGTAAATATTCTGAGGTTTCTTTCGCCACAAACACAGCTGGAGGTCGCCTGACGTCTCTAGAAAAACAACTAGTTTTGGTCACCACAAATACGGCTGGAAATGTCCGTAGGTCTCATTGAAAAACACCCAGTTAACACAAACAGGACGGGAGATTGCCCGACTTCCCAAGAAAAATATCTAGTTTTTAGTCACCACAATCTCTGTTGGAAAGTGTTCTTAGTTCTCCCAAATAATATCTTGCAGTTTCAACACGGACTCGAACTGTGGTCACCTGTTTGGCAGCCTTGTCGCCTTCAGCTCCACCTCCACCCTGTCCGACCCTGGATGTGAAAGTCGGGTAGTAAATATGTAACATGAACGTCATTTAGCGCATTTTGTACATATGGGACGTAGCCTGTGACACAAGCAAACTCTGATGTACAGTGTCTGTGTAATAGTTATATCCAGGTGACTGGGCTGTTTAGAATTTACAAAACAGATGTTGGAGGACTAATGGTTGACAGATTGATGAGATCGTCCAAGCTTCACTGATGTCCATCAGGTGTAACACTAACAGTGTTGGGGGGGCGGGGATAGTGGTCGTGGTGGTTGGGGTTTCCTGCCCCGAGGCAGAAGAGCAGGCAGGTCAAAGAGTAACCCAACACACACAGACCGCCTGAATCCCTTCAAATGTTCTCATACCTTTCTCTCTAACTCCGCTCTCCTCGGCTCACAAAAATCCCACCTCGGATTTGTGTGATTGCAGAAAATTAGATTGCCCAGGAGGCTTTTCAGAGATCTAATGTGGAAAAATCTGCAACTAAAGATGTTCTGGTGTCTTTTAAATCTTTTTTTTTTTTTTTTTTTTTTGCACATAAAATCTGAGAAACCATAACCACAACCAGATGTGCACTTTGTTTAACTGATCACTTAATGTGCATCAAAAAAAAAGCAGCAGTGATTTCCAAAGACGGGTCATCGCTCTGTGAATCACTGAGGTAAATGTGTTTTCAGTGACTGGGTTTGAATCACAGCAGCTGCCGTCGGAAACAAGCGATTATTTTTGTCGCTTCGTCTTTTTTTTTTTTTAATCATTTCAGGCAGTGAGAGCATTCCACCAGAACATGATTATCATATCATGAACAACCACACTGAGGCTTCAGATGTAACGTGTTGAACACCTCTGAGCTTTATTACAAGAAACTCTTGTTGCATAATCTTAAGGCCAATAGAAAATGGAGGCTCAGGGCGTTTGTTCCAGTAAATTATGTAACGCAGTCAACAACGCTGTTATCTGGAAAGACACAATTGTCACTTCTGAAGAATGAAGTCGAAGGCCGCTGGGAGTCCACTGTTCATCGCTGTCAGTGATTCTTTGAGATTCGAACCTGACACTCGCGTGTCCCATCTGGGCAACCACTCCGACAAGAAACTGTCTTGGACGAGGGAGATCATGTGGATTACTGTCTCAGACATGACGCAGATGTGTGATTATACGCCTATGAGTGACTCTGAGTGAAACTTTACATGTTTTAGTTTAAGGTATTCACTGTACTCTTGTGAATTCAGGGGTTTCTGACATACCTTTTAACTCACTATTTGTGTAATTGTCTGCATTACCTCGCTAAAAGTGTTGATATGTCGTGACTGAAGTCATTGTTAGAGGTTATGACTCCATACTCGTACAGTTAATGCTCGTGAGTCACAGCTTGTGGGTTTCCAGATTATTTAGCAAGGCAGTATCAGCAGTTTGTCAGATCATCAGGAAACATCATTCACAGGATTCCTGTACACGGACATGAAATTGAAATAGTTTTTTGTGACTCTCAGCACAAAAATCTGTTGCCTCAGCGCCATGTTTCTTTTAATGAAACACGACTATTATGAACCGTCCTGGGTTTAAGGATTGGTGTACGTAGACAGTTTATTTCTTCTAAATGTGAATATGTCCTTAATTAAATGTTCTCAACAAACAAATCCGTAGTTGTAATTGTTAACAGGGTTTTGACGGACTGTGGTCCACATGCTCTATAGCACTGTCACAGAGGGTTAAAGGAATAGTTCTTCCACTTTCATGTCCAGGTGATGTAGCTTGAGCCAGTAATGGGGGTTATCTTAGCTTAACACAAAGACTGGAATCAGGGGGTAATGGCTAGTGTGTTAATTGGTGAGCTTTGGAACTGCAGGCAGGCGGATTGTGTAACCTTTGGACAGAGCTAGCCTAGCTGTTTCCAGTCTTTATGCCAAGCTAAGCAGACTGGCTGCTGACTGTAGCTGAGCGTAAGTTACATCTGCTGGTCTCTTCTAGCTCTCTGCCAGAAAACAAGTGTGTTTTAGTAAAATATCTCCAAAGTCCCCTTAAGCCAACAGTTTATCTTTTTTGTATTAATGCTCATAACTGACATTTATTCATATAGATATAGGTAGTTAAACTTTTATAAAGCGTGCCTTGCTAAAAAAAAAAAAAAGTGACATCAGAGCTGTATTGGAATCATTTGGTGTTTACGGATGCTGAATTCAAAGAATTACCCAGGAATCCGTCCTCATGAAATGTGTTTCACTCATGCGTTCAGATGAGGGCAACTGATTCCCATGTCTGTGTATTACACTATCTCTGCTTAAATTCCAGGTGTGGGAAAAGATGTTAAACTGGGAGCATGACTGATCTTGCCAGCGCAAGATGGCTGTTGAGATCAACCTGTAGAGGAGACTGGCCCAACACCTCTGTCTAGGTGACATTAAATTATTGGGGTGGAGGGGGGGCCCTCCATACCCGCATAAATGAGAGTCCTGATAATACAGTGTTATGCGATGTGACTTATTTCTTCAAAAACATACATCCTGGAAGACCAAAATATGTTGGGCATGCTGCAGTACGCTCATCCCCTCACCTTAATCAGACTGTATGATAACTACAGTAACATTGATCTGAGGCACTTTTGTTGTTGTTGTTGTTTTTATTGCTATGAATGAAGTCGACACACCAGCTCTCAAACAAGCCTCAGTGCGTCTTGTCCCGTCCTTGTCCGGGTGGTCGCAGGCTGCCCCTGCCTCCGCTGCAGAACGCGAGCTTTCTGCAGCAGCACCGTGTTATTTGATCCTTGCTCTTTCTTTGCTGGGAAGAAAAGCTCGCCTCTTTCCCACGCTCTGAGGACACGTGGTGCCCGGAATGAATTGGATTCAGAAGACCCACCCCTCCCGGTGAAACGTCAGCGCTCTCTCTCTCTCTCTCTCTCTCTCTCTCTCTCTCTCTCTCTCTCTCTCTCTCTCTCTCTCTCTGTCTCTCTCTCGCACACACACTGAGTTTGCTTCAGCATGCTTTCTTCCATCTGAATGTAAAAGAACATTCCCAACGCGTCATAGTTTAAACAACATTTTTTTTTTTAACATGACAGTTCAACGTGTCTTTTTTCCTTTGTGTGTCTGAGTGTGTGTGTGTGTGTGTGTGTGAGAGAGAGAGTGTGTGAGAGAGAGAGCGAGCGTTCCTGTCTGGACTGCAGATACATGCATGCGCGCAACATGCCGGGACGGGACAGGAGGCTCCTCCCGGTCTGTCTGGCCCCGGCTGCCCCGGGTCCCGGCGCCAAAACGCGGCACAGCGCACGGATCTGCCTCGATCTGTCCGGGCGCTCCGTTCACACGACAGACACACACAAACCTGCGCGACTCTGGGCGCTTTCTGTGTCGCTGGGGGATAAAAAAAAAAAGCAACACGTCTTGTTAATCAACTCACAGCTAAAGAACGGGGATACTGCCAAAAAAGTAGAACCATAATCGACTTGTCTTATCTTTGTGTGGACCGTTTCCATGAAGTCTGTGGAGAATCGGCCTCAGTGCAGCCTCTGGGCCGAGGCGACCCCTCAGGCTGACTGCAAACTAAACTAAAGGATGACTTAAGAGATTTTTGGATCGATTATTCCTAATTATGACTGTGGTTGGCGTGCGCTTTTACGCACGCACGCAACGCGTAATTCTAGCCTTTACACAGCCGTGTTAGTAATTCGGCCTGTCAAAGCGCAACCGAGGGGTTGTAAAATAATTGTTTAAAGTATTTCATCTGTGCTTCAAGTGAATCTACACAACAGTTTCATGATTGTATCTGGTTTTGGCTGCTTCCCAGGCACACATTACCAAGAAAAGACTCAGGAGCGAAGTGGTGGCGGGCAGGCAGAGAGAGAGAGAGAAAGAGAGAGGGGAGCAAATGCCACAGAGTTTGGGGGAGAAACTCTTCCAGTCAGAGAAACTTTTGGCTCCTGCGGTCTGTGCAAATGTTTTCCAAGTGTCCAGACGCGATGAAGCCAAAGCTCTGATAGCGGACAGATGTTCCTGATTTTCCAGAAGATGTTCTGCACCATTCTGTAGAAACACCATAAGAAAAAAGAACAACACTTTTTTTTTTTGTTGTTGTTGTTTTACAAACACTTGAAGGATCTCTAAAAATACTAGATGTGAAAATGTGACCATAACACCATAACCTTTCTACATTTCCTGCCACTGTGCCCATGCAGGTCAATGTTGGGTAAGATGAAGGCCACAGTGAGGAACACATCTGTTTCTGTAGCAGCCTACATAAAGAGGGCTGTGTTAGGTATTCTCCACATTCTATAAATGAGTCAGCGTTGTGGTCTTTGTGTTTGGAGGGTTTTTTTTTTTTTGCAGCTGTGGGTGCGGAGGAACAAACAGACACACACACACAAACACAGTCACCTGCAGATGCACCTGAAAGTGTCCAAAACAGATGAATCACAGTCTCCCAGACAAAGCGTTTGTCCAACAAATCTCTGACAAACATCCAAGATGTGGTGGCACACAGAAACACCCGCTCCCGATTGGCTGGCAGGATGAATTTCATTGTACACCGGGATGCCTTTACACATAGGTCAGGCCAACAGTTGAGTCACGGCTCAGAGCGCATGGTTAGCTTTAAAGAAACCTTAGGAGCAATGCTGTTGAAGCCAACAGTACTGTAAGCTCAAGTCAAGTCGGTTTTATTCACGAAGCCAACAAAACTGGATCATACTTAAAGTGTTTGTGTCTGTAGTTTAATCCTCGGTAATGCACCCCAAGGTGTCCTGTTACTGAAGATAATGAACTTGCACTCAAAACAAATCAAAAGACATAAGTCTCGTGGGATCATGGGCGCCATGGTTTTCATTGTCAGGCTAACCCCAGATGCTCAGGCGTGAATGTTCACGGACGAGATAATGCGCTGAAGTTTCACTCTCGGTACATTTAGTCGTGCTCGCTGACTTCCTTCCTCAATCTCTGCCTCTCTCCCAGATGTCAAAGGGACATGTTGCCAAACGAAACGCTGTTACCTTAAAGGTGCTGCATGCAAGAGTCAGCCATGTGTCAAAATGATACTCAAAACAACCGTGGCAGCATATCATCCGAGTTGCTGAGTATCTGAAGATGCTATTGTCTAGTTAGCTCAGTTAGCTGTGCATCTAGTGGTTCAAACTGGGAGCTCGGAGCTGTATCCGCGTGTTGCAGAAATGTCTACTGAATTTAGCGTTCTACCCAGCTAGCCTCGCCACATCCAGGTCCAAACCTCCTTTGTTAGCAGTGTAAACAATAAATACTCACCTTGTCTCCAGTTTCCCAGTCCAAACCTCTGGCTGCACGGCTAACTGAGCTAACTAGCTAACTGCAGCTACAAGTTTGCAGCACCTCTGGAGATATGCTGCCCTCCATTTGAGTATGAATTTGACAGGCAGACAATTTTGACATACTGTTTAGGTCAGTTGCTGTGTTAACATAGCTCAAAGCATAAAAACTACCTCTAGGATTGCTGGTGGTTCAATAAACAAGCTCTGCATTCATTCAGAACCGCACCTGCTGAACTGTGTTTCAGCCACTGTAATTTGTGGTTTTAAAGGTGCTTTATGTAAAAATTGGGCCGGTGTCAGATTCATACTCATATTACACAGGAGTGGCAGCGCATCATCAACATAGTGGCTGCTAGCTGTAGCTGCCTTTAGCCAGTTAGCTCGGTTAGCCGTGCAGCTAGCAGTGTGGACTGGGAGCTGGAGGACCAGGGGAGTGTTACTGTTTACATTGTTAGCACAGGAGCTTTGGGCCTGGGTGGGATCGGGCTAGCTGGATAGCATGTTTTGTCAAAATAATGCAATTTCTTTACATTCTGCTCATAGTTTTAGTTCATTTTTCGGAACATTTTCAACCATGAATTGTCACAGAATGCCCCTTTAATAGACTAAATGTTCCCAACATGTGCCGAAGTAGCAAATTATGAACCAGGCTTTTTTTTAAAAATTATTATTAATATTGCATCAGTCATGTGTTCAGCCATCTGCAGGGGTTTTTTTTTGTGGTTGTTGTTTGGGGGATTTTTTTGTTTTGTTTTGTTTTGTTTTGTTTTGGATTGAATTAAATAGGCTGTGACCTTCATGTGCGGGATTTCGGTTGCTGTCTCTCCCACGCCGACGCGCAGACGCACTATCTCACTCTCATGCAGACAGATGCGGCCACAGACGTGCGCCCAAATGTACAGTTCAGAGTGTGGGAAAAAGAGGACAGTGTGAAAGCCACCAAACCATCAGAGCGGAGGGGCGGTTTTATAAAGTGTTACACAGATGAGATGGAGCGCGGGGCCGAGCAAACGGAGCAAACGGCCCCGAGGACAGGGCTGAGACACGGCGCGTACCTGCTGTGGTTTCCAGACATTTCTCTCTCGATCTATCCACCTGTCACTTTCGCATGCATTCTTGGTGTCAGCCTGTGCTTCTGTCTATCTAGTATCTATCACCACCTTCTCTCTTTCTCACACTCACACACACGCACGCACGCACGCACTCACACAGAGGAAGGCAGGCAGGCACCCAGTTCCCACGGTGGCGGGGGGAGCTGAGCGCAGTGTCAATCTGTGCGCAGCGTCACCTCTTTTCACTTGCAAAAAGGAAGTGGCGCAGGGGCTTTTGTTATTTGAAGTCCCACAGTCTAGTCGTTCAAAAAGAACTGGAATATATCCGCAGTTTATGATTTAAACAGCCGCCTGTAATCTCCTCCGAGGTGTTTTAGAAGGAGCGGGTACGACCGTTTGGGGGTTTTGTGTTTTGTTTTTGTTTTACTGTCCTTCCCATTTGGTTCGCAGACAATCACTGTGAGGGAGAACACACGGGCTCTTGTTTTTTTTTTACATGTGTATGTCTAAAAACACAGAATGAACCTTTTATATCCTGCTTTAAATGCCTTCTTAATTGGACATTTGGGGCCAATATTTCGTTCATGTTGCGCACAAATGAGCCGAGGCGTTCTGTCATCCTTCTCAGGGTCACACTGCAGAGAAAGCCGTGGCCGTGTATCCAACCACACCCTGTCCTGGATGTTATTATCAGCACCTTTTTCATGACCCTGTTGCGCGTGAAAAGGTGTTAATGACACTCATGTGAAAATCTTAATACACCGTTTTGACTTATGGTCGTTTTGCCAGGTCTTTTTAGGAGGTGGAAATCAGGAGTGATTGAAGTGAGAGCCTCCACCTGTAGTGAGAATAGCCGCGGTGTAAAAGCCTCTTGCCACATTTTAACACTGCGTGAAATGATCTTAGCCACACGAATGAAAAGGCATTTTTGATTTTTATTTCAGCGGACGTTTTGCTGCCTACACATGACACCCTCCTCGGATGCGCTTGTCGCCGCTAATGACATGTATGATCTCGAGTTACTGATGATGTTAATCCGGCAGATTGATCCTCCACACCAGCAGTTAACAGCCCTGGCAGCCCGTCTGGCTCTCAGTCCGCTTCCTGTGGTCTGCCGGCTGCAGGAGATCGGACCCAGACCTCACCGTGATGCTGCCGCGGACGGCTTGTTTAACATTTCTGCCACAGCGTTTGGCTCCCCCCTCGGAAGACCACGCCCACCTCCCTGCAGTCTCACACAGCCCTGGTCCCTCCCCCTCGCCGGGCCGGCAGCCTATAACCTCCCCGGGTTTCCGCCCATTCCTCCACAGTTGATTCTTTGGGATGGCATTGTCATGCAAATAGAGGACGCGTAAAATATTCCCCCAGAGCGCAGCGCAGGGCAGAGACTCACACGGACCGCGCGGAGGACACAGACCGGGGCCACGGTGGATTTGTATCGTTTTCATCGCCACGGACCCGTCCATCTGTCACAGGTAAGTCTCAAATCTGCAGCAGGATTACATTTCCAGACATGTAAAGTGGCTTAAAAAAAAAAAATCAAGCAAGTGTGTCCGTGCGTAAAACGTGTGCGCACGGAGGTCTCCTCGCTCCGGCTCCTGGATGTGGCGGAATGTAGGGGGGTCTCTCTCTCTCTCCGCAGTCTGGTGTTGGTTGAGGATTCTGGATTCATGCGGACTTCTCTTGATTTTTTTTTTCTTTTTTTTTTTTTTTTTTTGCTGTTGTCTTTCCCAGAAGCCCTGGCCCCATGAGCAGCGACGTATAGCCAGGACGCGTAACCGGGAAACAGATCGGACCGTTTAAGGAGAACCTGTGGAGGAGGCTGCCCTGTGGAGATAGTGGTCATACTTCCAAGTGAAGTCGGAGGTGTCTCTCTTCTCCATCCCCTGCCAGAGGCTACCTGCTGCTGCTACGGAGAGGGAGCTACGTCTAGGAGACCCCTGGACCGCTTGAGAGCATTTCAGGATCTCTCGAATATTAACATTATTGCACACCACGTGTGTTATTTCTTCTCTTGTCCTTTTTGGGATATATACAGTACTTCTTTTTTTTTCACCTTTTTTCCCCCCCTCCTCCCGTTGTAGAACTTTAAAGTGCCTTATTAACTGGCTGTAATCCAGTGTAACTGTGGCATTGTCACCAGAGCAGAGGCGCTCAACAGGGAGAAGGCGATCATTATCAGCTTTAGAGTCCGGGCAGGATTACTGGTTCCCCACCCTCCGTCGAGCTGCGACCATGAGCCAGGCGGATGTGTCGACTTGCTCCGCGCCGCAGCGGGTTTTCCAGGAGGCGGTGAAGAAGGGCAACACCAAGGAGCTGCACTCGTTGCTGCAGAACATGACAAACTGTGAGTTCAACGTCAACTCCTTCGGGCCGGAAGGACAGACGGCCCTGCACCAGTCCGTCATTGACGGCAACCTGGAGCTGGTAAAACTGCTGGTGAAGTTTGGCGCAGACATCCGGCTGGCCAACAGGGAAGGGTGGAGCGCTTTACACATCGCCGCCTTCGGGGGCCACCAAGACATTGTGCTATACCTCATCACCAAGGCCAAGTACTCCTCTGGCGCCCGGTGATCTGTCTCTGCTGTCAGGTAAAAACAAAAAAACAACAACAAGAGAACAACATAAAATCAGCAACAACAAGTGGAACATAAAAGTGCAACACACGGGAAAGCCAGGACAAAACTGCCATTATCAACATAGTTGTGCCAAAATTCTACCACAGAAAAAAAGGAAATAACACAGTAATCTTCCCTCATTGTAAACCAAACGGGGCCCTCTGTGCACTCTGGAGTGAAGCACCGCATGGTTCACACACACACACACACACACACACACACACACACACACACACACACACACACACACGCACACACACATATGCACGCACGCACACACAGACACACACACAATGAGAAACGTCATTTCGGTGAGTTTTGTTGGTACTAAAGATTTCCTCTTGAATGTGTATCCTAGATCTTGTCGTCCACTATAAAAGAAGCCAGTGTCTGTGTATCACATGTGTGTGTTTGGACTCCAAGAGCGCAGATGGCCCAGTTTTTTTTTCTTCCTCCTCCTCCTCCTCCTCCTCCTCCTCTCACATCTCCCCAGCATACAGTTGAATGGTCTCTTTGTGGGGGGGGTGGTGGTGGTTGTGGGGGGGTTGCAGCAGCAGATCTGACCTGTTGCTCCTCATTGTTCGACCCTTTTCTAAGTTATTTTATATGAAAACACGCACTTGATGCTGCATGGCTGCATGCTGGAATATCTGAAAGGGAAGACGCGTGAACGAGAGAAGAAGGGTTGCCCTCTGTTGGCTACCAGAGGTCTGTTTTTCTTTAATTCATTCATCTTTTTATTTTTTATTATTTTAAAAAAAAAAAAATATTTTAAACTCAAAGAGCGGCATTATGGCTATCCAACACGCTTTCAGATGTGTAATCATTATGTAACAGCAATCGAGCCCGTCGTTGTTGTGAAGTACTGTACACAATAGCTTTACTTTTGTTTGTTTGTTTGTTTGTTTGGTTTTATTTTTGTTTGTTTGTTTGACAAGAAGAGTCAGTAGCTGACCGGGGCTCTGCCTGATCTTGCCATGCCGGCGTCCAACTCGTGAGAAAAAAAAAAAAAAAAAAATAGAAAAAAAAAAGGCCGGAGCGACCACTTTTTTGTGCCCAGTGGTGGTCACTGTGTTATTATGAATAAAAGAGAGAAAAAAGAAAAGAAAAGAAACCGCTGCTTTCGCTTTGTATCAAAAAAGTAAAAAAAAAAAAAAAAAAAAGAAGAAGAAAGAGAAAAAAAACAAACATTTGGAATTCACTTTATAATCTCCTCTCAGTATTTTATTAACATCCTAGTCATCACTGTGAAAGCAGGCTGGGTTTTTTTTTCTTTTTTTTCTGAAATCTTTTTTTTTTTTATTTATGAAGGTACATTGAGAAGATGCATTTTTTCTGTTGAAATGTTGTGGTTCTTCTTTTAAAACAAAACAAAATCTATGAGTGTAAGGATTATCTAGGGTGACTCAAGCTGCTTCAGACTCGTAGTATAAACTGTCCCGTGTGGAGGTAGACCCCCCCCATCCTCCTCCTCCTCCCCCTCCCATTAAAAGGACTTTGTTTGGTTGCCTTTTGCCAGCTACCTCGACTATAAAGTATTCTCAAGTTGTTCAGCACTCTTCCTCTCTCTCTTCCTCTCTCTCTTTCTCTCTCTGCTCTGCCACGTTGTTCAGAGTCTCGGGAGATTTTTCACAATTCCTCTGCGATCATCCGCATGCCAGTATGTTTATTACTATTGTTATTGTTACTTTTTTTCTTTAGCCATGATGGACTTCAATTCAGAAGATGCAATGATCCCCAGTTCATGCATCCTCCTCCTGCTCCTCAGTTCGGGACAGTTTATTCTACACTACAACCAAACCAATTCTGACAAGCAAAGCATCGTTTTGCCTTTTTTTTTTCTCTCTCTCTCTTTCTCTTTACTCTGTCTCTCTCTTCCTCTCTCTCTCTCACTGCCATTGTCTTCCCCCCATAAACCTCCACATTCGCCTCTTTTCTCTTTGCTTCTATTCTTTTGTTTTTCTATATTTTTTCAGTCATACAAAAAAAAAAGAAAACAAAAAAGTGGACTTGTATTGCATGACTTATAAATGCAGGGAGTTTTATTGCACAAAAAAAAAGAAAAGAAAAGAAAAGAAAATGCGGAGCCTTGTGCGCCCCCAGTGTTCGTACAGGGGTATCTGCAGGAGCCAAGGCTTTGGAATAGTTACTACTACTACTGAGCAGGACCCTTATTTACTGTTGGACGATGAAGACTTAAAAACAAACAAACAACAACAACAACAACAATGCATGACTATTGCAGGATGTCACAGAACAGAGAGAGAGAATTTGATTTCATAAAATTGCCTGCTGCATTTCTGAAAGTCATGGCACCCTAACATTTGTATCAATGCTGCTTGTATGTTTCTTTTTTGTGTGTGTTATTGTTGATGTATTTTTTATTTTAATTTTTTTTTTAAAAGCCTACTGCTCATATGGCCAAGCTTCACAGCAGCACTGGTTCACCTCATGAGAAGTTGTCGAGAGAGTGTGTATTTTTTAAAACTGAAGTGTGTGTGTGTGTGTGTGTGTGTGTGTGTGCTTCTCTTGAGACCCCCCCACTCCACCCCACCCATCCAGACCCTCCTGTGTCGCTGTGTACAAACAGTCAGCTTCCCATTTTTCAAACCTGGACAAAACAACCACAACTGAAGCGATAAGATCCACTACATCAGATTTTTGGTATCAGGCAACACATGAAATATGCATCGCTTGTCTAAAACTTGATGGTTTTTTTTTCTTTTTTTTTGTTTTTGTTGTTTGAATATTGCACTGATGACTGTTGTTGAAAAAGTTGGCTTTTCTTTTTTTTTCTTTTTTTTTTTTACATGTCAACATTTTTAAGATTTTTTTCTGAATGGAAAAAAACGAACAAACACAACAAAATACTATTGTATAAATATATGCTCCAGGTGATGATGTCCTAATGTGTGTGTTGCTTTGTGGAGAAAGAACATGATGTTTTTTTGAACAAAGATGCGTGTATCTCTGTGATTGGGTGTATGTATATATACATATGGATATATATATCAACGCTGATGATGATGATGATATCTTGGGGCACTTTCTTTTCTGAAGTGCTGTCTTCCTTGTTTTTATTTTTTTGTTGTTTTATTTTGAAAGGGGAATAATACATTTGATGGTAAGATCATTGTAACATGATTAAAAATTGCACGGTTGTGTGGTTGTTGGGCTTACCAGGGTCATAACATTTATGACGTTAAGGAGCCAGCCGCTGGATTGGTGTACAAGAGTGAGATGATTTTTTTTTTTTTTTTGTTTAAAAAAAAAAAGAAAAAAAGTGCTGACTTCTTTGGACCAAGTTGTGTTTCTGTCCTTGCTTCATTTCAAGCGAGAGGAAACAGCTGATTTTTTCATGAGTGATGCAGATGTTCCATCATGTTTGACTTTTTATTTTGTTTGTATTCTTTTTATTTTTAAATGTTTTTTTTTGAACGTTTGTAACACTGTGATGATGACGTGATGTCATGTGGAGATGAGTGCTGTATTATTTTTGTACGTTTGTGTACAAGCCAGTAAAGAAATCATTAAACTCAAATCCTCCGTGTATGCATACATTTCTTCCTCATCTCCCAAGCAAGAGCTGCCCCCACCCTTCTCCCTCCTCCTCCTCCTCCTCCTCCTCCTCCTCCCTCGTCCTGCACTTTTCATAGAAAAAGGTTGGTTTGGGAAACACACCCCTACCCTCCTCTCTCTCTCTCTCTCTCTCTCTCTCTCTCTCTCGCTCCTCTCCCTCCCCTGTCTTCCAAGCCGGGCCCAACCCAGATCCCCATTCTTTCCTTTTGTCATTCATCTGGCCTCATCCTTTCACTGCCGGGATAAAAGAGCCCAGTGCATTGTGGGTAGGCTCGGTTTAAAGAAGGGTCCCCTCCCCTGTGTGTGTTGTGGGAGAGCTGGTTTTATGTTACCCCCACCACACACACACACACACACACACACACACACACACACACTCTAAAAAACTTTCCAACACACACTCCTCTCTTGCGCTCTCTTTCCAACGACTGAGGCCCGATCTCTGCACCGCAAAAACCCCGGCCCTCTGCTGACAACCTCTCCCTACGACGTGTCTCTCGCTCGTTATCTGTACACCTCAGATTATGATGGGAACAAAATTCCATTCCTGCTTGTTGCATTTTTTTTGTCTATTTCTGTGAGTTCAATTGTGAAATATGCAGTCTTAAGCTTCCTGTAATGGTGCATGAAATGGCCCTGGTCAAGCTGTTAACCACTCTCACTTCATTTGGACCGGTCGTGGCGTGGGTCGAAAAAATGGAGCATAATTCATTTGTAGCCAATAAAAAAAAAGAAAAGTAGTTAGGAGTCGCTGTGTTAATGTGCGTGTTTGATACTGGCCAACAGAAGTCGATGCGATTTCTTCAGTTAAGCCTTTAAGTTTTTCTATCGTTGCCTGTTTCTGTGCTGCAGGCTCCAGTTCTGGCCTGGTTATATCTTCTTCAATACCTTATTTGATGAGAAACCTCTGATTGAGTCATGTTCTGCCCATTTCATGGAAATGCTGAGTTGCAACTGATATTGCAGGGCTTTGGGAGGGTCGTGGGAAAAGCGGCATTGACAATACGTCTTTCCACACGCCCGACCAGTTGGTGTTGTAACACTCACTGGGTGTAGACCTGTGAAAGTAAAGAGGGTTACACATGTTATAGTAGTATTGGTTTAACAGCTTTCACCTCTGTATGGGCCTGAATCTAAAGGGACAGGGACCAAATAAAAAAAGAAAATCATATTTTTCCTGATACTTGTGGCGCTTTTTATCCATCTAGATTGTTTGTAGTTTGTTATGAGTTGCGGCGTTTTGGAGACATCAGCTGTCCTGATGTCTGCTTTCTCTCAAACGTAATGGTATTGGACGGCTTGTGGTGCCTCAAAAAAGACCGCAATGTCTCTTTCCAGTAATCACGACCCGGTTACTCAGGATACTCCATGGACAAGTTTTTTTCCCCTTCAGAACTAAACAAAACTTGTGTTGTACTCCTCCTTTATTGGTTTATTTAGTCTCACATCGTCTAACAAAGATTTTTCTCCCACGATGAAAATTTCTTCCCAAAATCTACGTAGTGCACCTTTAATATTTAAATAGTAGATTCATACTTCCTGCATTGTGGTGACACAGAAAGAAACTAGTTCCTACATGAAACTGCTGTCTGTGGATTATCTTGATAACCGGGTCATGATTTCTGGAATGAGGTATTGCTGTTCTGGTTTTCAGAAGTTTTTTATTCTATTTTTTTTGTTGCCATCAGAAATTGTCATCTAGCTCCTTCACATGCGAGATTAACTCAGCAGCTCACAGAACAACCACCTAGATGGATGAACAGCGCTTACAGTTAAAAATCATGCGTTTCAGATTTTTTTTTTTTTGGGTGAACTGTCCCTTTGAGCATCTTACATCTCTTCCTCCACTGGCGGGGATAAAGTTTGTGCTATTGTTAGAGCAGCCCTCAACCTCGCTTTCTGGACTGCGGCCGAACCAGCAGTGACCTCGGCTCAGATGCTCCGCTCCGACCACACCAAGCGCTCCTCGATCTGATGCACTTCTTTGTTGAGCTCAACACCAGGAAAAGTCAGCTCCTCCAAACACCGGGCCCCCTCCGTGTTTTGATGCCGTGGCAGGCCGAGCGGGCTATCTGGCTCGCCGTTCGCTTGTCCTTTCCTCTCTCCCTCCCGGTCTCTCACTTCTGCAGGATGTTTTTGTTGAGCTGGGTTCCCTATTGTTCACACACTGAGTTGGCTGGCCTCCCAGGGTTGCTGCTGGCTGCTAGGCCCCCTAATAGGTTCTTCATGTGCCTTGGCTTCCCTCGCTCGCCTCGGTCTGGCCTGTGCGCGGAGCAGCCTGCTTTACCACTCGAGGTATTTTGGGGAGGAATTTTGACAGCGAGAGAAAAATCGGATGAAGTCCAAAAAAAAAAAACGCATCAAAATCGCTTCATTAACAAAGCATAAAGGCCACATTGGCAAAAACATGTAACCATTTACATTCATTTGTTGTCTGCTTTTGCATTTCACATATAAATTGTCTACATTATCACATTATCGGTGGATCGATGTTACAGCAGCTGCAATCAAGTGCGTCTGTGTGATTATCTTCCATCTCCGTTCAAAAGGCCCATTGTTCGGCGGCTCATAAACTATTCATATCCATGCTCACACCCCTCGTTCGAAGGGTTCCACTTGATCTGTGAGACACGAGATTAACTGAACATCTTGTGAGACACGTAAAATGCAGTTTAATTGGTTTTGCAACACTGAATTCCTCATTTTTTAAACGGCTCCTGTTCAACACATGTACAGCGACAGGAGCTTTGATTGTGAGACCCTGCCTGTGACTTCCTCAAAGTGCCTCGGTATTGACATGACCGCGGGTGGGATTGAGTAAGTCAAACAGCTTTTTCTATTTTTTTTGTTTTTGAATGAGATGTAGGATGAGAACACGGATGAGGAACTTCGAGAGCTGCTGTGGGAACCTGTGGAGTGATGAAAAGCCACACAAAGGGGAACTTTTAAGCAGCGTTCAACTGTCCTTCCACGATCAGGTTACATGACAGGTTGTTGTTTTTGCCTCGCGTTGCCCTCCACATGACATCTGCAATGCTCTTTAAAGGACTAGTGTGTAGGGGTCAACTGGCATCTAGCATTGAGGTTGCAGATTACAACCAACGGAAACATGTTTTTTGGCTCTTAGCTTTTCAGTGGCCAGTGATCAAACGCCAACACACAACGCATGATCAAAAGGGGTTCTGTTGGTCAAAGAAAGTTAACGCAAATGTGCCTGTTGTAATGATTGTACAATAATAAAGATAGGTGCAGATGTGCTAAGATTATTGTGGTTTTGAAAGAGATATGCAGTTGGTAATACATGTGTATATAAAGCTGAATTCTTTGTTCATTTAAACAGTTCATTCAACACATAAAAAAAGTTCACCAAAAAAATCATAATGCGAATCTAATGTGCTTCAATAAACTGTTTTGAGCAACTTAACTAGGCTACCTAAAGCATAACTTCATCAGAGGATGATGGAGTGTAGGCTACTGACTGATTACTTTCAACAGGGACAGTTGTAAATGTTCCTGCACGTCAGCTAGCATTGGCCATGTTGCATGCCGTATGGAGACAACGAGGAAACGGTGAAAGACTGCTCGCTACATCAGAGTTTATACCGCAAATCTGTTTACATCAAACATTTTGCGCATTAACTCTGTTTTGCAAAAGACTAAAACCACCTCAAGCGAGCGCACTTTTTTGGAACTCAGAGGAATTTTGGCCATGTCCATGAAATTTCTCACGCAATATTCTTCAACAAGCGCGTCATGGAAACACGGCAGAAATGTTAACTGTAGCAACTCAGAGTCACTTAATCTTAATTGGATATCTTTCAAGTCATGACTTCACCCGCGGTCTGTCTGAGTTGTCTACCCACATAGGTGTGTGTGTTGTCTGATGGATGCCTTCCCCTCCCTCCTCTCTTGTAGCTTTCTTGCACCTCTTAGGACGAGACAACTTTATGTTCCCATCGTTCTTTCTAAGTAAATAAGAGTTTGAGTGATGTCACTTATTTTCCATCATTACTTCTCTACCCAACTATCACCTGGCTAGATCTAGGTCTAATGAGCCGGAGTAATTGAAAATACCTGTGTGGGTGTGAAGGGCCTCTTTTTATGTTTACAGTAATCAATGAACTATGGCACAAGAGACAGACAGCAGTCCCGACATGTGCTTAGTGCTCACAGCCGTTCTAGGAATTTTCCACAATCAACACACCTGAAGCCTCATTCATGAGAATATCATGTGATGATTCTGGATTAAAGGAGCACTATATAGTTTTGGAGAGGTAATTCTATTTATGATTATATATAAATCCATGCCTGAATAAACAAGCTGTTCTCAGTGGGAAAATAAGGTCCCCAGAACACTGTTTGAAGATAGAAAGATGTCAGGGTCCGCCACCTATAAACAAAATAAAACAGTATGAAATCATGATGTCCTTAAAGGTCAGTCTGTTTATTCAGTTTACTCAGTCATGAAAACAAAGAGAGTTTGTTTGTTTAGTTTGTTCAGGCATAAAAGGTAAAAAGTTATTAAATTTCTTCACGAGTTTTGGAATTTCTTCCCCCCATGAACACAATGCGCCTTTAATATAACAGTTACATTAACGTGCATGATGTTTAAGTTTAGCCTCATTTGAACTACTCCGTATACTGTAGGCTAGTTTAAATCCACAGCATCATGTGCTATTGGATCATCCTGTGTTCCACCTGTGAGAACCAGGTATCTCTTAAAAAGTCTCGTCAGAGTGAGGAACCCCACAGTTTCATGGCCCCTGTTTGTTTATTTGGATCCTGTAACTGCGACTCTTCCTGGTGTCCATAATCACATCCCTCTGCCCCGTATCCTCACTCATCAGCACATTTTGTTGTGGATTCATCCTGTGAGATGTCTGGAGCTATGTTTTTTTTTTTGTTTTGTTTTTTTTTTGGCTCTTCTTGGTTGCAGTCATTTCCCCGATTGGAGCATTAAAATCATCATCATCACCACCAGCCACAGCTCCGGCCCCATGTGGCTGAAAACTTGAGCACAGAGTCAGGAGCGTGCTCGTGGTGGATGACAGTGAGCTTTAAATCCTGCTGATACAACACTTTCTCCCTGGAAAACAAAAACATGTCTGTCGCTAAACACGGCCGAGGGGAACACCCCCTCCCCAAAGTCTGCCTGTGAGTAAGAAGGGGAGTAAAAGAAATAAAGTAAGAGAGAGGGAGGGAGGGAGAGAGAGAGAGTGAGAGAGAGAGACAGGTGGTCGGGCCGGTCTTTTCCTTGCCCTCCGCTCCTTTTTGAACTTTTCTTTCATTCTTCCAGTTCATTCTGTGCTTCTTTCCATAGCGCTCGTGACAAGGCGCTCCATTCACTGCCTCATTCTTCCACCCCTCCCTCCTCCCTCCATCTCCCTCACACACCCCGACCCTATCCCCTCCCTCCCGGCTCCTTTGTCTAGCTTGCGGGGGCCTGCTTTAGCTGCTATTCACCAGCCAGACGGACCGCCATTGACTGGACCCCCCTCCATCCTCCCCCCGATCATCCCCTCCCTCCCCTCCGACAAACACCCTCACACACACAAATACACACAGCAACCTGGCCATTCCCCACCCTACGCCCTGTATCAGGCAGCTGCTATGCTAATAGGGAGGAAGGGATGGATGGACGGAGGGAGGGAGGGAGGGATGAGGAGGACAGACAGAGCAGCCAGCCTATAGTAAATGGACGGAGGGAGGGAGAGCAGGGAGAGTGACCCCGCTCCTCCATCTCCATAGCCATGCCAGAGCAGCAGCAGACCTCCTGTTACACAAAGGGAGTCCCCCGGCCCTCCTCCCTCCCCTCGACCCCCTCTCTCCCCCCTCTCTCCCCCCTCCTTCCACCCCTCTGTTCCCCTCTTTCTCATTCAAATCCATTTTATACCCCAGTGGTAAAGGGAGCTGTAAGTGCAGTATGTAAAGTAACCTTACTCCTGCCCTGCGGGCGTAACCATTCAGGGCTCAACACACAGAGAACAGCCTGTGTGTGCGTGTGTATGTGTGTGCGCGCGTGTGTGTGTGTCCATTCCCTTGCTTTGTTTAGGACTGCAGCCCATACCTCCACACACACATGCAAGTGACACCTGTCCTTGAGTCGAGTTGCATCTCCTTTCCTAGACACCTTAGAGACGTGCATTCTTAATACACACACACACACACACACACACACACACACACACACACACACACACACACACACACACACACACACAATCACTGTTCGGTGTTGGTTAATTTATATTGAAGTACAATTGTAGTAAGTTGCCAATTTATGTGGTACACTCAGCTAAAAATAACACAGCAACCCTGCAAAAAAATGCAACTCACACAAAAGTTTTAATGATTCAGCGGCTCGTTCTGACTTAATGGTCATTTGGAAGGCTGTTGTTTGAATTTTAGCATGTTATACTGACAGGTGTTCATAATATTTCGACCAAACCCTTTAAATATTAGAAGTAAATGGACTGAAGCCACATAATACGGCATTTATGACCTAAGCTAATTTGCAATACTTTTCCCTAGTTAGACTACTGGTGGAGAGAGAAAGTTAGCCAGTGCAGTGAAGATATGAACTGATACAAAATGCAACAAATTACAACTAAAGCACCAGTGATTCAAGACAAGAACTATCTGAAGAGTACTGAGACATGAATGTTGCGTAGATAGAGGTCAATAATTTATACTGGGTGAAAAATTATACGTACCCTCAGAATTTCACAAAAACCACAGAATGGATTTCCATGAAACTTTGAAAGAGGATTGGTCTTAGCCCAGAATAGATCACTTTAACTTTTGGTGTGGCATCAGATAAAGGGATCGATTCAGGAAGTGTCTTCTCCCTATCTTCGGCATTTCGAGACAAGATGGAGGTAGGAATTGAACCAAATGCCATTCTAGTTTATTTGTTCATTTATTTTTATCGTAATCTGCATGATCAATTTGGATGTGACCAATTTGGATTTGATCAAAAGTCAGATGTCATATGCTGCTGTGTTAGTCACAGTGTTAGTCAGACTGATAATACGCCTGTGGTTGTGTGTTGGCATGTTTGTGTCAGCAGCTTTTTTTTTCTAGTGTGTTTTGGTGAGGGGGGCTGTGTGTGTGTGTGTGTGTGTGTGTGTGTGTGTGTGTGTGTGTGTGTGTGGAGGGGGGGTGTTGGCAGGAAGGCATTTCTCTGTCCCTCCTGTTCTGTTATTTACCCCTGTGCAGTGTGACCCTGTGCCCCATCAGGGAGGCACGTCCCATTTGACATCTGCCTGTTTGCAGGGGTGGGGGGTACAAGGGGTGGGGTGCCCATATGGAGCTCCAACATCAACCCCCCACACCCACCCACCCCCAGCCTTCCCCCCTTCCTGACGCACACACAAACACACACACAACTCCAACACCATATCTCCTGCACCCTTTGTTCCTCCGTGTGTGTGTGTGTGTGTGTGTGTGTGTGCGTGTGCATGTTAGATGTCATGTCATTCCAACACACAGACCTGCTGCTAGCAAGGATAGATAGATAGATAGATAGATAGATAGATAGATAGATAGATAGATAGATAGATAGATAGATAGATAGATAGATAGATAGATAGATAGATAGATAGATAGATAGATAGATAGATAGATAGATGTGCGTTTCACTTGTAAGTGCCTCACGTCTATCAGCACATGTCATTTAGGTGGATGGCCTGAACCACCCATCCATCCTTACCTAAATTCTGCTGTCCTTATGTGTAGCATGATAGGGTGTAACAATTACCCTGTATGGATTATCCTCCTACACAATGATTCAGTGTGCTGGGCGCACAATGAGCAGGCTGGCCGCAGGGCTGGATCTAGGCTAACGAGCTCGGTGGAGTTTAAATGGCCCAGTGTAGCACTGACAAAAACTGTCGGTGATACTGCACTCCGTGACAGCACTTTCTCTGTCAGGGCCTGCTGCCTTTGTCCGACAGGCTGTTAACGATAATACCTCTTGTTAAAGGGCTTAAAGTGAATTAGGTTGTTAATACATATTGTGACACAGCTGTTGCAGTTTTTTGTGTGTTATAGTATGGAAAACGAGGCTTGGACGGCTTTGGAAATTAATCTCCATATGCACCGGCTCAGTTGTGTCTTTCGAGCCGTTGGCTTTTCAAAGAATGCAGGAGGGTGAGCGAGTGCGTCCTATATTTAGGTCAGGTGCAGGTGAACAGCAAATGAATTAGATGGTGCGTACTGATTGGAATTGCACTTGGCTTTAATTGCAGCCGTTCCCAAACTCAGGAATGACTCAGTCAAACTCGGAATTGCAAATTCACCTGTACAGGTCGGGATCAGATGGCACACGTATCGATGGGAAGCAAACTTCAACACCAGGCAAAAACAGTTCAGATGAATGCAGTATAACATGCCATTTAACTCCCTTGTTTAATCAGTTCTGATTACTTTTTTTAATGTTATGGTATTTTTAAATTTGATTACAATGTCTAAAATTAAGAACTTGCTGTATTTATTTGTTATGAGTGACCACTTGCATCATCAACATAAACAAGACCCAGGAAAAGCACATCAACAACAACAGCGATTATACCATCTGTCTGATATGTGCAAAGCTTCACCTGTCTGTGAAGTGTTGTAGGCAACAGTGGACAACAAAATCCTCAACACACAAGGTCCAGAACATTGTCGACACGTCTCGGAATGATCTTACAGTTACACATGTCAAACACCAGCAGAAATGTAGATTTCTTGGAGAAAAACAAATTATTAGAAAAAACTTACATCTAGATTAAGAAAAGGAAGTAGGGTTGACACATTCTGCAGAAACTGTATTGAGTGTAACCAGACAGGGTCTGACACTAAACACACAATGGGGAAAAGACACACCAGGGAGACCCAGAAACAGCTGGAGGAGGTCAATAGAGACAGAGCCAGGGGAATTAAAGTACACTTGGACAGAGCTGGAGAGGGCCGCCCAGGACCACAGAAGATGGAGGGGAGTTGTGGACGACCTACAACCAGCACTGTCCGGTCTTTGTGAGATGAAGCCACACTTTGGGCCTTTTCTTCCTTTCTGTCGCGACTCCTTCTTGTCTCGTTTCCAGCAGCATAGATCCATGTGTTTGTCGCCGTACGTTGCGACGGACAATTTGGAACCCGCTCTCACCAATTTCGGTTCTCAATTTCCTTCAGTCCCTATGCATATGTGTGTGTGTACGCACATGTGTGTATACATGTGTGTCAGGGAGTAATTACGGAGAATAAAGGCCTGGCTGTACAGAGTGAAACTGTGGGTTTTGAAGTGAGATGGAAGATGCTTTTCTGTTTGGCTGAGCAGACTCAATGGTCCCATTCAGCCAACCCCCTTACTGCCCATTGTCCCAACACCACCAGTCCTCCACACATGCACACACACAGACACACACACACACACACACACACACACACACACACACACACACACACACACACACACACACACACACACACACACACACACACACACACACACACACTCAGGGGACTGAGTGGGATTGGAGTGGAGGCCTGGAGGAGAAAGAGGGATGAAGTGAGCTCACCCCGAATCTGAGTGAAGTGAGGAATAGAGTGATGCCTGATCATGTTTTATCCTTAGTTGATGGAATTGTCTGGCTGCAGTGTGATGTTTTTTTGGAGTAGTGTCATTGCATACACTCTAATATGCAAAATGACTACTATGTCACAGTGGACCCAGGTTTTAAAGTGCCCTTCTTTTAACTCAGTGTGTACAAAAGTTACACGACTCGACCGTCCCAGCACAGAGATGAGAAATCAATTCTTTGTTTTTGTCTTAAGTTAAGTCTGTGGGACACAGTAAATATATCAGAAGCTTTTCTTTACCCACCAGACTCTGAATGTAGTGAAAAAGGCTGACTGTCTAATCAGTCACTTGTTCAATTGCTGACAATTTAACCCAAAAAGTCTTGACTGTCTCAGTTACAGCAGCTCAGAGACGCAAATCAAATAGTTCTGAGATGGTGAAAGCAGCAAAAGCTCAGTATAATCCTTGTTTTCATCAAAATCAAAAATGATATGAAGTTTAAAAAGATTGTTATTTATTAAAGTCGTGTGGAAGAAGAAGATTAAAGTGGAAGAGGACCTGATCCCTCTGTGGTCATAAAGGTCTTATTTTAAAGGAACCAAAAACACGACATCTTCATTTTAAAAGTGATTATCTGCAAATCAAAACATACGTATCGATGTTATGTCTGATCTCTGCCAATAGATCCCCCTAAATCCTACACATTGTATCTCTGAAGTCCAGTTTTCCACAGTTTTCTCCGGTCAAGACAACACAGGCTGTCACCGTCCCTCGTCCTGCAGTTAACCAGCTCCACACGACCGAAAAGACCCTCACACAATAGTCTGTGTACGAGCACACAGTGGTCACACAATTGTCTGTCTGTGGGCATGAGGAACCGACACTCGTCGCGGGTTAATGATCGTCGACCATTGGTCTGGAGCCCATTAGGCCATTGATCTGGCTGCGTCTTTTATGCCACCTGGGGAAAGGAATGTGCTCGGTCTCCCTATTGTGTCTGCAAGTGTCACTGAGTGGTCATAGAGCATGTGTGCTCGTGTGTGTGTGTGTGTGTGTGTGTGTGTGTGTGTGTGTGTGTGTGTGTGTATGTGTGTGTGTGTTAAAGAGTGGCCAATCAAAGGAGAAAAGACCAGAGTTTCACACACTGTGCAGAGACAGTGGAGGGCTGCATGTCCTTGAGGTCAGTTGGTCAAGGGTCATTGGGTCTGGACTGACTTTAAACAAAGAAACAAAGAAAGACAGAAAAACTTAACGTTCGGGAGCTCACACTGACTGTATACATGAGCGCAAACATGTAAACACATTCAGACAGTCGTGCTCACCATCATGTACACTCAAACATCGCAAGGCAAAGCCTGAATCAGAACCAGAAATACTTTTTAGTAGTCCCTCCCGCAAACGAAACGTGATAAACGATATCGCAGAGCTCAGCACCTCTGGTGACTACGTGAGGCGCATACATACACACACCACACACACAAAGGAAAGAAAGGCGATTCATTCATAGCTGCCTCTGAATTTATCACCTCCTCTTATAAAACATCCTCCATTAAAGACAATAAAACTCCTCAGTTGGGGGGAAAACATCTAATTACAAGCACTTTCGCTGGTCTAATTGAGCAGCTCTTTCCTGCACTTCTTTTTGTTTAACAGTCTTAAATTAGTGACTCACTAATGTGGAGTTCAGATGAGGCAGACCACCACCGACTAGTAACCTGGCATACATTACAACAGGCATAGGAATTGCCAGGCCTACAAAGTGAGAACACAGGACTGTTTCAAAATAAATTTCTATTACAATAAGGATGGTCATGTGTGCTGTTATTAATAATGTATCAAAGAGTCATTTATTTATCTCTCTATAAAAATCATTACAGTCTCCAGTTGTAAATATGATCTTTTTATTCTTTATCTGTGTGACAAAAGCGGCCACAATGTGATCAATGTGCCTTTCAATCAATAATTAATCTAAAAAAAAAAAAAAAAGCAACAAATCAAAACAAAACAATAACAAATCTGTTAAGTTGCATTGTGTGTGTTAGGCTAATAGGCATAATGTATTAGCAAAAGTTTTAAGCTGAATTAACATTTACACCTAACTGGACTTAAAGGTGCAACATGTTACAACCAGCTAGTTAGCTCAGTTAGCCTTGTAGCTGATGTGTTTGGATAGGATAGGAAAATGCGGAAATGGATTCCGAAGTGTCAGTGCACATCTGGGACACATTCATTTGAGTCTCAAAGCGAAATGCACTGGATGTGATCAAGCGGTAATGCTAGCTAAGAAGTGGCTGATGCTAACCTCAGCTAATGGGTTATCAAATATGGTGATTTCCCTCCAGATTTTCTTTGTCCATCATCTCTTCAGCTGCTGATCAATCAGGAAGCAGTGCAATGATGACGTTTTTACACAACTTGAAACTGGAGCACAGCAGAGCAACATTATGGCAGCATTTGAGCTTCCCGCCGTGAGCCTGACATCAAAGGAAAATGGCCGTCTCGTGAATATGCTCTGTTTTATCTGATTGATGGCCATTTAACACGACATTTCAATTTATATTCTGGTCATTAATTCACATCATTTATAAGATATCTCTTAACGGCTGACATTAGCTTACCAGCACTGTGGATGTGGATGAACCGTTTCCACAGCGACATAGCTTAGCTAGCTTAGTAGCTAACTTAGAAGCTAAGTTGCATAACTTTGAGAGATAGACTTGGCTCATTAACATCATTTTATAAAATTCCATAATGATAACTCAATGCTGAAAATGACAAATAGAAAGAGTGCTAGTATGGACTTAAAGAATGCATTTAACTGAGTTATGAAGTCTGTCTGTTAGCCTACCCATGAAAGAGTGCATGTAATGGTTGGTAAAGTAGCAACTAATTCGTTTTGACACAATTAAGTGATTATTCCTTTAAAATCTTATATGAATCTTCTGGATTGGATCCATCATCTTGGTTACCTGTCTTTCATTTGTTGCTCCTATGACAGCTGATTTTTCCTCTGGGGATTAATAAAGGTTAAGCTTCTTAAAGCTATTTTTTTATTTTTCGTTTCTACTTCACTAGTTTTCCACATGAGCTGCTACTCCTAATCCCAGTAACATTAAGTTATTCAAGTGCTTTCTCTCCAAACATGAACTCCTTCCAGACTTCCAGATTCTGTCTTTTTGGAGAAACATCTGTTAGATCTCAGACTTACTGAAAACGCTCACATGACACAGCTGGGGTTTTAGGGGAGGGGGTTCACAGGGGCTTTAAATGCCGGGGGCCGCCAGTTGGTCGGCCATGTAATCAGAGTTGAACTTGACGAAGGAAAGAGAGTGATGTCCAACACAAGATGAGAGAGAATAGTGTGCGTGTGTGTGCACGTGCATGTGCATGTGTGTGTGCTTGTGTGTGTGTGTCCTCAGGACAATAGACAGTGGCAGCAGCAGCAGCTGACCAGAGAATCCCTTCGTCTTTTGTCATCACCACCACACACACACACACACACACACACACACTCTGCCTCGCGCCCCCCCGTCCTTCCCTCCTCACCACATTGCTGCTCATCCCTCCTCCCTCTCTTCCTGATCCCCCATTAAGGGACTTCTGCATCTCCTCTTTCTTTTTTCTCTCTTCCTTCATCGCTCCTCTGCCTCCCGTGTTGACTTCCATGTCTTCTTCTGTCCATTTTGCTCTCCAGAGACACATGTTCTTTCAGTGCCTGCTGTGTGTGTATGTGTCTTGGTATGTCTGTGTTTGTGCAAGTACGTGGGTTTGTATATATGTGTTTTCCAGCCTTTGCTCCTAAAGAATGTAACCTCTGAGTTACTCTCCACACTCACTCCATTAGAGGCCACATGTTACCTGTGTGTAAGTGCAGTGCTGTTTCACTTTGTTTTCAGGTTGGTGAAGGATTTTTTCTTGGCTCCATCCTAAAGTAAAAGTGGGCTCGCCAACTCAATATACATTATTGTATCATATAACAAACATAGATATAAATACTGCAATCAAAATCTTACTGAAGTAAAAGTATTGAAGCATTATCAGGGTTTACTCAAGTGTCATTATTGAGAAAAAAATTTAAATGTTACTTAAGTAAAAAATGAAAGTCACCCATATGAATAACACTTGAGCAAAGAAAGTATCTGATATTAAATGTACTTGGATGTCAAAATATCAAAACACATTGGCCCTGATGAAGCATGTAATTAGCAAAGTAACTAGTAATCTAAGTAAGATTAATGTAGTGTAGTAAAAAGTACAATATTTGCTTCCAAAATGCAGTGGAGTGAAAGTCTGAAGCAACATGAGGTGGAAAGTAACACCACCTTGAAAACTGTGCGGAAGTACAACACTTCGGTAAATGTCCTCAGTTACGTCCCGCTGATGAAAACAGCTAACAGAAAACTCAACAATGAAAGTTCTTTGTGTAGCTGTAGATCACTGCAAAACTTCTTAGAGTACAGGTACAAATGTAAGGAGTTTTTCTATTTTATGGAGCATCATACTTCTACTCCACTACATTTTAGAAGCACATACTGTACTTTACTGCATTTGTCTGACAGCTCTAGTCACAAGTTACTTTATACATGACACTATTAGATTGTCCATTTGGATAACTGGATTAAAACTACTTTATTGTCATCTACCTAGTCTGGTTCCCTTTAAAACAACATTATGTAGAAATTGACATTTTGTATATTTTGGCGCCCCCCACAGTTTTTGAGTGCAACACCAATGTCGCACATACAAACCCCAGGTCTGAAACAGTTTATCAGATGTAGTGTAGGTGCTAACTACGAACAAAACTCATTACGTCTTGAAGTTAACACGATTGTAACGCTGTGATCCTCCCCCTCTCACTGAAGTTACATAGTGCAGAAACAAGTGATGGAGGGGTGGAGCGGCTGAGACACCATTCATCCTGTTACAAGACACTGTGCCATCAATATGATGTTGAAGCTGCTATTGTAAGGTAAAAACGTTGCATAATGTTGCTTTAAAGAATCACAAGATAAATATGAGCTTTAGGTTGAGGTAGTTTCTATGTAAATAGAACTATAACACTACATAGAATATATATAGAACTTATAGTGCCTCAGAACTATAGATTATAGGGGTTTTTTGTGTAACGTCGTATCAGGAGGTAAATGTTGATTGCGCAATGTAGCTGCTATGGAACAATGAAACCATCTACATTCATATTTGTTCCCTGTAATCCTCACTTTCACTGTACAGTTTTGTCTGCCGCCGTGCACGAAATCTCCCTGGAAAAGTAAGGTTAAATGCCAATTTAGCAGTCACGTTTGAATTGTTTCTATCTGCTTTCACATCTCTGCTATAAACTAAATGATTGAATGAACATGCCCCCTGATGTTGTTACTTGCCACTCTGAGCCAGGTGTCTTTGCAACAGCAATGCCAACGATAAGGCAAATTAGAAACACTTAGAGGGTGTGTGAAGTTGTGTTTTGCCTCTTTAAGTACAGTACCTGAGTGAACGAAGGCCCACTCGCATTATGTACGTTTTTGGGAAGTTTCCCAGCCAAATGTGTGGTCAGCGCTGGCTTTTCTTTGCAAAGCACTGGAAAGTTTTCTGCATGACCACTCAAAGTTATCGCTTCCTCTCTCTTTTCATGAGAACTTGCAATCAGTTTTTCCCCTCTCTCTCTTTCTCTTCTCCTGAAAAGCAAACTGACGTGTGACGCATAGGCTTCTTAGTGAGTGTGCTCCGGCTATTTGAATGTGTGTGTGTGTGTGTGTGTGTGTGTGTGTGTTTGGTCGTTCTCCTCCAGCCTGCACCAGGTAATGTGGCCTGGTACGGAAGGTCACCGCTGTGATGTCACTTCCCCTTCCTCTCCGGATATTCCCAGCATTCTACTGCCAGCAGCCGGGAACTCTGGGAACTAAGAGCAGGAAGCCTGGCTCCTTCACGGGAGAGAGAGAGAGAGAGAGAGAGAGAGAGAGAGAGAGAGAGAGAGAGAGAGAGAGAGAGAGAGAGAGAATGGAGAGTAATAATGAGTGTATGTGGTGATCTTGCAGCACTGAATGACTCATTTGCTGTAAGGACAATAACCATAAACAGCAAGGACAGAGTTAGCCGAACTAATGACACTAAAACTACGGAGGTGCTGTCTGAGGAGGTGTACTCTTTATTTAAATGTGTCAGTGTGTGTGCATGTAAATAAGATAGTGTGAAATACACAGAAATCATCAATAAATGAAGCAATATCGCCTCCTCCTGGTTATGTGGAGTCAATGACAAACAGAGGCCATGTGTTCTGATGAGCTTGCCTCTATTCCTTCACTGCATGTGGTCCAAAATATAATTATAATTATTTCAAGTTTAGTTTAGTTTAGTTCTTCTGTTGTACATTTCTTTCTCTTCTTCTAACCCCATGGTAGAAAAACCCAAGTCTCATGAGTGGCAGCGGTTAACCCTCTACATTATACATTTAGTTTGGGAGGGGGGGGTGATTCAGAATGCCCTTCAAGAATTATGGCACCAAATAAAGGAAATATCAGCCACTGACATCTGACCACGCAAGGGCCTGCCTCTGGTTCTGATCTGGCAGACAGGGGCGGACCACCTAAGTGCAGTCTTTTCTTGCGGTGTGTGGGGCGGATGTGGGTGCGTGGTACAATTTTGCTATCTGGGACAAGATGAAGTCACCCAAATTTTACAAGTGTGCAGCTGAGACCAAAACGAAGGCTGTACTCCAGCCATCTTCGCAATACAGTGTTTCAGTAGCGTCCTAAAAAAAAAGCCTCTGGTTCCCTTGTCTCAGAGTTGATGGGTTCATTGAATTGGCTTTCAGTTAGATGCCTGAAGTGAGGTCTGTGGTTACCACAGGGCTGAAGATATTTACACATTTTGTTCTACAACATAAAATATATCATTAAATGTCCCACAATTTAATTATAAAGCGCCTACGTGTCTTAAAAACGGCTGTCGCTAAGTGACTAATTGAAACTACAGAAGTTCTCAGGGACATTAAATGTCATCGTGACTCATCTACCCACAATTCTGTCTTTACAGGCCGACTCCGGTTGGAAACTATTCTAACTTTAACTTTACAACATGTGGATTGATCGATGGATAGAAGACCTGGATAGTAATTGCAGTCTGTTGTAGACATTAGGTTTTTATTCTATCCATTTAATTTACACTTTACAAATCACAAAATCTGCAAAAGTATCTGTAACTCATGTTCGCTAAAGAGCTTATTTTCAGCGATAATCCAAAACCCAATTCTGAAATCCAGTCGTTTTTTTTTTGATGAGGGTACAAAGGCAATTGTTAACTTCCGGGTCAGCCTATAAAATATGTCATCCTTACATCACTCCACTGTATCATGGCAATCCTTTAAACTATAAACAAAATTCATACTAGATAACAGCAACAGAAGACACAAAGGAGAAACAGGGTAACTACTTGTTTTATTGGATCATTGGTGTTTCAGCCAAATCCTCTTTCTTTACTGTGCTGTAATGTGATGCTGGTCCACGTCATGTCTCTGTGAGAGGAGTTCAGATTAGCCGGGATGTTTCCTCATCTCACTCACTGATCTGCCTCCAGGAGCGCTGCGTCAGCAAAAGAGGAAAAATACAGTAAATACTTGTTTAGTATGTGGGGGGAGATTTGGTGTGTTGCTCGGCGTTGAATTTGCAAGAGGACGGAGGAGTTTAACCACATAGTTCTGCCAGAAATGCTCTGGGTGATCTACATATGTCTCAGATCGGCATTTTTGCATTTCCTTGTATCTCCTTCATCATCTCACCGTCTTTTTGCAGCCCGCAGTACTCCTCACACTCGGCCTTCCCATAGAACTTGTTGCCGTTGGCCTGGCAGATGCCCTTTTTGTAGGCCACACACAGACCCACGGTGGAGTCAAAGGCCCAGATGGACGGCTGTCCTGTGCATGGTTGGGGCACCATGGGCAGACGGCACACAGCTGTGGAGTCAGATCAAAGGAGTGTTTTTCATCTATTAAGAGCAGGGGCGCCCCCAGTTTTTCCCTCGGAGGGCCAAAGATGAAACTTAATGGTGGGCGGCGGGCCAAAAGCAAGCGTGTGGAAGCCCATTTCCACCATTTAAGGAAAACCAATTGATTTTTGAAATTTTGCCTTTTTGAAAGAAAAGTTTCCATGGTATATCATGATTATGAAGTAAAAGCTGACTTTTAATCTCAGAATTATTACTTTTTAACTTATAAATGACTTTTATCTCAATTTCAACTTTTTATAATCTCATAATTATGATTATTCATCTGAGAATTATGATGTCTCATGGGAATATTCAGCTTTTAAAGTATGCATTGTTTTCTATCAAGATGAGTTTAATCTTTAAGTTTCTTTCTTTTTCTTCACATCTTTATCTTGCTGAAATTGACTTCCATACCTGCTGTAGTATTAAAGGCAGAATGGTATTAGGATCCAAAGTTCCCTCAATTGACTGACTTGATTATGAAACATTATTAATAATTAGGGCTCGTTCATATCTAAAGAGCATTCTGAATCTTAAAAAATAAAACAGCAAAAGCAATTGTATAATTAATCTCACATCTGAGCTTCATAACAGGCAACATTACTTAATTCTAGCCTAAAAGGGAAACCCAGACCCTTGGTCAGGCTCTGCAGACACCTTCAGACTACAGACCTTTCTGCCGAAAGCCTTTAATAAGTCGGGTGACACAGTATGAAGAGCGACAAAGTAGGTAGCTGTAGGTAAGAGGTTCTATTCATGTCCTGTGTGAAACCTGTGTGACTTTGGCGATATTCAAAATTTCATATCACAATGTTGTCCTGACCTGAACATCACGATAGATGTTATTATTGTCTTATGGCACAGACAACATATAGACTCATTCAGACCCCTTTGGCTGGCCATTTTCTCCTGCTTAAAAAAAATAATACTGCCAAACAGGCGAACTGGCGTTCTTCATGGAAACTAAGTCCTCCATGTCGGTACATTTAAGTTTGAATGATGATAACAGATACCATAACATAACAGCCGTTTGGTATTTGATATTGTGAAAACTACGTAATATCATCCCATTAATATATATATATATATATATATATATATATATATATATATATATATATATATATATATATATATATATATATATATATATATATATATATATATATATATATATATATATATATATATATATATATATGTATATATACATGTTGCGTTTTCATATTTCACTCCTCACCCTCAGTGCGACAACTCTGCAGACAGGCTCTCTCATCCATAAAATTATTCTTGTTGCCCAAACAGCCTCCGTACTTGAAGAGCTCGCAGCTCATGGAGGAGGAATTGTAGAAGTAGCGCTGGTGTAGCCCAAAACATGGTCCAGTGTCTGGCGCTGCTCCACAGGCCTCTGTGTGGGTGGGTGGAGTGGAGAGACAGCACAAGGAAGGACGGATAGATAGCCATTAGTTGCCACATCAGAATCAGCATATCTTGTCTCCGTTCCTTATGCTATTCCGCACATTAATATCTCAGAATAAAAAGGTATGCAGTCATTCAGCTTAGTAAGCCGATCACTTACCAGTTACGTTCAAGAAACTGCCCTCCAGACCCTCTTCCGCAAAACCAGAACCCCCCTCGTCAGCAAAAGGAGAGTTCCTCCTTACCCTCTGTGTCACAGTCACAGACAGACTCAGTGAGATATATACAAAGCCACTTGAACCCAAAATATTCACCTTAAACCCACATTAATGCATCAAAAATGTAACTCTCACAGGGACAGTTTTTACAACGAACACTTATATTGCATTGGAACAAAGCCATTAAAAAAAGCTTTCACACAAATTAAAGCAACATTATGTAGAAATTGTCATTTAATGTCATTTGGCGCACCCCGCTCTTTCTAAAGTGCAACATCACTGCCGTAAAGACATAATGTAGGTGTTAGAGCCACCATTCACCCTATTACAAGACACGGTGCCATCAACATGATTCTGAGGCTGTTATTCTAGATTTTTCAGGTTATGTTAAAAGTGTAGTTTGAATACCCGAGGCTCAAGCTCAGTTGTCGGCTCAGCCACCTGCTCCCCAGGAACACAGTCACCTGCAAAAAGAACAAAATAAAACACGTCGCCTTACCACAGCCATTTACTTCACAGCCAAAAATGTGTTCTGTTTTATTGTCTTCGGCAAAGAGTCACGAGGAACATTTCTGGTCATACGCCTTCGTTTAAATGTAGTGTGGTGTGAGTGTGTGTGTAATAATCTGCGTCCGCGTTGTACCTTTGTCCTGCTTAATCACAATGGTGTCGTCACTCATCCCCTGTTCTCTGACGAGTGTTTTGAAGTCCTCCAGCACTGTGGCTCTGACAGACATGGTTCGACCTGAAGAAAGGCAGAGTCAACTAAATGGAGCAGATGCAAATGAAAGCTTGAAATAAGGATGTGTTCAGATTCCACTCCACTAGTCACAACACAAAAATATTCTATTCTACTTAAATGATTATTAAGTCTATATATAATAATTGATTAACGTCCAATAAGATTGTCAACGAAGGGTGAAATTAATGAAATCTAATACTTGTGGTGTTAAAAATCACACATGCCACCGACAAAACAACATTTTAAATGGTACTAAAAAAAAACAAAAAAACACAACAAATAAATGAATAATGAAATGTTCCAGTGCATCTACAGAGAGTGTCCACTCACTGTAAAGCTTGAGCGAGGTTCTCTTCTCCCCTGACGACTTCTGTTTGCTCATTATCACAATCGCGTACTCATTGTAGTTCGTGTGAACCACGTAGGCGTCCACGTCTGCCCCCCACCCTGTTGGGAGGACACAGAGAAATACAATTCCTGTAAAAAAAAAAAACCTTGACGGGGCAACATGAACTGGATTGAGAGAGAGAGAGAGAGAGAGAGAGAGAGATGCATCACTGTGAGCTCATACAGAGGGAGACAGAGAGAAGACAGTGAGAGAGAGAGAAGGAGACGTACTTGCAATGTGGTAATGAAATCGCCCCGGCGTGGAGGTCAACTCATAGTCCCCAGACATCTCCTTACATGTTCCGTGTCTGCACATACACACATAAATCACTTAGAAGTGGAATAAAACAAGTGAGGCAGTTTGTATCTGGGGGTCGTATGTAATGCAGCCGGCATCTGACTTAATCTCTCTTTTGTGTAGAATGTGTCAGATATCTATGAAACACTGTCAGCTTAGCATTTTACCAGTGTTGGAAGAAGTATTCTGATGTTTGAGTTCAGTGAAAGTATCAAGAGGTTACAGATAAAAATAGATCTTACAAAATCAAAGACAATGAGTTACAACTAAGATATAGTTAAAGTTGCAATATGTAAGAATTTGAGCTAAACTAAAACTATCAATATAATGTTGAAGAAAAACAAGTTTTGACATTATTTCAAAGATGTCTCTGTATTGTTTTACAGCGGTATCTCTGAAAGTTAGCATGCTAACTAGCTTGCCCCTAGCCACGCAGTACCTAAAGAGGTGAAGGGCCAGTAATAAAAATATCAACAATCCCCCAGTGATCCGAGCTCCTGGCAGAGTCAGCTAATTCACCCGCTAACTGCACTTTTAACAGCACTTAGTAGCCAAAGTCTGCTACAGTTAGCAGCAGTTAGCGGCTCCTTTGGTGATATACTGCCCATGTTTGTTTCAACTATGTGAGTATGTTTGTTTAAAAGTATGATGTATGCACTTCATACAAACCTAAGTACAGTTCGAGTCGCCTTGAGTTTGTCTGCGGTGGCGCCTCTCTGCAGCACCAGTTTACCGATGGCCGCGTCGCTCCTGTGACTTTGGATATGGGGACATGTACTCGCCAGGGCGACATCATGCCAGGTTCCCAAAAACTGTGAGAAATTGAAAGCATTTAAAACATGTTTAAATTTTACTGAAATAAGGCACATAATATCTCTCATTAAAACAGATACTGTTGGTTCAGAATACCAGATGGAGAAAATAAAACACACAAAACAAAGATGTTACATGATAAAATAAAAATCCGGGGGAGCAGCAATAGTGTAAAAATGATATACAGTATCGTTAAAAAAAAAACATCCAAAGAAAAAGAAAATCCAAGATTTTGGTAGATTGGTTTGAACCACTATTGTTTATTATTTAGTCTTATCTCAACATCTGTATCTACTGCAACCTTGCACAAACTTTTTGCAATACTGGATAAATCTGGACAGTCTTCACCCACTTTTAAATCTGTCACAATCTATTTATATTGTTTTATTATGTCTTTTAAATACTTTTAGTATTGTTTGTTGTTTTACAAATTCCTTTTATGTAAAAACTTACTTGGCAATAAAAGCAATTCTGATTCTGATTAACAATCAATTTACTTCCTCCAGAATCACTCATCCCAACTGTAATGCAATGAAAATCAATGAAAGTTTTATCTTCAACTGAGGATATGTATTTTTAAGTCAATATTCTCTAAATATTACATACAGGGTATTAATCTAATAACAGTGAGAAAAAGGACAGAATTGCATCTTTGCCCCTCTGCCTGTTACCTCTTTATACTAAATGTGTGATCAAATAATAAATATAAAAGAGGAAACGTGCAAGTTTGCAGAACTCAGTCACTCACCTGAGTCACATCAAAGTTCTCCTGCGTGGTGTAAAGAGGTTCTGGGAGTACAGGGAGCCCCTGGAGGGTGAAGGTCCACCCCAGGAGCAGCAGGGGAACAAGAATCACTGCTTTCTGCATCATGTCTGCCTGTCTGCCTACTTGTCTCTAGAGTCCGAGACACTGAATCCCAGGAAGGGCCCACCTCGTCTCCTGACTGTTTCTTACACCCCCTCTCAGCTTTTCAAAGCAGGACAGGGCATTGACCTATGTTTTGCTTGCACTCCCACCTCCGAGTCAAAAACAAACATGTTAAAGAGCAAAGTTCTGCTCCTCTGTCTCTGGCTTTGTGCTCTGACTCGCCTGGCAGCTGACAAATTAAACATTGGACCTCAAAGTTTAGGCAACATCACAAAAAATCAATACGTGATCAAGATCTGAGAGATGGACAACTACAAGATTTCATTTCCTGTTCTGTGTATTTTGTTGTTCATGTACAGCTCTTTAAGGACCCTGTACATCACAGGAAACAACTGCTTGACTCAAAACATACAGAATGAAAACATTTTATTTGGAGCCTAAATAACCCTAACCCTTCAACCAAAAGATCCAAATAACAAATACTGTCACACAATATCTATTTTATTATAAGAGGGACATAAATTGATGAGCAACAGAGCCCTAAATATGAAAAACTATCGATTCCTTGAAGGACAAGTTCACCCAAACATTTTGAGAGTGTCTTAGTCCACAAAACATTTCTGGAGCTTCACAGCAAAACAGAGTTTCCCAGACTTTCCATTGGCATCTGGGTGAGTTTTATTTCAACACTTTGTAGTAAAACATATACAAAATGGGGTTCAGTGAAAAGGTCAAACGCACCCAGATAAACACTGAATGACTTTATTTGCAAATCCCTGACATTACACATTAATTTTGACATACAAAGTCTTTCGAAATACCACAGTGAGTCTGCCAACAAAACATAACAGTGTTTTTTATCTATTGAGGAACGTGTTTTTCACACTCAGTGCATTAATGGTGTGACAACATGACAGCGTGGTGACAGTTTGTGTGCTAATCCTCCTCCTCAGTTATTCCACATGATCCTGTAACAGCAAACAAACATTTGTTAGCATATTAAAACTGACCAATTATTTGACTCGTTACACCTGTGTTTGTCTTGAAAGTGTGTGTTTGTTTGTGCCTTTGTTCTGATTCATGATGATAGCGTCGCTGGTCATTCCGTGTTCTCTGACGAGTGTTTTGAAGTCATCCAGCACGGCAGCCGTTACATTCATAGTTCGACCTCAGGAAGAGAGAGAGTTACCGGTAAACAGACTGATCCATTTATTGTATGGAAAAAAAAAACAGTGTAAAAAAAGTGCAAACTCACTGTAAAGCTTGACTGTGATGGATTCAATCCCTGATGGTTTCTCTATACCATGCAGGAGCATCATTGCATACTCGCTGTAGTTGGTATGAACCACGAAGGAATCAACATCTGCTCCGAACCCTGCAGGAAGGAAAGTTTCACAATGTAATTGCATGGAAGATTTGTAAAACACATATTAACGGTAGATTAATGGCAGAATCAGCCTGCTGCGATTTAATCTACCATCACAAAGACGTGCTATTGTGGTCTGAAACTGGCAGAATGTACAATCAGACAAAAAGGATGGAGAATGGGGGGAAATCTTTGAGAGACGTACTTGCAACATGGTGGAAGAATCGTCCTGGAGTGCTGGTCAAACCGTAATCTGTGGACGTCTTCTTACACGTGCCATTCCTACGTGCGGGTGCACACACATGGAAACACAGGTTATACTGAATACTTTAAACGATTGTGTCTACTAGAATGCATCCGAGTCTGACCTGAAACTGGTGGCCGTCATTGTGAAGTTTCCCTCAGAGGTGACATGTTGCAGGTCCAGTGCAACAATGACGGGGTCTGCACTCTTTCGGCGCGTGTAGTGAGGACAAGAAGAAACCACTGCTACCTCATACCACTTCCCCATGAACTGCAAGAGACACAGCAAGAGACAGGAAATATAACTTTCCAATACTGTCCAATTTATCTTTTCAAAAGGAAGTTCAAATAAACAATTAATGATGATTTCCATCCCCAGCTAGATTAGTTGAGCGTTTGATAAATGAGCAAATTGTAAGACACTGCCAGAATCTGAAGGCAGATCCAAAACTATCAGGGGCAGCTTAATCGCTTACTGCGGCTAAGTGTACTCTTTGCTGTAGCTATCTTTGGCTCTAGCGACTAGCTGCCCTTAGCAAGTATGTTGGTTAGCTGTGGAGCTAAGTGTCACGAAACATGAGCGGACACCAGACTGGGACGGAACACCAACAGATGCTAGTTTGATGTAAGGAGGTGATTTACAGCCACTCTGACAAGCACTATGACCCCGGGAATGAAGAGACACAACAGGAGTCTGCGAAAACATTTGATAGAGCCGCAATATTTTCAAATCTTATTTGAGGATTGAGGGTTTATGACCAAAAAAATGCAAAGTGATTGTGGAAAGGCACACCAAGACTGTACTGCTGAGTTTTATTTCGTTCATGTTGAGTTTGAATGGAGTGTGTTTTATGTTTACTCAATGATGCCTTTAAATTACTCTTCTCTCAGTTGAAAAGACAACCGTGTGCTGTTGTATTTTTTGAATAAAGAAATCAATAATAACGAATAATTTGACTGAGTGAAGACAGTGTCTTGTGTCTATTTATCTTGTTGTATAAGTATTGTACTATTGTTGTATATATTTTACCATTGTTGTATATATTTTTACATTTTTTGAATCTATTTTTCATACTTGTCCATATTTTATATTTATTTGTCAAACAAAGAGCTGCTATATGTTTTTTTTTTTTTTTAAACAATTCTATTCTAACAGGCCATTAAAGACAATAATGGCATGTTAGCTACCACAGTGGTTGTTAGTTGCTCTTTCGTGAGAATGCACTTTTACTAAGGTGAAGTAATATCATCATCATTTATGATACAATTGAAAAAAATGTATTTCAGCCACTCACCCTGCCCAGATCAAAGTTCTCCTGTGTGAGGTTAAGGGGTTTGTGGTGAACAGGGGACGCTTGCAACGTCCAGGCCAACCCTAAGACCAGAAGGGAAACCGCACTGCCTGCCCACTGCATCCTGTCAGCCTCTCAGAGTCAAACTGGTTTTGCAAATTTCCCCCCAACAATACGGCAAAACGCTAATATGGCAACGTTTAGATTGTCTCTTTATCTGTCTTTGCTTGTCTTGGCCTTCGTGTGCGTGCAGTAGCATGTATTCATGTGACTGTGTGTTTGTTGTTCCATCTAATCAACAATCAGAACTGGACTTCAGAATTTGAAGCTTATACAAACAACTAATCAATACTTGTTGGAAAGAATAAATATGGGGAGTGTTGCACAGGGTCAGGAACAATAATGAAGTAACAGAGAGGGGAAAGAACCAGGTTCTCTTTAAAGACACTTAATGTCCAACTGACTTGTAATGGAAGTCACTCACAAGGAATCCAAGGCACTCTGACCACAATTGTTCAAATCAGTTACTGAATCACGGATACACCAAAGAGTCTTTATCAGGGCATGATGAAACAATACCACTGATTTCCATTACAAAGAAGCTGTACAGTATTTAGTTGTAAGTGAACCTTTTTGTCAGCTGGAAACACATGTGAGGAACGTCTATAACTGCTGCGGGATCTGTCGCATAATGACAGCCACATAAAGAGGAACTGTCATTCCAGTAACTTGAATCAGGCTTAATCAATAGGTTGTGATTTTACCCTCCAAGTGCAGTCTCACAAAGGTCAGGCTGCACCAACTCTCAATCTGGTAAAGATTGTCTTTGAACCAATCACACTGGTCTTGGGCGACGCTAACCTCAGGTTACAGTGATGGCCCCTGCAAGCTTGTGTTGTGGGAGAGTTGTTTTACATATGGGGAGGTGAGTCCTGGCATTCAAATGGCTAAATCCCTGCAGAAGAAAAGGGACCAGCGGCTAGCTTGTTTATGTTGGTGCTATGAGCAAACGCAAACAAGCTAGCAGCAGTAACTTGCCTCGCCAGCTCGGCAGCTGCTGTCGTTGTTTCCCAGCGATGGGGATTTTGAAAAGCTGGATGCAGACGGTGGAAGGAAAGGGAAACAGGTGCCCAGTGGCATCCAGCAGTCTACATCCGGCAAGTCAAACTGCACCCTGTGTAAAGGAGAACCTATGGTGACCGCTAAAAATCCTACACACTGTGCCTTTAACAGCTGATCATTAGTAGAGGAAAGACTTGATTGCGGTCTGCAACACTGTCGTTTATGAAACTACCACAGGGGGCGCCACAGACAACATTTTCCCAGTTCTACTGGTTTCTTACAGTATCCTGCTCATCATCTGTGCATTATAGGCTGTATGATTCTAGTAACATAGCTAGTACTAGGTAGGACATCAGAGTCTGATTCACAGCATAAACATATAGGGATGTGTCGTATCTGCCCCGTTGTGTCATTATGTGAACACCTGGAGTTCTCAACAGATGGAAGTCCCAGCACACACACTCGGGCTTGAGGGTTAATATTTCTATTTAAGTATGTCATCACAGTCAAACAACCCTATTGATTATATTCAGGAGGTTCGGGAGAACATTAAGAACTCAATTCAAATATTTTTTTTCACAAACAATTTATTGAGAGACAAAGCCAGCCACCACAACAAAAAGCTTTTTTCTTTAAAACATTTTCTTTGGTGTTTGGTGATCAAGGGAAGAAAGAGAAAGGATTTAAATAAGCTTCAAGTGCATATTGTTTATCTAACTATGACGACAGAGCAGAACTAAATGGAAAGTTCTACATGAAAGAGGAGTATCGACTATTTATCATCTTTTGTAGCCACAACGATGATGTTTGCTGAAGAGAATTCTGCTGTGTAGTTCTTCAAAGGAAGTGCAAAGCAGAGAAAGAGCTTTATAAGAGTACGATGCCAGCCTCATCTCGGGCTCATCTGGGAACCTACATGGAGACACATACACTAATTTACACTGAAGGTCACTCGTACACCTGCATGCATGACTAATTCCACAGGAGCAAAACAACAACAACAACAACAACAATAAAAGAGTCACCTAACGTCCAGATCCTGATGGAGGGCAATTTTCTGTTCGCCAGAAAACATAGAGACAAGAGATAGGAAACATCAGGGTCACTTAGTTCTCAGCAATAACTGTGTGTAAATGAACTGTGTGTGTGTGTGTGTGTGTGTGTGTGTGTGTGTGTGTGTTCGCCCTACTTTACCTGCAGGGGGTGGAGTTATAATAGACTCTCTGGAGAAACCCTGGGACAAGGCGAAGGCTTTAAACCTCTGGATTACATTGTTTCTGAGGCTTTGAGAGCGACCTGCAAACAACAGACACACACAGACACATATTAACTCACATGTTTAGATGTAATGTAAAAATAGTATTATACGTGAATGTGCGCCTCACCGTAAAGCGCCACCTGTGTGTACTCTCGGTTAAAAACCTTGTGTTTGAGAACCAAAGCGTAGTCGGTGTAGTTTGTGTCGACCACTGTGATGTCCTTCACCATGTTATGGCCTGACAGGACACACGAACAGAAAGTGAGGGACAGAGACCAGAGAAATGATCCAATGAGTGGAAATGAACGTGGCTGACATTGTAGTTACCCCTCTAGTGCAGTTAATCAACTCTGTAAACTAAAAGAACGTTGACTTTTGTGATTTACGATAAAAAGGTCATAAAATATATTTAGAACTAAGAGGGTTTGCATGAGATGAATAAAACTTGGTGCAGTATACTGAAGGCAACCATAGTAACATGGAATAGAATCAAAATGTCTCAAACAATATGCAATGAATATTTACATTATGTAATGCAGTGGAAACACTACAAAATGACAAATGTAAAAAAAAAAAAAAAAGAAGAAGAATTAAACAAAAGTATGAATATCTGTAGTATGGAAATAATGTAAGATGTATTCTGATTGACTAGAAAATATGTATGAATTGTATATATTGCATAGCTGTCTGCAATGTTAATGAATACATATTCAACATCTGTAATACGTGTTTTTTGTAGCACAATTTTAATTCCAAAGTAAATCAGATGTGCAACAGATCTTTTAAAAAAAGGTTTAACATTAAGACAAAGGAAGCATCAACAGAATAAATATATAGAAAATAGAAAATAAATATCACACTATATAGATACAGAGTGAAATATTTATTTTCTAGAATGAGCTACTGTAATGTAACATTTGTTCAACTAGTCATTAAGGCTCATTATTTTAACTGCTACCGTTGGAATAGCTGCAACTAATCATAATTATAATTGTGTAATACTGTAAAACCATGATATGTTCTGAGATGGTTATTGTAGATGTTAATAACCCTTCTGCCTACAGGCACCTCCTCTGTAACTCAAGTTGTTTATTGTTTTGTGTCTCGGGTGGTTTATAAGCCTGGGGGGCAGACCGTTTCAAGATTGCCCACATTCGACCCACGGCATCACATGAGCAGAACCACACAGCCTACGGATAGAAACCTCGAGTTGAGTGTCCCGAGTGAAACATTTGTCACATGTCCTGTGTGGGCACTGTGGCTTCCACCCGTGTGCTCGCCGAGGTTGTTCGCTCGTCCTGTCGCTCTGGAATTTAATCCCGTGCTACTGCTGCTGCTGCTCAGTGTGTGTGCCAGTCAAATATTGACACTGTCATTGAAAGAGTAGAGCCCCGGGGCTTTACTGAACATCATTTCCCCTTCTGATGAGTCAGACCAGACGGGAGCAGAGACTTACGTGTGCTGAAGTAGGTGAACTGTCCGGCCACGTTGGTCTTCTCATACTGGTACACCTTACTGAGACAGCCGACAGGTCTGAAGGACACAGAGGAGACACAACATGTCTTATGTACCAAAACTAGCATTGTTATATTACATTTTACATGCACCATATTACATTATATACACATTATGACACATTAACTGTACTTAGACTGTGTCATTCTTGTTTAAATCTATTACGTTACTATAGTGCTACAGTATATCATAGTACTGCTATACAAACAAGACCCTATATGAGCAAATGCAACAGGAGAGGCAAACCTGACAAATGCTTGAGACCCCCCCGCCAAAGAAATTAGAGGAAAGGTGACCCTGATATGCACTGGTTGTTTTGATTGTTCTGGTTTATAAAGTTATTTAGATTTGAATATTCAAATAATGTGAACAATGGAAAACAAAAAAAAAAAAAAGAGATTTGGATTTCAAACATTGTTTGTCGGTGTCACATGATTTCAGACATAATGGTGATGTATGCTGTATCGAGGGGCCCCTGGGAATTTGTGCCCTGGGCCCCCATAGGCTCTAGAACCGCCAAGGTATATCAGCCTCCATCTTATCTTATCTTAACTTGTCTTACCTTATCTTATTTTTAGTGACCATCTAATAATTCTGACGTGTACTCACGTGGCGTCCCACATTGTGAGGTTGACGTTGCCGCTTGGCAGCACTGTGATGACACCCATGGAGGCCTTCACTTTGTCTCTGTAGGGGACAAAGCTTGGGGAGTCATAGGCCAGGCCCACTCTGTACCATCTCCCTGCAAACTGAACACAGCAACACTGAATAACATACGGACGCGTTCCCTCTATGTTGAGAAAGAAACGCAACTCACTCTTATTCATACGTTCACAAACACACATATTTAGACACAATTAAGTTGACATGTTACTGATCTTGGGTTTCTGAGGGTTCATTTGATGACTCATTATCGATCAGGCGCAGTCTGATAAGTAAAAATGTCTGATGCTATAATCTTCACAGAAATGTTTTATATCTTTTCAGTGACAGCTTAAAACAGCTTGACCAACAAAGTGTATGTTGGCCAATACTTCCTGACTTTCCTGCTTTAGTCATGGTTTCTTCTGATGAAACAGATCTTTAAAAATAAGTCATCAAACATCAAACATAAGTAAATATTGTGTGGTGTGTGGGCTGATTATTTTCAGCTGTGGATTTGGTGTGTAGGAAGGTGTTTGTGAGGTTGACTTAAATTAAAAAACAGCGCCCATGTTAACGTAATGTTAAGTAAAATGTCCCCTGGTGCAACAGTGTAGCTCATGTGTTTTTAATATCGTTTGGACTGAGATACTGATTTGTTCTAATTTTGCACAGGTGGGACTGAACTTGAGAAGACAAGTTGAGCTAAGTTTACAGTGAATCTAAACAACTAAACTTTTCTTGTCATATAAAAGGTCAGATCATCTATTTTGTTTTTTAAATAATACACCTACAGAGCTTGTAGAAAGGTGAAAAATCTCTTTTGTTCCAATAAATCTAAAATGTTTGTCAGGTCCAGAATGATTGTTTTGTTTATCACAGTGTACCGGTAAGAATTCTGATGGTGGGTTCCAGATTCTAACAACTTAAGTGAGTTAACAGTATAATACTGTTGGTATCATGTGGTATCTGTGTTTTGTCAGCTCTCAATAGTCTTGGTGGTTACTAGTTTTTGTGCTGAGTCCTACAGTAAGAGCCCGGCACACTGTTCTACTCTAATGTTAGCTAGCTAGTGTTAGCAACGTTAACGTTTGCTAGCTACTTTATCTCATGCTTGAGGTGGCAACCACTTGGGGGTGGGGTTAGATGATGCAAACAACGGTGATGTTGTGACGTGAACGCAGTGGTAGGAGGTGGGGGGGGCACATTTAGTGGCATGATGTTATCATTAACACCCTCAATTTAATGTAACTTAACATTTCAGTTCTAGTAGAATTCTCTGGTTGAATCAACACGATCTTTCAGTTTCTTTCAACTGGAATTCTAAAGCTGATAATCCTTAATCTACAGTTCAGTCTACGTAAAATATCTAGTTTTTTTTACTCTCGCCACGTCATTGTTGTAATTAAGTCTATTATTGACACACAGCAAGTTTGCATCACATGTTTTATTCAAACTATGAAAAAAATGGTTTTAGGAGAGTTTCAACTCTCAGCCAACACATGCTCAGAGGACTGCTAATATGCTAATAAAGTTTCTTTGATAAGTTGGTATTTAACTCTGTGCAGTGAATTCATCCTTTGCATCATTTTAATTTTCAAATAAATAAAACTTAAATAAATGTTAATGTTAAGTTAATTAGAAAAGATCCACAGATTCCGCTACATCTTTTGATATGGTGACTGGGGCTTTGCAGGCAAACTTGTTCACATAGGCATTTGAAAATAGATTTTTCTTTTTTATGGAACGTGTGCCATTTTTGGGCTGTTCTTTTATCCAATTATGTATTTTAAGTGTCTACATTTTTAGCATGACAAGACCAAATGGGGAACCAAGAGAGATTTACCACATCGCTAAACACGGCATTTCCTCAAGTCCGCACACAGGCCCTTTAAATCTCTGACTCGATGGAGGGAGTGTGATGTTGAATTCTGATTAAAGAACCCGACATGACGTGTGTCGGTGCGTCACCTCATGAGAGCAATAGCCTGGTTTTACCTGCTTGCTGCGTTTTCTTTTAGCTGCTTTAGACCTTCTAGATAAACAACAGACATGGAGGGTGTAAAGGAAAGAAAGAGGAAATAATAGAAAGTAGATTCTGGCAAATATTTTACATTGACCCACACCAGATAAGCAAGTAACTGACCTTTTCGATAAATATGGAAGAAACCCACCGTTCGGATTCTTAAAACACGTTGGGGATGAACTCAGTTGGCTATCAAATCAGCAACAGGAAGCAAAGAAAGATCTTCCTTTTTGAAGACATTTCTCATGACGTATCTACCATGGGAAAAGTCAAACTGACCTCTCTCAACCTCTCGTGTGTGAGGAAACCAGGAAAACAGGGATTCACAAATGCATTAATCAAAACATTTTGTACTGAGAAGAGACTTAAACCCGTCATTGTTTGTTTTGGATCACCAACTGAGTGACTGTTCTCAAACCCTGACTGTACTACACACACACACACACACACACACACACACACACACACACACACACACACACACACACACACACACACACACACACACACACACACACACACGCACACACGTACTCGTACATGTACACAGACAACAAATAATAAGAGCAGAACCTCCTTGACTCAACAGATCATAAAAAAGTGTGTATGTGTCTCTCTTACCCTCTGCAGGTTGAAATCCCTCTGTGGCTTCACGTCTGCGTGCGCCACCATCGCACACATCACCATGACAACGGCGACCACAGTGATCCTCATGGCTGCGTGGGGTAAAGAAGAGGCCAGGTGAACGGATCCCAAAAAAAGGTTGAGAGATGGTATCTGACCCGAGCTTGAAGTGAACTGTTAGTAGGCAGTCAGCCGATACAGGTACAGAGTGGCAAGGCCTGGGGCAGTGTTTGTTTTGCTCCTGATCCACCCACCGGGTTGTCAGCCAATCATCGCTAGGGACCAGGGAACAGTGGCCAAGTGTTGAAGATGTGTGGTTCCAAAACAACCCCGACTTAGACTTCACTTCACTGCGCTTCACAGAGGTGCAGGAATATATCACGCTTGTGGTCGTGTGCTGTCACAAGTGTAGACACGCTGGTTTCACAAGACTCTGTCCCACACTGAGAAGAGGAAGCTCAGAGGGATCAGGGAGTTCTTCACGTGAAATACTAAAATAGTGTTGGAGGAAGACTTCAGATAATTTACTTTGGTAAAAGTGGCACAGAACAGCCTGTCCTCATCAGAAAAATAACCATAGAGTGTTGACAAAATGTTTGTTTTTAGGCAGTGACCTCCAGTGGCTGTAGTAGTTATTACAGCTGCAAAGGAGGAGGCGAGTATAAAAAGAGAATTTAGTCTGTGTCGGGTTAAAGAAGCAAAGGAATTTCATTAGGGAGACAGCTGTTTTTTGTTCACTGTGAAACCAGAAGTCAACGTTGACCTCTTTTAACTCACTTAGGTAGTGGAGTAACGTTCTTACATAACACAACATCACTCAAGTAAGTAACTCAGATAACAAGAGGTGCGTTTGTCACATAAGTAATGTATTGAAAGCAGTTTCGGTGCCTAAACCTAACCAAACCGCGACTGTGAAATGAAGGTCCGGCACATGTGTCGTTTAAAACACTGCGACATTCACGTTCTTATGGTAACGCTGATATATGTTGTATTTGGAGATGCTGACAGTCGACAAATGTAGTTGTTTTGGTACGACGATGTGTTGATACAGAACTCATTAACAAGTAAAAGTTCTGCGCTCACCTGGTACTTCAATGTTAAAATGAGTCAAGGCCGAACTGTTTTATACGGTGTATGTCTTGCTATGACAAGGCATCACATTTCAGAAATATATCACGTGTTCTGTATTCTAGAAATGATCTAGTAGTTAGCTGTTTCAGAGATATCGCCTGTTTTTCCTCTCCTTTTAAAGCCTGGTGCCTATATTACCCACAATGCCCCTTAACCTCTGAGTGACATCGCTGGAGGCCATTTATAAGAATACACAAAAGGCTTTAAACATTTTTTTCACATTTGCAATAGAATCAAGATATGAATGTGTAAAATTGGTGGAGTTACCCTTTAAGGACAGTAGTTTTCCATCAGTGCTCGGAAGAATACTGAATTTACTCTTGGCTTGAATTGAAGTTTGATATTTGCATATGAATAGAGACGAGTTTGAGCAACTGCAGCATAAAACGCTGATTATAATTATCCTTCATGTCACGACAGGAGAAACTACTCATATCTGTCAGTTAAAGAAGCGTCTCACAGGCTCATATTGAAACTCCTCTCTAACTTCCAGTTTCACTATTCTCAGTTTCATAATTTCTCTTTCGAAAGGTAAATTACCCAAAGGAGCATTTACTAACAAGTTCACTGTTTACTGTAAAGCTCAACCTCACAGTTTTTCTTTTGTTTCTGATAGCTGATGCTTTGGTCAAGACTTCAAGTCACATTATCAAAACTCTTGATGCAGTCAGCGGAACAGAAGTCTGTGTGGACCAAACTGTGAATCTTTTTTCATTGCTTTCACACAAAGTTACATTTTCCAAAATCTATGAACACTTCTCCCTTTGATACTACAACACTTTATATTCGCAGTATATTTTCCAAAAGGTAACACACTGTTTTCAAAATGTGTCGAAAACACATTCAAAAACAGATTGTTTCTGTAACCATGCTGAAATACACTGAAAGTAGTAGCATTTATAATAAAATTAATCACAAGGTAAGGCTCCCTGTTTTTAATGGTTCGAGGGAGTTTTGGAGGAAAGGTTAACTGCTCAGCCAATATGCATGTTGGCTAATGCAGACTGTACAGACAGTGTTTTTAAAAAGGGGCCTCACTATTGACCAATGCTTAGCAACTGAAAAAAAAGAAAAAAAAGACCAAACTGCACAATGTTTGCAAAACAGAAACTAAAATCTAATTTGTGCGACTAGAGTAAATGAATATACAGAAGATACGATCGATGTTGAAAGTGGGATCGGAGGAGGCAGCTGCGTCTGCGGGACACTAGAACTCACTATGGGGTCCCTTAGAAGTGCTGTGGTTCTGGAATTAGTCCAGATCCTAACATTTGTAAATCGGACGGAATACATCAGTTATCAGACCAGCTTAAAGGGGCCATTTTGTGCCTTATCTGACAGGAAAGCAATTGTGTGTGCCCCAAAATGAACTGCTTGACCCACTGTTTGGGACACACTGTTAGTGTTGACATTGTTGCAATGCAGCCCTGTAATACACAAAACCTCACGTGTTTTAAATACATGAAGGTTTCCTGTCCTGATTTTATAAGTTTCAACGTAAAGCGTCACATTCAATGCAAAGGGGAAATGACATGTGGTAAAAGTACTTAAAGTCATGAAGAATATAGTGTGGCAAAATCTATCTGGATATGTTAACCAGCCATCAGGTATAATCCAACTCTATCCAACCCAAGAGAGCAGAACAACAATCGGAGCCCAAGTGAACAATTTAAATAGTTTTTTATTAATAATGATTTTCCATTTGCAGCACTGTTTTTATCTCATTTTCTTAAAATGCATGATGTATACAGCTAGCCTTCAGTGGACAAGAGGACATCAGTGTGTGTGCGTCTCACACACACAGCACACCTCACAGACCTCCCCTACACGCTCTGTTGCACAGGTCGAAGAGCTGCCGCCTGCGCATTGAGACGAGGAAAATAAAATAATAATAATAGAAAAAAATAAAACTTTCACACACATAGGCAGACATGTAAAAACTCATTTTCCCTCTGTAGCACGGCTCGATGTTCCTGAGGACCACCACAGGCAAGAAAAGAACACAAAAGAAACAAAAAGTGCAAAAAAGCTGAGTGAGAGATGTTGATCAGAGGCATGGGGGACAAAAATCAATCAGCCTGGCGTGAAATGATCTCAGCATAATAACAGACGTATCGAGGAGCTCAGAGGTGACTTGTCCTTATTTTCTTTTTTTTGCAGAGCTCTCCAACCAGAGACTCTCATTATCTCAGTATGAGCTGGTGGGAACACTTGTGATAGTTTGATGCATCTGAGACTTTGCTCTTAAAATTGATCACTTTGGAACTCAAACGGACAAACTTTAACTTGTATAAGTCCCCACGTCTCTGACTTTGACTTGGGAGCTTTAATCAGTGAAATAATTTAGCAAATACGAGCAGATAACCTCTGAGATCAAAACATTTGAAAGAAACAGGGTCAAGCAAGTTTAACAAGCCAATTTAAACATCAACATCAGCGAGAACATCCCACATTTTGAGATACCTCATGTGATGCTTTATCTTCACCCCATACATGTCCATCTAGAGCAGTTGTAGTCAGTAGATCATTTCATTACTCATCCAAAGACTGCATGACAGAAGGTGGAATGGAAACCTGTGTGTATCGGCAAGGACACAGTGCCCCCCTCTGGCCAAACAGATGTCTCAAAAACACACACCATCCCACAAACATGCGACACCCTGCAGTCCCTCAGCAGTTTCTAGTCTGCCGTCTACTTTATCAGAACAACAGTTACTAATTGGAAAATGGGGAAACAGCAAAATTGGCTCCTGGTTAACATTCATAACCACTGTGATCCACAAAAGTCTGCTTCCTACTGCCTTTTATAAAAAGGTAGAGAAAAGAAAAGCCCAAAACCGAAAATAACTGCCATTCGATTGTCTCACACTCATAATTCCCGATTTTGTTTATACCAGAAAAATCACAAAGCTATGATTTCACACAAAAAAAGCAAACACATTTAGCAATGAAACAATCAAAGTAAAATTAACAGTTCCTTCAAAAAAGAAATAATTTAAAGTCATTTTTTTTATTTAAAAAAAAAACAAAAACAAAAAAAACGTGAAAATGGAAACATCTTATTCAGAGTGATCAGCTTGTGAGGCTGTTCAGTCAGCCCTCAGTCACTAGCATCATAACAGCCAAACTGTGTTCCCTTAGATACGTAAATCACACTTTACTTCACAACATCATCACCACCATCATCTTCGTTATCATCATTATCATCATCATCATTGGTCACTCGTTTGCTTTTTCAGACATTCATGAGAACATTTCACACTCATCATTAAAGAATAAATACAAGTGAGAGAGACACGCTCTGAACTAGGACCACAGAGGGAGCAGGGATGAGATCTCGGTTTCAGTCACACTGCTTTGCTTGGAAATGACTTCGACGATCGCTGTCAGCGGACTGCAGCCGTCAAGGTCAACTGTGTCAGTCATTCAGTGAAAAGTACGGACTAAAACGTAAGCCATCTAAACACAAGAGGGTGAAGCAGCCTAAAAAATGGTGACGAAATATGTGTCCTCTACACTTCAGCCAGTCCTCGCATGACTCACAAACCTGGCTGTGCTGTAGGGGACTGAGGATGTGGTCAGTTGCGAAGGTAAGACAAAAAGTCACAAGGTGATGGCAGACTACACACAACACACATTGGCCAAAGATGTTTTTAGAACAATTGAGTGTACGGTTGGAGCTTTTTGTCATCAGCCCTCCTAAAGATAAGTTGACAAAAAAAAACCTCTCTCCAACAAACTCCAATTAGGAAATTTGAAATGTATCCAATGGCTGTTTATACCATTGTCTGAATCAACATGAGCACAGAGAGATGATGCAGACATGGCAGAGAATGAAGCTCGGTACCTAACGAGGACAGCAAGGACCAAACGGAGGTGCCAGCTTGAAGACAATGAGAGAGAGATAGAGAGAGAAGGAATAAGTAAGAGAAGTGGATTGGAGATGGATTTATGAAAATGACCGGAGTGCTTAGCAGAAAGATGAAGATAAAGGCTTGGTGTAAAGGTGCTGAGCAAATGGAAACTTGGGAGAACAATATCTATAAGACGACCCAAGAAGGGAACAAATAAGACAGCTAGAAGACAATTTAAGTTCAGAGTTGGGGCTGAGGAAGGACCAGAGGAGACTCGCAGGACAGGAAGTTAGGACTGTCCCAGAAAATGTGATGACAGCAGCCTCGCGCAGTGAGACATCAACGCAAACTCTTCCTGCACCCGGCAGGACGAAGGGGTCAGCCGCTGGGCAGATGATTTTTCAGAATAAAATATGAGCTCCCAAGATTTAGGCCAGTGTTACCAGGGCTACTGTGACAGGGACGAGTGAAGCTGAACGTAGGTAGAAGAGGGATCCATGTGAGATACGATGCGTGGACCAGGGCCTGTGAATCTGGGAGGTGAACTCACAGTAAGGCACAGTGCTCTGCTTGTGGTTGATGATGCTCACTCGTGTTGCTACAACCTCTGGAGGGCGACAAGCTACTGCAAAACAACAGACAAAACATCGATGACAAAGCACATTTTCTCTTCTTCTACCGTTCTGTTTCGGCGCACCCCTGCCTTGGAATCTTTGGATCTTTCGGCTCTCTTGAATCTGGCAGAAAATCCCTCTTTAGCACCGCAACATTGTTTATAACACAAGACCTCGATGATGTGGTGCTTCTCCTTCTTCAGTCAAGAAAACACTCACGCACACAAACACATGCACGCACGCATGCGCGCACGCACGCACCCACGCACCCATACACACCCTACGATAGGCAAAATCTACCTTTTAGGACCAAACCTGCACAATACAGCCACACAAACATACTGTACGTCAGCATGTGGACAAGCCATGTGTGTGGAAATAGCCCATCTATTAGCCCAGGGTTGAATCAGCCCGATCACTTAACTTTGTATTCCAGCAGCTGATATAAACTGCTTACTGCAGTTTCACTTTTGAGGACTCCATGAGTTTCTTAAGCACGGATTTGGATACACGTAAAGCAAAACACAACCTGATACATCTGCACGAGAACAAAAGAGAAAGCTTTAACAAATACATAAATTAACTAAGACTTCTTAAATATGTAAACAAACACTACAACTTAAATATTTTTGGTGTGATGCAGACATATTTAAATACAAAGCTTTGTTTTATATCAGCACTCGTGTGGTGCGGCTGACTATTGCACTGCAAGCGCTGGAGCCCTATTGCACTTTAGTGAACCTCTGAGCTTCAACCACTGGTCTAATCTGACTTCTGTAACCGTGGGTTACGGGTCAAAGGCTTTCCAAAATCCCTCACATCCTTATGTTGTTCCCTTTTGAAAACAAAATGTGGTGTCTTCTTCTTCATTTTCATCTCAAGCCCTAAGAGCAATAGTGGAAACAAAGCTGTAGCTGTCACACAGGTTTGTCACTGCTGGCTGATCGTGCAGGTGAGTCGACATCAGGGGCTCCACGTGTACACAGAAACAATCCCGCTGACGAAAGAACGAGCTGAGAGACATTTCAGGCCCTCATGAGTCCCTTCGTTGTCCAACACCCATTTTTTTGTACAGAATCCATGCTCTTTTTTAGCATTCTTTAAGTCTGCGGTTATCTGTAGTTTTCAAGTTTTTGCATTCTGAATGCTAGGCAGCCGGTTTTGTTCTCCGTGTCCCGCATAGCCAGCTGTGTCCCACAGCAACACATCTGGTTCGATGGACCAGGATGGACAGGCGTGGTCGTTTGAGAGACCTGTGGGGTCGGGTGGGGGTTGGGGATTGTGTGGCTATGAAGGGTGGTTTCAAGTTACCAAATAGACCTGGTTACTAGGTTTGTGCCTCTCTCTGTGTTTGCTGAGGTAGCGAGAGGAGTTGCCGGGGGGATTGCAGGAGGGATGGATGAGTGGTGCTGTGTGTATATCTGTGTGTGTGTCTGTGTGTGTGGTGTGCATAAGACTATTTTTAGGGGTCATAAAGAGTAAAGTGTTTTGGGGAATATTTTGTGTATGTGGATGTGTGTGTGTAAACGTGTTGGCATGGAGTGTGTATGGCTATTACTTTATATGCAATTGTGTATATGGGGAGAAGGTCCTGCATTCTGCTATCCTGGTCACACAATAATGTCTTCTTCTCTGTGTCTGTATGTGTGTGTTTGTGTGTATCGTGTGTACATGTAGTGGTCAGCCTGGTCATCACAATTTGTGTTTCCCTGACAGTATGGAGCGGTACAGCTCCTCGTCCAGCTGCGTATACCGCCCTCTGCTGGAATCCAGGAAGTACAGTCTGTCTGACACTGCAGTGGGGTCAAAGCCGTCCCGACGCAAGTCCGTCTTCTGAAACTTAAATGTTCCTGAGAAATAGAAAGAAAGCGAGTTCAAATAGGTATTTCATTTAGCCAATTAAACTGCAGTTTAGCTGTTTAAGAGTCTGTCAGCTGTCCTAATGTAAAAACTCCACAAAGAACAACAACAAAAGACAAAGGCAAAGTCTAAATAAACCAAAAGACATAAAAAACATATATACAAAATACTGAAAATACACATTATAAAAAATTATAGTAACAATAAATAAAAAAATACCAAAATTACCACAACACTATCTTTTTAATGCAGAGAAATAAAACAATGTTGGCTGCTGAAGATCTTAGTCTTTACACCATTTTACCTGTCTTGTTGACCTCTGGAAGGAAGCGAAGGAACACGGGTCTGGCGTACGGAGGAAGCGCCTTCTCCATGTCCTTCACAAACTTCTCCAGGTCGGTGGAGTGAGACGGATCAGCGATGGCTGCCATTCCAGCCTTTCCTTCGGCTCCTGTGGACACAGGAAAAGAGCATGTCAGAGGATTTATTCTGTGGCGGTTTGATGTCAGACAGATTTTTGTATCGTGAATGCCTGCACAGATCCATAAACGTAGTTAGTGATAGATCAGTTTTAAGTCTGACTCACTCAACCTAATGTTACAGGTGGAGTGGCGAAAATTAGTTACAATAGCGATGTTGAGTATATCCGTCACAAGTATTGAACAAAATAAACAAATGAAATATGCAGTGTCAGCTTTGTAACATAAAGGAGAAAACAATAGAAACAAAAAACCAAATAGCCAACCTCTCATCACCTCTTTTGCTAGCAGTGTTAGCATTCCACCAGGGTAGAAAGACTCTTTGCTTTGTTACTCATTTTATATACTATTTAAGAATAGTTAATATATTATATGATTTGTCTGACTTGAAATCTTCTTTAAGTTGTCACTGTGCACACTAGTGTATGTAATCAGTATATATCATATTAATAAAGGTATCTAATCTAATCACAGTGACTGGAAAGTGGCATCTGGGAATTGTCCCTGCTGTCACTCAAGTGCAGCTCAGCTTTATGATTATGATAATTTAATTAAATTTAAGCCTGGATACCGCAGCTGTAACCACTTCATCATTGAACACAGTTTGCTGACACTTTCTTCTCAAACATTCATCAAGCAAGATTTTACCTGGTACTTCAACACCATAGACAACTACATCTTTCATGTCTAGCAGCCTGCTGAGAGTTCCCTCCACCTCGGTCGTCGAGACGTTCTCTCCTTTCCAGCGGAAAGTGTCTCCTGTGCGGTCCTTGAAGTACATGTGTCCATTCTCATCCATGATTAATACATCACCTTGTATGGGGGCAAAATATCACATTAATTTAGTCAGTCAGCAAAGAATACAGTGAATAACTTCTTGTGTGTGTGTGTGTGTGTGTGTGTGTGAGAGAGTGAGTGAGAGACTAACCAGAAAGATAGGCACTGTCTCCCTTCTTGAAGACATTATTAGCAATCTTCTTGCTGGTTGCTGATTGGTTGACGTATCCATCAAACCTCCGAAGAGGGTCGTTCTGAATGATCCTGCCGACTAGCTGGCCAGGCTCGCCTGTAGGGACGGAGACAGAGAGATTAAAAGAACAGAATAAATGTATATTCTTCTTAACATATAGGGCTAAACCCTCATTTAAATGTGTTTTTTACAAGGAAAAACAACTAACATTTCTGTATGTATGCCAATCATTGCCAGCCAGCTCACTTATTATTACCAGTAAGTTGAAAGACAAATGTGTAAAAGGAGAAATGGAGATAATCACTACAAGTGGCCAAAACCACATGTCCAGCTTTAATCAAACATATGATGTGGATAGGAACATATTAGTGGCTGTGTAATACTCCTGAGATGTTTTCCTCAGCCCCCACTCTGTATGCACATTTAGGCTTTCCAGGTGCAGTGTCGATGTTCAATACATTTATATAATGAACCTACCAGGTTTGCAGGGAATACAGACGCCATCAGGTCCTCTAATGAGCTCCATGGTCTCTTCATCTACCCTCACCAGTCTGATGGGGTAGATGAAGGGCAGAATCTGACTGTTGAAGCCACACGCTCCAACCTAAAGCACAGACAACAACAAAAAAAACACCACAATGGTTAAATTTTGGTGAGAATCGATACTGTATCAAATCGTAAAGGAAATCGAAACAAAGCCACGTGAATCAGAATTTAATGAATTTGGTAAATCAATGGCAAAACAAAACACTTGACCTGATAAAGAAAACTGAGGAGATTCCTACCTTGTTGTCAAAGTTGCCCAGGCTGCAGTTGCACTCAGTGGCTCCATAGAACTCTGCAATCTGCGGTATATTGAAGCGGTTCATGAACTCCTCCCATATAGACTGGCGTAGACCATTGCCAAGTGCCATGCGCACCCGATGTTGTTTCTCTGTGTCCCGAACTGGCTGGTTCAGCAGGTATCTGCAGATCTCACCAATGTACTGTACAATCTGGACGAGAATGGAGCAGGATGGTAATGAGAAACAAATACTTCAGTGACAAATAACAGCTACACTGCCCACCACTTCTGTGGCAGTGATTTTTAATCAATATTATGCTTACAGTGCAGTTGTATTTGACACAGTCGTCCCAGAAACGAGAAGCAGAGAACTTCTTTCTGATGACTACAGTCATGCCGTGTAATATACACTGGCCCACTCCCACAATGTTACCTGTAGACAAAGAAACAGGAGCCGTCAGGTTCACTGAATGCTCGCTCGATATATAAATATACAAAGACATAAAACAGAATAGAATTTTTGCTGTCGAGTGGCCACTATCTTAGACTGGATGCTGTTAGCTAGAAAATTCATCAAGATGAACATTATGAGAAACTCAACTGACTGAAAGGACTGAATAAATGAAGGAAAAGTTGCGTGTTGTAACTTCACACCTCAACTTGAAAATCACACACAGTTACAGTTTTACCTGCAGAGTGGTAGAGTGGTAGGCAATCATACAACACATCATCTGAGGTCATCCTAAAGCCGTAATACACCAAGGCTGCCATGCGGTAGTACCTGAAAACCAGGGTGGGGTGAGGCAGGGCAAGAAAAGAAAGTTAAAGAAGTCAAAACAAAACAAGTTTTATGATTTTCTCTTCCATTCTCTCCCAACAGTATTTACGCTGCACATGAAAGTTACAAAGATAAACAAAGCGAGCAGCTGCAATTCCTGTGAGTCAGTTTGTTAGCTGCACGGCTCCTTCCTACCTGCTGTGCACAACAATAGCAGCTTTAGGCATCCCAGTGGTTCCCGATGTGTAGATGTAGAACAGGCGATCTGAAACAGACAGCAGAGAAATGCAATAAATATTCTGCTAAATGTTCACTTCCCATCAGCCTTGCAGGAGTCTAACTGATGGCTTTGATCCTTAATTAGCAGCCTATTCACAGTTTTTTTTTATTGCAAGCTCATTTAGACAGAGTTACAGCTCTGAGGGATGAGACAAAATAAAGCAGTTATGTTTTGCCTTTTTTGCCTTAGGAACACAGTATGTAAAGAAGGCGATATCCTGATATATCCAAATCTTTACATAATTGGTTGTAGATCTAGTTTGGGGTGTCTGGCATCATAGTAGAAGTACACTTTAAAGCTCTAACATACAGCTAGAGAACTGGATCATGGTGGCTCTGTGCTGCCTCGACTGGCAAAAGACAATCAGCTGTGTGTTTGTATATGTACAGAGGTGACTAAGCAGCAGCAGTGCAGTACTTCTGGACATTCACTTTACACAACATATTGAATGAGTGCATACATCTCCAATCCCATCTGAATGTGTCCTCACTGATCTGAGTTCAGATCTCCAGAGACACAGAGGACGCATTGCTACAAGAACATGTGTGACTGCTGAGTGAGCAGGTAAGAGTGACAAAATCCATTATCACAATTTTAGACCAAATACCTTGGTATTGTTTTTTACAACAATACCCATGGGTCGATTATTGGAAATAAGTAACATTGTTGTACTAAAGTACTAAAATATTAAGGCTAGGTTCGTTAAAGTTTTTGATACATAATCACAAGTAATGTGGATATGATGAGTAAGTGGATAAAGGCAGTCTGATAAGTGTAAGTGGATAAGTATAACAGTCTGATAAATTCAGAATATTTATCTTTCTATAGCTGTCAACTGAACCATGCCACTAATAATAGAGGGTTATAAAACTCTTTTAGGCAAATCTGGGATCTATGTATACAATTTACATCACTTGATTATTAATATATTTCGTACACAATCTCTATAATATCGCTTATGTACATGAAGGCTAAAAGTTCCCCCCAAAACTAATAAAATAAATGAATGAAAAAAAGAATCTCTAGAATTTTGGTTATCAGCATAATAGGTTTAAATGTTTACCATTAATTTAAAAAATTCAATTTAAGTTACCGTCTAGCTCTCTATTTGTGGTCAAAAACATATTCAATAGAATTAAACAACAACATTTATAATAATCGACAATGAAACTGCATTTCTCTTAATACATGTACGTGTAATGTATAGAAACATGAAAAGACAGAAAAAGTCACTTCAACACAGAGATGTTATTCGACATTTCAGCTTGGTGAGAGTGTTTCTTTCTTTCTTTTTCAACATAATTGAGTGATCTGATTTATTTGACAGTGAGTCACTGCTTGGCTCCAAAAGTATTACTCACCAACCTTAAACAAGTCTGTGCTGCAAGACTATTAGCAAAAGCAAACAAAAGCTTTCTTTGTGGCTTTGGTTGGAGCAGGTGCTGAACTTTTAGTTGCTGAATGAACTGCTTGGGACTATTAACATTTTTGGGAAACTCCTATCTGGATTGGTTATGAGATAAATTATGGCAACTTTACTTACTTACTTATAAAACTACTTGTGTGACTTGTGATTTCATTTATCGTTTGTTTATACTAAATTGCTGTTTAATTATGACTTAAAATTACATTTAGTTCTCATTTGATTCAGCTGTATTGTTTTAACTAGAAAGGGCAATGTTATAATGAACCCTGGTGTGGCTTTAAAAAAATGATCTCAGTCTATTCCACACAGCGAGGATTGGTACTTGTTTAAGTAGAAGTTTACATTCTGGCATTGGAATCAAATTCGAGCAAAAAAAAAGTGGATCTGTCCAACCCTAGTTCTCACCTGTGAAGCAGCGTTGTGGCCTTTTTGGCAGATGAGATGGGGCAGCATCCAGCAGGGGCTCTAGGCACTCGGTTCCCCGTGGGACTCGTTGGGGGTCCCAGTCTCCACAGCAAAACATCTGTACTGCCTTCCCCATTGAACTGTGGATCTCACACACAGCTATTAGAGAAAGCGAGATTACCATGAATTAATTTCTCCATCCTAATTTGCAAGAGAACTTTATGTGGTAAGACATTTCAGCTCCATAAAACTGGAATATTATTCATTGTAGAGATGAGAAGAAAAATGGTGCAATAGACAAGGAAAGATGTGCAAGGCTGTGTAACAGGAGACAGAGTAGATTAAAATGATTTTGGGTGTCAGTGGGGATGCATGATGTGGAATATCTGAAAAGATTACTAATAATTTCACAGTTTTGTGTTCTAAAAAGAAGTTCCACACCTTCCAGGTTTTAACTACTTGGTAGGAGGGTAAGCTATGGTTAGCAAAAATTGTGTTTTTCCCCCCTCATCTCTGAACCCTTGCCGAAAATCATGTTGTCTTTCTCTGAAACTGTAAAAAAACATCCACAGTGTCGACCACATGTTTGGCTCCCAGCAGTGGCAGTTTGATGTGCCTGTTATCCGCTCCATCTATTAGCTAAAATTTCATTATCAGCCAATAGCTCATGATGTAAATCTTCCATTATGTGTGTGTGTTTGTGTGAGTGTGTGTGTGTGTGTGCATCCCTCGGTATCAGGAGGGAGATCGAGAAAGAAAAGAGGAATATTTTGACATAAAGAGAGGAAGTGCACACAAAAGAAGGGAAACTACAAATTAAAAACATCTAATATTCTATCCTGAAAAAAGAGACTGTATCTCAATTCAAAAGCCTTATGTCATGCTGGCTCAGCACTTAAGGCTACTGGCTCGACTTTAGCCTGTTCAGCGGCAAAGAGGCTGCATTTCCAATTACTTAAAGGCATAAAGCACATGACAAGTGCAGGATCCAGTACAAAGACTGCTCCATCAATCCCCGGATGAACAGCTCAAAACTCATTCCCTCTTTATAGCTGGTGAGATCAGGGCTTTTTCAGATTGGGCAGGGACCCAGAAGAGGGTCATGAGGAGACTGAAACAGATCCCTAATTTATGTTTGACCATTCCACTGAGCTGCTGTGATTCAAGTCAAAGCAATACAAGGAATGTTTAATAAAACACTGCAGGTCCGTTTATTAGACATCATATAAATATATGGTAATTAGTTATATTTAGGCTTTTAAAAATACTCATATAAATACACACGTGTAATATTTGAATATCTTGCCGGCACATTAATCATTTGTTTATCTCTTCAATATGTATTCATCCCATCTAATAATGATCTTGAACTCATAACAATAATAGAGCTATTATTATATAATTATTTTACATGCTGTAATTATTATCAATGAAACAAAGAGATTCAATTTACAATATTGCCAATTTATAAGAACAAAATGTGCCTCAGCATGTTGTTATTTTAGTTTTTTTGTTCTGTACACACATCGTTTTTTGTCCAAACTCCGAGCTTGAATACTGCAGGCTGATCACAGAGACATTTTTCCACTTTTCTCTCCATCACTTATTCCCACCTTTCCATCCATCAGCCATTCAAAGCCCCATTGACTGACTGAAGAGACACCTCCTTTGAAACCCATCCAACTTTTATGACCTCTGCTGCCTTCCACTGCTATCATCACAGCGGAAGCATTAACAACACTCATCGGCAACGCTGCAATGACTGTAAAACCCGCTGAGAAGGTTTCTGATTTTTTGGCTATAAACCTGACTATGTTTCTACTGTAATAAACACAATCTGCCACATATCCATCAGATGCTTCTCTAATTACATCTTCCTTCCTTCCTCCTTGCTCTTACCATCAGTCAGCTCCGAGCCAAACACGACAGCCTTGGCATTGGAAATGGTGACGCAGTGGACCAAGGCCTCTAGTCTTAAATTGAAGTTGATCAGAGCCGCCTCTACACCGATCTTGGCCATGCCCAGCCAGAGGCCCACATACTGGGACCTGTTTTCCATGAAAAGGGCCACCACGTCACCATCCTGAAAAGACAATAAAATTGATGCCTTGTCAAACTGGTTGTGATAACAGAGTTTAAATAAGTTAAAGACTAATCAGTTCTGCTTTCTCAATGTTTTAAAAAGACCATCTTTAACACTTTCACCTTATCGATAGAATATTCTGTCTTGAAATCCTACCTTGAAACCCCGTTCCAGCAGCAGGTTAGCTACTCTGTTGGAATACTCATCGAGCTGTCGGAAGGTCCATCTCTCCCCAGTCCCCTCGAATATCAGGGCCGTTTTGTCCCCGTGGCGTTTCACTGTTTCGGCAAAGATCTTGGGAACAGTGTTCTTCTCGCTGAGGTGGCGTCTGACATTCATCTTCACCCGCAACAGCACACCTGCCGCACTGAAGGAGGAGGAGATAATATTATTAAAAGTGGAAAACAGACAGTCAGCTTCTTTTGGAATGATTCAAAAAGACCAATTTTCCGTTTGATGCAAAAGCCGACTACCACGACTACAAGGTTTTTCATGTTTTAGGCCATTAACTGCAAATTGCATCTACTTCCATTACTGCTAGCCATTTTCCAGGGAACAGAAGTTTTTAAATTGGTTTTCTACTTGCTCTCAAGTTTAAAACGTGTCTGTCTGGCAAGAACGTTTTCTAAATAGCGAATATTTGCAATTTTTAACAAACAACAACAACATGACTTTTACAAAAATATAATGAATGCACATTTTGTGACAGTTACAGCACTTATCTCATTAAGTCTCTGATGTTGTTTTTTACACTGTAGCTACATGTATTGAAATCAGTCACTTCCTCTACACAGTGGGTGGAAGAACAGTGAGAAATCAAACTAAAAACTTTTGTCGGCAGCAGCAAATGTGAATTATTTGAAGCTAAGAAGCTAAAATCGGCTAAACCACTAGCATATCATTCAAAGTACAATATCAACTGGCTCACCGACCCAGGCAATTTATTACCTACACTGTGCATGATGTGGAAACAGCAGGCATAAAACATTATGACAGAGAAGGGATGGGTGGGTGCAAGGGGCAAAGTCTATCGTAATGGAAAGATCTCACTTGATAATTTACATTTATGGCACAAAGATACAGATAAAGGCCATATTCTCCTAAACATTGTATAATGAGATTAGATTTTGGATTCACCTTTATTGTCATTTCATAAATAGCACAAGTTCAGAGACAGCGAAATCCAGTTTAGCATCTGACCGGCTAGTCAGAGCGAAGTAATGCATATATGTATATATAAATCAGTGAGGGGCAGAGATGAATATCCTAAGATAGATACAGCATGAGCAGTATAAACAGAATGAACAGAGTGAATGCACTAAGATATACAGTATACAGCACAGGCAGCAGTTACGAATAATGATAACACTGGACTCTTAGCTGAATAAACATTTAGTAATGACCAATGAATATGGTGTATACACAATAAGTCAGATATGTACAGCTTTGACACTAGTGTGAATGTGATTACACTAAGTCAGACACTTACAGTATGGACAGTTGCAGATAAACGTACTTGGTATGTGAGAGCATAAATAGAGCAGGTTAAGTGTATGTGCAGTGGTCAGTGAGTGGGAGCCATTTGCTTGACTGGTCGACAGGCAGTTACTAATTACTGCAATGTCATAAAAATCTATACAGCCAAGTTACTTTACGGCTAAATTGTGGATGTGATGTTTTTATCATTACACGAGGGATTAGCTTTATGTTGGTCGAGATAAATGTAATATGTAATGTAATTAAAAAATGTAATTTAAAGTTGCATAGCTGCTCTTCCATTATTACTTTATTTCACAATAAAGCTCAATCTGTTGCAACAGAGGAGAGACGTGAACTTACATTATGTTAGGGCTGGGCGACGTAGCCTAAAAATTATATGTCCATATTTTTAGGCTGCATCGCAAGACACAGTATAAATATGTCACATACACATAAATATAAATATATAGATAGTTTTAAATCGCCTCAAAATAACCTCATAAATGCTAGGACTGGGCGACAACACAGCTGATTCAAATTAATGGGTCATCATTAGGCAGCAGAGATTGACAACAAGCTGATGACTTGAATCATGTGTGTTGGATGAGGGAAACATCTAAGGCCCCATCGACACATACATGGGTATTTCTTAAAACAAAGCTTTTGGCCATTCGTATCTATGTAAACAGCGTTTCAGGTCGCTCAAAACGGATCTTTTGGAAAACTCTGGCCAGGGGAAATATCCAGAAAACAGAAATGTAAGTGATGTATTATAATATCGGAGTATCTTATTTTGTTCGTTGACAGAACTGATGTTAGGCTGTTTAACACTATAGTTAGAAAGACACAAACGGATGTTGATAATACAGTGACTGAAAAGAGACAATGATGGCTGCTTTACAGTGTTTGCTGACAAGTTATCCAAGAAGACTCTGTGAAGACCAGTCACATTTCCCTGCCCTCCCTAGCTAAGCACCTGAACAGAGTAAACAATTTGCTTCCTGTTTACAATGGCAGGCACATACCCAGTGTACGTGAATGGGCGTGGGATATGCATGTTCATGTGTCTAAGTATGGACAGAGATTACGAAAATGTTCATCTCGACGGAGGCTTATGATTGAAAAACACTGAATAATGTGGATAAAACAACTAAGTGGGTTGGGTAAATATTAGAACAAAAGGTTGGTAAATTACATCACATTACTCCAACGCCGACTTTAAAACCAGGACAAGACAAAATATCATATCATGATAACGATGTAATATCACTATATTTCCCAGCCCTAGACTAGTTTGTTATTTTTTTTATTTCTTTATATCAAGCTGACTATAGTTTGCTCCGAGTTTGCTGTTAGCAAAGTGCTCCTTATCCATAACACATCTCATGGTATTACATCCATGGATTTGGCATACTTGTATTCTCTTTGACGTCCGTGAGTGGACCGTCATATTGGAAAAACAAGCTGCATTGCGCCATTAAAAAATCGTTGATTTACAACCAATTCTAGCAAACACAGATGCTTTACGCCTACTACTAAACCACCCAGTGACAATCTCTGGCATTTGCAGGGACCAAAATGTGTATTCAGGAGGTCGGTTTAGTTTACAAAGGCATTAAGATGTGAGCCATAGTGTTTTTGACGGTATAAACACCCCAGCCTTGTCACAGTACATTACACAATAGGAATTTACGAGTCGCTGTGCAAAAGGTGTGTTTTGACAGGTTTACATGCAGTGAATTTTTAACCTTGAGGTTTTAAAATAGTCAAAGACAAACAATGACAACAGTATCAGAACTGGAGCACAGGTTATCACTAGTCTTAAAGAAAGAACAAATCTTAACAATAGCGTGCTGTTATATTATGATAATTTAGCTAAAAACCTTGGAAGCTGTGATCGTTATCTCTCTCTCAGTAGTGAGGGAGCTGAGGCCATCTTTTTTTCCCATATAGAAAAGCACTAATCTCTACTGGTTAGGCCACTTTGGCTAACTCGGTCTTAAAAGCCCATATTTTACAATTTCCTGTTCTACCACTGCTGGAGCTATTGATGAAAGAAGGAGGTTAACCACAAACCCATTGCCATGGTAACCCAATACTATAAATATTGGCTTTAGGTAAGAAATGACCTGCACCTCCCCCATCCTCTCTATTGTCCCAAGTCGAAAATGTTTCGCACAACCTGCCATGTTGCAAAGTTTAGAAACGCTCTGGATAGGAGCAAGCAGAGGCTGCTAAACTAGGTTTGGTGAGGAGGAGCCTCAGGTCTTGTGGTGAATTCTTCAAAGCTGCTTTCAGGCTACGGGTTTGCAGGGCTAGAGAAGTGACAACACTTCACTTCCACTTGTTCCTCTAACCAACATTGAGCAAGCAACATGTTCAGTAATAATGATCCTGCGTGATGTCCTTCAAACTTTTAATGACTCAAAGCTTAAATTTATTCTGATGGTTATTTTTGTAAAAACCTCAGCTAATTTGTGTTTTTAATAATTGACTTGCTTGTATCCATTTGAGTCAATATCATTGTTTCATCACATATCATTCAGTCAAGAGATGATAATGGTACCTCTACCTGAGCTCATTTCCTTTGCCAGCTGCGAAATGCTTGGAGTCCCTATTCTGACTTTTCACTGATTTACAGCACAATTTTCATGTCTACCACTTGAGCAAAAACTACTAGTTACTGGAAACTAGTGCATTCATATGTCAAATCTTAGTTACTTTACATTGAAGGTCTTGTTTTGGTTGAATTCACTTATCTCGAGGACCTTTGATAGTGACGATACTAAGTGTTTTGACAGTGACACCTTATTTATTGTTTTGGCTGTGTATCCAGTGCATTGGATTTAAGAGGCAGACTGAATGAGAACTGTTGGAAACATAACCCTTTTAGTACATAAACAAGGCTATGACTTTGCAACAGCACACTGGGAGCATGATAGGGCTACAGTTCTAATACAGTTCACCCAATCTTGATGTTACCAAACTCAAAGAAAAGCAGAAAATCAGCAATTTTCCCTCACAGTCATTGTCTCCCTTTAGGTTCATTGTTCTGGAGTGTCGAGCCAAAACCAGAGAAAATTTGTCACTGTCAGAATACTCACAGACTGCAGTACCTTTTGCCAGTGGCTCCCACTGACAGACATAAACTCAAGACTTGCCCGGTTTTAAAAGGAGCTTGAACATCATTCACATTCCACCACCAAATTCCGTCGAAAATATTTCGCACGACCTGCCATGTCACAAAGTTTAGAAATGCTTCGGACAGGAACAAGCAGAGGCTGAACCAGAGAAAATTTGTCACTGTCAAAATACTCACAGACTGCAGTACCTTTTGGCAGTGGCTCCAACTGACAACAGAGGTAAACTCAAGACTTGCCTGGTTTTAAAATAAGGAGCTTGAACATCATTCAAATTCCACCACTTTTTAAGGTGTCATTTAAGGCATTATTTGTGGAATAGGGCCAGTTTTCAGCAGGCAGCTCCAAAAACATAGGGGGCAGCATATTGCCAGAGTCCTCTGTTGATATTATTATTATTATTATTATCATTATTATTATTATTATTATCATTAATCAAAATTGTGGCTATAGTTTACAATGGAGCCATGCAAATATATACACACACAATCCCCACACTTACTGCAAGTCTCTGCCGACTGTTCTGGCAAAGATCTGCAGGAAACTCCATCCTCCGCTTCCCAGGTAGAAGATCAGGATGGCCGGGAGAACCTGGTACCAAGGCAAGCCCACCAGGAGCCTCAACACAAACAGCAGGGCCGTGCAGCACGCTAGACGCATCATCCTGAAAGAATGCACACACATATATATAAATAGATACAGATAGTGGCTGCAGAATCACAAAACACTCCAGACCAAACATCAGTTCAGTGGGAGAAAGGTTACATGTGGTTTAAATGAGCAAAAGAAATTGTCTTGGGGGTATATCTTCTTGAGTTCAAACCACTTCATGGACAAATTCACCCAAAAAATGTAAATTCAGTCATTATCTACTCCTCCTCATGCTGATGCAAAGTAGGCTGAAGTTTCATAGTCCACAAAACATTTCTAGATCTTCACAGCAAAACAAAATAAACAAAAAAACAGCTCATGTGGCGTAATCCAAGTCTTCTGAAGCCCTGAGATACTAGATTTAAAAAGATGTTATTTACATCCTTTTTTAAAATATTCCAAGCAGCTGCTAGGCTAAAAGCATTAGTGTGCAGCCCATCTGAAGAGGGTGCATGAGACTGAGTGCATGTTGAGGGTGTAAATAATGTCTTTGCGAATCAATCTGGGATTACAGGGCTTCTGAAGACTTTGACTACACCGCACAAGCAGTATGGTACCATTTAATGTTTATTTCAGTTACTTAAGGGACAATGCTGTAAATTTGTTTTGCTATGGAGCACCAGATATGTATTGTGGACAACAGAACTTCTGATTGTCTGTCTGCATGAGGGTGAGCAGATAAAGATTGAATTTTTCCTTTATCGAACTTCTCCTTTAAGAATCTTATCAAACACGATTTTGTTTTCACATCCTGTGGCTGATTTTATCCACTGACTCAGCCCTGGTGCACTGCCAGTTTGTAATATATGAGGAAGAGGTCACCCAAACCCAACCGGCTGCATATTGTATGTTGTCATCTTGTATGATGTCTATAAGCGATCAGGAGCATGTCAGAGGAAAATATACAAACAATCTGCTAGTGACAATTACACACGAGTGTTATAGGCCTTTTTTTTTTCTCTTGCAGGAGCAGTCTGATAAAACCGAGAATGACTTGAGCTTTCTTCTATCTTGCAGTTGAACACAGCTCAAGGCTGCTGAGACCTTGGGGGAAACCCTAACTCAAAGCAAATCAGCCTTAGTGACAGCTGAGAGCAGCAGCAGCAGCAGAGGACAGCATGTGTTGACATTGGTGCTGAGTGCCACCAGATAGCCAGGAAGATGATCCCAAAGTGGTACAGGATCGGTTTGAATGACTGCTTATTATCTATTTATTAGCCCACGCAGAAAAAAAACACTGTGGGGTTTGTTGTGTGTTTATCCGGAAGGTGTAAGCCCCATTTTTTACCGAGCCAAGATGCTGACTTGGTATTTACTGCCGTCTCCTCGCATGTTGTTGGAATGGTGATCATTGCAGTCCAACAAGTCTGCAGCTATTTCAAATATCAAAAACATGGACGGTTAAATTACTCTTGGCTGTCCGACATGATGTCAAGCGAAAGAAATGCACTAACACTAAGGGAAAGAGCTTCATCATTCGCTGCTGCTACACCCGGAAATTTAAGAGGCGCGGACTAGCATCATATTGCGGTAGTGGATTTGAAAACGACGAGAGGCTCAACCCACTTGACGGAGAGACTAGACTGCGCCTCACCGGCCGTGCCATGTGCGCTTGCGGACTGGGCCTTCAGTCGTCAGACCCGGTTGGATCATATTTAACGGGCAGTCCCGATGTAGGTTATCATGGTAACAGGCTCAGGAGCAGGATGCGCAGCGTATTGCGCGCATCGGCTTTAAGCGAGGAAGCGGATGGACAGTGTGACAGCAGCCTCTTGTCAGGATAAAGCAGCGTGCCGAATATGCCGTCCACGTTCACATATTCATGGAGCGAGATATTTAAGTGTCGAGCCACCTCTCGTGTTCCTGTGAGCGGGTCGATCGCTCACAAGGTGGACAGAGGACAATGGAGTCAGTACCCTGTCCTTCCCCCCCTTTCTCTTCTTATGATAAGCGGACCTATCCGTGAAGTTGAGCATCGCGGGGGCGCACAGTCACCCTGGGCTGTGGCTGGCTGTGGTGGTGGTTTTTTTCTTTCTTTTTTTTTTCTTTGCTGCTTACATACCTTGCACCTCGCTCACACCGTCACAAGCATGTAGATGCGCAGAAAAATCCCAGACGTGAAACTCGTTGTGTGCGATTCTCCCCTTGATCGGCTTACAGACTAGCCTGGTCGCCCCCTCCGCTCCGCTCCTCTCCTCACCGCCGCTCGGCTCGGCTTCACAGAGGCTCACAGAAACGCACAGAGAGACGGACACACGCACCGGGATCCCCTCCTGTTGTTAATATCACAACGCGCTGCTGCTTGCTGCTCCCCTCCTCCGGCGGCTCGGACGTCAAACTCGCCTGGCTGTACGCTTCGACTCTGACCCCGCGATCATCATCCGTTCATTGTCACAATCATTGATATCATTTCTGGGTTCATTGTAGCCGATAAGCTCGCTAGCAAGCGTAATTCAAATGACCTTATAATTTTCTTAGCTGCGCCCGCCCACCGCCGTCAGCGTCCCATCAGTGTGTCAGGAATAAGTGCTGACGGACGGGCTGCCCGGGCCAATCGGGGACGGCGATTTTTTCAACATCCTCTCCGGCAGGGGCGGGGTTTGCGGCACTGGCGAGGAGGAAATGCGGTGCGGCCCCCTGCCTGCTCGCCGACAGACAACGAAGCCAGCACGCACAGCAGTTTCCACCCGGTAGTGACGAGGCCCTGATGCTGAGCCGTGTGGCGTAAGATGAACCCAGCCTCTGCATGTAGAGGCGGCCTCACCACGTCCCTCCATTCACCCTACAAGAGGGGATTTAAATGAGGAAGGACACACGTGTAAAGCAGTAATCTCTCATGTCCATAAGTGGGTTAAAGGCACAGTTCATGCCTTTATCAAAAATAAATATATATTTTCTTTATCATCTGAAGTGCTGTGTAGCCATCTAGATTGTGTTGGTGTGAGATGCTGAGTTGTGGAGGTACTAGCTGTAGAGATACATGCTTTATTTTTAATATAACTAGATGGCACTGACACCAACATGGTCTAGATGGATTTTGGGGTGAACTGTCCCTTGAAGATATACAATAATATCAAGTTGCTTCCATCCTGCAGGTTTTTTTTCATTTTTATTTTGCTATACCTAAATGCTACATCAGCTGGTTGAGACAGAACTAAAAGATTTATTTTTTTTGTCTTGCTGATTTCTTCAACTTTAGCCCACATGACAGAGCAGAAGAACTTAGGCATGCTTTTGACAATTTTTCTTGAGGCTGACATTTTACACAGTGTTCATTGCAGCACTTTGTCATGTCATAAAGCACATTGCATAATCAGGGAAGATTACAAAAGACCTACAATAACAAACTGCTGTAGGTCACTTTACAGGTTAACACAGGTTACTTCCCCAGTGGTTAAGACGGCACATATTAACTTGGACACATGTAATTGTTAACTCTTGCAAAATAATTTGCATGCAACCCGTTTTCTCATATCTGATGCATCTGCAACTAAAAATGAATGCAATAAAGTCAAAGTCTGGCATGGCGAACATTGGCGCACGTTGATCAGCATTTACCATCCTGTACACTAACATACATCACACTGTATATATACCACACTGATATGTGAGACTGTAAAACAAAATGTTGAGCGATACAAAGATCAAGATAAGAAAATAGAATGATCTTTGACCAACAAATGAGATAAAAGGTACAGGCGCACACACTTCATTACACTCTCACAACAGGCGTGCATCGACACAGAAACAGAGCATCATCAGGGATGTGAAGCTCCTTTGCCGCTATCAGTCAGACAGGACACATAGTCAGCCTTTCTCAGATAGATAAGGGCACACCCAGAGTATTATCCCACCAGCCTGTGCTCTCTGTCCAGTAGATACACTGAATAGGGCAACACTGGGCACTTTATATAAAAAAAGGAAGTAGGTACTCAACAATTAGTTAAACCTTACATGGTCCCGTGGAGATAGACAGGAAACTAGAAACAAATGTGACAGTTGGCTAATATCCTTTTTCCCTTCAATGATAGTTTGGCAGTGGCAGGCTGTTGACCTTATCCGACCTATTTTGACACTTTCACTCAGTATGTATTTACTTAAACTGCCAGTAGGCAAGCTTTCGGCTTCAACATATCATTATCAAGTAAATACTGACTGCACAATTATAGAATAACAACACAAATGGGGTTTACATTGGTTTCCTATAAACCTTGCTATCACTAAACAATGTTGTCTGTCATCAGGCATGTGGTGACCTAGGAAAAGGAAGGTGAACTGGTGATCCATGTCTATTACAACTAAGTGATTGAAAAAATGTTTGTCCTGTGTTGCTGCTGTTTGGGGTTGGAGAGTGTGTATCTGTGTTGTATTGTTGTGAGTATTGTATCTGTAACTTCTTTAGTTTCCAGAGTGGGTTAAATGTTATTTTAAATGTTAATGGGAAAATCCTGTCAGTGTCGGTATGTGTGCCTATTTATTACCTGCATACAAATATATTATATTAAAAGCTAGCACATTTTATTTTACACCTTAAATAACAAAGAAAAGTCTGAGAAAAAAACTTGACTTACTCTTACTTTTTCAAACTCTATTTACATAAGCTCAAATGTCAGAACAAACCAAGTCCTTTCAAAGTAACTAGTCTTAACAGCATTTATATTCTTGCAGAGCCGACGCAGGCAACAGGCTGGAGAATAAAAACATACGAACATTTGTTTTGATTAGATGGCCTGTTTCAAATATTAGGCCTGCCTGCGGGACTAACACCACCATTCCCATCTTATCAAGCTCATACACACACACACAATTCTCCCTCTGTGAAAAGGTGAAAACAGAATCACGAAGATGGGCAATCAAGAAGATGGGCAAGTCTAATTCATACAGTCTGAAGACACTGGTTGAGGTCAACAGAGTTTAACCCCTCCACCCTTTGCCAGACGAACAATTCCCAACACTGTGTTTTCGTACATTTTTACCAGTCTTTTTTTTTATTCAGTCATCAAGTTCCAGACCGAAGTGGCTGTAGAGATCTCGTGTGGTTGTCCCCCTTAGAGCAGCTGCAAGACAGAGGAAAGTGGGGGTTAGGCCCCTTCAGCAGATTACAGGGTCACATCCCTCTGGTCTGCTTTTCAAACAATCCACAAAACACTGAACAGACCAAGAGCACAGTACAAGAAAGAAATCACATTAAACAAAAGGCTTGTATGACAGGATTTTACACAGTGGCCTTAAAATGCTTTTGACAGACATCTCATCTTCATTATCATTTTCATCTTTTTTTTAAGTTGTAGTTGATACATCATCTAACATATCTAACAAATCAGCCCCACTAGCCAGATCTCTGCCTCCTTTACATCATGTAGATCCAAGCAATGGCAAGCTGTGCCAGGCTTAGCCTGACACAGAGACCTTTATTGTTTTTTTCTTATATTCAGGACTGACCAAGTTGTAGCATATGTTATTATGACAATCTAATGTAATTAATACTACAGCTCTGTCTTTGTCTCTCTCCTCAATATATACTGTATATGATTATATGATTATATTTGTTTAGGAAGAACAAAACTTTTCTACATATAGTACAGTGCTATTGGAATGAAGGGATTTTGAAGGTCTTGAGCTCATTGTTTTATCAATTATCTTTGCTCATTTTCATTTATGTACAGTACAAAATTATTCAGTGGGAGATTGCTTTTATCTAATTGCATGCCTTCGGTCTGTCTTCACTGACATTTCACAAGATTTCAGTTCAGAAAGTACCAGACCCAAAGGCTAAGGTCAGACTACAGTGTCAAATGGATTAATTTTTATATAGATAAAGCCATTGAACATGATCTTACCTAATTGTTTAATAATGCATGAATAATGAAAGAAAACTGTCTCAATTCTCATTAAGGAAGCTCATAAATACTTCTAAACTCATGAAAATTTGGACATTTTTAAGACTAAAAAAGACATTTCTTGAGCGATGTGACAATGACCTTAATCTTGACCGACAGACAGACAGATGGACATGGTGAGAGACAAAGACACAGTTGTCCTTAGAGTACTGCAGGGCATCTCCTCGTCTCCTCTCTCATTCTACGGCCTGCCCACCATCTCCACCCTTTCAGAATAACAGCAACTCAGTGTTCAAGTGTACACTCTTTGTGAAAGTGTGTGAATGTATGTGTGTGTGTCTGAGAGAAAGTGAGGGAGAAAAAGAGTGCAGGAAGGGGGAAAGAGTGGATGATAGCATGTGTTTGTGCTTGACAGTGTGTGTACGCGTGCGCCTGCATGACTGACAGACACTGTACTTGTATGTGTGTAAGTGATGTGAAAGACTGTCATTGTGTCAGAGGGGAAACGCCACCTCCATTCACTAAGAGGTCATTATCATCCTGAATCTCCAATGTACTGAGAGAGAACTTAAAGAGATAGCATGCTTTCAACTCACAATATAGTTTTAAATATAGAGATTTCCCGGTTTACCACAGAAGTGGGAAATGAGTGATGTTACAGCATTTGAGGATTGTACAACTTTTTGCGTTGTTCATGTGTAAATTATTGTGTAAAGATCAGTTGACAAAATCAGGGGTTGTCCAGATTTTACTTAAAGCTACTACGAGGAATTTTTATTTCTTGTTGATTCTGCTGGCCTCATTAGACTAAAGATGACAAGGGTCAGACAGGGTAAACTTTGTTTTAGTGACGTAATGTACCACCAGACTACAGAGCAGCCTTTTCCCGCAGGCTGTGAAACTCCTCTATTCATCCTCAGCACTCCAACACAAAAAAGGTATTAATTTTATGACTTATCCAACCCGGATAAATGTAATCTGACCTGGTGACAGACAATAAGAATCACTATTATGTGCACATGTTGTTTGCTTATACAGGTCAGAGGCATCAGTATTAAACTGAGACTCTTTTATATCCAGTTAAAATTGTTGTCCATTGTTGTACAGTTAACACCAAACACACACTAGCCTCTTCATTTAAAACTAGGTAAAAAGTCATGTTTGTTATGACACATATGCTCAGAGCATAATGTGAGCTGGCTGTGTGTCACTAAAACCTCCCTGACAGGGTGAAATATGTGAACTTCTCCACAGTTCCTTAACCTCATGCAGTTACAGCACATGTGTACAAGTATATTTCAAAAGAGACTAACAACTGTCTTTCACTCATTGTAGCCTGTTTCCTCAGTCTGGTATGTCTCCAGACATACTTTACATCACTTCTTGAGGGGTTTAGTACTGTGCAGTGTCACAAGGGTTCTAGAAAGAAGGTCAAATGCCGACACAACTTTCTGATCTGATGGGTCTACAGTCTGCAATTGTTGCACTAGCTAGCAAGAGGATTAATAAACAGTTCACCAACAGTGTTGTGATTTCAACTTAATCAATACTTATGTCCTCATATGATGTATGATGGCAATACTGATTAATATTAGCAAACATATGAATGGAGCCAAAAAGACAGTCAGTGGCTGGTTAATTTAAGCTGTATGAGTTAGAACCTAAGTATAACCAAGCTTACCCAAATAAGACCAGCACCTCCACCATGACATGTTTCTATGCTTATTGGATTGGATGTTTGAAAGGCAAGGCAATGTAACCTAAATGCAAACCTAATCAGTGTTGTGTAAATACTTTCCAAAGTCAAATGAAAGTAATCTAGTTATGTTGACAGAAACACACTGTTCTGTTGCCCTCTAGTGGCTGCCTGTAGAATAATTTGAATCTCAACCAGTTTCAACATAATGTAATAAGAATAAGTGAAGCTCATCAGTATCAGTTTACATTTTCCGACAAGCTTTAGTTGTAATAGTTGATAAGATAATAGCTTATTGAAATGTTTCTTTCTGTGGTACATGTTTAAAATAATAATGTATTTAGTTCCCTAGTTTCCACTAGTTAGTTAAATAAATACACCCCTTTATTAACTGTTAATGGTATACATCAGTTACAATACCATGTAGCATGAGTTAATGATGGCAACAACTATATGTGACCATGTGGTAAATAAAATGTTGCCTCCTTTTAGAAGGGTGTCTTCTTAGAATCATCCATTTTAAGGAGTTTTTAAAGATGTGATCACACACATCTTTGTTCAGTTTGTTTTCAGGAAAGACACATTGTTATATGTCTCTTCTAGTCTCTCGCAGGGGTACATTTCCTGATTATAAATGAGCCGAAAGGTGTTAACATAAGTCACACAGACAGACAAACAACTCATTCAGCTGAAAGTGTTGGTTACCTGTCATCTTGCAATGCATCTTTTTTGTTTGTGTGAAAAACTGACTCATAACCCATAACTACAACTGGACTGGATCAGTCATGGATACAAAAAAGGCAACTGCTAGCAGAGGGAAAATAAGATGCATCGTAATGGCTGCCACGATCATCTGACATGCCGTGTATTGTGATGTATAATGTAGATGGTTCAAGTAATTTACTGCCATACCAAAGATTTTCCACACTTCAGTTCACTTGAAAGAGAAAATAGACTCAGTCCTACAGTATGCATGTGACTATACACCAGAAATAGAATGAATTAGAATGTGAACTGTGCTCATATGTTATGAAGAACTGATCTGAAGGAGTCTTGAGGTGTATGTATGTATGTATGTATGTATGCGTGTATTTGACCCCCCCAAGAAATCTATGTATTCTGTAATCCTAGGCTACAATTAGCACTTTAAATACTACTAAAACTAGTGACTTAAATGATCTAAATGAGCATTTCTCTTACCAATACGTCCGAGGAGTGATTGTCCAATGTCTTTGATGTCATTGTATTCATGCAGCATATCAATATGATGCTCCAGTTCCTCCACTCTGTATCCCCTGGGGAAACACACGCATACAACTGGTCTCCAACAAATGCAGATCTGTGCAAGTGTAACATGCAATGCTAAGACACAGGCACGCACACACACACAGAAACATTTCAAAATGAGCCAAATCAGATTAATGCTGACAAAACTATGCGCAGTCAAGGGGAGCACAAATGTACAAGCACAGTTATTTCAGGTTGTAATTTGTGGTAAATAGCAGTATTGATTCCCTATTCCCTAATCCTAAATTCACTCACACACACAGGCACGCACACGCACACACACACACACACACACACACACACACACACACACACACACACACACACACACACACACACACACACACAGCTGTACTCACTCAGCCTCCAGCTGTGCTATCTCTGTGTCCAGCTGCTCTCTTCTCCTCTCGAGCTCTGCCACCTCCTCTGCAGGACTTACTTTAGCACTCTCAGATACTTGAAGCTGTGAGGTAAAAAAACAGACAGCCATGATACCGATGCTAAGATTTGTGTGTCTGTGTTAGTGTGTATTACAGACTTGGGGGGGTTTACTTACAGGTGATTTGAAGTTGGAGTGTACTCTCTTAAACTTTGAGAATGGAGTTCTAGGGAGACAGAGGAAGGAAATTGTTGTTCAAGACTGGAAATGTTTCACTCAATGAGAAAATATATAAGTAATTGTCTTTGAAGTAGCAGGATAAATGTTCACTCAGTTTTCATTTAATTTCTGTTCAATAATGGCAGTAAAAGCTGTAATGTGTGTGTGTGTGTGTGTGTGTGTGTGTGTGTGTGTGTGTGTGTGTGTGTGTGTGTGTGTGAAAAAAGAGAACTGGTTTACAGCCAGAGTACAAGCATCCTACAGAAACATTCAACCCATAATACATTATATCATTTGGAATTAATTGAATTTCTAGCCCATTGGAGAGAAATTTGAAAGCACATCTTTATCAATTTCCAAGCTATGGCTCAATAATAATAAATAATCAAACCAGGAATTACTCTGATGATCCGCAAGGAAACAACTTGTGTTTTTCTTGATACTGTCGAAATTAACTGATTTTGCATTTGACAAGTTCTCAATAGGCCCATATGTGTTACTAATTAAAAGGAATTTCTAACCATCTGAATAAGTGGAATAAGTAGAGAAACCTCCTAACCCATAAGGTTGTTATATTGTATTAACAACACAAGAAAGACTAGCTAGTTCCTGATTTTGTGGTCAACTAGAGTGAATAAACTTTCACCTCTAGTGATCAATGCGCAGCCAATAGAAAAAGCTTTAATTTACGCTTTCAAGGGAAAAAATCATGTCAAATAAACAGTGCAACATGTTATGATGTTTGAGGTTATCTAACAGATCTGTGTTTTTCAAAGGCCTTTCTGAAAATAAAGTAGGCAACGTGTGTTTCCCCCGCTTATATAGAAGTGTGGCATTCCTGTGCATCTTTAAGTCACGGGAACAACAACAACGTCAACACCAACATAACACCGCTTACGTTACAGTTAATATCTGGCTCATATCTTCTCGAGAAAGTCCTTGGGCAATATAACACCGAGACAGAGGTACAGTGGAAGAAGGGGAACATATTCCTAGCATTTAGATATAGTCAGCAGACGATGTATTAGCTAGCTAACTTAGCATCAGCTCTAACTGCTGACAAGTTACCTCTTCAGTACTCCTTTCTTCAAGTCCTTCGCCTCCGGTGTCGAAAGTGGACTATTATTTGCAGTGCAGTCAGTTTCAGCAGTGTGCTCAGTGTTCATACTGCCTTACACGTCGTGAAAAGGTATGTTTTATGGCTAATTTGAAGTAGTAAGAAGAGCATACGAACGCTGACAGAAACAGGAAATTCGCATTTCGCGGTTTATGGTAAAAAGTCTCAGACTACAACCGGATTGGTTCCTCTGAAACGAGAGGCGGGACTTACATGTTTTATTACCATAGCAACAGCCGTGCGGAAATGGCAATTGCGTCAACAGAATAAAAAAATAAATGGGATCCGTCAATTTTCTAAACAGGAAATCATTAAGTAAACCTTCTGCCCTTTTATCTGGTAACATTTGTTGGAGATTTTTGTAAGGAAACAGTTTGGATGTTGCTGCAATCTTTTGTGACAAATAATGTCATTAAAAATGAATCATGGGGTTTTATGTTGATTACTTGCAGAAACTCAAAAAATGACGTTAGACACCGATGGAATAAATTGTCAGAAGGCACTTCCGACCAATTACTTTCATATACGTTTGTTTGGATTCATTGCATTAAACAGGAGTCTGTGATTGCAGTAATCTGTGTTATATTCACAACTCCAAAGTCGTAGTCCATTTTTTTTCAGATCTATCTGTCCATACCAAAAGGAGAAAAAAATATATTAAGCAAATTTATGGACGGTGAAATTAAATAATATCCTCGTTGGACCACCAGATGGCGACAGAGCACCATTTGAATTGACTCCATTTTATTTCCGCCTTCATCACATCTTCACCTGGCACAAGCACTCAGATACAGACTCACTCTCTCGGTGCGTCTGAAGCAACCCACACACTTGTTGACTGAGGAGAATATTGCATAATCGGAGGGCGATGTGGTGGCATTCTGTATATTCATACTGTGGTAGTCAAAACTGAGGCTGCTCTCAACTGCTCACCAACGGCGCTGTAAATCTCAATCGGCAGTGGATTAACAAAGCAAAAGGTCACGTTCAAAACCCACACAAACACACACACACACACACACACACACACACACACACACACAGAGAGAGAGAGAGAGAGAGAGGGAGACTTTTCCACCGCATATTGGAGCCAGAGTCTTAGTCTCAGCACGGTTCACTGGGCAACTACCAAAGAAAAGGAAGAGGAACACAACAAGAGATTTAGGTCTTAAAACAGAGAGAGAGAAAGAGGGCATGAGTTGGAAAGAGAGAGACAGGGTTCATAGGGAAAAAGACAAGCGTGAGACTGAAAGAAAAAAGGCAGTCAAAATGTGAATCCTGTGGAGCTGGTGTTGGGCTCTGTGGAGGACATAAAATCAAGTCGATTCTGCGTTGTGTCCACAGGATTCATTGCTTATTTATCAGTTGTTATACAGAGACAGAGAGGGTGGGGAATGAAAAATTCAGACAGGAGGCATGGCCTTATCTCCTTTTAGAAATTGTGAGATTACACACACTGGGCGGTAATGGCTCCTGCATGCACTCAGTGTGCGTGTGTGTGTGAGCGAGAGAGGGAGGGATTTGTGGAGGATGGCTGTTCCTCCACATCTCTGACACAGCATTAAGCATTGGTGTGCACGTGTGTTTTGCTCCATCACATATTCTGAATGGCTGCTGCACATCTCTTGAGTTTTCTTCATTAATGACACAAAGTTATATGTTTCCATGTGTGAGAACATATAAAGGTTCCTGCAGTCATGATGGGATATTTATTTAAAGTGTCACAGCAGATAGGCAGAACAAGTGTCTGTTTTTGATGTTGGTTGCACTTCTTGTTTAGAGAAAAGACCTCCTTCTTAATGTGCCACAAAGCTCTCGAGGCTCGTACCGCACATATTTATTTTTGGCAATCTGGACAAGTCCATAGGCCTACTGGCGGTGATGGGGCCTCGCGTATCCAAGTACTGGCAAGGGATGTTCTGTAATACTGCAAAACACAGCATCATTGCAGAATTCACCAGCAGTTTCTGTTTATGCTCAAGAACTGTGGCTGTTCACAAAACTAAGTAAAAGTAGTCAAGTGTGCAGGTGGATGGTTGTGTTATTTGAGGCTTGTGACTGTACATGACATGTTGAATTGTCATTGTAGAAAAAACGTATATGTTAGGAATAACATTAACAATTGCCCAGTGATTGCATGAACAATACCAGGGCCCTGAAACTGAAGCAGTATTAACACCATTTAGGTCCTTGTAATTTGTGAAAATAAAAAAAATATGGTCAGAATTAGATGGTTGCTCCAAAACCATAAAGGTTAGCATATCACCAGAGCAACCGACTGCTTCTGCTGTCCTTGGCTGTAGCTAGCTGTCGTTCTTGCATTAGCCAATGGCTCTCTTAGCTATGAAGCCAGCGGCACGGCTAGACAACAGAGAGTCACAATGCAGCAGCGTGCAGAATCTTGTTTATTTGGTGAATTGAGGATCTATTTGGATCAAACCAGGGTTGGTTGTGGAAAGACAAATGAACTGACTGTTTTGGTGCATTTATTTTGTTTCTGCCAGCAATTAAGTTTGTCCAGGTTCAGTAGTACGGAGAGAAACTGTACAGTAAATTGAAGAAAGGGTATTTACTTTCTTGACATTTTATGAGTTTATTTTGTTTATTAATTATGCTAAAAGCTGGCGCATATCTCCCAGCTGAAACACCAGGTACTATCAGACTATATCATCTAGTCGTACGAATTGTTATTATGAGACAGGAGGGGTTGGAGCTAGCTCGTTAGCATGCTAACTTAGACATCCCCGCAACACACTACATAGACGTTTTGAATTAATGTCAGCACAGTTTTTTCTTCACATTCATTTTATGATGTTGGGTGAAAAATTCTGTCCTTATGTTACAAGTTGCTCCTTTAATGTTTGGAAATTGTTTTTGTTGCATTTGTTTTTTTTTTTTTGTGTGCTTGTTTTGCATAAAATCCACACAAAAAAGATGGAGGAGGTAGAAAAGTAAGTAAAAGGAAAACAGCAGGATAACAAGAGACAAGGAGGAGAAGCGGCAGGAAGCCTTGGTTAGTAACGTTAGCTGGAAAGCCTTGGATCTATCAAGTTCATAATTCATGGAATCCCAGGCCGCTCCTCTGTGCTGCATCTAAATTCCTCTGTTGAGAAGTTATGGCCAGGGACTATAAGGCAGACACACCCATACACACACACACACACACACACACACACACACACACACACACACACACACACACACACACACACACACACACACACACACACACACACACACACACACACACACAACATATAGTACTACAGAGTAAGGGAGGCGTAAAAGGCAGCAGAGGAAACAAGAAGAAGAGAAAGAGAGAGAGACAGAGAGAGAGACCACAAGAGATGCAGTGGACGGACAGAGTGAGAGAGAGTGAGCACACTGCTGCAGGCCGAGGGGTAGATGAGGGGGATGATTCAGAGCATGTCATAAAACATCGATACACCTCAAAGGCCATGCTATGAGCTCTGCTTACACTGGAGGCGATTATGCCTCTAAATAATTCACATGGCCCGTGCAACCACTTATTCTCACATGTACAGTGCAAACATTTGTGAACATTACACCAAAAATATTTGCACAATAAAGTATAATTCTGTAGTGTACATGTGCAAGCAGTGAGGAAACGTATGAGTAAAGAGTACAAACAACCGTACCACAAATCAGTGTCTTCATTAAAAAAACCCAAAACAAAACAAAAAAAACCCATGTTTTGGCGGTTTGGCTGGAAGGTCTTCAGATGGAAAGATTTGCATTTATATTTAGCTAGTATGAGTAGCATCAAGAGCCTGAAGGACTCTTATAAGCCAACCCAAGAACCAAACACATTTCTGCCAAAAGCTGATGTGTTGAAACTTTATGTGTAATTTAGTGCAGCTTTACTTTCCTTAGGTGCAGTTTTCAATTTTTATGTTGTCAAAATGCTGTGCTAAGTCAGAGTTTTCACTTTGCTTATCTTGTTGCCACAAACACTGTGGAAATCATCCTGACATCCCGTGAAAAATATCTGGTTTTGTTTCCACAAATGTGACTAGAAAATGACCAGTGGTTTCATGCTTCCAGATGCTGAAACTATATAGTGGTTTCATGCTTAAAAATGTTGAATCTATCCAGTGGTTTCATGCTTCCAGATGTTTAAACTATCCCCTGGTCTCACGCTTACAGATGTTGAAACTATATAGTGGTTTCATGCTTACAAATGTTGAATCTATCCAGTGGTTTCATGCTTCTAGATGGTAAAACTATCCAGTGGTTTCATGCTAATAGATGTTGAAACTATCCAGTGGTTTCATGCTTACAGATGTTGAAACTATCCATTGGTTTCATGCTTACAGATGTTCAAACTATTTAGTGGTTTCATGCTTTCAGCTGCTGAAACTATCCAGTGGCTTCATGCTTACAGATGTTGAAGCTATCCAGTGGTTTCATGCTCACCAATGCCAAAATACTGCATGAAACAGTGATCTCTCCCTTGGCAGCTATCTCACAGCAATAACAGGTAATAATTTGATGCTATGCATGGTTTGCATAAACATAAAATACTAACATTTTATTTTGGTGATTTGGCTGAAGCAGCTGATAGATTAGTTGGCTGTTATGGAGGCCGCCTCTTGCAAAACTGGACTGTACACAGTCCTCCAACCTCACTTTCACATCAACAACATCTCATCTCGACAGTTTTGACGGACCTCATTCCCACAAAAGGTTTTTTTTTTTTTTTTAAACTGGAAGTTACACATGCTTAATTTTAGAGCTGTTGGGCAGTCTCAAGTTCCAGGTCTGAATCATGGATGCAGTGTTATCAGAGAGTTGCCCGAGTATAATTACATGTAAATGATGGTGACTGGAAATGGAATCAACATTTCAGCCAATTTGTCTTGTGGGTGGAAAGCTAGAGCGACGGTAATTCCATGTTACAGCACTTGCAGTTCATGTAGAAATAAGTGGGAGTTCGAATGTATCCACTTCAAAGAGAATCCGTCATAATCTGAAAGGTTTTTCATGTCTGAAGCAGTGCTTTTGTATTAATGCCATCACAAAATGGCTATTCATGTCCCTGCCAGGGAGGCCTCGGTTTGATATCAGCTCCTCTACGCCTCCATCTGTCTGTGTATTCTGTGCTATGTGCTATTTCTCATTCATTAGCTCTGACTCATCCTTCTAATAACTACCTCTGTTTCCTCTCTGAAATAGTTTTCAGTTGTTTTTCTATTGTATGATAAGTCCGCTTGCTTGCCTCTCTGACTCACCCATTTTATTGTCAGAATAAAGCTCTCAATTTTCGCCTTTTAACTCTCCTGTGCAGATGACTTTTCATTGTGACTATCATCTCCTCGCCTCGGGCTGTCACGTTGGGTTTATCATCGCACTTAAGCATCCCATTCTTGTTTCTTCCTGTTCCATTCAGACATATTTACTGTCATGGCTCTCACCTCGTCGCCTCGGGGCTGAGTTCTGTGTTCAAACAGACATAATTGCTCTCGCTGTGGTTAGAGGTTTGGCATGCCTCACTGTTTTCTCATGTTAACATTTTATCTGCTATGCTGTCACTGATGCTTACTGTTTAACATATTTTTAAACATATTAGTGGCTTCAGCAGTTTCGCTTCCAGGCATGTTTATACCCTTAGGCCGTGTGAGAGCACAGCACAACTTTTCCTCTGATTTGAGAAGATGAACAGATGTTCAACATATGCATGAAAAAACAGAATATTCAATTCAGGATGGCACTTTATTTACCCCAAAAGATATCCAAATAAAGCTACTTTAATCACTAAACCAAATGGTCCTAATCCCACAGTCTAGACACAAATTTTAATCTTTTTCGACAAGATTGCTTGCAGGACTCTCTGTATGGCTTTACTTTTTTGTGGTGCTTCGGCTAAAGCATAGATTTCGGCTATCTGGTATTTACCCTGCGTTTAGCAGTTCACTAAATAAGGTAATCCAGGATAATGCAGGATATGCTTTTAGTTGAATCCACTGTTCAACATTTGGCAGGAAGCAGAAATATGGTCCTGTGGAGTCATGCCCAGCGAATACACATTCTCATCACAGAAAATATCCATTGACACACCTTTAGATCAATAGGCTTTACGTAGCTCAGTTAGCTCCGTTAGCCAGGGGAGCAGAGGAACATTAGTGTTGACACTGCTAACATAGGATTTTTGGATTGCAACAAGTTTCGGTTTTGGAGCAGCAACAACAACAACAACAAGGCGGTTCAGAAGGATTTTCACACCATTTTATTAGAAACAATGTGTCTGTTAGTTATACATTAGAAACAAGGACAGAAACATTTCTGCTGTACTGTACTAAGTCTGAAAAACCAGCTGGATCATAAAATAAAGCAAGTAATTCAATTACTATAGGGTAAAAGCAACACAGCATTTGAATAAACACTTGTAAGTAATCATAATAATATTAATAATAAATTTCTCTTGTAATTCTTTATGGCACTACATTTCTTGTGCAACTGTCACATTTCTGTTATAAAGTAAGGAAAGCATAGCAGTGAGAACTGTGTGTGTTTGTGTGTGTGTGTGTGTGTGTGTGTGTGTGTGTGTGTGTGTGTCTGTCTGTCTGTGTGTGTACATGTGTATCGTCATGTATTTGCAGGGAAGCACATGTCACAAGAGGAAAAAACTTAAAAACAAAATCACTCACTGTTTTTACCCGTTGGGAAAATAAATAAATGAGCATGATTGCTGATAAGATCAACAGAGACAGAAAGAGAGAAAGAGATTGAGAGAGGTACAACAACGTTTACCATCCATTTTGAGTGGTGGGGCAGCGTAGACAATCCAATCAGCTTCCAGGCCCCTCACACAACCGCCAGCATTTCTTCTCGAAATCAAGCAGTAAATAATTTCATTCATTAAATGTGTGTCCCGTGTCCATAAAACTCCAGTCAGAATATCAGGCCGGTCAGCCAAGCGCAGAAAATAAAACCAGCCCCCGAGAAGGAACTCTCTGTGTACCTCAGAGCAAGAGCAAATGTTCCTCAGTCCAACGAGTCGAGAGAAGAGAGAAGAGAGAGAGAGTGAGAGAGAGAGACTGGAGTGTATGTTATGGCCTGTTAAATATTTATAGATGTGCCTTTAAAGGTGGATTAATCTCTAGCCCACGAGTCCATACATCAACAAATCAGAGACTACACAAGGAATGCGGTGAAAAGTCCACCAACTGAAACCTCAGTGAAGAGCTAGAATGAGTATCACGCTGTCAAGTTAAGTGTTGCAGTAAAAACTTTTTGCTCCGCTGACTGGCACCTACAACCTAGGTTATAGCATTAATCAGTAAAATAAACATTTACAAAATAGTTGCAAACCCACTTAGAGTTTGTCCTGTCGTCTGGTTGGGTCGTTCTTAGCTTTAAGATGAATTTAAAGGTAAAGTGGCACATGGGAATTAATACAATCCCTTCACACTTAATAATAAATGTTATTGCAACCCACTGCTGGGTTCAGTATACATACAGTTGGGGGGGCGGCGGGGGATCAGACTGTGTTTAGTTGTATGGAATAAGAATTCTGGTTTGATCGAGTTAAACAAACACACACACACACACACACACACGCATGCAAGCACAGTCACACGAATGCACACGTTGCAAGAACCCATCCCCCTTTGGCACCTAGTCCAGCCCAGCCTGCAGGAACACGGAGATCTGTCTCTGCTGAAGTGTAGTGTACTGTACGTATACACTTTGTGTTGTCAGCAGATCCTCAGAGAAACCAGACCTCAATGAAAGGATGTGGAAAGCAAGTTGGGATTTCCATCTTCTGAGAGCCCTTAATGTCTTAAAATATTATGGCCTAGGTTAAGTCTATCTAAAATATCTATGGGTGGCAGCGAAAGCATGACATCCCCCTTCCCACTCCAGTCTAGTGATGTTTAATCTCTGTAATCTGTGGATGGAGGAACAGACAGATCATCCCGTCATAGGAGGGGGAAACACTGGACTTCACCTAATCATATTTTGTTTTGTAGCAGCTATGGCAGAGAGAAAATCCCTGCCGATTATGTCATTCTGACATGGCGGGAATCTGTTTATCTTTCAGGCCATGGGTAGCAGAATCCAGAGGAAGTTGGGCAAAACAAACGTTATCAAATCGTAAAACATATTCCATTCTCATCGTTAAAAAAGACATATTCAAAACAGAACAAACCAAGGAGTTCATGTTATTGATGATTCAACACTTTTTGAATACTTTAAAACTCAACACTTGCCCAAGTGTAAGGTCCTGGACCTGAGCATAGTACCTTTGAAAATCCTGTCCTGAGAGCCAGCTGAGTCCTCCATTCTGCAAGAGGTGACCAGGAGAATGAGACCAGACTAGATCAGACCATGCTAGACTTGATTAAACTAGTCAAAAAGACAAACACAGTCTAACTCAAGCCCAGTCCAGATTAGGCCATCTCAATTAAATTCCAACCTTGCCCAGCTAAACATCAGTGCTGATGCTACAGCTGCGGGTAAACATGTCCCTCATGGTGACCGACCGGGCCAGGTTCGGTTTACGGTAGTTTGAAATGTTCACAGGCACTGGCAGGTCCAGGTCCTGCTGCTGGACGCTGCGGTAGCTGATCCGGTCGCCTCCGTTCCTCAACCCATCTGGTTGATGGTGGAGCTGCGGCTGAGGCGGCTGGAGGTAGAAAGGCAGCTCATAGTGCGTGCAGGAGGGACAGAAGGTCTGTGAGCGTGTTAGTTTCCTGGCCAGAGGAGGGGTAGAGAAAAGGGCGGGGCCATTTGGGATGGCGGAGGCGGCGGCCGTCGCCGCCACAATGTTGTGATTGGAGTGGACAGGCGGGAGGCGAGACGTGACGGCAAAGTCCGGCTCCTCCTCCTCCGACTCGGACTCTTCTTTCTTGCAGCAATAGTACTAGTGGTGAGAGAGGGGGAGGGGAGAGGCAGAGTAAAAAACAAGTAAAATTCATTCTCAGAACACATATGGGGCAGAACATAACTAGAGTGACTGCTAACTGCTGTTAACTGTAGCTGCCCATAGCTAGTTAGCTTAGCTAGCTGTGCAGCTAGCAATCCAGTTTGGGAGCTCAGAGCACTGGGGGAATTGTTTGTGTTTACACCACTAACAGGGGAGCTTTAGGCCGAGATGGGCTAGGGCCAGATGGTTAGCTTGCTAGCTTCAGTAGATATTCTATATAATCTGTAGAAGTCATAATCTGTAGCTAATTTGTTTAATGTTTTCAGCTAAAATTATTACTAATTGCACCTTGAAGGTAAAAAAAAGTTACATAATGTTGCTTTCAAGGACAGTACAGAGACACAATTACCTGCCATTGCCTGCAAGCAAATTAGTTTATATTACTATCTACCCAATAAAGTCTAGGTCAGCCTCAATATCATAATAATTATGGTCATATAGTGTTATTTTACAGTGTTTCCAGACATAAAACCATGGGTTTTGTGCATACTTAGCAGAAGAAAATGGCCATGTAAAAAAATAAGTATAGTCTAAATTAATGTATTTACACATTCATCAACAACAGAAGACCACAGCATGGGTCTACTGTTTGTACATTCTCAAAGCATGTAGTGACTCAAAACTCTTTAGAGGGAAGATGTATCTCATAATCTAGCCCATTCTCCACATGAGGTGTTCTCCAGGCTAAATCACTCAAGATGTTCATTCATCCCCTCTCAGTGAAGCTATGCGCTACAGTATGATGCAAAATGGTTTTGCTTCTGCTTCACAAACTATTCAAGTTCGAACAGACTTTTGAGAAGCCACTTTTCAGCTGAGAATGTGTGCTTACTATTTCTGGCCCACAAAATGTAGCTCTCAAATTCACTCCTGGCATCGCGCCAACTAATATGAAGCCATAATTTGGGGGGTCGCTTTTGATTTTGCTGTGAAATATATGAGAATCCTATGAACTGTAATCAGTTCTAAGTGGAAAGGATCATATAATTTCCACTCCACCGATATTATCTTAGGTCCCAGTTGATCTCATTCACAGAGTGCTTTTATCTGAGGTGCTTAACAATTTGCCTCTCAATAAATCATTCACGCACACTCACACACTATTAGCTATATGAGTTGATGACACCAAGCCTCGCAATAAATGCTCTACCTGCCGAGCCACTGGCACCCCACTCAGCGTGAGTTTGACATCACATTTCTAAGGTGGGGAAACGTCCAGGCCCTCAGAGCTTTTGAATCCCCATGTGCACAGCCTCAAAGTAATAAGCCAGAGTTTTAAGCCTTTATAGACGCAGTAATGTAAATATAGATCGGACCAGTGTTCACTGACATAACATTTAATGTTTGTTCTGCTCCTTTTAACCTCATTTAGCTACACATTCTACATTAAAGGTGCAGTTCGCCCTATAATCAAATATTTGTGCTCTTACCTGTAACTCTATTCATCCATCTATATTGTTTCGGCGTGAGTTGCCCAGTTTTGGAAGTTCTGCCTTCTCGCTTTTGGTGTTTTTTGCTGTGTTTTGAGGAAATCAGCAAGAGCGATGTCTCCCTTCTCTTGGATTTAATGGAACTAGATGACCCTCAGTTTATGGTTCTCAAAGTGCTGAAATTTCTTCTTTCTTTTCAGAAATCATGGCCTGGCCACTAAAGATCCCATAAGCCAACCATATCACCAAGCAGAAGGAAACGTGTCTACTCATGGACAGGGGGCTTGTGCTCATGACAGTACAGGGTGTTAACAACAATGCTGTCCTCCTTGGCTACGTTGTAGTTTTAGCTGGCTTAGTTAGCTTGCCTCTAATTCATATGTAGATGTATGCTTTCCTCTGTGCGGTGATTCGGCGATAAAGTAGCTCCAACTTTAACCTGCTCACAAAAAGGTTGTGATTTTTGTAAAAGATTTTTTTTTTTTTTTAAGCCAAATGCCATCTAGCTCAATTATATTAGAGACTAGGCAGACATCTCTGCGGCTGAGTCTTCAAAACTTGAGCTCACTCCAAAACAGTCTAAATAGATGAATAACATTACTGGTAAGAGGAAAAATATGTATTTTTGATTTTGGGGTGAACTGTTCCTTTAAACCAAATTATAACTCTGAACTATTAAACTAGACCTTCAAGAAAAAGCATTTTGTTCCATCAGTTAAGATGGTCTGACTGAAATATACTATTCTTGTAATGTTTCTTATGAATAAATTTGAGTATATGGAGCAAGTCTATAAAAATACTCCAAGGAGCTTTTTAAACTAAGCTTCAGCAGGACTCTGAAAATCTTTGACTAAATTATTATCATGTCCCCCTTGAGAAAAATTATGTATTTTTCATGTCCCTGCAGACTGAGCTGTTAAGATCCCGATCTTGTGTTTATTAACGCTAAAGCAATGACAGGACTTTGTGATTCCCAGATGTTCAATTTAGGAGCCGCACGACAACAAGATTAAGTTGCTCTCGTGCACATTTTCTGATACTGAGGATGAGGTTCAGTGTTTGGTGTTAAAAAATAGCTCGGTCCCTCAGGTGTGAAAACGCCTTTTGGTTTTTAAAAGGTATGTGATAGCAACAAACTTTAAGCCGCTTTTTGAGCTCTGCTACTGAGAGCATTGCACTCTGAAACAGGGCCAGAGGTAGTCAGTTGGTGTTGCAGCTGCTCGTTTGTTTTGTCGATACAAACTACTTTGGTCTGAGTGGGTGTGTTGCATTGTGATTTCTAGCGTTCATTTTTAGGGAATTTTAACAGCTTGCACAAGATGGAGTGGGTTTGGGGTAGAAGTTAGATAAATTAAAGCAAAACTTCGATATTTTTAGATACCACTTGCACGCCTGTAGGATAAATACTGCAGCTGGAAGCTGGTTGCAGCGCCTCTGACATCAACGTATTACACCTTGTTTTTTCAGTACGTACAAAAAGTGATGTGTCAGTTTTCAATATGTTTTGCATAGTATTCAGTAGCATCTAGCAATGAGGTTGTGTTGTTATGGACTCCACTGCTCCACTGTCTCTGACTGGTTGCTGGTTTTGTTTGTTTGTTTGGTTTAGGCAAGATGAGTGAGATTGGTAAGGGGTTAGGGGAAGTATATCAGGGCAAACCAATCAGAGACAGAGTATGGTGAAGGGTGCGAGTCCTAGCCAATCAGAGGCAAAGTAAAGGGGATCTTAACGATAAAAAGCAGTGGGATCCATAATAACGCAACCAGTTTATGCTACGATCATTATATATTACCGGTATATTTAATGGACAGACATATGTGTGATAATCTAACTCTCTACCAGAAAGCAAGAAAAGCTTACTCTCCAAAGTTTTCCTTTAAGGAATCGACTAAAATGTAATAAGTTCAGGTCAAATTGTAAATCAGTTTGTTTCCCCTCACAGAATCACAGAATCACAGAAAGATTGACGGTGAAATGCACGTGGGATTAGTGGAAAGTATAATGTAAAACAGCAACAAACCCACATGCTGGAATAGTAATCCACGAGCCGCAGCAGTAATGCTTCCCGGCGGTGTTATTAGCGTGATATTTTGACCTAACCGGAGTTTATCAAGCATGAAAACACAAAGCACTTCCTTTCACCTCATTCCATTTTCATTTCATTCTCATGCAACCAAGACGGCTGAATCTGAATGTCTGAATATCGGTGCACAAGCTCCTGGAAAGACGGACGGGCTTTTTAAAACGTACAACAATGTGATTTCCCTCGTGGGTAATGGAACTGAAGTCTGTAACTTATCAATGGGAGACAAGGATCAAAGGAATAATTTGCTAAACGTGAAGACTTTGGAGGGAATACCAAGCTCAGGCTGAGGCAGAAGGGCTGCTGAAAGGAAAAGTGCAAACACATTTTCATTTTCTGCCTACTGGTGTAAAATAAATTGAAGGGGAGATTATTTTTGTGAGTGCAGGTATAGCTCCTACACCTCACAGTGAATCAGTGATTGATGATTTTCCTGAAGTTCCAGTAATGAGCTGTCCCTAATCAGATCACCAGTGGGCTCTGAATTCGAAAGTCAAGGATCAAGGAGTACTGACATACCATCGAATCTGGCGTCATTACCATTTGCTGTACCGTCACAAACTTTCAGAGGAAAAAGCAATGAGTGCAACAGAGGCTGGAACCAGTCGAGGCCTCACCTGCAGCCTACAGTAGCACAGTACTGCGATGATAAGGAGTAATATTACTGTAGCTAGAATTCCACCAGTGATGACCACTGTCCCGGCTGTCATTCGAATGGCTCTCCATCAACACCCTGCAGAGAGCAAGAGGAGGGAGGATGGGTGGAGATTAGCAGAGGGAGGAGGGTGGGGAGTGGAGAAAGAAGAGATGACGGAGGAGAAAGCACACAATTCATCAGTACAGTGGCTTCATTAAGTAGATTATAACTGTGTCTCATCTCAGTGGTGCTTATTGAATTATCCAGCAGTTAGGAGACATGTAATAGAATCATCCCACAAATGCTGCTCATAATATGGATGGGATCTGCAGGCCGGAACACATAGAAAAACGAAGCAAGAGGGAGTGGGAAAAGGCGGCATTCAGCAGCAGAACGGGGATGAAAATGAGTTGCAGAGAAGCCACAAGAGTGAGGAGATAAATGGATGGTGGGAGTCGGGAGAGTTGAGGTGGCGGAGGCAGGTGAGGGGAAGCCAAGACAGAGTGAGCTGTGAATTGACATGGAGTGAGGGGGGAGAAAGAGGTCAAGATGAGGTAAGTAATAGTCACGGAAAGGGATTTGATGAATGGCTATGAGAAGGAGAGGCAAAGTGATGGAGGGGATGAAGAAGACGGTGTGATAGATAGACGGGGAGAGCAGAAACCTAAACAATGGGGGACATGAAAATGACAAGGGAGGAAGAGGAGATAATGATGGTTTGATGACAAAGGCAAATGGGTTCATCGGGAGAGAGGAAAAATAAAGAAGGAGGGGTAAGAAAAGAGAAGGGATTTGGCTGATTTGAAGGGATTTTTGTGTGATGAAATGTTAAAGCCGAGCCCATTGTTGAAAGAAAAACACTGCTTAAAAACAACAACAAAGGTCTAAAAGGTCTAGTAAAGGTCTAGTATTGTAGGAAGTGAAATTTGCATTGATTGCATTTGATTATACATCAGGTCTAGATACACATACTGTGAAAGAATCAAAACGCTTAATCCGCGCTGAAATGCCCACAGTCTGTATTCAGAAACTTCACATTTAAACAAGCCGTCAGGACTTCTGTAACATTGTGATGTCACAACTATACAGGGAACACCCTCAGTCACGCCCCCAATATGTCTGTTGTTGCAAAAACACTGACAGAGCAGACTTCAGGCAGAGGGGCCTTAAAGGGACAGGCACCAAAACACAGTACAGAGAGACAACTATAGCTGCCAGTACTTCACTGTAATTTAACAAGGACATTTTTTACAGTGCATAAAAACAACGTCTTTTTTGAATCTAAAACTTCTGTCAACACCAGTTAATTGAAAGAGACAATGGTGTCAGGGCTGGTAGTCAGTGTTTTATGGTTCACCATATGCCTGTTTTATAATAAATTGAACTGCATAAAAAGAACAGTGCATACCAAGACAATGACTGATCTTTAGGGCAGATGTATAACACGTACAGGTGGAGAGAAATCCTTGGTCAGCAGATACATAGATGCATGACGGTTTTTTCAAAGTGGCAATGAAACAGCATTTTGAGAGCACTGTTTCCTTAATTGGGTGCACCGCCTGATGAAATGGGGATTATATAAAAGTCTAGACCGAGGGGATGTCAGATGAAGGAGGGAGAGAACAATGTTACAATGAATGCGATGAATGACATGACAAGTTATGTTTGCAATTAAGGCGACAAAGATGTCAGCAGTGTGCTGTGCTTCGTCAATAGGCAGATAGAAAAGAAACAGACACCAGAACAGAAACATAATAACGTGTGTTGTACTGCTCAAAGAAGACAGGGAGACAGATCGCAACCTTTGCTGCATCAATCAGCAGGAAACATCCAAACAGACAGCTGTGGGTGACCTTTGAACTCTGACCTTAAAAATCAGAGCTTACAGCAAAGACAAATGGAGATGTTGACGAATGGGTTTTGAGTTTATTCATCAAGCAGTGCAGCACTGCAGCACTCACTGTTTGGCTCTAGCATGTGTGTGATTCACAAAACCCAAGCCACAGCCTGTATACAATCTACATGAGACTAAATCTTTTTGTTGATTTTGTCGGTTCAGGTAGTTGAAATTTAATTGAAACGACTGGGGGTGAATGGCTGGGGCTGAACGTTACAGCACATCATAGGAACATTTGCAGCAGTACGACTGACTTGAGACTGAACTGACCTCATTCTCAGTTTATTAGATCAATGCTTCCCCTTTAATTACCTCTTTTCAGTCTCTACAGCAGCTGGATTACAGGAAGAAGCCTCGGGCCTCGAGGCTTTAAATATTCATCTTACTCTTGAAGGTAATACACATTCATCACAAACATTGTAATGTCATTCACACTGTCAAAAGTAATACCTCTGTTCTGCCACCCCTGCACTGTACAGCAGAAAAAAGTATTTAAAGCTGACGCAAAACTGAAGGGTTTGATATACGCAGCAGTCAGAGTGTATCCATCAATGACAAATGGAATCATTACTCACGCATACAATAAACTGCCACATATCAACAGCAGTTAAAGAGGAACTACACTGTAAATCCCAGACAGAGGACATGTACAGTAGTGCTGCACTGACCTTTGTGCTACTTTTGATGGTGCTGGCTTTATATGTGTCTGCAAGCCACAGATATGTTCAAATGTGTATGTTTCATACATGTCATGTCAGCATTTCAACTATAATTTTAACATTCAGATTACATGTTTATGAGCTGACCTTGGAGGGGCTGGTAGTGGCGGGACAGCAGCCCAGCAAGATAACAGTATCTAACATTTGTAAGCATGTAACCAATGGATCTTTTTAAGGAGATATTGGGTTAATTCGTAGCTGTGTTTGTGGGGACAGAACCAGGTAAGGCAAAACTTGATCTATTCCCTAACTCTAGCCAAGGGCTTCCTCGTGCCGAAACCTAACCAGAGCAAAAGGACAGTTTTTTCACAACATGGAAATCAAAATTGAGCAGAAAGAACTTTAAAAAAAACAATATTTCTATACATCAAATGATGATTTTGTAGATATGTAGATTGCCAACATTTATTCTCACCACTGGAGTTACAGAGATCACAGCAACTGCAACATGTAAAGAAAGAAAGCAGGATTTCTGCCTGCCATGCTCAACACTAGAAAAGAATACAGACAGTCTTCTGTATGAACTCTGCGTTCATCACTGCCAATTGTTCAAGTGAGACACAAGCCCAGGACAAGAAAACATTTTAAACATGATTAAAAATGTAACTTCGCCCAGTCAGTTACAGTAGAACAACTGGCAGGAGACTGGACTGGGAAAAAAATGAGTTGGACAGTGGTGAAGGAAAAATGTAGGTCTGTGCCAAACCAAGTCGACTCATAGCGGCGCCCTCTAGTGGTTGAATTGCTTAACAACCCTGCCAATAAGAGGGACACATGAAAGTACATACAGTCGTCCTCAAAATTATTCATACCCTTGTTAATTTTGTGATTTTTTTATTTTTGCGATGAAACTAATGCATTTTTGTCACGTTTGTTTATGAATTATATGTGACCAACAAGTGAAAGAACGACAACAATACACAATTCAAGAAACTCTTAAATTCATGGGTATTTTATTGTCGGATTACCAAAAAATGCCATGTTCAAAATTATTCATACCCCTGGCAATATCTCAACAAAAATGTCCCAAATGTGTTCATCTTTGTCCCAAAGTTATTTCATGATGTCTCATTGGAATGAATACCTTTTTTGTTGACCAAATGTTAAACAAGGTTAAAAAAAATAGCATCTTTCCAGAAGAGTATAAATAGTGGGAAAGTGTTCAGGTCATTGTTAATCTCTGGTCATCATGGTAAAGAAGAAGGAGCTCAGTGAGGACCTGCGTCAGCATCTTGTGCAGGCCCACAGTGAAGGAAAGGGTTACAAGGCCATTTCCAAGCAGTATGGTGTCCCTGTCTCAACCGTCCAGAGCATCATCAACAAGCACAAGAGGTTCAACACTGTCAAAAACCTCAGTGGGCGTGGCCGAAAGTGTAAGGTGTCCCCCAAACCGTCCAGGAGAATCTGCCGAGAGGTCAACACCAACCCACGGACCACAACCAAGGCCCTAATTCAAACCCTTGAGCAGACAGGGACAAAGGTGTCACGGTCCACCATTGAGCGAGTTTTGCACAGAGGAGGTCTCCATGGACGTAAACCTCAGAAGACGCCGCTGCTCAGGAAAAAACATCTGGTAGCTCGCCTGGCCTTTTGTAGAGGTCATCTGAAGCAAGATCCCAGCTTTTGGTCAACCATCCTGTGGTCTGATGAGACAAAACTGGAGTTATTTGGCCATATGGATACCCAGTATGTCTGGAGGAAGAAAGGAGAAGCCTATAGACCAAAGAACACTGTGCCCACTGTCAAGTATGGTGGTGGAAGCATAATGCTGTGGGGATGTTTCTCTTCCAGTGGCACAGGCAATCTCGTCAAGGTCCAAGGTATCATGAAAAAGGAGGATTATATCAGGATACTTGATGAAAATGTCAAGGAATCTGCTGAAAAACTCAAGCTTGGCCAAAACTGGATGTACCAGCAAGACAATGATCCTAAACACACCGCCAAGGTAGTCAAGAAATGGTTCAAGGACAATGACATCAGTGTCCTGGAATGGCCAAGTCAAAGTCCTGACCTCAATCCAATTGAGAATTTGTGGCATCACTTGAAGACCAGAGTGATGGCGAGGAAACCAACCAACCTGACCCAGCTTGAGGCATTCGCCAAGGAAGAGTGGGCCAACATCCCACAGGAGACGTGCAAGAAGCTTGTGGACACGTACAAGAATTGTCTGGAAGCAGTCATAAAGAATGAAGGCTATGCCATTGACTATTAAATAAAGACGATGGACTAGGGTATGAATAATTTTGAACATGGCATTTTTTTTGGACTCCGTTAATAAAATAATGTGGCAGTGATGGTTATATCATTTGAAATTGATGTATCTATTTGTTGCATGCATATGGATTATAAATTATCTATATATTTTCTAATCAGTGGAGTATTTCTTGAAAAATCCATGTCCCACAATGTTATGTTAGCAATAACAGCTGCATGAAGCAGGATTATATTACTATTACACATGAGCACATTCTAAGGAATTAATTAGTTATTTTAAACAGAAAAAATGTGATTTGGCGGTAAAGAAATGTTCTGTAAAAACTCCCACTAGAAATTTGAGTAAGAATTATGCAAATACTTGAGGTAGGGGTAGAAAACTGAGCTTCCTACAGTAATTGGATATACAAAAGTTGTTTTCTCTTATCCAGTAACTTAAACTTATTATTCCATCGCCCTTTTGCCCTCTTGCCTCATGTCACTGATATAAATATGTGTATCACCACACAACGATTTAGAGAAAATGGAAATAAGAAAGCCTTCACTCAGTTCTCACATTTAGTTCCATCCTTATATATTTGGGGAAAACCCTGCAGATACTTGACAGATGTGGGTACAACCCTTCCTCCCTTCATTACATCCACAATCTGGAAGTGTCATAGGAGCGCACCATCACACTGCATTGTGGATAATTGCCTGAAACCAAAAATAGGCCAGCAGGCTTGTTGCTAAGCTATGACTCAATGGTGCACGCCATTATCAGCAGCAAGCACACAGCACTATAGGCCTGTGTTGTCAAGATCTGACTCAACTGTGACATGGACACACCCTGAAATAGGAAAAAAAAAGTGCAAAGAGAAGCAGGAGCGCTGACACAAAATATGAAGCATTGTGAGGTGAATCAACAATCGCACAATTTCCTGCGTACCTTTCACGTAATTTACATTGACTGTGTTGCTGTTTCCACTTCCACATCCTGCTGTAAACAATTGTCGCCTCCATGTCTGCATCCCTCAGCCTACTCATATAAAGAGTGTCTACTGTTCACCAAGCGACTGACAGCTCTGACCTTCTCACCCCGACCACCTCTAACCCATGTCGAATTCCTTTGTGGGTTACTGTACTGTATTAGCTTTCGTTCTGATATGTATCTCCAGAGACGCTCTACAAAGTTAGAATGGATCCGCCTGTCTGTACAGTAGCTATCTGTTCTGTCTACAAACACAACACAGCTAGTCTCCCCTCCGGCTGGAATACAACTGGACTCTAATCCAATCTGTAGGCCACCAACCGAATCGATATGGAGGCACAACAAGAACAGAGCGTTTTTGGCCTTCTAGGTGTAGAGTCTGAGAGGAAAGTGTGGTGATTTCTGGGATATTATTGGGGTCAGGACACAAGAAATCAAGGAGTCTAAGGTCTAAGAATCTGTCTGACCTATATCTTTGAATCTGAGACTTACTGATGTAATGCAGGCCTCTAATCAAGTCTCCATGATTGCTTTAATTAGAACTTGATTAAATATTAATAATCTAAAAATGGATCAAATGACAATGTATGATGTGCAAAGTCTCTCTTGTAGTGACAAGCCCACAGAGAATAATCACTCAGCTCTGCAGTCCCCCTCAACTTTCTGGAGCTCTTTATTGTCTTTCAGCTCGTTGGCTTGTTTTGGTTTTACGCCACTCAGCTCTACAACAGATGCAACTATGGCAATTTTCTTGTGAGCTGTAAGCTATTTTATTGCAGCAATTATGTAAATCTGAATAGCACAGAATTGGATATATGTCTCGGGCGATTCTAGTCCCAGGCTGATCAGTTGGTGCATCTCTGAACTTCACTATTTTGGTTCCGACCACATCAGGAAGCAGTTTCTTTATCACCCCCTGTGTCACCTACCCAGCACCAAACAGCAGACGGAAACTTACTTGGCTAGCTGCTAAACACTGGTGGAGACCAAAAACAGAGATAAAAGGAGAGTGAATACTGGACTTATATTCATCCTTGCTCTTTGAGGGGAGGTTTGCCATATGAATGCTAAGATGGGGCATAATTAATGCCTCATTAAAAAGTAAACATGTGATACAGACAAGCATGCAGCACTCATCAATATTTCATGTTAACAAAGGATTAACTGTGTCATGTTAAAGGAATACATCTGTAGTTAAGTCTGCAGCTTCACTCTACTTTATAGAGCATTAAAGCATCTTTCAGCTCATTGCTTTGGTTTTGCATTTTACATTTACTGTTTGGTTCACTCTCACCGCACTCATCAACATTGTTTCCAGCAGCAGACTGGTGTAACCACTGAAAGCACTCAATTAGTTCAGCAGCCACAGAGTCAAATATTACCCTCAGGAGTTGGTAGAGACAACAACAAAGCTAGAAGTAAAGAAATGAATAAATCAGGGGACAACGTAGATTTTTATGTGCTTTCGCACCACCAATGAACGCACCAGCCAATCATACTGTATGAAACAGATTTCATGTCACTCATACTCAACTCATAGCATATATGTGGGATTTACCAATGAGGTACTGAAGCGGTTATAGTCACCTCGGCTCTTTTCAAATCCATCAGTCTATTTCAGTAAAAATAGACTTTTTACCTCGCAGAACATGGAAGTTTCTGGTCTAGCACTGCTTTGATTAGCTCGTTTGTAACAGAGCTTAATGGACCAGAGCCCTGGGACAGTCAATATGAGGCCTCAATGCAACAAATTTGCTGACAAGTTTTTTGAATTGCACGTGTACTTGTCACACCCCTGGTGTGTAAAGGCCTTCGTTATATCACTTTGCACAATGAATACAACCAATTAGATGGCTTTCTGTATAATGATTTTAAGTCAAACATACAAATCAAGGATGTAGTGTCATGTTGATGCAGGCAAAAAAATTCTGTTTCACTTTAAATCTAAGACAAAATACATTATGATGGTAAAATGTATTATTGCTCGTGTTATGAGCAGCATCTCCTGTGGTGGTATTGAACTGTTTCTTTAGAATATTGGTCATGCACCTTAACCTCTGACCTCTGTCTAATTGGTGCACACACAGCCAATAGCTCACAGAAAACACACACACTGTGAAGTGACACAACACACAACAGCAAACTAGACCGACAAAAAAAATCTACTCCAAATCTGGGCAAGCTTGGACACACAACTACTACTGACACAGGAAAAGTCATTACTCATGTATGCACACAAACACACACATAAACACACACACACACACACACACACACACACACATAGATACACAGCCATATACATGCATTAGTCATTGTGCAGAGAAGGCAGGCGATGTGTATCTCCGAGGGCTCCCTTAATCAGAACCGTGTGTGAGGGATGTGTTACAGCGAGGCGACGAACAGCGTTAATTATTTAAACACACACACACACACTGTAACACGCAACCCCGAGTCCATTGCGAAACAGCGCTGGAGAAAGGCAAACTTGTCTGCTCAGCTCCTTTTGCTGGTGTTCGTCCACAGGAATGACAAGAGGTTATGGCCGAGAGAAGAATAGTGTCGGGCACACGCACGCACAAACACACACAAACACTAACATGTGATGATTTTAGTACTAGCTAACATGCTCAGACAAGTGGGCTTTGGAATAAACTGCCACGCTTTGATGAAACATGGCAGGGATCACAGCAGAGGTCTTGCTAGGAATAATGGCTGTTGACAGGCTTTCAAGCCGAACGGGGGAAAAAAACACACAGTAGGTGGCGGGTTCGAGTCGTACACAAGAGACAATAACATGCCCTGAGAACAATGGGATGAGCTCTGTTACAGCTGCAGCTGTCAAGGAGTGATTTCACACATAGATTTGCAGCCATACACAGTCATGGCTCACGCACACATACATGGTTCTCTGGGGAACTGATGCAAGCCAAACAGTCTCAAAAAATGTGTTCAACCATGTATAAAAAGTTTAGCAAATGATGTCCTTCAGAGTGGTTCAGGTTCTCTGCCAGGAGTTTTAAAAACAGAGCTTCATTATTCTAATACAAAGAAAGAGACCACGACCAATGCTTCATTAAATGTCCTTACAAAACCGCTTTGATTAGAGCTTTTTGTCCCACATGAGTCGTTGTCTACCCTCTAATAAACTGCAATCAGAGGGTATTCAACTTGTACTGGCCAAAATAATTCACATCTTACATAACGTCCACCTACAGGCTGTATCATCTTGTCTGAGGAAATTACAAGTAATTCCGATTTCTGTTATGCAAAATTCATCTCGTCTACCATCACTTACATACTAATATGTATACATGCAGTGTATGCATCATCATGACGATAATGAGCGCCACTGTGATTCACTTTGTACACTTCTTTACTGTTTCTCTGGGGCACACCCTGCCCACCTGTGCAGTGACATGCCTGTGATACAGAGGTACGGCTGTGAAGGGATAGTTCAGAGTGTTTGGAAATGTGGTTGTTAGCAGTCTTCCTATGATATTATTGATGTTACTCTGTTTGTGGGTTATAGGTGCAATGTACAGGAATTGGAATTGGTCAAATGTATGTTCAAAACAAATAGGTGGCAGCATATCACCAGAGTCACCATAACCTGCTGCTAACTATGGCTGCATCTAGCTTGTTAGCTCAGTTAGCCGTGCAACTAGCAGTCAAGACTAGGTAGCTGCTGCAGCTTAGTATAAAGACCGGAAGCATGGGGAAGGAGCTTGGTTAAGTCTCTGCAAGGCTCACATGATCGGTATATCTCAACTAGCAACCTCACGATGACTATATCCCCTTAAAACCACAAGTTACTTCAACATATTTTTTTTGTATGTTGATAAAAAATTTGATGTAAATTGTTCATCACTGAGTTTCAGATGTGTTGGTAGGTCTATTCTTGAGCTTTTGACAGAGACTGTAACTGCTTCTTCCAGCTCTGAGTCTTTATGCTAAGCAAATAGCCTCCAACCCGTAATTGTGTAACCTCCACATGGGCATGAGCTTGATCAATCCTCCTATCTAACTCTCCGAAATATAAGTTATTTTACAAAATGTTGACATATCCCTTAAAGATATTCCCTTTTCTGATTTTTGCAGATGAGGAGCTCAATCCTAAAGAAAAGGACATGCAGTTGTTTCTAACTAACAAATCCTAATCTAATTGATTTGCTCAATCAGTCATTTCAAGGCTTGAACATGCGTGAAATGTCCGTGTGTCAATACAATTTGGAACACAAACCAGAGTGAAGCCCGCGCGCACGTGCAAGTGTTCCGCCAGAGGGAGAAGAGATGAGCTCACTAAACATTAACATGACGAAGAAGCTGGATTCATGAAAATGAGCTTTAGCTATGATGCAGCGGTGTCACATTGATTTGACTGGATGTTTATTTATTTATTTCCTAATCTCCATTAAGCCTCAGTGCAAGTGGTAATACAGACCCAAAGGAGTTTTCACAAACCCACACTAATAGACTGAAGTACGCATTTTTTTTTAATAAGCTTACAAAATTTCCTCTTTAAGCCCTGTCACTATATTATCCTGCCTGGCTGCCCTGACCCTGACAGCAGCATCACTTGATTCTCCATCTCCTGGCTCTCCTTGTTCCAGCATAAAATTTCACCAGATGTGCAAAAAAAAAAAAAAAAAGTACTACTGTTTCATTATGTCCCTACAGCCACCTCCAAAAATAATGACTCACAGAAGTGGCCTCAGGTAAAAACCCTTCCTCCTCATCGCTCACCTGAATGGCTTAGCTCTGCCTAAACTCTGAACTTTACTCAGGACTCTGGGAAATCCCAAAGTATGTCTGGCAAAGAGGCAAAGGGAGAGTTCAGGTCAGTGGTAAAGAAAATAAGGAAAGGATTTCTCATTTAGAACTGATTGCAACCTTGGAATAGTTTTTACCTCTCTCATTTGCTGCCTGGGCACTATTCTGTAATTAGCGCCCCTCTGTGAATGATATATCATAAAAATGGCTCTTGGCTAGTTTGAATATAGCACCATGAGGGCGTTTGGAGAAAAAACTTAACTGTGACCTGGGGGTCTCTTCATTTAATTATACTGCTCGCTAAATGACTCATCCATCTGAATGACCTTGCTTGGTTGTTCCTCCAGTTCAGATTGCATGCCGCTGTAACTTCACCCGTGTTGGGCGTGGGAAGCCACCTGGCTTGTGCACGGCATACTATCATTTTGGACAATGTCCCAATCCATTTTAGGAATGTTGTGGCACTTTAATATTGTCAAATTGTGGAAAATTAAGTAGCATCATCACCTGCCGCTATTGGTTTTGGCTCAGTTTTTGGATTAAATTATTAAAGGGCGCATGTAATTATCAAGGACAAGCCAGTCTCACATTAAAATGTGTAATAGTCCAAAGCACATTATGTAGTAATTTAACATTAATGACTCTGAAATTGTGAGCTGCCTCCTTTTTACTATGCATATTCTTTTTTATTGTCTTGCAGGTGTCAAGTTTTAGTCTGTGACACCCCCCCAAATGGGAGACGTTTTTAAGGGAGGTTCTGCTAAAAAGGTTTTACATTCATACATTACAAAGATTTATCCAGGTTTAAAAAAAAAAAAAAAAGGGTAAAAAAAAAAACTCCACTTCTCTCAAAGCCATCTGCTCGCATCTCTTTCTTATTTCTTATGACTAATGTACTTCATCATGCATAATCAATACTGGATCTAAATGTGACCTGTCTTCACCTGAGTCCACGGTGGAAGCAGTCACCTTTTACACTGTGTGCAGAAATGTAACCGGATGGATGGATTGTTTCCCACTTAAGTGCTGTAATCAGCTCCTGGAGGAAATCACATTATTAGGGAGCCTTTATGAGCCACATCTGTCCTCAGATAAAGGCTCTTGTCAGCGAACGAGAAGTGATCTTTGAACTGGAGATAAAAGGCTTTAAAAGGATGTCATCTGTAAGAACATTCATTTCCTTTTCGGAATTGTCCTTTGAATGTTTAAGAAAATGAGTGTTCACATTCTAATCATCTCAAAAATAATTGCATGTAATCACATTTTGTCAGTCTGTCACCGCACTTCCTGTCCCTCCCCTCCGCCACGCCATGCTCTACCCTCTGCTGTGCAAATAATACCAGTGGTCTGTGTGTGACAGGCTATAATCTCGGCACCAGCAGGAGCTGAAGTAGGCTCGCAGATATTTCGGTCCTTTGAACTTCACTGTTGATAGATTGAAGAGTCCCGAATGTGAGTGACGCAAGCGCTTAAAAAGCCCGTTTGGGTCGAGAGTTACTGTGCTGGAAGTGTAAACGCCGGATCGCTTGCTGCATGGCCAGCTGAGCAAAATAGCTTATGGCAGTTACACTCAAGCAGCAGTTAGCTGTTACTCGCTAACTCACTGGTACCCTATTTATTTCAAGTATGAATTTGACAGCTGGCTAATTCTTACATATTGCCCCCTTAAATAATGATCCAGTTTTACAGAAAAAAAACAGATTGGATTAAAAAGGAAAGAAGCCAAACAGGTTTATGAGCATCTGGATACACTGATGAACTCTAACCAGTGGAGACGACAAGTAACCGACGACAGAAGGATGCAACAGGTGTTAGAATCCGAGGCGTTTTAGCACGACAAGGGCTGTCTATGATATAATCAGACTGACTGTCTCTTCTGCCGGGGTCACCATGCTCATGTTCAGCCCTGACCAGTGCCAGCAGTGCTGGACACACAGCAGAAACTACAGCCAGTGGTCTGCTGCTGAGGCTCAACCATGGCCCAGGGCCACCAGATAGATGAATGTCAGCTCGGTGTGTCACGGCCATTATGTACAAATACATGCAATTGCTTCCACCACACTAAGTCGAAGCAGTCTTGCAGTTGTGTTTGTGTGCACATCTTTCTTTTTTTTTTTTTTTCAAATCATAGTTGAGCGGGTCCGTGTGTTATTCCCTTCCCCACACCTCAAGTAACTTCACTCTAATAGCATGAGAGCAGTGGTTACCGTTTCTGCTTAGCGCTGCATAAACGCGGCCGAGAAGAGCGGAGCCACGACTCCACCGCGTCTCCATGCTCTCAGAAATAAACTGCTGTTTACGACAGAATATCAGTCTGTCGAGAGATGTTTATGCAAACTCTCTGCGCCATTTCTTCCCTCATATTATTAACAATGATGAAATGCAACAAATAAAACCCAATCTCAGCACATTTCGCTCAGCACCCCTGGCAATGCACAATCTCTGCCTGTTTTTGTATGTGTTCACGTTCCATTCTACTCTAACTCCAAACCAGATAATAAAAAGTAGCTGCTGCCTGCCACTGGGTCGCTCCAGAGTTATAAGTTCAGTGTCAGTCACGTCCGCTCCCTGAGAAATCGCAGTGACAGAGGAGACAGCCTGTTGTGACACTCGGAGCTCCGTTGGGGCCTCCTGGTGTGAAAAACGTTCGCCATGCAAACATCGAGCACAGTCTGCCCCTGTGACGGATTAATAGATTATTGCAAAACACTCAAATGTGTAATGATATGAAACACACACACACACACACACATCCTGGCGCTCACACACACACGCACGCACGCACACAAACACACACACACACACACCTTCCCTCTAGCTACACAGTCGGCTCAGGGTAATACAATGCCCTCAAATAAATGTAATTCCTCTCCCCCTTCCCGAATTAGATAAGACACCATTAAATTACATTTGCTCCTTGACACTTGACAATGAGATCATTCCAATTTTAGACTTTTTCTCTCCCCAAGCAACAGTGTGGTACATATAACTCCGGCCCTTCAGGAGGTATCAGTGGGGGCTGGTTAGCTTAGCTCAGTTTGAACTGATTGGTGAGAATGTGTCTTAAAGGGAAAGGGCTCAATCAGAAGTGACATTTCCATCATCATCATCATCATCTACTCATCCCCAATGCTGACAGAAAGTCAGGTGAAGTTTCATAGTCCACATAACATTTCTGGGGCTTCACAGCAAAACAGCAGCGCAGCATTCTCCTAAACAAACGAAGAAGATAGGGGCTGGAATCTTAATTTGGATATGCAGTTCAAGGAGCTGTCTCTCTATTATGTTGAGGTGTCAACATGCACAAAGGCACAGATCTTCGTTCATGGCAAACTTTTCATCTGCATGTATCAAACATCTCTGTTTTTCCTCGAGCGTTCCTACACAGTAGTTTAAAATCAGATTCTTTGTTTTCTCAGGTTTAGACAAAAGGAAAAGCAGCTAACTGCAGGAAATCACTTCACTGTTCTCAGGCAATGTTAGCTTTCATATCCTATCTTGCTGTTGCTGTGTGTGTAAACCCCCTCTGTTTGCAGTTTTCATTTGTGGCCACCCCCCCACCCCCCCAGAGTGTGACTGGCTGTCCACTTCTCAAACAAAGTTTTGCTATGAACAGAACGAACACACCCCCGCTCAGGGTCTGAGTAGTGGAAATGTTAAATCTATAAAAGCAGTACCTATATGGCGAGATTTATCCTTTTGTGGCTTTACTTTATTTCTGATGTTGAACTTGGAGGTCAGAGCAACCTGTAATACAGATTTTTTAATCAAGATGTTCTTGTTATCCGCAATCTTTGACAGATATTGCGGCGGTATAGCTGCAGCTACAGAAAGGCTTTTTCATGTTTTCTCGTCTTAAAAAAAAAAACATTTTTTCTCTCTAATCCCTTCAAATGAGAAGAAAAACGTCTGGCTCAGAGATGGTTGAAAGAGAAAGGAAGGTTATTTTACAGACTGTGTGACGGTAGACTCCTGTTCCCTGCTAAGTCAAGGACACGCAACCTGATCGGTCGTAATGTCCTCATCCTGGATAATGGATATTTCATCTGATACTTCATCTAAATGTGAACATTGAAATTCACCATACAGAACCTGATGGATAAGCACTCACTCACACACACACACACACACACACACACACACACACACACACACACACACACACACACACACACACACACACACACACACACACACACACACACACCTGGCCAGATGCCATGGTAGATGTAGTGAAACAAGTGGTGGTGTAGGGAAGGTCAAGTTGCATTATAACATCATAACCTGGTTATCTCAGCGCTCACCGCTAGACAACCCCAGCTGCAGTGGGTGATGCACATCTGACAGAGAATAAGGTTTGTGGTCAGGAGAGGAGAGGTGAAAAGGAAAGGAAAGGAAAGCTAAGAAAAGGAAAGGAAAGGAAAGGAAAGGAAAGGAGAGGAGAGGAGAGGAGAGGAGAGGAGAGGAGAGGAGAGGAGAGGAGAGGAGAGGAGATAATCAGTGTTGTAAGAGAGCACAGGGGTCCCTTGGCAGTGGTTTTATGACTCTTAGTGTATTAAGGCTTAACTAGAAAGTTATGTATGTATTTTTATCAATGAGGAGGTGTGCAGTATAGACTAAATTGCCTTGCATATCTCCCTGGGTATCTGTGTGTGTGTGTGTGTGTGTGTGTGTGTGTGTGTGTGTGTGTGTGTGCTTGGCTTCTTGTGAGGGCAGTTGGGCACCTGCGCTGCTTTGCTGCTCTCCTTCATCTTTTTATATCCCTCGTCCATATTCTCGGCACATTGCCAGTCATGTCATTCACTTTTTGTCATCTTGCTTTTGCTCTCCACTAGCCTCGCTCTCTCTCTCGCCACCTGCTCTCTTTCCCCGTGGCCTTTCCCTCTCTGTTTAGCCTCTCCTTCCATTAACTTTGCCGCCTTTGTCTCCCCGTCTGTTCTCCACCACTGTCTGTTCAGCTGATGTACAACGCTGCAGGGAACACGGGCCGGCTTCTGTTTTGAACAGCACTTTGAACAGCAGTGCCACCCACGTGCAAAAGACAAGCTCCTCCAGCCCCGAGATTGATAGATCCCGCTGTACGCCGCTTTGCATACTCAAAGCTCAGTCTGTCAGGGAAACATGGAATTTAGAAGAAGTTACACCACTCAGAGGAGTCGCAGGAGAGTCAGACTATCCGCGGCACTGATGAAATCCTCACACAGCGGTGCTGACATAAGGCAATGGGAATGACGCTGTTGCTCCTAGAACATCATAATTAGTGTCGTTCCAGGGCCATAATTGCAACTGACCAATCACACTGTTGTAATGTCATGTCTTTGCAACTCGTGTTGGTGTTGTTCCTGGAACATCATCATTAAAGGGCCATCATTTCAACTTCTGAAACATTGAGGAAAATAACACTTCTGGAGGCTGAGACTCACCCTCCATCTAAGTTTCATGGAAATCTGTTAAGCAGTTTTTGTGCAGTCCTGCTGACAAACCAACCAACTAACCATGGAAACAAACATAAAATCATTGTTAGTATAGAGAAATCGGATGAACGACATGAATCTCAGTCAGGACAGGTGTACAACAGCAGGCACATTACACCCAAATAGCACCACTAGATTGCCGATAATACACCCTTTTCCTGTTCACATCCTTCAATTTTAGCGCTGTGCGAGACACAAAAATGCCAAACTGGCACAGCTGGGGGAAAAAGACCCGCTGTGCTTCAGCAAAATGCCACTTCACCGGTGCAGAGCTGAGTGTTGTGCACATAAATAGAGCCCTTAATGTCAGACTTGGTCTCCTGTTGGCTCCCCATTCAAATTCGATGTTTGATCAAATGGCTAAAATCATTTATGTTTACTTTTACCAGACAAAGGCCTCTGGTAGAAACGATGACTCTGTCAGAGCACAGCAAATGCATATGACTTATGACCTATGACCTAAAAGACCACTGATGGCATCCAGTTTCCCACCGGCAGTTACTAACCAAAGCAGAGTTGGATCGGAAAGCAAAGAAGCAGATGTTAATGTGGTTTAGTCTGGTGGACTGAACATTAATGTTTTTATCTGCTTTCCACATAGCAACTGGTTCATATGTGTGAGAATCAGTTTACAGACACGTGTTTCAGACTTAAAGTCCTGCACGGTGACATCATGCCTTATTATTGTCTGAGTATTTTTTTTTTCTGCTTGAGGTTTAGGTAGAAAAAAAACCTGTGCAATCTTGTTAAAAATCTACATCATGCCAAAAAAAGGATTTTATCTTGGAAGATCAGACTGAGTTAATCTCTGAATTTTCCTTGGTCTGCTTATCTCAAACTCGTGACACAATATTCTACTCACATCCCTGCGTATTTGGCAGCAGGTGTCTAACTAATAACTGTGAAGACAGACGAATGCATACGATTTCCAGTATTGTGCTTGATAAGTCTTTGCATGTGTTTACTGCAGGTGTCTGTGTATCATTAAAGGCTAAGATGCATGCAGAAAGCAACAGCGGACATGTGTGATTAAAACCCTGAAAAGCAAGGAAGCAGTAGAGAAAGCCGAGATGGAGAAAAAAACAGCATAAAGGAGAGTGATTAGTGGGTATAGACAGGCAAGAAGAAAAGGAGAGGGCAAGAGGAGATGCTGAAAGAAAAGAGAGGAGTAGAAGATGCTGAGAGGAGATGAGGATGAAAAGACAGCAGAGGGCACCTCGGAGAGGACGGACGTCCGTGTCCTCAATGAAACCTATGTCTGGCTGAAGGAAATGTGTTAAAAGCACAAGGCTGATGATTGCTTGGTTGTTAGTGCTAATGGTCAGCGCTCAAGAGGTGGTGTGTGTAAAAAGTACGAGCAGGTCTTCAGTTACTATGGCGACGGGGCTATTACTGCCTGACATTTTAAAATCGCCTTTTCTGTTTTGTGAGTGGGCAGTTTACGCTTAAAAGTTCCAGCCTCATTGTACTTGAAGCAACTTTTTTTTTTCCCCCGGCTCACGCGCTGCATGCTGATAAAAGCGAAGCGCAGTGAAGCAGCCGGGGCAGAACCGCAGAGACACATTAACGAGGAGGAGAGAGGAAGAGGGGCATTTTGTGAATGAGAGTCTCTCCTCTCATGTGCACTTTCGTGGGGATCAACTCGGATGGCAGGGAGTAAGTCACAGCCGCGCTGAGCTTGCTTGTTCTTGAATTCTTTTTGCTTCATCACTTTCCAAAAGGACCACGTCGACATCTGCAACTTTTAGTTTCAGATTCAACATTATACAGCTAGACTTCCCATAATCAGCAATGAGCAAAAAAACGGCTTTGGACCGTTTGTAATGAGAAAGCCTCGAGGCTTCTTCGTAGGTTATACTGACAAATTGTACACTTAAACTGAGCAGCATGCCGTCTGCCTTTATATTAAGCATGTAATGTATGCAGCCTGCTGCCGGCCATATAAGGCAGACAGGCCAGCTGTGCAAGGCTTAAAGGAAAATTCAACACTTTCAAAACACATCTTCCTTTTCTAGCTTCAGCCATCATTTCCACCAGTTACTTTACATTTCATTAATTTTAAATCAGGTAACACTGATATTGCTGTGCTGGTGTTGTTCCTACAACATTAAAACAAAGGGGCTTTGCTCTGTGCAATTTATGGCTTGTGCTGGAAGCCACTCATTAGTTTATGTTAGCGGTCTCCGGTTCTAAACTAAGATTAGCTACTGAGGCACTAATACAAGGAGCTGGGGAATGGCATGGGGCCACATCCTTTGGACTGTCGCGGAAAATCCAACCCGAACCCTTCACACAGAAATCCACAGTCCAGCAGCATTAAATGTCTTCAACAAATCATCCACAGGCTTGTAGAGACAACCATGAGAGTCATGTTAATCCACAATCCACTCACATAAAGCCATTAAAAAATTGATTAATACATGGACATTTCTAGAAAGAGCCCCTTTAATGTTGCTCCAGGAACATCATTGCAACTGAGCAGAAAGCGATGCCACATATTGTTTGGATTTAGGCCACAAAAATACTTTTAGGGAAAGATGGTTTGGGTTAAAATAGATGCTCTCACAGCACCGACTTTGTGCTCAAAAGGATGACTTTTTCAGCGTGCGTATTTTTTCCACTCTTTTTCCCCAAGTCGCAAAGCTATGACTGACATGATCTGTCAGTTGCGGCGATGCTCCCGGAGCGACATTAATTATGAAGTACCACGAACAATCCCAACACTGCGATATCAGATTGTGCAAAGTAACACAAGTGGTTAGTGAACCTGACAGGTTTTTAGGAAATCCTTAGTACCTCCATGTTGCCTTACTTATTCAGAAGTTCAAACAGAGGTAAATCTCAAAATTATTAGATCGTTTTTCGTTGGAATGACTGACAGTAATGAAGATTTGCAAACTTCACACTATTTGTGTTAGATAAATGGATTAACTGGTTTGTTTAAAATCTGTCTGATGATCTGAATGCTCATTTTGCTTGGCCTAATTCCTAAAAGTGTCCCCTGATGCCATGCCGTCTCTAGATCTCGATGTAATGCATCATTTCTGTGCAAACAAAACTAAACAAAACGAGTCACTAGCAGCGGATAGCGGGAGTCGTTTTCTTCACTGTTAAACAGCCGTCATCGCTGATGAAAATCTATCGGCACTGCTCGCGCAGAAATATTTGGGTATGAGCTAATGTTTTATTCAGGTTGTTTTTAGACACTTTAAAGCAGCATTATGTAACTTCCATCCATCCATCATCTGTAACTACTTTTGGTTATCTGTAATCAGTGCAGGGTGGAGGGGGGCTGGAGTCAATCCAAGCTGACACTCGGCAAGTGGCGGGGTCCACCAGTCTCACGCCCAGATTGTCAATCAAAATCCATTCAGGTCTTCGGTGTTGGACCCAAACCATTAACCTAAAGCATTGGTATTAGATTCAACAATCAAGTATGTTTCTTCAGAATTACTTTAATAGTTACACAGTGTCACTTTAAATCTACTAATTTCTACATACTACACCTGTAGGTTGGAGTTTGAAAAGTAATAACTACAGTAAATGACACTCATCTCGTGGTAAACATCCACATCATTCACGCTCTAAAATGAAGGCCTCTGTTTACCACATTAGCTAATCCCATTGTTGGCATTATTCACATCATATGTGCATGAAACTTCACAGACGGACCTGATGCCGAAGCTGCCTGAGTGATCGGAAACAGGAAGGGAAGGACAAACCGAGGAACAGCAGCTGTTCTCCTGCCGCTGCTTCTCCTCACCCTTTTCCTGTTGTCCCTCCCCGCCTCCCTCGGCCCCCTCTCTACCCTCTGCAATGAGCACGTATTTTACAATCCCTCACTGGGATGATGAGGGCAGCTGACCAACGGGCTCGCGCGTGTCCCGCTCGCGCCTGGAAACGCGCGTGCGTCCGGTGATGCCGGTGTCTCATCTGTGCCCGAGCGTGATGTGTGAGCATGTCAGGGTGTAGCCACGGGGGGAGGGTAGGGGGAGAGTGAAGCGTGGTGCTGGCGGGGGGGAGGGGGGAGGAGGAGGAGAGACAGGGTGGAGGAAGGGAGGAGCGGGTGGTGACTGTTTAACATGATCATTGAGCAGCCATATTCCCTCCCCCCGCCAAGCCTCAATCCATCCACCCCACTTCTCCTCTTTATCTCCAAACCACGGCGGCTCTATCATGACTCCCCCCTCCCATTGGTGCATTTTAAAGGTAATTAAGCTGATATGTGAGTACACTTTAAATGCCCAGAAAGGAAAAAAAAAAGAAAAAGAAGAAGTGGATACGCTGCCTCTGTAATTGCATTCACTCTCATCTTTTCTGCCAGTGTTTAAAACCTTCCCCTCCTCTCCTCCTACTTTATATGCGTTCCTCTCTCCACACCTTTACTCATCTTTTTTCTTTTTTCATCACTCGTCTGTCTTTGAAAATTTGCTTCTGCCATCCCACTCATCTGCTTGTCCTTCAGCTCCCTCTCTCTCGCTCTGCGCGCCTCTTTCTCCTCCTCGGCTCCTCTCCTCTGCTGTGATGACTGCGAGGCTGGTGGAGCAGCAGCAGCAGCAGCAGCAGCAGCAGACAAGGAACACACAGTCACTCGTAGTCACGCTCCGAGGGGTTGCTCGAGTGTGTGTGTGTGTGTGTGTGTGTGTGTGTGTGTGTGTGTGTGTGTGTGTGTGTGTGTGTGCGCACGCGAGAGTATGACTGATCTCCCAGGGGGCCAAGGTTGTTCCGAGGGTCACCGAGGAGGTCGCCATGGGAACACAAGCCCCGCCTTGCATTTCTCATTGTTGTGGGCCCTCGAAGAGCTCAGTGTGTCACAACGCGCAAGTTTATTGCCCGTTCCTACACGAGTTTTGACTCTCACTGTCTTACTGTGTTGCCTAGAGTTTTTCCAACCAGCCAAGGTGATGCTTAAACTAAGGCACTACCCTCTTGACTTATAGAGAAATAACATCTGAGCCGACAGATGATAGCTGAATTCATTTTAGCTCGGAGATCATCTGAATGAATGTGCAACCTTCAGCCCTCTTCGCCCCCCATCCCCGGGAAAAACCGATGTTAAGCATTTTAACGAAGTGTTGGTGTGATGCGCAATATCCTTCCACGAGATATTCCCTCACTTGGTGTAGTGTTGATGGCGGTAAAGAGCATAGAGACACAGTCAGAATGAAGGCCGTACCATCAGTGACCCCCCCGTATGGAAGACTGAAAGTGTCACCCATCTTTATGTGATAAGATTTGATGTCAAACCTTTCAGTGCACGTGGAGGAGATGAGGCATTAAGGGAGATTAGCTCAGGTAAACTCTACAAATATCCCAGCACCATGCACAGTAGGGAGTAATGATTATATTCCTCCCTTGGCAGTTTTAAGCATACAGTGAAGCCTGAATGTTTCCACTGAAGCAGCATTATGGCGTTTTAGTATTATAACGGGTATCAATATTTGTAATATTATATCATCATCATGATGTAACACTGTATGTCATCTTGGATTTTGGATATTGTGTATTAAATGTTGTCATTCCCTGGTTGTTAAGGCTGCATTACAGTAAAGTGATGTCATTTTCTGAACTTACCAGTCTGTTCTAATTGTTCTTATACTTGCCTTTACCCACTTAGTCATTATATCCACATTACTGATGATTATTCATCAAGAATTTCGTTGTTTAACTATTGTGTAATGTGCCAATTGTTATGGTTCAAGGCTTCATTTTTGTAATTTCCTGTTTTATTTTGAAGTTCTGTCCTCGTGTGTCATATTTGTCTATTTTCCCGCCCTTTTTACTCCTCACCTGTGTTCTATTAGTTGTTCATCAGTGAATTCAAATCCTGGTGTTCCCCCTTTTCTTTGTCAGTTCGTCTGTTTATTTTACCCTTTAGTTCCTGTGACCCACTGTCCCATCTTCCCTTCGTGTGTTTCCATTTTTTCGTTACTGGTTCCTCGTGTTATTTCTGGTTTGTACGTTGTTTGTCTTTTGTTTCTTGTATTTCTCATCCATATTTTGTCATCCTGCCTTTGTTGTTATGGACAGGATGTTTTTGTATGTCCAGCTATATGTTATTCCAGCTCGCTTTTTGTTGATAATGACTTAACTGTCTGTGTGTCTGTGTTTGTTCCCCTTTGTTTAACCTTGACACTGATACTCAATCCCACAATATTTCCACAACACCGCTATCAAGGTTGATGGTAAAACATATTGTGATATCTGATTTTGTCGTCCAGCCCTAAAATTAATGAAGGGTTTATGACAAGATTTCAAATATCAAAACATAAATTGTGCATTGTTCTATATCCTAAAAATATTGTTTCATCATATTAAGGCACAATATGTGAGAACTGGCTACCTGTCAAAGTCATTCTCAAAACTAATGAGGGGCAGCATACCCCCAGAGCAACTGCTAACTGCTGCTAACCGTAGCTGCTGGTAGCTATTTAGCTAGTTAGCTCAGTTAGCAGTCTGTCCTGGGAGCTTGAAGCCTTGCAGAAGCTGGTGCTTACGCTGGCAGCACAGGAACCCTGGTTAGCATCCTGATGTGATGATACTTTCATATACATTATTTTCAGGTTTAGGTTATTTCAGTCTGGCCAGAGTGAAATATTGCTTGAGGTCCATCCCAGCACTGCAACATCGAAACGCCTCCGCTATAGAACGATGTTTGTATCACAACTATTCCCAATCACTCTTATGACTAGGGATGGGATGATTAAAACGATTTTTAACGCGGATTTCGACAATAAGCTGATTGTGGTGAATTTTCTCTGTCGGGATAATCGTGTATATCCTCACATGAGCTGCATAGCTCATTGACATACAGTCCCACATTCTTTGTTTTCCACCAAAAATGATCAGTGTCCTATTCATGATTCAATGAAATACTTGTTTCCTAACTAAATGTAAGGTTAAGGGAGGTTTTAGTGCCATTTTTGTGTCTATTCTAAAGTATTAAGTATATTTCGATGATTATCGCAATAAAATCACGAACTGCAAATGCGATGGACTTGGAAATCGTCACATAAAACATTCCTTTCGTCATGCCGTGCCCTCTTATGACACATTAACTTCAGTATTTCGTTTGAAAAGTCCCTTCTCCTTGGCTCAAATCACTTTTGCCCCGTGCTATCTTTAAAGAAGCAAATCCAAACACTGTGCTGGTGGGAAGCACACTTGTGGGTTCGCATGTCGGCTGGTAACTTCCCACTTCCTCCACCACAGTGTTTTCCAAAGCACCCGGTGCGTAGTTGGGGTTGCAGTGTCTGTCCTGTCTGCGTTCCCCTTTCGCCTGAAATATTTTGTCATTCTAACAGCATTCAGCCGCTGAATGCTTTTCGGTGTTGCGCGGCCTTAATGCCGCTAGAGATGCATTTCCACCCTGCCTAAAAATATCTGAGAGCAAAACAGTTTGGACGTGACCATGGCTAACAGTTGGTGACAGTAGCTGTGGCTCACAAGCCATGCTGTTTTGTCAGCGTGTGGCAAGCCGGCCAGCCAGCGAGTCTGTCGTACAAAGCACCTCTCTGAACCGCCTTCTCCTGCCTCCACTCTCTCTTTATCATCCCTCTGCCTCCACATGTGCCCATGCTGTCGACTGTATCATGGCTGTGGCTCGTCGAAAACACACATGTGGACCCGTCTGAATGCTGGGAACAATGAATTATAGATGTTTTGGGGGTGAAATGAGGAGAAAGAAAAAGCAGGTTCCTTGCTCTCATTGTGCTGTAAGAGAAGAGTGGCTCTGTCCATGGTGCTGAAACTCATGGGCACATCTATCTATCTATCTATCTATCTATCTATCTATCTATCTATCTATCTATCTATCTATCTATCTATCTATCTATCTATCTATCTGAACTTCTCAGCTGCATGCATGACTCAACAAGCAAGACAAGCCTCCAACATAATGACGAGTGAATGGAGCAGGAGACAAACCTTCTTACCTTCAGAGATAAGAGGAATTCACCGGGTCACATCGAGGGTAGTGGTGGCTCTCTGGGAGCTCAGGTCCCGACCTCTGCTGGTTGTAGTTTGTGTCGACCTCAGTCACTGAATAATGAAGAAAAAAAAAAAAAAAAGCCCCCAATGCCGGAAAAGTAATCAGCAAAATCAGGAGCTCGACCCTCGAGGTGCTGACCCCCTGTACGTGTCGGTGGTTTAGGAAAAAAAAAAAAAAAAAAAAAAAAAGACACGATAGCAGATGTGTTCTTTGCTTCTGGACTACTTTTCCCGACACATTCTGCTCATTCGCATGCAAAACACTTGCTGTCCAATCCCAGACTCGAAGAAAGAAAGAAAGGCAGCGTAAAAATAAAGCCGAAACACACTCCAAGGAGAGAAGGGGGGGAAAAAAAACAAGAGAACGACACGGGTAATATCTCTGGAAAGACGAGCTCCGGTTCCATCCACCGCTTGTCTGTCTGGAGTTGTTTGAACAGGAGAGGCTGGTTCACCAGCGGCTGTCCGCAAAATAAAACACTCCTACGCAAACATCATCATCAGCAGCCTCGGCAGCGTGCGCGTCGGAGGAGGAGGAGGAGGAGGAGGAGGAGACGGGATGAGGGAAAATCTCGACATCTCCATTTCAACAACCAGTTTTCTCCACCGTCCGAGCAGGTCGAGGTCAGGAGTCTGTACAATCGCTCCAAGGCTGTTATTTATTTAAATATACACATATATATGTATATATATTCTTATTGCACGGTTCCCCTTTTCTATCCTCACCAGTCTAGTAATCTATCTCCTCCCTCCTTCCTTCCAGGTTGTTTCCCTCATCGCACCCCATGCTTGGCAAAGAGCAAGCAGCAAAAAGTGCCTGTAGCTGGGTTACTCCAAGAAAAAAAAAATGTGTGCATATATATATACATACATATATATACGCGATAGTATATTTTGACGTTAGATTTCCGTGAGAGTGCTGGTTCCTGCAGAGAGACGTCCGGCGCTGCGCGGAGACGAGTGCAGAATGCGCTTTGAAATGAGAGGCGGCTCTCAGCGGCTGCAGACCAGGCAGCGGAGTGAAGGCAGCCTGGAGTGTGCAGCCGGAGAGATGGCGCTTTAGTCACGGGCTCAGATTGGCTATGTGTGGATGGATGGAAGGATGGATGGATGGATGGATGGATGGATGGATGGATGGAAGAGATGAAGGAATGAAAAAAAAAGAGGAACAAGATGCTGGATGGTGGTGCCGTTGATATTTTGGTGGCTAGAATTTGTCATGACATAAAACAAGAAAAAAAAAATTCTCAAGAGCTTGAGAGTGTAATGTGTTGTGTCAGAAAGCGTAAAATGTGAAGAAATGACAGAAAAAGTGCAGGAGCGCTGGCATGGAATCGGAAGTCTAATATCTCGTCCTGAGGCAAGAAGCTGCTGCAGCCTTTAAAGAGAAACTGTGTCGTTTTGGAGAAGAAACTCAAACTCAGAATTGCAGTATTTACGTTAATACTTTAATATTAACGAGGAAAAAGTATAAACTGAGAAATATTTATTGTAACTTAACTGTTCTCCGAGTAAATATGGGGCCCAGAACACTGCTTGAAGCTAGAAAGGTGGCAGGGTCCGCCACATATAAACAAAGTAAAACAGCTTGACATTGTGTTTGTCGATTAGGGTCAATTTGTTGGTTTAGTTTATTCTGTCATGAAAACGAATAGAGTTTGTTTGTTTAGTTTGTTAAGGTGTTGAAGATTTTTTTTTTGGCTCCTACATAGTGCACCTTTAAAAAAGATTCATCAAAGCTTCCCACATACAGTCAGTGCAGCTTAATCACCCGAGCTATATGCACATGGGACAGCCAGCTCTATAAAGGTGATTAAGAAATTACACCAGTCCTCTGCCCAAGGTTCAGCCAAGGTGGAAAAACAAACTGGCCCTCTGTCTGGAACAAAACGTTCATTAAATTCCATTAAGGTGACGGAGGCAACCGTCCCTGGGAGGCCCATTTTTCACTCTGCCTCCTGTCCTCTATCGCTCCACGTCTGCCTACAGGACGTGTGACGAAGCCATCCATGGGTGATGATCGTGGAGGTACCGTCTCCTACTCGTCGCCCACTGTCATGTGATCCCCGGGCCTCTCTCTGTGTCACAGCCAGCCGAGTCTGAACTGCTCCACCACGCACTCTCTCTTCTTGCTCTCCGAGCTCCTCACTCGTCGTCTGCCTCTAATTATCCAGTGCGCCCCTACAACGGCCCGCCTCGCCCATTCAGATCAGACGAGGGGCAGTTTGAGGCACCGTTAAGAGTAGCAGCGTGAGTTTTTATTGCATTCATTATTCAAACGCACAGAAGTGGAGATTAGTGCACTCTGAGATTCGGCGGTGTTGAAATATTTATATTAGGAGAGAATGAGATGGTTGGATTGGTCGTGTTGAGGTGAATCCCGCTTTAATCCGCTCCCTCACTGCAGGGTGGGCTGTGTCAGAGTCTCTAAGAGGCAGCTCACCTCATATTCATGGCTTTTTTATGCATTTTTGCTTGAAGTAAGATCAAATTACAAAGCAGAATTTAAATGATGCTTTTGTTGGGCATACACAATCTTTTTTTTTGCTAAAGCTGGATTACCAAGCAGGCAAAGTGTGGGCTCCAGACCCCCCAAGAGCTGACAGTGATCCCGCCTGACTACATGCTGGTTTTAATATTTTCACTTGTGTGAGGAATTTGCACCACTGTAACTTTTAAGTGGTGCAAATTACAGACTGCCTAACTGCAAAGTAACACAAACATCCCTTGTTGAAACACATCCTTTAACACAACAAAAACGATCTAAATATAAGGAATAAGTGCTTGACTTTGGAAGAAACAAGTGAATGTATGTGCCGGATCATTTTACTTGGTAATGATGTATATGTGTATATATATATATATATATATATATATATATATATATATATATATATATATATATATATATATATATATATATATATATATATATATATATATATATATATATATATATATATATATATATATATATATATATATATACACATCACATTACTTGATGTCTGTCTTGCCACAGCACAGTAATAAGCAAATGCATGGAACACGAGCAAATAATACTTCATTCAGGTATGTTTTGTCACTCTTCATTTTAGCACAATCTCAGAACAAAAGTCTTTAAATAGGATCAACATGTCCACCAATGAAGATTTGAACCCACAACCCAAGCCGGGAGTCGTGTAGGCTGGCCGTGCACCACCATGTCTGGCTTTACTGATTCAATAGTTGTTCTCCAAATCTTCTGATCAATAACACTGATCTGAGGCTTTTCCTATAACTATAATGACTCCCGATCAATAGCAGGCTCCGATGTTCAACTTCTGGTTAAGCCCAGTCATTCCAAGCACAGATACTGTAACAGAGAACTCAGTTTGCTGAATAGGTACAGATACAGATCAGTGTGGCATTGTACAGTATATGGGTCCTGTGTTAAAATCCAGTTGGAAGACCTTTTATGATGAAGGTTTTGTGAAATCACATTGTAAAATATTAACTGGGGTCAGGTGCTGTTGGTCGGTCTCTTCATTTCTGCTGGAAGAAGAGTTCAGATCTCTAACTCAAAGGAGACGTCTCATGGTGTTTTTTTCCCCCTTTCCTTCAGTGCGAGCTATAGGTTCTTTTCATGTGATAGATGGTGAAAGTTTAAAAGACCATACTGACAAGAGCTCCTCTCTCCCACAGAAAACACTGCTCCTGAAACGCCTCATCTGTCGTCCCGCCATTAATTCTGTGTAACTTTGTGACATCACACTGTGTCACCACGTAAACCATTAACATAATTTATGCCTAGGGAAACTCATGTGTTTTTAAAGCATAAAATCATGTAGACATATTTTAGGAGTTAAGAGAGTGTATGCTCATTTGTATCAAAGTAAATGTACTCAGTGTCCCTGTTGGTGTATTTTTATTATATAAGATGTCTGTGGCCATAGATTCTGGTGATTTTTGTGAAGATTCATTATATGGAGATGCGTCACTGTGTTACTGTCTTCCAGTTATATATACTGTATAATTTAAGGCAATCAGACTCTACATGCAGCTGCAACACTCACCAAAATACATAAACTACATTCAGAAGCTATGGATCATTTGTGGGACATATTCCTGATTATTTTTGCTTGTGTATGCTTTTCTGTGTCTCCATGCACGAGCCTCTCCCATACTGAAAGCAAAGCATCACGGGAAAAGTTTTGGTGGTGATATCTGGATTGTTCTCGGCAGGATAATGTCAGATGGACCCCCGGGCTTTTTTTTTCTTTTTTTTTTTTTTTGCATAAACACACACCGACACCATTTCACAAAGGACCATCGTTCTCTCCCAAAATCTCCTCTCCCCCACTCTACCCCACTATTTCAATATGTCATTCCCCGCGGATCACAGCCGACTTTAAAGCGCCTTGTCTCGTTCATGTTTGCTGACACATCAGTAGCAGGAAGATAAGTGTGCGTGTAAGAAGAGAAGGCAGGAGGAGAATGGGAGAGGGTAATCAGCAGTAATAGAGAGCGGAGCGACAGACCGACTGGTAAAGAAGCAGAGGTGAGACGGTGCAAAAGATGAAAAAAAAAGACGGGTGGAAAGGGAAAGGATTATTGAGCATCACGTGAAGGCCAGAGACATCAGGAGGACAGACACGTCTCTGTTTGTGCCTGAGGGACTAACAGTCTTTATTACATTATCCAACATGATACCAGCCTGTTCTCGTCTGTTCCGCTCCCTCTCCCTCCCTGTCTTCTGCTCCGATCCAAAACCTTTTGCATTCATGGGCCTCCTCCAGAAAAAGGATTTGGTGGGTTGACGTCAATTTAAAAAAAAAAAATGTAATTCAACACACACAATGTTTGCATCTAACCTTCGGCGAGTGAGATGATGAGCTTTGCCACATTTCTTTGTGTGAATGAAATGTACGTTGCAAGGAGGCCGTGCAAGCAGAGGATGGCGGGCGTACAAAGTGCAGGACTTAGAGGAGAAGTTTGGTTTAAGGTGAGGGCAACATTATGGCTTGTTCTGATACAGATGTTACATTAACATTTCACCAGCATCACAATCTTTTCCTAACATTAACCAAGATCTGCCAGTGCCTTAACGTAATAGAAAATATTGTAAGATTGCCTGTATTGTGAAAGGAATGATAAAAATGAGTTGTCATTGTTACGTTCAGTATCATAATGGCGACTTGCAAGACATTTCCTCGTTTCTGTCACCCTTCAAATGTAATTGTTGCAATAATTTGGTTGTATCAAAACATCATTTCTGGAAGACAGGGCGGACAAATGCATCATCATGCACTCATCCCTGTCCATGTTACTTTAAAGAATGAAGGGTTGTTGATCTTGAAGAAGGCCTGAGATGTGAAACAACATCAGCTTAGAAAGAAAAAGACTGCAAGAAAATCACTGCAGCAGTTAACCTGTAATATTCTCCTATTAACTTGTGTCTTCCTATGTCCCAAATCACTACCTTCTTGATATGTATTCTTACATGAGTCTTACTTCCGACCGACGAAAAAAATGAAACTCCATCAACTCCACCATAACGGAGAGGGAAATAATGTACAGTGAAATACTTGGAAAAGGCTTCTTTTTCCCCCCAGCAGGCATTTTGACATGTCATATAGCAGGAAAAGCATTGCTGTTACTAGTAACATAAATGATGCCTCTGTTTCATTCAAGTGTCAAGTCGTGACGGTCAGACAACCAGCCACCATTCACAGTGCCAGTCTCCCCAAACTGAAGCAGCTACAAAGAACTCAGCTGCTGTTCTGAAAAAAAATCATTTTTCACCATTTTGTTTTTCCTATTCTACCTATTAAAAACATCCCCCAAAAACATCCATGGCAAGTTGTTGGCCTCTCGTGACCTTAGACATATTTTAAAACGCGTTATGCCAATATAAAGATTTATTACATAATGATGGTTTTATTCTGCCTTGTTGAGTTCATTTCAGTGCTTTGCTTTATAATTGTCTGCGATGCTGGTTTTGAGACGGGCTTCAGTATACGGATCAACGTCATTAGCACAAACCAGTACCAATGGGTGGAAGGCAGATTCGACTCTCTGCGTCACACTCCATAGTGTTTGCAAAGCTCTTTTTGTATGTGTTTTTACATAACCTCGTACTCAGAGGCGGACTCAGGATGTTTGAGGGGGCAGGGGCTGAAAATATAAGGAGGGGCACCCAGCTGTATGCGGTGGGGCACCGGCACGCAGAGAGTCAGGGTGAATTTATAGTGAAGACAAGTCACTATCAAGATTTATCCACCACGGGGGGGCAGCCAACAGGGCACTTTAGCAGCATTATATTCTTTTTTTTTTTCCAAACATGGAGGCACCGAGGTCATTAAACTTCATCTTTCATTTTCTTCGACATATTCTGTGTCATGTCAAGCTTCCTGTTTGCAGTCTTTTAGCAATGTATTGATTTCTTTCAAATGTGTGCTAAAGGCAGGGGGCAGGGCGGAACAGCAGCGTTTCATTACTCTTCAAAATCCATTAACATCCATTTGTCCATTGTAACTCCTCGCCAAACGCACAGAACAAGGGCGCACACACTTCTCCACAGGGGCTATACTAACCTTTCAAGCCAACCTGAATGTGTCCCTCCTGCTTTTGAAAGCCGTAATTGACACTTTGATTAGGTCTTCTGCGGCCTCGGGCCGTGGCTTAAGGAAAACGGCTAATGCATTAATGCTTGTTTACGCCTCCACAAGTGCCCGCCATCTCCTGAATCTGCTTTCAATCAAATAGCCAACAAGCCAGGTGAGGCATAAAGTGTGTGTGTGTGTGTGTGTGTGTGTGTGTGTGTGTGTGTGTGTGTGCGTGTGTGTGTATGTGTGTGTATGTGTGTGTGTGAGAAATACTTTTTACAGGAAATGTACAAGAAAATCACCAAAAGAGAAAAAGAGACATAGATGGAGCGAGCAATAAAGTTTAGTCAGTCTAAGCTGATTGTCTTTGATAATGTCCATGGTTGAATTTGGATCAATTAGGGGCTGGCAGATGTGCAGAATCATGGTTGACCCCAGGGCTTAAAGGACACAATCCAATTTTCCCCAACAAATGTAATACCATTAGGCCGGATAAAAACAGACAACTCGCAAGGGAGGAGTCTCTTAAAAACCGGGGAAGGGGGAACAAGACGGAGCAGTTGTTCGGAGGAAAGAGACAGCACCCACGAGGGCTTGGAAGCAGAGAAACCTGAAGACTGAGAGGTTAGTCGAACTTTTCAGGAAACGAGGGCCTGAGAGGATAGGGGGAAAAAAATGGGAAGAAGAGAATAAACAAGCTCGCCTGACCACTGTGGAGAGAGTCTGCTGAGGCCAGAAAAGCAGAGCAGAGCTGACGGGGCAAAAGAGAACCAGAGCGCGTTGGAGTTTGGGGACTTGGAGCTCTCGCAAGAAGAGAACAAGCAGAACAAACTCTCCTCTCAACTCTCTGGGCTGAACTCTGATTCAACTTCGACTGACGAGGCTGAAGAAGACTGACAACAAGACATGAGGATCTTCAGCAAGAACCTCCGCCTCCAGGACGTCACCATCATGTACCTCACCGGCCTGGCTGCTCTGATGGTCATCTTGGTAGCTTCGTATCAGGCGCCTGGCAATGCTGTGGAAGTGACCGACCTGCAGACCCCCTCCAGCCGTCTCCCTCCTCTCCCCATGCCCTTCCGCGTGCCCCTCGACCCACGCGGGGAGCTCCAGCTGGCCTGGAACGTCAGCTACGCCAACCAGGAGGTTTACATGGAGCTGAGGGTGGCAGAGCTTAAAAACGGCGTGGTGCTGGGGATGTCGGACCGCGGGGAGCTGACCAACGCCGACCTGGTGGTGCTGTGGAACACAGGAACTAAAAGCTTCTTTGGGGTAACGTGTTTCAATCTGTTTAATCCTTCGAATGTTTCAACTTAAAAATGCTTTAATAAAACCAGCACAAGTCTTGCCTGTAAAAAGATGAGGATATCACGCGGCTTTCCAAACAGGAGGTGTAAAATCACTTTCTCACTCTCTCTGCCAGTTTTTCCTCCCTGAGTTCACTTGTCAGATTCATAAATGCAGAGGGATTACCTGAACGTCCTTAAGGAGCCGAGGTTTCCCTCCTCTCCTGTGTGTGCGGTCCCCAGGGCGTGAGATTGGTGGGGGGTTTTTTGCGCGAGGGAGCCCGGCGGACGGCTCGCTTCACGATCTCACAGCCACAAAGGATGTTATCGACCCCTGCTAATTGGAAATCAGTCAAACTGCACTAATAGCTCAAGTTCATCTGGGAATCATTAGCAAATATTAGCATATCAAAATTGAATCCTGCGCTGATTAAGACGTGTAAAACGCCTCATTTTCATTTTCACACACAAGACTTTTTCCCCAATACATGTTTCTGAAAAACAATTAATCGCTCAATAAAAATCCCATTTATGTTTTTTTTTTTTTCTTTTTTTTTTCCACATGCATTTCATCCTTAGGGTTAATGTGTAAAATATAAATGGGAAACAGGTTCAGGGCGGGTGCAGCAGAACATGATTAATTCAGATTTTTCATTGGAAACTGTATCTCTGCTGCATTATTAACAAAAGGACTGTATCAACAAACATCTGACTGGTTGATAAATGGAAGACGCGCGCGATCTTGAAGAGCCGCTTTTCTTTTTGTCACAATATCTGCAACAGTACAGGTCATACGTTCAGGGACAGCTTCTTAAATCCAAACTGTCCTTCCCCAGACTGTTACACATCACGGCATGATGGAGGACTCATCACTCATAGCTGCAGGTGTTAGCAGTTACTCTAATCAGCGCCTATAAATAAAATAAGTAAAATATTTGTGATTAAATAATAATATTAAGATGAATAGTAATATTAAAGATTGTGGATTAAAAATTCAAATTCCGAAAGCTAACATGTACAATATTGATAAGTCAATGACACAAACTCAACTCATATGAACTGAAATGTTGATTTGATAAACGGCATTTCCGCAAGTCAATAAACAAGCTGTGATCAGTCGCCAGAAGGCTGTTGAATTAATCCCTTGACTATGGTTAACGTCAGTAAGGGATGTAAATCTACAGAATAAATCTCATTATACATTAACGGCAATATGAACTGAGTAAAAAGTTAATGAGCTGAAAAATGATGAAGGGCTGACAATAAGTTCTGCCTGCGTGGGGTCCTGCTGTTGCATATTTATGACTGACTTTCACTTACATCCTTTATGTTGAGCAATATTACCCCAGATTATACTAAGCATTATTAATAAATGGTATGTTAATGTTAATCAGAATGTAGTTAATGTTATTTTGCTGTTAAACAATGAAATGCTTTATAGACAGGTAAATAACTACTGACTGATTTTGAATTAACCATATTAATGATGGCCTCCATAGCGTACATTTGGAGGCCATTTAAAATGACGTCTTTGCTTTTCATCACTGCGGCAGTAGTTAATGAAGTCATGCACAGCGGTGTTGCACAGCTTCTCGAGTTTCTTCAGCAGAGCACAGCCACTCGCCTCCATTTGTAACATTTTATTGACTTGCTTAGCAGAGATAGAAAAAAACAAAAAAAAAAAACCCAAAAAAGAAATCTCTGCCAGTAATGTCTGCTGCTGTGAGTGTGTGTGAGGCAGCAGGGAGCCTTGCAGGTCCCCGGAGGCCACAAACATGAAGGCTGTCGGACAGCTGATATCATGGATGGATGAAAGCAACACATAGTCTCAAGTCAGGCAGGTCCGTCCCGTTACACCAGCACATTGATTTCTGCGGGTACGTGACCCTGTTGCTCAAATAGCTATCCACAACTCTGGTGAGGTAGAACCCATATATCATGATAATCAAGGTTTTCTCTTTTTTTGCATTTTGGCACCATAGAATTAACTTGTATGTAATTAAGTGTAATTCATTTAAATTAATTAGTTAATCGGAGTAGCTTTGAACCCCGGATTCATTTTGGTTTCTAAGCTCAGCCCTGTTATCAGTTATGTTACCCAAATCCCAGTAGACAATCCCTTATCTTTATTATGACTCTCACATCACTGTGGAGTATTTTATTGGGAAATTGATCTTCTCCCTTCTTTCCAACTGTCTTCCTCTCCCTGTCCCCGTCTGTCTCTCTTTCCTCGAGGTTAAAACTACCAGCAGAGGAAATGTCACAGCTCTCTCTCTCTCTCTCTCTCTCACCCACACACACACAAACACACAGGCACGCACGCACACACACAAACGCTTCTTCTCACAAAGTCGGGCACATTTTAGATATGCTCCGCTTCATGGACTCCCCCAAAATCCCCCTTTTTTAAATCAATCTATTCAAATCAGGCCACGGAGATTTTGTCCCAACATAACATTCCAGAGATGAATAATTTTCTCTTTTCTCTCTTTCTTCTCTTCAGTCAGATGGCTTGAAGCAAATTTATGAGCACATACAGTATTTTTAGTGATACCAATTTGGTAGACAGTAAGTCACACTCAACCCCACTTAGAAAAAAAAGTAAGGACACTGTGTTACACATAAATATAGAAGAATATGTACCTTCTTCTTCTTCCTCCTCTCCTCCTCAGTCACAAACCAACTGTAAAGGTGCTATTCCCCATCTCCTGTATCAGAGTGTGATGTGGTCCACGAAAGCGATTTGGCTTCATAGCATCATTGATGGTTATTGTTTAGAATTTCACTCATATTAATAGATAGCCATCAGTAAAACATTTCCCAATATCTGACTGATATTTATCATGCATCTTTAACAAAATGCTCCGGCGTCCAGTGGGATCGGGTGTCAGCCAGGTGTAAATTTGATCCATACAAGCGGGACCACAATCTTAAGAAGAAATTTCACTCTGTACGGCAAAAGCTGCATGTAGTAAACGCTCACAGGTTGCCTCTAAATACAGAGGATTGGATGTCATTACACAGCTAATTCATCCAGATCACAGGTTGACGCCAGGTGTAATTGAGGCCAAGCACTTGAATCGCAAATGTAAAAAGAACTAGTAAGACCTGAACCATTTATAAGAGTGGCCGGTAACTATACCAGGGTACATATGGTACATGTGAGTGGTGTTGTAACACAAACCTGTTGAAATCACCTTAAACAAGTTCTTCTCAAGGATTCCAGCTTTACTGAGGCTCGGCAAAACTAGAACCGAGACTTTATACTTAACCCTAAAGACATCAAGACATGACTCTGTCTGTCAGCCACCTGCAGAGGTCATAGCTGCACACAGACATGCAACGCACATAACACATTCTGCCCACATGTATTTTTTTTTTAAGATTTATATATACTGTATGTATTTTTCGAAACTGTTGGTTCCAGGATCTTCGCAGTTTGTGTGGAACAGTTATATAAGAGGGACCGAGAAGGAGACAGAAATAAAGGGAGAGATGTTAGGTGCTATTCTGGACAGATATGAATGTGAGAAACATAACAGAAGCAGATAGACTGAGCTGCTGCGAAGCCTCCTGGCAGAGAAGTGGTGTCTTGTACAACGGGTTGGGAAGGTTTCACATCGTGAACGGCTACAGATTCATTGATTTAATTCCATTTATTCTATCAAAATCACTCCTTATTAATCCACTTAAACTGTGTTGTTTATGACGTAAATTGTGATATTTTAGCTCAAAGCTTCCTTTTTTGTGAAAATGTTGCTGCAAAATCTAACAACTTGTTTCTCTTTTCTACAGAAAATAGTTTGAAAACATGGTTGTCCGTTGATCATATTAACTTAAGCTCTCCAACCTGGCAACTTGGACACACAGCTCCCCTGATATGTACTCATTAACCCTTTAAACCCCAAGACCTTGGGGATTTTAACCCCAACCCTTAAGACATGCAGAACAACCACAGAGCCACTACTGCACTAATTATGAAAGAATATAGTCATATATCAAATTAAACAGCACAAGCTGGGCTACAATGTGTAAAAAACATGTTTATATGGCCAAAACACAGCTCCAACACTACTCAAATAAACCATGTGCTCTCAAGCTTTTGTTGTTTATTGCGGTTTACCACAGCTCTGTCAAGGTCATTATGTGCGTCTTCTCCGTCAGGACGCGTGGAGCGACAGCCAGGGCCACGTTTCATTGGACAGCCAGCAAGACTACGAGCTGATCAAAGCCGTGCAGAAACCTGACGGATACTACCTGCTCTTTAAAAGACCGTTCAGTACCTGTGATCCCAGAGACTATCTCATAGAGGTGTGTAAAGTCTTTCATCATCAGTGTGTGTGCTCATGTCAGGGGAGCAGAAGGTAGCTGATGTATGAATTTAAGCAGTACTGTGATGATGAAGATACTGTGCTCAAATTTTACTTTGGTAAAAGTGAGGTCATCTATACAAATACTCCCTAAAATGTATGATATTAATCATTCTTTGGAATTAAAATTACAAGTAAAAGTAAGTTCTACACAAGTTCTGTAAAATCTGGTGTACTCACTTGAGTAAATTACAGAGCCGATTACCTTAAAATTATCAAGTAGACTATTCATTTGCAAGTTGTGAAAGCTTTTCAGCTCAGCAGTGGTGTTGCACTCAGGGGCTGTGGGGGGCGCCAAATCACACAAAATGCCAATTTCAACATAATGTTGCTTTATCAAAATCTTTTTGACGTGTCCCCTCTTTGCCGACATAGACTGAAACATGTTGGAAGGTTAGCCTGCATGGTCAACAAAAGATACCCAGAAACCATGGAATGCATTAATAAAACATTAGTTCTGGCAGAATACTATCATTAACTGTCTCCCATCCTGTTTATCTATCCATCTTATTCATTTGTCACCTGTAAAGGACTTTAAACTGTACCAGCGTGTATGAAAAGCACTATACAAACCATGTATATAGCAGGATTTTCTCCTCCTATATTGACGTTATCCCTCCATTCTTACCCATGTAGGAATGTAAAGGGCGAGCACACATCTCGCTTTTATATGTCACACTCTGCCACAAGCCAGAATCACGTCTGTCAATCCTGAACTGACTGAACTTGACAGGTAACAGGTGGCGAGTAGAAGCAGATGACACTGGAGGAGGGCGGGAAAGATGGGGTTTGGGTGCGCGCATGTGTGTAACCTAGAGACAAGTGTGTTTGCACCGTGCCCATGTGTGCGTGGGAGGGTGTGTATCTGTGTTTTGTAGTATTTTTATTGCTCTGTGAAAAAAAAGGGGGGGAAAAAGGAATAAATCTGATCATGCGGAGTTCATGGTTTTCAGGTGTGGACATAAAAACCAGCCAAGAAACATTCATTATAATGATGACGGTTTCCATGGTACCACATCAGACCTCTAAAGTTGGAGACACAAAGCCAATGCTCATCACTATGACAACATAATGAAAAGCTTTCTGCGTTTGCCTGAGCAGGCATTTCAGCCAAATAATGATGATCATGAGAGACTATTAATCTGAAATACACGTCCCCCCCCCCCCCAGCTGCTTCAGTTCTGCTCCGTAGCCTTCAAGCATTCTCCATTTATTTGACAGGAAGGAACTGTGCACATCATCTATGGCTTCCTGGACCAACCACTCACCTCTCTGGAGCAGCTGAACCTGTCCCGGATCCACACCGGGCTACAGAGAGTGCTGATGCTGCGGCCCGACACGCCCTCACCCACACTGCCTCCAGATGTGCGGACGCTGGAGGTCCTGGCGCCGAACGTCATCATACCGAGTCAAGAGACCACCTACTGGTGCTTCATACAGAAGCTGCCTGAAAACATGCCCAAGAACCACATTGTTATGGTATAAAAGGCCTCTAAAAATGGAAACACTTAGTCTATTTACACACAGTGGAGAGTGGGTTGTTGCAGATGGAGATCGTGCACAGGCAGATATTATTGCTCCTTGTTTACCAGCTGGGCCGAACAAAACAAGGGCCGCATTGTCATTATTGGAGAGAAGAAACAAGATGAAAACACAACAAACACCTTGCATCCTTATTTTTGTCCTCTCAGAAATAGATTTGTTGTACATGATGTGATGATATTTGAGCAAAAAAAAAAAATGCACAGCAGAATAAGACGTAGAAGCTCCTGCACAATTTATCGGATTTAAATCATTTCAGAGATACATTCAGTGGTATACCTTCCCGAGGTTGCAACTTTAAGCCAGAGAAACAGAAACACGCAAACACGGCAACACCACTCTTTTCACTGCTATCTTTTTTCATCTCTCCCTCTGTGTGTGTGTGTCTGTCAGTATGAGTCAGTGATAACTCCAGGTAACGAGGCCATCGTGCATCACATGGAAGTGTTTGAATGTTCACCGGATGTCCGCGATGTTCCCGACTACAGCGGCTCCTGCGATGACAAGATGAAGCCGGGCAAGCTCAACTTCTGCCGCCACGTGCTGGCTGCATGGGCCATGGGTGCTGAGGTATGGTGGGAAACAGGCACCCACGCACATCCACTAGCTTCTGTCCTCGTGAGAACTTTCCACTGACCAAAGCGTGTAACAAAAAACAGTCCTATCCTCAGCACTTAACCAAATAGAACTTTGATGACCAAAACAAACCCTGAAGTTGCCCCTTGAGGATGGAACAATCGACCACATTGCCCTAATTTTGGAAACTACTTGGGACTCAAATCTATGGAGGATTGAATTGCCAAACTCAGACATAAATGAAGAAATATATAAATGATTCAAGAAATAAATCAATTTGCCAATATAATGCACTGAAAATAAAAGATAAAGCTGTAATATTCAAGAACCAATCAATTAACTGCTAACTAATGCTAACTGCATTCTGTTTATACATACATGACTGTAGCTGTCGTTAGCTTGTTAGCTTAGTTAGCCATGCAGCTAGCTGAGCCACTGGTGGTGGTGTTTACACTGCTAGCACAGAAGCTTTGGACTGCTAGGAGAAAGGTTTTCAGGCTCTGGGCTAGCTGGTTAGCAGAAACATCTATTAATGGCATTTTTATAAATCAATTAATGACTACATTGCTTTTTCAATGTAACTTTTGGTGTATTTAATGGCATATTTATTCATTCACTCAGCTATTTGTACATTTATTCATTTATTTATGATTTTGGCAGGTTCAGGCCACCATACGAATAAACTATCACAGAAACAACAGAGCATCCATTCAAACACCATCACATGGAGCCAGAAACACATGCGATGACAAGTTTTTCATACACATAACAGGTGTCTAATTGAAAAACTGTTGGAATGAGGCCTCATTTTGGCCCAGTCCTCACGCCTATTATAACAGATAAACAAAAACTCCCTTGCGAGTAATATACAGGCCTATAACTGTGAGCAGAGAACCTTGTAAAGATAATCCCACACACACACACACACAGCACAAGTCTATTAAGAGCTTGGTGACAGTCTGTGTGTGGGAAGCACCCTTAAATGCAAATATTCGCAAACTTGCTCAACACAAACACGACTGAAAACCACATATTTATGTTCATTAGGGCTGCGGCTACCACAGTTATTTTCATTATCAATTTATCTGCAGATTGTTTTCATGACTAATAGATTAATCAGTCTCCTGGAGCCCAAAGTGACGTCTTCAAATTGTTTCTTTCGTCGAATCAACAGTCTAAAACCCAAAGACTCCTCATTTACTGCCATAAATGACAAAAAAATCCCAACATTTAAGAAGCAGACATTATTGCTTGAAAAATGACTGAAATGATTAGTCAGTTATGGACATTTTGGACAACCAATTTTCTTTCTATCAACTAATCGGTGAATCCTTGCAGCTCTACTTCACATTAGGAGCTTAGAAAGAGGCGCATCCACAGTTTTCACCATTGCTAATAATCTTACTCAAGCGACTCATTCTATCCTGGCTACTTAAAGAAAATCAGCTAGCCAGACCAAGCGAGGGAGCAGGGGGGACAATCGCCCCTCCTGGTGCCCCCATGTCTGGACGAACATAGCAAAAGTGTCCTCCCGATTGCCCTCTATTGTAAAAGGTGGCATTCCAATGGTAAAAAAAAAAAAAAGAAAAAAAAAAAGCAGAAAGCAGTCCATTATTTAAACCGTTTCTTTTCATGCGTTCAACTTTCTGAATCTCAGTTCTGTTTCGAGGCAGAGCTCCACACTGAAACAGTGGGTGCAGGCGAAACGCACCTGTTCCTACAGCGAGAGAGTCGGTCACTCACGTTACCAGGCCTTAAATCACCCCGCTTATGCGCCATGGCTACCAACCAGCCGGCTGACCAAGCAAGCGCGCTGCTCGCTAGTCACATAAAGCAGGGAGGACAGGGAGCGGCGAGCCTGTCACCATATTTCTCTGCTCTGCTCCCCGCTGTATCGCAGCCAGCCTGGCCCCTCTCTGATTGGATTATCTGCCAGCCAAACAAAAACAAGCAGGATGCCTTCTGTGAGCTGTGAGCTGTGAAGACAAGATTAGGTGGGAAATATTCAGGCCTCTTTCATCACCTCTTAATAGTGTTGTTTCATTCTCCGCGGCACCGCATCAGAAGGGAAACGTGGCCTCACGAAAGAATAAAAATAAAACAAAAGCACACAAAACAAGAGGGAAAGAGGGGACGAGTGGAGGAAGTTTGAAAAAGGAGTGGGACAGCAATGTGCGACACCGTCAGAATGTGGAGAGCGAGGACAGCACCCGACAGAATAGGAGAGGTGCGCGTGTGCAAGTCTCTGAGGATTTCGCTTCTACGACATGATTAAATAAAACAGTTCTGTTCTTCCATTACAAACTGAACGCATCAGCAGAAGTGGCTTAGGGTGAAAACACATATGATGATTAGAGATTGAATCGAGACTCCTCAGTAACAGCGCAGAGATTTGACGCCCATGGGGGCCAGCAGTGGCTCGGAGGTTCTTTTTTTTTTTTTGCTATGAGAAGCAGAACGGTTCAGGATCAGAAGAATGAACGGGGACGAAAAAAAAAGGGAAAATGCACCTCACCGGTTCAACCAGCATCCCTGGGGGAGTCTTCATATACAATCTTACTCGGTGCAGAATTAATCAATAAAAGTTTTTTTGAGGCAGCTCATAGATCCCCAAGGGCGTCGAAGACATTTAAAGCCAAGATTGAAAGATTGAAATCTATTCAATTTCCTGTTTCATTCTCGGTTTAAACTGTTTATGTCGGTCTTACAATCTGCTGCCGTTACTATTTCAAATCCTGTGGGTGGTTGGGAGTTTTTTAGTGGACGCGTCTTTATTTTTAGACTGCACCATTAAAATTAGCGAGGTTATTACCTCTGAGGGCTGGGCCAAAAGGTGATATTATTGTTGCTTATAAGTGACACTGACAGGGGATCATGTCTGACAGGGACGGCTCACCCTATTGTCGCCCTCACTCCCATTACTATTAGTCTCTAAAATTGCCTGAGTTTTACCTTAATGCGCAGAAGTTACAGTGTGTGTGTGTGTGTGTTTTGTGTTTGCTTGCAGGCCTTCTACTATCCTCCCGATGCAGGGCTACCTATGGGTGGACCAGGTTCCTCAAGGTTCCTTCGTCTGGAGGTCCACTACCACAACCCTCTCCTTATATCTGGTGTGTACAGTGCACACATGAACACAACTGCCTGATCAGGAGTATTGTCACACATCTTGTTCTTTGACTTTTACACACACACACACAGACCACATACGCAACTGGATTTCCCGCACCCGTTTCGATGAGCGCCAGGCTTATCTGCAGCTGAGAGATTCATTATACATTTTCCAGATGTACCTTTTGATCTCGCCTGTGCGAGTCGCTGAAGCCTTTGCCTTACTTATCCCGACATGACCTCACAATACACACACTTCTTCGAATTCGCTACACATCTTTTTGTTTGAGTTTTGCTCTGTTATGATCATCGTATCTCCCTCCAGGCTTCCCAACAGAGACAGAGAAAAACACAGAAATGCATCACCTTAAAATCCCTGACAGGAATACCCAAGTCAGAGTAATAGCAACACCAGCGTCCTCGGTGATCTTGATTTGTTTTCAGGCACGGAGCATTTTAAGCCTTTGTTAGAAGATTGAGAGTAGAGATATAAGAGGAATTACGGGGCGAGAGAGATTGGGGATGATAAAGCCCCGAACTGAACCCCCGGCCCATCAGGAAACATCCTGTTGCCGACCAACTAGCCCACAAACAAGTGTGTGCAATGGAGTGTCTGGGTGTATCAAACTCCAACATACTCAAATGTCCAGTGGATCAACTTCAGTCAGACATTTGGTCCAAAACACAGAACTGAACGCTGATGAAATTGCGACAAACTGTTATCGCTTTTTCATGTTTTTTTCCGTCAAATAACTCCAATATTTGAAAGCAAAATGTCTTCACACTGCAAACAGAGTTGTTATTTATTAACACCGCATTTGACCAGTTCTGAGCTTCTGTGCCCACCCTGGTGCCTGCAACAGCCAACGAGGGGACGAACATTAACTATCAAGTTGCAGGGGTTTTTTTTGTGCTTTGCAGGCATAGCAATTCTTGTCTTTTAAAATCCTTACGTGACATTTTAACTTTGTAGAGCGTTATAGTTACCTTTTAAAATCTTCTGTTGCTCTAAAGATGGGCAGCACCTGATTTTTCATTAATTCCTTTTTAAGTACTGTATCACCTGGTTTAGTGCAAATTTATTCTGGCTGGTGTTTTAATGTGTTCTTCTGGTAAACTGCCGGCTTGTGACATATTTTAATATTCCATGACATCCCTCTTGCAGGCCATCGTGACTCATCAGGGATTCGGTTGCATTACACCCCCAGTCTCAGGCGGTATGATGCAGGGATTATGGAGCTGGGCCTCGTTTATACTCCTGTCATGGCCATCCCACCTAAACAACACACCTTCTACCTCAGTGGATACTGCACCTCCAAGTGTACCCAGACTGTGTGTATACAAACATCATTTACTGCATTATTTATGATTCAAACGCTATACTGGGTGGACATTTCGGCTGGTGTGCCACATATTTTAAAAGTTTCAGTCTCTGCAGCACAGATATATTGGCTGGAGCTTGACCTTTCTGTCTGTCGGTGTATCTAGGCCCTGCCGCCGGGAGGAATCTATATATTTGCATCACAGCTGCACACCCACCTGGCGGGCCGTGGGGTGAGGACAGTTTTGGTGAGGGGAGGCAAGGAGCTGGAGGTGGTCCAGGAGGACCAGCACTTCAGCACTCACTACCAGGTGAGTAACAGCAGGCTCCAGTCGAATCGGAGGAGCTCGGCGCCGAGATCCACCTCGGTGCATTTCATGTAGTACTGTATTAGATTGAGGAAACAGCGAGATTCAGTTCACATCACACCGAGCTGTGTGCCGCTGGGACAAAGATCAGCCTCAACAAATAACTGAGAGATGAAGTCTGAAGTGAAGTCAAGTGAAGTATTTCCACTGACTTGTTTTACTGCATCCTTGAAATAAAAACCTGGCATTTCATTAGAATTGCTTCTCAAAATACCGCTTATATTTTACAGTGGGTGAACCATGTGCATATGCTGCAGAATTATTTGTGTTTAAGTTAAAATAGTGTCTATGTGATATTTAAGGAATTGGACAAATGTACGAATTATACAGTTTGGTCCATTACTTAAAAACTAATTTGCACATATTGCTAGTTTGAGCAGCTGAAGGCCTGAAATCCTAAATATTTAAGTATTTTTTAATATTTCAAAGAAATACCATGCCCAGTGGTCAATACTATAGATGCAAATCTTTAAATGCAATATTTAAAGCAATGGCTGATTAATTTCAAAAGACCAGTGTTATAAAAAAAAAGTACCCCAAAGTTTTACTGGTTTAAAAGTAAAGATGTTGTGTTAAGATATGATTTTAGTAAAAGTGAAAGTCACTCATACAAATACTACTTGAGTAAAGCATCTTTAAGTATCTCATAGAAAGTATCATGGTGGAAAATAAAGAATATTAAATTTATATGTTGACGTGTATTTTACTGTACACAATGTGTCCACCAATCACAGGCCTGATCACATATCAGATGAGATTTTAAGTGTTTTCATGATTATAAGAGTTATTCATTTTTTAAAATCTGATTGCAGATAAATCAAATGTATTTAAAAAGGTAAACAAACAATACTTATCTCCAAAATGTATTGCAGTGGAAGTACAATGCAACTTAGCCATTGAGTGACATCATTCCAGGCAATTTGACCGAGTACATGCAGCTTCCTCTGGAGCCACAAAAAGCTTGAAACTACTTGTATCAGTACTACAGTAGTACTCCACAAGACCTGTAACTAGGGATGTATACCGAGGACCGGCATACAAACGATACAAACTTAACAACAAACTCCGTGACTTGAATCGCAGAATCGAAACCGGCTGCTGCTGCCAGGCGCTAAAGTCTTAAACGTTAGCCAGGCTGCTAACTTTACTTTGTTACAGCAATCAAACACTCTGCACTCTCCTATAGCTTCATACTTTGCGCACACTCCAAGTGTTTGGTGATGTTACTTACCCCGAATTTCCACTGGATACTGCCCGCTGCATTACAGCTCCGACCTACGTTAACGTGAGCCCGCCGCGGCGCAGAACGGTAGGCAGCAGGCGTCGCAAGGCCGAGGAGTCTCTGCGATAATCACGTAATCACTGTCGACCGCAGTTATAGGTTTATGTTATAAAACCACAACAGGAAGTGTTCCCGACCGAAGGACATTAGAAGAACTTGTGTTTGTCCCTTTTTTTTTAGATTTGTGTGCTGGTGTCAACACGGAGTGATTTATTTTGAAATGTAACCGGATGTTATATTGTTATTTCTGTGCTTGACTTCCTGTCTGCTCGGTGCTAAATTCAGCAGACTTGCTGCGTCGTGCTCCGGCATCTGCCAGATTTTTATATCTGGTCCTGGTTATGTGTTCAGGAGTATTTGTAATTGCATAGTTTCTGTTCTCTTGAAGCTTTGTTATTACCTTGTGGTACTAAAAATAAGGTTGAATCTTTTAACATCTTGTAAAGTCTTTTTTTTTTTTTTTTTTTTTACACAAAATTACATGTTGTAGTATCGATAAGTGTATCGATAAGTATCGGCACCGATAAGGAGTATCGGTATCAGTATCTGTATCTATAAATCCTAACGAAATCCATCCCTACGTGTAACATTGGTGGAGTTACCCTTTACGTGCAGTATTTAGTAGTAGATGTACTTCACTTCCTTAAACAGCTGGGCCCTGTAGTTTTTAGTTACTCAAACAGGAGCAAAGAGTGCATTTTCTTGGGGACTATGTTCAGTGGCAGATTAATCCATGTTTGGTGCTCTGGTGAGTATCTTGAGCAAATGACAAGAACACATGTTCACTAAAACAATATGGCAGAGAGGAGTGAGCAGCTCAGGCTTTGCCATTAATGTATTCTAAAAAACAAAAACAAACAAACAAACAAACAAACAAAACAACAACAAAAAATAACCCCTTTTCTCAAGTGTTGGTTATAAAAGTACACAGCATATTCTGCACATCTTTGTCCTACTTTTGACCGAATGCTTCCATTACTCAGCCAAACAATGATACTCATCTGAGCTCTTGTACAATCCAGTGACCTGCCAGTAAGGTTCAACATGAAAGTTGTGACCCTGCCAGGATAAGAAGTCCCAGTAACATCAATCATGACATGAATATGACATCAATTCAGCATCAGAACTGACAAACAACAACATTAGCATCATTGAGAGACGGCAGACAACATCTGTTGTGTTCTTTATTTATGCACCACATCCTGAGGCAGGTACGCACACATGCACACACACACACACACACACACACACACACCACAGAGAGCAGAGAAGGACATCTGCTACATGCCTGATAAAATCTCCAGCTGCTGTAGATGTCAGAATAATGTGGAGTGTACCTGTGTGGCGCTGTTGTTTCAGACCCTGCAGCCTCATTCAGCGTATGAGAACTTTATCAAACCATCCTCAGCAAAGCTAATAAGACAATTTCACACATGCCCAGCTAATAAGTATGAAAGCTGCCTTCAAGGAAATCATCAAGAGCAGCCCAGTATTTCATCTTTTTGTGTTTGAAATAAATGTTTATAATTATACCTAAAATTGAGATGCTAGGGAGGAAAATTCAAATGTAAGCAGTGGCGACAAGGAACTAAATCCACTAAGATCATTGTCAGTGTTGGAAAATGACAAATCGTCACTGTAATCACATTATCACATCACTGCCTTATTTCCAGGTTTGGTGATTACAAGTCCAAACACAGAGATGGCAGAACAGGAAGCCCGTCTAATCTACTGTTTCTATTTCTCTCTTCTGGCTCACAGACAATCCGGGTTCTGAGGAAAATGGTGAACGTTTTACCCGTGAGTACAAAATGGATCACTGCGCATTTTTAATAACCAAAGACACAGATTTTAGTTTTCCACTGTGCAGATTTAATATTCAGAGTGTTGTCTGACAGGCAGACGTTTGCATTTAAAGGGACAATTCACCCCAAAACGGTCAATTCATATTTTTCCTCTTACAATTATTTATTTACAGGCTGTAAGTGTTGTCATCGTTTTAGCTAACTTCCTGTCAGTTAGCAATGCTTTCCTTTCTCTTCTACTCAGCGCACTTGCATGACTCCTTTCCTTTTTTTTTTTTTTGCTTCGTGTTTTTTTTTGTTTTTGTTTTTTTATCACTTGGCCTGTTTGACAGTACAAGACAGAGCCAGGAGCACTGGAATTGGCAGCTTTCCCTGCTCCACCGTTGCCAGTGTGGGTACCAGAGCCAGCACTGTCCTGATTGGTTAAAGTGGGCGGGGATACCTGAGGAAAAAAAAAAATCTGGGCTTTGAGAGACAGTTGACACTTATCTTAAAAAGCAAATAACACTTACAGCAGAACTGAAATCTCAACCTGGTTACTCGAAGTAATCTACAGACCATGACAAGAGCAGATCCATGTAGGAACCTTTGTTTTTTTTTTAAATGATTTTTTTTTCTTTCCTCTTTTGAGCACCACGAGCACAGTGCCATCTAGTTATATCTGAGAGAAAAGAGAGATTTCCACGGCCAATACCTCCAAAACTAACACCAACACCACAGCAAATCTCCGGTGGATAAATAGCTCCATGGGTAGGATTTTGGGGGGGTGAACTGTCACTTTAAATGATTGATTTTAAACACCTTGCTGCTGGATGGGGTGCGTAAAATGGAGTGTTAATGGGAGAGACTGTAAAAAATAATCAGCTCTCAGGAGACAGACGAGATAAGAACACAGCAGCTGAGCTCCGTGAGGCAGAATGCTGCTCAGCAAACAACAGGCTCTCTTAAATAACTCATTTTCTGTCGGTAACCTTGAATTATCTCCTGCGCTGCCTTGCTAAACTTGAAATGAACCGCTGGGCGTGTTTGTGCTGGATTCTGCAGGGCGACGTCCTCATAACAAAGTGCACTTACAACACGGAGGACAGGAGCAAGCCCACAGTGGTGAGCAGCACACAATCAGGATACATTCATATCGCTGACGTTCATCTTGTCTGCAACAGCTGAGCCACGAGTATCGCTTCTCTAATCTCCCTCCATGTTTATTTTTTTCCTATATTCTCTTAATCCTTTCATCCACCTACATCCACTCCGTTCGTCTCCTCAGGGAGGTTTTGGCATCATGGAGGAAATGTGTGTTAACTACATTCACTACTACCCTCGAACTAAGCTGGAGCTCTGCAAAACCCACGTCGACACGGGATACCTGCAGAAATACTTCAGCTTCATTAACAGGTAGCACACGCACAGACCGCCTCTCCCTCCCTCAAATCACTCGCTTGTCGCCCCTTGTCCTTCATTCTCTCTTTTTTCATTTTGGATCTTCCTCTCCATCTTCTGTGACTAAGCAATTTTTGGTTACGGCATCCGTCCCTCCCCCTCCATCCTCCGCTCCCAGGGACCAGACTGATTACTTCTTTTAATCTCGAAAGCCAGATGCTTTGTCCTTTAAAGTGAAACTGTGTTCTCCAAATGGCAATTCGAACTGCTCTTTCTTTTCTTTTTTTTTTTCAATCCACGTCCTCCTTTCTCAATCACTTTGCCTCCCTCTTTTATCGACTTTCCTCCAACCTCCCTCTTTCTCTCTCTCTCTCTGCTCCCTCCAGGTTCCACGGAAACGACCGGTGTGTGTGTGGTGATGTTAGTGTGACGGAGCAGTATTCTCAGATACAGTGGGACACATTCGCTGGAGAGGTGCTGGACTCCCTTTACAATACGGCCCCTGTGTCCATGCACTGCAACCAGTCAACTGCACGCCTTTTTCCTGTAAGTCTAACACACACACACACACACACACACACACACGGATGCACGCGTGCTACAATCGACTGCCAAGCCGCCAATTAAAGCAGTTCAAAGGCAGATGTCAGTTGGACGCGGTCAGAACAGACAGCTTTTTAACTTTTAATATACACACAGATACACACACACACACACACACAACTAGATGTTTGAATTGGAGCGAATAAATCAATTACTGTTCAAGACTGTGTGGAGGCCTTGATCAAGTTGCTCTGTCTGAACGAAAAAAAGAAGCCTCTCCTTCTCCTTGATGTGTAACTTCAGCTGTGCAAGTGCAAAGTCACCTACACGAAGCGAGCTGATCTAGGTTTGGAAATCCAAGAAAGGATGAGGGCCGCGATAGGAAGCGCACACCGCCTCATCTCTTCATGCGTAGGTATATGAAGACGCTGCCAAGAGCTCTCATTGTAATTCACTTATTTCGTTAACTTCGGCCACAACGGGTGGTCCGTTTCATGTGCACTCCACTAACGGTGCGGCCGCTGGAAGGCAGTGGAAAAGACGCCGGCTACAACGGCTGTCAAGATATTTTGGGTGAAGCCGTCAAGCGTGAAATAATCTCAAAGTCATTCAGCAGACAGGCTCTCGCTCACATTGTAAGTCTTTGTGGTGTCGATACTGCAAGGAATGATGAGCAGTGCACCAAGTGCAGTACGGGCAGGAGCTCCCTCAAAAAAGTGGAGTTTATCAAAGAAAGTGACATTTCCATGTGTTTGGGGATTTTTAAAGCAGGCCTAGCTGCTATATAATACTGTGAAAGTATCAAAACATTCAGTCCATGGGGAAAACACTGATTTAGCATGTAGAAGAGCTAGACGCAAAGAGTGCGCCCATTCAAACCAATGAGAATTGCTCACCCAGCAGCAGAAAATAAGAACGTTTCCTGGTTTGCTGCTTTACTTCCTGGTTATGCGGGCCACGCCTGCGACCTTACCGCTCTGCCCTTAGACTTTTTGTAATCACTTTTTTTCTAAAATTAAGGAACTGTCCCTTCAAATGGCCTTACAGGACTTCTGTGAGGTTGTAATCATTAAGTCGTCCCCCAGTATAGCTAAGGTCACAAAAACACAGGCAGAGCCCAACACTGGGCCTATGAGAGCTGACCAACAAGAGCAGACTGGCCTTTTTTGGAGGGGGGCCTTACAGAGACAGGCTCTAAAAACAGAGTGTTAGGGCAGAGGATGAATAGAGGTGCTGCAGCAATACAGACAGACAGAAAGAAATACTGTGGCATTTCACACACAAATACACCAAACTGTTTTTATTCTATATGAATGAGGAGATTAATCAGAAAATAAATGGCTGATAACCTGAACAGAAATCAATCATCTTACATCAAAAAACTGTTAGAGAACTACTGTTCTGTTCAGGATCTTGTTAAAAAGCAAGGCAGCATCCTTTTCACAGTCCAAAAGCTGTCCCACTAAAATACACTTCAGAGCACAAAAAAATGCCATTCAGTCTATTTTTCCGCGTTTGATACATTGTACTCTGACAACTGTGCAGATATCTAATAAAGCCTGCTGTCTAAATATCAAGGACACCGCCTGCTTGTTTTGCCAAACAACCCATCACCAACATCATTTATCCGTTTCTGTTCAGGGGGACTGGGACAAACAGCCTGTACCGGTGGTTACCTCCATCCTTGAAAAACCTCGCTACCCCTGCGAGGGAGGAGCGCCTCCCACCAGCCAACCTCTCACACCCACGGTCTGAGTGAAGTGTTGGGGGGGGCATTACGGCGTGCTTCAGCCCAGGGAGACAGCACCGAATCTGGGGAAAAAGTTAAAGAAGCTTGCAGAATCTTACATGATTTTCATCTCTGCGTTTGGGGGGACAGACGACATTCTCCATTCGGTTTTCTGACACCTGCTGTAATTATATGCTTACATAAACTGTAAATCCACTGTCTGTGTTAATACGAGTGCACACATTTGTCATGTTTTAAAGCATTGGACGAGGGTGTGAAGTCTGACACCATCAGGACTGATCAGGATGTTATGCACCAAACGAAAACAAGTGTGACTAACTAATTGGCGCTGGGGACCAAAATGCAGTTGCTGATTTGTCCATTCCTTCTAATTTATTGTGTGCCCCATTATTTTGATCATCTCTAACAAGCATCATTAAGGCGGTAAGAAATATTACTATGTCATTTGAAGGAATCATTTCTCATTTCAGTATGTAATGGACATTTGTTAATGACGGTGGAAAAGAAAAGAAAAAAATCTTGGTATGGCAGAGTTAGGGTTTGTGGCACAACTTCACCAAATTCCAGGGTGGAAAAAAGTTTAAAGAGGTCAAACTTTAGCAGCACTTGTCATATACAGAAGAACTCGAGAACCAATGTGTTGAGGCTTGCGGCTGTCAGGATCATCATTAAAAATGTTAAGAAAAACATTGAATGAGGGTAGGAAGAAAGAAATACATCCAAAAGACAACCAGTCATATAGAGGGCATACACATATCCTTCAAAGAAGTACCTTCATATGTGGCTTGGTTAAATTAAAGGTGCAATATGTAAGACTTGTCAAACCTGTTGAATTAATACTCAAAACAAACAGAGGGGAACATATCACCAGAGTAACTGCTAACCTGCTGCTTCCAGCACTAGCACAAGACCTTGAGACAGGAATGGGCAGTGTCGGATGAGGGACAAGGGTCACGCCATATTTGGTCCATAAGTTAGAGAGATGGTCTTCAAGTTTGTGCAGAAGAGGCCTTAACCAAAATGTGCCCATTTAATGTAAACTCATACACACAACACCTTCATAAAAATATAGTTTATAAAGTGCTACGTACAGTAAGAGTAGAAAGAGCAACAAGATTCATCGTACACTGCTACTTATTTCCCTCTGTGCTGCTGTGTTACCAGCAAATTTCTCCCAAAGGGGATCGATAAAGGAACATCTTTGAGTTTATCTTTAAGCCATACATAAAAATACATAATTAAATAAATGATAATAAAACATAAATGAGAGAAGATCAACCTCTATAAACTTCATTAAAAGGTCCTCATTCGTGCACATAAACTTCACTTGAAATAAAATAGAAAATCCAAAACACGTTGGTTTTACAATAAACTGCTGCTCGAGCTTTGACCTCTTTAGAAAGAGAAAATATATATTCAGAGTTACTAAAAAATCTATGTAATTGTCATTGATCACCTTTATAATTTACCACTGTACTTTTTTTCCTACATGCCCCTGTGTGCCTGCATTATTTTTGTGTATTTAAATAATAAATGTTACAAAAAATGTTGGCAGTTAAAAATGAATTTATTAATACATGAAAAGCTGTGGACAGAATCATTGATACATATCCTTCCCCTGCTTATTTTCTCTCTTTGAATGAGTCAAAGAATTCTCTCAAGACAATTACGACAATAACAATAACATTCCCCAGAAGCATGTTTAAAAGTATTAATTTATCGTTTTTACATTTCAGAGTAGACTTCATCTGTTTTCTGTCTTTTGCAAGACATAAAGGAAGAGAAGGAGGAGAAATTCCGCATACTGAATTAGGAAAAAAAAACAAAAAAACAAAACAAAAATAAACCCAGAAACATCCGGACATGTTGTGGTAGAGGACCAGCAGTGATAGTGTTTTATCAGTCTGTTTCACATTTCCCACATAAATCTTGTTATTAACCTAAGCCACTACAGAGAACAGCCATTTCAATGATTAATGGCCTTCTGGGCAGAATCAATGAATCACTCCACATTAGTAAACATTTTGTGCTGAACGTGCAGCAACACACATCTGAGAGGCGAGTAGTCGATGTACATACAAATGCCTCCTTCTACCACTACACACGTTTTTTGGCTGCTGTTTGCACAGTGTGTGTGTGTGTGTGTGTGTGTGTGTGTGTGTGTGTGTGTGTGTGTGTGTGATGTATTTTGGTTGGCCTAAACTGTGTCAGTGTGACTGGATTTACACGCAGATAGAAAATATGATTAAACATCTAAACAACAACTATGTATTTGTAGTTAGATTGTAGACGCTCATGATAACGCAAAGAATTAAGTAAACATGTTTCATTACCGTGCACGTCTGCACTTAATTATTACATGATTAGTTTTCGTTGTGCTAAACTAGTTGCTTAATTTCTCCTGTTAAAACTAAAAAGACACATTATTTTGTCCGTCTAATCTAGCTAGCACACTTGTTAGCAGATTTAGTTTTTATGCGTATACACACAGAGTGTATACATGTAGGGGCACCATAAGTTCTCAATGTGTTGACTGAATTAAAGGATAAGTTCACCCAAAAATGAAAATTCTGCCAACAGTTTTGTCATCCACAAAACATGTCTGGGGGCGTCAGAGCAAAATGGCATTGAAGCATTCTTTCTAACAAATGAAGTAGACTGGGACTTAACAAACTCAACAAAATAAAAGAAATAAAAATATAAAATGAAAATGCAACATATAGTGACTCCATACAACTCCATCTGGCCTTATCCAAGTCTCTGGAAGCCCCAAGATCCCAAAGTGCACTCTCGATGCGTGGTCGAGCTCATGCACCCCCCTTCAGACGAGTCCCCATCTACTGGACTTGTTTAGGAAACTGCTGGAACACTGTTTTGCTGTGAAGCTCCAGAGATGTTTTGTGTACTACAAAACTTCCCCCAACTTTGCATCATCTTGATGGTGAGTAGCTTAAGTCTGAATCTAAAATTTTAGGAACAAACTTATGCTTTAATTGTGAAATTAAGGCCTGTCCAAAAGAACTCTTGCGGCCGATTTGGCATATGTTTTGTCATTTTAAATTACACAATACAGTCCTGCCATTATCTGCTATGCTAAGTTCACATTTTGAACCAACAGTGTCACAGTAATTAATGAGGCGAAGGCATTTTTCAGTGTGCTGATGCGTCACAGTCGAAGCAGAAGCAAGTCTGCCCCCTGAACTGCTCATAGGGTTTTACTGTAAAGCATAAGCACAAAATGTTGAGTCTGATTAAACAGAAAAACAAGACAAAGCAAGAGCTCCTTAATGATGTCTGAATTGGTAGATAGCCTTGTTACACAACAATGTATTTAAAAAAAAAAAATAAAAATAACTAACAAGATTAAGTTTTCAAACAGCACTGATTGCAGTTTATCACCGTGGTGCACAGCAGCGGGGGGACGGATCAGAAAAGAGCGGTTTCTATCTGTAACCGCTGCTTTCTGATAACTCCCCCTTTTTCTGTCATTTTTCTCCGGCAATGTTTTGTTCCCGGCTGGTACAATGTGCCTCCGGGTGTTTTTTTTTTCCCCCTTCCTTTTTACATCCAACTCTGATAAACACTCGTTCGTATGGTATCTAAATCACAGGCAGACAGACCAAGTAAAACTCTGCTTTTAGTCAATGTTATCAGCACAAACATCAGTCAGTGTAATGTGACTCAAACTGCCTGAGGGCCGAGTGTACAGTCTGACGACTTTTATTCCCTCGTACGAGACTCTGTGGTCCCATGGGATGAATTAGAAATGAAACCATACTATGTAATATAACACTGTACACTGTCAGTACTAATATTAGTCCAATTCTACTACAGGTAGTAGCTGTAGTCTTCTCTTGAGCTCAACTACACAGAGGCCTGGGTGAATTTTCTGGTTGAACTCACACGCATAAATGCACACGTTTCTTTTAATACCATTATTAGCCCTTGGGTTTCAAGGGAAAACGATTGTGTGTTGTATGTGCTTCATAGAAAACTTTATCATCGCACCTATAACACTGCCACTGCCTGCTGCCAGTCTGTTTGATTAAGACTTCAATGAGTTATTGAGTGTTAAAGGAGACTTACTGTGCTTTTTATCCCTTTCCTTGAGTGTATAAATAGGCTCTTCTGCATGCAAAAGTACAAAAAAAAAAAAAAAAAAAAAAAGGTCAGTCTGTACCAACACAAGCTCCTCTATCCCATAGAAAACAAGGGTCCTCAAATGCCCCGTCAGTAATCCCGCCTTTAATTCTGTGACTTTGTGACATCACACAAAGTCACCATTTGGTACGGTCTGTTATACATTTGCATAATTTGTGCAGAGCGGCTAGTATGGCACATAATACATGATTTACCACAGCTGCTCTGTTGTTGTTAGACAGACTGGGTATTCAGGACAGGGGGCCTTAAAGAGAAAGGAGTTAAAACAGAGCATTTCAGACAGAGGGGGAATACAGAGCTGCAGCACTGTACAGCATGAGAAGCTGATGGTTTTTTGAGCAATGCATGTAGACCTATTCTAGCAGTAGCCCAAAATAAAATTCTGAACCTGAAAATGAGCATAATACGTCTCCTTTAAAGCTTAGCACCGTTAACTTATTGGAGGCCTCCTCAACTCTTGTAATCCCCCATGACATGGACAGAATGAGGCCCCATTCGGAGTTGGTATGATTTGACTTTTGATGGCTCGACATGAACAGAGGTTGTATGGTTATGTTTTCTATTTATCGAGATGAAAGAACAAACCATGTGCTGTTATCTGACTCCTTGAGATCAATCTAGGGAAGGGTAAACTTATCAAAGTTAGCCTGATCTTGAGCTTGAATGGGTCTTTTCAGTCCACCCTGGTGCGCTAGTGTGAAGTCTTTCATTATTGGAGATGAGATTCAATTTGTTGATGAAGGTTCTCGGCCATCCAGGTCATGGTAGTTATAAGAGGTGTATGGTAGGCCACTGGACTTTTTCAGTTGCTTGAAGATGTTTCACCTCTCAGTTGACGACCCTGTCCCTGACCACCCTGTGAGGACACACCCATACAGTTTAAAAGCCTGGAGAAGCCTCTTGGATGAGGGGGTTGAAACGTCTTTAAGAAACTGAAAAAAGTCCAGTGGCCTACGATACAGCACTTCACAGATTCAATTTGTTTTCACAGTAATACTAGCGATGGTAATGTTCCCAGAGGAACACGGTTACTCCCAAAACTCGAGATTGGTAGAGAAACGTAGAGCTGAACAACAACACATCCACGTCAGGTTGTGATCAGCTCCTCCTTGACATGCTGACAGAGATTTTAGATCATCTACGTTTCAAATCGCGTCTCCTCCATTTCCATTAAACCACAGATAGAATATGAATAAAAATATCTACATTTGAGACACCTACACAGTATTTCATGGAGAAGTTTGGACTAAAACAGCGGCGCCTGGATGTCGCTTTCACATGTTCGGTCTTCCTCAAGCATAGATGCCCTTCACGCGTTTATTCTCGGGGTCAAATGGAGATTTGAGGTGGGCCTTGGCCTTGTACGTCACGCCCATCCTCTCCAGGGTGAACTCGCCCGTCTTGATGAAATCGGCGCTCACCTGATGAAGACAGGGAGAGAGAGATTTAGTGAAAAGAAGGAGCAGAGAAAAGAGGGCGCCATTTTATTTTTTTGTGGGGTGGGTGGGGGGGATTAAAACAGAGTGAAAGTGAGATGACCCATTATTCCACGCTCTTTGTAAAAACAGTGTCCATCGACTTGAGCGGGCGATCTCACAGCGTTTGCGTCTGACAGGAGAGGACGGCGCGGGAGTTATAAAACACTGAGAGCAATCCACTCGCTCATGAGTCAATGTCAGCTCCCTCGTAACCCAGAGAGCTAATTTTCTCTGACTGACTCTCTTTTACCCTCCCTGCAGCTCTCCCACTGATCTGTCACTCTGTCTCTCTTTCCCTCTGTCAGTGTCACACACACACACACACACACGCACGCACACACACACAGAGCTTTCTCATCACCACTTAGTTTTGACTGCTTCCATGCGGCAGCCTTTAGAGGGAACAGTGATGCGGCTCTATCCATTTAACAACCTTATTCAGGGACAGAGCTGCCTTTACTGCAGCTTGGTGACATTACAGCAGAAGGTACGTACGATGTTGACGTCCTCAGCGTGAATGAGACGAGGGCATTACTGCACACATGCTGCAATGATCTGAACCTGAAGGTTAATTGAAAAAAACATCCATAACAGACTTGTATTTGGCTGTATTCGGCGTTTCTTCACAATAATAATCCAGATAATCCAGCGTCTCCAAGTGGTGTTATTGTCGCCACCGCTGTCACAAAGACAACCTGATCACTTTCCTTTTTTTTTTTTTTTCCCTCAGAGCCGCGAAACTACCAACAGGCATTGCGTTTGTGTCCAAGTTTCTGCGACAAAAATGACCAACACCACTTTAGAAATAAGAGAGAAGAAAGAAGCTCGCTCTCCGAGGAGGCCATAATCGCTGTAATTGTATCTGGAGTGACAAAGGAGGTTTGCTTCGCGCAAACAAGTAACCACAGCAGGGGTTGATGTTTATTCTTTCATTTAGTCTATACTAAAGTCATGAAAGCAAGATAGGGTTGCGCTGTAAATCGAGCCTTCATTTCCCTGGGATCACACGGTGAAAGTGAAAGTGAGGCTCATGATGGTGGTGTCATTATCCTTACATTGGCAATTACTACAACAAGTTTAAGTAGTGTTCTTCAATCCTGGTCCTGCGTGTTTTAAAAGTTTCCCTGCCCCGAGATACCTGATTCAAATGATCAGCTCGTCATCGAGCTCTGCTGAAGCCCGATGATGACTAATTGATGTGTACTGCCATTTTAAGATACAAGATTCCTATTCCATTACAAAATCAGTTTGCTTATTTCTCTTTAAATGAAATAAATCTTTTACCATTCATTAATGTCTCCTGGTAGACGTGTATTTATAATGTGCCATCCTGGAACAGGCGTCTCATGACTGCAAAGAAACACTTACTTGTTAAGGATAACGTTATTCAAAATTAGCAGTGGCTTGTGTAACTACCTTTGGAATAATATGTTCAATGCTTTTAACAGAGTTTAAATTTGATGTTTCATGTGACACGAAAACCAAATTCTGATCCTGCATGCGTGCGTCACAAAATGTCAATAAAATGATGGCAGTTAGCGTCACTGCAAACCACTGATACATTCACATCTGTATGCGATAACGACACCATATTGCATTTTGTAGTGAGTTTCATGTCAGGTGGAAGAGGGGATGGTGGTGGAGTTAGAGTTGAAAAGACTAACAAACATTATCTTTTTTTAGAATCCTGACCAAGTGGTTTTTGTGCCTAAAACCTGAGCAAAGCAGCACTGTCACAACATCAAACTGAACCTAAGAAGGTTGCAAAATAAAGCAATGTAAAGTTTTTCCATATCCACTGTTTGCAGAAGCGTGCTGTGCATTGTCGACATTTATTCTGACGGTCGAGTTGAAAAAAATCCAAATGTTCGTCTGTCTTTCCTCTTCCTGTGAAACACATCTTTGCAGACTCATCTTGTACTTGCAAACATTCAGATAAATGTATCAAAATTATCAGATACAATTTGGCACAAGTGAGGGAGGTGTAAGATGGAGGCCAATGGACAGACACTCATGTGACATTTTCACATCATTATTGGAGTGGTGTAGTGGACAAATGCTTAACATTATAACCACTTATGGCTCCAAGGAACACTGGGGACACTTGTTCAACACTGATGATCCATGCACTTGCTTAGGAAACTTAAGAGACAGAGCTGAAGAGAAAATGTAATCAGGACATGGATTGTGAATATATATATAAAAAAAAAAAAAAAAAAGGAGGGACGGAAGGAAGGAAGGGAGGAAGGGAGAGGAAGGATGACACCTCTCACTCACATGCACTTGTTTCTGCTGGAGCCAGTGATGTGATTGTAGGGGATGTGCTCTGCAATACTGAGTGACAGGAGAGTAGATCCGGTGTATGGTGTGTGTGTGTGTGTGTGTGTGTGTGTGTGTGTGTGTGTGTGTGTGTCTCTGTGCATGTGTCACCACTTGTGTGAGCACAATTCTGAAACCGAGGTGCTCGACAAAGCAGAGGGTCAATCCTCTTTGTTTTGCCGGTCACGACTCGGGGAGGGATATTGAACCAATGAGCGCGCGCACACAAAGGCCAGCGCGCTGCCACACACAAACCCGCACGGTGTGTGTGTGTGCCCGCACACGCGCTCAAGATACGGATCTAAGCGCTCCGACAAATCACAGAAGGATCGTTCTATTTTTCAGAGTCTCAAAACTGCCTTTGCCTTTGAGCACGCCGCTTCAATAACTTTTTGTGTCTCTCTTGCTGCTTCCATCCTCCTGTTTGATGTTCCATCTGTTATTCAGTGTGTGTCTGTGTTATCACCAGGAGGGAAACACACACACATACACATGCACAAGAAAACCAAACACCGGCCAATAAAACGTATTATTCAGCGTGAAGTGAGTGGTGGGACGTGACAGAGAGCTGATAATACCTGAAGTACTTATGAAGAGGAGACCAATAAACCGACCAGCTGACACGCTTTTATGCAAAAGCACAACCACACATATAGTACTTTGTTTTACTGGTGTATGTACACATTCAAAGAATTATGAAAATAAGATATGGTGTACCCAAAATCAAGATACTACCATAGTTAAATCAATTAGTGTCACCAGGCTGGCAAAAACATTTTTCTTGATTTAAGAAAAATGAGGAATCAGGAAATGAGACTAAACAGTGGAGAAAACAAACATATTGAAGACAGAACACTTAAGGAGGGAACTGATAGGGATACAGTGTGTGTAAGTGTTGTGTTATCAAGGTCTTTACCACTCCTCCATCTGGGTGGCGGATGTATCCATAACCGATGGTTTTGTCGATAAAGAAGCCATAGTCAGAACGCCGCAGGTGACCAATGGGGACGCCATTACGGAAAACGGCCTCCAGACCGAACATCGGTACTTTCCTGAGAGAGAGAGAGAGAGAGAGAGAGAGAGAGAGAGAGAGAGAGAGAGAGAGAGAGAGATTAACTGAATCCAGAGCATATTTAATTCAATGCGTTCATGTGCGCAGTAACATGCAGAGAAGTCTGTTTGTGTTATGCAGCAGACACAAGATTTAGCTGCGTATGCTGCATAACACACGCACAGCTACACAAATTTGCAATGTTGACGACTAGCAGGCCCAAACACCATATGCCAACCATAATCACAACAATTATTTACTGTTAACAAAAATAGCCGTTTTTGTGTGAGGAGGAAAATGTTCGAGTCTCATCTGATTCATTTAAGGAGTTTGTAAAACTCATCTGTGGATGTAACTCTCTGGCTGAAGATTAAACATTAATAATAACCAAACTACCAGTTGATTTTTGTCTGAAAACACACGAGAACATTCAAACTATCTGAATTGACTTGAAAAGGAAAGGGCTGTTTCCATTCCAGCCTGTCCTTGCAAAAAAGGGTAAAAAAAATCCAAGGTCATGAAATATTCTGCCTGATGAAAGTCTCGCGCACAAGTCAGACAAGTCAGACTATGGGTCCCTCTCCCACACACCTGGTTCATCAAACAGAGGTGTGATGCATATTTTCAATTTTGAACAAACTGAATCCCACTCGTTGCACCCTTCCTGATGATGGCTGCTACAACGCTAGAGCCAATGTGTGTGTGTTTTTTTTTCCCCGTCTGGGCTACCGTAGAAACATGGCAGACTCTGTGGAAGAGGCTCCCTCTGTAGAAGTGAAAGGCTCATTCGATGCCAACATGGAACATAATTATGAACATTATATTCCATTTCCATTTTCATAATCGGAGGCTTTTCACTGACTCATCAATGGTGAAGCAGACGATGCGCCTCTTCAGCCCCTCCTCCTTCTGTTTCTCCAGCCTATCGCGGCCCTGGAACGGGATCGAACTCTTCAGTTTGCAGGTGAAGGCTAGCCCCGCCTCCAAGGGTGTGTCGTCCGGGCGAAGGTCAGCGTGCCAGTGTCTGTACCCTGATAAAGAGAGGAGGACAAAAAAACGTTAGGCTATAAAAAGCACTGAGAAAACAGCGGAGGATGGTTCATTCTGGTCAACAGGTGGTTCAAGCTGCGGTTTACTTATTCATGACCTCCTATTTCAAGGTACCTTTCTCTATGCTGAGTGAGTCGATGGCCCTGTAGCCTGAGTTGATGATGCCGTGCTTGGCGCCGGCTGCCATGACAGCATTGTAGACGGGAAGGCAGGAGTCTTTGGGAATGTGCAGCTCCCAGCCGAGCTCTCCGACGAACGACAGACGCATGGCCCGCACCTGGACGAGAGAGAGAGGGGTTAGAGAGGAGAGCTTAGAGATCTGGAGAGAGGCCAAGCTGCCAGGCGTCTGCTCGTGCTCACTCACACACGCAAAGAAAAAAACTGATTCAGAATTGAAAAGATGCGAGGATAAGATAAGGGGCGCACAAAGGAGGGGAACAGGGAAGCTGTAATCTCCTTTTAAGAAAACGAATGTCGCGGCAAAATGCTGAAAGGTATGGAAAAGACACCTCTGGAGGTTAAGAGGTGAAAAATTAACCCGGGTGTTATTCTCACGAACGTGTCCATTATTAATATAGGTCATCAAACGTGACGAACACAATGGAGCAAGAGTGGCGTCAAATGGGGCGAAGAGAGCGAACCTCCCACAGCTTCCCAAATCAAGCTCAATTTAATAGATATCATCTCAAAAATGTGTCCCTCCAACTGCAAGTAAACACAGACAACAGCGCCTTAGAAATCCCCGTCACTGCTGTAGCGCACTGCTCAGCAGCTGGGGAACAATTACCCATAACTGCACTCTGTTTATCTTATTTCAGCAATCCGCAAAAACGGCACACTGCATCTCGTCATTTCATGTTTTCTGCGACTCGGAAGACTTGCAGACACAAAGTGACAGCCTGCGTTTTCCTCTACATCTCTGGGACGCATGCTGCAGCCTCGTCCTCGCGCAGGGGAAGCTGGTGTGTGCACACTGATACAGCAGGCAAGAAGTGGATCCAGCGTGCTACGCAGTTTACAACGACAGCTACGGGGATTTTCAGAGGACTACTTTGTTTTTAATTTCATCAGACTCAAAGGATTTGAGATGATTAGATAGCTACATTCACACACACAAAAAAGCAACATGGGAATAAATCCCTGGTTGACAAATAGCAGAATAGTTGCATGCTATAATTAAAAAAACATTGCGATCTGATACATGATTAGTGGGGATAAAACCTGGAGGGAAAAAAATGATAGCAATATGAACATCCCTTGATAATGGAGCGAGCTACGAGTCATTCAACAGACCTGTACATTCCGTCACATGATCGCCATGAAGAGCGATAAAAAAAACAAGTGCTGATGGAGAGGAAATTGTGAGTAAAAAAGCTAAGGTCGTCTCGCCAATATGGCAGTCAACACTGTCGTCGTATTAACATGCAAACGTGCTTCCTGTGTGCCTTGATGAAGAGGCACAATTTAAATTTAACAGGTTTAATTGCACCTTTATTTGCTAAGTCTTTAAAAATGATCAATAGTTATTAATACCAACTGATGAAACTTTCCAGCTGATGATGAAACAAACATGTTGTCTTACATCTGGTCAGGTCACCTCTGCAGCGCTGCAGTACTGCATTTAGATGCTGATTTGTCTAATAGTTGATACAAAAAAAAAAAAAAAGCGCCTTCTGCTATTTGGATATATGCTACTCTTCTTAGCCATATTGCGATTTCAGTCAAATCATGTTGTGATTAATTGCGCAGGAAGAGGCTACACTACTGTAAAGAGAAAAGGAAAGAAAGCGAGTGAGACAATATGGAAGGGAGTGAAATAGGAGGAGAGAAAAACTCTCTCCAACAGTTTCCCCCGTGGGTGCTATGACAGCCAGGCCATCTGGCCAGCCAGGGATCACCCTGGGCCCCATATGTACACCATGAAACTCTGGGGAGGACAGTACATGTAAGCCCGAGCTTACTCACAACACACACACACACACTCGAGCAGATACACGGGCAACAAACTCAACTCAAACACACAGAAATACATGCATGCCTCATGCAGGCTGTCACTCCTACATTTCCCAGGCAAACATCAAACACAGACACACACACACACATACACACACACGCACACACACAGCACAGACATGAGTACAAACATGCATATAAACATGACTTTGTGTGACTTAACACGCATGCCAGCACCAGCGCTTCAACCGACGGGTGAGGAAGAGAGAGAGACGGAGGGAGCCTAATGAGCTATGAGGGGAGCAGAGGGCAGAGAGAGAGCTCTGTTCTCGCAGCAGCGCAGCCATTAAAATGTCACCCAGACAAGGCCGGCAACCAGCTGGAACACGGCGCGAGTACAACACGCGCACACACACGCACAAACACAACTGCAGCGCTGCGAGAAGACGCGGACTGCAATCACTGGAGCGTTGCATAATTCATGCAAGAGCAGCTAAGACAGAGGGAGTGTGTGTGTGTGTGTGTGTGTGTGTATTTGTGGACATATGTGTCGCAGCGTGTGCTGGTGCAACATGCTCTTCTTGATCCGAGGCCAGGAACAGTGTAGAGGTCAACCTGACGGCTGAGGCGACTTCACAGCAACATTGTGAGAGGAATGAATGACAAAGCGCATGCAGCTCGGGATGAATACGTGATTTCCCCCGTGCTCACAAGCAACAGCATTTTAAACTTTGCTCGGAGATGTTCAAGGGAAGACGAAGAAAGAGACAGAAGACGGAGAGAAGGTAGCAAAAAACAAAACATGTGGGCGGGCTTGACATCTAAATAAGTCACAAGGACGCCTTGAGACATTCCATCTGTCCCTCACACACATAGTAACAGACGCACACACACGCATACACACAATCCACGATCTCTGTTGACTGAAAATTTGAAAATTACAAATGAGTTTCACTCATCAGCAGCAGTGATTTGCATACATTTTGCACATATTAGCACTGACAGGGTTATTTTGAACCTGACAAATGTACCACATCCACTTACAGTGGGAAGGAGTTAAAGCACTGTGTGTGTGTGTGTGTGTGTGTGTGTGTGTGTGTGTGCGCGCGCGTGTGTTCTCACCTGATGCCCTGCCGCGTTGACAACTTTGTGGGAAGAGAATGGGAAAGCCTCGTTGCTCAGGTCTGTGTCCAGCACCTCCTGAAGCACCTCTCGGCTGCACATGGAACAAAACCATACACATCATAAACGGGGCTCAGTCAGTCAGTGCATTTTGCACTCTTATTTTCTAAAAAGTGGTGAAAAAATTATATTTTTTTTTCTGCTATTTTGACATAAATTCATGACTTTCATTTTTACTATAATTAATTGACTTACATAACCTTACAGATTTTAGGGAAACGTTTTAAGGAAGCGTTTGAAGTTAATGCTAGAAATCACATCGCAATGAGCAAAAACACCAAGGTAGGTACTGCTGGACTATCAATGGTGAAGCGCTGAAAGGTTTAAACACAGCGGTTTGTAGGTCGGGCGCATGACAGTAAGGTGCTCTACTATTTGTAGCTATGCAAGATTAATAACTGTATTATGATGATGGTGCAACAGAATAAACTTTGTTTTAGTGCTGTAACATATGACCATGACAATATATGATAACTATATAATTATATAATTCTTCTCACCAATGGTCTCTTCGGCTTACACACATCATGTAATCATGTGTGTTAGATTCTTAAGTATTTCAGCAAAACATAACAACAAGACAACAGCGGCAGCCTGCTCTGCTATATTTGCTGTTGAATTGTATCATCTGTCCTTCTCCCACAAACACGCGCTCACACGCGCTAGAAAATCAATATTACATAAAGATGAGTCAACAGAAAAAGGGGGACTAAGTTTAGCTCACTTTGCTTCTTGTGTGTCTGTGAGTGGGCAGGTAGAGGCCGTTTCTGGAAGATATTTTTGAAACAGTGTGGCAGGGAGCCAGGGTTCAGGTTACCGTTTGTGTGTACCTTACATGCTTGTACATCTGTGTTGGCGTCGAGCAATCGATGTCGTCGTAGTTGGATGTGGAGATGTGTGCACGCGGGGGAACGGTCTCATGCAGGGAAAACCAGCATTTCTTGCATATAGGCGCATGCACGCGAGTGCGATGCAAAGGCTGATATTTCCTCCGGACTGTCCTCCAATTTTCTGCCCCCCCCCTTGAGCGTTTGTACACTGGACTCAAGATCCTAAGAGGGAGGCCAATTAGCTATATATAATCAGCAAAAGGCTTTGTGTGTGTGTGTATGTGTGTGTGTGGTGGGGAGAGTCTTGCAACCACCAATTTGTTTCTCTGACTTGCCACTTAACTGAGGCTCTCAGCTGCAGATCTCAGGATGTATACACACACTCACACACACACACTCACACACAAACAGGGCTCTCCTACAGAATATCACATAATTCCATATAATATAAATAAGGCTGGTAATTACAAAGCAAACGACAGAGCACTGGTTTCGCCAAACTGCGTGCACGAGAGAGGAAAAAAAACCTGCAAGTTTACACACTCCCCCTCTCTCTGGAGAATTGGAACGATGCTTTCACTCTGGGAGAGAAAACGGGAGACATTTCCATAAACGCTCCTAATTTTCTCTCTCCTCAAGCTTTAAAGAGATCAATTTGCTTCATCAGGCAACAAAACCCAAACATTGGAGGGTCAATTTTCTGCAATTTCTCACATGTGGCAGCAACAATGAGGAGGAGCCGAGGATTATTACGGCGCTGTGCCGACAGAGGCAGCGCCAATCGTGTTTGTATTACCAACACACATCCGCAGACGCAAACACTCGGGGAGCTGAGTGCGCTTTCGGATGCTCAAGAAAAGTCAATGAGCTCCATAATCAGCAGCCTATTGTGCGTGTCTATCTATAATGAAACACATACATATATCTGGCTGCCGCTGCCGGTGACGCACTCGTTTCAGGTTTGACGTAAGCATCATAAACAAGAGAGGGATGAAACAATCTGGAAAAAGGGGAAGTGGAGAATGCAGGGAACCGGGAGGACCGGGGAGGAGAGATGAAAGAGGCTGGATAAGATCTAACAGAGACGGAGAGAGAGAAAGAAACTCAGGAGGACAGAAGATGAGAAAAGCCTCAAGGAGAAAGAAAATCGACACAGCCCACACGGCGGCCTGACCCTGCTGCCGGTGAGGAGGAAGAACAAAGACGGAGGACGGGGAGGTGGGGAGGAGAGGAGGTGAGAGGGAGAGAAAAGATAGATGGGGAGTTCAGATGAGGGTGGCCCGGCTTGCCCTTTCGAGGAGAAGAAAGGGAAAGCTGTAGGAAGCCAGAAAGAAATGTGACAAGCTTGGACTGCATCCCATGTCCGAATGTGCAGCAACGTTTTCCCCCGTGTAGTACAGGAGTTCTCAGGCCCAGATAAAGAAATCAATGGATGACGGTTCTGACAGGTGAGGGTAAAAAAAAATAAAAAAGGAAAACTGTGCAACAGCAGACACAAGAGAAGGAGTTTCTAGGAGACATACTATGCTCATTTTGAGGTTCAGAATTTTACTCTGGGTCACTACTAGAATAGGTTTAGATGTTTTAATGCTCAAAAAATACATCGGTTTTCTCCTGCTGTCCCGTGCTGCTGCACTGTACTCCCCCTCTGTTTCAATTCCTGTCTCTTTCAAAACTTTTTAACTCTCAAGATCATTTACATACATCTGGACCTGCACATACAGCAGACTGCTGTCATCATGCAATCCCTGGTCATCCTTGTTTTAATCTTAAAATCCCTGCACAATCATTAGCAAACTGTACAACTTCATGATATCTAATATAAAGACAGTATATCTGCTCAAGATGACTTTTTAACGTTTCGTCCTGCAGAGTCATCACTACAGTGTTCACACTGATCATAGCGAAAGGACAGGTGATTCAGTTATATTCTATTGGACATTTTTTTTATTTATTATGGAAATTTAGATTTGAGACTGAAAGGAGCAAAGGTCAGGAGGCGCTGAATTAAACAATAGTATCTACTATTAGATTATAGTTACAAAGTTACATTTCTTGTCTGAGATTTATTGTCTGGGTACCATTAATGTCGAGCTGCCTGTATAAATATACAAACTATCCTGTAGATGTTGAGATTAGAGATGTTGAGGAGTGACCCTATGGATCTGCACTGGTGCCTCTTTCAACAGATCCATATCAGCTAAATTAAAAACCTGATAAAAATCCACTTACTTCACTCTACCTGCTAGTATAGCAGCGTTCCCCTGCTTTACGACAGCCTACAGTGCAGCATTTCACTGCATATGTGAGTGACTATTAGTTGTCTGAAGTTGAAAAAATGACTCGGTAACGCCGGTGTGAGTTCAGACACAGACGTTGGCAAAACACACTGATTCACTAAAGCCTGACGAGAACACATCTCTTCTCACCGTGTCTGATTTACTCAGCAAATAGAAGCAAAACAGGTTGTATCGGCTCATTTTTAACCGGCAATGACTGTCGCTTTCACAGGTTCAAAAGGATAAATGTTGCTGGCAGCGGATGACATCAGCCGTCACTAAATCAACATCGAATCAGAGTGTGAGAGGATAAAATGTTATGTCTGTCGGTTTTAGAGCTCTCTGCAGCCGGTGTCTGTGCTTGGTACCAAAGAGTTTGCGTGGACTGACAAAACCAACAGAGTGATACAGACTGCAACACATCAGGTTTAACTTCAAAACTTTTTGAACCAGGACATTCAGTATTTAGATCAAGTAGCTCTTATAATAAGTGAAAAACTACAACTGTCATTTCAGTCAGATACATATTCTATCAAGGTTTAGATGAATATATATGTTTTCATCCATATCAGTAGTTACCAAATCATAAAAGCAGTTGGATTGGGATCGGATACAGATGCAAACTACAGCTAGATATGCACTTGTTCAGTATGAGAATTGCTCACTTGGCCTGTACACCAGAAAGGCTTACTGGCGTCTGGGTTTACTTCCTGGTTATACAGCCCACTGAGTATTTGTAGTAGCGATTCTCTGGCTCAGCCCAAATACTTGGGCATTGTCATGTAAATCACTTTTCTTGGCTAGAAAACTTTTCAGACAGAAAACCTCCAGGGATTACGGGGAAATGCTTTTGGCGGCAGAGGAACTTTTTTATGCAATGCCACAAATGAACAATGGGCAGAACTGGATGAAAGGCTCGGTGGCTCCGAAGAATCCAGGTCTTAATGACATATTCATGCCTTCCTGCTGGTGGCGCTAGACAAACTATAATGAGTTCATAAGTCCATCTGACCAGTTAATCTTTCAGTCGTAGTGGATGTTTGTCCAAACTTTAAAGAGATTCCCTCAAGGTATTCTTGAGCAATCGCATTCACAAGGATAGGACGGACGGATGTGTGGGTGTACAGATGGACAACCTGAACATATAAGTTAACTTAAATTAGTAAGGTTCATCCTCTGGAGACCATCAATGTCTGTCAAAAATGTCATGACAATCCCTAATGTTGAGATCTTTCAGTCTTGGCCTGACTATTGGAATGACCTACATACCTAGCTATGCTGCTAGGGCTATAATTGACCATTCATTTGATGGTTGAATCCAGTCAAGCAGAGCTTCAATTGGAATCATGTCACATTCAGGCCGTATAAAGTCTGAATCCAGTTGCTCTTGCCCCTATGATGTTTCATTTGTTTTGAAAGTCCATCAAAGATTCAGGCTTTTGAACACCTCTAACCCCGGGTGTAAACTGTTGTTGAGACACAGAGTGCAGCTGCTCTGAGTAATCTTCATCATTATCGCTCATTCAGATGAAAAATAGATTTGAATTTACTCTGTGGCATCATGGAAAAGCCGCCGGCTATGTTAAGCTGCACAATTACCCTTGAGCCTCTCTGCCTCTGTCGGCTGTTTTCAATCCAACTCCATCCCTGCACTCACTCACCTCTAATGCCTATGGCCAAGTCTTGAGAATGGGCTCTTAACCTTCTCTCCTCTCATCGATCCAGCAGCTCGTCTTTCAGTCCCCCCCCCGCTTGTGTCCACGATGTGAATCATAACCCGTCTTTAGACCAATCAGTTACCCTCTTCTTTTTCCCCTCTCCTCTCCACCGCTCTTTTCCCTCACTCACTTCTATTGTCCTTATCTCACCTGGATGTATAAATCATGACAGTGTCCCCTCCCCTCCCCTGCCACCTCCTTTTCTTTCCCCACCTCTTGGGTCCCTGGATGCTGATCATCCCCATGTCCTCAGAGTGGTCTGTCAGCTGGCAGTTGAAGCCTTGGTCCTGGAGAACCGTTCTAATGTGGTTCCAGTTGTGTTCTGCTACACCGCCTCCGATGGCAAGGTAGTATGCATCACCTGGAGCAGAAGAAGGGAAGGAAATGAATAAGGAGTGATTAAATGAAGTATGACAGCTGGAATATCAAAGAACTGACAGTAAAAATTGAAATGAAATGAATAACAGCAGCACATACGTTGACGTCACAATATATAACTTCTATAACTCTTTTCATCCTAAAAACAAACAATCAGAAATGTCAAAGGAAATCACAAGAACAGCAAAGTACAGGCACCAAATTAAAAGACAGGGAAAGGTAGTTTCACAGCAGAGCTGAACGTAATAAACTAATAACTAGCTGTCAGGCAAAAATGGAAATCTGTAAAAGTGTGTCTTAAAATGGGATTTAAAAGCAGAAAAAATGTCAGCAGATCAAATATTAACTGGAAGACCGTTTCAAAGTTGAGGTGCCAGTACAGCAAAAGCTCGATCACCCTTTGGCCTTAACCTTGACTGCAGGACAGCTGGCAGACATACCCAGCAAATCCAAATTTAAGAGGCCTAAAGTCAGGCATTAGGAGTTAAGAGTCACTGGTGTATTCTGGCCTCTAGCCACAGAAAGCCTTGTAAGTCATGAGGAGGATTTTTAAACATATTCTAAGAGACATGGTCAAGCAATAAAAGCAAAGTGAAGCGAGAGTCCAGCTGCGGGGTTCTGCAGTGTCTGAAGGTGAGCCACATCTCGGAAAATTAAATTTCTGTTGTTAAATGATAACATTACGGTCAATGAGTCTGTTGTAACATGATCGAACACTGCTGCTGTGTTCTGTGTAAAGCTCAGCTCACAGTGACCTTAATATGTGGGGGGACCAAGCACTTTTCTCTGCCATCAGAGTTAAAATGCATGAAGTGTTTGTGCAGATTTTTCCTGCTGTTTCTCTCTTAAGTTTGGCTTTTCTTCTGGCTTATTGAAAATTGTGGGGAAAAAAAGCTAGTGGATGAGGAAAGAGATTGAAAAGTAGACAGAATGACTAAAATGGCAAACACAACAACAGATGCAGTCATATACAGCGGAGCAAAACGTTATATTTTGAACTGAAATGACAGAGGGCAGCGACATAATGAATAGAAAGAATAATAGAAGAGAAACAAGAAATCCAAAACAAGATACAACAGAATAAAAAATCTATTTATCTCTCCATCAATGGCTGATGGAGAGATAAACAGAAGAATAACAGTGAGAGGGCAGGAGATATAAACAGTGGAGCAGACACACACACACATACACACACACACACACACACACACACACACACACACACACACACACACACACACACACACACACACACACACACACACACACACACACACACACACACACACACACACACACACACAGTTCTCTGTGTTCCTCACCATTGGACTGCGGTGCCAGGGGCAGGTTGGCAGCACCAGGCTCCAGTCTGCTCACTGTCAGGTCAGCCTCCGCCCCTCCTCTCTTATTCAGCATGCAGGTGTACACGGTGGAGCCTGAAATGCACACAAACACCAACACGAACAATTAATTCTCGTGGCGGGCTTTGTAGGCCAATTTAAAGTGTGCAGTCTGCTGGAACCGAGCCGATGGAAGTCTCCGAGTGAAAAATGAACCCAGATCTGAGGTCAGGCTTCTGTGTGTAACTGAGTCTTTGTGAGTAATTCAGTTTGGAAGCCTTTGTGTGACTGTGCCAGTGTTAATGAGAATGAATCTTTAATACACTCACATGTACTCGCACTTCTTTCACAACTTAAAGGCTTTTAAAAGGGGCATTCATTCATAATCTCATTGTCATTGACGGCAAGCTTGTATAAAGCTGCTTTTACCTCTGTTTTGTTTTTTTAAACTTTACTCTCTGTGTGTTTGTTTTATTCATTTTCCATTAATATGTGTAACTGCCACTCGAACACTTGCTTTGACGGGCTAATGCTTTGCCTCTTTTTGTCATGTTTTTCATTGCTTTTCTCTGTTTCATGCGCCACACAGCCCTGTTTTTGAAAAAATTAAAAAAATAAATATGAACGTTCTTCTTTTTGTAAAAGTGTTGCCAAGGAAACAACTGAAATGTAACCCTCATTGAATGTGACTTCTGAGAACATCACTTCAAGATACTCACAATGACAACATCATAATGATAATTTTCTGATGAATAAAGTCTCTAGCTTATCACTAAAGGGACAAAATAACAACATTTCCGTCATCCGCTGGGCGAAAGCAGCTGATGGCCGCGGTGACATGCTAATAGGTAGCCGCCCCCTGGATGTTCAAGCCTCGTTCTATCATGTGTGTAATGTGTGAGCAAAACACAAATTGGCCTGCTGAGATGTTAGGTATTCTTATAGTGTGTGACCACAGTGTGACCACCCCAATAGCTGTATAATAAGAACTGCAAGCACCAAAAGGAGAGTGACAGACAAAGAGGCCGAGGGCGCATTGTCAGACTTTTTTTTTTTCTTTTTCAAGAAACTAACTTCCTAAGTGGGGTGAGACCTTGCTGTCAGAATGAGTGGCGCACAATAAAGTGAAAGTAGAGGTTATTCCAGCAATTGAATATTGCACCTTAATTACAGTAGGTTTCTAAGCTGTCCAAAAGGAGAAAGACTGCAAAAAGCTGTCAGAGGAGGTTTGAGAGTCAAACCAACTCTCCCTGGCTTTTAAACTACTGGATCTTATTATCTTTTCTATATTTGTTTTTTATCCATCTGCCTTTGGCACTTATCATCTCAGCACGGGTATTTTTTCCCTTTTCCCTCCTACATGTACTTTTACAGATAGCTTCTGATAGCTACAAGTCTCCAGTACAGACAATGTACTCTTTAGTCTGTAGAAGTGATGAAGAAAAATCCTCATTGGGTATTCTGTAAATTAATATTTAACGCTAATGATCAAAACATTGATCTGGTGCTCTATTCTGAGACTGCTCAGTAAATAACTTCCTAATAAATAATAAATACAATAACTTCTGATAAACCAGGTCAATTTCAGGCTTTAATTAAAAACTCGCATACCCAAACCTACACTATATTACCAAAAGTATTCGCTCACCTGCCTTTACTCATTCTATGAACTGAAGTGCCATCCCATTCCTAACTCATAGAATTCAATATGATGTCGGTCCACCTTTTGCAGCTATTACAGCTTCAACTCTTCTGGGAAGACTGTCCACAAGGTTGAGGAGAGTGTTTATAGGAATTTTTGACCATTCTTCCAAAAGCGCATTGGTGAGGTCACACACTGATGTTGGTCGAGAAGGCCTGGCTCTCAGTCTCCGCACTAATTCATCCCAAAGGTGTTCTATCGGGTTCAGGTCAGGACTCTGTGCAGGCCAGTCAAGTTCATCCACACCAGACTCTGTCATCCACGTCTTTATGGACCTTGCTTTGTGCACTGGTGCACAGTCATGTTGGAAGAGGAAGGGGCCCGCTCCAAACTGTTCCCACAAGGTTGGGAGCATGGAATTGTCCAAAATGTTTTGGTATCCTGAAGCATTCAATGTTCCTTTCACTGGAACTAAGGGGCCAAGCCCAGCTCCTGAAAAACAACCCCATACCATAATTCCTCCTCCACCAAATTTCACAGTTGGCACAATGCAATCTGAAATGTACCGTTCTCCTGGCAACCTCCAAACCCAGACTCGTCCATCAGATTGCCAGATGGAAAAGCGTGATTCATCACTCCAGAGAACGCGTCTCCACTGCTCTAGAGGCCAGTGACGGCGTGCTTTACACCATTGCATCCGACGCCTTGCATTGCACTTGGTGATGTGTGGCTTGGCTGCAGCTGCTCGGCCATGGAAACCCATTCCATGAAGCTCTCTGCGTACTGTACTTGGGCTAATCTGAAGGTCACATGAAGTTTGTAGCTCTCTAGCAATTGACTCTGCAGAAAGTCGGCGACCTCTTTGCACTATGCGCTTCAGCATCCGCTGACCCCTCTCCGTCACTTTACGTGGCCTACCACTTCGTGGCTGAGTTGCTGTTGTTCCCAAACGCTTCCATTTTGTTATAATAGAGCTGACAGTTGACTGTGGAATATTTAGGAGCGAGGAAATTTCACGACTGGATTTGTTGCACAAGTGGCATCCTATGACAGTTCCACGCTGGAATTCACTGAGCTCCTGAGAGCGGCCCATTCTTTCACAAATGTCTTGTTTCACAGTCTGCATGCCTGAGTGCTTGAATTTATACACCTGGGGCCAGGCCAAGTGATTAGAACACCTGATTCTGATCATTTGAATGGGTGAGCGAATACTTTTGGTAATATAGTGTATCTCCCCGGCACTGTGTCAGCCCTGGAGAAAGGTCTCATATCGGAATGGGGGGGTGGGGGGTGGGGATGCTCTGGTTGTTTGCATGTCTTTAAACCAATCTCATTCGTCTTGGGTGGTGCTCTACCCAAGATGTAGTGACGGTGCCAGTGCAAAATACTGTCGACCAAGCCAGGGCATTAAACTAGCTACATTCCAGCAAAAGGAAAAAGTAACAGCTGCTAGTTTGTATACGTCCGCAAACAGGTTAGTAACTTTGCGTGTAGGTTTACTGGCTGTTCAGTTGAGTATTACCGTCCGTCCTGATGGTCAAATCAGGTCAAACGGTGTGTTCAAGCTTTCTGCCAATTCATTCGGTGTCGGTGGGTCAGATCTGTTAGGTGGAGTCTCCAGAATCACAGATTTTCATATTCCACACAAGCCTCAAAGGTCGGAAGACAGACCTGAACGGATGTTGGTGTCAACACAGAGGGGAAATATCTTGTTTGGTTGCGAAAACTGACAGTGGGTGAAGTATGAATGTGAGGAGCGTTGTGAAATGAATGTCAGAGCATTTGGAATCCTGTCCGTTTTCACCTCTGGGAACACCTGTCAGAAGATGACAGGCTTTTCATTTTTCTGATAAGTTACGACACAATTCTGGCAATGCAAACTCCTTTCTCATCGCTTAGAACTTATAACCTCTGAGACACTTCATACTGGCATTCTGTATTTGTGGTATTTTGAGATTTTGTGGCTAAGCGGAGCGTCTTGCTAATGTGCTGGCATCTTGCTCAGTCCCTCGATCCATCTTTCTGCCCTCTTCATTCTGTCAATCTTCTCTCCCATCTGTGTCCGCATTCGTGTGTGTGAGTGTGCATGTGTGCGCGCTTGCTTCAGCAAACCGACCCGGCTTCTTGTTAACATCAGCGGTGAACAGCCAATCAGCCGCCTTCTTGGCATCTGGTCCGGTGAGATAGAACTTTCCGAAGTAGGACATGTCAAACACGGCCACGCCGTGTCTACATGAGAGGCACTCGCTCTTAATCTGCATTTTTGGGAAAAACACAAAAACACACGTCCAATTAACGCAGACTCTGACATTAAGTAAAATTGTCTTCCTCTCTTTGCCAAACATGACAAGATGAGTGTGTGTGTACTTGGAGCCAGATCCTTGAAGGAAAACATTCATCGGGGGTGTGAAATCAAGGGGAGAACTAATGGAGAGGTTTTTCGACGTCAAGGTTGATGACTCTCCCCTTGTGGTGCGTCCCCTGAGCTGCTGAGGTAGTTTATATGCGCTTTACGCATCATAAACCTCACTGACTGTTCTGTCATCATTGTCATTTGTCCATGATTGTTATTTCCCAAGAGGACACATGTTCTCTCTCCTCCAGGGAGCCATCAGAGTGTTTAAACTCATCTGGTGACCCTCTTTTGGCATATTTTTGTTTGTCATGAAAAAGGAAGTTGCACGTAATTCAATAAAAAAATAAAAAACACACTTACCACGTCATGATGCGGAGGGAAGTCAAAGGTGTACTCTCTGCCCAGCAACTCGTTGTATTTGTAGTTTGTGTTCTTCTTAATGTCATAAGCACCATAGTAATCATAGTCTATAACCTTTGCAGGAAAAGAGACAGACAAACAATGGGAGGCTAATTAATTATCAGCATTTTTGAGAAAAGCGAAGGACTGGGCCAGATTCTTTCAGTATTGTCCATTATTCAACATGTGGAGGTAAATATTGTGCAGTGTGTATGCGTGCAGTTCCTCACAGGAGCAGGCCCGTCTTTGTTGAACCAGCCGGGTCTCTCCCAGCCATGTCTCTCCTGGAACACACAGCCCTGCTCTGTCAGCACCTAGGACAAACAATCGCACGCACAAACAAAGAGATCAGATCGGTACGCAGAGAACAAACACATGAGGTGGTTCACTGTGGAATCACTGCACCAAAGTTAAGACGATTAAGAAGTTAAGATTTTCTCTTTTTTTCCCATTTAAAAGCCTATTTTCATATTAATGTGAAGCCGTGCATTTGCTCTCACATTCAGCAGCTTCAGTCTGAATATCCCACAGAACTGAGCACATTAGTAGTTGGAGCGACTACGACTGCTGAGCCTAATGATGCAATTTGCAATCACACTGCATCGAAGCCGACGCGAACAAAACGAGGCAAACAAGAGTTTCCAGGCATGCTGGCACTTCTGTGCGGCTGTGCTCGGGCACAGCGGTGCTTTCAGGAACTATCATGTGGCATCACCAATCCATCTTGCCAGGCTTCGAGATGTGTGCTTGTGGCCAAACCACAGTGGTTCAGACCAATAAGCGTCTTGTGAGGAGCTACTGGCAGCTACAGGCATGGTTTGGGTGACGCCTGGCGAGAGAAGGGACTGTTGAGGTCAACAATGGCCGTTTATCAAGAGGTCGGAATAGATGCTGCCACATCATCAGTTATTTTACAATTCTTCATTGAAAGAAGAGCAAAGAAAAGCACTGAAGGCTTTTCTCAATGGAAAGCGTGGTTATCTGTTAAAATAGCTCCCAAGAGCTTTCCTTCTGTTGATATGATTTGTTGAAGTTAGGCCAGACAGTTTGTCCAATCACCTCCCAAGTATATTTTCCAAATAGTTTCCAAGGACGATTTCCCAGATAATCAACTTCTGCCTTGCAATCGATTGCATCATTACTCAAGGGAATTTTCCCGGTTGCTTTTTAGTATCCAAGCCGCACTAATTGATTTTTGAGGCCACCTGGAAGCGGGGGAGGGAGCTCCAACAACGTCGACATGTCATCACCTTATAAAGTTCTTATGTGAGACTTGCTGGCAGACATTAAATATCATACAAGAAATCAATCTAACGTGGAGGGAACGGATGAGTAATGATGGTTAAAAAACCCTCTTTTAGCACAAACTGTTGCGTCTACAGAGCGCTTGTTAATTCCTGACTTCCTGACCAGCCTTGAAATAAGATATTTCACCCTCACCACCCTCCTTGTTAAAATTGACAGTCGCCCACAGTTGGTAGGTATGTTCTGCTATGCTCTGCTCATAGCAGGCAACTAGCTGTCTCTTGCCAAAACTTCCCACACCGAGCTATATTTACCATCCGCGCTACCGGGGTGGAGAAAACGTGTGAGCTGCAGTGTCGGAGATGGCCTGTTTGTGCTCTGAAATAATCTTCCACTGCCTCCTAAAAGTAGACGGTCTCATTATTTGCTCAGGGGCAGCTTCTTATTCATTCTTTAAGTAGCTCTCAGCCATAATACATGCAGTCGTGATTAGGGACAAGAGCTTGTATCTTGAACAGAGGCTCATTTTAAAAAGAAATAATAATTAGGCTTTTTCGTCTTCCCTCCACCATCCCTACATTCATCTCAGGCTCTCCAACAGCAGAAGGGCTAGTTGCTAGGTGATGGCCCTCGATGAGTGATTAGCAGGGGTCTAATGGGCTCGCAGCCGAGGGTTGGACCAGCCCTGTCTCAAAGGGACTGCTCTCTCCTTTGAGCTACAGCTCTGTCTACCTGACAGCAGCTATTTGTGTCTTTTCAGCGCTTGCGTAAAATCCTGGTGTCATGATTATACTTGGCATGATAACACCTGACCCTGCACTTGCCATTGTGCAAAGTGAGGTCTTTTGTCCTGCCTGGAGAAAAGCTGTAACGGTAAGGAATTAAGTCTGCGTTGGACAAAAAGGGCACTGGATCTGCCACAGATGCCTGAAAATAACCCCTGCGTGCCGACACATTAAGGTTTCCATCAGCGTATATGTACATACTTGTGATCAATTCGGGCAAATGGCAAACAGTCACCATATGGCTATTTGAAGATTTGAAGCTGATGCCACACTTTACAAGAAGTGAGGGAAAAGTTTTGCGTCACACTGTAACATGACTGCGTGCGTCAGTGGATTCCTATAGCACAGTACCTACCAGGGTGAGCTGATCTGTGGTTCTGTTCTGGAGAGTTGATGAGAAAATTGACATTTGCTGCGAGGGTGTTATAGTCCTTAAAAAAGGAGGCGTGCGTGTCGTTTGACGTGCATCATGCGTCACTTGTGTGACGCTATTGAAACAGGGAAAGCTCTCTTTAGAAAACCTAGAAGTAATAAACTGACGTCGACAGCATTATTTGCATCATGCTGAAGTTAAAGGATAACTTCACCAATATAAGCCATCAAAGTTTGTTTACAGTCCTCAAAAGCACTTCGTAAATCAGATTGTGCTAAAAACTATGATGATATTGGAGGGGTGATTATATAGACTCTCACATTAGCATGATTAGATTTGTGATAAATGCTGATCAGTTATGTAACTGGTAATGAAAATGACATCACATGACTGTAATAACACCTTTAAAACCAGGAAAATGACAACATCTTTGCCATATCATGATATAACAGTATATACTCTCATATCAAGATAATAACATGTATCATATACATTACCCAGCCCTATTAAATAGATAAATTGTGGGTAATGTAGGCACCAGATTCTTTTGTTCATTTGCTTTTAACCTGTCCATTATGAGTCCACCAGTGGACTGTCTTTTAAATCCTGGTGCCTACACTACCCACAATGCAACTTGGCTACTGAGTGATGTCACTGGCAATTTATTCGATTACATGCAGCTTCCTCCAGAATCATGAAAGGCTTTAAACAATTTTTTTCATACATGCAGCAGTACTCCCTTAGACCTGTAAAAACACTTTAATGTGTAAAAGTGGTGAAGTTACCCTTTAAAGCTTTTTTTCCTTTTTTTTCCTTTGTTTTCCTGATTTTAGCCAAAAACTATTTTGATTTTTTAAAAGAAGAAGATTACTTAAACTGAACACTAATTTCAAGCCCATCCAAAACACATCTAAAAGTTGTATTTTTTAATCCTGTTGCATCAAAAAGCTAGTCATCAAAGTTCACAGCAGCCGAGGTCTAATCCAAAAAGAAATGAATTAGATAATCAATCCAACATTTGTTTATTATGTACAAAGTCCTTCAGAAAAAGCCTGTTAATTAAGCATGAAAGGTGTGAGGGAAGCTAAATACAACAAGCTTTGAGACAGCGGCGGACGTGATCTACAAAACACATCAACAACAGTGCTGATGCCACTTGTGTGACAGTAATCCGTTCTGAAAGAAGGCCTGCATGCGTGAGCGGCGGTAGAAATTGCAACGGTTAAAAGGTAAATGAAGCCTGGAACGGGGGAAAGCAAGACTAAGTGGGTCGTTAATGCATAAAATATGGTGGCGATGCCCATTAGGAGTCTGTGCTGGGCTTAGCAGGGAAACGAAGCTGAAAGACGTCGGAGACCGAAAGCTTAGTGTATCGTGTTGGCACAGATCACATAAATAAATGTAGCTGCTGGGGATAAGTTACACTGCTAACTGCTGTCTGCATGAATCAGCCATTTGCCTCTAAATCTGAGTGGAGAGGACAGGAGGAGAGCGAGCGGGGGGGGGGGGCAGACAGAGAGTTAAACACACCGGAAGAGACGGGGTCAGAGTTTGACAGATGATATCTTTGCAAACACTCGCATCAACGGTACTTCAAGACACGCTCGGCAAATATTCAACGACAGACACAAAGGCATGCGCGCGAATCTGAGCGACTAGAGAGCCCTCCAGTCGGCGTTCAAGCCCAGCACAACCTTGGGTTTGAGCAGCATTGTTTATTGACGATGATTGTTGATTTGCTCCGTTGCCACATCAATGTCCCCAATTATCCAATCAGATGCCGAGGTTACGGGGGTTAATTGAAGGGAAGAAACAGCTGCAGCGCTTTTCTCTCTCAAACAAAACAGATCGCAATAAAAAGGAACAAAGGCGGCAACAGCAGCGACCGCGGTAATCGGGGAAGGAATATGAATAGAAGAGGAAATTGTGTCGGGGAGGACGTCAAAAAACAGAAAAAAGCTGGTGCGAAGAGACACATGAGTGAAGGCCGTGGGTAGATACAGAATGTAGACAAACACTGAGAGAGGAATGAATGGCTGAAGGAGAAAACTCACAAAAGGTAAAGGCGAAAAAGGAGTGAGTCACTCAGCCTCTAAAAATATGAGGAAGTTATTAAGGATGAGGCCGGTCAGACAAAAGGCATCTGACGCTCCTGTGACTTAAGAGAGGTGAACTGGTTTCACCTACGCCAGGAACACCTCGTCAATACGAGTCTAAAAAGTTTCCCCCTCAGCCATACACGAGCCAAAAGGTGTCCGCCAGTCTGAGTCCTGAGGGGTACACACAGCGCTGCCTACACCTTTTCACAGAAAATACAAGTGCTGCTTACCTAACCAACACTGTTTCAACAGAGACAAGGTCACGCTAAATGTATCAGATCTAGGAGGTGTACATATGAATGTGGTCCCTGTAACATAATGCCAGGGAGATGAGACATATACTGTACGTATGAATATACTGATGATGGAGAAAGTAACAGGAACTCCAGATACCAGTTGTTAATATGTCCATCCCCATATATTTGATATTTAACCAATTTTATTCACCTTATTCCGGACTTCTCGAGTTTACCCATGGTTCATAGTGGAGGTTGGTTATGCTCTTCTGGTTGAACTGGTTGAACTCGGTGTTTACGCTAGTGTAGCTGTCATGCTCGCTCTAAAAAAATGGCTTTTAACACAAAGAAAGTGACAAAATGGACAAAAATCGGAGATGGAAACATAGTACGGATGTTTTAAAAGGTCATGAGGACAGTTCTGTAACAGCGCCTCGCCCGTCAATTCTCACTGAAGCAATGACCCAACATTAGCTATACTGACATAGTTAATTATCTTGTATTTTCTGAAGGTGTTGACGGTGAAGAGTTACGCAATTACAAAAGCACAGAAGCATACAACTACCTGCACGGTAACAAAATAGGGAAAGTACTGTTGAAGAAACACACTGAGTTTATATGTCTGAGGGCAGCAGTGGAGCCCAGCCAGAGTGTCAGTCAAGCTAAACATACAGTGTGGATGATGCTGAAGGAAAGTGGAGTCTTGGAGACATGCGGCTGCTTGTGCATTGCTGGGTTAGTCATGCAGCAGCTATTCTGTGGAAGGTATTCATAAACCCAAATATCTCTGTTCTATTGTTTAAACATTGGAACAATTAAATATATTTAAGGACATGAAGTAATTGTGCTTTTATTGCTGAAAAGTACATATGCTTTTGTTCATGCTTTATAGTAATGTCAATAATAGGTGGAGAAATGATGAAGACAGGGTTCCGTGGGCTTTTTATCGACGCAATGGAAGGAACATACACTCTCTTTCGGGATATTTTAGTCTCAATTGTGGCAACCAACAATGCTACATGTTGTTCCTGAGCTCATTTTAAAAACAATTTAGCATTTATGACATAACACTAGTTGTTTTGGCAGCGGCGGTCAGTCATGCAGTTGCAAGGCACCCGGGAAAACGGAAAGCCGCCGGTGGAAGTAGTTATCTGTCACGGGAGCACACAAAGGCTTCTGAAGAAATGAGTGAAAATTCAGACAATAACACACCTTCACACACTAACACACCTTCTTAAATGTTATATAATAAGACTTTCCAGGCCTGATTCTCAAAACTCAAGGAGTTAACCGCATTGTTTGAGACATGCATCAAGATTAATAACTGCAACAACACTGAAATTCATTAGACAAGCTCAAAGACAACAATTAATCAAAGAGACAGAGGCTTGAATGAAGAGTGCCGTGCCAGAACGCAGCCTATTTACTAACATTACAGGGGCTCCTGTATTAAAGCTGCCGTGAGTGATAAGTTTTTTTGGTAAAATGAGTGTTTATCAGCTTTACATTCCAACAGTAATCACTGTTATAGAGTGTTGCATCAGCAGCCTATATCTCTCCTCCCCCCTGCTCATGCCTGCTCATGCAGTAAAAGAGAAAAGGCATTTTCTGGTGTCCTTACCCACGTTATCCAATCAGGACAGAGAACTCAATAAAGAGGCGGTTCTATCTGCTCATGAATACACAGAGAGCAGGATTCTCTTGTTTGCCATCAGAGATCATGCTGCTAGACAGTGGATTTCCTTGTGAAGCGCTCAATTCGCATTTTCAACAACAGACTTCAGGATGTGATTAACGCAAGATCCCCCCCAAATTCATTCATTTTAAATCATAATTTAAGGGCCTGTGGGAACCCTTGAAAATGTGTCAGTATAGAATAGTTATAAAATGAATTCACAATCTGTCCAGGGTTCTTTTTCTGTAATCGCAAAAGCAATTTTACAGAAGTGGAAAGTGAAAGAACACAAAAAATTAATAATTTCTTGGCCAATTAAAGCTGTGGCGCCTCCACGTTTGTGACTCATCACATTTGAAAGGAGTCTGACTAACTCACACCGGAAAGACGCGCATCAGGGCTGCTGCCTTGAACTCTTTCAAAAGGGCTGCGTTTAAGATCAAGCCGCTCGTCTACCTGATGGAAGGGGTCCTTCCTCATGTTCCGGCTGGCAAGCGGCTCATCAAAGGGGAACACCACCGAGTAGTTTTTAGCATAAGACTCGTGGCTCCGCTCTCTGATCCAGCGCTGGTTGTCCGTCAGCGAGTTGTGGAAGCGCCTGAGGTTGTGAGGGAGAGGGGGATTCAAAAAAATTAGCCCTCAGTAAAAGTCACAATCATTCAGACCTCATTGAAGCTTCATCATTATTCCAGTTCCTGCTCCCTTTTGATGAAAATGGCAATTGGAGGCTCAAAACCACACCTTCCTGCGTTACCTGCCGCCGCTCAGATTCTTGTGCACCGACGTACCTGATGTCGTAACCGTACATGTCCTTTTCGGGGCGGCCATGTATGATCCAGTGTGCCAGCTCTCTGCCACAACCGCCACCCAACATCATACCTGAGAAAGACACACAAATGGGACGCAGAAATAATCACGTTCAGACCCTTACAGAAACAACATTAAAAAGGAACAGTTCGCCCTAAAAATCTAAAATGCACATTTTCACTCCTTACTACCCGTGTTTTGGTGCTAGTTTCAGAATCTTGGATTTGGTCATGTTTCAGTATTGTCAGACAAATTTATGAAGGAAATTATACAGTGATTGCACAAAAATAGTTGGATCTACGGTTACAGAAACCACAGTTGGGAAATAAAAGGGAAATCTGAACAAAAAACAGGACCTCTCTCCTCTCCTCTCCTCTCCTCTCCCACTGATGGTCTGTCTGGACGTTTCATTAATCTGGAGAGGAGCACAGCGGTTGCTGTCCTCTGCTGCAAGCCTGTATATGTCATGTGACCTACAGAGGATTGTTTTGACCTTTGTTCCATCATTTGACCCTTGCTCACAGCTGCCCCCGAGCAATCTGACCTCATCGGCTGCAGCGCTCTGTTTCGTTCAACTCCACCAACAAACCAGCGCAGGCAATTCAATATTTCATGCATCCCGTCCCCAAAAACGGCTGGGTTAATGAGCTGCTCCCTTTTAGCAACCCCCTTCCTGTGTTGTGCTGCAATTCATTTGCATACCTCATGTGTACGCGTGTGTGTGTTGTCGTACACACTCTGCAACATCGCTATGCAGCAGCACGGCCAGCGTGTCCTTGCAACCCTCCTTCATCCCCGCCCCCCCAATTCCCTATCTCACAGCATCCCCTCTCCCCATTGCTTCACTCATCTGTGGGTACTGTCACTCGGGGGCCAACCCCTGGGTGGACCTTTGGATGGCAGGATGGGTGGATGGATTGGAGCAGGGGTGGAGGGACAGAGGGAGGAGGGTGGCCGGGGAATGATGGAGCTCTTCCGAGACAACCAGCAAGGCGAGGTGGCGCTGATAAATGTCACCCGATTTGACCGCGCTGATGTCTGAGCGCGCATCTGCGTGTGGACCCTCGCGCTTGTGCTTCCACTCGTCTGGTCGTCACCTCATCTCTGCCTCCGTGCCTCCCCCTCTCCTCTCCCCACTATCTGTGTCTCGCTCTATTATTGTTCAGTTAAGCTTGGCAAACATTTGTTCCTTTCTCTGGAACACTATCTACCACTCCCTCTCTCTCTCTACTCTCTTCTTCATTACTCTCAGATTCTTTTTAGGATACCTGCTCTCTGCCAATCTTGTGACATTTACAGTGATGCCACTTGCAATGGAAAAAAATGCTTCTAAAAATGGGAAAAACATACATAATTGTATATATCTTTTTTCTATAATAGCAGCCATTTTGATTACAGGTGACTTCTTTGGCAAATCAGTGCTAACTTTAACTAAAAATACCTTTTTTTATCAGAGTTTTTTTTTTTTTTGAAGTTTTATTGGAATTCTGGATTTTTTTGATTGGAATTCAGTGTATTTAATAGGCGCAATATGTGAGAATTAAAAAAATTAACTAAAGTTGTCAACAGAATGAGACAACGTTATGTCAAAGACGTCAGCGTGTTGTGTTCCAGATACATTATCTCTGGAAGTTAGCATGCCAACCAGCTAGGCCGAGTAAATCCTGGCTCTTAAAACCCACTCCGAGCTCCAGCCCTGGAGAGCTAGCTGCACAGCTAACTGGGCTAGCTAGCTTAAGGTAGCTAGCTGTTAGCAGTAGCTACAAGTCATATCTGGTGATATGCGTCCCATCAATGGGTGGTCATTTCTTTCATTTTGCACCTTTAACATGCCCACTTGTTGTAGTTTTTTCTTGACATACAACAGCATTTTCTGTCTGCCTGGCACTTATGCGTAGAATCAAAAAGTTGTCAGATGTTTTTTGTGACCAAAAGGTTTTGGTTTGTACCAAACCTAACAACTTGCGCATATTTACTACACTCAACTGTGTAGTAACACATTTACATTTTGAAATGTTTTTCTCATGTACGACTTAAACAAATAAGACCCATTACGTGAAAAAGTCAACTTTAACCATAAAAAAACAGGACATTTGAGGAAATTGGACTGGAAAGACACTGGCAGAAACAGCCTGCGTGTCCCCATCCAGAAGTAAAAAAAATCAACTTACCAGCATCTCTACCAGCAGCTCACTAACTAACACTAGCTTCTTCCCCCCAATTTCCAGTCTTCACGCTTAATGAAGCCAACCTGCTGGTAGGTGTAGATTGGTACATGACAGTGCTACTGACCTCCTCATCTAATTTGCAAATATCATTTTCTCTCTGAAATGTTAAACTATTCAATCCATGGACAGAACAGATTTGAATCAATCCTGCTTCTCTTCTTGAAAGGAAAGCAAACCGTCTCTCAAAATGTCAAACCAAAACTGTTTCACCAGTATTTAATATGAATACATGATAACTTTATATCTTTTTACCTATGTATAAACAAAAGTGTGTTTTGGAGTTTTGAAATGTGTCCTAGGCCCTTACTCATACTAGCTCCTCTCCTCCGGCCTCCATCACCATCAACCCTTCCATTTATCTCAGCACATCTCAGCTTCAGAGGGTCACACTCTTTGCTGTGTGTGTCACTAACTCCATTAAGTCAGTGAAGCCAGTGGTTTCTGATGCCTTCATTGTGCTCTGCCTTAAACACAGGCAATTTTCTGTGCCTTCTAATGTGATGAAAAGCCTCAGCTTGCCATAATACCTGAGAAGGTCCTTATTATGATAATTATGAGCAAGGTGGATAAGAGGTGCAGCAGTTAATCGCAATCAAAGAGCCATCATCACAACAGATAATGCATTATTAAATAAATGCACTTATAAGAGTTCAGCATGATGGTTTTGACACCAGGATAAGAAAGAATAAGTAACCTAAAGTTGCTAAGCAACTAATACAACTGAGTAAGAGTCAGCAGAGTTCCCTGAACGCTTTGAAACTGAAATGAAATCCAACAACTGTAACAAGAGAACTGGAGGCTTAAAAAGTTACAGAGCTCGCAATGATTTCTGAATCCGTCAACTTTGACCCCATGGTGTCTGAATTAGCCGCCCTGTCTTGTCCTGCCTTGAGCCAAAAAAAGAAAAGCTGTGAGTTTGCGTGTGTGCATGGGTTTTTGTGCGATGGAGTGAGATGGACAGAAAACCGTCCCCTTGCCAAAAGGGATGAAGACGCACAGGGGAAAGACAATCACCACGCTCCTCCTTTGATGACAGCTAGGATGTTTTGTTTGTGTGTGTGTACATGCTGAGTGCAAGTGTGTTTGTGTGTGTGTCGGACTAGTGGAAGGCATCTGGAGAATACCTACTGTGCATGACTGGGGGAAAAAAAACCCTGATTATCAAACCACAGTAACCAGGTGCGATACATCGGTGTTGCTAGGCCCATTTTAATGAGCTTGGAGCCAGCATGAAACTTTGGAACTAAGACTAGGGGACGACAGGGCTGTAATATTTTATATGGCTCTGCTCAGATGGGAATGCTGCAATTGAAAATGCATATAAAGGAAAAAGAAAAATGCACAATGTAGCTGCCATCAGACTCAGTTACACGCTTTGATTTTTTTTCATGCCTTTCAGTTAAAGATAAGAATAATTTATATCAAATTTAAGAAAATATTGTGAAGTGAAGACTTGAAAAGCTTGAGGGTTCCTTCTAAACTCGTGGCCAGTGAGCTTATGCAAAGTAATGCGTAGATATCTACATTATCCTGATAGCTATTGGATGAGCTTATGCAAAACTAGTGAATATGCTAACGATCTAGCTAATGGCTAATATGGTACACATTCGAAGTATTTCCATCCTAATAATATTGTTGATGCTATACTGAAAATCATTTGCTAATAAATAGACAATTTACAGAAATTACGATGTTCTGTTGTTTTTGAGAGGAAAACATCACAGAATGAAAAAGTACTTTAAGAGTCTTGGGAGGTTTAATAAACATCTATGTTGAGTAAGTGGATGATTGACGTCCAAGGCAAACGTTACCTGTGCAAAACTGCTACTGGTGCTTCACACGATAAATGACGATGATTTCAAGAAATCAAAAAAGTGCGGCACACATGTTTTGCTCATTGTAATAAACTTTTGTCACATTTTCTCCAAAAATCATTGCGAAATGTGACTTAACGGTCACAGTCTGGAGTATTATTTCATTAATATAATTCATCCATCTGTTCTCATCTTGATTAAACATTTAACAATTGTTGACTGAAAAAAAAACAAACATAAAAACAGATATGAGGCGCTATGTATCTCTGTATGAGTTACATAACGGAGGAACAGAAGTGTGTGAGCCCCTGTTAACATGACAATGGGTAAGAAGACACTAACCGACCTACGACCAGACGGACGGACAGAGTGACTCAGGGATAAGTGGTTGGGTAGTAAGAGAGCGAGAAAAGCGACGGCCGATCAGTAATTAGGGAGAAACTATCATCCGGCTTACAAAAACTACGGCTGAGAAGCAGAAGACGGCAGACGGAGAGTGCGTTACGTGAGCGGTGATAACACTGTTCTCGCTCATTAGTGCTCCACCTCTGCGCACCTCCTCAGCTCTTATCGGGGCAACTTTTTAAGCTCCAGTCAAGTCTTTGGCTCTTAAGCAGAAAAAAAGAAGAAGGCTTTTCTCTTAACCGTCCGTCAGATGCAGATTACTTTACCCTTTACGCCCCCTCTCTCTCTCTCTGGTTTTACAGATTGCCGAGATACTCACACTCTGATGTCAAAGGTACGCTAATGGAGTTAGTAAGAAAGTAATTCTTGACTCGGGTTGTTGTTTGTGCACATGAGTGTGTGTTCTGTAGGACAGACTTGATACGAGAAGCACTCCATTATTCATTTGTGCCTTGAGAGTGTCCACAGAGATCGGCGATGACTGGGGTCAAAAACACTCTTAGGCCGATTCCCCTCCCACCACTTGTTTTCTCCCTGTTTATTGTGCCATACGCTCTCTTTGACCTTCCTCGCTTCACTATCACACTTCTACCGCTTCGTGGCTTCTCCCACGGGAAAGCTCTACACCCTGGAGTGTTTGAAAAGCGCACCGCCGTGAGCGATGCTACTGCTCGTTTCAGTTAAAGATTACGATGTTTGCAATCTCACACTCCCTCTCAACCCCGTGCACTCCCCACTCCTCTCACTTCCTTCCCTCTGGTTTCTTTGACATTGTCTCCTACAATCCTTTCTTTCGATTTTTTTTTTCCTTCACTTACCAGCACTGTTGAAGCCACAGCCCAGGAAGAAACCTCTGACCTCCGGGGCTTCTCCCATCAGCGGCTTATGGTCTGCCGTGAAGGATTCTGGGAGCAGACAGAGAGACAACTGTGTAAATGAGAGTGGCAGCAAATGTAAGATACACCGACTTACCAGAGAGGTAAGGTAAGGACATGTTTTCCCCCAATAATACCGCACCTAATGATATTATTAGTGGTTCATCCATATCTTAAGTCTCATCTTACTGTGCTATTGATGATTGTTAGCTTGGCTATTTGCGGACATCTGCAACACATACATACAATACCTAGATTAAAAAGGATAATTTAATATCTGAAGGCTAGAGAGTTGATATTGATTTTGTTTCCGAGTAATTTAGGAATATATACATATGAATTCACACACACGCTCATGTATCACGACGCACATCAACATGTTCAGCCACATTCCCCTTGACAACCTGAATTTTCTACAAGAAAACAAGTTTAACCTTTAATCTTATCTGCTGAAATGCAACCTTATATCATAAACAATCCTTTTGATGAAGTGCATTATTGAAAAAAAAAAAAAAAAAAATTCTACCATCTATCCTCTCAAGGACGCAAGTGCTCATGCAACCCATAACACTCAGATCACGGCGTGCGATTTCTGCTCCCTCCCCAAGGAGACGGCTGAGGACTCGCTGTGAAAAGTGCTCAACACGCTGCGCTTCTCGTGTAAACACAACACTTGAAACGAAACAAAAGCTAGCATTAGAGTAAAAGGTCACGGGCAAGGAGATGAACCGCAGCAGCGACAGGACTCTGATTAAATCCTCATTTTTATCTCTTTCATTTTATCAGACCTTTATCACCCTCTGAGCTCAGTTTGCTTTCTGGCCTTCATTTATTTTTCCTTACCGTCACGAGAAGATGTTTTAATCGCCGTTTCGTTACTCCCTTTGGCCATGCATCCATTTGCATGTTTATTTGTGTAAATGTATGTTTCAATTTGTCATTTCCTTCATAGACTTATCACCAACAGCTGCATCGCACCGTGATGACGGAAAAAAAATTCAAAATGGACTCTGTATCTGTTCAGGCAGCACAGTTACACACCGGCTCACTCAACCACCGCAACGTGATATTGCCTGCACAGGAAGCCGGGCTTGAGCTAATCAAACAATCTCCTCTACAAACATGAGACGCGGCTAGCTAGTTTAGGTATTCATGAGCCAGCGCGGTATGGGAGCGGAGCATGAGATATTTCGCAGACAGATACATTTCACTTTTAAATTAGAATGTGTCCAATTTAACAAGTGTCATGAAAGTTGCTTGTTCCCTGCTGTAATGCATAAAGAGATTTGCGAGAAGGATTTTGAAGGATTTCCGCAAATAGCTGATGCTTCAGCGGAACTGCTGTTTTTATGTGCGTGTGTGTGTGTGTGTGTACCTGGTCCACAGACGGTGGACTTGATCCCAGTCTTCTCCAGATCAGGAACTCTGTTTATGGCGCCCTCGATATGTTGCATGAATACATCCCAGTCCAGGTCAAACAGGCTGAAGGCAAACTTATCAGACACCTGAGAAATAAACCAAACACAAATACATGGAAAATGAGAAGTATGATATCTTTAAAGATAGCTTGCTGTGTTTTTAAAAAGGGACAGTATGTAAGAGTTGCCCACCTGTCGAATTCATACTCAAAACAAATAAGGAGCAGCATACTGTGTCACCAGAGTAACTGTTAATTGTCTCTCACTGTAACAGCCGTTAGCTAGGTGGCTCAATTAGCCATGCTGCTAGCTGCCCATACTGGGAGCTTGGGGACCAAATGTGCGTTGGTGTTTACATGCTAGCACAGTAGCTTTAGACTGGGAGGGGCTGGAGCTAGCTGGTTAGCAACCTAACCTCTCTGTTACACATTTGTCCAAACGATTATTTCTTCACATTCTGTTGATTATTTTAGCTTATTTCTCAATACTGCCCATTTAGAGACCATCGTTTTTAAGGTCTACGCATCTTCAGAAAAGAATGCTCAGATTTTTAAAACACGTTTTCGCACAGATTTTATGTTTAAAGTCAATTATTTATCATTCTGCAAGGACGCACCCATCTTCGTAAACAGGTTGCTGTTACAAGGGAAACATCTTCCACAGAGAAAGAGTGAATAGAATAAAGAGAAAATGCTAATTACTGACTTATCATGGACTAAAGATCCCTTAAGCAAGCAATAAGCACTAACAAGAGCTTGTCTGGAAGATTGTGTATCATTGTACTGGGTTTTTATTACATTTAGGTTTTAATCTGCAATTTTTCTGGCTACATCAGGGCAACAGCAACAAGTCATCGACATAATAATGACATAATCACCTTTAATGGAGAAATGCTCAGTTTCAGGATCAGAATTTGTTTTTGGGTTACTACTGTAATAGTTTGACATGCTTAATGCTCAAAAAACACATCAGCTTCTCATACTGTCCTGTGCAGCAGCACTAAATTATGCAAATGTGTGACATGGGGACAGTGTGATGTCACAAAGTCACAGAATTGAAGGCAGGACGACTGACGAGGTGTTTCAGGAGCAGTGTTTTCCGTGGGAGAGAGGAGCTTCTGTTGGTGAGGTCTTAGACATTTGACATACTCATCTCTCACTCATCTCTCACCGAATAAACCACCACTACTGCAGTGGACTGTTGACCCTCAAAGCAAATGACATCTAGACAGATGTGCTCCATTTCCCTTTTCTTCCTCATCACTGTTGACAAGCACTTGAGACTTCAGTCCAAGTCGCCACATGTGAGGGCAACACAATCCTGTAGCATCTGTTGAATCAACTCTTTCTCTCCCCACAGAATCAACGTCTGTTGAATCAGACCCTTCCCTCTCAGTTCCCTGTCCAAGCTTTAATTTGCTCCCATCTGGACTTCTGTAACTCCCTCCTCCTTGGTCCGGGCCAGAAGAAATGCAGCCTTTAGCTCCTACAACTCATGCCAAGCAACGAGGACCGCCCTCGCCTTAAAACTCTCCCCCTCCCACACTAATCAGACTGACTCAGGGTGCTGAAATTAAAAAGCCCTGCACACTAGCTTACGCCCTGTGCAGCATTTTTATCTGTCATGTTTGTAGAATGGCAAAAATGCAATTGCCGCTCCTCAGGTAGGCGGTCATTCCAAGTCACTGCAGACGTATCATGGCTAGAGCGTCACATATATTCAATATAAGTGATTCTTTTGAGAAAGGAGGAGAAAGGACTTCCTGCGGTTTCACAATTAGCGTCAGCATTGACACTTTCGGTTTAGATTAAGACTTAAATGTTATGGGGATGTGCCTGCTGACGGTGGCTGCTTTCATGTGAACAAAGAGTTTCCACGTTATTACGGAGGGCTGACACTCAAACTGGAGTATCTGAGGGAGCGGCGCTCTTTGTCCGGGACTCGGCACTCTCTCAATCCCTCGCAAGCCATCGATCCCGCTCATCTTCACTCAGTAGGCATCCACTATTCTCTCCGTCTACCCGCTAATTCTCCTTTCTGTATCTCCTCTTTCTTCCTCCATCCGCCCCAAGACATCAAAGCGATGCTCGGCTGCAGAACGGGAACAAAAGGTGCCGCTTCTGCACAAAGAGATCCTCTAAAATGTAAAACCAGCGAGGAGTCTGTCGCCAGACCGAAAGAGAGAGAGAGAGTCATGAAGTCTGACAGGCAAGAAGATACTATCGGTGTCCTGCAAAAACCCTTTAATAAAGACTTTCTAAATATAGATCTATAACTTACATTTGGGATCGATGCCTTTGATAAAAAACTGGGACCCATCCTCTGCTTGGTAATTTCATCGAAGTTTTACGACTCCAGGTATTTTTGATGAGGCCTATCCTTTAACATGAACAGACAGTAACGTAACTCGTGTAAGAGCACACCCTTTAAGCCCGGGGTAACAAACTGTTCCCAGAAACCCATCTTTGAGAGAAAAGTGCACATCCATTAAGACCAAGACCACCTGTGGGTTCCGAGGCTTTTACAAAAAGGGCAATCTCTAAAGTCAAGAACCTCTTTAGAGTCAGCGTGTGCAAGAAAGAACCGCCTGTACGATCGCTGTTAGAGTTGCCAAAGAGCCGTTTGAATAATTTGACTTCACAGCCTTTTTGTAATTTCAGAACTTTCGCGGAAACGCTTGGGTTTTAATGCTGCAATAAAAAGAGATTTTCACCAGTCGTGGCGCTGAAAAGGTTTGTGGGTGGCGCTAAGTCATTAAGAATCCATGGGTTTATCTCCCTCGGTGCCTGTATTACGCTCATCAATCTGCCTATTAGCGATGAAATATCTGGCGTGCAGGCAATAAAACACTCGAGTTTCACCAGGGATGACAGCACAATGCAAGCTAGGTACGTTTTTCGGAAAATGTCTTTTTATAAATGTGACAACCTCTTTTAAAACGTGCCACTGTTTAATCCCGTCCTTTGGCGAAGCAATGAAAGAAGTTGTAGTGCTTCAGTTGTTCAATACTAATAAATACTGCCTTCAGTGCAAAGCACATACAATTTAGTCTGAACTGGAAAGTATTGAATTTAATAGTCATCTATTTCCATAGAAGTTTCTATTCTATTCATTCATTTGTGCAGGGTTTTTTTGGAGCTTAGGGAAGGACAGCTGGATGTCCATCCTATGATCTGGTGTTGTACAATGACAATTCAGTTCAATTTGAATGATACATTTACTTTATGTGCGGAGATATAAAGAGATATATTTAGTCAGCTTTATTCCACGTGATATTTTTAACCTTTGGACGGAGCCAAGGAAAGTGTTTCTGCCGCCTCCAGTCTTCACGCTAAGGTAACATTATGTTCTCCCCCCTCTTTAAGACAGAGGGGGAATACAGAGCCGCAGCTATGGACATTATGAGAAAACTGATGTATTGTTTGAGCAATAAAGCTTGTAAACCTGTTCCAGCAGTAACTCAAGATAAAATTATTAACTTGGAAATTGGCAAAATATTTCTCCTTTGAAGTCTTCAATGCAGCACTTTTACCTGCAATCAAGTAATGCTATATTATGATATTGCTACTTTTACAGAACAAAGGATTCCAATATTCATTCCACCACTGTGGGAAAAGAGTAGTGAATACACACACACACACGCTTTTATGAGTCCTGTTATGACAACAGTTTGACCTCCAAGCTAATACGGCAGCAAGTAATGAATGACTAGGGAAAGTAAAACAGACTTAATAAGAGATGAGGTCAAACTGACAGAGGGAATGAGAAGTACATAAACAGAATTAAACTTTATTCGCCTTCCTAAGTGAAGTGTTTGATTTCATGTCGGACAAGACAGACGGGCGCGTGGTGCCCCTCACACAGACAGTCAATACTTTGGGTTTCAGAGTCTCAAAGGCTATCGACAGAATGAGACTGTTAACGATTCAGAATCGCATTCCAAGCTTACGTCATCCCAGAAGATGGGGTTGTGCTCATAACCACCAACCGACAGGGCGTCACCTTGGAGGCGCAGGTACACTGATGCATCGTGGTCCCTGACGTTCGGCATGTTCTGCGAAGAGTGAAAAAAAACATGAATTAGTCCAAGCACAATGTGCTACAGCAACAACCTGATGGGTAGACTGACCGTCACACAAAGAGGAGGATTAACTGTTTTCTTTATTTTATTTCTTTTATTTCATTTTACACTTAAACAAACTCTCTTCATTGTCATGACTGAATGAACAAACTGACCTTTAATGACAACACAATTTCACACTGTTTGACTTTGTTTGTGTTTGGTGGACCCTGCCAACTTTCTAGCTTCAAACAGTGTTCTGGGGACCTTTTTTCCATAATTATTCAGATATGGGGGAAAAAAAAAAAAAGTTTCTTGTGAGTTTGATTTTCTTCTCCCAAAACTACATAGTGCCCGTTTGATTTCTGCACAAGAAGAAGATTATAAAGATGGGGGAAGTTTGCTGAGGAACAGGAACTCACCAAGCTGTTTAACTTGCAATAAAAAAGCTGATTTTCTGACTCTTACATGGTCTTCAAAGCTTTTCAGCCTTTTACACAGTGGCACCATGTACAGTAGAGGATATACAATACAGTACATAACAACCATAAAATGTTTTCCAGCACCAACGGTAGATACCACGACATACCTTAACGAGCCATAGCAGTTCTTTACGTATGGTATGGCAGCTGCTGACATACCATGAAATCTCCATTCATGGCACGGCAGAGAGGAGCATTCATCCCCTCGAGTAAACATTCTCATAGAAATGTCTAACGAATAGCTACACTTGAAGTATGCCATGTCATTTGCATTCATTCCATCGCCAGCAATTTTCTTTTCGAAAGTCAACCGGCTCTCTGGGTACAAAACTTAAAATACCAGTGAACAAGCTGACATTTGGAGAACGGCGCACTACGTTTAACAAAAAACAAAAAACAAAGTGCTCGCTCCCTCTCTCTCCCTCCCTGTGCTGAGTAAAGCACACACTCCATGTGATCAATACTCTGCGCTGGATTTCAACACACTCCGTATCTCTGTGCACTGATACATTTAAACCCACCACAGCCTCTAGAGGGGAAAATCACATCTATTCACACACACACACACACACACACACACACACACAGGCGTGTGGTCAGCATGAGATGTTTGATCTGACGAGTCGCGCGCCCCGTGGGAGCAGATTTCCTGACGGCATCCGAGTGTGTCATTTTGTGTGTGGGCTGATGTCTTTGGACGTGATGTCGCAGTAATGTTGGTTAAGCTGCTCTTAAACTACATAGCGCTGACAGTCCGCCCAAAACCACCGGCCTCTGGAGGATGAGCGCATTTAGGCCTGTGTACAATAACTAAATCCAACATACACAACACAAACAACACACACACACAATGTCAACAACCACAGAGCGACAGTGGAACAAGTACACAAGCACATGTGTTACATCTGCATACAGAGGCCTACCCATGATGCCCCCCCCCCCCCAACACACACACACGTTATGAGCACTAAGGCTTGCAAACAGAACAATCCCCTTCTCTCTCCTACACAAACAAGCACACACACATTTCATTCCAACACTCACTGACAACAGCCTGAACACAGGTGGAAATCTAACATGCCACAGTGCCCTCTGCTGGTCACACAGACTGAATACAGACAGATGAAGAAATCAAGCAAAAATGATAAGTATAATCCAAGTTATATACTTTAAAAGAGGCACTATGTAGTTTTGGAGAAGTAATTTAAACCCAAGATGTTGGTATTCATAATATTAATGAGCGATGTGATTAATAACACAATTTAAATTATTTTCTAAATAAACAAGCTGTCCTCAGACAAAAAAATATGGTCCCCAAAACAAGGTTTGAAGCTAGAAAGGCGGCAGGGTCCGCCACATATAAAAAAAGTATGAAGTTGTGCTGTCCTTTAAGGTCAGTTTGTTTATATAGTCATGAAAAAGAAGAGGGTTTATTTAGTTTAGGTATATAAAAGTTGATGAAGATCTTTGTCTTCTGATTAGAATTTCCTCCTCACCTTTTAATTAATAATGACATATTCCAAAAAAATGTCCCAGGAGAATAGTGGCAATGTATATTTTCTTTTTGAAAAGTTGTAAGATGCTATAAACATCAGGCTTATTTATACTGTCTCATTTCATCTCATACTGTACAAGCTCTAGAAATGGTGAAATGTTTGAGTATAAAAAAGTCCCCCAAACATTTTAAACTGTTACATCAAAGGACATTTATGACCACATAACAGAAACTTGTTTAAAGACATTTACAGACGCTTTTACAGCTCTTCTGTTGCTTCACTGAACTGTTCACTATGAACAGAGATATGACAGATGGAGGTCAGATATGACAGATGGAGGCCCTACCTGTATGCCTTCAATTCTCTCTGTCACCACATAGGCGTGATGCATCGCGATGAGAGGAACCTTGACTCCGGCCATTTCCCCCAGCTTGGTGGCCCACACCCCTGCATGTAACGCACAGACAGAAAATGCCATACAATTCTGAGTAAATGCATCTTGGGCGAAAACACCTTAAACATTGTACCGAATCTTGGTGACAGTCTTGACTCTCCCCGTGTACTGTGCTCACGTCTGTCATTTCAGGTTGTCATGACAATCCCTCCAGCCCAGCAGTATCTCTACTCCCCACTGTTCCCCATCACCTGATCTACCCCTGTCTACCTGCACACCTGATACCACTTCCTTAGGTCTGTAGTATGTATATACACTAAGCCACTTTCAATCATTCCCTGCCAAAATGTTTACTGTGCTCAAACCTAAGTGTTGCAGCTTCCTGTTACCTCTGGTCCTCTGCTGCTCAGCCTAACCCTGTCTAGATAAGTTAGCCTGTTCTTCTCTGCCTGCAAGCTTTCGACTTCTCCCTATTCATGACTAGAAGTAAACATTAAGTTCATCTCTGGGTATCTGCATTACACTATGCATGCAAGATGTTGCTAATACCTCACAGTTACACTAAGTCAGAAAACGTTCCGTGTCAAATAAAACCAAAATGTGTTTAACCTTTACTCTTTAGGGACTCCAGGATTATACGTTTTCTGAATCTCACCTGCACAGTTCACCACACAAGGTGTCTCAATAGTCCCATGAGAGGTCTCCACCGCCTTCACCCTCTTTATACCAAAATCATCTGTCCGCACTTGGATGCCAGTGACAGGGCAGTTCTCAATCACCTGATTCAAAGAGGACAGTGTGGAGTTACTCAACATGCAACAAGGAGACGATACATGCTCTGCTCCATTACACCCCTGGATGTGACGTATAGAGGAGTTGTACAGTAAACCAGCGGAATAATATCTGACCCCTTTGAAGCTGTGAGAAAAAAGCTTTTGTTAAAAAGCACCGACCATCATTAATATGCAGTTCTTATACAGGCTAGAAAGTTTGTGGTGTGTGGCCTTGTGTGTTGCACACACTCACTGCCACTCGGGACTTCATTCTTTTGAAACAGCCATTAACTTCGAGCTGTACAACAGGTAGTGGCGTGGCTATCTACACTAGGTTCTATTGCTCAGATAAGGGTGCTATTTTTACGCAGTCGATGTTGTGTCACACCCAAAAAGCTGCAGCTCGGCAGAAGCACTAAATAGCTGGAGTGACAGGTCGCACAGCAGATCTTTGTACACGATAGAAATCTTTAAAAACTACATTCCAAATGTAAACAAAGGCATCAAAATGACTAAACACAAAAGGTTAAAGGTGCACTATGTACTTTTTGTAAAGAAATAAAAGCTCCAAACTGTTCGTATACATAATATTCAGTGTTGAAATTTGTGTTGTCCTTTAAAGACAGTTGGTTTCCATTCATTTTTTTTCCCCAAAAAAGGACATAGTGCAACTTCACATCCTAAAGCATTTCTTTTAAAGATATTTGCAACTTTTATGAGTGGGATTTAACACATCTAGGCAATGTTCATGATATATTGCATACAGAAAAGTATGCAAAACTGAACTCAAGCTCGAGTCCCATGCAAATGGCTGTAAAAGCTTTTAGTTACACTGTGTTGTAGTGTACAAGAGGGGAGATTCCCCTTTACCTAAGGTGTGGGGGTGGTGTTAGTATCAGAACAGGTCAGAACGTCAAATGCGGGACAATTCTCTTTGCCTGAGGTGTTTACGGGAGGGGAGATCGGATGACATTTACATTCCAACAAAACATCAAATGGTCACTGCCCTGGGAAACGCATCATGGGGTCACTGTGTTGGGAAGAAGTGACTAATGACTGTCGTAAAAGGATACAACCCCTATTCTGTTGTATTTAAGTCAGAAATATAAGGAACACTGCAGGTCTTCTCTCCATGCTGCAGGTACTAAAGAGATCTGATTCGTCGTAGTGAATTAGCAGCTCTCTACCTCAACAAGGAGAAATTTCCTGATTTTTGTTGGGTTGACCAGACTGCACATATAAACATCTACATACACTTTTATATGTGATTTATATCCATGAATAGAGTAAAAACTCTTTCCCGTTTGCACCAACTTCCTGCTGCCTCTTCATGTGAAACCCAACCTGTCTCAATGCTACTTGGCACCTCATGTAAATACTGTAAATATTTTATTTGGTTTATCTAGTCTGTTTCATTCTATCTGACTTGTTTTGTGAATTGAATTGAAAACATTGTGTATACATCAGTCCGCACACCAGCTCACGTTACCATGGCGCCCCTGGCGGATGCAGCCCGGGTCAGGGTGGTGCAGGTGCCTGCTGGGTCCATGGTGCCATCTTTTGGCACGTACAGGGTTCCATACAGGTCATCAACGTTCATCAGAGGATACAGGTCCTTGGTTTCCGCAGGTGACAGTACGTGGGACTCGATTCCATAAACTTTACCCAGCTAGAAATAAGGAGAGATGGCGTGTTTTTATTGGCTATGGTCCTGCATTTCATTTTAACAGGATCAGTTGTATCATGTTTATTCTGCATTAAATGCATGTCCATAATTTGGTTTTAACTGAGGACTGCTTATCTAAGAATGTTTACTTCTTTTAGGGGCTCGACCAGTTTAACACCATGTATTGGTTTGGTCACGTTCCAAGTGAACCTTGAGCCTCCAGCACAAATAATAGAGATAAACTTAAAGCTTTATTCCTCCGTCATGTGCTACCATCTTGTTCAGCAAATCAACACCCACATACAAACCCAAATATTAACTTCTCCTTGTAGCACAGACGGGTCTGAGTTTTTACGAAAAGGTTGTTTCTTGTTCTTTGCTAATTTAGTTAGATGTTGAGAGTGAAATTATTTTGAAAACAAGAATAAGAGCGAATGTGTGATGATCTTCCCGCTCATCCCGCCTCACTGCTCTCACAGGGACGGTTCCTCTGCCCTAACATGTAGCCTAGCATTAGCAGATGTTAGCCAGTTCGATATCTCCCTCTGCATCAAGCATTAAGGCACTGAACCTGTCTCATTTCATCGCATGAAAAAAAAACCCACCAAAAAACCTCCTTCAAAAAGCACACCAAAATCCGTCCCTGCACTAGAGAAGTATGGTGTCTGTTGATAAGCCTTTATCCTTTATCTATAACTGCACCAATAGTCTTGTAACAATCTCCACTCTTACCGACATGAGGCGCTTGTACTCATCCAGCCTCTGCTTGTTGGAGGCAATGAAGAGTCCCCCATTTTGGATCCAGCCTGTGTGGAGACCCGTCTCCTCCTCCAGGTCTTTGCTGATCACATTCCTGGTGTGGGCCAAGAGCTCCACCTCAACATCACTGGGACGGAGCTGCCACAGCAGGCCTTGTGAGCAGAAACACACAATGACGGATGTACTGAAGAGTCTTAGACTGGAACGCATGCAGAGTGTGTGAGCAACAAGCAAGTGAGAAATGTACAGCGACCTTATCAATACTTGATTAACCTGTTTGCAAGAACACATTTACAGGCAGATAAGAAATGAGTAAAGTCCTTTGCGTACAAAATTCTATACCGCCTTTGTATTTTCACACTGGACCGAGATTCTTGAGATCCTGACTGATCATGCATCATGGGAAGTGACAAAGAGATGTGACAGATAATGTGTAACATCACATAATCACCATCAGTAAGGAGCGGACCTGTCTGGCTCTCACTCGCAAAGAGGAATGCTGTTCGCAAGGCGTTCACCCGGCAGTGCTGACCATCGCAGTGACCTTTCCTCATTAAGTTTGGTGATTTTTTTTCCCCATATCCTTTCCGAGGACAGTAACCACAACAACGGAAAGTGACCAAGACATTGCGAATAAAAGTTTTTGCTCGAAAGTCGCGTCACATAATCGTCGCTAATCAATTGTGGGAGCCACCTGGCTAAGTTGCCAGACACACTACCATATTATTGTTGTTCGGTCTTGTAACTCTGCTATGTGCGTTGAAGTGAGGGACACTTCTCTTTTATTCGATGGGTGAAGGATCTGTTTTGAATGCCATCAGAACGTCACACCCCTGTACCGCACTACCAGCTTACGCGGTCCCAAAAGCTTCCAACGCAGCCGAACAATAAGAGAATATTCCTTACACATGTCATCGTCTCACAGTTTGTTACCTGCAGTGTGCCAGGTGGTGCCAGCAGTCAGTCTGTCTCTCTCCAGCAGAACCACGTTGGTCATCCCCATTTTCGCCAAGTGGTAGATGGTCTGACAGCCCAGACTGCCTCCTCCGATCACCACGGCATCTGCCGATCTGAGGCAGGTGGCAGAGAATGACAGCTGAGCTCATGACTTTCAAAGAGGGATGTTTAGTACCACTTACATATCTGTCTGCTATATAACATATATGAAGTTCCAACCTACAAGCGTTTTGCTAAGCTGAGCATAGAGAATGTCAAGCGGCAACCTCCAGGGCAAAAAGAAAATGGAGCTAACGTGGCGGTACAAGGAGCTGCAGCTCCTTGTATGGGCAAAAACAAGTCAATCCCAACAAGACCCTGTGTTAAACTTTTCAACTTTACAGTTGTATTAAACACGTTTATGGCCTAGTCTCTATATAAAACTGTGCAGAGCATACATTTTTATGAAATCAACTTTAACTTATATCAAGGTGCAAAGTTATGCACAATTGAGGGCATGATCGTATTGAGCGACAGCGCCTGCTCGCCTCAGCTTCATTTCAAGTCCTGAACCTGTACTTCTTGGCCGGGTTTATGGTTTTAGTGGCTTTTGGTGCTTTTTTTCCTGCAAATATTGTCCAAAAATTATGGCTTGCCTTGCAGTTTATTGCTCTACTTTAGGATGTAAAATTCATTTATCTTCACATTTGCTTCTGAGCCTCTGCAGCAGCCAGCGTGGAGCTGCCAAAATCAACTGCAATGTATTACAATTCCCTTATTTGACTGCCGAATGGAGGCGAAATGTACTTTACCTCATGACCTTGCAGAGAGGAGATGGGAAAAACAACAGAGAGTGGAGGATAACAGCAAGAACTGGAGTCACTGGTGAGTGCTGACTTTGTGTCAATGTTCATGTACAGCCATTAAGCCTCTGACCAAACACCCTTGGCGCCTGCTGTAGCTCGCTATTTTACAGCTAATGGGGCAATTTAGCATGCAGGCAAAATAGCATGAGTAACTTGCATTAACACAAATGAGGAATAAGACATGTAGTTAAGGTACAATGGTGTAAACACTGTTAAGTATCACCATGCTCAATCCATGAAGAGATGCACACATGGCTAGCTATTTCTCTGCCTCTCAAGTCTCCATACTGAGCTGAGCTAACTTGCTAATGGCTTCAGCTTCATATTTAACAGACAGATATGAGAGTGGTATTAACCTTCTAATCAAATTCTTAGCTGGAAAATAAACTCCTTTCCCAAAATGTTGAACCTATAGCTTTGAAGCTTTTTTCCCTGTCTGAATTTTTTAAAAAAGTAGAAGCGAACCCTCGGCTTACCCAGCTATGCACGTATCCTTCAGCCTAAATCATCTTTGCGATACAAGCTAACCTGGGTAAAGGTTTCGTGGGTCCAGAGGAGGCGCCGTCTTGCTGTTTGAGCGTCTTCTCGTAGGGGACACTTTTCTCGCTGGTAGGCTCCGAGCTGTAGGACCGAGCTGTCGTCCGGCACAGGGGAGAGAGAGGGGGCCGCACCGCCGACACCACCCGCCGCACCGCGCTACCTAGGAAGGCCATGGCCCCTGTGTACAGTCAGAGGACACGAGAAGGTAAGTCATGCTTATTCATAGTGAGGAAACGGTCCAGTTCAGTGGGATAAATGTGAATCAAGATGATCGGAAAATAGTTTCACATGAATGACCTGACAAAGCAGTCTAGCTCGCTGACATACAGTCCTTTATTGGTTTCTCTGGATTTAAATTTGAATTGCCTACGCCCGTCACCATGAATGAAGGCATGGCTTGCACAATGTATCCCCCACAAAAACAAGTTAGACCGTATCAGTAACTACAGATTCAAAACCAAAGAACTAGAGAGAGATAAGGTCACCACCATTTAATGATTACTTTTTTACAATTTAAAATAAAGAGATGTATCCTATCTGTGTTGCAAAATGTTGTTCGTTCCCCAACAAAGTGTAAGGTTGAAGTGACTCCAGCATGTTTAAATGCAACTTCAGTTGTTTTTTTAATCATTATTATTATTTCAAAGCCTTAAGAAACATTTTTAAGATTTTTTGAAGGATGATATTGTGAACGCACAGTGGCGGTTCTAGACCCATCTTAATAGGGGGGCAAGGTTGGGGCCGGCTTTTTTTTTGGGGGGGGGGGGACAAATCCCTCATTCAGACAAGGGATAAATGGGACAGTATTTACAATTTCAGTAATTTTGATTGGGTAGTAAACTGCTTAGACACTTTATTTCCACCTTTCCCTTCAGTACAAAATCATTGCAGGAAATCTGTCAATGTATTATTGATGCAGGCTCCCTGTTAGGGGGCCACAGGTGTCTTCGATTTCTATGCTCAAAGGTTGCGAACCTGCAGCTGGCTGCGATCTGGACAAACCTGAAAACAAATCTCCTTTGTGGAGATCAAGGTTCACAGTGCTGCACGGTCTCCCGAACAAGATCAAGCTGTGACTTTAATATGGTCAATGAATGGCAGGATTGTTTCTTGCCATACTGTAAGATCACTCTCAGCCAGAGGACCATCACATTCAGAAGCAACTACAGTGGTGTGTGAAGTGTACATTAGCAGAAGACAGACGTGTTACCCTGATTACACAAACCAGTTTGCACATGTGCAAATAGAGAATGCAGAGAAACAGGCTTGGATCTGCTTTGCATGTACACTTACACATAATTACTCTCCTGCCCACGTGGCATTGACTTCAGGTCCTGTTGTGCATGAGAATAAGCTTGACTGGCAGAACGAGCTTGGAGAAAGCGTGTAGAAACTGCGGACGCGCTGCACCGTGAACTGTGAGCAGCGTGTCCACAGACTCGATCGCTTCAGCCTAACAGCCCAGTGTGGAGGCAGTGAACGTGGCATTACCTCCGCACGTGATCTCACAGCCAGCAAGCAGCCCAAACACCAACCCTGCAAGTTTCATCACACTCGTAACTTTGCACACTTACACTCGGTTCCGCCGGTTACAGCCTGGACCGGCAGTAAAAACAAGAAAACGCGAGCCCGACGGGGATCAAGAAAAGGCGAGGAGAAAAAAAAAAAATTCGGACTTCTCCGCTTGCGCTCTAGTCGCGAAAAATGGCCGAATGGTTGTGAATACAAGCGTGTGACAGCGATTAAAAAACAAAAACAAATAAAAAAACAAAAACAAAGTCTGGCCCCCGTGGCTGTAGCTCGGCAGCTGTCAGGTTATGTGAGATGCAGCCGGGACTGCAGTTGTAGTTCCTGTCTTGATCCCTCCCCTCCTCATCCGACCCCACTGCACGCTGCACATTAGTAGGCTGCTAAACACGCGAAAGTGTGTCAGTCACATAAGGACAGGGCAAATTAATAACTGATCATCGACTAAGTGTCAGAGCCCGGTCGACGTTAAAGGTGCATCATGTAGTTTCTGGGGAAGCGACGTTAATCAGAAGTGAAAGATTACTAAACAAACTGTCTTTGTTTCCATGACTGAATAAACAAACTGACCTGAAAGGACCGACACAATTTCATACCGTTTTACTTTGTTCATGTGTGGCGGACCCTGCCACCTCTCTAGCTATAAACAGTGTTCTGGGGACCTCATTTTCCCCTGAGAATATCTTGTTTATTCACTTATGGGGGAAAAAATGTAGTATTACCTCATTGATATTGTAAATATTTCAATTCTGGGTATGAATTTCTTCTCCAAAACTGCATGGTGCCCCTTTAAGGTAGGTCCACCAAATGTCAACGAAGTGAAACAGTGTGATTTCAGCGGGTCAGTTTGTTCTTTCGGATGAGGAAGATCTTTCTCTTCTGATTGAAATGACTTTTCTCTCTTGCGCCCCTTTAAGGTAAAATACATGGAGTCAAAACCTGCAGAGGTATCATCCTTCAGGGGGTTAACAAAAGTCCAAGGCTCAGCAGGGTGCAGGATGTGGTGCTGGTTAATATTTTTCTTTTTACGCCTTGAGTAATTTAATTGAACCAACCAAACAGTGCAAAGGAATGTATGTGCATCTATAGAAAAATTGCAGTTTCTTGGCTGTCTCTTGGTTTCTTTGATCAGTCTCTTTTTTCTTTTTTTTCTTTTTTTTTTTTTACAAATTTGAGTACAATTAACTTTGCATGACTTGTTTGTTCTGTTTAGATTGTGTTAATCTGATGTGAGCCTGTGTGTTGGGGGGAGTGTTAGGGTAGCAGCTGTTGTTGCGAGTCCTCGAGGTCCACAGACCAAACCAAGCAGAAGCAACACATCAGATTATTAACATATGACATCATGTATGAGGAGCATTTATGTGTGTGTGTGTGTGTGTGTGTGTGTGTGTGTGTGTTCCAGGCGTTTCTGGGGATCTTGCAGCTGAGGAGTGAAGGTTGAGACGAGAGAAGCCCTGACACTGCTGCCTCTGTAAGTCGACATTATGAAACCTTATGCTGTGTTTGCAGCTTCTCTGCCTGCCAAGTTGACCCCAGGAATCCCCACCTCCAAGCCAGCAGCCAATCAGGCACTGACTTTGGGTTCCCTCCTGTTATAGGAGGTTCTCTCCGGCTTATACAGCCTTCAGCAAGATCTGGAGGGTTGCAGAAAGTCTCTAGCTTATGTACTGTCTGTGTGTGTATATGTGTGTGTGCATGTGTCTGAAACCGAGAAAATGGCCGGCACCATACTTTGGACTGTTTCGTCGTCTTGAAACCCTTTCCATGGGGTTGTATAACAGTTTTTGAATGGTAATCAAGTGCAGCGTGGCATTAATACACGCACACATACACACGTTTACAAGCGCACGTGCAAACACTGTATATATATACACATGGGTGGTACGTTGGGCCGTAACTTTTCATTCATTAACTGTGACACGCTGTCCCAGAGAGTAATCTGGAAAGATGGGTGTGTGTGTAGACAGCTGAGGTATGCTACAGGGTAGCAGAGTGTGTTTACATGCAGCCTTGTGGTTGTGTCACGTGTGCCAAGGTTTGTGTGTATGTGTCCAGAGAGAGAAAAATAAATTACATTACACTGATCAAATTACTTGAAAGTTTTAAAGTTATGTTGTAACAAAAGTATTATTGGTGCATAAGAAGTCTGTTCTTACAAAATCACCTGAGAATATTCACAGGATCTGGTTTGGCTCAGTGCACCTTGGTGGTAATTTAAATGTATTTAAAATGTGTTAAGTAGTAACAGTTATTGTACACAACATGTAGCCATAACATTTAAACATTTTTAGACCACTTGTTTCTAAGAACATCGCATTATTGACTACAGTAGCTTTTGAAAATGCAGCGATCGAGACTCAGACAATGTATGATGTTGTGTTTAAAATAAATTACATTGGATTACACTGATGATCATTATTGTTGAAGTTGATTAATAAATAAAATGCAGAAGTATCTCGAGACCCAACATTTTTTTTTTAATTATTCAAGCCACAAATGCAGACGCCAGCTTTTATCTGGTCCACCTAGCTCTTGCATATAAAACTGTATTGTACCCTCTTGTGTTGGATTTTAGTACAACATCTGGTGGTGCTTGTTTCAAACCACGTCCACATACATTTTGGTTTATAAGTAATTTAAGAAGAAATGCACCACATTCAGTCACTGAAAAAAAGGAAAAACATTTTTTATTAAAATTTCAAAAGATTGCTATACAGTTGTCCTGACATCCTGTTTGATAACATTTGAATGCAAATGTATTGCTCAAAGGCACGCAGAGAGAGGAATTGGGCAAAAAAAAAGCCACCATTGCACTTTGATTGCTGCTTGTGATTGTCATCCATCGACCACGACAAAAGACTCGACAAATAAATTAAGACATATGAAGGAAAAGCAACGCCCACGATAACGGATAGAAAATGAACGACTATCAGGAATGTTTACGAAGACAGACGACAGTAATAGATGTTTAGCGTAACTTGATGGCTGTAATTTAAATCCACGTCAAAATGACATCAGTCACTTGCACTGCAACGCGGTGCAGACAAAGTTAAGGATTTAAGGAGCCGAGTGATGCTACAAAAAGGCTGTTCAAGGCTGTGTTTCAATCTGGCTGTTACAGACTTCTGGTACACGAGTGGGGTCACCTCTAACATACGATGTGGCACAGGGACGTAAACTTGTTAACAAAAGTAGCGGCACTCAAATGGGAGGAATGCTTGATGCCAAACAGGCGGAACAAGTTACCCCTCTTTGACTTGTAATTCAAGCTCCCATCTCGACACGTCGCATTGATCTTGTGCAAATATTTGAGCACACTGAAAATGACTTTTGTGTCTGAAGTTGTCACCGGATACAGCAACACATAAGAAGCATATTTACTGTCAGTTCAAACAGTCTGAAACAACATGTACACATGTTGTTTTCAGGTACTGATGATGAGATTCAAATTGGCTGAAACTTAAGACACCTTCTTAAACATCAATCTCAATGACTTTCCAGGCCCGATTCCCTTGAATTTCAGGATTTGAAGTGGACAGTTGGAGACGTATTATTACTAATACTGTCAAAACACTGATAATTTAAAAATGAAAACCAAGGGGCTTTATAGAAGCTTACAGACAGCAATTAAAAAGACGTTTGAATTAGAAAACACTTTTCGATTGTGCCGTGTTAAGGCCCAAACTTACCAAACCTTACCAAGCCAGCTGACCTTACGTCGCCAAAAAGGGGCACTTGAACACACCACATGGACTAAATCCGATAGCCGGTTAGCTCGTATGTTCTGAAACCAGACAACTCAGCAGTAAAGATATGCAAGGTGTTGTTATGATAAAGCAGCTTCGACCTGCAATTTACACACATTTATCAGCCGCCCACTGACAGTTCAACGTTGTTTGTTCCATTAACCTGCTGTGTCACAGCCCTGACTGTGAACCTGCAGGGAGACACATATGCAGACAGTGTACTTTGCCTATTTACTTTACTCAGTTAATCTATTAATGACTCAATATTTAAAAAGAAACAGTTTCAAGAAGCTTAAATTATTCAAATGCAAACATTCAATGTGTTAGTTCTGCTGACAAAATACTTCTTGATACAATTTGGAGACCACAAAAAACATCTGTCAGTAGAAACCTTGAGGTACATCAGCTCTGAAGCCAAGGGAAACATTAATGAGGGTCAGTCTAACTTTGTGTTGAATACCCGAGAAATGGATGGACAGATCAACAAGAAATAATAGTGCTGATTACAATAAGGCCTTTGTCCGGATTTGCCAGAGGGTTGTGAACACTGCAGGTACTGGAGTCAGAGCTCAACAGATGAACGAATAAAACCACCTCTCTGGTTTCTTGTTAGCGCGAGCACACACCACCGCAGGCATACATTCAAACAAAAATGCTCTTGGCAGCAGCCATACAAACAGTTTAAACTCTAAAAACTGAAGAAGAAAAAATTAGGCATGGATTGTACTCAAGAATAATCTGTTGTGCAAATTCAAGCATTTGAATTGCTTAAGACATCTGTACAAGTATTATAACAACTTTTGTTTTACAACTCTTTACAGTTAATTAACCCCCCCCCCCAAAAAAAAAGTCATCTTGTGCCGTACACTTGCTAACATGCTTTGAAGAAACCAAAGTCCAGTTCAAGCGTCGCAGCGCTGACACAGAGTGGACTGAAGTAAAGTCTGAGAACACTTTCTCTTCTCGGCGTCTGTCTTCTCTGACCTCGTGGCCTTTTGACCCGCAGGTTCTCCCACAGCTACGTCAGCTGTGCACTAAAGTTCATCCTTGTAGGTGCCTGACAGCATGTCGGGCGGTGGCGCTGCACCTTTAAGGGTCTTGTGGGAACCCCTCCAATCTGTGCGCACGGAGTCGTCGTCCCACAGAGTCGACGTCTCGGTGTCGCTCACCCACTGAGGATCACCGGCGTAGTGACACGGCTGGACCAGGAGGGGGCGCGTACTGAAGGCTTGTAAGTTCCTGTTGGGGAAATGGGACTTGTAGTCCTCGCTGCAGAGAGAGAAGAGTGATAGAGATTATATGGTTTTGATTGATTTAGGATTTATCAATAAAAAAAAATACATAGTGCATAACAGAAGAGATTAAGTGTACTCAGAGCATTTTTTCCTTTACTTGGAATTCACTGATTTGACAAGAGATGGAGACAGAGGCTGACTTTCAAACACAGATCAGCTACTCTTAGCATGAAGGGCGACAGCAGGACCAATGTTTGGTGTGCGGTCATTGTGCATTCGTCGCCGACTAGTCAAGCATATCGAATTAGAATCAGAGGTGAGAGAGAAAGAAAGAGAGAGAGAGAGGACAGAGAAAGTGGGCTGGCCATGAGCCAGTTTTCCACACATGACGGAGCACACAGACGCTGCCAAGCCTTCTGGTTTGCAGGCCCTTTAGCCCAAGGTGCATTTCATCTCTCACAGTCAGAGCCTCACGTGTGTCTCAGTTCCTCGGCTAGGTGATAACAGTGGGATTGGTTTGGTTGGGGCTAATGTCTGGATGGTAGGGTTACAGATGGGGTCAGGGTTGCAAATAGATGCAGCGACATTAAGGTGACATATGTTACAAAACTTAAGATGGAACACAACTGATGCGTGTAACTCCGTCTCTATAATAAACCACAAACAGCAACCACAAATGACTTAACAACCATCTTGACTGAGTTAAGGCAGTTATGGGATGGAGGAGGAGTGAGTGTGGGAAGAGCAGGAAGAGTATTTTTGGACTGCTGGGAGGACCTCGATGTTGTTGGTGTTTTGAGAACAACCGTGGCTGGACCACCTGAGAAGCTAACATGAATAAAAGAAAGTGTGCAACTGTCTGCAGCCATGCTAGCACTGATGTGAGGCACAGCGGTCCACTGAGAAAACCATACCATATCATTAAAGTTGGTATGGTAGCAGCACGTGACAGTGACAATGCTAGCATGCAGTTTTGCCAGTAAAGTGTTTACCATGTTTACTGTTTGAGTTCTCTGCTGGAAAAAACAGCATAGACCAGCACCAAAACACAACATATGCTGGTGCTGCTGGTGACTGGTTGTGTTTTGGTGCTGATCTATGATGCTTTTTTTTCCAGCAGGGTTTAGCATGTTAGCATGCTAACATTTGCTTATTGGCACTAAACATGAAGCACGACTGAGGCTGATGGCTCATTAGTTTCCTCAAAGGTGGATATTATGATGGACAAAGTTTGAAATGTCAACATTTTGACCTGATGATAGCACCAACTGAACATTCACATGGCAGCCATTTTCCATTTTTGTTAGCATTCAGCCACCTCCTCGCTAACGTTTCTGTTTGACATTGTTAGGTGATACATTAGGAGAGGGGTATATAAATTCTGAAATATCAACACACATCTTGGACTTGCAACCTTGAACACAGCTGTACAATATTTGAGCATCCCGCCACGGAAAATTGCTGCCGTGTGGTTGCAGGAGACATTTACCAAAAAACCCAGAAACTTTATGGTAACACAGAGGAAAATCAAGGGGTAAACAAATTCACCGGAAGTCATCTTCTGGACAAACTGAATGCCAGTAAAATATCTCATCTAATAGTTGCTGCAATATTTCATTCTAAACAAAAGTGGTGAGCGGACTGTGACAGCAGCCAACTTTCCCATCCCTTTAGCCATACCAATAGCGTGACTAAAAACTTTAAAAGGGCCGTTACATTTAGAGAAGTTCAGCACAAGCAGACCAGAAAACACATCTGAATCCCCTCTGGCTGCTCGAGTCTATCTGGCAACCACACGGCACCCAAAGTGGAAATTCACATTGCCCAGATTCCATCAATCCCAGAAGAGGTAGTGTCATAAAATCTGTACATCATAAAATGAAAAATGCTCAGAAAGATTAGAGCCCTTCTTTGAAATGTGGTGTTCAGATTTAACCCAACAAGCACTATATATGTGACAAGAATAGAGATCATGTCCGAAAGCTGACCTAATTAAAAGAAACATGTAGAGGTTCACCACAGACTTCACTATAGTTCTTTAATCTACCAACAGCAAAACAAAACTTAGCTAAATATATAGTAAGTATACAAGTTCAGGCAACTATAGGGAAGTATGTATTTAGCAATTATGATGTCTGCTTTAGCTTTATAGGTCTGGCAGATGGAGGCTGTAGAGTTTTGAAAGTTTTACCATAGAAGTCTCCATATGTGAATATGACTGACACAAACAAGATTTCATCGTAACATTCATCCTGAACACAAGCAAATTACAAGCTGTTCCGCCGGTGGATTCGGTGCTGGTGTCATACGTACTTTGGGTGTTTGTCATACATGATGGGGAGGAATTCATCGACTGGCAGCATCTTTGACAGTGGCTCAGCGTTGAGCAGTTTCTGGGCTCCCTGCTGTGAGATGGCGTACGACAGAGTCCAATACGAGTAGTCGGCCATCACCAAGTTGCGAACGTTCTCCACCGGCTCCTCCTTTCCTGGATTCACCTGCTTTCTGCCGAGGTATCTGCAGCAACAAAAAAAAGACACAAAAAAAAAACAGCAGTGAGGAAGAAAGGAGGCACTATATCGAAAACATCTGGATGCTGAAATCTGTTGCCAAATGGTTTGGAAATCATTATTGAAGCATTGTCTTTGTTCTTGTCACTTTGCACCATTTGTCCTGCATGTGTGTTTAAACAACAACAAGTTATGGAAACAGCAACGCACACACAAAAAAAAAAACATGTTCAAATCTTCCTTACATGTTCAAAAAGCTTTTATCATGTGTCTGAAGATTTGTCCCGTCATTTCAGCATGATTTCAACGTAAAACACTGGTTACCATGTGCTGTGGAAACCATAGAAATGCTCACAAGCAAATGACTGATGTGCCTTCCTGGACTCCAGCATCACATCCCCTAATAAACAAACACACAACATACTATTGCGCGTCCTGTATTGACTCAACCTGACTTAACACTTCCTGCCTAACACTCAGCCTTATAGGTTCCATATAGCGCTCATTTTCAGGTTCATACTTTTATTTCCAAGGAGCAAAGTGTAAGAATTTTAGTTGAAAACATTCAAAAATGGTCTAAGATTTAACACCAAAATGAGAAGAAATAACTATATTAATGATATGACATCTATGTATTGTGTTGCAGAGATATCTGCCAAAGTTAGCACACCAACCAGCTAGCCCCAGCCCGTGCCAGTCCAAAACTCTCGGGTGTAAGCGCCAATGATTCAAGCTCCCAGTCCGGACCGCTGACTGCATGGCTAACTGAGCCGAGCAGCTCACAGCAGCTACATTTAGCAGCAGTTAGCAATTACTCTAGTTACACGCTGCCTCTTACAGGTGGCCAGTTCTTTACATTTTTCCATGTGCGATGGAAGGCCCCCTCCCCCTGAAAAGCTCAGTCTGCTCTGACTGGTTAGCTCTCGCATGCATAAGCAGGCATCACATACCACGTTTCCACACAAGCTCTGCTCTTGTTTTTGCATCAACAGCCGTGCTGATTTGAGCTTTCCCACTTTGTTTATTGACCGTGTTAGTTTTGCCACCATGTGAGCGTACAATAAAGCGTATTTCTATCCGGTACAAAGATGATAGAGGGGTGGCTGTACACCGGCCTCTGACTGAAGGAAAAGCAATCATTGTGTCTTTCTAGTGTCGTCAGGACACCTCCATGAGTGTGAGCTCTCTTTCCTCCTCTCTATCCCTCTATTTCCTTTCCTAACCCACACTTACACACACACCTACACGCAACCACACAAACACTCTCTCGGAAGCACATCGTTTGGTAGTGGTGTTAACTTGGCCTCCAAGCCATTGTTTACTCTGACACGTGCGCGGTAACGCACACCCTAACTTTGGGATGGATTCAGCTCTGTCCAACACCACACTGTGATTAAAGGCACGTGTCAGGTCGGAAGGCGCTGCTCCGCCATTGTCGTGTTCAAGGCTCGCGGTCACCGCCATCTTGCTCCTCTTCCTCAATCCGTCAATCAAAAAAGATATGGAAGTCTCACTTTCTACGAGCCTTCAACCTGCATCCTGTTAAAACAAGATCCACGTGAATAAATAGTGGCCATCTTACATGAGGTCCCAGTCCAGCTCCGCCTGCTCCACCTCCTCCATCAGTCTGAGGACACGTCGTTTGAAGTTGGCCTGGAAACGAACGTCGTCCTCAAAGACCAGAGCCTTGTCCATCTGCTGGTCCACCATCTGAGGGCAAGAGGGACAGACATTTAGTTGAGAGATGGTTGAGGCACACAGAAAAAGAAACACTTGAGTTTTTGTTTTGAAAAATTGATTGAGGAAGAAAAGATCAAACACTTAAAAAGTCATAATATGAGCTGAGAGTGTTTTAAGTACATGTTGTCCCTTGCAGGCTTGTGTTGTAATAGCTGTTTCCTTTTGGGACCAAATTGCTGTTGGTGGCAGACTCAGGATGTTTGAGGGGCAGGGGCGGAAAAACCACATCAAAGCGGTAATGCAAGAGGGCAATACATATTAAAGCCATGCCTATAAAGACTGTCATGTATAGTGTGTGTGTGTTTGTGCGTGTGTGTCTTCTCACCTCCTTCCAGATGAAGAAGTGGCTGAGGAAGCAGCCCACCTCTCCTTTGGTCAGGGTGCGTCCAGAGAAAGGGTCATAGTAGCCCGGAAGGAGGTCGACACCCAGGACCTTAATGTCACTGCTGTTCAGTGCACTGCATACAAAAAAAAAACATGGACAGGTATCATATTATAATAATACCAAATCTCCACAGGCAACCTCAACGTGCGCCATTTCATAAAAAAGTCTTGGTGATGACATCATACAGATCTTTGTGTCTGAGATTACAACAGACAGAAACATGCTCCATAATGTACAAAACCTCCATCAACACTACTACTCCCAGGCTGCAGAGCATACAAATACTAAAGTAGATCTACTTGGTCTCAAGCCTTCATTTAGATTTTCTCAATATGTAATGTGAATTTATACTCAGGCACGGTTCCGTTCAGGCACATCTTCTTTTGTATCATAAAGTCAGATATTTTCCAATAACCGTCATTCAGAACTTGCTTAAAACATCGGGATACTACTGGGACCCAGTACCTGCTGAAGTTTTAGAACATATCTGCAGAGAAATTTCTTTCTCTCTCAACAACCAATACACCTTTTTGCTCCTGCTAGTTTTGGTATTGATTTTTCTCACTCAAAACACACTTTCCATCAAAACTACTCGAGTGCTCTCGCTGAACTGAGTCCTTCCCTGAGAATGTACTCACTTTCCGTCCACAGCATCCACCACCTTGACATCAATCTCCAGCTCGTTGAGAGAGAACAGCATCCGCTCTCTGCGGTCAGGACGCCGCCGCAGATTAACCAGATAGATCTGGAGAGGGGAGGCGAATGGTTACTTTAACTGTGTGTCATTGCCGAGTTGTACACAGACAACTCGGTAGGGAAGTTTACGTTTTGTTTTTTTTCCTCAAAAAGTCCATTTCAGAAACACTTCTCTGTGCTGTGAGTGCTTCTCTCTCACTCATTTTATTGTTTTATTTGTTGTGTAATTAAAAACACACGTCAAGACAAGCAAGACACAGACAGGCTGAACATCAGACATTGATTAGTACCAGTCAAGAATCAGAGTAAATAAAGAATAAACGATAGCTCGTTGAATCCCTTCCAGATAAACAATGAGGTCTCTCACCTCATCAAAGCCCATGAGGTCTCTCTGTTTCTGGAACATATGGACGTAGCGTGAGGGGCTCATTGGAGGTCCATCGACTGTTTGACCAAGAGGAAACACAAGTTAGAAGAGACAAGAAACATTCTTATTTTTTTCTGTCCTTGTATCACTTTGTTTTCATTCTCTCTCAGATGTAGATAATCAAAGGAAACTGTGTTCTTACTCATGGACTCGAGAAGGACATGGACAAAGTTTAAGCGATCGTCCTCCAACGTGTGGTGAGGTTTGGCCGGAACGTTCAGGTAGCCGTAGCGCTCCTTGTTGCACAGGTACATCTGTATCTCTAATCAGCGTCGAAGAAGAGTCAGTCAATTAGATAAATGAATGATCGAAACATTCGAGTTGAACAGATTATTTGTCTTTTCTTAAGATTACGAAAATCTAACCACAAACGAGGGCTAACTAACCCGCAGCTCGACAGGAGAAGGCGAACACGATGATGTCGTCGTAGGGCCACGAGTAGTCCTTGTGAGGAGGGAAGAACGCCAGTTTCTTCATGCCTGCCTTCCGTAGATCCAGCAGCATGGTGGAGTGGACCATGGGCACGGGGTAGCATCCCGTTCTGTGACGGTGGCGGGTGGGGAAGTACTCTGCGGTTCGCCGGTAATATCCCTGGCAGACAGACGGATTGGGTCATACAGTGAAAGTGTGCACATATTAAAAAGTATGGTGAATTCGAACATAACTTTCAATCTCTGACACTGGCATGAAGTTTAACAATAAAACAATTACACTCATTACAGATGCAAATATTTACAGGTGCACGTATCAGAGATGTTGAAGGACACACTCACTTGCGGAGTGATCCCACACCAGTAGTTGGAGTACGCTCCCTGAGAGTCTAGCATGGGAGCGATGACCGACTTGTTCTCCGCTATCAGCAAGTTGAGGGTGTCTGGGTTGGTGAGGATATTGTCTGTGTCGGCGAACTGTAACAGAGACACAGAAGGAAGAAAGGAAAGAAAGTGGGGGGAAAAAAGGAGAGAGAGAGTGTGGTGTCAATTATTTGGAACTGGCGCCAGAACTTTTTCTTGGATGAGACAACAGCGGCAAAGAGGAACAAATCTCATCAGATAAATCAACAGAAGGGGCCCCGATATGAATCTTACACGGCTGTCACATTAAAGATTCTTTACTTATGTACCAGAATGTAATCGGCCCAGCGTTTCCTGGCGAAGTTGAGCGCTGCCTGCTTCAGCTTCATGACGTACTCGTACCGGCTGTTGGGCCAGTGCTTGGGTCCCAACTCGCCTACATAGGACCTAAAACAGAGAGCAACAATGCAGACATTGTACTGAGCCATTCTTAAATTAATGGAGATCGTAAAAAGGTTTTATGAACTGTCAGAGAATGACGTAAAAACACCAGAATACAGAGAAAAACTTGAGGAAGTGGAGTAAATCTATTTGGATGTGTCTCCCAAATAAATTCTATATATGGTCCATATATGACAGCTTGAAATACAGCCTGTAAAGTTCAGTGACGGTAAGCAGATTAGCAGAGTTCAGTCAGACTGTATAATTAAACATGCGGCAAGTAATTTCCACTAACGGCCTCTTCAGATGTCTGCACAGATTTACGGACGCGTACGGACAAGCAGGGGCGTGCTGCATCATTCCTCATTATGCAAAGTGAAAGTGAGTGTTATCTGAAGCTGTACAGTGGGCCCCCGCCATGACTAACAGGTGTGCTGTAAAGGTGCGCTAATAAAGTTTCACGGTGCTTCGGATTAAAAAAAAAAAAAAAAAGGGTGAGAGTGAGCGGGCAAGATCGGCCGCTTAAGGTGCAGTCTCGGACCGTTTTCCCTGACTCGTTTGGTTACCCCCAGTTGATAAATTCAACTCATCACCAACAGAGTGACACTTGGATGGAATCTCTCATTGCGACCCTGATACAAAAAAAAAAAAAAAAAGAGAGAGAGAAAGTCGGCTTACTTCTTTCTTCTTCTTCACACTAACGCACCTACTGACGTGTCCAGATCTGCTTAGACCTACAGGAACAGAACACGGCTGTAAATTAAAACCCAGAACGTTAAAAATGATCTTGACTTACGTAGGCTGGTCCATCGGCCTCCACTCGACATAATGGTAATATTTCTGCATGTAAGTGAGCCACTCTTTCAGTATGGCTGTGGTGTTGTCCGCGTTGTGATCCGTGGCCGCCCTGAGGAGCACAGAGACAACAGAGAGTGAAATGAAGGCACGAGAGAAGATCTGACGTGTTTTCGAATGCTGCCTCAATGGTAGACGAAAATGAATTCCGACATATCTTTAAGACCTATAAAATAATCACTAGCTTCACTCTGTGATTAAGAGCCACTTTCATGCTATAACTGCGTATGACATTCCTCCCGAAACATGCTTCAGATCTCTTTTCCCTCAGAGGACCATTTCTGAAAAAGCTTTCTAGAAAAGGGAAGAGCACTTTGAAGAGCATCGCCAAATAAGAGTGGGAACTAGTTAGTGGGGTGATTTCAATGAGGATGTCCCACTGGCTCTTTCATGATACTAACCTATAACTTTTAGCAACTGGGCGTAATCCTCAGAAGTGATACTTGATAGTTTTCAACACCAACAAGCTGCAATATCTACTTGGGAACTTCTGATTGGACAGAAAGCAACGCACATACACCCTGATTCATTACAAAGTTGTCGAGAGATTTTGTTAAACAATTTATAACACATAGACTTTAGTTACCTGTTTACATTGCAGATTAAGTTTAAAATGTGCTTAAATAAATGTGATATGATGTAATGTTACAAAGACAAAACTTGATTAATCCTCCCCACCTTTGCCAGCTGACATAGATGACATCAGATTCTTTATTCCTCATGCTGACTACTTTTACCTCTGGTGTTTTAAGAGGATTTCGTCACTGATACTTTTGCACTTTTACGCAAGCACAAGATCTGGGTACTTCTTCCACCTTTGCTGAGGTACAGGTCCACTAAAATCAGACTCTGAACTGAGCAGACAGATGAGATCACATGAAGTACCCCACAGAGGCAGATGGTGAGGAAAAACCCCTAGAGGACAGATCAGTTGGTGGGTTTTTCAATCATTAGCATCAGACACACTTTATATCAGAATCGCTGCTAATGAAGCACATGAGTTAGTTTTAGGTGTACAGCAGATAAAATGTCATGCAGCCCTCAGCAGGAGCTGAATGAGTCGGAGTGAAAGGCAGCCTGTGCTGCGAGAGGCACAGAGGGGTTAGGTTAGGGGAGGAGGGGGTAGAACTCCGCTGCTGCTGCTGCTGCTGCTCTCACACACTCATTTAAATGCCATTGACCTTTTGAACGGCTGCTATAGTCGGATAAAAAAGAGAGAGAGAGAGAGAAAAGCCCGAGCCCGGCAGTGCATGCAGTCCACACAGTGTCCCATGCAGGCTAAACCCACCACACAGTGATGCGATCTTTGGGGTAGTCGAGTCTCTCCAGAGCGCCGAGGTAGTAGGGCAGGGAGTGAGCGGTGTTCCTGGCTATGATGGCGATAACCACCGTCGGAGGCTGCATTTTCGACTCCTCCGGGTACTTCTCCTCCGAAAAGTAACACTCGGCTCGAGAGAGGAAAAGGGCCCCTAAAAGCAGAAAGCGGAGCGACATGGTGGAGGAGGTGGAAGGGGGTCTGGGGTCTGGTCCACGGTGCTGTCGGCGCGGCACGTAGGCGAAGCAGCCGGACGCGTCAGCACTCCAGGAAGAAAAAGAAGGGCTTTCCCAAATGTTCAGCCTCCCCCTCTTTTTTTTTCCTTTTTTTTTTCTTCTTACATTTTATACAAGCTGGCTCGTTTTTTTCCCCCAGCAAGTCCAAACCGAGTCACGAGAGAAGGTTCAGTTTCAACTTCCGCTTTAGGTAGGCTCTGTGGCACGAGAGAGAAAAGGGGGAAAACAATCTGACAACGTTATCCAGAAAGATGAAGGAGGCGTGATTTGGCCAGAAGTAGTTCCACAGTGGTGACACACACACAGAGAGAGGGGAAACTATGACGTTTATCATTTAACATCCAGACGGAAAACAAAAAAAAAACAACAACATCAGTTTATCAGAAGTTACTGCAGGATACATGTGTGGAGACATGTAATCATCAAAGTCACAATTTTCCACTTCCATCAGTTGTGGGTCAACTGATGGAAGTTTGGGGGACACACACTTTGACTGCAGTGAAGTTGGTGTCATCCACATTCATGCTGGGAAACAACATCTGGAAAAGAGATATGGCAGGCAAGGAAGTGAACACATGTACCATCATCAGTCAAGGAAGTGAACATGTGTACCATCATCATCAGTCCAGGAAGTGAACACATGTACCATCATCAGTCCAGGTTGTTTCTGGTTGTTTATTCTGGCAGAAGTTCCACAGATTCGCCAGCAGAGGGAGGTTTTGATCCAAGAGAGAGCCCGTCAGTCAGGAGTGTGTCTGTCTGAGGCCTTTGTTGTGTGGGTTCTAATTACAAGTAATGAGGAACAATTTCAATGCAACTCCATACTTATAATCTGCTGCACTTAGTGGAATTCATTATACTTTTGAACCCTGCTGCATTCATTGTGCAACAATAGTTACTAGTATCAGCAACAACATGGAAAAAACATGATCAGTTTAGAAAATATGATGCATTGTGGTAGATTAAGTACACAACAGTGCTTGCAGTGTAAAGCAGGGAACATAACTGGCTGCAAAAGTGTAAAAATGTAACAATGAAAGGGGACATTCTCATTTTGACTACTTAAGATGCTTCAAGTCTGTTTTGCTCTTAACACTTCTGTACTTTTACATAAATATTATTTGTTTAAATTAGATTAGTTTAGATAGACTTTATTTATTCCACAACAGGGAAATTCACTTGTTACAAAAGCTTAAAATGCAACAAGTACAGTGGGAAAAAAGCCAGACAAATACACATGAAGTTAAATAGAAAATAATAAATAGAAAAAAAAAAAGATATACAAAAAACAAAGTGAGTGAGAAGCGATTGTTCAGGTAGTGCTTGAGTTAAACAGTCTGATGGCCGTGGGGATGCGTGATCTGTTACACTTTGGTATTGTTGCTTCCACTGTATATGACCGACTGTGTCGAAAGTCACACTGAGCTTTCAAAGACACAAGTCAGAGGGTTTTTTTTTATTATTATTTTTACATATGCTGCTTGAAATTAATCCAGAAAGGTTCTAAAAACAGCTGATGTGAGTGAGAGTCAAGAGGCAATTTGAATATAGATACGAACTTATTTAAGCTAATGGTGATCTAACTGCGTTTGTGAAGGTGGTGTTGGGTGGCCGCACATTCTGAAACACGCAGAGTCTGGTGGAATGCAGTGCCACAGTTGCAGGAGGGCCTCATGGCTACAATAGACTCCAATAAAGAGGGTTAAGTAATGAGTTTAGAGTAGTAAACACAGGAGGCTCGATCAGCGGAGGAGTGATCAATGGGCCTGAGGTCCAGTCTAATATTCACTGGAATCAGAATGTTTCTGGAATTCAGCCAAAAGGACTTCTTTAAAATTTGAAATACAACTTGTAATTTGTCAATTTCCATTTGCACTCTGGCTTTATTCATTTATTTATCACGGCGCTTGAGTGGTCTGTTTGGAAGAGATGGGATTTGATACTTTCACAGAAGTGTTGTAATACTCGAGAATGGTCGCGATCTAATTACCCTGTCTTGGTCTCAGGAAAAGAGGATTTGAGATTCTGTTTCATAGCCAGGCAAGACTACAACTGTGTGAACATCGTGGTATTGAATAAAGTTTTGATACGTGTACTGTTATGTACTTGTTGCAGGGCTGTAAGGGGGGCCCTATGCCAAGAGGCCATTGTTTTGGGAAACTGGTGGGGGATTCCAAACCCTCTAAGACAAGCATTCAAAAGCACCAATTCTGTGCAGCCCAAGAGGAAAAGAGGTTAGATGTGTATAAACCTTTAACTTTTTCAGGTCTGACATTTTCCAAGTTTACCCCAGCAATTCAAAACAACAGAAAATGATAATAAATGGGAACATCGTGCTTCCCCTACGGTAAGAAACTCCCAGAAATGTATAGGGAATTTTTTTATTTTAATTCAATATCATGAACAAATGTGTTAAGGTATAAACAAAAATAGCCCACTAAACTAAATAAATACAAACATCCCTTTCCCATCCGAAAAAACAAAACAAAACAATAAATAAATGGGCCCAGATTGTCACTACAGTACACCCCCATCATTGCTTCAGGGCCTCTATGACTCTGCATAGTCTGCATACAGCAGCAGACAGGCTTGACATGTTGGATTCTAGGGGAAGTTGAGTCGCCCAGGAAACCTGATGCTTGCACAAAATATTGCACTGTGTTAGTTGGATGGTAAAGCATAGAAAAGGGTTGCTCAATAGAAATGGTCAAGTTGATTTCAGCACCTTAAATGTTTGTATTTCTTTGCTGATAGAAACAAAAGGATCATCCGCACACATACTAATGACCTCCGTAGTGCCTTCTGATCATTTCAACAAGACATCTGTCAAGGTACACTCGTGCATACGTTATACACACTGGTCTGGTCCTGGAGTTGAGTTGGTTTAATCCCCTCAAAGTTGTGGTCTACTCTGTTTTGGTGGTCTTGGCTGCAGCACTTTTTTCACAGAGTCCATTATTAAAACAGAAAAACACACATTAAGTCCCCCAGCACACAAGAGAGTCAAAGATGCTTCTTTAATGTGCTGGTTGCTAGAGACAATCCATACCTGAGTAGAGGATGTAGGAGCAGACAGCCACACTGGGGTCAGAGTTTAGAAGTGGGGTGAGTTTCAAAGCCGTGAATGGACGAGGCCAGAGGATTAAATGTGTGTTCGGTCTCTCACTGATGGGACAAATCCAGCAGCCACAAAGCGAAGGACTGTGCCAACCAGAGACAGAAGCTGCCGTTACTCTCAGTCCTAGGTTCCTTTTATTTAATAGCCTCCTTCCTAATGAGGTCCTAACTGGTATTTACTCGCGTCTCCAGGCTCCACTTCCCATTGTGTTTCCTCAAAATGTCGGATCAACACAAGTGTTGGTTCAGACCAGGTTTTTGCTACAGGGGACCACCTTGAACCTCCTCGGTGACCCATTTGGGGTCCCAGGGGCCCAGTTTGAGAGAGTCCTTTGACGGCTGTTGTCAGGACTGTTTTCAAAAGAAGATCCTTCTAATGGTTGAATTCAGCATGTTTTCACCAGTGTCGGAAGACCGTCAAAATTCATAATATCACATGCAACTTTCCTCCACGTAATAAACAACATAACTGGAGCCGGTGATCCAAATTAATTTGAATAGACACAATATCACATTCTAGATTATATTAACAATGTCAGATCTATCATGTTCAATCATGTGCAGCAGTCATCACTCATAAAACACATCATATGCACATCCACATGGCTGGCATGCTAACTTTAATAGACACCCCTGCAACAAAATACATGCATAGATGTCTTTGACATACCATAGTGTTGAAACTCTTATTTCTTCCCGTTATGTCGATAATTTCTGTTAGTTTTTTATTTTTTTAAACTACAATTCTTGCATATTGCAACTTTAACCCTTCAAGGAAATCTTACACATCTCAGATGTGACATCAGCTTTTCTGGGAATAAATGATAAATGTTAGAGCAACTTGGGGAAAACATTCATTTCAAGTGAAAGTTATCATTTTTTTTGGAAAGATGTTGTGGCACTTACGATGAGGCGTTGACTCATTTTTTGCGTGATTAGCTGAGAACTGAGTAATGCTAAAACCGTCACGAATTTGAAGATGCAAATATGTTAGTGCTCATGCTCAATCTTCTCAGTGCTCAAGTGAAGCATCAAGGACAGAGACTGTGAGAACAGCAAGGAGAGCGGGAATGGGAGCAGGAGAAGGAGAATGAGGCGTAAATGTGGGTGGAAAATAATAAGCAAAGTGGTATATAATGAATTTTGACTCTTTCGGTGGGCTCTCTGAATAAACGAAGGCAGTCATGGCTGACAATAGCCGAGCTGGGTTAAAGGGGGCCGTTTGTGTGGACAGGTCAGGGGGTCGAGGGTCAGATCTCTCCTATTCATGACACCCCAAGTGTTGCCACACTCACACACATAAACACACGCTTTCGTGCGCACATATTCGTATGTCAGGGGCACTTTCCCAGCGTTTGTGGCTGAGGCAGAGCTGGGAGAGTTCAACCTTGGGTGCGCTAACTTTTCACTGCGAGGTCAAGGGTGGAGATGGCGTTTGTGCGTGTGGGGGTGTGTGAAGGAAGGAAAGACAAAAAGAAAAGTCTTCATTGTTTTGAGCAGATTGTAGGAGCGAGAAAAAAAGGAAAAGTGGATGAACATGTAGGGCCTGTAGGTCTGTATGCTCCTGCAGATAGATATAGTTTTAATTATGCAGGCTTCAAAGTATCAACACCTGAGATGTATGAGAGATATTAAAGTTTTTTCCCCCTTTCCTGATACAATGGAGGCAAATTACAGTTTGTCATTGATGTGTCAACATCAAAACAGCAAGCTAACTACGTAGTCTGGGACACCGACTCTGGAAAGACAGAAACATTTTTAATTTTTCATTGCTTAAGCACCTCAAAAGAAATGCACTCACCTCCATTATAAGTCCAATGTTGTCATTTGTAGTTAACCATATAAACATTTCTGCAAAAAGTCTCATGTGCACATTCCAAGTGTACTGTATGAGCTGACTGTCATGTTGGTGGTGGCACAGTTGGGCGAGATGGTGGTTAAGCCATGGACAACTGTACAAGAAGGGGTTCCAACTTCTGTCTGCACTAAACCACTGGATAACTTAATGAGACCTCGATACCTTTTCCAGCCATGTTCGTGTGCGCAAAGCCAGGTGTTTTTGATGAAACTCTATAACCAGTTACCAGCTGTGTTTGTCAGGGTTAGGTTAGGTTGTTTAGCTTGTGCTGTTTGTGGCGACAGTACCTGGGAAGTCAGAACATATCTTTTCCTTACCCCAACCAAGTGAGTCTGGTGCCTAAACCCAACCAGACCATAAGCACAGTGTTGTCACAGCATGAAATCGAAAAATGTAACCTGAAGGAACATACGGTCGAGACGCAAAGAAATGTGAAGTTCAACATATCTGTGGTTTGCAAAAATTTGCGTCACCAATATTTATTCTGGCAGCAGATATCAACACGATAAAAAAATCCCAAACTTAAGTGGGCAAATTATGGAGCTACTCACTCACAGCCACACTCACACAAATGCACAGCTCTGCCAACCTCTCCTTCATCTTTCTCTTCGCCTGTTCAGAGGAGAAGGAGTAGCTGCAGGTTAGGATGTGTCAGACTCAAAGTGTTTCTGTCTTTGTGTGTTTGTGTGTTGGGACCGGCAGCACAGAGTCGTGACATTCTCACAAGCTTCCGGGACCTTTATTGCTGTGGCAATAATCAATAGCGTTCCCACAGAGACGTCTTTTGGCTGGGCGGGTCAATACCTGTCACTCAGGGTCTGAGCCGTGGCACATACCCTCTTACTCAGCAGCCTCAGCAGCCCTGCTCTGACTGCTCGCCTCCTCCCATGTCATCCAGTGTATCTCAGGAGTGTGGTGTTTTCACAATCTACAGAGTCCTGTGGTTTTTTTTGTTTTTGTTTTTTTTTATCCAAATGTGAAAATCTACGGTGACTCTGATGGGGCAATGTATTGTTTCTGAGCTATGAAACTTATCCAAAACTTAGAGTGTTCAGTTTGCAATGATATAAAACAGAGAAAAGCAGCAGGTCTTTGCATTTGAGAATCTGGAGCCAGAGAATGTTTTCGCATTTTTCTTTCTTGATAAAAAGAGCATCAGCATTGTTATAAATAAATCATTCTGTCAATCCACTGATTGGTTAATCTTTCCAGCACTGAATTCCAGCTGTGGTCAGTTGTTTTATTGAAGAATCGAACGATTACATAATCGTTTGTTGGTTGAGAAAATTCTTACGAAGATCTTTATGAATCAAAAAAGTGGCCACACTGTCAATGAAGCCCATGTCTAAAATGCATTATGTTACCTTAACAAATGTTGTAATGCACTGTAATGCGCCTGTAGCACTGTTTAAACACAGTTATGAGCATTCATGAATATTAATGATGCTTTGTAATTCACCTGTCTACAACACATTATAAACATACTTAAACATAATTATTACATAATTATTCGGAATGCTGTAAACCAACAACCACGCATTATAAAGCATTTTATGACAGCTTAGAAGGTGGCGTATAAATACTTCATACCTGCTGGTCACTCACTGCGAGCATCACAGTGTATTCAAATCAAATCAGTTTACAGTTTACAAATATAACTGACGGAATATCTGATACAAGTAAAAATCTTCAAATTCTTATTGTTGTAATACACTATTAACACATTATAATCACAATTATAATGTATTATAATGTGTAATATTGTGTGATTATACGTAACTGTGAGTAGCCGTTGGGTGCTTTTAATGCAGTAACAAAATCCCTGTGGTATTGGAGGATTAATGCATTTCAGTGTGGTTATAAATCTTTATCAGTGGTCACTGTTTGTTTGGGAAAAGTGAAAAGAAAAGATGAAGTCAATGCAAAAACAGCACCACACTGTAAAACACATTCTTTGAACAGGTATGAACAAACGATCCATTATACTAACGTTCATAATGCATTACAAATAATCATCAGTGTAATAATGAGTTATTATTATTGTTTTAACGCATTATCATTAGTCATGATTACTTATCTATGATTATACAGCACTATATTTGCATTGTAACACAATAAAAGCAGGTTCATAATGTGCTGTAATGCATCGTAGACATTCTTCAAGAATGTCAGGAAGGAAAATGTAACCTTGTGACTTGAAGTATGATCATTTTAAATCAGTCACTGTTTCATTACATTTGAGGTGCATTATGTAGTTTTGGAGAGGACATTCCAACTGAGAAAGGTGACTTTTAACTCACCTTAGCAGTAGCTTGTTGCGCTAGCTGCCATCATGGCAGCCGAGAAGTATCGACCTCAGAATGCGACGTAACTTGGCGCAGAGTTAAGGTGGAACACAACTGTCTTCCGGCAACAATGCGACACAATATCTCACGTGACTTATCTTTTGTTTTTAGTATTGTTTCTTATATGAGGCTCCTTTTTCAACTTCAAGGTCAATATTGTTTTTCGCTAAAGACATAACAAGGAATTATCCGTGCATTATTTATGGAACTAACATTTAGGAGCGTTCCACCTTAACTCACCTCCATGTTACATCGCATTCAGAAATCGATAGTTTTCCACAGGCTGGACGGCAGCTTGCAGAAGAAACCTTTGGACAACTCACCTCAGCAGAGGTGAAAAAACTCTCTTTTTAGTAAACTCTGTGTACACAAACAGTGTTCTCAATGCTCCTGTTCATGTGTAGAGACCCTGGTGATACAACAAGCAAAGTTTCATACTGTGTCGAGTCTTCTTAGTGTTTTAAAAATAGCAATTTTGATGCTATTGCTAATTTGCCCGTGGCACTCCCATTTATGATGAGTTTGACCCGAAAACAAAAATACGGTGAATCTTAAAAGTGCCTCTTTTGTCATAATTATGCTTTTACATGAAAGTTTGACTCATATTCATTCACAACAACAACAACAACAAAAAGCCTAGGTTGCATTTTGGCGAGAGTTTCTATTTAAGTCAACGACAGGTCAGTGTGCACGTGCGTGTTTGTAAAGAGTGATGTTTAACTCACAGATCCTCGACCCTACAGACGTCATGTTTCTGGTCAGAAGAGGAGCCGGCAGCAGTATAGATAAATTGACTGCCAGACCAGTGGGCTGGGCGTTTTTTTTTTTTTTTTTTTTTTTTACCCCAGGTGGCCAGTACTGCCATTTGACTCAAGCACTTAAACAGAATTGCTTCAGTAAAAAAAATGACTGTCAGGTCCAGTCTTTACACAACACCACTTAGTCAGCACAAAGAAGCTGATGCCCAGACTAAATGCTCGAGCAGTGCCTGAAATAATGTGATTATGAGGTCAGTGATACAGGTGTGATTGCATTATCTGCTCTCATGAATATGAAACGGATAATCAACAAAACATTTTTTTTTTTCTTCATAAAAACGTATTCAATTTTAATATTGTCAAATAGAATACCTGCCCAGGGAATTGATTTTACAGTAGCTGATGCCTTAAAGTGAAGAGGTTATGAATAAAGAGATTTTGTCTTTGGCTCATCATCTTTCTTTAAGCTGCTACCGTTTAGAGTCATTTTAGAGAGCTCAGTTCAGCTACTTTAACCTTTAAAACACTCACAGAAATCTCCAACTTTGCGCCTCAAAGGTTGGTGGGCTTACTTTTGTGTCTTTAAATCTTGCAAACACTCACACACAATAACAAATGGCAGGGTATTTGTGAGACCCTCCAGCCTCTGTGATCTCTACAAAGTAATGGCGAGATTAGTGTAGACTTCCCTGCTTCTCATCTTCGCTGTTACTCCCTGGATGACGCTGTCCGTCGCCTCGTTGCCAAGCAACAACGCAGCCACTGTCAAAGAATTCTGGGGGATGTTTAGGCAGCGGCATGCTTGGGGGGAAGGAGTGTGTGTGTGTGTGTGTGTGTGTGTGTGTGTAGTGGCAGAGGAGAAGCCAGGAGTGTGTGTTGGTCTGAATGGAGAGAGTAGCGGGACACTCTCTGTTGTGCATTTATATGAGCATTTTTCTTTTAATCTTTTAACCTCGGATGTTTTTCAAGACCTATTTTTACACTCCGGCCTTCTCATCAGTGTCACAAAGTACACCGCTGATCGGCGATGAGTGAACTTTTCTCAGCACTTGCTCGCTGCATTCACACAAATGTATGTTTTTTGATGTTTGCAGTGCGTTTCCATGGTGCCAGGAGGTCAAATTCCTGACCCACGTCGTGAAGCAGTCTCCCGATGTGAGGTTTGGTCCAGCTCACACATGACATTAGAGACAGACATCATAGTATAAGCTAAAACTGTCTCTCTCATGTGTCATGGCAGGGTTTTTTGGTGTTATATATTATATTATATTTTGCAAGTATAGAGTGACCAGGTGTCCCATTTTATTTCATGCTGAACAGCATTTTTATCCCCTCTCCTGTGGCCCACATATTGAAACAATGCCCCACATTTTGACTGGCTGGAGTCCACTGCCAGTAGAAACCACTGCAGGACAGATGCTTTGACATGCTTTCCTAAAATCTAGCTTTCATCCAATGGCTGTGAAGAGGAAACAGGGAAGGCTGTCAACATATGATGTAAAGTAGGACTGGTAACAGCAGTGCAGCCCTCCCAATGATACAAGTAGCAAGACAGCACAGGGCAAAAGGACAGAATAGAATTCTACATTATTAACCACCTCTCAGCATTGGTAACATGCCCCACACTGTCCCACACTACTTACTATTTGATTCCCATTTGTTTTGTGGGATCTGGTCACCTTATGTGTAAATAATACATTCTTACCAATAGTTTTCGACGCGGTCAGATTGCATCAACTGGCAGCTGCAGCACCCCTGTAGTGACGGAAACGCAGCTGGCACCGCTTGATATTACACTCCTTCTATTAAGCTTTAGTTGATAGGTAATAAGGCCCTTATATGTCCTTATAACACAATTATTATCATTACTAAGACTATATATGCATTAATAATCGTGATAATTGTTACAGCTTTACAAAGCTTTGCTTCATTAAGGGTAAGACACACTTTTTTAAATGAATGTATTAACAGTTAACTGTGTGTTTGGCAGCTACTGGGTTACCTAATTAAAGCACCGACTAACAGTTTACTGCTAATGAGGGCAATACTAATTGAAAAAAGTCTCGCTCTGAAATCTCGCAAGAAGTTGTTTCAGTTGTTGTCTCATCTAGTTTCTCAAAATCGGCTCAGTATTTTGCGGTGTCTTTTGAATTTCTTGCTGGCATTTCCTCTAGTCCAGGTCAACTCCAAACTCCTCTCTCCAACTCTCCCCAACGTTTCCATCACCCTGCGACATCTCACCTCTCGCGAGAGCTCAGAGCGAGACCTCTCCACCAGCGAGAGTTGTGTTCCTGGTTACAAAAAGGAAAACTGCTCTTTGACAAAAAGCTCTATCTCTGCTTTCAGTAGACGCAGCTTTGCCAGTCACAGTTGCCCCAAAGGATCACATTGCAGCCGGGTCACAACCGTCAGCTGAAACAATCTGCTGAACCAAACGATGTAAACACAGGGCCCAGGTTTAAAAGTCCCCCTTCAGGACTTCAGTGCCTCTCTGTAATGGGCTTCTTGGCTTCGCTGTCTGTCTCCTTTAGTGCATCGTATTTCTTGCCTATCTCTTAAAATGTATCCTTCTAAATATTACTATCTGTCGGCACAATCCCTCTTTAATCATGGTTACCGGATGGAATTAATGTAACTGCCCCCATAATGACCCCTTTGAGTGCAGGTAGATACATGTGGATGTGTGGATGGAGGACTTGTGTTCGTCCACTGAGCCCGCTCGGAAAAAAAAACAAAAAAAAAACAACAAAACTCTCCTCCCAAACTCACCTCTTTGTCCGTTTGACTCTGTGTCCTGTCTTTGCCTAAATATGCCTCCCACTATAAATTTCACTGACATTTCCTGCCAGCGGCGTTGCCTCTCTCTCTCTCTCTCTCTCCAGCTAACCTCCCTGCTGCACTCTCCGCTCTCTATAGCCGTGCCCCCAGCAGCAGGGAGGAGATGCCTTCACCAGAGGAGGTTTATTTTAAGGATTCCCCTGTTCCCTTTGTCCTCTCTCTCCTCTCCATCTCTCGACGGGATGGTTTCATAGCCCACCCCATCGACTGGGCCTCCCTCTCCCCTGCCAGGCCTTTTAGCCAGCGGGTTAAACATTGATTTGTGAATGGAGGGAAGCACAGTGGCCCCTGCGTGGAGTGCAGCGGTCCCCTACTGTTTCTGTGTACACACACACACACCCCTACTATACACCACCAAGACTAACAGCCGAGATGAAAGCTTGGGAGCTAAAAAGGCCTTAATTCAACAAATGATGATCGTGGATAGCGTTCAAAAAAAATCTTTTTTTTTGTGCCACTCTTTTGGCATTATTAGAGTCTTTAAACCGCATAATTGGAACACATTTCTACATTCAGCTCTGTGTTTTCTCCGGCCCAGATGCCAGAAAGAAATGTTGGCATCGTACGTCTCTGCAAATGTTACATTTGTACATTTCGTATGTATCATATCAACATTGCTACAATACGTGACACATAATGTACACGAAGATGAGCTGACTTTGTCACGACAAGGACGCGTAACAGCTAGTTGAGGCAGCTACTGAGAGAGACCACTGTTTGTGCTGCTGTTTCAACATTTGTAAGGGTGACATCGCTGGATATGTTTTTTATGTGCGGTCAGGACTTTTTTTCCAGCTGTGTTAAACTGTATATTGCTGATGAGAGGTCTGAGCAATTGGTAGTTGAAAACTGGGTGTTTATAAGGCGACATCAAGAAAATTTTGATCCATGTTTGTGGTGACAGAATCAGGTAATCCATCCTCTCTGAAATTTGTGTGTGAGCTGGTGTGTGTGTGTGTGTGTGTGTGTGTGTTTACTTCAGTTGTTTGGTAGAATGATGCAACGCTGCTGTTCTTTCTTTTGCTGTGAAGCTCCAGAACAGTTTTGTTGGGGCGAGCAGATGCATTTTAAATTCTTGCGTGGACTGATTCTTTACGAGAGAAAAAAGGTAAGAACATTTTGAAGGATCAAACTTGTGCTCATGACTGCAAACGGATAATCTAGGGAACATTTTAAAATGTTTCCTGTCAGAAAAAACAAATCTGCACATTGAAAGGCACAGTGTGTAACTGTTTTAAAATTGTTTTTTGGTCTGATATCATTGAACTGTAGGACAAAAACGCAAACATATGTCTTTCAAGTAAATCTAAAACTCACGCCAGCTTTTGCAAACTTCTATTCCTTGTATCAAGACCGCTGTGTCTGTTCATGGGTGACTAAAAAAGTTCCATATATTCATTTAAGAATGTGTTTTACTGTGTGTGTTTTATTTATTTGTGCTGCACTTGATCCCACGTATCATAGACATCGTTTGTTGAGCTGTCAGTGAGGTTTTGCCCTGAGAAGTCAAGGTGAGAGTGAAAGTGGACCCTCTTGACTTCTTCCCGGGTTTCCCGCCTCTTGGAGGGTCAGGGCGTGAAAAGGCGAAGAGAGAAAGAGAGAGGGTGTGTTTGAGAGAGAGAGGGAGAGAGAGGAGTGGAGATGGAGGGGTTTGCTTTTCACTGCTCCCAAAAAAAAAAAAGAAGAAGAAGAAGAAGAAAAAAAAAGAGCAATGAATGAGTGACTGGCTGAATGAATGAGAGGCGGGCCGGGGCTGAGAGGGGCTCTGGCCCTGTGGATCAGCAGAGGTTAACTCGGCTTCTTCAGGAGGATGAAAAGGGAAAAAACGGATTGAGCTTTAAAGAGGAGGACCCCCTGCGCCCGGGGCGGGATCAGACAGGATGATTTATTAGTGAGAGAGAGAGAGAGAGAGAGAGAGAGAGAGAGAGAGAGAGAGAGAGAGAGAGAGAGAGGTGGCGTTTGTAAGCATCCAAACGCTGCAGCGCGAACGCAGCATCCAAAAGTGCTGATATGCACGGCATGAGGATGGATTCGGATTCCAGTTTCCAGAGAAAAAGAGAGAAAGAGAGAGGGAAAGAGGGTGAGACCCTTACCTCTTGAATGACACCCATATACATATTAGGACATGTACCCAAAATCCGTTTTTACGCATTCTCGGTGCGCACTGGAAGGCAATTATTTGGGCGATCACAGAGAAAACGCTCAAAACACCTCAAATCTTTTTTATTTATTTATTTATTTATTTATTTATTGCTTTAACGCTTGAAAAATACTTAAACTCAGTCACAGTGTTCATGTGCTATGTCAAAATAAATAAAATAACAGCCGCACGAGTGAAAACCATCAGGAGTTTAAAGTGTGAGAGACGCGTACGCCGTCTGTGCGCTTTTTGAATGTTTTAATCCCGTTTTACTAAAAATAAATAAATAAATAAGAATAAAAATCAAATGCGCAACATAAATAAACACTCGTCTTGTTTCACACATTACACAAGCGGCGTCTGTGCTCTGTCACACGAGCGTCATATAATCCACTCATTTTTCCGTCCCACCGGACAACACTTGCCACACAGGCCTACAGTAGGCTGCCCTCTTTTTCTTCTTCTTCTTCTTCTTTTTTTTTTTTCCTGCAGCAGAATGGCCGCACATGGCGCTGAAGGCACCGCTTTATGCCCAAGTGCCTGGTTACAGCGTTGCACTAGTTTGCTCACACAAGAGAGGGGGCACAAGACAAACACTAAACGTCATGCAGTGCGGTCAGAGAGTAAACAGTGTCGGGATTGTAATCTCTTTTTGGGGAGAAAATAGGGCTGTTGTGTCTTTAAGAGGGGCTGCTGGTCCCTCATCGCAGCTGCTGGCGTGTGTGTGTGTGTATGTGTGTGTGTGTGTGTGTGTGTGCATGTGTGTGTGTGTGTGTGTGTGTGTGTGTGATAGAGGACAGCGGAGATTCATTACTTAAGCAGTACAATAGACATTTATCACCCCGTGGTGTTATTCAAATTCAGTACCAAGCGAGGACCTTCTCCACTCCTCTCTCTCCGCCTCGCGTCGCGGCCGCAGCGCGTATTGTTGGAGGAGCGGCGCAAAGAAAAAGCCAGGAGGGCAGAGAGACACGCATCCAGTCAGCCAGTCAGTCAGTCCGAGAGACCCGTGAAGGAAGGATGGACGGAAGGGAGGCAGGCGAGAAGGCAGGCAGGCAGGAGCGTCTGCCCGGAGTGTACCGAAGCCTCCTCTCCTCTTCTGCTCCACAGCCTCCTTTTTTTTTTTCTCTTCTTCTTCTTCTTTTTTTTTTTTTTTTTGTGTCACCATCCACCGCTGCTCGCTGGGGGGCATTTTGGACCGAGATCCGAGAGAACGCACGTCGTGGGAACTGAACCAAGGACGCACCAACAGGAACTAAAAAAAAGGGGTTTCCTTATTTGTTCTGTTAATATTCCGGCTTCATCACCAGCGATCAAACTAAACGCTCCGAGCCTCTCTCCTCAAATAGGATCTTTTTTATTATTATTATTTTTTCATCTCTCTCTCTCTCATTCTCTCTTTTTTCTTTCTTTCTTTTTTCTTTTCGCCTTAACATCCGTGGAAAAGCCTTTGTGCATCCTGAGGCACCAGAACTGAACAGTCTTTCCCTAAATCGATGACAGTACACAGGTGCAGAAATGGCGAAACGTTTTGCTGGCGCTCTCCCCTCGGACTTTAAAAAAAAAATGAAAAGAAGAAAGTCTAGCTGAGCGTCTATCTTCCTTTTCCTGTCTTTAAAAAAAATGTATCTTTTCCTTTCTTTTCATTTTTGAGGCACTTTCTTGGAAGTGAAACTCTCCGGTGAACCAAAAGGGAGATGACATTTTTTTTTTTTTTTTACTTAAAGATGCAGCGGCCATCAGCCATCTTAAGAGGCCCAGAGACGTGGACCAGACTTGGGGGTTAACTTTACAACTACCAACTAGCGTAAAGCCATGGGAGGGGAGGGGGGGAAATAGGGGAGCAACAGTGGAAAGAGTCACAAAGTGGCTGCAACAATGCCTCCTTAGCATTATCCACAAAAAAAAAGGAAAAAGAAAAGAAAAGGAAAAAGACATTTTAAAAAAGGATTGGACAGTTAGATGGTGATCAGTCCAGACTCCAGGGAGCGTGCTCAAGCGTGTTGGAGAAGTCTAGTTTAGAGGAAAGTTGCTCCACAGGCTGTGTTTTAATATTTCTCATCGTAAATAAATACCTCGAGGTCTAGTTTTTGCTGCAACAGCTCGGTTGGAATTGCACAGTGGGAAAGATGCTTCTTTTTTTTTTTCAAAGGCGAATCAGAGGCTCTGCTGAGCAATGAGAATGTCAAAAATAACGCACAGTGCTGCAACTCCCGGTCTTGCAGGGGGGGCACCGGGGGTGAAGAGGAGAGTTTTTTTGGGGGGTTGAGACGCAGCTCACGCTGTCAAAGGGCATTTAGGCAGCCGCAGCAGGTGCAGCCATGGGGCCTGCACACAAACTGCTCCGTGCTCACTTGTGAATGAAATAACCAAATGCTTAATTTCTCCTTCTTCTTCTTCCTCCTCCTCTCAATTTCCTTTAACCCTGGCAGAGGACGCACGGGGTCTTTAGCGACTGATTGTCCAAACGCAATTCTTGAGTAAACACAAATTCAACCCCAAGAATTGTGTATGGACATCTGTTGCTGCAGACTCACATTCATCACTGCTGTGTTTGGCCGAACGCCACGACGAGAGAGCGCACAGGCCTCCTCGAGTCCCACAAAGGGAGGGCGGACAGAAAGGGGCCTTTAGAACCGGGTCCGTGTTTGTGTTAAGTGTGTCAGTTTCAGGTGAGCCCGGGGCCCACGCTCTGCACGCTGCGGGCCAATCAGAGCGGAAGGACACCGTCCCCTGCCTCGCGCTGGCGTGTTTTTCGGGGTCGTGCGTCGCGGTGGTGCCCGATTGGTATTTACACTTTGTCGAAGATCTAATCAAGGCTGTTTGTTTTAAATGGCAAATATCGAGCGGAGGCATCGATGTATCGACTGTGTTTGGCAAATAGTGGAAAGCAGTAAGTTGAGTGCTGACAGAGGGGAGGCCTGCATGCAGCACAGATTGTGGACGAGATGGGGGGGGGGGGGGGGGGGTGAAAAAAATGGACCCGTCTCAGACACATGGAGACACGGAGGAAGGAGGAGAGCGGACGAGGCGGATCAGATGAATAAAAGAAGATTTCGTTAAAGGCTGCATTTGGCTGCAAAACAGTTCAATTATTCCTGATCATTTATTCATGTGTGAGGAGCACAATTAGAGGCTGTTAAGGCTGAGCCTAAAGTGCATCCTACATCCTACAGGATGTTCGTGACTTAAAACGCATTATAAAAAACAAAACAACCAAAACGCGTTTAGTGCTTTTGAGGCAAAATCAAAGGCGGTGTGTTTAATGTCAAGGTGTGAGAGCAGAGAGCAGAGGAGGCCTGACGCTGCCAGACCCACGGAGCCAAACAGCGTCACTGATAAATCACGTGGGACACTCTCTGCTCCATTACGCGTTTCAATCTCGTCTTTTTTTTTTCTTTTTTTTTTTTTTTTTGTAATTTCCTTATTTTAAAACCAACGATTCGGCTTCTCAGCAATAATGAAAAGAGGGTTCATTAGAAAATAAATGAGTTATTTATCATTTCAAATCATTTTAGTCATTAAAAACAACAAAAACGATTGAAGGTTTAATCGGATAATGCAAAAAATACACAATACAACCCCTTTCCAATTTCCAATAGCTTTTTTTTTTTTTTCTTTTAGATGTCAGTTGTGGACCTAACGTTTGGCACAAAACAACACCACACACACACACACACACACACACACACACACACACACACACACACACACACACACACACCCCTACACACACACACACACACACACACACACACACACAGCCAATGTGTGTGTTGTTGTTGTTTGTTGTTTAAAGCCTAACCTTTCTTAATGCATCATCTCTGCACAGATTGGCCCTGTTGGGCTTCCGTCGCTCTCTCTATTATTTTACACAAACATGGGCAGCCAGTAAATGACAAACTCGCACATGAAATAATCGCACATTTCCTGCACACATGTGCGTTTCTGCCAGCACAAACAGCTGCACAACAGGGACGTGTTTCCCACAAGCAGCTTATTTTTATTTGTATTTATTAAAAAAAAAAGAAAAAAGAAAAAAGATAAATAACCAGCAGGCTGTAGAGCTGAGTGTTCAAAACCTTGTTGATTGTTGGCTAAAAGAATTAGCTTGAGGCTGGAAAAAAGAAAACAAACAAACAAAAAAAAACAGGCGTTCAGAGTTATTTGAACATGTTTTTTGATGCAATATGAGCTTGCATGTTTCCAACTACAGTGATGCGTTCACGTGCAGCTAAACATGCGGTGGGACCGAGCACTGGGTTCACTGCAGGGAAACTGTGGGTGCAGTGGCTGCTTTTAAACACTGTGACACAAAAGAAAAGCGTGCAGGTTTCATTTATCACTCAGATTACACGAGACCGTGCACAAAAAGCGTCTAATTAACCAAGCAACTGTTTAGATTCCGTCTGCATAATCGAAAAAAAACGAGGAGTAAATACACGTATTCACTTAAATGGGTGCACGTTAGTTTAGCTCCTTTTCGCTATGTGACTGAAATAATTCTGTCAGCCAGATGAAATTAAAAAAAAGCACAAAATGAATGTTATTATGTGAAAGTCATCGCCCAGCAGATTATTGTTTTTATCGGCTGGTGTTCACGTTATGACGCTGGACTGTTCAGGGTCCTTATGAGACGCGTGGTGTGATGCTGATGGTGAGGTCAGGTCCACTCTCTTCACCACCATCATCAGCAGCAGCAGCAGCAGCAGCAGCAGCATCACTCCTGTTGCAGGCAGGCAGGCAGTCAGTCAGTGTGCAGGCCCAGGATCTAGTCCAAGCCCTGCAGGATCCCCAGTATTATCCAGTGTCTCCTTTACAGACCTGGTCGTTTGGGGACTCAGACATTTAAAAACAACTGATTACACTTTTAAAAACCACAAACTTTTGAACCTTTGATTTTGTTCATCTTCACGTGAAAGTCTAAATCATTCGATGGTGGGAAATAAAATTAAAAATGGCGGCCGACGAGAGGCGTGGATTCTCCACTCACGCAGAAAAACACCCTGTTTTTTGTGCGTATGTGTTTTTTTTTAAATGTAATTTTTTTTCTTCTTATTTTCGTTGATCATCTCCACTCTCCCTCTCTTCTCCCACTCTCTCCCACCCTGTCAGTGTCCCAGGCCTGCCCTGGCTGACACCCTGCTCCCCTCTCTCACCCCCTCGCAGCCTCATTAGCATTTCCTTTCTGCCGGCCATTATCGCTCGGTTTCCCGTTGCAAATCGGACTCCACAACCGAGAAAAGGTTTTAGGTCGCCCCGGGCGCTCTGGGGAGGGCAGCCCGGAGGCTAGACCTCGACCTCCCGCAGTGGTCCTGTAGTTCACACCCCATCCCAACACACACACACACACACACACACACCCTCCAACCCCCCCCCCCCCTCCAATCCTCTTATGAATATTCCAGCTGACTGGGGCTATAGGATGGTAAATAGAAAAATCCCCCCCTCTAGTCTCGTCTAATCATCCTAAAACTGCAGTGTGATCACAGAGCTGGGCTGAAATCGATCAGATATAGGCTCTAACCAGGAATTACAGAGGCGAGATGGGACATGCTGGTTGAGAGCAGCGTCTGGAGGCAGGCCTCAGAGAGCCAGAGAGCCGGACAGCCTGGATCGGATCCCTTGAAGCCAAATCTGGAGTTTATGGCGACGTTTTAAAAAAGTGTAGAGACGCACAGGGTCGGTGTGGGATTTGTAAAAGAATAATATTTATACCGGAGAACAGAAATTAGAACTTAGACGACAGGAGACATGTGAGAGTTGGATGAATTACAAAAAAACTATTCATTGCATAATTGAAAAAAAAAAACAAACTCTCTTAATTTAGAATGAGTGTAAGAATAACATTTTCTTAATTCAATACGCGTTTAATTCGTTATTTTCCTATTGTGCTTACAACTAAGAATACACTCCCTCCCGTCAGGAATGTAAATGAAAACAAGAAAAAATAAATAATAATTAAGACAATTGCAGAAATTATTTAAAAAAAAGGACTAGAAGCTTTTTTTTGAAGAAGAAGAAGTGTTTAATCTTGTTCTCATTTTGTGAGGGAAAATAGCAGAAGCAATTTGAATAAAAAAATGATTTTCAGCAAAACGTTTTCATTAACATGAATCTCCAAATACAAAAAAAATACTTATTTGACAACACTTTATTTTAACCCTTAATTAGGACTTCCATGCACATTTCTAAACAAATTATTTATAACACACTAATGTAGCTGTAAGCAAATGTTACTCACATTTTATTTATTTGCTAGTAAGTAAACTAGAGCTGCAACTAACAATTATTATTTTTCAATTGATGATTAATCCGTTGAACTAATCGACTAATCGATTGTCATTTTACAGACCAAACAAACCAGACGAAATCACAGATGTCTGAGACCAAAGACGGAGCTTATATCACATTAGCACAAGAAATGAAATGAAATGAAATACATTTAGATAATGCACAATAAAAGTAATCACTGATTCTCACAGAGGACCTAAATCATGTAACAATACAGACTCACATGTGAGTCTGATGGGAAATTACTGAGACATTTTGGTGTCCGACTAAGGTTTATTTTCCACTGTCAGTTACTCCTTAGATGATTTCTTTCTATTAATAGATTGCTTTTTTGGTTTGTAAATTGCCCTAAAATGGTGAAAACATGTTGATCAATGTTTCCAAAAGCACGCAATGACGTCCTCAAATGTCTCGTTTTGTCCACCAACCAAAGATACTTATTTTGCTGTCAAAGAGTAGCAAAGAAACCAGAAAACATTCACATGTCAGAAGCTAGAATTGGAGAATTTTGACTTTTTTTAATACTCAAATCAGCTAATAGATTATCAAAATATTTGCCAAAAAGCTGAATAATTTGCTGCAGCTCTAATATAAACAGATAAATGAAAACAGTAGAACACATTTGTAATCACATGAATTTTGTCTTAATAGAAACAGTTTTATTTTTTGGCAAATAATTTGTAAAAGCTTGAGAAACATCTTCATATCTGCTTAAAACGATATAACTGTGTGTCCTGAACCATGTAGTAAATGTTGACACACTGCTAAGAAATGCTAATGGGGCGGGATTTCAGTAAAGTTGACCATTTCTGGTATATTCTGGTGAACTGAAGGTCACCGGCGAACACCACGATAAGGTCATTTGGTCTTTCAAAGCCACACAAGCAGGAGAGGGTGCAGGAAGATGAAGGTCTTTACGCCTGAACCTGTGAGTTGACCAGCGCAGGCAGAGCTTCATATGAGTGCCCTTTAAAAAGAACGCCCGGCTTCGTTAAAAAGAAAAATGTTGGTATTTACACAAACGTCCACACAATTCCTGTCTCACACTTTCCACGTTTTTTTTTTTCTTTCTTTCTTGGTAACCGTCTCTGAAAACCGACATCAATCACCTCAGATGTCACGGCGCAGGCTGACACATCCGCAGCGTCCAATGGGGCGATGTGTTGGGGGTGGTGTGTGTGTGTATGTGAGAAGAGTGCAGAGGAAGTGAAGAAAAAGGCTATTACAGAGATGTTTGTTTTCCTCACTTTATTTTCTATCCTCCGTGAAGCGTAGAAATAAACACAACGTTGTCTTGGTCTTGTAGTCGGTAGTCCAGTTCCCCCTGAGGTTCAGGAAAACACACACAATATTCAATATTCACGCAGAAGTATCCGTCTTCACCAATACAAATATGTGTATTCCTCCTCTGCTCCCATTGGGCTCCAATCAATGACAAACTTTTCATTTCATTTACATCCTGTGCTGCGTCCGGTAATTGAATCAATGGATTCAAATTGAAGCGTTCAGACTGTGCCTTCATGTAAATACGTGTTCAAATATGAGACCCCAAGGACAAACTCTGACATGATATGAAGCATTAACCGAGTCAGAGAAAAAGGAGCGGTCTGAAGAGTGAAGATACGGGCTAACAGCCTCATTCGCACAAACAGTCTTCCCCTATCCTGATTTAAACGTCCACACAAGCATTTCTATGAAGCTGCATGTCTCTATGCATGAGGACATGAAGCTGTACACATGATCTCCAATCATTTAACACCGTGGCTGCACATCCACGAGAAGATAAGACAGTGTAAGAGAGCAATAATGCACATTTTTACATGCAGCTGGAAAAACACGCACGCACGCACGCACGCACGCACGCACACACACACACACACACACACACACACACACACACACACACACACACACACACACACACACACACACACACACACACACACACACACACTCGGCACCATCTGACAGTGAACGTGGCTCCCAGTGCTCACCATTAGCTCCCAGTCTGCATCATTGATAAGCACCAGAATCCCGGGTCTCCTGTGGGAAAACAAAACCACACCACCGCTTTAGGTCGGACACATTTCCCAGAGGTAGCGTGGACGCGAACACACGAACACATGGGTGTAAAATACATTTCGAGAAAGCAATCACCAGACGCACAGAAAAACCCGCATAAATATATACGTTTATGAGAAATCGGTGCCAAAAACAAACTTTTAAGTTGTTATAAAATATGAAAAATAAATTAGAGGTCATAGGCAAAGCTTAAAACGATGCTTAAAAAAAAGAGAAATGGAATATAAGCCTGTGTAATCAAACCACATGTGGACAAAAAGTATTTATATCATAAATAATTAATTCATACTAATTATTATCAATTAGTTTAGTCCTTCACCTTTTGGGGTGGTGGATTGAGACACAGAGGTCATGTGTTAGCTAAGTATGTGTTATTATAACAATTATAAACAAGTTATACAGTTTGCTTATAAAAGAAGATAATTAATAAATACACCTGGAGGTCACTAAAAAAAATAAATATGTACATTTGTATTGAAACCTTTTGATTTGAAACTTAGATTCTGTTTGAAAACAAATAAACTGCTAAATGTCACTCAGAAAAAAAACGAAATCAAGCCTGGTGTTTTATGTTTGTTGTCTTTTTTTAAAAACACTTCACAGTAAAAAATTAATATACAAACAGTTTTATGTTTGCGCAAACACTGATGTATTTATGATAATAAATCTATCAGTAAAACTGACTGTGTGTGTGTTAGGTTGTGTGCAAACAAGCCTTTTTGGGGTTATTCTCACTGCTGCTAATACGGTTTGCATTCACACTGCTCTACTTGCAAATATACACTCTTGTTATATACTTATAGTTCAAATCACAAATTCACTAATTATTTTCTGGCTATCAAGGACTGAAAGTAATGATGATGTTTATATATATATATATATATATATATATATATATATATATATATATATATATATATATATATATTTATATAGGAAAGAGGTAAAACAGTGGGGAGACTGTGGGGGGAAAAGAACTGTCACTGAAAATTAATGGGGACCTAAAAATAACTGACAAACAAAGCTGAAAAAGAAACACCCCAAAAAAACCCACCACCCTCTAAAAAGAGCATAACGGGACTGATGGGGGAGGGTAACAACAGGCACCTTTGGGTGCAATCATCTTAACACATCCTGGTGTGTTTGTTTTTCGTGAGAGCCACAGAGGAAACAGTTCTGGTGAAGTGGACGGTGAGATAATGCCTGAACACACACCGATGCCTCTCACAGTGTTCAAGTGAGCCTCTCTCCACCTTGTGGACGCTCTATGACGTCAGTGATGAAGGGCGACGTGAGAGGAACCTGTGAGCCCGAACAAGTGGCCACACACACACACACACACACACACACACACACACACACACACACACACACACACACACACACACACACACACACACACACACACACAAACTAAATATTTCTTTAACAAAATGAAAAGCAAACTAATCACTCAGAGAACCCAATGATCTCTTATTTAAAAAAAGATAATGAAGAAAACACCTTGATGATGGTTTTCCTCAAAAAATGGTCAACATAAAACACATACACACACACACACACACACACACACACATCTAATCTATAGGGTTTATAGGTAGGATAGCTTTTTTCCCCCATTCATTGGTTAGGTGCAGCTATAAATAGTCCTGCACAAAGGCAGCTGTAAAAGTCAGCCAGTCCTATAAGACTGCTGGGAGCCCTGGACCCTCGCACGCACGCACGCACACACGCACGCACACACGCGCGCGCACACACACGCACACACGTCTCCGTATTAACACACGAGCTCACCGGCACACACTCGCACACAGGTAATCATCTTACTGAAACCCATAACCTGAAGGCTGGACTGTTTTCAACCAACATTTCAGCAGTTTTAATACCACAGGAAGAGAAAACGTTCAGAAGGCTCCTCAACAGTCTCATTTTCACTGTACTGAGCACATTTTGATCAAATATTAGTTGTATTTGATTTTGTTTCTGTGGCGGTGTGACGTACAACATATCATTTCAGGTGGTATTGTTGAGCACAGATCAAGTGTGTGTCAAGTGCACACACACACTCACACGGTGTCTCCCTGGACAAAGAGCTCGGGCCGTTCCTTCAGCAGGTTCCGTTGGATCCAGACCAGCAGCTGCTTCACGTCCCCTGGAAAACACACACACACACACACACATATATATATATATATATAAAGCCCATACACACAGACAAAGCCCATACAGAGGCAGACAACAGAGGTCACAGGTCAGGGGTTAAGGGTCAAGGTGCATGGTTCCAGCCCCCTGGTCGATGTGACGCGACAGAATCACCAGGCGGGACGAAGCTGTATGTATATATGTGTGTGTGTGTGTGTGTGTGTGTGTGTGTGTGTGTGTCTGTGTGCATGTATATTTATGAGTGTATGTGTATGTTTGGGGGGGAAAGGAGAGGCCATTGGAAACGGGGGGAGGGTTGACTGATGTCGATGGCCAAGAGCGACATTGTTCACCTTGGTAAGAAAGAAATAAAATAAATGATTTGTGTGTGTGCGTGTGTGTGTGCGTTTGAATCTAAAAGGGGCCAAATGGATTTGATTTGATTTTCAAAGCTTAAAAAAGAGACAAGAATGAAAATGTTAAACCGCACATTTTCCAAAAGCACCAATGTATATTGTATTCCTCTCCAGCCTCGTGCTTGTAGTGAAAATCTGAGAGGCAGGATTGATAATTTCGGAAAAAATATTCTCTTTGTTGGATTCGAACATTTAATCGCCTGAGCCTGAATATCAGCTATGCTTGAATTTTTCCACGAGTCTGACCTCTCAGACAATCAGACTGACCTCGTCTCAACAATAGGTCGAGCCTCACTCAGGCCGGCTGACAGAAAGCCACAAAGGCGACGACAATGAGAGGTATTAGGATAAATCCCGGCTAAACAACTAATAATGAATATATTAGAGTTATGGCGGTGGTTAACATTAATATTCAAGGTGGTGTAAGAGCTTTGGAGTGTCTGTGTATGAGTGCTTGGTGTCTTTACTTCAAAAAAAATGTGTGTTTTCTTATGAAAATAATTAAACTGAGAAGCAATTTGGACACATGTTCCCAATGTTCTAGGTGACCGTTTCTGGTTGTGTGTTTGAGAGTGTGTGTGTGTGTGTGTGTGTGTGTGTTAGCATGACCGCAGCTGTCGACTTAATGTACAGGAGCACGCCGATGACTCGCGATAACACATGAGAGCAGCACTGCAATTGCTGGTAGCTATATCACATATACACACACACGGTATGAAAATGAACAGTGCTAGCCTCCTGTCAGAGGATGAGCGGTTTGGTGTAAATAAACAGACGAGTGAGACTGAGCAAACACAGTACAAGAGGGAATGAAAAAAGGGAGAGAGGCGCAGCAGCATATGGAGCAGTTACGAGGGTGAGAGGACAACAGTGAGTCATCCCGAGCCAGGTGTGAGGAGAGCGGTGCAGCCGGAGCAGGTAGGCGTCGAACCACACGGGGATTCAAGGGTTCAGCTGGACCAAAGGCAGAGCTGATGTCACATTAAAGCAGCATAGAGGTGACAGCTCTTTTTTTTTCACATGTAATAAATTCAGAAAATGCACAAGAACGAAACGCTGCATTCTCACAGTAAAGCTAAAGGTGGATTTTCCTGTATTTTCAATTAACCCTCCTTGATGATATTAGAATCAGATTCAAATTTTAGGCATTTGAGCCTCATATGAAATGTCTGAGACATTCTGAGGTCTGACATTTAGGGCGGAGGATAACAATTACTTTCATTCGATTAATCGGTCAAATTTTTTTAATCAATTAGTTGTTTGGTCAACGACAAGTCAGAAAATGGAGAAAAATGGCAGTCAGTACGTAACAGAACCAGAGATGTCTGTTTTCTCCACAGCCCAAAGAGATTAACTTTACTGTTAGAGAAAGGCTAAGAAACCAGAACATGTTTGCATTTTTCTTTTTTCTTTAAAACATTGTTTAAACAGATTAATTGATTATCAAAACAGTCTCAGCTCTATGAAAAATGTACCTATAAACCATTTTTTCAGGTGATTTTAATTCTAACCTGATGAAAATGCAATTTTTTTTAAATATTTCTGATCGAGGAATCGTCTTCCAAATTTCAAGATTTATTTGCCCATCCATAAAATCACTAGAAATTACAGTGCTCCATCCTTCTAAATCAGCCAAATTGGATGACAAAACAGGTAATACAAAACAAAATAAAATAAAACAAAATCTATGCCACAAAGTTATAAAGGGAACATCAGAAGGCTGTCTAGCATCATTTATCTTGTGACAATAAAAGACTCTGGAATTACTGGAGACACCTGCCTGGTCACTGTGGCTATGACAGCAACACACTTGTAAGGATGACATGTCTTGTATTAGGGTGTGTGTGTTTGTGTGTGTGTGTGTGTGTGTGTGTGTGTGTGTGTGTGTGTGTGCACGTGTGTGCCTGTGTGTTCAGGTTAATTGTAGTGCTGTCGGCCGGCTCGGTAGTATAATGGAAGTGCTGGTTTTCTTGCGAGTCCAGGCCTCCACATAAAAAAAAAAAGACAAATACCTCTCTTTGCAACACACACACACACACACACAAAACAGAGTGGTAGGCAGTGAATATTGACCTGCACCTCTGCGGGGCTAAAAACAGAACTAATCAGTACAGCAGTCATAACTCCTTCTTTAGGGTGGCTCCTTTCTTTGCTCTCTCTCTGTGATTTTTTCTCCACCATTACCCCTTATTCGCTCTTTCATCCACTCACCCCCCCATTTACTTTTTCATTTGCTCTCACTCTCTCCCCCCCATCTCACACACACTCTCACACTCTCTTTAACTCTCTCGTAAAACCTGCTCTCCTCCCCTCTTCCTCTCCATCTTTCCATCTTTTGCCTCGTTTTATTTCTCAGACACACACACACACACACAAGCTAACATGTTAAAAGTTGCACACAGAAAATAAACAGGCTGTCCCGGCTCGATACGCACGTCGATAATAATTCTAACTTTCATCTGTTAAGATTTTTATAACAGAAACAGTCATCAGGCGCCTCCATTTTAATGGCTTTCTTGTAAAAGGTTACACAAATTTAAATCATCCTGCCTGAGCTAAAAAAAAAAGAAAAAAAGACAGACTTATATAAATGAACTGTGAGACAAAATGGAAGACAAAGTAAAGATAATTAGGATTTGGAAAGGTGAAATGAAAGAACAAGTAGAGGCCAAGAGGCGAAAGGTTTATAATAGCGGTCCAGGAAGAAAACGAGGGAACAAACAGACATGAGAGGGGAAAATGCGTCACAGGGCTCCTGAAGCATCTTGGGATAGCTGCGTTGCGTGGGTGGAAAGGAGACACGGAGGGAGGGGAGGGAAAAGGCGCCATTTTGACGGCGATTCAAAACGGTGCCCGCTTTTCTTTTGTGCGTGCAGTTTATTCGCCCCTTTCTTCTTCTTTTGCTTTTCTGTCTTTGTGCGATTATGACGGTCATGTGTGTGTGTGTGTGTGTGTGGGGGGGGGGGGGGGTCGAGCGATCCATCTTTCTGCTGATGCGAGGGGCAAAAAAACTGTGTGATCCTTAGACCACGGGGGTTTTGTTGTGTGTGTGCATGAGAGAGAGAGGGTTACATAGAGAGAGAGAGAGAGAGAGAGAGAGAGAGAGAGAGAGAGAGAGAGAGTGGGGGTGGGGTCTTTCAGTCGAGGGTCATCAATCACCGGCTGGGGTCAAAGAGAAATACGAAGGATTCAGAACCAATTATATCTGCCTCCACTGCACCCCTTCTGTATGAACACACACACTCATGCAAACACACACACACACACATGCGCACACTGACGCGTAACACTAAATTAGTTCGGAGCAACATTTTCAGGATCAGCAAACCTGCCAGGCACGCAAACTCAGGATCACAATGAGCAAATGCGCCCAGGAAATGTTATGTCAAAATGTCTGCGCTCCCGTGACGTTAAACGATGATCTTCGTGGACGGCATGGCAGAACCTCACACACTCTCAGACGCGCACACACACGCACACACACAGGTCGGCTGGTGCAGCAAGGTCAGATCTGGCTGACATTCCCTGTTCTGGTCAACTTTTGTCTTTTTGTCGTCGTGGTAACATCAGCGCCATGGATGAACGCCTTTTGTTTCGTCAAATACCAAAGACACATATTTCTTTCGTTTGTTGTCTCTCTCTCCCTCCGTAAAACACACACACACAATCACAAGCTGTTTTTACCAACTGCCTCCACTTCTCCTCTCCTAATTTTCCTCGATGACTGTGGTCCTGAAGTGTGTTTGGGAAGTGCAGAAGCGCTGAAGGCAGGTTTTTCCCTTGACTCCTCCGTGCCCATATTGGAGGGAACCTGAATCCCTCAGCAAAATAAAATCTAATCAGTTTGGATCCAGAGGTGGAAACGTTTTTATGAATTGAGAAATGAGTACATGGCTGCCAAGTCAGCTGAAATGACCTCAGACAACAACAAGGAAAAATGACTTTGAGTGCTGTTGCTCTACTGCACTGTTGCAACCCGCAGAGAAAACATTAAGTTCCCTTTGGCCTCCATTACTACCCCAGTTTCACATACATAGGCATTCCCAGTGGGCAGGTTACACACGTGAAAGAGGCAGAAAGGATCAGTTACACAGATGTTACAGATGACGATGCAGGAACAGGAAGAGGAGGATAGGTATAATGATGGGAGCATGACAGCTTATAGGAGGAGATTATGAGCAAAGGGAATCATATGGCTTGTATACATTTGTTTTACACGCAGGTGACGGGTAAATAAGAGAGCTTACATTATGCTAGCATGGTGTCAGCAAAACCTCTAAACATGGGGCTCAAAAGTTGCACACTGAATCAAACAATGATGAAAGGAGTCTGTATGTCGGTCCTTCAATTATCTCAACAGCAATTCATCCGATCGATTTTACACTTTGCAGGTGTATGGCTGAGGAGTACGGCCTCTTGAGATCCACAGGACTTATTTCTCAGTAGTCAGTTACTACCACCACGAGTAAACACCGTGTGGTGCCCACTGAGTATTGTTCTTTCTAAGTCGTTTTTGTGACAATACATCCACAAATAGATGAAGAAAGAGAGACCGGAGATGTTCCATTAAAGCAAAGCCTTTTAAGTTGTTTCGCTAAACTCAAACCTTGCAGGCATCCTGGATAGAACTTTGGGAATAACTGCTTTTGTTCCTGCTCCCAAAACCTAAAAAGCCCCGTGCCAACCAGCTTGCTGTTAGCAATGACAGCAACCAGTTGATTTTCTCACTTCGCTTCGATGTTAAATGCTAATGTCGCAGCATCTACTCCAGCATTGCCTGGGGGCACAATTATGTCACGGCTGGTGTATCGCTCAGGACCCAAGGAAGTCCAGCGTTGAGTGCAAAGTTGTTTGGCTGAGCGGTTCTCCAGAAAGCTGCAAGTAGCAATACTGAAGGTCAAGCAATCAGCCCGCGACGAACAAGACATTTTTTAACAGACACCGCACTAGAGACATTACATCATTCTGTTACGACAGTGTTGTGGCATATCAGCAGTCACAATGCAGCCGTGTTTTATAAAATATGAAACAAAAAGATGGCACATACTGTACGTGCCACAAGGCCACATGGTCGCAAGCATCGCAATCATGGCCACCTGCCTGGAGCTCCTCTTTACTGTTGCCATCTAATTATAGGTAACTCCAGCTAATTCTGGAAATAAGGGCATCTATTTGTAAAAACATGTCTCCATGAGCTACTGTTACAGTAGTGCTATGACTGCTACAGTAACCTTACGCAGCAGTGAAAGAACAATAAGGAAAAATTTGATATTTCACAAGAAACAAGATCTTTTTGCAAGATCTGGGTGCTCATTATGATCTGGCAATCAAGGTTTAGAGGTAACAGGTGAGTTATGTCAAATCAGGACAATATCTTTTATGCGATTTATCATCAGATGATTATTATTATTATAACAATTCGGACGAAGTTCTTGCAATCCAAAAATCTTCACTGAGGCGTACATTAAAGCTAATACTTGGCTGTGAAGAAAACACAACAGTCCTGCACAGAAACAGTCACTGCTGATCAAACAAAGGGCCGAAACTAATTAACTACATGGCACAACACAACAGTCCCCTTTGATTCAACAGTTGATTTTGTGTAATCCTGCTGACAAACCAACCAACCAATGCGTGAAAACATAACGTCACTTTGCTGAGGTAATACAGTGAATTCAAGTGATCGACAGTGTAAAGGATTTTTTTGGTTTCTCAATAAACCATCCTCGATTAGATGTATGATAACATGTTTCCTATTTGCCAGAAAGCCATTAATTTCCGGTATGATTGTCACCACGACGCAGCTGCAGACTTGATGTTATTCATCACAATTAATCTCGCATCTACTTTTATTTTTGTTAATTTAACATAATTATGGCACCTGACATGTCTGAGGTCTTGTCCATGAACACATTCAGCACAATTCCAGACTGTGATCCGCAGGACATGGACTACAGCTTCTTACAGGTCATACTCACAAGGTTCCGACTGGCTTGGAAGAGTCACATGATGTTCTTTCACACCATCAAAAAGCAGCTCCGCTCCTCCGCTAAACAAAATAAAAAGAGACATTTTAATTAATAAAGTGTGATTTTTGTAGCATTTAGATACTTGTGAGGGTTCATCATCCGTGGGGCAGTTTGGGCAGAAATAAATACAAGGTTTTTGTATATAGAATGTGTCCCTGTGAGGAATCTGGGGGTCTTTAAAAGAAACCATTATAACACTCTGGTAGGAAGTTTTGGCTGAAAGGTTCAAATGTACAAGCTACAATCTATATTAAAAAGATCAGTGGAGGACATGAGTGTAAAGCAGGGCTGTTTTAATTGTTCCAAGTGCCAGTCTCATACAGATATTCCTTTTTTCTATATGCCTGTATTTAGCCATTTTGGAGAGTGTTGCGCATCTCTTAGCAGGGCAACTTGCCAATATGCTAATATTGTATTTTTGCCTAACTGTGATAAAGTTTTACTTTTAATTGTCAGGATTTTAAAACACGTTATTAGCCAAAATCATTCATTCCTGTCGAATTACTCTATACATTGTTATAGCCAATGAATGATAAATGTCTCTTATTTCCTGTTTTTGTCCTGGGAAGTTTCCTGCAGAGAACTAGAGCTAGTTTGGTAGTAATCATAGGTATTGGTACAGCTCTGCTTTGTTTGTAAAGATTTTACTCAGTGAATGTCTGAGGACCAAAACGTTGTTGTGTGCTTGATTTTCTCATCTGTCACAGTTTATGACCCAGCACACTTAAGACTTTCTGGGGGGCAGAAACTTTGAAGAGAGATTAATAACTAGGAAAATAAAGACAAAGTTCTAAACTAGTCAGTTTTTCAGTTATCTTAGTTGAGTTTACAAACAGAGCCTTTCTGGAAAGACTGAAAGAGAAAGAGAAAATTTGAATTTATTAGTAGAAAATGTATTCCCAAGTCTCTTTAAATTGTGTGCTTGCCTGTAGACAAATTTCACATCTTAAAATAACTTGTTGTAGCGTATCAGTTTTGTTTTTTTGTTTTTTTTTTTAATAGTAAACTATGGGACCCATTGAATAAAGTTGTTACATTCTGATATATTTTGTCTTCATATGGAATACATACAATGAAAAGGGACATTATGCATCCATCACCCCTGTGCTGCTGTCAGTTGCTGTCATTTTGACTGTTTTCATGGTTCAGGTATTTTACCAAATCAAAACTAGTGACCGAAAGTCTAATTTTTGTCACGTAAATCTGATTTCAGTACATGTCTATGGTCTTCTGTTTTCATGGGAATCTACATTCCTTTTGTTTTGCAGGTCAATGACTATGAACAGTCACAGTCCCCCGTCTGAGAGCCTCCCTGTGTGTCTCATGGAGGAGTGTCAGAACTTCACATGTTTTACTGGCTGCACAAGGCAGTGCTGTCAAAATATATAAAAAGTCAGAAACCTGCCACAAATGTTCTCTTTTGTTATGCCTGTTCTGTTGCTGTCTCTCGTTTTCTTAAACGTGTGGACTCTGCATTCATGTCAAATCATAGACAAGAAGCGACGACACGATGATGGATATGTTATAAACAAACTCAGAACTAGCAGGCAGCTAGCTGTGACTCTAATTGAGGTCTTGTTTAGTTCAACGGAGGACAACGATACGAAATTAAACTCATACAACGTTCGCCCAACATCTTGTTTCTACATAAATGCTGACAAAACACCATTACAGGTAGATTTAACCATTATAGTAGGTTATATAGACGCCTACCCAAACTCCAGATGAATCGCTATGGGCGCTGCCATATTGTCGGCACATACAGGAAGTAGTGGAGGGGGAGTCGGAAGTGACGTATGTAGATCCGTTTTTTTCACCATTTGAGTCAGGGGAGGTTTGATATGATCAGAAAACTCCAATATGTCCGGGTAAAATATATTTTGTAGACAACTATATTGTTAATTAATTAATTGCTGATGTACACTATTTGTTTATTTATTGTTCTTGTCTATTTTATAGGCATGTTATACAAAATGTAGGATTTATAATAATTCAGTTTTTAAAAAAAATGAAAACATTATTTGTACACTACTACACTGTATATCCCTCCTGGGGTGACGTAAAACCACATGGCCTGTACAGAATTAAACTCTATTCACTGTTCACCACCATTGTCTATTTAGTGTCAGTGAAAGAGTTAAACTGTGTTTATGTAATCAAACCTCTACTTTGCTTGTCCTATCATGTTCTATATTACAGGTTTGTTTATGGATTTATGTTAAATGTTGAGGCTCAAGTGCTTTAATTATAGATTATGTGTTATATTTCATTTTGAGAACTCCACCCTCAATATAAGGAGCCAGGAAATAGGTTGTACTTCAGATATTTACATTTTAAATTTTAGTTATTAAACACTCACTTTTTTCACTTTTCTTTTCTTTTTCTTTTCCTTTTTTTTCACTGTTCCGTTATGTTTAGTTGGGCTTATGTGAACTTCAGAGGGTATCTATCCAGGCATCCCAAGGCAAGTTTATTTGTAATCACATTTTATACATATATTGCATCACATGATGCCTTAAAATATTAAGATGAAGAAAAATCACATAAAAACATTAAAATACATATAAAAGGAAACATTTTAAAGTTACAAAGTAAAGAACACCAACCTAAAAACAGGATAGAAGAACAAGATGGCTCATGAGGGTTTTTTTTAGACTCAGTCAAAGGCAGCACAGCACAAAAATGTTGACTACCATTGCATTCTGGGAACAGATAGCCTCCCTCCACCTGATGACCCCATAGGCAGAGTGGGTTCAAAAGACAGTCAGAGGTGTATTTTGGTCCGAAGCCATTGAAAGATTTATAGACAAGCAGCAGTGTGCTTACACAGTCTCTGACACGCTGAAGGAAAGTAAAGAGACCTTGTTCTGCGTTCAGTGTTCTTGGTCTTTGTTGGGACTTGAGCCGCAGCATGCTGAATGAGCAGTTTTTAATGGTGTTATTGCATGTTACTGTCTAACTGCTGTAGTGTCGAGAGTGTGATTATTTTATAAGCCAGATTTGAAGTTGATTTTTTTTTTTTTTACGAAGTTTTGATTGTGGGCTTCTCAGATATTTGGTTGAAAAAGGTAAAATTACCTTGTGCACTTGTTTCTCTGTGTAACTAATAAGTCAAACTCAAGCGTAATGGTTGCGCTCCCACTTACTAACCAAGCTCTGCCCCCTTTAATGAACTTAACTTTATCTTGCAAAATCATTATATTGGAGAGTCATTAGTTTATACAGCACTCCCCCTGTTCATGAGCATGTATTTGCATTGTGTATGTCAATATAAAAGTGTGCACGGGCATGGTATGAGTGTGTGAATGCACATCTGTCTCTCTCGATCCCCTCGCTCCCTCCTACCATACATCCTCAATCATACGGGTGACAGTTCCAGTCCCAGTATACAGGCGCTGGGAGGATGAGGTGGGGGTGGGAGAGGGTCGGTCAGAGGTTTGAATTGCAAATCCGCTGCCTTCTGTTGGCGTCCAAGCCTTAGCAGGCCCTTCCCTGTCTACATTCATGTGTTAATGAGGAGTCAGTGCAGGGGCAGATAGACAGATCGACCAGGGGCCTGGCGGGGGGTTGAGGGGATGGCGAGGCGTGGGTGTGGAGGCAGGCGGGAAGAAAAAAAAACGAGGGGGTCCCTCCATGGTGGAGGCCGCAGTGGAAGTTTTGAAAGATAATAAAGACATGATCTGTGGGCTACCATTCGCGGCCGCTGCCGTTTCATCCAAGCTGAGGCGAAAGTGTACGGCCACGAGTGAGAACGTTCACGGGGTGAGCTCAGAGGGATGCAAACAGGCAGAAGACGTGGGTGTGGGTGGGATCGTTATGGCTGTAAGGTTCATGAGTGACCCAGGGATGATCACACCATCACCCGGTGTCACAGCACAAACTGCCTTGAACTTCACGTAAAGCTGTGTATTTTACCCCACAGCTTTATGGATTTCTTCTCCCCCGTCCATCATGGTCAACAAAAATGAGGCTTTACATGTACGTGTTAGACAGCTGCAATATTGAAATTTTATATTATACTTATTTGTTTTACAGGCGCTGATATGAAACATTAGCTTTTAAATCAAGATGTCTAACTTTAAAGTTTGGGAATTAATCTAATCTTCTCAATGCTGTGTTTGTAAAATCTGAATACACATTACCAAGGAATATGATGAGGATCTGCTCTCATCATCCGATACCAATATTCATATATCCTAGAAATTAAAGCTTTTTTCATGCTTGACTAGCTAAAAACAAAACTACATGAGATCAAACATTTTTTATCATGTTCTTTAAATTAGATCACTATTTTGTTACGTGGAGGATCAGTGGTGACCACTGATGTGACAAAAGCTGTGTTTTATCTATGTTTCTAACCTTTGTCCCACCCAAACTTCAGTCACCCTCGCCTCCTAAAAACCCCAAATCCACTCAAACCGAAGGCAATATCAGCATATTTCACCATATCCCGTATCTGCCTGTAGATATCAAAAGTCAGTGCTACGCAGCCAGGCACCCGCTATAAAGCAGACAGGGTCACACATGATCAGATGACAATGACCAACACAATGGATTAGCTGTAAAAGGACTGGGGGGAGAGATTAGGGGTGAATTGATGACGGCTGGCTGGCTGGTTGGCTGGCAGGCAGGCAGGCAGGCCCGGGAGATCTTGGGTCCGTTTCAATAAGGAACATAAAGAGCTGAAATTAACATGTACCATGATACCAAGCAGAGAGAATCCTCTTAGAGATTACATCCATAACATGTTACGCCTATGGAACTGTATGGAAAGTGGAGACAAAGAGCAGAGTGAATGATGATTTTCCATTGTAGTAGATTATGGGGGGGATCCCATTCTGTGTGGATTCCATTGTATTTTGTTTTTGTTCTTCTCTGCTCGACATCATACCTGACACAAATTCTCCTGCTTTTTTTTTTCTCCCAGGAATCTTTTCACCTGGAATAAACTCGACTCCCTCTCAGCGTACCAGCTGCCTCCATCATGAAGCAGCGAGAGCAACAGCACTGCTCCTGCAACATCTGTGTCTTGGTGCGCACACACACACACACACACACACAAACACACGTGTTGACAAAAGCACACGTTGATACAAAAAAACCATAAGCGTGCACACATACGGACACACGCTCACAAATGCATGGAAACGCACACACGTACACACAGACACACACACACACACACACGGTCCATCTGTCTTTGTCTCCCTCCCACTGCCGTCACCATGGGTCTGTCTGCAAAAAAAATGTGAGATGCTCCGCACTACACGCATGCTCAATGCACCTCGTATGGTGCATTTTCAGTTGGACATGACATACATGGCAGGGTTGAATGTGAGGAACACGAAAAGAGTAGAAAGGTGCTCGGGGTGAGGTGGAGTACTCAGAATCCAGTGGACTAACAGGGATGCTCTTGTATAGCTGGGGAGGAACCAGGAAGAATTGCACAGCTAGACACCTGAACTGGAACAGGAACAGGATGCTGGTATCTGCAGTTGGCTGGATTAGGAGTAACTGTACAGAAGAAGAGGGGCCAGCTCTGGTTCTACAGTGAAATGCTGCCCCGTGTTGGTGATAAAAGAGCAGTGCAAGAGATTGGCTCCTCCAGGATAAGGCTCTTTTTTTACACTAGTTGTTGCGAAGTATCCTCATTTATCTACGCATTCCTCTACTATAACAAGAAATGTAAAGATTATAGTCCCTTTGGTGCTTGAATGTCTTAAGGTTTAGTTGGACAGTATTGTTTTTCTTCTTTTATTTTTCTCGTAATTATTTATTTAAGACTACCATGAACAGACCACAACAACAGCATGTTAGTCAGGCTCGTAACGCATCCAAGCTTCCCCAGGCCACTCAGCCCTAAACCCATTCATTCCTACTGAAGATGTGATTCTTTCAGGATTTAGGCCCAGAAAATGAATGTAATGTTCAGAACGTTTTGATGAGTGCACGATCATCTGAAAATAAGCCTCATTGTGGTTTTTGGTACCTTAGAATGATTCTTTTATATCTGCAGAAGGGGGGGATCCTATTCCACAGTCTGCCTTGTTTCTGCAGTAGCCCGGAATGGACAAACCACACAATCCTTATCGACGTGTACTATCAAATCCTACGCACTGGACCTTTAAAAACAGGTCAAAATATATATATTAGCTTTAAAACAGGAAATACAGGGACTCTGTGTCAGAAGTTGTGGTAATATCCATGGACTTGTCACTTTTTTACTGGCTATATGTGAGCAGATTGTAACTTGACAAGAAAACTGACTCCTTCAGCATCTCTCTCAGTTACCTACCTTCCTTGAGACTTCCTTGACTTGGGTCTGAATTTCAGAGACAGTCTAAAGGATGTGACATGTGCCCCGTCTCGGCGCATCTTCCCGCTCCGCCAACAGAAAGCAGCTACCAGCACAACACAAAACGACAACTGAGGTCTTTGTCACAGAACAATAGGATATATGAGGCTTTGGCTACACTAAAACACTTAGTTTAGGTCTTTCTATCGGTTTTTATGACCGTAAGAAAATAATGGAAAATGATGGAACAATCACACACATTTAAAAAGCTGCATCTGATCATTTAAGAGTCTCCCGGGAACGCGTCCTGTCACGCGTGTACGCTTTATCTCCTGAACAAAATCAAACCGTCTGACACAAGCAATCATTTTATTTGAAAAAAAGTGAACCGCTATGTACAGTACGTAAAAAACACATGAGATCGGTCCTGAAACATTTTGTCGTCTTTTCAAGTTCATCTCACACGGTCCTGCTATAAAGAGCAGGAGAATCCACACACCATCAGAGCATTCCTGTACAACATTCAACAGAGGACAAATATAAACATATTACATCATCATCATCAGTTTGTCATCGTCAGTGTTTATCAGACATTAAACCTAAACCAGTAGGTCTGATATCTGATAACAGTGACATCGAACATTGGTCTCAAAACACAGAGCAAATGGGTTTTATCCCTGTGTGTGTGTGTGTGTGTGTGTGTGTGTGTGTGTGTCTATGTCTTTCTGTTGTATCATATTACAATTGAAGATTCAGTGTATTTTTATTTTTTTTTGCTGACTAAAGATCGCCCCCTGTTGGACAACAGTGGGAACTGGCACATGGCTCTTCACCTCATGAACTGATCTGTACAGCCGACCCTGAACATGTGATGAGAAAGCTGGATCCCTCATACGCAACTATCCGATACAGGGATACTTTCAGAATAATTTGCGCTTGATCGATATCTGATATGACTTTCATTCATATATAGTTATCAGTCTGGATGGGGATAGGAAGAAGATAGATATTTCAAAAAGAAGGCAATGCTGGGGGCTAAACATGGAGAACATTCTGCATGTGTGTCCGTTCCTTGGGGGCCTCAGCCCCGGCCTGAAATGATTGCATAGCTCTGAGAGTTGGCTCCAGCCCTCTCAGGCCGACAAGCCGTTAACACAGCAATGATTTGACACTGAACAGCCGACCAAAATGAAATCCCACAGCAATAAAGAGAAACAATAGGATAATCTTTCGCGGTATTGTTGAAACGGAAATTCAAAACACACAACCAAAAGACATCCTCTGCAGCCGTGCTGTGTTCAACATGTCCTTATCTGATTCAGTTTAGGAACTTCCGTTTTTTTTCACTCGTTGGTTTTAAAAAAAAAAGATGGAAGATGACAGATTTCTTCGTCCGTTCAGTATCAGCACAGATCACCTGTGTATTTCTCACGTATGACACATTTAAAATACATGTTTAAATGAGTTGTTTAAAAGGTGTGATATGCTAGAATTGGCCGCCTGCTAAATGCGTGCTCCAAACAACTCCAAAAAACAGCTACTGAATGCAGCTGCGGTTAGCCGGTGAGCTCAGCTAACCGTGCAGCTAGCGAGCAATGCTGTTAGCCGACTCTGCCTGGATTGGTAGCGTCGTTGACCATCATCTCTCGAGGTACAAAGTGGCTTGGAGCTATCCGGTTAGCACACCGAGTTCAGGTGATATCACTGCGGCCTAATGCGTCTCTGTCGTAACGTCAAAACTCTTTCCTCTCCACATTCTCTTGAGAATCTTTTTTGAACATTTTAAACGCGAATTCTTACATATTGCACCTTTAAAGCAACATTTTACTTGGTATAACATTTATAGCAGCATGCAACAATATCTGCGAATGTACAAACTGAAGCGACAGTCGTACCACAGCATGTTCATAAATGTCTATATACTAAGTGAAACATTGCCCTTAACACATTTCGAATATATCCTGTTTCCCCTCCGTCTCATCATGCTGTTGTTAGCTAGTCTTTGTGGACAAGACACGCAAATTTCAAAAATATCGGGCGAACAGCTACAACAGTCCTCTTGTCCTCTTAATGTTTTAAACAACTCGCAAAGCCCTCGTATTATAAGTTGCTGCATTACTTCTGCAAATGTTTCATTTCTGATACATTTATTAATGCATGCCTGATACATTTTTAATGGGATTCAATGGGACTGCTTGATACATATTTAATGAGGTTTGATGAACATGGTTCCCTAAGAATGAGCACTGACAGATTCGCGTGAGTTTTGCTGAAGCAACGTCCATGATGTTTAGATCTCCTCTGATCCAAAGCAAATGAATTAGGACCAAAAAAAAAAAAGGAAAAAAAAGACATGAAACATTAACGACACACAGAAATGAAGGAATGTAAACACACACGCGCTCACTCATACGGACGAAACATCTATATATGAGCTATGTAAGTTATTGTTATCATTTCTGCTACAGTGTGTGACAGCAGTTGAAACGAGAGAGTGTCTGTGTTTTATTGGAGCAAAAAAGCCAAACTCTGCTGCAGCGCTGTCTGGCCCTCTGGAGACGCCGTACACATGTTCATGTTTGTACCGAGCAGAGGAGCTGGTCACCGATCTCTCTCCCCCGTCTCCTTTTCTGCTCGGCTTGTCTCTCTTCCCATGCCGTTGAAATATTTTAGCGCTGAGTGAAGTCCACAGGAGGGAACAGAAGTCCACAGCGAGTGCAACGCGTCTTATAAGTGAGACCCTCTTCTCTGTACCCCTACTGCTCACTTGCTCATGCTCTGTTAGCTGCCTCTTCATTCACTGTCACTCCTCTCAGTGTTCACGCTGGACTCTTCCACGTTATCCGTCGCGATGCAAAACAAGACGGTACCACGAAGAGTGGCGAGTGCAGATGGGAGGGGGGGGGGGTGTTTTGGTGATGGCGGGTGTCAGGGGCGGGTGCTATAGCTCGCTGTGGCGCACAGGGGGCTCTAGCTTGTGCGACAGGGCAGTGAGGACCTTGTCGAACTTCTCGTAGCGCTCCGACTGGCTGCCCTCGGAGCCGCGGCTGCCCCACAGGAGGCGCATCTGGAACTCCGTGTGGAAGACTTCGTGAATTTCGGCGTGCTCTTGGAGTCCTGGAGAAGGAAAAAAGGTGGATAAACTATAAAAACTGTGGACAAACTAAAACTGAAGCACAAATGATTTTGACAAGAAAATAAGGAACAAAATAACGTCAGTAACTTAACTAACAATAAAGTTCCTCGACTTATAAGGAACAAAACAATACATTTGGTCAGAAAATCACCCTTTGAGCACTGTGAAAAGCAAAAATTAAATGAAAGTAAGAACACTAAGCACTAACTGAAAGAAAAACTTGAAAATGATACTTCAAATTAAATACGGCCTAAAAAAAGAAAACAGCGGTGAAATACCCAAAACAATTATCATTATGTCTGATAAAAATAAGTTTAGCTCAAAGGTCAACAAGCCTTTACTGAGCCTTTAACCACTTCTCCCTTCATCAACGCTGCTCTCCTCTATATATGACCAATATTCCCCCCCCGACCCTATCAAAGGTGGACTAAAGATAGCTTCTGAGCGCAGACATCTTAAGCCCCAAACAATTAAAGAAAAAAAAAAAAACGGTATGAAGTAAAGCCTCTCGACTTTGGCCCGTGGCGTTGTTGATGAAGGGGTCAGACTGAGGTCGAGCTGATCGATGGTGAGATATAACAGAAAACAGAGACGAGAGCGGATGGCTATTGACGCACGGTTCAATAAAGCAGTAATGACCTCAAACTGTGAACCATTGGGGAGGTATTAGGGATCAATGCAGTTTACATACTTTAGGAGCCACACACACACACACACACAAATCAGTGATGTCCCGATCACCCTGCTCGTCGTTATTAACAGTTATACATTAGCAGCATGGGATGTAACCCAAAACCTTTTGATTTAAAACCAGAATCTACAACCATGCTAACACTCCTGTGTGAGGCAGTGGTGAACAGCCCGAATACCAGCAGAAGAACAGACTATTAGACAGACACTAGACATCGGCATACGTAGACTGTGCAGCACGGCACCGATGTTGACTCAGGTCACGCTTCCAAAGACTGTCCTTACCCTGCAGCTTGGTCTCAGCGTTGGTTCTATAGATCCCCCCGTGATGAGCGATGGTGCGAGCTGCCTCTAGGTGGTACATGACCACGTCTACTCCCGCCTCGGCGCTCTCCCAGGGCTCCAGCGCGTCCCCAACAGCCATGCCCCGCTCCAACAAGGACAGGACAGGAATGATGTGGGGGAAGGACGTGTTGGACAGGGCGCTGGACTCTGTGAGCAGAGTGGGAGTCGAATAAATAGGCGATCACACAAATCTGCAAGAGACACGACAGCAACCTAGACTGGGGTCTCACCTTTGCCGTCGTTCATGTTCTTCATGAACGGTTTGAGTTTCTTCTCGTACAGAATGGCGCCCTCTGTGTGTCTCTGGCGTAACGTCACCCACGTCTGCTCCAAGCGGGAAATCTGAAGCAATGAGAGAAAACTTTCAAATTTAAACAATACATCAGAAAAGATTGTTTGATTTTTGTCTGAACCCCTTCCCATCAGGTTCAGACCTACGTTGTCATTGTGTACTGTGTAATTCCCTCTGTTGATGATGCACCCTTGATTTCTAACCCTTACCCTGGCCCCGACCCTAACCCTGGTTGAAACACAGCTTATTTGCGAGATAGCGCCATGGTTCCAGGAGACATGACACGTGAGTCCTGTTTACCTGTGGCAGCTCCAGGGCTCTCATCACAGCGGCAAAGCCAAACATGTTGCCCAGGGTGCTCTTCAACTCCGCTGCCAGTTGGATGGTCTTGTGGAGCAGGGCCGCCCTCTCCTCTGTGCTTCCTGTGCAGCCTAGCAAGTCCACTGCCATCATGATGGACATGGTGTAGAACCTGAGAGAAGAAGAGAGATACTGCTCAATAACACTGGATCAATGAAGGTTCATTAGCGCTGCGGATAGAGAAGAAGAAGAAGAAGATGTTGAGCCAAAGCCTATTTTTAAAGTCACGCTGTGGCAGGTTGTACCGTGTGATGCAATCGGACGGAGCCTTCAGATGTTGATGAAATATGAATTAATTCGAGTCCTCAAGCTAAGTTCAGGAAGAGGAAGTCACGCAGAGCTGTAAACCCCAGTTGGATGCCTCACATTTAGCATCTATCATTACATGATTGCTTCACTGAGAAATATTTACACTGTTGTATAATGAAAGAAGATTGGGAAAAAAAGTGGTGAAACGGGACGAAAAGGCAAAAAAAGGGGATGAGAGATGATGGTGGAGAAGAGCAGAAGATAATCAATGTGTGGATCACTGAAGTGAACAGTGTATCAAAGACGACAGTTTGTACCTCTCCAGCAGGTCAAGCCTTAGCTGGTGTCCGTGTGGTAGTGTCAGTAACTCCAGCCCTGAGGACACTCCCATCATCCTTTGCGTCTCCGAGGTTACGCCTAATATTCTGGCCACCTATAACCAAGAGATGCAAAATTATTAGTTGCACGTGTATAATGTCATGTGTCCGACTGGTGTTCACATTTGTGCATTTACTTTACGTGATTGTGTGTGTGTGTGTGTGTGTGTGTGTGTGTACCGTGCAGTCCATCATGGTGATGTGTTTAGCCGCGGTCCTCGCATCCACCTCAGCCAGCAGCTCTTTGACTCTCTTCAGCACCGACATCTCCAGAGGCTTATTCTCAGCTGGCATAAGGCAAGACTCGTACCTGTGCGGGAGCGATTACACAGCGTTAGAGAAATACTGAACCGGGACGTGAGCACAGGCAAGGACCGCAAGAAAAGAAAGAGTGTTGCAAAGATAGATAAGCTACAACAGAATTTTTCAGACCCTTTGGCTGCAAACTGTATGACTGTGAGCTCATGTAGCTACGGTGGTTGGCTGATCTTTAACACCAATATTCAAATTTGGAATGAATAAAAAACCTCATAACAATGTATACAGCTCATTTTTTTGGTGAGGATACCTTGAATGTAGTTGTTAATGAACTGTTGATTTCATTTTGTTTTAAATCTTTTATTCTCACGTTTAAATCAGTTTCCAGAGTCACTTGGCTTATCCCGGTGTAGTTTTTATTGTTACGTTTGGGGTTTTCTATTAGTTTTCAATGTTAGTTTAAATACAAACACAGCACTTTTTGAAGGCAGTGGATTTGCAGTCATGAAGAAATCCCAGTTTCAGTGAACATATGTACCGATGTCTCCTCAACCTCAAACACAAAAACTAAAACAACTAAACCTAAAGATGTTCCCTGCATACTGTCACAAATAGTTTGAGCTTTTAGTTTACTATAATCACCTTGGTTCTGAGTATTTTACAGTTGAAACACTCTGTCCTGGATAAACTATGAATGATGAAATTGTTCCTAAATTACCTAAAACGTGCTTTGACATCGTATCTGCTGTGCAAATTTTATTAGTTGCTGTGCTGACACTGGTAAATCTGTGAAAGGCTAAATTCTGATTATATATTCAGTCTGATGTTGAATTAGTCCCCCAGCTTGTTAAGCAGTGCCCTTTACTGAACTACTTAGTTTGAATTAGTTTGTGCATTTGTCATCTGAGCCTGTACGAACTGATATGACATTATAAAGCTGAGAGCTGAGCACAAGGCAACTATTGTATCAGCAGTAAAGTTATTCACAACCCCTGTCATATATCTGTAAGACCACCGGACACATCGACAGAGCTGTACATCAGCAAGCCAAACCAGATGCACACTATACAAGTGATCTGCACTACATGACACTTGACACTGGGTCTTACCATCATGTCCTAATCACGCTGCCTTCCCTTCAACCAGCCAGTCACCGACTCACTCCGGTGCCTCCAACATAAGCAGCTTTTACTGCCTTAACTGTCAATTTCTGCGGTAGCGTTAACAGTGACAGTAATCCCCCCCTGCGCCTAAATTTCACAGGGGATGCTGACATGACCAAAAGCTGCTGCCTGCTCCGCTGCGGCTGCCAGCTCAAGTGTACCTGACCCTTTTTCCTTTCGACGAGCCTCGTCTGCTGTCTCATCCCGCGGCACCGCAAGCGCTACCAAAGACAGTTTCTGCTGCGTCTCTGACCACAGCACAGAGTCTGCCCCCAGGCTGTTTCCCACAGGATTATCAGCTGTTTACTCTAGTCTGTTTTACGGTCTCCTTTCACTTATAGCGCCGCTGCAGTGCTGAACCCCCTCGCCCATTATGACAAAATGTCAGCAGGTGTAGTGACCTTTGAACACGCTGACTTTACATCCTGAGAGATCATGCTTTAGTCGTGTGCTGTTGTCTAAATTTTTCTAGCTATACAGTTTCAATATTAAGTCTTTGTTTTACAAGATGAACGCTGAAAACACCGGCAGCACTGAAAATGAATTTAAAATAAGATCAAACTATGTTTATACAGTCTGAATGACGTCAATGCATGTAAAATACTCTGTCTACTGAATTAGTCATCCTTCTAAAATGGTAAACAGCCTCTCAAAAAGCTCTCTGTGTTGTGACTCCCTTCTATAAAGTAATTCAAATCACAAAGTCCAAGTCTGGAAGCCTGATCCTGTGTCTTGTACCTGGATGGCCTGAAAGAGGACGCCGTCTCCACCTGTGGGGCGCTGAACATCCCCTCTCCGTCCTCCCTCGCTCCATCCTGCCTCCCTTCTTCCACCCGCAACCGTTCCACGTAGCCCTTGGCTGGGGGTTTGGGCGGCCCGGCGGGGCAAGGTCTGAGGTCACAGTAGCTCCCCGCTGTTTCTGACGAATGTGATTGGTAGCTGGGGTGATGGGCGGGCGAGGAGTGTGCCGAGTGGGAGGTGTGCGCGGGATGCTCGGGGGGGTTGGTGCCGGCCGAGGGGCTGAGCTGAGGGTCGCTGGAACGGCGCATCACGGGGGAGGGCGGGACAACGGCCAGCATGCGGCCGCCAGAGTGGGCTCTCTGCCTGGTGACTGAAGACAGAAAGAAGAGTCTCAGAATGTCTTACGGAGGCTGTGTTTACGAGTGTGAGGAGCAGAACATTTTATTAATGTGTCTTACTGGCACTATATGCCGGAGATAGCGGGGTTTCTCCAACTGGAGACAAGGGGCAGCGATACTCCTGAATCTGGTCCATGCTCATCGCACAGTTCCGCATTGCGTCTTTATGGTGGTGGATCGTCGACGGGCTGCAGAGACAACATTTTTGGGAGGTTAAAAATCTTTGGCCGTTGATGCGACAGCTGTCGGTCCTGAAGGGAACCTTATACAGGCAGTGCAGTTCAGCATGTCACAGGAGTGGTGTTGTTAGGAACGCAAAAACAATGCAAGGGAGACATTTTAGATGGAGCAACCTGGAGGGCAATTCTTCTATGTCGTGAACACACGTGTACTCGTGTTATTGTTGAATTAAAACCCTGTTTTGGATTTTCAAGCAGGAGCAGAGAATGTTGTTCAACGTGGCCTCTTGGGAAACGATTAAAGGTGCAGTATGTAAGAATTGGTCACCTGTGGAAATCATAATCCAAATATATAGGGGGCAGCATAACACCAGCTGCCCTTCAATATATAGCTTAGTTAGCCCTGCAGCTAGCGGTCCAGACATCATAATGTCAAAACTGTTATATTCTTTACACTCTGTTGATGGTTTCAATGGAAATTCTGACATACTGCACTGAAAAACTGAAATAAATGCATTAACACTATTTTTTTTAGCGCATTCTAACGTGGGGAGATGTTTTCAACAATTATGCTCAATTATATGGTTTTCACACATTTTCCACTATGTCCTTGGCATTGAATGCTTGCTCAGACTCCCTGAGAGGCTCACATGTATTTCCACTGTAAACAACATTATTTGTCTGCTCCTCCTTTGTAGATTCGAGTTTCAAACAGCTTCTGTTCTGCCTAAAACTTGAGGGATCTGGTGCACAAGTAGTGAGTCACTGTGCAACTCTGAGGACACGTTGCTACGGGAGGTGCTGTCGGTGTGTGTGAAGTGAGGGGGGCTGCAGGAACGTGGGAGGTAAAGCGTAGTAGTTAAGTGCTCAAACACAACACAAGTGTCACACACCAACACACACACAAACGCGCACAACCTGCTGCTGGGCACAGGTTCCGGCTCTGGTTCTGGAGTTGCCACTGGCGTCCTAACTGGACTGGGACTGTCTGAGTCACTGATTATATACGTGGCATGAAACAAGAATGAAACAGCATGAGGATGACTGCAAAAATAGTTATTATGGGCTCTCCAGTTCCCCTCCCCTTCCTCCCGGCTCACCTGTGAGGTATCATCTTCTCCGTCGTCAGCCCATCTGTCATGGTGACGCTCCTCCTCTTGATGTACGCTCCCCTCTGACTAGACGGTGAGTAGGCGGAGCCTTGCTTGCTGTTGGCCAGAGCGAAGGTGGCCTCCAGGTAGCGCAGCGGGAGCGTCCTGCTGACTGGACAGTAAATGTGGACGCCGCTGGACTGGGACACCGGCTTCCGCTGGCCCACGTAGAACCGCACGAGCTCCTGGACCGAGTCGAAGCTGTCAGACTCCAACATATACTGCACCTGGGGATGAAGAAACAAGAGACTTTAAATAAAACATCTTTGTTTGTTTGGTTTTTTTTAGCAGAATGCACCATGAACATGATGAAAGGAGCGCAGTTGCTGGATTTTTGCTTCTGCGTCTGATATCTGTCTCGTGCCAAAGTCAATCGAATATCCCTCCAGAGAGGGTATATAATTATCAATTAGATATATAATTTCCATGGTGCTTAAAACCAGCTCACCAGCACACAATAATGAAATAAGTGCTCTGTGCATAACTAAATTTAACAGAAATTGACAAAAAAAAAAGAGAACTGAGGTCTGGAAGCGTAGAGAGAGACAACAGAGGGACAGCCGGTCAACAAGGTGCACCAAATTAGCCTGCCAATGTAACCACTGACATCACGAGCAACCAGATAAAACAGGCTCCTCCAAGCGGAGGATGGCTCTTGACTAGCCAAACACAGGATGTAAATAATAAAGTTAGAAATGCAGGATCTAAAGTAAGGCCACGTGAGACCAATAAAGGCTGCCGTCAGGACTTAATACACCTTTTATACAGTGAATATACTGAGAGGTTAAACACAGGTGTGATTAATAACATTTCTAAATAGGTTTTTTCCATTTAAGGTGCATGCCTACAGTCTACGGTTCTGCAAAAAGTCTTTGAAAAGTGGGACATGAATAGAATGCAACACAGTGACTAAATACACCATGTAGAGTGCAGTCAGTCGACAGAAGCAGACAGCTATTTACAGTATGACAAAACACTAGTTAAAGAGACGAGAGTGGAGTACGGAAGACTGGGAACTGATGCTGCAGACATTTGTATCACAGCTTTGGTCTCGGTTTCCGAATTGTTACATAAAGCTGACTCATTGGCTGGCTGAGGACTGCAGATCATGTTTTTGGTTACACCTGTGCACTTCCTGCTCCCACCCAGAGGAGAACTGAGTGAGAATAGACAACGACAGCAGAAGATACATCTCTACTTTTATGCCCACAGAAAATAAAGTAAATGCAAAGCACCAAATTTAGTTGCAGGGCCTGAAACAGCCAGCCAGCCGGTCAATGTGTCGTCACGTACCTTGGTCTCGTTGGACTTGACCAGGACTTTGCTGATCTTAAAGTGCAGCACTTCGTTATCCCATCGGCAGGTCAGCACAAAGTCGCCCACGCTGGTCAGAGAGTCACGCACGAGGAAATCTCCGTTACGTAAAACCAGAGTCTCTGACACCTAGAAGGAGAAAAAAAAAGAAGGGGAAATGGTTTTAAATTAGTAAAGCGAGACAAAAGGCTCCGATGCTAAAGAGCTGCAGGCCAACCCGCCTCAATGAGTTCCAGCACGAGTGTGAATATTTTTCTGTCTGACACTTTGACTGCTGAATAATTGAATTTAGAGAATCGTGATTATTTATAACAACGCCTTAGGACACTTCTGAGCAAACACAACTATCTCTCTTGCCGCCAGTCTGTTCCCATTGGGAGAGATGGATAAAATGCCGGGGACGATGGCCCAAATGACTTTCTGAGGACACATTCTATCCAGTTCAGCGCTGATGTAAGATTGAGAATTATTGTGAATCTATCGACAAAACAAGCAAATCAAGAAAAGCAATCCCCACATTCATGGTCACTAGAACAGCTTCAGGCTGCACATCTTGCTGATGCCAAACACTAAAGATGTTGGCGAAGATTCTCAGTCACAGAGTGGGGACGAACTGATGCTGTCTTCCAGCCAGAGTCGCAGGTCGGAATTTCCTAGTTTGAATTTCCAACTTCAGACTTCCAAGCGCTGCGCGTGCATGATGCCAAAACGTCATCTGCCCCAAGTTTACAGAAGGGCCGCCGTACTTTTTCCCAGCAGTAGGAAAGAATTCTTTATCTCTGAGTCGTCTGGAATGCGGCTTTATCGGAAGTCGTACATAGTATGACGTGTCCACCATCGTCACAAGGAGTCTGCGAGGGTGCGACACTGCAAGGCTAACGTAAGGTGCCGCATGACAGTCCTTTACAGTCCTGCAAGAGCAGTGAGTTCTGAATATTTGGATTAAGCCTGAAGTACACTGTTACATTTAAAAGTACAATTTACATTTTTAAAGCCTGGAAACCTCAGAATTACCAAGTAACTTATTACATTTAAGTTGTATGAGCAAAAAACTGAGGTTATTTTGAGGCACTCTGTTTCCTTGATTTGTTAAAGTAAGAAGTAAAGCCACTTTATTACAGTGTATGACGCTTTAACTCAAGATGGGAAATAAGACAGTGCAGCCCAAGGTAATAATGCTCCACACCAGCAGGGGGCAGTATACACATAGATATAAAGCTGAGATCAAGTGCAGGATCCTCGTTTCGCTCCAAATTTCTCAACATTTTGAGGATTTTTCTCTTACTGCATTTGAAAATATATCATGTTTGACGCTGACAGTTTGGAAGAAGATAACAGGAGCAAAAGGAAAAGCAACAGATGACTGAGAGTCTTCACTTTAAATGAAGGAAGGACAGAGCAGAAAGAGGAGGCAGGGAGGAAGGACAGACAGGCTTTAAGAGAGCTGATTCACCTGCTGAAATTTAGTCAGTAAGTATTGTTTTGATAACCAGGGGGCTGAGGGGCTTCCCCGAGTCTACACAGAGGGCAAACCCATGAATCCATGAATATTTTATGGAAATGAAAAGAGGAAAGACTCACAGATGGCTGATTTGAATCTGTGTCTGTGTTTATGTGCGAGACAGAGAACAGAGGTTGATCAACAGACGCAGGATGTGTTTATGAACCAGGACCCTCCACATGTGCATGCAGTGTGTGTGCGTGTGTGTGTGTGTGTGTGTGTGCTGTGGTGTGTCTCTTTGTATCTGTGTCTCAGTCACCAGCTGTGAAATGCGACTGCGTACATCAGCAACACGCGCAGCTGTCTGCTTGGCAGAGTTTCTCCCCTCCTCCTGAACGCTAAAGCAATTTTCGACTGAGCTGTGACAGATGATGGGATTCAGTAATCAGTGTCATTCTGTGTGTAAGGCATTTAAACTGCGCTTTCAAAGCCAAGAGACTTTGGCCAAGTAATCGCTCGACTAATACTACCGGTTGACAACCACGTCAACCCACGCAGAAACACTATTATGTTTGGGCCTTTGTCGCGTCTCATTCTGGCCTTTTAAGAACGTATCACGAAATGAGGGGATAGAAACACAAACCATAGTAGCGATGCATCACTTTCGGAATGTATTCATTCATTCATTCATTCATCATTTGTTTCGCTGCCAAAGAGACTGAGAGGCTGCAACATGACTTTTGACGTTTTTTTTTTTGTTTTTTTTTAAGATTTAATGTTTGAAAGCAGATCATTAAATACGTTTGGGTTATTTCTAATGGTTCCATGTCCTAACACACCCAATAATGGGTTGATGATGAGCTGATCATTTGTATCAGGTGTGTTGCAGGGCAAACACACGCTGCACGCTTGTGGTGATTATTTTCAGTTTGACTGAGTCACAGCTGGCCAGAGCACAGCATGATGTTTGTGTGCTGGTCGTTCTTGCAGAAACCTTAAGGATTTTAAATATACTGACATAAGAGAGTGCAAATTCTCACAGTTCTCAAGCTGAAACCTTCTGTGAAACTAGCTGAGAACATTAGGGCTGCAATACTTGATTATTTTCCTTACAGATGAATGCACCAACTATTTTCTCAATTAAGTGATTGATTGCTTTGTTTAAAAAAATGGCAGAAAGTTGTGATATTTTCCATGGAGCCCTACAGGCCCGACCTTGGGCTATGGCCGGGATGGGATCTGTGCTCTTTTTTTTCTTTTTGTTTGGCTGCTTTGAAGTCTGCACTCTTTGCTGAAGCACTTACCAAGTCTCTGTGACACAGCCCTCCTCATCACTCTTGAGCTTTTAATCAGGCCTTGCACAGTGATACACACAAAACACACACTCCTCCCTGTCCTATAAACAACTCTGTTTGACTGCATAGGAAAAAAATACACTGATATTTAACTGAGGAGGAGGAGGAGGAGGAGCGCTGCTGCTGCGGCCCAGTGTGTGTGTGAGATTCTCAAGCCATGGATCAGGTGAGACGGGTCATAAAAAGTATCACCCTGATCAATAACGGGCAGGACGAGAGGGGAGAAATACGTCCTTAATGAGGAAAATATTATCGACATTACCTGCATCGATCCTCCAGCAGCAGAAATGATGTGTGTATCTCTACATTAACATGCGATTTTGCATGCAAGGATACAGCTGATGTGATTCACTGATTATTACAGGATTATTTATAAGTCATTCTATAACCACAGTTTCTAGTTTTGTTGATTAAATGTGCCAGGGTATTTGTCACAGGACCATACTGCGTGCATTGAAATAACCGGAAACAGCCTATCAAATCATAAAATGTTTAATGCACTCTTTAAATAGAAGGAAACAGACTGCGCCTTTGACTTTTGACCAGCTTATTGTTGGCCAGTGGCGCTGTCGCTTTCTGCTGCCTCAAGAGACAATCCTCCGTCAGTGCGCCTGGCCACACCTCACTTTAAGACCAACACGCCCAGGGGCGCACACGTCTATTTGTGATATTCGGGTTTAGACTCAGACGATGGCTTGAAATGTTGCATTACAGTCAGTTTATTGTCGGGTTGGGCCTCAATGAGCGGCAAAGAAGAACATTTTAAAATGAATATATTTCATCTACAAACACATACACATGTACGTAAATACTCATTTGTATATTTAATACTTAAGTACCAGATTATTACACTTTTTACATTTCATATTGATGCTTGAAGAGTTTGCCTCAGTGTGTGCCAGTGTATATGCTGGGACGTACTGTTCACAGGCAGTGTGTCACCACCCATCTGTTCCCAAACATCCAGTCAGGACTCACTGCATGTGCCAGTACACAGATTGCGCAGTGTACCTTCACGGTGTGTCTTTACCTCTCTGGGTATGTGTCCATGGTACCAGCCATGGCTCCTGATGTCAGCGGCGCTCAGCTTCAGCTCCTCCTCCAGCTCCTTCCGCAGTTTCTCGGGAGGAGACTCCAGCAGGTACTTCTCTTTGGAGAACTGCACGGGGGGGAAAACAAAACGTGAGTGGGGGGCGAGTTTACACAAGGGACTCATCGCATGTAGCAGTTTATTTGCACAGAAGTGGACCATAGATTAGACATCCAGTTCAATCCCACTGGGATTAGGATCTCATTTTAAAGAGAGATTTGAGTACACAAGTATATTTATGACTACATAATAGTCCAGTTTAGGGAATGAAATAAAATCATGTAGTATAATGTTGTAACATGGGTGTCTGGTTCCGAGCTACAGCAGCGCGCACACACAGATATGCATGAAGAAAAAGAACCACACACCTGTGTTACAGAAGGCAACACTGCGGGGAAGCAACAGTGTGTGCCGCCTGCCACACGGGCGTGCACACACTCACTCGGGCGCAAACACTCCAAACACAAGAAACAATCCAATCGACCCTGACCTGATTACTGAGAGGCTGAAATCATCGCGTGTAAGCCCTTCTTGTTCTCCTGCGCTGCGGAGACCTAGCTTCAGCATTTGAGTGCGGTCACTGAGGATGGAGGATGGTTTGCAATAATGCCAAATCCACACACACACACACACACACACAGTCATTCAGAAAAATGCACACACACAGACGCGGCGGATCCTATTTCAGATTTCAAAGCATCGTATTTCAGTGCAGGAGGGAGGGAGGGCACACGGGTGAAATCTAGGTTGTAAAACATGAAAATAAATTCTGCCAGAATATTTTCACGGGTATTTAAAATGCGCCCCCCAGCTGCGTGTGTGTCGGAGATAATGATAAGGAGCACGCGCCGGGCTTCTTTTGGCGATGCTGGGACCCGGATTGGATGAATCCACCACCGAACTCCGAGGGGAAAACTCAAGAAATGTTTGATTTATCCACAGTACGATGCACTCCGCAACTCATCTGTGTAGGTGTGGAAAGAGAATAGAAGATAATCCCACACTGGGACCCCGCCGCGAAGCGAAGACACCGTTAACGACCCGTGATTGCGGAAAGATTGAGTTCAGCTAGACGATCGCAGGCGAGGCAAACAGAGGACACACACACCAACGCGAGCTCGTACACAAACAAGCACACAACGCAAAGAAATCCACCCAGGAATAAACAGCGGGAGGAAATCATCTCGGCTCTGCCAATATGAAGAGAAATGAGACTGGAGACCAAAATAAACAGTAAACAGCCTTGTCGCTAAGGCCGCCCTGTCGCTCCTCCTAATATTTCCCTTCAATCTCCTTCTCTCTCCGGCCCAGTGTTGTTCTCCTACTTTTCTCTCAGTCACACTCTTTTCCCTCTCGCCGACAGTTCCTCTCATCATCCCCCACAGTCGCGAAGTTTCGGTAAGTTGTTCGACTTTTGCTGAACGAGACAGAACAAGAGGGGAAAAGCAGAGGCAGTAAAAGTGAGGATGGGAAACGGCGGTGATCTGTGTGTTTGTGTGTGTGTGTGTGTGTGTGTGTGTGTGTGTGTGTGATACGGGGAGGCTACAAGAGCCAAACAATCGATCTTATCGTCTCCAGGTCACTGCGAGACAAAATTATTAACTTCCTCCTCTCTCTTTCCCCCTTCTCCTCTCCAATCCTCGGGGGAAGATGGAGGAATATCGCCACCGAGGCTGACTCTCTCAGATTAGATTTGAGGTGTGTGTGTGTGTGTATTAGTGTGTGTGTGTGTGTTTGTATGTGAAGAGGCCAATAAAAGAGCAGAGGGGTCAAGTGTGCAGTTATTGCTTTTCCTTGTCTCCGTGGAAACCCAGGAGAGGCCTGCCACTGAACTGATGCTCAACAATGAACTTGGTGTGCGTATATATACGTGTGTGTGTGTGTGTGTGTGTGTGTGTGCATGCGTGTGTGTGTGTGTGAATATATGAAGGGGTTATGGGGCAAATTGAAATGTCAGCGGGGCTCTATTTATGATACGGTTCATGGAATAGGCTGACATCAGAGGGGCCGTACTGAAAGAGGCAGGAAAAATGGACAGACAACGAAAAAGCGATTGGACGGAACGAGACGCGAAAAAACACCACCTGTTTTGTGTTCTAATGGATGAGGGGGGAGATGGAAAACATGCACACACACACACACACTGGACGGCATCAACGTATATCAATGCCATGTTTATATATCTCAGACAGAGACATCCCTCTTTGGGGCCATTTGTACATCTCTTGCGCCTGTTGCGCTGGGAAATGTATTCCCCTCTTCGCTTTGACTCAACTGCAGAGCGCGTGTGCTGTGACGGCAGGCACACACACACACACACACACGCTCTCCCTTTTTAAAGAGAGAAAAGAGGCGCGAGGACACGAGAGATGAAGTGGAGCGATGATGCAGCGAGACGAGAGCCCAGAAAAGGTGAGAATGAAGAAATTCTGTTAGGCAGAATTGTGTTGATCGTTGATAAAAGAGGGGATACGCGCAACGGGGGACATTTACAAATGCGATCAATAGGCGTTCACCTCCCTTATAAGGCCCAATAAGCTAAGTCCTTGGTCACCAGAGCAACATATTACTATGTTTGTTTGCCCATTGGCCCTTCTTTAATCAGCTACAATGGCAATAACTCCATTTCCTTTGTACTGCTACTACTGCCACTGATGCTGGAAGTTATCTGATATTAAAAACCTCTTCCTGCTCATACGTTGATTTGTCAAATGATCGTACATCACAGTTAGCACTACTGCCACAATTAGCACCACTACAAATACTGCAAATCAGTAATTCCTCTCACAATGACACAACAGTCATTTGCCTACTTACTTGCTGCTCTGACTCATAATAATGACTAACACTGTTAGCTGATAGTTACAGTACGACTTCAACAGCTGCTGCTGCTAAATAAATGAATATCATGCTGTGGACATTACTTATTTAAGGTATTGAATTCTACTGGTTTAAAACCAGTATTACTGTGTTTACTACTCTTAATACATCTGCTAGTACAACTATATCTGCTATTAGTACTTTCACTTTAACAAGCACCTTTGCTACTACTACTATTTGCTATATACATCGGTCAAGGTAGCAGCAAAGAACTGAAAAGCGGAAAATACAAAATGCAATGTACAATGTCGTACAGCACACAAGCACGCGATGATATTTCCTTTGAGAGCTACGTGATATACCGAGAGTACGAACGGGAGAGAGGACTCATCAGCACAGCAGCCGGATCGAATTTATGAACCAAGACGCAGGCAGACGGACGGGAGCAGACAGGCAGCAGAAACAGTCAAGAGACGGACAGAAAAACACAAGCAGCATACATAAAGACAAAACATCAGACATTCAGGAAGGCGCGGAGGCGGGCAGACAGACAGACAGACAGACAGACAGACAGACAGGCAACAGTAAGTCATTAACGTAGACAGAGAGGCAGACACAATGGCAGGGAGACAGGTAGCCCATTAGCAGATGAGAGAGTTTGGGCAATTTAGCAGCTGATGCAGGACTTTGCTTCCCCGGGGAGACGGAGAGAGGGAAAGTGATTGGTGTGCGTGTGTGTGTGCGTTTGCGTGCACACGCAGGACGTGCATTCATCCGTGCAGGCGTGCGCATATGTGTGTGTGTGTGTGTGTGTGTGTGTGTGCTCTACATGGGTGGCACAATTAATGGATGGGGCTCTATTTTTGGGTGGGAGTTGGAGAGAAAGTAACGCCGGGTCACCGAAGATAAAGCATCGTTCATATGAAGCCAGGCTCAGACACATTCGCTGTAACCCTGCCGTAACGTGCAGTTTGTCTGTGAGGGCGGTGAGTCAGGGAATGTGCAACAGAGGTGAGGGGACGTGCATGTGTGAATATGAGTTTATAGATGACAGCACAGCGCGATCCGTCGCCTAATTTACACCAACAAGCACTCGAGCCTCTTTTTCCTCACAGCGGGCCAATTAGACGGTTTTTCCGACTGATGACATCACCGAACACCCTCACCCGGGTGAAAATTGACACCGCTATCACTCAACATCAGCGGGAGGGGGGAAAAAAACCTGACCACCTAAAAAGGAAAATAAATGAAAGGGATGATAATGGGGGGGAAATTCGAAATGTATGCACATATTTATACATATATTAGGCACGCGCAACCCTTTTCTAGCACGTCCTGTGAGTGTGCGTGTGTGTGTTTGTGGCTTTTGGTCTTGTTCTGTTGTCTTTCTGAAGCTGAATTGATTATTTTTTGTGTTTATAACTTTGTCCGGTTTGCATATTCGCTGTGTTGCTTCTTTTCCGTGGAAGTGCGACTGTTTGCAGTTCTAAAGTACAATAAAAAGGTGCACCGTGTAGTTTTGGGGAAGAAATTTTGATCGCAAGAAAAAGATGTTCATTGGCTGATATTTCTTTTTATCAAGCCTAAACAAACTCTCTCTCTGAGTAAACCGAATAAACAAACTGATCTTAAAGGACAACACTGTTTCATATTGCTTTACTTTGTTTATACTTGGTGGACCCTGCCACCTTTCTAGCTGCAAACAGTGCTCTGGGGACCTTATTGTCCTCTGAGAACAGCTTGTTTATTCAGCTATAGAAAAGATAAACATTTCTGAATTCTGAATCTGGCACATATCAGCATGTCGTTGTTTGTGGTCGGGCTAGTTTGTTTGCTAACTCATCCACAAGGAGCACAAAGTACCTTCAGCCGCGTGAAGGGATGCAAACTAAAAAACAAACAGCAGCGGGAGCGAGCAATGCGTGAATGAGAAATGAAATGGAAGATAATTGCGGGCGAGTGTAAAAACCCGCAGGGAGGAAAATTAAGGCTCTGGCGTTTTACCAGCGTGGATGCAAAACACATCCCGACAACAACAACAACAACAAAGAGAGAAAAAAAGCACCGACATAGAAGGAGGAATGCATCCTTAACAGGCTGCAGCACTTTAGATCCGAGCTGGTGTCAGAATGCATCCTCTTTCTTTTTCAGCTTCTGGGCTAGCCTCTAACCCCGTTGTCATGGTAACGCCCCAAGTGGTGGTGGCGATGGCGGTGGCAGTGGGGGGAGGAATGGGGCTGGTTTTGGGGACACACACACACACACACACACACACACACACACACTGAGGTCAGGGGTCCAGTTCTCGAAGAACCTTTCTATCCTTTGATTGGCTCTCTCTTTCTCCTCCTCTCAGCTCTACGTCTCCTCGCTTCTGGGGAGTTACAGGCCAGGATCACTGCACAAAGACCCCCATATCCTCCTATCTCCTGTAACGCACACCCCCCGCACACACACATACACACACACAGGCATATTATAGGGGTTTATGTGTACATACGTGGCCAATATCACCCCTCTCCAGACTGTCATAATCCCTCTGTGCCCTCCAGCCTGATTTTCTACTGTTATATTCACACTGGTTCACACGGGTATAACAGTCTTTGCCACACATGTAAAATGATATGAGCATTAGAGGGTGTGCTGGTAATATTAGATGTTTAATATTTACTCTTTTTCTTCTTTCTAACAAAGGTGAAACTTGCATTGAATGAAAGATAATGAAACTTAATTTGCGGTGATGCAATAAAGAATGCCAAACGGTGAGTTTGACAACTTTTAATTCTTGTTTCTGAGGATAGTCAGAATACGGTATATACTGGTGAGCAGTGCAATGGATTGTTTGGAACACAAGCCGGACTTGTCAAATCTTTCCTTTGTAAATGACAGTAGGGTTAGTTAGAATATATATATCAAAGAATATTCAACACTCCAAAGCAAAATGTGAATGAAATGAGGAACTGCTGTCGAGAAAGAGGAAAATGCGGAAATATAATTCTGCTCAGGCCCAAAAAGAATGCACCTACAAGTTTTTGAACCAACTTGGGTTCAGCTCAACCTGAGCCCGAGCCCAAAACACATCTGGATGACTTATAGCTTTCTAACTTTTGAGTCAGTGGAAACACCACTGCCCATTTCCCCTGCTTTCTCTGGTCACTTAGCACCAATTTCAAAAGCACTTGCATCTCTCTTCTTCAGTAACAGCCCAGTTTAATGCAAGGGCCAACTTTTTAATGATCCCTTTAATAAAACTGAATTTATCTCTCACGTAATTAAACAAAATGTCCCTCGGATTCTTTAATGTATGAGTTGGCCTGCAAAGGGCTACATCATCAAATCCTCAGCCCGTCTAGTATAGTAGGTAACAGTGGAGTAACAAAGCAGTTTCCTAGCGCTAACATGGTCATTCCTCATCACGTGACCCTCGTCTCGCAGGTGGTGCGTTGAGAGTCTCCAGCGATCAGCCCCTATTGATGCGGTGGATAAATCGGCTGACTCAGATGGTATTCATGAGATGCTGTTTCCTGACACCTGCGCTAACTTTGACTCACCATGCTCTTATAAGGTGAAAAACGGTGGTGGTAGTAGTTAGGCCGTCTGCCTGCGGAGCGGACTTTATAACGCAACGCGCTGCTGTAGCATGACCTCATGTGAAAGCAATTCAACAACATAATAAAACGAAGCCTCACTTATTCGTGTACATGGGAATGGAGAGAAATTGGACCCAGAAGTGCCCATAACCTGTTGGGCCCCAAACCAGAACGAGACTCTGCACTTTATTTTAGGCTGTAAGTAAAAAAAAAAAAAAACAAACACACACAGCCTGCGATAAAAAGCTATTTATACTTTGCGGTGTTTTCACACTATTTTTTTTTTGTCGTGCACAGTTCGCTTGACACAAACGGGATTCACCAGGCAAAAGAAACACAGACGCAAGAAAATAACAGTGCTGGTGTCTCATAAGATCAGGCGGCATCAGAGAACCCGGCTCTCCAGACCGGGGATGGAGAGGCACAGAGAGAATATGAGACTGATTACAGTGACCTTCTACTGTCGTTAGCAGTGAGCGTCTCCCACGAACACACGTACACACACACACACACAGAGGACGCTCGCCCCTCGAGGCAGCTGGATGCCGATATATATACTGCTATAGAGCTACACACACACACACACACACACTGTACAGTATATATAGAGCAGTGGTGCGAGCTGTCAGCCGGTGTGGTGTCAGAGAAGAGACCCCCTGGATTGAGTGACAGCTGGTGGACAGGATATGACATACAGCTACACTCCCAGTGAGATGGCAGGAGGCACAGTGCCGCTCTCCGCTCTGCCTTTGCGAAAGTGCACTCTCCTTCTGCTGTACATTTTTTCTCTCCTCCCTACCTCCATCCCCGTGACTACCCCGCGTCCCTTCTCTCAACCCCATTCTGTCTATTCACTCAATTTCATAAACCTTAATTGATATAAAGCAGGGCTGGCCAATACGGCCTCAAACTAATATTGCAATATTCTTAGGCCGCATCGCAAAACACAAATATATATCGTCCTCCGTGGAGACACATTATCCTTTACATCATTATCATCTATTGATGTTCAATTATGGCATCTCTTTTTAAAAAAAAAAAACATTCTGAGTGTAATTTTTGAAAAAAAAGAAGTGCAAGGAGTTTCGTATTTTCTCCTGTCCTGAGAAAGTACCTGTGGTCCTCCTCTGGGGCTGAAGGAAAAAACCTCCACCAATCAGACAAAAGGGCAGGAGACTCAGCCTGAGAGACACTACCCAGGGGAAAAAGAAAGTCCTTAATTCACTCTCCTCTGCACATAAAGCCTAATTGCTGTGACAATTGAACGTGACCCTGATTAACATATCAACGTTTTTATCAACCCCCTCTCTCCTGACGTCTGAATCGCCGTGGCAGGAAGCATAAATGGGATTTTGAAAAAAGTGAGGGGTGGACGTGTCGCTCCCCTCCCCAGTGGAGACGTCGCCCCTCGTTTCGAATGCAAAAACAAAAACGAACGCACCCAAAAATGTCTGCTGGAATCATCCTTCGCACTGTGGCACAGTGTGAGCCACGGCTTCGGGTACATCTCAGCACATTAGGTCAAACCGAGCTGAACCCGTGAGGAAGCTCTGCCGAGTCGGTCTGGGTAGCAACCTTTAAAGTTCCGACGCTGAAGCCTCGTCTGTCGAACACAACTGATGCGCTGTGACCTCCTCGTGCGTCCCCGGGCGTCATCAATAATGCTTGGAATCTCGTCGAAAACGATACGAATGAAGGCTGCAACTAATAAAACAAAAGTTGCAACAAGACTAATTCTTCTTTAATACATTAATGCATGTATCCGCCATCGTCTCTGTGGGCCGAACCCATCTTCCTCCCTGTCCTTCTCTGACGCCGCCATTCATATTTTAATGTCTCTTCTTCTGTGAATCACTTCTTCTTTTTTTCGTTTCTGGCTCAAAGACCCACTGAAGCACTTCATCGCTTTATTCCTCTCTCTCTCTCTCTCTGTAATCAACGTGGTGAGCTGCTTTATGAGAGGTACTGAGCGAAACACAAGAGTGGATGTGTGTGTGCTGACAGACACTGTACAGTACACACTGACAATCAGCTACTGAAGGCCTGAATGTCCTCTCCGGGTGTTTCTTTACCGCCTGAGTATGGTTTTGTGCGTTATTCTTAAGATTCTTGTGAATACAGCCACACCACTCCTCACTCCTGCGACCTGAATTGTATATATTTTCCGGCTCATTTATCGCCATCTTTTAACAAACCGTTGTCTAACGGAGTATTTGCACACGACAGCGCTGTTGGTGACGATGAAAGGGGAAGGAAGAAAAAAAAAAAGTAACCTAGACATCACAGGGATGCAAAAGGAAACTTTCTTTTTTTTTTTTTATCCCCGCAAAACGTGAACAGACTGGGAAACACTCACACATGCGCACACATACACATGACACGCTGCGTGAACACATACACACAAAACACACACACAGAGAGGAGCGGAGAAGATTTTAATGATGTTTGGCTGTTAAGTACGATCCCGACTGCACGCTCCCCCCTCGCCTCCTGACCCGTGGCTTCTCTCTGCTAAACAGGCCTGGAGGCTACACACTTACACACACACACAAACACACGCACACACACACACACACACACACACACACACACACTCTTAGGGGAATAATATCCATTTCCCCTAAGCATCTGCACAGACATAAATCCTCTCTTTCATCACAACACAACAAACAGAAACACAAAAATAGCATGTCTACAAACACTGTATAGGGATACAAACATATGCACACACACACACACACACACACACACACACACACACACACACAAAATCACAGTCAGACTGTTCATGCAGGTAAAAATAGAGCTCACAGGGTTTCAATTTGCCGATAACGTGTTCAGTTATTGATGTCACCCAGAGTGCGATACAGATCCTGATTAGAGATTACACAGATTCAATTAGACGTTTCTCTGGATGAAATTAGATAGCTTGCATGAACCTAATTCAATTTCAATTAGTTTAATGCGCCTGCTAATGACGCAGCAATGCAGCCACACACATCGCGTCGCTGTTACTGGATACACATATGAATTTAAAACCCGTGACTCACCCGGCGATGAGAGCACTGGAAAGTGTAGCGCTGAAGAGGCTGATCCGAGCTGGGTTCTCTTCAAGGCCCTGAGAACAGGTTTTTTTTTTCAAGATGCTTCTAAATGGTGGGCTTTGTTTCTTAAATTTAACGGTTTTTGGTTGTTTCTGATGAAATATATAGGATTTAATTCTTTTTTTCTGTACTCTTTAACTTTTTGAAATGGGTGGGTCTCAGTTGTAAAAAGGTGATGTCAGCAACAGTATAAAGGAATCTGATGAGAGCTGGTGTTCAATTCCTAATAATTAGGAGAGCTGAGAGGATTAGCTGAATAATAAATAACTAAATCCGAAGCAAATTAACAGATAACTATTTCGATAGTCAGTCACTAAGTCAGTTTTTAAGCAAAAGTGTCAAACTTCCTGGTTTTCTTCATCATTCATGACGGTAAATGAAGAGTCTTTGGGTTTTGGACTGTCGTTTGGACAAAAGAAGCAATTCGAAGATGTCACTTTAGGCTCTGGGAGTATTTTCCTAGTTTTCATGGGCTTTAGAACACAGTTTGTGTTTATTTCAAGCTTTCACCTCTTATAAAGAAAGAAAGGAAACCATAATTTCAAAAGAATCCTAAAGACTGCATTGATTCTGCTTGACTGATGTGAAAGTATTGGTGTATTTATAAAAAAAACAGCAAAAATAGCAGTTTCTAATAAATGTTACCAGAGTGGGACCTGGTTCTGATTCTGCTTCATTTTCCACTTAAATGTTCAGGAGTATAGATGCACAGCTGTGTCGCTATCCTCGGAAAACCAAATATCTCAGAAAAGTCGACCTTTCATAAGCTGAGATAAACAGAACAGAGCTGCGTGCAGCTATCTCATCGTCTAATCCAAAAATTGCCATATGCGGATATAAAACAGCAGCGTTTCAGGCTCTCTTCTGTTGATTTCACCCACAAACATTCAAATACGGAGCTTTCAGAAACAAAAGAAAAAAAAACACAGAAACAAAACAAACGTTGCCTCTTTTTTTTAAGTGCTTACAATCTGCACAAACTACCGCGTGAAAGATGTGTGAGAGAGAGAGAGTCGAGGAGAGTGTGGTGATCCGGTGCTCGACTGCGGATGTCTGCTGTCCGTCTGTTTACAACATGGGAACTCTCTGCTGCAGTAATGAAGGGACGGACAGATGTCCAACGCAAGATGCCACACATAAAAAACCACACGGAAAACAAGACACACACACACACACACACACACTAGCACACACCTTCACTAACCCACTCCCTTACTGTCAACTCAGCAATGCCACACCTATAGATGCTGTTGCCATGGTAACGCCATACCCTGCATGCCCCAGCTGGTGTTTCCCTCAGGAGAAAATGTATGTGTGTGTGTGTGTGTGATGGAGAGAGGTTAATGTGCCCCATGTGTGCTTTGCTCTGTCATGTGCAGTGGGGTGTACTGAAGAGGAAAACATGGCTGGTTTGGAGCCGTTATCACGGCGTCCCATTGTGTGTGTGATTGTGTGTGCGTGTGTGTGAACCTTTTTTTCTGTGCTCTCATGGACAAAACACTGAATCACCGACGCGCCGTCAAAATCTGAACTCGGTCCAGATTAATTACGACTTGATAGTACAGCCACGGCGGTAACTAGAGGAACAAAGTGGTGGTAGCACCTCAGTGTAAACACGCACTCTGCAGCCCACTCACTCGCTCTCTCTCGGCCGTTTCACTACGTTCCCACGGTGACTCATGCTTCAGGCTCACACCCGCCACGGCGTGCGGTGACCTGGGTGTCCGCCAACACGGCTGACAGGATTCGAAGCAAGTACAATATTGAGCGGTAACGTTTCTCAGCGCTCGGTCATGTCCGCCGCATCCCATCATTCATCGCAGGAGCATGGAGAAAGAATTAAGACGTAGCATTAGCCTGATTTAGACGAATGGGTAATCTATGATGTCTATGACATAACAGCCTGAGTGGCTAATTTACTATCACTGTGGCATTACGTACTGAGCTTTTCATGTTAATAGAAGTGAAATTGGCAGGAGTTAATCGACAATATCTAGTGTAAGCAGAGTGTCAAAGAAAGTGTATTGCCGGTTGTGTCACTACACTGTGACGTCATAGGTGGGTGTGGTTACTGGCGCAACGGGGCACGCGTTAAAAACCACAACAAACTTCAGTCTCTCTTGATGATTGTAAGCTGTTACCAGGCTCAGTAATGAACTCCACATGTGGTTTTCTTTCATCGGATGACGTTTTGGCCCTTGAAGGTCTTTTGTCACACTCTCTAGTCCGCTGTCAATGCTCAGCACTTCATTAAAAGCCCTCGGTTTGTGATACTAGTCCACAATGTACACCAAAATATACCACGTGCATCCTTGAGGCCAAAGGAAGAAAGAATCTGAAGCAGAAGCTGTTAAAGCCGCTACAAGGAGCTTTCATTTATTGCTGATTCTGTTGGCTTGGGTCGTGTCTTGGGATCTTGATTTGTTCAGTGTACGCATTCGTTTTTGAAGCTGTTTTTAAACACCATGATGTAATGCATCTATTTGTGGCTATGTAAGATAAATGAGTGTAATATGGTTAGTGCCGTACCGCCAGACTACAGAGCAACCTCTCTCCTCAGGCTGGTCTTATTGTTCATCTCTTATATTAAGATGAATAGCTACATCATTTACACACAAATACAGTATATCTTGTTTGCTTGGGGGCATCAGAATGAAACTGCAGTGCGTTTAACATCTACCGTCACTTAGTTAAAGGCTGCTGTATTTATGCCTCTTTTTGGTGCACTGCTACATTTCTCGACAGCCAACTGTCAATCAAATACTGTGAAATGCAGGACTGCATATTGCATCGCCCATGCTCACGACTGCCCTCGTGCACAGGCACCAAACTGGGACCTGCTCCTAATAACATGGCCCTGCAGCACGACGAGTGGACATATTTTCTTCAGGAGCTTTCGGCCGACAGTTCTTTTTTACTGATCACGCAAGAACACATTCCACCAGACAATAAATGAACCTTAGAGGGTAACTCAAAACCTGGTTGTGTTTCCACAGTGTGTTTTCTGGCCCGTCAGGAGTGCTGTCAGTGTGTTTCTGTTTAGGTGCTGCTAGCAGCGCGAGAGATTTGGCAGCTTGCTCGTCATGCGATTGTCCCCAGCAGCGTCTTATATTCTGCATCACACAGCAATGTTTTTTTTTTAAATGATTCCGCATCAAGATAATAAGTGACCCCTGAGTGACAGCTGAACCGACCCCGACATCTTCCCCCGGCTGGCGAAAGCTCGGAGTAATCAAAGAGGAAGGAGGCTCTGCTGTCCAGTCATTCCACCGGCCTTCCTCTCGTAAGTCACTTCTTCTCCCTCACTGCAGGGCAATTTATAGACATCTCGAATGTACACACACACAGACACACACACACACACATCTGACTCATCATATGGCTTTCCTTTACCTCCTGCTTCATTTTCCACCACTTTTTTTATCAGATTTCTCCACCTAACATGCTCATTTCCTCTGTGCTCGTTAGCTTTCTGTGTTCTCTGCTTGAATATTTACTCCTCTTATCTTCGTCCCTCTTCGTTCGTCTCTTAGAAGACCCGGGCCGGAAGAGCCGGGAGAGTAATAAGCGGAGCGCGGCTGATCCGTCCGTCTCATCACTCACCCTTTTCTCTCTTAATATGTACTTTATTATCCATTACGTTTTCTCCTCCTCCACTCCCTTTATTCCTCCCCTCGCAACTCTCCTCCATCCCTCCTCTTCCGAGTCAATCATCTTCTATCTCTCCGCTGCCAGTTCATCTCTCCCTCCCTGCTCTAACCTGCCAGCTCTCAACCACATATCATATCATTCCCCTCTCTGTGCACTTTCCCTCAGCGATCCACTCAGCCGGCCTGTCAGCACGGGTGTGTAGCTGATTGCGTGCCCGTGTGCGAGTGTGTGTGTTCGCGTAATACAACAGCAGGAGCATCAGCTTGTTCCATCAGCTCAACGGTGAGCGCGCAAGAGAGGGAGAGGGAGAGCAGTGATGCATTAGGAGGCAGAGGGGCTGAGATTAAAAAAAAGCCGTATACCAAAATTAAGAACCGCGGGCATCATAATCAGCCGTTCCAGAAGCGAACATGAATAATTTTTTTATCAGTAAAACGTGTTGTGTGATTCTTTATTTGAATTTCTAATTTGGTGATTTTGACAACCCAATCTGCTGAGGGTACACGTATGCATTACAACAAGCACATTTGGCTGGGAACAGTTAAGGGAAGCTACAATATAGGCTTATGTTAAGTTTATATGTTTTACTTAGCAGGGAATGTTTGACTTTGCTCTATTTATAGGACATTATCTAAATCTTTCATCGCTTTAGTTTGATCTTAAAGGCACAGCTCTTCCCCAAATCAAAAGTACTTATCTTCTCTCTTCCCTGTGGTGCTATTTATCCATCCAGACTGTTTCAGTGTGAATTGCTGAGTTTTGGAGAGATATCAGCTGTGAAGCTGTCAGCCTTCTTTCAAATAAAACTAGATGGAACTTTTCCCATTGTCTTCCAGAGCAGGCCAACATCTCTGAGACTGATTTTTCACAACAAAATAATCTAGCTGGATAAATACATGTATGGTATGATTGTGGGTGAACTATCCCTTTAAAGCCACGAAATCGACTGATCTTGTCTGTTTTTTTAGCCCCATTTCGCTCGCAGTAACGTGTTTCCTCTTTTTGTCTTTAATTGAAAGCAGAGCTGTTAGTGGCTATGACAACCAGGACCAGCTGGGACAGCTGAAAGACGCTCTGGGCAGTTTATTCACTGCGCCGGAAATACAAGTCCAACCTTTCATTTTGGCAGCTCGGAGACGAGCTTGTGATTGGCGGGGGGCAGAGGGCCGGGAGAATCATGAATGTCAGCTAACTGGAAAAAAGGGTTATTTATAAAAACAGACCTCATCGTGACAAATACATGTAATTATAGCGGGTTAAATCAGCATCCACTCACAATGACAAACACCTCTGGCCAGCACGGTCACAATACAACCGCTCGCTCACACTCACACACTCACACACACACAGACACAGAAACACAATTACCCCCTAAGGGCTGTGCCACTCGCTGTCATTCTCTCCTCCATCCTCTGGGCTCAACCATTAATGGCTAATTTGCAGGCTTTTTGGGGTAAAAGGTCATCCCACTGATGGATGGAAGGTCTCAGGACACATCAATACTAACCTCCCTCCGTTAACACACACTCTAAAAAAGGCACACACACACACAAACACACAAACGCAGGCTGAATTTAAAAATATATTGCTACGAATCAGTCGTACGCACAGATGTGTGCACACACGCGCATCCAATCCTTACTTGCCATTAAACTGCATGCCAGTAAACATTACCATCCATACTGGTGCCATCTATCCTCGCGGTGACAGGTGCGAAGGGAAAACCACGGGCCCACAATGCAATTCTCTGATGCAGTTAAACAGGAAGGGGACAAAAAGGGAGGAAGCAGCAGTTGAAGGACAGGGATTGGAAAATGAGAGATGGGGGTTGGTGAGGAGGAGGGAGAAGAAGAAGAAGAGGGCGTCTGTTGATGGAAAAAATGAAAATAGAAATCTGGATCTCCCAATGAGCAATTTATGTGTCCTCTTCTTGTAACTGGCGCAAGTGACAGGACAATACAGAGGGTCCTTGTATTGGTAATAAAGAAATAACAGTCCAGTTTGGCTTCTTGGCTACTTTAAATCAAAAAGGTGAATTTAACAACACATATTCTCTCAGTACTTCCTAAAACATATTGATAATGTGCTTTTAATAATTCTGCTATTACTAATTGACTTTAATAAAGGGCTGTGTGGTCTAGGCTGCAGCTGTTGCCATGGATACACACGCATATGGTGACACAGCATCTAATTAATTAATCAATGACTGACAGCAGAGGATTAATCAGCTTTGCTGGCTTGAAACACAGCCAAAAATGGTAGAATATAAACAAACCCTGACACTCTCAGACAAACGCTCCCACATCTTTTGATGTTTTTTGTTTTTTGTTGTTTTTTTTTTCATCATTATACATACATTTAAGGATTAGAACTGCCCTGGATATGGAACTCTCTGCATCTAATGCAGGTGGGAAAACTACTTCTGTTAGCTGCAGGGCTCCAGGGTGCGACCATTTGGTCACACATGCACCCAAAAAAGTGTGACTAAACATTATCATTGGTCACACCGGTGCATCTGATATTCAGCAGGCCAGAGTGGAAAAGATTTTTGTTTTTGAAATGTATTGTTGCATGAGCCCACTTATTATTTTTGTCATTAATTCAGGCGCACCAGTGCAACCACTTAGTCTGGAGCCCTGAACTATATCCAAAATGGGCTCTGTCTGTCTTGTCAGTATAAAGCTAGAGTCAGCTGAAGGTTAGCTTTGCAAAGCACGATTACTGGAAACAGGGTTGAAAAGCTTGGTGACGTGAACATTTCTACAAATTGGACAAAAAGGACATTTTACTGCCTCTAAAAATGGCAGTCATAACATGTTCAGTCCACCTTATCTCAGTACTCAAGTTTTGACTGGACCCAAACAATAACACAATCACACTCGCTGCATGAACTGATAAAAATACTGCCATGACTGGGAGAATCATGATGCAAACACTAATTTTAGATGGAAGGTCACAGCGGGGAAGTGTATCATAAACAAGTTTATCCGTAGCCTGGTCACGGTGACATCCTACTCCCTGCTGTGTCAGTACACACACACACACACACGCACACACACACATACACACACACACACACACACACACAATTCTGCCTAGTCACAGTACAAACAATGACCTATTGACTGGCCTTGGAAAGTGGACACACACGCAGGAAGAGACGATGACGATGTAGAGGTCAGACATTAAAATAGAGTCAAAAGGGAGAGAGGAAAAAAGAAAGAGGGAGAGACAAAAAGTTAAAGAGGGAGAAAGAAAAGGGGGGGAGAGAAGAAGGTGATGAGATGGAAATGAGGAGCGGTTTGATCCCCATAGGTAGGCCACGGATGCATGTCAGTCAGTTTTATCTCCCTATTACCAGCACAAGTATGCGCACACGCACACATACACACACACACACAACCTTCCTCGTCACCTCCGATCATGCAGACCGTCAGGAAAGAAGCACGCCCTAGAGCTGCGACGCCATTGGCCAGAAATGATGTCATCTCTTCCTGGAGGTAGAGCAGCGAGCTGAACAATTGGCTGGCAGAGGCAGACAGTGGGAGAGCACCGCTGAGGTATCACTTCCATTCATACACAGGCAGCGATGGAGCACGCTTGTGTGTGTTTGTGTATGTGTGTGTGTGTGTGTGTGTGTGTGTGACCGCTCCCCACTGAGGCATACAGGCGGACCTATTAGGGCCTTGTCCATCATTCAGAGACACAGACAGTACCTGCTGGGATGCTCCCTAATGGACGCTCTTTCTGTCGTACGCACACACACACACACAGACATTCGAATTTCGTTCAAATGCACACTATCAAATATGCAAGTAATCAAGCATGCACACGCGCGCACACATGCATACAGCTGATGGGGGTTGGGAGGGTTGAGATGGGTGTTGTCTCCCTGTTGTTACCGGGCTGTTGTCATGGTGATGCAGATGGGAGCTTTTTGCTGCTAGCTGGGACTTTGCAATAAACTACACACAAACACACACACGCACACACACACTCTCTTTTCACTGATGCGTGCACGTGCGCACCTTTCAAGAGCAGCACTGCCCTTGCAGCTTTCAAGCAACAAACAAAAACAGGGAGGCGTTGAGCGCGCGTGAGGGAGTGTGCGTGCGAAGGTGTGAGCGTAAACACTCCCAGGAGACACACTAGACACGTACCTCTAAGAGATGCTCATGGGAAATTAGCCTGTGATAGCCTGTTACAAAGTGCTGCGCGTTCACTCCCCTTCTTCTCTTTCTCTCTTTCCTCCTTACATGTTTTTACACTCCCCTCCCCCCTCCAACCATCCACACCTCCCATCTCTCTCCCCCCCCACCCACCCACCCATTTTTTTTGTAGAGTATGATGTCACTTGCAGGTTTGTAATTGCCACACTGGCTGTTGGGATCTCTTCCAAGTCTTCACGTGTGAACACAAGATGCAAACCAGTCCCGAGTCCTCTTTTAAAAAAAAAAAAAAAAACGCTGCAGTTGTGAGTTTATATGAAAAATCCAGCCAGGCGCACTGTAGATAGATACAAATCCAGATATCCACAGACTGAGAGCCACTTTGCCAACCATGATAATGCAATTTGAGATGTCCCGATACAGAAAATAATTGCCTTGCTGGAGGATGTTCTTTGCCTGTGCCTTGTCCATTACTCATACCGGAAACGTAATAACTGATATCTACTGTTCAATCGACTCTCCGTCACTCCAATCATTTTTGCTAAAACCCAGAGATTATGCGCATGCATAAGCTACGTGTGTTCCAGCACACGATCCGAGTGTCCACACTGCATGAATTCCGTCTTATTAGCAGAAGTGCAATCTAATTTGAATTGAACCACGGCCAACAAAGCTATCAAATTTCAGTCAATTAAATCCATTTAATCTCTAATCACTATCTGTATCTAGTACACATTAACAACCCAATCTGCCTCCTTAATAACTTAAAAAATGTTATCAGCACCTTCAGCAGAACGGCACTTTTATCTCCTCCATCGCTGCGAGGGAGCACTCGTGTTTAACTCGCAGCGCTGAAACAATCAGTCAACACAAGAGAGAGAAAATGATTTAAGCAATCAGCCGCAATCATCTCAACAAAAGCTGAACAAATGTTGATCCCTCATGCAAACACTGAGGGCTTGGACACAAATGTCGTGGAGAATGTAGAGGAATGCCCTGGATTCCTGGATCCGTTTTTTTAGCCAGACCCGAACCAAAAGGTAATTGAGGTTTATTTTGGGCTGACACCAATCCCACTTCCAGTTTTCATGGAAATCTGTTCAGTACTTTTTTTGTGTAATCCTGCTGACAAACCAGCCAACAGACAGAAATAAGTTCAAGTATATCCATTAATTAATTGCTCCCTGAGAAATAAACAAAAATGAATAATAAATAAATAAACAAATATGACCAACTGACCAACCAACCAACAGACAGGGGTGAAAGCTCCTTGGCAAAGGAAAGAAATAAAAAAAAATAAAGCTATAATTTTCAGATAAATTGATGGTGTAAAAAAGAAAAGATACACTTGTCGCACTATTGGTGGACTCACCATGCATGTGTACATGTGCAGGCATGTACACATGCATGACTGACTATCTGGGTGTGTGTGTGTGTGTGTGTGTTTGTATGAGAGACAGCACGAGTGCCAGCAAGTGTGTTCATTGCCATTCTCAGCTGCTCTCTCCAAATCACCCAGAGACGCTCTAACAGCCCCGGGTCTTTTCTTCAAGAAAAAAAATGATGCATTAAAAACTCCTCTGAGGTCTGCGGCCCTCTGTAAGTCAAACACACTCTGCCCAGTGGGATTTATTAGAAATTAGAACAGAGGGAAACGGTGCCATGGAAAGCTGCAGAACCTTAACCTAAAGAAAAGGCAGCGTGCCTGTTAAAATGGACTGTGTGCTTGAATATTCAGCCCACAGAAATGCATGAATGAAATGTACTTTAGTGTACAGCAGGATGAACTGTTTTGTGCACAGGAGTCCAAACACCTGAATATCATATAATCTCACTGTTGCTTGACTTGCAGCAGTTAGTAGATTGAGGATGGCATGAGTTTAAAATGCTAAAATGGGTTGCCAATCATAGTTGGGTGGCTGTTAATGATACATTACATACCTGATAAACTATATGTGTGGGAAACACTGATATTGATTCGAGTGAGTTGCCAAGTTCTGGAGATCTACTACTCCCACCTACCATATCACCATGCAGAAGGATGAGTCTAACTAATGGACAAGAGGCTCAAGCTTGTGACCGTGTCCTAATGCTTGACAGAAGATAGCTTCGTTCGCTATGAAGCTAGCCTCTCGTCCATGAGCGGATTCACACTTCATGAACCTGACTACAAGACGGTCAGTGGATTCATTCTGAGCAACCCGGTCATGATTCCTGGTAAGAGACATTGTTTTCCTCCTTCCATTTTATTCGACAGAAGGCAGACATCAACACAGTTATATTTCCTCATTCAAACCCAAAACAGTCAAGATCAAGAGTGCTTTTGATTTTGGGGGGGGAACTGAACCAAATCTTGCCCGTTTTAATGTCTGAGACGGTGCTAAAACTTCCAGATTGCATCCATTATGTATCATTCCAAACCAGAAGGCCCCACTTTATGTATCAAGCGATGGGCACTGGAAGCACAACTCCCCCGCGCTGGAACGGCTGTTTGTTTTCATTTGGGAGGACTGAGCCTCTAAAGCCGCAGCCGCCTGCGATCCAACAGCCCCGGCGTCCTCCGAGGTCAGGCAGGGTCAAAGATGAGGAGGGCAAACAATTGGCAACCTCCTGCTCCCAAATCCCATCACCATGCCACACGCCCTCTCAGCTGCGGCGTTCCCAGCATATGTGAGCGTGATGTGTGTGTGTGTGTGTGTGTGTGTGTGTGTGTGTGTGTGTGCATATGCGTGTGGGGATCCACAGGCATGTGTGATTTCTTCAGCAGGAGAGACTTCAGAGGACTGTTTCTCACACACACACACACACTGTTCAGCCCTCTGTGTCAGTTCTGAAGGTCTGCGTGTAAAACTAACAGACACTTGATTCCATTCATCTTCGAACGCAGCATCAGAGTTTGTGAATAAACGGAGCTGTTGGAGGAGCGAGACGCGCGAGAGAAAGATAAGAAAATAAGGAGCGGAGGGGAAGATTATTCTTACTCTCGATCAATGACGAGCAAAGTGGATGCAATACATAGACTGCACTAATGGGCGCTGCTATAAACCCACGCTCATTGCGAAACTACACCTCTGCGTTCGCAGTTATCGGACCCTCATCTACGGATATTTCTCTTCATTTAACTGCACTTTTCGGCATTCAAACCTCCATACAGGCCCAGGGACAGTCAGCCTGCCATCATTAGGATCCCTGTGAGGCGACGGCTGCTGTTATTTGGCGTGTTTTACCCAGCTCACATAATCCACAGATTCAGACTAATCTGCCAAATCAAACAACAAAAAATCTGATTTTGTAAGCAGCGCAGGGGAGAATTAAGCGGACTGTGTTTGCGGCGATTGTTCCATTGAGGCGAAAAGCATGGAAAGATGAAAAAGCTGAATGTAAATATTCACGAAGGCAATTACTTAAAGCCGTACTTCTTAAATGTTCAGAGAGAGAAGACGATAATTATAACACGAAGGGCATTTTCATCTCTAACCTGCAGGCAGGTGTTCTCTCAGTGTTCTTTCATTACTGGATGGTCGGATCGGTACTTGATCGTACTGAAATACTGAAAGAATACTTTATGGGTTTATGGGTATTCTTATGGGTTTATGTGCTTATGTTATTCTCTTTTAAAGCTGTCCTCGATCACGTCGAGAGAGAGAGAGAGAGAGAGAGAGAGAGAGAGAGAGCGAGCAGATGATTACATGAAGCACTGAGCTGGAAACCTCAGTGATCCTGGCCTGCAGCTACAAGTCATGATACGAGGAGACCGCTTTCGTTCTTTTGCATTTTTCACTTGTTTGAACGTTGAAGCACATTATGCGCTTGAGTTTGCTGAACCACGCAGTGCCCCGAAGACACATTTTCTACTCGACAGCCTGGCCATATTTATTTAAATTACAGTATTTATACCTGTTTTATTAATGCCACCACCTGGATGCTCTTGGGTCTATGAACTGATCTCATTTGAATGCTCAGAGTTAACCTTGCACAAGCGAACATTATTTGATGCAAAGGCTCACCGGACCATATGTCAACGCTGTCTGTTTAATCCGCATTTTATCTTTTAAAAGGAATCAAAGTACTCTTTCTACCTTTTGTACTAAGCTGCCTAATAGTGACCGGCAGCTGAAGAACCACTTAACTCTGAGTGTTCGCTCAACCTTCTCGGCCAAGATGGAGATTAAAAGGGAGCCCGAGCACAATGCATCAGAAGGACAAAGCACTGCTGAAGAATAAGACAGTGGTGAACTCTTCAGCACGCCGTGAAAGCCAACTTAACACTTCCTGTAGCTGCCTCAGTAAAAAGCCTTCGAGCAAAGTTGATATAGGCTTTGCTGCAATCTGGGCCTCGAGCCCCCGACACACAGAGGCAGGAGACACTGTTCTCTTTGCGTTAGTGGTGTCCAGGAGGAACAAACCCCACGGGGAGATGCGCTCAAGGAGCCCGTCCTCACTCGAAATCACAGGTCATAAAACACACTGACATCATCAGCTGTTTGATTCAAGCCTCAAAATCACTTGCTCATTCATAGCTGTGTGGCAATCAGCTGACCAATTTGCAGCCACACTTCCTTCCTCCACCTGAACCTCCTCTTTATGTCATATAGTCATTGGTACTGTTGGTTTAAGCTGGAACTTAACGTGCTAGTATTGGATCGTAATGTACTGGTATTGGACCGTAACACACTGGTACTGGATGGTAATGCACTGGCGCTGGATCGGTACTTGATCATACTGAAATCTGGATGGCAGAGGAAATTATTTTTACTTTCACTTGTGCGGTGTACGTCAGCTCTCTTTCACATTCCGAGGCAGGGGTTGCAGGATGTTACTGTAGCGCTGCAGAGCCTGTCAGGGAGGAGGCTGAGGTGGATGGCTGGGGCACGAAAAGGATGATATCTTTTTCACTGTGGCATCCCGTCTCCCTCAAGCAGTTGCAGAAATGTTTGTTTCTTTAAACCGTGACCACAAAATCTTTCCGGTGCGAATAACCAAACCTCAACCACAGAGGTGACGGATTACTTGGATTTTTCGCACCAAGGAGTTGTCGCCAAAGCAAAAGAGAGGTTGCAACTGTCACACCAGCGTGTGTAAATTAGTTAATCTGAGGAATTAATGATTGATTATGCCGTCTTAAACTAATCCTTCTCCCCAGCTAATACCAAAACTATAATGCTTCAACATGTCCACTATCAACCAGAAACTAAACTGTAAGATTTCGACGCTGGGTATAATCCAGACAACCGAAAAGAACATCTGAGAACGGAGAAATGTGACTGAAGAACAAAGTCACGGGACGGGTTTGGGGCGCCGCGCACACATGGTCATACGCGCATGAAAAGTGCAGATATGTGGCTGTCACATACAAACACACATGCAGGATTGTTCCTCATTACTGCCAAAAACATCACAGAGCTCTAATGAGGATACGGACCCTGGAACAAGGCAATTTAAGCACACACACACACACACACACACACATGCACAAACACACGCACGCACAGCTGCCCTTCACACTATGAGCCCGAGGGTGTGACAGGCAGGCACGCCAGAAGAGGATTTGTGGTGAAAAGCTTTGGGGAGGAGGGCGAGAGGGAGAGAGAGATAGGAGGAGTGGAGAAGAGGAGATTACATGGTGAATATTTCAATACTAAAACACACCAATTGGCTTGGGCTCCGTTCGCCTGGACAGACAAACACACACACACACACACGCACACGTACGCACACACACACACACACACACACACACACACACACACACACACACACACACACACACATAAAGGCATTAGCAGGGCCATATCTCCTACAGCTAGCTTAGCACTGACGTGGGGTGATGGGTAAAGCTAATACGAAACCGCGGTTGTTGCCCCCCTGGGGGTTGTGACGGACTAGCTGATTGCTGGTTAACCTGCTGTGACCGACTGTGCGGACCAAAACCAACCGAGCTCTCTCCCCTCTTCCAATTCAAGAAAATGTAAAGACCATCAGGCATCAGTGAGAGTAGGTCCAGCAACAAAACAATATTTTGTGCCTGTGAAGCTTATAACTTCAAAGTGCAGACTGCGTAGAGGTACACTGTATAGATGAGGCACTATAGAAAGAACATGTCACCAAAGGTATCAGTTCAGTCGCTGTTATTAAACCGCAACCTGCTCTGAGGAATAGAGCGATGGCAGGACGCACAGGAGGGACATCAGTCCAATAAAGCTTGCCGGTTTTAATATGTATGATGTATTTGCCGCTGGATTCCTTGACAAAATCATCCGGCTGCGTTTAATAACTGGAGTTCCCTGGAGTTGATGATCTGACCTCTTCGTATCTCTATGGCTCAATATCTTCAGCTTTTACGCTTTTAAAAAAATGTGGGAATTTATCTGTTTATTGTCAATCAACAACAATGATCAATGATTCAAAACCTCAGGCAAAGCTCTGAACAGACAAGGAAAGCCTGTGTTTTTACTTACTCGGATCGACTCTAGTGCTTAATCAGCACCTCATTTGCATTTACTCCCCGCATGTCTCTTCAGGTTCTATAACAAGAAGATCCTCCTTGCTGTCACAGGAGTCCCTCGTTTACTGTGAAATAAAGTGATCGGGACGTCTCTGTGGCAGGAGGCACAACAACGCTGGGATGCGCGGGGACCCAGGGTGGGAATTCCCCGCTAATTTTCAGCATTCAAATTCGGTGATCAAAATGAAATGCAGAAATTGTCAATCATTATATTCATCTATGCCTTTATGATGCATTCAGGTGCATGTCTCAACTTCTGAAAATCTACATCGCTTAGCACGGCAAAGGATCTGTGCGCCCACAGGGACGTCGCGATGCGTTCAAGTGGACCGCATAAGAAATGTAAATGACAGTTGTCAGGGCATAATAGTCTGAGGCTAACCATAGCACAGCTGCCGGTGCTGTAAAACTTATGAAATTGAAAACTGAACCTAAACATGACCTTTAAATTGAAAGTCAAATCGAACATTGGATTTGGAGAATAGCGACACCCTTAGATTTTATAGCCATTTACTGTCTTATTCCACAGTATGAGATCAAACCACACAAGTCATCAGAAGGGACTAAAATTAGGAGGATTGCATCCAAAATGTTGCATTACTGCCAACAACAGGGTTTAAAATAAGACTTATTTTTTTTACCACTCTAAATATCAGTTTAAAGAAAAAGAAAAAGAAAGGAAAGTTCTTCCCAACAGGTCATTTGACTCTCTGTTATCCATCTCTGATAACTCAATCTATGCTTTGGGAGGGAATCCTCTTTCAGCAGCCCTTTCACTTCCTTTCCAGTGATTTCCACGATTGCCTTACAATGTATAAAAATGTTGTGCACTGAATCGCTGGGATTTGTTTCCTCAAGCAGAAACTTGGTTAGCAGGGCACGGCACTGGAAGGCAGAGAGGTGCCATGTTGCGAGGTTGGAGGTCGACGAGCAATGTTCCAGATACAGCCAGGCCGCGGGAACGCTAAAGGACAGAGGGGCCGGCTGCTGGCTGGCATGACGGCCGCCACATGCTGGTCGGGTCAGCAGGGAACGAGGCTACAGAGCCGAGTGGCACAGAGAGAGTAGGAGGGAGGGAGGGAGGGAGAGAGGGAGGGAGGAAGGAGGTGGAAGGAGGGGGAAAGTGGCTCGCAGAAAAAAAAGGATTAACTTCAAAAACAATCAGATTGAAGCACGGGGGTGGGGGGGTGTAGCACTGTGTGTGTGTGCGTGTGTGTGTGTGTGTGTGTGTGTGTCCATGCATGTGTGTGTGGCTTTTTTTCTAGGGGCTCACAGGGGCTTTTACCACTGCAGGAGTCCAGTGGACAGTTACATTGTCCCAGTTACAGAAGATATGCTGGAAGCACTGGGTCGAATGCAGACACAATGGTTAAGCTGGATGGGTGTCTGTGTGTGTGTGTGTGTGTGTGTGTGTGTGTGTGTGTGTGTGTGTGTGTGTGTGTGTGTGTGTGTGTGTGTGTGTGTGTGTGTGTGTGTGAGCTCATAGTTAGCATACTGCAGTCTAGACCGGGGGATCAAGTGTAATCTCTGTCCACTGATACAGCTGATGAGCTGAGGTCACACATCGCGGTCGCTGTATCAACATCATCTCTGTGTCACTGCAAATTCAGACATTTGACCCATTTTGCAGCGATTATGGTTGCTTTACACTCATATCTGTTGTTGTTGTTTTTTTTGTGAGTGCAGAAAGAGAAAACTTTTTTTCTGTAGTGAAAGCAGTTTTTCCCTCTGTGGTCGTTGACCACTAACGACCTGCGTGAACACGACAGTCTGCAGTCATTAGTGGCGCAGGGAAAGCAAAGAGATTCACTGTGAGCAATTACTCTCACTGCATCATGAAAAACACATAATTTTGAACGTCTATTTTAGTTTTTGTGGGGGGAAAGTGTTACTGGCAAACGCCAGCCAGATGTTGTCCTCTGGGTTTATCGTGAAGTATCTGGGATACGTCTTTATAATCTTATCTTATCAGGGACAAATGACAGATGATGCGGCTTCAGCGCGGGCAGCGACAGAGTGGCTGTTAAAAAACGTGACTTATTCAGAGCCCAAGCGATATCGGAGTTTTGGTGCTGATAACAGCACGAGGGAGTCAAAATTCAGATATCCATACATAACCGCGATACACACACGTTTTGCAACAATCCCTCAAGTGTGGTTATCAAACACATGGACAAAGATAAATAACAGAGGCAGACTGATGTCTAATGTTTGACTAACCTCACCTTTCTTGCTTATCATTTGCATTAGCGTGATATCTTTGCACGCAGTTGGCTTTCGGGGGAAAAGGGATGGGGTATGTGTCGTCTCTGACGTTACAGACTTTTCTATTCAAATGGCTTTAAACGCACAACATGCAACTCCTACCGCTAAGTGGCTCTCTGTCAAAACAAAAGATGCTGGCATGTGATTCTGCTCTGATGCTCTGCGCAGAGCTCAGAGATTACAAGTTTGGGATTAATAAATAGGTTAATCTTCACCCCTGTTTATCAACCTGACTGCAGCAGCGATCCAAATTTCTCTGGGTTTGAACACTGTCGGAAACATCTGGGATAATGTAAGTACACAACTCAACAAAATATAAAACAAGTCGTTGTTTTTAGACATTTTGATGCAGAACTAAAACTGTGCTTTGTCTCCTCTCTATAATGTCTCTGAGCTGTCAGTCGGGTTCCACTTTTTACTCTCGCCGCTGGTTCCCCTGAGAGTTCACAGCATCACACACAGGCCGGGCAGGAGAGACCCTCATGCTGTCAGATCAACGGCCACTAAATCACAAGTTGCCGGTATATAAGAGAAAAGCAATACCGGTTTAAATACTCTATCAAATGGTTTCCCTCCCCTTGGAGGCACAGAAAAAAAAAGCCTCATCGTGACACTGAACGTGCAGATCGAGTAATGATTAAAGCATCACTTCACTGTTTGGGTTACGTGACACAGTATTGTGCTTGACGGGCTATGTTTAATTAGAATGGATTCGAGGGGGGATCAATATTAGTCTGCAGACGAAATCAAACTGTTTGTAAACAACCCCGAGTTGCGGGGAATTAAGTCATTTATTTTATTTACAAAAGAAATGCTCCCACTTAACTCTAACCATTCAGCAACTGCTAATTAATTTACCCCCCCGCCTGCATGCTCACACACACACACACACACACACACATTCAGCAACCACAACCACCACTACACAGGAGCCCCATGACAGATTCAATTAAAACAACTTGAAGCACTTCACTCGACACAAAAGCAGATGCCTCGAAAAACATTGAAAAAAAGAGAGCCAAGACTCATTCGCTCTGCCCGCGTCTCACGAGATGAATGATTGATTTGAGAACAACAAAACAACCCCGATGACGCCGACCGTCCCGGTCAGTCGTCACACTGGACGAGGTTGGGACACGCCGGCACCTGACGTCAGGATTACCGCCCTGAAACACGGCTGAACCGCGCTTACAAACACGACTCTGTGGCTTTAGAGTAAAGAACATAATTATAACAACAGAGTCAGCTGCAAACAACGTGGCAGGGGGAAGGGAAGAGGAGAGGAGAGAAGAGAAGAGAAGAGAAGAGAAGAGAAGAGAAGAGAAGAGAAGAGAAGAGAAGAGAAGAGAAGAGAAGAGAAACTTCTACATGACTACAACCACTTCAGTCCAGCACTGTAACATAGCCCCAGGCAATAATATCTTTTGGTTACTCATAGTACTATTTCCCATTATCTCATCTATTAACCACCCCCTATGTATTCTCTTCTTTTCTCATTTCTTTCTTTCTTATCACTCGACTCCCACTAGGAAGTCTCATTTTGGGTCATATTCTACAAACTTAAAGGTGCACTGTGTGGTTTTGGGTAAAAAAAATTTTACTCTTCATTGACTTCATTGATTTTCTTCTCATATACATACTGAATAAACACACTCTCTTCGTTTTCATGACTGATAAAACGTAATAAACTAACTGACCTTAAAGGCAAACACAGTTTCATACTGTTTTTACTGCGTACCATATTTTCCCCAGAGAACAAAATTCTGAGTTTGAATGTCTTTTTCCAAAACTACGTAGTGCCCCTTTAAAACAAAACCTGATTTTGCTGCTCCCTGAAAAGTTGGCATATTCAAAACACAAACATCAAGGATCAGAACACAACAGACACAGAACCACACACGAAATACACGGTGGGTGTCATTTTTGTACCCGGGAATAAGGTCAGATATTAGGTTTCGAGCAGGAAGCCAGAATTAGACAAAAGTAAAACTGACACCGTTCACTTCCCTCGACTGTACCCTTCACACACTCCTCTCTCTCATACACAAGCCACAAACACACACACGCAATTTCTCTTTTCCCCTCTCCTCCCTCACCATTTCCCTCTATCTCTCTCTCTGGTTCCAAGCAGTCCATCTGACACCCAAGTCCTGTACAGCATCTATGATATCATCAGTCTGCCAGCTACGGAGCAGAGCAGGCTGACATTCAACCGGCTGCCGGGACAGAGAGGAGCCGACAGTGAGGCGCACACGGGACGAAACATGCAAACACACACACACACACACACACACACACACACACACGTGCATGGAAAAAAATGCGCCAAATGTAAAGGAAAACTTAGATGGCGTGCGAGATCAGGACGCATGCATGCCTGGCAATGACACAAAAAGCACTCTGTAACACACATACCAGGAAGCACAGGCTCTAACACACACACGCACACTGGCACAAGGATGCTCACTCACCTGCACCTGCATGAAAGATCCCCGGTAGAAGCAGCACGCTGCAGCCGACAGGGCACTCCACAGACTACACCTCTCCGTCATGGTGGGCACACACCTTCCTCTGCTCCCCTTTTTTTCCTAAAAACCTCCTTTTCCTCTACTTCACCTCACTCCTCTGCGTCCTCTCCTGTCCTCTTCTTCCTCTCCACCCCACCCCAGGGTGTCCGATCAGAAACCCCCACCCCCCCCCGGTCTCTGGGCTAAGCTTGTCCCACCCCTGCCAGCCTCCTTTGCCTGGCTAACAGCCCTTCAACATAGTGGCACCACTACAAAACCCGGGGCTGCGAGCTACACAGCTAACACACCACAGCTATAGCTTGCAAGCAGCTGCTGGTGACCACATCAGCTACTAGCCTACGAGCGAGCCGCTAACAGCTGGTCCTGATAACAGCGAGTGATATTACAGCTCCTGACATCCCGGCTCCTTCTGCCCCGCACCGGCTTCTTGTCGCTTCTGCTCTCGCTGCTCTCTCTCCCTCTCACTGCACTTGCTGCGCTTCACGCGGCTGCTAGGGATTACCTCATTGCTTGCTGATGAAAGGAGTGTGGGTGGGGGGAGGGCGGACCAGAGGGAGGGAGGGAGGGAGAGAGAGGGAGGGTGGGTGGGTTAGGTGGGAGGGATGGATGGATGGAGGGAGGGAGGGAGGTGACGGGGGGGTGAACGCTAGCAGGCACAGGCAGAGAGGAGAAGTGCTGTCGAATCGCAGGCAGAAAAAAAAACAAAAAAAAAACCCAACCCACCCACCCTCCTCCTCCTCCCGACGACCCCCGCCTCAGCGCTGAGACAATGCTGACACGGGGGCGAGGGGGGTGATGAGGGGGAGGAGGGGGGCGGCAAGGGATGATGGAGGGAGTAAAACACGGGGGAAAGTGAGAAAAGATGGGTGGAGGGATAATTAAAAGATGAGATGATGAATGAAGAAGATGCTCGTGGAAGGAAGAGAGAGGAGGAGGAGGAGGAGGAGGAGGAGGAGGAGGAGGAGGAGAAGGAGGAGGAGGAGTGCAGCCTCCCAAAGGAATCTAACCTTTCTTTTGCCATGAAAGGAACCCAACAGGGGTCCCCTTACACACACACACACACACACACACACACACACAGGCTTGAATGCAAATTCACACCTTTTATTCCACCTTCAAGTCGACACACACACACACTCACCACCACATATTACTAGAGGTAGCTGCAGAGCTTTTGGGTTCCTGTGGTGGAATAATGGTGAGAGAAATGTTATCCTTCTGTGTGTGTATGTGTGTGTGTGTGCGTGTATGTGTGCGCATGCATGTGTGTGTGCGTGCATGTGTGTGCGTGTCGCTGAATATAATGATGTGTCTCTAAAAAGCCACGCAGACTGCAGCTAGACAGCTCATTATAAGCTGAAACACACAGGCAGGTGTTTCAAGGATAACACGGCGTGATACGCACCGGCCCATTTCACACACACACACACACACACACACACCCACACACACACATACACACACTGGCACACATACCGGCAGGCAGGGAGATGTCAGGAGGGGTGGGGCTCTGTCTCCAGAGGGCCAGAGTGAGTGACATCATTGAGGACGCTTCACCATAGCAACACTGCGAGGAGCCTTGACAGCATCCAAAATTCTGACACTGCATTTAGCCGGGTCTGCACCACTGCGGGGAGGTGTAACGTAACAGGGAAGATGTAGCCAGGGAAGGAGAGGAAATATGCAACACATCAGGTCACACAAAAACACCACAGCTCTGCCTTTTTTTCTTATTCTGTCTCTGCGGCCCGCAAACGTCAGATGATGCGAGTAATCACTTTGCTAATCTGCCTCTCGAATGCATGCTAGTGGGTCAAGGGCGGAAGGGGGAAAAGGGCCGCCAGATAAGGCGCCACAAGACACAGGGTGGATTCATTAACTGCAGCATCTCCTCTTAATGTAATCTCAAACCATCCAGCGCTGGATTAGACAGATTACACAGCGGGGACACAAATAATCTCATAAGAGGGGCCCTGTGCTTTCCTTCCCTCAATCCTCTGTAATGCCACGCCAAAACAATCGCAACGTACGGCGCGTTACATCTGGCTGCTGCGCCACACACAAACACACACACACACGACCTAAAATGCATGCTGGGGAGGGGGAAACATATGTGACAATATGATGGATGCTGAGTTTAAAACATATATGTGGGGGCGAGAGCTACGAGCATTAAAATTGGCAATATCAGAGGGGCACTCCCCAGTCGGACAGGTCATAATGAAAATGCATCTCTGTGTAAGGCGCATTAGCTTGAAGCCATTCCACAAAATGATTTTATTTTTTATTTTTTTAAAAGAATATAGCTTTTTACATTATACCTCCAACTGTTTTGTTTTGTACAAGTGAAACAAGAGGAGCCCCGTCCCCTCGCAGTGTTGAAGCGACGCTCTCGCCCGTGTTTCCACGTGTCATCCCGCATCCTCAGATGAGTTACGTCAAACAGATATCAAAAGGCTGCCGCGGCGGGGAGCTGCGACGACAAAGCGAGGCAACACAATCACCCCGAACTGAGTCACGACGTCTTCTTTGAAAATACTCGATACAGAGAGCAAAAAACAAAAAACAATATGTTGCGCTGTGCACTGTGATATAACACTCCAGGGTTGATATCCTGGTGCAACAGCAGCTCGCTATTTTTACTCCTCTTTCCCTTCCATCTTTTACTCTAAGACGGAGAAGAACTATGTCTTGATACGTGCATGTGATGATTTCCACCGTGAGCTGTCTTGAAGGCATCTACTGCCCTCTGACTCCTGTTTCCAATGCTCACATGCTTTCACTGACGGGCAGATCCGTGTCATGGGAACAAACCCTCCTTGGGTGACTCTTGAAACAAGAAACATGGCAGATGGGAAGCTTGTTCACGTCTGGCTATCGTCTACAGGCTGTTTCAAAGACGAGGGCAAAAAGATTGCATTTCAGATTATCAGAATGTGACTGCAGCTAAATAGATTGTTGCATTATTATTTTCTGGCTACATCACCAACCCGTGCTATCATAAACATTATTATATATGATCAGTATATCATTATTCAACCAACCCAGCGGTCTACAGATGTGATCATACTGTCTGTCATCATGACAAACACAAGCATAAACAGACTTCATTATGGAGATATACTGTGTATCTGGCGGCGTGTCATAATGCACACCTTCACTGCTCCGCATCGTTTCAGATGCTTGGATGTAATAGACTGAACTCTCCACAGGTTAAAAGAAAAATGGTCTTGGACTTTTTGCCATTTTGTGCCTTTGGGAAGACTAAAGAGGCTCATACGTCAGTGTCTTGTGCACTTCATTACCCTTATTCCCTCTCTTGCTCGTTTTCCTTTTATTGCCTCGGCCTCACTTTGTTTCCACACTTGCTCCCCTTTAAATTCTTTCGCATCCTCAGTCAGAAAACGTGCATATGGGTACTCCTCCCTCCGTTTTCTTCAATTTCTTCACCCGCTGCTTTTCCTCCACTACTACTACTGTTATCCATTCTTTGAACCGATCGTCAGCACTCCCTAAACTCCCTCTACGCTCTATCGAATCCAGCCTCTCTCCAACCTTTCTTATCGCCGCGCTCCTCCCCTCCCTCTCCCTCCTTATCCAGACCTCTCATCACCAACCTCCTCCTCGCTCTGATCCCCTGTCTTTACCTCCCGTCTCTCCTCTGTCCTTCCCTTCTCCTCCACGGCCGTCCCTCCACCTTCCCCTTCCTTCCCAGACCTCTATCTCTACATCTCCTCCCCTGCTTGGAGGCGGTCTCCGGTTAAATATTAATTAGTGAGCCCCATCCCGCAGGCTGATAGGGAGCACAATGGAGAATCCCTGCATGTGCCTGCGAGCATCCCACTAATGAAAGGAGTGTGTGCGTGTGTGTGTGTGTGTGCGCGTGCGAGAGAGAGACACAAGTAGAACGAGTGTAAGGGAGTAAAATGTGCATGTGTGAGGGATGAAAAGAGACACAGAGGGAAGATTAGGTGAACACACATATCTTTATGTGTGTCTACGTGTGCACACGTGTGCGTCTAAAAACAAAGGCCGGGCTCCGCTGGGGGTTAGGACGGTACAGCTAATGATGTGTGTGTGTGTGTGTGTGTGTGTGTGTGTGTGTGTGTGTGTGTGTGTGTGTTTGATTGTCATCAGTGTGTTTTCACAGGACGGACCGCCATTCACCGACTGGTTAATCCGTATCGAACCAGCAGATACGCGTTTCAAAGCCCGTTTGAAGCCACCGGCCTGCAATAATGATGCAGCGAGATGAAGAGGACTGCTGGAAGAGCTGTGCGACTTTGTCCACACAGACGTGTTTAAGGGAAAAAAAAAAAAAAAAAAGATTAATTTAGGTGTGAAATAGCGCAATTAAAAATCAGCTGTCCTGCTTTAATCGTATTAAAATGAGTTAACCTGAGACGAGTGTGTTGCTGGAGCAACTAGACTCTTCTCCGGCAGTGTGTAATACTGTTTCAGACAGATCAATGTGTCATTATTCTCTACCCCGGGTATTTCTTTGTGGCAGGAGCGTGTCGACCTTGAAGAAGGTGGACAAAATGACTGAAATACCTGAGACTATAATAGCTCTGCCTTGAATATCAGAGCCTTTCCCTCTCTGACACTCAAAGGGAAGTGTTTTGTGAGGCTGCAGTTTGCGTCCTTCAGTGTCGTGGACACTGGTCCTCTTTGTTGATGCAGCTTTCCTGTATTTCACATGCAATATTAGGAGTTTTGAGACTCCTCTCTTTACCGTATCACATATCATTTCAGTTTTTTATGACTTTGGCACCAGGACTCCAGGCAGTGTGCTGTAAATCATCACTACAAAGACAGCTATACAATGAGTCATATTAAGCTGAAAACCAATTAGCAAAGTGTGCTTGCTGATAGTCAGCACGACAGCTTCAGGGATGACAATATCGTGCAGTCCGCTACTTCGATTCAAACTACACAACTGTCAGACATTTTGTAGATGATGATGGTGCCCGGAGGATAATTCCCCCTGACTTTGGTAATCCTATAGCACCGTCCTCTGCAGTAGAGGTATTCACCTCTTCAGTGAAATACCTGAACATTAACTACGACAGATCAACTGCAACAAAAATGTGTAACAGACGTTCATGGTCTCCAGAGGATGAAGCCAGCTGACTTTGATGATCACCTGTCTTTGCCTCAATGCTACCATGAGATTAGTCTAGTATAGTCTCAGCGGTACAGCGCTTCAGAAAGGTCTGGCTGCAGTCGTTTTTCACTCTGCAATAGGGGGAAAACACCTCTCCGGCTTGTTTGCATTTCTTAAACCAATCACAATCATCTTGGGCGGCAACGATGGCCCCCTTCAAGGAAAGTGTCATTTGGGTACTTGTTTCAGTGGAACATTTGCACTAAGGAGGAGAACTCTGCCAATGAAATGGCTAAAACCCTCACAATTTAACAGGTAACAGCTTGTAAACTGTTTGCACTTGTACCGTTGTATCTTGTATCTAACAAGTGAAATCTGGATACTGAGTAGGACGTGGAGACTTGTTCATTCATCATGCATCTTCCATATTGCGGGGCCCAAAGAGCACGCGCACTGGAGACTTTGGCCGAAAAAAAGGCAGCTAACTTCCAGTTTAGCGTCCGGCTAACTTCAACAGTGATTGTATGTCTCTGTGGATCTTCCAGACTTTGACTGGACCCAATGGCTCAAATCATGATTGTGTGGGATGCTGCTTTCACAGTGTAAGCTTCTGGAGAAAAGTTTTTGGGCCCTGGTGCATCATGTGATGTTGTAATGACACGGGTTTGCCACTACAAAAATGGTCTTCAAAGCCTGTTTGTGGGAGCTTGGTACCATTAGCGACCAGGGTAAGGGAGGCCTCACTGGCCATTTTCAGGCCGCCGGCTGCTTGCTCTGTGGAGACAGGGGATTTCGAAAACACTAACAAGCAGATAGCAAAAGGGAGGAGAATGCTGACCAAAACCCACTAGTTTATACCCAAAGACTAATGAGTAAATGTTCTTATAATCATATGCTAAACTAAGATGGCACACATTACCAGCTATCACTGTCATTATTAGCTCAAACTGCTTGGGAAAAAAGATTTATGTGCAGCAATGGAAGACTCTATCCTGTATCTAGGGTCAAATCTAAGTCATATTTTTCAGATGACTATGTGTAGCGAAAATGTGTATTGGCATATCTGGGGCTTTTTTTTTTTTTTTTGGTGACCTAATTAATCTTATTCTCGTAACAGTCCAGGATAGAAAACAGCCCTCCAGTTTACACTCTGTATGAACTGTGTGTGTGTCTGTGCCAGTGAAGGAACAGTAACCGACGACTTTCCAGGGGTGTGTGACCGAGGGCCTGACAGTTTACACCCCCTCTCATTTACAGAGGCGCCACAATAATTCAATCTACTGTAATAGGCACGCACACATGCACACACACGCACACAGAGACACACCAACATGCGCCCACGGGGCACTGCCTTGATTTAATCAGGCAGCTCACAGACACCGATTTTTGGGAAATTCAAACCATTCGCATAATCAAACATGCAATAACGCACAGACACACAGCTGAGCCCCTTCTCACACACACACACACACACACACACACACACACACACACACACACACACACACACACACACACTGATTTTTGTGTCGTGTGCCAGATATACGTTAATAAACCTTATATGAACCAACCCCCCTCCTGCCTCTCCTGTCACAGCGGCACCAAACCACTTAATGAGACGGGAGACAAAGCAGGGCCGGGCTGCAGGCGAAAGAACAAACGCACACAATCACTAGAACAAGCAGCCACACACACTCAAACTGAGAGATTAGCTGCTTAATAAAACAGCGTGGTCAGGCCTGTTTTCGTTTGGTTTTTTTTGGGTTTTTTTCAAACCAACCCAAACCCTTTTAAAACGTTTTTTTTGTTGTAGTTTTTTTTTCTTTTTTTTTTTTTTTTTTACATCTTTCACTAAAAGTCACGAAAACAAACACAGCAGATATTGCTTGACCAGGCGTGCGTCCACGTGATATATTAATAATGACGGATATTTTATTAAAAGTCTGAAAGATGAACATATTCCCCTCAAAGCCTCGTGCTCCTTTTTCTCACTGATTGCTTATTTTCTTTGAGCATATTCAGATCATCTCAGTTTGCCTCTCTTTGTCTCCTTCTCATTTTCATATATATATATATTTTGATAACACGTATTTGAGTCAGAAAGTGTACACGTGTCTGAGCGTGCACACGTGACACACCGGGATTGAGTCACTGGCCTGGTCTCTCTACCATCATAACAGGGAGCACTGAGGCCTGCTCCTGATTTAAACATCAGCTGTCATAAATGTTTCAGAGAAATGGAAGGCGATGGAGGGATTGCTGGCAGCTTTCAGTGGGTGGGTGGGGCGGTGGGTGGTGATGGGAGGGGCTGTTGTGGCGAGAGAGGGAAACAAATTTGGGTGACAAAACACGGAGGAGGTTCGAAGAAAAGCATACAGTTGGTGTTTAAAAACGAAAGTAGCAGTTATGGGGGCAACCTGTAGTGCAAGTAATATGGAACCATGCCGGTAAATTATAAGAGCAGTAATCGCAACGCTCAGTTCAGACTAATCACTCACAAAGTGACTGACAGGCCTTTTCAAGCTGAGTTTCTACGCAGTGTTTTTATGGCAGAGGCGAGTCACCTCGCCTGAAATAAAGACCACATCGCCAACTTCATAAAAAATTCATACATTCTTTTGTGAAATGATGCATAAACCTTCATGGATAAAGAGCAGAAACACTGGGTCACCCCATTTTTACCTGGTGTTAAAGGTCCCGTATGGTATAAAAGTGAGATTTCCATGTCATTTCTCATTATAAAGCAGATCTAGGTGCTGTTTAATACTGTTAAAAGTTTCAGAACGCTCGATCTGCAGACAGCCCGTATTCTCCATTTGCAAGCTGTGTCTTCAAGACGTCTGTAAGATTGTCATGTCGCAACTATACAGTCACAACTCACAGCAATGTCCCAAATACGGCTGTGGTTGCAAAATCACTGGCATTGCTGATGTAGAAACACGCAGATAATCCATCCATCCATCCGTTGTCTGTAACCGCTTTATCCCTTTAACAGAACCAGAGACCTTTCGATCACTAGCCGACCCGCTCTACCCTGCTGAGCTACAGCCGCCCCCAAGCAGATAGCGCAAGGTGTAAATGCATCATAAGTGGATTGTGATCGGATCAGCCTGACCATGTCTAGAGGTAGTCTAGAAATAATGATTTAGATTAAGAAATAACTGCGTGGGCAACAGTGTGCATTGTGCTCATCTGTGCAGCTGTTCTGCTATTAACAAAGCACATCATTGAGGCCCCATCATGTCACAGAATAGCCACAAGCCGGCACTATGACGCGCCAGTGAAGTGCTGGGTGATAGAAAATCCTCTCAGAAGCATTTCATAAATCATACAACTGGGCTACAAAATCAAGTATCACAACATCTTCGACGAAATGCCACAATATCGATACATTTAACCCCATTGTAGGGATGATTACTGGTACCTTCACAAAATATTAACACAATAAGATTTTATCAATATCAGTAATGTGGAAATAATGACTAAGTGGGTAAAGACAAATATTCAGTCTCATATTACAATAAAGATATAAGTATAATATATTACCCAGCGTGACAAACTGACACAATATATTTTCATTCAAAAAAAAGGAATAACTCAATGCTTTTCAGGAACTAGGAGTTTCGCGAAGTCTATTAAGTTTCCAAAAATGTCTTTAGCGAGTCTGCGGCTGATTTGCCGTCACCTCAAATTACTCGCACACAGGTTTTGCAATGTAAGACAAACCAGCCCCAGACTCCCTTTAAAAAAAAAAAAGTTTTATTGAGTTAAGGGAAACTTTGGTGGACGGCTTACCACTAAGACTGCTGGGCAACAGCTGAATGGTTTTATAAATGTTTTCTGATGCTGTCAAAAGTTTTGTTGACACCGGCGGTAAAACAAGTCTGTAATCTCAGTTATGAGCAACTTGCAAAAAAAAAAAAAAAAAATACAGACATCTGTGTTCAAACTCTTTGATTAAAACTGCAACTGTGATCAAACTTTATGAGGTCACAAACTATTTACACGCTGCCTCCGACATTCTAACAAGGGAGGCAGTGTTGTGGGATTTAACTTCAGTCAATTTGTTGTGGTCGGGGGGCGGAGAGGAGTCGGATTTATTTGTTTTACAAAAGAAATGCAGGTCAGGGTCATACGAGAGGGCTTTTACCACCTTGCCGGTGATGGAAAATCAATAAATAAACAGATCCCAAGAGCTCGACAGCTCCCCTTAGTCTTTTTCCTTCCCTCCCTCCTTTTCTTCTTTCCTTTTCCTCTTCACTTTCTCGCTCTCACTTCCCACTTTTAGCTCTTTACGTGTTGTTGTTACACATTATGCACGAAGCCCTATCATCAATAACCAAGGTCATGAAACAGCTCCACGTGCTCCCTGTTCTTCGGCAGCTCGAGTGTATGGCCCCACCTGCTGGCTGCAGCGCACACCGACAGCACCGACATTAGCACCCCCTCACTCCGAATTCAATTAGCTAAATGGCAGACTGAATTAGGTTAAATGCAGAGTGAGCCTGCCGAAGTGAGCGTAACTGTTGAAGACTCGGGGCTAATAATCGGTAATAATTACCTCTGAGCGCCCACAATAAAAAATCTAATTCAGCGATGTGGGAGGCAGACGAGCAAATTCAATCTGAGATGCTCACCGAGGCCCAAAAACTGCAACTCATATCTGCTGGCATCTCAGTTATTACACGTGTGTCACGGCCAGAAAGAGACACGGTGATGAAAAGGTAAAAATTCTAGATTATTATGGCAGTAAGAGGCTGAAAAGTGCACATGAAAGGCACAGTTCACCCTAAAATAATGATGATAGGACATTTTCCCGTTACATGTCAGGGTTATGTGTCCACCTTGATTGTTTTGGTGTGAGTTTTGGAGGGGTCGCTGTCGAGATGTCTGCCCTCTCTAGAAGAGAGCGAGCAGACACATGCTTCCTTTTGCACTCTGGCACAGAGAGGAAACAGTTCCTACATGAATCTGCTCACGACAAGGCCTGTGGATTATCTCCAGTGACCGGGTTAAGATTTCTGGAAAAGAGACACTGCTAAAGTGAGATTTTCACATTTATTTTTGGAGGAGATTAGCTCCATTATAATCAAGACAGGGCAGGCATTTTTACAGCTGACATCTCCAAAACTTGGCGTAGTCACACCAAAACAATCTTGATCGATAAACTGCAGTGCAGGTAAGAGGTGAGATGATTGACTGGCAGACTGGCAGGTGATTTTGTAGTGAATGGCCGCTTTAGTCCGGTCGTGCCACACATTCACATTTGACACAGACACAGTAGAAGATGACAGGACGCACAGAGATGCACACTTACCTGGACGTATTCCGCCTGGCTCTGCACCGGGTCCATGTGGCTGCGGAAACAGGAAGCAAATGCAGTTGAAACGGGCGAGAATGTTAGTTGATGTCTGAGCAGCAAAAATCCTGTAACCCTCTTCACCCACCCATGGACTTTTCTGTTTGATCTGGCGTTGTAACAGGTGTAGCGCATGTTACCGCGGACAAGAGGCATGCCTGTATTCCCATGACCTCTCCAGTGTCTAACATGCTGTTTCACTTGAGCTTTGTGGAAAAAAAAAAAAAAAAAACAGACAGGAAACAAGCCCCAAGTGAGAAAAACCAAGATTGGTGAATATGGAGCTCAAACCTCTCGGGCACCATAACTCACACTTTAATGCTCGTGATGGATCCGGATCAAGTGTCGGGGACCCCGCTGTGCTGAAGTCTTGGGAGCCGCGCTGAGGGTTCTTGCCGCGCAGCTTTGTGGTACAGAGCGAGCGTGAGCTAAAGGGGCAATTACACCCCAAGACAAGCTTCAAGATCAATCGGCGCAGCTCCCGATTGCGCGGCAGGTCTCGTAGGGCCCAGAGCGAAGCCGTGTTACACATGACCACAGAGAGGCCAGATCAAAGGGGCCCATCATGGCAGCGGGCTCGGGAATGTTAATAGGTCCCATGGCAGAGGAGCTCTACATTCCCCTCCCGAGCTGCTCCTGTGCTTAAGCCTTTTGAATGAAAAAAATAAAAAATAAAAAAAATAGCTGAACAAATGTGGAATATGCCTTCTGTTTACGCTCTGAAGTTGCATAAAATAGTTCAGATTGTTTTTTATTCTCACAAGTTAGCTTTGTATTAATAATAATAAGTATTCTAGATGCCAAAACAACTGCTCCACATGATCTTATGTAAACTCCCCTGCAGCTGTTTTATCACTGCAGCAAGCAGTCAAATAATGTTTCACGACAAAAACAAGGAGGTTTTTTGAATTTGTTGCAACCGGCAAGCAGCACACTAAGCACCACTACAGGGGCTGTATGAAACACTTAGACTTCGACTGACACCTTATGAGCTGACTGTTATATTTGACTTTAATCCATACTGAAACTCTGATTCTATTATAACCATTCTGCTGCACGCCTACGCTTGTCCGCTATGCACAAGCAGCCAGAAATAGAAGGAAGATGTGCAGACATGCTATCTGTGCTTAGATGATTACCGATTTACCTGCTGGCTGACAGTGGAGTGTCACAGACATAGCTGAACCGGCAAATATGTTGTCCAGTATGTACTGATATGGTGTCATTTGTAGTTATTAAATGCCCACAAATGTTTACTGTAGTCTGTTGTCAAACTGTGAATTCTCCTGCCTCTGGTACACATCTTTGTCACAAGTGTTTGTTCATTGCGAGGAAAATGTGTTGCTAACTGCTGATATATCAATATTAGTACTTTTCACTCCTTAATATCGGTATTGGTTGGGCTCCAGTAATGAAAAGCATCAAATCTACACATTTGAAATGCTGAAACTAGGAAACTTCCATGTAGTTCTGAGGAATTACAAGATTAAGACTCTTCATTGTATATATATGACTGAATAAACTGAATAAACAGACTGACCTTAGAGAACAACACAATGTCAGACTGTTTATGAGTGGTGGACCCTGCCACCTTTCTAGCTTCAAACAGTGTTCTGGGGATCTTATTTTCCCCCGAGAACAGCTTGTTTACTCACTCATGGAAAACGTAAATATTTCTCAGTTCGTATTATTACCTCATTAATGTTGTAAATATTTCAGTTTCTTCTCCAAAACTACACAGCGCCCCTATGACCCATTAATTGACTAATAGTCTCAGCTCTAGTTAAAACACGAGTTAACACAGAGGGCATCAGTTTACAAATTAGTGTCCAACAAGGGAGCTGACGAGCTTCGCCCCATGTGGCACCAAGAGGCAAAAGACCGAACCCCACAATCACACCAGCTGAGCTGACACACACACACACACACACACACACACACACCGTGACACTGTGCAATTTCAGAGCCAGAACTTACCAGCCACCAAAGGCTCCGCCAACACAGCCTGAGAATGAGGACTGAAATTGGAATTTTTTCCAGAAAGGCGGGCAGACCGAGGCGTTGAAGTTGAGGGGCCGCGGAGTGGACGGCGTGGGGAGAACAGAGAGGGACGGACGGTGTGGATGTGTGGGAGCTGTGATTTAAGGCGCAGCGCTGTTTGATGTGCCCACACTGGACCTCACCGCGCCGTACAGCTGGATTTCCCACGGTCCCCGGCCTGAACTAATGGGCTGATGCTGCGCGCTCGCACGCGCGCCCCTGCGCACACGCACGCACACACGCGGTGCAAATTCCACTGTAACGTGATACGCGCGCTCTGCTGTCATGCACAGGATACTCGAGACACAGAGAGCTTGGCATGTCATGGGAAAGAAGCGAGGAGGAAGAGGAGGAGGAGGAGGAGAGGAGCACCTACACTTCTTCTTCAACAAACTTCTGTCTTTGCGGTTGAAGCTTCCCTCTTCGTAATGAAACGCACACAATGAGCGCATAGAAGGCGTGTGTGTGTGTGTGTGTGTGTGTGTGTGTGTGTGTGTGTGTGTGTGTGTGTGTGTGTGTGTGTGTGTCGGGCTCCCGCGTGTCAGAGAAACAGATCGATGCAAAAATAACAAAAAAAAAAGAGAAGAAAAAATAAACATCACAACAGCAGCAACGGCGGCTCTGCAGCGGCAGCTGATCAATAGCAGGGATCGATGTTACCTGCAGCCTTTACCAAGTGGAGTAATGAGAGCTGTTATCTCCTCACCTCACACCCATCGCCTCAGAAGAGTCCTGTCCACAGCACAGAGGCGGCACCAGTTGTGAAGTGTGATCCCTCTAAACTTCCCCGAGAGCTCTGCGGCCCCTCTGGCTTACACCCAGAGCAGGGCCGCATTCATCTGTTGTGAGGGGCCCGGGGCGAGGCTGCAAAGCTGAGCCCCCTTAAACCCACCTTTCATTCACCCACCTCAGATCTACCCAGCCGTGAGACAAGTACTGAGATACCGCGCTGAGGTAAAAATGCCGACACAACTGTGAATTACAAGTGTGAAAATCTACTAAGTGCTTAAAGTTAATTAACATTTCTGCAGAAGAAGAATACTCTGTCTGATGCATTAATGTTCAAGCAGCCTTTCGCTAATGCAGCTGGTCGAGGTAGAGCTAGTTTTAATAGCTTTATACAGCCTGGAGTTCAGTAGTTTAGTTCAACAATTCAAAGAGAAGGTTTCACTTCCCACAAAGAGTCAGAAGACAAATCTAAAAGGTGAATCTAAATCTTTCCCTTTTGTCAAATTAAACCTCTTAGTTTCTTACACATTTATAAAGGCATGTATAGAGGGGAAGTCTCCCTTGAGTGGAAATGCCAGCAACTTTGAGAAATGTGACGAGTGGCCCCAACTCCACTCAAGCTAAAAAAGTTGGAAATAACTCATTTAATCTTCATCAGCTTTGGACTTCATCAGTTATCATCATCATATCATCATTACCTTCACCCAGCTACTGCCCGCTTCAACATGATTGGACGATACCACACAGGCTACAAACAGATTGCAAATGGAAACGCTTCCAATGCCAAAATCATTGTACAGATGACCAGCTATTTAAAACGCATAGCCTGCAATCATGAGCTCACGGATTTCATTCAAGCTTTGAGTGTTTCTGTGTGACCCACACATAGTTTGATTTAAACTTTCACTAGCCTTGTGTATACCAAGAAGATCTGGGTCAGCCCCCCCCCCCAATCAGTAAAAAGAGTGAAAGTGAACTGTTCACATCAAAGACAATTTATGAAAGATAAATAATTACCAGTAAATGTTGTTAGAGCTTTGCTTTCCTCTGTCTGCTCCTGCTGTCAGATTATTGCTCTCAGCCTCCCCCTTTGGTTCTGACACAGGTCCGGACTCTCTCCCATCACACTCTATCCCATCACTCTCTATCCCGTCACACTCTATCCCATCACACTCTATCCCATCATCCTCCTGAGTCTCATCGATCTCCTGGCTGAGTGGAGGTGATGAAGTCTCCTCGGGCTTCGAGCCTGCGCGTGCCTGAGCGACACTCTGCTCGTCATGAGTCTCTGGTTGCAGTGCAGAACTTGAGCCACCAGATGGCGACACATCCTCACAGGCAGCTGTGGGTCCTGAGACGGGGTTTTGAGTGCTTGTTGCGTTTGTCTCAGGTGTAGGTACAGGCTGGGTCTTGGGATCAGGGGGAGAGTCTCGTCCGAGACCAGAGTCAGCTTTAACTTCATCCGTAGGCACTTTGGATGACACAAGTGTGACCCTCAGGGGCGCGGGGTCTTGGTTCCCTGCAGGTCGCTGACTTTGACTTCTGCTGATGCTGCTTTTGTCTTTACTCTTCTTGCTGCAGGAGCCTCCTACAGAAGAGGGTGAAAAAGCAGAAAAGGCCATGGAGCAGCAGAGAAAAACAGACGTTCCACTTCCTACCATGCCAAAGTGTCCAAAGTGCATCAACCAACTTCTGACGCTTTACCTTTACTACTCTTGTCTCTCCGCTTCATCAGCAGCCGTGGCAGCGTACCCATGTGTGTATAGCTCTCACTGGAGCGGACATAGCTGGCGGTGCGAGGGCGCATGGCACCCATGTCGTCCACCGTTGCCTCAACAATCGGAGCCAGGACGGCCCCGGCGCCACCGTCGGTGCCATCTCCTGCTCCAGACTTGGATGGTGAGGACTTAGAGTCTGATTTCTCAGTGGAGCGGCGGAAAGAGAGGTTGGTGAGGCTACCAAACCACTTGAAACCTTGAGAGGTTGAACAGAAAGAAGCAGAGAGGATAATTACGTGGCAAGAAAACTATGATGCTGATCCATGTGGCTGGACGTCAGTCTGTCTTGTATGTCTCTTTCGTTTGGGTTTCTGTACTCACTGTGCCTCCCCATCCTCATGCCAAAGCTCATTTGGATTTTTAAAACTATAACTACAGTTCATGAGTATGGAGTACAGTTTGTTTTTCAATACTCTCATTTACCTCTTTTTTATCAAAAGAAATTTTTTTCAGCAGTTGACAAATACTCAAAAGCTAAAACAAGTCAGTATTGGATTGCTAATATTGCTCTGTGTCTGCTAGATGTGTAAAACAGGCAACTGTTTGCTAAGAACTATCAAAACAACTGTATAAGTTAGGTTTATGTGTCAGATGTCGTGATTCCAGCTTGCTCTGCTGCCCCATGTGGCACAAAGTAAAAAATGCAGCTTTAATAAACAAGTTCCCCCCTCTCTGCCCAGCTGTCACAGCAGAAATCCCCTTTGCAGACCAACTATGTGCATGTGAATGTGTGTGTGTGTGTATGAGTGTGTAGGTACATATGGTCCTGCTTGGTAGTCCCTTCAACAGAACATTTGTTATTTGTACCTATAGTGTAGAGGTTTTTAAAATGGGAGGCCCTGTTGATGAAAGTGTAAAAAAAAAAATATGTATGTAAGTAAAAAGGAAGAGCCTGAATGTGTGTGATTTTGTTAAAAAGATAGTTCACAGGTAGTCAAACTTTACTGCTTTTCCCACTTTCCCAGAGTCAGAAACTGATAAATATCTTCAGATAGATCTTTTTAAATGTATTTGAGGAGTTTGAGTTTATGTCAGCCAACAATAACAGTCCGTCTTGGCTCATTTGCTGAGTGTCTATTAGATCAAATAACATAATAATGATCCCAGAGACATCCAGGAATTGAGCAAAACTAAATAAGCTTTAGTAAATAAACTTTTTCCACGCTTTGTCTGATTAAGGGCCCACAGTCTAAGATTTCAAAAAGCCCTGACGTTATGAACATAAATACAATATCGTAAACACTTGATAATGTCATTGACTCAAACACAAGTCAAACCAGGCGTTGTGAATATCCTCTGTTTATGGTTGTGCAGGTCATTTCAGCTTCAACTTGATATTTGCATGTCATAATGATAAAGACGCTGCAAAACTGGCATCTGACACTCGGCAGCGGTTCACCAAACTGTGCCCACACCAGTTGACTCAACGTGCAAACACAAATGCAGCTGGTCTAAACACACACACACACACACACACACACACACACACACACGCTACTCACTCAGTTTCCGTAGGCTCATGCTGTGGCTGCAGTGTGCGTGAAAAAGATCGGCTGCAGGTGGGTGATGGATGGATCATCTGAGAGGGGACGCAGCAGAACAGAGAAGGGGAGCCCGGTGGGGAGGATCACTTCTTGCTGAAGAGGAGAAACCACAGTTCCTCTCTGTGGGTGAGACACTGCACACAACTTTGCATGTGTGAGGGAGCGATGAGAGGCAGCGACAGGGGCAGGGCGGGCCGCGGCACTTCCTGTGCAAAGCCGAGGGGACCAATGGTAAGAGGAAATGAAAAAGATGCGATGAGATGACAGGAGTAAAAATATGAATATGAAACACGGGGGTGTTGATGAGAGGGAACAAAAGCTGATAAACAGAGGCGCAGATTGGCGACTTTGTCCCACTGACACACAAAGCAGGTTATAAACTCATCCAGAGCTAATGATAACTATGACCTTTGATATCATTTATTATTTCCTTCCAGCCAGGAGTCCTTTAATCTTCCCGATACTGCTTGTATACAAAGTTAATGTTTGATTCTCTGTCTCACATAATGTTGCTGCACACTGAGGCATCATGAGGCGATACTTACACTTTACTAGACTTTACTAAGAATTGAATAAATGTGCAAGCATAAATATGTGGTGAGCTTGGCATGTTGCTGTGTGTTAGCATGTCTCTGTTCACTGCAAGACATCCTGCAGAGCACCCTGAATTTCTGTGAATGTGGGTGAGAGTTACACCGGATATCTACCCTGCCTCAAGGTTATGTTCTTTTTTCTTGCTCTTTCACGTCAGGCAGCACTTATGAATGTGTTAATTTCTGTTTCCACAGGATGTAAGTATTGCAATCAAAGGTGTTCACGTGCTGGTGCATCATTTGGCATTATTATTATTATTAGAGGATTATTAGAGGATAACTTAACCGATTTTAGGAATTAAAGTATGTTTGCTGGTCCTGGGGAGCACTATTTCACAACTGAAACATTAGAACAAATCCTTTTGTGAGTTCAAAGGTTACAAAGTCATTCAGTGGCTGAGTGGCATTGTGGGTAATGTAGGCACCAGGTGTTGAAAAGCAGTACACTGTGAGGCTCATGATGAACAGCTTGGGAAACAAACGAAAATCAATATGCCAGAGATATCGACTTCACATTCCACGCATTCTTCTTCCTTTTCAAAACCTGGTGCCTACATTACCCATAATGCAACCTAGCCACTGAGTGATATCACTGGAGGCAATCTGTAAAACTAACATAGCTTCACCCAGATGCACAAAAGGCTTTTTTTCTACATATGCAGTAGTACTCCCCAAGACGTCTAAACACACTAAGTTTAAGGCCAACAACGTTTTGGCACTTGGGACCTTCATCAGGTTATCTTACAGGCGAGCTGTCTTAAGTAGGCTTGTGTACTCGCGAGGCCCCGATCAGGCCAGACCGCAGACGTACATTCCTCAAAATATGGACATGTCTTCAAAAAGTTGCGTAAGACATCGAGAATATTTCAATACAATGGAGGAGAGCAGTTATGAAAAACATGGGATCTTTGGTTTGAGTATTTCAGTCACTGTGAGCACCATATAACGACAGCGAAGGAGCTGAAACAAACCGATGCAGAATATGTGACTCAGTGTCGCCAGCATCAGAGCAGAACACTGTTGAATAATGGCAGGAAAAGGCAGAATGGTTTGACCTCAGAACCGAAAACCGTTATTTTTCCCTCGACCACAATTTGTAAATTGTTTGTTACTTGAAACTGAAATAATAATGTTTATTATTTATTTTCAACAGTATTGTTACGTTTTTTGTATTTTGCTTTATTGTTTCTCGCATTTGCAGTATGTATTATTTTATTATTTTCATTATTTTAGCATCATGAAGAAACACAAATGGAAAATAAAGTACAGAATTTTATTTTTTCTGTTTTAGTTTGACATTTCATATCCACAGGTGGACATCCCTTAGTTTTAAAGAAACAGTGAATTCAAGGTGATTTGTTCTTTGTTTGCATTTCGGTTCAGTAAAGATGATGCTGCACTGACAGACAGATGAGTACAGTTAGTGCAGTATAGTCTATTCTAGTTATACAATATTTTATTCATTTCTTGAGATATATGACTTGGCTTTTCACTTCCTGTTGACATGTGGGCTTGTGGCTTCTGCAAAGACGTCTTTCGTCTTCCTGCGCCACACCAGAACGAGAAACTGTTAAGGCGGAGAATAGATGACAAGGCAACATGAAACTCCAGCATATCTGAAACATCTACACAGCCCCTTTATAAAAGACAATATCAACTGCTACAGCCAGAGATACAATTACTATTGAACATGTTTATCATCCTGCAACCTCAAAGAGCAGCTGTTCCTTTTTTTTTTTTAGGCTGTAGCTGTGGTCTGTGACTGTGGTCAGTTTAGACAGAAACATAAACAGATCCTCCCTTATCTTCTCATAATCGTCCTCTGGATGGCACCAAAGGTTCCTAAAAGAAAGCAGAACTACAGCCACACCTTCCTCCTTCAAACCCATATTTACTTTACCACAGATTAGTTGTAGATACATGTATGTTGTTCTTCAGTGTTATCGATTTGTGTCATTATGACTTGTGGTTTCATAATGAATTTTGAAGAGGACTTTGAATAGTTTCCCTACAGTTCACTGGATCGCATGCCACATCTGTTTTCATGTTTTATTTTTTCTGAGAATTATTTGCTGGGTGGACCATCAGGTTAATGCCAGTGCAGTCCAGTGGAAGCACCAAGTCCTTTTGGTGCAGCCTGAATCAACTGTAAGCTACCAGACTGGAGGCAGATGGAGTCAAGTGACAAATGTGATATAGTGCGGTAAACAAACACACACGTGAGGAAACGCACACCTTGAAGTAATGTTTGTTTTTTTCCCACAGATGCAATTCGCTAGGTTGAATGACTATGTGTGTGTGTATGCCTGCGTGCACGTGCGTGTGTTGCACATGTGTGTGCGGCTTTAATTTCACCTTGATGAAAAACAAGCCTTCAATAATTCAGCTCTCTGCCTCCTCATACAATGACAAATATCATTCACTTTGACCCAAGGCCACACTGATACACACCACCCTGTAAAAGGAAGATGGGGGGAACTAGCACGCAGAAAATTCTGATATATTTACTGTGAAGGCATGGCACTTTTGAACATAAAATCTTCTCCTTGTCTTCTTCTTGGTTGGGTTTTGTTTTTACTAATGCATCACATCTTCTCTCAGAGGGCAAGACTGAACTGAAAAAACAGACATTTAAAAGATTAACTTCAGTCATAACTTTAATCAAATTATAGTTACTGTGCTTTGGCTCTGTAGGCAGGCATGAAGGGAAGTAATATACCATATCTTATAGATGATATGTAACTATTATGTCATTAATTATGTTTTTTTTTTCCATTGTCAGATCTAGAACTGACAAAGGCTTTCCTCTTAAAGATTTCGATATATTTTGGAAACCCTACAATATAACCAAGACTTACAGAAAAAAAAACCATATGGTTTAATGATGTTTCTTTCTTCCTTGCATTGATTTTTTCTCAAAAGATGTGAGCATTATCTGAGCGGGAGCTGATATTGTAGTTGCGAGCTACTACAGTTTATGTGGAAAACCTTTAGAATTATTTCAAATGCTGTACTTTAGTGTGGCACCTAAACCGCACTTAAATGAGCTACCCTGGGCTGTTACTCCTTGATTGTAAATCATAAACTCATCCGCTGTCTGCAGTTCAGTGTCTCATGCTACAATAAGTTTACAAGATCATCTATCCTGATGTTACCGCAAGAGCAACTGAATTAGTATCTACAGTCTTTATGAGAATGTATCTGGTACCCTCAGTGTGATCCTGCTGTCAGTTTTCCAGAGGAGGCTCAGGAATCTCAAGTCAGATGCAGTGATGAAAATTAACAAGTCCAACAAACTTCAGCACATCTTATGGAATTTCTTTAATTTATTTAGTTTTTCTTTATTTAATTATACATATGTATTATATAATTGAATATCTGCATTCGGGATTGTATCATTATTTATTAGATCATAAGTGATACATATATATTCTAACATTGTACAAGGTTTATCTAACTACTTTACAGCTGCAGTACATAATATTTGGCCACCTAGTTACGTGGAACTAGTGGTCAGAACCAGGAACTCAGATTGGTATTATAAAAAAGACTACACAAGAGTTAGCTGGTTAGCATGCTAACTTCTGCAAATATCTCTGTAAAACAGTACACCAACATATTTAAATATTGCCTACCTATTTATTTTCAGTCTGTTGACAATTCTAGTTAATTCTTAAATGGCTTGAACATAATTTCTTGCACATTGCACCTTTAAATACTACTGAGTTGTTAAATTATAAAAATGGTTAGAATAAGTGAAGGTTAATGCCTGACGAGATGTCCATAGTCAGGAAGTGATGGACAATGTGGAGGCCTGCGTGTCAGACAGTTGCCCCTCAGCAATTAGCCAGAAAGCTAATGCTATGCTAGTAAGATTCAAAGTCCATAACATTGCGTATGGTTGACAAACGGTAAATATAATTTGACAATATGTTAAACAAGACAAGCTAGCTAACCAGTCATGTCATTTTCCCTAAATGTAACATTACTGTAGCCACAGCCTGAAGTAGAGAGTTGAACAGCGAACTGGATGTGAGATTATTCGCTTCAGTGGGGAAGTGTATTTTCTGCAGCTTGTGTGTTACAGTCGCCATCCTCTGGTGTTCAAAGAATAAGGCAATGAAGAACTAACGGACTGCACTCAGTATTGGAAATAAAACATTCCGATTTTTTTTCATGTGAATACATGATACACCCGTTAGTTCATTAATTTAGAAAGGTTAACTGACAATTTCACTGTAACTACTTAGTAGGTGTCCATATGTCAGGGATTAATGGACACCCCACAGCCAATCAGAATTGAGTATTACCCCAGACCATGGTATAAATGAACTTAAGTACCATAATCATGATCATTGGATGTTAAATAAATGATGAATGAAAACACAAGTGTAAAATGTAAAGTAATTACAGAGAAAGGGGTTTGGTGACCTTCCACACAATGAAAAGCACAGCTGCTATTTAACTGAACACTATTTTGAATGTGCCCATGTTGTCCGCAGAGACTGAAGGATCATTGGTAGGATGCAGCAAGCAATAGAGATTTTTTTCTTTTTCCCTCTGCCAAGGACAAGTCTCCCTAACATTTTATCTTTTTTTACGATGAGCTCTTTGTTTGCATTCTGTGTGCATAACCTTGTCTCTGTGTCAACCTCTTCCATTGTGTCATGGCATCTGCTCTCCTTTCAAAGTGCCCCAGCTGTCAGTTATTATTGTATACTGTCCAATAAAACAGAAATGCTGCTAAACAACAGCAACGATCGTCAAATGAAGCGAAGGCAGGAAAAGGTCAAGACCGCAGTGTTTCAGATTGTGTTGTCATCGGGTTTTGTCACTTTGTATTGATGTGGCCTCAACAAGAGAGCTGAATTATTGATGTCCTGTTTGTCATCACGATGAAATTAAAGCAGCACGCGCGAGAGCACACACACACACACACACACACACACACACACACACACACATATTCATCCTGGTACACATACATACATCCTTTGCTTACATGCGAGGACCTTGACTTGATGACACACTCTGAGGACCCTTTGCTCTTCTGTATCCAAAAATGGAAAAAAATTACATTAAGTTTGGTATGACATGTTTGAACAAGGCAGCATTTTGTGATATTTATTATCCATTCTTCAGCAAGAGTTTGAATTATTTCAAACAACAGCATGACAGTGATTGATTGACTGCGTGGGGCATATAAAGGGAAAATTCTGAAATCATTTTTAAACATTATCAGGGATTCCAGCCATTGTCTGCAGTAATGCAATAACCCAGAATTTGTATAATCAGGACACAATCAAATTTTCTGCGCAATCCCAAGGATGTGACTTCATGCACGTCTCAGTGCCTCTCTGTCTGCTCCGCTTACATAAACAGCCAGTTTCCAGCACAACACAGAAGCTCCACACAGTCCCTTTACAGATATAATTTACAGAGCTAATAATCCATTTTTGCCAGAAATTTGTAAATTCAGTTATATATGTATATATTTACCAAGGTAATAGTTAAAGGTTGTGTTGTACTGGACTTAACTGTATATTAGGAGATGTTTCTATTTTTTAATTTTTTAAATTTTTTTTTTTGTCCTTCCTGTTTCCATACATGAAGTGAAGGAGAAAATAAGAAACACCTCTCAACATAATGCAATCCAGCACAACACTATCAAACTGCTATGACCTCAGTGCAAAACCATATTGAATGACAGTGTCAACAAAAAAGTTACATCATAAAAGTGGACTCAACCACTGTTTTTATTTCTATTATTTATTCTTAATGTTAAAAAGGCCCACATATTCAAAATCCCTCATAGATGTAGCAAAGCAGTTACATCATCTCTAAACTAGGCATTAGTGTTTCAATTTCAGAGTGCCACTCAAAATTATACATTTGTATATAAATATACAATACACTTATAATAGATGATGGACTTGAAATGTGTCATCACACATTTCAGACAGTTGGGGGCACCAAAGACAATTGAATTTCACATTAGAGAGCAGTCCCCTGGCTCCATTGGGCCCAACAGAGGCCAGTCACAGCAAAGACATTTAATAACAACCAGCCCTATATTTTAGATAAATGTATAACTACATTTATGCATTTATTTTCACTCACATAAACCACCTAATGGATTATGGGATTGAACATGTCATAAGTCCATTAATTAGGTGAATTAAAGCTGTGTATGAGCAAACTTAATCTGTCAATGGTTGCAATGACTCCTTTATAGATTAAAAGTCTGTTAACAAGCAGTGTTATTAGTCAGACAAACACTAGTATTTAAAGAAATAAAAGAACACAGGGGGTAAAAATAACCCAGTGTAGCTGTGGGTTTGTGGTTTGGTGTCATCCAGAATAACATGAACAGACGGTGAGTGACGATCATTGTGTGAGCACAGTGTTTCTGTTCAGACAGGGACACCAGAGCTCAGATGTTCGCCGAGTGAGTTATTTTGGAAAAATACAAGAAGACCTGAGAACACTCCAGCTTGCAGGAGCTGTGCCAGCTTTGATTTCTGGCAGCTCGTGTCTCCCTGTAGACCAGTAGGAGGAGAGCCAGGACTCTCAATTAGTGTTCTTCATACCATGGACGCTGGAGTGGGGAAGTTTTTACTTCAGAACCATCTATTAAAACAGCACATGATGAAGATGCAATTTCATTTTAATTGGCATTTGCTGACCAGTGTGGCCTTTACAACGGTAATAATCAGATTACCACTGTTGCTTTCTGATTTACCTGTCTGGGCACATTTCCTATGGGTATGTTTCCATATATGTTGCTACTGAAAGTTGTCACTCATGCAAGTCATGGTAATTCTAAGTGCTGTATCGTAGGCAACTGGAAGTGTTTCAGTTTCTTGAAGACGTTTCACCTCTCCTTCCTCATCCTCAACGACTCTTTGAGGACACTCCCACACAGAGTTTGAAAGCCTGCTACTCCTCTCCAGTTAGTTAGAGCTGAAGCAGCCTTTTGGATGAGAGGTGAAACGTCTTCAAGAAACTGAAACGCGTCCAGTTGCCTACGATGCAGTGCTTAGAGAAATATCCATATATTCTCATCATTTCATCTTTTGTATGGCTTGTTCTTCGTCGTGGCATGAACCTGCCGATCTCTGCATCTAGCTTGACTCCAGGAATGACAGCCTCCCAAGAATGTGGATGGCCCAGACTGTTGAAGGTTGTGGATGGCCACCATGTTGTCTATATTAGTAGTGAGACCAAAGGGAGGGGGAGGGGAGAGAAGGAATGACAGAAGAGTAAAGAAGAGGAGAGCAAAACTACTATAAAACAAGATGACGAAGAAGTGTAAAGGTTTCAAAATTTTTGTTCCCTGAATGAGATAAATGAGGTATTATGTCATGGAATGTCTTGTCATGTAAAACTAAACATTAGAAATGTAACATTAGTAACTCATAGATATACATTGTCTTGTCATCCTTGTTGTCTTCCTTTGCCACAAAATAAGATTAACCAGTGTCTTCTTATGGCTGTTATCACTTAATGACAAGAGCCAATAAAAAGCACAACTGCGAACGAAAACACTCTATAACCCAACAATCTGCTGCTGGTTGGCTGCTATCCATTAGTGTGTCATCTCCTTTGTGCTCTGGAAGGAAAGTCAGGAGGCCAGCTTAGTAATAAGGACTACTAGGTGTGTGTGTGTGTGTGTGTGTGTGTGTGTGCGTGCGTGCGTGTGTGCGTACGTGCATGCGCGTCCAATTCTTTAATGAGTCTGTCAGTGGAGCCAGCTGAAGGTGACTCATCTGCACCAGGTACAGCTCTTAGAGTAACACTCTTCTTTGTCTGCTAGGTGTTGAATCGAGAGGAGTAAACAGTGACTCCTCAACGAAAACTGACATTAATTGGATGCTGTGCGGCTGTGATCTTTACTGTACGTCCATGTGTCATATTGCTATTTACGTCTGCATTCTACTGCATTGTCAGGAAGTCCAGTCAGAATGACTATCTTACTGTTCATTCATTCACAGTTCTCTCTCTCTTGCTCTGCCTCCCACTTATTATTCAGCTAACTGTAGTTGTTAACTCTTTGAGTTAAACCAAACAGATCATGTCTTTGCTGGCAAACTTTAAATCTCCTCTCCTCTCTACTGTTGTCAGCTGTTGTTTCAATCCAAAAAACCCTCCATCCGCCTCATGACACCCAGGTCTTCAGCCACCATCTTCATCCGATCACCAGTGTCTGTGCTCCATCAGGTGGGTTTCTCATACTACTCATGGCTTCCCCTTCCCTCTTGAAAAGTAATGGATGTGGCTTAATCGCCATAAACTCGTATTTCTCATCTGATGTGCACAACGCAGTAAATATTAATCAAAAAGAAAATCTCCTCTGATTGAATTGTTTATTGGTTGCATCTGTTTTGTCCTTCTATCCAATCAGCAACCCAATCAACAAGAATGAATGTCAGCGACGTTTGATATTTTAAAACTTATATATTTTTTTTATTTTTCTGGTTTCATCACCACAGAATGTCTGAACATCTTGTTGGAGTGGTTACATGATCTTGGTCTTGAACAGTGGTCAATCGTTTGGCAGTTGTTTTATCTAGCTTAAATCACATAATATGATGTGACATGTACTGTAGGAATGTTGATGCGATAAGTATGAAACGCACAAATATAATGTATCAGCAGTTATCGTAAACGTTACATGCCATCCTTTAATTCTGGCAGCTGGGCTGCAAGTCCATACAGTTACTGTGATGAATTCATATGATGTTGACAAATCAATAGACATTTGTAAATGTTCGAATGGGATTCCAGTTATTGCCTATTTTCCTGTTTGTCACCATTTCTTTACTTCAAGTACTAAGATTCTTTTCATTATCAAGGCAAATTCAATAAGAATGTTTTTGTTGTATTTTCTGTGAGTGGTAGCTACGGGTCATACAGGGTTACGTACATGCATCGACGCTGCCCGGGCTCATTTCGCTGCTACTTTTGGCCGTTGTGTCAGTTCACTGGAGCAGTTGGGGATTAGGTTCAGGGGGAGTTGTTGAAGGATGGGAGAGTTCTTGTATTTCACTCCACTATCTGATCTTCATGGCGTCGCAGGGATTCAATCTGCTGGCATTCATCTCATGTACTCACCTCTTAACATATAATTGTCACAATAAATTTGAACAGAAATATTGTGCCACAAGCACCATTTCCCCTTCAAATATGTAGTTTACACACTACTTATGATAAACACTTTGTTACATTCCATTTTCATCCTGCACTGCCAGTTTCCAGCCACTAGAGGACTGCAGATAACTGTGATTCCAATACAACGCAAATGTGTCTTCTCGATTTGAATGTAAGCCACTTACGGGCAAATCACATTACAAATGTGAGCACTTCAAGCAGTAGGAAGGAACCACCTTCATCGCAGCAGTGTTCTGGTTGCATGTATGGAATAGAGAAGATATACTGAATAGAATGAGACTGTGAGATTAATTGTAAGCACTGCAGAGCATTCATAATGTCAGCATTTCTCATGCCATAGTAGAACTTTGTTGTAAATGATTATGGTCACATGCAGGACTGGTGGTATGGCTCAAAGTAAGGGCTATTTGAGTAGGATGATAATTCTGAGACAGACACTACTGAGCTTCAAATTGATTATCAGTGAGATTGGTCGCTAAGAGTAAAACGTTTTAAAGCAGATGGTTTATCTGTCTGTGTAGACCCAGAGGCCCTGTCCCTGTCCCCGTCTGATGACGCTCACATGATCTGAGTGAGGTAAGATTATCGAATCAGTCAAAACATTTAAGGGAGAAAAGAATAATCTGGATGATTCACAATAACATGCTGCATCTGCTTCATTGCGGCTTAAATCCCTCACTTCATCAGCCGAGGCCAGAAAGTCAAATTCTTTACCCTAAATTCTGACATGTGGTGTACTCTAACTCAGCATGGACCCAGAGACAGACGTGATCAGCACCGTGGACAGCGATCCAGAGGGAAAGGTATGCAGGAAAATCGTAAATTCGAGTGAAACAGATGGGACTCATAGGTCCCATTAAATGATATTATGACTAATTAAAGGTGAGGTACATCCTGTAAGAATGGAGAGAAAGGGCAAAAAGGCAGGTTTGAAATTGCAACGACTTTATTCATCTTACTCAGTCAGTTATAGGGCTCCAACTCAGCATTACATTCATTATCAATTAATCTACCAGTCTTTTTTTATTAATCGCTTGTGTCAGATGCTCTCAAATCACAATTGTGAGCCCAAAGTGACATCTCCAAATTGCTTCTTTTGGCACCAAAAACCCAAAGACTCTTCATTTACTTTCACAAATGAAAAGGAAAGCAGCATACTGATACTGTTTCAGTGAATCATACCTGAACATTTCCTATTTCCTTTTAAATAGTCGGTCCAGACAATTTAATGAGATTTGAAGGACTTGGGTGTTGCCAATTCAGTGTCTTGAAGTTTAGTAATTATTATGGATCCTACCTTTTTACCATAAAACCATAATGTCATACCATAGTGCCAGTCGAGCTAATTAATATTTCTAGAAACTAGGGCAGGGTTAATAAGGGGAGTGACAGTTCCTGTCCTGAGGGAGACATGATAACTTGTCTTTAGATCCACTACTACTTTTATGACTGGAGTGCAGCGCCTCGCCATCAGAGCACTCCTAACTGTTAATCCTGTCACAGCCGTCACAGATGACACACTTTGACTCATATTTATCACTGCGATTGAATGAATTCCAGTTGTACGGCCATAAGAGAGAGTAAAAAGGAAGATAAAATCAAAGGGACATATGGAGACCAGACAAGAGCAGAACACCATGCAGGTATCATCAAGTCCACCTCGTGGACATGATACTTCAACCTCAGCCGTAAGGAAGACAACTTGGTTTCGGCCAAAAAAAAGCAGATGGATATATATTTTTAAATCATTCCAGGGGAATAATCCCTTAAATATTTCATTAATCCTTATCCACTGCTTCTGAAAGCCCGCTTTCCACTCTACAAGGAAATATTTATAACATTTTGCACTCAAGAACCCCACAGGTCTCAAACAGACATAATTAGCTACAAATCAAATTACTTTGGATACTGAATGTTTAGTGATATGCATGAGAATGCTCCATGGGTATGAAAAAAATGAAAACATTCTCCTTTCCTCCTCTTCCCCTCTTCGGGATAAACTGCGTCAGATGAATCATGGTCATTTTCATTCTTCCAGCATTCCCTCAGCAGGCAAAGACCTTGACCCAGTCAACATGTGGCTGTCATACCGAACTGTGAAAGGGAGAATGAATGTAATGAAAGAAGAAAGAGGTGATGTGCTGGGGGTGAAAGACAGAGAGGAAGAGCGGGAGAGCATAAAAACACAGGGAGGAAGACAGCAGATGGTGTCAGGGATCATTGTTAGCATAATGCCTGCCAAACTGAAGAAAACAGCTTGATGATATTCCCTAATTTATCTCACTCCAGAGGGTTTATTGTCTGCACACATCCCTATTCAGAGGAAATATTTCTTTTTATAATTTCTATCTGTCCTGATTCGACTCAGCAACGTCTCTATTTTTGAGCAGATCCCTGATGGGAGCGTGCAGAAATGTAAAAGCCGTGTTGAAGAGTATGGTCTCAAATTTACCAAGGAACACCGTGCAATATAATTGAAAGCTCTGGTGAGGCTGTTTTGCCGACCGCCATTTCTAGAGACAGGAATAGAAGGTTTAGTCTGAAACTGTTCTCTTTAAGAGCAGCATGTGCGGCATAATTATTTCCATATAGTTAATCTTGATGCCTGTCTCCGGGTCAGACTCCCAGAATTAAACCTATTTTTGTGGCGCCGTGCTGAGAATGTATTGAGAATTCTTACTGTGTGAGCCAACTATATTCTTCAATAATGTAATGTTTTATGTTGGCCCTTCTACAGAGCTGTATCTTGCTGTTTATTTGTTATTATGAAGACATAATATTATGAAGGAATATTAATAACTTCAGCTCCTAAGGTTATCTTTCTTTCACTGTCATATTAGTTGAATTGAATCGCTATAAAAATACATATTTGGACATCTCTATGCGTTCTGCAAACAGCTGTGTTTAAAAAAGAGAAATACTATTACAAACACAATGCACACGCTAGCCATTTCAATATATTTGATACATAAGGTGGTGGTGTTCTTACCACTTTTCCCCACAGGGGCCGCCAGAATCAACAAACCCTCTGTCACTGCTTTGATATGCGTTATTTGTTTTGACAATATTCTTGAACATGTTCAAGTTGTTTATTACTTTTACAGTACATTTGAATAAGCCTACAATTTAATCTCTTATTCTAATATTTCTCATGTTCTTTCTCAACATTTTTCTGGCCAATTTCGGCTGTAGCTCAGAAAGTAGAGCAGCTCGTCCAGCAATCGAAAGGTTGCTCTTTTGATTCCACAGCTCCCTGGAGGTAACCTTAAGCAAGATACCCACATTGCTCCTGATGATCTTGCATAGCAGCCAGAATTTGCGTCAATGGGTGAATGTGATGAATGCTGTAAAGGGGTTTAAGTGGCCAGTTCATAAAAGGATGACTAGTCACACATTTTCTGAATTATATTAAAATGACTGGGACCCTTAGGCCGTAGCCAAAGGGGCGGTGGTCATTTGGATTTGGGGAGACACCCAGCGCTGAGTGTAATCTTGATGTGCTCCCTTTCCATTTATCAAACACAAGACAACAATGTAGGCCGGTGAAAAGACAAGCTAGCTCTAGAGAGGGACTTTCATGACCACCTGAGGGGGAGGGGGAGACAAGGGGTATTCAGTTAGTTGCAATTTGAGGTGTCACCACTAGATGCCACAAAATCCTACTCACCAGAGCATTATAGTAATAAGCGGCTCTTAATCAGCTTACTTAAACTATTACAATGCAGTCCAGTAGTCTTTTTTCCTTGTGCATTTTTCATTGAATGAAATCGTTCTGTCACAAACGCTGTAATCACGCCGACAGTTCAACTTGTCGGAGGGATCACTGGGAGGGAAGTGCTGGCTCTGTTTTGAAATTCATGAGCCATATCAGAAGCTAACAACGTGCATTTGCATAATTCTGTATTAATGCTCCTCTATCTGCATATTGCATGATGCAAGCAGATAACCGCCACACTCGCATATATCTGGTCCACGTGAAGACTCGTTCCAGCTGCTGCTTTTGAGACATTTTTTTTCCTCCAATATCAAAATTATTTTTGATTTGCCCTCTAAAATGCACCATTTGTCTAATAATGTCCGTCTATCTTGCATCCTTCATTGTGACCCAATTTCTGCAAGCCATCATGGCTTGTTATTTTGTAAATGCACTTCACTTTATTGTATTGTATTCGCTACGAAACTCTACGGCTCTCTATTTCCATCCTCTTTCGTGGAATCGAACCAAATGCAATCCCTGGCCTTTGATCTCTGTGCTCTGTTTCATGGTTTACACACACACCTCCCGCAAACACACACACACACACATACATGCCCATACAAAATCACATCATTCAACCTTGAGCGTCCTTCTCCCCAAGTGACGGAGAGGGTGAGACAAAAAGGAAGAGATTGAGAGAGATGGGGGAGGTGCAAAGTCATCAATTATTTATGGGTGAAATCTAATAAGAGGCAGGAGTTTAGATGGGCAGCGGGTATACTGACAGACAGACAGACTGACAGGCAGATTGACAGACAGACTGACGGAGTCCCTATTTGTTGCAGCGCCACATCATCATTATCCTGTGAAATGCAAACCTGGAGTGTGAATATCTGAATGTGATTTTCTGTCTTTGTGTTCCCTGATATTCAAATACATGTTAGACAACTGTGTGGAGCTTTCAATTATCTTTTTTTTTCCTAAGCTGGATTTTTAATAAGATTGCTTTAATTTCATTAGACGATTTATCACTCTAATTCGACATGCAGATGCTTGTGTGTCTTTGAGAGCGTCTGGTTGTGGGAGTTGCGTGAATTTGAAGCAGTATTTGCACTGAAGTAATGTTCAAAAAAAGGATAGATCGAGCCCTTAAATCACTCTCTCCTCCTTGTTAAGCTCACATTTGCAAGTACGGATGGCTGATGTTTTTCTCTTTGAAGTATTTTAGTCATAAGTGCTAGTAAGATCTGGAAGTAATGCACTCAAATTGATAAACACACACTTGGGTGCTTAAGCACACAAACCTGTGGGGAAATGACTGTCTGTGAGATGCACAGAAATCCTCCTGGTTGTTTGTGTTTTTGTTCAATATTCTACCGTCCATATTAGCATAACTGAGTCACCACCCGGTCTGAGTAGGCCATGTGCAAATGCCTCAGACAGCTTGAAAATTAAGCAAGAAAAAACACTATTTGAACAAACCACAAGCATAGTTGTGATCATGAGCACATTTGCTAATGATTACTTTGACCGGCAGTGCTTGGCTGCCTGTCCAAGCATAAATATCCCTGAGACATCCCTTCCAGTAAAGTCCCTTCGAATTGAACTGACCTGTTAAAAAAATGCTACAGTGCGACAGGCAGCCATGCCCCGTCGCCTGACTTGGTCATTAGCAAATGAAACTGCAATCTTAAACGTACTTAAACAATTGCTGATTCCTTCGCAGCTCTATGTGTTGTTTGTCTGAGTGGTGTTGCCGTAACTAGCTGTTCAAGATGAACAAGGTTGCACATGTGCCACTCAGTTCAGACAGATTGGGTAGTAAAAGGGCTCATGGGAATTGGTGTACAATACAGGCTGTTAAAAACAGAAATAGTAAACAATATTAAGCTTTGTTTGTTTTTTTCCTTGTGTTTGTGTAGGTTTTTGTGTATGTAAAAGATCTTGAACAGAAGCTCATCTCTCTCACGGGTAACACTGCTCCTGAAACGCCTCATCAGTATGTCATAGAGTTCCACTGTTATGCCTAGCGGCTAGTTTGGCATGTAAATATTGATCTTGCACAGCTGCTCTGTTGTTGTTAGAGTTGCTGGCTCAGGCGTGTGCAAGCTGACCAATAGATGGGGAGTAGGCGGGGTATTCAGGAGCGAGGCCTTAAAGAGACAGGAGGTAAAACAGAAGAGGAGTGTGAGAAAGCTGATGTGTTTTGGGGGTATTAAAGCACGTAAACCTATAATAGTAGTAACCAAAAATCAAATTAGGAGCTTGAAAATTGGCATTTACATGATGTGTCATTTTATGCAGGGGCAGTTGAACCAAACTACAAGAAAACTCCTCTCACTCATCCACAGTCAATCCCTGAACTGCAGATTGCTTTGATTTTATTTGCTGGGCTTTTGAGATATCAGCTGGTGAGACATCTGTTTCAACCCAGATACAACACAGCTGAATGCAATCTTGTGTGTATTTTTGGGATTCCACAGGCTTTGGGTCTTTGGGTTACCCTGAATCATCAGGACCTTGATCCTGCAAAAACATGTTGCTGCAGTTTTTCAAATGTATTCTTTGGACGCTTTGAACGCCACAGTTACATTCTCCTTCACTTGGCAACAGAGGTCTCAGCAGTGGGTAGAGACTCTGTAAATAAGGTATGTCATATTTATTGGTGTGTCATCACCATCTTTCTACTCTGTATCGATTCATTAGTGCAAATTCAATTTGAAGAAAGTTAAAAGACTCCTCAGGTCAAATCATGAAAGAGTTCCGGTTAAAACAACGTCTCAGTTAGTTAAAAAAGCGGAGGGAAGTGAGAAGGTGCAAGAAAAAGAAATAGACAACTAACGGCACTAAAGATGTTTTTCTCAAAGGGGAAACTACTCTGAGAAAGATCGGGAGTTTTTCAACCCTTCATCTTGGGCTCTGGCTCTGTTGGTCAGTCTTTGCCAACGACAAGGTGAAAAAGTCTTTTGGCTCCAGCAATGAGAATGATTTATTCTTCTGCCATAAATGAAATACTGGTGACTTATAAGTTCACTGTAAAGCATTTTAAAAGGGCAGAAGTATTGTGGTTGCTCGGATGTCTTCAGTGACCTTCAGTGTTATGGAAATCACAGCGTGACAAGTGAGAGAAAGAAGCTGACGAGGCTGTTCAGCTACCTCGGACCTCACGGAGGCTCAGAGGCACAAGGCCTTGGCAGCGTCTGAGTCAGACAATATCAACTCAGAGAGTTTGGGAATTGATGGCTGCTTTAGTGTGCATGGATGTACTCAGATCACAGTGAAGCAGGAGGTCCTGCATCATTATCTGGCATTTCTGATAAAGGCCCTCTCATCATTACTTCTGTCTGCTTTTCAGCTAGCTGAGTCTCAGAACTGCGACAACGAAAGATCTTGGTAATTTTGTGGACGACATATGTTACACATAGCATACCTATTGGGTATGAGGGAGTAACACATTTGAAATTTGGAGGGAAATTACCCAGTACAGATCAAAACATGTCCTAGCCTACATGCATCACTGTCTCTCAAAAGGATTATTTAAGGTACTAGTGCAGTGGCCGTTCATTTGGCACAGATTATCTAGTTATATGAGGGGTTTACAGATACAGTATTAAGCTTTCTGAACTGCTCGCAGGCCGTCACATAAACACACCGTCACATAACCGTAACTGGAGTTACTCATGAATGTTTTTCAAACGTATGATGAATTGCCTGCCACACTTTGCCTTTTACTGTATGTTAAACCATGATAAAGTTACTGAGTGGACGTTATATATTTGCCTCCTTAACTGTTTATGATATAAAGATGTGACAGCCATGGTTTTCAGTTAGTTGATTTCCTGTTTTATTTTGTAGTTATATCCTTTTGCGTCCCGTCACTTTTGACGTCCTGCTCGCCTGTTTTCCCAGTGTTCTGTTTCCATCCGGTGTTCCTGTGTTCCTCCACACACACACACTTGTCTCACATCAGCATTGTTAGTTTTGCTTTCATTTTAAGTATGCGTCTTTCACTGTCTCTTTGTTGGTTTGTCTGTTGTCATCTTGTTTTCATCCCACGTCTCCTGCATCGCTTCCCCTCTCCCTGTGTGCTCCTTGTGTTCTACATTTGTTCCCCGTGGCTTTATTATTTGTTCTCCGTTTTTGTTTTTTCTGTTTAGTTGTTTGGATTCTCTTTGTTGCCAAGCCTTTTTGTTAATCACATTTTGGATTATTTGGACTTTGGCTGCTTTTTTTAAAGCTTGCTTTTTGTTGTTGAACCTGCCTGCCCCCACGTCTGCATCTAGGTCCCTTTGTCATAAATCTGACAGACATGATATAAAACCTGGTCTCGGTTTATCTTTAGCATCATCTTTGATCATTAAGTGGATCAGGAAAATTGGACCCCAAAACCACAGTATTGTAGTAATTGATCAGCACTTTAAAAACATTGATGTAGCTGTTGTAGCTGTAGCCATAAAGGTACAACTTTCTTCCCACACTTACATAATTACTTGATCGTTACTCCATATGTCCTGAGATTTCTGTATTACCTGACTATTTTTCATGAGTTTCTAAGGATTTTTTTTCTGCATGAGTGGACTCAAGTTTAAGTCCTCCTGTTGAGGGCCTTCAGGGATCGCACGCTCAAGTCGATGAATCTCTCCACTGAAGCGCAACCCTGCCGTGAAAGAGCAGCCAGCCAAAACAACGACGATGACGACCTTTTCTAAGTGGCGTGCCCTTTCTCCTTATGTCTTAGCACAGTAATGCTCCAACAAATGTTTAAGAGCCAACATCAGAATCAGTTCTTTTGAAAGTCGATCTTTATAATTGTACAAAATGTTAAGGGACGAAAACACGGACATAAGTTGTAAGAAAAGACACAAGCTCAAAGATCAACTGATACAATAGGCACACTGAATATTCTCCTAAAGATTGTTTGAAGTCATATCAGCCGTAGTCTTTTCCACTGTAGTAAAACCGTTGACATTGTATCTGATTCATGAGAGGGAGAAAAAGCGGAAAAATGGGAGGGGAGGGGGGTTTATCCTCTGACCTGTATGTGCGCCAGTGAACAGGATTTGCTGATGTTGGCTATATATGACAGAGTGTGATTCCCCTGTTGTGCCTGGGATCAGCGAAATACATATATGGCATGTTTCGATTATGCAGAGTCACACGTCCACACACTCACATCACAGAGCACATACGTGTTGGGTTGGCCTTTAGTGGTCAGTGTTAAAAAACACATGGGCGCAAGACACAAGTAAACACCCACCTTCACTTTAAATCAATTTGTTTTAAATATGTTGATCAGTGAGTCAAATGAAAACCCAGCACAGGAATACCAGTCATGAATATAAGTAAGGGATGCCCGATTACGTGTCCATTATCAAGAACTAATGGATGATGGGGAGTGGAGATAATTAATTCCTGATGGTGGAAGGTTGTTGTCCCACTTACTGTATATCATGATCACTTGATCAGAGAAAAGAATTAAGTCCCTTGTTTCATCTTCATTTACATATTCAAATCTAAGATGAGCCCCTTTTTACATTTGGTTACTTTGCGGCAATATGCAAGTGTCTTTGTTAAAAATAATAGTAACTGTATATAGCTCTGGTTGCTGAACACCAATGGAAAATAAAACAAGTTATCAAATTATGATGATTTCAGAAGACTGACCAATCAAAATCCCACTAGTCCTATGGCACAACTTGGCCCGAGGTTGGGGTGAAATGAGCCCTCTAGGTAAAGCCAACCACAGTTAAATACAGATGTAAAAATGGCTCGACTTACCCTGTTCTCCCCTATGTTCAGCTCATAAAGGCTTTGTGCGATCCAAGATTAATAACATTGTGTAAATATAATCCGACAGTATGTTTAACAACAACACTAGCTGGCTGTCCTATCAGATTTCTGTTGTATGTAGCCAGTGCTTTAATTAAGAATTTTAACAGAGAGATTCACTGGCTTTATTAGGCATTAATGGACACCCTCTAGCCAGTCAGAATTGAAAAGTTCACCCAGAACACGGTATAATTTCCACTAATTTATAATAGCTTCATTTATAAGGTTATAACAGAGCTAACAAGGGGGCACTTGGTCTGACTAGAGTCTCTTAAGTGCCTCTCTAGCACAACTTTAGTGTCCTAGGGCACAGACATATTCTCATAAAAGAAAGGTTTTTCAAAAAGTAAAGGGCTCTGTAGTGCTAACAGTAAGAGGCAGGGGTCAAAAACAGAAACAGACACATGGAGAAAAAGTGAGATTTATTAATATATAACCCCTGACCACAGTGCTGCCCTTGTCCTGACCTCTCCTCCTGATTTGCTGGACAAAAGTCTTTTCTCAAGCGTTTCCCCACTTCAGCTCTCCTGCCAGGTCCACATTGGCGAGATCAGAAAGCATCTGTAGCACACGTTGCGAGCTGCTTCCTGCTCTAATGATGCCCCAGCTGCCTGCTTGCTTAACTGTGTGTGCACTCCTGACAAGTGACTTGATGCATGACTGGATCGCACTGCTCCTGTGATATCTGTCTAAAAAGTGTGTTCATTCGCGAAGGCAACGCAGCATGAATTGTTACAATCCTTACTGACATCTCAAAACGACATATGTCAACATTCTCAAAACAACACGACCATAGCAGCGCGGCATACCGGACTGTTGTCAGACTAATGCTGCTTGGTTGGGTTTGTACAAGTTGTGCAAAGGTTTGCTTCAGGCCCAAAAACTCCTTGCTTAGGTCCAGGAAAACATTGTGGTTTGCGTTAACATAAGCATGCTACGAATATAAATGAGGCCACGTTCGTACCTGCGTTATCTATGTTAAGTAAGTTACTTGCTTTACCCAACCATTCACACGAACCTCTTCCCTATTCAGACTTGGTCATTCTTTATACTACTTCTCCTGACTTCCTCCTTTGCTGCCGTCATACTTTCTTTGGCCACTAGAGGTTGCTACCTAACAACAAATGTGAATATGGTTTGTAATAAGCTCCCTGCCCACGGTTAACAGTCATTTTCCTGATGAGGACAGACAGTCATCTAATCTGCATCACCTCCAAGTAACAGCAATATCCCCAGACTTCCTTAACAAATTGCATGATTTAAATAGTTATCATGTGAGGAGAAACTTAACAAACTTTGCAAAACAGCTACAGCAAATTCTGAATCAGCTGAGCCTTTTCATAAATTCAGCATTAAATGCAATATATTAAGATGTCTCCCTTGTAAACAATGTCGACATGTCAAGACATGTACCAGTTTGTTTTTGTGTCAAAAGTAGCGTCCAGTCCAAACAGCTGTTTGAACACAGTTTCATCTGATAGCAATATTTACACTAAATTCAAGATAAGATACAGAACACAGTTAACAATAACTAATAAAGGCTACTTATTTCTCATCTGTGGAAAATGTCCCCAGACTCTCTAAAAAGACACCAAATGTTGAGACTATTTGCATTTGGAGAAACTTTATGAAATATGTGAAATGCTGTCTGCTACACAATCAGCTACTTGGGCCTGGTTTTTCATTTGGCAAAACTGTTTTTTTTTTCTTTAATTGTTTAATTGAAAATGCTGCATCCATTTGTACCAGAGATGTAGGTGTTTATTTGAGATTACAACAGGAAAGTGAGATCCGACCCTAGGACGGATGATAATAACAAATATGAAAGGTTTCACTGATGTGTAATAGAGAATTTAGACAACATAATTGCTGTGTAAGCATGCAACCAACATCTAATAAAGACATCTAAACCAAAGCTATTTAAATATTGAATATTTTTATCTTTTTAAATGTAATTTTATTCATCTTTGACCTACTGACTGCACAGAATATATTGGGTACATTTCAACTGCTTTGTAATCAATTACATTATCAGATGGTCCATTGCTATGTTTGATAAGAATAACTTAAACTCAAGAATAAGAATAACTCAGTTTGAAAAGAATAACTTAAATAGGCTTAACTATCAAAGATAAAGCATGAATTCACACTTAAAATGTATACCTAATCTTTTTTCTATCAATTCTGTCTTTGTGGAAACGTTTTTGCATCCTGTTTAATTAGCTCACACACTCACTCACTCACAAATAAGCACACCTTCAACTCTGGTACATCTGGAGTCCAATAAGATGAATCGTGCCATCATCCTGCCACTGTGCTACCGGATCACAGGGCAGAGGCAGAGGCAGATGCAGCGAGGGTCTCAGGTGCTTGGTTTCATTGAAGAGTCTGTTGATCCTTCACATCTCCTTGCCCCCCAACCCCCACCCCCCTTCCCCACCTTCCTCTTCTTCCCTCCACTGCTCCCGTTGTTAACCGGAGGCCATGTTCCTCCCATAACATGCAATCTCATTTCCACATGCCTGCTATTCCTTTCTTATTTCCCCTACCGGCTTCTTTCTCTGCGTTTTGCTTTCCTAGTAGTAATTTCTCCCTTCAAATTCAGTTGCACTTCAAGCTCTTGCTTCACTATAAGAAACACAATGACCGCGTCATGAAATATCTATCCTTAAGTGGTTGTACAAGACATTTCATGCACAGTACACTAATTTAAATACATTGATCAAATATACCAAAAGAAAATCAAAAGATGTGTGGATTGCATGATTCTTTAGGCAAATCTAGGTGTGATGCAACACATATAAATGTTTGTGAATGGCTAGAGATGTGGGCAGAGATTCAGAGGTCTGGAACCAGGCTGGAAAACACACAATGTTGAACAAATTGACTCGAGTTTATCCTCATACATTTGAGCTGCTGATGATACTAGAATTAAAAGCACACTCAGTGGCAATGGGCTCTGTATTCACAACCGATTACAATGTTAATACTGTTGAGATTGGTTGTTTAATTCTCCAGAGTAGATTTTAGCATTGTGCCAATTACCGCCTCGTGTCATCTAATGGAAAATTTTGTCTGTATGTCAACATGATCGTTTTCCACGGCTTAAGGAAGAAGGGAGTTATTCTATATCATTATTCTTCTAACTCACACTTTTGCCTCTATGCGTCTTGTTTCGCTCACATTTCTGCAGTCTTCTGAACTCATTCTTACTCTCTTGAGGGACATTAGCATATGTTATCTAACAAACAAAACAGCCTGCAGTCTCTAATACTGAGTAATTCAGCTCCCTCCCCCTCCTAACCTCCCCCTTTATATCAATTACTGTTTATTGCACTGCGACACAACAGTCGTGCGGGACACATTCCTGCGAGTACTCGATGACTGATCGGCTTCACACGGTACAGTGAATAGGGGAAATACTGAGTCATGTTCATGGCTTTAAAATCGTGCTCGAACCTGCCAGCGAATACTGTTTGTGTTGAGGGACAGAAAACAAAAGACTTCTGATCAATTGTTTTTGGTTTTTTTTACGATTCAAGATTCCAAGTTTGTGGTTCAAAGTGGTTTACAAAGTCGTCCGAAATATAGTCAGGTAAACAGTTGGACATAACATATGGACAGAACAGCTACAGCAGCATTCAGCGGTTCCTGTGCTACAAATTGTGTCTGAGCCACTGTAGAAACACAAAATATTACTTAGATTTTCTAATAATTAATTTAATATGATGATTACTGTGCAATTATTAGCCAGTGCTTTACTGTAACATTACAGTAATATTTTGTTTATAATGTTTGTGTAGTAGTGTAGTGTTGTACATTTTGAAAACATAAGCCTGTTTGCAGTTTCATCACACACACACACACACACACACACACAGACAATGAGTGGCATAATGAGCAGACAAACATAAGTCTTGTTAGTCTGTTAGTCTCTCCCTTTACACTCCGTCAGTGCTCCACTTCACAATGCCAAAAATAACCAAACTAATCTGAGGCTATAAGCTGAGTGACAAATCATATTCGCATTACTGCTGAGGCCCATCAGAAAAATACTTTTAGTTTTCTTTGTTTTCTTATGGACCGGTGATTCCAAAAAGGGAGAAAAACTAGGTTAGGGTGAATTAGGGTGGTAATTCTCACACTGATTGTTGATTACTCTTTTGAAGTATCATTTGGATTGCATACCACCAGGCATCAATTGTGAGGTCTTCGTTCCAGTCCATGCAGGAACATTTCGCTGGGAAATAAACATATCTCAAATTAAATAAGTTCAACAAATAGAAAATTTAGAAAAAGTCACAATAAAATTATTTTGTTACGCTTTGTTGAGTAACACTTCATATTAAGTAATGCGTAACTAATGATTAAGTAATCAGTATTTAATGAGTTGTCACTAGTTTGAGCCAATCAGCGGGTGGATGATGTTTGATCGGTAACAAATGAAGAAAGGAAGAGGTCAGTTTGTTGATTGACAGATATTTATTAACCAATGAGTTATTAATGTGGATTCCAACAGGGAGGGCCCTGTTCTCCAGTAACTCATAATTATCTATAATATAGTTCTTGAATCACAGCTATTCAGGAATTACTGATTAAGGATATCAACTCATTCCTGATTAATTCCTTGCTCCTTCCTTAGTAACTAAGTATAACTTAGTGTTTTTTTTTATTTGTGCTGGTCTATGTATCTCTTGTTTGCGCTAGTGTGAGCAGCCCAGTGGCATGTGTTACCTGGATTATTGCATTCTGAGGCTCTGCGCTGGGATTGGCTGACTGGTGTGTGAGTGTGTGTGTGTGTGAATGCATGAGCGCCACGACTTGACATTTTTATTGGAACCTTTTTTTTAAAAGAACATCTCAGCTAAGCTGCTCAACCTTTTTGTCTTGTTGTATGTATTTTTCTCAATGGCTCCTCATTCATAAAAAGGGATAATCTGTATTTTAATGACATAAAATATTCATACAATACCTAAATATCCTGTGATGTATACTGGGAAGAATTCAGTAATAAAAGTATAAAGAATTCAAAATAGAATAACAATAATAAAAACTAGGTAAGTACCAGGAAACACCTTTCAATAAAAGTGGCTTTCAGGAGCGATTGCTCTGGCAGGTTATTCTTGTACTGAGGTGGTGTTCACGACAAAAGCTCAGTTTGATTCCGTCGCAAATGGCAGGAGCTGTGGGGGATCGATTGGAAGACACTCACTCTGAAATTCCATTAAGAGATTTAAGGTGAAAGTAATGAATCATAAAAGTTCATACTCACATCACAGGGGAAACAAATTCAGTTAACCAGGGCCAAGTTGCATTTAGTGTTCCACTGAGTTTAACATTCTCGATTACGCCTGTGCTTTCCCTGCCACGACAGCCCAAAATGAAAAAGACCTATTGAATGTAAGATTGAAAGTGGCACAGTTAAAATTAAGTGGATCGTGTCGAGAACAAGTCATTTTAAATGTGTCTCTTCTAGATGAAACATTTTAGCCTTTAGCTGGGACATACTGCAGGACTTCTAGATTTAGTGATGGTGCCACTTGTCATTGTTGTTTGTTTTTTGTTTTTTTTGCAGTAGCTGTGTTGGATATGATCCTTGGAAACCATGAACTTAAGATGCACTGCCATACATCTGGCATGCTGTATTTGGATGCTGACAGATGTTACATTGCCTATGAAAAATAATAACGTTGACAAGGTTGGAGTCTTTGTGCAACACTGTGCGCTGCAAAGCTCTCAGACTTAGAACCAATTGATAGATTGATTGATCTCAACATGCACAGTGGACATAGCCCACATTATGTGCCTGAGGCTTTTGCCCCGTGCTCAGTATTGAACAGATGACTCCATGCCAACCATTGCATACCATATCTGACGGTCTCCCTTTACTGTGTCCTGCTTTATATGGAGCTGTTGGATCGGCCTCATTTCCTCAGGGGTCAGGAGAGGTTCAGGTGAAGGTCACAGGTAAATGGCTCATCGCTTTTTTTTAATTCCCCTACAGATGGGTGACCTCACCCCTGAGGAAAACCTCACCCTTCCATCGGCCCTCAAACCCAATTAGCGTGAGTGCATTGATTTCAGTCAATTACGTGGCCTGTCCCAAGCGACCCCTCATTCCTTGGGGCTGAGGATCAATAAACATGATCATTGATTACTTGCATATAATGAGCATGGATTTAGCTGCAGCGTTCAGCAGGGGATATGAAAAACAATTACAACACTGTTAAACTCCCTCCATTTCTAACCCATTTTAAATCAGGACGCTTTTGTTTTCATTCCAGGTTGTCCTGTGAAGATGATGAGGTAAGTCATCGACTGTCGTCTCTTTGTACAGTTTTCAATATTTCAAAAAAGGATCTGAAAATTAGACTCTCATTTGACTTACCGGAAAACAGCTTCAAAATCATGTTGATGGTACAGTGTCCTTGTAACAGGGTGAATGGTGTCTCTGTCTGCCAATCTGCCCTCCCATCTCTTGTTTCTGCACTGCGTCACTTCAGCGGGGCGGGTGGGATCACAGTGCTACATACAAGTTTACTTCAAGAGTCAAGTTTTTGGCTCCTACAAATTGTCTTACAAATCATTACAGGACTGAGAATGTTTAACTTACGGCAGTGGTGTTGCACTCAGAAACTGTTGGGGTTGCCAGGTTATACAAAATATCAATTTATATATAATGTTGCTTTAACTAACTAAGATAATTTAAGAACAATGACTCATGGTCACAAGAGGGACACTAACCATAACCCAGGTTTCCAGAGTTGGATTCTTCATACTGCTGCACTAAGGGGCGCTTTAAGAAGTGAAGCTGGGGGGGGGGGGGATACCTACGGCATCAATCTTTGCACACACACACACACACACAAACCCATGGTGGTCTATCTCAGTAAATACTTAGACGAACAGGTGGTTGGGTTCTCTTTGCTTTACCGGAAACTATAAATACTTTCACTGCGTTGTTACCGTAACGTGTGTCCCCTTTCTCATAAATTATCCCATCAAGTTACCGACTTTTAAAAAGCAGGATAAACTCGAGCTCCCGTGTGCTTTTCTTGGTGATAATTGTTTCGGATAGAGAGCAGAAAACAATACCTATTACAGTACGGAGCTCCCACCCTCTTGAACTATTTCTGTACGCTCTTTTGTTCCACTTGAGCACTTGTCCCCCTGCAAATATGTGAGCACTGACACATGTACTCCACAAACAAGGCCCGGTTAGCGTGACAGGGATTCCGAAACATCTTCAGCCTCATTGCTCGGATGTTCCTTTCTTCAGCTGAGCGACAACTGTCAGCCCCGCGGTGCCACGGCATTGTTGACAAACAACCGCTCATCCTCGGTTATGCCTGTGTGCATGCGTGCGTGTAGTCTTCCAGCTTGAGTGCCTGTATATGTGGGGATAACAGACAGCTAAGAAATAAGATCTCATTGTCTAAATTTACATCGGCACTGGGTGATAATGAATGGTGTAGTTCTGTCTCGGAAAATAAAACCCTGGAGACCACACAGGAAGAAGCTCACAGCTGTGTGTCTGGGGTCATACTTGGGTTTCTGTCTTTCACTTCTTATTTCTCTTATCTGTCAGTCACCGAAACGAAACAATTATGCAAACCACGGACACACCATTGTCACCATTTCAGTATACCATGTAAGGTGTATATCAGCCAACTCTCTCGCAGGAAGGCGGAGCGGATGAAGGCTGTCACACATCGACTGCAGCTTGAGACTGCGTTTTAATAATTTGTAAGCCTGACACCGCTGGATGTTTTTAAGGACACACGATTTATTTATTTATTTATTTCCAGCCGCGTTTGTGGCGACGACAGGTTTGTTTCAAAATAAAACAGAAAATTGAACCCAAAGACATGTCGAGGTATGAAAGAAAGACTTGTAAAGGTTCAACACACCCGCGGTCGCAGAAACATGCCACCGATGTCACGAAGTAGCGTGGGACCATGGGAGTTTTTGTGATGTTTTAAAGTTTGATATTCTTTGCATTCAAGTCATGCTCGCTGACTTCCATCCTCGCTCTGTGACACATCGTTTTCCTGAAAGTTGCAGCTGCAGAGGATGGATTAATATAAGCAAAACTAAATATACAACAAAGGTCTAGTTGTTTTTAAAGATTGTATAGCAGACATGTTGCATATTTTATCTAGAATGTTTGCTGGAATTTAAGTACCATGCACAATTTCCTACACAACACAAAGAAACCTTCTCTTTATTGGCAGTTTCTGACTTCAGGTGCTTTATAATTCATCAGATCTCCAGGATGGCCTTTGAAGCAATTCTGGCAGTTTTCAGTCACGGGAAGTTAAAAGAAAATGCCTTTGGTGAGCAACCTAAAGACCAGAAGGCTTTTCCTTCATGGCAACCCTGCTTACAGGACAGCTTACCGTGGCTGTGGAGGGATGTGTTCATGCTAGTCCTCAATGCGAGGCATCCACCTTTATCTGATCTGCATCTGGAGGGACAGATGTTTGACATGAGTAACCTTAAAGTGTCTTTAGTATGAAACAAGATATCATGCGTTAGTGGGTTTTTATGTATTTATTTATTTATCTTATTTTTGGACAGGCTTTCAATTCCCCCTTGTTCCTTTATGCTAAGCTACAGTAGCCATCTGCCAGTTGTAGCTTCATATTTATTGTACAGCCAGGAGATTAAAGGTAGATTTAAAACTGTCCTTTAAGAGCTACCCCCTGCACCCAAAACACAAGACATCAACTGTCTGGGAGCATCGGACCAGGACTGGTCACAACATCGACTGCGGGGGGGTCAAAGTCATCAGCAGCGAGGCAGGACAGAGATCAGAGAGAGTGCTCTCGTCTGAGGCCAGAGACAGGAGTCACTATCTCGCCCCTTAACACGATCAACAGTCGACCTTCGGGTCACAGCGTGACACCTGAGCCGGTTTTCCATCCGCTGATGAAGGCAGCGAAATGTGCAAAAAGCTCTGAAAGAACTTAAGTTCAAATCATTCTGCCTCTTATTTAATCTTAAATTCAAAGCATTTTACGTTGTTTTGTTTTGGATGAGACTCGCCGACTGCTTTGAGGATAGGTTACCTCCACGCTAGGTCAGGTCGGTCTGGTGTTGAACATAATTGGATATTGTCTCCACAGCACACTTGTTCCCGCTTGTATACATTGTAAAGTGCCTTCTCCAGTCCTCTCACTACACTGGCTCCTAATTGAAGCTGGGGAAAGTGAATAACACTCTCTTAGGTCCTGAGTGTCGTAATTAACTTCCACTTCCTTTTAGCCGAGAGGCTCGGTGGCAAATAGTCGCAGGCTGTGGTTGTGAAGCCAGGTGCTGATGTTTGAAGCACTGAATTACCCTGATGACAACACACTCTGGATGAAGGATGCAACGTGTCATTATATCTATGAAATGATTTTTTTTTTTTCATAAACAGGCTTTTGGTCCCAATTTGCAGCAATCTACATGTATTAATCACAGTTTTATTGTCGTTATGTGAGCAGATCGTGACGTGATGTGGAAAACGAACCCTTCCCCGTCACGCTCGGAGTATTTTTATGTGCAGACGTAAAATGCTCAATTAAAGAAGACATAAGGAATAAGCAACACAACAGCTGTGTAGATACAAATACACAACAGTGGTGTATTATCCTATGAAGTTGGCTGCTTTGATTGTTTTGTGTCTTCTATTTTATTTATATTTATGTCTGTAACGGTCTGTTGTTGATACCACGCAACTATCGGCTGGACTGCCGTGTTTCATGTGTCTCGACCTAATTCTGTTTTGCAGAAAGCATGTGCTCATCTCACCTTTACTATGAGTTTAGTCCTAAATAGCAGACTTTAGCATGGTAGGATGCCAAACTAAGATGGTGATCATGGCAAACAGTATACCTGCATGCTTCCTGTGAACATGTTAGCATGCTGGTGTTAGCATTTCGCTCAAAGCATCACCGCGTCGCCCCACAGAGCCATACGCAGGAGCTGTCGGTCTGTTATTTGATATTGCCAATTAGTATTTCATATCTTTTTATTTGACACTGACAAACCATTTATATGGGACTGAGAGGAAGAAAAATAAAGGCGCGTAGTTGAAAGGATTTACATTCTGTTGCATAAGGGAATTTCATGGCCGCGCAGCCCACCATTATTCTCAAATTGCACTCAGAGGAATAAAAGAAAAGGAGGAGAGGTGGTGGAGTCAGATGAGGTGAGAACGAGACTAAGAAAAGGAAGGAGTTAGAGCAAGGAGTGCTGCATGAGAAGAGCTAGAGATGAAGTCAAAGAAAAAGTGAGGGGTTATAAAAAGAAAAGAAAAGAGCACATCTCTGCGGGGAAGGAATATGTGCCCTAAAAGCCAAGGCAGAAGTGAGAAATAAATTAATGTGAAAGTTGAGGAAAGAAAGCAGACGAGCGGAAGGGCGGAAGAAAAAGATCATTGGAAACTTGACACCCAGAGAGAGACAGGGAGAGGCAGAGCTGTGGAGGTGACAGATTTCTGAGTGTCTGGGAAAAAACTCTTCAGCAGGTGTGAATCCAGTCTCAGCGTCAGATCAGAGGCAGACGTCGACTCTAAACCCACACACACACACACACACACACACACACACACACACACACACACACACACACTTGCAAATACACACAACTGAGACTGAGAATTTGTTTCTGGCAAGCTGTCCTTATTTTCCCTTCCCAGTTCTTCTGACTCCCTATCTCTCCGTCGCTCAGGCAAAAGAAAGTCATATTTTTTGCATTCAGCATTCTGAAAAGGATTTTTAAACATAGCCACTTTCATTTTTAGCATTTTATCTTCTTTTCTGATTATCGCAAGTTCAAAAACAAAACGGCAATTGATTTGGTAAGGTCTTTTTCTTACAACAGCAGTACCACAATGCATATACACACACACGTTGTGATGCTCTGTATCACTGACTGCAGCTCAAAAGGGACTACATTTAGACCTATTTTGTCTTAACAACGAAGGAAAGATGAGTGGAAGAATTTGGTTTTTTTGCCCATTTCCATTGTTGCAAAATAGTTTACCAAGGCCAGATAGCTGATTCTCTCTATCAAAACTAGGGCTTGATTTGAATCTTTTCGATTGTTTCCAACATTATCTATATTTGCTGTATTAGCAATACGATGATAAACTGGTACTGGTATGTGTTTCAGTGGAAGATCCGCTCCTGTGTATCTGATACAGACAGTTGGGGTGTTTGAGTGTTTCTGAGTCAAGCGATTTGAGATGCCAAACGCACTGAAACACGGTCGAGGCCGAGACCAAAATGTAATTTATCTGAAACCTGCCTGCAGTGTTTCTTTGTAATCAAAAGTAATATGAAACCGGAGTGACCAAAACAACAATGGCTGTTGATGAAAGAGTGTGGGAAAAAAAGTATTTTTAGTGATTTATGAGGGATGAATCCATAACAAAGTGCCCCAAAACACAGAGATACTTGAAAGTAACCTCCTTTGGCTTCTTTGGAATCCGCTGTTTCTAAACTTAAAGGTACAGTATGTGACAATAGGCCACCTTAGATTTTTAAGCTTACTTAACTAGTGATTCATACTGGGAAGTCGGGGACCAGGGAAGTGTTAGTGTTCACACTGCTAGCACAGTGGCTTTGGACTGGGATGGGCCGGATTGTTTTGTTGGTTAGTTGGTTAGTTATTCATTGACATTGTGTTGATAATGTAGTACATTTGATCAAATTTCCAACTTAAATTCTTGCAGAGTGCCCCTTCAATACCGATCAGTTTATACAGTAAGTCAGCCTCTTTTGTCAAGTGCTGATAATCAAGGGAATGATCGGATACATATGCAGTTGAATAAGACTCAGTGGTAACACTTTACAATAAATATCATAAAGAAATGGTTGGTTAAAAGTTGATAAAAGATAGTTATATAGTAAAATTACTGTTCAAATACAATAAAATGCTTAATAAACCATTTGTTAAGCATTTGGTTACTGTACTGTATTACTTTGTATATGGTTAATAAATACTGTGTCGTTCAGCATGACATCCTAATTGTGCAAATTATGTTATAAACCTGAATAGTTTAGCAGCATTTAATTGTTTAACGTAAATGAAATTTACTTGTGTGTTACTGTGCCTTACTGTGTTCGAAGCTTTAATTGTGACATCATAGTTCCTGTGCTGTTTTGTTTCGCTGTTAAAATGAAAGAAAGACTGACAGGGAGACGTTTGACTGTCATAAAAAACGTCTCCAAGAGAAATGAAATTCTTTTATCAGTGACTGAATAATGAAAAGCATTAAGAAGTCGCTGGTGGTGTGTGCACGTGTTTGTGGAAACACACTCCTGCATGAATAAAATATATCGTAGAGGCGCGTCTGTGCAAAAAAGCAAGTACGTATCTTGGTTCATGATTTTCAGTTCAACATTTGCATGTGTGTACATTCATTGGATACACACTCACACGCACACACACACACACACACACTTCCCCGGGCTGCACGTTCTCTAAGGAGGAGCAGACAGCTGCCTCTCTATAACTGAACTGTAATTAACACCTTTAAACCCAACATGCCAGACTCATAAATAAAAGAAGCAGATTAAGGGCCTGGGACACATTAAAAGTGGATTAGCCTCAAAGATGTAAATATCCTGCGCTCATTTTCAGCGTAGTGCCCAGAATCCAGAGCCTGGACCATCATTAGCAAACCAGGAGGGCAGAAATCTATGCAAATGTTTTTGGGGTGATAGCTGGGGGGGAGAGTAAGTGAGGGTATTATAGAAAGAGGAGTGTCAGTCACACATAACTCCTCTGGATCTAAGTCCAGGGGATTTACATCGCTCTTAATACTCTACTCTAAAATACACACCCATTCCAGACCAGTTATCAGACTGCAGAAACGTGCACGCACACAATTAGCATAATACTTAGCTGGAATCAACACGCTTCGAGCAGGAATAATAATGGCGGTAATGTATTATTTTTGCACTCACACTGGGTAGCTGTGCAAATGACTCTACACATGGTACTGTGCAGAGGCAGTAGCATGGGGTTACTGCTGTGATGGAGGACATGGTGGTGACAAAGGTCCATTATTATTGTGACCAAATGACCATATTATATCCTTTGGATTCTTATAGTACAGTGGCGTCACCAGATGGCTTCACATTGATATTTGATTGATTTCAATGTGTTCCAGAGCCTGGATGGGAGGAAAACCTTGAATATTTTAATTAGGAAGCAGTGCACTACTAAAATACACACGTTACACATTTTGGCAGTACCATGCTTAATGAATAGAACCATGGTGTGACTGGATATCAAATCATTGTTGAATAAATATCTAGTAATAGGCACATGTCATATGAATGAAAGCATTTTTTTTTTTTCGCCCATAAAATCACAATCCAAAGCTGTTCATTTTGTAGCCCAGTCGCCAGGAAAAATTCTTAGTGGCAAACCTTTTTGCAAACCATTGATGTTTACATTTGTTTGACCCATAGGCTATGCACCATATGTGCACATGCAAATATCACGCTAATGTTACATGTCAATGACCTGACTTTCATATTTGGTTGGCAGAGGGGTTGGCGGTGGAGTTACAAGAGAGAAGGCTGCCGAGAATTTTTCAACATTTCTAAGAGTGAAACCACTGGATATTTTTAGAAAGAACAGGGACAATTTCCAGTCATCACTGCGCCAACAAAAACTGGATGTTTTTTGAATGGAAGCTGGGACATCTGTAGCGATATTGGAGACATCAAACACCAGGTGTTTTTAGCCAGTCCTCTGTACAACTACAGCTGTGTCTGTGGCAAGTGAAACTGGCATTTTAAGCAAAAACATAATCTTCTCCTAAATGTGACCAAGTGGTTTTTGAGCATAAACCTAATCAAACATACACACAGCATTGTCACGAGATGAAATTGAAAACTGAACCTAAAGAAACATAAAGATGGCAAAGTTTCAACATGTCCAAGGGTTGCAGACACATACGTATCACATATCTAACACTTTGAGAACAGAAGTTGATGCAAGTGATGCACATATGCATTTGAGGATCACCATGACGGATTATTCTTTGACAGCCTCTGTGAAAAACATTCTCTCAAATCAACTTTGTACAGATGAGCTTTAACATTTGTAGGTGCGTTTCATAAAAAAACTGAGATGCAGCATTTTATAGCTCCATATTTCGATGACGTAAATGGAATTTTTAGGGTCCAACGGTAGATGTTTGCATATGAAGACTTGGACTTACCAAAAAACATATCCGATTACCTGTTTACACAGAGTTGATTAGTCGATCCATCTTGTTCAGAGAAATGTATTTTTCAGAATGAAAGCATCAATCTAGTGATATCCATGTGCAAGCTGACTGAAACATATGAGCTGGTCGTGTTAATATCCTCGCAGACAGACTGTCCATATGTGCAAGAGAAGTTTCGTCTTCTACAAGAAATCACATCAAATATTGAACATAACTTCTATGAGCCCGTCCATGTGTGGAGGTGGAGTAGGCTGATGCTTATTTGTAGGGAGTGAAACTATAATAACGTTCTAAAAAATGAACCAGTTCCGTGTGAGCGACAGCAGCACCGAACGATATATCCAACCGATGCATGACTTTGCCTCTCCATTTAGGAAGTCAGTGATGTGGAATATTATTTTGTTATTTTCTCCATTCTGCCTGATCTAATGTGGGGACTGGTATTGCTCAACAGATGGAAGGATTAAAGGCTTGCTGTCTGCCTCTGCGCACAGGCGCGTGATTTTTTTTCTTTGTCACATCTTCTGCCATGATGAATATAGTCTATCCATACAGCTCTACATATGATATGTATCAGGTGGTTCGGGTCCATTTTTCTTCACCTGCTCCTTATTATAATTATTATTATAAGCATTACCTATGTCAGTACAAGTAGCTTTAGACTCTAATTGTTCATTATTTTAAAAAAGAAACTATAGAAAGAGAATGTAGAATATGTCGTCCCGTGTCTCTCTCTCTTCCCTGGTGGCTCTCCTCTCATTTCTGCAGCTTTTGAAGTGCTGCAGCGAGAACGCAGCACGCAGGGATTTGGGGGGAATCTCAAGAGATGGAGAGAAGAGATTTACATGGACGAATGTAAAGATGGGGGAAGATGAAAGTACTTGTATATTGTGTAGGATGGGGAAGCGGGGGGGGGGGCTGTTGACAGGAGGTGATTGAGCAGGTGGAGCAGAGGTTGAACAGACGGGGTTGATGCGAAGTAACCACTACACGTCAAGGTCGAGATCAATGCCGCCATAGGTGCTACTACCCCGTACTGGTTGAGTTTTCGCTTGCTGGTGTCGACGTGTGAAGTCGGTCCACGTTTGATGGGATCCCGCCTGACTGGCAGTTTGCAGAGCCAAACTAAGACGCCTCCAGGCTAGCTAACACTAGCTCGACTGATACAACAGTGACTAAAGCACGAGTGGCTGATTTCACCGCTTTGCATCATCCAGCCAACTGCCTGTTTTAGTCAAAGTCTGTTCAATCATCTTCTGTGTGTTCACACCGCTGAAGTCTGCCCAGCCTCTGTATTGTGCAGGTGTGTATCCACGCAACTTTGAGTGTAACTGAGTGAGTGTGTGCGTGTGTGTGTCCTTTCCAACTTTGAAGCCCCTTACAGTGTACCAGTGGTTAGATAATAATGTAAAAGCATATTTTCAGCTCTTTGCAGCCTATTGAAGTGTTGCACTTTTCCACTCCAAAGAATAAAAGGCAGGTACAAGACTGCAGGCAAATGTCAGGACTCAATTTGCGCTTCTTTTACTAAATGATGACACATCCCTTTACAACAAAAATGTCAACACACTTCCAATAAGGATTTTATTTTATTTTATTTTTTTTTACTTTTTTGCACTATTACTTTTCCTTTTGCCTTTAAGGTGAGTTCTGAGTACATGTGAAGCTGTGCATGTACACCTGTGTCTGGGTATGTATGTATGAATATGAGTATGCATGGTACAAAGTGTATAATACCCATACATGTATTACCTAAGAAATGCACAAGTATCAGGAAAAAAGAAAAAAACTCTCTCAGGCTGAGACACATCCTTGGAGGAGGTACCAAAAGGCCAGAGTAATCAAATGACCAGATGTAAAAATTAAATAATTAATTAATTAATGAAGAAGGTAATGAAAGATGGCATCTTTCAAAATAGATCCAAAGTGAAAGCTGCTTCATTAAGGTCCTGAATAACGACTGAAAAAGAAAAGGCTACAGTGGAGCTTGTTCCTCAACTTCAATCAACCTTCTTACTGAGGACTGACTGCATGACCGTATTTTAAGGAGCATCATCTCCAGAAGCATCTGGGTGTAACCTGACTACAGAGGTGCCAGGTGATCAGTGAAAATGACCTGAGTTTATGCATGTGGCCTCAGAATCATCGCGTTTGAGCTCTGACTTTTTCATCAATTCTAATCCTGAAATGAAATGCCCTTGCTAGATGCCGAGATGATATATGATATTTTAATGGTCCCCAAAGGATTGATCCGTTTTTCAATTGCCCCACTTCGTAGGGAGTTTGGAGGTCAGGATCAGCTATGGAACCAAGTTGATGCTGGATGGCGGCTAGTGTTTTGTTCAAGATGCAAGCCGTCACGCCTGGCATGATTTTGACTTCAGATACTACAAATGTGTTTTATATCTGCGATGAGTTTTGGTCTATAAAAAGATCCTTTTTCCATGTGGGCGGCTGGCTAGGCTTTCCACAGCGTGTTGTTTTGGTGGACAGATCTGAAGATCCTGGAGTATTACGGCTCACAAAAGAGAGTGTCAACTCTTTAGATGAGCGTGTATGTCATGCTGTCACCACCAGTGCAGAGAGACTGAGATCAAGTCTGACAGCCAGAGGCTTGTGCTGCACCCAACAATACTGTGCATGTGTGTGTGTGTGCGTGTGTGTGTGTGCATGCGTGCATGTGCATTTGTGTGTTGGTTATTTGGGTGAGGTTTTTGGGTGAGGGCAACAATGTGGTCTCACCTTACCGTCACCTGTCACTGACAACAGATGTTCACCCAATGGGATTATTTACTCAACAACCAGTCTGTGTGTGTGTGTGCGTGTGTGTGTGTGTGTGTGTGTGTGTGTGTGTTTGTGTGTGTGTGCATGTGCGTGGGAGAAAATGAGTTACTGATCTAAAGCCCAGATATGAGGCAACTCTGCCAGAGCACATAGGTACATGCTCTCAAAGCAAACCCATCTCCAGTGTACAACACCAGCATTGTGGAGGCGTCACCTCGGGACCTGATCCCAATTTGTCGGCTCTTGTTGTGGCCTTTGAGGAGGGACGTCCTCATTCAGAAAAGACATGGAGAAACATATTTTTCCATCAAACTGCAGTGAAGAAGGTACCCAGTGTGGGCCAGAGGACATTTTTCCCATGAGTCCATGGTGCAAGCGGCCATCTCATCCATCACGCTCCAACAATAGAGATGTCGTCCACTCCCTAGACAGCTGCTCAGCCACAGCCCTCTGAAAATGTGTGTGTGTGTGTGTGCATCTGTATGTGCAAACACCAGTGAGTTTCTTTGGGTTTATAATAGACCTCTATCATTACAATAAGATCTTACTTAAAAAGTGTCAAACAAAGACTCCCAAACACCTGCTTGACACCAGTGCTGTGCTTGAACGAACGCCACGATTTTTTAGATACTTGAACAGATTGATTAGTCCTTGGTTGACAGCGGCGTGTTTCCTCTCCTCGGAATACACCAGGGGAATCTTTTTTTTTTAATTAGACGAGAAATTGAAATCACGGTCTGCATGGTTATGAGTGCCAATAAGCGAGGAGAAAGAATTAACGACACAAAACCCAGAAGGATAAATCTTTACCCGGTTGATACTGTCTGACCACAGGCAGGGCAGCCGGTGTGCATCCATGTGTGTGAGCCCACCTTACTCTTCTGCTCGTGCCACGCTGACACCACCATCTGCTGCCCGTCGAAGTTCTGTCCGGCCCAGCAAGGCTCCTAACACACACACACACGCACGCACATGCACACAACTCCCTATGTACTGCTTTTGGTCAGACAGCCAGGTGGCGTCACACCAAATGACCAACGGTTGGTACACACACGCTGCGACCTTACAGTACACCATGGTCCACCGACAGAAAGTCCCTCACAGTCCTCCTGCTTCTCTTTTCTTTCTTGATGTGCATGTAGGCCTGATTAACACGCCGAGGAAAGGGTGTCTGCCTGTCCGTCCGTCTGTCTGTCCTCCCCTTCTGTTTCACTCCGTGCCATTTGGCCTGCTTATCCGCCTTGGATTGAGAACATAGGAGCTCTTCCTCGCAAAAACCAACCCTACAGTGTTTATGTGTGTGTGTGTGTGTGTGTGTGTCTGTGTGTCTGTGTGCTGTGTGTTTTAGACGACAACTCTAAAAAGGAACTCCTTAGAGGGGTGTCAGATGGCAGGCGTTTGTGTTGGTGTGCGGATGGGGGAAGGAGAGAGGACGGGGGCGGATGAAGGAAGGGATAGAAGGAAACAGGAGGAGGGGGGAGACGGCTCTGTTCTCTTCTCCTCAGCTTTTGTTCTCCTAGATAATAACTCTCCACCCCCTGACTCCAAAAAACAAGGGATCCCCTCCAGACCGGAGAGAGGAGTCACTTCATTCTGTGGTTACGACGACTATTGATACCAACCAACACCTAGCTAGATAGCCAGCTAGCCAGCTAGCTAGATAGCTAGATAGATAGATAGATAGATAGATAGATAGATAGATAGATAGATAGACAGATGATTCACTGTGCGTTTTCAGCAGTTGGTGCTGCAACTGTGTCAGATTCCTCATACTCAATTATAAATGCCCTACGTTGCCCTAAAAAACCCAACATGCTTTTAATTTGGGCCAAAAACCGAGTAGGGGGAAAACACAGGGCCACATCACTGCCAACAGCCTGCAGGCCAGTTGAGTGTCTCAGCCTGATCTGCCAGGACCAGTGAAGAAGAACTGAAATCTGAGAAAAGGGAAGAGAAGAGAAGAGAAGAGAAGAGAAGAGTTTCAGCTAGGTGAGCGACAATGCAGGTGGCGACGTGACCGTCACAATCCCTGCTCTCATTTTCAGCAACAAGCATAAGCGCTCACGGGGGGGAAAGTGGGAGAAAGTCGTCGGCATCAAATGTTTCAGTGAAAACACTGTTCTATTTGCCGTGGCCTGGTTCAGTGGAGCAGCATCTGCAACCCACATGAAATCTAAAAATACTCCTGCACCATTGACTGCTACTATGCCGTGGCCTCGGTAGGTAGATGAATAACTGCATGTGTATGGTGCGCTTGTGGGCATGTGCTAAAGTGGGAACGAGGTGTATGGGATGGATTCTGAGGTTCACCGCTGCCTCGTTTACGAACCTCGACCGCAGAAATGCTGATAAAACCTCTTCCCAAATATGTTGCAAAGTGTGTGTTTGTGTACAGAGAAGCCAAGATTACTGTAAATCCAGTCTATATAGGTACATGACTGCTGTTTTTGTTATTGTAACACCCCACCCCCAGCCACAGTCTGTTCACCCTGCTGCCCTCTGGTAAGAGATACAGAAGTATCCATTGCCTTGCGACCAGACAACGGAGCAGCTTCATCCCCAAGGCTGTAAGACTCCTGAACTCGCCCCCCCCACCATAGAAAATAGCCTTTCACGTGTACAACCCTGTACTGCATAATGGCAACTTGAACCTTATACAATACTCTTATTACCATCTTCTTCATCCCTTTTATCTTATGTATTGGAGCAAGTGGTGGAGTCAGTTCACAACTTTGCAGCCTTCCTATGGGAGAGCTGAAGTTGAAGACATAAGGAGTAGAAAAGATAAAGATTGTGACTGGCTGTGGCTATGTCAGTATAGCGTGATTACTGTTAGATTGTGCTTGCCTGTTCAATTTTTGTTGTCTCCAGCACACATACCTGGAATTAATGTTTGCAGTTAATGTTTCTGCAAACCACAGATACAGTATAACCATACACATTTTTCACATGTGCCATATTGGCATTTGTGCAAAATGTGTCATATCACATTACACATTATTACTTGATTGTCATCATGAGGTGGAGATGATGGTGGTGGAGTTACATGCAAAAAGGCCTCCAGGCCTGTGACCAAACCACTAATCAGTTTTGACAAGCGGCTGTGGCATTTCAACATTCGTAAGCGTGACATGACAGGATATCATTAAGGAGACATTGGGACAATTTCCAGCAGCAAACCAGTTTTTTTAAGGGCATATCCAGCCGTGTTTCTGATGACAAAACCTCAGGAAATTTCCAGCCTTGTTGTTTGCAACCAAAACATGTTTTTTTTTTAGCCTTAACCTAACAATGCTATTGTTAGGTTAAGGCTTCTGTCGCAGTATTGTGACAGGAGAGAAGAAGAAAATTAAACTTGCGTAAATTTGCGTTACGTCAATTTTTAATCGGAGACCTCCACAAAGGTACACTATACTATATACTATACACTATACTAATAGAGATTTAACATATAGATTTTTTAAGATTTAACAATTAAATTTAAGGAGTAAATGGCTTTTATTTTGAAAATTCCCCAATACATGTTACCAATACTCAAGAACAATTTGTAGTTTTGCTTAAAAGATCTCTGTTTTACTTTCTTATCATTGATAAGACAGTATGCAATGATCATACCTCACACAAGTAGTGGTGTAACATAGTAACCCTCAGTTAAGTCATCTTCAAGTACAGGACAGTCTCATCTCACTGATTGCTAGTACTGTGTACTGTGAGTTACTGCCTGCACTGTAACAAACTTCTCTATATTTACGGTGGATTTGAACAGTATCCTACTGGATTTTATGATAATTGTAAAATACTGTTAAATATTCATCCCTCACATGTAAATTAACAGTTAAATCCGTCATTTAACAATTACAGTAGATAACTGTAATTTAACACCATAACACAGTATTTGTAAGTATTTGTGTGGATTGCAAAAGTATCTTACTGTATTTTAAAATAACTGTATTTGAGAAGCCCTGCATACTTTGTTTTTAAATTGGTGAGGATTTATATAAATGCAAAAATAACAGATCTTATAACACACTGGTATATACTGTATACTGCCCACACTTCTCATACTGTACTGTACTGTAATCCAAAATACGGTAATATACTGTTAAATAAATTATGGTAGATGCGCTGTAAAATTACCATAACACCCACCGTTATTCTACAGTCAAAGGTAATGTTAAAATAAATAACAGTAGTTGCATTGTAAAATACTGGCGTCCCTGCTGGCAGTATTTTACTGTTTTTTGTTGTGTTTTTTTTTTACAGTGAAATTCTTTATTCTGTGCATTCTGAAATTCTGTGTTTTCTTATAGTGTTGTCATAGATGTGTTGCTAATATTCTTGCACATATAAAGCAATCAGTCTAACTGTTCCAGAATCATGCAGGTTAAAGGATATAATTCTCATAATTACTAACTAACACACGTGGATTGACTGTTATGACTTGTGCTATTGGCGGAAGTAGTGGTTCCCCTCTCTCTGACACTCACGCTCACACACACCGATGCGGGAGCGGTGAGTATCATGCAAGAGTATATGGCCTGCTGCACCACTGTCTTCTCCTGCCGTCCTGTCCCTCGTTATCTCCTCTCTTTTCTTTTCTTTTCCTTTCCTTTCCTTTCCTTTCCTCCTCCTCCTCCTCCTCCTCTCCTCTCCTCTCCTGTCCTGTTCCTCTCCTCTTCTCTCCTCTTCTCTCCTCTCCTCTCCCTCCTGCCTGCACGGCCGGACCGTTCACCTTACAGGTGCGAGCGAGCAGCGGCTCGAGGCGCTTCGCCAATTAGGAGCAGCGGGCGTGACCACGTGAACAAATCCCGTTGTCTAAATTCCCGTTCAGCGGCAGCGAGCAGCTCGGAGTGAGCTGAGAGCCACACAGAGTGGGAAGTAATAACGGCGGGCTGAACTGGAGCGCTGTGCAGGTAAATTGCTTCTTCTTCTTCTTCTTCTTCTTCTTCTTCTTCTTCCTCTTCTTCTCCTGGCTCTAGACTTTTTTCACCCTCGTCCCCTCTCTCCGGCTCTGACGGGATGGCATGCGGTTCACATGCGGGGCTCCGGGACGGGATGTTTTGGATTCAATTCGCCGTCGCTTGCGGCTGATTGTCTGCTCCCCTCCGATCCGCGGACAGGACAAATAGCATCATCGGCTCGGCCGGGTGCTTTGCACCGTCTGCGCATTGAAACTCCGCCGCCCCGCGCCTCCCGCCTCCCCCTCCCTCCATCCATCCCTCCATCCATCCCTCCATCCATCCCACCTTCCCTCTCTCTCGCTTTCTCTCTCGCCCCCCCGGTCTCTCGCGGGCACACGAGGCTATTGATAGTTGGCAGAAGCCTTGTAATCCCGGGCTGATCTGGCTGACCGGCCACAGCCGTTTTGCGAAGCCAGAATGTTGATTGAACTTTATTCTGCTTGGAGATTTGTTTTAATTGGTAACGCCCGCATACATTGACGCCGTGCGGGGAGAGGGGAGCGTGAGAGGGCGTCCTTTGGTGCTGCATGCGAGCAGGGAAGCAAGCAGACGCGAGCTTTTATTGCTGAATTATTTATAAGACTGTCTGGGGGAGAGTAATGCTTCTCTTTGGATGTGGAGGGAGTCACAGTCAAGATATACTACGAGGCTATTTCAAACCGTGCGTTCTCGCCATTTCTTTCTCAGATCAAACCTACTCCACGTTTTGGTCCCGTCCAGGATACAGTAAAAAGGCGTTCTGTATATTTGCAATAATAATAATAATAATAATAATTATTATTATTATTATTATTATTATTATTATTATTATTATTATTGCTGTTGTTGTTGTTGTTGTTGTTGTTTCAGTGAAGAGGACAAATTAAGAGCTGTTGACCAACCAAGGAAATTATTGTGGGTAACTACTTGATTTTCATTCATCAAGCCTTCAAGTCATTACTGTTGTTGATGTAGCCTATCAAGTGAAAAGGACGCGAGAATTGTCTTATTTTCCGAGTAATTCTGTTAGTAATCACTGCAAATCGGATATCTTTGAGCTTTGGACTTTTAATCGGACAAAATGAGCTATCTACAAGGCATGGCTATGGATTCTTGGAACTTGTGGACATGTTTCTGACATATAACAGATCGATTCGATCCATTAAGTCGATCAGAAATACTTATGAGTGATGAAAAAACAATCAATAGTTGTCGTTCGGAATTAAATGCTGCTGGCTTTTAGTCTATAACGTGATATTAAGTTGACTTGTGACACTTTCAAGTTTTAATCCAACCTCTTAATGAATAAATAAATAATATATAGATACTTGAAAAAATAAATAGATAAGAAAAAGAAAGGAGGAAGGAGAAAGAAATGCGGCACACTGCTACGTTTCCGTCTTTTTTACAGCCCTACTCCACCGGAATGAATCGACCCAGTCCGCGCATGCGCAGTCCCTCCGCCATTCATCTGTAGCTGCTCCCTCTCCCCCCTGCTCCACTCGTCTCGTGCGAGAGAAGAGAAACCAGCAGGCGGCTCCGGGCTCGCGCTCTCTCTCCCTCGCTGCCCGGTTGTCAAGGTACTGGCAGTCTGTGACTTCTGCTCGCTGCGGCAGGACGGTGACAGCTCCGCTCGGCTCTCTACTCACTCGTAGCTCGGATTTTTCGCCCCTTTTGGATTTCTATGTTTTGGTGTCAGTGGCGGAGACTCTCAGCAGCTTCTTTACGAGCCCCGTAAGTCAGTTGATATTTTGCTGTATAGCTGTGTGTTTTGTTTTGTTTTGTTTTGTTTTTTCTCGTGTGTTTTGCGAAGGCTTTTAACAACGCTCAGCGCTGTCATGAGAGAGAAGTGAACATGAAAGCAGGAGTTGTGGCTAATTTGTGTTTTGTTTTTTGTTTTTTGTTTTTTGTTTTTTGTAATCTCTTGCTAGCTCTTTGCTCGATAGAGTCGTTGTTTCAAGTACTTTATCTCCTCGGTTTCTTTTTATTGTCTTGTTATCGCCTCTTTCTCTTTTTTTTTTTCAAGGACAAAAAAAGGAACTTTACACCTAATGGATATAACTTTCCTCATGTTTTGAAGATGTTTTCCGTGTTAGCCTGAATTATCCCGTGAACAATGGACTCGGATGAGGAGCCCGGCGGTGGCGGTTTGTCTGTCGCTCATCTTTTACAGCAGGTGTCTGATAGCCTACTTCCGCACTGTGCCGCGAGATATGGATCGCATGTGAACCCATTCACGTCTTTTATTCAGCTTAAACGTTGTCTCCAGCTCTTGTTCCGTATTAGAGGACATGCAGGTTGACCTGTGGCCGTCGTTTATTTAATATTAAGTAACGATTGTTGTGGTTTCAGTATTTCTGTCTCTTCCTCTTTATCTCAACCTTCACGAGGAACTGTTTTAGAGAACCAAAAGCAGCCGAAGTCATTGAAGCACAGTGTTGCATCACAGAGGTGATTTCCTCACACAGTAGCCCGGTAGCTTCTCTGTTTTGCTCTGTTTGTTTCTCTGCGAGTGATCAAGTTGATCGACAGTGAAAGAGAGAAACGCTGTGAGCTGCTCTCTCTCTCTCTCTCTCTCTCTCTCTCTCTCTTTCTCTCTCTCTCTCTCTCTCTCTCTCTCTCTCTCTCTCTCTCTCTCTCTCTCTCTCTCTCTCTCTCTCTCTCTCTCTCTCTCTCTCTCTCTCTCTCTCTCTCTCTCTCTGACTCTCTTCCTGCTGAACAAGCTCGTTGGCATACCTGGTCCTGTTGAAGTTATCGTAAACCTACACCTCATTTCACTGCCTGGGAACAACTAAGACCATAGCAGGCATATCAGCTTGTCAGTGTGCAAAGGTCCTCACACCTGTCCTGACGGTACAATGCAAAACTTTCCAAATAGTGCTAAGATGGCAATGTTGGCAGCATTTCTCTGTCTCATTTGTATTTCTGTGCTGACTGACTAATTCATCCGCATTTGCTCCCCGCTGCTGTCTCTCATTGCTCTGTGCTGGTTTCACTAGTTCATTATCAGTCTTTTGTGCCCGGTGGTCTCTAGGCTTGACTAATGGCCTGTTGCCTTTTGGTTATTTTTGTTTGCCCCACCCTGCTCCACCCGGTTTCATAGGCAGGAGGTGTCCCTGCTAGCACACTTGAATGCCACACCTGGCCTGCTTGGATAGAAAATATGGGGTTTTGATGCCCAGCCCTTGCTTCACTGGCCTAGATAGAGTTGATTTATTGAGTCGAAACATACTTCTTCAGTCGCTGCTTGTTACGCCCATCTATTGTTCCTCTTGTGCTACTTAAGTGGACCTCTTGAGAGGAAGAAATAGAGTTATAATGTCCTTGCTTTTGGTAGATTGTCGCTGATTCTTCATTTATGCTTTTTTACTTTTGCGTGTTTTTATGTGTCTTTTGTGCGGTGAACTGTAATGGACAAATATCCAACAGCATCAGCCTTTCAACCAAGGTTGAGAGAGTATGTGTGTGTACCTGTGTGGTTGAGTGTGTGCTCCAGGCCCCCATGAGCGCTTTCTCAGACTCTCTCTCGTAAGCATCTACTTGGCAGTGAACTCTCTATCAGAAATGCCCAGATAAGAGGATGAGAAGGAGGGAGCTAGTATTATATGATCTCTACGCACAATCTGTCTTTATCTCCTTCTGTATTTCTTTGAGTTTTTGCTTGGTGTTTCTATTGTTTTTCTCATTTCTTTTGGAAAATCTTTTTATGTGGACGCCTGTTCTGTCTTTGTTTTGTGATTATTTTTTCTCTGGTGCACTCATTTTTCTCATACAGTTTTTACTTAATTTTCCCCCACTCATCATTTCTTTGTTTCTTTGTTGATTCAGATTTTGTTCATCATTTTGCATGAATTTCTTTTATCTACGTTAAGGCAGATAGGGCAGAAGGCATTCAGTATTCGATATCCATAAATCTGCCTTTGAATGCAATTTTTGTTGCAAAGATCACTCATTAGTGGACATCAGCCAACTAACAACAGTGCTCCAAGGTGAGACTATTTTAGTTGCACCCAAAAATTTGTCAAGTGTGTCTTAACATTTTCATTTATTGCACTGATAAAAAGGATAGGTGCACCAGTGCAAAATTATGCCATTCCGTGTTTAGCTTTAGGTGTTTGATTTTTCCCTCCATCAAACAGCTGATTGAAGCAATACCAATAGATGTGGATCGCTTTAATGGATTTATTTTCCACTAATGGCTCTTACTGTGTCCCAGATTAAGGACAACTGGCAACACATATGTACACATACATGACACTCAGCATGTATGGCAAAGACAAACACACATGCGAACACGGACACAGTGGAGTAAGAATTCAATGAGGGCCGTAAACTGGAAAATAACAGTTTTGTTTGGTAATTTTTTCTAATTTATTCCACATACAGGGATTTTAAACAAATACCAAGTAGTTTGTTTTCCAGTCAAGTCCAGTCAGTTTTATTTAGATAGTCTTAAATCAAACATTGCCTCGGAGGGCTTTACACTCTCTCCATCTTTAGTTCCTAAAAAAAAAAAATCATCCTCCCAAAATGTTCAAAAGGGAAGAAGCCTCAGGAAGAGAAGCAGTTCTATTTAAAAATAATAATAATGATAATTGAACTGCCTGATCTCTCTGTCCTTTTTCAGTCTTAAGTTTTTCCTCTTCCCAGTTGTCCGTCTGCTGTCATCTCTCTCTGTCTCCAGCTAGTTTTTCAGCAAGCTCATCCACGTGTATGTGTCTGTTTTATGTACGCCCGGGAACAGCATCACGATGACTTGGCTGCACAGGTTCTGGTTTGTCTTATGTTGTGTTCTTGGTTTAAACAGTTTAGAATCTCAGTCACACACACCCGGTAACGCAGAGGACACACACTTGCATGGGATGTCTCTTTCTCCGGTCTCTCTCTGCAGCGTGTGTGTATTCTGGTGCCCGGTGCCTGTCAGCGAAACAGGAGTCTGCCCACCCGTTCTCAGATTCTAGCATACAGCAGCACATTTAGAGTCTCGTCTGGCAAGGAAATGTAGCACTAATCCAATTGGCTGTAGCTTTAGTAAAAGCTTCTCTAATTGGACGATATGGACATCTGGCTGCCAAGGTTCCAGTAAGCACAACAGGGAGTTGGGGAGAGTCCCAGTGGTGCTGTGGTGCAGAAGAGCCTGAACAAAGGGCAGATAGCTGGGAGCGTGCTACTGTTTTGAATATTCCTCCACATGGCTATGATAAAGGACCCATCTGCAGTGCTTACTCAGATCCATCTAGATGACCATATCTCATTTTTAGCTGAGCTGTTTGCCAAACACACATGCAAATATACACACACGCATGCAAACACAGACACACACACACACACACAACATTCCATCTGCAGGAACAGGAATGGCTTTCGTCACACAAAAACCCGTTTGAGGAAACATCCTCCCGACCTGTTAAGGAACAAAACCACAAACAGGAATCCTGACAGTGTCTGTGTTACAGGAGGAAGAGTGGAGAAACAAAACGCTGCTACCAGCAGCCAGTGCAGCCGTTCCTGTTTCCTTTCACCTCAGTGTGGAATCCAGGAATAGCTCAGAGTGACAGAGACAAGAGATGAGAGAGGGAGAGAGAGAGAGAGAGAGAGAGAAAGAGAGAGATGGTGTGTGTGAGAGAGAAACAAAGAGAGACAGTGAGACAGACTGAGGCACAGAGTGTGAGAGATGGCCATGTAAGGTTTCCTGCACCACAGCTTGCACCACTCCACACAAACGGTGAACCTGAAGTGAACTGTTGATGGTTTGGGTTCTCAAGTCACTGTTAACTTGACCTTTGGCCTTGTGTGGCTGCTTGACAATGAAACAAAGGCCACGTTTCACACAAGATACATTAGGGAACTGACAGCAATAATAGCGAGTTCCTCCTGTGGAATGGCATGTATTATTTGCATTCTCATTTTATACACTTGTTAAATTATATGTGCAGGTGTGAAAACCCTTTGAAAACAAGTTGTAATATATTTACTAGTTAATGTAGCTTCTTGTACAGGTATCCTAATGATTTATTCTTATTTGCTATGTTTTTGATACTCTTAGTACCTTACAATACTCATACATTGCCTCTACAATAGTTTAATTTCCATTTTATGCTTGACAAGAGTGCTATGATGCATTCCTTTGGAGAAATGACTGGTAATGAAATCTGTTATTTGGATTCAAGATTATGTAACCAGCGTCTCAGAAGCACTTCACTGAAATTTGATTGATTGATTTGAGCCAGAATTATTGCAGCTGCTGTGCACACACTTAAAAACACATAAAAAAAAAAAAAACTTGCAAACTAGTTTAACTAAAAGTTAAAGGTCAATCGAGAAATGAATGTAGAGACAGAGTTAATGCAAAGTTGTACAATCAATATCTTGTTTTCTCAAAGATTGAGTTCATAATTTCCTTTAATTAGTGGGTTCATTGAAGAATAAATAACATGCAGAAGAGTGTGTTTGTTATCTTTGCTTTGTGTAAAGGATTGTTAATCAAATATTGACATTTTTATTACCAGTGAAAAGGCTCCAGATGGCATTGTAAACCACTTGATATAGATTCACGTGGATGAAGCTTAAAGAATACTCCCATATATAGTAGAAAATAGAAATAGAAAATAACCACATGTTGCACAACTATTTGAGTATCATTGATTTAGCAACATTGGATCATGATAAGCTCTCAGAAGTCGACTCTCTGCCTTTTCAGTTTCTCTTGCTGATGTTGATGATGGATTTACCAGGAAAGAGGTTGCTGTGATGGACAAGGGTGAGCAAAGTGACGAATGTGCCTTTGGTATTTTATTGGTAGGTTTGTTAGTGTGCATTACCACAACAGTTACACTAATCTTAGTCATTTTAACAAGTTAACACTGCATGTTTAACTTTATTGATATGGAAAGGCTAGGCAAATGCAAATGTGGAGCAAGACAGGAGAGCGTGGATGTAGTGGGTGTTGATACACAGAGGGAAATAGGATAAGGTGTAGATGGGATTAAGAAGTGGCACGTAAGAGGTTATTCTGACAGCTCCACTTCTCACACCACACCTCTTGGTTCCCATTCAGTTTGTGATTTTACCCTGTCTCATATTTTTTGCGGTAAATCCCAGCTTCTCACAGCATCAGCCAAAACATAGTTACATGCTAACCCATAACCTGATTACTGAGATGACGTGAACAGCTGGATTAAAATTGTTTTATTTTTCATGACCTTAGATTTTCTAAGGCATGGTTCATAAATCGACTTAATTAACAAGCAAAGTTAAGCCTACTGAGATAACTAAAATGACGTCTTGTTGGATGTGAGTGCGAAAATAGAGGCATGATGTTGCTATTTGAGTTTTTCACTTTGGTTAATCCACTGAGTGCACTGAATGTCCAATTCATAATTTTTGTGTACATGAACTCAGTAGCTGATAATGGATTAAGGCTTCAAAACAATCTTTGTTTCTTATGGTGTGCCACTTCCTCTATTGCACAGAATGTTTATGTTTTTTCTGCTGCTACAAGCTTATCCTTTTTTTTAAAAGTGAAACTTGAAAGTGAAATAAATACACTTAGCTGTTCACATGTCAAAAGTGTTACTACATTCTCAGTGTCGGTGCAATAACCTGGCTGAGATCATGTTTAGACCATTATAACAGTAATCAGGTTACTACATTCTTTGGCTTTAGCATCTACTGGAGGAGTAATGGATTGGGTGAAGAGGGTGTCTTCTCTGACAGTTTGACAGTTATATGGGACGCCCATCTGCTGTTTCACTCAACTACTGTGGCTCACTGAGTGTCACCTCTCTGCTCTGACTTGTGTACACACACACACACACACACACACACACACACACACACACACACACACACACACACACACACACACACACACACACACAGCCACAGCCACACATAACATACAGCATACACATGTTGATAACCCATTTACACCGACCCCAACCGAACTCTCTCTATCTCTCTCCCTCCCTCCCTCACACACACACACACACACACACTCATATATATATATACTCATGCACAACCCTCCCCTATCTATGTCTTCTAATGTCCCAGCTCTGCTTACTGTGTCCAAAAGAGCTTAGATCAGGGAAACCATAGCTTGCCCTCATTCAGACTTCCTGGAAGATCAGGTTATTTATTCAAACCAATCAGACCATGTTTAAACTGTAACTGGAAGGTTGCCAGTTTGAACCTCAGAATGGTTTACAAATTTGACTGAACCAAGACATTGACAAGGTACCATCGAGCAGGCATACCCTCCATTTGCTTGGTAAATTGTAATTTTTTATGTTCACCTATGTATGTTGGTGATTTAATACACCGTAATTTATCTTTTAAGAGGAAGAAAACCGATCAGCATGTTTTAACTTAGTCATAGCAATTTGCATTCACAACAGTTTGTATAAAAAGCAAAAGGCTGTTTGTCCATGACAGTGTGATGTGCGGCGTTTATGAGTTTCATCTGTTACCGTCATCTTTCATATTAATACATGAGACAGAGCAGATGAAGGGTTGATGGCTACCCTCTTTGTTAACAAACATGAAAATTACTGCCAACTCTTGTTTTCCTTTTTTTAATGTCTGTTTGTGGTATTTGTTAGTGCCTTGGAAAAACATGATCCAGCTCAGTCTGCCTTAATCTGTGCTAAACACTGCATGGATTAATTTATTTTCAATCCAAAAAAGCACTTGTTTCCACAATGTGGATATGCGGAAGCAACCCTTAGCGCTGCATATCCACTCATATCATAACATAACACGAAGAAGTATGACAGGCCTCTAATAAGGTTCCGTTTGGTTAAATTCAACTGCAAAAAAGGCCCATTGCATATGAATGTTGAAGCAGCTGGCATTCATATGTGACAATGGCCAATCACTTGTGAAAATGTCCTCTTCACATGTGACATTTGCTTTTACGACATGGACATTCTAATCCACGTGTTTTTAAAGAAGCCAATGATATTTGTCTGTATGTTGTTCACAAGTAAGAATTGCACATTTCTTATATAGAAATATTCATTCATATGTGAAAAAACACAGCAGGCCTTGTCACCCACTGAGCCTTACCTGAGTAAATCCTGCAGTGAGATCTTTCAGGGTTACACTCTGAAGCAATGATCTGCGAGTGTGTCTCCATTAGACCGATTGAAAGCATGTCTTTGTGCTGCTTCGACAGGAGACTGTGAGGAAAAAGACAATTTTTTTGTGTTTTGCATGAATAGAATTCACTACACCTTAATTGCATCTCTGAAGAAATGAGCAAAAAATACACTGCACTTCAGCAATGACAGCAATTACCTCAATGATACTTTAGCTTTGCGTGTGTGCATACAGTATGTGTGCCTGCGGGCCATATTTTCTCTCTACTATGATGACCCACTGACCGGTGTTAGCAGATTAATTGCTGCTTTCATGTTAAGCTGTGGCGTATCACCAGTAATTGGTAATGGAGATTATCAGTGTGATGCTGTGTGGGTCCCTGTATATGTGTGTGTGGGTGGGGGGGCATGTGAGATGTATTTATCTGATTAGGAAGTTTATCTAATAAAGTAGGGTTTATGGGATTCTAGTGACTCTCCTCTGCGCACGCACACACACACTGGTGGCCATTAGTGAAAGAGGATCACAAACAGTTTGCATGCTACTGACAAAATCAGATTTGAAGTATTTCAATGTCTTTGCCTTTGTCTTTGAATACTGAATGGTGACAGATTTTATCTTTTAATTTGTCAGCATACAGCATTACTGGCAAATGTTGTGCTAGCAAGACTGGAATGTGCATGTGACCTCACTGATGTGTAGGATGTAGAATCAAAGATATTAATGTACATTCGGTGGACAAACTTGTGTGCTATGCCTCAATGCTACTGCGGTGCATCCATCCGCATTTGTTGTGCCTGCTAAGAGGATGAGGATAAAAAGCAGTGGATGCTACAGAGCAGCACGCACTCACACATACGTACATGCCTGTAAGCATACACAGCACTCGCAGACAAGCTTCATCGTTTTTCTCCTGAGATCTTTTGGAGGCACATCATCGTCTCACTTCAGCACACACATCAGAGTCTGGCTGACTTGCGTAGCCACCACTCAGCCAGCTGCCTTTGTGCGTGTGTGTGTCTCTTTCTTGAAAGCAAAACCGAGGGCATGAGACTGAGAAATGCGTGCAAAAATGTTTGTGTCTTTGCTTGTGTGCATCTGTACATTTTTTCTTGAATTAATAAGCTGCCTCACTTCCAGTTGGTTCTTAGCTGCATCAAATGTTTTTCATCGCTGCTGCTTTATTGCATTCAGATCATTGTGCGGGGCAACCAAAACAGATTCAATGAGGCAGTGTCCTGTGTTTGATGTTAGTTAAAATCATGTATCTGTCTTCAGTTCATGTATCATGTAATTTTTCAATATATGACATGGACTGCATCACATGCACAATGTGTTTGTGAGTATAATGGGATTTGCTACATGTGTGACATTAATATTGTAAGTGTAATATGGAGCAGTGAAACATTCAAGCATGCTAACCAGTCCACAGCTCCTGTGCTAATGACGAACCAACACAACCCAATCCTCCGAGCTTCCTGTCCTGACTGCTAGCTGCACGGCTAACTGAGCTAACAGCAATAACAATTGGCAGCAATAAGCAGTTACTGTGGTGAAATGCTGCCCCCTTTTTCTTACATGTTGAATCTTTTTGAAAGTTTTATTCAAATGATTTTATTGTGTACTTCTGCACTCTCTGACTCGCTACCTGAAATTACTGTGTAGCAACAGGCTCCCAGATGAAATGTTACCTTGCAAAAAATTACACATTTCTCTGGGTTTAAACATTGTTCCATGTAACAACAATGCACCAGTGGATGTTGAAATATTTTGCACTCAGCTGTGGGTTTTATGTGTAGGTGGGGAGAGAGTGAGCTGGACGAATAAAAAATATTTAATAAAGATAATATTGAGGCTAAAAGAGCTTTGTATAGTGTTTTTTAGAACGCTGTAAAGCATTAACTACACTCCACACCAACTTTGTTCTGTGAACCTTACCCAGGCCACTGTGGGATGCACCTTTTATATTGGAAATGTTATGCTGGTCCAACTCACTAGCTTTTCATCGTCAGCTTGTTAGAGCTATAGTCCGACAGCTCCCACACAGCTCTCTCCAAACAGCCTCTCTTGCCAGCTCGAAACACAGAAAAACAGTTGAAACCAGGCAGAAAAGGTGCACCTGTGATTGGACACTGACTTGACTGACAGATGTAGCTGATCAAGAGCTCCATTTGGAGAGTTAAGCTGACATGGATATGTCACCAAAGTAATGATATCGTAAACGGCATCAGACTCTATGATGCCATCAGCCTGGCAGTGGCACTATCCACTTGCAGTATAGCTTCCAGGCTGAGTGAGTGTGGGCATGACATTGTGTTTACCAAGTGGGCACCTTCTTTCACAAATGACTCACTGAGTAAGAGACACGACGACACCTCAAGGAGGTTGAACATTGTCTGCCAGCGTCCTAGTAACACCCCCTTCTGTTCCCAACCTCAGCAGACCAAGTCACATCGTGCTGAAATCATGTCATGATCTAGCAGGAGCTTCTCTTGCAGGAAGTTGAAAAAGCCTGAGAGCTCTGATAGTAAAGGTTCATTCACCTCTGTTGGAGCAGCAGCTCACTGTGTGGAACAAGAAGTTGGGCTCTGCTGAAAGGACCAAGCTGTGCCTCATCTCATTAGTGATGAAAAGGGGTCTGATATGTCGCCCGGGGCCTATATTCAGTAAATTTAAAATGAAATCTTAAACAGCAGCCGGTAGAGGAGGGGTGATATAATTTGGTGCTGCAGTTTCAATGAGCAGCAAGTGAGAAAGATGACAATACAAAGACCATGATAGTGACTCATACCCTTTAATCAAAGAGTAGTATGTCATGTATTCCTTTACAATCTATTGACGCTGCTTCTCTCACTGAAGTCAGATAACGTACTGGGTTGAGTTTACAAAAAGACATTTCAAAGCAGAGAAAATTATCCTCTGAGTATTTGTATCTTGTGAGAGAGCGGCTTTTTTCTCAACAGTGATTTATTGATATACTCTGGGTTATAATGTTTTGTAAGTCATAACATGGACTGTTCGATCAAAACATGCGCTGTTCGATCAAAACATGCATTTAATGGGTGCTGAGACTTGTTGTCTGCAGCTGTTCTCGTTGCTGAGGATGATGTGTGTTGTTTAGCTTCGATCTGATCTGCCAAACTCCAGAGAACTTTGCTGAGTATTGGATTTAGTTAGGGATTGTTTGCTCTCCATGGTGCTGAAATGTTCACTTCAAATCTTGTATTATTTAGGTGTTATAACAGGTGCTGTTTGATGGACTGGTTAGCTGTCCTGTCATATTGATCCGCATGTTGAATTTGTGTGAAGCATTTTTGTGTTTTGTTTTTGTTTTTTTTGGTGTGTACTCCTGGTGTTGCCTCTGTAGTGTCAGGCTTATTCTCCAAATGGTTCAGATTGGGCAGAAGGGCATTCTTTAATCCTGCTTAGGACTACTTCTGAATGCATGTTGATGTCATGATTTACTTACAAGTCTCAAGGCTTTTGTTTGGAACTTCAATTGACAATTAAAGCAAAAAATATGCCTTTTCTGATTAACAATTTTTTTTGTTTCTTCGTTTAAATTTGGAGATATTACAAGTAACAGTACAGATGGGCTGGGATTTTTTTGTGTGTGTATTGGCCTATTGATATTTTGATGTATGATGTATCTTTGGGCTATATAAATGAAAAATGGGCATTTCATTCTAATTTGCTATGGAGCCAACTTTCTTGCTTCAAACAGCATTCTTATTTCACTCTGAGAGCTACTTACTTGTTTAGGTGGAGACATTTTTTTTTTCAAACATTACAGTTTCTATTATTATCTGATAAATATTGGAAATATTGCTTTTTCCGAGTTTGAATTTCTTTCCAAAACTACATAGCACACCTTTAACTGCATTTGCTGAAGTGCCACAAACTCAGACTCAAACTTGGAGTTGGTTTGCATAAATATGACACTTATTGAGCGAAGCAGATGGAGGCTAGAGTTAATTGGGAATCCATTCCTGGATTTATTTCTGCTGATAGGCACCGCTACCTGCAAAACTTAATGTCAATTAATGAAGACGAGAAGTTGCAGACTGCAAAGAGAGGTGCAGACAACAACTTTCAGGCCACATCAGGGGAAAAGGCAAAACATCACACTGTGTGGAAATGGATTGTCTGAGCATCTTCCCTTCACTGACAGAGCTGTGTGCCCTTCAGACCGAGGGAAACATCTCCTTTGAGACCAGTTTCGGGATGCCAAAAAGCAAGGTGTATTACTGCTGACTGCAATGGACCGACCCAAACAACGTTTTCCTAAATGTGCATGAAAAAGAGATCAGCTGGGCACACTGACTTAGCAGGTGCATGCTGTGTTTATCTTACCTTAGCGAGGATAATCAGTATTTTACCTACACCTCTTTTCCTGGACCAGGACCTTGATCTAATCTTAATCAGCATTAGGTTAAGAAATCTGGACACATTTGCAGTGATAAGAGAGGGAAGTAAAGGGAAAGCAGTCTCATGTATTGGCACAGGGGTACAGAGCACAGGGACTCTGACATATGGTCAAAGAGTAAGGGGCCTGATGATGTTGTGATATGTGTTTTTGCATATTCATTTTGTTTTAGAATGTTGATTATGTTGGAGAGATGACATAGTTATATCAATTATTCTCATCCCTCTGCATCATTCATGGAAATTTGATGTCTACGACACTGATTAGTGACCTTTTGCTTGTTCTCTATTTAATGAGTGGCACTACCTTTTGCCAGCTGTGCTGTGTGTATTTTGGTGATACTGGCAGTTCAAAAGTCTGTGTTGGCATCATGTAAGTGGTACCTTGCCAGGTCTACCAGATGATTTTGTGCCTGTGTTCTTGCTGCTGCACTAGCCTCTGTACTAGATAGCCATGTTAGTCTCATGTTGCGGTTTGGTTACTTTTATTTTCCCTTTTATAGCCAGGCAACAGTTAATTAAATTGATGAACATAATTATTGCAGCCATTCAGATTGAATTTGATGTGCACACTTACACAAATGAACTACAACTGGTCAGAGGACTCTGGGGAAGGAACTTATTTTCTCCTGAATGTTGCAGTTACACTGCAATCAGCAGGTTAATAACTTGTTATTGTTAATTTGATACATTTAACCAGGATCAACAACACATAGATGCAGCCACTGTATGTATATCTGATTTCTATAACAAAAATCTAGTTCAATATGTTCTGCGCAACGCATATAAATGTCACGGTTACCATAAATCCATGGAAGTTCCTGTTTCCGTTTCTCAGAAGGGTAACAATACTGCCTCCTGTGCAAAGTACACCTCATTTCAAACCATGCAGTCACCTCAACACTGCTGAATAGAGCTGTTATCACGGAGGACAGAATTGCATTTCCTCGCTGTGCGTAGTTCTAGTTAGACTTCAGACTTTATCTGTCGCTTATGTGTCGGCTGTACTCTAATCTGTGTCTGTTTGGTAAGTCATCTCAGGTACTGTAAACAACACAGAACTTCAGGAAGGTGTGTTTTATTATGTAAGCAAGATGATCTTTAAGAGCAAAGTCTCAGTAAAGAGGAAAGACTTAAGGTTTGCTGATCTCATGGTCTGTCATTAAATGGCTTTATTGTTTTAATGATTATGGACTTTGAGCTTCCGAGTTAGTGGATTCTAAACAATACACAGGAATGTTTTTTGTCAGAAACAGGCAGAAGAGGTTTGCTTAATTGTTCTTGGTTTAATCAACTAGACGTTGTTGAAATGAAAGGTAATGGATACACATAGAACCCTGTGTTCTGTACTTGTGGCATGAAGGTTGTGTTCTGGAGCTGTGATTGCAATAGAGTTGCACAGAATTGTCATGGGCACACTTTCATAGTAATATATCTAATTGCCAAATTTGCAAGATAGAAATGTTCAGAGGATGAATTATATTGTTGTTTACAATAACTTCCAGGTAGAAAAACAACCTCTTGCACTAGCTCACACACAATTAAGTCTTTTTTCATGACGTTATTTCAATGAGTACGTTATCTCATTCATGACAGATGCAGGTGTGATGCTGTCCTATTTTATGACACACTTTTACTATCATTAGTTTGGAGGCCTCAGTGTCACTATACATCAAGTTTTTAAGATGAATGAAGTGCTTTCCAAATAAGTGGATGAAACAAAATAAACATCTTATTTTCTAAATAGCTATGTAGCTCAGGCACAAAACAGGCCTCATAGAGCCTCAGTGACCCTCTGAGTTTTTACTGTCAAAGATCTACTGTATCAACACTGTAGTGCAGTGTTTCTTCAACTCAAGGCCCCCACATGACAAGGATAATATTATGTTTCATATTTATAAGGCTCAACTCAACTTACTCTTTGGACCCTGGCTTCATAAGACTGCAGTGTGCCACTGCACCTTTAAGATATATGGGAGGTATTTAACCTTAAAGGTGTTCTTATGTGTAAACACCAATACAGTAGGGGGCTTAAATGCAAAAACTTGGAAGCCATGAGGACTGCTGCAGTGCATTACATATGCTGTAGTCAGCTCAGGCTATTTCTGGTACTTGTAGTCAGCCAGCCAAGAATCAGCCCTGCCCATTTTGGACCAGCCCTGCAGGTTAATCCATTGAGGCCTTGAGTCCTTAATCATAATAAGCTCTGGACTTATTTTAGGTAAATTTAGTTCCATCCAGACACCTGCATGTCTGGATTCATAGTGGAGATCGGTTAATCTACGTGTAGTTAACAAGAAAGATTATGAATTAACAGAAGTAAAAGGAACAAAGAGGTGGAGGTTAGCTCAGTTATTCTGGAGTACACTCTCACTGAGAAATTATTTGCATACTCCTAACATTTGCCAAAGGAATTGACATGTTCTGACTATTTGAGTTAAAGAGCAAATGCACAGGTTGTCCTGTATTAATTTGTCTTCTAGATGTATGGCTCTTGATAACACACACATCTAGTTCAGTATGTACAGTAGCCGGATAAATAGTGTGCAAAATAGTTAGTATGCTTACGGCATTCCTCATCAATAAAGATTTTAATTACTGCACAGAATTGCTGACCAACGCACATTGCATGGTTTATGGGCCAACATTATAGCTGTGCTGTTGACTGAGGCAACAGTAAAAACCCAGAAACATAGCAGGCTGTGAGGTATTTGGTGCATGGGATTACATTTCATAGATTAAAAGCTGTGGGAGGGAAGGCTTCATGGTGTCTTTGTAATTTAAAGTCCATCTGAAAATAGCTGGAATATCAAATAGCATTTAAAATGGTTGTTTCTTTCCAGTTATGTAAACAAATAATCCACAATCCTCAAATCTGTAACCCACAGGAGATGCATTGGCGTTGGAGAGAAGCAGCAGCTTAGTAGGTAGAATGGAGCAAAGAAGAAAAGTTTTAGGAAAAGTGTAAAGATGTCCACATTAAGCTAAACTGATGATCCACATAGATGTTATAAACAATGATAGACAGGTGCACTGGCTGAGATACACTCAGTAATGTCACCGCCAAGTAAAATTGAGTAAATGTTCTGTAAAACCCGAGATAAGTTGAAGCTTTGCTTTTCTTTATGTTGTGATTTTTCCATTTTCAATGTTTTTCTCATCACAATACTGAGCTAATGCTCTGGTTAGGTTTAGGCTCAAAACCAACTTGGTAATGGTTAGAATAACATGGTTTGGCTTTAGGTATTTGTTTTAGTCACTACAAACACGGCTGGAAACGTTCCACAGTTGCCTGGTTTTGTTGCCACAGATATGACTAGAGATGGCACAACTTCCCATGACAAATAAATGGTTCTAGTTGCCACATACACAGCAGGAAATATCGGTCATTTTCTGAAACGTTTACTGCCATTATCATATCTTGATGATGCGGCTGCTGAGATATAAATAGCATGGATTTTTTGGATGGAATGGGATTAAGTCTAGACCAAAAATAGATATAGATAGATAAAATAGGTGCTGAAAAACTAAAGACAATGTGAATGGAGATAATGCATAAATAATGAGAATTAAGAAAAAGTCCAAAAGGAAAGAGCAGAGAACAAGATAAAATAATGGCTGACATGAAAAATGAACAGCAGTGCGTGTGACCAAAAACCATGATCAAAATGGTGAGTAACCTGACAACAATATGGCTGTAATTTAATTTGCAGATGAACCAAATTAAAATCAAATTAAAACATGATTTTACAGCCCTATTATATTGCTAGATAATGTTTTAAGGGGTGCAATATCACATTAACTAGTAATTATTAAATGGTAAGCAATTTAGGGCTGATTTTGTGCAACTGATAATACAGACTGCCATATAATGTGTTAATACACTTGTCTTATTCTTACAGTGTTGTCAGTCGGCTTCACCATTTTTATCCTTGGTTCAAGATGTGTCACATTGCTTAACTGCATGGTAATTAAATGCTGCATTATTAATGTATTAACTGGCATTGCATTACACGCCAATTTCCATTCACCCATTTAGTGGGATGTGCTAGAAGTGTGTATTTACAGTGAGAGAAAAGAGAGGCAACGAAAGTGACTGAGAGATCAGGGTTAATTGCAAGAGAGGTGTTCGGAGCAGAATGTGAGAAATGCCCGCAAGAGTATGTGATGAGGTCGAGGCTGTGTTTATTAGCAGAGGAAGGAGAGGATGAGAGTGCAAACAAAGGAGCTACAGACGGAGGACTCGGGGAGATGAAAAGATGTGGGAAGGTGGGACAAACTATTAGAGGGATGGTTGGATGGATAGATGGATGAACAAATACGTGAAATGGACGTGCACAGAGAGCCTTAACAGCCTAAGGTGGAGCAAGAGGCAGACTTCTGCTTCACGCTGATACCACGGACTGAAATGATGCGATACCTCTCCTTCTCGCTCTCTCCTCTTCCCGTTTCTCTCACTGTGGGAATTCTCTGACCCAGTTTGTTCCTCCACCAGGCAGCAGCAGAGTTATTTTTACATATTAACAGGAGACAATACTTTGTCCTCTGCTCGTCCTCCCCTCATCTGTATGCTTCCTTTTGCTCTTCTCCTCCCCCATCTTTGCTGTTCCCATCCTTTCCTCCTGTACCATCCCATGCTTCTACTCCCCCTTTTCTATTTTTGTCTCCACTGGCTTTGATCATCTCCCTGATTTGTTTGGTACAAGCTGGCTGGCATGATGGTTTGATATTATTATAATGTTTTAAACTGTTATTTCAAGATCTCTAAAGCAAGTTTTTAATCATACACCCAATTCTGGCAGCCTCTGTGGACAAAAGCAGAATGAGCACCAATGCTGTCTCCTTACTTCTAAACTAAACTTGCTGCTGCTGTCATGTAAGACAGAAATATGTTGCCATCCCACCAGACTACAGAGCAGCTTCTTTCCTCAGGCTGTCATCCTCAGCACTCCGCCTTAAAAACTAGATTTAGTTTAATTAAATTTGTTTCACAATTATTTTTATTTTATTTAGTGGCCCCTTAGCTACGTAAGTGAACCTGGGGTTTTCTTCTTACATCACTTGTTCACTCACTGACCTTACCAGTTCATTAGCTTTATAGTTCTAAAATTTTTGAAATTCTGTGATGCATTGCATCGTGGAATTGTTAGCTGAAAGGACACTCCTTTTTTCATGCCGTTCTAGAATTTTTCACGGCATTACTGCATAAAGTTCACACTTTACACATGAGTAAATGTAAAGCACCGTACCTATAGTGAATAAGGAGTGATTTCAGACACAGCCAAAGTGTTAGTGCCATCCGTACATTAGACAGATAATAAAAACACAGCAATAGAGTAAGTGATGAAAACTGTAAAATGTAAAAAGTAAGAACAACAGAGCCCATGTGCAATTCTATATCAAAATCAACATATTAAGATATTGCCAATGATGTATCATAAGGAATGACAGTATAATCCTTTATGCTGCTGAATTGATTATCATCACTTGTTTTAATTCAGAGAGCAGAGACAAAGCTTCTTTTATTGTATCTGCATCCGTTTCCTTTTATTGAATCTTTCTTAAATCTCCAAAACCTCCTCTCCTCTCCTCTCCTCTCCTCTCCTCTCCAGAGAGTGGTTGCAGGTGTAGACAGGTCATATATTCGCCTCTTAATGATGATGGATGGCAGGACTGCAGAGAGCAAGAACAGAGAGAAAAGTGGAGCGATGCAGGGGGATAAAGAGATAGCAGAGTAAGAGAAGACTGTGTTTATATTTGTCTGCTGGCGGGCAGATGGTTGGAGTTTTAGTGATATGTTGATCTTCAAGTGATTGTATCATTCTTGTCATCTACCTGATAGCAAACAAACGCATACACCTGTGTGGTGTGCATGCAATGTGACATCTGGTTTAGTGCACTGAGATGCACATGCATCTTAAACATGCACACACACGTGCACACATGCAGTACCATCTCTGTCAGTCTGTGTGTGTGTGTGTGTGTGTGTGTGTGTGTGTGTGTGTGTGTGTGTGTGTGTGTGTCTCTCTCTTCCACACACACACACACACACACATTTTCTGCCCATCACTGGTGATGGCTTCGCAAACAGTGCTTTACTGAAAAGATTATCATATTGTTTCTACCATAAAGAGAATCATCGATGCATGGCAAAAACAGACTCCAAGAAATAGAGACTAAGTAGGTTTTGGATTGATCACAAAGTTTTATAGTGCTGCACTTGATAGCGCTAGAACTAACAATTTTTGTTATTATCATTGTCATTAGGATTGAGAAAAGAAAGAAACGGCCAACACAGTCCCAATGAGAGGATTTCAAATTGCTTGTTCTGTCTGACAGCCTTAAACTGAAATAAACAGAGAATTGTGAGATTGTTACTTTAAGCAGCTAGTACCTCTCGGTCTAGGTCTTTTTTGTAACAAAAATGTGTTGTGTACCAGCCAACCTCAAAAAAGTGGAATTAGATTCAGAATCAATTAGATAATATCTGATTTCAATCTAAATATTGAGTAAAGCTACTGTGTCTAGATGCTGTACATTTGCGAGGCTTATATTTCTTGTAGTAAAACCCTTTCTTTCGTCCAATGTTTTCAGTTCATCTAATCGGTCAATGGACTCTTTGTTTCGGCACCTATTAAGGAGAATCCAAATGTATCCATTTCTCATCAAACAGTTCTATTATAGCTGATAATGAAGAATGCCTTTTTGATATGTGGACAAAAAGGGAGCACAGTCCATACTCTGCCCCCACCACAGAAGCCAAGCTCTGGCTCTGGCTCTTTAGACATAGTGTCAGTGCTGAATGGGAAGACACATGTGGGGTCGCAAGCAATCACATCCACCACACTACAGTCATTTTCTGACAGAACTCCCTCCCCTCAGCCATCTCACCTCTCCGCTATCTCCCACCTTCCTGTCTCAGAAGTCCGATAGGAGTGTGAATGTAAGGTTGACAGATAGGAAGTGTTAAGACCCCATCTGGTGGGGTTATAACTCTGCACACACATGCACACACAGACACAGTGGTAAAGTCTCACCCTTCCCAAAGTACTGACAAGGAGGCAGGCTGTAGCTATGGCAACCTAGAGAGAAGGGAAGCGATTGGGCAAGGATTGGATTTGTTAAGAGCTACTGTATGAAGCCTAGGGCGAGACTTAGTCACTCTTTCTCATTTGGAGCATGTGTGCTCGTGTGTGTGTTGATACAAGAGTGGGTGAGAGGAGCACAAGGAGTCAAGACATCCTTTGCTTATTCCCCTTCCTGTCTGACTGTCTGCCTTTTTCATGTTCTGTTTGAGCACCCTGTCAGTTGTCAGGCTGATGTGATAGATCTGGGCTGAGCACAGCATCTACTTACTGCGCCATGGTCTATAAACCTGGAAAAAAAGACTGAATTGCATCCATTGGTTGCATGCCTAATTGAATGAAATGAAACTCTTCACAGGGGAGATACAAAAAGTGGCCGCAGGGTAACTCTAGCATAAAATAGGCCACATAAGTCCAATGGTTCACTGAATGACAGGCATATGTTCAGATTTTGCCTTTAGAGGAATTTTATTACACTCTGTCCTGTCTTATTATTTATCAATCACATGGATTTATGCCTTTATCTTCCATGCAAGTGTTCAGGCCGATCGAACAAGAAGATGTGAGGAAAGTCATCGAAACCTAGATTTTAAGCACCTTATAGCGTGCGCAAATTAGCCGTCTCAAGCTAACTTTGATGCCCAATCCTCTTTATCTGCATCGGGTTGTATACTATAGGTATCAGCCACCTAATCTGACTCATTTTTTTCATTTGTCCTGTATGCTGATCCACACCAAAAGTTAATGTGATCTAAGTCTAAGTCTAAGTCTAAGTCCTCCATCCAAGTTTCGTGGAAATGCGTTCAGCAGTTTTTTGTGTAATCCTTTTGTCAGTCACACAGGTGAAAACAAAACATCCTTGGCTGAGTTAATTTTCAATTAATCCACTAATCGATCAACTGTTTCAGCTTCACATAAAACACTACAATTGAATAGAGGCTTCCACATATTCTTAAGCACATTAAAGTCTTTTTCATTTTAATTTTGAAGGATACAAAACAACCTGTCAGATATAATTACAGCTTGGAAAAATAATGATACAGTATTGTTCTGCATCACACAGCCCTGCTTTATAAAATGCCTCTGTCAGCCAGAACTTAGTTATTCAGGTAACATCATGACATGAAACCAAACATATCAGAATGTATCTGGGAACTGTTTTCCATGTTCTTCCCTTGGTGTTTTGGCCCTTATTGGTCGTTCCCTACAGGATGTCTAAGTAAAACTCCCTATGCAGTGTTAGTGTCAAAGGCACTTTGCACTGTCTATAGGTTCCTGTGTGTATGCATGTGTCTGTGTGTGTGCATATGTGTGTTCCACGGCAGACTAAGTTAGTGTTAAACATTTCAGCCCCTGTTTAGTGGTGGATGTCGAGTAATTTGTGAGTAGTGTGATTTTAGGGACCCACGCCTCATCACACAAGTGTGCCCTACAAAACCAGTACCAATTGCTGCAGCTGTATGGATAACATAGAGGGGCTCTTTGGTCATGTTTGAAACAGAGCTGTCTTTGTAGATGTCAGATCACAACCAAACCCTGGAGCTCACTCTGTGTGTATATGTGTGCAGACTTGGTGCATAAATCTATGTGTGAATGAGTGTGTGGTTAAGAACAGTGTTTGCGTTCAGCTGTTCTTAAAGCCTGCAGCTTTGCTTGCTTGTAAATTAAACTCTAAAAGAATTTAGATGGCTGTCTATGTATCTTAAGGAAGATGTTAACAAGGCAACTTTGTTGCACAACAGTTTTGCTTAGTGTAGTTGCCTTTATCATTTTTTTTTTTTTTTTTACTTTTCCTTTTCCTTAACTTTTTTTTCCCCAGAACAAAGTAGGGAAGAACCCTTTGATCAATACTGGGAAGATACACTGTTAAAATAGCATTACACTGCCTTCATCTCAAAATTAAAATAGTTCTTTTTCTAATTGGGCTTTGTGCCTTCAGAGGATTTTGAGGTTCTGTTTCAAACCTCAACATAAAAGCAGTTTTCATAGAAATACTCTGAAATGTTCCCTGCATCAAGCCTGTGGTATAGCCAAATCATTTTAAGCCTAGAATAGAGAGGTGGTTTATTCTCAAACTGAAAATGTGTGATTCATCTGGTCACTAGATCATTTCTCTTACAAGAGAGCTCTATTTGATTTCACTCACTCCTGGGAATAGAGACAAGCAGTCAGCAGTAAATTGCTCTGCTACAGCTGCATCTCTATGAGTTTAAATTGCTTTCATTGTTAAGTGGAAGGAGACAGTGCAACTCTCTCTGACCCGCAAGTATGGGGAACAACAGGCTGGACCTGGAAACTCCCTGGCACCTCTCACTCTCGCTTCACTTGCCTTTACACTTCCCTCCCATGTTGCTTCTCATAACCTTCATGTTCTGTCACTGTGCATTAGGCTTGTGTCTGCATCTCTTGTTTGACTGGTGTTTCCAGCTGTTTCACTCATCCACGTGTTCATATTTTCTTCACCTGACAACCACCATCTACACAGCAGCCACAAACCCATCTCGCCCTTCACCCTCTAGTTGTTTCCTGATTGAAATAAGCCAAAGCTAAGTCAGTGGAGATCTATAGGCCAGCCCGCCTTGTATAGACAGGACATAAAGGAAAAGAACCAATTTCAGGACTTCTTTCATTGTGTGTATGTGTGTATTATTGTGTGTGCAATGCATGTGCAATCCATGGGCACATGCACAGATGTGCATTTGTCAGTTAAGAGAGGGATTTGTTCCTCTTAGATTAGCAGTTCTCTATGTGCTGCAATCTTTGTGGTTGTGCTCCTGTGTATGTTTTTTTTTTTTTAATCATCTGGTAACCTGCACCTCAGGTTGGAAGATGCACTCCTAATTTACACACACACACACACATACACACACACACGCACACACACACACACACACACACACACACACACACACACACACACACACACACACACACACTATACATACGCCCACTGGTCTCTGAATGAATTCAGAAAATTGTTCTTTATGGGGGGTTTTTTTAATGCATACAAATCAGGAAGTGTGTATGCAAAAGCATTCCTGTAATGAAAATGATTCACAATGGAGATTATCTGGATTAGGATTACATGTCATATTTTTAAATTGAGAATGAGTTTAGAGATACTCTCTCACATCGTAATTACTATTAGAGTGTATGAATATTAAAAAGGGATTGTCATTCATTTTATTTCACAAATCGAATAGCGAAACAAATTTAAAATTAAATGGAATGGTCTATTATGTTTTTATAACAGTGGGATCAGCTAAATGTGCTTCCCATGACATGTCAATCTCACTTAGGCTCAAAAAGATTTAAAAAAAAAAAATCTCAGTCCCCACAGTTTGACTGCAGTATTGATAAAATAAGTTCTAAATCTGAATCTAAATAAGCAGCATTTCCTGATACCATGATACTAAAGCCTGGATCACAGTTCAGAGCTCTTAAATGTTTATCTTTAGAGCTGACAGTGGTGGTGATATTTCAATATTACAGTATGAGCCCTATATTTTGGGGCTGGAGTAAGAACTAAGGGAATCCAGAAGCATTTGCAACCAATGTACATACATTGAAAATGAAAATCTTGGTTTCCATTATTTGCTACTTCAAACTTTCGCTCCACTGCATTTGTTTGAAAATATATTTTTTACTAGTTACTTTATAGATTCAGATTATTCAGCATTGATATGGTATTACTTCTGATACGTAAACCCTGATGTCAACCTATTGTAAAGCAATGCCAGCAATTGCACCATGGAGAAGTGTGTGACAGCCCTGAATCATTAGGCTACAAGACGCCTCCTTTTTGTCCCATCTCTCCCTGTTAGTCATTATTCACAACACAAGGCCAATTGGTAGTCTATTGCTTTGTGAGCTCTTTGTGCCACAAAAGAACATAAATCCATACATCACGGCTACATAAACTTCTGTCTGTTAGCGGAGAATGATTTCCACGAGTGGGTCCTGATAATACAGGATGAGAATCGCCAAACCTGCCCAATCAGCAGTTACTTGTCAGTCAGTATTTTTCTTGCTCCTGACCAAATTAACATAAGTTGAGGATACAACCTGGCATATTCTTCCTTTTAGAAGATTTGAAAATAAATTCAGTTCCTGTTTGCTTTAAACACCCAGCTCTGTTTTGTGTTCACTGTTGATTAAGTGGAAATGAAAAGCTTCCTGTTGAGATTGACTCATACAGCTTTAGTCAAGGAGATAGATGGAGAGCGCTCTGCCCTTTGTCATCAAACAGTGGGATCTCATGCAGCGTGTGGGCTGGAAAGCACAACCTTGTCCTTGGTAGATGAACAGATGCAGAGACACAGATAAGAAAACATCATCTTTTTGCAGATTTTTGTTTAGTTCTGGTGTGTTTTTAATTAGATTTCTTGTCGGATTAGAAGTGACAATCAGTGACACCGGCAATCTGTCACTTACCAACAGAATTTGTTGCAGGTTGTGTTTTCTGCACTGAGTCAAGTTCTCCTACCACCTACTGTAGCATGAAATGATGTCTTTGTTTATGCTTCACCACACCATCGCTTTCTCAGTTTGACACCTAGCTTCTTATTTTCTCACTATCAGTAATGGTTTCCAAATGAGATGTGAAGGATTGGCAAATTAAATACTGCTGTTGACTAAAGGTTTATTTTTCTCTTTCATGAGCACTCCACTGAGAACACGTGTCAGTCACTGGAGACCATTATCTGACAGTACATCTCCATTAACCCCTGTAGATGTACTCAGCCATAGAGGGAGGAAATATAGTTGTGTGATTATGTGTGATATGATGATTTCATATTTTCCATCTTTAAACTGACTCACAACACAGGTTAGAGGTGTAAAAATGATTTACAAGCCTAATCTTTACCTCTGCCTATCATCTTTGAAAAACAGCCATATAGAGACTATAGTGTACCAAGAGATATAATGATAATAATAATAACAGCTCTGTTTAAAGTGATTTAATAGTTTTTGTTTCTGATCTGATGATGTGTATTGATTTTTGTGCACATTTTTTAATATTTGTTGGTATTAAACTAAATACTAGAACAGATTACCGACTTACATCTTTTAATGATGATCAATTATATGCCTGAGCAATTGATTTTGCACCGATTGTCTGTCTGCTCTTTTTAATGCACTTGTGTTTTGCAGTTTTTGCTGTGCATGGTCTTTTTGGTCTGCACTTAAGGAAAACGCAGGCTGTACGTCCTTAACTTCTTGCTCAGCTTTTCAAAGGAATCAGATTTGTATCCTGCACCAGTCGTAGCTTTGAGTCACTGTCCGAGACACAATATGCTGAATCGTGTATTCTTGTTTATTGTGTAACACATTGGCTTTCAACAAGAATAAGACAAACGTCAACAACTTCTACAACTCTCACCAACCTCAATTTTTTATGCTCAGCCTCTCATGTCACATTTTATTTGCCAGCTGTCCAAAGTGTTTTCTAAACAAAAAAACTGGTGCAACTAAGTTGAGTCATAGTCAAGATATTACTCAAATACATAAAAATAAATATAAAGTTAACAAGTGTAACCCAAGCATTTAAGTAATTCTACTTATTTTGCCTTCATGAGGTTGTTTTCTGTACAGGCTATCTTTACCAGTGTACTTATAAGCCTGATGTGTGTGTGTGTGTGTGTGTGTGTGTGTGTGTGTGTGTGTGTGTGTGTGTGTGTGTGTGTGTGTGTGTGTGTGTGTGTGTGTGTGCACGTGCATGTCAGAGTTGTGAATAGACCTGCAATCACAATGAAACTGGAAACCAGTTTTTCTTGCAGCACTACAGCATTACGTTCATTACACAAACCAACACCCTTGTCAGTTATGCTCTATTATCCAAGGTGTGACTGCCTCAAACCACGCAAAGCAAATACTGTACAGTAGTTCTACTTTGATTTTCTGTGACTGTGTCTCATCCAGTTTGCAAGAGACTGTCAGATTTTCCTACACAGGGAGGGACATGAATATCATGTAGTGTCTCTGAGGGTAGTATTTTATGCTCTGTGATTCACTGTATTGTAAATGCTCTGTTTGGATTATTGCTGTTTTATAAAAGAAAAGCAAACGTATACTTCCTGGTAGTCCAGCACTCAGGGTTGCTCTTATTGATTTGCAATAAATCAAACCCAACAAGATTCATCTGGTTCATCAGTGAGATGTGCAAGAGGATGGTTCAGCAATTAAAAGAAAGAGGACACAGTGTTTTATCTAAAAAAAACACAACCTAAGCATAGTACTGATAAGGAAGTAAAATGAGATAAATGACAAAACTGTGCTTTAGGTTTCATTTTGTTGTTGTTGTTGTTAATGTGATGCTTCTTCCACATGTCCTTATCCGTGTTTTCAAGCCATGAGGGCAGTCTTGTAATGATGTTGCATGCGATAAGTTTATAGAGGCACACACACACGTTCAGAAAAGTTTTCCGAGGCATGCACTTCAACCGTTGGCACTGACAGCTCTGAACTATTGACGCTGTTCAATCCAGTAAAATTGGGGGAATTATCTTTTTTCACTCTCGATAAAAGATCTTTCCATTGCAGCCAAACTTCTTCAACTGTCTACATTCTACCATCGCATTCAGTATTGATGGCAATGGTGATTGATTTTCATGCTCAAAGTTTTTGTTTGTTTGTGGTGGTGTAGGTAATATAGCTGTAAGCATATCTCTATGCTCTACATAGAGCACGAAAGGTTTCCTTAGTTCCCTATCAGTAAAACGTTCTTTCTGTATCCCTATCTTCCATTGCATGTCTATGGGGAGAAGTAAGTGTGCTTTGGATGGAAGTCTGTTGCTTTTATTACTACTACTGACTATTCTATCTAGTGTGCAGACTCATATACTATTTTGGCAGTGGACTCACAAACCCAACACTTACTGTAACTTTGTTGCACAGTCAACTCTCAAATGATTATGACAATGTCTGGAAAAGGAGGTTCTGATTGAGGACCAACTAAAAAGCTGAAAGCTACATTTGAGTATCAACTTTCCTGTTGAAAAATCAGTTTTTACATGGTAGTCAGGTGCTTATCATTGTGTGGTTTGGTTTGGATTTAAGCTTTGAGAAGTCCTTAATGTTGGAATGGTCCAGCAGACCAGCTAATAGGCAGCTCTCATCAAGGTCAGTGTTGTATTTTCCAGTCTCTGTAATCTGTTTGCATGGAAGGCAAATGTGGAAATGGAACTGACATTGCATGCTCTCATCATGGAGTGACACGTGCAAATGGGAAGGGAATTTTATTTCAGCATCCCTCCCCTCTCATTATTTCTACTTTTACTCTCCTCCTTTATCCTTGCGTCCTTTCGAACATATTTTCCATCTTTTTCGGAGTCCTAGTTCCCCAGGCCGTGTCCCCTCTGTCAGCAGCAGCTCCCCACTGCTTTTTCTATGGATGATGGTGATGAGGAAGGGGAGGAGAAAGCAATACAACAATGAGGATCTGCTGTGAGCATAAGTGAATCAGTCATACTTCAATGCCAAATAATTACTCTTATCGCTCGGAGATTAGAGATGCACTTGCCTAATGGAGGTTTTCCCCCTTTCAACCACTGTCTCTTTCCCTTTCCCTCTCTCTTGTCTTCTTATAGATAATGTGTGTGTGCATGCGTGTTTGTGCGCAGTCGTGCATGCGTGTGAGCGCATATCTTTATTTGCGCGTACATTGTCACTCCTCCCTTTGATGTTGGCTGCAAAGTGTGTGACTTCAGTCGAGCTGAACATGATCCTTTTAAGTGCTTTTGTGCCGATGTTAGCTGACCTTTGAACCCTTGTCTTCTCAGGTGGTGAACCCTGCCAGCTCTGACGCCGTGACTCCAGACAGACACAGAGGCTGACGCTGAAAAAGAAGAGGGCAGAAAAAAGATAGGGAGGACAGAGGGGGGTGAGTGAATCCAGTCTTATCTCCCTGTCTGAATATCTCTGTAGCATCTTAAACTCTGTCTGCACTCGGTGCGTGGAGGGCTTCTGCAGGATTCATGGCTTATTGTGTACAGTGTCCCTATCATCCTGAAGAGGCTGGCCCACAACCCTGCTGAGCCCAAGACAGCGTGTATTTGTCTGCATGAGTGCATGTATGTGTGTTTGTAATGCATTTTCCATTAGAGTGAGAGGCCATTGGTTTTCACTTCAAACTGTTGGGAATTCTTTGCTACTTTGTGCCCAATTTTCCCAAGAAAAACATCAGACTCCTTTTGTCCAACAACTTGGAGAGGAGATGAATGTTTGGAATAATTCAGACATGTGTGATGCAAGTACATGTCAACGAGAGTTGCAATGATTAGTTGAAAATTCATCATCAATAATTGATCATTTCAGTCTTTTCAAATGGCAAATATTTGCTGGTTCCAGCTTCTCAAATGTAAGGATTTGATATGATAATTAAATGAAGAGTCCTTTGGTTTTGGGCTGATGATTTTATAGAGTACATGCCTCTTTGGTTAATTGTGAAAATAATCTGAACTTTTCCAATCTATGGAGGTCTCCCTGTGGGTCAGACTTGGCTTTGTCTAGTGGTGTCTGGCATCAGGGCATTGGCAACAGATAGTGTGAGTCCTGTGGTTTGTGAGGATGGGCCTCGAACGAGTTGTGACACATCTGAGCGATCTTGGGGATTTTGAGACCATGTTGAAGTCGTGAGCTGTTTTTCACTAGGGGTGGGAATCTCATGATTCAATTTGATTTTGAGGTCAACTATTTGATTTCTATACCGATTATCGTGTACATTTCCATACATGATCTTGAAAAATAATAATTCAATCTGGGTTTGCTACTCAGAGTTTTCTAATCACCTCACTGTAGAGCGTCAGTATGGTTGTGTCAGTGAAGTAACGCCAAGATGGTATTTTGAATCTTGGCTATAGATTGAACATCATCGAGTTCTGTTGAAGCTGCGCCACCGCCTGCTTGATCGTTCTCTGGCTGCCATCTGCAACAAGTTGTTGCTTCTCCCCCAACTTTGGGTGGTATCGCGCAAGGTGGTTTCTCAAATTATTGTGTTGCCAAAGTATTTAAGTTGAGTCCACACACCTTACGAACTGTGTAAGTCTTGTCAGTTCTACCCTCGACTTCATGGAACTCAAAATGCTGCCATACGGTAGCTTTCAAAGAATTCGGTGCCAGTCTTATAGGCTTGGTGGTAGCCATTGCAGCCATTTTGTCACTGCTCAAACATAAACAACGTGCACATGTGTGTTTGGTGCGCATGCGTGTTCAGCAGAGAATTAGCAAACGCTTTCTGTAGTGCTCTGCAGCAGGAAAACTGAATGTTGCAACTAATTTCAGTTTAAAAATTCTGATTATTAACTTACCTGCATCGAGACATAATCATTGCCTGCAAAGGTGTTTGGGTGGAATTACAGTTATCAATGTTATTTACTTTACCTGTCAGTGGTGTTAGAGTTGTGGCTCACTGATGTGTACCTGCTCACCTGTATTCTCTACCCATCCGTGTATCTGAACAAAAAAAAGCCCCACAGTAATTTTGCGGTTTCGTCTTCAGTAATAATATTCATTGAAGATCCTTTGAGGTTTTGTGACATTTTTTTTTGATCACCGTTGGTCAGGGGCTGTGGTCCGAGTGGTTGCAGAGTTCACTTACCACTTTGGTAAACTGCCTACTTATAAATGTAAAGTAGCTTTTATGCAATTCAGCCAGCGGTCTTCCCCACTATCATCTCAGTGGGAGTGTTTTGGGGTCTGCGTGTGTGTGTTTATGCGTAAATAATTGATTGCTGTAGAGGGTTTTAGTGGATCGCTGGTGAGACCGAACCAAGCAGAAAAACACTCCACTGCTCTGCTGCACAGTGTGCATCACTTTACTATACCATGTCCGCTGCTACACAGGGGGTTCTCTGTACTGTCTAAGGATGACCTGTTAGTGGGAAGGTAATTTTGTTAGTGTTAGCGCTGCTGAAAAATGCAAAGATTAATTGACAACAACTGCATTAAGATATAGGTGGTTCCTATCTCCTCTACAGCCATAGACTGAATGTCTTTAACACTTAAGGAAGTCAAACTGGGCTTATGGAAACATTGTTTACCACTTTCTGACAATTTAAGGACAAACAACTAACTCTTGTTATTATTAATTTATTAATCTTAGATTAAAAGAGAAAATGCTCTAAACATCCATTCATGAGGAAAATAATTGTTAGTTGCAACCTCCAAACAATTGATGGATAAAGCGACAAACATGTATATTAATTGATCATGGCACTCATGGGGATGGTACCACTAGTGTATTGTGTTTCCAGGGCTAAACAAGCTAAGCTAAACAATGTTTTCTGGTTACTTAATCTGTCATGATGTCGGGATTTATAGATATTTTTTCCTTTTAATTACATCCCCCAGCAAGTTTCGTTGTGTAAGTTCCTGTCTTTGTTGGTTTCCCTCCGTTATGATTGTCGTGATTAGTTTCACCTGTCCCTGATTAGCCTCCTGTTATTTCCCTCTTTCTGTTGTCAGTTCATCTGTGTTTTCTCTGTGATTGTTTCCCGTGTTTTATCTGCATTATTGCCTGTGTTCCCTGCACTTTATTCGGTTTGTACTTGGTTCAGCTTTAGAATGTTTTGTAATTCCTTGGTTCTTGGTTTTTCCTTCTGCCTGTTTTCATAGTTTTTGCCACCTGTCTGTTCTTTGATATCAGCTTTTCTATTGAAGCGTGCTTTTTGTTCCACCATTTGCCTGACTGATGACTGCATTTGTGTTCTTTTTTCCTGCAATCATCATAACCACCGACACTAAGAACTAGATAAAGATTGCAAACATGGCTTCCATTCAGTCCAATATGAACTGCTCACCTGGTGTAGAAAAAAATTATAGCTTCTGGGTTTACTTTGTTAATATGCAGCTGTGCTTCCTGCTGGTTTATGTGAAAAGGTCACAGTTTTTTTAATCATTTTTTAGGGCTTCAGGAAAGTTTACCATTTAGAAAACCTCCATGAATAAAGAATCACTATAAAATGTCATAATTGAGCTTGTTTGTAGTTCTAGGTGTCCTGTCAACAGTTGTACAGACATCTCATTAATGATGGTGTTATAGGGGGAAAATACATTTTGAGCTGAAGCAAAGTTTTTTGTCATTTCTAGCTTTGTAATACATTCATGGCTACTTCACATACTGCATACTTTGTTGTGTTTTTCCAATAAGAAATATTCTCCCTTCTCCATTCTACTTTTCAGTCTGTTTATGTCCCACTCTGCATTCCATCACTTAACATCTTTATTTCCTACTGCCTCACTGTGGCTTCTTCTTCTTCTTCTTCTTCTTCTTCTTCTTCTTCTTCTTCTTCTTCCAGCATGTCACGCCTCCTCTCTTTCTTGCCCCTTAGCCGCCGCAGTGTCCTTGAGAAAGCAGTGACTTTGCCGGTGAGCGCAGCAGAGCGCATCACTCTCTTTCTGTCTCTCTCTCTCTCTTGCTGTCTTTTGCTCACACGCTGTCTCACTGACACTCACTCAACCCCACCACACACACACACATTTGATAGGTCCATGGCAACACTGTTAAGCAGAACCAGCCCCTTACAAGTATTTTTCCTTGGGTGCCCATAAATAATTCATCAGAAGTAACATTGGCTGTATTTTATGCAAATATTGACAAACCTATTGCAGAGAAAAATTGAGACAGTTGTACCCTGTCTTCAGCCCAATTTCTGCCCGCTTACTGTTTGCAGAGACACATAGTAAATCATCAACAAACTGCTGATACAAGCAAAAGTGTATCAAATTCATGAAACAAGAACACCCCTAAGATCACTGGTTCAGAAGGACGTAAAAGGGATTAACATAGTTATTAGCATATATATATATATATATATATATATATATATATATATATATATATATATATATATATATATATATATATATATATATATATATATATATATATATATAATTTTTTTTTTTTTTTTTTTAGACTGCTTTTCAGTTGGGCACTCAGTTTCAGTTATATTCACTTCCATCCAGAGACATCTATGTGAATTGGATTAAAGTGCATTCTTTCAATTACTCTTCCTCAAGGTTTATTACCGAATTCTGACAAATTGCTTTCAGGTGATACCGTAGCTAGCCTGCCAGCATGGAAACACGATCCCCCTGTGCCCTCCTCCTCATTAAAGGTGCCCTCCACTAATCTTGGATCATGACAGCCCATTGTCACAGTTTTCCGTAGCTTTTGAAATATAGATAGGGTCTGATTGTCTGATTGTAAGATGAGATCTTATAGTCTCTCGATGCTGTTTGTTCTCGTTGGTCTCTGTTTTCCATTAGACTTCATAGAGTGTCTATTGGGTAGCTCCTTTTTCCTGCCGCCTTACGTGCTTTCTGTTGGATATCAAGTATCTTGTGGTTATTTAGCTGCTGTGCTATACATGGTGGATGTGTTTCTATTCATGCATCTTGAGGGTTTAGCATACATAATAATAATTGTCCTCTTTTTGTTTTACTTTCAGTACAATTGAATGCTATCAACATCTATATAGCTACATCAGCACACCTCATGATGGTATCCAAGTGCAGCCATGTTATATCTCTCTCTTCCTCTATGTGCATCTCTCTCACTCTTCCGTGTGTTGTCCCACGTTCAGCTGAAAATGCTCCCGTAGCCATGGAGACCGATCCCAAGGGGAAAAGTTGAGGCTGAATCTGTTTCTCGCTCCCTTTTCCCTCCTTTGTCTCCTGCCTTGTTGCAATCTAGTGCCTCACATACAAACACAAGTGCGCGCACACACACACAGATACACAGAACAGCTTGCCACACTCTAGCGAGTCAACATGTTGTTTTGGTTTGACTTCAATCAAGCACCGATATGAAATATGTGTCCTAATTAAGCTGATTAACACTAAACCTGGGGACAGAGTTGAGAATCTTTCTTTTTCCCTGGCTTCTTTTGTTTCCCTTGCTTTCTTTTGTTTTCCTTGCTTTCTTTTGTTTTCCTTGCTTTTTTAGCTTGTTAGCGAGCACTCGTGTTAAAGAGGCAGAGGTAGAAAAGGCATACCGTACAAGATGGAAGATATGGAGAGGCATACCAACTATACAGTCGCCACGCCCCAGAATGGACTTGGTTGCAAAAAACCAGCAGAGTTGATTCGGAAACATGGTGGGCGATGCCTGCTCAGGCTTGTGAGAGCTGACCAATCAGATCAGACTGGGCTTGTCAGGAGGGAGCTCTAAAGAGATCGGCACTACATCAGGGTGAATAGAGGTGCTACAGAATGGAGCTGAGTTTTTGAACATTAAAGCATGGAGACATTTTGTAGTAGTTTGTACCCTTAATAAATTAATCTGAAAATCAGCATAATATGGGACCTTTAAGGTTTGAAATAATTGGACTCAGCCCCTAATTTGTAAATGTTAATGTGAATTCTAAATGTGCAGGAAATTCAAATTTGTGAGTTCATGTTAATTATATGTTAATTATGTATAAAAGGTCTTGTTCCTGTGGCTAGGTAAAGTTTATATTAACATTAATGTGAAACAGTTTGTTTTGAAAAAGCATTTCAGCCATGACTTCTCAAGCTCTTCTTGTCTGTCTTGACTTCTCATCATCACTTCTTTTTATTCTTGCCCTATTTTTCCCCTCACACCCATGTTCTTTCATCCCCTGCCTCCCCCTCCTTCCTTCCTTCCTTCCTTCCTGTCTCAAACTTTCTCCATGCATCCACCTTTGTCCCACTTTGCCAGTCTTCCCTTGCAGCTCTTGTTCTTCACTATGCCTATGTTTGTTTTTTGTTTTTTTCTCCCTAATACTTTTCTTTGGCCTTGCACGTCCTACCCTATGGCTCCATTATTCTTCTCTAAATCATTCACATCCTGTCAGTCTACCCTTTTCCCCATCTCTGGATCCTTTATGTCATCCTGATGTCTTTCTTCCTGATCAGACATCTTTCACTACCCCCCCACCCCACCCCACACACACACACACACACACAAACATCATATTCACCTCACGCTGTAAACCTTTTCTACCTCCCTCTACTCTCCCTCTCTTACTCCCTTGTTTCTAACCTCCCATATGCTTTTTCTGCCTCATCAATCCCACCCCTTCCTCTCCCCCCTCTCTCCTCCTGTTCCTTCCTTTCTCCCTCTCTGCCCCTCCTCCATCCTCTCCCCTGAGTCAGACAGACAGGAAGGAAGTGTGTAATGAAACGGCCATATCGAGCACACTGCCCAAATTGACCTGGAATGAATGGAGTCACTGATCAGCTCCTGCTAAAGGAGTGCCGATGAAAAAGTAGGGGAGTTTGTAGAGAAACTGAAGCGGCCCTAATGTAGCGCACATTTTATGAATACTGCTATCAGACAAAATGAGTACCCAAATATGTTTACTTTGTTTATGTGTTATGTTCTTTTATTCTATTGCTGGTAGTACAGAAAAAAAAAGTTCCTGATGAATTTTGCCCTAAATTGATAGCTGGAAATTCAGCCATTTCATCTGAAGGAGAGGGCAGACTGCATTGGAGAGATTTTCTCTGTTGCAGACAGGCAAGGCAACAGCTGAAGAGAGCAAAAATTAAAAAGAAAGAACAGGAAGAGACAGACTGACATACTCATTCAAGTCACTGAATTTGTTCTGTGTTTATTAATGCCCAGAAATATGAGTCCTGTGTGATTAATTTCTTAAAAATACCTGATCCTACAGTATGATTTGGCTTATACGTCTCACTAATCTGCTCATCTGCCACCACCCATCAAACCACTGCTTTTATTAATGAAAATGGACAGAGAGAGAGATAAATAGAGAATTGACACACCACCGTGACACCGAGTAGGACTTCAGTATGTGCGTGGGTGTGTGTTTGCCAGCTTGCCTGCCAGTGCGTTTTGTGGAGTAGAAGCCCATTAGGGAATTAGTCCACATCTGGACAACCCTAGCTGTCCTCATGCTATCCTCATGCACTCACAGTTCAACATACAGTATACATGTCAGATTTGGTAGAGTTTTAGTCTGACACTGATCTGCTGGATTGTTCCTTTTAAACTTTAAAGGTCCCATATTATGAAAAACACGTTTTCTCTGGTCTCTACATATATAAACTGGTCCTCCCTGAGCCTGCCAACTCCCTGAATGAGGGAAGCAAATGAGTCCTGCATGGTCTCTGCAGCCCACCCACAGGTAAAACGGTGCTCCTGCAGACTGTTCAGATTCAACTCCTGTCGCTACGTAACGAAAAGAGAGATGTTCATAGGCTGGCCTCCTCTGCACAATGATAGGAGATATCTGTTAGGGGGGCGTTCATGTTCAAGTTCAAGTTCGGTGTGTCCAGCAGTAAGATAGCAGTGTTTTGCAATGTCGTTGCTCAAAGTTAGACACGCAAATTGCTCTGTTGTTGGTTGTAAAAATCAACATAAGTGCCTGAATTCTGTCCCAGTTACAGAACAACAGAGGAGATAGTGGTTGTGTTCCGTTATTAATGACCATGTGCCGGCTACGCTTCCTGTTAGTTTGTATGTGTGTGCTAACCACTTCACGTCGGACTGCTTCTGTAACGAGGGTCAGGACAAAGCTGGCTTTTCCTCGACACTGACCCTCGTAAAAGGATCACTCCCAACCATACTGGACCCAGGAACTGCACCCGAGCCACAGGCAAGTGTCGCCTCACTTTGATAGTATTTACATTTGTCTACGAGTATGGTGAAGTCAGCTTGAAATTGGCTAACTAGTTAGCGCTGCCTCGGTCCGCTATGCAATGGCATTTGAAGCAAATTTAATGTTAATAATATTGTGAAGAAGCTTGGTTGTCAGAGTAAAAAGTCTAGAAATGTGCAGACTTGAGACAGAGACGATGCAAACAGTGTCCAAGAGTTTGGAGACTGTGTTGGAGACAAACACAGCTTTCACTAGCTGTTCGCCATTAGCTACATGATAGTCAATGTAACAACGCATATGAACAAACTAAGTAACATATGCTGACACACTAACCATTCTGAAACTTCCTGCTGCAGCCGCAGGGTCTGTACTCGTTCGGGAGCCTCTCCTTCTGGGTCTGATTCTGGGTCAAAGTGGTTCGGTTGAACGACAGCATCTCGGTGAGCCATAGCGATACATCCATCATAAACATTAGTGCATGCTACCCCTAGAAAGTAGCATCCTCTCCCTAAGAGGGGCGTGTAGCAGGCAAGGCAGGTGTTGACAGACGGAGCTCATTAGCATTTAAAGGTGCAGGCACAGAGACAGCCTGCTCTCAGTAGAGCTCACTTGAGCGACTTTTAGACAGCTGAAATTCAGGACCACGGATGAGTCTGGGGCAATACATTTCAAATACAGTGTTGTTGGACCTCTGACAGCTGTATGAAATTGATGAAAAACAGTATAATTTGTGACCTTTCATGGAACAGCTAGTCATGTGTGTTTATAACCAGCTGCATATGCACAAAACTGCTCGGACAAACACACACAAAAGGGAGGGGGTGTGACAGCTTCGTGTGTGTGCAAACATGAGCTTAGCAGTGAAGAGCCTTTCAAGCAGGATTAAGCTGCAAAGTGTCAATGGAGCAGACAAGTAGGCCAAAGACCACTAGGATATCACTTACACTGCAACAATCAGTGTCAGTGTGTCTGTGTGTACGTACGGTCGTATGTAAAATGGGGAGCAGGAAGTGTGTGCGGTAGATAAATGGAGGAAAAACAGAGGAGGAAGTCAGCATGACACGCACACACTCACACACACACACCACACGCACATTCACAAGTCTTCTCACAGACTACGGACTGTGGAGCCGCGGCAGAGCCCTGGCAGGACCATCTGTTCCCGCTGAAATCAGCACGGCAGGGGCCTACCAGTGCACACGCACACACACAAACACACACAGTTGCAGCATGCCTCAGTTCTGGCATAGTGATAGTCTATTTATTCCCCACACTGACGCAGGACACTACTGAATTGTGCGTGTGTGGCTGTGTGTGTGTGTTAGAATGAAGTTTACAGTTAAAGGTAAGGTAACCCAGCAGCGATGACAGGTGTACCTGAGGTGAATAATGCTAAGCTAATATCAAGATGATAAGCTCAGACAGATAGACAGCGAGACATGCATGTGCATCTGTCCTTGTTAGTCTGTGACCCCACGTCTCTCCATCCTGACCCATCACCAGCAGGAACTGTGCACACACACATCTTTTCTCCAATTTAATAATCGACCGATGGGAGTTACCACTCCCCTGTCAATGTTATCTACTTCCCTCACAGAGGCAACATCAGCGTTTTCTCTGCTTTCTGCCATCTCATCAATACTCAGTGCTCTGACCTCCCCTGGCCTGCACCTGAGCCCAGTCAAGAAAGATCTACAGTGTACTTGTTGAAAACATATGCAGGTTAACAGGGTGCCTCTCTTCAGTAACCTACAGTTCACAGTTATATTTATGACAGCTTCACAGAAACTTTTTTCATGTCATATCACATTCACATAATATTATTAGCCAACTTTCATATCAATGGCAGTCGTGTTACAACAAGGCAAAATAGCTGCCAAGCCATAGACCATTATCCAAGATTGCATTTCCACATAAGTAAGCATAAAACTGCTGGACCCAAAACATCGTCTTCTCCTAAACTTTACCAAGTGATTTATGTACCTAAACTTAACCAGACAATGAGCACAGTGTCATAAATCTTAAACTGAACCGATAGAAACCGAAAACTGCACCTTAAGAAATGGAAAGTCTCAACACATCTGTGGTTTGCAGAACATCATTGCCAGCATTTATTTGATGGCAATTAGGTTGCACATATGGTGGAGACAGTCTTGAAAACGGTAGATAAATTCAGCTTTTCAGTGGTCACAGAAATCAATGATGGGTTAAGGAAAAATTAAACTAACCTCATCCTGCTTGTAATATGGATTCAAATACCAATTTCAATCAATAAACCAGAGCATGGCAACATATCCTCATTTTTCCTAGCTTGTTTCCAAGGTATCTGTAGTTGTCAGCAGCATCAGGCTACATACTACAGGGTATATATGGTGTCTTTGGTTGGTGTACTTATTCAGAGCGTTGCTGACGCACTTCTTGATTGCAGGCTCTCAAAAGCAGCAAAGACGTAATTAACTGTAATGGACTTTGAATTGTTGAACCCTGTTATTGTAGCAGTGAGTTGAAGCCGACCGGCAGCATTTAGTCATCACCACTTTTATTTTTAAATGAAGGTCGTTAAAATAAAGAAGATAAAAAATGGTCCTTAGATTAAAATGAGCTTTTCACCTTGGAGCATGTCTATTCTCAAAGAAAAATGTCAGTAGGATCAGCAAAGTGATAAATGTAATACAGCAATGGCAATGTGAACAAAAAAAAGAGAACTGACAGACCTGTTGTAAATGGTGAGGAAGCAATTTTTCAGAGAAAGTTTGGTGCTCTATTTTGTCTGGACTCCAAAAAATTATAATGTTAGACAAAATCAAATGTAAAACCTGAAAAACTGAGACCGGAAGCCTGAAAAGGAGCTAGTAAAAAATAAACTGGAACATGCCAGGTGCACAAGTTGAGATCTGTGGGGAAATCAGTAGAAGTATGTGTATGTGTTTGAAGAATCATGTTCACTCATTCATGAAACATATCTATTAATCTATATTTATTCTTCAGCATATGCAGTCTTTAAATTTGGATTGATTCCTATTACTAATGAAAATAAATTGGAGAAATGGAAAGGGGGGCAGAGACATGGAGAAAAGTAAAATTAGCTACACATCATCTCCCCATTTAGAATATGCAATACATACCTAACACCGTTTCCCTGGTGTCCTTTGTTCTAATATCGTTTCAGAATGTGTCGAGCCTGCTGCATAGTCCTGCATTAATGAGACATAATGCAGGAAACGTTAGCTTTATTTTTTTGTTGATTGCTCTTGCTGGTATAGTCATAACCCTTGTACCCCTTATTTTGAAAGATTTACAACATGAGCACTGGATCCTCAGATCTCATTAATCAGTTTGCAGAATACCTTTTTATCCAAAATATCTTCCAAGAAATGAGCACTACCCCGTTTACAAAAAGGACAGACCGACTAACTGCATGTTCGACAAAACAGGGCTAAACCAGTTTTCGACTTCCTGATGCTATTTAAGATATGTTTTTTACATCTTTGCCAACAGGGACTGGTTAGTTTCAGCTGTGTGTACATGGATACACACACTTTGAAATTGTGGCTAGTGGTATCAGTGTAAGATCTCAAGATCTATCAAGCTCCTCTAATATTTATGAGGTGTTTGGTAGTGGCCCTGTCACCGCTGCTGGCCAGGCAGTCCTCCCCATATTTTAATGACAAGCTGATTATTTCTGCTTGTTGAGAGCAGGCACAGTCTCTTCTGCTACGTGAGACAGTAATGCTGCCCAGTGAACTACAGCAAAGGAAACTTTACACCCAGGCAGCAAGTGGCTTATCTAGGCATGTCTCTCAACTCGCTGAAATATAGGCTTTTCCTTCAGCTGCAGGGCATGCTGGCTGCAGCCTGTACTGTAGTACCATCGGAACAACCCTCCACATCTACTTCAGATCTAGATAAATGGTCTCCACATACTCACCAAATGGCACAAGAACTGGAGGATCAGAGTTTCCAACCTTTGCCTCTGGCATTTAAGCCACAAGGAAGATGTTCCCCTTTGATGTTTCTCTCTTCCTATTTTGTTAAACTACACGACCAGTTCAGCTCCTCAAATTCAGCTAATTATTACACCCTGGTTATTATTACTTTCTGTTTTCTTTCTAATTATCACGTGTTCTTATCTGCAAAGGAAATACTTCCTTAATTCTAGAAAGGCATGTAAATGTAAAACTGATGACTGTCTTATCAGAGAAAGAAATCAATGTTTGCTCCAGAAAGGAACGTGTGTAATGAGATGGAAATGCCCTCATAAGCTAAGCTTCTGTCAATGCATTGTTTGTTGTAACATTGTCAATGAGTTGCGTTCAGTAATGGAGCCAACTAAGTACATTTACTTAAGTATTGTATTTCATTACAACTTTGAGGTACTTTCACCGCACCACATTTTGTACTTCTTTCTCTGCTACACTTATTTGATAACTTTAGTTATTTTGTAGAAGGCTGCTGCATCAGAGCCAAAGAAACACATTTTTAATTTGATTTACAAAAACACTGATAAATACTGAATATCAGATCAGATTATTTGCCACCCTTAATACGCAGTATTGTCATGCTGTAACTGTAATACCTTATACATTATTGGGAATTTCCCACATTTTCAGGGCATTGGGGTCATTTCCTTTTTTTTAGAAACTGTTGAGCTATATTACCACAAAAACACAGCAGGTAGTCTTTCCTGTATCCATATCCAAATGGTAGCAACTTGAGTTTTTAATAGTCTGTCAGCAATACTGTGAGCCATTTTTTTGCCCACAATTACTCTTCTGGCAATAAAAGAATACCAGAAAAACCTGCTTTATCCAGTCCAAGTTACACTCAAATTACTGCTATTTCTATTTTGGACAGCCTCTTTGCAGTCAAGTCCATTAAAGTCTATTCTGGATGCATTGAAACAGCTATGTTGGCAGCACAAAGACAAATCAAAAGAAGGAGCGGAAATTTGGAAATGGACAGATGAGGGAATAAGATGTTTTGAGGTTGGAGTGGAGATGTAAAAGTGGGACATTGAAACAGACATGGAAAGAATATTCATGAGTTTGTGGAGAATCATAATTGTCTTCCAAATTTTGAACTTTTAAGAAGAACTGAGACTTCCCTCTTCTCCGCTGTCTCCTTTCAACATGTGAGAGCTTCCCCCTGGTGTCTGCATTGCAGTGAAAAATACTATTCTGTCTTACCACCTCTATTTTTGACTGTCCCTACACTCTCTCTTTCTTCCTCTAACACTGCCTATATTTCTTACAGCTTTTCTCTGTCTCTTTCCGTCCTGCTGTCTTACTGTCGTAGAGACGTAGCCAAGCAAACAGTCATCTTTGTCAGCTGGCACCTGTTTACACAGTGCATGCTTCCCCACAACAGAGGTGGTTAGAGGAAGATGTACAGGAGCGTGATTCTGCATCCATTCTCTTTATTGTGCGCCACCTGGTCTTAAGACCTCCATTATTTGTGTGTGCAGCTGTGTGCATGCGTGAGTGTGTGCGTGTTTGTCCAGCTCATTGCCACACACTGTTGCAGATGTTATCCCAGATGCAAACATTATGGCACCAATAACCCTGGAGCCAGCCGCATGCGGGTCAGCAGTAAAGTAACTGAGAAGCTGCTCACACTCTCAAAGAGCCTTTCAGGTGTGCAATGAATGTTTAAACATGACTGGTCAGAAATAGCATATTTAGTGGGCACAGCATTCATGAGACTCAAAATACCGTACCCAGGAATAGTTATGAGAGAGAAAAATCAACAATCCGTGTGCTAAAATAACACCCAGTCATCACCTACATTTACACCTGCTCATTCCTGTGCAAAGATGAGCTTCATATTGGCTCTGCTTCACCGGAGTGTAAAGAGACGTCTGTACAGCCGTTGGTTAATAAAAAGCAGAATATGACATGTGACAGCAGAGCAGGAGCTAGAACTAACGTGAAGAGCTGCAGGTACATGATACCTACTTGTGCCCATTATCTCATAAAGGGTCCCTTAGTACCTGCTTTTTTTTTTTTTTTTTTTTGAACTACATCTCTTTGTAGAACAGTACTGATAGTATGATCATCTACGGATTGTTGATCATTAGAAGACAGTGTTTTGCATTTCTTTAGTTAAATGTGCAATGTGACTTTTCCACAATTAAACATTTAAAAATTAGCTAAAATTATAAATCAAATGTTAATAACAGCTCTGACATCTACATATTGTAGTGTTCTGCAAAGATTTATACAGAAGTTGGCAAGCTAACCAGCTAGCTCCGAGCAATTTGGGTCTGCAGCTGTTGTGCTACTAGTGTAAACACCAGCAGTCTGAAATCCAAGTTCAGACTGCTAGCTGAACGGCTAACTCAACTAACTGGCAAAGGGAAGCTGCATTTTGGGGCTGAAACAGTTGGTGGATTAAGGGATTTAATGATCAGGATAAGATTAATCGCCAGCCATTTTAACAAGAAAATTTACCCCAGAATCAAAAATACCTAAATTAGTTCTGCTATTTGTTCACCTATATTGTTTTGTATTATTTTCTCTCTGTATCTACACTGCACAGAAATAAGTGTGCATCTACTCATGGACAAGAGGTAAGCTTACAAAGCTAACAAAGTGAGCTAACATTAAGGCTCGGCGCAGGAGCCAAGTAATGTTTAGATTCCCATGCTTTGATGAACACAAGCCTCTCCTCCATTAGTACTGATGCATGCTTCCTCCTGCACAGTGATACAGTTGGTGGGCGTAGTTTGGTTGAAAGATAATAGTCCCTAAATAATAACTGTTTCGAACAAGGTCTGTTGATTATTAGTAACCAGGTCATTATATCTGGAATCATTGCCATTGAGTTTTTAAATGTTTCGATTGTACATGCATGCATATGTTTGAGTAGATGGCAACAAAAAGAAGTGAAGTATAACAGACTGGAAGTTTGTATAAAGTGAATCAATGTTCTGTCTGGTCTTTGTGTATGAGATGATATCTTGTTCCTGAAACTGAGGCAGGAAGCTTTTTCCTGTGAGAGGACCCAAGGCTTTCTGTCATAATCACTCTACAGATGGATTTTATAGCAGATCACTCATTTCGGGTCTAAAACTCCCTAACTTTAAAACACATTTTAATTTTGTGACAGTAAAATGTTGAAGTCCTTTAGTGTTCAGAATTGAATAAAATTGCAGCTCTTTTTTGTTGTGGTTGTTATGTCAGATTTCTCCTCCAGCTATTCTGGCATGTAACCAGCCATCAATTGGAGGTCTCTTTCACTGGTGAATTAATACATTCAAAGCAGTGCGTCTTGAATTGTTGGTATCCTGCTGGCGCCGTGACATGAGCCCACAACATTTTACGGACTTCGAAAGCAGAATGATTCAAAAGGCTGATAATCTGATAACAACCTTAAGCAGATAATCAAAACCATAAAAGGGAATATGCAGAGAAAATAAGCTCCTCCAACACTAATTAGCACACTCTCTCTGGTTTTGTCAGTCCTCTGTCTCCCTTCATTCCGTCTCTTGCGCTGCTCATCTTATTTGATGGTTATCAGACGGGAGAGGTGTAAATTGCTGCTCAGAGCCATCTCAGCAAATTCCCCAGCTCTGCTATCTCTCCTTCATCTTTCAATCAGCTCCCATCCCTCGTTTCTTATCCTCTGCCTGATTCTTTTCATCTCTGTAGGGGAAATGGGATGTAATCACCAACTCCTGGCACAGTATGGACACAGCACAGGTGTGTGTGTGTGTGTGTGTGTGTGTGTGTGTGTGTGTGTGTGTGTGTGTGTGTCCCTTATGCATAAACTTCTAGGAGAAAAATATTCAGTAACTAAATTGAGGTGATGGTGTTTGTTTCCCCCATGAGCAAATCTGTGTACGCATGTGTGCACATGCTAAAGCCACGAGCCACCGCCAGTGTTAATGAGGTAGGGTTTCTTCTTCCTGTTTTGTCCCGAGGAACATACACAATCACACATTAATGACCCAGCAGCATGGTGTTAATAAGAGAGACGAAGAAAACTAGAGAATGGACAAAAAGAGATAGAGGGCAGATGCACGGAGAAATGTAGTAATTGGTCAGTGTGAGCCTAAGGAGGGGAAAGCCACAGGAGGATTTATGAACAAACAGGCAGATACGGTGAGTACAGGCAACAAGCAGCCATGTGTGAAAACATGGTCCCCTTAGCCGCCCTCCAGCCCACTGGGAGACAGAGGAGGGTGGGCACACTGCGAGCAACACATATTGTTGTTCTGAATTTCCAAGGCTATATCTAAGCTTCGATTTTTATTATATTTTTTTAAGCCATGATGTAGGGTGTGTTTCATTCATGTACACTTGATTCTAATTAAAGAAAAATGAGAAGGAAAGTGCCATGAGAGGGAAACAAAGGCAGGGAATTGGTGTTGTTGTTTATCACTGAATTGCTCTGGTAATGAGAATGGAATAGGGGCTGGCACGTTGTTATTATGCTTCTTGGCAGGGTGTTGGTGTCTCTGCCTGTGTTTGTGTGCACGCACTATAATCATGTGCATACAATCCTAAGTGGCCGAGCCATGTTGGAGGAGAGCCCCGCCCCCACGCCAGGCAAGAAGCGTTGGCTGTAAGATAACTGGCAAAACGCGAGAGCATAGGCATAGACGCTGTCGCTGCCAGGTGTGTTGAAGAGGTAGTCGTCAGTGTGGCACGCCAGCTGCCAGAGGCTTAGAGCAGGAGAGCTTGAGAGAAAATGAGGAGCAGCCTCCGGTGAAGTCTGTTTGCCCGAGGGTCCAGCTCAATATCTGCGCTTGCTGTTTATCCTACTCCCCTCTGTCCCCTTGCACCACTTTGTATTCTCCCTATAGTTTCACTCTTTGCCTCCTCTGCCCACTCTCCTTGTCCTGTCTGCTCCCGTTCATCCTCATTTCCCATTCTATCTATTTTTTCCGTCTTCTCTCTCTCTACCGTGCATCTGTCCAACTCTCTCCGGATCCCAGCTGAGCTGATCCAGATAGTCTGTTGCAATTTGTGAATTATGATCCTGTTGTTCTGTTCTGTACATGTGACATCTATTGTATGTCTGTCTGTCCTGGGAGAGATAACCAACCCCTGTGGCTCTTCATGGGTGTTTTTTTTTTAATTCCATCTTTTATTTCCCCCAGTTATTTTTATTTTTTTTAAATTTTCTCTATGTGGCCAGCTTTTCCTCACTCAAATCAAGGGTCTGAGGACAGAGGATGTCATTCACTGTACAGTTTGTAAAGTCCACGGAGGCAATGTGATTGTGCTTTTGGGCTATATAAATACAATTGATTAGAGCTTTCACTGAGAGACTGCACCATCACCAGCAGTTAGTCCCCCAACAGGTCTACTCCAGTAGAAACCAACAGTCACATGTGTTTTTATCTTTTCTGTCCCCACTGACAGCATCCAGAGAGAAGCCTGGATGTATGTAGTCCCAAGGTGATGAGATACTCTATACATTAGAGACACTGTTTGTTTATCAGGTAGCAGAAGAATACATGCTGATGTCTGTATTGGACTACACTGATGTCTATATCAGAGTAGACCCTGCTCAGTCTAATTTGTTGAACTATGTTTTTAGTTTTTTTTTGCAGATGCAAATGCAGTAATAAGGCTCTGGCATCATAGCGTCATATTCCAATCCTATAGTTTGATAACTGTTTAATCATTTGAATAATTTCTCAAAGCAGAGATGTTAGCTTGTTCTTGCTTCTAGAAAGAGAGGATTAGCTGTTTGTTCTATGTTTTGTGTCATCATTTGCTAAATATTCTGGGGTTTTGTACTGTTGTGTGGGCAAAGTAAGGATTTGAAGAAATCACACTGAACTCTTATGGGACTACTTTTTTTATTTTCTGACATTATAAAGACAAAACAAGTAGTTACTTAATTGAGAGAATAATTGGCAGATTTGATCAATAATCCTAACTGATTACTTAAGATAAACCAGTTTTACAGTTTACACAATGAAATGTAGTTTTTTAGAAAACATTTTATTTGATTTAGTCAAAAGTTTATTAATACTCAAGCAAGACATTTTTATACAACTTTAGAAAAGTACTTCAAGGTATGAGACCATCACTCTGTTTCTCTTTCTCTTACAAAAAATTTGGGTCCAGATATCAGCCATTTTTTGCTACCATGCCCCGTAGTTGACGTCAGCTGTTCTTCATCTGCCACCTTCATCATAAGTTTTTAGATGTTCAATCCAGGTTTTTTGTTGGTGGTGGTGGTGTTTTTTGTCATGCAAACTAGAGCCTCGATTTTGGTGGCAGATGCTGATTCCGGTATAAGGATGTAAAATAAATCTGACATCAGTATCTTGGCAGACTAATAATCGATTATCGATTGATGATCGAACATTTTTTGCAGTGATTCCTCCAATGTGGTTATCAGACATTAAGTAAAAATGACATCAGTGCACTAAAACAGACAACTTTACTGGGAATTTAATAATTCTAAGTTACTCCAATCATTTTTTCTGCATTTTTTCTCTGAAAAGAAAAAGATCACATTGGCATATATCAGGATAGGCCAAAATCAGCATGAAATATCGGCTAATCATATATCTGGTCACCTCACGTTCAATAAATTCAAACTGTGAATGCATTTTCTCCCACACCTGCTTGAACAGCCAACCCCTGAATGTGGAAGACCTTTGAGAAATCATCTTATACACTCTGGTGTGAACACATGCAGACACACACAGCTCTATAAATGTCATTGCTCTGGTTTGAGTGTGACCAGATGCATCTGTGTACTGTCAGTGCTGAGGCTGTTGACATTTGGTGTTGTGAATAGGAACGTTGTGTATCTGTTCACCTCGGCTTGCCCCGCACTGATAAAACCGGGCTGTGTTGTCATTGCAGCACCACATGTATACGTGTTTACTTTACGGAGCCTGGAGATGAGCTAAATGAAGAAGTACAAGTAGCTTTTTTGAAGTCGGTTAAAATTATTTGACTTTTTTTAAGATGCACAGAAAACCACAAAAGTAAAATGGTTTACTGGTTAAGACTTTCTTTTCTTTTTCTGTGTAGTCTTTTATTTCCAGTGTTATTTTACTGTCACGTCTGGTTTTTGTTCAGTAGAAGGAATAAAAGCAAAGAAGAGATACGCTTAGAACCATTACTGTCTCACATTGTATTGAAAGGAGCACTCTGTAACACAGTGGTCCAAGCACTAAACACTGTAATTTTATGTCCAGCCATGAGTTTTGTCGATCCCCTTTCTCTGTGGTTTGTCGTGGGGCGAATCAGAAGTGCTTTTTGGTAAAACACAGTATTTTCGAGTAAAGCACAAGTTAATATTTCAGGCATTTTTCTTGCATCTGTCGTCACTGCTTTGTCGATGAAGTGGTTGGAAATGTCACCGTGCTTCCGTGATTGCTAAGGTTTGTGTGTGTGTGTCTATGTATGTGTGTGTGTGAATGGAGGAGGCTGAGTAGTCTAGCTTACAGTAAGTGTGTTACCCAGTGTATGAAAACAAGCACATGTTTGTATTGCATCCCACTCCCTCAGACCCCTGCCAGCTCATGAAAAATGAATGAAGGCCTGTGTGTGTGGTTGTGTGTCCGCATGTCGATGTCCACATGGGTTGATCAGCTATTTTGTCCGATGTTTTACACAAGGTCAGACATGAACTGCTGCTTGTTAGATGGTGATCATGCTGCTGGCTTTTTTCCTTCTTTTTTTTTTTTTTTTTTTTTTTATCGCAAAGATTTGCCCTTGACACTTCCCCCTTGTAGTTGTTAATCAACCTTTTCCTCTCTCTCTCTGTCTCCTCTTCATCTCTTAGAAGTACAACCTCTTGTAGAGTGGTCGCCAGAGTGACAGAGGAGCACATGTGGAGCGGAAACAGCACGACAGCAACATCCTGACCGGTAACCTTGCTTCTGCACCCCATCACGCCGCCCAGCAGCTCAAGAAGCGGGCGTCAGAAGGAAGGAAACGTGCGACCACTCCTCCTGCAGGCATGGTAATGCAGCACTTTCTGTCCGTAGGAGTTGTGTCTTTGTGCGGGAGTAAGGATATACTCTCCAGACTCTGGAGGGGGTGTAAGAGTTCAATCTGATAACTGGTTCTAGACATGACAACAAAGTGTGTGTTTCAAAGAGAGGTACCCGATAAGAGCTAGTGTGGACAGGAAACTGTAGCTTTGTGTTTTTTGGGGGGGAGACAGGGGAAGGGGAACTATACATTGGAGAAAGAGGAGAATGAAAGAGACAGAGGAGGTTAAGAAGATAAAGGAAAGAAACAGAAGCAGAGGGACATCAGAGGAGGTTGTGAAAAGAAGGAGAGCGGTGATTAAGAGAAAGAAAGAGAAAAAAGAACCGTTGTTTAATTAATATTCGCTGTGCATTTGGTTAATTACTTTGGAAAAGCATCTCTGCCATATGCTTACATTCCCATAGTTTGAAGTAGTAATTATGTATGGCATTGATGTGATACATCTTTCCTGTGTTGATGTGGAAGAGGTGTGTCAAGAGAGGAAGAAGATGCACAAAACGGACTACTGTGCTGTTCAGGAGGAGGAGAGGGCAGCTTGAGTGATCAAAGCGAGCAGCGGAGGGAGAGAATGACAAGTGGGGGCAGATAAGACTGTAAAAAAACATAAATGATGGACAGAAACACGAGGGATGAAAAGCGCAAAGCCTGTGGAAAGCAAAAAGAGTAGAGCAGGGTAAGGTGGGGAAAGGAGGGAGGTTAAGAGCTGAGAGAGGTAGAGGTGGAGAGCGAGAGAGACGAGGGATTGATTAATGGTCTTGGCCTGTGACAGTGGGAGCTTTTCCCTCGAGGGGGGGAGCAGAGAAGAAGATGAATTATTTAAAAAGCAGAACAAGAGGAGAAAGGAGGAAAAATGGGTGCAAAAATGAAGAGAGTGGAGAAAGGAGGAGGAGAGAGGATGGAGAAGGGGGAAGGGGGCGGGGAGGAGGAAGATGAATGATTGAGAGAAAACAAGATGGTGGTGAAGGTGCTGAGGTTGGACTCTGCAGAAGAGGGCACATGGTCGAGCTCATAAATAACCAAGGGTAATGAGACTAGTGTGTGTGTGTGTGTGGTGTGTGTGTGCGCGCGTGTGTGTGTGTGTGTGTGATTAGTCTTGAGTTATGATGATGCAGCAAATACTGCGGGTGACCTTGGCGAGGGTACCACCGCGTAAACCGCACAATACACCAAACAGCTTCTTTATCGACTTTCCTTAGAGCTCTCTGCTTTTAATGAATACGCATGCCAACTGTGTTTTGCCTCGTCAATCCCCCATTTTTGAGGCTACTACACACACACACATACACACACACACATATGCATTTCTGGTTGATGATTTTGTAGCTGCCCTGCATGTGTTTTAGCTTGCTCCTTGTAAGTGTCATCATGAGTTCACTGCTCGATTTCCGGGGGAGACGCTGCAGAAGTTGCCAAGCGGAAAGTTTTAACTACTTCTGTGAAAAGCTCCCATCTTTTACAGCGTTTTTTTGATGTACAATTAGGAGAAGACATGATGAAGTTGCTTAGAAACAAAATGAAATCTGTACGGTTTTAAAAGCTTTGGTGGAAACGGGAAAGCAGGTTTTATTCAAACAGTGTTCCTGCTCTTCCGTATGACATCATTTTATTCTTATTTTTAATATAGTTACGGTATTTCAATCATATAGACACGGCCATACTCAGTATCATAACAGTATGCCTAGAAACAGCATAATGTCAGCTCGTCTGCTTTTAGCAGGCCCGGTCATAATATTTTATAGGCAGGCCAGAAACCCTTTAAACAATGCAGACACAAAAAAATCTCTGTCTTTAGTGCAGAGGGTAGTGTAGTTTAAGGAAGCTTTTTTGGTGACAGCAGACTTTAGATGAACGCCCTTCTGAAACAAGTCAGGCTGGGAGTTCAGTAAAAATTTAGTCCAATTTACGAGATGTAGACAGTTGGTTTAAAGCCTGTCACTGGACGCCTATTCCCTTCTTCCTTTTGCTATCTGTGTGTACTGTTTTACAAATCCTCATTGGTGTGTGAAATAACCTCCAAGCTAGCATCTAACACGCTGAAATTGGCAACTTGGTCTAACATCAATTGGATTAATACTAACAATACGATTGTAAAACAAGCTAACAGCTGGTGCCTTTTCTTTTGCAAGCATTTAGCCATTTTCATGCCCGGCTCCCCCCTCCCCCCCCAGCTAAATGCCACCTAAGATGATTGTTATTGGTTTAAGACAAGCAAACAAGCCAAAGCAATTTTCCCCTTATTTCCCCCTATACCAGAATGAGGACTGGTGCAAGACTAGTACAGTTATACAAATCGACTGGTCTGCGACCAGATTAAGATATATCTGATATGCCACACACTCCCTTGATGGGGCCGTCTGCCCTAAATAAAAGAAAGACACTAAATGTTTTATGTTATTTACACAAAACGTGCACTTGTTTCCTCTCCTATCTACTAATGTGTGTTTCACTGCAGGAGTGGAGTCAGAGACTGGGAAGTTACTCGAGGTGAAGACAGGATGTGTTGCGATCTCTTGTGCCTGTTTTCATTTGAGAAAGTAAAACCTTTTCGCTGAGGGCTATGAATAACACATTTACTTTGACCTTCCTTTTCTTTTACCTTTCACGAGAAGGGCCCAGGATATGAGTAAACGCTGCTTAAATGCTTATTTCAGTAAAAGGGTCATTAAAATTTCTTTTTTTGTTATTAAATAGTCATTGTTTTATTATGAAAATACAATTAAATTTTCATTAACAAAGGTAACAAAATGTGGTTTAATATAGTTTTATAGAAAATCTGAATCGGCAGGTCAGACTAAAAAACGTAATTAGACAAGAAAATTGTAATCAGTGCATCGCTAGACCTTAGCAGACAGTACTGACATGTCCTGTATCATATTTTTGTACATGATTTATCTTATATTTATTGGGACAGTTTAGAGTTCGGACTCAACACTGTTGTTGAGCTGCAACACAATGCTGCCATACATTGCTTTGATGTATGTGCTATCGCGTGCATGAGCATGTGTCTGTGTGCAAGTGTGTTTGACTGCACGTATGTGGTAATTTGAAAGACAGCAAGCGAGAGAGAGAGCTCACAATAAAAGAGGATAGCAGAGTGTGGCTGGCCGGCCTGCCAAACAGAGTGCAGATAAATCACAGAATGAATTTTTAATGCAATCTCCCCGAGGCTGCGGGATGTTACAGAGACAGCACTGAGATTTTTTATTTGTGTGTGTGTGTGTTGCTTGTCCCTTCACTCTCAGCCTATTTTGTGACAGGTTTGAGAATTTTCTTTTCTTCTTCGACTTCTCTTGGTTTTGTGTCGGACTAAAGAGGTGCGACACCGCTTGTGAAACTGTTTTGCCTGATATTTATGGGTGGTGATTTGTTTTTCTTAGTTTTGGTTTACTTTTACTTTGAGGGTGTTTTGGCCTGGGCTGTCTGCTTTATTACAAACAAAACCTTTGTTTCTGCTGCTCCAGCTCAGAAATATTAAAATGTAATTTGCCTCTTTCTCCCTGCACCTCCTTTTGTCGATCGCTCCCTGTTTGTTTACGCTCTCCTCTTCTCTCCCTCATCTCTTATTCTCTTTTTACAACACCTGGTAGTGTGTACTCTCACAGGCACTTTAGGCATATGACTTATTGAAAATAAGAGCACATAAACACCTCTTCCAGCCCACTGCCTCTGCATCCACACACACAGACCAATATCCCTAAAAGGTGCTCTAAAAATAATCGGCAATAGAAAAGGAGAATGTCTGTAAAAAATAGCAGGTACAGAGTATCTCTCCAATCACAGCTGGTATTGTTCCGGTGAGCCTTCTTGGCATTGGGTCATGTAATTTATAGCAGATGGCCACAGAGACACAGGAAGAGACTGAGAGACACAGGCAGCGATGGAGAGGAAAGGCATTGGACTCTGCTTCTGCTTCTAAAGTGAAGCAGCCGCTCCTGAAAGCGTGCGTGTCTAACCACAGCACCTTGAACTGAAATGGTTTTACTTTAGGGCATTAAGGACAAACTGGGGGTGATGGATGGAAGTGATGAAAGTAATGGCTGTGTATGTGTGTGTGTGACACTGTGTAATTGATTGAAAGGGTTTTATGTGCTTATGTCACTCATGATTTCCATGTTTACAGAGTGTATTAACACAGTTGTTGTATTTTCTTACGTATGAGGCTTTCTTGTGTCGTTGTGTGTGCACATTAGTGGAGTACACAGCGAGTTGTAAATGCTGTGTAATGTGGTTATGTAACATGGGCCTGCCAGCCGGTGGGCCTCACTGGAGCATGAAATGGAGTGTAATTGGTAAGTGTGTAGTCTAAAAGCACTATGCAACAATTGCATTCGATGGTATAACACACACAGGCACACAATGCATGGTGTGTGGTGGCTGCTGGTGTGCAGACAGCTGGGATTTAATGGTTGCATATTTGAATGAGGTGTTTCTGATTCCTTGTTAGTGCAAAAAGAGTCACAGGGAACAGATTATTGCTTCCTTCATAAGATTTCACCAAATCTTTATTATTTATATTTAGCTCTTCACAGAGTTACAGAACACTGAGCTCTAGTGAAATAATTCCTTTGGTGTGCATAGTGTGCAGTGATATAATGCAAGACATGAAGCCATACATTTCATGGGGCATTAAAATTATGATTTTGTTATCAGCTAATCTAATTAACAGTTTCAATTGTCTATATTATTTGCACAATTTCAAAGGACTGTAAAGTTTAAGTGAGGCCAAATTTATGGCTGTATTCTGAAGAGTTTTTTTAATTTTTTTTATTTGCTTTTCTGTTACTTATTTAAATTATTTGGGGGGGGGGGGGCAAGCAGTGTGATGATCACCAAGTATCACTTTCCATTTTGGCCTCAAACAAAGTGGTTCAGGTATTATGGTTATGCTGTTGGCTTGTTTACTTCTAGACCCAGAGCCATGTTTAATTTACAACAGCTCTTTGTCTATGATATCAATGCTTAATTTGAGCATTACATATTCAATGTGGAGACATAACAGCATTTACTTTGGCCCTACAAGACACCTGAACTTAATTTTCAGTGCCAAGGATCAGTTTAAGGTCAATATGCTGAAACTGGACACAGTGCAATTTTGTGTCAGTGACACTGGGGTTGTCTCAGGCATCAGGATCCTTTGTGACTTAACCATCATTTATGATTTAGTTTGCCCTCACTGATACAGTCACACACGTGTACTTGGACAGAAGGACACATTGTGCAATTGACCTCGAGGTTATGTGATGGTTAGGGTGGATTCAAGGACAACCAAGAAGTTGACCCTAACAGACTGAGTGTTGGCCTTTGTACAATATGTGTGTATAACCCAACTGTGAAGAAGTCATAGGAGCAATGTGAGCTTTTCCAACACGGAGCACTTGCAGCATGAAAGCAGCATTTTTTATCATTAGACTTGAGAACATTATGAAAAGCAGGGCTGAACATCAAGTTTTTAGACTTATCATTAAATTTTCACTCACCCTCTCTCAGATTTGTGTGTAAGCCATGAAATGCATCAGTTCCTGTCTTGGCCACGGCAGCTCACATATCAGATCATCTTGTCTAAATGTCTGCAACATTATCTGGGCACACGCTGGCCTGGGAGGTCGATTCCTGTCAGTGAGTCCTCTTTAACTGCCCTGATTTACACGGTGATCAGAGCGTCTGGGCAACAACTCCCACATGGTCGAGTAGTACCCCCCCACACACACACACACGCACACACTTCAACATAGACACTCATCGCAATGTGGTTTATAGCTGCAGAAGCTCCCATTAGCAACGGCTCATAAAATGTGCGAGTGTTGGTCTGTTAAACACTGTTCTGAGAAGGCACACAAGTAGAAAGATGCGCACAATTTTGTAGACATGCAAGTAGGTGAACACACACACACACTGATACACCGAGTTATCACCTTTTCTTGTGCAATACTTTTTGCATAAACCAGAGGAAAAAAAAAAAGTAAAACAGAAGTTAAAATAAATTATAGCTTGATAATGAGACCGTGCTGTGATTTTTCAATGGGTTTTTTTCTACTTATTAATCTGACTATTAATTTTTCATTTAGGAAAATGCTCCATCAATTCATCCAACCGTCCAAGGAAAAAAAATTGATTGCCTGAAAATGTCAAACAAACCATGAATGTCATGCTGATCAAAATAAGGCATAATGATATTTGGAAACCAGATTGGATATTTTACTTCCACCAATGTGCGTATTCTTTCAGGGTATCTAAATTCTCTCCATGTCACTCCAGTCTGTCTTGCCAGCGTGATGCAGAATCACAGCCCCAGTGGGAACAGAGTGTGTACCCCTGCCAAATGTTCATGCCACACCGTGAGCTACACAGGCTGCAAGGCTGCAGTTATTGTGCAGTGCTTGTCTTCCATTCTGTTAATGGCTTTATCTCACTCACTGGTGAAAGAGAATGTCACCAGTTCAATTAGAAATGGGATGAATTGTGTGAGTACGTGTGTTTTTGCATCTGTGTGTGTGTGCAAATATGCTGTTGGTCCTTGGATTTCAAGTAGGTTGGGAACAGCACCCAAGCTACGCTATCCATACTACTCAGAAAAGGTCATCTCTCCTGTGTGTGTGTGTGTGTGTGTGTGTGTGTGTGTGTGTGTGTGTGTGTGTGTGTGTGTGTGTGTGTGTGTGTGTGTGTGTGTGTGTGTGTGTGTGTGTGTGTGTGTGTGTGTGTGTGTGTGTGTGTCAGTTAGAATGCCTGGTGTGTGGTTCTCTTCGAGTAGTTGTGTGCAGTGAATAAAGGGAAATGTGGGTCTTGGAGATAAGCAGCTTGTTGAGAGCAGCCTCCTCGTGTTGAACCTCAGGCTCAGGAGGCTGTGATAACCTCTAATGATTAAAAGTGAACCCCATCTTCAGAGTCAGGCTGCCAAGTGTTGCTGTAAACAATACCTAATTGTTTTGTCAGATATTATATATATCCCAAAAAATGAAACTGGAGTGGAGGGAGAAAGAGAGCGACAAAGTGAGAAAGTGAAAGAGATAAAAGGCTAGACAGAGCAAAGCTGAACTACACTTTAGAGCCTGCTAAAAAGAAAACTGAAGACATCAAAGCAGCAGTGTAACACAAAAGTAATGCCAGATAGAAAAGAGACTTCAAATTAGCAGTGCGGCAGAAGTGGTGTTGCTGCTAGCCAGATAAACACTGAGAAATTATTGCAAAAAAATGTGCTATGACAAGCATTATAGTATATTAATTAGGCTATCTGTTGTACGGGTATGTCTGTTGTTCATTATACAGTTGCCCCAGAGTGTTTACAGTATGAGTGTTGCTGCTTTGATAATAGATTATAGTGCACGTTTAGTTTATTTATGCAGGTTCCATCATCTGTTCTATGCATTGCCACACAAGTTACCTGACGTGTCAGTTTTGCATTAAAGTTATATTACTTAAAACCTAATGGTCATATTTTCCATTTCACAACCACCCACTGAAATGCTGTGGCACCCAAGTAAATATATAAACCGCTGACATGCAATGTATAAGGTCTTTTCATATGAGCAGGCACAAGCCCAGGGACACATCTGGGTGGTACTAATGTAAGAGCACAGATCACAAAAGCCTCCGTTACACCTGCTCCTCTCCTTCATCCTTGTACTTTTCCATTTATCTTTTGGTTCAGCCTCCGCTCCTACAACTATTTATTGTCTTGTCTCCTTTTAAAGGTTCTGTATTGTTCCCGTAGCCCTCCCCTGCTGTCCTCTATTCTCTTCCTTCTTGGCTTCTCTGGCATGCCCCTTGATTATCTGTCCTTTACTCTCCTCTGTGCTGCCCCTGTCTGATGGCTCCCATCTGATCTCCCAGAGAGTAAGAAGGACACAAGAGCTGACATAAATTTCCAAGGCTGGAGTTTCTGATTGAATTAGAACAGGTGGACTGGATGATCGCTGTGTGTGTGTGTGTGTGTGTGTGTGTGTGTGTGTGTGTGTGTGTGTGTGTGTGTGTGTGTGTGTGTGTGTGTGTGTGTGTGTGTGTGTGTGTGTGTGTGTGTGTGTGTGCGCGTGTGTGTGTGTGTGTGTGCGCGTGTCTACTGTATGTGCATGTGTCAGGGTCAGTGACATTAAATGGGAGCTATCATTGAGTTAAGAATCGATTTCTTTCCCATAAAAAAGACAAATGTCCAGTTTGTGCAAACGTGCGTGTGTGTGTGTGTGAGTGCTGTTTTTATTTTATTTTGGGTGTGTGAAAAGCTTGATTTGATGGATTAAAGCTCAGTCTGTTGTTGAAAACCTCTCCACGTGTTCCCTTGCTGTATACAAAGATTGTATTGTGTTTTTTAGCGCTCAATTATTTCTTGCCCTTCTTTCTTTTACAGAGGTCCTTCCGTTCCTTCAGTAATGATGATCGCCATGTCATGGCGAAACACTCCACCATCTACCCCTCCTCTCAAGAGCTGGAGGCTGTTCAGACACTGGTGTCCACCGTGGAGTGCGCCCTCAAACACGTCTCTGACTGGCTGGATAAGAGCAACAGCGACGCCCACAGCCAGGCCGCTGACAGCCAACCAGCAGACAGCACAGAGGAGGACGATCCTGGAGAAGAGGCCAGCGACGAAACTGAGGAGTCAAGTGACGGCTACAGGTAGGGTTATAGTGTCGTATTGTAGAGCTGCTATAAATGATTTTGTTGTTTTTGTGCAAAAATAATAATTAATTTGCTGAACTACATTTGTAAAAGTAACTAAAGCTGTCAGATACATGTAGTGAATTAAAGGTACAGTCTTTCCCTCTGAGCTGTAGTTGAGTAGAGATCTAAAGTAGCATGTAAGGAAAACACTCAAGTAAAATAGAAATACCTCAACTTTGTACTCATGCGCTCAAGTGCTCTGCTGAATGTACTTAGTAACGTTTTACCACTGGGAGTAGATTACCGTTTTTCGGGAAATCACTTACTCGCTTTCTTACAGAGAGTTAGATTTGGAGGAAATTGACTTAAAACCACTTGACAGTCTCCGAGCACGGTCTCTACGCTCGGCTATCTCCATGAATCTTTTTATTAAGGGTTCACTACTTCTCATTAAGGATCTGGATTGCCTTGTCTGATCTTATTTTGCAATCTTAACTGGCGCCTTGTAACTTAATCTGTTAATCTGATGCAGAATACATAAAATACTGACATGTATTAAAAAATTGTAAAACACTGACAAAATGAAACATAGATTTTTATTAATAAAAGAGATGTTGTACCATGTTACAAGTTTTTAGCTGTAAATTGAAGTGTGTTTGCCCTCACAGTTAAAGACCACAAAAGATGAGAACATTACTACTCGTTTCCTTTTTCTCTGAAACAGAGAGTCCAGCAGTGGCGGCGTGCTGTGTGGAGTGATGAGGATCGGTCTTGTGGCCAAAGGCCTCCTGATCAAAGGCGACATGGACCTGGAGCTCGTGCTGATGTGTAGAGACAAACCCACACAGACACTGCTGGACACTGTCTGTCACAATTTACCCACACAGATTGAGGTAAGAGACATGCACACAATCGCTCACAGTCACATTACACTGCTTCTTGGTCTCTTTCTTTGGTTTTGTCTCACACATACACACACAATTACACTCTAGATTGAGATCAAACCTTCATAGTCTGCCAAATTCAATTCAAAAGGCTCTATTTTTATTGCACAGTCCTCTCCAGTGTCAGAATTCAAGCTATGTGAATAAGCTTCCACATTTTATGAGTGTTCCTGCCTAAATTTGCCAGCTCTCAATGCTACCTGTGTGTATATAAGTGTATATGTAGTGTGTAAATGTGGAGGTGTTGGCATACACAGTGATGCGAATGTCAATTGAGAAGTCGAGAGGTGTTTTAGTATGTATGAGACGTGTGATTAATGCTCTCGTCACTACCTCTGTGTCATGTTTCCTAATTAACAAGTCATGGTGGCAGAAATTAAACTCCTGATGTTCATACACACAGGAAACAAAACAGAACAGTGCACAAAAAATGCTGTGACTTAAACTCTTGGGCTTGTTTGCTTGTATAACTGAGGAATATCTGATCTAGGGAAAACAATCTACTTTTTCAGCCCTCCTTGTAAAAGCCTTAAATAATTTGTTTCCATATATATTGCGGCAGTCAGGTACAGTTTTGCATTCACTAAAGATTTGTTAAAAGTATTTCGCTTTAACTACAAACACGGTGAAACCCTGCCAACCTGTCTGGCTGGTGCAGAGACTACTCAATGAATAAATTCTGCCCCTGTGCCTCCTCTCTGCTTGTTCTCTTTAGCAGTTAAGTGGTGTGAGAGAGAGAACGACAAGAACTCGTGTGTGTGTGTGGGCAGGGAAGTAATCTCATGTCTCGGCCCAGTGACCAGAGATTCTGATTTTCTCATCAGAGCCAAATGGGATGTAGATAGGCCCTCCGCGTCTCACCATTCGCATAGGCAGAATTGGAAACTCACCCGCAAACACACACTTGTTTATGTCACTTAGGAGGACATTGCATTAATTTTCCGGAAACTTATAATCCCACCTGTAACTGCCAGATATTGTACCTAACCCCAACCCTTGCTTTACTCTTAATTTAAAATATTATTGCCCAGCAACATATTCCACAAAAAGACAGTCCACCAGCAAATATAGCAGAAGCATGTATTTCAGTAACACTGTTGTGTTTTAGTACACTTTTTCTGTTGATTAAATATTTATAGTCTGTCATGACTTTAAATGCTTTCATGAGTCTGTGTGTACCTGTTTCTACTTCTGCCTATAGGGGTAAAATGTCATTTGTTGAAGTGTCTGCAGGTTGTTGTTGCAAGATATTCTTGTTGTAGCAGTGTCGAGTGAGTAATGTCACCGCTGTGTGTGTTGACATGAATTCATTATCATCAGTCCCTCGTAGTGCTGACCACAGAGCTTAGCAGTAATTGATTCCTCCAGAATGAAGAATCACAGTATACATACAGAAAGACAATTTCACAAATGTGCTGCTGGGAAACAATTCACATCTAACATTATGTTTCATGATTTTCTTTCACAATCATCCTTTTGTTGTAATGTTTAACACTATGTCACAGGTTTATATTATTTTTATTTGGTAATGTGTGTTCAGTATACAGATGATATGGTGTTGGTAAATTTCATTTATTGAGTTCTTATTAGGGTCTTAAAAATATTCAATATGATTTCAAACATTGTTTTTCCTGTCTTACCCGGTGATGTTGCAAATACATCTTGCTTCTTCTTCTTTTTCATCTGCACTGAGTCATGTTGTGACCTTGGCCTCTGACCACCCACTTATGTCTGTTTGACACATGACAGAAGCTGACAGAAGAGAAATATGAGGTCACAAGCTCCTTGCCCGAGGTGGCCATTTTGGTACAAACTACAACAGAGCCCAAACTCACTCTCAAGATTACCCTCACCTCGCCGGCCATGAGGGAAGACGAGGACGAAGAGGAGGAGGAGGAAGAGGAGGAGTTGGAGAATGGGGAGGAAGGAGAGGAGGAGGAGAAGGAGGAGGTGGAGGAGGAAGAGGAAGAGGAGGAGCAGGAGCAGGAGATGAAGAATGGGCAAGGTAGGAACACAGCGATAAATGTGGTTTCTCCCTTTTTCCCTTTTTAACTGATGACATCAGACACAACAGGTACAGGACACACACAAGTTGAAACACACAAAACGAGTCATTGAACTAAACTGGTTAAGTCAAATAGCAATCTTCCTTCCCCATCCCCCCCCATTTTCATGGGGAGCAGAAACTGGTTATAATTGGTTGTGGGGGGTGGGAACAGGAGAGCAAGGCCAGCAGGCCAGCGAAATCAATAACCGAGCTGTAGGAAGCTGCCCATCCATCCTGTGGCTCCCATCCAACCAGGCACTCAGGCCTTAGAGAGAAATGAGAGATAGCACGAAGGTTAGCCGTACATCACGCTGTGTGCCACGGCAAGACGGAGAAGACCACTAGTGTTTTCCAAGAAGAGCACACAGGCATGCAACCACACGGAGGAAAAGCCATGCACACGGATAGGGATATTCTTGTCACATTGGATGTCTAATTGCTCAGATTTTATCAGGCGGCAGTTGGGGTTGAAGGATGTCAGCCTGTCTGTAGGGTTGCATATTAAAAGGCAGGGTTTAATGCTTTTACACAACAACACATGCATCAACATTTGGTGTTGTTCAAAGACAGCCCCTCCTCCAGCTTTCTTGGACCACCATGGGACTTATTTTGGAAAAAATATATCTAATTAATGGGGAGAGAGATTATTTTCTGAGTCTGTTTGAATCATGCAATGAATAACATATGATGTTTGTCAGATTTACCTGTTCTTATCCCTGGAAATGTATGTCAAATTATCCTAAAATGCTTATCCCAGTTTCACGCAAAGTAAATTTAAAACTCTAACCATATGGAGTATAACATTGGTTTGAAGCTGATTTGTTTTACTGTAAGTGCTTCTGGCATTAATCTATAGAATTTGGAAATACTCCTGTAGATGACCTGTAACTGTGCCTATAAGCTGGAAAACACAATGGGTCCACATCATATAGTCATACTTGTGTTCGGTTTTCCATTTGAGTGAATTTGGTATTAACTTTGAACTTTGACCACATTTTTCTGATGAAATATTCACGCGTCTGGCAAAGAAATGCAATTTTGTGACCTCAAAATATCCCTGCTTGAGAGTTACATGGGAAAAAACTCATTATAGTGTTTTATTTCCTTATTTACACTAACTTTATGTATAGATAACAATAAAAAACAAGTACTAAGGTAGAATAAGATTTTTTTTTTTTTTAAACTCATTGGCTACATAATGCAACAGTCATCTGGATGCTGGTGTATGCGTGGCTCAGGAGAGAGGAGAAAGAAGAGTGGATAAGTTGTCTACACAATAACTCATTGGCTGTTGTTGTCCTAGGGCAAGGCATATAAGCTTATATTGTATAATACTGCTGTGAAATGAGAATCTTCAATAGATATGCAGATATATCTTTATAGCTACTCCTGCCTGGTTAGGACTTCATTAGCAATTTATTAGATCTACAAAATTACACCAACATTGAATAAGTGTAAAATCCACTTCTGCTTTATAAGTCCCATGTGTGCAGAATGTTTCTGTGGCTACTTTATGAGTTGTATGTATGTATGACACAGCTCACTGCTCTGTGTGGTCACAAAGGGAGGACGGGTGCTGTGACAGTAAATTAGTGGAGACAGTATAGCAAACTGAATTCTTAAAATCAGACAACATAGACGGCGATAGTGAGGGAGAGGCCAGCAGAGCGTTTGAAAGAATGGTGGGAGGAAGAAAGACTATAATGATCCACCAGCCGCGGAGCGGTCCCACATGCAGCTGGGATCACTCCGACAGACCTTGGAGTACACCATTATATATCACATGGAAACACAAACACACATCACTGCATGCATCAGGATAACAGCCAGATGAGTTCAGGGATAATGAGAGATAGATGCTCCTTGCGGTGCTACCACATATTAGACACATCTGACATTTCAGCAAAATAACTCTTGAGGGAAGGCTTTTCTTTTCACGGGAGAGTGATGAGGAAAATATTTACCTAGTTGTGTTTCATAGAGACCCAAAGGACTCTTAGGTGCGCCTTATATCACTTCCAGTAGGTCCTGCACACAATAAACCCTCTTTGGAAACCCCACATAACTGCACTCATTCATACACAGCTGCGTTTGATTCAGCTCGCCTTGCATATCATTGGCTTCATGCTGGTTCTTAAATAGCAGAATGGGTGAGAGTGTAGTAACTCAACCAGCCTGGTGTGTCAGGCAGCATGAATCAAATGCTCACATATAAAACGCATAAGAACGCTCCTCTTTTACCAACCACAATGCTCTGACTAAACCCTGCCTTGATCCCTCCTGTGTTGTGTTTGTCTGAGACTGGGTCAAACTATCTTAGAATTTTTTCTTTTCTTTTCAGTTCTACTTTAGGAGCGCTTGATTCTGTGTTTGCCCAGACAGGGTGTTGAATTGCTTTTCTCTGCACCATTTCTCCACGACTCTGTGTAATCAAGTGCACCTTAAGTAATACAGATGAAAAATAAACACCTATTTTGACTCCTGCCTGGCGCAGACTGGATCAAAATAAATGAAATCCTCTTCAAATACATGAAGGAGAGATTGATTTACCTTGCTGGGCACAGTGAAATGTGTCCCAACAACGCCCTATCATTAAATCAAACACTCCTTCGGTATTTGTTTGGTGTATGTCTGTGGGGGGCTCTCCATTCCACAAAGTTGTATCTTCCCTTGTGGCCCCGGTTGCTCTCCCTTTCACTGTTTTTTTAGCAGTGACTGGATGGATGTGAACTACTAAATCACTGTTGAATAGTGTGTGCAATTTTCAACATACGAGGGGACAGTTCATCCTGTGTTACCACATGATAAGGATGTCAACATGTGATGCAGTTAACACATGTTAGACTGATCACAGTGTTGAAAATGACACACCGTTTAAAGAGTGAGGACGTTTTTACGAGCATTCATCGCAGTTCTGTGACCCATAGAGAGTTTCTACAGGGAGAGAAACAACTTTATGGCATGAAAAGCACCTTGTATGTACCAAAGTATCCATGCATGTGTGTGTGAATGTCTGCATTCACACGCAAATTTTTCACGTGTGACTGCATACATTCACACGCGCAAAAAAAATAAATTCAAACACACACACTCAGACCATGATGTGTGTGTGTTTCACGTTCTCTATATTGGGTTGTTATTGTTTTGTGGCAGTGTTGGGTGCTGCTGCGCACAGAGTGGAGGCTGAGGAGGAGGAGGAGGAGGAGGAGGAGGGGGAGGTGCTGGATAGACACAGATGTCTGTTGGCCCTGGCAGCGCTACGACACGCCAAGTGGTTCCAGGTCGGCACCCACTCACTTCCTGTCTTCCTGCCCGATGCTTATTGTAGCCTGACGATACATCCAGAGGGAAATCACTCACTGTCAGATGACGCTGTAGCGCTTATTATGCCCACAGTTTAGACTAATCAAGTGCAGAGAGCAGTGTGGACTAATTAGCATTTTTACTGAAATGATTTTTGTTAGAATTATTAGAAATGATCCTTTAATTCATACAGCTGATCAACATGTTTTTGTTCTTTCTCATCTCCAGTTCTGTTTGCAGGATGTTGCTTAACAACATCATGAGCAAAAATGCTAAATATTACAAATCGGATTGTCAATTGTGAAGTATTTTTATGCTATATACTGTACAGTGGTGTACTCCACACTTATATGAACTGGAAAAAAGATGAATAGAGGAAGTATCGTAAGGTTACAAAAGCAATGGTTGATACTTGTTTTTCTTTTTGGCTATTATGTGAACCTGCCTGCTCTGTACAGTATGTCAATGCTTCCCCTTTGATCACCCCCCATACCCTTCCCCATCTATCTCCCAACTCACTTACCTTACTGACAAAAAAAAGTTCAGAATGTAGCTTTTTTTTTTAAGACAGATTACATTTTTAGTAAAACATGTTCAGTAAACTAAATGGGGAGCTCTTGGGGAGTTTAAGACACAATACAATCACTTCATTATGTGGCTTTGTGGTGTAAAGCAGGCTGTTATCTGTATGTGTTTACACAAATATCACTCCTCCTGTGCTCAATTTGTTCCCTTCCCACCCTCTCTCTGTTTTAATCTTGCAACCCCCTCCATCTTTCCCTCTTCTCTCCATCCTATACATCCGTCTGTCTCTCCCAGGCTCGAGTGAACGGACTCAAGTCCTGCGTTATCGTTCTCAGGATACTTAGAGACATGTGCAATAGACACCCTGTCTGGGAGCCTCTCAAGGGATGGGTGAGTCTTTGGCTGTAATTACTTGTGTTTGAGAGCTAATGCAAGAAATGAAAAGAAAATGTTCCACCACCTTGAGTATTTATAGATGAAGATGATGTTATGTGTAATTGTGCATTATCACAAAATGCCCTCCATGTCCATGCTGTAATGGGATTTTCATATTTCTATTGCGATTTTTTCTAGTTTACCTTATAAAACAAAGTCTCTCTGCTGTTAAACTTTTTACATTTTATCATGTTTAGTGAGAATGATGCCTACATACCTCCTATACCACACGTGTTGATGGATTAAATCCTATTGTCTTTACAGCAGGGCTGAACTGAAATATTATCAGAATAGCAATATGTCCTATAAGTACTATTCAGATGTAACATAACATGTTTATTTGTTGTTACAGACCACAGCAGGTGTCTCATCATCATGATTTTGACAGTACTTTTCAGTAAAAATAAAAATGATGCTGCAAAAATCATCATTCTTGCTTGTCATGAATCATATCGTGATCTTAGTGTCTTAGAAAAAAATGTCAGTATGATTTTTATTTTTTTATTATTTATTTATTTATTTATTTTTTATTTATTTATTTTTTACAATTTCATGCAGCCCTGTTAGAAAATTGCATGTTGTGGTCATATCTGTGTTTTTGTCCTTTCTTGTAGCCCTTAGAGCTTATCTGCGAGAAGGCAATTGCCACCTGCAACAGACCTCTCGGGGCTGGAGAGGCGCTGCGCCGAGTCATGGAGTGTCTGGCCTCAGGCATTCTGCTACCAGGTGCAAAGCCATGTTGCATGCATGAATAAACACAGTGGGAAGATTCTGACATTCAAATTCTTGCCACTGCTGGTGAGCAGAGCTGAGAAACATGCTAAATTTTTGTAGATGAGCAGACACAGCGAGGCACACTTTTGAGCCGTTCCTCTATGAGCGGGTGAGCCAGTGATGGCTCAGTGACCCAGCACAGCACAGCTGTCTGAAGCAAGGCATTATTATGAAAGCATCTTAATTAGGAGCAGCTGAAGTAATTCTTTACAAAATTTTGCGTATCCTTGGAGAGAATTCAGTTATTCAAAAGCAAAAGTTCAGTTTAAGCAGAATAGTAAAATAGTTTAAGAACCCAGACTGATGAATGATTAATAGCAAACTTTAATTTCATGGTAAAATGTATGCCACAGAATATTTAGTCATCCACAGTATTCAAATTGAAGATGAATGTGGAAAAATCACAGTTCGAGGCTTTTAAGTTGGACTAGTTTAAAGGGCTCACAAGTTCACCAGTTCAATCTTCCTGTTGCTGCAGTCGTCCATTTTAATAGTCAGAATTTCCATTGCCGGATATTTCCTGACAGTGAGGCCTAATTAAATGTTACTGAGCTGCAGTGTCAGTACATAAAGTGACAACAACTGTCTGTGTGTGTCTGCGTGTTTGTGTGTGTGTCATCCTTTGTCACTTCCCCCAGGTGGTCCAGGTTTACACGACCCATGTGAGAAAGAGCCAACAAACACACTAGCCAACATGAGCGACCAGCAGGCTGAGGCCATTACCTACAGCGCACAGGTACACACACACACACACACACACACACACACACACACACACACACACACACACACACACACACACACACACACACACACACACGTCAGCCTAAAGACACTGTTGTTATCACCCAGCTGTACTCGCCCTGAGCTGTCAGTGTGTGGGGATCAGTAAGCAACACACCTATTACCAGACAGAAACCGCCCCAAAGGGCACACAATCTGCATTCACACACACTTGTGTGAGCGTCCACATGCAGGAAGAGCTGCATGGCGCTGAATTTTAATGATTGGTGTGGGAAACTATTGCCATTGAAGGCCATAAATCCATCTCTGACACCCTGAGGACAGTTTTTGCGTGCGTGTGTGTGCCTTGTCCCTCTTCACACACACACCCGACTGAGCAGGGCAGCCTCTGAGCCGCATGGCTTAGTGAATCCTGCCGTCCATTTCCTTTGAAGGCAGCCTGAACGAGGCTGGAATGTCAATGGGGATAATTGTATTGGAGCAGATACAAGAGCAGATAGGAGAGGGGGAGCTGTTCTGTCAATGAGCTACGCCGAGCCTCATGAATATCTGAGACACTCTACCTCACTAATGGATTTGTATTAGCAGAGCCACTGTGTGCCATTCTGGATACCTTTCTGATTGTTTGTGTAGGTTGAAGATGTGTACAATAAGAGTGATAAATGAACACAAGGACACACTGATCATTGCAGTCTGTGCAAAGTTGATGCTGTCTGTTGCAAGATAACTCAAGTTTGTATGCATATGTGTAAACGTCCATTAATGCACAGATCTTGCCAATATTAATGCACCAGATTCTGTTCATGCATGTATAGAAGTTTGCCTATGTGCTTCTATGTTTGTAGATAGTCTGACCTAATATTTTTGAAGATAAATATCTTAACATCAGCATGAATATTCTCGTTTAACATCTTATCTGTCTCAGTTCTTCAACCAGACGAGCTGCATTAGTAAAAACAGAATATGAGACTGCATGTCTGTAGAAATCTATCTTTGACATATGTAGAGAACACTTGGGCATTCACTTAACTAATCAAAGTGCATTGCTTTTTTTGCATTGGTCTGTAATATAACTTTAATTGATCCAATCTCAAGTGAGTCAGCTAGAGAATAAAATGCTTCAGGATAACGTTTACAATTTAATTTAAACTTTTAAAGTTTCTTGGCTTGAGCTCTAGAACAGAACGTCTGTGTTGCAAACTGAGAGTGTGGGGTTTAAAGAGAAAGTTTCAACTGCAGTCTTGCATTATCTACAAACCAAGTCCATCTTTTAGCAGTTGAAGAGGTAAAGAAGATACAGAGTCCAAACTTCACACACTGTAGTCTATGTGTTTAAAGCACAACGATATGACTTTGACCACAAGTAATTTGATTGAACCAAAGACAAAAAAAAAGTTATCTTCCTCTATTTCTTCTTCTTCTTCTTATTCATCTTCTGCATAATCGATGAATTGATACAAATTAAATGGTTTATGAGACCAAAATGATTTGATAAAAATGAATAGAGCTATTATGTCAAAAGAGTTGGGGAATTGTTTGCTGTGTAGTATATATTTATACATAAATGTTTATTTTGAAATCTGTTTTAGTGATTGGCCATCTCATAAACTGGTAAACCAGAAAAGCAGTTACACAGCATATACCACTATATATTATGTTGTGTTAAAGTGAGGAACATGAAAGACAGCCACAGCTTCTAACCCCCAGCTACAACAGTTCTGACCAAAAAAGATTTTGTTTTTGGTCTCTTCTGTGACCTAATCAGCCTATAAACTGTGCACTTGCCATATTTAGATCAACTTCACGTATGTTCATGTAGCAGCTGCAGTTGGATTTACTTGGCTTTTAGGGAAATGGGTATTTAGGAGGCTGGGAAGGTCTCAGACAGATGCTATCAAGGGGCATTAGGGGAAATGTAAAATTGAACTTGGATGTACAGAACTGCAAAAGAACCTTTTAATGTCTCAACTCTACTCTGTTAATGTCCTTACGCAGTACAGTTTGAAGTTTGAATACATCTTCTGAGCTTCTTTCTTTTAATGTGTGTGTGGGTGTGTGTGTGTGTGTGTGTGTGTGTGTGTGTGTGTTTTGCATTCAACAGCACGCTCTCAGACTCATGGCATTTGGACAAATCTACAAGGTGTTGGAGATGGAGCCTCTTCCCTCAAACAAACCATCACAAAAATACCCCTGGTCTGATAAAGAAGGTGTGTATACCTGTGTTACTGCCTGTCTGCCTCAACATATCTGTCTGTCTTTGGCTGTCTGTTTATGCTCTCGGTCTGCATGTATCTATTTTACACACTGTGTGAAGGCCGGTCGTTTTGGGTCTGTCAGCGTTACTGACTCCAGTTTTCAGAGTCGCACATGACGTGACCTTTGGTTTTTCTACACGCCAGCGCTGACAGCACTGTCAATACTGCTGACTTGTTAAACATCACAAAAACGATGAAATATGATGTTTTTTTTATATTTTCCCCCCTTTTTTGTTGTACTTTTTTTCAGTGTCAGTTTCAGTTAAGTCTTGTTAACTTGCAAATGCTTTTATACTGAGATGTTTCTGTTTTTGTTCACACAAGAGAAAGTTGGCATCTTTCAAGGAAAACCGACTTGAGCCTTTATGGTCCCTCATGAGTCTAACATGGATAATTTGCCAGAGCATTTACAGATTACGGCATGTAGGAAAGGAGCTTATATGTTTTCCTTATTGTTTAAGTGTTTGTTGCTCTGCCTGTCTGCCCTGTTCATTTTGTCTGCCAGTTTATCCATCTTTATGCTTGTCCTCATATATTGCTTGTTTTCAGCAACTCTACCTTCCCCTTTCTCTTTGTCCCACACAAGTGGTTCTGTTGTGTGTTCATATAAACATCTCTTGTAGCTGGTGACTGATTAGCATCCCTCCTCACCCTCTGCGTCTCCCTGTCTTAATGTTTTCCAGGATTAGGTCTGAAGAGGCCGTACGAGGACGGAACAATGGATGACAAGGACCTCATCAAGAAGATGAAGAGGAATCTGAGGAAAGGTACAAGAAGAAAGGAGGAAATAAAGGCGATGGTATCAAGATATTCACTGCTCATTAACCCCAATCTATTTTAAAAACAGAAAGAAAGGAAATGCAAGGATGAGAATAAATATCTTTTTAAAAGTTTCCTTTCCTAAGCACTGAAAATGAAGCTGCACAATGCTTCAGCCAAGCCTTTCTTCCCATTGTCTCTCCATTTTCTTTGCTTTTTTCCCTGTCTGCTTTTCTCCCTCCATCTTTCTTCCATCCTGTGGAGGCAAATCAATAGTATTGATTGTTCACATTTTAGTAGGCCACCCAACCATCCCCAGCTCTTTCTTCATACAAGTAGAAGATGAACCACCACTAATGGAGACAGAGAGGCATTTTTAGATATCGGCAAACCAGAGCAAAGTGATTGAAAGAGAGAGAAAATAGAGAAGCACCTTTATTCATCATGAAAACAACCAGCAAGGGAGTAGAGAACCTTAAGAAAACATGATTCATTCACATTACATATGATATCTCCAAAATGGCCCAGTCTGTCCTATTCGTACTGGATAACTGCTACATTCCCTACCAACATTGATTAAATACATCCTAATATGCTCTAATTCTCCTTTAACCATAACCTCTCCCCATTTTTCTGCATTAGTCCTAGACAGTAAAGCCATAGACTCCAACCAGCCGATGAATGCCCTGATGCGGTTGAACCAGATCCGGCCGGGGCTGCAGTATCGCCTGCTGTCCCAGTCGGGCCCGGTTCACGCTCCGGTCTTCACCATGTCTGTTGATCTGGATGGAACCGTTTACGAAGCATCGGGATCCTCCAAGAAGACCGCTAAGCTCCACGTTGCCGTCAAGGTAAGACAGAAAATGAAGTTTAGTAGGTGGTTCTTATTAGGTTGTTTACATTATTGGGATGTATACAGGACAGCAAGACGATAAAAGACACACAATTATGTAAAACAGACATGATTATTTCTTTTTTGGCTACCTGAAAAACTTCCGAAGCGCGAGCCGCAGCCAAACCTGTGTGTATCTATACAAATGTATTTGTCTGTACGTGTGTTTGTGTGGAGGATGGAGGTGGGCAAATCCATGTAATCCCAAAGTGGTTGTGAACAAAGAGGCTCTCCAGAGCACAGAGCCGGGATAATCCGTGATCCGCTCCATTCCCATAAAAGGCTCTTTCTGCCCATCTCGCTCCCCCTTTTGCATTCTCCTCCTCACTCACTTTCTTTCTCTCTCTCCTGTACTCACCTTCTGATCTCCCCTTCCCTCTCTGTTTCTCCCCCTCAGTTTCTCTCAGTGTAAACAATCATCCATTTGGGTCCAAAAATTGTGATTTTCTTTTTCTCTTCTGCCAACAATATTGATGAATGAATGAATGAATCACTTTGCTGCTCTCTGCACTGACATACAGTAGGCTCGTGTGGCTCTTTATGTATGTAATGGTTTCATTGTAACCATCTTTGGTTATCTTTGGCTCAAATTTATTATGTCAGGACGTGCTTTAGGCTGCAGTATTGCTGCAGTAGGCTGCAGTATTGCTGCTTCTGGACATACACTTTGTTAAACTATAGTTATTTAGACTGCCACAATATCTGTTTTGGTTGTTTTTTATTCATAATTCCCTGGGTAGCAGATCTGTTCCTTTGTGGTTGATGATGCTGATAAAGTTAGTTTAAAACACAGAGAGGAGCATTAAGGTATCAGTGTGAAATTGTCTTCATATACTGCAAAATCTATCTCATCAGATTCAGTGAGCTTTTTGAAAAGAAAATGGATCCTCTACTGTTCTTGTTGTAGTCTGCAACTCACAAACATTGAGAGTTCAGAATTTCAGATTTACTTACTTGCTCTTGAGTGTAACCCTACTTTTGGTCTCATCGTTTTATCTTAAAGTGTCTTTTGTTTGCCGTTTGTCTGCTCTCAACTGAATCATCATCTTCCCTATTTAGGTTCTCCAGGCAATGGGCTACCCGACAGGTTTTGACTCAGACCTGGACCCCATGAGTTCAGACGAGAAGTCAGATGGCGAGGGGAAGAGCGAGACGTCATCACACACTAGCAATAACCCAACACACTCCTCGGACAGTTCCAACACACTGGAGGTGAGGAAACATGTTGTGTGAAGTTGTAGGTGTAAGAAATTGTGATTTGAAATGGTTTAGAATTCGACATTTACTGTGGTTCAAGGACATAAAGTCTATCTAAACTGTCCACTGTGCATTTACGAATAAAGCTACAAAGATGTTTTCAAATAAATTACTGATTATTGATCTTTTCACTCCCCAGGTGCGAACTCAGGGTCCCATACTGACGGCGAGTGGGAAGAACCCCGTCATGGAGCTAAACGAAAAAAGACGAGGCCTCAAATACGAACTCATCTCTGAAAGTGGAGGCAGCCATGACAAACGCTTTGTTATGGAGGTGAGAGTCCAACCTGCAACACTTTGCCTCATGTCACCCCCCCATCTCTCCTCCCACTTTTTGTCATCTGTCAAGCTATATATGATATATTTGTGTGTGTGTGTGTGTATATATATATATTATTTTTATCTATTTTTATAAAAAAAAAAATTTATATATGTATATATATCAAAAACAGACTAAGCCACACACACAAACACAGAAACCAGCTGACCACCGGTACATTCAATCACTCAACCTGGTTCCTGCAGCAGGCCTGTTCTCTGTGGGATGTGTTGTTTTCCGACATGCCTGGCTGCTCCATCGCTCTGCTGATTGATTAGCAGGCCTGCTTGACAGCAGGGCATCGCTAAACAAGCTGTCCTGTTCAGCCAGACTCGCTGGCTGAGTTACTGATGACTGATAAGTGTATTTGTGTGTGTGTGTGTGTGTGTGTGTGTGTGTGTGTGTGTGTGTGTGTGTGTGTGTGTGTGTGTGTGTGTGTGTGTGTGTGTGTGTGTGTGTGTGTGCGTGCACATCAGGTGGAGGTCGATGGGCAGAAGTTTCGTGGGGCAGGCCCCAACAAAAAAGTGGCAAAGGCCAGCGCTGCTTTGGCAGCTCTGGAAAAACTCTTCTCTGGTCCCAATGCAGCTGCAAACAAGAAGAAAAAGATTTTGCCTCAGGTATGGAAACACGTATGGAAGACACAGAGGGCAGTCTGGGCACCATGCATGCACACACACACACACAATGAAACCACATACATCACACAGTAGTAATCTGTTTTCCTTGACAGCCAAACTGTCAGTGCAGACTTAAGCATCTTTTCTGATCAGTATCAGCTCTGTACCGCCTTGTAGCAATTTGTCCACTTTGTTCACGCGTCAGTAATCAATGACACCACGTTTAACAAGTGTCTAATCAGATCAATACTTCACACCTGTCAGGTCATCCCTCTTATACTTATTTTGTCAATGAGCCGTGCGAATAGATTTGGCCCATAATGCATTAAGATTTTGTCTTGGACTGCGTGTGTGCTTTAATGCCCCATTTCTGTGCACCATATTTATGCAGGAATAATGTGTGTACCTCTGCAGCTTGAATGTTTGAGACACACTAAACATATAATTTGTGCTGTGTTCAGACTAAAGGAGCCCTGGCTGCGGCAGCAGCAGCCTCAGCAGTAGCAGCTCAGGTAGCCAGAGGACGAGGAAGAGCAGCACTCGCGAGAGGAGCCTTCGTCAGTGCAGCTGCACCTGGATACGTCACACCAGGTACATTTTTAGGGCAGATGTGGGTCATTTTAGTATTTTTGGAATTTGTGCAGTATTTGGTTTGTTTTTGTATTAAATCTGGTTGCTTCTGCAGGATTGGCATTTAATGTTACCTCTGGCTTATTGGTGCTGACATTTTCTTCTTCTTTAAAGCAAAAAATAAGCTTCCATTTCCACCCTGCAACTGTACTGGAAATATTCAGAAACACCCTATAGCAACAAGAGTTCAGTGATGGACAGCATTTACAGTGAATCATGCAGAAAATCAACATTTTGTGAATTTACTTTTAGTTTTGCGCATTCAGGTTCAGGTTGATCTTGTAAGTGAGGAGTGTAGCTTCCTCTATTGTCTTTTTCCCTAAATGCACAGCTGTTTTTTAAAGTGCTGCATGGCCAGAAAACACTTGTCTTAACTTACTAAAGAGGTTGAAAATGCAAGTGGGAATTAAACAAGCCTGCAATTGATTTTGACCCTGAAACCTCTCCCCCAACAGGCTTCGGGACACCGTATGGCTACAGCCCAGCTGCAGCAGCTGCTCCTGCATACGGTACGTGCTCCTGTCTTTTCCATGCCTATAACCTTCCTTTGGCTTCTCTCCTCCCTAGCCAAACATGCCATAACTGCTAACCTCCAGCTCTTCTTCTCCACTTCTTTTTGCTTCAGTTTTGTGAAAGTTATTTAGAACTTGATCCCTTTTCTAATCCCATTTTTAGGGTTTGGCACTGAATTTTCAGTCATAATTAAATAAGCTTAAACCTCTTTGTCCCGTGCTCCAAGCAAATCTGTCTGTACTTTGGCTAATTGTCCGCTCAGCACTTGTTTGTTAATCTGCTTGTTGTCACTCCCTCAGCTTGTACGGTTGGATCGCCACTCTGTCACTAAAGAGCTGATTTCAGTCTCATTATCATGATGATACACACACCTGCACTTTCGTTCCTAGAACAGCCATCTATCTAACTACACAAGCTCTCCTGGATCTGTATTAACCCCACACACGCTGCCTCTGCTGTCTTCATCTTCTTATATGTTTAGTTTGATTAGTGGGACTCATAGTGTGAGCTCCTCACTTTACCCTCTGTTATTTAAGACAGGGTGGCAGGGAGGCTTTGCCACGGCAGCGCTGTTCCTGTCATGTTACCAATGCTGTCCACACTGGCCTCTCTCAGGAATGATAGTAATCTATACCAGCCCCTGACCTTAAAAAACATGGGTAGCTATACATCCATGTGTCAAACACAGTCACATTTACCTCAACAGACTCGGCCTTGTGTAATGTGTGCACGCATGTAGCATTGGGAGGCCTTTCTGTTCATCCTACAGCTTGGGGCTTGAATGGGTCTTATGTGAGAAGAGAAACTGGTCCAGGGGCCCCAGGCAGACGTTCAGTACCCCCCTGAGACCCCAACAGCCCTGAATATAAAGTAAGCCTTAGTTTTTCTGGTTACGGTGGAGCAGGAAACGCTGCGTTTATTTGAGGTGTTTAGTTTCAGCCCCTGGCATCCACACGTTTTTCACATATGACTGCGACCATGGCACTAACAGAAATACCCACTTACTTTTTATTATTTTATACTTCTTATTTTTAAGGTTGTCCATGGCCATAACATTCAGAATATTTGAGAGAGTGTTCACCTCTGCCCCATTAGTCATCAGACCATGTCACGTATCCCAGTGGGCGATCTCAGGTCAGCTGACCCTGAGCTGTAACCTCCCACAAGTAGGTAGGAAGTCAGGTTCAGTTCAGGTTAGTTGAAAAAGAAAAGATAGAAATGAAAACTAGAATCTCTACAGAATATTAGATACGCCTGGTGTTCAGGTGAGTCAAGGTGCAGTTGATCTGCAGATGAGAAGAATAACAATGAGATATAGATTCTGGGCTGCAAGTCAGGAAGAACTTTTTCGCGCTGACAGTATTTAAAATATGAAATACTCTTTTACTGGCATTTAGTGCCAGAGTGAGAGGGAGAAAAGTCTTTGTTAGACCCCATTGTGGCTTACATTTCCATCAGAGGAGAGAAAAAAGGCACATGAAAACACTGATGACTCCTTTATCTTTGGGATGCAAAGCTTTCATCCTGTTTCCTGCTTTTCCCTGTGCTCTTGCAGTCAACACCTCTTTGGGCTTTCTTTGTTGGCAAACACTTAGAACTCTCTCGAGTACTGCTGGGCTCGCTAGAACATTCTGTGGAGAACAGAGTATCATAGGACACGGAACGTTATATAGGTTTTCCTACTGCAAAACACAAAACATTATATCAAGATACAGTCATTTTATCATAGAACATAGTACATTATATAATAAAAAGTAAATATATAGTACAATGTATATATTTGACATTACTTTTTAAAAAACTGTTTTCACTTTGACATTAAAGAGCAACTTTTTTTGTTTTGTATCATTTTTTGAATGTTGACCATTTCATTTATTTATGCAACAAAATGGGAAAACAATTAAGGGGTGAATACTATTTAGATACTCTATATCATAGAACATAAAACATAATTACTTGTTAAAAAGAACGTTATATCATAACAAAACAGAACATTGTATCATGGAACACGACCCATTACATCCTTAGGCCATTGTACCATAGAACACAGTAGATAATATCATAGAACAGAGCTCACAAAGCCCTTGGAGAACCATTCTTTTCACACACATAAAACAACTACCTCTCCTGCTCAACCATCTCCTTTGAAGGATTAATCCAGTCCATTACAACTTGGGTTCTAAATGTGTTTTGCTGTCACTCATATCCATAATAATAACAGTGTACTCATTTTAGCTGCTGAGATGTGCTAATGTGGTGACAATGCGAAACAAAAGATATGCCAACTCATGTGAAAGAAAAAGCACAGACAAACGTTTCAGTTTTAAGCTCTGCCGCTGTGCTTGACCGCTTATGCTTCAAATGTTGCCGTGGCAAAGTCACCATTTTCCCACATCTCTTGCTTGATGAGTACAGTGTTTGTATAAGGAAAGATTGAGACGTAAGACCCCAGTTCTGATAAACCGAAGTGAATCATTACCTCATATCATTTGTTTTCTTCTCTTTAACTCTGAACCTATCTCCTTCTCGGTTCCCCTAACCACCGATGAAGAGTGTCACATTCCTGCTTGTTCTCACATGCTTACGCTCCCCCCCCTTTGGGAGCCTTGTTTGTGCAGTGCAAGGGGTGTTTGGTCGTAGATGTAGCGTAGTGTGCAGTGTAGTGAGCAGAGAACAACATGGTTGCTTGTTGCCCTGGACTCATGCAGAGCTGTGCTCTTCTCATGTCTCCCCTCTAGGTTTGCCCAAGAGAATGCTTCTGTTGCCTGTCATGAAAGTGCCCGCCTACCCCGTCCCCCACTACCACTTCTTTTAGCACAAGGGACACACATACCAGACAGATGCTTGTTCATACATACCAAACACCTTTTCATACGTACCAAATGATTTTTCCAAACCATACAATTACAATTAGCTTTTTTCTAGAAGGGAAACTCAGTTGATTTTTTTTTCTACAATATCAGTGACCGGGAAAGGATTAAGGACTTGAGCTGAAGTTTTTATTAAAGCGCTTTTTTGCTCTTTGTTTTGTTTTATTACTGTTTCAGGAACTTTTATGAAAAAGATACTGCAGGTTTAAGTTCTTAAGAGATTAACAAAAACTTGAAGGATTTGTACTGTGAATTGTGACCTCATTCTCTTGAGTCTATATCAGCCTTTTGTTTTTATTGTGTTTAGTCTTTGTAGGAAGACAATAGCCTTTGCAACATGACCCACACAACACACATTCTCTGTATAAAAAAAAAAGAAAATAATAATGTGAGCTGTGTGAAGGATGTATAGGAATAAATAAATAATAATGTTGGAAAAATGAATAAAGTTTATCTCATATGAAAGCTGAACACTGCCTGGTGTTTATCTGGTATATCAGCTGATGAAGTAGTTCCCACTTTGGTTTGTTTTGATTTGGTTTCCACTTACGTCACTTAACATGTGGAAAGATCTGCCTGCTCATTCAGCATTCAACCGGCATATGATACTGTGCTCTAAACGTACGTTTACCTTTAATATTCCATCCTCATGCATGCACACAGGTTGAATTTCAATCTCTCCTCGTACTTCTGTGCATCTCGTTTCATCCTTTTGACCCTCAGCTTATAGATATTCAGAGAGAAAGGCAAGGAGACTAAGGGTGAATTTAGAAAGCTCTTTTCAGATCCTGCATCTTGCATTCAGCTGCACGATCTCATTACCTGACGTGGATTAATATTTGGCAGGTTTCCCAAAGCTATCAGAGGTATCTCCTAAAGTATATATCGAGATGAACATAGGCCAAGCGCAGCCTCTCGGCAGCAGCACTTCCAGAGCTCAGTACATTCAAATGGCCCAAAAGACAAAACATTTTACTTCTGCATAGACTTCATCTAAATCCCTGTAATTTCTTGCCTTGACAGAGGTTAGTGTCACTGGTTAACACGTCCCAGACAAACATATCCTGTGGTGCACAGCAGTCAAAACAATAAGGACTGAATTCAAAACTTACTGTCAGTTTGTTTAATGTTGTGATTGTTCGATTATTTTACTACATACATGTGCTGTATTTGTGGATTGTTGTTTTTTTTCCTCACATCTTTGCTCAGCTTTCAAACAAGGATCACCAACAGAGCCGCTAAACCTTGGGCTCAAAACTATCCTTCCAGCTAGATTTAAAGATTTGCTGTAAGGATCACAGGTACAAATAAAAAAAAAATGGATAAAAGACTAAGGGGAACTCGGATAAAAAAAGGGGGGGGCGGGGGGACACAGAAAAGAAAATATACTATAGTTTGTTCCATCAACATGCTGGTCAAATGCTGTGCCAGCTATATGATCACTTCAACACATCTTGGCCATCTAACCAGCGAGAGATAACCCACCGATGACATCTCCATGGTTACAGCTGTGAGACGCAGCCATTGGATGAGAGGACCCAATATCTTGTCCAATGGTTGGTTGAGCTCCATTGAGTTTTTGTAAAACCTTTCCACTGATATTAGACTGACATCACCAAAGCTCTACTTCAGTCGCACATGATTGAAGATTCTTTTTTTTTTTTTTCAAATGTTGCATTCTGTGTCTATTTTCTGTTCTTTCTTTTATGTTCAAGGTTGGATTCTTTGTTCCGAGCTGCACAAAGTACACACTGTCAACTCATGTCATTCTCAGTATTTAATGTACAACAACAATCTTTGATTTATGTTTTTTTATCAGGCTTTTCGTTCAGCTCCTACTGAATCTTCATGTCTAGAATAGCTGTAAAGGGTTTGGTTCAGCATTTTGGGAAATGCACTTCTTGGCTCTCTTGCCAAGAGTTAGAGGCAAAGATTCGTAACACTTACATGTCTGTACACTAAACACTAAGCTACAGACAGCCGCTGATTACTGTAGCTTAGCATGAAGCCTGGAACATGGGGAACACCTTGCAGAGCAACAACATTCTGATACGCTGATTTTCTTACCTTTGGACAGAGTCAGGCTCTTTCCCCCTGTTTTTGGTCTTCATGTCCAACTAAGCTAACCGTCTCATAGTTCCAACTTAATATTTAATTGAAGATATGAGGCTGGTAACAATCTCGTTTTATTTATTCATCCATCGTCTGCCCTGGGGGCGGGTTGGCACCAAACACTGTAGTCCAAAATGTCCTCCCCTCCTGGGGGATCTTGGCAGGGAAAGTCATGTACACAATGTGCTCGGCGTGAACTCGTGAGAACACCGATGCTGAGCTCCTTTCTCCGTCGCTAAAGCTGCAGCCTCATTCTTTTGGTCATTACCTGCAGCTCAATTGTGGGTTGGAACGTAGATAGACTGGTGTAACAAGATATTTGCCTTCTGGATCAGCGCCTTCTTCACCACAACTATCCAGTACGATGCTTGCAATACTGCCAACGATGCATCAGTCCTCCTGCCGATCTCGTGCTCTGTTATTCTCAATGAGCAAGACCTTGGTTGATTGTTCCCCACGAGTTTGGAGTGAGATGCTGCCCCAAGTAAAGGAGTATTGTATTCATATATGCCCACACCTTAAGCCCTTCAATCTTTGAGTAAATGTGGTAGAAATCATCAGGAAGAGCATCAGATAAGGGATCCATTTCCAGGGTAGAAAAAAATTGCAGTATTTGTCTATTTGTACCTGAAAAACTGCAAAAACAAACCTCTCACTTACCTCTTGATAAGAAACCAACAAAGTGTATTTCCCGAAATGTTACTCCTTTAATTCACTCCTCTGGCCACTATTACACATGCACTTTTATGTTATGTACCTGCTGTTAATGTCACCCATGTGATAATCTTTTTACTGGAACATTTCCAAGAACTGCTTGAGAGGATGTTTACAACCTTCAAGTGGACTTGAAGTAAAAAAAAGAAAAAAAATTTTAAAAAGTTATTGGATTTCTTGGTGCTACAGAATTGCCCTTGTGTCCTTCACAGGTATTACATTTGTCATGTTGTGGTCAAAGAAGTGAAGAATGTATTGAAGCCTCACATTGTGTTTTATAGTAATCACTGCTGCTCTCTCTGTCTCTCCGTCTTGCTGCAGGTGGTCTTTTCATTGACAATCCCTTCTACCAGCCACGGACCATCGCTCCTTTTATCATTCACCTGGGTCCCCAGGATCTCTTCTCTGACTTCTAGAGGCAGCAGGTTGTTTTGGATCCTCACTCTTAACCTGTCGCGCATAAGCGGGGACACCTGTTTTTTTTGTTTTTTTTGTTTTTTTTCCGTCCTTCTGAGCGGGCCATCTTTCTACACAGGTGACGGACTCACAGATCCAAAACTGTTTTCGGTTTGGAAGACGTCGTCTCGCCTACTGACTGAGAGGCTCAGTGCTCCTCTCTCTGTTTCCTCCTCCTCTCTCGGCCCAGATTTATCACTTCAGAGGGGAGTAACTTTACACAAAGCAATACTCGGATTTTACGAGAAACGTTCGGCTGCGACTGCGCAGCGAGTATGGCCCGAACGTTTGGTCTTTCTTATAGCAATACACCTGAGCTCCTCTCTTCAAGCTTACTTTACTTGAGAAGATGTGAATGTCCGATTGGAGTTTGGCCCGACACAGCATTGCAATAGCTCATTCTGATTGTATATTCATTGTATGTGTGCGTACGTGTGGCTATAACATGACTATATACACATATATGTATGGTGTATGTTTCTATAACGACGTGTTGACAATAATATTACTATATGATGATGTATTTATGTAAATATTCTATAAATATAACTATTGTTGGTATAAATTATTTTAGGATTATAAAGTGAGATGTAACTGTAATATCACAGTATAGCTTTCTTCCAATTTTATATACACTGAGCAACTGAAGCTAGTTCTAGGAGATGCAATATTATCTTTGGTATTCCTTATTAACCTGTGCTGTTAGAATAACAATGCTTCCTTCCGTCCTTTCCTTCAACCTTTCCTTCTATCTTTGATGTCTCTCTGAGCCTTTCTGAGCACGCTCTCTGCTGCCCGAGGTTTGTTTTACGTGGCCCCCGGACCAGAGGTGCTCTCTGCTGAACACACTCATCACCTAATCACACTCTTTTCCTGTCAGAAAGCACATTTTCTATAGTCTCACTGCTGGCAGGGAATACTGTTGTTATGAATACAGTACTGTATGTGTGTAGTATGTGTACACTCTCCTCCCTCGAAGCACCCATCGACGCTAAACAATCGTCGGCTCTGTCCCGCTCCCTTGGGGGACCAAAAGCACAGCTTTTTTTTTTTCCACACCCATTACTAAAACACACATTCACACACACCCCTCCCTCCCTCTACGCTCCTGCGGTGACTCTCCGCTGTGTGGATGTGATGCTGCTGTTGGCAGAGGCGGCTTTGTTACACAACGGGACAGACGGAGCACAAACTGCTGGCCAACTAATTACAGTTATTACCCCGCAAAAGTCTTCAGAAGTGGGAGCTTGAATTGGATTTATATGTGTGTGTTGACAGCAGGGTTTTTAGGAACAGGCAATGACATGGATTGGGGGTTGGGCCATTGGTCACCTTTTGGGAGAGGAGGAGAGAAGACATGGGGGGAGCTGAGGTGGACTGAGGAAGTTTCAGCCCTGATGCCCGAAGCCTCATTATCATAATCAAACACAGCAGTCGCTGGTGTCACGATACAGTACGTCAAAATGAGTACAATGAGTTTCACACAGCTGGGTTAATGTGTTCAAATTTTTGAAAAAGGACAGCGCAGGAATCAGATCGGTATTCTGTATCTAAGTCGATCTTGTTTGGTGGGACAAAGATGGATAGGTTTATCTTAGCTTCAGCCACGGAGACGCCTGTCAGTCAAGTAACTGCAGAACTTCTTCATAAGACTTGATGTGTTTTTAATTGAGCCAATTTAGGAGGCCAGATGACTTTGTGTTTGGTGAAGGTGCTCGGATCTTTTCTGAAGTTTTAAAGCCAGAAGTCACAGGTCAGATAGTTGAACTGCCCAGGAGAGATTAGAAGAAGGAACTCTGTATTGTTGGTCACCATTAGTGCAGATAGCTGTATATTTCGTCATAGTAGTTGTGTGTGTAGTGGTAGTGTTATAGCTCACTGTAGGTAGTTAGTGGGCTGAGAGCGGAGATATGCCACTAAACTCTTGTTGGAGCCAAACACGCGTGACAACCACGTACACACTGAGACAGCTGTCACGGCATACACATCGTCTCTGTAGTTTTTTTTTTTATTTTCCATCTTCATCCTTTAATAGATACGAGGTTGTCAGTCAGCGGGGCCGAATCAAACGGACTGTTCATCAAAAGGCTTTGATTCTCCTCACGCCCGCCCTTCATCCGTGTGGTTTGATGTCGTGTTTTTGTTCCGGCTTTGATTCCACAAAAGCGACGTCTGACAAAGAGGCAACAGACCGAGGCCCATTTTTCAAGACAATAAGTCAAATTAGAGTGAGATGTTGAGACGCCGCCGAGCCGTCGGTGACGATTGGCTAATTTTAATGCCACCAAGCTGTGATTGTGTGATTGGAGGTAAACTGAACAAGGTTTTTGGGGATATACTCTAGTTGCGCTTTACGTCTTGAAGCTGTGCAGCCAACGCACGCTCAAAATAAAGTTTAAACAGCTGGTTCCACAAGTTCAGCGACTGGTCATAGTTCACCTGCATGCCCATATGGCAGGTCTGTTCAGTCACAGTCACATAGGCTGATGGAAATGTTTAACTGAATGTTTGATTTGAAGGAGACCTATTATGCTTTTTAGTTTTTTCCCTTTCCTTCAGTTTTATTTAAAGTATTGTGCATGTAAAAGATCTTAAAACTTGAGAAGGTCGTAGTCTGCACCAACAGAAGCTCCTCTTTACCCACATTCCTGTCATTTCAGTTTGGCACATGAGAAATGATTTAGAACAGCAGCTTCTCTGTCGATTTTTGGGGGTGCTGGGTCAGGCGTGTGTGAACTAACCAATCAGAGGAGGCTGGGTGTGGTATTCAGGGGGGAGGGGTGGGGCCTTAAAGAGACAGGACCTATGTCTCAGACAGAGGGGGAACTGGACTGTTTAAGAAATTTGATCTGTTTTTTTGAGCACTAAAGCTGTAAACCTATTTAAGTGATGAAATCCAAAATGAAAAAAGCAACCCAAAAATGAGCACAATATGTCTCCTTCAAAATCTGGCCCAGTTGAATTGAACAGCCCAGCCATATGTTATCCTCCGCACTGCCCAAGAGAAACGTCTATAAATTTTGTGTTAAACAGTCATAAAAACCTTCTTAAATTAGAGGTTTTACTGGCTTTTTTTTTTTTAAACCTGAAGCAAATGCCACTCTACACACATTTCACCTGCTAATCTTTGTTTACACATGAGAACCATAACCGACTGGAATTTACAGTACAAATTAGCGCCCGGATCGTCTTACTTCAACATGCAGCGGCGTTAACACGCTAATATGTCCCGCAGCAACTCGATCCATCCTTGTTTATCAACCATAGATCTTTAGAGTGCGTGTCCGGGCCTGGTGGTGGATTTCGTCTCATCTCTGAAAAGTTCCCCCCTCGCTTCGCGCCGACTTTTTCATCCTCGTGTGGAATTCACAGGGAGGTGAATAACTTGGGGCTTGACCGTGTGGAAACAGACCTCCTCTATCAGCTAAGAATTTCTCCTAATTTCCCCTCTGCCCTCTCTCTCTCTCTCGCTGCCCCTGTCCTCTCTGTCCAGATGGTCCACATTAATAAGGCAGACAGTCATACCTCAGTGAGCAACCTTTTCATTTCCCCTCAGACTGAGCAGACACGCAGGAGGAGTCACCCCGGCTGCTGGCCCCGTCCTCTTGGTCCGCTGGTCCAGATGAAGGTGGTCAGAGGCAGGGCGGCAGTCCGACCCTGCACAGTCTCCCGAGCAGGCAGAGGTGTTTTGGGGTTTTTTTCACACGTGCGTTTCTTGTCAGTGTTCGGAGCTTTTTGTAATCTATTTGTAAATGTATCTATAAGATTAGATGAAAAAAACATATACTCTTTATTATCGAAACCGTTCGTCTAAAAGGGATTATCAAAGGAAGAAGAAAAAAATGCATCCCACGTTCTTGTTCTTCAAAAGTGTGTATTTCATGATGAAGATGGGAATGAGAATCAAAGAGGAAAATTAAACCAATGCTGCATGATATAAAATAAAGCTTTATTTAGTACACATGGAAATGGAAGGGAGACACGACCAGGAAGATAATACCAGCCATAACTCCAACAAGAATGTCTCTGTTGTAGAAAACATAAAGTCAAGGTTTTTTTCCTGAGGAAACACATTCATCGCAGCCCAGTCTGAAGGCTTGGACAGGCTGACGTCCACGCGGGTTGTTTTTTTCTAGAGAGTAACGGTTGTTTGTGCCGCATTCGTGGGCCCGCCGAGCTTTCTGACGGATGTTCTTCCTGCTCCGGTGTTCCCCAGAAATATCTCTAAAGGGGGGGGAAACGCACACACCCTAACCCTCCCCCAAACACTGCCTCTCAGTGGGCAACTACACCTGTAAATCTGAAGAAGCACAAACAACGCACACAAGCAATACACCCACACGTTGTTCTCAGGGCCACCTGACACACACACGCACACACACACGCACACACACAAGCAAGCGCACATGTAATCATAGATGTATATATTTCAGCTTTCACAGTCGAGCACATTGAGACAGCATGGCATCCTTCGCTCCACGGTTTGTATATTACACATTACGACTGTACTGTATGTCACACAAGTGGTTGTAGGCCTTGTTTGTACTTTAGGATTTGAGCCATTTATAGCTGAGAAAACACACACACACACACACCCCGCCTCCCACGTCTGTTATCTTGGTGCTTCATAACGGACCCGTCTGTAGCACTGTACATAATGGGTTTTACTTTGAAGTTTTCCTGTTCGGAGGAGCAGCAGCTACCCGCGAACGACTCGAGCTTCGCCGTCAGGGGAGAAGAGGGAGGGGTGCTGTCATCGGGGGGAAAAAAAAAAGTTTTGGCACCAAAAGCGGGAGCTTCGTCTGTTTTAGATGCTGCAATATGTTTGGTAGCTAAAGGGTTCTGGGCGCTTTCGTTGCCAGGTAACGTCAGGGTTTTTTTTTTCCCAGCCTGGCTCCCCGAAGGCATCGCTTCATCCTCCTGCCAGGTCAAAGGTCAAAAAGTTAAAAAAAAAAAACGAACAATGCAGAGATGCTTTTTTCAGAAACGGGTTCCGGTCTGTTTCCATGAGATGGAAATTTATCCAGACGCCAAAGACTTTGAAGCCTTTGTTGAGCAAAACCCGATCATCCCGACGGTCTCAGAAGTGAGAAAGCATTCGGGGAGGGTGTGATCTGATTTTCGCCGTCTAGACAGTTATGAAATGTCAGGTAAAAAAGAAGGAAGAGCTCTCCTGTGTGTTTTATGCACCCTCTGGAGGGAAACTGTGTTGCTCGTTGTTGCATTAGCGCTGAAAGTTTTTTTGGGGGAGGGTTTGAGTCTGGGAGGGAGTGCTAAATTTGTCTGGGAGGCAGAGGGAGAGGAGGTGCAGAGAGAGGGAGAGAGAAGACGAGTCCATCTCTGAGGTCTGCAGAGCGGCAGAAATAGATCCGGGGATCGCGTTTCGACGCGCGAGGAAAAGAGCTAACCAGGCCTACTGCGGGACGGATCGTCTTCTCTGGGTGTGTGCGCATGTGTGTCGTGGGGGAAATGTGTGTGTTTGTGTGTTTTGTCTGGCAAGCACACAAACCGGAAGGGGGTTTGGAAGCTATCTCACACACACGCACACACACAATATTGCAGTCCCATCGAGCATGTCGTTGCATACTTCCTGATCACGGTCCACTGATTGTTTAAGTCCAATATCCTCCTGATAAATGATCAAAGCATTTTGGTTGGGAATGTACACTGTCGTTATAGTGATTGTAGATTAGAATGTATTTACTCATAGAGAGAGTAAACTTGCTTTTTTGTAGAGAAGCATATATACAGAATATATATGGATACATACATATATATACATATCTATATATCTTTTGAGCTACTTGTGTGTGAGAGTTGCTTTGGGCGCATCCACCCTGTTAGGATCCATATTTCTTTCCCCTTCAATCTTTTTTTTTTTTTTTTGATAATGTTTTGACAACAGTAGCGTCTTCTGAGTGCTGAGTGTTTTTACTTTTTCCTGTAAATATGATTTTTTTTTTTATTTTAATTTTATTTTTGGACATAAAGGGGATTAAAAAGAAACCGTTTAAAAGATGCCGCCCATGAAACTACATCGTGATGTCTGTCCACAGCATCTGTCTGATCCCTGAAATGATCAAAGTGAAATTGTGTGACGCGCGACGACGACGGGGCGTCAGGGTGAGCAGAGGCCAGCGACAACGACTGAGGAGGTCATCTGAACTCGCTGTATTGATTGTTTTGACTAGTAGCAACATTCACAGCAGTGATGATCTGTGGTTGTCACTGTTTTTTGACATAATCTATGCTTGACGAACTGAAAATAAATTGGAGAAAGTGCTAAATCTCTACATGTGAGTATCCTTTTTTTCTTTTCGATGGTGCTGGGGGAAAAAAATGGAAACCGATGACCTGACTGAGTGACTCGCGCTCAGGTCAAATGTACGCTGAACGAAAGGAGTGAAAGTGCAGTTGAAAATCTTCGGAGTTTAACGTTGTGTTTGCTGTACTGTGTTTCAACATCAGGCCTACGCTACAGGACGTGACACATGATTAAACCACAGCACCGTTCAGCCTAAACGTATAGAGGCCAGAAGAAATAACATCCCATAATTCCATGTTATCATGACGATGCAACATGAAAACAAACATTAAGGGTGTGTCGTTTAAAGGCAAAGTACGACATTTTAGGAGGCCTGTGTATCTATGAGCTGCTCCGAGCTACTCATTTTTTCAACAGAGCCTCTTACTCAAGGCACAAAGTGATGTTTGGGGTGACGTGTTTCAGAAATGTATCACTTTCAGCAGCTCTGAGGACTGCGTCGTCTTCTTTAAGACTTTGCCAAATAAATCCATCATGATGAATCCAATCCCTTCTGTGATTATTTATCCATTTGCCATTGTTGATGCAGTTCCACCTTTTGAAAATTCACATCCTTGCGGCCACACCCTGGCACCCACAGTAACACCGGTGTCATCATGTCATACTATAATCACATAGCCCACTTTATGGGCGATAATTGGCGAGTTTGTCTAAGACTGGTTTCATCATGCGGCGGCTCAGCGAACACGACCTGTCAATCATATTTACAGCGTCACCGCTGGCGGCTGAGTCCGGGTATCTGGTGACATCTCCGGCCGCCAGCGCCATCAGCACACAGCCACAGCTGCCAATCATCCGAGCAGAGCAGCGAGTGTGGAAAAAAGAACAACTGGCGGGAAAAAAAAAATGTGCTTTTGTGTGAGAGACGGAGAGGATGAGGATTAAACTCTCCAGCCAGACAGTTATCCTGACAAATTAAACCCTGCTTAACAGATATCAGTGGATTGTGTCAAATGTGGGAGTACAGTTCACTTTTTGTTCACACATCCATTTATTCTTATTTTCTTACGCTACAATTTTTCAAAAAGCTGCGACAGAAATGGGGGCCACGAAGACAGACGTGTCAAAAAACGAGAATGCAAAGCTGTTGACATGCCGACTCACGGCGACGTGATGATTCCTGAAACGACCGTCTGGAGTAAGAAATACTTCTCTAAATGGAGCGCTCAGAAGACGTGCAGGGAGGGTAATTGTTCATTCTGTCCAGAAATGTGCCCCGCGATGAGAAACAAACGAGCAGCGGGGATATCAGATCACAGTTTGATGATAAAACTTCTTCTCGCTGTCGCATCGCATTCCCTGATCGCGCAGTTATGTACACGCTAATCTGGAAAACCAATAAGACACAGTATACCAGAGGCAACTGCAGGCACGGCCCAGATTCAGACACTGCAGGACAATTAATGACCTTGGACTGCGTACAACTCCTCAGAATGACCAGGGTTATATTTCAGATGGTGTGATGTTCTGCTCACAAATCAGATTAAGTTGACAGGACTTCATCCCTCCCTCCTGACACTGGACCTCAGCGTCTGTTTATAGGAAACAACATGCTGGTGAAGAATTGACGAGACCTATTAGCAAACTAAACCAGTGTCAGTACAAGTCTACAGCTGTTTGAGCACACATACCTCTACAGTCACTTCATCATACTGTAACTATTAATAGGCCAAGAAACGCACACAAAAACAGATAGAGCTAGCTAGGTTATCTCAGCTGGCTAACTAACTAAAGCTGTTATACCTTAAACATGTGACAGTTTGGAGTGTGGAGATGGGTAGCAGAGAAGCGAATTATGCGCATGAAGTGATTGGTCACATTTTGTCGACATTTTGGCACTTTTTTCGACGTGAAACTGCGATGTCGCCAGCCGTTGCGGATCAGGCTAGCTACAGTACTGTGAAAAAGTATTTGCCCCCTCACAGATGTCTTTGGTTTTTGTTTGTGTTTTTTGTTTTTTTCACATTTACTTGTTTCAGGTCATCGAACAAGTCTTAATATCAGACAAAGATAACCTGAGAAAATACAAAAAGCTATTTTTAAATGGTGAGTTCATTTATTAAGGGGCGGAGGCTGTAGCTCAGCGGGTAGAGCAGGTCGACTAGCGATCAAAAGGTCGCTAGTTCAAATCCCGGCTCCGGGCAAGGCTGAGCTGCATGTCGAAGTGTCCTTGAGCAAGATACTGAACCCCACATTGCTCATCAGTGAGGGCCCTGCGATGAGCTGGCGACTTATCCAGGGAGTACCCTGCCCTCGCCCTGAGACGAAGCTGGGATTGGCTCCAGCAGCAACACCCCGTGACCCCATGGAAAGGGATAAGCAGTTACGGACAATGACATGACATTTATTAAGGGAAAAAAGCTATCCAAACCAACCTGAGCCTATGTGAGCAAGTGACTGCCCCCCCTTCTTAAATCAGGAATTAATTGTGATTAACCACATTTTCTGGAAAGCTGAGTGCAAATTCACTAGCTCCACCCAGGCCTGATTACTGCTCATAAATCGCTCATATAGAATGAAGCCAAAAGATCAAAAGCAACACATCATGCCCCAAGCCAAAGAAATTCAGGAACAGATGAGAAACAATGTCATTGACATTTGTCAGTCTGGAAAGGGTTACAAAGCCATTTCTAAGGCTTTGGGACTCCAGCGAACCCCAGTGACAGCCATTATCCACAAATGGAGAAAACACAGAACAGTGGTGAACCTTCCCAGGACCGGCCGGCCCACCAAAATTACTTATAAGAGCTCATTCAACAACTCATCAAGAAGGATGGACAACACTGCAGGCCTCACTTGCCTCAGTTAAGTTCAGTGTTCATGACTCAACAATAAGAAAGAGACTGGGCAAAAATGGCATCCACGGGAGAGTTCCAAGGCGTAAACCAGTACTGACCAAAAAGAACACAAAAGGCCCGTCTAACATTTGCCAAAAAACATCTTGATGATCCCGCAGACTTTTGGGAAAATATTCTGTGGACGGACGAGACAAGAGTGGAGCGTTTTGGAAGGCGCGCGTCCCATTACATCTGGAGTACAATTAACACAGCAATTCAGAAAAAGAACATCATAGCACCAGTCAAACATGGTGATAGTGGTGTGATGATCTAGAGCTGCTTTGCTGCTTCAGAATTTGGATGACTTGCTATGATTGATGGAACCACGAATTCTGCTCTCTACCAGAAAATCCTGAAGGAGAATGTCCAGCCATCAGTCTGTGACCTTAAGGCCAAGCGCACTTGGGTTATGCAGCAAGACAATGAGTTGTTGCCGCCAAAGGGTGGCACAACCAGTTATTAGGTTTAGGGGGCCATTACTTTTTTCACATAGGCTCAGGACGGTTCACAGCACGGTATGTGTCTGCTACAAGTGCCGAAGGATCATGCTAAGCTACGTGTCTCTCAGGGGCCCAGAGGAGGTGAGTGTCTGATGTTCAAAAACAGGGTTCACTCAGCTGTTTTCAAGGTAGGTATGGTTTATTATGTTTCTTTATTCCTGCTTTAAAAGGTCTGTAAGTATTAGCTCATGTGCACCTGTTCGTCCCATGTAACAGACAGCAGATAGAAACCTGAGATACAGACTTTAGTGTGCATATGAAATTAATAAACAATAAAATGTCCAAAATATGCTCAAGACATGTATGCAAATCCACCAAAACATGCAAGAATACAGACTTTCGACATACTTGTCAAATAAGTTGAATTTATTTAGCCCTAAATTTTGACTTTCAGGCTGCAAATCTTTCATTTTAGATTTTAAACCTGCTGTAACACTTTATTTTTGCTGGAGTTTTGTTAAAAAGACACCACCACCTCTCAGCCTATAATATTTTAACGACAGTGCAACAATGGGCCTTTTTCCCACTGAAAACATTTTGACGTGCCACAGTAGGAGAAGCACAGGTGTAAACAATAAAATGAATGATGGCTGAATTCATTTAGCGGGCCTCAGGGTTCTGGTACTGTGTGCGCTGACTCACTGTCCCTCTGTCACTGTATCCCCTGTGCTTTTCATACCACAACATGTCAACATGTCTGCTGTGAAAAAAGGTCCATTACACTGTCATAAACAAAGCCAATCCATGCCAAGTAGTCAAACTTTTTCATGAAAGTAAACTTTGTCTAAATTCATGCAGAACTGCTTCATCTGCATGTATTTGTGTATCAACATCAGGACGGGGTAAAGTCATATTCACGTCACAGAGATACAAAGTCCCTTCCTGTTTCGCTCGTGGGACCTTATTTCAGAAAAATGTTGTCAAATGCTTTTCTCTTATCCCATTTGATTGGTGTCATGAGTCACACATGTGGTGTTTGTCAATGTAAAAAAAAATTTTCAAGTCAATAAAGTCGCAGTTTGTCATAAAACAAATCAAATGTAAGATGAATACATCTCGTTGAACAGTCACCAAAACCCGTGACGTGAACGTTGTAGAGCTGCTCCTGTAGCTTCACAGCTCTCAGAACTGACAGACTCTCTTTCCACGAGACTGCCGTTGTCAACGTGGTGGTCAGAGAATTAGTGTGACTTCTGATCTTCTTTAGTACCTTTTCTTAGCCGAGCTGACGGCGGTGTTGGCTTTGTTTTTCTACACAGACACAAGAGAGGACCTAACATGGATCCCTGGGGGACCCCAGAGGGAGTCTCGAAAGGAAGTCCACCCTTTTCATTCACTCTAGTAACATTTCACACTACGAACTGCTTGATCTGAGACATTTAAGGTGGAAAATCTGCAGCTGGACTTCAAGATTAATTAATTAGTAGAACTAAAGACCTTTAGATCTAAACTAACTGCTCCACCACAGACATTTTGAAAATAGCAGATTGCTTTGATAGCAGAATAGTTCATAAAAGACTCTGGATTTAAAAATAAAAAACTTTGCCACTGGTAGCGCTGTGTCCCCGATTTTTTATTTAAAATAATAAACCGAGTGTAAATATATTTTTGGTTTATTTCCAAGAAGACTCCACAGGGCACCTTGCAACAACCTCAGTTGTAATGACTCGAAAAACCAATTTATTTGGTTCTAATTAATCAAGAAATCCAGCTTCAGGGAGATTATATTCTTAAATCAGAGCAGACCTTGCTTTGCTCCCTCACACTCAGTTTGACATAGTTGCCAAAAGCCCTATCTTCTTCACAACAAATTAAAAACCCACACTAATTATAATTTTTCTTTTTTTTTTTTCCAGGCAAGCTGAACTTTTTGAAGTCTGGATAATTGATTTTTATCAGTACAAACTCTGACTGCTGTGACACTTATTTGCACTCTGCTTTTGACACGCTCGCGACCTTAAACACTCAGATGGAAAACAACAGCTCTGATTTAAATTAAGTTCAGTGCAAGTAAACTGATATTAAACTGAGGCAGTGAGGTGGAATAATTGGCACAGGAAACTGACGTGTGCATGGAAATATGGAGTTTATTATGAGTGCTAGAATAAGTGGTCCATTATTTTTAAGATGGGGGGAAAAACAACAAATTTTCTAAGGTATTTCTGAGTTGTTCAAGCTTTTACTGTGTACAAATTCATTTGACTATGACCGCTTTCAATACTGATATCCTAATACTCACTGTAAGCACATTTATTAGAAAATCGAATGTTAAACAGGTGGGTTTTCGTGGATTTACCTGCTAAGAGTGATCAAAACCCAAGACCTTCACAGAGTTCTTGTTATTTTCCTCAACACTCCTCATCTAAGTTCAAGACCCTGACAACAGTAATCAGATGTCATGGATTAAGAAAATGATCTGTTTCCCTCCCAGAGAATACCTCCAGGCTTAATTCTCCCTTACCAGGGAAATTATATCAGCATAATTGGACGCGGCAGAGAGGTGTGAAATTCTTCACTCAGACGAGTATCTTTTCTGAACAGGTGGCGGCTCGACTTTGTTCACACTCCTCCCCTGAACGAGTGAGATAACGGTGACAAGACTGACAAGATACACCACTCAGGATTTCACCTATAAAGCAATTGGAATATTTGCCCGTTCCCATTCGTCCTCCAGAGGAGAGCAAATGTAAATGTCTGTGTAAGCAAAAGGGAAATACACTGCGGTCTGTGTGTGTACATGAAAACAAATGTCTAAACCCTTTTCTCTGACACAAGTTAATACAGTAAGTGTGGTAGTAAAACAAACCCAGTCAGCATTAATTTGGTGAATTGCAGGTAGAAACTTATAGTAACGTTATAGTCTGATCTGCTTCACACAGAAATATAAAGATGGTTGCTGTCAATAAAGCTAAAAGTTGATAAATCAATTATTATTTTTTTAAAGTGAAATAATCGTAAAGGTATTGTTTATAATTATATTATTAATATTAGTATAAATGGCAAATGGTTTCTGCTTCCAGCTCTTCAATTGTGAATAATTACTGATTTCGATCGATTATAATCAAACATTTATCGATATGATTCTATGATAGTGAACTCAATCATGTTTTTAGGCTGTTGATCAGGGGTCAGCTAGCGTCTTGTCATTGGGAGGTCGCTGGTTCGATTCCCTTAGTCTGCCTGCTGAAGTGTCCTTGGGCAAGATACTGAACCCCAAACTGCTCCTGATGTGCTGGTCGGCACCTTGCATGTTAGCCACCGCCATGAATGTATGAAATACTGGAAGTCACTTTGGACAAAAGCTAAATGCCCTGAAATGTAAAATACAGAGAGATTAATGCAAAAAACTAATTGGTGAGGTAATGGATAATGAAAAGTTTTACTTCCAGCACTGTTATTATTCAAAATAACCATAGTGATAGGGAAGAATAGTTCCAGATTGTTGCAGCACATCACACATAATTCCAGCCGGGGACCTTGTTGCATGTCATATTGTCTCTTGTCATGTTTCCTGTCCGCCGTGAAGGCAAAAATGCCCCCCAAAATTATTTCTGAAAGATAAATGTTCCCATCAATGGGACCACTGATGCATTCCATGTCATAAGAAAAAGCCTCAAATCTCCAATTTTGAACATTTCCAGGCTTGAAGATTTGGCTGAAAGAGATAACATGCTCTTTTACAAGTTACAGAAAAAGTCTCCAAATTGCTTTGTGCACAGCCTGTGACACTGAAACGGCAACGACAGCTCCGGCAATTTTGGCTTATCACATGTTCAGTGTGAAATGTGAATCCTCTGACGGTCTGTACAGCACACGCGTGTAATTTCAGCTGCGGGGTCGTAATCTAAATCAAAACAGAGAAGACATGAGCGACGTGGGATCATGAGAGTTGCTGTCTTTATTGTGAAGTGGCCACCATCGCTAATGAAACTCTGCCTACGTGACTCATGCACAAATGTTCCCACCCAGGCAGTGAGTTGTTTTAGATTTGATTCACATTACATTCAGCCTCATTTACCGACTTCCTTCCTCACAGGTCTGACTCTCTGTCGGAAGTTATAGAGACGGGCGACAAAATGAAAGGGAGTGAAAACACAGATTCCTCAGCATTTTAAAAAAAGAATGTTCGAAACATTTGGGACACAACTGAACAAAACATACCACAAAGGTCAGGTTGTTTTTAGACATCTATACGTCTATAGTTTTTGAAGTCTGTTTTTTAAAGCAACACTCTATTTGGCTTCAGAGGTCATCTCTTTATAAGCATCTCTTTAAGAGCTGGACCAGGATTTTGCTGGCAGTTCAGCCCCGTTCTGTGCATCTAAACTGACTGTTGTATATATAATGATGCTAAACGAGTCTGGACCGAGTCCGTTCAGGTCTGAGGAGATCCGGATACGTGATGACAACAAACTGGAATCCAAATCTGTGGATGATCGTGTGTAGCTAGCTGCTAGCCCATCCCAACAGCCCACCTCCCAAGTCGAAGGACACTCCAGCACATCCAAAATTGGACTTAGGGTAAATAATGTCCGCCACGCTTTTTCACGAACATTGCCGTCACGTTTGCTTTGTGTTTGATGCAGGAAGAAATGGTAAAAACAGGCTTTTGTCATGAAAGTGTCCGCAAGGAGCAAGTGCTTGCAGGCAAGAAAACACGTTCCTTTTGGTGGAAAAAGGCACTACACCAAACAATCACAAAATGATATGGCAAACCACGTGATATGCTGAGGAACAGGGGAAGTTGTGGGAGGGACGGAGGCGAAAGAGTGACAGCGGCAGCGACAGCGATAGAGAGTGAGTTTTGAGAGTTGAGAGATTTGTGACATTTAGCGTGTTTGGAGTGTGTAGTTCGTGTGTTATGTAGTGTCTGGTGTTTGTGTTTAGTGTGTAGTGGAGTTGTTTTGGTTTTTTTGGTTTTGTGAGTCAAAACAAGGAGGAGACTGCTGAATGTGGAGCAGACAGGGAGGAGCTGAGGGAGCCCTGAGCCTGAGGCACTGCCTGCATTTAAATGTACATAGTTACATATAACTTTGTAAATTTCAAAAACGTGTGCACAAATTTAGCAAACAACAATTTATTATTATTATTTGCATTATAGGTAATAAAAAAAGTTAAACATTTGTGGGTTTCACAGTAAAAAATCATAACTTTTTCCTACTCTGATTTTTTTTGTGTGTGATTTTAGGTCCATTGTGTTACTGCAGTGTGTCAAAATGAAAAAAATAACTACATTCACACATGTGAGGTTGTGCTGAAAATAATGACACTAAACAAGGCAAGGTAAATAATTTTAACGGTGAAATATAATGGTATAGTCAAAAACACCCAATTATATCCCTGATATCCCACCTTCAAACACAACCTCATTTGGCCATCCATGGAAAAGCTACTTAACCTCCCACTTTTCTATAGGAATACATCCTTCCTATGGGCACTGCACTAGTGTTTACAAAAGCCCCACCTCATTGAAACTGTCTCAATGTGCCATAACGGCCTGTGTGTTGTTTTTAGACTTAAAAGACACGTCTGACGTTAAACCTGTCAAAGTTGCTTGTGGCCAACCTAGATTGAGTTCAGTGTGAGTGTTTGTGTATGTGTGTGTGCAGTGAGGAGATCGGGTGACGGCGGGGGGGTACAGGAGGTTACTGAGAGTGTCTGAGGTCCACATAGCTCCGCACTGCCACTTTAACACTCACGGACGTCCACAGAGTTTCATCCCCGGACCCACAAATCACCACCGACTGAGCGCAGCGCCACTGAAGACGCCCCGGTCCCGTCCACATTCCGCCTTTGCGTTTTTTCACGCTGTTGCTGCCTCGCTGGTGGTATTTATAGCCCTGTAACGTAGGACAGAGACGGGAGGGGGAGGGGAAGGTGTCGGGGCTGATTGCATAATGCTGACGCTTTGTTACCTCCGGGCGGCTGCAGGTAGCAGGGCTTCCAACTCGTCGCGCCCGCAGCCCCGCAGTCTGCAGCGCGCGGAGCCCGGAACCCCGCGGCCCTCGTCACTGAGAGCTGATCATTTTATTGGCCCCGCACTAAGTTATAAACACCTCCGCATGATTAACGCGAGACCTCCGGCGCAATCAGAGCGCGCCGTACATTTCATACGCCGAGGCCGCGGCGGAAAATAGCTCATCCCTGACACCGATAACAATGCAGCCATATGTTATGACGGATGTTCTCGGAGGAGGAGGAGAGAGATGGAGCTGGAGCCAAAGCTCTGGAAGTAAAAGCTAAGGGAGAGATTTCTATCCAGCTCAGAGGAGGCGGGGCTCCTTCAGGTGACAGATAGTGGCGGTTTTAACGAGACATAATTAGCTCGAAAGAAAACAGGTTTGTATTCGTTTTCAAAAGAAAGAAAAAAACCTCTCTCAGATGTCCAGAGAAATGTTCCTGAGAGGTGAGTTACAGAGAAGTCTCATTATAGTCAACAGCGAGACGTCCCTTTCATCTCGTCCTCACTGTTTTTCAGCCGCGATATACGAAATGTTATCGAGAAAACGGAGAGGAAGCAGCACATTTGGCTTCATAGACTTTTGATTTTTTAATAGAAGCTAGCTTTGAAATTCAGGAGACAGGTATCGATGCAAAACACCAATAAATAACTCAGGGTTTCAGGTGGCGTGGTGAGAGAGGGGCCTCAGAAGCTGCCATGCTTGTTAAAATGATCGAGGGAAGGCGCTGATGTGTGAAAGCGAGGTCGAAACGCTTCAGATGGTTTTGGTTTTGATTTCCAGCAGCTACTTGAGGTTAAAATTGTATTGTTTATGACAGTGAGACTTCGTAATATGTTACTTAGGGAGACATCGACTAAATAAAGACAGCTGGGTCCAAAAGTTTTGGCCCTCTTGGGAGCCAAAACGCACACTAAAGTGCCCTCTTCAGTAGCTAACGCGCTGTATTTTCACCCCTGCTCTTGAAAAAGTCTGTGCACGCCACTGCACGGAGTATTTTAAATCTTGCACCGGCTGCTTGTCAAATTATTCCTGGCTGAGCTCGAAATCCTTTACATTTTGGATTCAGCTTCAATCTTCTGCCAAATCTCATTCTCCAAATGAAAAGAAATGTGTTTTCTTGGGGATGTATTGTTTTAGTATGGGGCTGATCCAAATGCCTCGAAGCCTAAATCATTTGCCCCAGTCGGTCATTGCACAAGTCTGCATTTAAATGTGGAGGGTTTCTATTCCCTTTTTGAAAGAGGAAGGAGATGTTGTGCCAGCTGCACCAGCTGAAGTGGCAAACCACTGGTGTTTACCATCAAAACCTGCATACGCAAAAGACGAGAACATAATACGTGCTCACAGAGTGAGCGGAAAAACCATCCAGATGCTCACCTGCCAGCTGGAGGCTGTCAGAGGACCGAGTTGGACCCTCCATACAGCTCACATCCCCATCGAGTTCACTTTAGAGACTCTGGAGGCGGGCATGGAACAGACAGAGGCTGGTGTCTCCTGTCCTGTCCTGTCTTTAAACTCCTTCTGTTTGTCTGACAAGTACAGAAGCGGCCATGGTTTTTTCTTCTTTTTTATGCACTGTTATATCGAGATAACGACTTATTATGTTGTTATCTCGATATAACAAAGGTTATATTCTCATGAAAACAAATTAATTCATTTTGTTATCTCCATATAACAGAGATTGTTTTCTCGTGATAACAAATTAATTGATAATGTGTTCGTCTTGATTTCAACCGACAAGAGTTGCCACGAACGGCTTCCGTAGCCAGCTGCAGCTGTAGCCTACCGGTAAGTTACACTTCATGTTAGTCTGTTTACTTGACTGGGTTTGTTTAGGGGCCACTGGTTAGCAGATGAGAGGCTGACAAACTCTCATCTATCCGGCTACTTCAGGTAACGTAAATGTAGGCTAACGTTAACTTTGCAATGTTTGTTAATTCTTTTAATAGTATAGAAGCCGTTCGTGGCAGCTCTTGTAGATTGATATCAAGACGAACACATTATCACAAGAAAACAACCTTTGTTATGTCAAGATAATGACATAAGTTGTTGTCTCGAGATAACTGCGTAAAAAGAAGAAAAATCCATGGCTGTCTCAGTAGATAAGCACTCTGAACACCCCAACATTCAGTTTACGACGATATAGGATGAACAGCAAATCCTCATATTAGACAAGATAAGATATATACTAGACAGTAAAACACAGTTCTTACTATCAAATTAGTTGCCAATGAATTCTCTGTTGAGCAACTGTTCTAGCTCATCAGCCTGCGATCAGTCTGGTTCACACACTGTGCACCGGGTACTTTAACTTTTTCATCTCACTTTCATGTTCATTTCATCACCAACGACACTACGACCAGCAGGTTTTGAAGGTTTGGCTTAACAGTCCTGCATCATTGTCGGCAGGTTAGTGAGAATATGGTGCGTTCAATTCATCGGTTTTTTGTGCACAACTCCCCCCATCTACACCTTTAATGCTGCGATGTGCTTTCATCTCCCCACAGATGTACCAACCCAGCCTTTTCCTTTGTAAAAAAAAGAACGGAGCCGACCAGCTTTCGTGTCGATATCTTTATATTGAAATTCATGAAGTATACACAATGCATCCTACACTATTACAATTTCCACACGTTGATAATGTTTTTTTCTCTTGTTGGATGATAAAGCTACGTTTTGGCATTTAATGAACCAAACAGCAGTCTGACTGAGAAGCTTGGAGCAAAAAAAAACAAAAAAACATTAAAAACATAAAACATCGTCGTGGATTAAACTGTAGCACGGCAGCAGGTAGGTAGGTAGGTACAAGTAGGCAACATTAGTTATAGTTACAGAGTAGAAAATCATAAACAAAAACTCAATAGTCATTTTTTTAATGTTTGTTATATACAACCCAGTGCCTTTAGAGGAACGGCCTTTTTTCTTTATTTTTTTCGACCTTTCTTTCGACCTCTTCTGGACTTTATCCTCTAACATCACGAGTGTGGACTCCAGCCAATCGGATTTGACCTTCAAGTTAGACTTAATTTACAGTAAATGTTCATTCTAGGCTGGCAAAAGAATAACAACTTCTGCTTCAGTCTAATGTGATTAGTAAAGCACAAATAGAAATTTGAATAGTTTGACCTTTGTAGTCAGCGAAATATGAAAACACACACACACGCGGACCCACGGCAGCACTTTTTAACCCCCTCCATTCCCTCCAGACTTATTTAGAGCGCTTGGTTTGACCCGTGCTTTGACCTCTGGTGACATCACTCTGAAGTCCTATGATACTGATCCACACTTAAGGTGCAGAGTTACAGTCAGCAAGTGTCCTCATGTGCGTGACCTTTCTGGCCCAACATTCACAACAGTGTGCATGTGTATACGCGCTCAGTGGCCACCATTATTTAACATCTGCGTTTCCCTCCCGAACACATTGATTTTCTTCGAGGTGTAAACTGAAAATGTTTCTCGGGGATTTCGCTCCTCGCCGGTTCGCTATAAAGTCGATCAATTCCTGGAGATTTTTTTTGAGGGGAGCTGCGAGATGCTCGTGCTGTGGTTATCTCGTCCCATCTCATCCCAAATGTGCTGCACTGAGCCGAGTGAAGGCGGCCGGAACAAACACGTGCTCCTGTCATGTTTCTGGATCCATCTTTGGATGATGAACGCTTTGTCACACGGCCACGAAGAAGATGCACCCGGCCAGTAACAACACCTCTAACATCGTGGATAACCAAAACGCCATTACGACACCAGATTCTACATTTGATTTGACATGTTTGTTACGCCAGTTCTGACCACACGGGACAGCACTAACTTTCATTTGTTGCATTATGAAACCTTTTCCACTCTTCAAGCTGTTGCATATATGCACACACTGGTAACCTGTGCTTAACAAATCTGTCTTTGTGGCCTTCCTTGTTAGTTTTGACCATCAGCTCTTGCTGTCATCACCATCCTATACAGACATGACCATCCTCTGCTAGCACCAGTAACCGTGCCATCTTCCAGATCAATTTCTATAATTTTTGTCAGAAATAGGGCTGGTCGATATAGGCCTTAAATAATACAGTGATATTTTGGGGTACTTTTGTGATAAGGATATCCTTGACGACACGACAGCTGACTTTCGCTCCCCTTTTAGGAACTAACTGCTCAACTTCGGCGCCAGTAGCAGTGTTACTTTCAGCCGTGCTTGGTGTTGCTGTGTGTCACGGATGGGACATGTATTTTTTAAATCATATCAAATAGAGAACAATATGATGGCGTATCACTAGCCAGAAATAAACCAAACCTCTTGACCTGGTCCGTATGTTTGGAGAACACTGATGCTTTAACGAGCAGCTGTCCCTAATGAAGTGGCCACTGAGTGTTTGTTAATTTTATACAGAGGCGGGTAGAGAACAATGTGATTCAGTGTTTGTGTATAGTGGTAAAAATATATCAAAGGTCTGACTATAACTGAAAGTTAACACAACGCGGGCTGCAAACATGACCCTGCCAGTGAACATCGAAGATCACAGAGAAGATGGAGGCAGGTTTTAAAGGTGCGTTCAGGTGCGTCAGGAACTCCAACATTCTGTGTGCGTGCGTGTTTCCCATTTTGACTTCCACCAAGTGATGTTTTTGTTTGTAATGACCATCGCACCACTCTCGGGCTAAACAGTGTTCTAACATTCATACAGACACTGCATCACATGCGGAGGTCTGCACAGTTTGGAGATTTTTTTTTTTTCCTTCTTCTTCTTCTTTGTGCAGGGACATCCAAACCAAGCAAACCTCAGGCAATGTTTTTTGTCTGAAAGCTGATGTGAGGAAAGTACAGCTGCGGCTTTCTATCACCACAGCTTTTAATGCTTCTGTTCTGACTGTAAATTATATATTCATATCCACTAGTTTCATCGTTATCGACCTTCAGAGCAAGGCTTTGTCAGCAAACTTTTCTTTAGCATCATTCATATACAAATTTGAACATTAAAAGGAACGAGACAAAACAGGAAATAACTTCCCTTACATGCATGCACACACTCATAACCTTAGTGCTTTTTCTTTCCCTTGGGCTTCGACACGCTCTCTCTTGTCTTTCCTCCTTTATACATACATTTTAACGTTATTTCAGTCATTACTTATGCATTCAAAAACATTGTTCAGTCACTCACACACACACAGACCCAGATGAACACGTACACCTCACAGTCGGCACAAAACAAAAAACATGCACACTCAAACACACATACATACATACATACATACATACATCCTCTTTACATAAGCACATTCATGTACATACATAGAAAAAGAAAGGTATTGTTCAACGTAAATTAGAAAAAGCTCAGTTTTGAAAAGGCGTCTATTAGCTCTCGTACCTAAAACAAACATTTTACAGGGACTGGTTGGTTTGTGCCAGTAGTTTAGAGGGGAGCACGCAGAACAGCAAGGAAGGACGGAGTGTTTTTCTTCTCTATCCCGTCAGGACAGTTACAGTTCAGGTGTCCTACCTTCCTTCTGCGGGTCTTTAATATCAGCAGTACAAAGACAGAAATAAATGAAGCTTTTTTTCTTTTTTACCCTTTTCTTTCTGTGACCGGTGGAAGCACATTGTTTCTCAGGGGAAAGTGGTACCGTTGTACTTCATCGTGTGTTTTTCAACCCCTTCTCATCAGCACAGTCGGCTGTAGTCATTCGGGTCGTAGCGGGGAAGAGACGGATGGGGGGGAGGTGATGATTAGATCAGGAGGGAAACACAAGGACATTTTTGATAAGAGGAACAAGAAAACACAGTCTTTAGTAATGGTCATCCTGGGATTGAACGGTCAGTGTTCAAGTTACGGCCCAGCGGGTTAAAGTTAGGCGTCCAGAGGATTCAGCGTGAGCGCCACACGTGGTCTGGGTAAAACTGGATGATGGGGCTGTCAGGTTAGGTGGTCTCCTTCCCCTGGGTCCCAGTGACGGTCTTGATGGAGCTGAGCGTTCGGTTGAACCAGGTCTTCTTGGCGGCCTGCACCTCGTTGAGGGCCAGACCGAGGTGGTGCTCCAGGTCCTGATTGAAGAGGAAAGAAATGTTATTATAGCGATCACACAGACCAAAACAAGTCTGACGATCAATAACAAAAAGAAGAGTACAGGCCACTGTGTACTTCTTTAGAAATGTCTAGAGTCTATTTTTGCCAACTTGCCAACAGCTTTCAACCCAATTCTCTTCCCACTTTGAGAAACAATATAAATCATATGAAGTCCTTCTCTTCTAAACTCTTCACAGAGCTCCTTGTCGTCATCGATGAACAAGTTTATAGTAGATAAAAACAAATAGTTCCCTGTCTTCTGGTCTATTTTCTTCAAACTCATCATACTTTAGCCTCTTTCTAGGAAACCAAGACTTAACTTCATTGCTTAATCCCACCCATAATTTCAAGAGACTTTAATGCTGCTTCAGATCCTGTTGATCACAGCAATGTCATCAATCACTTAGTGAATTTGATGCCACCGACAATGCTTCCAATTTCTTTAAACACGTCTTTTTATTTGCAAACTCTCTGCTGTGATTTGTGGAGCCTCTGCTGTCCTGGCACTTCTTTTCTTGTGGTGCTCAAAGGTTGGTGAAATCAGGAGTGTGAAAATATGACCTGACTTAAACACTCTATAACAAAGCAGGCAGACAGAACCTTCCCCACCTAAATGACTGTACTGGCTAGAAATTATTGAGCCTCTTTTCACATCGCAGACTTTCTGACCCCTTATGAAAGCCGTTTCCTCCCACTGAGTCTGTCTTTGTTAGTTCCTCAAGGCTGTCAAAGTAGTGCTGAATGTGTCAGCACACAAAAGAAAGCACAAGTGTGTATGTGATGCTTACACTCTCCCATTTCAGGGGTTTGATGTGGGTGCAAGCTGTGTGTTAGTGTACCTGGATTTTGCACTCAGCCTCCACCAGCTGCAGTTTGGTCTGGGCTAGCTCCAGCTCCATCTCTCTCAGCTGGTTCTTCAAACCCTCCTTCTCCTCGTCCGTCTCCTCGGCGCCCCCGGCAGGCGCCGAGGTCACGGCGGCCCGCACGCGACCCTCTTTGTTGAAAAGACTACTGCACTTCTCACAGCCTTCCACCTTGGACTAATGAAGCAGAGAAAAAGGAGGACATGTTAGAGAAGAAAACAAGATAATAACTTCATACTAGTCACTTGTATGTGTAGTATAATTTTAAGCTTGAGTAACAAAGTCTCGCTCAGGAGGAACTATTGAGTTTAGTGAAAAAGAACAGTACAGATCCCGGGGAGGCGTCACCGAGAACACTAACCTAGAATAACTTAATTTGTGTTTTTGGGCGGAAGACAACTGCTTTCACGCTCTGTCTCTTGCAAAGCCACTCCTTAATGAAAAGTAAACAGTAGCTGTGTATGTTAACTGCTGCCTCAGCACACAACAACATCTGAATGTCCAAATTCTTTTCCACATTCCAACTTCGAGACAAGCGCCACAGATTCTGGGAGGTGAACAAACAGACCTCTAAATCACTGCACCTCTCGCATACGTTGACTTCAGCCTCTCCGACTTGGCTCTACAAAATCTGTGTCTGGGATGCATTAGAGTACATTCATAAATCTTACCTATTGATAATCTGTACATTTGTATTTTTCTATTAAATACCTGTGGGCATCACAAAGCAAGTGTAACAATACCGGCTTCACCAAATTAAGGAACTTTTACATATGGTGGAACAGCAGAAGTAAGAGAGGAAATATTGAGCATTAATTGTTAAATCAGGAGCACAAATAATACAAGAGCCCATCCCTCCTCCATGACACTTTCTGGACTCAATAGAAATAAGATGTGCAAGTGATGAAATAAAATAAAAGACCGTTTCAGCTTAAGTGTCCATCAAAGAACTGCCATACACGAAGAAGATAAATGTGCAAATACTTCAATTTCCTTTGGTCGATGCTGTTTTTGTGCCTTTTTAAAAAGACTACTGTCAGCGTGGAAAAACCTTTTGACAATCTAACAAAGACAGTCTAAAAATAAAACAGCTCAATCGAAGATTTCACTGTTGGTGCACGGACACAATATCTAACCAAATGTAAATACAGCGTTGTCACGCCGTGATGAGCTGCTGTCTGTCTTTTCTGCAGCAGAGATATTTCTACAATTTGAGAGGAGACAGTGTGTTCTGTGTGGTTACTGAAGCATGGCAGCTCATTAGTGTAGCAGCCATTCAAGCCAACTCTGCCTCCCCTCTTCAGTCAGGGCTGAACTCTACCCAACCCTTTATTCAAAGAGCTCTTTTTGGTGCCCTTGTGTGTGATGAGCTATTATGGGCACAAAGCATTTGTGTGAGCAGCAACAGAAAATATTCCCTGCAAATAGAGCTCATAGTGACTGTGTCGCTCAACAACACCACATTCAGGTACTTTAACTTCTTCCTTGTTTCTCTGTGTGATCCAAGCTCCTCTCTAAGTGTCTTTTGAGGGACTAGGATGTTATACAGGACAAGATAATGCAGCACAGGGACAGAAATGATAGCTCTCGCTTGACTCTCTCCCTAAGATGCCTCATGGCTACCGAACATCTTTAATGGCAATGTTGTCTGGGCACAGTGAGCCCACGGTAGATAGATCTGTGCGGTAACGAGCAGCGTTGTGCACAGCACCTCAGTTCCATAGTCGAGGTGTTGCGCTTTGGTCAAGATATTCCCGCAAAATTAATATTTCATTACAACAGTACATTTCCTTTGGATTAAACTGTCGACGGGGTTAAAAGCTGAGTAGTAATTAAACGTAACGTTTCCTGGCTCATCGCTGGAGAAGTGGCTGAGAGCAATAATGAGGCAGCAGTGTGCCCGCGCTGAAATTGTTTCCGTCGTCACTTTAAATAGAGTTTCAGTGAATAAGTATGTCAGTATATTATTTAAACATTTCTAATTAACAGTGTTGTAACTTACAGTTATATATTATTCACTGCACATCATTGTTCACCCTCATCGGTTATAATTGTGAATGCTGACTGTTGCATTGCATTTGCTGCTTCATTCTTAGTAATAGGACAGGCACACTCAGCAGCATCCTTTACAGGACTTCTGTAGTCTGTCCTGTTGTGAGTCCTTGGGCAGTCCTAACTGAGCTCACTGCCAACATGGCCTTTCTCCCAGCAACAGTCTGAACAAACAGTTCACGAGCCAAGTGTGCAAGTGCTGGAAGTGAGATTCTTGGCCCTGGCTCGTTGGCCGTACTCCTCATTCTTCCCCGAAAAGCTTTGATTTCACTGCCATCCGTGACAATAAGATGGCAACGTCATTTAGACGAGGGCGAGAGAGCAAAACTGTTTGGAGGACTGGATTTACCGATCTGATATTGTCACAGTGTACAGACCATGCCTCCTCAACAATCATCTGGGCATAAACAGTCGACCTGCACATGCGATAGCTATAATAATGTAACCATTCCTGGCTGCCATCCAGAATCTTTAAAGACACACACATGTACATGTATACCCTTGTTTCTAACAGCTCTGCAGTGACACTCCACTAATAGCGCTGGCGTGCTGAGTGCACACGGTAGTGTTCAGAGGTGTGTGTGTGCTCACCCGGATTTTCTCCAGTTCTCCTCGGTTGGCTGTCTGTTGTTTCTCCAGTCGTTCACTCAGCTGGGAGCAGATCTATAAGAACCAGAGACAGAGACAGTTGTTCATAAAGGCTGCTGAAGTCCACTGACTTGCTACTGAGCCATTCAGCTGGACGCTCAGTAGACAGTGCTGCACACTGTTAGGTAAGACAGAATGGTACAGATGAAGCAGCTTGTTAATACATTTTAAGATTGTTTAAATAAATTTGTAGCATCACATATGAATAATGAAAACACTTCACATAAATAACATCAATAAATGAGTTCAGAGCATTGGTTCTGCTGAGGTTGTAATATGAAAATATATGAAAAAGTTTTGACATTTACAACATGAATACATCAGTCGATCTACTGGTGGGTTTCCATCCACCTATGTTTCATGTTTCAACAAACAAAAGACATCCTGAAATAAAGCAAAACGTTTGAACATTTTACTGAGTTGGAAATATATGAAATGTGAAAAGTACAAGTGAAACAGCTTCACAGTGAAAGCCGTCATGTTTCCCTGTCTCATCGTGTTTTCTGTAACTAAGCGGCCAATCAGAGTAGACCACGTGTTTCCTCTTTACAACAGCACGAGCATGCCCAAAGTATGTGAATGGCCAGGTACATATACTTTCAGGTGTGTTGTGTGGATGGGCATTATTTCTAAAATGGTGCTAAAGCGCTTGTCAGTATGTGCGTGTGAAATATCAGATGTGTGTGGAGTGAAGAGGACACCGTCACTGTAACACTCATCAAGTTGATACATCAAACAAACAGAAACACCAAATTTCCATCATGTTTTCTACTGGTTGAGGTTTGACTGGCACTCATTTACAAACTGTAGTGATGTTGCCCTTCGTCTTCTTCTGCAAAGGCGTAACTGCATCAAACTGGAGAATTACCATCTCGTATAAACCCACTTATAATGATCCTGTACAGATTGTCCTGAAATTCCGTTAGAAATTTGAAATACATTTGGACAGAAACCTAACTATTGTAATTAGGGAATGAAACACTCAGTCGCCCTTCACTTCCTTCCACCCCAAAAAGCTTCTGTGTTTTGTTGTTACAGTAAAGCCAGGAGGATATTATGGACAACTGAACACAAGTGCGTCTCCAAGTAAGACATTTAAACCAAATTCCTATCAGTGCAATAAGAGACAAATACTAAAGTGTATTGATTATTTCTATTTTCAACTCTCCTCTCCACTGCACACCACCTTGCTTCTCTCTGTCTGTAGCTCTTGGTTATCAGTCTTTGTGACCGAGCTTTCATCCTCTTACTTACTGTAAGTCCATTAGTGGTGTCATGAGGTCTCGTTTTTCCATCAGGGCTCACCGGATGCACACACACGAAAAAATTCATGCGCATCCCTACGATACACCAGATCTCTTTTTACCCTCCTCCTTCTGTACCCATAACCCTCAGCTACAAACAAGCTGAGAGGCACACAAACACACACACACACACACACACACACACACACACACACACACACTCCCACACACTTGTGCTCTAGCTTGCTGTCGAACAGAGAGATCGATGTGACATGAGTCATCCTAACCACGTCTCTGTAGACAGACTATCCATCTCTCTCTATCTGCTCCCTGCATATCTCACCGATTCCCCGTGGCATATACTGTATATCTCCTCCTCCTCCTCCTCTTAGAGATCAATCTATACATCTATCTGTGTATCTTTAGCCGAGCAGATATCCATCTTCCTCCTCCTACATGTCTCTAATCTTTCTCTCCTGTCATATTCTCCTTCATTTGCTCTCGGCTGCCATTACTGTACCCATCTCTCTGCCTCGTCTTCATCACTACTGATCACTTATCCCTCTTGATCTTGCAGATGCCCCCGTTTGCTCTTTTACTCCTCCCCGCTTCCTTTTTTATAAGTAGTGCTACTCAATGGTATGATCTACATCTTTAATTTGAGCTGTGGAGACCACACTGTCTTCAGTCAGTTCTGTCGCCCACATGGAAAGTAGGCTTTTTTTTTTTTAATGATTTCTATCATTAGTAGAAGGACCGAGAGGGACATGGTGAAGAGGACGGTGTGACCTGCTGGGATTTCAAGCTCTGTCAAGGACTTGATTTAGCTTATTTAAATTTGGGATAAACAGAGAAGTTCTTCCTTCTTGTTTTGTTTGTTTGTTTGTTTGTTTTTTGGGTTTTTTTTGTTGTTTTTCTTTTGTTTTTAAACTCTTTTGTGCTCACTCCTTTCCAACTGCTGTACTGTTTATGTATTCTATTTTTTGCCACAAACAATCTCAGTCTTATCTACTTTGAATGTTTTCATTTAATAATTCATCTTGTCCTACTGTAACTTCACTGCAAGGGGCCATTTTTGTTTTCGTCGTCAATAATGCATGTATACAGTATGCTTATCATCAGCATACTGTAAGCACATGCAATTTTAATTGCTTTTTCACACTTAGAACATTTTTGCATAGAGCTTAGGACTAAAAGTAGAGAATTTGGATGCGAAGCTCAATCAGGAAATGTTCTGAATATTTTGATGTCCAGTGGGAAAAGGTCTGAAATAAAAATAAATATGATGCTAACAGGACATCAGAGACACGAGCACTGGCACATGTCGCTGTACCTGGCAAGTACCACGCCAGCCTTGAGTGCAACTCCACTGGCGCGGCTCCTACAACAGGGATTACAATACGCCACTCGACGCTGCTTTTAGCTCCACCATTAACAGGCGCTTCTCCGTCCTCATGGGCTACAAGGGGCAATTAGCACACAAAGCTCTTATGGCTATAATCCCACAAAAAGAGACTCGGCATTTGTTGCCTCTGAAACAGAAAAATTGCAATTTGAAGAATAACTTGAATTATCTGGGTTGGAAAATAACAACGGCTATTTTGGGGCATTCCTCAACTTGTCAATCCCGAATGGATTGAATGCTGCTGTCCTCCCTCTCTCCTCCACAGACTTGTGTTCATTTTCTGCCTCTCTCCATCCATCACCCCCTTCCTTGCTGTCACAAAAAGAACTATTTTTGTCGAAGCCCCATTTTCACACTTAGCTCTGCTGCATGCTGGAAATTTGTAGGCTGCTTTTTTACCCACAGTACATACACGCTAGCATCATATCCCCTCTCCTCTTCGACAGCCCCTGTCATCGGTTTTCAGATCTGCTGTCAATTCCAATCGGCTGCAAATATTTTTAGACTCAGGTGAAGTTAAGGTCTGTTTCTAAATTAGTCATCCTTCTATTTCTGTCTGCCCTCACAGGGAGCGACAGGATTGTTGCATAATGTCTCTGTGCTGATGATAACAGTACTTGATCTGGGTTAGGTTTATATTTAAGCATTAAGTGACAGGACGAGATCTGAAGGGATGAAAATCACCGTAAGAGGAATTCAGAGAGGCAGGAACTCAAAATATGCTCAGAGACTCAGCAATCAAAGGCTGTAGGTTCAGCTCAGGGACAGTTTGTAAAATTAGACATTTCTGCTTCACGAAGTAGCTGAGTGAATGAAAACAGATTGCTCTTATATTATTTTTAAATATTTATGGATAGTCTTGCCACAGTAATGGCTTGATCAAAGCTCAGATCTGAAAAGACAAGCCAAATAAGGAGAGATAATTGGAGACGAAGTGCTCGAAGACTCGGGATCAGTTCAGGATGAGATGCATGAAATGAACCAAAACAGACAAAAGTATCCCAGAAGTAACAGGACACAAAATTAAACTATGAAAAAAAAACAAAAAACAGAAACTTCATGAAATTCACAATAAGTCTTGAGCAGACACTTGAGTATGAGGAAGAGGCTTAATGATAATGACTACTTGGCCTACTTAACATATGAAAGGATCAGAACAAGAGATTCAAATTGCGGATTTGTCAAAAACTGTTCTCTTCTTCATTTATTTTGTGCTTTATCACACTGTGGACTAATGAAGTAACACAGCTTCAGGCTGCGACTCGCTGCTGTGCAGAGATCGCCAACTGCTGGCAGCTTTGGCTGGGGATTATTATGGAGTTGTTCCTTTCAAGCAACCCTTAAAATGTCAATAAATTAGGTCTGGGCAATGTGAAATATATAAGCTATATCATGTCAGCAAAATATCAGATTTATTGTATTCCTACATTTTGAAATCTTGTCAGGAGCTCTTAATAAATGCTGAGTCACATAATCAAATAACACAATATTTTTGACCAAATACGCAGACATCGAACACATCCTTTAAAGGCAGGAAAAGACAACACTCCATATCTTGATATGACAATATCCAAACTATATCCTGATAATGACAACATATTGGCAGATTGCCCAGGACTAAATCTTCATATTTTTACCATGTATCTGGCCACATCCAAACATGAATGTTCTACTATGTCTCTGATCGCTAATTACAAGCTACTAGTACTATTCTTTTCTTCTTCTGTGTGCAGTTGCCTCTGTAATTACCAAAGAGCAGCTTCACCACTTAAAGATGCCTTCTTCCTCTGTGCTCCTTCCAGATCAATGAGCTGCTTTCTGTTCAAGTACTTTACGTTTTAAAGCACCTCATAAAATTAAATCTAAGCCACGGATTAGAATAAACTCTAAAAATCTTGAAATAACTGGTGCCCACTCAAGTTCCTGCTGCTAGAAAAACAACAGTTGTACAGAACTTCTCTACAGGTCAACACCTGTTTTTGTCTCCTCACACCGACTCCCGGTAGGTTTCAGATTGATTTAAAGATCTTATTGATTACCTTTAAGGCCCTAATTGGCCTGGCATCTTGCTATATTTCAGACCTTTTAGCTCTATTACAGACCTGTGTAGCTTGATACATTCAGGAGTCCAGGTGTAAAACTAAGAGAGGCAGCTTATTACATGACTGTGCAATGTCCCTTGAAAGGACATGAGGTTAGCTTGGTCATTGTCATACGCAGGTTTATCTATTTTTTATTCTATCTGTTATTTTTTTCTTAGATTTTAAAGAGTCTTGTGCCACTGGGAGGGAGAGGTTACGCAGTAGAATGGGTTATAATGTTTGGTCTAAAATAAAAAAGTGCTGAAAACATTTTCAAGTAAACCGGGGTGGTTCCGCCACAATTCACAGTTTCACTTCCTGAAAATTTTGTGAGGAAAGAGGCACACTTACCGTAAAATGATTAAGACCAATAGTTCTGCACAGGCAAACTGGAGGGGATCAACATGTTATTAGATACAAGGTGTTTTTTACATACCTGCTTGTATTCTCCAATAATGGAGCCGTTCTTCTTGATCTCTGATTCAGACTTATCAAGCTCTCGTCTGCACATCTCCTTCAGCTGTGGAAATACACACACACATACACAGATTACTGTTAGAGCCGTTACAGGGCAGAAACCAAGGACAGACGCACAGTCAGAGGCCCCTGAGACCGTGTGAATGCCATGACATATAAAGAAGACAGAGTAAGTATTGGCAGGCTCGAAGCTCAGGGCAAAGTCTCACACACCCCGACACACCACCTCCACACAAGCACATAAATCACTCACAGGTACACCTACACATTAAAGACGACAGGAGACATTTGGAGGACAGCGCTGAACACACATGGGAACAGAGGACAAGCAGGTCTGTCCTCCACGTCAGAAGGATTCTTCACTGAGCTCAAGACAATCAACAACAGAGATCAACTCATCTGTCCTCTGACTGTGGAGGGTATGTGTCTTTCTAGGAATGATGCAGATGATGGAGGAAGCCCTGAAAATGTTTTGAGTGTATTTTTTTTTTTTTTGTATTGCATGGATGGAGACAAATGTATTAAATTGTTATTGTTTTTTAATCAAACAGAAAGAGACAAAAAGGCATGCGCAGGTAAAAAGATAAAGTTGTAAAGAAAAAATGGGCAGAGAGACAAATAAAGCTTGACATTTGCTGCATGTCCAAAGGGGAATGGTTTAAAGCTTCACTGGTCTAAATGAATCCAATAACGGCTGTTTTGTTTAGTTTCGATTCCCCGTGACTGATTTTTTGGCCTCCTCTTCAGCTGCTGTTAAAGTCAGTGAAAGGGGTCAACAGGACTCCTGCCGTACAGCGTCTGTTTTGTTTATATTTGTTACTTGTTTATATTAGTAAATAACATACTGGGCTAAAATTGTACTTTTTTATTTTCTCAGTGATACTGGCCGATGGTGGGAGAGCTGAAGTCACAACCAGTAACTTATGATGAATTTTCAGAAAGTCTCACTACTGAATAGGAGATTATGACCATCTAATCACTTGGGGTAAAAGAAGATAATGTTTGTAACATTAGGGCTTTGCTAGATGTTTGTTACAGAAAAGGAAGACTACTGACAGTCTTCCTTCAGCTTCTTGCCACCAGCATCATAAACTTGTCGAAGAAAATGCAAGCAGTCAATGGCGATCAATCACAGTTGGCGTTGTTACATTACTGAGGCGTAGGTACGGTGTGGAGGATCTCTTGGAAGAAACTGAATATAATATTCATGATTATGTTCTGCATTTTGTAGTGGGCATCACGGCTAGATGCCACTAAATCCTACACACAAGATGTTTAGTATAGTAGTATATTAGTATAAACCAAGTTTCTCTACCTCTGGGTGAAGTTACTGTATGACCAGAGCTGTTGTCCCAGATAAACATAAATGACACGCTTTGTTTTGATAAACAAAGATAAACCAACATGCCGCCAGTCCTCAGGGTTTTATTCCACCTGCTGTTTAAAAAAAAAAAAACAACAACAACAGGTGGATGAAATGAAAACACCATCCACAGAAAGAGACCTTATCAGTAAGATCGACTGCTGTTTGGCTTGAATAAAAACCTGCAGACTCTTGGCTCAGTCGATAAGAAACCGCTCAGTCACAGTCTGTCACATTAATATTGAATACTGACGGCCCCTCTCCTCCTTGACCCCCCACACAGGAGATTTAAGCAGCCTCTTCTTCTCAATAATTCTGATAATACCTTCACCAGAGGATTTGTGTTGCAGTGGTGCTGACCTTTTTTACACTATCTATAACCCAGTGTGGCAGAAGAGATTTAAAGAAAAGGCTGGACTGATGTCTTAACTACAGACATCCGGCTGAAAAGTGTCCCTTCTTTGGCTCTAACCTGTGCCGACTCTTCCTCCAGTCGCCTCTTCTCGTCCTCGGAGTCCACCAGCTTCTGTTTGGTCAGCAGCAGCTCTTTATTCAGGGCGTCTGCCTTCTCCTCAGCCTGACACACACACACACACACACGAAGGTCATTGAAAGTGAGGCTCGCCCTACTTTATTCTTAGTTTTCTCTCCACCATCTCTCTTTTCAAGGTAAGTCACGCAAACATGCTCACACTTTCACTCTCTCTCATGGTGTTTCAGTTCTTGCACAACTGTTGCCACATATTAACACATACTTTTAACACATTGGCAAGTGTCCTCAGAGAACAGGAGACCTTTACACAAAAATATACAGCAATCGGCTCACATTGTCGAGGTCTTTGCGCAGGGCTATCTTGCTGCTGACAAGTTCATGTGCCAGGTCGTCGTTCTCCTGCTCCAAGCGCATGTTGGCCTCTTGCAGACGGCGATTCTCCCGCTAGACAGAGAGACAGAGTGATTCAGAGAGGGAAGGACAAAAGGAGAAAAAGGGCGGGAGAGACAAAAAATGTACACATAGGGAGACAGATTAGAGAAGGAGAAAAACAGAAGAGCATATGAGCAGAGAGAAATGTGGGAACATAAAAGAGGAAGGAAAATGCAGAGGGCAGGGAGAAGGTGTTGACCAGGAAGAGTCGTGAGTGAATGTGTAAGAATCGTTTCCTGGCTGGTAGTTTCTAGAGTAATGCAACAACATACAAAAGTCAAGTCAGCTGAGAACTTAATGTTTAACGAGGCATAACCTGTTTGTTTATCATTTACAGCAAAGGACAGCTGTATTTAAATCTGACACATGTCAAATATTATTCCAGACTTGAGAAGCAGAAGAGTTGAGGGGACTTTAATGTAATGTATACAGAGAGATACAAAATCTTAAGCTTTTCTTCTAAGAAAGTTTAAGTTGTTTCTTTCTTTATCTTACCGACACACATTCTCAATTCCAAGCAGTTGCTTTTTGTTGAAATATCCCTGCTCATCTTTTCTCAGGGATATCAAATGTAATGCTTTTCATTTCAAAACAAAGCCGCTTTCTAAAATAGGGTTATGTTAAAAAGCAGGGGCAATAATCTGACATGTGCTCTCAAATCATAAAACGATTAATCAAATGATCATAACTTTACTGTAACCACATTTAATGTTATGAAGTTGTAGTTGAATACAAGCTCAGAAATAATTATTTTTTTCCATAAGTGAATAAACAAGCCATTCTCAGAGGATAACAGTTCATAATTGTTGGACCCTGGCACCTTTCTAGCTAATCAGGGAAACAGTATGAACTTATGTTGTCTTTTTTATTATTATTTATTATTAACTAGTTTCTTCGGTCATAAAAACAAAGAGAGTTTGTTAATCAGTTTGTTTAGGCATAGAAAGCAATGAAGATCTTTCCCCTCTGATTTGAATTTCCTCTGCAAAACTACATAGCGCACCTTTAATGATAATACAACTGTCCCAAGACACCGCTTCTGACATATAAAAAATGGTATTGGCTTTTTAGGAGCAGTTTTTAAGAGCAAACAAAGCAGAAGTTCAGTCACTGTAATTGATGATCTTGTACTGCATCCAACCGACCCGTTACCCTTGAGATGACTTATGGCGGGTACAATTAATGGCTTTTTTGCCGCCATGTAGTTTTTCTTTCTCGAACAAGGACTGTCAAGGTCTACACAGTACGAAAAAAAAGAAGATTTATTCTCTTCAGCATAAAATTTGTCAGAATCTGGTGTCGGTTCTAACACCATGTAGCAGTACAGAGCAGTAACACGATCTATTATCTACATCAAACAGCTGAAGAGTAATGAGATCAAATGTAATAGTTGGGATACCGAATTATAAATGTTAAGACGACAAATAGTTGTTGCCTTTATCTCCCTTTCAACACGCTGCATTAGTGCAGCATTTTAAAACTGTCATACTGCAACAGGAAACAGGATGTGCATTTTTTTTTTTTCATTGAATATTCAGTGCTCATGTCTACCTCATATCTCTCGATGGGGGCTTCCTGCTGCTCCTGCTGCTCCCTTATGGTGTGGTACTCCTTCTCAAATTTCTTCAACTTTTTCTGGCTGATCTGTTGAGCAGCGAGAGCAGAAAAAAGACACAAATATTTATTACTCCTCCTCCACTGTAACACACATATGAAGAGTTGCGGCGATACACATGACGAAAGATATAAATATAAATCAGCACATTAGTCTTTGGCTCGTGCGCTAAAGGTGGCTGCCAGAGAAGAGTCTTTCTAATCTTTTGTAAACAAGGACACCAGTTTTTTAATCTTTGCTGGACTGTGGCATTCTTCAGTCCAGTCCAGTACTTGGTTAAGATGTAATGGAACATACGCAGAGATTACAGGCCTGGTTTGCTACTGTCTGACAAGCTGGTTTGCCAGGATATCCTCGTCCACACAGTAAAAAGCGACTCGTGTTGTCCCGCTTTTGGTTGAGTTTCAAAAAGTTCTTTGATTTATACAATAATCCAAAATGTTAAATTACTACAATACACAGAAAGCAAAGATTACAGCAATTTGATATGTACTTTACTGGTAGGTGCAACTAACGATTAGTAATTTGTCAGTTAATTTCTGTAGAAAAATGTTGTATCAATGTTTCCCAAAGCCCACGATGTCGTTCTTAGATGTTTCGTTATGTCCAAAAAACAAAGATGACCAGATTACTATCATATAGGAGCTAAAATAACGAAAAAAAAGAAGAAAAACAGAAATTTACATTAAAGGAGCTGGAATCAGATAATTGAAAAAAATTAGTTGCTGATTAATTTAATTGTTTATTAGTTAACATTTAACAGATTGTTTCAGCCCTATTAATGGCTGATGTGCATAACGTTCTGTAATCAGTTAGACTTTTGTAGATTTCAATTTTCTGTCACTCTGAAGAAACATGAACATCTGAACCTGAAGTCTAAATTTTGGTAGTTCATGCTATTTATCACCTTGTTGTTGAAGGTCAGTACACAGAGTTCAGGCTCCGTGGTACACCTCTGATCACCCAAAACACTGCCCCATTCAAACACACACACACACACACACACACACACACACACACTTGCAGTCACATTGATGCCAACAGTTGCAGTTTGCACACACACTGCATTTAGGCAATCTCATCAACAGGCCTTTCACTGCCCTGCTGCTGCCTTACATTGGGCTTTTTAAAAGAGAAAGCTACCATACAATGAACACTATGTGCCTGATTTTCAGCGTTAAAAAAGGAGAGCCAACACTGCATACAAGACTTGCTTGTCTATTATGTGGATGGCTGCAGCATCAATGCGTCGTTGTCTCCACGAGCATGCCCACAGGTGCTGCAGTCGCAGCTTTAGCGCTGTACAACGGTATATGAGATGATACAAATTCTCCCAGCACTCATCACCTAATGATGATGGCAGAACTGGGACAGCTTGGCCCATATGTTGTCTGAGTGTGAGTGTGGGTGTGTGTGTGTTCTCGGGGTGTGTTTGATCGCACATTCTGCTCTGTGAATGGGGGACAGACAACAGGAAGAAAAAGTAGGAGAGGTGATTCAGAGGCAGGAGTCTCCTCATCGATCACCTTTTCTCATTCTTTGTCTTTCCTGCCTTTTCTCATAGCCTCGACGGACGGCTGGGTCTCCAGAAGCTTCTACTTAGCAAGGCAATTAGGAACACAGAGCAACCACGGCTTTCTCAAAGTACAGCTACATGAAATATTTCTCACCTTACAAGTCCTGGATCAATTATGAATTAGCAAATTACCTGTGCAGCACCATCAGCACACTAGCAGCTAAAAGAGGTTTCTTGTGAGACCACCTGCTTTAAACTACAAAATCTATCACAAGCTTTCTCTAGTGCCACTGCTCCATTTCTGAAACAACACAAGAAAGGCTTACATAAGTTCAGCACAACAGCAGCTGCAGGAAAACTAACTGCACATACATACTCACATGTACTAGATGGAGAGTATGCGGAGATGTGAACTAAAACATACAGGTAAACAAACAGAACGGCATGCATTCATGATTTTCAATGAAATTCTCTGGGCAATTTGCATATATTAGCTTTAGGAGTCAAAAGGTTGGCAGACGAGAGAAAGTAGGTGTAACAACTACACACCGGGACAAAATCAATGACCCCCAGTTTGACCCTGAGACTGTCTCCCGAATTCATTTTGTGAGCGAACTGTCATTTCTGACAGCGTTTGTCACATATTTCTCAAATTAAAATGGCCTTTGACCATGAAAGTAAAGCAGTTAAATGAGTTGGTATATAAATGGTAGACTGACCGAGAGCAACCTTCCCCTTTCCTCTTCTTAAGATAGGTTTACTGTAATCCTGAGTCTGCTTTTAAGCCTTTTGTGCAGGGAGGACTGAGTCAACAGTTCATAAGGTGAAAGACCACAATATATGACCTTAACCTCTGCGTGTGGCCTGTGTTAATTCTCAATCCTAATTTTAAGCACACTGATACTTGCCCTGGTAGGTAATTCAAATGTAGCAATCAAAATGTTTAATCACACTTAATATAACACTGTGCGATATACAAGGTGCTGTACCTGGCAAATCTGAGCTAAAACGTCAGATACAGTTAGAGCACCTGGCAATCCAGACAGATTTATGCTCGAATCAGAGGGCAGTATCATGAGTCAGTGAGGACACCAGTAATCTGGTCGGATAATCCTCCTACAGAGACATCCAAGCTTCAGATTAGCCTACCTGCACTCAGATTTAATTTCCAGCTCCAAATGCTGGAGGTACATTGAGGACAAACGGCTTCTTGGAAATATTTTCTCTGTCCAAACAATGTGCCGGATGAACTTCTTGAATGCAGTGAATCAACAGTGAATCAAAACTACTCCTTAGTTACTACATGATGGTATTTTATTCAGACGGGTAAAAATAATTCCTTGGCTAATAATTACACAAAAAATATATGGAAGTCAAAATAAGGACACAGAAAAAATTGCCTTTATATTGGATTTGAATTTCCTTGAAACTCCTGATTGATATTAGGAAGTGATGCCTTTAAGATGAGCACTAAGTCATCCTCCAGGTGCCTAGATTTTTCCTCTGCTGGCGTTGCTCTGCTCTTTGTGTGTCTCTCTGCTGCCCACCTGTCTAACTAAGAACAAAAAAGCTCTAATCTCCCCCCCCATGCTGGCTCTTTTACAGTTTGTGCTAATAAATATCTCTGCCCAAAGTTACCTTCAAAGTCTGGCCCCTCCAAACTAAACTAGGCCAGGCTGTTCAAAACAGGTCAGGACACAGGTGTAAGTGTGTGTGTATGTGTGTTAAAGAGACAGAGATGGACAGGGAGAGGGAGGCGCCTGTGTTCACTGGCTCTGATCAGCCTCGATTTAAGGTACAAAAGTGGCCCCTAGTGGTGTTTACGTAGTAGTGCAGGTTTTATCCATACAATCAAGTCATTACATTTTAGCTTTAACTCATCAGTGGAAATTACCATTTTTGTGTCACAAGTTCCATTTTCATTGGGAAGATTTGTAGGCCAGGGCTCTACAGCACTTCATTAAAATGCTGTTTTGTCACCTTAATCCAAAAATTGCAGCTTCTGTGATATGGATTTTGCTCTTGGCTATACTGCGTTAATATTTTGATTAATTGTGCAGCCCGAACACAGACTCTATTCTGTTGTTGTTGTTTTTTCCACTCAAAACTCACCTTCATGCTACAGGCCAGCTCCATCAGTTTCTTTGCATTTTCCTCAGAACGGTACCTCTTCGGAACTGGAACACGGAAGAATTTGAGCGCACCCTCAAAGTCTGTTTGGATGAGATCATCTTTTGATGTCTGGGGAAAAGAAGGGCGGGAACAGAGAGGCCACACTTTTACACAACTAAAATAGGCACATTGGCAGATGTTAACTTCCTTTTTTGCAGCATAATCCTCACTGATAGTACCAATTTTCCAAATTGTTAAAACAAACTAGATGTGAGAAACCTGGTCCAACCTCAACAAAGCAGCATGTGCACCGTTTTCAGCACAGCAACAGTGGAGGTGATTTTAAGCATGTGTCTGCACTATGTGCAGACCTGTTAAATCTCTCCATGGTTCGATTTTCTTTTGGCTCTTGCTGTGCCCTTCTATTTCTTCTCAGAGCAATGATTGTCAGTGTGTATGCATGTGTGAGCAGTTGTGTGTGTATTCATATTTGTGTGGGCTACCTTACCTTCAAAAGTGCCAAGGCTACATTGAAGATCACACTGATGCCCTAGAAAAAAGAAAGAAGAAGAAGAAAAAAAGACACTCAGATTCATGGTGTACAGAGGAACCGAGTTACTGTAAGAAAGTTAACATAAACTTTGGGTTTAAAGGTCCACTGTGTAGGATTTAGTGGTATCTAGCGATGTGGTTGCAGAATGTAAACAACTGAACGCCCCTTCTCTCCCTGAATTTCCTGAAACTACCAAGTATTCTCTGCAGATTATTTGTCAAACTTCAAGGAGGAGTTTGAAAAACTACAAACTTAAACAGAAATACATCGTCTGAGGCCGACTGTGATTAAAAGCAGGTTTCCCTCTCTGTACTTGGGTCTGTCCATCAATTCCTACGTTTTGGAACAGTGTCCCAGTTCGTGCAGCTGTAATGCATCATTACATCACCATAGCAATGATATTACTCAGGTGATGTACGGGACATGGTTTTCACTAGAGATGGACATCCAGGCCAAAAAACTATTTTTATCTCCGACAAGAAATTCTTTTCCCATCAAGTGGAGACAGCTCATGGAGCAATGTCCATTGTTCAACCACCCTGTGTACGTCATACTTCATGCTTTTCACCTCAAACTTTATTTTTATTGAGACCCCTGGGGACTCAAATTTGGCAGAGTCAAAATATCAGCCAGCCAACCAAGAGACATCACATAAATTATCAAAATAAACAGGACACATGTGAGCTCAGTCTGGAGAGTCAAGCAAATGGTCCCATAGCGATCTTCTGTGTTTCATTACTTGTCAGTGTTTGCATGTCTAAAAATATCTCTGTCAGTATGAGATACTGTGTGTAGATAAATAACAAAAATAAAACCTGTCTTAAAAGTGATGTTTGACCCAGTGGGTGTCTTTTATTACCAACCTCACACAGTAGCAGGTCGATGATATGGAAGACCATGTAAAGAGGGAACTTGGCTGTGAAGAGGGTGAGGAACCACTGAGAAGCGTACATATGAGCCTCCAGACCCACATTCAGGAAGTGGTTGTACAGGTCTGGTATATACTCCTGTTTCAGACACAGAGGGAAAATGCGGTAGGAAGATAGAGAGAACAAGATTTAATAGTCAGTAAATACAACAATTGTAAGCCAGCAGACAACCACTGTTATGGTGTACAGTTAGAAAAAAAGTACAGGTGGGGGGATGCATCACAAATCTCCTTCTAAAGATTGTGCCATGATGCAGAAAAGCTAATAATTCTCAACATTTTGATTGCTTTTAACAATTTAATTCCAGATGATACATTCCAAAAAATGGGATGGTGAAATGTAACAGACGTAAATATGTGCGTTGAGTTTACCCTTTAAGATGGGCTTCTTTGTCAGCCATGGTGTATGCTTGTGGCTTAAAAAGTTAGCTTGTTTTACAGTTTTACAGGTTTGCGGCATTTAGAAATGCATAAAGGTTGTCATCCAAGTTGAAATTAGGTCCACAGTCTGGAGCTGAATCTGGACGACACAACACGTGTTACATGGACGCCATCTCGACTCCCTCTCCCAGTCTTGCTGAGGAGGACAAAGATAATGCTGGTAATGCCCTTTAGTTCTTCAAATGCAGCGCACATACCTGCATGAGTCTCTCAAGCTGGAAGAACTTGCAGTGCAGATCTTCAAAGTTCTGCTTGAAAAGGTCCCTGAGCCCATAATCAAACATGATCTTGACCAGAACACTGAAAGCTTGCTCCTCTGGCATCTGATGAAAAGGAAAAAGAAAATTGAAATCGTGCCAATTCATATTTTAATGATAAATGTTTCACATAAGACTAATATAACTAATAATTCCATTCACAACGTTCCCATATAAATGTCTGTTGATTAATTAACTACCTGAACTTGTTAAATATGTCTCTAAAATGTTCTTATTCTTTAGCACACATCCCCTCAACAACTTCTACGATGACACTGGTTGTCCACTAGGTGTCCCTGTTGTTATGTCCCTGAACCGCAGTGATGCTGAAAAGCACTGTACTCTGGGGTGTCAGATGTACACGAACATAACATACATTATTTATAAAAACTAAAATGTCAGTATCATGAAATATTTCTCAATCTGTTAAGGGCAGTAACAGTGCACCATGCACATCAGATCCTACACTGGGTATACCACAGACAAAGCTCCATGACATTCGAGGTAAGCCCGGGCCAATCCTCCGACATTGCAGAATGTCAAAAAGATACCAATGTCAAATAAAAACAAAACAGCCCCTCTCGGCTCTCAAAATTGTTTGAAAGGCAAAGGATTTTTTGCTGGACCCTGCTGATATGTGATACTCACATGCAGCAGCAGCACAGCAGCCAAGAAGGATTGTCCCTGGCAGTAACCAATCTCCTCATCGTAAACAGAGTAAGCCTGAAGGAGAGCACAAAGGCAAACAGGCACGCAGTTAGTAAATGAGTTTCACAGCGAATTCAAAAATTAATGAGGGGAAAGAAATGATGATAAAATTATTTATTGTATAGTAAATGTTGCAAACGTTGCTGTCACCTTGCAGAGGAAGCCCGCGACCGATTCACACCAAGATATCCGAGGCTAAATTAAACCGCATTTATGATTTCAACACAGAAATAAATGGTGTAACGTGAATGAGAAGAGAGAGATGAAGAGACAGGGGGGCTGACATAAATAAAAGTTGTGGGCTATCTGAACAGAAAGTATCAAAATATATATATATATATTTTTTTTTTTTTGCTTGAGGTGTTAGCAAACCAGCCCAAGACAAATTAGGTGTCTGTGAATGCTGATATTATGATTGATAATGTGAGAGAGGTCACTGTAAATTAAATTACACTGGAAGAGAATTCAAAGACAGAGATGTTGGAAATTAACACACACACACACGCACGCACGCACGCACGCACGCACACACACACACACACACACACACACACACACACACACACACACACACACACACACACACACCCTTTATCTACCCACCATCATATCAGTCAAATAAAATATGTATAAATATTTAGATTTTGAGCCTACAGCAGACTTTGACTACAGAGAGCTTGAGCTGTTGAGGGTAATATCTTGTCACTTTCATTCCTTTTTGAGAAGTATAAAGTTGTTGAATCTTTTGCACTTACATACACACATGTATTGTGAAGTGCCCAGAAGGACATAGGTAAGAGAAGGAACTGGAGTCAAGAACGGAGAAAAAAGAAGGAAGGGATGGAGAAAGACGCTGATATTGAGAAAATGGAGTATATTGGGTAGAGGGAGCGAGGGAGAGAGTTTGGAAATGTGGCCTACTGAGCTACAAACACAAATAATGAGTCCAAACGGACAAAGTGTGGATCAATCCACACACAGAGGCAAAGGGAGTGCCCACTGAATTATTCAAACACACCTGAGGAGGTGCATGTCTGAGAGGAGATGGATGCCCTCACCTGAGTTATACATAATGAATGGAATTTTTTTTTAAAATATGTGTGTACAAACTGCAGCCAGGCTATTCACGTGGGTCTGTGGAGCTATAGGTTGAGATGTGTGCATGTCTCAGCTGTATGCGCACGTGTTCTTTCTCATGAGAAATAAAGCAGTGGCAGCTCACGATCGATACGTATTTTGTGACAAGTTGCCAGGTTTGTGTGTGCCTGTGTTCGATTAGAGAACTTATGTTGCTTTGCTAGACAGGCAGTGAACTCGCCGAACCACCCAGAAACAGAGCGGCTGCTCGGCTAATTAATGATCAGCTCTGACAACTCCCACCACTGCTCTACAAACTTTGTCATCAGACCTACTGTAAAGCAAGTCATTTACACAGTAATTACACTGTATTATAGGGAAACGTGACTCCGCTTCACATGCAGATTTCTATTATTTTCAAAGGGTGCTGGCAATGAACAAAATGTTTATGTCTCACCAGTATAACATGAGGAGGGGAAACCATCTCCAATTACAGTTTTCCAATCACAGTATTATTCTCAGTAATCATGAGGTTATAAATGTACATCAGGGTCACACTGTTTACAATAAATCCCCCCCAAAATGCGGTGGTTGGGTTGCAGAAATTCCTTTCTATTTTTTCACATATTTTACAGATGTATCTTGAGTTGCATTTGGTTGGATTGTCTTGAGTTTAATGTCATGACAAGTCCACTGAGGAATTCCCTTTCAAAAGGTTTCAAAGCAGGTTAATGACACACATCATTCACTGTAACAAGTTTTGGTACAGATGGATATAAAGAGTAGTGTAAAATATCCTGCCACCATAACATATCTTTATAACAAGGGTTTGATAACAACATTTGAGTTATCACTGCATAGAATGTGCTTATATTGGCCAATGTATAGATATCAGAAGTCTTTACTCCCTAATATCAGTATTGGCATCAGTCCCCAAAATCTAGCATCGGTTGCACTCTAAATACAAGTTGTTTTTTTTAAATATTTCATGTTCAAATCTGGAAATGAGGCCATCTCACTAAATATGCTCTGATTTAAACACCCGAATGTGTATTTTTGAAAAGTAGTCTGGAAGACAACATGTCATAAAAGCAAAAGACACCAAAATCTAAAAACAGATCAATGTATAAAAAGATTGTGCTTTCACCTGTAGTGTCTCCACTTAAATTAATCATTAATGCAAACAATGTGGAACAGAGTGGAGCCCAGATGAGGGGAATACATACGGCAGATTTGTTTCTGTTGCCATTTTTTAAGCTTTGGTCACTGTGGTGATCCTTTTTTTAAAATTATTATCATTGTTTTTTTGTTTTTTTTCTCCGACTGGCCCTAAAATGCCCTGCGTTGACTTTAAACATGTATTCCAAAACATCCTCTTGCATGTGTGTGTGTCCCACCTTGCAGATCTTGTAGAGGGAGTCTTGTCCATCTCCTCCAGTGTCTTTGAAGTAGTCATGAGCTGGGAATGTCCTGTTGATGTCCCTGGTGATGGCACTGTCCTGGGGGGACTCCTGAGAACGAGACAGACAAACATTGCAGGGTAGGTGAAATGCGGCAATCATTGTTTGACATGGAGTGGAAGGCTGAGTCACTTAAGAATCCATGAGAAGTTTTATTACACAACTCATAGGAAGAAATTCCACAGAGGCCCAGTAGTGGTCAGTGTTCATCAGACCGTATCTGCACCACACACGGCGGTGATTTACAGTATGTGGTAGGATGGGTTTGTGGTGGCACAGAGTGTTCTCTTCTATAGTACAAGCTGTACGCATCCCCCTGTCTCTTCCCATTCAGTCTAATTTTAATCAATTTTGAACACGACAAGCTATTCACATGTTGCCAAAGCTTAGATTGATCAACCAACAAGAACTAAACAACTCTGATAACATGCAAATAATAACATTGAAGGACAACTGACCAAATATATCATGTAGCACAGAGACATTGCTTGTAATTTGTGACAGCAAGCTGATAAGAGGGTGTTTAGCTTTCAACATCACACATTTCACCATCAACAATCTCAGCTGTAACCGAGTAAATCAACTCTAAGGACTTTTTATCTGGAGAGTGGGATAGATGGATGACTAGGACAGAGAGCAGGAGAAGTGTGGAGGTGTGAATAAAAATGTATGCACTGGGAAGAAAATGTGTTTCTAAAGAGGAACAGAGCGATGAGCATAATAACCTTGAGGGTGTTGTTTAGCTGTGCATGTGTACGCTTTTTTCACCAGTAAAAACTGATACTTAATGGTGCCGCAGGCAAGATGAAAAAGAGTCTACAGCCAGGCTAGCAGCTCTGTGAGACTGTTTTTAGACACAGCGGTGCTAACATCAGCATGCTGCTGGAACATCTTCACTAAGGATGCATGATATGACTTTTATCAGCCAAAACCAATTACCGAAAGCCGAATTACCCACCTCTCATGACTGATACCGAAACAACTGATATTTTCACGTATTTTGGTTTTATAAAAAACAGAGTTCATAACCTGTGGTTTATGCACACTTGAGGGTAAGAAAGGCTAAAATAAAGTGAGCAAATGACAGATGATTTCATACTCCACAGCTGGAGTGGTTATGATAACATTCAGAGATGTTTTCCTTCCTCTCAGAATCCTTGCTCAACATTTATTGCAAATTGCAATCATGTCGTCTTCCTCTGAAGACTGTAACAATCGCTACGCCGGTGACGGCATGTTTGGCTCTCAAATCAACACTGTGTGGCTCTACTCCAGTGCAGACGTTTGACATCATGAGCACAACAGCTGCACTTGTTCTACTCCTTCTCCATCTTCTCCCCACCCACAGCGTTGGAGTGTGTAGATGATGCATATGTCATGAGTCAATGAAAGTAATTTGAATATATTTTCATTACAGGCAAATAGCCAACAATATACATTTCCCATTACCAGGCCAACATATCAGGCACCCCTTATGCTCACAATGACAATGCTAACATGCTGGTGGTAAGCTGGTATAATGTCTAATATGTTGGCCATTTTATTTTAGGTTAGTCTAGTTAGCGTTTTAGCACTAAATGATGATGAAACATCCTTAAAAACAGATGGAAACGTGGCCTGGTTCATTAGATTGCACCAACGCTCCAAGACTCTTGCATGGACCCGGTCCAAGAACCAGAGCTAATTTATTGGATATGGGATGATACAGACAAACCAGCATAGCTTTCCATTGTGCTGAGCGGCAAGCATGGCAAGACATAAAGTCTATGTGAGAAAACTAGGTCAGAAAAGATTGTTCAAGGTCAGGATACACTGATACAAGTACGGAGGCATGACCGCAACCCAAGCTGCATGCAGTACATACACATCTCTGGGATATCCCTCGACTGTGAGGACAGAGCACCACACACAAACACACACAGATCAGTAGCTACCGGTACTCTAATCAAGAGTGTAAACTAGCCAAGATTAATCATCCTCCATTTCATTATTAATGATCAGTGTATTTGGAACAAACAGCCTCTGAATAAGTAATGTAACTCTCAGACACCCAGCCATTACACGACAAATCAAGTACACATTTGAAGATATTCATACAGTATTAGGATGTGAAGCGGCTCTGAGTTTTGGACCATATTATGGGTTATATGATATGAAATGGGGGCATTCATTTTACTCAGTAGTCAGAAATTAGTTATGCCATTCTTTGTAGTCTGGTGCTGCCAGTGGATAATGAGGGAGTCAGGAGGAGCATAGAGGCTTTCCATTTATTCAGCAGTAGGTAACAATAACACCTTAACAAATTCATATAAAATGATCAAATTACATCATTGATCCATGTAGGATAATGTTTTCATTACTCATTGAGGTGTCAGAAAGCATCTGTGCTCAAAGGCACTTTTACAGGAGTGAAACTTAAGATAAATCCTGGCAGAGGCTTAAAATCCTTACCAGAAAAACCTCTTGCAACCCAGTGCTCACAGGTGATGTAAATGAAAGCCATATAGTGTACCTCAGAAATCCCTTAATTTTAATCACCACTTCTTTTTTAAATCTCTCTTGTTCTCTTTGTAGCTAATTATACATTCTAGGTCTCTCTGTTACTGTGCCCACCAAGTCCCTCCCTCTCTCCCTTTACCAAGGTTTCTGTTCCAGCCCCCACAGAGGAAGAGAGTGAAACAAAAATAATGCAAGTATGAAAAGAAATGCAGGAAGAAAGGGACACTAAAACAAAGTGAGCTAATGGTGATCAGAGACCAACCGCAGACGGCTTTTTTTAAAGTCCATTCCAAAACTTCCACCACACCCTGTAAAACATAGTTACAGTGTGTGTGTGTGTGTGTGTGTGTGTGTGTGTGTGTGTGTGTATAGCCAACTTGTCTAGGTGCTTAGGGAAGTTTGCGTAATGTTGATTGTTTGAAGAATTTTGGTCTGAGTAGGACCTGTTCACAAATCTGTCCACTTTGAGTCCTTCAAACACAGACGACATACCGTACACTTCTAATTCACCAAAGCCGAAACAAATTGAAGAATCGATTGCCTCTCTTTGTCATATAAGATTGTAAACTAAAGTACCAGTGGTTTTTGGACTTCGGGTCTGATGAAACAAGTCATTTTAAGATGTCACACTGGGCTTGGGAAATTTGAGATTGGCATTTTAAGACTATTTTTGACATTTCATTAACATGACGCACCAGGCGGTCTGGGAAGTCGCTCACATATCGCTACAGTCTTAAAGAGACATGAAAGGGCTTCCCCATAAAGCACACCTGTTAAGTTCAACCAGACTGAACTTGACCCAGAAGCACACTAACAAGCTGCACACGGGCAGAGAAATATGTTAATCCTCAGCCAAAAGCCATTGGTATTGGTGAGTTTTAGAGCGCAGGGGTTTAGAGCTGCTGCATCCAGTGTGGCGGGTCCATTACGCTGGGCTACAGTCTCTCAGTGAATGATAAGGATCCATGTTTATACAAGCACCACTTAGCCATACTTATCTGAAGTGTTGAGAGCATGTACAAAGACCTCTGACTTAATGGCCAATTAGCTTCCTTTCTGTCTGTCTGTCTGTACAGTTAAAGTGAAGTTCGGAATCAGGCTAGCGTGAGAGGGGAGAGAAAACATACCCAGTGTCTCGTGCCGTTGGACGGAAATGTGTGAGAGCCATACAGAAAGAGACAGAAGAGGAAATGAATGCTCAGGATACTGCATCTCTACATTATTGTATCACTTTAAGTGATATTCTAACACTGAAATAGGCATTTTGGAAAATGACACTTAATTGCTTTCTTGCCATGAGTTAGAGGAGATCAATACTCCCCTCATGTATGATAAGAAATGAGCTAGCTTAGCATAAAGACTGAAAGCAGGGAAATCAGTGCTGCTCTGTCCAAAAGGTCAAAAATACCTGATACCTGTTCATCATCACAGACGAGCTAGAAAAACAGGTAGAAAGCAGCTGATCATGTACCTCATCGGAATACACCCAGAGGACATTAAACTTGTAACAAGTCTTAATCAATAATATTCTAAATTAGACATTTATGATGGGATTGCTGAGGAGCGGGACCTCTCGCTTCTTTCTGATCTCTGATGAGATGCACATGCACAGCAGCAATCATGCAGCTGACAAGGCACAGACAACATGGAAGCCACATACAATGGTTACTTTATAGATATAAACACACGTTGGGAACGGCTCGTTTGTGCACACTGAATAGGTTTTAACGAGGTATACTTCTATCCCTCCTTTAAACTTTTTATCTCAAGAACTGTTTAGCCTGTTTATGTTACACAGAATGATGGATTGTAATGTATTGTAGATGATTGTCTCAAATGGCACAGTAATGATTTGTAATAATATCGTATTGTGAGTTTCTCTGCGATTCCCACCATTAGTTCTGAACAGAAAATGAGGTCACTGGTACAAGTATGGTATGAGTGCTCAGTTTTTTCTGCTTAAGGAATATCACAGATGTGTCAAAGCACACAAAGTTCTGCTAATGACATGTAACTGGCAGAGTAGCACTGTAGGGAAATCAAATAACATCTATAAAGTGAACAGAAGTCGAGGGACAAAGCATAACTCCTCAATGGGGGTAAGCCAAAAATGGCAGCGCTACAATGTGTGTGCGTGTAAGCATTTGTGTGTCTAAAGCTAGGAATAAAGTACCGGAGTAGGGCTTCCGTGGGAAGGCTGAGTAGCTAGCCTGCTATTGTTTATGTCCCTGATTTTCTCTGACTCAACACAATAGCTGACATGTCATTCTGTTATTCTTTCTCTGCTCCTAAAGGACCCTGCTGAGATGCCAAGAGAACATGAGGTGTTATTTATCAAGCTTGATACAAAACCTCCCCAACCTAAACAAACCGCTGAGCTACACGTTGATTATTCCACCAGAGGAAACTGCGAATGTGACAGCAACTTTATTGCTTTGTTAATAATTAGTAGAGCCTTGACAGATGCTTTCATTACAAAAACAGACGCACACAGCAGTTATTTTACTTCCTTTTTTTAAGAGAGTAAACAATAGCTATATTCAATCCATCAGTCTCTTCTTAACAATCTGTGTTTCGGAGAGCAAATGCTCAAGCAACCCGCAGCCCTTACCTTAGCGTCAACTATCATTAAATCTTAATCGTCTGTCTCATGCCCTACTTTTTGTGCCATTTGTGCACTGGTACTCAGCGTCAGGACGAGGGGAGCATAAAAAATGTGTCTGATCGGAACAGAGAAGACGGACAAAAAAGACTCAATGTAAATCATCATGACAATACCACATACCTCATGTGCACTGCTTGGACTACAATGGCTGCATTTTCTTATGGTGTTATTTTTCAATTGAGTTCACTGACATTTCTCACTGCTGCTTTGCCAGCATTGCAAATTCGGCAGACCAACGGCTTGCACAAATATGGTGCTGCTGTAGCACAGTCGATTTACAGCATGTTAACACGGCAACAAATTATTGTTATCCGTTAACCATCTACACTGAAGCATTTGCAATTTGGTCTTATGATGGTAAATTTTAAATGTAAATGTAAAGCTATCATACTTTACTTATCAACTACAATTCTTGACGTTCAGCCAGCAGTATTAAACCAGGTCTTCTGCCACACTAAATATAATGCAGCATATAGCATGCACGTGCACGTGCACACGCACACTTAACATATTTCCCTGTAAAGTAATTCATACCAGGAAGTGTGAATACACTGAGATAACAATGCATTTATTTGCTCGGCACAGATACAACATGTACATCATACAATACCATATAGGCTTGTCACCTACAAAGCATCATGTAATGAAAAATATCTTATCTTTGTCACAAAGACAACAAAATTAAACATGTTTGACCATTTGCATCATCCATTCTCCATCTATAAAAGCAATCTGTACAGCATAAAAAAAAAACCCTCATCACAAAGTCGACACCCGTTACACGTGAAGTATGACAAGGTTTGTCATGAATGGTAAAGGGTAAAACAGTAAGGGCTTCATTTGCTCAATCTGACAATTAAAAATGCATCATGGTTTACTGTGAGCAATTGTGCGCAAATGTCTTTTGGTAGGTTTCCAGACCAAGTTGTTACAGTGGTCGGGTCAGTCTCGTCCTAATGTGATAATAATCTGTTCCTCCAAACAGCCGGTTCATAAGTCAGCCATTAGAAGAGGCCTGGTGTGGCTCATTATCAATACCACAAAGAAGAAAATCCAAGACAGATATTAAAAGAGAGATAAGAAAATACCATTACGTGGGCATATGTGTGTGTGAGAGTGTGTGTGTGTGTGAGAGAGAGAGAGAGAGAGAGAGAGAGAGAGAGAGAGAGAGAGAGAGAGAGAGAGAGAGAGAGAGAGAGAGAGAGAGAGAGAGAGAGAGAGAGAGAGAGAGAGAGAGTGTTAAAGTGCAATATAACAGTGAGGCTGTACTGGCTGTTCAAGTATTGTACAGTTGTTACTTGTATAGATACAATACACAACCAGTATTCAGTAGTTGTAAAAGTGTTATGTTTTATGAAGGGAGAGAACGACATGTTCAAGATAACTACTTGTGCCAGTTGCTTTTCTATATTGTTTTATATGAGGCCCCATTTTTTTGTGCCTTTGTAAATAAAACTGTAAAAATGGTATCTGGATTTACGATAAGCCACATACTTGATACAAGATGTAACTTAATTTGTTACTTAATAGGACCCCGCCGTTCATAAGACCAAAAAGAGGGGATGCATTTAAAGCTGGTTGCATAAGATGCCAATTAAGGATGTAAAACTTAAATATGGCAGATGGCAACTATTTTAATCTTCCCTCTTTGCACCTATTGCTTATATTTTCAAACTTTGTTTTCTGAACATCACTATCTGCAGATGGCCATCCAGTTTCTTTTTTTTAATTGATTAATGATAAATGTTTTTTGTAGTATGTACTTGCTTAGTAGTACACCCCATCAACAATTAAATTTCCTCTTATACAACAGAGGGCTGCATTTTACCAACAAATGGCCTCCTGAACTAATCCTAGTGTCCATACTCTTTCTTGTTCTCTCTAGTTTGACCCAACATGGATGTGTACGTCCACACAGCTGCAGCCAGTCGTTCCCTTGAGAGCATGGGAGCCAATTGTTTTCCCACAGGAAGAGGGGAATGTGTGTGTGTGTGTGCGTGTGTGTGTATGAATGTCCATGTGAGCATGATTTGGCATAAAAACTTCCCAAGAAACTTTGCCCTAAATCTTACCAATTTCTCAATAATTGTACCATTAACTGCTGTGGGAAACGACATCTTCTATGTGGCGAGACTTCCAAGTAAAACAAACTGCATCATCACTAAGACACAGCTTAAATCATTTCAATGGGTAACCATGCAGTCTGAATCATTTATCACTTCACATGTGACAAGAAACTTGAAAATATTACAAAAATAAATTTCTGTAGTTTGACAATAAGACATTCAATACGCCATTTCTGTACACGCCATTTCTGTACACGCCATTTCTGTACATGCCATTTCTGTACATGCCATTTCTGAACAAATGAAGATACAAATAGGAAAGATTACAACATTTGGCAATGCTTCACAGATAACAGCCAAAATATTTAAAGACAACATGTGACTCTATCTACCACCATTGTACATCATACTCACACAGTCACAAAATACAGTATACTCAAGGGAAGTGCAGCTAATAAAGCAATGGGAGGTGTTAACTCTGTTAGCACCCATGCTAAAACACTGTAAACAGTCCAATTCAGCCAATGGTCGCATCCCAACATACCTGCACTGACATTCACACACACACACAGACACACACACACACGCACACACAAATACGAACGAATACAGGCAAGAAAATAAAAAAAAGTTTTGAGTCGTGAGTTTGCTCCTAGTTGTTTTCAGTTTTACAGAGCAAAGTTCACTGTAACTGTTTGAGAAAAAAAATGTATTAACAGTCACATTTTTTAATTACTTTACATAATAAATTCAGGTTATTCTGTACTAAATCGAGGCTGGCTGATCAACATTTCATCTCTTCACATGCACACAATTTCCAGTCCGTGCCCGTGCCCTCTGAAAACAGTCGCGCGTCAATAAATTGAGCCCTCCCTAAACATGAGAGGATAATACATCCCCAGCAGTTCATTGTCATTTGTTTGTCAAGGCAACAATATATCACTATATACTGAGAAACAGTCATATTCATGCACATAAGGCATTACTGAGCCAACACAGTGCAGTGGACTCGCATCCACGCTCATTTTACTCAATCTTTATATATTAGATATTTAGAAAAAAATAGAATCTAAGAATATCTGTTGAACTTTCTTTGGTAGATGAGATTTAAGTTTATAAAGCTAGATTATCTGTGAGTTTTCATGGTTCAATAACCTTTTACAACTACTGAGTTTATGACACACCATGTACAATTGGAATATTTTACGGCTTATTATTGGTCATGGGTAGTTTGAATTAAATATCGAGTTTAGACTGAAAAGAAACCACAAAACTACACATGGGGACAAGATGACGGAAAAAGACACACACACGCACACATACACAAACACACAAGCAACTGCATGTTGTTCCCAGGGATCCGAGGGGTTGTTCTCCCCTCATGGTGCCACGCAGAGGTTAGCCTGCTGGCAGAGTGAATGGGCTATTTGTTTGTTCTGTTTATATGTGAATCTCCTATGTTGGTGTGTGTTTGTGTGTGTGTCTGTGTGCATGCACTAGTTCCCGAATGCAGGCAATTATTCACTCACAGTTCAGCACACCCCCAAGGTTTGAACTGCGGTAAATTATTTGCAGAAATATGTAATGTGGAACTTTTTTCAATCACGCGCTTACAACCTCTCATTTGACTATTCAACCCAGCCGATCAAAGACGAGAGGAGAGGATCACAGTTCAAGGGTCGGCCATCTAAATGCTTAATGTTATTACCTTAGATTAAATAAGCCTTTTATAAAAAAAACAAAAAACAAAAAAAACACAGCCCAACAATGTACCAACAATCAATGTACAACAAGTGTAAATATACATCCTTTCTTGGTCTTGCTTTGCCTTGGACATGTTTACGAAACAAGTTTAGTTATCATCAAAATGACAAAAGGTGCAATTAGACAAAGATTTTAAAAACTCATGAAGGTCAGATTCACTGAAAATTACTTTTGCTCCTCTTCAGGTTAACAGTCGTACACCAAAGCTGGGCAGAATCTTGTATAATACACAAACAGCAGGATTAATGTGTGAACCCACGATCAAGTTAAAGACATTGTGTTCTGTCTTACACAACAACAATAAATAATCTTTTCAAATTTTCTGAATTGACGTCTTGATGCCGACAAACCATAATCAGTTCAATCAATGCAAACATCCATAAGATGACAGTGTGTAGTGGCTCCAGACCTACATCAGTTCTTTCCATTTCTTTATGACTGGCTAAGCTAAAGCAATCAACCACAAAAGACACAATAAATACACAAACACACTGTTGCATCACTTGTAGTATTCAAATACTGAAGGGGTAAAAGCATGTAATAACATATCTAAAGAGCTCAGAACTGATGGTTCACCTCAACGTTTAGCTGTTGTTCAGTTTGCATTAATTTTTTCTTTTTTGCATTAAACTCACACTGTGCTGATAATCTGACGACAAAGGTCACATTATTTCACATAGAGAACATGTTTCTTGGAACATTATTTTGGCAAAATAAGTTAACATTTCACTTCCCATGAAGAGATTAAAATGTTTTTCAGTCAAATTTTACCTCACTCCAGAGGGTTTTAGTCCCCTGAACCCCTGTCCAGACACATAACAGTATGCTGGGTTCCCTCGGCCATTTTAAAAACACCTCGCAGGGCTATTTAGGCCTTGTTCTCCTTCAGCGCTTTGCTTCTGACTCCCTTTCTCTGTCTTTGCCAGCTGTGGTGTGTGCAGAGAGGACGCCTGTGCAACCTCCAAATGCGACAGAAACAGTGGCAAATTAACGCCTCTTTCCGGGACATTTCAGCTTAAAAGGAGGAGACATTTTACAGCAATCACATCAGGCATCTTTAAAAAGCTCAAATGCCAATTTTGCACAACTTTCTTCCTCTGCGTGTGCCTTACACATGACATGTTGTGCCAAATCCTATGTCCCTGTGACCATATCCATAGCCCGGCCCTGCGCATCCTTTTTCAACAGACCCAACAAAAGCCTTTTTGGTGTTCCCAACCCCGAAGCCACTGCCACTGCGTTGTAAACAGAAGGAGCAGAGGCGTTTGAGGCCCTTCCTGAAGGCAGAGTTGGAGAGGCTGTAGATGAGACAGTTACAGAAGCTGTTGCTGATGGCCAGCCATGTGGTTAGGAATGAGGCTGCAGGGTGATGGTAGACCCCACCACTCTCCAACAGAAAGTAGAGGATGTAGGGCAACCAGAGGATATAAAACACGCTTGTGATGCGGAACAGTACCATAGCGTATCGCCTGTCGGGGTATGTTGATGTGGGCTGCTGATACTGGGGTTGGGATTTTTGTGGTTGGGACAAGTGGGGGAACTGCCCTTGCTCCACTGCACTGCTGTCCTTGCCCACACATCCCACAGTCGACCCCGGGCCCTGCAGCTGTTGGGGTCTGTAACGCGCATGGCGCTCGCTGATCTCTCGGGTATGCTGCCGGCAGATCTTGAAGATGTTAGCATAGGTGAAACAGACGGTGAGAGCAGCCGGGGCGTAGAGCAGCGCAACAATAAAGGTTGTGAAAGCCGGACGAGTCCTCCATTCAACTGCGCACCACTCCACCACATCACCGTGGTAACCAGGTTTCCCCCACCCGAGAAAAGATGGCAGGAACACCAGAGCAGAGTACAACCATATTAGAACGATGCAGCAGCGCACTCGACAAGGTGTCACCAGGGACGCATAAGTGAGAGGTTGTGTGATGGCAATGTAGCGGTCAACGCTCACGCACGCCAACGACACCATTGAAACTGATTTCAAAACAGACACCATGTACCCAAACACCTGGCAGGTGAGTTTGGGATCAAGGCCCTGTAGGTGATGGAGGAGGGACAGGGAGGGGAACAGGCAGCTAACCCCCACCAGCAGATCAGCATAAGCCATCGTCTGGATGAAAGCACTGGTGGAGTGCTGGCTAAGCAAGGGGGCACAGTGAAACACAAAAATTACCACCAGGTTGCCAGAAATAATGAGAATAGTGAGAAGGAGAATGATAGAGACTTCAAGGAGGCAGGTGGTGAAAATCTGCGAATAGCCTATCTCAAGCAGGCAGAAGGGAGCGGATAAGTTTGACAGGTCAGCAGAGCTCTGGTTCAGTGGATCCAGAGAGGAATTCATCATCTTGGGCAGGAAGACACGTCTGAGGGGCCCTTCACGGGTACAATGAACCAAAGAAGCCACTATTTTGACAGGTAGCTGGCTGGTTGTGAAAGTAGCTGGGTGGTTTCAGTCCAAACAAAAAAGCTCCATGCTGCGGTTCTGTGATGACACTGCCACCATCTGTCATTTCAAACACAGGAGGGATGGAAAGGACAGCAAACGGTGAGGAAGCCCCCCTGGTTTGTCCTCGGTTCAGGCAGCTGTGAAAGATCTAAAAACCACCAAGGTAAAAACAGATTAACACACAAGAAATAAATGTGTGTATTCCTTTTCTTCTTCTTTTCGTTCCAGTAAAGCAAACTTCCCAGCTGAAGGCACAAAAAAGGAAAAAATGGAAAGAAATGTGACTTTGTTTAAAGGAATTCCAGCCCAACCTTTGCTTGAAACGCCTCTGCTCCCTATAAAGTCAGAGATGTCTTCAACATCTGCTGCAGCTGCAGAGAGCACAGACTGAAGCTTTCTCTCTGATCTGTCTCAAGTCCAGAGTCACTACATTACACAAATTATTGCGTAACTTGCCGCGTAGAAAATTGAGGGAAGGAGACCTTAAATTTCTTGTTTATTGCCGTTCCTTCTGTCCTCCTGCTTGTCTTTCTTCTTTTCTTTTTGCCTCTTGGTTCTTGCCTCTCCTTCAGCACTCTTCCAAGTCCGCTTGCTCTTGTCTCAGCTCCTGTCTGGTCCTTCGCGGTAAGATCACAGCAGACTGCCGTGAGCTGAGAGGATGAAGGCAGTGCGCAGGGTGACTGATACTTAAAACACACAGATACAGAGCACACCTCAGCTGTAATTTCTACCCAGAGGTAGTAGCAACGATGTCTGGACTGGAAATGAGGTAGGCAGGCATACCGATGCTGGGAGAAACCCCCCCCACGTTCATTTATTCCCCTTTGCTGTCTCTCTCTCTCTCACTCTGCCTCTCTCTCTACAGAGACAGTGGCACTGAAGCCCCTCCCCTTCCCCGTGGCTCCAACCAATGATCAACTGCAAGGGCACGAGGCTGCCTCCTTCCCCCCACCCTCTCACCCCTCCCCAGTTTTCTCATGATCACCCAGAGATTCAAAAATACTGTTTCACACTGTTAAAATTAGTAACATTCAGTGTGTTAAGCGAGCCCTTGTATGATTTGACTCCTGAATGTCAACATCTATGAAGCCTCTCACATGAAGCTGTAAGAATCTGAATGCTGTCATTCTACAGTGCCGGGAAGTTATTGTTCGTGGTGAAACAATGAGTGCATGCCTGGGTGCAGTCATTGTTTCCTATTATTAATCTGAGCAGTATAGGCCGACGGGTCCCCCTATGGCTCTGTGCATCCTAGCATGTTGGAACTAGTGTGCACAGTATGCACTCAATGTTCTGGTGCTATACATCAAAAGGGTGGGTAGACTGGGTCAAGGGTTATCAACAGTCTTTTTGGACGTGATACATTTTGTCTTCAGGAAGCCTTAACTGCATTCTCACTGGCTGGTTTCTTCAGCAGGCACAGAATATAACCTGCTTCGATAACTCAATTTTTAGTCAATTTTTTAGACTTACAATCTACTAATAACAAACTACTGCAACATAAAAGCTTACCAGACTGAGAGACAGAATTAAATACATGAAAGCAAAGCGCAAATAATTGAATTTGCATTCACAGCTGTGTGTAATTAGCAGCTGATACACTGAGACAGCAAGTAATTATGCAATTAGCAACTGGGTTGCCTTCTAGGTTACAAAGTGCAAGTGAAGGAGAGCTTGAAAGGTGCAACGCAACGGCAGAAGTTCAGCAAGTTCAGATAAGAAAGAAAAAATCATTGACGCTCAAAGTAACATTTTCTGAGGCTACTTCAACTGAGAAATTATTTATTTTGAATAGAAGTTAGAAATGTCTGTAAAGCTCAAGTAACACAGAGAACTTTAAGAAAAAGGAAGATTGGAAATAATCTAGTTCAAGCTTTATGAAATCACAACAATTCTTGGAAACAATCACATGTGGCTCATATAGTTCATAGATGCCACAGGAAACAGCTACGTCCAGTTGTGCTATTCTCATTCCATATATAACTGGATCCTTGAGGCATTTGTTACTGAACTTGTGCATAAAGGCTGTGTCATGTGGAAGTGCCATAATCAGCAACATTACATGAAGCCTCTTCCTAAGCCTTCTAATTATAGCAGGAGAGTCACAGTGACAATGTCAACAACAATAATACCATTCTTACAACATACGTACTGCGCACATGCTCAAACGCAAACACAGTACTTGTTAGTTTTACAATGTAAACCTCACATAACAATGGTACTTATGTAATGTATAATTACACAATTGGGCTACCCCTGGGGACTTTTCAGGCTTTAACGTGTTGTGTTTTTTTGTTTTCTGCAGAACTTTAAAAGTTTATGAGCGCATGAGTCACTGACAGACCAAGAGAGAGAATTCATTTGTCATAATTCTCATGTTTGTGCCCCTACTATCTGTATGCACAGTACAAAAGAGATGCATTTTCACAACTGGCAGCTCATTTTTTTAAAAACTTTTCCTGTTGCCGAATGTTCAATGCTTTTGAACAGTAACTTTGTCCGTGTGTGTCCATCTGCTTATCTTGACTGAGAGCCCTCAACAGATATGCACCTGCCCCTGATTTTGCATGTATCAGCAGATACAATGCCTCCACTTAAGAGCTGCTTTGACACGGTCAGCTCTACCCATGTAGCATGACCTCACCGGACATTTTTTTTTAATCCCTCAGGGCAAGCATTAACACCCAGCTTTTTATTGCAATGCTCTAAAAGGACTGGTTATGGCTCAGTTTAACATGTTTTCTTTTCTTTTCTTTAGCAGGTTAGCTCTAGCAAATCCCCCTTCAATCCCTCCCGCAAACAGCCTGTGCTAGAATAATTACCAACCGAGTTATTTTTAGATTCATATGATGTGATGATTGCATTTAATTACCCAGAAGGCTGCGCTAATATTAGAAACATCAGTGGGATGTAATCGCTGTCAGGTTCAGTGCTGCATGGTCTACATCTTCTTCCTAATGACTTTCTGAAGACTGCAGAGTTTGTCTCGTGCAGGGAAATTTGGTGTGGCGTGATGGAGACCCAAACGTACCCACACAGCTGCACGCACACACACTCACACTCACACACCAGCCTGCACCTTTCTTCCCCGCAATCCAGACACACTCCCATGCCTTCACGCACCTCCTCTGCCCACCACACGAGGAGCTAAAAATAGACGACAGTACAACGAAAGAGGTTGGAAGAAGGAGAGGAATAGGAGAAAAGGAGGAGGAAGGGATTCAAAGGAGGGACGGAGCTCATCAGACAAGGAGAGGAGGAAGAGGTGGAGGAGAGAAAGAAATGTGATATGGCGAGAACGAAAACAACAACAAGAAAATGGAGCTGGGAGAAAGACGGGAGAAGCAAGAGCGTGATGTTCTGTCACCCCGTTGCCAAGCTGAGCACAACTTAGTCCTGTTAGCTCTTTAACTTGTGCTTTGTCACAGCTTGTCAGCCTCTGAAGTTGCTGACACTCACCAGGAAACAACACAATGGGCCTAAATGCCTGACAACACTGTCTGTAAATCTAATGATTACAGTAATTATCACATCAAAATCAAACTAAAGAATAACTGGTTGACATTATGATAGCTCTTGACTAACAAAGTTGTTATTGTTAAGGTGGAATTAGTCTTGCATAGCCAGAGACTGAGACTTGCTGCAGCCACTATTATTCTGCCTTAGAAGGAAAAAACACTCAGGTTTGCTTACATTTCTCTAAACCAGTGACAATCGTCCTGGACTGCAGGAAGCCCAGGATGCAGCAACGGTGCCCCTACAAAATTGTGTCAGGGGGAACGTGTTTTGTAGGAATATATGCTTGTGGGGAGGCAAGTCCTGCATTAAAATAGCTAAATCACTGCACGGGGACAGGTACTTTTTTACCGGTAGTGAACAGGTTTGGGTAACTTTTTATTTTCAGCTTTTGGTTGCCCCCTTCATAAACAGGGTTTTTGACAGCGGGGGGGGGCACCGACTGAAATAATCAGCCTATGGGTGGAATACAATAATAGTTAATATGGTTTGTTTTTTTTTACTTACACTGGCAATAGACATCTATTTTTGCTTTGACTCATTCTGTATTAAATATTAATTGCACAGTGTAGTGGCTATACAAAAATGATACCACCCATGTATAGAATGGTTCCCTATAAACCTCACTTTAACAATGCTATTCTTTTTTTAAAATGATGGATTAAGGCACAAAGAGAGTGTGCTGCCATAGCGCAGAGAAGGAAATTATTTTCCAATTCTTCAAATTTATTTTTTTACAGCTGTTTTTGCCCTGGGACAGGAGCCAGGCTGGTAGCCGCTGCTAATGCTGTCTTTGCAACAGCAGTGCCAACAGTAATGTCAGAGGAAAAGGCTAGGATGGAGGGAGCAGTTGAAAAGTTGACTATTTACACAACAATTAATAAATCACCAAAGCTAAAACAGACATTCTGTTGATAAACTCAGCTCATGACTATCAAAAGAATTAGATTGCTAATTGCAACCACCATCCTGGCCAACTCCAAATGATTACTATTAATACCCACCACCCATCATCACCCAGCTGGTGGCTCATAATCCTGATAATTCTCTACTGTTCTTATATAAATACAAAATGAGGCAGTCACACTGTGCCTGCTTATTAACTTATTTTCTCATGGTGATAGAACAAAAAACGTAAGAAGGACTCATCAGTAGATGTCCTATCTGAGGTTTTTATTAATCAGACAAATGCCTGGTGGGAATGAAAAATACATTTTGAAAAAACCAAAGAACATGATAGCTGATAACTATCATCTATGTCAAGGAATTTATCATGGTTATCTCTTGACAATGAGCCTAGAGCTTATATTAGCAGTACATTATCAGGCAAGGGTGGTGATATGTTACATTAGTCACAGACAGAAACAAATGCTTTATTGTGGAACAATAACACGAGACACTACAGAAATAAGTCTGTTCCACTGCAAAAATGACCACAGAAATCTTCCATATGACTGTCTGAACCTTCTGGCATTCGTTGTGTATAATTCTAAGTGAAAAACTGGCTTCTAAGTAAAGCAATTCCAATAGAAGTCGGAACAGCAATGCGCACATTGACCTATGGGACAGAGAGACAGGAAGACGTACAGTTGCACCAAAAAAAAAAGAAGCAGAAACATTAGGCCGACACGACAGCGGCAGAGGAGAGAGAAAGAGGCGATCAGACAGTGTGACAAAACACAAATGAGCAGGCAAGACAGAGAGAGGCAGGAAGACACTCAAGGTGACAGGAGCACAAACAGACCGAGGTAGAAGTTAGTCAGGCAGACACAAATACGAATGATTATAAAGACAGACAGGTAGACAGGGAGGCAGGCAGACAGGTCATTAAGTGGGTCACACAGCGACAGACTGTTACGAGCGCTTGATTTTGCTCTTCACAGGAAGCTGCCGCAGCGGTTCTGGGTAGACATCCGTATGTGTATGTATGCTCATATACACTGACCTTCTGTCCCCCTCAGACGAAACATCACATACTAACACGATATTATACAACCCTCACACCATCAATCACACGTAGTTCAGGTTAACACAAGCTTACCAGTATGCTATGGTTAATACTCTCAACAATTTACTCAGCCTTTTGGGTGTAATAGTAAATGATCCCAACCTGTTCATAACCACATTTTTGAGCATGAGTAGGGCAAATCACCAGACCTGTTAAAGCTGGGGTTGGTAATATTGTGGAAACCGACTTGAGCAAGCTAAATATTAAAAATTTACAACAAAGAAAAATGCTATGATCACACCATTTTCCCAGAAGCTCTCACTGGCCAGCTGAAAGATGTGTCTAAGTGGCTAATGTACTTTGTTCAACAAGCGCTCTGTTGAATACATAATCACATAAACACAAGCATAAAAGTTGTCATTAACTTACCTTAGTCCATAAAGGCTATCCAGCTCAGCAGTAACTGCAATTTGCTAATGCTGTGTGCTTTGTGCTAACCTGGTTAGCCGCTTAACAACTGCTCAATAATTCTTAGTCAGCCCCAACTATATCCAACTACCTCATGTCTCACTCACATGTATGCAAAGACCTTATTATATTGTAAGTGTTCACTGCTATCACGTGAGCATGTTAGTACTGGGAAACCCCGGGTGAAATTTCTCTGGCATTCCTGTGCCACAAGCTCGCTAACAGCTTCAGCAATATATCCACAATGAGCTGGAAGAGCCTTGCGGAAGACTCCACGTGGTCATGCACAATGAGCATGTGTGGACAGGGATGTGGACGGTCCAATCATTTCATTAGAGCCCTGCAACTGTTTTGTCAGAGCATTTGATTTATTGATTGCTGTCGGAATGTAAAGAGCTTTTTCTACAAAAATTACAAAAAGGTTTCTAAAATAACTGAGCAATCCTACCTTTAATCTCTACTATGTGCCATTTAATAGAAAGAACGAGAAATTATAAATGATCGGCTCTATATATGCTGTTATTAGCCTGCACAATACTACTTCTTTTCTCATCCACAAAACATGATCCTGATTCTGAACCGAGGTAGCTCAGGAACATGCTTGGGGAGTAACGGAATATGTAATCAGCACACACAAAGAAAAGTAACTGTATTTCAGTAAAGTTACAGAAATGGTTACTATTCACTAACATTACTCACAGGATTATTAGATCACTAACAAGATTACAATTTTAGAATAAAGAGTGATATACGAATCTTCAACTGTGCGCATGCAAACTCATGACAATACTTTAAGCAGATCACACATTATTCTGTGTATATTGTACAGAATACACACTTGTTTTAAGATTAAACAAAAATCATCCTATTGATATTTATTTTATTTCTTTATCTTTATTTGTATATGTTCTTGGGTGAGGTAATCATCAAGAAACAGAAAGTGATCAGAAAGAGCTGTACACCTTTCTTTGTTGCAGTTATCTAAGTATCATACTCTGTCAAACTCAATAGTCACAAGTGTTAAAATACACATTTGACATTTGACTTTTATCACTTGTCTTTTTTTATTTACCCCCTTTCACCTTAGAACTATCTACAACAAAAACAGTGTTAATATAAAAACAGTCTACGATGCAAAGAATTTTTGAAACGTAATTTTAAAAACACTACAATATACAAATCTCAATATAACTGTATTTATAACTTTGAAAGTACAACTTATAACCTGAAAAAAAAATTGTATTCACATACTGTGTTTATTTTTGAGAAGGTTAAGCAACACTTTACTGGAACAAGTATTGCCTATCATGATGTGATATGGTCACAGTGTTACTGCCACAGTCTTGCTTGCCAATAAATCACACCACTTTGGTAACAATCGCCTGATTAAAATCAGCTGGCACTGGATCAGTGGGCTACCGAAAAAGATTATTTGTTTGCCAGATCTAGTAACCGTGTCCTTGACTAGCTTCTACTCACTACAATTTACGGAGCTCATGCAAAATGTGGGCCATGGCTACAACAGCCTGATTAATTTTTCGGCTACTGATGGAGTGGTAATTAGTCAGCACTCGACGTTAGACTGGTACTTCCAGTACTTGGCAGAGGGGACCCTCATATTGGGGGATTAATTAGGGCTCCATAGGGAGAGAAAAGGTGAAAGGGCTCAGACCTACAACCTTGTCTCCACTTCCATCACTGCATTGTATTCACATGCGTGACTGAACACCAAGTTCACAGGGTAAGGGTACAGAAGAGGACACCAGCTAGGACACGATGTGCATACAGTGTAATACAGCACAAAGAGATACATAAACGCACACAGACTGAATACAGAAAGCACACAAAACTAATTAGGAGCTGTATGCGGTATGGTATGTGCATAATTTACAGCAGGGGCTAAAGAGATAAAGAAGGAATTGGTAAATGAGCCAATAAGCTTTAATGAGTTCCAGTTACAATACCAACATCTGATGTGAACGGAAAACAGTCATAATTATTACATATTATATACCAAAACAAACATTATGCAATACATTACAATATTTTTGGCAACATTAGAGCCATTTCAAGCCATTAACACAATCTTTTGTGTCTAACTATCAACTGCGCTGTGTATGCACACACTGTGTATGTTTTTTTTCTCCTTAAACTGTTCTTGGCCACTTTCTCCAGTCTTGTTCTTAGGAGACTAAATTAAAAAAAAAACATAAATGGTCTGTCAGAGTCAGATATAGCTGCACGTGTTCTCCACACTTTTTCTCTGTGTTTCTTGGCTGACGCAGAAACCTGGAATGCTTTACTGCTTCTGCAATAAATTCCAATCCGACTTTTTGTCCAATGGCTATCAATACAGTGGCATTGTGATCTGCTGTTATTGTTCTCCGAGTGAAAGCTGAGATTCCATTCATACCATTCATTTCAACAAAATAACAGTGGGGTTCCTATGACATTTTGGTGTAAGACCTGTATCATGACAAGTCAGGGATGTAAGGCGAAAACAAAGTAAAAGTACAAAGGCAGAGATAGGAAAAGAGCAAAAGAGAAAGGGAGGGTGAAGAAAAAGGGGGTGGGAGATGAGAGCAAAGGGGAGGAAAGGGCAAGACCAACATCTTGTCACCACCTGGGACCCAGTTTGCTGCCCGGGGATGTTGCCTTTATGTAAGAGGAGTGGACAGAGCTGCGGCCGAGGAAAAAAAAAAAAGACAAACTAATACGCTGTTCTCAGTGCACAGAGGGGGGCTAACTATCTACAGCAGGGTTAAGCCACCTATGATGGTTATACACATGGCCACACAGACAGACCTACACATGCACACTGTGATTCTGTTACATGTGAAACTCAACTTTAGGTCCACAGCAAGAAGGCACACAGGAGGAGGCAATGATAAGGCAAAGCGACTATGACAAACCTTTTGCCAAAAAAAAAAAAAAAAAGGTGTGGTGTGTAGGATTTGGGAGGATTTAGTGACATCTATTCACAGATATGTAATATAATATATTAATAATGATGAATTAAAACATAACTATCTTAATATGTGTTAAGTCACCTGAAGCCAAGAATCCCTGTGTTTCCAGTAGTTTAGAATGAGTCTTTGATATCTACAGAGGGTATATGTCCCCATCCACCGAGTCAAACATGTTGTAACGTCATGTTTATACCATAGCCCAGAAGGGACAAACAAAAGACCGGTTCAAGAGAGGGTCCTCTTTTAGCAGCCACCATAGTAGAGGGTGAGGCCAGCGGTGTTCAAATCTTTGCAATCTGCAACCACACTGCTAGATGGCAATGTAATTAGTAATTAGGAAGTAATTAGTGTGATTTCCGATCACAGTCCAACCATTGTAAGTAGCTGAATGAAGGTAACTTCTGGCCTAGGTCAAAGATTACATAACGATTAGAATACAAAACCTGATCTCAGTTCATGCCTCACTTGGCATTTTTGTGAACTGTTGCAGCTCATGTAAGTTTCAGGAGGTTCCATAGACATTTTCCTTGTTTGGTTTTTAACTAAATACAGGTTAAAACACGACTGAGTTATCAGAGGATTGTTCATTTTAACAGAACAATTAACAAAACAGCAAATGCCTTCCTGAGGAAGAAAGCTTAAAGCAAAAAGTTATCAGCTGGCACGATCAACAGGGCAGCAGTGGTTACCATCACAAGTTTGAAGCACATGATAAACTTATGAGACAGGGCCATCGGTGGCCTTGGAGGTGTACTTTCAAGGAACTGTTGCCAGGGACAATAACAATAACAGTAACACTTCGGCTGGAACAAACCATAAACAAAACAGAAATTATATCTGTTTGAACTAAATGTGCTATGGTTAAAGAGTTCAAAGCACAACCAAGTATAAGTCAGAGCGGACAAAACCAGTGCAGGCAAAGATTTGGAAATCATTTGGTAGTTGCTTTCTGATGCATCCTAAAATAACGGGAGCTTTTCCATGAGTCACCTTGTTGGAGGACACCACCAACATTAGCGGATCATGTGGATTTAGTGTGCCCTGACAATCTTGACAAAGACAGTACTTTTGTGTAATCTTACCTTCGTAATAAGAGTCCTGTACTCTTCTACCTGGTGGTCATTGTTATGACAGCCTGCCAGGAGCTGCCACACCTCCCCACGGAGAGCCTCAGGGATGCCGCTGCGCACCAGAGCTGGCAGTTGCCTGGGACGCACTGATAAGTTCATATGCCTGAGAGGAGAGAGGAGTCAAGAGTTGCAGTTTATCAAATATATCCTATTTTTAACATTATTTATTGTTACTTATTCAGTCAATCTTTAAAAGTGCGGCACACTAACAACTCCCCTGATGCACAGGTTGTGCTTCTGCAGTCTTTCCGCACACACCTGCCTACCATGTCTACCCAAAACAATATTTTTTACTGGCTCTATACTGCGTCTAAAAAAGGACCATCATCATCTCTACAGACAGCCAAGATTGTGACTGCTGAGGAATTATATCACCTAATACCACAAGTGTTAGGATTTACATGCATAGCAGTCTTTTAAAGTTCTAGACGTACCTCCAAAATATGATTCAGAGGATCAATGACTCATATGTTAGTGGTTCAGAATGTAAAATATGCTGTACTTTTTTTTTTACAGAAAATCCCAGAATCTATCCCAGAAGTTCTTTACCAGTTTTATTTTTTCCCACTGCTTTTTGGAAATGCGTGTTGCACTATTTTTAGCGGGGTGGGAAAACAATAGACAATAGAAGACAATAAGCCAATAGAATATTACAGCAAAAATAAACAAAAGCTTATTTGAATGCCTTCCTTCCTTCCTCATATTTAAATGTAAAAGCTGTTGGAGGACACACTACATCTCAGAGAGTAATTTAAACCGTGTGCAGGGTAAAATGAATTCATCTGTCCAGTGGTAAGTGACAGAGAGAACTAGAGGTAGAGAGAGAAGGTTAACTCGGAGGCACAGCTGTACCTACCAACCAACTATCACCTGACTGGGGCTGACACAAAACCCCTGATGGTTCTCTCACCCACCCACCCTCCTTCCTTAATTCATCCCTCTCTATATTTTTTTTAAGCTTGTTTGTTTTTTTTTGTTCCAAGCACTAGGTTATGCAATATATGGCATTTACTTTTGAGAATAAGCAGGGAAACAAAAACTATACTGTGTGTATGTGTGTGTCCATGCATGTGTGTGTGCGTGTGTGTGTGTGTGTGTGTGCATGTGACGTAAGTAATGCCAGGCCTGGTCCTTCAGGGCATGAGATTGTAAAGGGCTTTCTGTGACTCGACTCTCTGTGCTCCCCAAGCGCTGCATCCAACAACGCCAAAACACACACTCTCTTGTTAACACACACAAAATGATCAATCACAGGCACAAAGACTAGTATTATTATTATTATGACAAGCTGGTCTTATGATTCCTTTCTTTACTTGGCCATTCTTTTTATGCTCTTCAAAAAATTTGGAGTTGCTGTTTTGTACAAATTCAACCAAAGACACTTCTCTCCTAAATAACATGCAGAAGAGCAAAGGCATACCATGGAGTGTGTGAGCATATGTGTGTGTATGTTTTTGCATGTGTGCGGATCTTAACTTACGGCTTATTAAAGTGCGGGCAGTTTTTTATTCAGTTCATCACAAGCATTTGATTAAAAACAAATGCAGTAATGGAAGAGGGAAGCCATCTTAATAAGCTGCTTATCAAGAACTCATGCTGCTGCTCTTATAGTACATCCTCTAACACCTCCCCACACACACACACAAATGATTTATGTGGGTGCATTTGACTGTGCACTCATTGCTACAGCAATAAAGTGGAAGGACAAAGTTAACAAGGGAACAAAGCCTTACCACTTGGATAACAAGTCTCCCCATGTCTCCAGGATCTTCTCTGCACACTCCTTGGAAACGTCACCTGACCCGCTGAGCAACGGCTCGTCGTTATCTAGACACAGAGAGAAACGGACTCAGATGTTTCAGATGTATCAAGATGTTGCCTACTTCACGAGAGGACACTTTGTTTTAAGGTGTTTAATGGAGTGTTTATTGAAAGTTGCTTTGTTTATCTGTTTATTCTGAGCTTCATTTGGAAACTTGAACTACAGCTCTCTGAGTAAATGATTTAAAAGATACGTTCAAAGTATCTGAACATATCAGAAGTCAAATTCTTATTCTAAGCAAAGCGGGGCTTTCTCGGTGTCAAATCATGGCTAGATTCAGGGATTTTAAGGTCAGTTGTTAAGTGCATGTGACTCCATGACGCTTTACACAAATTGTTTTATCGAAGCGTGATCAGGTCATCAGGTTTTGCACAAACTTGTGGAATGTATGCCAGCTTGGGTGCATGCTATCACTAAAGCAAAAGCAGAAATGAAGATGAAATATAAAGATATTCCATCCATGCACATTTCCAAACTCAACTTTTCTCCAAAAAATAGTAATATATTCAAACTAAATGCAAAATGGAACTATCTTGATTAGTGGTCTCTTTTGAACCCTACTGTATATGTACTGTGGTATCTAAATATGCACAACAGCAGGTGAGTAGATATCAATGGACATGTAGTCCAAACAGTGAGACCAATCTGTACCCTGTGGATCAAAGATTAACACACGGGCTGATACAAAAAAGTAACTCAATTATACGCCCTGGCTTTCGCTCACATTGCTATCGCTCACATTCACACTAAGATACAAAAAACACACACAGCACTGCTAGCTAAGTATTTTGTGGGAATAAAGTACAAACAGTTCTGTAACACAGTGTCTGATCTCCCACGGGATGTCTCCTGTGGACCACAAGTCTAAATCTGGTACAGCCCCACAGGGTAGAATTTTAAGGCTGCAACTTTGAATATATGAAAGTCAGCAGCATATTCAGATGGGTTATATGCTGTTTAACTGTGTTTAAATTGATGCTGCTGGGCAGTAACACTTTCATTTTTTGTGCTCTGGAGGTGTATGTTTATGAATGAGGTCAGTCCTGAGCAAGGACACCACAATGGTTCAGTGTTCCAGAGTTAAAACAAGCTGTAATTTACATTATCTTGCTGGGTGTGTGTTTTACATGATCAAGCGCAACAAGTTTAAAATGGTTTTCATATGGTTATGCTACAAAGGCTACTTTTTGTGGTTCTATTTGGTTTGTAAAGACCATTTTCACATAGCTTCTATAAAAGAAATGATACCCTTTGCTGTATCAGGAATTTAGTTTGTGCCTTTCATAAAATAAATATAATCAAGTGATAATAGACAGAACGCAATCACCTTCCTCCTCGTCATCCTCAGGTGGTGAGGGAACCGTGCTACCAGGCCCGCTGGGCAGGATACCGGGACTGGCTGTGGTCTTCCTTTTCTCTCTCTCAGTTTCACTTTCCAGACTCACCACCTCATAAAGTGTGTCCGAGGCAGGACTCTTGCGCTCCTTGCGCTCCATCTGATGAAACAGATAACAAATGTTATTTTCTTTGTCACACATTACAAACCCATTAACATCTTACTTTTGTCTTTGTCATGAAAGAATACAATCTGCATTCATTCCAGAGTTAAATATTCACAGCTCCGGTTGGAAGTGATGGAAACATGATACCAGGGTAGACATGCTAATTTTTCTAATTGTTTTCTTTTATCCACCATTTTCAGGCCAGATGCTTTGACAAACACTGAGCCTTTAGTCAGCTCAATTAAGTTTGAAAGTGTATTAATACGTATTACATAACAGCCGACATCTGTGTAATTCACAGAGACTATCACAAGAATTGATCAAACCACGTGTGTAAAAATGCGCCATGACTTGCCATACCTGTCGTAGTTTAAGGTAGAAGGTCTCAGTGTAGTTTCGCTTGCTGAAGGGCCAGAACAGCCGGTCATTTGGGGAGCAAACTCTCACCCTCGTCTCCAGCAGAAAACGGACTGGCTCCTCCACCTCTGTAATCACTAGGTCCACTGCTGTTGTCATGTACATGAATTTATCTAGAAAAACAAAGACTACAGCCTTAAAAGTAATCCCAGATGAGTGATTCCTTATGACTAATTAATTTTTAACCAAAAACTGTGACATGTGTTAGGGCTGGGAAATATGTCCCCAGACTAATACTGCAATATTTTTAGGCTATATTGTGATACACAATATATTTCTTGATGGCATTTATATAAGATAAGACTTGGCGACAAAATCAAATATTATATATTTTTTTACCAAATGCCTCGAAATATTCACAAAATGTTAAGACAGTAAGATTTTTGATGAGTAATTATCAGTAAATATAGTATTAGAAGAAGCAGATCAGACTGATAAGTTCAGAAAAATACACCACTTTACTGTAATGCAGTCATTAAAGCCAGGAAAAGACAACATGGATGCCATATCACAATGTAACAGTATCCTAAATCTAAATGATCTATCGCATGTGACTGATATGAACACCAGAGTGTTCATATCATATGTGGGTGTGAGGACCATTGGTCTTGGTAGCCATATTGTGGTAGCCATCTTCTGTCTGTTCAAATATTTTAGCCGTTTGCCTTGTATGGGCATTACGTTTAATAGCACAACACATTTTCCATGCTTATTCAGTCTAGCTGTGATTTCACCGTAAAATTGCTCCTCCACAGCTATATTTATTGGATTTATGCAACCAGTGGAGAAAGTTATTTTCATGCTTGGAAATGTGCCAAATATTGGTGTTAAGATAAGCGTGATTAAATAACCATGGGGGAAATGAAACATGACCCCAGAAAAGGGTAACTGTTGAAAATAGTTCTGTTTCATTAGACTTTTTGACAGATTTTTGGCTGATACCTTTGGGCGTTTCCTCATTCACAGCCTGAAACTGAGGCGTGTTGGGGTTCCAACTTCCTGTGATGATGTAAGACTTCCCGTCTGAGCTCTTTCCCATTGACTCCTGAAGGGGCACAATGTTGGAAGGAATTAGCCACACTGCACACAAACACACAGCGACAAACAAACAAAAGACAAACAGTCGCCTACCAGGTCTAGCAGGTGCATGTCACTGTTCTTCACATTTTTCCCTGGGCTAAGCAGGAGACCGAAACACCTGGAGAGGAGACACACATGAAAGAGATGCATTCAAGCAAACAAACATGCACATGCAGACACGTGCGCTTACACAGAAAGATACAAGAGAGAGAGAAAAGTGAAATGAATAGGATTACATAAGGCAAAAAGGAGAGAGGGAGGGGAAAAAAAGAACAGAGCAAGAGCGGGAACCAGACACGGAACAATAAATCTCCCTATAGAGTAAAACCAGTTGTTAACCATCACATGTTACCGCAAATAGCTTCCTGAACTGATCCTCTAACACAGACCAGAACATGGAGAATATTAAACACAGCACTTTAATCCTTACCTTCTTCGGGTTCATCAAACAATAACAAACCACTGTGAAAGTGGAAGTCTGCAAGAGGGTGATGGAATGTTTACGTTTCTACAGATTTATCAAACCATGGAAAATGAGGAGTGTCGGAGACAGACTCACATCAATCACCGTCTTAAAACTCTGCCTGAACACTTAAAACCTGACGTGAGCCGAGACACGGATGTAAAGATGTTCACTCAATTTTAGCTGAATGATTCCGTTCATATAAATGTCTAGTTCTAGCTTTCATCACGCTTCAAGAAATGTGCTGTCTTAGCTGTTGCAACTGACTTGTGTATGAGTGTATCTACACATTTTTCGAGTTTTCATTTTACCTCTCAATGGCCAGTTCCTTGTTGGAAGTCTGCTGGACATAAATGACAATTTTCTTGTCCATTCCTGCACGCAGTTTGAAGCTCTGCTTGTCCTTGTCTTTTGCTACAGCGCTGAATGTGTGAAAAACAAAAAAACACAGTGTTTAACACAGACTGGGAACACAGAATACAGAGTTGCTGCACTGGACAGTGTGAGAAAACAGACGCGTTGTTTCAACATTTAAGCGTGTAAACCCACACCAGAAGCAACACAAAGTAACATTTCTGAACTTGCATTATATGTTTCCTTTAAAAAGAAATAAAAACAATGGTTTTAGGGACATTTAAGGTAATATTTGACCTCAGGCTGACAGCACAGGTTGTTTGATTATGTCTGGACTACAAGTAAAACAATAATCCTGCAGTCTCTATTCTAGATAAAAACTAAATCACACAGTTAAAGCAACTAGAGACACTTCTGTGAACAGTGGAAAAAAAAAAGTGGAGCCATTTATCATAATAAAATCATGCTTAAGAGCTATTTTCAAACATTCTCTGGTCCTGGTTCTCTTTCCTGCCCTGAAAGCATATGTTTGAGACAGGAACAGTAATCAACATTCTCTGAAACTGTGCTGATACAAATTCCTGAGGAAACACTAAGGAAACACTTGAGTGCAGAGATTCTTGAGTAAATCGATTAATCAACTTGAAATCTAATGCAAACATTTGGAACTTGCCATTCAAGTCTCACTGAAACTTCCTATTTGAGTGCAGTCTTAATTTAGCAGAAACCACTTAATTAACTAGACTCTGTGACTCTGTCTTGCTTTCATATTGTAACTAGGTCCTCTGACTGCATATAAACAGGTTTGTTTACACCCTATTAAAAAGGAAAAAATATCAACATTCTACCTCTATTTTATTTTACAGATATCAAACTATTTCTACAGGGCATTCTTTCCTTATCTTATAAAATTCTCACACACAGAAGTGTATGTGTGCTTGCATGAGAGAGCGGTTTGCTTGGACGGGCTAATGAGGAAGAATTATGTGCTGCCTAAAATTAATCACAAGCTTTTTTTTGTTTTGTCTATCTGTTCTTTCCAAATAAGCTGAGTATCTCAGGCAAAGAAATGACTCATTAATACGAGAAATTCTAAAAGGTCATGAAGGATGGATTGAATGGAGCAAACATAGGAGCTTGCTGTTCTCTTATCAATATGTTAAAAGGAGTATGATCTTAATTAGAAGTGGCCAATTAATTAGAGTCTACTGTGAGACAGGAAGGACTCCTCAGTCCCTCTTTTTTAAATGTGGTCTCCTTCATATCCTCTTTAGTAATATTGTTATCATTTCACATTTACTTTCATAATTTACATAACTGGCTAGATTTGTGTTCAATACAGTATGTGGTTTAACGAACAGTATCACATGTACGGGACACAAAATATATTTGTCTCCAGCACAAATAGCGATAAAGTATCAAAAGAATTTCTGGAAATGTTACACATTCATTTCTAATGATTTATACCACCGTGTAAGCTTCATAAATGACAGTTCTATGTACTAAACATTTGAATATATAATGAGTGATTGTATGTCTCACCTGAAAGTACCCTTTCCATCATCCTCCTTGATTTCCAGGCTGACGGTGAAGGTAAACAAGTCACTGTCAGGGGTGAGCGGAGCAGCCTGCTGGGATGATAGCAAGGCCTTCTTCGCTGACCGACGAAACGCTGTGGCAAAGCTGTACAGTATCCTACTCACCTGCAGGAGAGAGGTACACACAGGCTAAAACACTTAATAATGTGCACAAAATTTAGACATTATGATGGGAAGTGCTAGTTTTGCATATATTCAAGACAAATCAGGATTCTTACAGTTGTTTTTTTGCTTTGGCCAGTAGCCAGGAAGTAGCCATATTGTTTTCTCTGTGTTTGCAACTCAGTAACCCAAAAGGCACATGCTAAGAGGGGGGGTTTGAAAAGTTGCCATGTATAACATGTTTTTGTATATCATTCACAAAAACATCAGACAATGGAATCAGCCCCAGTAAGTGGATCTGTGACATCAGTCCATTGAGAGAATTACATTAGTATGGGCAACCAAAACAGATACTGCATCCTTTGCCGATTGTCATTTACCCTCTGTTGCCTTTATCTGTCAACTAGGAACAATACTGACAAGTCAAGTTAGCTAATTTAAGCAGAAACCAACAGAAAAGATCCACTGAAGACTAACACAGTACAACAATAACTCTGTTATATGTTTGTTATTTGTTGGAAGCCAACAATATCAGCATCAGGGCAAAGTAATCACCAAGTCATTTGTATAGATTAAAAACTCAATCAACCCTCTACAGATCTGTTATTGCCATTTTGTGATATGGGTCACTGGAAACCTTGCCCAATGACCAACTACTGTACTCACAGCAGCACCTCCATCCAATTAACAACTTGGAGTTTTAATCAACATACTGATTCTAATTTGCGTGTGAATGAGAGTGTGGAAATATTGTTCCTAATAACATTAAACAGAGACAACTCTGTCCTTCAACATAATTCAGGGTCCTGCTAAATCTCCAACCCTGTAGAGGAACAGAGTTTAGGAGGAGGGGGCAGCTGAGGGCTGCCAGATGAGAAAACCAGGTGGTAATGACTTATTTATGTTCGCTAAATCTACTTTTCCACTCAAAGACTTGAGTTTTGTGAGCTTTGCATTTAGTCAAGAAGAAGTATTGTAGTTGTTGTATCATTACTACACAGACATGTGTGTGTGATAATAAACAGAGTGCTCCCCCTACTAGAGGCCCACAGCACAGTGGTTTTGGATCATCTTTAATTCTGGTAAACAGCAGAGCTTGGGGGTTTGGTGACTGAGGGATGGTGTGGGGAAACTGCTGTTATCAATAAATAACAGCGCTCTTTTGCTTTTTTCAAGGCCCGAGTATAAAGCAGCTCCTAACCTCTCCTACACAAAGCCTTTGTTATGTTCTCAGTACAGTGGAAGGATGTTAGGGCATCGCAGGGGGTTCATTTATTGAGAAACAATGGGGGCCTGGATGGAAAAGGTGGGGAACGGTTAGAGTTAAATGGGGGCCACCCCCTGTATTGATCAAATTTGACAAATAACACACTGTACTGTTCCTATCAACGCTGGAAATCAAATGGCCTTTTTATTCTTTGTGTGCCGCGTGAAAGACTTCTATCAGGACATGGACAGATGTACAGTAAATAACAATTCTGACAAGTAATTTAGGCTGAGAATGGGTTCTTCTCATACAACAAAGAAAGCATTCACACTTTTCAAATGCAGCTTTTTCTTTTTCTTTTTTACTTGATTTCACAAAAGTTGGCTGATTTATTTTCTTTTTAAACCAGGACAGTTATTTTATCTTTCTCACAAATGTTTTCAAGTTTTTTAAAAAGGGTTATTATTATGTAAGGTGTTTTGGATTTTGAATAAGCCTTTATCTAAAATCTGTAGCCTTTAATGATCTGGAACCTTAAGTATCCCGTTACATTGTTTATACTTCCTGTCTAGGATATTCTTATTCTTCCTTACTTGGCAGCATTATCTTTATGACCTTATTTACTTTTTTTTATTGAAGTCAAGGTAACAACCTCTATCCATTTGTCAGTGTACAATTCCTTATTTTCTCCCAAAGCATGTTATTTAATTTTTATTAAGAGTCTAAATCACTAGAGTGAAACAAATTTATTGAAGCCCTACTGATTTGAATCAAACACAACCAGTTATAAATCTCTGGATGGGAGCAGCAAGTTTATGGGCATCAAGGGGAGGTGTTGGATATGCGACTCAGCGGGGCTCTGAATCACCATCAACACCAGAAAATTGGGAATTGTTTGAGAGTAGCCTTGGGACCTGACTAGGAGGTCTGGCACTAAGGAGGTGGTTTGTTTTATGTATGAACAGCTTCACTCCAAAATCCACAAATCTGTTTGGAAAAAGAAATTACACATCATTGCCAAAAAAAAGCACATGATTACAAAACCTGAAAGTGCTTACACTGATAACTTCAATAAGAGAGTTTTTCCTCTTAAACAATTTTCATATTTTGAGATCATGATTAAAGTATGCTTAAGATGCTCTTCACAATTTGATTAAATAATTGGGTCAATGGCTTAAAGCAAATGGGACAGCTGAGGCAAATAAGACAGTAAATAGTTTTGTGATGGTCTGCCTCAAGGTTACCTCAGTACACATCTGGAAGTTTATGTGGGTATTCAATGAGAGCATGTATTTAAAACCAGAACAGTTATATATTTTCGAGTAAGAAACATGTTGTCTTTAGTTAGAGACTATTTTCACAGAGGAGTACAGGGGACTAAGTGCACATGGTGCAACAACAACCATCTGAAGCTCAGTATCAGCAAAACCAATAAATGTCTGGGGGGTTACTGTATACTGTAATATTTGTCTTTATATACATGAAACATCTGTTGCATGTCCCGAGACGTCCCTCCTAGCCTCTGCTCTTCCTGAAGGTATATTCATTTTGCAAATTAATAGGATTTATTCCTGATTCGAGTCAAGGGTCTAAGGAGACAGGCTGCGTTTGCCACACTGATTGTGAAGGACCTTGAGGCAAATGTTTGATTTGTTATATAGGGATACACAAGCAGAATTATTTTTACTGGACTTTGTTAAGCTTGTTGGTCTTGTTCTGCTGTATGTCTATTAAGTTCATTGAGAGAAACAAAAAACAGACTCAAATTCCTTGTATATGTTCAGGCCAATAAAACTGATACTGATAGGGCACAAAGAAGCAACTCAAACAGCTTTGACCGAGCAGCACAGAAGATCTCTACTATCACCACAGTTTTGAGGCGGACTCCCAAAATTTGTTCACGTATTCACTATCCAACCAAAAGGTAAAACATGGTGACAATCTCCTGTTGTGTTCCTGAGTTTAGGCTCGGAATTCGGAAATTCAGAAATTCAAGTAGAGCATTCCTGAGTTATCCCTTCCATGAAAATGGGACGGACGGACAGGCAACCAGAAAACATCATGTCTCTGCGTCCGCAACAGCTGAAGCCTCCAGCTTCTTGTTTTAAAATTAAAATTAGCAAATACATTTGCATCTCTTAAGTATGAGGTGTCCAAAAATAAATAGGAAAATAAATCAGTAAAACAACTAGTACTGTGGTTTCAGAGGTCTTAGGAGCTGTTTACAGTGGATTCGAACCTAATGTGAGGCATATGACTTGAGCAGTTTTTTTCTAAAGAAGGAGGCAGCCAATGGGCTGAGTCATTCAAGCCTAAGAGGCAAATGAGCTCCCCCACACCAAAACAAAAAGCTGGAGGCATTGTAAATGTTGAAGAAGATGCAGAGAAGCAAGAAAGAGCCGGGGACAAGGATGTCACTAAAGAAGTGTATTACTACTGGAGGATATCTGTGTGAGGATCTGTGTGCATGTGTATACATTAGTGTTTTAATATGAGTGCTTGTGTTATGGATGGGTGTCTGAGAAATTGGACAGTGGGACGATGTGGGCCTGATAAAGTAGCTTCTGTCAAGGGGCTCTTAGTGACACTGAAGGAGAGTGCTTCCAGGAGAAAACAGGTCACTGAACACTGAAGCAGCACTTTAACCCAGATTCATGAGTGGATTCTCTTTTCTCTTCTTTTATGCTTCTGCTGAACCCGCTGTATATAAGCAATGACACTTGCTCTCTCTTATAAGTTAGCTCGGGGGGATTGTGTGTGCTCTGTGTTTGTGTATGGTATACACAGCCTGCAGCGCACGACATGATGCCTTGGGGTTTCGCTGAGGAAGCTCCCACACTGACACAAAACCCAGAGGGAAAGGCTACAGGGAGATTGAAAATTTAAGACAAGGTCAAACAGAGTACTGCTGGCAATATGAGTGTTTACACATCTATATGTATGCAAGTGGAAGAGACAGAAAAAGTGTGAAAATGCAGAGAAACATCATGTCAAATGCAGAGCAGAGCATTCAGTAGAGGAGCTTTTGCTCCCCCTTTGGTTGACTATGTGAATAGCAGTGCCACTGTTTGTTACTGTTCTTTGACACAGGATGCGCTTGCTCAAATTGTTCCTCCTGTTCATACCTCTTAAAGAACTTTTAAAAAAGGTACAGCTCAAAAGTAAAAATTCAATCATGATCAACTCAGCCTCATGCTGATGAAAAGTTGGTTTAAGTTTCGTAGTCCACAAAACAATTCTGAAGCTTCACATCAAAACAGCTGAAGTAAACTGAAAAAACATCCATACTGATTTGAAAAGATGTTATTTACTTCGTTTTTTAAACTAAAGTCTTCACTACAACTGCTAAGTTATAATCGTGGGTGCATTAATCACTTCGGGAACCCTGGGCTTCCGGTGAATTGTATTACAGCAGAGAAACTGCACGGAGCAATACAAAATACAAAACAGAATACAAAACTTCACCTAATTTTCCACCTACATTAGGTCAAGTAGATAAAGACTGACTCAATTTTGGGTGACCTGAAATGGAAGTGAGCGTGGACTAAATTCAGTCCTTGTTTTGTGGAAAAAATTCATTCAAAAGTTTATCTCAAGCTCAAATGATTTCAGCAGTCTGAACTAAATCCCTTCTCTGTGTTTCCCTGTCAAGCAGCAGGGAACAAAAAGAGGGAATTTTATACAAAAAGAACACTGCAACTTTGTCCATGTAAGACTCATACGGTATTAACTTCAGAAAAACTCACACAATTACAGAGACGTTGAACTACAATCAACCAATCAATAGTTGAATCCTCACCGCTTCTCGGATTTGGCAGCGGAACACGTGGATCCTGAAGATCTCAGCATTGTAGTGGCTCTCAGTGAAGGCAAAGCAGTCGCTCTCTGTTGTGCCATCATGGCCTCGCACACAGAACAGAATCTTATAGATAGGGTAGTTGGCAATCTCTGTACTGGTGTTGGGGTCCAGCAACCTGTTAGAATACAAATTACACAAAATGTTGCTATTTAGTATTTTATGTGTGCATGACATACAACCATCGAGTGTCCATACTGAATCCTGTCAGCACATATATGTATGTTACAGTACACTGTAGAGCTGGAACTAATATTCCATATGTTCCCCTTACCTAACAGTGCCTTCTGAAACGCCTGGCACAGACAGCGTGACATCCAGGGGGACTTGGCACTGCCCTCGGAGAATACTCATCATACGGAGGGCCTCCACCTCACTACGAGGGGCGTTGACTGAGGCACACCCAAGATATGTCAGCTGGCTGAACACAACACTATCCTCATCTGGGATGGGACTAACAGGACTGCCATCCGACGATGATTCATCTGCTGCGATGTGGCAATGGATTGGACAAGGGGTGGAAAAGAGAACAGAAAAAAAGATGGAAAGAAAAGGCAAAGGATTATTTTGTAACTCCCGGTACGATCTTAGAGTTGCACATCAACATTACTGTCTTTATTGGAGATGAGCTAACTTGCCTTCTGCAAAGGAGAAATGAGGTGAAGACAGTACGAGGGGGGATATATGGGTACATAAGAACATACAAATGAGAGTCTTCTGCTACAAGATAAAACAGGGAACGAGGGAGGTGGAAACACTAACAGAATACTGTATGATTTAGAAACCAAGGTCTCTGTGATATTACCCTGAGTGACTTGGAAACACTTCCATAAAGCTGAAGATAAGAGCCATTGTGACGGACACAAAAAAGAGGATAAGAAATGACTCACCTCGGTATGACCTCTCATTCAGCTCGCTCTCCTGAGCTGTCTGAACAGGAAGCACCATCTCCAGCTTGGGTGGTGGTGCGCTCAGCGGGTCAGAGCCTGGCGCTACAGGTGACGCCATGCTGGGAAGAAGGCCATGGTCGGCCCCACCGAGGCTGTCCATTGCGGCTTCTGATCCGGGCCCAGTGTCAGCTACCGATGGGTCCATGAGGACATCCTCTAACTCCCTCTGGAGCTGCTGCTCACTTCCATTCCCCACAATCTGACACACACACACACACACACACACACAGAGGAGCAGGAACACACACACAGACACACACATAGAAACAGACCACATCAACACACATCAAGGAGCAGGGACAAAAGGAAGCAAAAAGATACATTGAGTATCAAAAATACAATTAACAAAACATAAGAACAGATATTATTACAAAACAAAATCATGGTAGTAATCACTATAACATGTCAATTTAAGTTAAATTAACACCAGTGGCTCTGCCTTTGACAGTGATTTTGTGATTCATTTCAAGTGATTGCAGTGTGTTTAAAGGGGAAAGATGTTTGTTGCATGTGGGCAGTCAGTACATTTAATCTGATATTAGTGATTAGTAGGTTTGAGTTTGTGTTGTGAAATACCTGTATCAAGAGATCAGAAGGGCCATGCCAACACTAGCTTTGTGAGCTAAAAATAACTAAATCAAAGAGCAAGCTTAAGGCTGCACAAACCATGAGGTGCCACAGAAGGAGGCAATCCTCCATTTTCCCTGCCTGCTGTGGAAGCAGCCTGATGTTAGGAAAGAGGACTTAAGCTGCAGAGGGCACCGCTGTACTTAACATGAGTATATGTGACTGGTGCATGGTTCAACATTAAGGTTGCAGTTTTACCATAAATAACACCTATGCATTAGAGGTCAATGAAATCAGTGCTTTTGGACACAAGCAACTGTCTAAAGCAGGAAAGATTCTCAAGTACAAACACAGCATCTATGCCGATAAAAATAATATTTAAAAGAAATAACATTTGAACACAGATGTTAAGCAGCTATCAATTCTATATTTGGGAGCACACATCCGGCATATCTGCGTCACTATGCAGCTGTGTTGGGTGATTAACAGGTGGTGCTGAAAGCCTGGGCCGTTGTCAGGTACAGCTACAGTCGTATGTGTGAGCACGTCTATCACTACCATCATCAAAAGTTAAGCTTTATAGAGGCTGGCTGGGGCCTATCGCTCAACACCCGGCAAAAATTACACAGAGCACAAATAATCATCACAGACAGAATCACCACTGAATCACATCACAGAAAGAGAGAAAACAGATAGAAACCAGCAAGGAAGAGAGAGAGAGAGAGAGAGAGAGAGAGAGAGAGAGAGAGAGAGAGAGAGAGAGAGAGAGAGAGAGAGAGAGAGAAGAGGAGGTAAGGAAAGATAGTGAGAGAAGAGACTGACCTTAAAGCTGACCCCTTCCTCAGAAATCACCTGCATAACAAACAACAAGTTTAGACACACTGACTCCTCTCTGACCGGATGGGCTGACTGGGAGGGAAAATGTGCACAGGAGTGTGTTGGGCGGAAAAACCAATACATGATATCTGGATGAACCGAGTGTCAGTGAATGGAGTGATTTCACCGCCACGTACCGAGAGCAGTGGGCGTGTGCGTGGGGTACTGCTTTCCTTCCCTCTGACAACACAACACTCACACCTCAACTCTGTTTCACATCAAACGGGATAACTAACTCTGTGCTCATCATGTGATCTGCAAAATCGTATTCTGACATCTCCAAAGCACAGCACAAGACAGGAAAATTCTCTTCCCATCAGCTGAAAAATGCAACGTCTATGCTCTGCTGGCGCCATCTTCTGGTAGCTTTGCTTCATCGCGTCAACAATTCCAGCCTTCTCACAAAGACCCAGGTAGGGTGATGATGAATTTGATAAAAAGCAATGTGACTACTAGTGAACTGTAAGTCACAAAGAGGAGAGGAGAGGAGAGGAGAGGAGAGGAGAGGAATGGAACCTGAGCCCATTACGGACGTGCACAGGACAGTGGCTGGGAGCTCAAAAAGTCTTCTGTTTGTCTTTGTGGGGACACATCCTGGTCAAAAAACACCATTATTTTCCTGACAATGAGTTCAAAGCACTCAAAGCTGCGTCGCCAGACTGCTTGTAAACTAATATCTGCTGAACGAGTGCTCAATGGGAAAACTGAACTGAATGGTAGAGGGCGCCCTATATGTCCTTCCTGTACATCCATGATGTAGACCAAAATATAAGCAGCTGATTCTGACCACAGATAAGAAGAACTGGTAAAACATCAGCTGACTTGCCCCATGCATTCAGCTACAAGTAAAGAGTATTTTCTTCAATTGTTTTTTTCACTTCAACATACAGCTCTATTTAAGTGGAAGTGAAAATAATAATAGGCTTGAGAGTACAAGAACAAGTCATGACAACGGGCCCTCCATTTCTGGTGATGAGAGCACGTTGGCAGGGATTTAATCAGCATATGAAAAAGGACAATCACAGATATAACACATACATCTAAAGCCAACTATGAGAAGAAGGCAGAGTGAGAATGTGGAAAAAGCAAAACAGGAAATGGTTAGCCTTATGGTTAGAGTGTAAAGTGCATGTTTGAAGAGATGGACGACAGCTCTCGACATGTGAGTGATGAAAATAACCTCTTAACAATGGGATATGTATGGACTGAGACCCCTGACCTGCAATTTTAACAAGTAAATAAATAGGGTAAATAGGTAAAAATTAAATGAACATTAAGATGTTTGGTAAATCATGCTGTGGGTCCTGACACACACCCCTAAATCAGGTTAACTAATACAAATAAAGAGTGCTGCTGGCCTTTTCTTCTACTAATATTTTGGGTTAGAATTGTTATACGTTTTTTTTCTTTTATCATTATAGACCACATTCATGATATTCCTAGTAAGAAGCATCTTAGGCGAGGATTTGAGGCTGATACGCTAAACTCTGATCTGAGCGGTACAGCTCTGAAGTCTTCCTTCTCTTCCCTTGTACTTGCGTCCATACCTACACCCAACCATCCTTACCTTCAGTCCTGTCTTTTCGTCATCACTACCATTATTAGTGGAGGAGGGTGTCTCGTCCCCCAGCCGGGACACAAGGACAAAGTCCTCACTGTTGAGAGTGGACACTGAGTCCGAAGACACGCTAATCTTCCCCACCGAGCCCTTGTCATCCATGGCTGCCGCTGTTAAACTCAGCCACGCTGCTCATGAATGGAAGACGGGAGGAGGAAGTGGTGGGAGATGATGAGCAAAATCACCTAGAAAAAGAAAAAAAATAAATAAAGAAAAGAAGCAGAAAACAGTCATGATGTGATGAAATCCATGAAAAGCATATTTTAAGGCAATTGGAAACCTAACCTTGAGACCATTTTGCATTCAATTTTAAATACCTAAAGAAAACTGGATTATCTGTATAAAAGCCATAGAGAGAGTAAAAGGGAAAACGAAGAGTGCAAAAGAAAGGTTGAGCAAGTGAAAGTGACAGGAGAAGTGTCTACAAAGAGGAGGACACAGGAACGATTTGAGGAAAAAAGTATCTGTGGGTCATTTGGGCGATTTTGTCTATCTCAGCAGAGTGAAGAAGAGATATTTGCAAAATAGCTTGATGCAATGCAAAGCCATGGTGATGTAATTTTGAAAAAAAGAAAAGTGCATATGAAAGAGAGGAATTAAGGAACGAGCCAGATTGCTTCACTCATCCAATTGTGATCCACCCCACCACTGACACATTACCCGTAAAAATATGTGCTGAACATGCTGATTGCATTGCTTGCACTACTCGGTGCACGGCTGCTCTCCCAGCCTGCTGCCACAACCACAGATAACCTGAGCTGGGATCCTGTGGGAAACACTGCACATGATCTGCTAAACCCCTCACTCTGACTTCACCACCTTCCTTCATCAGTTCTTCATATTTTGCCACGAGATAAATGCATACAATGATACCATCTAACTAATCAAAAAAAGTTTGCAAATTCTGAAAAATCTCATCATTGCTTGGGAGGTGCATTTCATTTGCAGATCCACAGGAGACTTTTCCAGATAGTGCTCCTCCTCAGAGTTACTTATACATACAGAGACGCCATCTTTAAATGCCAAGTATGAAATTGCTGTAAAAAGGAATGAAGGTTTGATCAGGGCTGCAACCTGAAGACAATTAATCAATTTGTCAGTCAAAAGGAAATTGCTATTTTGATAACCGGTTAATTGATTCAAGGTCAAACACTTGCTGATTCTGGCTTCTTAGTGAGTGACTGCTTTTCTTTGTTATTTATGACAGTGAATGAAGAGTCAGCGCCATGTGTACTGTTAGTTGGACAAAAGCATCAATTCAAAGACGTCATTTTGGGCTCTGGGTAATAGTGATGAGCATTTTTTTTCTTTTTACAATTGTTTTTACATTTTTTCAATCACATTAATTAATAATGAAAATAATCCTTAGTTGTAGCCCCAGTTATAGACAGGTATTCAAAAAAAGCAAGAAAAAGAGAAAAATCGAAAGAATATTTTTCAGTTTTTACCTCTAGTGGCAAAGTCAAAAATCACTTTTACAATGAACATTTTCATGCTGTAGTCTCCAGTTTGAAGTAAGAATTAGTTTTAGCACAAATAGGTGAAGCTAAATCAGTTGGCATGAGGTAGCTCCTAAAAACGGGAGGTGCCATTGTGTGTAACACAGGAAGAAAGGCGCAACAGAAGGTTCTGGCAGAGGTTCAAGAAGAGACCATAACAAGCTATTTCTGGCCGTTTCCCCCAGACACTCCTCCCTTCCATTCTCCCCTGTCCCTCTCCCTTTCTGTCTTTCACTACTTTTTTTCCTCTGCATGCCCTCCTTATCTCTCCCCTTGCAATCTTCTATTTTTCTCTGGTGTTATTGCACTCAACAAGGGGCTGCCCTTACACTCCTACATTTTTCTAAAGGTTTCAGTTGCTGTGTCTTCCACTCCACTTCCACTTCACTTCGACCTTCCAATTCAAAGCAAGTTCACTAATGGATAAGTGATAGGAAGAAAAAAAGGTCTACAGCGGAAAGGTCGAAGCAGTTAATCATGTGCATTACTTATGATTACATTGTTATACTGACCTCAATAAAAGGTAGCTATCCCTGTGTGACTAGAATGCTTTATAATATCTTGTGCTGATACTAATTATTTTATCAGGATACATGCTGGGTAACATAAACTGACAGCTTAGGCTTGTTTGCTTTGTCTTCCCACAGCAAACTCAGGAAATGACTAACTGGTATTCAGCCAATTTAAGCCCAGGCTGTTGTTTTTCACTTGTATTGCAAAACTTAAGACACTGAAAGACCAGTTCACAGGGTACAACGATTTGTCATGTGGAATTTACAGTCAAGTTAGATCGTTAGAATTTTCACACTTTGACTTTTGAAACCTTTTTTTAACAATTAGAATGCTTCACAACTCAGCTCTTTGCACCAGCTTTGTCAGTTTCGCACTTGAAGTTTTTTGTTCACTTCGCAAAGACCTAGGAAGAAAAGATATTCTTGCTGTGTTAATCATCTTACATCTTACACTGACGTGGTGCTGTCAGAATCTACCTGGTGAAATTTAATTGCCTGTGCAGCCAGACGCAAGATATTTCTTATTCAGTGTTTGATTAAAAAAAAAAAAAAAAAAAAAAAAAAAGTCAATAGTCAAACAGAATGAGAGGTCAGTTCCACACAAAATGGTTGGACACTGGCGAATCATGTGATTTCATGTGTCAAAAATTGATATGTGCACAAGGCCAACAAACTGGGCCATTTTAGCAAAGCATTGCTAGATAGTAAATGCACATAGAATGGATGGGAAGCTCATTTTGTTTCGACCACACCTTTGTCATACTGATTACTTTAAATAGTTTAGTAACACTACCTGCTTCCCAGCATTGCTTCACCCAAAGGAATCGGAAAAACCTGCGTGGGTGTACAGGGCCAAGCTTTAATTATACGCTTGTATGTTAAATCTCACAATTGTTGTAAAATGTCTTTGTACATACAGAAAACTAATTGTAGGGCACAGCTGATAAACAGTGGTAAACCCAGCAGTCCAAAATAAGAGCATCTGATTCCGAACCAATCCAAGTGGGACATTTGCATCACTCCTCAGTCCCTTCTTATCTTCTCAGGCTTTTAATCTTGGCGAGACATTGCAGATGTTTACTCCGCTTTTGGCTCAAAGGCAGCTGCTTTCCATTTTTAGCACACGTGCAATCTGAGTGATTAGTTCTTTTCTCTCCGACTGTTTGTGTTGGTGAACTTTGAGTTTCTACATGCTCTGGTCTTTTGTTTGACAGTTCCACCACAGAGGCTGCTGCTGAAACTAAGTGTTGCCAAAATTGCAGTTGTAGTTGATTTCAAAACCACAGTTTCTACCTGACAGATGTACAAAAATGAAAGCGCCTGACAACTTTCACTGACGTAAACTCATCAGCCCAATAAAATTGAAAAATGCGCTGCCTTTTTCAGTCTTTAAAGCCTCTGAGTAAGGTCCAAAAAAACCTTCTGGCAGCATCTTTTAACATGTTTAGATAACTGGTTTGCATTGTTTTATTTGATGCTACTAAGTGGTCATGTCAAGTGCTGCATCTGGTGAGGAAACACATTAGACAGTGGCCAATAATTTTGTTTTATCCTCCATAAACCTTACTAAGACTACCTTACTTAAGACTAGCTCACTGCTTTGTAACCCCTTGAGAGCAATGTAAATGAGACTTCACAACCTGGGGTGCCATCTGAGAACGATGACAATTAGCTTCACTGATTTATTCATGTTTCAAGTAGCAAACACTGAAAACTCTATCAATCTTTTCAGTCAAGCCCAGACGCACACATGCATACATAAGCAGAGAAGAAAGTACTGTTTCATGCTGAATCACACACACAGAGACACACACTCACGCACAAGCAGCTGTATTATGAACACAAATAAGCAGTCAGCCGCAGGCACACATGTGCACGCGCCCGCACACACGCAAACACACACATACACATCACACTCTATGTCTTTCACTAGCTGGCGGCTTCAACAGGCTCATAATGGTTGCCTTGTCACCCTCTATAGCCTCAGCAACAGCCTTCTGTCTGCTTCTGCCAAGCTACACTGTTCGTTATCAACCTTTTTCAGCGCCTTGGTACACTTCCGACAAGACACACGATTCACTGCCTATCATGGTACGGATTGTTACAAAATTAGCAACAGCATTTCCTATCCAAATGTCTTAAACTGGAGGAGGATTCAGGGCTCTGATGCTGGTCTTGGGGAGAAAAGAAGCATCTGTTTCTTCATTTCCTTTCACTGTTTTTTCTACAACCACACCCTTTGTCTTGATTTCAGGCCTCATCTTTTTACCTTTTTCTTTGACTATCTTCTGAATCATTTCCCTTTTTCTCTACTGTAGGAAAAGGGACTCCATGCAGCATTTTAATTAGGGCTAAACCAGGTTTGGCAAAGGTAGTCTGGACCAAGGCCAGCACTTTGCTGCTCAAACGTCCTGTTCCTTCTGAGAATTTTGAAAGTTATTTCCTCGATAGAGCACTCTAAATCAATAACCACTTCCTAACGAGACTATTGTATTACACTAAACAGGTGTGAAAGTGTGCAGATTTTAGTGTCGGAGAAGACTATTAGAAATTGGAGTCAGTCGCTTTAGAATTGTCATTTTACGGCTGCAACTGAGAGATTATTTTAAGAATTTAATCTATATGTGCATTTTTTGAGTAATCACTTAATCATTTCGTATGTTCGTCCTTAATTCTTTCACTTACTATAGTGTAATACTGTCCTAATATGCTGATACAATGTATTTGTAACACACTGATATCAGTATAGTTTCAGAAATGATATCTGATATTCCCACCAACAAACACTAACTGCTTAATTTGTATGACCAACTGTCAGAAACTAAAATATATCAGATTTACTGTAAGTTATGCCAAGGAAAACAGCTTCATCTTCATATCCGAGTAGCAGAGAAAGTCTACTACAAAAACTACTTTGGCTCTTTTTCATAGATTCATGTGCATATGCAATGGCAATAAATCTGTGCAAGCTTGTTTTCTCCAAAAGATTAAAGAGTTCAGTGACTGTTCCAATGTGACCGTTGTGTTTGACAATGTGATACTGAGCACATATTTTTACAGATGGCCTCAGGTCTAAAATGAACAGCATCCACCAAAGATTGCTATGGCAAGCACATATTTAGTGATGAGATGCAATCAGGCGCTAAACTGTATTTTTCAGCACTGCAAACCAGGTCTTACGGTGTCACAAGTTTGAGTTTTACCAACTCAGCTGACACACAAAGCGATTACAGCAGTTAGGTTGATGTAGTCAGGGTGTGTCCTGCAGCAGATCAGGGAGAGTACAGTTTTAAGTTTGGGACCAAATAACTGACAAGAGTGACCTTTCTTTGCAGTCTGTCGCAGTTACTGACTGCAAAAAGCATATCTTGTGCCAATCCATGTGTAAAAATGCGCACGCTGGAAACCGATGCCTGTCTTCCCTACCACTCTCCAGCTGAACGGACTGTTCTGGGCTGCCAGCTGGGCCCTGCGTGCACCTCACAAGGGAGAGGAAGACACAGCCAGACACAGCCAGAGAGCATTCAGGCTTGCAACTCAGTCCCTTTCGACGTGCCTCACAGCAGTGATTTCAGCCAGGCAGAGATAGCATGGAAAGGAGGAAAAGGGGACAGAAAACCCACAAGGTGAGTGACATGGTATCATACAAAAAGAAAACGGACAGGAAGAAAGAAACAGAAGTGGAGCTCTGAATGAGCACAGTCCCTAATTTGCATCTTCTTTGTACTGAATGAGCATCCCAAGAGTCATCCCAATTCACATCCACAGCAAAGCAGCACAGACTCCCAGTTGGCTGGCCACCCGTGAAACCTCTGCATGTCTCACACCCAACACAAAACAATCTCACATGACTGAGGAAAGAAAAAAAAATACTGGATCACAAAGTGCAGGCCTGCATTTGACTTCTGAAATGGAGCACTGGCTAGAGCAAACTGCTCTAATGTGAGATACTGAGCAGTGCAATGTGTGGCTATTCACACACATTTACTGAGAAGTGTTGTGTCTCTGCTGGTTTATAAAGAACAGAATTGTGGTTTATAAAGGAAACTTGATACCTGTGTGTCCAGCGTTCCAGCAACACACAGTTGTTAGGGGTGTTAGGCCTTAAGAAAACACAACTGAAATCAGCACGTGTCATTCACATTATGTTAATATGAGGTTAAAATGAAAGAGTAGTTTTATTATATGGTTGATTTATGTATATCATGCAAAACACAAGTGAGAGAAAATTCATTCGTTCCAGTCACAATTGCCACAAACTCGTTTGTGTTTTTATTCCATATTACGAGACTTTTACGATTCAAGGGGCAGGATGTGGATTTAAGTAGTAGCATGCGTGCAATGCGATTGTAAAAGGAACCGAAAACACTGAGAATACAAATGGGGGAGTGTTACATGTCTGCGCACACACATATTTCACAGCTACTGGTAAGGTAGCATCTACCGGTCCTTAAAATTCCTACAATCTAAAAACCAGCCCCAAGATGATCAACCTTTTCTGTACAAGTCATTCAGTTCAAATGGTAAAACACTTAATAAGCACTGAGTGATTCATAACACTGATTACAGGACGACTGATTACTGAAGGTCTGAATAACATGTGTCTCAGACAAAGTAATTAAACATAATTAAACATCATTAAAGCAAACATTGACTTTTATGTTCTGAATTATAAGCAGGTCGTTTTTAACATCTTTAACATCTACATTACTGCACACTGATGAGGAGATCACCTCCTGAGAGAACAGTAAGTCACTGGAGCCTTCAAGTATGAACCTGCCATCACTGATACCATTCCAATAGCTACTACTGCAGACATCACTTAATGCCACCAAAACCTTCATGAGATGTTTTCTTAGTGCTATAAAAAATACTTCTTCAAATTTCTTTTAGCGATGAAAGAATATACTCCTGCACTTTAACCGCACTTACTCCTTTCATCTCATCCACAGCAACTGTAGGGAAACACTAATCCACTACAGTTGTTGCCAGCCCCCCGCCATTCAGTCTCCACCAGCTCCCCAATGACAGGTGCATCTGAGGGGCGTTGTTCGGATTTCAGAGCATTCAGGGCTCAGTCCAAACTCAGCGATAGAGCTATAATAAGAGGGATAAAAGGAGATACACAAAAATGTGTGGCATCTCAACAGAAAAGTGCACCGTGCCTCTAAGGGAGGGGATTACATTTATTCTTCTGTGGTTTGTTATGGCTGTGTTGAGAGGAAACGCTGACACACAGATGATGTAACTTAGCTATTTTTCAAAGTTTTTTCATACGAGAGAAGTCACATTATTTGGTCGTTTCTACTTATTAACAGAGCAGCATGTGAAAATTGGATCAAATGTGTAAAACAAAAATGTATGCACTTGTTTCCATATATCCTCAGACTGAATAACGAAATGATCCTCAGAATCATTACATAGTGGTGTTCGACAACTGCTCGCAAACAGGCAATTCTAAAAAAAAATATCAGTAAAGTATCAGTACAAATGTGTATGAAAATATATCATACCCATATGGCTTTTTTAAAAATAAAATTGTAAGTACATCTGATTTAACACTAACCTTCTCCCTCCTCTAGTTCACATACGGATATTGGTTAATACAGCAAATATTTGCATAGAAAAAAAATCTGGCCTGTGTGGCTTCTTTTTCTGTGTTCACGTGCCCGACTGTGCAGGCGGGACCTGTATTACCTTAGGCCTTACTAACCTGCGTGTCAGGAAATAGAAGAGGAACAAAGGTGACAGAGACAGTTAACACATTAAGCTTGCTGTTACCGACTTGTGGGAAGTATTCAAACTCACAAAGAAATAAAAGCTTCTGGTAACAATCTTGTCAGATACAGTCAACACAGGCAATAAGCTAACAACAGCTAGTTTGCTGCTGTGACTTACTGTGTCTCAAAATCAGTAGGTCAGAGAAAATAAAAAGCTTCTTTTTTTTGGGAGGATGTCATACTGCACTCATTTTGAGAATTTGAAATCAGGGTCAGAGAGGGTAATTTAAAAACGATATAGTTTCATACTTTAAGTTTTAAATGGGCAGACCATAATGTGGTCACAAAGGTCATCTAGAAGGATAGTGCATCAACATAAAGTAATTCACACATTTTTAAAGTTAGACGGCTAGCTTTTTAATGTGTTATAGCATTTATATTTCTATTGTAATGAGTGCAGCTGGGCCACACTAAGAAGACTGACAAAATATTTCAGTGGAGTTCATTCGACAGATTAAAATCAAGCCCTGTCTGGCAATGCTTCACAGCAGACAACTGCCAGAGAATCTTGAATGCATCTTGACACCCTGCAACGCCACCACAGAGAGAAGTCTCAAAACAAACCCTGCTGGTGCCTCCCTTATCATGTGACAATTAAGAGAACCTCGCCTAACCTGCAAACAGCTGTAAACATCTGTAGGGCTGTTACTAAAACTACAATTTTAAAGAATCACGCAGCATTTGTGCAATTAAGATTTTCATCGTGCCTTGTTGTAGCATTAAAAAACTGATTGAGCATAAACGTTCTCATGGTGCTAGTTCTTACTGTCTATGTGTCGTTAAGTATGGATGCCAAGATTAACTTGTATTTATGCGTGAAGCATTACTGAATAAAGACATACCCTAATTCACAAAAAAAAGTCACAGTACAGTTACCATAAACCATACTACCAGTCTATAAGGACACTGTATAACACACATCTCAGCTCTCATTACGCCCTGAGCTGAACACACCAGGGCAACCAATGTGAAGAAGACATGTGATGCTTAACAATTCACAGTTCAAACAATGACTCTTATTAGACAGATCTACTGGTAGCATGCATTAACTGGCTTTCTTGTCTCACCGGTGCACCACTTAATCTGGACACAAGCAACCCTGCTACATGCCACTGAAGCCTGTCAAGCCTCACAGGGCCTTGATACGTTTCAAACCCCACAGCTCTTTTCATAGATAACTTTAAAAGATAACATTTTAGCTCGATAACGCTGAGCGAGCACAGTGTAGCTAGCTCCAGTGTTAACTTCTTGCTCCAGTTAGCCCTTACCAACCTGCCTAACGTTAGCTAAGATAGCTATGCAGCACCTATCGATTTAAAGACCGAAAGGGTGGTTAACTAAACAGTGACCAATTAGCGAGACCACCCCGTCACCATGACGCTTTTAAAGCAAACCTGCTATGTGAAGACGTTCGCGATAATCGGCTGAATAAACCCGCTGACAGGCCGTCGCTGGAGGGAGATTGCATACAGGCCATTACTGTGTACAGCTAGCTAGCTAACGTCTGCTAGCCATGCTACCCTGGCAGTTACCAAAAAAAAAGGTAGCTACATTTCTTCATAACTGACGACACAGCCGCGCCAAACGTTAAGGCTGGAGGCACGTGCAAGTGTGAAATGGCTTACCTTTATTCCCACTGTTGTATTCAATCCAACGGGGGTTGGCACAACATTGCACTTTCCCAATAACATCAGCAGCCAACAGCATCCAGCCGAGCTGTAAACACAAGCCCAACCAACCCGCTGACACCCGCACCGCGCATGCGCCTGTCAGTGCCCCCATCGCTTGTGCTGAGGGAGGGGAAATTACCTAACGGTGGCGATGCGCACAGAGCTGTGTTTGGGTTTTCAGAGGCACTGGCAGGTCCTAAGTCAGAGTCAAGTCAAGTCAAGTCAAGTCGTCACTCGTAGCATATAAATAATTGACGGTCATTTTCAAGTGTTTGATATTTTTTAAAGAAGTGGAAGATACGCTCAGATATTCTACTGCAGTAAAAGTAGTGATATCACAGTTTAGAAATACTCTGTTACAAGTGAAATTCAAGCATTAAATCTTACTGAAAGGTGCACTATGTAGTTTTGGGAAAGGAATTATAATCCACTGTTGCAATTTCATAGTGTTTGACTTTGTTTATATTTGCAGGACATTATTGTGGGGACCTTATTCTTCCCTGAGGACAGTTAATATTTTTGAATTTGTATTATTATCTTATTACTATTGTAAATAATGAAGGTGGAATTTCTTTTCTATAACTACACATGGCACATTTAAATACATGTACATTATATTTGGGCTCATTATGCAAAATGGCTAATTTCAGAATCATATATGCCATTTAATTAAACTAATGTATTAATATGTTCATTTTAGTGCTGCAGCTGTTAAGGCAGAGCTCGGATTATTTCTTCATGGACACCCACATAAATGTATTATAATTGAATAGTTGAGTAAATTTAGCTTGTTGTCAAATAAAGGCTGTTGTATGAAAGGGTACAAGAGTAGCATGAGAAAGCAACCTTGCATAAAATGGACATACCCAAGTACAGACACCTTAAGATTGAACTCAAGAACAGTCTCCACCATTGTCTTTTTTTTTATTTATCTGACACACCACGGCCATAACAAAGAATTAGGACTAATGATTTCATCTTGAAGGTGTGTGGCTCTGCTAAGTATGCATCTCTTTGAACTGTCAAGGCAGGTGACAGGTCTCAAGTTTACTCAGATTTACTCAGGTTGACCAGAGTAGATCAAACTGTGAAATGGGATCAGACTGTTTTATTTTATTTTTTTCTCACTGAGATAAAACATGTCATGTTGTATCTGCTGCAGCATTTTCTCTGAGGCCCACCAAAGCGTCATCTAATCATTATCTTAGTGATAATCTGATAACTAACATTACATTACAGTAGCAACTGCCATGTTCTTTCTTTCATTATTACCTGTCACATATTACAAAAAAAAGCCACCGCTTCACCGGTTCAAAGTCAAGATTCCAACCACTTGTTTACAGCAGATTATGAGTGGAGCGTTGAAGGCGGCAGGCTGATTAATCTGCCTTGATCTGTCACCAAACACACAGCAGTCAGTTGTGGGAAACACAACACACACACACACACACCCTGTTCTGCTCTCATTGTGTTGCGGTCATGCTGGCCCTTCCTGTCCGGCCTGTCAGGGCTTGTTTTATCAGAGCTGAACCAGGTAGCACAAAAACAATCTTTTTCCTTTCTAACATAATGAAACCAAGGTCACCACAATGGAGAGCGGGCTCCTCAGAAACCGACTCAGACAGCTTGCTGGACAGACTTCTGGAGGACGGAATACTGTTATGCTGACTGTGAAGACATCTCATTTTACTTCCTCTTGGTTTTCCAGCGAGTGTGGGAGACTTTTGGCGCCCCCCTGTGTTTTGTTAACCACCTTGCTCTCTTGTTCAGATTTAAATCATGCACCGGAGCATGAGGCAGCGGGAATGGTAATATAAGAGCTCTGAGCAAATGTGAACAATGTTCGTAACGTATCTAATAAAATGGTGTTGGCATCTACATGCAGTTATATGGTTAATCACTGTCAAGAGTTAATGCTTTGTAGTGGCCTGTGTTTTAAAGATGGATATAATGTATAGATTGATATAATACAATATATAATTAAAACAAAGATTTGTAAGGAATATTTTAAATCCTGCATCGGTTGCATCCATGTGCACTACAGTAGTTTGCTTCTTCTTCTCTTGCTCTTGACATTGCCCTTGTACATCAGTAGAACAGTGGTGGGAACTAAATTGCGTCACCTGCTTGCACTTCCATATAGCACCTTGGAATTATGTGGTTGCAGCCCAAAACCTCCAGAAAACCACAATACAACATCTGAACATTCCCCTCTGTCAGGATTGATGCTAATAAAGTGTAGCAGAGCAAAGTTATACAGATTTTAGTGGAGTTATACTTACATTTGTGCCATAGTAGATTTCTCATCTTAGAGCTACAACTTTTTCTTACATTTCACTAAAGCTATATTATGACATACAGTTTGGAATTCTTTTTCGTTTAGGTAAAAATGGTTATGATGTGCTTTTAGGGCAGCCTCTTCCTGTTAAGTGGGTATGCTGCATGACCACGATGCTACATGATTAGCGTGCCCTTTTATGGTGTGTTGTGTAATATGAACCCCCCACAGGGTTCAGCAGGAGGCCCATGAATTGGTTGTGTTATCCAACTTCTCCCCTCATAAACAACATGCTCAAATGATGACGAAAATTGCAGAGAAGGCTTATTTGTTGTCTGTTTATTGTAGCATGCAATTTCATGTGCTGAAATCTTCCTTTTCGTCAATTCATCTCTTAGTGCAACACAGAAGCAGTAAACGCTGCTCGGCTAAGCTGTCTGTAAGTCAGTGTAATACAGATGAACAGGTCAGAGAATGCACAGAAGAATCAGTCAGTCAAACAATACTCAAACAGTTTCATAAATCGAAGGTTAGACTTAACTCCAGTCCTGCATCACCTTACAGTAAGTAAAAGGGAAACCTTTCACAATGTGATATTTCCAAGGAAATAAATGGAATACGTAACAGTATTATTCATTACGGGGACGTTTTGGATATGCTGTCTCTTAAGGATTTTTAATTGTCCTCATTCTGAAACATTACACAACTGCCCCAATGATTTAAACATTTAAATATATCTGATTATCACAGGTCGTATAAATGAGCGTCTATACTATAAGTCCATCTAATGATGGTGCCAGACTGTATACAATGACGGATGTGTACCATCTCTTAATAGATCATTTACATTTCAATCGAACAATAGATTTGCAAATAAAATGTCTAATACAGACATGAATAGTCAGAAAACATCAGTTCATCATATGCTTCACAATCAACAAACAGGCTTTTTCCCCAGATAATATAGAATAATGAGACACTCTCTTGTCTAATAAAAAATTTCAGCAAGTTGTCAAATTTAAAACAAAGAAGCAGAATTCAGAATATACCAAGAGGGGAAAAAAAATACCACAACAACAACCAAATGTGGTCATAACAAGAATCATCAGTCATAATAATAATAATAATAATAATAATAATAATATAATCTCTATTAAACAATTTTCATGAGCAAACAAGTAAAATGCTGCAAGCAAACTTCAGCACTTGACGTGGCCACACAGTGGGCATGTGCAGAACTCTTACAGCGCTGGGTGTGTTGTATCACAACTACAGAATCATCAATACTCCTCTGCCATCACAAGAGGGACTATATCGCATGCATGACGCAGGTTGCAGGGAGCATGGGGGGTGTTGGGTTGGAGGGTAGTCCGGGGGGTGGGGTGGGGGGGCAGAGTGCACCCATTGGCAGTGATGGGGTGGGAATTAGTGCAGTGCGATTGGCCACTACAGCAAGTGCTCAATGGACACTTCAGAAGGAAACAGGGGAGTATCACTTCGACATTAGCTCAATACTCACAATACTGTTTTTACATACAGTAGTGCCCAGCCCTTTCCCATGGGAACAGGAATAGCAAAGCCAATATTGATACCGAGAGACAAAAGAAAACACTGGCAAAGTAAACACGGGCAAACAATTTAATCAGTCTAACACTTGAACTCATATATGCTTCAGGTGGCAGGGCCACGTGAAAAATCAGGCAAACACTTCCACAGTTAATATTTAGTGATGAGTCTAGAAAAAAAGCCGAAAGTAGCTGAGCAACTGAACTCTTCCCTGAGCGATTCAAGACGGACAAGGATCTAGCCTCCTCTGATGGAGCAAAGCAGGACTGCGAGGGGAGCGTCTCGCCCCACCTTTCACGTGACTGAGCCTTTTCCCTCTTCACAAGGTTTACAGTAGAGGAATATGAAAAAAAGCTATAGGAAAATCGCAGGGATTGATTGTACTGTACTGTACTGTACACAACATGGCACTTACATGACTTCAAAAGGTGAAGTTGTAAACAGATGCGGAGCGACGGCAGGCAGCTGAACTAATTGCATGACTTGGAGCAGCTAAATCCCCGCGCCTTTTCATCCCTAAATGAACCCTACAAAGCGCTGGAGAGTTTTCAAAGGAGTGCTATCGCACCAAGTCACACTGAACTGTCTAAATTTTGTCACTTTGTCTACCCGCTTCTCAAAGTTGGGTTACCAGTCCACGGTTACATTGTTCAGTCAAGGTGTATAAAGTTCGAACTTGAAACTAAATGAGAAACCCTCACATGTACAGCCATTCTGTCATCCTCTAAAATTGGATTAAATGTATGATCTGAGAGGAAAGGACACTGCTTCTGAAAAGTGGAGAGGAAATTAAAGAGGAAGCCTGAATTGTCATTCTACACAAATCTCATAAGATTTAGAACGGGTGTAAACAAACTCGGGAGTCCTCGCGATTTTAAAATCTGTATACCTAGAAAGGGGTCATGTTAAAGTCAATTATGACTAAGCCACACATTACAAGATGAGTGAAGCGAGGCTGGGCGTACAGCAGCACGCCGATGGCCAGCAAACACAGAGGAACGTTAGACGTGACTGTCTCTATGATGTAAAATACAGCAAACGAAACAAGAGTAACAAAGATCCTTGTACAAAATACCCCGACGAACAACTTCACAGAAGTTAGCGAATGCAAAAGGACAAAACAGAACTTTTAAAAAAGTATAACAAAGGTACAGCATGAAGAAACACAAGAAATGGTGTCCCTCACTTTTGTAGGCTTTAGCGCACAACCTCTGAATATTGATTACATTGTACATAAAGGAGAGTGGACTGGAAAGCACAGAAAAATGCCAGGGGCTTACAAAAATGTCAGAGATCACACCTCGGAAACAGAACGGGAGTCTGTCAGTGGGCATTGGACAATAAGTCATTGTGGAGCCCAATATTTAAGTCTATATAACACCAAGGAGAGAAAAAGGCCACCGTATTGCATGTTTGTGTCTATTATGTGTGTGAATAACAGCTTGTGCACACTTTTACTGTGAGTGTGTGTGTGTGTGTGTGTGAGTGAGCAGTGAGACTAGTCAGCAGAATTAAATGCCGGAACCACTACAGGCACACAAAGATGAAAAAAATGTTTTTTAAAGGTCCCATATGCTACAAAGTCAGATTTGTAATTTTTTTCTTAATTTTATCCCAGGTCTGGGTGATATGTAAATACTGTAATGCTATTAAAACGCCCATTCCACAGCACATATTCAGAAACTGCGCCTTCCAACGAGCCGTTGAGACTTCTGCACGGCTGTTAAGTGACAACTGAACAGTCACCAACCCAGCACGCCCATGGTTGCGAAAACCACAAGAAGAGCTGAGGCTAAAACAACATGTCTGGCGCCTGCTCAGGCCTGTGGGAAATGACCAATCAGAGCAGACTTTTTTGGGGTGGGGCGCCTTAAAGAGACAGGCATTAAAACGGAGCAGGTGAATAAAGGTGCTGCATCAATACACTGTAAGAACAATGCATTTTTTGAACATTAATGCATGTCAGTAAAATCTAGTAGTATCCCAAAATAAAAGCATGAGCCTGAAAATAAGCATAATATGGGACCTTTAAGTTTGTGTGTCCACGTGGTATGTGTAGAAATAGACTAAATCTGCAGTTGCAAGTGTCTGTGTCAAAACGAACTGCCTTGCGTTCTTAAGTTATGCAGTATGAGTCACCTAGATATGATGCTTAAGTTAGCACGGTTTGGATAGAGAAGAAGAGTACATACATCTTTATTTTGTTGTCATCCTTCCTGACATAAAGTGACCTATGATCATTTACAAGTTTTTATGATCATGAATGTCTCACTGTGTTTTGGGATCTCATGACAGTCGAGGGATTTCAGAGGTCAATGTTTAAAATGTCATATGACTATTAAAAGACAGAGGCTTGTTTGAGTATCCGCACAGAGGACCCATTGTTGTCTGCTGTGTTTTATTTCCTCAGAGGCTTGGAGCAGCCAGCCAGTTTTTATTCTGAGCAATATAACAATAAACCTATAAACTAAACCAGCAGCATCAAGCCGAATGCAGGTATTTCCGTGTAAGGATGTTTACAGAAACAAAGGCATTAACATTTAAGGCGACAGCAAGACGAAAAATAATTGTCAGATATTCATAAGGTGGTAAAAACTGTTTTTGTGGGATGTACCTTTTGGAAAGCTACGTGGCCTTAAACAAGCACCTGCCTTTGAGGAAACAGGCACGAATAGAGAGCAATTACATACAGTGATTTTGGTTCTTAATATTATTAATATTAATATTAAAATAATAGACAATTTACTGTTGTAAATAGCTCATATTTACTGTCTCAGTTCTGACAATATCTGATATGAAATGTTGGGATCTCAGTTCAAGCTGTCAATCCAAGCTACATATTAAAAGAACAAGAGTAAGTAAATGAAAAGACTGACATTAACATAAAAAGCATTAACAAAAGAAAAAAGGGGGACAAAAAATAGCATCTACTGTATAGGCTATTGTTTTCTGACAGAGGACCTTCAAACTTGAGTATATCTTTGAAATCACAAGAAAACTCCAAGGCACTCTCTTTTGGAAAAACAAAATGCCTTTTTTCAGCATCACACCTTGATCTGGGAATCCTGACGATGGAATTTTATTTGTCCAAAAGATAGTCCCTTGGAGTTTTTTCTTGTGAGTCCAGGACACGCTCCTAAACCTTTCATGTTTTTTAATTTTTTGAAACTGTGTCCTTGTCAGCCATGTTAAATGACAACAAACTAGATGACGTATAATCCTCAGGTCTACAATGTCATGTAAAAGTATGTGGTGGAGATGCTGTTATATCAGTTGTGGCTCCTAATTGTGGTTCAAGCATATCCTGAACCTAAACTTCACTAGGCATTAACAGTTACATCTACTAAATTCTCTGTGGAGCTGTACATTGGTGATTTCTCTTGCCCCTTGTAATGTGGCGCAGCACAGACCATTAACCCATATCTGTCACGTTTTATTTAGGCATTTGACGGACATATAAGAAGGCTGGAATTGAATGATATTCTCTTGAACCAGGATCTGGTTGTGGGCAAGCGACTCAGCTCTAGCTTGGTGCAGGTCAGTGCCTTGACTTTGTGTCCCCTTAGGTTCCATTTAGCAGCATCTCTGTCACTGCTGATTCAGGACAAGCCCGGTTGGAGGTGTCCCCCAGCCGAGGAGGTCCAGTCCGCAGCACCAGCTTGCCCATGCCCAGTCCTCCTGAGACCAACCCTCCAGGAGACAGAGACTTCCTGAGAAATAGCAAGATTGGAAGGAAGGGAGAAAGGAATGAAAGAGTGACTACGGCCACCTCATCAGGTCGAAGATGACTCAGATTGAGGGTGATCCTGCGAAACACTGGTTACCATTTTATTCACCTGAAGGCCATCTTTTTAAGCAGGTGAGCATCTATCTTTTCTGTTGAAGGACCCTCTGTTTGGGGGTGGTCCTCCACAGGAGAAGAGAGAAGGGGAGAGGAACAGGGAGGTGGGAGGAGGTGGGAGGCATCCTGAGACTGTGGTGTGGCCAGGTCTAAAGACTCCTGGAGGATGATAAAAAAAAAAAAAAGCAATTATTTTAAACATTTCGATGCAGTGATATTGAAGAATTTCACTCTGATTTATATCTGATTTTATCATACCAACCTGAGACTTGATCTCCTGGTGGTCTGAATCCTCCATGTCAAGAGCGCACAGTTCGAGCTCGATGTCTCGATCCGGGTCCGGTTCACTCTCAGTTCGGCTCCTGTCCCGGCTATAGGCGGTCTGATGGGTTTGCAGATCGGACACAATTTTCTCTCCACTGCTTATTGAAGTTCGACGATGAAGCTCTGATGCACAAAGCTGCTCACTAAAACCATAGGGGGAAAAAAACAGATGCAGAGTGTTTATATTTCTTATTTTAAGTATCTTTGGTGATGATAATACAGGTAAAATAAAGGGAAATAAAATTGCTACAACATTATCAAACATTACATCATGATCTAGCTGCCTGGCAGTGGTTAATCATATTGCGTGGTAATATATTTGAATATGTTCCGTGCATTAGAGACATCAGTGCAGAGGGCTTTCCTGACTCTTTTTCTTGACTGCCCACTGGGTTTTTATGAACCAGCCAGCAGCTCTATTTTTAGTCCAACCACAGAGAGGGAACGACTGCAGCACAATGAGATAGGAGCGAAGGTTGAGAGTAGAAGAGTGAGAGCGAATGTGTTAAGAACACCCAGGAATTAACTTCCATGTGTTCTCGGGGGAGTTTAAGTAGACATAAATGTAACCTGTACAGTTTTAATACTGGGATTGTGGACTTAAGGATTTTTATATTGTTGTTAGTATTGAGAAACAGCAAGAAACAGGTGGCTAAATGCTTAAAATCTCACATCTTTCCATGTGCAGTGTATCTTTCCCCATCATTCAACAGCATGTAAGACTGGGGGCTGTACCTCTCTAGGAAACTGGAGTGGCTGGAAGAGTCTGATCCTCTGGAGCTCCATCTGTAGTCGCTGTGATCCAGGTGGGGGTTGTAATCTTCGAGAGCAAAAACAAAAAAAATGTAAACAATGGAGACGAAAATGAAGCAATTTTTTTACCTTTTAATAATCAGAAAAAAAGCACACTGTCCACTTCACTTGCGTTTAAGTTTACTGATAACAACGTTAAGCCTTCGGTCATCTCCTACGCACCTGTCCCCTTAAGGTGTGCAAGAGCTGCACTCTAAATACCTTATAATTATACATAGAAGATTTATATCAAATTTGTATGCATCTGTAAGTTTCTCATAGTTTACAAAGTGCATTACAGATAATGGACAGTAAACAGTAAAACAGTTGCAAAAACTGATTAATTTTTAAGTATCGATATAATATTTAGTTTGAAGATTTAAAATTGCAATATGTAAAAATTTTAGAGAAAATTTTCAAAAGTTATCTAAAATGCTAACTAACTAGCTCTTGTCTTGTTGTGGTCCAAAGCACCTGTGCTAGTGATTTAAACACTGCGGTCTGGACCAGTAGCTGCATGGCTAACTGATCGAACTAAATAACAGCAGCTATTGTTAGAAGTTACTCTGATGATAAACTGCCCCTTGTTTGTTCAAAGTATGAATATGATGGGCGGTCATTTCTTACATATTGTCCCCTTAAAATTAAAGCAGACTAAATAAAATGTGACGCAGACAAAATGTTTTTCTTGCGACCTTATCCTCTCAGACAGCTTATCCAAAGTCTTATCAAAGGACAATAAAAGCCTAAATTTACATCACTTCCTGTTCTGCCTCTCTCTGTGCCAGCCTTGTTCAATCCTGCACTGCACTTCCTTGTCTACTTCCTTCAGTCTCTCCCCACACCTCTTGTAATGCTTTTCTGTTCCTCCTCACCTTTAAAGTTGATGGGCGTGGTGTTGGCGCTGCCCTGGCAGGCTGTGGCTTGGACAGGGTCGGTGGTGTGGTAGCCTGTGCGAGACGCCCTGGATATGGCACCCCATTTGGAGATAATGGGCCCCTCACTGAAGGGAATGATCGGGTCCTCATCTTTCAGGCGCCGGTAGTGATCCAACGAATGCAGCCATCGCTTCCCAACACCACTACTGCTAACACCCCCACCTCCACCTCCATTACTGTCCAACTCCTACATGAGAGGAACATGGAAGCTGTTAGAAGGACGCGCTGACTTTGAATATAGATGTGCGTTTGAGTGTCTGTCCCTTTTGTGGGGATAGTCTCACCGAGTGCTCCGAGCAGGAGTGAGCCGAGGTGTGTGTTAGTGCTTCAGGCTCAAAGGGGCTGAGGCAGGGGCCGATGGTGCCACAGGACCATGGAGAGTAGTGCGCTAAACTCTCCTCGCCTCTGAACCTGCACCCCACGCACTGGCCTCCACTGTTCTCCACATGCTGAAGCAGAGAGAGAGAGACGTTTGTAACACAATGTTGAGGCACACTCCTCAGCTTATACATCTTACAAAACCTTGATGTATTTGCCAGGCTTTTGTTTCAAAGACACAGGAATACATTTGTATGGTAGCAAAGTTTTGCGGAAGCAGCTGCTTGCACAATACATTGGGCATTACTGAAATAGAAACTCTGAATTATCCTTCAAAGTTGTGAAAATGAGTGTGTTCAGTTGTCTCTCTGCAGGTGTCAGTCCTGTGACTGGCTGAGACTTGTAACCATTACCTCAATTTAAACATGGAACGTCACTGAGAGATGTAACACCAGTTCAGATAAAAAAAAAACTACATCCACACTGCTCCATATCTATTAAACAAGTAATTTACTGTACAGTACAGGCATCAAAATGTAAGTTCTGAACTACCCGGACAAAAAAATGTAAATAAAAGTGATATGGCGTGTTGAGATAAAAGTGTTGTTACCTGATCATTTACTAGTTTCTAATAATTTAGCCAGGCATGATGGCTTGGAAATTGGTCAATAATTATTCAGTTGGTTAGACTGACCCCCCTTTATGCAAAGGTAGGCCATCTTCTCTGTCACCACAGTTCAATAAAAAAAATGGAACTACTAATGATCAAACTGATCAGCTCCAGTTGACTTTTTGCAATCAGTACAAAGAAGAGAACTAAACACATCGAGATTTGCGCTTCAAAGTTCTTCAGTGAAAAGGCGAGTGTGCTTTACGATGTCTAGATTGCACCCTACACTATACAAATGCATGAAAAGTTGGACAATGTCACATGTAAAATGAATGTTATACAAAAGGTGTAAGTTTTAGGGAGGCTCACACACCTAATTTTAATTTATGCTCCCGCTGCCAGTGCTGACATGCTGCCATCCCTGCGCAGGCACTCGATATCATCATCATTATTGTTTGCTCATGCTGGTTAGGCAGAGGCATCGAAACTAAACTGAGATCAATGAATAAACACTTGAAAATTCCTCGCGTTTTCTACAATAGGCGCTCAATTCTATAGCGGACATCTTTGCAAAAACACATCTGACATGCTGTTAAACAAAGCTTTACAGAAAGCTGAAAGCCTGAGTCACTGCTTGTTTAAGTCTCTCCCTCTCTCTCTCTCTCTCTCTCTCTCTCTCTCTCTCTCTCTCTCCCTCTTGCTCTCTCTCTCACACACACACCCACACACGCCACAATAGTGCATTGCTATGATATCTTCCTCCACAGTTGCTAAGCAACTATCTCCAACTTAAATAGCATTGGACACAGCCGGAGCTTTTGGGAAAGGAATTAAATCCTACATATTCTATTTCTTTTTAAATGGCAAAATACACAAGCACATTATTAGTCTGAGTTTCAGGTGGCTGCAGTGACGCTATTAATACACTGGTCACGGTGACAGTTTAATTCTAACTGCGATGCCTTACAACGCCCATAATGATGCTCTGTGTGTTTGTGCCTGCACACGTGTTGTTTGTCTTAATCGCTCCTACCTCAGTTCCAAAATCGATGGTGAAGATGGGGGAGGACTGGGAGGGCCTGTTGGCGTTGTGATGGTGATGATGATGAGCCCACTGTTCCTGCTTTCTCCTGAACAGATCCTCGTAGCCTAGAGGAACGCGGCCATAATCCTGAAAAGGGAGCGGAGTGTTGAGGAAAAGAAAACAGATACTTATATTAGCTGATTTAGATTATGAATTGACAGTGCAATGTAGTTTTGGAAAAGAGATCTTAATCAGACAAGGAAGATCTTCACTGATTGATTTTCATACCTAAATAAATTGTCTTTGATTTCCTGTTAGAGCGGCTGGTTTATTCAGTGTATTATTAGTGCATCATTTCCTCATTAATATAGTAAATATTACATTTCTGAGTCTGAATTACTTCTCCAGACTACAAAGTGCCCCAAGGTGCCGTGAGGTAGCCAACATATCTAAGTGAATCTATAAGTACAAGTACCAGTCAAAGCAAATCAGACCACTTGCAAATACATGACTATACAGTACTTTGAATTGTATCAGATAAATAATCAGTCCTCCTCCATCTTTTACCATGTTTAGGTGCTCTGACTACATATTTGGTCTCGACGTAGAAATCAGGGAAGGCAGGGGAGCTTTATGAAGACATGTGGGTGGACAAAAATAAAAATAGCTGTATAATTTGATCAGGGCCTCTGATAGAGTAGGAACACCTGGTCTGTTTTCCAGGGCTCTGGCTCATGGAAGGGCCCAAATAATGTCCTCTAACCCTTAAAATAATCTGCTGAGGGGGCCTTTGGAGATCATCTTGCCCTGGGCACGAGCAAGACTATCAGTGGCCTTATCCAAAAGGGGTATAGTCATTTTCTATCCTTATAATATCACTTCTTCCCACCATATATTGCAACTACAATTAGAGGACACAAAAGAATACCTAATAGCATCATTGCAGGAATATCACACTGTATTAAAGTGTGATATGGGTGTAACTAAAATGTTTGTTTTCTCCTGCATAAGTGAGACATTTTTGTATTCGGTCTGGCTCACAGGAGTGCAGGACAGAAAGGTTTAAACTCTTGTTGCAAAATTATTCTGTGTTTAGACATCCAACAATTCCCTTAAGAAAAACATATCTTGTGCTCATTTGTCAGATTTGAATCCTTTAATTGTTGGTTTAACTGTTTAAAAAGGCATGCAAAGGCACACTGAGGTAATCCATTATTTCTGGTTGTCTGTTAGCCCTGAGGTTACGTTATAATTATTACAAATCAAAAAAATGCATGGTGTCTTATATTTACAAATCTCTGTCACAGCTTAAGTTACCACACACAGCACTCCTGGTGAAACTCACAGTAGTAGTGCAGTAGTCACACCGGTAATGCTATATAATGATGCGAGAAAGAGAGAAGTGAGTGGGGGAGGCAGAGACATATTTGGGTGAGAAGTGGGAGGACTACAGAGGAGGCTGGAGCTACATACTGCAGCTCTGTGGCTGGCAGGGAAGGTGGAGGTGAGATGATATGTGGGTGTAAAAAGAGAAAGCGAAGGAACGGAAATGTTGCTGAAAGGGATGCGGCAATAAATCTGCTCACTGTTAGACAGACTAACATGAGCTAATACAGGTGTGTGCAAAAGATGTTTCATGCGATACAGAGAGGGCAAATAATCCTAATACGACTGCTGGCAGAGAGCATTATCTTTACTGACAGCATGGCTCAGAGTGGATTATCTCTCTTATTAAAACACAGTTTTTCAAAATAGATACCATCACTGCTCATGTCAGCACTGCAATAAACATCACTCAAACAACCAGGAGAAGCTGTAGTCAAGTAACAGATAGCGAGCAAACACAGTATGTGTCTTACGTGTATGTGCGTATGAATAAATCCCTTCCGGCAATTGGAGGCGGGTACATGCATTGTTTCGCCTACCCTGTGTAGCCCTGCACGGTGCTCAGCTCCAGAGCAGTAGTTGCTGTCTAGAGAGTTGAATCTCTCCCTGAGTGGAGGCTGGTAGACGGAGGAATGCAGCACCTCTGGAGGCAGTGAGTTACTCCTGGCATCCTCTCTGTGATACAGCTGTGAAGACCATATGATATGAGTTACAGACTGACCACAATTAAAATGGCATTATAATTTAAATTCACAGTAGGCTCACCTGAGGCCTCCATACTCTCCTGCTGTCATAGAGTGGAGCATAAACACCATGTGCGGGAGCCAGAGGCCCATACTGAGGCTGCCCCGGGTGGGGATGAAAGGTAGGAGGTCCCATCCGATCTCTAGGTGGGTATGCCGATGAAGACGAGGAAGGTGGGTGTGGTGTTTGAGGGTCACTGGGGAAGGAAGATGGCGGAGGGCCAATTGACGGTGGCAAGGAGGATTCTGGGACGTTGGAGGATCGAAGGAAACGAGCCATGCAGGGCTTGTGAGGAGGATGGAGAGAAGATGGGTAGTAGGAACCTGCTGGAGAGGAAGAGAGGATTTGCACCTTCCCAAAATGACAAGGTTTTCTTTAAATCGAGACTGTATCAACAGATGGACTCACAGGTTGGTTGATAATGGGCTGTGTCGTATGCAGAGTGAGGCTCCTGATAGTACAGCTCGGATGCCTGAGAAGGGTGTGGCGCACGCAGCACGAACGGACCGTGTTTGGGCATGGGAGGGCCACCATCACCCCGCCCGACTGCTGTCAAGGGAGACGATGCTGAGGAGTGGCTGACAGGAGTCCTGGGAGGAGAGATGGGCTTTCTGATGGACAGCATGAGAGAGAAAGGATAGACACATGATTTTGAGAAACCTAAATTCAGACCTACTCAGCACATAAATGTTCGTGAAGGAATATGTCATACCAAATGTTCTGACACGCAATCACTTGAAATGTAACTTGTATTATATCTAACTCCAAGCATGCATCTCTATATCGTTTTTTTTCAAATTGCTTCAGTACTTCAGTTAACCAATCACAGAAATAGGCTCTGTACACGCTTCATGGAACAAGTGGATGAATAAATCTTACTGCTCAGTTGACCCCGATGAGTTTCTGTTGGTGCCAGATAGCCCGTTGGACCCGTTAGCCCCGCTGGATCCGTTTGGCACCACCCTCTTCATCTCCTCCATCATGTCGGCTCCTCTGGAGATCAGCTGGGGGTGAGTCATGCCGGGCACTCCCTCGGTCAGGGTGGCTGTGTTCTCCCCCGTGCCTTTGAGCCCCTGCCCCACGCCTGCAGGCACATCTGTGTGGACGCTGCCCTCCATGGTGAAGGTTTTACCCATAACCCCCGGCGCTAGAGGGAATGCACGACCCACGCTGCTGCTCTTTTTGTTCCTCAGTCTAAATCTGTAAAGAGTGGCAGGGGAAACTCTTCATCCTCTTATAAACAAATGTACACTTAAATAAATTCAATTTAATTAAAAAGCGTGGGCTGGAAAAGGCAGCGTAGACACAGAAGGGAGTAAGTGCATCTGAGGCTACCAAACACTCAATGTAATGTTGATATTTGTCTCATTTCATCAAACTTATGAGTCATAAAACACGGAAGCACTCCTTCAGTCTAACAAGCTGACTTCTGTCTAACAAAGTTGGTTTTTAATCTAATTATTAATGCAAACTTGGATGATCAGAGTTATTTTCTATCTGTATAGGTGTGTGTGCAGGCTCACTCACTTCTCCAGCTCGTCCTGCGTGTGTGCAAAGGTACAGTTGGTTCCTCGGGGACAGCCGCCCTGCTGACGAAGGTCTCGGCACATGCTGGTCTTGTACTTGCTGTTGGCCTGAGGCTGCAAAACCAAAGGACACAATGCGCATTAACAGAAATTAAAATTAAAATTAAAGTAATGCAAGTTCATCTTACACAATAAATGTCTCACTGCATCTGTTTCTCCTGAGCACATAATCATTTTATTGCATTATCCAGCACATCAGATGTTTAGTCATACTGTTAATACTGTGTTATTGTTGGAGCACTAGAATAAATTAACATGAGAGCGTTTGTTTTGATAGCTATCATAAAACATGGGTGACGCTTAACAATGAGTATTAAAGTGTAAAGTTCAGGCCAAGATGACAGTTAATGTTCACTCCCAACAGAGACTTTGTCAGCTTTACCTTTATCGATCCAATTTACAAACTCTTACAACTCATTCAGAAGACGTTGAAATGGACACGTCTCAAAGTTTAATGTCAAACAAATGTCAAACTGTTGCAGACATAACACAGAGAATACAACAAAGAAACCTGTTAATAATCACTTATGTTTTACCTTCTTAATGGATAAATCACTTAGGTGTTTTTTATGCCAGGGTTGTCAAAGCTGTATGCCTCCAAAGCAAACACACAAAATGATTTCCTGGTTTGCAGCGATAAGACACCTTTTACATCTTATTTTTGAACATGGAGAAAAGTAAAAGATCCCTTTCACACTGCGGAACGTCTTCTTGCCAAGAATGATGACAGATATTGATTGTTATCTGAATCTGTGTCCCAACTTGAACTTGTTTTGAGTGTTTCATTTCAGCTTTACTTCCTGTGTATTGTTCGACAAGAGCTGACACACAGGACAGCTCCAGCCTCTGTTCACCCCACTATACTGTCTGCACTGCTACAGACCAGTTTTCACAGCTGCATTATCATTTGCTCATTGTTAACAGTTACATTACCGGGCTGCTGTTAGTGGACAGAGATCATGTCATGTCCTTTTAACTATCTTACTGTTAATGCCACAGCCAGGACAAAGAATATACGCTGCTGACACTCCCCAAGACGTGTAAACAGACTTTAAAATAGTTGGAAATACCCTTCAATTACAGTGAAACTGCTCCCCCAGGATAGTCCCTTTCTGCACTTTTCCACTGGGCAAATATTATGTCTATTGATTTCTCACATTTCCTGCAGCCCGTCTAATTTTGTGTGTCATTCTGCTGTCTATTCTTAATAACATAACTGTTCCACTCTCCTCCTTATCCTGCTGGTGTACCTGTGGAGTGTCGTGGCTCTTCTTGCTGAAGTTCTGTATGAATTCCACCAGCCCGTGAACCACCAACTTCACAGCCAGCATCACACTTTCCAGCTCCTCCCACGACGGCGCAGGGGCATCTGAACACAGGTCAACGGTCTGTTTAGTAGGGATTCTTATCACCATGCATGACCTCATAAATGCTCATGTAGCCGCAAGTCTGGAAAGAATTCAACATGCATCAGAGATGTTTGAAGATAAACATCCTGGTGCCATTAAGCCGGGGCAAAACTCTCTTACTGACTTACTTATTGGAAGAGGACATATTCACATCAGTCATGTCAATTACGCGGTATGCTAAAACAATACAAAGAGAACATCTTAAATTCTGCAGGTGTGCTGACTCTGAAAGGATAACCATAACAAAACTAAGAGTCTAAGGCCTTGCTAGCTGCTCTGAGAGGCTCTTGGCACGGCAATGCTCTTAGCTTAATGCTAACATCAACATGCAAACATCTACATATATTTTACTGTTTATCGTTATTATTATCATTGCAATTTTTAAAAATTGCTTAAACATTTTTTAAAAATTTATTTTTGACTACATCCTCCATTATTATAACTACTTATTCAACTGCAAGTGGTTTGCATTAGTCTCTGAGTCTCTTTTGGTGTCTTGGTATCCTGTGTTTTTCCAATCATCTGTAAAGCACTAGGAATTGCATTGATTTGTTTGAAAGATGCTATACAAATAAAGTTTGATTGATTGACTGATGTTCAACAGGTATAATGTTCATCATCTTACATAGATTGGGGTATTAGCATGTTAACATTTGCCAATAAGCACTAGACACAAAGTACAGCGGAGATTAAAGGAAATATTACGTTTTTTTTTAGTATTGGTAAAAAGTAATACTCGACTAGGTTTGATTTCCAAACTATTTGTGATGTCACAAATTATGCTGGCAGCTCAGTTTTATTGTAATCCACCCAATAGTTGTTTTAATGACAATATAATAACTGTGTACTGTGTTTAACAGAGAAGGACAATACAGGATGAATGTCTTGAGTGCCAAACACATCAAACTCCATGAATGCCACTGTGTTTTGATTAATAAATGTCTCCCACACAAGATGAATCAGCAGTTTAAATCTTCTCTTTTGTCCTCGTTAATTGGATTTTTTGTATGTGGGTGCCACAGCCTGTCTATTTTCTTCAATATTCAGTCTCATTAGTGTTTAAGGAACTGGAAGAGCCCTTTATTCTAAGAGTTAATCATCCACACTCATTATTAGTCGCTGAACAAAAGAACAAGCAGCTGAAGTACCTGGGTTGTGGTCTATGTTTGCTAGCAGCTCTAGGTGTGGTCTAAGGCTCGTGAGGTTGGCAGGGTCTCCTGTCCTCTGCAGAACGATTGTCAGCTCCTGGACGCTCTTTGCAAATGACTCTGGAGACTGTAACTGGGGCAGAACATAGAGGAGGAGAGTGAGTCTTTCAAAGAAAAGAACTATTTCAAAAGTGAGTATATCAAAAATGAACGCTGCAGCCTGAGCAAACAATCATGCTGGTACCTTGTCAATAATGGACTGCATGTGTGACTTGTGGACCAGGTCTCCGTACAGCAGAGAGGACCACTGCTCAGGTGAAATTCGCAGGCCAGCCTCCATGGCGATGTGGACGATCTGAGCGTCATGTTCTCTCCTCAGAGCCTCGTAAGTCCGGAACTCTTCCTTCAGCTGCATCAGGGAGGAGTCCTCATCACGCTTGGTCACCTGACAGGAGTACAGGGGACAGACGGAGATGGAGAGAATAAGAAAGAGGACCAATAGAGAGTTGGAAGAGAGAAGAAAGACAAGGAAGAAGAGGAGAGTAGGGTGTGGTTATCATCTTTCCTAAGACCTACCAAAGACTTATACTCTGCAATTACTGAAAAAAACATCATACAGTGAATGTGAGATGGTATAAAAAGTGAGTACACTGGTCTAGAGATCCACAGCACTTACAAGCCTCAACACTGCTTTTTAGTTTGGGGGAATAGTACAGTATTTAAGGGGACTGTAGGCTTTATGGTGGGAGATGTTCAACAGATTGTAGGGAGCCAAATATTTTTAGTGCCAGACCAGCCCTGTTGTTTATATGCTGTGTATATAAATAACTAATGAGATGATGAAATATTCCTTTTGGGATGAATTATTCCTTCAAAAGAAAATCACATTTTGGTATTTTGGTGGAGCCTTGCATGCAATTTTCCTATTAAATGTATCAACATTTACCGACTTGCCAGTTTGTCCGTTTGTGGTGTCTTCAGACTAACAAACTCAAATTCAGATCAGACAAGGGGATTCTCCCCTTCTCAGAATCTGCCCTATGAGTAATCATCACAAGACACCAACACAAACCACCAGCTATCGCTGACAAATCTGTCAAGCTCAACAGTCAAAATTTACAACCTAATAAAATCAGGTTTCATCATTAGCCGAGCTTGTGCTGCTGTCCATCCTCGGTCAGGTTTTATCTCTGTTCCCTCATCTATCTGTCAGTGCATCTCTCTGCTGTCTGCCTCTGTCCTGCAAGGCGGGGCAACAGGGGCAAATATAGACTGCTGTTACATCACAAGCAGATAGCTGGCATTTCTGCCCTACCAGCGATGTCTGTCATCAAATAACAGGCACAAAAATACACACACACAGAAAATACATCCACAGGATCTGATATCCTCATTACGTACATGAGCTATACGTAATATAAGATGCTAGTAGTATGGGGAACCCATTTAGACCATGACGAGACTTTAATGTCAGACATGGTAAGTTGGAGAACCATCGACAGCTAGAAAGTGGTTTTCCAAAGCTCCATTGAATAATTTTTAGAAAATCTCTGTTTTCATTTATCTTAACTTGATAGAAATTATTAAGTAGAAAATATTAAAGTTTTGGAAATCACCTCTATAACTGATGACTTATAAAAGTAGTCAATTGAAGCACTATTTGTTCTGTAAAGGAATATGTGGTGGTGAATGAGGATCTATTTAAATACCCTTCATCTAATCAGGTCATTTATTATGGCTTGGGTTCCTGGGACAGCAGCAAACTGAATTTCCTTTGTTCAGTGTCACGTAGGCTACATTCAAAGAGCTGTTGGTAACTTAATATTTATGGATTTAATGTGTATCCATCGTCCATGCTAGCTGTACCTTAAAGCAGGAGGCCCTGTAGAGTAGCTGCACCACGTGGCCTATGCTGGTTTTGGAGGCCTGGGGGAACCGAGCCTCAAGTTTTTGGACTACGAATAGAACCAGCACCTTCCTGGACAAGGCCGAGCCATCCTCCAGAGCCAGTAGAACCAGTTTCAGGGCATCTTCTTGCATAGCTGGCGAGGAAAAGTTAGAGGGAGGGTGCAGGGATAGAGAAAAGGACAGCAAGAGGTGTGAAGGGAAAAAAATAACTCATATTAATTTTTTCGATTCTGAACAAACGAAAGCTAAATAACAAACAAATCTGTTTCTGATTCCTTCAACCAGGAATAACAAACAAATCTGTTTCTGTTTCCTTCAACCAGGTGTCCTCAGACATTTTAATGAACTCATTCTGTGATCATGATGAGAAATTTCTCAGTCAGAATCTGCCCTATGAGCAATCATCACAGGACACCGGGTTCCAGCACCAGCAGCCAGTCTTATTGAGGCAATCGTAACAGGCAACTCAGACGATTCAAGCAAATTCTGGACAAGATGAGTCAGCTGAAAGTCTACCAATTCCTTTGAATTCACATGCCAAAGCGCTACATTAACAGTCAAGTAATTTCAGGAGCACAGCATTAGCATTGTACAGTATATTGACTTAACAGTAACCAAATGAAGCAAACAAACATAATATAGGCAATGTTAAAAACTAGCATCAATTAATTTGTTCGTATTTGAATTTCACTTCATTCTCCTCAAACTTCTGTCACATGGCTCTCAGCTTCTTTTAAATGATAGCTCCAAAAGTAACAACGTGCATTATCTTTTTAAACTTGAACACTTGTTTTAAATCTCTACTTGGTGATGAATGAATGCAAGGATGTCAAATGTATTAATCATTAATTATCATGTGTCATGCATGCACACCCACCAGGTCCCAGGAACTGGCAGCCCCGCGCCCTCACCGCTGCCCAGAGGTTGGCAGAGAGCTGCTGGGGGTTCTGGTGCTGCAGGATGAGCTCGGTTACGGTTCTTTCCCCAAGCGACCGGCCTGCCCTCACCGCCCGCACGCGGCCCTCCTCTTCCACCAGCTGGCAGTTCACCAAGGTCACCAGCTTCCTCTGCATTGGCCGACTGAGCACACTCGGACTCAGAGTCGCCACACCTGCAGAAGGTGATGAGAACATTTACTTTGGCTGTCTGTCATTTATTATCTCTCAATGTTACCGCATTTAAGACATTAACAAAGAGGAAAGAAACTTCATCCCCAGAACCAAAAGAGCAGAGAAATGGCAGGCCTAAGTTTGTTAGAACCAGCTATGTAGGTGGATTTAAAGGTCTCCTAACAGAAGTGCTGAGCCTTGACCATGTAAGCGATGGCTCATTCTTCTTAAGGAACCAGAAATGATTCAGAGGGAACTGTACAAGAATGACGAAGGCTACCACAAAATCGTCAAACAGAATTGGCTGAACAAACAACCACCAAACAGCCCAACAAAGTTGTGGTCAAATTCAGGAAAAAATTATATTTCCTGTCTCAAATTTCCTTCAGTACCATAAAAGTACAGCAGCATTCAGGCGTCATTAGAAGTGTGAGAAACATGAATGCCAAGTTACAAACAGCCTCCCCTGCACATTGACAAAGAGCTTCATTTTTCGTTTTCAAAAACGTCCACAGATGAAATTGAAACTCTTAGATTTGACATTTACTTTATCATTTATCATTTCCCAGATTTACCAAAAACACACACTCATTTGCATACTCACACACAAACCTTTTGCTCCGCTGATAGGTTTCAGGTAGAGAGCCAGCTCTTCCACACACACCCTGCAGACCTCATAGTTCTCGACCTCAGCTGCACTGCTCAGGCTCACCGGCTGCACATCTGGGACCTTAAAAGACACTCATCATGAGCGCACATAAAAAAAGGAGGAGAAAGAGGAGCGCCATAAACAATTCCCTTTTTCCCCCTGACTCACCTGAGCTCCCACAAGCTGCAGCAGGGCACAGTTGACCGGCAGCAGGTCAATATCAGTGCTGATGGGCGTCTGATCGAAGGGGCAGGCCTTGCGGTGCAGTTTGTGCAGGCAGGTCTTACACACCGTGTGGGAGCAGCCCAGGCTGATAGGCTGGTGGCCGCTGCTGTCGAACTCATTGTAGCAGATGGGACAGGACAGGAACTCCGTCCACTGGGCCGCCTGCACCGGCATCCTGCCACCACACCACTGAGGGAGGCGTCGCTGAGCTCAGTGGGAATGCATGTCAACGAGACGCGACAACAGCTCCTGCTCGCCAGTGCCAACGATGACTGCGAGGAACAAGATGTAAAGTTATGCAGGAATTTTTTTAGGTCAAGTCATATAAACATGATGTTCGTGATGGAATGGTCACAGATAATGCCAAAGACACATGTTGACAAATGTAATGGCGCTGGAGCTGCAATTCTGGACAAGAGATGAATATTCTCCCTTTGTCTGAAATGCTCTGTTTTAGCTACTGTCTCTTTAAAGACCCCCCCTCCTGAATACCCGGTCTCCTCTGATTGGTCAGCTCATACACACCTGAGCCAGCACCACTAACAACAACAGAGCAGCTTTAGCAGCTGCTAAATCAATTCTTACATGCCAAACTAGCCGCTCACAGAAATCATGCAAACGTTGGGACTCTGTGATGTGGTGTGATGTCACAAATTCACTGAATTAAAGGCGAGACTACTGATGACGCCTTTAAGGAGCAGTGTCTTCTGTGGGAGAGAGGAGCTTCTGCAAACTTCTGCCTTTTAACCGTCAAGATATTTTACATGCGCCAGAACCAATACAACACACTAAAGGAAGGTTATAAAAAAAAATGAAAAAGCATAATAGGTCTCTTTTAACATTTTACTGTTTATTATTGATATTTTATTGTATTATATTTTATTAACATTTTTTAATCACTTGTTAAGCGCCCTGAGTTGTTTCATTTGTTTGAAATGTGCTTCATCAATAAAGTTTGACTGTGCAGTGTGACCCATAGTACATCAGAAAATCTACACATTTTTACAAATATTTCCAGACAGTATAAGAACTTTGCATTAGCTAACAGACAGTGACACAGTATGTCTTGTTTTTTATTGCACATGGTGTTGCATTAAAATAACTTTGAGCTCTATAAAGTGAAATAAGCATTTAGCTGAGTACACAGGCAATATTTATCTTCTCTCTCGTCATAAAAGTCATACATTTATTTCATCTAATGTGAGCAGTTAAAGTGCTCTCTCTCTCTATGGTTGCCAAATTGTCAACGCATATTCCATAAAAAGGCAGCCAATAAAGACCCTGTTGTGGCCACAGTTTTTACAGTATTAAATACAGCCCATATTTCACTTAACTCATTACAAACATGGATGGGACATTATTTTAACATCATAAAGATCACAAATATGTTTTACAAAATACACTTTGGAATCAGCTCGGAAAGTGAGCGCGTTAGGCTGCAATCTAATGGCTGTAGGAGCACACAGGGATAAAAGATTGTTTACGAACAGAGATGAGGACAATTACATCTTGGAGAAAAAAATGTAAAAATAAAGGTCCAACATTGAGTATTAATTTGGGACTGAGATCAGTCACGCATGAATCATCTCAGCCTCCACTTTGCTCTTGAAGACAAACCCTCTCTTGACTAATGGAGGCTGAGCTCATGCTGAATCAAAACACCAAACTGTAAGCAGACGACTGATAAACACAGACAATATCCGTAGGGTTGAGACACATAAAGCTGAATAACACCAGCATCCTGTTCTAGACAACTGTCAGCAAAAGAGTTTGAAGATATCAGATGTTTCGAAACATCTTTTACACCTGCAATGTGAGACAGTAAAGTTGAAAAATCTTATCTTATCTATATTCTGAATAAAGGTGTACCAGTTTCCCCAACTGGAGCTGTTTTTAATCCCAAACTATTGAGATCCTTATTAAATTCCCTTTTTAAAGGGTAACACCACACATTTTACATATTAAAGGGTATTTACAGGTCTTGGGGAGACTGCATATGTGGAAAAAAGGATTATTTTTTTGTTGTTCCAGAAGAAGCTGCATGTAATCTTATGAATTGCCTCCAGTGATGTCACTCAGTTGTTATGGTGCATTGTGGCTAATGAAGACGACAGGGTTTGAAAGAAAGAAGCATGCTCAGCAAAAATAAGACATCTCTGGTTCAGCTGTATTCATTTCCATGATTCATTTTTAAACTGTCCAGAATGAGTCTGACAGCATTATAGGAATGCAAGAGATCATATTCACAAGGCAGCCATTTTCCTCTGACATCACACTCAGGGTGGGAAGGTTGACAACCTGTAAGCTTCAATTAGATGACAGCTAAAGCTAGCATTCAACCATCTTCTAGCTAACACTGACTTTTAAACAATACTATAGGAGAGGTGTAAACAAAATATCAACACACATCTCAAACACACATCTTTTTCTGGCCTTTATTGATAGGACAGCTTCAGAAATGACAGGAAACAGGATGGCCAAAACCTTCACAGCACTGCACAAAAGCTTCATGCTGTTTTAGTATCATGTCTTAAAGCCTGAGAGATTCACTGCTGTACACTTCAGATTAACGTCGCCTACAGCAAATGTTTTATGATTGATGGACTGCAGACAGAAGCTGTTGAGTAACTGAAAGGAGGCAGTATTTCAAAAACGGATACAATAGAGATGGAGCCAGTCACTGACTGACAGGTACGTGGGAGAAGTTTGACTTCAGATGTAAAACCACTCCCCCCCTTTAACCGACAGCTATAGCCTATATAAAAATGACAAGAACTATCTGTGTTTGTCGTTGATTCGTCCCTGACTCTGTGAGCTTTTTCTGAATTCTGAAAAATTGCTGTTACCTAGAATTCCAAACACCTCATTCCAGGAAATGTTTCTCCTCTTACATAACAGTACAGTGCAACAGGATATGTATCACTCTCTCCATGACCTGCTGTGTGCTGTTTGATGCATCATCCCATTACCCAAAAGCATAACCTCACACAAAAATACATCCAAACATACAAAAAAAAAAAAAACTCCTTCAGACTCAATTATGCAAAGTGTTTTGGACATGGCATGCAAAGACAGCCAGCACCTGTTGCTCTCTGAGTCTGTTGCATCTGTTCAAACTGCTCACCAAAATAGCAGCTGCCACCCTCACAGAACAGGTGCCAGAGAAACAGACACATCTATTCATGGGTTTAGAGATACAGTGAGGCAATTAACACAAGCACACAAAAAGAGTCTGTAAAAAAAAAAAAACAGAGAGAGAGAGAGAAAGAGAGAGAGAGAGAGAAGAAGATTAGAGGATAAGAAATATGTTAACTGACAATACCGGTTTGGAAAATATGCTGCAACCAGTGTTTGTGAGAGTTTATGGGTCGACCGCATGAGCACATAATCTGCTAAATTCGCAATTAAATTTGGTCTAGACACCTTTTGGCGTGGAGAGCCCCTACTACTGTACGTGTCGACCAAAAACACAACTTTAGGAAATCTTCTGAGCTTGAAAGGCCTGCTTTATGAAAGAAATAAAACAATGTGTTAACAGAATTACCATGCTAGCAGAGAAAACATGTTCACATCGCAATATGCGAGCAGAGAAAGTCCACCACTGAGAGGAGAAAGTGAAACTGTGCGCTTGACGCACGCGTTGTACATCATACGAGCGACAAAAATAAACCCGGAGCTTCACCACAAAATCAACTTTTAAATGTCGTCGAGACAAAATGGCGTCGTGCCAGTTATAATGCCCATTAAATACGCACCTTGCCTGGCCGCAGCGCGCGGTGCCTCGTGGACAGCTCCGCACTGTCCTCGCGCGTCATATTTCCTTCCGCGCGGAGCCCAAATATAACACCCGTAACTGGACTGCTGTGGCCCACAGGCTGCTGCTGCTGCTACTGCACCGTGTGAGGAAGAGCAAGGCGGCGCTCATGTGATAAGGCGGCTTTAGGGGCAAGTTTGGTGCTGAGTCTTGGCGCCTGAGCCTGGTTCAAACTGTCTTTCTCCGCGCGAAGTCTTGGGGCAACCGTTAACCGTGATTCACTGGCTGCAGTCACGTTGACAGCCACCTGTTCCTGCTCTGAGCAACTGCTACATCCTGTTGGGGTTTTTTTTCCACACAGACAGTCGCTGGCTGAGTACATGCTCCATCCTGCCCGTGTCTTTGTACACAAATTATTCCTGCAGACAATCCCCCAAGTCTGTGCACTGTTATATTAATAATAATACGCACAGAAGCAGGGGTACCTCAGCAATATCGTGATGCACACTTGACTTCCAGTGGGCTGCTTTCCTGCAGTGGTGCAATGTAACTAAGTACATGTACCCAATAATTGCAGTGTAAGTACAAGTCTGAGGTTTTTGTACTTAACTCGCATCTTTACATGCAACTTTCTACTTTAATTTCTACCAAATTTAGAAGAAGCCCAAATGATGAAGAATTTGTCATACACAGATTTTCACAAAGTTTAGAACGTTTTTCTAACCAAGGCAGTCACAAAATCGAGCGGTTTTATTATGAAGTCTGGGGACTTTCTGTTCCTCTTCGTCTCCTTGCTGATGTGGACTGTGGCTGACAATAATATGTTGGTGTTCAAGTTACCTTATAGCTGAAGAATATACGGCATCTTAGCATTTCAAATTAATAAAAAAAAAAACATGCATGTCGTACATAATTTACTATTATTTTGAGTATACAGACTGACACCTCAGCACCCCCAACTGTGACTGACTTCCCTTGTCAATTTGACGATTTGCTGCTTTTCATTTATTCCTCTTTATCATTTTTCGTAATATTGAAGTGTTGTCCAGCTTTGTGAGGGTATTACTTAGGGCTGTGATAACTTGTGATGACATTTTTCACTATTTTTATATTTCTTACAATTGATTTATGCAGAAAATAATCAGCAGATGAAATCAAAATGAAAATAATCATTGGTTCACAGTAAACAACTGCTTTTACTTTAGTACATGAGTAACAATAACCTAATGATATATGTAAAAGTCATAGGGGACACTTTTCTGCATCGAGTGCCCTTATCTTTAATACTTTAAGTACATTTTCCTGATTTGTCTACATACTTTACTTTCAAGGCAGGACATTTACATTATTTTTCCAGTGTGGTATTAATACTTTTGCTTGCTTGAGTGGATCGCTACTCATGTATGTATGCAAGTATGCACACACACGCACACACACACACAAAGCCCCCTCAGTCTTGAATAAGTGTAGTCTTGTGACAGGGAGAAGTGGGCGTGTGCTATTATTACAGGAGACCTCAACTTCCTCATCAGGCTCCTCTCCCGCCCTCACTGTTGTAAAATGAGGAAATCGACGTATGAGCAGTGTTCCTTTCAGACTCGTCGGTGCCTGCCAATCACCTAGAGTGGTCTTTGTGGTGCAGGTTGTGCCATTTTTTAAACACGCCAAGCTCCAAGAAAGATGCAGCACATTTGAGTTTTCCACTTCTAAGAGCAGAATATCTTTCAGATTGCACTGAAAGGAGGCTTTGTAGGCCCATAAGCAGTGATTTGCTGTGGTGGCCTGTTGAGCCACCCACTCTACCGAGCGGAGGATGAGAAGTACATTGCGTCTTTACAGCCAACAGTTGGCGAGCTATCATCTGGCTCAGGACAGTGAGTCCTCACTTGCCCACCACCCCCCCACCCCCACCCCCGCCCCGTCGGTGTGGGGGAGGGCATCTGGAGTTTCCTTTGGCATGTCTTAGAGTGAGAGAGAGTTAAAGAGAAAGAGAGATTGTTTTGAGAGTGTTTTTCAGAACACTGAGGTAAGAACAATTTTACAAGAGGACATTTGGATCTTTGTTGGACTTTGGATTAAGTTCACTCTCACCACGTTCGCTAGTACATTTAGGTTAGGGTAACTGAAGGGTAAAGGGTGATGGTCTCATATTGCCAGAACTCACGTGTTTCAGCTGGGAAAGGTCAGGCAGAAAAAAATCTACAGCAAGTTTAGGATTTAAAGGGCCACTATGTAGTTTTGGAGAACAAATTCCAATAGAATTTTTGTATTTACAATGTAATTAAGTAATGATACAAACTCAGTCGTAATTATTACTTCCATAAGTGAATAAAATATCTGTTCTCAGCAGAAAAATAAGAGCTCCAGAACACTGTTCGAAGCTAGAAGGGTGGCAGGGTCCACCAAATATAAACAAAGTAAAGCAGTGTGAATATGTGTTGTCCTTTAAGCTCAGTTTGTTGAAAACAACTGTGAAAACATGAAAACAGTCAATGCAGATCTTTCTCCTCTGATGAAAGTTTATTCCCCCAGGCTACAGTGACCCTTTAACCTCTGCTTTGAACTCCAGAGCATCCTCAAAATATCAAGCGATACACAGTCCAAATGTATTGCCCACAGTTTGAAATCATTAGCATGTAGCTTGTTAGCTTGTCTCCCAAAGAAACAAGGACGACAGACAATGGGAGGCTGATCCATGTTGGATTACGTCATGGTTGGCATGTAGTAATGATGGATGGATGTGGTGGTTAAGTGGCCCTCACACTTATAATGTGTGTATGTTGTGTTGTCTGTGTATCCTTGTGGGCATTAGATTTTGAGTGTTGTGCTATCACTTTGCAACCAAGGGTCAATCTTATTGGTACACTGTAGCTCGAAATCATCAGTCACAATACTTCAGAAGGACCCTCAGACCCATCAGAAGGCATGTGCTGTTTTACTTACTTTACTTACTGGCAGACCCTGCCACCTTTTTAGCTTCAAACAGTGTTCTAGGGATCTTATTATCCTCTGAGAACAGCTTGTTTATTCAGTTATAAAGTTATTTTCTCATTAATACTGTAATAATACGCTTGGATGTCGTCTCTGAAAGTACATAATGGCCCTTTAAGCCAATTAAAAGCCGTGAAGTGCTCAGTTCATACAATAATATAAACTTAGAAAGCTGTTATGATGCATTACCAAGATGACATATATTAGCTCTGACAGCTAAAAGTTTGAGGCCTGCGACAACCCGGAGACAATTCTGACACGACACAATTCTGTGTTGCATGTCTCCTCTCTCTCTCTCTCTCTCTCTCTCTCTCTCTCCCTCCCTTCATGTTTCCTGTCAATCTCGGCTGTCCGCTATCAAACACAACCATGAAAATCTTGAAATAACATTCAGGATGGTTGAGCAAGCCTTGTGTCATCAGCTGGACGATCAATCAATCATGTTCATATCGCTCACAAAACCTCTATGCTACACATGTGCACTGAAAAAAAAAAAACAGTGAATAGATAGATGGACACACACACACACACACACACACACACACAGACACACACACACACACACACACACTCAGACACCTACATGGAGCTAGGCTGAACCTGAGGCAGAGGAATCTGGAGTAATATGAGGCCTCCCAGCTCCTTCTTACTGCCACCGTGACCCCAGAACATTCCATATTGTGTGTGTGTGTGTGTGCGTGTGCGTGTGTCTGTGTTTAATCACGATGATTCACAAAAACTCCTCAACAAATGACTTATGCAGACTAGCTCTGTTATTACGCCACAGCTACTGTTAGCACTTCTGCAATTTACTCATTGTGAGAAACATGTGCTTGGTGTGTTCACACACACCGTTTCAATGAGGCTACCTTGGTATTTTTAACACTGTTGAAATATCTGTCATGACTCACTTTCGCAATATTGTGCTACTGACCTTTAATATTCCTGCATCAAACATGACTTTGAGTCCCCTCTACAATATGAACCTGCGGGTTTAACAGAGCCCGTGAACAACATGGAGGGTAAAGCACAACAAGACTGAAACTTCACACCCACCATACTGCTGAAGACGAAACGAAAGATACCACATCATCAGTTTATAGTCAAGCAGGCTATGAAGAATGGAAATTAAGATTGAGTGACATACATGTTTGCCCTTAAAGGTGCACTATGTTGTTCTTGGGAAGAAACATTTTTCATTCAGTGATTTTCATGCTTAAACAAACTACTGTTTGACTGTTTTCATGACTGAATAAACTGAACAAACAAACTGACCTTAAAGAATGATACAATCTCATAATGTTTCACTTTGTTTATATGTGGCGGACCCTTTCTAGCTTCAAAGGGTGTTCTGGGGACTTTATTTTCCTCTGAGAACAGCTTGTTTATTCAGTTGTGGAAATTATATTTTATGTGGCGATTAATGCTGTAAATATTACCTTTCTGAGTTGGTGAATTTCTTTCCCAAAACCGCAAAGTGCCCCTTTAAATACATAGGAGGGGAAAACAATACTAATCAGATTGTGTTTATATGAACAATAACACTTGACTGATCTGTTTTACTGGTTTAGGAAGCAGCACCTGTTGGCTGTACAATGAAAGGCCATGCTTGTAACTGCAGCCTGCAGGTAAATGATGAAGAAGAAAGTTAAACTTTAACACTGAGAGTGGGAAATGCTTGTTAATCAACAGGCTGACAAACTCGAGGTTTATCAGTCAGTCCACAATAAAAGATCATATCAAATCACAACACATCCGATACTGCCAATATCACACACTTGGTTTGATCACTTGTTGTTTTTGTGAGGCAACACCACGCTGTAACGGAGTCGAAATCGTCCAGTGTTCCTGTGCCATCTGAAGATGTTTCCATTCCATAATTTACTACAGTAGTTTCACCATGCCTGCTCACTTGTTTTTGAGTGTGCAGTGGGGGTATGTGGATCTGTGCGATTATTTATTTATTACGCCTGTCATCAGTGTGTGTGTGTGTGTGTGTGTGTGTGTGTGTGTGTGTGTGGTTTCTAGATAGGAGGCTGGGCAACCACACAGCTCGCGCGCTGCTGTATTATACAGCACATACACTGTAGTACACAAGCCTGCTTTAGTGCCTACTGCGAGATTGTGTCTGCAGCATCAGAGTTATGCAATCTTGGGTGAGCCATCTGGTTAATGCAGCCCTGGATAATATTGTGAGAGTATCAGGTTGCAAATCAGCAGGTTACAGAGTCACCCCCAGCAACTTTATGAGGGCGGTGCTGCATTTCACACAGTTAATAATAAGCAACACCTCCGGTTGGAAACTGCTCTGCTGTGGAGTCACTCTGAGAGCAAAAGTGTTGTTCCACTACACATGTCATCATCATGCTTTGGGTGGTAACACCAACCAGTCTCCGCCAGTGCAGCAGCACATCTACAGTTCCATGTTGCTTTTACAGCATGCAGTGACTGCCTCAACTCTTTCTAGAAAACCCCTGGTTTGCATTCGTTGCTGCCTCTGAGCTGTGGGCCCCATCTTTTCAATACAGGCAGCCTTCTTAGAATAACCCACCAGCACCAGTTGCAGAAATTGATGATGAGCTGGTGGCAGAGCAGTTCCAGGTCTAATTAAAACGAATATCTGAAATCTGTGGCTGCTAAACGAGCCCTCATTTACAGCGGAGGGGAACAAATAAAAAAGGAGAAGAAGAAGAAAACAGTCCTGATCTGAGATCAAAATGTCAAGAAGGCTTCGCACACACATAAAACAACATCTCCATTGAGGAGCAGGAGAAAGTAGCGCGCACCTCTGGATAAGTCACTTACCTCACGCGCCACACCAGAGCACCAGTATAAACATATTCATCCACATCAAAATAATCAGGGAAAAATCTTCATCAGTTGCGAAACGTGCGCAGCAGCCAGCCCCGGGAGGTCAACCGCGATGCGAGAGCGATGTGGCGCCGCATTTCAGAGCATTGCAGACGGGTCCCTTCAGGGTCCGGTTCTGATCCTTATTTCCGACAGCATATGACGGACACGTTCGCTCAGGTACAGCGAGCCGCACGCTCACCGCTCGACAAGCCGGAGCTGAGAGGGGGAGATGGCGGTATCGCTCCGCCGGTGATGGTGCCTGGACCTGAACTGCGCCTCGCACTCACAGCCGGGCTGCACAGAGCTGCTGCACCGCTCCGCATCACGCGTCCTCCGGCAGAGACGCGGTGGTTCTGTCCGCCTTCCGACGGTTCGACGGAAAAGCCTGCGCGTTGGTTGTCGGGGGGAGCGGGCTGGGGATGACGGGAGGGGCGGAGAGTTGAGGGGGGGCACTATTTTAATGTTGTGAGCAAGGATAAAAAGATGTAAAGGGGCAAGCCGGAACAAGCCGCTTTTCGAGGCGTGGGCTGCTTGGTTTTAAAGGAACAGACCGAGAGAGGCAGAGCGGCGGAGGATGCGCCTCAGCAAGTGCGTCTGTCAGGAGGAAGTCCGCACGCGCACTAACACGCACAGTTCCCGCTCGTATCGTTGCAGCTTTTAGAGAAGTGGAGTGGCGGAAGAAAAAAACATGCCTGAACCCACTTTGCTCAACCCATTTTTCATGCTGTCTACTTCCCCATAACATAACTATACACACCTGCTTGATGAGTCACAGCTCTTTGGAAAAGGTGTCAGATTTTAGTTAAAAAACAACCAAATGTCTACAAAAGAATATCCCCAAAATGCAAAGAAATAACAGTTTTGCCATGATGGCTTCGCCAAAGCTCACATGCTAGCCGTGTTACTACCTGCAAAGCTAACTGAGCTAACTGCAGCTACAGTTAGCAGCGGCTAGCAGTTGCTCTGGTGCCCCTCATTCTCACATATTGCGTCTTTATGTAACAGTTATGATTATGATTGGTCTGTTGCAGCATTTAGTTGCAGTTTAACTCAAGTCCAGTCCTGTGCCGGGCTGTAGCCATGCAGTCAACCACTGTCTGTTACATGGGCTAACTGCAGAGAGCAGGCTGCTGAGATCAAATCGAACCGTTAGCCCATCGGAGCTTGACAAGAGGAAGAGAGAAAACATTTTTCGCCTCATCAAAAAGCCTGCTCTTCTTTTTGATTCAATACAGGCTGCGCTCCATTTCTGATTTAACTGATTCTTTGGCAGCTATGCTAATCTGTCGAAGGGGAGCAGTCATACACAATATTCACAAGGCAGCCACTTTCTTTATGCGCGCAGGGCAGGAAGCTTGAATGCTAGGATGATGTTGCAAGTAGTGTTCATGCAGGGAATCTGATAAATTGTTATGATTTCATACGCGTCTACGTCAGTCAGCAACCTGAAAAGACAATGGCCCGAGTAAATCTGCAGGGAAATCAGACCACATATCTCAAGGTAAATTAACATATCAGTGAAATACTGTCGATGAGTGTAACCTACTGAGATTAATCCTATGAGATTGCATCACCCTGCACATGATAGCAGACTAAGTCTGGCATAAACAGGCGCATCATCCACGTAGGCTTTACCACGGGTGTTTACAATTGTGTCACACTAGTAAACTCAGACTCTCTCCACATTGACCTGCTGTTCACCACTTATGAGGACATGATGTGGTTCCAATTTGCTATATGCATTTTTTGAGCTGTAGGTCTGTCATATACTTACTTTATGCAGAATTACGAGTTATTCCTGCTGCAAAACAAAGGGAGACATAGGCCGTAGAACCATTTTACTGCTCAGTGACACACAAGATCTGACGTCTTCTGCACATCCTTGTTGAAGCAAGCCATCCATAAAATGCAGCACGCTCTTGCAGGTTGGATAAAGTTATTCTAGTTAGACGCAGGGACCTGTCTCTGTGGTAACAAGTGCTGTCTTTATAAGAAACTCTCGCCCAGTTACATAATGAGTCTTGATAACAATTACTGTAAGTTGAACAGGAATTGAAACTTTCCTATCAGAATGTTTTACTTGGGTACCTCATTTAAATGTGACTCATTGTCTGAGGGCGTGTGCATTATCAAATAGATTACCCTAATGAAGCTGCCAGTCAGTGCTGCAAACATGGGACCGGGAGATCAGCACACTCTTCTATTGTTCTGCAACAAGAACAAATGAATGTTTAACACCTCGCCAACTCTGTACAACAGCACCACACTGTTCAAGAAAATTTGGCCCTAATAGTAAAGGCTTTTATGCTTTATGGAGAATGCATTGCTGTAAGATACATCCAGAGCTCTCTGTGTGCGATTGTGGCTGCAGGTTATGCTGCATCAACATGATGTGGAAGTAATCATCAGAGCAGCTTGACAGCTGTGAAGCTGAATCTTCGAAGTGTTTGTACAAACTCGTGTGAAGCTTTGAAAAATAGTGTTTTTCTGTATTGCATATTACAACGAGTCCTTCAACCACATAAATTGAGTGAACGCTGTACTTAAGTTTGTACAGCGAAGTACACCAAACATTGCAACGCCGATGTCAATCATCGCAATCTGGCACACAGTCTGCATACTTTATGTGTTTAATATAAACACTACTTTGGATGTTACAAATCTAGGAACAAATAGAGTTTTGTTCTTTGCTTGTGGGCTACTTAGCCGTGCTAACAGCACACATTGGCAGCATGGCTCTTGGGATGTCTGTCAGTTGGCTGTCCTCTTTGGTCCAGACTGAATCATCTTAACAGCTATTGGACATATTGCAATGACCTTTCCAACAGACATTCATGGTTGCTTCGGGATGAATCCCACTCCAACTTTTGAGATCCCCAGCCTCGTATTAGCGCCACCAGCAGGTTGAAATTGGTATGTTTTTTTAAAATTTATTTATTTATTTTTTGTCAAATTTCTTGACAGCTGTTTTTATATATAATTTATAATCGAAGGTGCCCAGAGGATGAATTGTAAACTACTTAGAGTTCATCAGATAATATTTTTCGTTTTAGGACAAATTACTTATAAACTTCATGAGAAAATAGCAGTTGTGAGCATGCTATTAAATAAAATGTTAGTGAATACTGCTCAAATGTAACTGCATCAGAATGCAGAACCTCCAGTATCTCTAACACATGTCTCATTCTCCATTGGCTAATTGAGCCTTTTCTAAGCCCATATGAACAGTTATGAGTTTGCAATTTTACTTTAGATAATGATAATAATGTTTCCTACCTCATTTGCTACCTTGGTTTATCCCTCTTCTGTTAAATAACTATACAGAATACCACTGGGAGTTGAAGATGAGCTTTTATGGAAGTGTAAGGAACACTCTTGTCATCTTAATAGGCTTGTGATCTTCACTAAAAGAAACTAAAAGAAATCTAGTTTTTATTATTCGATTTAAAAACTATGGCAAGCTACCTAAGGCACTCTTACAGAGAACATGTCCTAAAATATTATTCCCTTACTGCTTTACATGTAGGCGTACTGATTTGTCGTTAGCATTTAGCTCAAAACTCATCATTATGCCTAATACAGAATAACATAGCCTCTAGCTAGCTAGCTCTCAGTCTTGTTTGCACCTTTGTTTGAGTAGAAGATTGCAGTAGATCATATATTAAAACTGGTAAAATGTGATTATTTGTACTTTATAGCTTCAAGAAAATATCACAAGTACTGAAATATTTTAAGCTTTATTTGTCAAGGGAAGTTCTGCTAAGAGCAACGTTATCTTTACAGGACTGGCTTGCACAGTTGCACACATTCATACCTATGCAAGCACAGCCTGATCTGCTGGCCTCTGAGCAGCTCGCCTCAGGTCGACTGGAGGAGTGAGGGATTGAGGGCACTGCTTGCTCAAGGGCATTTCAACGGGCAGGTGCTCTTCTTTCATCTTCACGCTCCCTCCTTGCAGCTCATCTTGGGATCTTAGTTGTATGAAAAAAACATCTCTACCACCATCATCAGAGTGAATGTACTCTTGGGTACGCAATAATTCTTGAATGTTTTATTTAATCATAAATATACCAAAAATGTTTTTTCTTCATAGCCACATCACTCATATCACTTATTTTCATCTCTGCATCTACCACTTCTCCTTCATCTTCCCCATTGCCTTTATCCTCCTGATAATTCTTTTACCTCTCAGACTCTCATTCATAATGGAGGTGCCCCAAATGCTACGACTGTTTGCATGCATGCATGCGTGTGTGTGAGTGTGTGTGTGTGTGTGCGTGCCCTTGTTTTTCTATATTTCTAGGGTAGTATGCTCACGTTGTGCAGTCCCACAGCACTGCAGGGACCAACATGCTGGACCTCATACTGTAATCATGACAAGGGGAAGGGTTAGGCACATAATGGTTAGTGTTACAGCAAGGGTAAAGCTCCAGGAAACAAATGTGAGTCTATGTAGAGTCCCCACATGTGATAACAATAATGATGTGTGTGTCTATGTGTCTCTTTTCTACACACCCTATCATGCGTTCATTATTTCCACACAGGCTCAGAGATTTCAAATCAGTGGCGCCTCAAATGCCCTGAGGAGGGCAGCAGCTACTGTTCCATACACTGAGATGAGTGATGATTACACTTCTGGACTGAGAGGAGAAAAGGGTTTGAAGGAGAGATGTGAGGGGAGAGAATGGAGTGCGAGAGCATGGAAACCCTCTCAGCCATGCGGGAGAACCCACTCACTTATAATGTAATGCTCAGCGAGCTGCACACAATTCAGTCGGGTCAAATAGAGAAGCAACGGTTGTCTGTGAACCCCAGCCTCAGTTTAACGTAGGCAGTGTCTGTCTAACAGTATTCAGCCAAGCCAAGAAGTAATCTCTCAAAACTGTGATGCATTTTATTTATTTGATCATATAAACACGTTTTCCTCCGAGATTAGTCGTAGCAATTACAGTAAAACACACGATTAGTTGTTGTAGTCATCACAGCAATGCTCACATATTCACTCTTTTATGAATTATCAGTCTTGCATGACAGCATTCTGTCTCTTATGGTTCACACAGTTACATAAAACGTATCTTCTTAGTAAAGCAGAATAAATTGGGGTTGGAGGGGCAACAGGGGCACAAATCTAGTCGGCTTTAAACACTTTAAAATGCAGGAGCACTCTCAACGGTGTTGGAAGCTATGCCCAAATTAACCCTACATGAAATTGCATTAACTATCATACATTAGAGATGATATTCCATGATATAATTTGTACATTGCATTCTTAACTCAGGGTATTATACTGACAGAGATGGAGAAAATGCTGCAGAAAGCACAGAGGGACCAGACCCTTACTACTTTTCATTGGCTAGATCATTAGCCGCATCTTTATTCCCCTCTATGCCAGGGTCATATGTCTCATACACTGTGCTATGACACCTTGTTCGACATGCTCACAAAATAGCTTAAGCAACCACCAGCACTGTTTTTAAACTGCTTCTTTATCATCAGTGCAGAGCCTCCTCAAGCACGTTTTGCAGGCTGCTCTTACCATGAATGTCCTTCAGGTGGCGCCTGAGACCTGGCTTCTGTGTAAAGTGCAGGGCACAGTAGTTGCACTTGTGAGGCTTGTCCCCCGTGTGCAAGTTCAGGTGGTCTTGCAGCGTGGCCTTCTGGGAAAATGTCTTGTGGCACAACGGGCATCGGAAAGGCTTGACACCGGTGTGGACGCGTATGTGGTGGGTGAGGTTGCTCCTCTGGGAAAAGCCTTTCCCGCAGACCAAACACAGGTACTGTCTGTGCTCCTTCAGATGGCCCAGATAGCTCTCCAAGTGTTGGAAGACTCTGTCACACCTCCTGCACAGATACGGCCTGTGGACCATTATGCCGTCTGAATCATCGGTCAGCTCGTTTCCGGAGCAGTTACTTTTTGGTGCTCCAGAGAGGCAAAACAGCTGGGAGTTCATCAGCTCTCGGCAGTCTTGGAGTTGAGCTGCCAGTAAAAACATTTCCTCCTCTTCTCCTTGTCCATCCCATGCTTCCTCACCTCGGTTTTGGGAACCGTCCACCAATTCTTCATGTTTATTTGAACCTCCTCTAGTTGGGAAGGACACAGGATCTTGGACAGCTTTGGGAGACTCAGGGTTAATTTGTGAATCTTTATCTGATGGCTTGTTTGTGTGAACAGGTGGGATATCTACACCCTCCTCTGACTTGAGACAACATGCTGCGTCTGCAGATAGTTCTGTTTTAGCAACAAAAACCCTCTTATCTCTGACCTCCTTCAGTCCTTGACTATCCACCCTGGCTTCTTGGCTGATTCTGAAATTTGCCTCAACCACTCCACCTTCCTCTGTGCTTGCTCTCAGGACGCTGAAACTGGGCTGGGGTGCATGCCTTTGCTCCTGATTGTGGAGGCTGTATAGCTTCTGGACTGTCTTCTCCTCTGAGTGTCTCTCCGGTTTCAAGAAAGCAAGTGTGGGACTGAGATACTGGGAGACGGCTTGGACACACTTCTCCACCACCTGACTCATCTGGAGCGCACTGGCTGCTGTCAGGTAGCTCACCAGCTCTCTCAGAGGGACCTATGTAATGGAAAACCAAGGAAACAAGTGCAGTGATGATAAGTTAAAACAACTGAGTGTACAAGATGCCAAAATTTCATTTTCAATTCAAACCCATGTGCAAGAACAAAACTACAACTGCTGAGTAAAGTCGCCTCAGTCATCTTTAACTTTCATATCACGTAGCACAGACACACACAACATTAGGTCTGTTTCTTATTTCTGATTTAGTACTTGAACGATTGATGTTGTTCCACATGGAAAGATTTATCCTGGCTCATTGAAGGGCTGCACATCCGACCAGTGGCAGACTCAGGATGTTTCCATGAATGACTGCACGTCAGGGGAGCCTTTTGTGAAGCTCCAGATGACACCACAGTCCCTAATGATTATGGTAACCGGGGCGGTGTTGAGTCTGCATGCAGACGGACTGTGGAACAGCTGGCCCCCTGGCGTGGTCAGAGCATTCTGGAGCTGAACCCTCTCAAGACCGTAGAGATGACACTGGCCTTCAGGAGAGACTCTCCTACATTCCCCCTCCCCTCACAATCCTCAGTGGCACACTGTCTACTGTGGACACCTTCAGGATTCTGGGAACCTACAATCCCCCAACACAACACCTGTAGCGGTCCTCCCACATAGACACTGTTCAGAAAAGGGCCGAGCAGAGGGTGTACTTCCCGAGTTCAACTTTCCAAAGGAGCTGCGGGTCCAGTTCTACAACAGGATCAAACACTCTGGTTCAGATCTGCAACCAAGCAGGAGAGGAACGGACTGCAACGGACAATCAGGTCTGCAGGAAAAATGACTGGAGCCGACATGCCCTCCATACGGGACTAAAGAGCACTGTATGCCAAACTAACCAGACACAGGGAATGTTCCTTCCCCCAGGCTGTCACTCTGATGAACCTTTCACAGTCAGAGTGTCAGAAAAACCACTGTGCAATGACCCCTTATCACCACGCATCTTTGCACACAGCATGTTTATGTAAATACCACTTGAAATATGATTTAATGTTTAAAATAACCTTCAAACTTAACCGCAGTCAGCAGATTCTGATTCTGATGTTTGAGGGGCAGGGGCAGAAAAACTCACATGCGGTGGGGCTGGAAGTCTTCATACACCATGAAACCCTGGTTAAGATGAAAAAAAACCCAAACATTTTATTATTGCCAGTATATCATGTCTGGCCCACTGGAAGGGCACCCTATAGGGCACTACATCATGTTTTGTCCACTGGAAGGACACCCAAGTGGGCACTTTATTGTGCTTTATCTACAATAAGGCTGTGTTCTGGCTTACAGATCTGTGGACTGTAACTCATGACCGTATTCAGACCGAGAGTAAGCTGGGTGTGTGGCCTGTCCCTGGGACACACCAATTTTGCAATGTTAACCTGTCACTCTGACACTCTGTGTTTTGCCATTATTTCGTCATAATAGTACAATACAGGTCAGGAGTTGTAAAATAGTTTATAACTGGGATACGTTTGGGGATAACATAACATTCTGAATAATCTGCCATGTTTTACTTAAAACGTTTCAGAAGCCGTAGATTGTTCTGTACCTCTAAGAGCCCAGTGTAGCAGGACAGGAGAAGTCTCTTCCCAACCTCCACACTGGAAACGACCCCCACATTCAGCTCAGCCAGGCCTTCGTGGAGCAGAAACTGGTCCCGTAGGAAGTCTGAGGACGCTGCAAGCACCACCCTGTGACCGTGGAAATGGAGAGGCTGGATGGTGGTGCCTTGCGGACCCCCAAGGAGGAGCGTGATATCACAAAAGCGGCGCTCCTCTCTCAAAGCATCCATTTTGCAGAGGATAGAGTCACCATAGGTCGGGAAATGAAAGCGTAGAATGTCAGATGAGCTCGACATGGTGGTCTGTGTGGAATTAACAGAATATTTGGTTTAAGGTTTGTTAGGGTGTGAATACAAAAAAAAACAAAAAAACATCTGCGAGCTGCATAGACTACCTGTCTTTATACATTGTGGGCTTTTTCTGCCACTTATGATACATGCATGTGGCCTGTATCAACTGATTTACAGCCAAATCACAATTCCAACAACTGTTCATGATTACAATGTGATGTTTTTGGCCTGCATTTAAACAAACTCTGAAGCATGACAATCAGTGACATAGCAAAAACGGAGAGAGTGCACATGGAAGCGATGACCCAGCCCCACCTTTTCCTGCAGACTCATCCCGAGGTGATGGATCAGTGGGTGAAAAAAAAAGCTGCTCTCTTCGTTGAAAACCACTGTTAAGCTAGCGAGAACAGTGCGTCTCTGTTCGCCTGATGCCTGAGAATTTAACCAGAATTACTTAGAGAAACAAGAAAACACATGTAGAAGGGTGAGATGCATTTTCCCACAGTGTGCAGTCATCCCGACTCTCCCTGTCTTTTCTGCTGAGGATCTTGAATTTAGACAGCAGTGTGTGTGTGTGTGTGTGTGTGTGTGTGTGTTGCCAGGAGCTCATTCATTAATTAACCCCTTCAGCGGCTTAATTTCACCCAGGTTTTTCTAAATGCACTGAGGGGTCCTGGTGTAATATTGTATGGATGAGTTTTGAAGGAATATATTGATATAATAAAACATTTTAATAAAATGCTTATACTTATATTGAAGCTGCTGGTGTACAAATCTTCAAAAACGCCAACAGATTAAATGAAAAAGTGTTGTTATTCTGTTCTTAAAAAAAACAACAACCCGTAAATAAATAAATAAATAATTAAATCACTTCCTGCTGTTGATGTGGCTTCATTCAGTTAACATCCTGTTAACGGATATCGTTTCTCTGTTGGCCTGTGTGGACGCCTGTTTTGTTCACCAGCAATGGAAAGTAACGAGATACATTTACTCAAGTACTGTGCAATTTTGAGTGACTTAACTCGAGTATTTCAATTGTTTGCCACTTCATTCTTCTCTCCACTACATTTTGGAGACTGCATGCTGCATTGGAGCTGAAGCAGCGCCTTTGGAAATGCATTTGTTTCATCCGCCATCGGATAAAAAGAAAACAACACCGATTCTGAAAATCTGATCTGAAGTCAATACTAAGTACACAGTTGATACAGACATGTATGCACTTGTACTTTTGATACTTAAATAGATCCATTTGCCATACAAATACTTTTAATAATGAAGCACATGTCATATCATATACTTTAAGACTTTTACTCAAGCACTGTTCGTCTGTCTGACTTTCACTTGAAGTAATATTCCAACATGATACCGATACTTTTGCTCAAGTATGACTTTTAGCTACTTTTTTTTTTTGACAACACAGCTTCCTCACTGTGCTCCATGTTAGAACTAATGTGATACATCCGCATCTCTGTGTCTTGAAAGTTTGCACAGCCTGTGGTGGATTGTGAAATGTGCTCCACTGCCTTCATGTCCATGCACAGTAAATTCTGCACTCGAAGTTGATTTTAAACCATTACTTCAGGTTCAACAGGATTTGGAAATTGTTCACGTGGAATGTTTTCACAGGTGAGGAGGCAAAGGGATCAGGATAGCGAGACAATCCATCTGTTTCTAAAAACTACAGTCTTTACAGTTGTCCTGCCAAAAGGAAATGATTACTGTTAGCCTTATCACCCACGAGCGATATCACCTGTCAGATCAGGTTACAATATGTCTTATCAGTTTTAAATGATGTGGTTATCAATGGAATGAGTTAGACAAGAAGTGTTTACAACAGAAACACAAGGAACGGTTTACTTTAATCAAACATACGTCTTATTTTAAGGTCTAGTCCAGCTTATACACTCAAAAATGCCTCACAGATACAGTTAGTAATGGTTCCGAGAACTGTTGGAAGTGGCCGCGTGTCCACAGATAATGATTAAACAACTTCAAGGTTAGCATACACAATTTAGACATGAAGGGTTTTTACAAGAAACAATCTGGTCATGAATCTACACGTCCTTTATTCTGACTTTAGTGGAAATGAATCATTAATACGCACCAAAGACGAGGGTGGAGGTAGAATAAAGAAGTCAGAACAGCTTACGTACATCTGCAGCACAAGTACAAACCGTACCCTGGAAGTAGCTACAACCAGCGTTGTTAAAGGTACCCCAAGGTATCTGAGCAAAAGTAAAGATTTTGTGCTCCAATATAACTATGGAAGATGAGTGTGACCCTTACCAGCAGCGCTTGAGCAAAAGCTTTAAAGTACAAGTAAAAGCAAAGCTGCCGAATACACGTATTGGAGTAAAAACTACAGTATTTGGATTAAAAAACTGTAGTGGAGTACAGTACATCAGTACATTTAAAACTGACTTTAGCTATATTCCATCAGTGGTTATAACTATCGATTAAATGTAGTTGAGTACAAAGGTACAACAACCTGTAGTGGTGTAGAGTGACAAAGTGGCAAAGGCACAATATTTACCTGTGAGTGGAGTGTCACAGAAAAGTACTGCCAAGTAACCTAACATTGTGTGATATAACTATCAATTAATAATAGTGGGGTAAAAGGTAGACTGTGTTGCTATCAGTGAAATAGAATGATAAAGTAGATTAAAATTGTACTCAATAAGAGTACTCGAGTAAATGTACTTAGTTACATTTCCTCAGTGGCTGTAAGTGGCACACACGTGTAAAACGGTACAGTGTTTCCCTGTGAGTGGGGCAGAACTACAAAGAAGCACCAAGTCCTGTAATTGAGTACTTTTACTCCGGATCATGCCTCTCTTCGCTAGCCGTGGGAACTAAAACGGAGTCAGTGTGAAGACAAGAGTGTTTTCTTCTCAAACACGGAAGAAGAAGGCAGTCCTCAAGTCAGTGAGTCAGTGGGTCAGAAACAGACGGAGGCATCCTGCTCCGCCCTCACCACCGCCACCACCACCACCTTCATCAATATCACCGCTCCGCACACTGTCATCTGCTATTTAGGAAGAGACAGTCGGGAAGGAGGGGGACAGAGAGAGAGAGACGGGCTGGTAGTTTGCGCTCTCTAACTAAAACCCGAGCATCGTGTCAGGCAGAGAATGATGAGTTCGGTGAGAGTTGTTACCGAGTGGAGAGATGAAAAGCGGTCGAGGAAATGATGTGAGGACGACGGAATGGCAGCTGACGGGGGAAAGTAACGACGCACAGCTACTTTAGTTTGACAGCTAACGCTCGGTCAGCTAGCTAGCATCGTGAGCCCGGTAAAGTTAACTGTGTGGACTACAGACAGACCCGTGTTGACTCAGGAGAGGTCAAGCAGACAGAGGGCAACACGCAACGACAGCCAGAGCCAGTAAGTGCGATAAGTGTGTGTGTGTGTGTGTGTGTGTGTGCACGCGCTCACGTACCCCAACTCACGACACCAGTTACAGTTAGCTTAGCTTAGCAAGCACAACTTTTAATCTGCTGCTTAGTGATCTGTGACACGGACGGGAGCTTGTTTTGATGTTTATGATAAACTGTTCAATAAATGTTTTTAATTAAAAGTCACAAAACTAGAGATTTTAATAAGTTGGAGCCGATCCTGACAGATGTGAAATGTCCATCTGATCCATCTGACAGGTGTGATATTGCACTGCCAGGTTATTTATGCTCTGTTTCTACTTTATTGTCAACAGAGTTACAGATATCTGAAGCTAATGTTATTGCAGTAAATCCCGCTTTAATAATGGCTGTAATGATCCATCTTTTGTTTAAGGGGTTATGACAAGAGCTGGATTTTTTTAAACTGATACCAGGATTTACATTTGAGAGTTTAAAACCAGTGTGTCGACCAATATTTATTCAACACTCTTGTTTTTGACCAAGTGACCAAGCTTAAAGGGGCACTTTGTAGCTTTTTTTTTTTTTTTGGCGCTCTAAAAGTGGCAGGGTCCACCACCATAAACAAAGTAAAGCAGTAAGAAATTTTGTTGTTGTTTTTGTTGTTTTACAGTCAGTATCAGTTTACTCAGTCATAGTAAAGAATACAGTTTGTTTATTAAGTTTCTTTTAGGCATATCAAGAAGTCAGTCAGTGTTTCTTCTGATCAAAACAACGTAGTTCACCTTTAAGGGGTTTTGAGTGGAGCCATAAAGATATTGGAATTTTCTGGGCCGATAGTGAAATTGATTTGTAAAACTGTGAAAACAAACATTTTGTTCCCCAATATTTATTGTGATTACGAGGAACTTTTAGTTTTTGTAGATTTGAGCATTTTGACAAAAGCGATACAGCACCAGCGCCTGCTGTTGTCAAGGTCTTTGCTAGCCATGCTGGCGGCGCATGCATTTGTTTTGGAAGCGAGTGACTGGGACTGCAGATTGGATCGCGATGAGATAGTGTATTAACATGTGATTTTACATGTGATATATGTAATTGGACCTGAGCAAGGGCATTAACAAAAACTATATGAAAATAGCAGTCTTTTCTCTGATGGTCTGGTTCACTGTTACAGGATATTTATCATCATCAGAGGAATCAAAATGCTGTTTCATAAACACTTAAAAGCTCCTTGTCACTTTAAACAATAATTTTTGATGGGGATGCTTTGAATTTGGTAAGTAAGGAAAGGTGACTAGTGGTATGACTTTGACAGGTCTCTCTGCAGGATAAACCACACAGACGCTGTGTCTACCTCAAGCATACCTCAAACATATCTAAAGCATATGTGCACTGCAATTTCTTGATACATATTATTATTTAAAATATTATCTATGTATTTCTGTGATAAGCCGATGGTGGCCAAATGGCTGTCCATCAAATTCATTAAGTCTTAAAACTGTTAGATGTGTTGATTCATTATGGATGGTGCTGTTGAATTATATTGCCGTTGTTACAGTAGGTTAAAAAGGTACATGATTTCGTAGTCCATTAATCATAATTTTTCTAAAGCAGTTTGAAAAAAAAAATTAACAGTATACAGCCTTCATATGTTGAGCCTGTTTATACCTGACATTAACATGCATCTTGGGTGACATTGACAGTAGAATCTCCCTTCTCTGCATGAATATAGATAGCTACATCATTTGCTGACAATGTTTTTGTATACAAAGAAAGAATTTGTCCTAAGGAGGCTTTACTGATTTTGAATTAGCTGTTTCACAACATTTTTCTTGAATTCCTCCTTATTCGGATACCAAGGAAATGGTGGATATCAAAGCTGTTAGTTAAATGGTGCATTGACTTGAAACAGACCGTGTGTTCACAAACATCTGCTGCATCAAACACCGGCAGGTAATCAAGCCAAAACACTCAACTTGCATCACAAATGTAACCAAATGTAAACCAGACAGTGTAAATTCCACTTTGCATGTGGGAGAAGCTATTATACTGAGGAGGTCAGTTGAGTATGCGGTTCATGTTGGCGTCCTGTTACGGCAACAGCCATTATGACCATCACCGATGATGTCAAGGATCCATCAGGATGCTTTTGATTTATAACTACACAAAAAATTTGGTCAAATGCATCCCAGACCACCCTTACCGGTGGTTTTAGTGGCTGGATCACATTATGTCTTAGTGGACATTTAGACTAGTATCAGGTCACCCAAGTCGCATGTTAATACCAGGTATAATCAGGCTTATTATTCACAAGCAGTTCTCTTCAAAGTTGCCAAGTTATTTCTCTGTTCAGGCTTCATAATGTTGACTCTGTTTTCTGGTTAAGAGAAGGAAGGAAAGGCTGTTATGTTTTAGTCAGCCCCAACCAACAATACTCATATGGATTCTTGAATTGATTGTAATCACCTGAAGGGGATGACTGCACTGGGGAAGTAGATACTGTATTCACTCAACTTTTATCACAAGACAATACGTAACATTATATCCTTCAGGGTAAGACATGCTGTAAGTGGTATAGTGTTGTGTAAATGTTGTTTTAATGTTTGTAAAAGAAAGTACATATGACCCAGATTTTCTCTGACATATTGTTTTAATAGTATGTAGGCAGTGTTGATTCATTAGGCTACTCGTCAAAGCCCTTACAGCCTATTTAGCATTTTTTTGTTAAAGGTCTTTACTGGAAGAGCATACTCAGTGACATGCATGGGGGAAGTACATTATTCTTGCATCAGGGATCATGTGTAACATTCTGCAGGTTTTATCCAGGTCACATGCAAAGAACTGCACAGTCAGAAGCTGTAATGGAAAAAATAAGTTTGCTAGTTCAGAATGGAACAATTAGCAACATCAAAGCAGCAGTTACACATTTTTCTATGTCACTTTTTTGCCGAAATAATGTTCAGCACAATCTTAAGAGTACTGGGTCATAGAGAGACTTGGATCCTGCACTGTGGTGTGGTTTAGGGTAAAATGAAATGTGAAAATGCCCTGTGATTCCCTGTGAAGTCTTGATCCACTCATTCGCATTTAGTCACTTACTTAAGACTATTATTTTCATGATTTATCAATCAATCATGTAGTCTAAAAAATAATGTGATAAATGCTTGTCATGGATAACACTCTTTTTTTACTCTCATAAATGACAAAGAAAACACGCATTAAAGAGGCTAAAACCATCAAATGTTTGACATTTCTGCTTGAAAACTTACTGAAATAATAAGCCAAATAGTTTGCAACTGATTTTCATTCGTTTGACAAATTGGAGATATAACTAATCAGTGCAACTGTAAACTCTTAACTCTAAGCTTTTACACTGCTGATGATCTGCATTACTTTCACGGTGATTTGTGGTTGTTGAACCAGTTGGAGGTATCGCAAAAAGAGTACTCTTTGTCATTATAATTGCTTTTACATCTCGCCTGAGAGACAAAATGAAAAAGAGCCAGTACTCAGACAATACATTCATTCAAGCCACAGGGAAGGGAAACACCTGTGTGTTCCCCATTTCACTTTCATTACATGAGTCTGCTCTGTACATTTTGTTGATGACATAATGTGAAAAAGGACTTTCTTTTGTTGAATGTTAATGGATGGCAGAGGAGTGACAGAAGTCCCTACAATGCTTTTTTTTTTTAATTCCTTCAGTAGCGAACCCTCAGCATATCAGATTTGCTACCAGGATACACATATTAATTGTTAGGTGTTGATAAAGCTGCATCTGATTAAAGCTAGGCTCTACAATCCTGGAGAGCTAGCAAGCAAGCTAGCAAGTATTGAAAGTGGCACCCCTCCCCCTATCCCGTCAGTGCTCCGTCCAAAGCTACGCCCCCACAACTTGAACGCGCATCTGGGAGTGGGACTCAGCAGGCAGAAGGAGATGCCGGAGCATGACGCAACAATTCAGCTGAATTTAGTACGGAGCAGACAGGAAGTTAAGTGCCGAAATAACAAACAACATCCAGTTACTTTTCAAAATATAACACTCCGTGCTGACACAGCACACGTCGTGAGGCCAGCTGTCTACTGTACTGCGCTATGGCGGACTCAAACTGCAACCATTGGGGACTACCGGAGGGCGGAGCAAAACTGGATCTGGGCCGCAATGCAGCGGACCGTGTCCAGTGGAAACTGAAACCATTCTCATGGCCAAAAAGAACACACAAAGAAGCTAACATTAGCATTGGGCTAATACGAGCCACAAACGTAGCCAAGTTGGCAAACCTTACATATTTCATGACAATAACAAATCCCCACGAAACAAAACAAATCATTACCTGTCCAACGGAAAGAGAGCAACCTCTGCATCACTTTTCAGGCCCTTCACGTGCCCCAGTTGTCTCCACCACTCAAATGCCACACCAATGTTGACTCGGGTCTGAATTCTTTCTTTATCCAGAGCCTATTTCGTCGCAGCCATTTCTGCCTCAGGCTCTCTTTTCCTTGCCTTTTTAGCGGGGTGAGCTGTTACAAGTAACGCTGGCTGCGTTTTCTCTGCCATTGTAACCAAATGAACATCTTCTCCTGCAATTCGTATCTCTGCAGAGGAGTGTGCTTAATATTTCCAGCATCAGTGAAACGTAACGTGTGCACGCGCAGAGGAGTGAGGGACAGAGGGGGGCGCAGGCAGAACAGACATGAAGGCACCTGACCAATCCGAGCATCTGACCAATCCATGCTATTCAGGCCGAAAAGCACGGATTGGTCAGCCATTTCTGATTATTTTCGTTCCTTTTTCTGAATACTTAATATATTGACTACTCTCAGGATAGCAGGACCATTTCACCCAGTATAACAAAATGTGTTTCTGAACAACATTACAGACCCTAGATTTAAGCTGCCTGTAAGTCCTTTTACTAACCCCTTTTGTTTCTACATTGACAAATAAAATGTGCAGAGCAGAGACAGAATACATCCACAAACAGAATCATACACAGTTTTTAAGTAATAGGTGGCTACTGGCCACACTCCTGCAATAGGAAGTAACACCCCAAAAAAGTGCTATAACGATAGTATTTTGTTGTTTTCACTGCCTGGTTACTTTTTGTAGTCAGTTTTGGGGAAGTGTGAACCCACTGAGACTACTTCAGTGTTGTGTCAGTGTATGGGACGTGGTCGAGCAGTGATGCCAAGGAAAATATGAACTTTAGACACAAGTCTCTCTTATTGTACTGTTTGCTCAGTGACTAAAAATTACATCCCACAGCGTAACCTGTTTTGGCAAACTTTTCGAGCCTTCCGGCCTTTTGTCATCGATTTCCTTCTTTGGCACTGGATAAATAATACAAAGAGAGGCAGAGATATCATTTTTTTAAAAAGATAAAAGGGGATTTTCCTGTCTAACCCTCTGAGAGATTCACAACAGGCGGTAGTTTACGTTGATAGCTTAGAGCGTGGTTACTAGTCAGAATATGACTACACCAGCAGGCTAACAGATTAGTAACAGGAAAACCTCTCCAGACTACAACTGGTGGTGTTATACATTGCAAACTAGAGCCCAACAGATATATTGCTTAGCTTGCATAGTATATTGTTAAAATTTTGCCGATACAAAACATTTTGAAATCAGCACACCAGATATTTAGAGAAAAATGTATAGATTTGAAGGTGTAATATGTAAGAATTTGCATCGGAAATTTTATCAGCCAAATGTGAAGTACCATGTTGCAGAGAAATCTACCGAAGTGTGGGTGATCTAAGCACCTACAGCCATCTGGTGCTCCAAGCTCACAGTACGGACCAATAACTCCATTGCTACCTGAGTGAACTGGCTAATGGTAGCTACTGTAAGCAGCATTTAGCGCAAAATCGGGTGAAATGCTGCCCCTTATTTGTTCCAATTATAAATTCGACATATGGCAAAGTCTTACATATCACACCAAAATTGTTAGGATATAAATGTGTGTTAATGTTGTTTTTATTTTTGTAGGAACAAGTACTCTTAAATATGTATTAATTTTTCATTTTCACAATCTGAAAATGGTGTAGGTGTAGGATCCTAATACCATTTTCATCTTAGAAATGTAGTACAGGTGTTTGTTTTTGGCTCGGAACCTGCAAGTTCCAGTTTTGGCCCTCCAGGGGAGAAAGTTTCAGCTACTGCTGATATACATGGGAGTCACATGACTTTATTGTCACTACCTATATACTATAAGATGATTAATCCACTAATTATAAAGTTTGACTTTGAACAATTTTTAACGTCCCCCTGTAAATACGGACATAGTGAGTTGATGAGTCTGGTGTTTAATGATGTCTAATGTCCCGGACACCCTCTGTAGTCTCATAAATGCATTTTAGTTAAAACGTTAGGTAATAACTGACTTAGGGTTAGGGTTAGACATTTTCAGGGAATTATACTTTTTCCTCTCCTCTCAAATTTTGTTTTCCGAAAAATGTGTGTTATTTTAGATACTAAGTTTATGGGCCAATATATTCTTATCAGAATATATTTACTACCTAATAACGCAATCAGCTTTGGCCCCAGAAATTCAGTATTGGTGGGCTCAGTCTGCAATCCACAGGTATTAGATTAAGTTTAGTGGGTTGTTGATATATGTTGATATAGTTTGTCCATGCTTTTCAGGGGAGTGCAGCTGCATTATCTCAAGTTCTTTACTGAAGTTTCAGTGGAAATTGGCAACAAAACATTTTTTGTTTATTGTTTGAAATGCCTCCACTGGTGTTTCGGTACCTAATGTCTCAAATAATCTAAAGTTAAATGCAACATTTTATTGATTTAACTGAACATTTAGAAGAATATATAAAGGAATGAAAGACCCATCTGCAAGATACAGTCTGCCGATGAGCTCTGATTTCTAGTTTGGAAAGTTTTTGCCTTGGTTTTGATCAGCTGGTAGATATTTAAATTGTAGCAGCCAGTAATTTTGTCCCAAACTGCTTTTGTAGGCCAACAATACAGCCAATTATCACAGAATCCTGTTTTTCTAAGGAGCTTTAGGGACTGCCTTTAACAATCATTGGTTAAGTACAAAATGTTGAGGGTCAGAATAAAGAGATGACGTCAGGAGCCAGCGTTGGAGCTGAACACCCATTAAGGGCAAAATGTGTCCTAGCTGATAGCACTGTCCTCAGCTAGCACCAGGGCCCAGATAAGACACAGCGAGGAACTGCTCTTAGTCTTTGCCTGTCTGCTACTAGATAAACGTTTTGGGTGTGTAAACACACTGAGAAAAAAGTTTGAGGGGAGTGTTTTCTTGTATGTTTAAACATGTGGTGACTCCGCATTTATACAGTATTTAAAAGTACTGCAACTGTGGAGAATCTAATGTGTTCTGCCTACTAAGGCCTTGTAAACCACACTACTTTGCATTATTATTTGCTTAATTTTTACATTTTTAATTTGCCCCAGCTTCTGTGCTGTGGCCTACATGGAATATGGCACCCTGAGCTTCTACAGTTAAAATGTACATACAGTCTGCCTGCCAAAGTTGGTATTGCAGTAACTGTTTGTAATTCATCATGAAATGTGACAGCTAGCCTATGTCATTGCAACTCACGAATGCACATTTTTAGAGCTAGGATATTTTATGCATTTATGTTTATCCACAAGTGCAATTAAGTTTCCTAGCCATCTTAACGTTAGAGCAGTACTGTATGTAGTGGAGGTGGGTGACAGACGGAAACCTACTTTTGTTTGACTGGCTCAGGGTCAGTCAGTGTAGAACATGGGCAACACCTGGTGATGTATAACAACATTTTGGGACACTGTGTAATATCCATTGTACATCAAAACATTACTTGATGAAGTTGTTGTCCCGTCTCTCAGTGAACTAGAGTAGATGTATTGAACTTCTGATGGTGGGTCTTTGCGTGCAAGTGATTGAGTTTCTGAAAAGCTTTTTAGATTTATATGCACTGCCCCCTCAGAAACCTTGAGTTGAGCCATGATTTGATGTGGAGTAAGCCCCACTTTGACTGAGAATAAAACTTGACTTCTGACTTTTTCATTTTACCTTCTGAATGCCAAAACTTTCAGATTTTTTTCCAGGTTTATGTGACAATATGAAAGATTTCCACTGAATATTTTTTTAAAGAAGGATTAGCAAATGAACACATACTGTTTTGTGTTTAAGCTGTCTTTTGGGAATTGGGGTTGTAACCAAAGTATCCCGGTTTTATTATCAGATAAAATGGGGCAAGGTTCAACACTTTGTGAAACATGATTGTATAGGAGATATTATTATATGTGCTTGGGAACAGTTCATAAAACCTTTGTAGGCTAAAACAGATCGTTAACAAATGACTACATTCTGTTTTTATTTGCAATTTTTGTAGATCTTGTGATTTCCAGAATAATTCAGCTGTAACTGGGAATAGATTAGTTCTATACTTTCAGGTTTTATATGAAGTGCATGTTGATTGCATAATGTAATGGCTATGAAATAATGAGACCATCTGTGTTTGACTTGCAGTCCAGTCCAGTATCCAAATAAACTTGTTTTTGTCCTGTATTGTTTGTAGTTGCTACTCTGAGGAAAAGGGAAAGATCTGGTTATACTAATACAGCAACACCATCAATAATACCAATTTGAAATGTCAGGGCAGGGAAAGTTGTCTTTTTTCTGCTTTATGTAACCATGTATCACTATAGCTTATTTCACAATCACTGCACATTTATCTGTGTTTGTGAGGATAATGTGTAGCCGGATTAGAAGGAAGAATTGAGACCATTGCAGAACATTATTACTTCTGCATTTAGTAGGTTTGACTCTCAACTTTAATCTTCTCTGACAACACACAATCCCAAGCACAATGTGGAAAACGTCAAGCTCACAGTATTTGATTTGTTTATCCCAGTGCATGCTTTGTTTGTCCTGGCTTTTGTTACACCATTGAGCTACATGATGCTATTGGACACTGGCTCTAAACATTGGACTCTAGCAACTGTGGAAAGAAAAGAACTTTGGATACTTTATGAACTGGTGGTCGATAGTTGAAATGACTACTCAAACAAACTCATTACAAACAGATGCAAATCCCACTCTGTGAAAACTGCACTTACAATATGATTCACTATTGTGACTGTCTGTTTATTCCTGAGCCTCTTATGGCACAGTTGGAATGATCCCCAGTAATATTACACAACATATCCCTTAAACTACATGTTACTAAAGCCTAAAGTACTTAAACATGAACTGCACTGCTTTTAGTTATTTGGTTTAGTATTATGTTCAGGATACTGTTGTTTGCTTTACGTTCTTTATCTCCCAGTGATGTTTGTGCAGTTTGTTTACGTCATCTTTGTTGTTGCGCTATATCACTTCCTCTGTATGTTTTTTGACTCTTATCAGCTGAGAAAACCACCCTTGTTTGGGTGTTCTTAACCAAAAGAGAGCTCATGTGTGAAATGCTTTGAGCTTTACACTGTTTGGTCCTGATACTGTAGGTCATTGGTGTACCTTTACCATATACTTTGTGAACTGTGACCAGTGTGCAGGATAATGATGTCAAGGAAAGAATTCAAGAGAAGTTAGGACTTGATTATGTCGAATCAGTCAATATCCACGTAAAAAAATTGATGCAACGCATCAAAAACATGTTTTTGTTTTTTTTTTAAAATATGTAACCATTTCAATTCTTACAATCACAGCTTGTTTTGAAGGTAGGACAATGACATGTCTGACTGCTTCTTCCAAGGTAATGCCTCTCAAGAGAACCAAAAGTCAATAACAGTGTAGTACCACAAACCAGAAGAACGTGTGTTTCAGTATGTTACTTGAAAACAGTAATCGTCTATCCAAATTCTGTCTTCATTTTCTAACCTCACTATGCAGTGCATCACGACAAAATTAGATCTACAAGATTGTAAACAACAATGGCATTACCCTATTTGGATGAACAATGACATCTGGTTCCTTTTTTGGAAAATGGACTGTTGCTGCAGAAAAAAGATCTAGTAGTAGAAAAAAGCCTAAATAGATTTTAAAATGTGATAAAAAGGCTTAGAGGAATCTTTTGCTCTCGTGTTTTGTGTGCTGAGATTGGTAGCTGTGGTGATTACACTATGGTAACAAAGGGCTGACTAAACAAGCTTACAAAGCATAGGGTCAACATTCAACCCCCTATTGACGCTTTGAATATTTGCTTTTGATTACTGCTGAAGCTCTGGTTCACAGCCCTCATATCTCCCAATTTTACTCATTCATATTCTTACTTGGCTCTTATTCCTTGTCTCCTGACAGGTGGATGTTTGTTTTAAAAAGCACATGGCCTGTATTATGCTGACAGACATGGAGCCACCCACCTCCAGTCCGACAGTACATCACAATGGCCTCCTACCCCCCCTCGACCCACCCACCGAACTTGAACCCGACCCAAAGCAGGATGTAAAAGCCACCTGCCTCACTGTCCAACTTTACTACAGGGGAAAGGATGGAAGAGGGGATGGGCCCAGCGGTCCAGAAAGTACGCTCACGTTTCCACCCGGGGAGTACGTAGCAGAGGAACTGTGCATCAGTGCAGCGAAAGCGTGTGGTGAGTCACAGGACGATTTCAGTTCTATTGTCTGCCCACACACATTTCATCACATTTCTGGTTGATTCTGCAACACTGTGAAGTTCTACTTTTGTTTGTGCTGTACACCTCGCTGAGACACCACTGCATCTCCAAATGCATCAGGGTTAATCAATATCATTTCATCAAAAAGTCTCAAGTGTAACGCCTCTTCACAGTTATTTTTTATTGTATACCGACGTTGAAAATGAAAGGCACATTCCCAGGTAGAGGTCAACCGACATGGCTTCTTCAGGGCCGATGCCGATACTGATGATTAGAAATCAAGGAAACCAATAGCTGATATTTGGAACTGATATATATTTGCAGTAAAAATGAAAATCTTATTGCGAAAATTTAGAACAACCTGTGATTAGATAAAACTTTTATATAAAAAAGTACAGTTAACCCAAGTACTGGTCTTAAGTACAAATTTGAGGTACTTCACTTGAGTAGTTCGTTTTCATGCTACTTTATGCCAAAAAAGGACCGATGTTATATTTTTCACGTGGGTAAAACTTAGCAAAGCAATCACATCAGAGACTGAAATAAACTGTAGTTTGTGGTCTGTTAGTTTGAGAATTCATGAAAAGGTAGAACAAACAACTGCCTCATTTCCAAACACAGTGTAGCAGTGTCTCTATTGGTAAACCAGGCACATTGGTCATATATTCCAGAATATATGAAATGCAGCTATTTTTCACAGAATGTCTCCTACTTCACTTTAAATCTATTCTCAGTGTACGTGCACTTGAAGTTTCATGTTTTCACGTCACATTCGTCTATGCTGAATACTGGTCCAGGATTGGCTTGCAAACTAGATTTAGAAGGATTCACAGTGAGCACAGCGATAAATGTGAAAACAGCCTTCCATTTTTATAACTCTGCCTATACGTTATTCTGCACAGACATATTTTTTTGTCTGGTGGAGGGCCTTTAGCAAAGGTAAACTCAGACCTGCAGGTCTGCCAGAACAGGATAGAGATTCCAAAACGGGAAATGCCTGCTTCAATTTGTCCTTCATACCGGCAGAAGCAAAATCAGTAGGAAACGGCAAATACTCCCAAGACATAAGTATAACATGAATGTATCTTTAGCCAAAACCTGGTTAGCAGCAGCAGTTGGCCGGTCTCCACCCAAGCACACACATACCAAAAGCGTGCCCCCATCCCAAAGCATTCATGGGAAAACCCAAACCCTCCCACACCAAATGAGGGAATATCTTTTGGAAGAATGCTGTTAATTTTTTCTGTTGAGTTCAGAAACTTTAAGAATGTATGCCAGCGAGCATTGACACTGTTTGCCCCTATGTATTTTTTTTTAGATGATTAACTGTTTGTTTTTTCCCACATGCAGCGATGTTCACAAGTCATTTTTGCAAGTCCAAGTCAAGTCTCTTATAGTTGTAATGAGCGTTCTATTGCCTGCTGCATGCCATCTGGTCTGCTTAAAACACTGCATAGTGCACCATGTACTGTATTGTCATCACTCCTTAATCTATCAGCAAAGACTATTTTTCAGCACTGATTAGTTGTTTGGTATATGATCACTCTAAACAGGCAATTGCAATGCATTCTGAAAAATTAGCTGTCCCTTAAAATGTAATAATTGCATTTTACTTTGCAACATAAATACACAGCTACAGTAGATAAATGCAAAGCACTATTGCCACCAAATTATCTGAAACATACTGGTGATATCAAAACAAGAATAGTTTTCTTCAGTCATTCTTTTGAAAATTGGCACCTTTATTTGAGTGACAAAATTTCCTTGCATTAACATTAAACTCATAATGAAATGTCATTGGAATTATTGGCTATCTTGAGTTCTGACTTTTATTCCTGAAAGAAATGTTTGTGTTTTGGAATGAAACCCATAAAAAACATGCTTTTTTTTCTAGATTTACATGCAAGTAGCACACTATACTAAAACTGTGTCGCTGGCACTGAGGTAACTTTCACATTACCAAGTGACTGACCTATCCGGGTGCGTCTTGTTGTAGTTCCTTTAGGCGAATCATATGACCAATGGAAGTGCAGCAGCAGTTATTGTATTTGCTGCTATAGTGTTGCTGTCATTTGTGGCCGCATGCAGCATGCACCAGATGCGTATGGTTGCGCATGAGGGAATGCCGTTCAGTTCGTCAGACATTTTCCTAATATTGTTGTCGAGTCTATTATCAAGTCTTTTTAGGACTTTTTAGTCCCAAGTGACAGAGTATGTTACTTAAGTGCTACTCAAGTCCAAGTCGCAAACTCAAGTCCCCATCTTGGCCCATATGTATATCTAGAGAAAAGTTTCACTTCAGTACAGTGGAAATATTGTGTACCAATGTCCAGTAGCCATTTTGTGGCTGTGCAGTTAAAGGATCTCAGCAATGATCTGCTTTGGTTTAGATTATTCTCCCAGGTTCACTGTTGTTCACTGCTGGACAATGAAGTTGAAGTGCCACTGTTCCCCTCAAATGTTATGTAAACATGTGTGAAGAAATGAATTATTATTGTATCATGTGTTGGATTTTTTTGCACACGTCTTACACAGAATAATCCTGCTTGTGCCTTCAGCAGTCATACACAGTTGCATAGTTGTGTGTGCAGATACTATATTCTGCATGTTTTTGGCAGATACTCGATTCTGCGTGTTTTTAGTTTTTCCAAGAGAAAAATTCATCCAGTTTTACTTCCTTACAAGAATTTCATGGAGCTGTTTCCAGAATTGCAGCTGATCCATTGTTTATTTCATGGAAAAGAACACCATGTTCGCCTTCTCTCTCTAGCAACCTAAAAGCAGGAAGCTATGGACTGTTGTGGCTGTTTTCCTCTCCACGTCAGCTCTATCTGACTCCACCACACTCTCTTGCTCCATCCCCTCTTGGGTTGATAAGAGACAACTCTCTCTCTCTCTTTTTTAGCTTCCAATTTTTATGCATCCCCATTGCTTTTGCTTTTTTAAAGCTCAACCTCCTTTGTTCGCTTGTTTGTCTTTTTTTCAGACTACATGTCCACCTCTAATGGTTTATTGGTACCGATGTAAAATAACATCAATGTGAGGGACTTTTATGTGCTCTATCCATCTGGTAATAGTCAGACATGTGTACTCTGTTTCATATTAGGATACTGCATTAGTGAGCAGTACAAGGGCAGAGGAACCATCAACAGGAGATTATCTCCTGCAAGGGGATATGTTGCGATGTGACATCACCACCGGGATGAATTCAAACATATTCACCTTCCCAGCAGTTAGGTTCCTGCTCTCACACTGTAGACTTTCAGTACACTGAGGAAAAATCAACTATTCAGAAAGAGCAAATGGCAGACATTGTCATCCAACCTGAAAAGAATAGTGTAATGCGATGGATTATAGCTCCTAATGTGTACAAGTGCACTAATTTACTCTGCAGTGCATTGCTTATTGAGTTGTTGATAAAGTAATAATAGTAATATACAAGATAGGACTTGATTAAACATCAGCATTCTAAGCACACTGACTTCACTTCCCCTGTTGTGGTTGAGCGTACTTCCTCTTAAGCATCCATATACTATTGCTTCACGCTTGTGAGTGCTTCCTGCTGTATAGTGACATTTCTGTCTGCTAGTGACCCACTTGGCACAGTTAATAAAAACAACGTATTATTGTTGGTGCTTACCTCAAGCAATCCTGAATTCAGTGATAGAGTAGATACACTTGTCAGGGGAAGTAGTAAAAGATTGTTGGTGCATCATCATTTTTCATTATCAGAATGTCTTGGACATTTTCAACAGAACTCCTGGTAAACATGCAAACTCATAAAAGCTGTTAACAGATGGTTCACCCAGTAATGGCAATTCAGTCAGTGTCCACACACCCTTTTGTAGTCCACAAAACATTTGTAGAGCTTCAGAGCAAAACAGCATTGCAGCGTTAATTTAAACAACTGACATATATAGGGACTTGTTTTAAAATGTAAAACAACAACTACTACAAACCACAGTTCCATGCATCTCATCTGGCTTAATCCAAGTCTCTGCAAGTTTAAGATTCCAAAGTGATTTTAAAGGACAATTTTTACACCCTCGTTGTGTGATCGAACTCTGCACACACTTCAGATGGTGTATGCACTAATGCTTATTGCTAAGCTGCTACTGGAATAGTTCAGTCTTAAAAGGGTTTAAAACAAATGTTTTCAAATCAATTTGGGCTTTCCAGAGACTTTATTTACGCCGGATGAGCGTAAATCTGCTTCAGTTGTTTTGTTGAGTTCTGCAACTCTGTTTTGCTGTAAAGCGCCACAAATGTTTTGTGGACTACAAAACTTCACCCATCCTGAGTAAATATGACTGAATCTTCATTTTTGGGGGAACCACTCCCTTAATGTGAATTCGGTTCTCATGTTCTGTGACGACAGTAAGCAGCCAGGACTTGCTTTTTATTTTCATCATGTCAAAACAACCGACTCCTCTGAAACACACTACGGAGAGAAGTGAGTTGGTTGCTACAGTATGTGTTCTTTTCAAAGCACAGTAGCTTGCAGTCTGTAATGCTGCCACAACATAAGTTCTGTGTGAGTAAACACACAGTAGATGCACGACTTTGTGTATATCTAGATATTGTCAAGTTGTTGTTCTTTAGGGTTAGGAAATGTGTGCTTGAATAAATTGTTCTCAAAATTATGCCAGCTGGCGCAATAGAATTATAGGAATATGGTCAAGTAATTTCAGTCCATTCATCCGTAACGCACAGCTGGTTTTAGACACTTTTAGTGAATCTCACATGTTTCCTTTCTCTTTCCAGGGATAGCTCCAGTGTACTGCAGCTTGTTCGGTCTGATGAGGGAAAGTGACCGAATATGGTTCCCTCCTAATCACATCTTTAAACTGCACCAGCCAGCCAGTGAGAGCCTGCAGTTTAGAATCAGGTAGATATTATATTTCTTTTCCTTAATCTGTTGTTTAATGCTTGAATGCCTTCTGTTACTGGATTGTCTCTGGCCTCCTTTTCTGTCCAGATACTATTTTCCTGGCTGGCATAACAGTGGCAGTTCACTGTATGCCCATCGCTATGGCGCGTCCAAGGGGATGGAAAGCCCTGTGATGGATGATTGTGTCATGGCGTACCAATTTTTTCAGGTTAGTATTTTTTGGGGGATGTGAGGATATTGTAGTTCTCCCCGCCACTCTGTCAGCCATCCCCTTGTGCAAGTTGAGAAACCAGGATGTGGGGTAGTATGAGTTATCAAAAAGTGTGAAAAATGGGGAGCAAGGTTATGTCTGGGTTCTTTTCACTGTCTGCACAATTGTACATGCGCTGTGAATTTCTCCTTTCTTTGCTTTCCCACAAGCTTTTGGGAATCATAAGCTTTTGTGAATACATGCAGCTTTGTTGTTATCTCCAACAACACATCAACAGAATGTTTATAACATACAGATGCCTGCGGTTGTGGAGCTAGACTTCATTCCAACAACTTAACCAGTAATGAGTTTGTTGAAGTAATGTCGAGTAAAAGGAGTTTCTGCTGTAAATCACACATAGATTACAATCAGCCTGATTAGTGTAAATCTGGTGGATAAATCTAAAATCACAGGTGTTACTAAATTTGAAGGCTTGGATCTCCTCGATCTGACAACCAAAATTTGGTTGCAAATAAATTCCCAAAAACTCATCCAGACTTTTTTCTGTTTATTGACAACAGGTATTTATTCTCACACTGTGCAATTATAGCCGTGTTCAGACCTGTGAATTAAACTGCTTCTGCTCTTGGCATGTGCTTAGCCTCCTCTCCCTTCCAAACCTTTCTGTCATCCTTTCTACTTCTTCAATTGTGTTTTTTCTCCTTCAGTGGCGTAGTGACTTTCTCAATGGCTCAGTACAAATTCCAGTGAATCATGAAGCCCAGGAGGAGTGCCTCGGCATGGCGGTGCTCGACATGATGAGGCTTGCCAAAGAGAGCGATCAGTCACCTGTGAGCATCTGCAACGATACCAGGTAGAATGCACTCCCTCACACAAGGTGACAAGCTGAGATTTGAAAAAAAAAAATAATAATACTTTAGGTGCCACAAGGCTCCAGACCAATATTTTATAGTGGTTACACTGGTTCACCTAACTTTTTTTTTTTTTTTTTTTACAATGAGTTTTTTTTAATCTTTTATTTATGTCAAGTAACTCTGCTTAAAAACTTGTTTATGAGTCTGTCTCCATTTTGTTTATCTCTGTGGGTCATGAGTCCTGCAAGTTAACGTGAACAATGCGTGTTTCAAACCTTCCAAAATCAGCTTTAAAAACGTTAAGGCTCACAGAGACTTCAAGTTCATTAGACCTTGCGGACAAACACAATACATTTCGGTGAGTTTGTTTGTAAACGCCACGAGGCATCTTTATCTCATGCAAAAATGTTCTGATAAACAAAATTCCAGCCGATTTTAGTCTCGTACATATGCTGCACACTCCTTTGAATACTGTGAAACAGGTGGTTGTTGTGTGGCTGTGAATCTGCTACAGCTCATGAATAATCAGCAGTGCAGCAGGCTCCTCATGACACAGTGAGCATCAAGATAGTTTCATTATGTATGTTCATGCAACTGAATCAATTATCTCTGTGACATCTTGAAAATATTCATGTGCTGTGTCCACACTTAAAATGTTAATGTTAATGTTAGCTCTGTCCTTCCTGTGAATTATCATTAATTTCCTCTTCTTTTCATTATTGTCAGCTCCATCTTAATCTAACCAAACCTTCCCTGCTTTCAGCTACAAGGCCTTCCTGCCAAGGTGTGTGCGAAGCCGCATCCAGGAATACAACGTCTTGACTCGGAAGAGGATCCGCTATCGCTTCAAGAAATTCATCCACCAGTTTAGCGAATGCAAGGCCACTGTGTGTAACCTCAAGCTGAAATACCTTATGAGCCTGGAAACGCTACTACCATCCCTCTACACTGAGCGCTTCCAAGTCACTGACCTCTCTGCTCGAGAGGTTACCATCGTTGTCATGGGCAACAAGGGCATCCAGTGGTCAAAAGGGAAAGAGGAGGAGGAAGCAGAGGAGGTGAGGATCAGGAGATGGCTTCATGCTGCTGTGGTAATGCTTTTGTACACCAGTTTACCAATAGATGGAGCTGCAGGAGTTGGTTAAAATTCCCAATAACTACAGGAACGCATGTGTGTGCATGCTTCTTCATCTAATACAAATGTAAAAGACGGTTTTGTCCTCTTTTTTGGTCTCCAGGAGCTCCAGACGTACTGTGACTTCCCAGAGGTGATCGACATCAGCATCAAACAGGCCAATAAGGAAGGCTCTATGGAGAGTCGCGTGGTTACACTCACAAGACAGGACAACCAGATCCTGGTATATTACACGCTTTATTTACTTTACGTTATTCTAATCTAGTCCACTACTGTCTGTACACCAACTTCAGGATTCACAACCACTGGCCTGCTTTAATCAGCTTGACTGGTGTCAGGAATGAGTTTAAATGGCTGCATCTCTGTTGTAAGAACCAAGTGTTCTAATAGCTTTTTACAGCAGCTGGATTTAAGAAACAGAAACATCTGTCCTTCATGTGTTTCGAAGACAGCTTTGATCGTCAATTTAGTTAACTATTTGCTTATGTTTGCGAAAATTTGCTTTTTGAAGTCTGAAGTGTACTCAGCTGATAAATCAAAAATAATTAATATACTATATATGGCTTGAATCCTTGTTTTATAAATTTATTTCAGGCATGGAAAGTCTACATCTCCTCTTTGTCTTTTTTGCTCTAATGCTGCTGTATTACAAAATTTCCCACAAAGTCTAGTAGGTAATCTGTCTATCCATATTCTGGTGTTCAGTGTAGCTGACAGTATCATATTAAACTTATATATACTACACAATGATGACTTTGCTATTAAATCTCCACACTCTGTATCTTTCTGTCTGACCACAAAGGAGCTGGAGTTTCATTTGCTTTCTGAGGCTCTGTCATTCGTCTCGTTAGTCGATGGCTATTACAGGCTGGTTGCAGACGCCCATCATTACCTGTGTAAAGAGGTGGCTCCGCCAAGACTTTTGGAGTGCCTTCAGAGCTACTGCCATGGCCCTGTATCGTGAGTATCACATATGTACAGATATAACACATGTACTCCCACAACCACAGAACCATTCACAAACAAACAAACACACACACACACACACACACACACACAGACACACAGACACAGAAACATTTTGTCTCTTTGATCACAGGATGGAGTTTACGATTGGTAAACTGCGTCGCTATGGTAATCGCCAAGGCCTGTACATTCTCCGCTGCAGCCCCAGGGACTATGACAAATACTTCATGTCCTTTGTGGTGGGGGTAAGCGTCATCAGTGTTAAGTACTCTAACGCACATATAAATACTTTGTAGTCTGACCATAATATAAGCACATTCAACTTCACTTTAATCTCTTGTCTTTTGGTTTCAGTATGAAACTATGGTGGACTATAAACACTGTCAGATCGTGAAGACAGAGGCAGGACAGTACATCCTGAGTGGTGCTAAGAGGAGCTTTGGCTCGCTCAGGGAACTTCTGCACTGCTACCAGAAGGAGGCGCTCCGCACTGATGGATACACATTCCAGCTGACTAGGTGCTGCCCACCCACCCTGAAAGGTAAGCAAGACATTCAAACGTAGACCAGGAAGAATATGTACAGCCACATACAGGTAAAATAACACATGTACATTAAAATTGGCAAATTGTAAATGCACCAATGAAGAAATACAGAATTGATTATTGAAGTTCAACTGAAACAATACCCTGTGCAAATTCTAAAAAATGCAGAGATTATGCAAGCTGCAGATGCAAAAAACTTGCCTTAATTTTTTGGTTGCTCAGAAATCATTTGTTGACCACAAAATACAAATGCCGGCCTTTTGAAAGCAATTAATAAGCAATATAAGAAAGTTCAAAGCTGAAGGAATGCTCCCAGTTCAACGTCCCATATCAAGGCAACCAATTACCCCTGGTTTAGAGCCCCTCACAAGGGTCTTGGAAATGTATCTTATCTTCCAAAGAAAACTACAGTACAGACTCTTCGGTCAAGTGGCCATTGACCGTCTGACTATTACTGACATTCTGGTTTTAGTCACAGCAAAGACCATGCAGTTATTATTGGTCAGCACATGGGACCTTTTAATCATTGACACACTACAGTTTTAGAGCTGCATCTTGCTTTCCCATTTTCCATTCCATAACACACACTCATCCATAAAAATAAACAACAAGGCACCATGTCAGCTGAGGTAAAGCCAGCTTTAACAGGGTGTCTGCAGTTATCAGACACTTAGATTTGATCCTTTTTAAGTTTTAAGATTTGTTTTTAACCAGATTTAAGACTTTTGGACACATTGTCTTCTGATTTTAGCTTTGCATGTCAGTTTAAAGGTTATTTGTATATTTGGTCCCTTAAAGAAGGTTTTATGTAGGATTATGGTAACAAGAAAGAGTTAGGTTAGTCCACATGTTATAAAGTAAAAAAGACAGTGCATCGTTCAGTGGTAGGTTTAAAGGAACATCAGAAATGTGACATTCAGGCAAAAGAGCTTGACTCATTTTGGCAAGAAATTAAAATATTAGTAAATTAAATTCGATAGAAAGTGGCAATTAAGACCTCACAGATTAAAATTTAAGAATATGAATTGACTTTTAAGGCCTAATATTTATAAAATAGAAGTTATATCACGATGCTTTTTAAGGATCTGTCGACATTGTGTTTGAAGTTGTGGGGGATGGGTGGGTAGTGAGTAATATCACTGATAGAAATGTATTGTTTTTTTAACTAAAGTGTTTCAGTACACTGTATTCTATATGTTTAATGTACCCTAGCGGACTCAGTATTAAAACACAAAGATTTTTATTCATGCTGATATTCATGATAAGGCAATTAAATTTTTACAGTGACCTTTTAACAGAGTCGCAAATGAAGTTTGATGGGTCCTAATCCTTCTCCACCTTCCTCTTTCTTCAGATAAATCCAACCTGCTGGTGTGTAGAAATAATCAAGGGACAGAAGTTTCACTGTCTCCCTCTATCCACAAGCACGACATCAGCCAAATGGTCTTCCACAAGATCAGAAAAGAGGACCTCGTCATAGTAAGACAATCCTCTTTTGACTTCCTGCTTCTCCTCTCACCTGACAAGAGGCATACAAACATCCATCACTAGGCAGTTTATTCAGTCTTGGTAGGTGGAATTAGCCTTTAGGATTAGATACATCGATGCTTGTTATTGTATTGGTACGTAGAAGCTATCAAGAAGGTCCTTGTATGCGATTTCTTGCCCTGAAGAGAAAGGTTTGAACTGTACATGGGTCACTGTCTTTGTAATTGTGAAACAACCATTAAGCAACAATATAATGATGACTCCTGTGGGGTCAGTGAGGTCAACACAGTTAACAAAAGGACTTCCTTAATTGATCCACCTGCTGTCAATAGTCGTCCCTGTGGACATGTGTGTTGTTGCATGCGACCGTGTTCTCACCTCAGTGACTGGTCTGTTTCTGTCTCACCATATTTTCTGTTGTAAAGGCACAAAAAGTTTTGCATAGCAGGTCTATCACAGGAAAACCACAGAAGCCGTTCCTCTAATCCTAGAGCTGTGGGGTTTTTCTCTGCTGCGATATAGTCTTCTAACTTATGGCTCAGCAGGTTAAACAAGTGTTTTGTGGTCTTCCTGTTTTTAGCTTGTGTTCAGCCTATTGAAGAGTTTTAGATATCCTGACCTTAAATGTATTTTGTTGGATCTTAAATGTGGGGTAAACGATTCTGAAGAAAGATAACAACAATAACAACCTGAAACATTTGACGACCTGCAAATGAGACGCTGCAGTCATGTAAATGCATTGTTTTGTCCACACGAAGACATCAAGTTTCCTGTCATAGAGGAGCCAAGAAACCACGAAATTTCACATTTAAGAAGCTTGAAAAAAATCCTGAAAAACTACGATTACCAAAATATTTGGCGATTAATAGTTGACAAATAATTGATTTATTGATATAGATCTATGGACAATGCTGCTGTTACAGTAGCTTGTAAAAACGACTCAAAGGAGACATATTATGCTCATATTTAGGTTCATATTTAGGTTGATTTTAGGTTACTTCTAGAGTAGGTTTACATGCTTTAACATTCAAAAAACACATTATTGCCATACTGTTCAATTGCTATATTACTGTATTCACCTTCAGTCTGAAAGGTATGCTGTATTTTTGGCCTTATCATGGCTTTATTGACAGGACAGCTTCAGAGATGACAGGAAATGGGATGAAGGAGAGGGGGATGACATGCAGTAAATGGCTAGGCCAGTGCTATGCATGGGTTGCTGAGCTACTGGGGCGCTCGTATGTCACATATTCAAACAGAAGCTAATGCCTGGTTTTTAATTTTTTGACTTTGAGCACAAATGTACTTGGCAAACAGTGTGGCTCATCAACATTGTCAGGAAAGGACATAAAAATACTAGAATACACTTACTTGTCCCACTGCTTTTATTTCTGATAAAAAACATATGTTAGCCTGCACTAAATAATGAATAACACATTATCAAAAAAAAGACTCAGGGAATTGTCTCTTTGACGCAGGGGAGTGGGAGTGAATGCACTCCTTTACGAAGTAGTTTTTTTTATTGTCACAATAAATTTCTTGTGTTTTAGAACGATAGTCTGGGCCAAGGAACGTTCACCAAGATCTTCTGCGGTGTGAAGAAAGAGCTAGGTGACTACGGAGAGGTACACCAGATGGACGTGGTTATTAAGATCCTAGACAAAGCTCACCGCAACTACTCAGAGGTCAGCTTGTTAAATGAATGCTGAAAAAAAACATATTGGTTCTGGTTTTGTTTTAACGAGTAAAAGGGATGTCTTCTGTCGTTTTCTCTCTCAGTCGTTCTTCGAGGCAGCCAGTATGATGAGCCAGCTCTCCCACAAGCACCTACTCCTCAACTATGGCGTGTGTGTTTGTGGCAATGAGAGTAAGTCAACAACACATAGACACACACACAGTCTACAGGTAAAAAAAATAGTCAAAAAGTAACGAATCATCATGGTTATGTTTGCTACATAAGGAGGACGGTGTAAGATCTTTATTACAGATGAAAGGCAAATTGACATCAAAACAAAACATAATGTGTTTTACATATGATACAAAGAAAGGCAAGGAGACTGTTGTTCTGAGTCAGCCAACTGAGGCAATCAAACAGCGGAAATAAGGTTTCTGACCTGCTGACCTGCTCTGTGCTGTGTCCTGACCCTTCACTCTTGACTGGACAAGTCCTTTAGGATCATCATGTCACAAATGGTTCACTCCACCTGAAACTGCCCACACACTTCAGAGCAGGAAAGCTTAGCAGTTCACATTTCTGAGTGCAGGAGAACAGCAAGCAGCAAAGAAAAATAGACATTGGCTTTACTTTTTCTCAAGTAGGACTTTTAGCTACTTTTAACAACACTGAACATATGTAACAAAAAGAGAACAGTAAAAACTAAGAATAACAAAAAAACAGGCAAAACCTGAACAGCAGTAGATTGCAGAACATGGATGAAGAAATTAATGTGTCTGTGACTCCTTTCAAAGTATCAGTTGACTTAATCCAGACTTGTGAACTTTGTTGGTAGAGTCCCGGAAAAGTCTGTAAATTCTGAAGGGCCGTCCGAACACACAGCTCAACCAGTCCAAGAGACCTCAAGTGGACTTTCTGGATCATAGAGTCCACTTTGGGTGCAGACTCAGCAAACTTCACTGATTTAAATATCAGAATTCATTGCAGAAGATATTATTCAGCTACACCATGAGTAGAACAGGCTATAGAGGACATCAGATCCATGCTATTATTGGAGTCTTTTGGCATGTCAAACACGTCAACCTACTGAAGAACTCACAGGAAATCAAGCTGCTTGAACGGAGCTTTGTTTGAGAAAGTAGTAACTGATAAATTGATCTCCCTGTCAGACATGATGGTGCAGGAATACGGTAAATTTGGCTCCCTCGACACCTACCTGAAAAAGAATAAAAGCTGTGTGAACATCACCTGGAAGCTAGAAGTGGCCAAGCAGCTATCTTGGGCTATGCACTACCTGGTAAGACATGATGCAGTCTATCTTGTAGAGAAAAGGTGAACAAAACCTTTTTCCTGGAACACATTTGTGTGATTTGCTCACACAGAAGTAATTTATTTACCTATCACATCTGCACACAGGAGGAGAAGAACCTCATTCATGGAAATGTTTGTGCCAAGAATGTTCTTCTTATCAGAGAGGAGGATCGGACGACGGGCAACTTGCCCTTCATCAAACTCAGCGACCCGGGTATCAGTATCACTGTGCTGCCCAAGGAAGGTGAGCAGATGGTTGCATGTGTTGCCTCACACCTGTGTGATGCAATAGTTTTGATTTGGTGTGTTCTCCTTGCTGTCGGTCTCTACTGTCTCGTCCACTCATGCGTCTCCCTTTCTGTGTGCTTTACCAGTTCTGGTGGAGCGTATCCCATGGGTGCCCCCTGAGTGCATTGAAAACCCCCAGAACCTGAGTTTAGCCACAGACAAGTGGGGCTTTGGGACCACTCTTTGGGAGATCTGCAGCGGTGGAGACAAACCGCTCAGCACCCTGGACTGCTCCAAGGTCAGAAAATCAAATGGATGCTTTGGGAGTATTGACATACTGAGAGGGATCTGTATCACAGGAGTAGTTTGACATTTTGGGAAATGTTGATGAGAGGTTGAAAACACAGATATCTCTGGCTGTTTGGCCTCACAGACTTGCAAGGCAGAGCCAGGTTAGCTGTTTCCCCATTTCCAATCATTAGCTCCTGGCTGTAGCTTCATAATAAATGTACAAAGTTGAGTTTGACTTTGAACACATGCAGTTTTTGACTTGAGCTTTTTTCTCCTGCAGAAGAACTTGTTCTACGAGGACAGGCACCAGCTGCCGGCTCCTAAATGGACAGAGCTGGCCAACCTGATCAACAGCTGTATGGACTACGAGCCGTCACACCGTCCCTCTTTCAGAGCAGTTATCAGAGATCTCAACAGCCTCTTCACACCAGGTAGTTAGGAAAATAAACAAACTCAAAACATGCACATGCTCATAATGTGGTGTTTTATTAAGATTTTGTATGTTGTTGCGTGATGCAGACTATGAGCTGCTGGTGGAGAGCGACATGGTGCCCAACAGGACGAGAGGCAACGGCTTCCCGTGGGCCGCCGAGAGCCAGGAGCCCGCTCAGTTTGAGGAGAGGCACCTCATCTTTCTCAAGCAGCTTGGCAAAGTGAGACACGCACACACTGCTTTTTCATTACATTACAATATCTCCTTTGAAGTATTTAGATAATATCTTCATGTGTACATAATATACAGTTATAATAACTTTCCTCTCAGCTGTTTTAACACTAGAGCTGAATCAATCAGTTGATCAAATGGAAGTTCATCACCAACTGTTTTAGTAATCGATGATACTTTTCAGTCATTTGTCATGCAGAAATGTCAAACATTTACTGCTTCCAACTTCTTAATCTAAGGATTTACTGCTTTTCTTTGTCGTTCATGAGAGTAAATGAAGAGCGTGGGTGTTGGACTGGTTTTTTTTATTTTTGGACAAAAGCAGCAGTTTGAAGACTTAACTTTGGACTCTGGGAAATTGTAATGAGCATTCTTCACAATTGTTTTTTGTTATTCTATAGGCAAAACAATATGATATGGCACTGCCACGCTTTGATGGCGATGGCAAGAATTGCATGTATAACATTAGTGACGAATCCTCGTGCACAAAGTATGCATCACTAACAACCTCATTTCAGCGGATGTGTGATGCGTATCAGGTCATGTCTTGCTCTCCTGTGGCTCCTCTTTAGTTCTCATCCTACTTGTGACACTTTCCTGGCAAGCACTGCTTGATATGAAGTCTCCAAAGAACTCTTGCCTTCCTCTGTATTCTCCTTTGTACATACATTTTTGGCTAACTGAATTAGTTAACAGGAACTTTGAGACAGTGAAAAAAATAAAATGGTTTTAACCTGTCGTCAAATCCTCCTCTGATGTGGCGCACAGGGAAACTTCGGCAGCGTGGAGATGTGCCGCTACGACCCGCTGCAGGACAGCACAGGGGAGGTGGTGGCTGTGAAGAAGCTGCAGCACAGCACGGCCGAGCACCTCAGAGACTTTGAGCGGGAAATCGAGATCCTGAAATCCCTCCAGCATGAAAACATCGTCAAATACAAAGGAGTGTGCTATAGTGCAGGTAGGAGCACATAGTTTGATATCTGGATGTGTAATACACGACCTACTGACATTTAATATTAATGCGTGAAGCAGTAATGCAACACCTCAGGCTCCAAAGTAACAGTAGATCAAATATAGTACAAAAAATGTTTTCCTTTGTCCGTTTCCTTGCCGGAGCAAATTTAGATTGGGAAAGATTGTCCAGATTAATTTTGATTCGTAAGTGAGATCTAGGAGGGCTTCAGAGCTCGTTCAGCCTACAACTGTTCCCTGATTTGATGTTACCACCCAGGCAGATTTTGTTACACGTGATAACATCTTTACAGCTCCCACATTTGCTGCCTTGGGCGTCAATGTCCGTGACCATGAAAGGCATTAATCTAGATTTTCTAAGAGGCCTCTGCTGCCCATATTTTCTCCCTTAAGTATCGCACTTAACCGCTTTGTTTCTGCAGGACGAAGGAACCTCCGGCTGATAATGGAGTACCTCCCCTACGGCAGCTTGAGAGATTATCTCATCAAACACAAGGACCACTTTGATTCCATGAAACTGCTGCACTATGCATCACAGATTTGTAAGGTAATGTAGAGCAGAATGTGCCGCAGATTTGGATTCAGACTTTGATCATTCTTCATGGAGCTGCAGTCAAGTGTAACTAGCATTTCAAACATGAGGAGTTCAAGGTTCATATCTGGCCTGGGAACTTTATTTTTTCCCATTCTCTTGTCCCCTAACACCACTGAAATCATTTTTAGAGTGGGCAGCTGGGTCAGATTATACTAGTGGTATGATGATGATCGGAAATCACAAAACCACTAAGTGAGAGAAATAATGGGAAAAATATGTAAATGACAAAAATAAGCATGTGTTAGAGGAAAACAGCTGTTGTTGATGTTCAGTATCATATCGTGTGTGTATTGAATAAACAATATAATAAGGTCATGTTTTTCAGTATTATTGGTATATATGAGCACATACTGTATATAAATTATTTCTCTCTCTCTCTCTCTGTATGTAATTATATTCATATATCAGGGTATGGACTACCTTGCCATCAAGCGTTACATCCACAGAGACCTGGCTACTCGAAACATTCTGGTGGAGAGTGAGATGAGGGTGAAAATCGGCGACTTTGGCCTGACAAAGGTGCTGCCGCAGGACAAAGAGTACTACACTGTGAGAGAGCCCGGGGAAAGCCCCATCTTTTGGTGAGGAGCACACACACACACACACACACACACACACACACACACACACACACACTGCATGTGCGTATTCGATGTTCAAGCAGGTATTTTCATATTTTTGCAGGTTGACTGTTGAATGTTTTTGACTGTTGTGGCAAGTATTGTAACCCTTTGTGACTAATCTGTAAATACAGACGTTAAATGTAAAGTCATGTTATTCATACAAGAAGAAAAATATGATTAAGTTAAATGCTACTAAATACTTCATATTGGTCTGCTTGTAATGTAGGACTAGGTAGGATTAGTTATGATACATAAGTCTACATCTATATCTATATCTATCCATCTATCCATCTATCTATGTATGTAAAGTTTTGGTATTTTTCAGGTATGCTCCAGAGTCGCTGACAGAGAGCAAGTTCTCTGTGGCATCAGATGTTTGGAGTTTCGGTGTCGTCCTCTACGAACTCTTCACTTACAGTGACAAGAACTGCAGCCCACCAGCGGTAACGGCACTTCTTCTTTCTTCTTACTTACTGTTGACAATTTTACTTTTCTGTCACTTCACAATTTTCCTATTCAACCCTTAGTTGCTTTCATTTAATTTTAAAATTGCTCCTAATTGTCAACTGCCTGACTAAGCTAATTAGGGATCATTGTAGGTGTTGTTAGTGTGTAGTGTTGTTAAAGAAATCAGTTGATTGAGCACTCAGAAACAGGAAACACTTCTCATTAGTTTTAAGATGTTTCATTGCACTGTGTCCATTAAGGCCAAATGAAAACTTTTTATTTTCTGTTCTAGGTGTTTATGGACAAGATGGGAAATGAAAAGCAGGGCCAGATGATTGTATACCATCTGATAGACCTGCTGAAACAGGGATACAGGCTGCCTGCTCCTGAAAATTGTCCAAAGGAGGTCAGTAACTCCAGACAAACTGCAACTACATTGTTTGACAAGGAGAGGTTTTAACGCAAAAGATAACATGTTCCAACTCCAGTTTACCTACCTAAATGATAAACTGACTGCTTTAGTAGCTGGAATGGAACAGGAAGATAAAAACTTAAGAGCAAACTGTGGGAATAAAGAAAACATTACTCTTAGCCCTAAACATAAACGGCTACCATGTCATATCACTGAATGGCTTATCTAAGAAAATAGAATAGAGAACTTTGTTGTTAGAGTAGGATGCAATAATTGTCCCCTTCTGCACCCCTCAGATTCACAGGATCATGACAGAGTGCTGGAGCAGTGAACCTCGACTCCGCCCCACTTTCAAGACATTAATCCACAGTGTGGAGGCTGTACGCGACAGCATGGACAGATGAGCAGCATCAATCCCTGAACCTTTGACTCACAGGTGCTGACTCCCGGCAGTCGGCCCTCACAGATCTGAACAGAACAGCGAATGTCTTTGTGACGTCTGTGTTTGTTGCAGTGACGCCAGTCTGGAGCACGCTCGTTTCTTTTTTTCCCCTCTGCTGGTGCTCAGTATGGTTAAGAAAGGTTTGACCCTTCTTCTATGGCCAAAGGAAGTGTACACGTAATCTAATCAGGTAGCACACTACATGTGGCTCGGACTCCAAAAAACAAAAGATTATTTCTGAAGCCTTTAAGGTCATTACACAATGGGATGAATTATTTTCATTCTGTTATTTGGACACGTGTTACAAATTTGGAGACAGAGAAGAGATTTTCTCTACTTAAGTAACGTGTTGAATGTTTAAGCCCTGAAGTCAGTATAATGTTGCGTTCCCAGACAACTGAGAACATGCTTGTTGTACTTGTTTACATGTGCAATGAGGCTGAACTACTGGTGGTTCTCTCCTGTGCACACTCACCAAGGAGACATCAAAGTATTTTGGTAACTTTTTCCGTCATGCTCGGAAGCTGGTATGTGAAAATTTCAACTAGTGAATGAAACTATGCCTGGAATGCAGCACGAGTTCCAAAAGTCCTCCAGCAGTCAAAACTGTGTTTATCTTCTTGTGCCTACAGTTGAATGTTGGAGCTTCACTGTTCGACACCGGACGGCTGTTTTCACATTCATTTTCCATGTGCTCGTTGAAAGTCTGATTTTGAAGCATACAAAGCATTATTTGTGACAACACAAACAGTCTGGTCCATCCCGGTCCAGTATCAGCATATATTTGTGTGGTGTGGAAAGTTGAAGGCTCCATCGCACGAACACTGAGAATGGACTAGACAGTGACGTAGGACACATCTTGTGTCCGGATGTTAAACTTGTGAACTGAATGATTGTTTTGGATTTTAGTTTTTTAGTCTTTAGCTTCCATGTTAAAGATTGTTGTTTGTCTCCTGAAATAAAGTCGGACACACGTTACAGATGTTTTTCACGCCTTAGTACATGTATGAAGGGGATCTTAAATGCTCAGTCAGTTGATTTTGTACTTTTTATCGTTGTGAAATGAGCAGCAGCTCGTTTAACCAAAGATGTCATGCGATTCTTACAGAGTTAACCATCCGATGGCACACGTGAACCTCAACGCAGCGGCCATGTGTGGCTGAACTTGTTTCATTTGCTCGATATTCTTAAGACTGATAAAGGGCACACTGTAGGCTTGAAGCACCAGCTCTGCTTCTGTCACAAAGGGACCCACCCTAACAACCCTCTGCAGGGTGGTTTTGAGTCAGATAGCTGCAGTTACAGTCGACTTGATGGTGCAGCAGGGGAAGCACCCAGTTTTGAGTGGTGGTCATGTGCTTTGACTTCACAGTCTTTCCACACAACACAGGGTCAGTATTCAGACAGATCCCCTCATATCTGTTTACATCCTTTAATTCAATGTGGGAAAAATAATAATAAAATACATTAAAGAGACGGCAATAGCTGCTCATTAATGGGCATCTACTTATCTTATTATGGGCTCATTCAGTATCGTTGTTTTGGAAGGAAAGAAGCTCTGGAAGTTATGATCCTGTCTTTGTAATTACTAAACTATATATGTTTTGTAAATAGAGTATGATTTCTTGCTATTTTGTAAAGCTATCTGCCTGTTGTAGCTGTTGTGAAAAGTTGGAGGAAAAAAGCAAAGAAAGGGAAATGGCTTGGTTTTGTTTTAAAACTCATTTGACCTTCGCAAACATCTTTATTTTAAGACATACATGTGTTTGTGTTACTGTGTGCATTGTCGGCCACATGTATCAGCGGTCAAAAGGAATCGCGGGTTGTAATTTGAATGTTTCAAACTTTATGTGCCAGATGTTACAGACTAAAGGGAGCAGGGTCGGTCACTGTCTGCAATTGAAGTGAGACCGATGAGATAAAGCTCTCCATGAAGAGAGAGGAATATTTGGAACAAAATCTTTCTTTCAAACTATTTAATGTCAGTCGTCAGAGGATTGATGTCCCCTCAGAGCAAAGTTGTGCTCACTTACAAACATAGTGTCAGTGTTTGTATGCTCCCACGCCTTGATGCCTGGGTCGTAGTTATACTGAAGATCTGGTTTGTGGTCTAACGGCAAGCGTGCTGTGAGTCAGTGTGGCAGTTTCCTCACATTGCTATCGCGCTGTAAAATGTGTGAGTAAAATGTTGCCCCCTAATGGGTTGTTCTGACTCATGCAACTATTACTAGGATTTATGTGCAGTGGTGTGAGAGGGCAAATATGATTATTTTATAAAATATGTATCACTTCTGATCCAAAGAGTCTGAGAGGAGAAAAAAAGAGGATACTAAAGCAGATTAAATTGTTTTTTTTCTTTTCTGGTCATTTTTTTTTTTTTTTTTTTGGTTTGGCACAAAGTACATTAAGTCTCGTCTTGTCCTCAGATGTTACCATGCAGCTACATTTTATACATTCATGTGTAAACAGATGTAAATATTGAAAAAGACAGATATGTGATCTGTTCTGTGTGTATATACTTTTATTAAAACAAAGTGTTTTAATTTGGATGTTCAGATTGTAGTTTTTTTTTTTTTAATCTGATTGTGGTTTAACGTAAATAGCTCTGAACAACTTTGCACATAACACTAATACTGCAACTAACAATCCATTTTTTTTATTGACTCTGCCACTTATTTTTGATTGTAAAGGTTTCCCAGAGCCCAAAGTCACACCTTTAAATTGCTTCTTTTGTCCGACCAACAGTCTAAAAACTGAAGACTTGTTATTAACTATCATAGATAACAGCAGAGAAGCAGCAAATCTTCACGTTTAAGCAGCTAATGTTTGACAATTTTGCTTAACAAATGACTAAAACAAAAAATTGATTCAGCTATCAGATTTTTCTTAGACTTACTGATTCATCGGCTTGTGGCTGCAGGTCTAAAAAAAAAAAAAAAAAAAAATGGTATGGTAGGGGTTTTGTGCAGGAGGTTAAATGTATGTTTACGCTGAGTCGGAATGGGTTAAAAAAGATGTTGCACAGTGTTGTCCTCAGGGTGTTGTAATGTTGTGAACAGAGAGCGGCAATAACTTCACAGCAGCCTAAATGACGTTAATGTGCGATATTGGCTGGTGCTGGTATGAATGAACCTGGTTCAGGTGGACGGTCTGCAGGCGAGGACGCGGCGGCTGCTTATTGCTCCACAGATGTGAACGGGTGCCTTGTGAATGAATTTATGACGCCGCTCGATGTTTCATATTAACACAGTATTTAAAATTTATTCTCAGTGATGTTGAAAGGAGCGACATTGAGTACATGAGCTTATTTCAAACAAAACATATCAAACAAGAGAGCAGGGTAAAAGAAAATATGACGATGCTTTCATATATTCTCTGGTAATGAGGCGACGACTGGGAAAAGCTAACTGAAGCCTATTAAACAGCAGATGTGAACTCCTCCTACATCTTTCCATCAACTGTCCATTAATCACACCATCTTCACATCAAGACCCGTCCGCCCTCACCCATCCCTCCTCCTCCCCCTCCTCCTCCCCCGCCTCAGCACAACTGTCCGATATCATTTTTGGTACAGCCCTGGTTGCAGCACTTCCCTGCAACACCCAGAGAAAAGTTCCTCTTCTCTTTCCTCGGTACGGGCCAGTCATCTCGCTCCCCCAAAACCGAGGACGGCTGAGACGCCTCCTGCAGGGCCGGGTCGCCCAGCGACTGCTCCTGCCTGATAACGGCGAGGAGGTCTGCCAGGGAGTAAGAGGAGGCGAGACGGAGAGGAGAAGGGTCTGGGAGCTCTGCGCCGGGTTGCCAGGAGTGGTGGTTGTTGTCCTCCACTGCAACATCACTGAGAGAACGCCACTGGAAGGCATCTGAGGACAGGAGGAGATGAATGTAACATTGCACGCTAACTCCTACAGGAAGTGTTAACAAATGTGCTTTTTGGAAGATTAACAACACAGGAATTGGGGTAATTGTTCTCTAAAAGCTTTTCATAGTATGCCCAATTATCTCCGAACATGAGCTGACCATGGTGCTGAAACATGACAGGAGTTGTCCCCTGATTGAAAAACCTTCTCAAGTCTAACGAATCACCATTTAACATGAGAAGTACTCATGAAGAAAGCAATCAGTTACAGCTCCTGCCTCCTTCTCTTCAATCATCTTTAGTCGTACTGAAAAAAATAAATTTCTCAGACAACACCTTGGCTACGTCAAAACTAATGGATGCGTTTCAACACACAAGAAAGATTTTTACAACAAGTCGATAAATAGATTTTTGCTCGACAGATCGCGCAATGAGTCAAAGTGCAACGACTCACCCAGGTCCCCGTCCGTGGATCGTCTCCACCGCGAGCCGCCGCAGGTGAAAATGACCGCCCTGATGAACTCTCTCCCGCACAGTTTCACACCGTAGTCCCTCGGTAGGATCAGTTTGCTCATCAGGTCAGCCTGCACGCGGCTGCACATGCCCCCGACACACACCGCGGCCACGGCGAGGGTCACCCTCCAGAGCATTTTTCTCCCACTTGTCCTGAACCTGACAGCTGTGGGGTTTTTTTGCTTTTTTTGGCGCTGCACAGAGGGGTCAACTGAGCTCCACCTCAGGTCTGATCGCCGCTTCAAATCCTGGTTTCCTGGACGTCTGCTGGGAGAGTTCTGGTGCTGCTCAAGTTGTAAAATCTGCTTCTGTTCGTCTGTCTTGTGTTGCAGAGCAGACGTTGGTTTCCTCCTCTCCTCCTCCGCTGTAGTCCTTGTCCTAACTTATGTGTTCAACCCCAACCCTCCCACTCCCTCCTCTCTCCCTCTCACACGCACGTCACTTAGATTGATGACGATGACGTACTTGGAGTTATTTCTTTATTGTAATAATGTTAGGGGAACGTTCTTATTGTCGAGTGTGAGTGTACACGTTACTCATTCAACAGTTGGATGTGATGATTTTGAGACAAATTACACGCGGGCATGTATGACGTCTTTTACACTTCTCTAGGAAGAAATTTAAATGTGCAAGTGGTTTAGGGAAGAAGCGGGTGGTTTGGTGTTTGTTTGCTGTTGGCTTTGGTGCTTTGTCACAAAAGACTGGAGAAGAGGAAGTCTTTGCCATGTTTCTTTTTTATTGGATGTATAAATATAGTTTTTCTTAATGTCAAACATGAGTTAAAATGATGGTAAATACATTTTGCATAAATATCAGCACCTTGTAATATTTGACAGCCTCTGACAATATAAATAAAAGTCATGGGTACATCAGTGCTAACTGTAACTTTGGTGTTAAGATCCTTAACACTGAAATTAGACCGTGGAAAAATTAACGGAAATGACCTATTGTGCCTATTGCCAAACCAAACTAGAGCTGAGAAACAGGTGAATATTGTGTTTGTTCATGTCAAATGGCGAGTAAATATACACATGTCGATTGTTTGTGTTGTTTTGTGTCTGATTTGCAAGTAGGCAAGTGTTTGGTAACACATTAGCTTACGGCCTCGATAAGCTCAGACTTCTCAAGTCTTATGTTACTGTGAGTGTGTTTAGAAGTTTTTTTTGTTGCCCCCTAGAGATCAGAAATCACTTCATGCAGCTTTAAGTGAAGTATAACTCAACTAGTTGAGACACACACCCTGTCCTACATCAATACCACAAATACTGTCCAAGCTACTTTATTTTCTCATTTATTGCTTTGATTATAAATTTTAGTCAATGTTTTTTTTCTCTCACTCTGTGAAGTTCTTTGTTCTTTGTTTTGATGAACACATTGTTAATATCATGATTACTATTTTAGTGTATTGTTTGTTCAGACTGTAAAACATTTTAAACAATACTCAAACCAGACAGCATGCAAACAACATTTTTTGAGTGTTCAACCTACACAGGACATGAAGCTGTGCACAGCTGGTAGTGAAACTGCGCCAACAAATCTTTCAAAAAAATAAAACAACATTTTAAAATACAATTGATTATCTTTTGTGAACTTTAATTTGCAGTAGCTTTCTAAAGTTGCAGTTTGACTGACACCCAGCATCTATCATTTATTATTTCCTGTAGGGCAAGTGGCACATTTTACCAAAAACTACAAATTAACAATTTAAGCATACTGTAAAACAGTGTTCTATGACAAATATGTACCATATAGATTGAGTATGCAGTATACAAAGACACAGCTGATTATTATGTTGCAATGGCTGAATGTAACTGATGCAAATTTTTAAGTTAAATTAAAATATCGAAAACATCTGACTGACTTAAACCTGCTGCGCAGAGCTTCTGTCTCCCCCTTCTGGCACTGAGAGTAACTACACAAATACTGTCAACGTGCTTGTGACGACATCAGTTCCGCTTTTCTGCTGTTTGCTGCAACTTCTGCTGTCGCTGCAGGTACTGGCACGCCACGCAGATACAAAAACTTGAGTTTACTGAAAAATACAAATGCATTTGTCTGGTGGTAGTAGGCTTAATCAGTATTGTGTGAACTTATTTGGCAAAGGTAATTTGGGTTTAGGTATTTTGATTTGTATTCTGCATCAGTCAGTGGTTCAGAGCTGAAGCGTTTGGCCACTGATGGACTTTTTAATAGCAATTACAGCAAAAAACAACATTATTCATATATTCATCAAAATTTAGACTGTTTGACTCGATGTCCACAATATATGATAATTAGTGCAAACGATAGACTCGATAGTGTCAAAAAGGCAGTTTAAAGCAAAAGCATGGCGGGTGAATGCATCGACCGGACGATTATCATTTTGTAACAAATCAACCAACCCATTATTTCTCCAAGAAGGAGCTGAGGCTGCTTCTAGCGCGCCGAGCCTTTTCTATGCTTTCGAACGACGGAGTCCCCTGAGGCAGGTCCAGACGGTCATGTTCAGACTCCATGATACTCTCAGCCTCTCCTAAAAGTACAAAGTGAAACAAAACAATGCTTCATTTGTTTGTATTATGGCCACTTTTCCTTTGTCACAGGCATTTTTCTTTCTTCAACTTTGGATAATTCCTTCATAAATGTTGACGAAAATTTGGCTAAAATGTAATGACGGAGGTCTCTTGAAGCGTCGTTTGCATCCTTGTCTACTCCTCCGAATTACGATTCAAAAGTGTGGACACACTTCAAAAACAAAATGTACACTGTAGGCAAAACTTTAAAGTGAAGGAAACAAAATGAAGCTACTGTTTTAGCTCTCACCTCTCATACGATAAATAAGTGTTCCGTAGGCGCTGTCCATCTGGAAGGCTAATATGAAGCCGAGTGGCACGATGGGAGCCAATAGGGATGGTTTCTTTCTTTTCATGGCACTGCAGAAATGTACAGAAAAAAAGAGAAGGAAAGTTCAATATTTCCCCCTGTCAATTAGTGATAAAAGATAACTTGAAGCATTCAGAGAGCTCATATTCCCATTTAGGTCGCACATTTATATTAAATTACAGAAATGTCAATGTGTGTCGTTCATTAAATTACACACGACTTGTGTCCCTCGGTTCTGGGAATACAGATTAATAAATTCAAGTGAGTCAGGCTCATGACCACTGAGTTACAGCCATTTTAAGTGTGTCACGTTGCTGTAGCGCCACCTGTGAACACTTACAAAGCATCATACACGGAGCTGCACTAGTAAAGGCCACTGGACTAATACGACAGCTGTGAAGATTCAGTTCAGTGAGGATCACACTTTACAGGCTGATAGAGTCTGTTCCCTCACTGCACATTATTGCTGTGTGTGTGTTTATGTGTGTGTGTGTGTGTGTGTGGATCATCTCTGGATGAAGCTTGTAGTATGTTGAACAAAAGACCTCTGAGCCGACCTCTGAACATCTGCACAAAAAACTCACCCGACTGTGAGTCCCACAGAGGCCAGTGTAAAGAAGGTGCCAAAGTATTTGACAAACTCTCTGGACCAGGCGATCTGCATGGCCATCTGTCTCTCTCTCATCTGGTTCTGCATCAGGATCTGGCGCTCCATCTGCACGCGCACACACACACACACACACACACCAAAATACATGAAATACATGAGCATGACTGATATCTCTGATACTATGTTGGCAGGTAAGCAACAAAACATTTTCAGTGCCACAAATGGCAACTATATGTTCGAGGTAGTGTTGTCAATAGGGTTAGAGTTACTACGCCAAAGTAACCGATAACTGCTGCGAACTGTAGCTACTGTCAGCGAGTTAGCTCAGCTAGTTGTGCAGCTAGCGGTCCAGACTGGGAGCTCGGAGCATCAAGGGGAGTGTTAGCCTTTACATTTCTAGAACAGGAGCTTTTGACCAGGGCTAGCTGGTTAGCATGCTAACTAAAGTAGATACAGTGTCAAGAAAAAGTATGTAAACCTTTTGTAATTTCATTGTTTTCTGAATAAATCTGTCATAAAATGTGATGTGATGTTCATCTAAGTCAAGGGTATTGACAAAAATAATGTGTCTAAAATAATAACACAAAAGCATTTTGATCTTTCATGTCTTTATTAAACACACTAATTCAACATTCAAAATGGCAGAGGATAAAGTAAGTGAACCCTTAGAACTGGCAGTAATAACGTCAACCAGGAGCTTCCTGTAGCTGTAGATCAGACCTGCACATCGTCGAGGAGGAATTTTAGCCCATTCTTCCTGGCAGAATTGCTTTAGCTCTGTCTTATTATTTGGACATCTCATGTGTATGGCCTTCTTCAAGTCAGTCCATAGCATCTCTACTGGGTTGAGTTCTGGGCTCTCACTTGGCCGCTCCAGGCCCAAATCATGATGTTTCCTCCACCACACTTATGGTTGGGATGATGGTTTCATGATGATATGCCGTGCCCTTTTTACGCCAGATGTAGTGCTGCGTGTTTTTTCCAAATAGCTCAGTCTTAGTTTCATCAGTCCACAAAACATTTTGCCAGTACTGCTATGGAGTGTCAGTGTGCTCTTTTGAAAACTTCAGGCGTGCAGCAATGTTCTTTTTAGTAAGCAGTGGTTTCCATCGTGGTGTCCTGCTGTAGATACCCTGCTAGTTCAATGTTTTACGTATTGTAGACTCATGAACAGAGAGAGATGTTAGCCAGTTCCATCTGATGAGTCTTCGTTGTGCTCTTGGTGCCATTTTGAGTGGGCACTCACTTCTTGGTAGAGTAGCACCAGTCCCAAAGTGTCAGAAAACCATGAAATTCCAAAAGCTTCACATACTTTTTCTTGCCACTGTATCTCTGCAACACACAACATAGACATCACAAAGTCAAAACTGTTATTTCTAAACATTCTGTTGAAACCTTCAGTTATTTTTTGAATGTTTTCAACAAGACGTCTTCCATTTTGCTTCTTTAGTCTAAATAGAAAAACAGGAGTGTTTTGAAACGTGATGTTGAAAGTTTCCTGCAGTCATTCAACTGTTCTCTGCTGCTCGCTAAAAATATACAATTCATATCTCGTTGTCATGTTTCAGCCTTGTTACGTTTATCTAAAAAAAAAAAAAAACCACTAATGTTTTATGCCATCAATGTTGTGTCAATTTTTCCTCTATAATATTAAAAATAGTATTGAATCTGAATATTTTTCAAGGGACTGTAATGAAGTTGAACTTCCAGTATTGGGACAACACTAGTTTAGAAATGACAACTTCTTGACCACCAGAGTTCACTTACAAGTTTAATTTTGAACTGTAAAATATCCCAGTCAGTACACATCATGGTCACCGTTTGCTAAGAGCCAATTAAATGGACAACATGTTTTTGTTATGCATTTGAAGCATTCTGTCCCACAAACATTTTGAAGGACATGCTGAACGTGTGCATTGCAGAAGAAATTAAAGCAATACTAAACAAGGGAAATATCCTGAGGGTAAAATCTGCTCCGCTTTATGCAATCAAAGTGACAACAAGAGAAATAAAATGTATTATCTCATATGGATGTGAAAGCAGTGCGAAAGCTCAACAGTCAGAGGGAGAAAGACAGGGTCAAAGGAACAGGAGACAGCCAGTCCATGCTGGCAAACCTCAGTCAGATCAATCTTTTGTCTGCCATTTCCTGTTTGACACTCACTCACATTTTTATACACAGAAGTATGTGCTTTCTGCATAACAATCGTCACCGACATGGCTGAGTGACATTCACATTTAAAGAGCCTTTATTCTCTAAAAGGGAACGTGTCAGAGATGAGCTTCATAGGAAAGTGACACCAACACGCTTATGATGCAAAGATTGGGAAAAAAAAAAATGACCACAGTGCCATTCAAGAGAGCTGATGACGTGGAGTGGGTGACATAAATTACAACATGTCAACGCTCCACAGTTCTGTATTATGTGCGTTACCGGTTGAACATTGGGGGGGGGGCTACTGTTTGAGCCAGTCAGTGTCTAAAAAAAACTAGAGAAACTAGAACTAGAGAAAACTAGAGAAAACATACATTAGGACAGAACAGAGGAGGATGTGACTATTTCAGTGAAGAAGTTATAACTCATTTAACATGTTTTATTAGGGAGTCGGCTTTATACTGACCAATTCCCAGAACTGAATGTGTTTAACTGGTCAAACAGGATAAATAAGGGCCTGACAGTAGGCATGAAAATTCTTCTCCAGTAAACTGCTGTTCATTGACAGGAGTGAAAATGGACTCAAGCACAATGTTTCAAATCCAGGGCCTGCCATTATTGCTTTCAAAGTTTTCATCTGGTTGCCTGCCATAATAACGTCGGGGAAACACCAAGACAATAGGAAGAAAATTGAAAAAGGTGACTAAACATAACGTGGATAAATCTTTAAAACATATATGAAGACCATGAAGACAACTTCAGTGAAAAGTAAACAAAAGTATTTATAATGTCTCACTCTTTAATTGTGCGATAAACCATTTTGCAATCGAAATTTCTACGTATGTGTGAGTGGTATTAATCAAATACTCAATTAAAAAATCAATCGTCATTTTGACTCCTGTTGTGACCATGGGAAGAATATTAAGTAGGGGTGATTTGCTGAATGAAATACTTGGCTACAAACAGACATCAGTAAAAGGAGAGAAGGAAAGGTGTAAAAATTAATGAGCTCAGGAGGGGTTAAGTGGTAATCACTGGGCTCAGACGTCACTGCCTGGTAGAAGTGCATTATAGGCACTTACATAAACGAAGTGTAATCAACCTTTAAATCTTATATGGTATGGTCTTAAGGATGCTGTTGATTATTGAGTGACTCAATAACATTTGTGAACATTATAGACTCATACTAGTCACACACCACCACTGCATAGGTGTTTTAATTAACCTGATATGGGTAGAAACTGAACTGAATATTGTGTCAGACCCTGTGGGTCTGCTCCTCTACTGAGGGGGTGGAGATGGAGCGAATAAGGGTGCAGGGTGAAGCACCCACATGCAGAGTTAAGTGGTAATTTAGTTCAAGCTCCAACTACTAAAAATAAAAAAGATGTATTCTATAACAATTCACACTTGTTACTAAGATCAGATAAAAGTAATCTTATTGATATTCATTATCTTTTTGTCTTTATTTGAATATTTACTGGACAAAAGAAACAGTTTAAAGATGTCATCACATGCTCTGGGGATTTTTTGTTTCATTTCAGCTCCTCATTAAGCTCTTCTGAAGCCTGATAACGACCCATTCATTTAATTCTGGTGTGTTGGGGCAGGGAGACATCTACAACATAGGGGCAGGGATCCCCAAGGACCAAGATTGAAGGACAATCATTAATGACAAAAAATATAATCATTAATCAACACAATTGTCCAATAAATAAATAACAACAATATGGTCTAGTTTAAGCCCTACCATGTTTTTGTACTGAACAGAAAAAATGTTGCCTTGCAACTTTGAAAAATCCCTTTAAACACATTTAAGGAGATAACATGAAAGAAAATCCATCGATAGTCATTACCAAATCATTATCTCGGAACATAGGTATGAAATTCTGTGTACATTTGAGGAGTTTCTGCGTAATTTTTTACTTCTTTTTATCTGTCATGAAACTGAACTACCTTTTGGAAACCCTTCCTGCAACCAAGCTGACGACAACTGCGACTCTCTCCACGAAGGAGGAAGCCGCAAACTTTTTAAAGCATCAGGGGTGAGATTGTTTCATTCTCAAAATAAACTCTGGGAGGAGCAATGTGTCAAAGAAATGGAAGTCATAGGAATGGCATCTGTAATCAACAGTGTTTGTTCTCCTAATTGAGGGGTCTGCTGAGCTAAATTAGTGGACAAAAGGGAACTTAAGGATGCCTCATTAAAATCAGACAAAGGTGACATGGAACTCAAATGCAGCAGGTGTTGTTAATGAGTCCTGAATTTAATTATGTTTCAACTAGAAGCCTTTCCAAGGACAGCGAAGGGAAATTACCCACTCATTCAACAAACCGTTAAGGTTGACAGTCATAAAAGGGTTCTTGTGACATGATCAAAGAGCCGTCACCTCTCATGAAGTCATCCCTTCTCTCATTTGGGAGACAAAACAGGAAGTAGACCAGAGATACTGCATGTTTGACTTCAATAAACTGGAAATCTAAAAACTACCGACTTCTTCTCCTTGCAAATTATTTTATCCCTTGAGTCACCTGCTTGTAAATGTCTTTTCAAGAGAACGTAGAGTATTCCAATAGAGATATACATTAGTTTAAAAAGAAACCTGTGTAATTGGAGCCAAAAGCTGGGTATAAACAGTATAATGTGGTAAATCAAAAGCCAAAACCTGATTATTCATGGCTTGCCACTTGGTTTAGTAGTACTGTAACTGGCTCGAGAAAAGTCTGCTTTCATAATGCGTTCAAACACAAAGAATTTTCAGCTGACATTCCGAATCTAGAATAAGGCTGTCAGAATATCAGATTTCCACCACATGACATTGTGGACATAAACAATGTTAGACAGCAAGCTAATTACTGCATCTGTTTCTTATCAATCATTTTATGATGGATGACAACCAGGATTAAGGTATATTACTGCAACCTTTGGGTAGGTTTCACACAGCTGTCGGAACTCCAACAACACTGTATTTGAAATGTATTGCTCCAAACTCAACCGTGGTCCTGAATTTCAGCTGTCTAAAAGTCGCTCAAGTGAGCACTACTGAGAGCAGGCTGTTTCTATACCTGCACCTTTAAATGCTAATGAGCTCTGTCTGTCAACGCCTGCCTTGCCTGCTACACGCCCCTCGCAGTGAGAGGATGCTGCTTACGCTAGCGGTAGCATGCACTAATGTTTACGGTAGATGTATTGCTATGGCTCACACGTTGTCATTAAAAATGAAACGCAACCACTGTTGTTCTGTAGCTGGGACAGAATATAGGCACTGACGTTGACAGCCAACAACAAAGCAATTTGCGTATCTAACTCTGAGTGACGACATTGCAAAACACTTCTATCTTACCGCTGGACACACTGAACTTCACCTCGGGGATGGACGCCTCCCTCTCAGATATCTCCTTTCATCTTGCAGAGGGGGCTGGCCTATGAAAATCTCTCTTGTCGTTACTTAACAACAGGAGCTGAATCTGAACAGTCTGCAGGAGCGCCCTTTTACCTGTGGGTGGGCTGCAGAGACCATGCAGGACTCATTTGCTTTCCTCATTTTGGGAGTTGGTAGGCTCAGGGAGGACCAGTTTAAATATGTAGAGACCAGAGAAAAAAGTGTTTGTCATAATATGGGACCTTTAATCAATAAAATGTATTAAAACATTTATTTATTTGTTTTCATCTCTAGCTTAGGTATTAATGTGTTATGATATTCATACCAATAAAGCTTCTTTGAATTAGAATTCGATGTGACTATTCTAATCTGTGCATAAACAGTAAACAAGGTTGTATTGTTTACAGCCATAAAACATTATTTTTGATCACTATTGCATCAATAACAAATCTATAAACACATAAAGGCTATTTAGGTCAGTTGACAATGTAACATTATTCATAACACTATGTTGAGAAAAACTGCAGAATTTGACCTCTACCCTGCACAACCTCAGCATCATCAACACTGATGCAGCTGACATGGAAATGAGTTTATATGTGGGAATCCTCATGGACATGTAATTCAGTTTTGATGAACACTTCAATCATAAACACCAATCATAAACTCTGCCAGCAGAAGCTCTCAACCATCCGGAAACTCGACGCCCTTTCTGTTGCACCCCACCTAATGCTCCCCTTGTGTCAAAGCACCACACAGCCAGTCCTCGGCTTTTGCTCCATCTGCTACTTAGCACAGTCACAGTCACAAACAGGAACAAACTCATCAGAACCAGAACTATGCACACAGCCACTAAATCAAAGGTCACAGATGTGAACACAAATGCTGTTAACATAATAATCAATCAATGTCTGCTCACAATCAGAGATCTTGGATGTGTAAAGAAGGGTTTGCATTGCCAGACAATTTGGCCACATCAAATTGGGTATCATTTGATAAATTCCAGTACTAGCACAGATTATCTCTGAGTTTTGGTTCAATTAGCATAAATGTATGTTTCCATGCTCAGTTTCTAGGAGATGATTGTGAGCTTTGAAACCAATCCATGTTGCTTCCCATAATGACAAATCAACATAGTTTTACTTTTACCTACACGTTCTTTTACAGCATATAACATCAAGTTATTCTCATGGAAACATAAAAAGTGGTGACAAAAAGATTCAGAGGGCCAGCTTGGACAAGCAGCGGAAGATGACACAATGACAGTGACTGGAAATAGAAGTGAAGAAAAAGTGAAAGAAAGAAATGAGCCATGATGAGTCCACTGTGAAGGTGACAAAGTGAGAGCAGGGCTGAAACTAACCAGATGGAAATTCACTGACATTTTCTAAAGGCTGCTAGAATACGCAGGGCGGGACAATACTTGGAAAAATGATACACAATCATCACGCTCTATGTACTGACGGGAAAAAATAGACATAACAGAAAAAGAGAGCGGGAAACGCTCAACACACACACACAGATATTATGACTACCATGTTTTTATACGAGTCTTGGTCCCTTGGGCATACACAACTGAAAGTTTAACAGTACTGTCATTCAGGATTTAACATCAATATCTTTTTAGTGGTTAAAAATCAAAGTCAAATGTTTACTTTCACCTTTACAAATTGTTTAATTTAGCAGTTGTCAAACAACAACGTATCACAAAAGTTAAAGTCATATAGAAGTAAATGTGGGCATATGATGACGAAGCTGGTGAAGGAAAGTATTCATACAAGCAGAACAGTCTGGTCAGAAAACAGTTATCAAAAATCTAAGACGATATATCATCTCAAATCATCAGTTTGTTGTGTCTGCCTACTGTGGCTGTGGCTTTGCTTTAATCATGAGCAGGTGTGTACATGTGGTGTTTTTATCATTTATACTTATATTTTATTGTGTCCATTTTTGAAAAGTTGTCTTGCCAAATTTGAAAAAGGCTAAACAAGCAAACATTTTGACTCATCATTAGTGTTCTTAAAAACGATGTTCCTGGTGATATATATCAAATCAGAAACTTTGTGGGAACGTCTGTGCTCATCTATTTACACACAAAGCCCCTTATGTTCAGTGGCTGTGATTGGAAAGCACACGCTGACTATTAACAGTCAAGACCTATTTTTAAATATAAAAGAGCAAAAGTCATTTGTTTCATTTCAAAGCTGCCACTTATCCTAAGGACATGTGTCATACAAACACACCCTCATCAAATACATTTTCAAGTAATGTTTAAGTTGGACCCAGTAGTTCACACACAATGCCCAATGACTTTGAGACCTTTGAAAGGATCAATTAACTGTGAGTGATGTGACTAAAAAAACATTGGCAAGCAATCATCTCTGACACCCTAATGCAGGGGGAAGACACATCTGCTACGTCACAGATATGCAGAAATTGCTAGGGTCAATCTCACTCATTAAGTTTGCGGATGTAAAAATACAATTTCATTGTTGAAGACATAAAAGCAGCACAATTATTTTCTGTTTCAGGCATTAACATATCGTTTGACCATTAGCAACGCTGAGGAGGTTTTTGTTCAGCAAGATCTGAAAGGTTAAATTAATCAAAATTCTAAATATAAGATAAAATACAACCCATTGTCACTTAGGCCTCCACTTAATTCAGGCAGCCAGACAGATAATGGCAAAATGAGAAATGTCATATTGATTTGTATTCAAAAGTGATCTTGAGTATGAATTATAAATATGAAAACTACCAGTCAATGAAACAATTTAGATCCACTACAGCTAACGTTTAGCTGTGAGTCATTGTCACGACCCAAATGAGGGCGCTCTGAAACTCAATTGCCAAACCTTTGCTTTCACGGAATAATGTTAGTCATCATCTGCCGCATTTATAGCTGGGAGAGCAGGATAAAATTACCGAGCAGAAAACACAACAAACCTTTTGGGCAGAAGTTGGATAATGTTATTGGTATTATGACAGTCACACATCCCATCTGGTACTCAGCAGCTTACAGGCATGAGTAAATCACAACAAATTGGACCGAAAAGGCAAAGAAAAAAAAACCAAACAGAACAAGAGACAATCCTTTGTTTAGAATGTGTGTGCAATAAAAACCTGTGGATTCTAAATGGAAATGGTACAAACTGAAGCTTGTATCCCTGGTTTTGAGCCTTTGCTCAGACAAAAGGGACGCCAGGCTGACAAGACCTATAAATAGGACAGATGAATATCATGGCCAGAGTCTGTCTCTCAGCTGCCAATCCATGTGGGCTGAGTTTACTCGTCCGATTGATAGAGGGATAGATTGTCCTGTAACATTACACAGCCCCATGTTCGCTGTGTCATAAATGTTTGTAATGTTAGTAGTGCAGTGTAAATTCACACATTCACAAACAAAATCACAATTAATCGAACCTTTGGGGCATTGGGGCTTTTGCCTGCTTTTCCCATTGTGTAATCTAGCTTTGACTGTCACAACACGTTTTCCTTGCCAGTGGCACATTTACATTTAGCCAGTTGGCAGACACTTTTATTCAACACAACACGCACTGGGTATGATCAAAGTCACAGCAGATCAAGAAATGCCTTTAAGCATTACCTGCTGCAACATTCAATTCCATAGCCCACCTGACACAAGCAGCTACCACAAGGTTGCATGTGTAAGACAACCTGCACGGCAAACACTAGCTTCTTCTCTCCATGTTGATAATAATTACTAGTGAATAGGTGCAGCTTTACTCACCTGCAGCCGTCCATTGTGGAGCATGAATTCTTGCTGCTTTTTGAAGTTTGCATCCATGGATTTAGACAGTAGAAACCCCATGGTGGCGTTGTTACTGTTGAAATAAAGTTACAGTAATTCAAACTCACGCTGCAGTCAGACGACAACATGCGTATGTGCGAATATTCACAGTATATAGAGCTACATTGACACCATGTAAAGACACTTAAACGTGTATTGGCACTGTCGCTGTTTTACTTGCTATATACTGTATGCTTCTGTTAGCCACAAAACTTCATGCTAACACCGTCTCACACTCACACCTTGCTACTGCTAGCCGATAGCAGTATTAGCTGTGTGCTTTTGGCTTTCCTGATAGTTAATTAGGCTAACGATAATGTTCCTCCATGAAACAGCTGCCAGTGCTTCACCTGATAAGCGTCGGTACTTTAACCTCCAGTGAGTGGTTAGCTTGGCTAGCTAGGAATGAGAGCTTTACATACCTATTGTGCTTTGCGGACGGTAAGCTAAATATTGTAATAATACAGGTCACAAAAGCAGGACTAACGAGGGTTCAAGGGCATGTCTCTGTCAAAACAGACGTGCGTGCACCGCCTCATAGACAGCTAACTTCCTTCCAGCGCCTCTGTTGTCCTGCAGCGCTGTCACCAACGGCAATACGTAAACACCATACTTCCGGTCAAACTTTCAAAGTAGGATAAAACGAGAATCCTAGACACATTACAAAGTAAAATACTGGTTACAAAAAACATTCATGATTCAAACGAGATCACTTATTCATTCTGGTCGGAGTAAGTGGAATCGTGGGGTCGAGAAATATATAGTTAATAACACAGCACTTGAGTTGAGAGGAGTGTGGCCTGTCTCAGACTGGTTGCTGTAAATTGAGAAATGGCTCCCTCTGTTGGTGTTTTTGGGCAACGTCCAGGGCCATGTCAATATTAATAATACTGTAACACAGACAGTTCTTGCTTGCATTTAGAGTCAAATGTATAGGTCTGAAAATTAATTTGTAAGTATTGAATTTGAATTATGTAGATATCAAAGTCTGGATTAAGACCAATCCCTGGGTTGTGTGAAGTTTGGACCACGAACAAAAGAAAACAGCACACGGATTTAAGTGTTGATTTCATGCTATACTCTTCAGTAGGATATATTACCTGTTAAATGGCGTTTCATGGCTGCTTCTACAAAATGAAGTTATAAAAAGTTTTATGAATTGGACTGAAGGATAACTGAACCACAGCTTATGTATGCATGATTTAACAATTCTCCGGAATATTGATATAAAACCTTCACTTTGAGTAACAACATTGTATTGTGAGTGACAGTATTCAGTTTTTTCCACATTGACTTAAGATCTTTCAAATAACTTGTAATGCTGCAGGCCAAACTGCAGTATCAGGTGACTCTATATAAGTTACTTTTAATTTCCCTTTTTAGAAGAAAAAAAAAGGACACGAAATTACAAAGCCTGCTCAACTGTGTAAATGTGACCTGGAACAGGCTCCGGCACTCTGCACAGGACACGTTGGTATATGGTAGATAATGGATGGTTTGATGGACTTTGCATACTCTAAATACAACATCAACTTTGTGGGAGAGTTATCAGATAGCTTCCCAAGCTTCTTTTTGTCAAGTTCTCACTGATTCAAAATGAAAATCTTCATGCATGCTGCAGTACACCATATCAATCCAAGCTATCTCTTTTCATTAATGCATAAACGCATCAATGCAGCATTGGGCGGAGGGGATTCCTGGCCAAATTTCACCTTCATGGACTGATAAAATCTTATCTTATCTAAAACCTTATCTTCCACATTCTCAAGTCATGCAACAACTGCTTGTTAAAGGATGAGTTCACACACACAAAAAAATTTTCTTTATCCATTTTAAACATAAATGTTAATTTAGGAAAGGAATACATATTTTCATTTTTTATATAATTAAAGTGTGAGCCATAATCACAGCATGTACATTCATACACACTAAAGGTAAAAAATTGAAAACAAAAAAACCACCTGAAACTTGCCACACTGTATGTCTGCTCTCAGTATTTGTTATACCCTGGTTACACCCCTGTGGTCACACACCACAACCTGAATGTTTTGGTACTGTCTTTGAAACCACACATGTCAAAAACCAGTGCCGGTGCTGACAGCAAAAATGTGTTTACACAAGATACATGTCACAATGGTTACCTGCATTGACTTAAATTGGTTAACTTTTGAGCAAGATGGGTCAGAAAGTCCATTGTAATTTGAGGTTTTTAAGGGGTTTCCAAAAGATAATGTAGAAGTTAAACATTGGCCTCACAGCAGTGATATGATCAGACATGGAAATTATTCTTGCTTAACAAGTCGTGTCCTAACATGTACAACATACAAGCGAACTGATGGAAATTCACACAAAGTGTCTCTCTGTAGCGTATTGGATGCATATCCGCCTCTTGTATGGGGGACTTCCACCTGGCAGCTTGGTGACGGAAACTGTTTTACATCAGAATATCTCCCAGTCAAACTTCCAGGTTTCCCTAATGACGTGTTGACATGACTCTCTTTTGTTGTTGTCTGGATTGGATTTTTCTTGAAAACACTTAAACAAGTAAACGCTGACTGAAAATTCCAGTGTACTTACTGTTCTATTGTAGAAGTAGTGTTTGTAGTGGCAGGTGGAACCAAAACCACTGTGCCAACTATGATGCCCCTATGGTAAATAAAAGTGCCACTCTAATGGAGTATGTTTGGGGGAAATGCCTTATGAGAACTGCCCTTTGCACTGTTTCTACCCCTGTCCCTCAGCCTTTCAGTGGCGGAGAGAAACCAGGTAAATTTACGCAAGTTTTGGTATTGAGATAGTCAAAAAGTAATCAAGTTACATTACTTTAACAATGTGATTCTTGAGATATGGTACTGACTGCATATCTTAACAGGTAACCAGTACCTGTTTTGGAACACATCCAAAGGTGCGCTTTGTAGTTTTGTGGGAGAAATTTAAAAAAGAAGCGAAATGTCTTCACAGATTCAAAAAAATCATTCTTTGTTTTAATGACCAGATAAAGTGAATACATGAACTGATCTTAAAGGACGACACAATTTCATACTGTTTAACCTTGTTTATATGTGGCCGACCCTGCCACCTTTCAAGCTTCGAACAGTGTTCTTGGGGATATAATTCTCCTCTGAGAACAGCTTGTTTATTCAGTCATGGAAAAATAAATATCTGACTTTTTATTGTTATCTCATTGATTCTGTTTTCCAGAAAAATACATAGTGCCCCTTTGAAGTAACCCCAACCCTGGCTGTGCTTTTTTTCTCTTTCTCACAAATCAAACAGTAACTAAAATTGGCTCAACCAGGTACAGCCTTTAAATAAGTTACAGGTTTATGACCATTAAGTGTAATGCTTTAATATCTCATCCTGATATTCTAATTGGGGACATTTTCCTGCATAACAGGAACTTTTAAGTGCATTTTTATAAGAACACATTTCTAATTTTACCTGAGTGTAATTCTGACTGCAGACCTTTACAACCTCATAGTCTACATGTTATTGTGTATATGCTTTATCACCTAAACACTTTTCCTGCCAATCATAATCTTTATTATTATTGATGCTGTAAGACAAATTTAATACTAAACGTGCCTCTCCAGATCGGAACTCATATGCCAGACTTTATCATCAACTCTTTTATAGCTTCTGAACCGATAATCCTGTACAGGAGGTCTTTCCTTACAGTAAGGGGAGCTACAGTACTTCCGTGTCCGTCACAGCAACAGTCGTTACTGTCACTGTAATATGAACTGTGTCTGTTTATCAGTAACTTTAAGCTAGCTCACATGTAAACTAACAATAGCTTAGTGCTCGTCTAGGGTTGTTTACAATTGTAGGACGTAACGACGTTTAACTTAAAATGTATGTATCTATATTCACAAAACGGGAACGACAATATTTTTTGGGACTCTTTCACCTTAAAATTGTTGACAAAAAGCTCAACCCCGCGTGATAAAACTAGTTCAAGCTTACGAGTTACTGTGAAAGTTAACTTAGCTTGATTAGGACGAATGGTAGCTAGGAACTTGTCTTGTTCTTAAAGTAGGTCGCTCAGCTTTCAGAGCAACATGTGGACACGACTGTATGTGTGTTACCGTCACACAGCACGACTGTGTGTGTGTGTGTGTGTGTGTGTGTGTGTGTGTGGGTGGGTGTGTCCTATCTTGTCGAGGCCGATAAACAGCAGCGTGGCAGAGAGCCCTGATCATTTTTCCAGCGCAGAAGAAGGAGGAAACTTCTTATGACAAATTTATACAACCAGCCTTGACTTGATCTACAGGTAAGATCACATTAGCGACTGATAGGACTGAACAGTGCAAAACTTTAAAGCTGTATGTATGTATGTATGTATGTATGTATTATTATTATTATTATTATTATTATTATTATTATTATTATTATTATTATTATTATTATTCACTACTGTACATGTAGTGCTTGTGACTGAAGTTTATTTTTTAGATAATATATATTTTAAATGATCGATCTACTTGTGATTTGTATTTTTTTCATGATTTATCACTATTTTATTATTTGTATCACTTATATTTTTCTGGTTTTTTTCATATCATTATTGTTGTTGTTTTTGTTGTTTCTATCTACCTCTGTAGCCTGAGCAGCAACACAGTTATCCTATGTACTGTCGTATAAGTCTCAGTTTTATTTTTTTATTTTTATTTTGGCAAACAATGACTGAATGCCTTTACCGACAAACTGTCTGATTGAAATGTATTTCAAGCATGGCTTCTTTGGAGCCAAACAGTCAGAGCCTAATCATCACTGACATGTTCTGCAGAACCAGTGAGGTTATTTTCTAGTTTCACAGGAAATCTGCATAGATGATGACTAATGTGCTCATTGGCTGACAATCCACTCTGTAAACAGTTTTAAGTTAACTGCTGTGAGTTTTGTATGATAAAGTGCATCGAGCAGACATGCTGAACTCGAGGGCAGAGATTTGTTTGAACAGGATTGCTGCAAATGTACAACCATGTTCATGTACGGCACCTCAGATAAAAGTATATTTAGAAATGCATGTGACAAAACCTTTTCCTCAGAAGCCCGATTTGCCAAACAGCAAAAACAAACAAACAGCTGTTTGTGTGTGTGGGTGTGTGTTGGCACAGTTACACAGTCAAACAACAGCATGACTGTGCTATTTTTTTTGCTATTCCTTGTTATCACGAATTAAGCAACAAGGAAGCACTTTAGGTAAAACATAATTTTTCCCTCCTGTTATGCAGTTTTTATGTCACGGTCATACCAGTTTTAGAATGAGTTAAGAAGTAAACTACATCACACGTGTTCGTGGCTCTGGGATTCACATTTGGCCTTTTTTCAGTAAAATGACTCACACTGCCAGTAACATGGCCAAAAGATTTCAACATCAATAAAACTCCCTTTGCTTTCTTCCTTAGGCCTCAATGGACTGGGCTTTTGTTTTGGTTTTGCAAATCATGATTCAGCCGTCTCTCTCAGGTGAGTGGTGATATATGTCGTGGAATAACTTTCAGTAATACTGAAATAGAAATGCAGGGAGATGTCCTTAGATATTTATTTAACAAAGACAGAGCCCCACAGTCTGTAGAGAATGGAACCAAGAAACATAACAAAATGCAGTTTGATTTATACAATATTCAGATCTTTGGCTTATCCTTCTTTCCTACGTGTTTCTCCAATTTTTAGACCACTGTCAGTTTAACTCATTTCACAGCCGCCCAATTACATGAGTTTCCCCATCTCTGACGTAAGGGTCTAGAGGAGCAAGGGGGTCTTCATCTTTAACTAACTCCCCCATTACTTTCTGAGTCCAATCACTCTCGACTCGATTTCCAAGTAAAGACATTTGTCCCAATGACTTGAGGAAAGACTGACTGTCAGTCACGAGATCGTGCTCAACATCTGAGGCCATTCAAGACCATTTTATAATAGCATGCGTGCATTACAATATGTCTGTGTGGGTTTTATCAGTAACAAACATACTAGGAATATGCATGTAGCATAACATGACCTGTGATTAATTGGGGTATAAATTCTGTAAAGCAGTGGACAAACAAATAGAAGAACAAACAGGACAAACATTGCTTCATCTGACCGGAACCTTCCAATATCAATTCGACACACAAGTCAAATCATCTAGCAAATATAATTTGATTTTCCTTCCTCCATTATTATTGTTATATAATACAGGCATTGTAGTCCATTGACATTAATCTTTATACAATTTTGTGTTATTTCCCTGCAGTCTTGTTCACTGTTGAGGCTGAGCAACTCCACTATAAAGCAGAGTTTGGAGGAGAGGTTGTGATGGGCTGCAGGTTTCAGCCTAAACTGTTGAGCCCTCGTGACAACCTGAAGGTAACCTGGCATTGGGGCACCTCCAGCCCAGCTCGGGAAGTGTACCGGATCGATAACGGTGTGGAGCAGTCCGCATCCCAGTATCCGGACTATCAGGGCCGAGTTAAGCTTCTCACCGAGGAGCTGGCCGACGGCTGGGCCAAGTTGCAGGTAAATACCGACAGTGAGATGTTCAGATTTACACAGAATTTCCAGTAAAACTTTTTCCCTAACTGATGTGGTTAACATGTACCCTTACTCATGTGAGAGTTAAATTCCCCAGCTGAGCATATGATGTAATGTTGTCATACATGCTTGCCCATTTCCCATTGCTGTCTGTATCCACAGTGCTGTATCAGATACTAAGGTACAACTGCAGAAACGGGACAGAAAACAGCAGTGTTTGCGTAAAATAGAACAGTGTGTGGATCAATTGATGTGCTAGGATCTTGCCTTTGTGAGGGGTTTAGGTACACTTCAAATCACTCCACTCCAAAGGGGGGTTTATTGGCAGTTAAAAGAGACAATTATGTTGCCAACGCATGTGTTAAATAAAAACTATGGCACATTAAAAGTTAACAGGTTAAAGTTTGTTTGTTTTTTAACAACACCCGGGGTGTAAAATGAAACTGAAGAAAACACTAGGAGAAGAAACAAAAGCAGAACAAACACAGTTTAGTGCATGAATAGGATAAATTTAGAGTCTCACAAAGCGAAGAAAGAAGCTGCCTTGTAGTCTGGTGTTACAGCAGGGGATACTTCTGTATGAAGACCTCTAAGGACTGTACCTTTGTCACTTGACAGATCTCCAGACTCAGGATCAATGACTCTGGGACCTACCAGTGTTTGGTGAAGACAGGAGAAGGAGCTGATTACAAAAAGATAACTTTGTCTGTAACAGGTAAGAACCTAGTCTGTGTTAGTGTTACAGTGTAATTGTTTAAGGTATTTATTTGATGACCCTAGGGGCTTTGTTCTGGTAATAGTCTTGCTAAATATCCACAGGATGTGGTCATTTCTGGGCAGTTGAGACTATTACTCATTGTAAAAGTGAAACTAAGACCACTATTACTCAGTTTTGTAAAGAAAGCTTGTGGGTCTCCTCACATTCTTCCTCTTATTAAGATGGCTGATCAAAATCCAATCATTGATCATTATTATATATTTTTTTTCTATCCATTTCTCCTTTAGCACCTTTTAAAACAGTGACTAAACACATCCAGAAGGCTGCAGAGGGGAATGAGGTGCTGCTAACTTGTCAATCTGAGGGATACCCGGAGTCGTCTGTTACATGGCAGGATGCACACCTGAAAACATTTGATGCCAGCACCACTGCTGTACTCACACCAGACAAGCTTTTTAAAGTCACCAGTGAGCTACGCGTCCAATCTTCAGAAAGAAACAACTACACATGTACCTTTAAAGATGGCCACTCTGCAACGTTTCATATTCCAGGTATATATTTACTTACTCTCCTCCAAGAATTAACTCAAAAATGTTTAGCTGTAGAGAGAGCGAAGGCAGGCAGGGATTTGAAATGCTGACTGCGTGCATGCAACATCCTAGGTCAAGTGCAGCCAGTGGAAATTTATTACATGTCATCTGGCATCCCTCCCACCTCATTTCTGCTCAGCTCTCTCCCGCCAACTAAAAACTGACAAAGAATTCAAATGAGAAGCAAGCACCCACTTTAATCGTCCCACGGTTTGTGTGAATGAAAGAACATAGAAGCAGAATAGTCTCAGAGAAAAACTACAGGAAATACAGTCATCACATACACTGTGTCCTTATCTTCATTTTTTCCTTTTGATGGAGGTGTGTAATGTCAAAGCACATTACTGTGGCTAACAAGACGGGGGTAATGTAAGAGCAATGAGCTTTTCAGCTCTTGCTCACAGTTTCTCTAGAGTGAGTTACAAGATTTTACCCCTGCTACACTGAAGCTGTGGGAGGTCTTTGTGTTTCAGCTCTGAAATATGGAGCAGTGTGTAGGAGTGCTGTGAAAATGTGTGTGTGGCTTGTTTATGTGGGTTTTTAACCCTAACCCTTAAGACATGTAGAACAACCACAGAGCCATTACTGCACTAATTATGAGAGAATATAGTCATATTTTACATCAAATTAAACAGCAGAAGCTGGGCTGCAACATGTAAAAAACTTGTTTATATGACCCAAACACAGCCCAAACACTACTCAAATAAACAACTAAACATCAAACTTTGTGAATCACCCTTATCCTAGAAAATTGGCTTGGGGCTTTAAGGGTTAAAGCTTAATACCTGAAATCTGAAGAATTCAGTTAAAAGTTAAACAGTGCATGAGTACAACAAAAAGAAGAAAAGTCAAAGACCGCTGTTTGCACAGTCAGCTATAAAAGACTGAATAAGCGTGAATCATTTTCATATGTGCATTATTTTGGTTCTTGACCAATAAGAGGAAGTTTGAAACAGTTTGTCTTCGGTATATTTGGTTATTTCCATAGTGGTCAAGCATTGGTTAAGCATGGTTATAATGGGTGTAAAACTTTTCCTGGCCCTGTCATGTCTAACACTGCGTTTTGTGGCACATTTTACTCATCAAATACTGACCAACCCAAAATGTCAGTATTTGACAAGCTGGGAATGAGACTTAACAGTTAACTATCTTACAAATTAGACCTTTAAACATCTCATAGGTAGGATTTTACAGGCAGAAATGGTGAATAATGTGTTTTCATTACTGTTTAATCACCATATACAAATAATTGTGTTTACCTTATAATGAGCCTTTCATATCTATAGAGTCTATCTATAGAGTTGCACTGCCATGTTTCCACAGTAGCCTAAAACTGACAAACCAAAGCTCTTTGGAGTTTTTGGTTGCAGTCTGGAACCTCACTGCGAGATGCCACTCAATCCTACACCCTGGACCTTTAACAGTTATCCTTCTTCACTCTGTTCACAGATGAAATGCCTGTTCCTCATGTACAACACGACGGTCTCATCGTTCTGTTCAGCATAGGAGTGATACTGCTTGCCATCATCGTTGCAGTGCTCATGTTTAGGCGACGAAAAGGTAACCATTCAGTCAATTCTTCATGTATACATTACATTTAAGCTGGTCAACTTCAAGATATGCACCATAGCTGACAGATATCATGGCAAAATGGAGGCAAAATATCTAAGTCAGAGAACTCCAACAAAATCTGCTTCAAATGGTATAAACTGTGTACAAAAATGCACCATAAATCTACATACATATATGGTGAAATATTCAGGTGACAAATGGCAGCAAAAATAGGGAGATTTTTAGTCTTGGTCTTTTGCCTACACTCACCTCTGATACTGTGCCGGGTTGCCAGCTAGTTGACGGATATTCTAAACAGAAGCTGAGAAACAGCCATTTGATTTGTATGAAATCTAGAGATAAACAAATGAAATTGCCAGGTGGGAGAAGGGTTTATAATAAGGACAGTGTTGGTAGGCTGGGCTGGATTTCCTTTTCAGGATGTTGACTAAAGGAATATCTGCAGGATATGGAAGTGGATAATCCAGTTGTTTGCAAGTTCATTGCATTATATCTCATTGTAAGCATTCTCACTGTCACTGTCAGGATGATGGTCACACGGTGACTCTGGAAAGAATGACGTTGTTTTTGTCAAATAGGCAGAAAAAGTTGCTGTCAGTAAACAACTGTGTGTCATTTCAACCGTAAAGGTCGTTGACATGTTGGAGTGTGAGAGAAAGAGGAAGTAATTGAAGCAGTACTACATTTAGATCTTTGATTTGGCACCGTAATGTTTGCCAGTTACCTTTAAGGGAGTTTTAGCAGCGCGTGACTCAGTCAACATGTTTTCATGTGAGCATGACTTAGCATTTTGGACATGACATGTGTCTAATCCACCAGATTTGGAAACACCCAGCTCGCTCTTGGTATGTGTATGGGGAATTTGAGGTTTTGGTTGTGAATGCATGGGTGGTTTTTCAGTATACCACATTTTTTTTGTTTGTGTAATGCCTCGAACAAACACCTCCATCATTTCAGAAGCAGGCTTATACTGGAACATATTTCAGTATAAGCCCAATTTGGTTATATATGACTGTGTGAACATGATAAGAAGTCCTACTTCCGTTACTGGTCCGGAAACCTACGTATGGTAATTATCTAAGCTAGCATCAGGTTGCAATTTTAAAAAAAGCTGTCACACACCAGAAAGTCTTAGTGCCAGCTGAACGTGATCAAAAGCTCTCTACACCCCGCTGTCACTTGAAGTTATACAAGTAACTTTTGTAACCTTTATTCAAACAGCACAAAAACAAAGATAAACCAATGAATGTTCTTACTAGAAGACATAGAAAAAGATGGTAAGTAAAAGATTGAAAAGGAGAAAATATTATACGTTATTAAGAAGAATCTGATAAAATACATATTAAAAAATATGTACATGTTACATGTTAAAAAAAGCTAATTTAGAGCTAAAACATTATATAACACCACCCCATAAACAGTATAACACCGTGCTAAATCTACAAAAGAGCCATGTCGATGCTTTTAAACAGCGTTCCATTTAAAATCCTTACCAAATTCATACACACACACACACACACACACACATACACACACACACACACTGCACCAACAAACTAAATTAATAGCAATGTCTTCTTCCATAGGCTCCAGCGCTCCCAGTACAAGGAACCTTTTGGCCGACAGTCGTGATGGTTCTGTTTCTGCTGCCGTCTGTGAGTCTAAACACAACGGTACAATTCACTACACACACTCGAAAACACCTGCTTGTAGTTAACGTCGCGCCCATTAGAAAATATGTATTACAGTGCGGCAGTCATGGCAACCAAAGTCACAGACTAAAAATCAAACTAATTTGAAGCCAAAGCATTATGTAACAGCAGCAGCAAAAGTATTTCACAAGAAGGAGTGACCTCTCAGGGGGCAAAGTGTTACATTAGACTGAATATCTAAAGGAAACAGGAAACTACAGGGACAAATGATGCTCTGCAGATTGCTGATTATGAACTTGTACCATATTCACAGTCTAAATGAAAGACACCCACAGTTTCTGTCACTCTCCAGGAAGGCTGAGATTACACATTTACGGGGTACCCTGAAACTCCACTGCAATGAATCCCTGTACAACTGTTATCGTCCATTCCATGGTTGCCTGGCTGTTGCCGCCTATTTTCTCACAAAGTTGATTAGTTTTTGTGCTGTGAATATCGTACTCATTTGCATCTACTCTTTCACCACACCACCGAGCAATGGTTAGCAGTTGACTCTGACAGAAAATTGTGTGGTGAATCATACAAAGTGTGCCTCGACTGAAAAAAAGTCTAAAGGCCTGGTAATGCCCCCAAAGATGCTGTGCTGCATGCGACCAGTGTGGCGCTAAACTTTACATGGCCCCTTACAGGTTATGAATAAATAACACCTACAATCATACACTAAACCTGCAGTTGTACCAGTAAAATGCCCAATGAAGCTCACTTGACTGACACGTAACTATTCAATAAATCATTATAACTTTTGACTTTGTGTGACTCATCACCTATTCTCCTGAATACAGAAGTGAGAAGATTTATTGTTGTTCGTTACAATGCACAATTGTACACATATGTTCGATTAACTTGATTTCAACTTGCATCGAGATGCATGAAAGTACATTTACACCACTGCAATTCTTGTAGCAAACACTGATAACTGCTTATTAATAACTAGAGCACACACTATGACCAGTACTTCTGTAAATGTTATTATTCTCTGCTAGTTTTCTTACATTGTTGTTCCTCTCCTTAAGGTCTAAAAGTACCAAAAGAAAATGAGGAAGAGATAACTATTTTGAAAGAAGGTAAGTCGCTCTAAATCCTCTAAAAGCTATTGTTTACAGGATTTCATGTGTAAAATGATGAAGGCTGCAAGTAATGATTATTTTCATTAGCGATCAATCTGCCCTTTATTTTATTTAAGTCTTAAAAATGGTCATACACATTTCCTTTCCAGTGACACTGAATACAAAGTGGTATCACTGGTAGCTTCTGATTTTTTCTTTGTGCTCTATTAATAAATGCCTGGTGAAAGATGTTGTAGTGCGTAACTTCCCTGCTTTAAGACACTCACAAGTTCAAGTGTTTTTAACAAGCCTCTCAGAAAAGACAAACAGAAATCTGTAAGACTGCTGAACCACATGACTTAAACTTCCCTGTAATTACTGTAAAAACATCAGCCCGCACAATCCTCCGCTACCTTCCCAGCAATGAAACATCAAGGGTTTTTTTTCTGATTTTTCTTCATTAAATGATTGTTATAAGATCATAATCAGGTCTGATTTGTTGTCTGCAGTCTGCGCAGAGGAAGATCTGGGGGCGTTTGTGAAAGCTCATTACTCCAATTCCTTTAGCTCGGATGCGAGACGTCGCATGGAAGCTTTCGGTGCAGAGGAGTTGCCTCAAAGGCTGCAAAACAGGTGAGTCACAACACAAATTTCTGAATAGATCAGAAGGATGCCAGACTCTGCTTTCATGATCTCATTTCTTGAAAGAGCCACAATTTCACCTGATCTTTATATTCCATTTGAAACCACAGCTCTGAAGTCAACACTGTCAAGACAGTTTGATATTGGCAAACAGTGCAAATTTGTTTTTTGTTTGTTTTTAAATTGGTCATACTTATTTCATCACTGTGAGCAATCCCACAGATATCAGCAATTCCAGTGAAATGAATTGAGTTTGTGAAACTTCCTTGTTGTAAATGCTGATGTGAAAGGGGCATTTCCAGCAGACATCTGAAGTCTGTGCTTTTATATTTGTACAAACCTGTGGATTGTACACTCACAGTTCTTGTTTTGTTTTTGTCAGTGAGGGCAAGCCTGTGAATCTCCAAGATTTACTCCCAGAAGCTGGGGAGACACTTTTTCTCGAGGGACCCCCAGGAAGCGGAAAGACAAATGTAGCCCACTTCCTGGTCTCCTCTTGGACTGAAGGGCCCAAACATGCCCTTTCTCACGTCGTCGATCTCAGCACCGTCCGACTTCTCCTGTATGTCGACTGCAGCAAAGTGAAGCGTGACTTGTTTCAGGAAACAAGAGATCAACTCTCTCTCACAAAAAAGATATCAACAGAGGATGAGCTGAGGACTGTGTTTACCAGATCCGGAGAGGTCCTGCTGCTGCTGGACGGGTACAGAGAAGGGAACCAACAGTTCGATGAGTCCCTAAAAAGGTTTATAGGTCAAAAAGGAAGATGCAGGGTTCTGGTCACCAGCTGCCCGGGAGACTGCCCCACCTTCAGGCACACAGTTGGGACAGAAAAGTTGCTGGAGCTCAAAACACAAACTGTGAAATACTGAGAGAGCAAAAGTTCATGATCAAAAAGGATTTTTAGAAAAGGACATTTTTAATGAACACGTGTATGATGTTGGTCATTTTTCACCCTAACTGTGTGGTCAGATTTTGTAGAAGCCCTATAAATGCTGCCAAAATGGTTAAATTCAATGTTATGTACATAATAAAAACTACTTTTGTATTCTTGGCAGACCTGTTTACATTTTGATTAAAAAAGTTTAATATAATAATCCTATTTGACAAGTTTTCTGTTTAAAGTTAGGGTTGGTAAGATTATGGACATAAGGACAGGAGCAAGCTGGATTTGGAAAGTATCCAGCAACAATAAAAAAATGCCTCCCTCCAAAGTGCACAACCCGGGCAAAAAAATGTTTTTGGTGCATCATAGAATTTTTCACTGCAATACTGCAACTCGCCACTGGGCCAAATTGGAAAAGCTGCAGCATCTCGTTCTTCGACTCAGTGGCTGTGTGCCATTGTCTTTGCTGACCACATCTGAAAACCGCATGTCTCGACAGCCGTCGATTCTTGTGGGGAAGTTAAGAGATTCTCTATAAATGCTTCTAAAATATCTGTCATTAATGGCCGTGTATCCTTTCTCCATTCTCGTGAGGCCAGGGTGAGAAATTCCGCCGTGCAATCGGTAAACCACCTTAACTTGTTTCACACAATTCATGAAACTCCTAGGAGTGGTTTTAGCTCCACAACCAAACTCTCTGCTTTCAACTGAGCTGCCTTTGAAACACTTGATTAATGATCCCAGTTGTTCCTCTTTCTGTTCTGTGTCAGGCTGCGAGGAAAAAGGAAGATTGCTATTAGGCTCACTTGCTGGACTGCAAGCAAAGCAGCATCATTTTTTTTTTTTTGTCAAATCATTTGATTTCATTTGGTTTCTTGTGATACATTTCAAGATATTTTTTTAACAAACACATCCACAAAATCTCCTAAAATATATTACCAACCCCCTTTTTAGTGTCGGTACACCATTCACCCCATTCTCTGCAGCACCGGATGAGAAACTCTGCGGTACAGTCGGTAATCCGCCGTTGTATTATTCACACTATTAATGAAACTTCTAGAAGCGGTTTCAGCAAAGTCTCTACTTTCAACAGAGCTGATACTTCAAACACTTGATTAATGATTCCAGTTGTTTCTCTTTCTGTTCTGTGTCAGGCTCTGAGAAAAAAGTAAGGTCGCTATAGGGGTTGCATGCTAGACTGCAAGCAAAGCAGCATCAGTTTTGTAAGTGCCGCTAGCGAAACGAGAAGTGACTCTGTCAGTGTTCCTGTCAAAGTCCCTCGTAGGTTCCAGTAACATTTGATTAAAATAGTTTTTTTTTAATGTTTTATTTCTGTATGTCCTTCATTCTCTCTCATTGCTGTGGACTGGTAAGGGTCACGAGAGGGCCGAAGGGATCCAGGAAACAGTCAGTCACAACCCTGCCGCTGCAGACGACTCCAGTTCTTATCTTCACACTATCTTGTTTTTATGTCACTACAGAAACAGGTGCAGCTAACAGAAATCGTATTGCACACACACTGTATCTTTCTCTTAAAAGGTCACACTTTTACGGGGTAATGTGAGAGGTTTTACTTTAAGTGGTGAGTCCAAAGAGAATGGATCGGCTACTTCTACCATTCCTCTCAGCTTTACTGAGCACTTGAGTGTCTTTCAGCCCCTTGTTTCTTCACTTGTTTTGGTTTGGTCTCATAGCTCTCACCTTAAAACCTTGTGTTTTAACCGCAGCACGCAGCTGTTTTTAATTTGTTTTCTAAAAGCACAGAACAAACAGCAGACAGACAAAGCTAGAGTCTTAGAGACTCAGGAGGAAATCAACAGTCTTGCAGAGAGTTTGACCGTGAACAACCTGCTGTTCAGCATCAACAAAAACAAGGGTTGTTCCTTTTTTCGAAAAAGACACAACCTTGTCTACATCAGCTTCAAAAGGCTTCATTCCAATGCTGAGTAAGCGTACAGAGGATTGATTAGGATGATTATTACACTGATCTTAAATCTTAGTACATGGATCACAATGAGCCTACATGTAGTTCTTCATGGCAGTTCTTTCTCTTGTATCTGAATGCTGTAACCCAGAAGGCATCTTGCCACACACACACACACACACAAACTGAAAACATTACTAGGTGAAACTGTCGCAGCTGGTAAACAATGTAGTCAGCCTTAAAAGAACAACAAGAAGAACTTCCTCCAGAAGCACACAAACACTGCAGACACCTTTTCTGCTTTGCTCAGCATGTCAAAGCCTTCTGTCTGTATCAGCTGTGATGAACGTCCGCCTGTTTGTTCATGTGAACCGGTGGAAATTCAGACGCGAACAGGGAAGACTCTATGAGTCAGCATTACAAGAAGAGGAAGAGGAAAATGTCACAGAAAGGAGTCATCGTTTAAATAGCAATATTTCAAAAGATACTCCAGTGTTCAGAGAAGTTGTCGCACGCTGTTTCGGAAGTCATGAGTGATCTCACGCCCCCCCACTCAGGTTCGTGGAAGTTACGTGTCTGACTGATGGACATTTTACACAAACAATAGCTGAGATTTGCTCTAGATTTCAGACTGTACGTTGTGGTATAGAGTACAGGCAGAAAGCAAAACCAATGAACAACTGATGAAGTACAAAATGTTGTGTTCCTCTCCGGATCTTTATTACTTCCTGTTATGTTTTGGATTCTGCTCTTAGAAACTAGGAGATTACAAAATTGGGTTTCTCCTTAAACATCCCCTTAAATTCACAATATAGATCCTTGATGACACACTACGGAGGTTACAGTGCCACTTCTGCAAAAACATATCCCTTAACCTCTGCTCAACCGTGAGTTTCTACCATTTAATATCATCACATCACTTGATCCAACCAAATGTGTGAAAAACCACATTCATCTAATATTTGCTGAACAGCTTTAGGCAATTCATTTTCAGTGTAATAAAACTGATATATTTTGTTTGAGTTTTGTTTCCTTCCCCTTCAGCAGCTCCCCAGTAACTTATTAATACTAAACTTCACCATGAGTGTTTGTTCAGTTTCATTTATGAGCTGTGAACAAGTGGCCACTTTCTGCTGTAACCTCAATTATTGGGTGTTATTTATAGCTTGCTATGTGACTTTTTTGTGTTAAAAGTTTGTGTGTGTATATATATATATATATATATATATATATATATATATATATATATATATATATATATATATATATATAAAACTACTATCTGTGGTTATTGTAAACCAAACTAGATTTCTCCTGAGAGTAGCTTTGCTGTGGTTCACCTTTTTCCCATGTGAAGTAATTGGTAGATTCCCCAAAACCGCTTCAGGTACAACTGTTACTGTACACACTGTATATCTGAGGATTACTGTAAGTAATCCGAATCATGGGGAATACCAAATGTGTCATGATATTGAGGAAAAGATGGCTTTTTGAAATATGTGGATGGACAGAAGAGAAGTGGTTTATGATGCAGGGAAGGGGGAAGGGACTGACGAGTACTGATGAGTACTGGCGAGACGTTATTATACTTTTTTCCCACCATGAAAAGATGAAACTGTCAGCCACCATGAAGGGAAGTGTCTGATATTATAAAACTAGTTTGGGGTGAAGTACCTTTAACATGTTTTATAAGTTATACATTAAATAGAAAAAAGGACAGCCATGATACACTCTGTCTGAAACAGGTGTACGCTAGGAGTTTATTTCTACCCTAACGTACGCAGTAGGGCTCAATGTTGGACCTCAGGGTAAACTATGTGCACTTTTTAAGGGCATATATAAAAGTGCATATATGTTCCCTTTTTTGCCAAATGTGATGGTACAATATCAGGTAACAGTGGTGTTACGCAACACGCAAGCCAAATTTGCACAGTTTCAAAGGGTACATTTTAGTCCTGAGACATTTAAATTTATTACTGTCCCCTGGGGGTACATATTGGCCCTCATTATGTACAAACATTAATTGGTTAATGGGTACAATGGGTGTACGTTTGAGGGTACTGCCCCAGTGATGAGCTGCTGTTGTTCCCCTAAAGATTCAAATCCAGCACATTATTTCTGACAGTGTACATATTATAAAACTGCATTCTTGAATTCAACAGGTGAGCAAAACATGTTTTGGTAGTTTCCCTCTCTACCTGCATCATAGTGTCACTAGATGGTGCTATCCTCCTTTCCATGCAGGCTCAGTGTGAGAGCTCTACAAAGTCTCTAGTGCCTGCTCATTATGGAGCCATGAAATTATGTTTACCTCTGGGCACAATCTGAGAAATAAAAGGGTCAAAACACACACAAAAAAGGGAAGTTTTGCTCTTTTATACCTTTTTATGTTCCTTGTCTGTTGTTTGTTATCTTACATTAGCAGTCTATGTTGTCTATTTTATTCCCTTTTATGATATTTTACCTCCAAAATGCACAGCTCTGTGGTTTTGGTAATTAATCAAGCTGCCGGCGCTGAATATCATAGATTTCAGACAACTTTCTTTAACCTGAAAAAGGCCCCTCGCTGAGACTGAAAACCTCACACCACAGCACCACACAGGAGCATTTGTTCATGTTTTTTTGTTGTTTGAAAATGGGTCCATTGGAGAAGAGAAAACAACAACAACTTCTCTGTCCAGCTGTCCAATATATTCTCATCATCCATTCAATACAAGATAAATGCCTCCCTCTGAAACTCCACTCCTCTACATAGCCAGTGCTATCCCCCATCCCAGTCACCCCCACCCCCCCTCCAACCTCCCAACATCACCACAAACCACACACACAACACACACACACTCTAAATGAGAGTTAACCCCATCAAAAGGGATGGTCTCCTACATGCGCGGCCCCCATTTCCTCCTTCAGCCTCAACCTCCTCAGACCAAAGAGGCGGTTTCATCATTCGGTAATTAATATTCCGGGGAGGAGGAGAGCATCAGGAAACAATTACGCAATAATGTATGGATGTAAATGCACACTGTGTCCACACAAAAACACACAAATGCACAGGCGCACATATATCACGGTGATCGAGTCTTCCTCTCTTCAGGGTTCAGGTTTCTCTCAGACGTGGAACACAACTGCAGTGAATGTAATCAATGTGCTGGACGGACCAAGAGCTCCTGCGTTTGTAATATTCTAGTATTGTGTTACATATTCTTAATAAATGTTTACCACTGAGTAGGTTTCTAAACAATGTAACTACTTTCAGATTCCAGTGATGGAATGCAACTAACATTTTCAAAGTACTGTACTTAAGAACGGTTTTGAGGTACTTGAGCCATTTTTGGCTACTTTACACTTGCACTTACATTTATTTGTTGACTTTAGTTACTAGTTATATTGCAGCTTGCCATCTGCATGAGAGCTAAAGAAGCACAATTTAAATTCAATCATTAGATATTCCTGATTCACCTAGTCTACATGTAATATAATATTTTTAAAGTAGTACTTTTTATGCTTAAGTAAATTTATGATTTTAGTTAGACTTTTACTTTTGCCAGCGTAATATTTTTTCCTAATATTTCAACTAGAGTATGTCTTTTTTTTAACAACAGTGTAAGATTATAATGCAATCTGCTTAAATATAGCCATGAAATCCAACAGGTTTTATGAGTTAGAGTTAGCTGATAGTTAGCTGAATTTCAGTGCATCAATCTGACATTGAATCTGTATCTGCCTTTATCCTACAACAATGAACACTTACAGCTATACAGATATGTTCCAGAATGTTTAACTGTGCTTTTTAAAAATGTCATTAAACAGTGCAGACAGCAGGGCTGCTATTTTCATCATCAAGTAATCTGCCTATTATTTCCACAATGAATCGATCAGTGGTTTAGCCTAAAGGTGTCAACAAATTGTAAAAATGCCTCTGAAGTGATCTCTGCAAATTGCTTATTTTGTCCATCAAAGTCAAATCTCAACAACTCTTGATTTATTGATATAAAATAAAATAAAATAAAATAAAATAAAATAAAATAAAATAAAATACAAAAAAGGAGAAAATCCTGACATTTAAGAATCTGGAACCAAAAAATATTTGACATTTTCGCCAGAAAAATGACTCAAACAATTTAGTGATTATGAAAATAACTGATGATTAATTTTCGTTCGATCGGTAAATCAGTCAATCACTGCTGCTCTGATGGATTCAACAAGAGTGTGAGCTTAACATCCTTTTAATGAATACATCTTTATCTTATACCAAATAGATATGAGTGGAGCTAAGCTAAGCTAATATCATCCCTCATCATATCTTCATACAGAGACATGAAAAGGGCATGAATTAGTTCACATGTGTGGACCCTCGCTTGGTTTAATCCATTCATCTCTCTGCTTGGTGCAAAAATGTGCAGCGAATGTGCGACATTTTGCTTGAAAAGTAGCTGAAACTAATCGGAACAGATCGCAACTCATTTTCTTTTCGATCACGTGATTGACTTATTGTTGCAGCTCGAACAGGCACTCAATATAGAGTGAGGGTAAGATAAAAGAAGGGGATGATTATAGATGTTAGAAACTGACATGAAAGTACACATTATAAAATGATGTGGCATGTTGTGTACTACATGAACTGACAACCTTTCCATCCAAACAGCTGATAATTCTCATGACATGAAAAGGTGCTGATGGATATGACACATTATAATGTGACACGTCAAGAGTTTATATAATAACATGACATCACTTTAAAGGGCCAGCTGAAAATTTTGAGACGTGACAGGATGCAGAGGGAGGGCAATAAGACACAGCCTGTTTTGGGGGGGGAATAGTACCTGCACGTGTTCTTTAATGTGCAAAAAGCTGTGAAATGGGTCAATGCCACATTTCTGTGGTCCGACTTGGCAGCTAGATCGATATCGAGGTGGGTTTTGTGGTTAGATTCCTGTTGCAGATAAGTCGCAAGTTTATGTGCCGCTCTAATGTCCTCGAGCCATTCTCACCAAACCCACAAATACTTACACTAAACCACTTAAGAGCATTAACAAAGAATAAGTAAGTGCCATAACAATGCCGCTTGTAGACATGTGTATTGGATTACAGATGATTTATTCCAAAGAGAATGTGAGTGTGTGTACTGCACAGTGACAGGGAGGGGAGATAGTGGCACGGCGGGGTGGCGACGTGTTGATTTAAGCCGAAAGGATGCCACACTTGGGCCGTCTCCCGAGTCTAACACACGACTGCAGTCTGTATCCATATAGTCTCCCTCGGCTTTGACCCAGTCTGTCTGGTAATTGAGATCAGATGAGTGGCAGCAAAAGCGAGGCGACCCGGGTTCTCCGGGACCCGCTCTAACCTGGAAGCATTTATTTTATGGAAAAGATGTTTAGTTAAAGTGCAGCGCTGCAGCCCAGCCCCTCTAATGACTCTCCAGCTCTCCTGCCCAGGCCTGGAGACAGAGCCCTGTGATGGATATGACTGGTGAAACAGGGACACACACTCACACACACTCACACATATGCACACACACGCTTCCATCACCGTGCACCGTGATGGATATGACTGGTGAAAGCTCTGAACACTGTTTCCTGAGTCCTTCACTTCCTTCCTCCTGGGCCTCGGTCAGCCAAGCTGAGCCGGGTTTCACTCGACTCGGGGCCGGATTGGATTGCAGATTAACTGGCTTCCTGTCCAATCCGTTGGCTGCGTTCATCTGCTTTCCTAACGGTCACTTTTATTTACGAGCAGGCGGTGACGTTATTGAGGATGAATGAGTCTTCAGGATGGATGAGATCCTGGAGGCTTTGGGTCGGGGGTGTGGGGTCGGGGGGGTCTGGGGATTTACTGAGGGTCAATTGTTTTTTGGAGCTTATTGTGGAAAGAATTTAGGAAAAAATATTTACAATTTTTCTAAACAATGACGTAATAAACCAATTTAAAAGAGGAGTATGCCTGCGTATAGCACACGAATGCTTTTCTTTACATTCAGCAGCTTCCACTCCTCATTATCTGTACAGTCATTGTATGTCTTTCTCCTTTGTTGAACTTTTTTAAGCGGTTATTGCGCTACAAACTCTCCATAATCATTTTTAAAGTGAAAAAATCTGTTAGTCTGAAGAGATATTCCAGTGTAAACTAATCAGATGTAAGATTTTTATGGCATCACGTGTTTTCTTTTCTTTCTAGTCTAATTCTAGTGCAGCTATCTGCCAAAATATCTGTCTTGTTTCAATAAACTCACTTAGATTTGTGTCGGAAACAGGTTGAAATTTTTCTTCTGGAATAGCAGACTTTTTAAAATTAAATTTACTGTAAGAAGACATTTTGGCCTCAATAAAACAGGAAAGTAACTTGATAAAGCTGAACTAATTCTACTTACTTGATCTGCTGCATTAAAGGTGCTCTGTGTAGTTTAAAACAATACTTTCTAACAGAGAGAGGGCACATTTACAATACTAAGAAGGCGATAATACAAAATGTATTTGATGGAGATCTTTCAATAACTGAATAAAAAAATATGTCCCCAGATTGTAATACGGTCCCCACAGCGTTGCGTGAAAGTACACTCAAAAATAATTTCCCTAAAACACCGACTTTATGTGGCTCAATTACTTAAATTATTCAATTGCACGTTACATACGTTGCATAAAAGTAATCCGTATGTAATGTGTTATTTTGAGATAATTCTTCCAAAATTGTATAACCTAATGTCAGTAGACTTAGTTAATTGATTCATTCACATCAACTCTGCATGATAGAAACACTATGCATTGAATTATATACTTCATGCAAGTGAAACACATCACCTTAATGTTTGAGGGAAATATAAACACAGCAAGAAATTGTTGACAGATTTGTACACATGCACTGTGTGGTTACAGAAAAGAAATTCAGAAATTTAATATTTGACAATATTAATAAGGCAGTAACACAAACTCAGAGATATTTATTTGTTTCCATGACTGAATAAACAAGCTGTCCTTACAGAGTAATAAGGTCCCCCAGCACACTGTTTGAAGCCAGAAAGGTGGGGTCTTAGAAGAATCCTGCAAATACAAACAAAGCAGAACAACCGGTCTTGAAAATCAGAGTATTTTTCCTTTTCTGATTCAAATTTCTTCCACAAAACTTAACCAGACAGAGCATGTTCCTATAGTGTTAGCTCCGAGACGTATTTGAGGCATTTCTACAACAAAAGAAGAGGATTCCTTTTTTTTTTCCCATGAAAATAATGTCCACATATATTAATATACTTTGTAAAAATAAATAAATTACAAAAAAATAGCAATAAATAGCAGATCTTAGCAGATCTAAATAGCAGACAGCTTCTTATCTATTTTCTGTTATTTCCTCAAATGTGTTTAAGGATTTAGACATAGAGATGTATCTGCAAATTGGTTCCATTGTCATTCCCTCCACCATCCCATCACTACAGGTCTCCACCACCCACCACCCACCCCACACCTCTCATCCTCCCTCCCTCTCCCTCTCTCCTGCTGGCAGCCCTTGATTACACTTGTCTCCCGGGGGAAGGTTTCAACTCCTCAGAGATAGTAATATCGAGGGCACTACTGGCTAGTCACTTCAGATCAGGGCGGGGGGAGGAAATGGCGACGGACATAAAGCTAAATATATAATTCCTCCCATGCCGGTAATCATGATGTCCAGACGATTTGAAATGACAGTTTAACCACTTTAGACTGAGGAACGCTTTGTTCAGATTTTGTGTGTGTGTGTGTGTTGGAGCGTCTGGTCGGTCCCTACGATGGTTGGAGAGCCTCCTCGTGGGTGTAGTAGAGGCGATCCAAAAGGGGCCCCGTGTGGTCCTTTTCTAAATACACGTTGGGGGGGAAGAGTGCGCGTTCCAATGAGTTAAAATGGCTCGCAGACCAGACAGGAGCAATTCTGTGAATGACTGACGGGCCAAGAGCTCCGGAAGGAAACACTCTCACCGCCCGGTATTAGTTTACCTGATTATTAGGATATCCAGCTTCCTCCTAAAATGGCCGCCCATTTCCCTGTTAGAGGCAGTAAGAGCACCCACCTGGATTAGGCGTAAACGTGGTCCGCATTATACCAGGCACGGCCACATGTCACACGGCTCAACCAATTACATCTATAAATATTAATGGGCTAATCTGCACATATTCTTCTCCGGCGAGGGTCAGAGATACTCTTAAGAACATCAAATCCATTTAAGTCTTTTGTTCCAATTTGCATATGCAGAGGATTTTTTTTTTCCCTCCCGCACCAGACGGGCTCTCTCAACGCCTTTACCTCCATCATCACATTGCAAGAGGAGTGCGCATTTGGCATTCACGCGCTGATTGGATCCTTGATGAGATCTTCAGGGTGGCTTCTCACACTCTGACGCTCTTAACACTCCAGAGGTGATGAGAAGAGAGAGAGAGTGAGAGAGAGAGAAAGACGGAGAGAGAGATGAGAGGTGTCTGTGTGTGTGTGTGTGTGTGTGTGTGTTTGTTGTGGGATCGATCCAATTCCGTCTCCTCTGAAGTGGTCGGCTCTGTCGTCGCACCGGCTCTGCGGCCTCCTCAGCGGTTCAGCTGCTGCAGGAGCACCGCGGCTCGATGCTCGGAGTGTAATCACAGGAGGGCAGGAAGCAGAGGGGAATCACATATAGATCCTTTATCCTCTTTCACGGCGGACAGCGGCTATACAGTATAATGCTGGTCTTTTGTGGCAAACTACTGTAGTATTAGACCATGGCGCTGGGCTTCTCTCAACAGACATGAATAATGCAGGGAGAGAAAATCTGCATGAAAAGTGGCGATACTGAGAGGCTGAAGAGTGCTGAGAGAGATGCGGGGAAGAATGAAGTAAGACGGAGGATGGAGAGACTGAGACAGAGAGCGATACTCACATTTAAATTGTACTCTTGAGCAACTGTATATGATATTTGTGACTTCTGAATAAAGTAGATGGATGAAATTGGATTCAGTAAGCGCTCTGCAACAGTTTAAAAACATTTAGATTCTTCGAAGACAGACCGTGCAACTTTTCAGAGAAGAAATAACAAATGAAAAACTGGAATTCATAAGAACTCAAGTGCACTCTTGCTCGATTTAATGCAGTTTTGCTGCTTCAGCCTCACTCGGTCTGATATGACCAGTAGCTAATGTTGGCAAACGTTAGCTTGATGCTGCGGTATAACTGACATGAATGAGTCAGTTATACTGCAGCATCCTCCCCCCCAGGCTACCCCGTTACACATTTGAGCGGTTACTATTATCACATTAACGTGTAGCTAATTACCAAACATGACTCAGAAGACACTGAGATGCTGAATGACCATTGTTTCCAATCATAACGTCCAGTCTCATTTCTAAAATAGTTTCAAAATGGGTGTTGCGCTGAGTTCCTGGGAATGTCAAATGTGTCATATAAGTGGCCAGATTAAACTGTTATTTTCCTGTCAAAAAACAAACAAATAATAAAGACATATTATTGTCAATATTTCCTGGTTGGACCAGTATTTGTTGCGGATGTATTCATCTGGCCATCCGCCTCATCACGCTGCACTACGCTGTAGTATTGGCACTAGACAGGGACCATTTTTGACCAACCGTGACACGTGACCATGCAACCAGATCTTTCTGGGTAGCCGCAAAAGTCTTGCATCTCTGTCATGCAAGAATCAGATATCACCGCTTTTCTTTACAATAAAAAAAAGAGCTTGCTATGAGTTAATGCTGCAAGTTTAAATCGTAACGGGTTATCTTTCCCTTAAATGCACCGGCAGTGAACAAAAGGCGCGACTGTCAAATCAAACGTTTACCGAACAAATTTGGTCTTGTATATTTTTGTGAGGAATCGCCAAAAGACACAGCAGAACTTCCACAAAGATAAACCTCTATTACTCCCTCTCTTGCGCACACACGTGCAGTCGCACTCACACACACACACACATACACACACGTATGCATGCACGCACATGAACGTACGTCAAAAGGCGGTGCTAGTAGTAGTAAACATTTGAAAGGAACAGGGGTAATTCACTTGATAAATGTCAACCAAAATGAAGCTATCAGCTGAAAGCAATTTCCTTGTGCTCGCCTGTGTTCTGCGCCAGGGACTTGGGAGATTTTCACCCCTCCATCGATCATGAAGCCTCTGTTTTAGGCCAAGGTACACAATGCCCTCAAATTGCTGACATATGGACCCAGAATCACCACAAAAACCTGCCATTTCCACCCCACCCCTCCTCTGTCTCGAGCCAGCCACTCCTCTGCTAAACTCTTGTTTATCCAATGACTCTGGTCTGTTTGGGCCATTACAGTGAAGCCATTCAGGGAGACACAGGCGAATGTAATAAAGCCATGAACTGCAGTGTGCAACTTAACGCTGCTACCAGCTAAAACAAAAGATGGCAAAAAAAAAAAAAAAACCCACGGTGGAAGCTGCATCGTCACTATTCCTCAATACTTTTTTTCTTTTATAATATTTAATTAGAAGTTTGCGACTTCGCAGTGCCGTAATCATCCAATGACTGTAAGACCAAAGTGTGTGGGCAAACTTTTAAAATTAAACCTGTCTGCCATGTGGGCAGCCTGCGACCAGTAGCAGAGGAAGCAAAACAAATCATGGCGAGGATGAAGACACCGACCACATTATAGAACGGAAAGCCTCCAGCCGGTGTAAACAGCGGATAGATGAAAGCAGAGCCATGTGTGCGTCGCTGGGTACGTTTCCCATTCAAACCTTTCTTGTCAGTATTTCCACTTCCAACACATTGATTCTGAAGAGACAGTTTGTTTACCTAGATTATTTTTTGGTGTGAGTTTCTGAGTTTTGGAGAGACCCTAGAGATGCCTGCCTTTCCTTGAATGCGACGGAACCAGCTGACACTTGGCTTGTGGTGCTCAAAGCGAGGAAGGAAGCAGCTCAGCCGAGAAGGACGCCATTAAAGTTTAGATAACCTGGTCTGGTTGTGACCACTAGCTACCACTATGTTGGCTAATATAAGCACACTTTTGCCAGATATTGCTGTATATTTGGCATTAATCAGTCAGATTTCTCTACCAGTGCTAGTGTTGCAATACACTGTAGCATCCATCCATTATCCCAAAGCTAGGTAACTGAGCTAACCAAGCTAGGTACAGTTACAGCTCAGCAGAGGATGATACTATTAAATGTTTAATGTTTACATCCCACACTGTCACAAGCCTCTCGTCCATTAGTGGATGCATACAGGCTGTATTTCCTGTAGAAAGAAAATAGTTGCAACTTGAACCTAGTCACAACATTTTGTTCACTGCTGTTGAGTTTTCCAAAAAAAGCTGAGTTCTATGTAGTTCCACTATGTCTGAGAGCATCAAAACAATCTAGATGAATAAACAGGGCAACAGGAAGACAGGAAAAGTATGCATTTTTGATTTGGAGGTGAACTGTCCCTTTAAGAGTGTCGCTATCTTAAGGCAAAGAGGCCCAAACACACAACATTAAAAAAAAGCCTCTTTTCCTAATGGACAATTGTGTTGCCAGCAGCCAGGGTCTGGAGATCTGTACACAGGAAAAGTCCATTATCACTCTGACTAATGGAGGAGGGGGGGCGACTTCAAAACCGAACGCCGAGAAAAAGAAAAGAAAACAAGAGCGAGAAACATGACGCACATTGTACAAAGCAGTGTTTTTCTTTAATGGAGTCCATCAATAATGTTGCTTTCCCGACTTTATTGTTGAGAGAGCGGCTGTATTATCAATCCTAGACATGGGCAGAAATTAAACGTTTTTTTTTTTTGTTCTCAAGTGCATTTTTTAACAGACTTCGAAATCAATGCGAAACAAATGTTTGGCAACACTCTAATGATATCCTGCGTCTCTGGAACAAAACTCTCCCTCCCTTTTTCTCGCTCGCTCTCGCCACCAAGACAAACCCGCAGCCAGTTTACATTCAGACGGGTGCGCTTGTTTTATATAAACAGGCGGCCCTTGTGGCAAGGGGTTTGATTAGGAGGAGGCTCGCAAATCCCATTAAAAGTCTATTCGTCCCTCGTTTGGTGTTTGTTTGAAGACAGGAAGAGTAATAACGGAGGAGGGAGGTGACTGGCAGTCTGTCGCTGTTGCTTCCGTGCCAGTTTATGCTTACTCGTTGACGGTTAAAGAAAGATATCACCCGGCAGCGAGGAGAAGGTCTTTGCCAGGGATGTGGGCAGGGATCAGAAAAACAGTTCTCTTTCAAACCACCTCCTCACCATGATTGAGTCACTGTTTATTACTAACATGATAACAATGACAGGTCGCTTCTGTTTTGGTGTGTCCATCTGCAGGTTCAGCTCCACCCGAATGATACAGCAGAAAAAAAAAAAAAAAAAGAAATGGTCACAGTCACCCCAACAGCTCCTTGGTCTTGGCTGCAAGCTGTTTGTCAATGTCCGCTGAGATTTTGTCCGACAATTGCTGAATCTGTGAAGGCGGAGGAAAAAAATGGAAAAGTATTAAACTATTTTGAATTCACCTTCCAATAAAGCATGACATTGTGTGGCTGCAATGTGACAGAACCCGACTAATGATTAATTTCTCACTTTGGTGCCCAGTTGGCACTTACAAATAGCGGTAGAAAGCACTGGCAATGAATTATTAGGAAATGAGTCATGCTTTAGCTATAATTTCCCTTTAGCTTCATGAAACTCAATGAAACTCTCTGTGTTTGAGCACTGTTGTTTCTTTCCCTCTCCCTGTCTCCTACCTGTTTTTCTACAAGTCGTATGGTGTCCTCCGAGTGTCCTTCCTTCGCCTTTTTGATCTGCGTGACAGCGTTGGATCGCACTCTCCTCAGAGAGTCTTTTGCCTTGTTGCTTAACTGTTTGGCCACCTTGGTGAGGTTCTCTCGGTATTCCCGTGTCACTCTGCAGGAAAGCAGAGAAGACCAGAAGAGTAAGACAGAAAAAAAATAAACAGAGAAGGTAAAACTTCCTGGGGGACAGGTAAATGGATTATACCAAGTAAGGGTCCACACACACAAACTCATCCTATTATGAAGACATCAGTGTTTCCCACACATACCTTTTGCTTGGGTGGGCCACCCAGGTCTATTAACAACTGTCAGTGTATATTTGGTGATTCATTTAATTAATTATTTATAAGCTACTTTTAGTGTTAAATCGATCTAAGAGAACAATGCCATCTGAATTCTATGAGTATATAGAACTCAGATGGCGGTTTATATAAGTATAAACCTACAAATGAATCCCTCTGAAGGACATTTCTGTGTAAAGCTAACTGAACCTCATGTTACATTAATACAATACAAAGACTATTGAACTTAAAATTCAGAAAACAGAATAACAAACAAGTGGGCTGCAGGGTCTCTGCAGATACGAGACACTAACATGCCTTTTCTCCACAATCTAGTCTCCCTCTCTATACAACACCATAATATAAACTGGGCTAAACATTCACCATAACTTCAGACTGCACACAGAGGCCTAACCAGAAAGGGTTAGCCTTGACTGTTTGATGGTATTGTATGGAAAACAGAACAGAAAATTAACTGTGCGGAGGCAAAACAATGTCCTCACTTGTGCAAATGAGAGTCTTAAGTGCTTGTCGGCATCAAGTCTAATCATTTTAGTTCTGACTTCTAACGGCAATCACTTCCCGAGGTCTCAGACCAGAGCTGAAACATCCGTCATCCCGACAACTTTGCATTCACTTTGCATTTGTTAATCACTCAGAAAATCCTACTTCCCATTTCACTCTCCCTCTTTGTCCCTAATTGGCTTTTTTTTTGTCGTTGTTTTTTGCCTCTGGGACTATTTGCAAACAATCCAAGTGCAGCGTCTATTTACCGCAAACAATACGGCCTAATTACTGATTCCAGGGCCAATCAAGGAGCGCCTTTTCTTTGGAAATGCAAATGGAGGCTCGGAGCGTGCCGAGACTGATTGCAGGGGGAAAGCAGTCTGACTCTTGTCTCCCTCCTCTGCCAGACTAACACCTGCTGCTGCTCCACACACACACACACACACACACACACGGACATGAACGAACACACACACACACACACACACACACACACACACACACAGTAACACAATCCGGCATTCATGCGTGTGTACTTACATGCACATGTGTGTATATGTAAAAAAACATACTGTATATACACGTGGAGTGCTTTGGTGAGTGAGTGACGGATGGTTTTGTATGAGACTGTTTGACTTGGCAGAGAGACAGAGGGAGAGAGAGGGAGCGAGAGAGGTCCGCTCAGAACAGAGAGAGAGAGTGACCTGGCCCTCACATCAACACACCGGGGGTCTCTATACATCTACATACAAAAGTCAATAAATCTGTCACTTACAACTCAGGCGAGGGGATTTATTGTCAGGGGGAAACTCAAAACCATGAATGAATCTTACTGTAAGTTTTAGCTCTGATCATTTTCACAATGTACTGATTATTTCATTGATTTATTGTTATTAAGTCTGTCAAAGTCAAATGTCTGTCACAGGTTAAGAGACCATAAATAAGATGTTTCACCTGAGTTATTTTGTCTAAATAGGCCAAAAGCTCTAAAATCTATTGATAAAGACTTTGGCGATTGAGTAATTGATGGATCAGATCACTCAATCACTTCAGTGCTTATAAGAGTTACGAACACATGAAAAATGTAGCAAAACAGAGAAACAACTTAAAGAAAAAGTGTGAAGAAAAAAGTAAAAGAAGGAAATTACTAAATGCAGGAAAGTGTTTCTGCCCTTGAGAGGTGTATGTGTGTGTGTGTGTGTGTGTGTGAGAGAGAGAGAGAGAAAGAGACTCACTTGGGAACGGGCACCTTGATGATCGTCCCATCCACCTCTGGGTTAAGGTTCATGCTACTCTCGCTCAGGGCGCGGGCAGCAGCCGCTGTGGCCTGCGGGCGCACACACACACACACACACACACACACAAATATATGAAAGTGTGCTTTCACCAGTGTGTAAATGGCAAAGTAGTGCTGCAACTGCAGGTAGTGGCCCAGCTCCAGCTGGCAATCATTAAGGTGTTGTGGTGTGTATGTACTGTGTGTATGTGTGTCTTTGGCTGTGTGTGTGTGTGTGTGTGTGTGTGTGTGTGTGTGTGTGTGTGTGTCTGGGGAAGCCCATGCAGTGTGGAAGTGCCTCGGGCCACTGTCAGCGCTCGGCCCTATGGGACAGGACTGAGAGGTTGCAGGGCAGGGCGTTGACCCGTGCTGACCTCACTGGAGAGTCTGCTTGTTCTTGTGGATGACACAGAATCAACAAATGTTCAAGTTTCTTGTAGCTGCTTTGATATATTCTCAAATATGCGTTTTTATACAGCGTTTTTGTTCGTTTCTGAAGATTGGAAATTTTAACTATCCTAAGCTGATGGGTTCAATGACAGAACACATGTATGTGCATGAACTTTAACAGAGAGTTGTTCACGTTTCTTGTATTGTGGTTTTGTCATTAAACCAGCTCATTACCTATGTGGGAAGAATGGGAGGTCTAAACTCTGCAGGGTTTAAACTACGTTGGTCGAGGGCAGAAGTCAACACATTTGGAGGTTGGAAGCATTTAGGTCACACATGTTGAAAGACATTAATATGTCATGGTTTTTGGTAGGCGCCATTTTTGTGACATTTTGGCATGGTTGAGGGGCAATTTTTCAGAACTGAGCCTATTTGAGCCAGTTCTTTTGATTTATGCCCAGGGATAAGCACTGAAACAACTGCATGATGCTGAGTGAACACTTCCTCATAATATTACTAATTTTGAGGGAATTAAACAAATTAAATGTGCTGTCCTACGACAGCTGGAAAAAAACACAGGTAAATAAGAAAATGATGGCTGAATTCTATTCATCTGCTTCAGTTTCAGGGCCCTGGTAATGTGTGTGTTTGGCTGACTGTCAGGACTTACTGGGACAAATGAACAGAACAGAGTCACTGTTAATGTTAAAGTAACACCTGTGCTTTTCCTTTCATGACACATCAAAAAGTCTCCCTTTCTGAAAATACAGTGATTTTATCAATTCCAATTCAAATGTAGGATCATCATGCATAACACTGTACATGGTGCAACTGATACAAGATCTGATAAATTAGAGACATTAAGATCAAAGGAGCAAAAACGTATGTTTCTGATCTGCAATGAGGAACTACATCAACAGAAACAGATAGTGAGAGCAGTCGAGTATCTGGAACGAGAAAATCCTCATTTTTTGTCAAAATTGAGTCGAAATGAAAACATCTGCCGAAAATTCCCTTCTCCTTTGCTGTTGTCTAAAATGGCTTATTGAGAGAGCTGAAAAACGCAACTGATATTTCCCAAACACCATCTGTCATCTTTCTAAAAGGACGAAGATAATCAGAGGGAAATGAAAAGAAGAGAATTACGTCTTTTGTGAGGAAACAAGTGATCCAGCGTCAATGTGGACACTGGCTGGAGGGGCAGCTGTGCTTGTAAATGACAAAGATGCCGTCGAGAGGCTCTGAGGAGTGTTGGTCTACATTTGCACAATATCTTATAATGTCAGTTAATTAATATAGTGGCTTCTTTGGAGTTGTATTTGTTTGGCGGGCAGGCGAGAGAAGACGCTTGCATGTTGACGCGAGTCAGCCATCAACCCATCAGTGCAGCACATACTACATTAGAACCAGAGAGCTTCAGTTAAAGAGATAAAGCAGGAGGAAGCCAAATCCTCTGAGTTACTGAAAACAAAGTCACACTCCTTGAATCAATTCTGCAACCACACGACAATTCCCTTAGCTGAGCTTTACAAAGTGTGCAAAATGTGTAATGCAGGGGGAAAAAAAAAGTGCATAACATTTCCCTTTTTTTCTTTTTTTTTTTACTCCTTTCTACCCTACTCCCCTTTCTCGACAGCTCATTCTGGCCTTTTCCGCTGGGGGAAAGAAATGGCAGAGAGATTAAAGGGATTTATTTGTGCGCATTAAATGAATTCATGAAGTTTCTTTTCCTTTGTTGAAGTCATCCGGCGCACAGGGCCTCTGGTTGCTCTCTTTGAGCGTAGGGTGATAGATTCAGCCCATACCTATGTTTGATTGTTCTCAGCATCAAATTCATCAGCGTTTCCTCTCTCTGACGACCACTCCGGTGGTTACGATGGGGGGAAAAAAACAACAAAAAAAAAAAGAACAGAATTTCTCTGCAAAGGCCAGGAAGGTTCTGGTTAATATGTTGGGAGAGGAAGAGAAATTACAGCGGAGTTTCACATCAAATGCTCGACGGCACCGGTTCAAAGCAAAAGAGGCGAGCGGAATGTCAGCGAGAGTCCTGAACAAAACACTTATGAACAAAGTGGTGGGACGCTTTAACGTGCACATACGCACACTCATCCTCAAACACACAAATTACCCTGTGATCTAAGCGTGGTGGTAGTTGTTGTTAGTTCCACTGTGCCCGTCCCAGGCAACTCTTAATGAATGAATGGAAAACAATGGTAAAGGCCTCTGGAGTGCCTGGTAATGGATAGGCATCATTATAAGCCTATTAGCTCTGGGTACTGAGGACTCACCTCTGTGTGGGACATGGGTAACGCAGGGCACGACGAGGTGTGTGTGTGTGTGCGCGCATGAGTGTGTCTGTCAGTGTGTGTGGTCCGTGGTCGGAGTTTCTGGGAAGGAAACAGACTCACTGGAAGACCATTCAGCATGATTCAGGTTGAGGTCTGGATTTCCAGATTTGAGATGCTGATAGATAGTTAGATTTGCATGTTGTTTTGTGTTTTTGGTACGAAGGAGGACAAAGAGGTGAAACCGCAGCACTCAGGTTCACAAAAGGGGAAAATAAAAGGTGGTGGAAGATAGCTGTGATAACAGGTGGTTCTCTGAAGGAACATTCTTCTTTTGATTGTCATCCATGCTCAGAAAAAACGGTTAATATGATCTTGGAAAACACATTGTGGACGCGCAGGTCTGTAAAATCTGTGACAGGTTACCATATCGAGTTAAAATGGCAAATTTAGATTTCTAAACAATATCAGTTGTATTTTGTATCGTTTATATTAACCTTTAAACTTTCCTAACCGTGTCTTACACTTAATGTATTCATCTATATTTTTTGCTGTTATGTGTGTTTGTCACAGTTGCACCACATTATACACGCCAACTATTAAATATGTTTATTGGGTTACTGAGTGAAAACAATGTGCTACCTTGAAGCTTATGTCTTCAATGTGGCTAATGAGGTCTAAGAGAACTAAACCATCAGTCATAATGATAATTGATATATTATTATACCAGACCACCAGAACGTCTGGACACGGAAATCGAGAACCACTCTCATGGACAAAGTTTCTTTCTGGAGCTATGAGTATTGTACAGTGTTGTATCATCTAAAAAGGAAAGGAGAGAGTGAAAAGAGAAGAAAAAAAAAAGAAAAATAATTCATTCTTTCTCAACCTGGGGGTATAATGAGGTCATTTCCTATTCTGTGTCAACTCACACGCAGACATCACCACATCTCAGTGCACGCACACACAGAGTTGAGGCTCTTGTTGCTATCTTTCACCCCAGAACAAAGGGCTCCCTGAGTGATCAATCAATTAGCATCTGAGCTGGAGAGAGAGAGGCAGGTCAGGTTTCATTCAAACAGAGATGTGGGCTCAGAGCTCTGTCTTGGCTCACTTTTCCCTCTGTGCAGACCGTCTATCTGTCTGTGCTGTGGATTATTTTTATAAAGCTTTTGGTTACTTGTCTGCGTGAGACAAACAGATAGGCTAGGAAGAATCTGTATGTGTGTGCTTGTGTTTGGCTGTGTGTGTGTGTGTGTGTGTTTGTGATCGTCTTACCTCTGGGAAGCTGCTCATGTTGACCATAATGACCTGAGGGGATTTCATGGAGACCTGACCCAGCTGGTTGAGAGGAAACTTCCCATCTCGAGTCGTCACCACAATGTGATCCAGAGCTCCTACACAAATACATATAAATCAGATTGTTTATACACTTACTTCTTTTTACCTACATGGACTTTCTTTGGTATCACTTAACTGCTGCCAAGTGCACTGTGCTCTTTCAAAAGACATATAGTCTCATATCGTTATTGTGATATGAGACTATGTATCGTCTAAGATTTTGGATTTCATTACATCGTCGTTTAGCAGAGGTGTTGTCTTTTCCTGGTTTTAAAGGCTGTATTTTAGTAAAGTGATGTGATTGTCTGATCTTTCTACTCTTTCAAGACTGTTATACTTGTCTGAATAGTTATTATATCCACATTACTGATGATTATGTATTAAAGATCTCAATGTGTTAACATTTTGTGAAAATACAGACAGTCATCCCTGAAATGTTGCATCATCAATACAAACGTTTTCGGTCAAAGATATTTCTGATTTTGTTGCTCAGTCCTAACATTTATGAGGTGCTTTTGAAGAGCTGTCAAAATATCAAGATACATACTGAGTATCATGATATGGCCTTAAAACATTGCAATATCAAATTGAGGCCATTTCGCTGATCCTTAAATCAGCAATAAATGTTGTACAGGCTGCATTTTACGCATGTTTGAAATTCAAGTTTATATAATATAGTTTTATAGCTACACTTATTAATTAAAATTATGAAATTTTAATTACACCTACAGTTTTACAGTTATCTTATATCCAGAGGTCGGTAGTAACAAGTTACATACACTCACTCTATACTCTTACATGTACTTCAGTAACTTTTTTGAGTTAACTGTACTTCTTGGAGTAGTTTTAATGCATCATAGATTCTGTGCTTGAGAAATATCATTACTTTAACTCTGTTATGTTTAAATACATTTATAATGCTACTTTTATCTATAACTAACTGCTAATACTTACAGAAGAATTACCAAGAATTATGTTTCTGAAGTTACTCACTACTTAAGTAACTTATCTGTTCACAACTAGCAACTGAAGTGTTTTTTGAGTACATCTTATGTAAAAAAGGGAATATTAATAAATCAATATATTGTTTTCAGATACATCTTATTCTCATGGATCAATATTGGCATCAGACACAAAAATACAGCACTGGCCAGATTGTGGTAAATATTGTAGAGCTGGTTTGATGACTCTGTTTCCATGTGGACCGACTATAAAGGGAAAACAAAAAAATTCAGTCAGACACACAAATTTACAAATAAATAGAAAGACAGACTGATCAGCAGCACAGACGGCATGAGTGAGTAAAAATAAATAAATGCATTTGTGACCACTCTGAGGCTGCTCCATGATGTCGCTCCTTACCGTCAACTCTGAGAAAAAGGAACAAAGGTAAGTTTGCCCACATATAGCTGAATTCTGTCCCCTCCCTCCCTCTCCTCCTCTCTCCTATTTACTCCTTCACTCTGTCCATCCACCCCTCTCCCTCTCCTCCATCTGGCTAACCTCAGACGCGGTTGTTTCCTTCTTCTCCACCTCTGCCTTACATCACCCGCTCCCTGTGCTCACCCACTGGGGAGTGTGCTGGAGGTGTGTGTGTGGAAAAGGGGGGGGGGTTATTGGGAGGTGAGCCAGTGGTGTAATTTTTCTTTATATGACCTATAAATCATATTATTTCAAAAAGGCAGAAAAACAGGGGATTAGATGCAGAGTAATTTGTTGAAATAAAAGTTTCATACGATGTGATGACACTGATGCTTTTTATCAGAAGACTGCAACCTGACTCAATCACTGTCTACCTGCCTGCCAATTATTCTGTCTCTGTTTGACTTCAAGCATCCATTAGTCTGCAACCTGCCCGTCCTGCTGTCCATCTCAAGAGTGCCTGTCTGTATACGTGCTCAACGTTGATATCCAAATCTGTGACCCCCTGCCTACCTGTCTTTGTTACCTGTGCACTGACAATGACCACCTACACATCTGCTTGTGCTTGAGCAGGCCGTAAAGACAGAAAGTCATTTCTTTAACTGCAAAGATGGAGGATGTAGAGGGGTAGCAGGGTTGAGAAAGAAGAGATAGAGCAGAGAATGGCTAAGAAAGCATTGACCAAACAAACACACTAGCCACCTTTAGCTAGAAATGTAACCAAGACCTAGGTGGTGCAGTTGTTTTGGTCTCCACCATCTCCTTAAGGATATATCTAGCTGTTTAGTTCCTAAATACTCCACTATGGGCACTAACTTTCTCTGCCTGTTGTTTGGTGCAAGAGGGGTAGTGCATGGCTGTTTTTTTTTTTAGAGCTTTGAGATGTTTGAACAAGGTGTGCATGAGAGTAATTACAAACAGAGAAGCTGCAGACTGTAAAACCAAAACAATTAGCTGAAAGATGCTAAAACGTGAGGGAACACTGCAGAGTCAGGTGATAATTATCTGTGTGTTCCTCACAAGTGACCCCTTCCACATACAAGACGTACTTTGCTCCTTTCTTATCATAAAAATATTAGTTATGGCAGCATTGATGTGCTATACTGTCTCCAATAAATGTAAAAAAAAAGATGTAGTACCTGAATTTATTTTGAGGTATCTGAAGGTATTTTTTCCCTGGTACTAATGTTAGTCGTACTACTACACTCTGTCTTGACAAAGTTTCCATGGAAACAGAGCCAGTTTTTGCACCAGATAACCAATCTGGGACTACCCACAATGTGGTGGTCACATCATTGATCCCTTCTATGTGTATCTATCGTACAGTCTGCTGTATGTTTTGCCACACAGAAACAAACACATGCACACAAACTGTAGGGCAAGTACATACAGTCATATCAACACACACACACACACACACACACACACACACACACACTTAAGCTTAATGAGAGCCAGATGAGAGGTTCATGGAACAAACACACACACATTCAGACAACTGACGTCATTTCATTCCACCATCTCATCTCTCCTGTCAGCTCTAAGTCCTGCTGCCTCCCTGGATTACTGTGCAGCTGGACAGAAGGAAAGAAGAGATGAGGATGGAGGGACCGGAGGAGAGCAGTGAGGGAGAGAGAGACGGAAGGAAAGAAGATGGCACTGACAAGAGAGGCAGGAGGAGGACTGAAGAGTTGGAGAAAGGGAAGAGGGGACGACTTCAAACTTCTTGACCTGTGAACAAATTTTTCCCTGTGGATCAATAAGACATTTTTTATTCACAAGTGAGACAGAAACTGAGCATATGGTGTGAGCGGAGGCCAACATATAAAGCTGGGAACTGTTGGAAAAAACAAAAGAAAAGAGTAAGTGATGGAGAGATAAAGGGTCCAGAAGACCCAAAATGACTCAGACCATGAAATTGCTAAATGATGAGCGGAGGAAGGAAACAGCTGAAGTGAACAAGATGAGGTGTTCAGAATGAAAATCAAGGTTGTTAACGCAGATCAAATGTCAGAGAAAGCACACTTTCATCTGAAGAGGAAAAAAAAATAGTAAAAGACCTCAAACACCAGAAGTTTCAAGTCTGATTCTAGCGGCTGCCTCCTCCCTCAGGAGCCTCTGTTATACGCCCCACCTCTGATTCCTTAGAGCCCAGCTTCCATTTGTTAGAACCCAGAGGCAAAGGGTCAGGACCTGGATATAGTTCAGGAAACTGAGGTCAAAACCTGGGTCAAGGTGAGGTCAGACTGCAGGCTCACTCTCAGCCCTTAGGCACTTTGTCAGGTAGATGCAAACAAAGAGGAACACTTACTGACCTTTATCCCAAAGTTAAAATGCGCCTGTGGTTTGCCGTTAAGAAGGAGAGGCCTCGAGTGTATAGTGTATGATCTGGCTGGAAACTACACTGTCCATGGTCAATGCATAATTTGTGTATGTATATCTTGTGGTTTTTTGTAATTAATCTTTTTTTTTTAATTCAAAGAAGAAATCAACAAATAAGGAAGCCAACATATGACATCAGCACTTGGTGATTCATGCACATAGTAATGTTTTGAGGTATCTCATGGTTGCAGCCAGATGCAGAATGATGATGAATATATTTACTCTGGACAGAGGAAGTGGTGAGCTGGGTTTGTAGTGATGTTATTGAAGAATATTCTTTGGAAAAAATTGGATTCACATTAGTTTCAGTCTGGTCGGACTGCAGAAACCCATGACATCACAGCTGTACCTCTGCAGATCAAACCTGCAGAGGTGTGTAGTAACGAGTTATATTTACTAGACTGATTTGTAGTAGAGATCATACTGGCCTGTTCACTGCATATGCTCAGAGTTACATCTGTGTTTTTCAGGTCCTTTTAATTTATCAAGCTCTGAATGACACCAGAATTGATCTTGGGGGAACTTTTATAGACTATTACCTAATAATCTATTGGAGTTGTCTGTATCAAGATTAAATGACGTTTGATGTCTAAAGTGCATACACACACTACAGATGTCTATCATGAATGTGATAAGCAGTTGTGTGTTTTAGTACGTTCTTTTTGCTCTCTTTAGGGTCACGTTTTTAACTTGACTTTCATGTATTTTTTTTGCCTGGATGGCAACTGTTCAGTTTCATACACATGGGTGTAAAAAAGAAAAGACAGAGAGCGATACAAAGGACAGACAACATGCGAGGGAGATAAACTGAATACCTGGCATGGTTCGGATGCTGAGGTTGCGTGTAAAGTCATCTTTGAGTGCGTCGAGAACAGCTCTCATGTCCGCCTCCACTTCATCCAGGCTGATGATGTCTTCCACCAGCGCTGAATTAATATTCACCTTAGCCGACTGGCCCTTTGCCTTGGCTTGGAAGACCAAAAGAGGGGAAAGAAGAAAAGCAGTGAGGGAAGAGTGGAGACTCTGAAACAAATAATAATCTGATCAAGTAACCCACGCTGATGCAAACAGAGCTGCAGACGCTGAACTCATGCGAACCAGAGTCTCCTCACTGACCTTTTGCCTTCTTGGTGGCATAGAGCCTGGCGTGCCATGCAGCGGGGAGGGAGGTGGTGTCTGGGTACAGAAGCGGTGGACGGACTCTGGAGGTGGCCGCGAGGGGACACCTGACCTGTCGCACCAGGGACTGACACAACAGCGGCCGCAGCAGGTTCAGGTGATTCAAAGCCATGACTGTCAAGAGAGAAGAGGGTAAAATGAGAGAGAGTGAATGGAAGCTGGAGGAAGTGTTTGTTGAGTTTTAAAGGACAACATTGGATTTAACTTGATTTTGCTCACAGACAGGTCTGAAGGCTTCTCTGACAATATCTATTATAATGAAGTAATAGCTCGTGTCAGCCAGTAGGAGGTGGGCCTACATCTTGTTCTAATGTATGACAGTGCCAGACCATGTGTCTTTCTCCTTTTGACAACTAGATTATAGTCATTTTCTCGAAACAAGGAAAGAAATAGAGCCAAACCAGTCGACGCTACCTTTTCACTGCAGCCAACACTCATTTCCCAGTTTATTAGGTTCACCTGACTAAACCAATTCAGTCTCGTGTAACAATCCTACAGGAAATCCAACCTTCATGAAGGCCTTTGAGGCTGTTTGGGAGAGGTGCTGATTACACCAAAAGATAATGGGAATATTAAATAAATAAATATACATTAAAATATCCTAAATAAGTAAAAACCCTACTCTGTCCTCAAGACAATAGGCATCAAGAAAATTTCATAGCAAGAAAAAGCACAAGGGTGATTAATAACATTAATAGCAAGTGCATTCCAACTTGTTGAGCTCATTCCTGGTATTGTGCTTTTTGGCTCTCAGACACGAGTTATTGGGACACTTGGTTTTCCTGCTATGACAAGTCAAAACGGCCACTGTGAAACAGGTCTATTCATTTATTGCCTCATAAATGAATCATTTGGTCTGTAAAATGGTAGGAAAGGGCAAAAAACTGCCTGCCATACTTTCTGAAAGTCAAGGGAAATGTTTTGATGCGTTCGACTGACTCTTTAGCACTTAAAAATGTTCTGTTTTTCATCACAGGAGACAGGAGTGTAAAAGACACAACCTCACAATTGAGAAGGTGAAACTGGGAAACAATGGCATACTGGCCAAAACAAATAAATAAAATACATTAAATCAAGTTACATATTAAATTGATCAACAGTAACCAGTCAGTGGTTTCAGTGCTTGGATCTTAGACTGTGCCTCTAATGAAAGGTACGGAGAGGGAAGAGAGGTTCTTGTAAATCATTGTAACACATCACTGCTGCTGCTGTAGAGCTTCCTGCACTCAACTCTACAGGCTACAGTATGTGCAATTACACAGTTAACACTTGGTCCACGCACGGTTGTTTGGGCATTCCTGAAGGGGAGCCATTCAAATCATACAACAATATGAGACCAACCACTCCTTTTCAACGGTCCAACCACCTCCCACCACGCACACTGGCTCTCAAGTGTGAACTATGTCAGTGAACCTTGGTGAACACACAAGCACAGACAAACTCGGAGATGTCGAAGCCCACAGACACAAACACGCGCTAAAGTTGGTCTTTCACAGTCAGTGGCTGTGAACGGCTCGCAGTGTACTGCAGCCTGACTGACATCCTCTATTGTGTGGTGTGTATTTATAACTGGAAGCAGTGAGGAAAAACAAATCAGACTGCTGCATTAAAAACAGACTTTTTACAATGGTGAGGAACTTTTGAAATGTTTTTCTTTTCTTCTGTAATATAACACAGAATCTTGATTTTTTTTTTCCAGTTCCAAGCAAAATGTAATGAAATTCAATCGACTAATGAAAGGCTTAAGATTTTTCAGTTTTTTATAATGAGATTCTACCAGTATTATCTTTTTATATTTTGCTATAGATGCTGTAAGATACCACTACTACAGCCATAAATATACTAAATTGCTTTATTTTACTCAAATGTATGTGCTCTTTTTGCCAGAAACAAAAAAAGAAAAACAACATATCAGAAAAATAATTAAACAATCCATCATGTATCTTTTTTGTGTAACTGTAGATTGTAAACTCGTCCTCAGGTCATTTAAAGCACCAACATCCTCGATAAAATGCTGTCCACAGTGTTTATCTAACGCTGACTCCATATACTAACCTAAATCCAAAAATATCCTTTACGACAATATTTTGGCTAGACCGTGTGGACCACCACCTACAACACAAGCCCATGACAGGCATCTGTGGCTGGCAGATTTCCTGACAAGCTGATATGATACAGTGCACTGTGGCAGTGCAGATAGGCTCAGATGTGGGACGGTGACGGATCTCTTTAGAGTGGAAGTCGAGCAGAAAATGCGAGGCACAGGTGTTCAGTGGGATACTGTAGCCTCATATCCTGTAGATTTCACACACAGCAGCAGCTGCAGACACACCTCTCCTTCGTCCAGTGGCAGAAGCCAGCTGGAGATCCCGCATGATCGTTCACTCATCGGCAGACTTTTACAGTTTGAGCAGAAAACAAAACACCTGATTATCTATGAGTATCTGATGATGCTCTGCCACAATTAACAATAACTGCTCAGGCTGCTCATACTGATCATTTTGAATATCAGTTAACATTACAGTTGCTCAATTAATAAACAGTTTGTTCCATAAACTGCCAGAAAATTGTGGAAGATCATGGTCTCGCCCTCCTAGAGCCCAAAGTGGTGTGGACATATTTTTTTTTCCAAAGCCCAAAGATATTAAAATTATAATGTGATAAATGGTCACATATAAGAAGATTGACAGAACGTTTCAATTAATTATCATATTTACTGGCAATTCATTTAATCTGTCAATCACTGAATTTTTGTTCCGCTCTATCTCACTCACTATGATCACACAATTTACGTAATAAATCTCTTCATATGGGATCATCAGGCTTTACTAACTTGACCCTTAATGAGTCTGATTTCTATCAAAATCAACTCTGAAAAATGAAATAACAGTCTGGCTTGACTTGATATCACCATGCAGGGGCTGCAAGGCACAATAAGCCAGGCAAACTTGACATCTGAAATTCCATATTAAACAGTTATTTCTGATATATTTCTGCCAACAGAATGTCTTTAGGTTATAATCACTGTTTATTGTTCTGTACCATTCAGCCCTGCAAGTGGCACCTGGTTGAATCGACTAGGCGTTTTTAACTAAAACTCGGGTAGCATCTGAAACACAAGGCTGTCGAGGCATTTACTAACATTATATATTAACAACAGGACAACAGTTAGTTGTAACTGACTGCTGTTACCACTTTATGTCAGCGAAGCTATGTGAAGGTCGCTGTGATGGGGGCGTGCATGCAGCGCTTCTTCGCCCTCTTCTGCACATACTTCGGGCAAAAGCTAATATAAACCGCCACCACGTAGTTTAAAAACATGAAGCTGCCGCAAATTTCAGATACGACCCTGCAAAACACGCCTTCAATTGTACACAATACAAATTGAACACCTACTTTCAAGTTTAGAGTCCCCACAGAAGCATGTTAGCTAGGTAGAAACCACATTTGACATATATTTCGTCATCAACACGCGCGGACATAATGGACGTCCGGTTTTGTCTTCGATACTGTACAAGGCGTACCCCGAGTGGGCGGGGTTCCCTGCCTGAAGCGTCAAAAGCGGCTGGCTCACAGCAGTGAGGAGCGAGATGCGGGAGAGACCAAACTTCAAAACGAGTGCCCCCTCTCGATTCCACTGCCAGTTAAACAAACTACACCATCACCCTGCGCCTTTGTTGTCAGGCGGTAGCAAGGCGACTGTTTATCCTTCGAGCTAGCTAGTCTGGTCAGTTTTATAGATAGAAAATATAAGAATTGCTAAATATGATCGGTATTACGTTTTGACGTAACAGAATCGTCCCGAAAGTGGGATTCGTAGCAAATAAAGTCGAAGACTTCAGACGCTATTGAAGAGGAGGTTTTACAGACCGAGGAGGTAAAGTGATAATGCTACTATCTCAGCTAGCTAACTGCTAGCAAACCACCGCTCGTCTGAAACGGACTATTAACCGTTTAGTGGAAAGACTTGGCTAATCTCAGCTGAACATCTCACCAACTGGATGGCCGATGTTAATTTAACCTTCCGCGATCGATTGTAACCAGCAAACAGTAACGGGACGAGGATAGTCAATCGATCAACCTGCGGTTAGCTAAGCTAATGTTAATTGGTAGCAACTCAACCTTAACCTCAACCTTTATTTTTTCTAGTTTTTACAAGACTCGTGTTTAACTGACACCGTAAAAAATGTAACTTGCCCTCAACATTTTTCTGTTTCTGTTCAAAATAATTAGACATTTTATATACCAGTCGTATTTTGACTGTTTGCTGACACTGTGACTGCTTATCAAAGTGTTGTGACCACCTCCACCGTCACTGCTTCATAAATGCATGCACAGATGAATGATATCTATAATGACCTTTGTAATATGGCACATTTTGACATTTTGGTCAATCCGTTTGTTGTAAAAACAGAAAAGCAAGAAAGCAATCTGGCTAAGTGAACTGAGAAATGATTATGACAGGTTTACTTTATTGAACCACTGCTTTCACCTCCTACAGTTGGTGTTTGGGCTACATACTTATGTAGGGTTAGCTGTGTGATTATGAAGCATAGATTAAGAGTCTCCGCACAGACTGAGAATTTAATGTCTTGATGTAGTAAAAGTAATACAGTAGGTGAAATGGGTGATCCGATGTTTTTGATGTTCCAGATGCTTTTTGATAATCATGTTAGTCACACAGTGTTCAAAGAGGCACACTTTTACAAGTGTGCTGCCACTGAGCTCAAAACAATCCCAGTGGTTTATAGTTGACCCAAACATTAACTCATCTCTGCTTTTTCATTCCCTGTCTTCTGTTCCTGCCTCCCACAGAGTACACATGTCGTCTGCAGCAGGGACAGTGGAAAATGCCTCCATCATTTCAGAGAATGTGGCCCATGACGGAAATCGCTTGTGGATAGGCAACATCGATCCCAAAATTACAGAGTGAGTCCACTACCAGGTTTCAGTGTGGCCCGCATTTTCCCCCTCATATCTTTGAAAGATGCTCCCCTCGGCATTTTATTTCTGTTATTTTGCAGACTTTGACTTCATACTGAGTGTGCACTTGTTGGGTAAACAAAGCAAGCTTGTTGGTCATATGTATGTTTCAGCTGAGATCGGAGCTGAAACGACCTGTGAGACATTTTAGTTGACATATTTTAAGAGATTAATTTTTATTTGAATGAAAATCAGAGTTCACCAAACGGATACATATCTCCAGCCAGCTGAAAAAGTGTGAAAAACAAGATCAGTATTTGATTTTAGCAGCAGTCAAGTGTTGGATTTGAGGCATTGCTTCTCAACTTGCCTGGCTCTGCCTCATAGAGAGGCTATGCATTGTGTGTGCATAAATGATTGATTATCTGTGTGCGTAGTGTGTGTTTGTCGCATGCTGAGACTGAGCAGACGGGGCTGGGTGTGTGAAAGAGAGGCAGCGAGGCGTGGAGACCTGCTCTGCTAAGGAGCTGCCATCATTCCTCACTCACCTGCCCTGTTTACTCTCTGTGTCAACCTGGAGCTGTGTGTGTGTGTCTGAGAGAGAGAGAGTGTGTGTGTGTGTGTGTGTGTGTGTGTGTGTGTGTGTGTGTGTGTGTGTACAGATGTTTAAGTACACAGTTGAAGTGTCGGTGGCAGCTGGTAGTGGTGCCGACTTCAACACAATGAGGTGTCTCTGTGCGTAACTGCTCACTTTACACACATGAAACCGTCGTCCCCTTGTTGCATTTGTGTCTAGGGATGCGTGTGCAGTTGAGTGTGTTGAGTGTTTCAATCCTTGGAACTCTGAATGTGACCCCTGCTATATGTTGTGATGGAGAGAAGGTAGTTCTTTGGGGTGGGGGGTGTGTTGGTGTGCCATGTGTGGGGGCTGCTGGAGAGTGTATGGGCTGCAGCTCTGGTGGGCGTCTAGACAGGCATTTCCTTCCCCTTCCCCTGCTCTGCTCTACTTCTCCTTAAATAGCCCACTGCTTCACAGCATGGAGGAAAAACAAGAGAAATGCCCGTGGCCCCTGGTGCTGATTGGGAAGATTAATTAGCTGCTGCGTAGCGTACGAACGCAGTATTCCCTCTGTTTGTCCTGGTAAGCTGAACCAAAACCCAGTGCAGAGGAGGAATGCAGACCCCAAATGCAAGGTGCTAAACATGAGTATGTGACACTAAATTCATACTTACTAAGTAAGTACTTACATTTTTAATGTGCTTTTTTAAAACCTTATTAAGACATCAAATTGCTTACATAAGTTTTGGTTATGGTAATATAAACAGTGTTTATACCATGTTAACTTCGGATGAGAGTTTTATTTGTTGATGATGAGCATGATAAGGCTGTTGGTCATAGTGTGGCATAATTGATATGTCAGACAGAGGGTAACTGCTCCTCTGCTGAAAGCATGCCGTCTGTGTTTTGCCTGTAAGCATGGTCGCAATAGCCATAACTGATCATCTGAGAGTCCTGCACATGTGATTATCCCCTGATAATATCAACAGATTGATCATTATTACATCAGCCCTTAAGATTCCACTATGAGTCGACCTCTACTGGGATTTGATCAATGGTTTCTTTTGTACTTTGCAGTATTGAATGGCGGAATGGCAACGTTTTAGAGTTCTGATATTGTCAGGTTTGGCAGTGTTTGTTGTTTCAGTATTTTGGTGAGATATTAGATAGTGGTGAGGTAAGAAGGCTCGCTGTTTGACTTTATGTAATGTGTCAGAAAGATGCATTTTGGCATCAGTGTGTATGTGTGGTAATGGTTATGACTGATCTCAAGTCTTCTGAAGCTTCTGTTGCAAAATCATTTCCTCCCATTTCAGAAACGTTGTTATGAGAAAACTGCAATCCTCTAGCTAGAGCCCCTTTAAATGCTCGGTAAAGACGTTAAGCCTGCCCGTCAAAGGACCGGGAATTAGTCGGACTCTGAAATGATCTCAGAGCTTAGATGAGCATCCTAAATCATATCCAGTCAGGTTTTTTCTTCTTTCCATTACCTTGCTCACGCAGCAGGTGTAACTGGAGCTTTCAACACACGTTCATGTTTTTTTTGCTTTTGGCTGCTCGGGAAGGGAATTTCTCATTAGTGGTAATCCATCACCGTCTTCCTCTTTCTCTCTGGCCCTCTTGCCACATTTTAAGTGGCGTACCTGGAAGTTGTCGTGTTTTTTTGTATTAAAGAACTTACGGTAAAATTGCCGTTTTAATGCAGATTAATATGAAAAGAAAATATGATGATATTGCAGATAGCTGCCGTGCCAGAATGTCAAAATCTTCCCTCTCCTCCTCCTCCTCTAAAGTTTTTCCCCTCTTGTCTGCACTTTTCTGGCCTGAACCTTTTGTCTCATCTTTTTCTGGAGTGGACTCACATCTCCCCCCCTCTTCCTTCCCTCCTTCCTTCCTCTTCTTTCCTTCCTATAACTCTTGTATCTTTCCTACCTGGCTTTCTCACCTCCTCTTGTCTTTTGGCTTTCCTCTACCTTTCACCTTGCTATCAACATCCCCTCTCTGAACTTTGCTCTCCGTCTGCCCCCCACCTTTCCCTCCCTTTCCTCCCACCCCTCTCCCCCTCTTCCTCCGGCAGTTTTTACAGCCCCCTGGAGTAGTTGGTCCATTGTGGCTCAGCGCTAGCATCCAGAAATGTTCTTAGAGTCTCATTCATTTGACGTCTCTCACATAAATACACATGGACAAACATAGTATGCAGTTATGTGAACATATAGCGGTGTGATATTTAGTGCTTTCTGACTTTTTTTAGTACCTGTGTTTGACTTAAATGACTGCTTTTCTAATATTCCGGTCAGCTTGAAGTGAGAAGGCAAACTGTTTGAGTATAAGAGTGCAGAAAAGTACATGCAGGTAATTATTTCTTAATGGAGGGCTTTCTTTGTAAAGGAGCCACATGCTAGACATGGGAGCCTCGCAGGGTGTTGTCTGGGAAAAACAGAAATTCTCTCTGGCCTGAAGCCCTCGAGGGAGTCATAGAGGGGTGGAAGACATTATTAGTACAATCTGTAGCTTAAACCCACACTTCACCCTCTCTGCGTCCCATGTCGAGGTCTATTCATTACGCGTAAACGCGCGCTTGCACATTAACGTCATACGGCCGTCTTCACGGTGACACGCGCGAACACACATAACTGACCTCAGGATATTAAAAAAACAAAAAAACAATCGAAACAATAAAAGGATGAAGCGTTGATTCCTCTCGAACAATTGTACAGAACACCTGAGGTCACCGCGAGGCCTGGACCGTCACACATGCAGGTACAGGCACCGAAACAAAAAACACAGGAAGCTGCCTGTTGGCTTTCTTTTGTTTTTGGATTTTGTTGTTGATGTTTACGGTTTAATACACTTTAATAGAGGGCGTGTTGATGTGTCACACTAGCACAGCTAAGCACAGATTTAAATCATAAAATGAATGTTTACGGAATGCCATTGCTGTTGTGCCTGCTGGCTCACTGTCACGTCTCGCTGGGCCACTTGAATAGAACACAGTCATCGGTAGTGATATTAAAAACACCTGTGCTTCTCCTACGACGAATGGCCAAATGTGTGCTGTGAAAAAAAAAAAAAAAAAGCCTGTTGCCACATGTGTCAAATAAATCATGTCCTTTTTAGTTACGTGAATTAATTGAGGAACATTCATAATGGGATACATCAGCAACTTGTTTACAAAATTCTGTGGAAGAATAATACCAGGAACAGTTGCCAATTTTGAAAATGTATTTATCAATTCAGTAATTTGTTTGAGCACAAGTGCCAAATGTTTGCTCCTCAAATGTGAATATTTGCTGGATCAACACTATTCTTTGACAGTAAAATGACTATCCGAGGTGAATGTTTAAATTCAGACCAAACTAGTAATTTGAATATTTCCACTTTTGGCTCCTGGGTAATTATGATGGTCATTTTTCACTACTTTTTTAACAGATTACAGATCAAACAATTCATCTGAAATAACTGTGACATTTGGCAACAATAGGGCTGCAGCTAACCATCATTTTTCATTGTTGATTAATCATTTGATTAACTTCTTGATTAATCAATTAGCTGTCTGAGCTATAAAATGTCAGAAAATTGTGAAAAATGTCTCAAGATGGTGTCCTCAAAAGTCTTGTTTACCCAAAGATATTCAGATTACTGTCGAAGGGAAGTAAAGCGAGCAAAATAAAATATCTAATTTTAGTAGCTGGAATCAGAGTATTTTGACTTTTTTTTAACTCAAAGAATAACTAAGAATAACTCAAACTGATTAATCGATTACCAAAATAGTTGCCAATTAATTGAATAGTTAATTGAATAGACAACTAATCAATTAATTGTTGCAGCTTTTATCAACAGTGAAAACTCAAACAATCCCTTATCCTGCACTTAAAAAAAAAAAAAGAATAGTGCACCTTTCAAATCAAGAGCTCTGACAGTTCATGAAGTGGAAAAGCACCTGCTACTCAGCATGTGTTGGAAACATTCAATCAGCACCTGAGCGTTTACAGTAATACAACAGCGACTGTAGTCTACAGGTGACCCTGAACCCGTTGCTCGTTTCCACACTGTCAGAACAAGTCTTTTTCCCATGGCTGCCGCTGGTCAGTGACACGCAAACCTCCAAATCCTCGCAGCACTGCATAGCTCTACAGTGACCACATATCTATGTTCATTTGCAGCTCCACAGTCCCAGGCAGCCTCACACAGTCAGTGGATGTTGTTTATGCACAGCTCGGCGCTCAGGGGGATTTGAGGCTTCCTCTTTTTTATTCCCTCATTGTCCTGCTACTGTATCCTCAGCATTGTCTCAATGAGAGATTTACTGTCTCTGGGCTGCCACACCAGCTGGTCTGCTGCTAAAAAGGTGTCACGAAGAGAAAGCTGTCGTTCTCATTATCCCAGAATGACAGATTCACAGACTGTACAATGGGACATACAGTGTATAGAAAGATCTATGTGTCTGCTTCATAGATTTGACCTACAGTATACTTTGTAGTGCATTTTTTGTTGACCATCATGGATAACAGTCGGTCTGATGAGTTGACTAAATAAAAATGGGTTCCCTCCGTCTTTATTTAAGAATACTTTACATAAGTATTATTCCTCTTCATCTGACCCTCAGTTCTTCTCCTTTGTGCTCTCTTTCACATGATCCCTCTCTTGGCAGGTATCACCTGGTGAAGCTGCTGGAGAAGTTTGGCAATGTGAAACAGTTTGACTTCCTGTTTCATAAGTCTGGGCCTTTGGAGGGACAGCCCCGAGGCTACTGCTTCGTCAACTTCAACACCAGAGAGGTAAATGCAAGATGATGTTTATGTTAAGATTTATATGATTATTTTTTCTTTTTCCACAGAATGTATTTTTGTAGGGATGCCCAGTATCGGATTTTTGACCATATCCAATTTGCCAACAATTTCTAACTCACTGATGACGCTGGTGCTGATACATGCCCATATTTTTTTCCTCACCTAATTGCAGAGAACAATCTATCATATTGAAATTAATATATTAATATACCTATACCTATACCTATATACTTATCATGATGGCTGATAACTGATTATTTTATTTTTTCACAGAATGACGGTGCAAAGTCAGATGTGTGAAATGCTTAGTTTTCTAGTAACGCTTATGTGTTTTTCCGCAAAAAACCCCAAAATATCGCAGTATGTGTGCCAAAATAATTTTGCGATGAAGTCTTAACAAAGATCACAACATTTCTCGTTTTAATTAATACAATCCTAATTCCACAATGTGCCTGCATCACCTGCAACATCATTAATATTAGGTCAATACAGACTTTTCAATGACAATATAATGCAAAATGTATTATTGGCAGCAAGTCCCTTTATCTCAAATGGACTAATAGAGCTTTATTTGACATCTTGGAGCAGTTGGGACCTGACTGTGTGTCTCACTGAAGTGGACTGTTTTTCAAAAAAAAAAAAAAAAAAAAAAGGCACTTAAAAAGAACCCGCTCACAGGTTCAGCAGGCAGTATTTGTTTTGGAGTGAGTCTGGGGATCGTGATAAGCATCTAGTTTCACAGCTAGTGTCTATCAGTGGGATATGAAGCCCTCCCAAAAGGATTATACAGAGGAAGTGTGTGTTTATCTTACACACTCATGCACACTTAGACACTCACATACACACACAGAAAAAGTACTTTATTAATATAATTCAACATCAAAGCCACTTGCTTGCTTGATTAGACAAAACTGCATTATCTTGCACTGCCTCTCTTTCTCTCTCTCTCTCTCACACACACACACACACACACACACGTACGTACGTCACTTACGGTCTATCTGGAGGCAGAGTGGCACATCATTATCTATTATTGTTTCTGACATCTCTCTATTGTGAAGGCTAATTATTTAATGACTTGGTTGCAATAATCAAAGCTGATTTTTAATCATAACTGTAAAAAATCTTTTCCTCCTCTTTTGTCTCCTCTGTGTGTGTGTGTGTGTGTCCATGTGCGTGCGTGTGTGTGTGCGTGTGTGTGTACGGGACTGTCTGCAGGAGGCAGAGAGGGCGATTCAGTGTTTAAATGGGAAGCTAGCTTTGTCCAAGAAGCTAGTGGTGCGCTGGGCGCACGCACAGGTGAGGGTAAGTGTCAAACTTTGAAAGCACTTGATATTTAACATATGTTATATGCACACTAATATTCCACCATTGTTCCAATTTATGACAATATATGGAATTTGTTTGAAGTTGTGTAAACAGCAGATCCTGCTTGGATATTCAGAATTAGGCCTTATTCAGAGTGTCGCATTTTCTGAATAAGACATTAGTCAGGTTTTAGAAACTTTCTGTAGACGCTCTTTGGCCTCAGTTGGGGTATTTGCCACAGGAACAAATGTCGCTAATGCTTAAGGCAGAAACGAGGCCAAAAAAAGTTGAGAAATAATAAATAATTCTTAGGATGAAGGGCAGTTTCAGTCTGTCGTGGTAAAAGATTTTATCATGTGTTACTCTTCATTTTCCTTTTACTACTGCGGTGGTTAGTGGCTGAGAGCAGCGGGATCCCAGCACAACCTATGCCTGTCTCTTAACAATAGACAGCCTACTGGCAATGGGTGAAGGGATATCCTGTATAGAGACGAATCACGCCCTGCACACACACATACACACAGAAGGCATAGTGGAGGGAGGTCAAGGTCAACGCTGCTGCCTCTAAGACAACATGTTGTAGGATAGATCCGCTCACAGATTCATTGTAACTGGGCTCAATCAACCAGAAATAGCTTTTGTTATTGATACCATTATAAACCTAAATAATGTAGGTGTTTATATCCCAAATGTTCAATTCTTATGTTAATTATATTAATCAATTGATAATATAACTCCTTGTGCATGCCCGTCGCATACACTTACGTGTAGACTTTGTTCAGATTCTACAATTTCAATCTCCATGAAACATATCTGACGCCAAAGATTCTAGTTACGTGGTACCCTCCAACTAGTAGCACAAAAGTCAGTTTGGGTGTGAAAGTCACTGCTGCAGTTTGGGATTCTGCCTTAATTTTAAAGCGCGCAGATGGTTAATTTGACGCCGTCACCACATCAGCCAGGTACAAACGAAGCTGCTCCACAGGAATTCTCCCCAACCGGCCTGCTGTCGAGCCGCTCGCTGTGAACCAACCGCCGACCTCTCTGGCCTGAAGAAGATTAATTTTGAGATGCATAATTTCGTCCCATGACGTGCAATCAGAATTATCTTCGCATTGTCCGAAACACAGCTGAGTAGCGGGGGGGGTAAAAAGTTTAGAGATTAAAAACCCAATTCCCTCGCGTTAACATCCACCTTCTAAGTTTGTCAGTTAACACCTGGCACTGGCACGCATCTCGAGTGACCACTTGTGATCGGATCTCTCTTCATCCCTCTGCATGCAAATAAGCACGTAGATCTTTCTGTTTCAAAGGCCAAACATGTGTTGTTGTTGTGATCTGGCGGACCAACAGTAGTAGCCAACTGGCTGAGACGAGCTGACACGATTTTTTACACAAAGGAATAAAAGAACTTAATGTATCACATGAGTCAAACTGACCAGAAAGCCTTTATAATTAATAATTTATCATGGACAGTTTGATGTTATTGCTGTTATTGGTTCAGTGTGTTCACAAACATCTGCAGCTTTTCTTAGCAGGTTAGACGCCTCACATAACACATCATTTGCATTACAGTAAACCAAATTAAAATGAGTGTGTGGCCGTATGCGTTCCAGACCACCTCCGAATGTGGTCCGAGTAATCAGATCTTAATGTGTCCCCGATGCATCTTGGGTGCACCTGTACTTGTGATCATACCACCCAGGATGGATGTTAATACCTGGTCTCAACAGGCTCATATAGTATGCTTGGTTAAATACACCTACAGCTCACTGAAGCTGGTGCTGCCAACCTGATACTTTGACTATTTTTTTTTTTTTTACAATCTTAATTACACAAGTGAAACTTAAGCAATTTTCCACCCAATGGGTTCAGCTCAGGTCCTGTAGAATGTGATTTATTTTTTTTTTTATAAGGAGCCTGTCTTCGCTGATTTCCGACCCAGAACTGACGTGCTGGGATAAATGAGTCAGAGACCGTCGGTGTTGGAAGTTGTTGTCTCACATCCAGGCGTACATCTTGACTTTATTACGTCGCTTTGAAAGAGAGGAAATGACTTTGATGAACGTTTATTGAACGGTCCCCCCCGAAAAACTCCTCACAAACTTCCATCGCTGTCCAAATTGACTTTTTAGACCGTTAAACAATAGTGTCCTAAATAATTACGGTATCTTTCTGTATTTATCAATACACACTTTGGCCGTGACTTTATCTATTTGGTCCCACATCCTCAGATCTATAACTGATGACACATATTTCAATCCTTCACAAAGCTCTTAATGCTTCAGTATCTTAAATAATTAAAATTCAAAACAAAACCAAACAACTAGAGACGTTAAAACTTTAATGCCTCCCGTCCCAAATTCCACAATGTTAGTTTTGGATTGTGTACAGATTCACTATGGCCTCCTTGGCTCTTTGTCGATCTATATGCATTCCAGCCACATGCCTTAAGGAATAGGTGGAAGGGAAGGGTCCTGGCTGGTGGAATGGTCATTGTGTTAGACCTATTCTTGGCTATACATGTTATTTATTTCTCGGGACGGTATGTAAGAACATGTGTGCGCTTTGGTGCATTTACGTAACTTATCTTGATCCAGTGCCACTCGTAGCAACTGATCCCTCTCTAGGCTCTGTTCCTGCAAGCGGCTGCTGCTGCAGCACCAAGTCGTTGGGGTTTTTTTCCTTGTCTCCATCATGTACGTGACTTTTGTTTCGTTTTTTGTCTTTTTCTTTTTTTTTTTCTTCGCAGGTTTCAAGAGTTCTGTGTTGGGGGCTGGTGGAGATGTTTGGAAGGTGGTTTTGAAAGAGGAATGAGTGCAGACGTTGTTGCTCTCCAGCTGCTCCTTCTTTATCCTCCCTCGTGCCTTAGGGTGTGATTGTGAGCCGTGCACGTAGTCCTGCTTGGTTACTGGCTGTTTGACCAGACACAAACAAAATCAATACTTAGAGTTTAATAATGTTGATGTTTGTGGGAGGAAGCTGGGGTTGGCTCTCCACAGAACTGCTCTCAGTGTTTATTAGGACAGTCTGAGGGTTTCTGAGTGTCTGGTTGATGGGAGTTTTTTTTCTCTTCTCTGTCTTCTCATTATCCTATTCTTGTTATGTGGTCCTGTTCAAACCTGGCGCTAAAGTGTGATTATGCCGACAAACGGTATCTTTGTTATCCTTACACATATTTGGACATGACATAATCTGAACAAGGACTTCTCTGTATCTTTCATATTCTGTGACTATCCGTGTGTCTGTTCCCCGTACGAGGGTCTTTTCTGGCTTCTACCTGTTATTTTACCCCTTTCGTCTCTCTCCATCTGTCTGTCCATCACTGTTTGTGTGCATCATGTTGTTTTCGGGCCACGTGTCCCATCCACAGAGGTTCGAAGGTTTCCGCAACGACAAGACGATGCCGCCGAGCCTGGAACCGTCATCCAGCGGCGCCACGGAGGACGGAGCCGTAACTACCAACCACCTCAGGTTGGTACCAGACGCACACAGTGACATCTTCCCCGGTTGTTACTCAGACATTTTTGAAGCAAACCACAGCGGTTCAGACCAATCGGCGTCCAGTCAAGGACAACTGGAAGTTGTGGGGATTGTATAGTTTGGACTATATGGCGGCTTTATGAGAGGTCAGCGTAGGTGTTGCTATAGCATCAGTTTTAATCTTAGAAGTGGGTTAGGGTTAGGGTTAGGGGTTAGGGTCATTGTTGAATTTCTAGAAAACATGTTTTTGCACTTCTTCTTGATCTGATGAGTTGAAGGTTGCCCATAATGGACAGTGATAAGACGGATGGTTTGTCCAATCACCTGTCAACTGTATTTCCCAAATGGTTCTGTGTAACAAACCAGGTTACTAGATTAGATCTTAAGAATTTATCTAAAAACGCTGTTGCCACATTAAAAAGGCGTTTTCAGATTCAGCCAGCTGAGTTAGAACAGTCACTTTAGTGCTTTTTCAAGTGCTGCCTTAACAAATCCTCCTTTTTAACTGGAGCTCGGTCCAGGAGGTATCGTAGGAGAGCGTGTGGGCTTGTTGCTTGTCACCACTAACCGCAGTTCGAGTTGAGTTCATCCGAGTACAACTGGACTTTGGTTGAGAGAAAACGCCTGTGTGGAAGTGTTGAAGTTCTAACATGATCCATTGCTGTGGCTACGCTTGTGCAGCCTACATTCACGTATACACACTGTAAGAGTGCGGCAGTGGAAAAAAAAAAAAAAAAGAGAGCTGTTAAGTCGGTAAAAGGCCTCTTGTGCTCTCGTATCAGCTCTCACTGTGACAATCCGAGGCATGGAGCAAGTTATCAGCTGCCAGGGGTCTTCAGAGGAAAACACTCTGACGTTAAAATCACTCCCCACGCAGCCCACGAGAGGATATGTAAACACTCTTCCCTCCCGTTTACCACTGATGCCTCCTCTTTTTGTTGCTCTTCTTCCCACATGCATTGCAATTTTCCTGCAAACATCTGTCACTCGCTCCTTCAAATTCAGTTCCACCGTTTTCAAACGCAAGTTTCCCTCTACAAATGCTTATCCCCGTCTTGCGCGCCATTTTTTTTTTCCTCCTCCGTCTTCTCCTCGTTTCTAGGAGCACTAATGCCCGCTCTTCTTTTCCCCCTCAGCCAGAGCTGAGATCTGTCCATCACTCAGTTCACCGACGCTGGTATTTTTCCCCCCCTCAGCCTTGCTGCTAACATTTCCTCTTCTCTTATTTTGCTCCTCTCCCCTCTCCTGTCCAGCACGAGTGCTAAGATCCGCGCCATCGAGGCCAAGCTCCAGATGATGGAGGAGAATCCAGATGATGACTACTCGGGCCCGTCGGCCTACGTTTACAACAAGCCGCCAGAGAGGAAGCGCTGGGAGCCCTACTCTAAATCACACCACAATAACCAGAGCAGGCCCTTCCGCAAGTTTAGGAGATGACCCATCCTCCCAGAATGAGGAGCCCTCACCCTCCTCCTTCCCCCCCACCTTGAGAACCCACCCACCCACAAACAGACTCTACTCTAGATACTATAAAGACTATACACATCCTATCCGGGGAATAGTTGTTTTGAAAGCTGTTCATAGTACTTTGAGAACTCTTCGAGAGCAATCGCAGCAATCACGGACAAAAAGTGGATTTGAGTTCATTTGGGTTCAGTTATTTTTGTTTTAACGTGTGCTCCTCACCTGACTGTTGAGCAGGTCGGATCCCCAATCAGGCTGTTTTCTCACTTTTTTTTTTTTTTTTTTTGAGATCGAATGCAGGTGAACCCAATGAGTCACATGACACACAGATGCTTGGAAAGACAAATTATAGTTATTATTACAGAGTCTAAATGCTGATCCTCTTCCTGTTTTTGACGTGTTTTTGATTTCAGGCTGTTATTTAAGTGAAGTACAATTTTTGTCTCTTTCATTAAAGGGTTACTGTGTAGTATTTGGGAAGTAAATCCAAAGTTGGATGTTTAATATTTGCAATATTAATCAGGTCATAATACAAACTCAGAAATAGTTCTTTTCTCCACAACTGAATAAACAAGCTGTTTGAGAAAATAAGGTCTGCAGAACACTGTTTTGGAACAGAAAGGTGGCAGGGTCCGCCACATATAAACAAAGTGTCATACCCTTATGTCTTTTGACAGTTTGATTATCCAGTTTATTCAGCCATGAAAATAAAGAGTTTGTTTAAGCATAAAAAAAATCAGACAACAATCTTTTTTTTCTCTTCTGATAACATTTCTTCCCCAAAACTACACAGTGCAGCTTTAAAGCATTCGACAAGGAGGGAGAAATACAGATTAGTACCAGGTTTGTATTAAAACGAGAAGCCACAGGCCGCTCAGCGACACATACTGTAAGCTGCAGTATTTTTGTGTGGTGTGTTTTCCTAACAGTTTGCCTTTTTTCCTCTCCCTGCTCTCTCCTTGGATTAAATTTTTTATACGACTGCAGTCCAAATCCTTTTTACTGACTTTTTTTGTGCCGTGTAGAGTTTTTTGGGTATTTCCCCCTTGCCACAGTCTTCGATTTTGAGTTTTTTTCAATTAAAGGCAATTCAATATCACATGTGCCAGTGTGTTGTTGTGGATTGTCGACATCGCTCCTGAACTACACGACTCAAACGTGCTCTCGGTTCACATGGTTTCTGCTGATACAGTGGTGCTGGGTTTGGTCAACCATCTGTATGTCATTAATGGAAGATTTAAAGGACGACTCACTAGAGAGCAAATCCACCATTATCCAGCACAGCTATTATCTCCATTATTATCTGGTTTAAAACAAGCAAAAAAAAAAAATTTAAAAAAAATGCGGCTCTGAAATATCACATAAGTTTTCAAAAAACAGGGAGATTTACCACAATTGTCAGTGCTGACCGCTCTGATGTCACAATGTTTGTCTGTCACCTGATGATCCTGGCCATCACAGCAGGGTTTTTCCTTTTGTGCTTTAAATCAATTTAATATGCTGTAGACCTTTTGCATAAAGAGGGCGAACATGGAAGCCATTCTAAAATTGATTTATGTGTGTGTGATCAGTGCAGCACAACAGCTGTGATGTGATGGGAGTTGTTTCCTGCAGGTGAGGGGGAAAAAAAAAAAAAAAAACATTTTCGAGGCAACGTGTTTGGTGGAATCATCATCTGGAGATCTTCTGCGTGAAGAGAGAATTTACCAACCAAAGTTCCTTTACAGAGCCAGTGATTTTAAGAGTCTAGTGAGAATGTTTAACCCGCCTGTGTGGAGATGGAGAGCGGCGGGCTAATCGTACAAGATGAGATGAACGTGCGCACTGAAGAAACCAAATCCTACCTCTTGACATCACCAAGATTCTTCTTCTTTCTGTCTTTCCTTCTTTTCGTTTTTTAAAAAATGCCTTTATTGTCGAATCGCTCACCTGACTGCAGAGTTCATGCTGATTTCCTTCAGATCAAACAAATTACTCATTTGAAATGTTTTAATGTATTTATCTGTTTTCAATAAAAAGCACTATTCGTTTAAAAAAATAATATTTCCAATTGATTAAATCATTCGAATATTTTTTTCTTATTTGGGATTCGGAGGGTTTTATTACTATATTTCTATTATTCTAGAGCCGGGTTATTCTGATTGGCTCGTTCCTGAACTATACATTTACTGATAACTGTGGGATCTCTGTCTGATTGGTGCGTCGATCCGAGCCGGTGTGTGTGCGCGCCTCACACAGATCCTGTAATTATGAGGCTTCCTCTTCCTTAAATCATCCCGTGATTTATTCTATTTTTAAAAAGCATTTCATCTGCATCAGCTCCTCTACCGTTTGTGCCAATACATAAATAAGTTGATTACTTAATAGCATAGGCCTATTGCTTTAGCATTTTTTAAGTAATTCTTATATTTTGGTTATAATTGCCTAGAAAGACTTACATTTAAAAAAAAAAGAAATATCAATTCATTTTTAAAAAAACTGTAAATACTGCGTATTTTTGTTGTTGCTGTGTATTTTCCATGTAAATCTCAAATGTGCAGTTATTAACCATACAGTTATTGTGTTACGATTTAATCTTAGTCAACACACGTGGCCTTAATTTAAATAATTAGAATTATAGCAATTATCAAAAGCAAAAACACACACACAAAAAAATGATTTTTATAAAATACATATGTGAAAAAAACGTAAAATCATGGCATTGAATTAATTTGTTATTATTAAAAACGACACAGTGAGTCATGAGGTTAATGGCTTTTAAAGTGCGTGGGATTGGAAACATTTCAAATTAATTAAATGCACTGTGAAATCCGAATAAACGCATTGTGCTGACTTTCTCGCGTATGAATGAACCAACACATGTATGAGACGAGGATTTATTCTGATGAATACATTTAAAAAAAAAAAAAAAAAAAAAAAAAAAGCTCTCTGTATAAGCCCGGGTATATGGGTTCATGATTGCGTGTTCAGCCTATACGTCAGCGGGAGCTCAGTATTTCTGGTATCTCATAAATGGCAATTATATGAATAACTATAATTTACATTTCTCTGGCGGCTGATATATATACAGAATTGTCTGTGATATCAAACACACGCCGCCAGAGTTTGAGTGAGTTTCTGTCAGGACTGCTCCAGAGTGTGTCCACCCTTCTCACGCACATGAGACTCTTTTCTTCCCCCTCTCCTCCTCCCCCTTTTCTTTAACTGTAACATGGCAGGCAGGCCGGAGAGCCCCGCAAACTCTCACTGCGGCTCCGCACACACGCGCACGCACTCACTCACTCACTCACTCACGCACTCACTCACGCACTGCTCCTTGCCCGTCGCTCTCTCGTCGACTGCACTCGGTCTGACTGCACCTATGAAGCCTCGGAGCAAAAGCTGCCAACCCCTCAATTTGATTCACTTCCTGTAGTCAGACTCCTTCCCCAAAAGTGGAGAGAGAGAGAGAGAGAGAGAGAGGAGGGGGGGGGGGGGTTGAAACCGGGCAAAGGAAGAAATATTTTTGGTTCTAAATAAGGCTCTACGCGGAGCAGCAAGCGCCTCCTCGCCTCTGCAGGCTTCACCTCACAACTTGTGCAGTTTGAGCCAGTTGGCGGTCAGATCGTCGCGGCACAGCAGCGGTGTTTTTTTGGAAAAGAGACAGAAAAGCAGCTCGCGTTAGGAAAAAAAACAAAACAAAACAATACAAAACAAAAAAAAAAACAACTAAATCTGTGCTCCGGTCACACCAGAGTCCATGCACGGTACGGATGATACGAGTCCTGACGCCCATCGCCGAGCCTGCTGCTGCCGCCGCTGCTGCTGCTGCTGCTGAGCCCACGCACCGAGTTTGGAGACGCTGCACGCGGACACTGTGACACCGCAGGGGTTCATGTACTGGAAAAATGAAGTTTTGTCCCCTCTCTCAGAGGGAAATAAGATTCTGTCCGAAGGAATTCCCACGAAACAGGTACTAGCACGCTGGACACGCCTGAGCTTCTTCTAGACTTCGTGCGTAAAAGTTGGAGACGCACCGTTCGTTGGCCTTCTCGCACCCAACTCGCATTTAAACGCCGAGATGGCGTGCAGCTATTGAAACCCTAACGATGGATCCACGTGAATTAATTCTCGATTTACACAAACGGTCTCCTCTCTCCTCTTGAACGCGCCCCTGGGCCGATCCTTCTTCGCGCTGCGGTTTACTGGCAGCCCGCAGCAGCATCGCGCGTGAGCGGCTGGTTTTGTCTCCCCCGGTGATGTCACGAGAAATCGCCGCTTGTGTACAGAGATCAGCTGCACGCGCCAGCCGCCGCGAAGGAGGCACGCGCCTCTCTTGTTATGAATAGCGTGATTTGCGGTCCGCGAGCCCCTCTCGAGCGCTGCCAATTCGCCCGGGAAGAATTGGATTTTAATTACAGCCATTAAAAATCAAATTTGCAATTCTTTGCGTGACCCGTTGCCTTCCCGTGATTGACAGCTGAAATTGACACTCCGGGTCCCTCTTATCCACTGCGATTCAAGCTATTTGTAATTACAGGTAGTTTTTTTTTTTCTTCTTCTTCCCCCCCTCTCCCCCCCTCCACTCTCGTGTCCTGGATTGCGGAGAAAATACTATTATTGTGAGAGGCATGGGTTAAGGGGAAGGGAAAAATCAATCCAAATTGAAATAGCTTCATTAAAATGTGCCTTTTGTTGCGGGGGCCCCTCTAGCAGTTTAAAGCGAGCTTTTATTGTCAGGGCCACCTTATATATGGGGCAGCCTTCCGAGGGGCTCGTCTGCAAATGTCTCCCGAGGATTTTGTGAGCTGAGGATGAGGCAGGCAGAGTGATGAAGACTTGAACGTTGTCTTGTAGGTGATCTGTACCGAGCACCAGGGCACACCGGGAGCCTCGCGCTGCAGTGTGGACTCTAAACACGCACCAATGGTGAGAGCTTTCCTGCTGTATTCATCGCTTTAGAAAACATGCCTGGATCAACCTCTTCGGCCCCTGAACGCATCCCGATGCATGCGGGGATACGGTCAGGATTCATGCAGATGTGTTTTATTATTATTATTATTATTATTATTATTATTATTATTATTATTATTATTATTATTATTATTTTCATGCGTGATGATAAAAATGGCGACAGAGCGAGCGTGAGGATGCTGATGGTAATGAGGAGGGATTTACTCTGTGTGTGTGTGTGTGTGTGTGTGTTTTTTTTTCTGAGCGGTGCTTTCTTTGATGCCCTCTTTGCAGTCTCACTCGGACGGAGAATCCCAGCGGTCCAACATGGAGCGGGAGGACACTCGCTCGGCCCCCAGCACCCCGTCCACCCCGTCCGTGTGCTCGCCGACCTCCACCACCAGCTCGGCGCCGTCCACCGGGAAGAACACGTGCGCCAGCTGCGGGCAGGAGATCCTGGACAGATACCTGCTGAAGGTGAGAGGCCGAACACCGCACCTCTGGCTCCGTCTGGGGGGGGGCGTCATTTATTTATTTATTTATTTATTTATCTATTTATATATAAGACAGACATACAGTAAACAGCTTGTCTGAGCAGAGAGAAGAGAATAAGGGTGCCATGTTTACTCTGGTCCTGGTTTGGTTTGGACCGGTCGGAACTGAAGGCCTAGACTGAACTTAAGGCGTGCTGCGTTTAAAGTCTGTGAGACAAAAAAAAGAGATTAAAAAAAAAGTAAAAGAAACACCAGGCAGAGATAAAACTACAAAACTAAACGTGTCCTAGATAATTAATTTATAACTTATGATAATTATATATTTACATGAACGAAAATAATAATAATATAGGAACCACTGGAAGCAGCAGGCGAACTGTCTCCAAATGCATCCCTTAGATTTGAGGTGATAGAAGTGGAGCATCAGTCGGTGTTCGTCGGCCCGCAGACACAACAGAGGTGTTTTAGTTTGGACTGGTTTACAGCCTCACTGTCGCGTGCGCTCGCGTGCTCCCAGCCCGACCTCGCGCGTAAATGTGTGTGTGTGTGTGTGTGTGTGTGTGTGTGTGTGTGTGTGTGTGTGTGTGTGTGTGTGTGTGTCTCAGGAAGTGTGAGAATCCATTATCTCACTCTATTTCCATCCGTGTCTGCAGAATGGGAAACACTGATAGGAAAAAGAAAAACGGTGACAGATATTTTATATTATTCTAATGTATTTGATTTTATTTGAGGCAAAATAAGGGGAAAGAAATGCTCTGTAAGTATTTTTATTTTCAAGATTCTTTTTTCTTTCTTTCTTTTCTTTTTTTTTTGATGTTTTAAAACTAAAGCTAAACATGGCCTATTTCAAACTATAAATACATAATTAAAGTAAACAAAACTGATAGTGTGTGCTCTTAGATAATTCATTAAAAACGTTCACAGTATTTGTTCGTGTTCACGAATGGTACGCAAATGACAGTGACTGTATGTAAATGAATCAACGTTTATTATATCAGACACATTTCCAGAAGAGGAACTCGACAATCTTTACAACTAAAGTTATGAATGTTTTTATAAGCAGTCCATGGTGTTCATCTCCATTTTGAACAAAATCACAAACTACGCAATTTCAACCATTAAATAAATGTACAGAGCTCACACGTGTAGCGTAGTTTTGTTTAGACTAACTTTTTTTTTTTTTTGAAACAACTGTTTATTTAACATGACAGACTTCATGATCTCTCGCCATAAACAACTCGGCTGATTTTAATCGTCATTGAAATATTTCCAAAATAATAGCACCGAGTTGCCTTCGCTATCTTCATATCTGTGAACTGATTTAAATCCTTTCATTAGTTATTATCATAACAGATTGCTCACTTGTTTTTCTACACCTGACAACAATGTTTTTCGGTTCTTTTCCCTCGTTTTGCTGAAAGATAAACGAAACGAAAATGTTGATCTGAAATAATGTAGAGCCAGGTTCGGATGGTTTAGGGATCAATATTCATCAATATCTAAATGTAAAAAATTTATTTCAGCCACGGAGTAAGTCTGTATATTTTGATTTAAATTTTTTAATTAAGTCAATCTTAGGAATGTGAGCCGATTTAAAACATTATCTTTCCAGGGACTGCATGTGAATTAGCTTTAAAGTCTAGAGCACTGTCCCTGCTGAACAAACAAAGAAATAAACAAATAAGAGACCTCTGTAAAGTCACAGTCAGGAAGATACATCATAGCCTAATACGCCTAATTGACTATACTCTTATTAGTCAGCGTTACTGTTAAGATATAGAGATTATTTAAAAATAATTTGTGTCGCCTAATTAAACCTCAAAATATAATTACGTCATTATAAGCTCATAATTGAACGGCGCGCTGAAAGTCCATGCTGTAGTGATTTATCGTGTGCGTGTGTGTGTGTGTGTGTGACATGGCTGTTGTCTCTTTCGCAGGTGAACAACCTGATCTGGCACGTGCGCTGTCTGGAGTGTTCCGTCTGCAGGACGTCACTACGTCAGCACAGCAGCTGCTACATCAAAAACAAAGAGATCTTCTGTAAAATGGATTATTTCAGGTAGGGTAAGTTTATGACCGTGTTTTCAAAATACCACGTCCGCTCTGCCGACTCTGCTCTCTCTCTCTCTCTCTCTCTCTCTCTCTCTCTCTCACACACACACACACACACACACACACACGCAAGCACGCACTCTTCCTTTGAGATGGATGCGGGTTGCCTCATGTGTTCCTGAAAGACCTTTTCACAGGCTCTCAAAGTGTGTAACAAAATAAAAGCCTGTCAGCGCGGTGCGTGGCTGAAAGATGCGCGAGATTGTTATGGCTATCCCCCAAAACACTCACACTGCATTCACACGAGCCACAGAAAGAAAAAGGAGTATTTGGTGGAGGTCTACTCGAATTTTTGAAAAGCTTTACTGACAAGCTTGCATTGTTGTGTTTACAATGTTGTTACGCGCGGTGTATTTTGGGAGGATGTTTTTCACCACGCGTCACTCAGATCCTATCAGATTTTTAAGTGGCACATTTGGATTATTTTGGTGATTCATTTCCGGTGGACCATCGTCAGATCAGACGGGCCCTGGGCTTTGTTTTTCATTTGGACACTACGCGATAGATTTTCCTTTCCTGTGCGCTAAATAAGCGGTGAAGCTCTGCCCCTCTCAACACACACAGCAGTTAAACAGAGTGGACCGTTTAACCCATCGACAGGACAGTGAACGCAACACGTGCCAAGAAGCGCGCTGTGGCTGTTTTATCATCAGGAGAGGGAGTCGTGAAATGAGGGGAAATCGCCGGAAATGCCCGCTTGAGTGTGTTCAGTGAGTTCAGTCGGTCCCCACAGGAAAACAAGTGGAGCGAAAACTCAAATAACCGAGTGGAAATTATGCTCCTGTTTTATGTCAATGACCTAGTGCTCATCATCATCATTATCATCTTCATCCAGAAAATGTAGAAAATTAACTAAAAACTATTTGTCTTTAAATCGAAATTACACTAGTAATTACTAGTAGTAATAATGAAACATACCACAACATTTTTACAATTAATTTTCAAAATAAAAGTATAAAAAATCAATGAATGAAATTAATTTACTTCAAGCGCAATTAATAGTCCAACAATACAATTTCTATCTATCTATCTATCTATCTATCTATCTATCTGTAATAGTGATACAATAAATAAACCAAGAAAATGAATACTGATGCATAAACACATACTCTCTCTCTCTCTCTCTCTCTCACACATACACACACACACACACACACACACACACACAAATAGTGCAAAATATGTGTGTTGTTGGAGAGAGAGAGAGATGTTAAATTATGGTAATTCAGTCTTGAATTTACCATCAGCTGCATTCATTCAGTTCATACTTTATTTATGTTTGCATGTAGCAGAGAAGGAATAAGTCTCAACTGACTGACGTTTTTACAGAGATTTATTTATTCACTTTTTTACCGTGTGTGTGTGTGTGTGTGTGTGTGTGTGGTATCTGAGGTTAAATGGAGTTCACACCATCAACAGCATATTGCAAAATTCTGTGCTGTGGCCTGAAGCTGAAGTATACATTGAATAGACGCATGCTTGTGTGTGTGCGTGTGTGTGTGTGTGTGAGTGCTCGGACCTGTGAGTGAGCTTTGGTGTTTGTCTGATCGAAATCGGACACCAAGTCGCTGCTCTGAGGTTTATAATCACCAGCAATTAGTCGTCCTCCACCCCAGACCCTCCGGCCTCAAGACCAGCAATTAGACCGCCCCGAGTGCCTGGTCAGCATGTTTCTGATCTGAATGTTACTCCTATCCAAACTCAAACAGACACACACACACACACACACACACACACACACACACACACACACACAAACACACACACACTCACACTGATACAGATATGTAGTTGCACACTTACGCAAACTTGTGTATGAAAACATGAAGCATTAACATGCACATATTAAGGACTCACTGTACACATTGCCTCCTTTTACAACCCAAAAGAGCACACACACACACACACACACACTCTGATGCACACTTGCAAGCCAACACAGCCACACACACAAAAACATACACTGAGATTCTGTTTATTTGTGCATGTCCAGCAGCTGCCAATCATTTCGCCGATATTCTTTTTTTCCCTCACAAAATGTAGATTTTCGGTGTTTGCTCTGCCACATCATAATAATATTTCATCTGACCCGTCTCCATTTAAAAGCTCCCCTCACCGTTCACCCCTCTCGCCCTTAACGGTGCTCCCAAAATATGTCAGAGCATTAGAAAATGATAATTACTGGTGCAGATGTAGCTGTCACGGGGGTCACGTATTATATGCTCATTAGAGAAATCCAACACTACAATCAAATGAAGTAGCCATGATGTGTATATATATATATATATATATATATATATATATATATATATATATATATATATATATATATATATATATATATATATATATATATATATATAAACATACCTGAATATGGAAGCGAAAAATGTGTTCACTGTAGTTGTTCAGCCACCAGGGTGAGGATTAGAAGTCTTACCATACATTTCCAAAGGATTATTAGAGACACACTACACAAATCAAACAGCAGTTTTGTGCCAACCAGTGTGCAGCAGTGCTATATAGACTAATGCACATCATTTTTTTAAATATAAAGTTAAGACAGAGCCCTGTTTCTTACTATACCGGTCCCATTTTATCTCTTGTTGATAAAGAAAAAAAAGATAAACTTCAAACTTACCAGCTACACATTCAAACTGATGTGACTTTCATTGCTTTAATGTTCGGCTCCAGCATTTTTCAGTCTCTGCTTTAGCCTAGCCAAACAAAGCTAAAATGTATGTAGTGGGACATATTTTGTTGAAACTAAAATCCTTACTATTTGACGTATCTTTCAATATATAAACAAATTACAATGCCATAGACATGTACCATATTCTACATAAAACAACATATAAAATGTGTAGGGACTACCAAACAGAAGCAAACTGCATCGAGAGGCTGGCCAATTCAAGCTAGCTGCAAAGCCAAAGCTAGCCTCCGCCAAAGCTAACCTAACTGCACTTTCCTACCTGTTTCCTGTAATAAAATACATAATTTTGACGCTCCAGCATCTTAGTAATGGGATTTTTTATTACCACACAAATAAGGCAGCACCTCAAGCTAAACATTATGGAGGAAAAGGAGTAAACACATGATACAGTCCTCCTCAATCTAACCATAGCCGAGCTTAGCAGAAAAGCAGTGATTGCAGTCTGAGCCTCCAGTGGAATTCATGTGATTGAGTGTAGTTAAGCTACATCGAAATCACATCTTTAAATCCAAGATTCAAGGAGACTTTTTCAACTTCCAGGGCTGAGTAGTTACAGTGCTGCTGTCTGCATTTGTAAGGTAGTACTTAAATGTCTTAAATATACATATATATCTTAATGATGAACGATGCAAACTGCAGTTGTTTTATGTTTGCAAGTATGTTTCATACACCTGAACAACAACTTTCACAAGTTATAAAACTAGTAATTTATAGAAAGTTTCAGATACATTCCTGCCAGTATGGAATATGTCTGTATAGTAACTGTATATTTTGTGTAACTATGAGTGAGGCAGGACTACCAAACAAAGCGATAATAAATTTAATTTGATGGCCTGCACACTAAAGGTAACTGATGGAAAGACATTCTGCAAACTACAGGTGTATTTTTTATTCAAAATGGTTACAAACTCTGGAGAAAATATCTCATTTGCATAGTTATATTTGTAGGTTTAGATCACATTTCCTTGGAGGTCACACCGGAAAGCGAGAAGTTCTTTAGAAAATGTTCCAGCAACAGTGAAGCCTTGCTGCAGGACTGGGCCCTGTACAATGGTTACCTCTGTAAATACAAACTGTAATCTGGGTTTAGGCCAGATCCGAACTAGGCTAAACACTACTGCGAGTCCAGATCCTCGGGGCTGGTTTCTAAACCTCTGGAGATATGTCCTCATCTGTGTCAGCCTCTCATCTGGCTTTGGACTGACAGTTGCTTTAATGGGGCGTAATAGCAGGAAATCAGACTGGGTTTCCCTGCATATAGTGTGTGTGTGTGTGTGCATGTATGGGGGGGGAGGTGTGTGTATATCGACATAGGGGGCGCAGGACAGAGCCCATGCTGTGCCTCTTAAACCCATGTCAGGCCTTGGGGGCTTGCTCCTTCCCTCTCACACACACGCACACACACACAAGACACACGCAAACCATTCGTCTATCACACTCCTCCCCTGAACCCCCCCCAATCTCTTTTTGCGCCCCTCCCCTCGCCTTGCTCGACAGAAACATCATCCCCGTCCGTGAGCTGCAGGCCACACAGGAAGTTGCTGCACTAATCAGGGGCACCCTGGGATACTGACAGTGTGTAACCAGAGTCCATGTATGTAGGGAGCTTTGTGGGTGAGATGTGTGCAAGCACGTGTGTGTACAGGTCTGTATTGTAATAATTATTATTCATCAACCCACCTCTGGTTAGCTGATTAGGTCTCCATAGCAACAAAGACGAGTAAGCGGTACGGAGTGATTTGAGTTTTATCAAGAACGGAATTCATTCAAATTATAATGAGACATCTGTCACACAGCGCTACACGTTTAGATAAAGACTGCTCAGTCAGAGCAAGAAATAGATAGCTACAGCTTGTAAAGCAAATTGGTTATTATTGGTCTTAAAGAACAGATAATACACATTTCATGCCTTTTGTGCGGGGTTAATATGTTAAAGCCTGATAATGGGGTGGATCTGTTGAAAGAAGTTGTCCTTTAAGTATTTATCCTGTATTAGATACGCATTCAAAAGCCTTTACACAGAACCTCGCGTCTTAAAAACCACACAGTCAAGGAAGAATTCTCCTAGGACAAGTCTAATAGAGATTAGAGTACTCTCATAGCACATCAGAAATAATCCAAAAAACATGTACCTCCTCAAGCCCCTCTTTCAGCAGCAGGTGAATTACTGTTTAAAAAAAAAAAGAAGAAGAAGTAAAGATTAGATGAGAGAAGGAGAGCAAATAGGAGAGGTCTGTGGGGGAAAGGGAGTTTTGCGGTGTAGGATTTTCCCTCCTGTGAGTGATATAGGGGGCCGTGACGATTGACGTCGCTCCTACATAAACACCAGGTTTTTGGTACAAAGACAAAAATGAGATACAAGGGGAAAAAAAAAGTGGGGGTGGGAGGAAGGGGGGGTCCGAGAGGGAGATGAAGATGGAGAAGGAGGAGGAGGAGGAGGAGAAGGAGGAGGAGAGGGTTAAAAAATGAGGGATGATTTGCAGCTTTTCTGGGTTCTGTCTCGGAGCATGAAACTGACAAGCTGTCATGCTAGATTAGCCGCAATGTTCCACAATGTTTTCCTCTCTACTGTAGAAACAGGCTGGAATTCTCCATAACAATCTGAAATGATACGTACATACAGTGCAGTAAGCCTAGGAGTCCATTTGTCTCTGGAATGGCTCTATTGGGTTGTAAGAGGTTTTCTGGTTAGGTTGCACATATCTGTGACAAGTTAAACCCTCCGTAAGTGCTCTGCCAGCTAATTTTATTTCAAGGTCAGCACAAAGACTTTTCCCAGCTCTTTAAATGCTAAACTGAATTTGTTTGTAAGGCGTAATGCCAGGCCTGGGAAAATGTGGATGCTCTGTTTTGTATTTAGGACCTTGTTGTGTTATTGAAAGAAAGCCGAACTTACTTGACAGTGATAATAAAAAAAAATTAGGAAGACAGACAGACAAACACATGCAGATTAAGACGGACAAGGCGACTCATTACAGAAACTTCCTAAATCTGAAATCTTAACTCAGTTAAGGATGACATTTAAGATCTTTGGTAGGCTATTACAAAAACATGTTTCCTGACTTTGTTTGAGAAGAACCTTATTATCTTAGGATGGGAATTTCTTGATTTAGGATGGCACAGGCCGTGCTCAAAATTCAAAATAAAAGCCAAAATTGCACCACTGTTGTAAGATCATATTGATGTTAGCCAATATTGAAAAGCCATAACCAATGTTAAACTGTTAGAGAAGCTAATTCCGATGTTAGCTCTTTGAAGAAACTAAATATCGATGTTAAAATATTAAGCTATTAGTGATGTTAGCCTCTTGGTGAAGCTAACACCGATGTTACATTGTTGGAGAAGCTAACATTGATATTAGCATGTTAGCTTTAAATTCTCCCGATCATGTGTAAATGGGTATATAGCCTATGAGTGTAACTGACTCACTGAAGCTTAAACTGAATGTTGTCTTTTCCCTCCCTGTCAGAACAAACTAGCTAGCCGGCAATCCTCAACAGGCACGAAAGGACGAGCGCCGAGTGAACAACCTCGTGCTCTAGTTGGGATTTCCCAAGTTGAGATATGAGGTCTAAGACAGGATAAGACACAGCCTTAAGCTCCTAAATATTATCTGTACAGTTTCTGTACCATACTACACGCAGGAAACTGAAACTTGTGGCCAACAGGCTTCACATACATGAGGAGGGGTACGAGTTTGTGAGATGTCAGGGCTACAGTATGCTTTCATCCCAGATAGAGTGGATTTGAGTGCACTGATGCGCTGCCAAACCCACTCACTTGGCAGCCCTCGTGCTCTCCGTCCCCCTGCTCCCTCTCTCTCTCTCTCTCAGCCATCCACGCTCTCTACTTTGCTATTTCCCTCAGCCACTTACTTCCTCTCTCCATGTCTGCTCTTTTCATCCTGCCCTCACCAGCTCTCGCCTCCTTCATACCTTTCAACTATTGACTGCTCCTCGAATTTTTGGCTCACGTCGGGGATGCTTGTACACGTCGGTCTTTATCTCTTGTTGTCTCTGCCGGATTAGGATGTGTGTCAGCGCCTGTTTTACAGAACAAATCAACCACGATCGATATGGAAGCGTTTTTCTAATTTCAGATGAAAAACCAGGCCCAGCGTATTTTCTGCTATTACTATACTTGACCCCCGAGTTTCAACCTTGAGGCGACACTTTCTCGCAGGCCGCTTACAAATCCTGCCTCTTTCACCAGAATTGGCAGCTGCTGACCCTAACAATGGCTCTTAACCTACCCATAACCTTCTCAAACATAAAGCGATTTGTGCCCATTAAACCCATAATGCGGTCCTTAAACGAGGAGCTTAATCTCTTTTGATTCGGACGTAAAAGAGGACATTTGTATAATATTTCAGTTGTATAAAGTGGAAGGCTTTTTAACTCTCCACTGTGTCAGCTGCTCAGTTATAGGGTAAGGATGGCGAAGCTTAATGCGGTTTATTTTATATTATTACTTATCATCACTTGTAGGTTATACTATTAATAAGATGCCGGTGTGCCAAACTGTTATACTGGGTTACATGTTTTTTCATTACAGTGAACAAGGGCACTGTAGTTTATCTAATCTTTGATGCTGAAAATACCTGCTAAATACCAAACGTGTGTTAATACGCAGCTGAAAATAGTCCCCCATGAAATCCACTGTTTACTCTTGCTTGCACTGTGTTTGTGAAAAATGACTCTGCCCATCTTTTTTAGGAATCAGCATTTTTTTTAAAAAGCTTAAACTATGCATTCATGACTGATTTTAAAAGATTTAAATATTCAGTCATATTAAATGAGATCAGAGCTTATCAATGACAGGAGCACGTTTATATCAGACAGCAATCCATTGTTTTAAGCTTGTGAGGGACTGTCTCGCTGACACTCGTTTTGCTCTCTCTGTCACTTTTCTGTGCATTTATCTTTCATCGCCTGCCTCTGTGCCCCTCAGCTCCCCACCGACACCACCCACCCATTGAGAACAGTAAGTCAGGTGGTTTAGGTTTATATGCCGCCTGACCTCACTGTTGCTATCAGTTACAGCCGGCCGACCTCGAGTGATGTCATCCAAGTCTTCCTTCATCCTCCACCGTGTGTAAAACCACCCCGGTGTACATGTGTGTTCCCTTAATGTGTGTGTGTGTGTGTGTGTGTGTGTGTGTGTGCGTGCGTGTGGGCCTATGTTTGTGTGTGTGGCCGTGCGTACATGTCAGGGCCTTCATGCATCAGCCAGGAAATTGCAGGTGTTGGTTTGTTTGCATTCAAGGCTCAGCTTGCAGCCGCAGTCGGGACTCTTTTCTGAAGGCCATATCCTCCTCCGGGGTTTCTTCCTTAAACCCCATTTCGGTTCTGCACAAAGATTTAAGTTTAAAAATTCTCATTTTGAGCTTCAGATCTTACAAAATATTCTCAAAGAAAAGGACGTAGGTGCACGTTTAATTCTGTGTGTGCTTAAAACGGCCTTAAGATAAGATTGAAAATGAAATTTCCTTCCCCCACCTACGTCTAATTGACTGACTCCTCACTCTGTTTCTCTCCTGCCTCTCCTCTCTTTTTCTCTCCCTCACAGTAGGTTTGGTACTAAGTGTGCCCGCTGTGGGCGGCAGATATACGCGAGCGACTGGGTGCGCCGTGCGAGGGGAAACGCGTACCACTTGGCATGCTTTGCGTGCTACTCGTGTAAGAGGCAGTTGTCCACGGGAGAGGAGTTTGGCTTGGTGGAGGAGAAGGTCCTGTGCAGGATCCACTACGACACCATGGTGGAGAACCTCAAACGGGCTGCTGAGAGTGGTGAGTGGTGGTTTTGGCAAATGCACTGCAATGGTTCTCTGTGGCTGTCCAGATGTTTGCTTAAGGGTTCTCCCAAATACAGAGGTTATTTGAACTTGCGCATTTCATGTTGAACCTCCAAAAATAACCTCTGCATGATTAATCCTCTAACACTTTGCTATTTCTTTCTCATTTATTATTATTATTATAATTTTTTTTACGTTATTGATGATTTTATCACATCTGGCCAACTTCTTTCTGATTAGAAAGAAAGTAGGTCATGTTAAGCAAAAAAAGTCCCTTTATGAAACTGTCACATACATTTCCTAGGACTCTTATTTTTGCTCATTTTAAATTGTTATATTCACCACATTTGTCTGCCATTGCACATGTTTGCTGTCATGTTTTCAACAGGCAATGGTATCACGTTAGAGGGAGCCGTTCCAACAGAACAAGACAGTCAACCCAAACCAGCCAAAAGGGCGCGGACATCCTTCACAGCAGAGCAGCTACAGGTGAAAGAATAACAATGTGTTTCTAATACAATCTGCAGTTTATTCTTGCAAAAACACAGCCATCACACCACATTTGGCCCCTCTATCCGGCATTTCATGGTCTCCGTAATGAACTGATTCTGACAACGTGTGATTTGATGCTAATGTTTCGTCTCAATATGCAGATCATGCAGGCTCAGTTCGCCCAGGACAACAATCCAGACGCCCAGACGCTACAGAAACTAGCCGACATGACAGGCCTCAGCAGGAGAGTGATACAGGTTGGTACACAGACATCCGGTCTGTTCTGCTACTAATCCACTCATGTTATGGTACGGTCGCGGTGGGTCGTGCATGATAGTGAAACACCGGGACGTCCACTCTCATATTACTGGATAAATTTTCACAGTTTTGTCTGTTTTTTTTTCTGAAATGAATCAACACATCCTTTTTCAAGAATGAACTACATGATGTCTGGTTACATTGCGTCTTCATAGGTGTGGTTTCAAAACTGCAGAGCAAGACACAAAAAGCACACGCCCCAGCACAGTGGGGCTCCCCAAGGTCACCCTCAGTCCAGGATACCCTCGTCCCTGCCCGATGAGCTGCATTACTCCCCCTTCGGCAGTCCCGAGCGGGCGCGCATGGTGGCCCTACATGGTTACATCGACAGTGAGTTGAGGTTTACTTTTGCAACGGTCATTTTTTTCTTACGTGGATTATTCTTCATTTCACTTTTTGTATGTTTTTTGTGCGCTCTCCAGGTCACCCCTTCTCCATGCTGACCTCTCAGAGTCTCCCTCACCAGGCCATGTCGCTGCCCCAGCTCCCCCTCAGCCGCTAGCGCTCCACCAAGTATCACCCTTACGACCCCCTCCCCCCCCGACCTCCGGGTCCTAACCCCTGATCTCCCACCGCTGACGTCAGCAGACCTGACCCGGAGGTCGCGCGGGAGCCAGCTTGGAGAAAAGACACATCTTGCAGGAGCCCTGCACACTTGGAAACATGGACAGAAAAGGGAAGGAAGAGGAGGAACTGAGACACATGCGTCCTTATGTTGTTTTCTCTCTGAGGACAGGAATATCCCACCTGCAGCCGATCTGTCAAAAATGAGCATGACGCAGGAACTCGATGACTGTATTTACACCACCTGAAGGGGCCCGTTTTGCTACACATGTACAGCATCCTCCACACGACTCATCCGCCCTGTGACTTGAAGGTGGAGGGAGTTTTCAAAGGGATGAAACTGACCAAGGAAGCAGGGCTGAAGCCTCTTGAGCGATGTCAGTTTACTGAAGATAAACAAAGGAGGGAAAATTAAAGGGGGAACTGTCATTGTGGCTCATGGGCCAGGCACACACAGTAGACCACATTAGAGGTAAGACACCTCCCTCTTTTCTCTCTAAGCAACCATGAAGGAAACCCACATGTAAATGAACTCTGTTGACTGTTGAAATATTTTGTTTCGGAATCACATTGTGACAAAAAGCAGACACTTCCCTGTTACGTTTTTTGGTCAATTTTCCACTGAAGTGAGGTGTAGAATTAGATTTATTGTGATAGAATGAAAAATATTGTGTGCCTTAAATTTTCCATTATTATCACAAACCTGTTGTTTTCAGCTAATTGAAATTCCAGCTTTTCATTCATCACAAAAACAAAAAATGGTAAATTTTATCATGTAAAACAAGTAAGGATTTAAAATATTTCATTGGTTAAAAAAAAAAAAAAAAAAAAAAAAAATTCAAATACGTCCATTGAAGGCATCTTGACTGTTAAACATGAAGGAAAACGGTAAAGCACAATGTATTGTGTATTATCTAATTATGGCTGCAGATCTTAAGCAACATTATCCTGTTACATTTCTTTAAAGGGGCACTGTGCAGTTTTGGAGAAAAAAAATCAACTACATTTTTTTAATATTTACAATATTAATGAGGTAATATATAATAAACTCAGAAATATTCGTTGTGTCCATCACTGAATAAACAAGCTGTTCTCAGAGGAAAATAAGGTCCCCAGAACACTGTCTGAAGCAAGAAAGGTGGCAGGGTCCGCCACATATAAACAAATTAAAACAGTATGACAAAGTGTTGTCCTTTAAAGTCAGTTTGTTTATTTAATCATGAAAAAGAGTTTGTTTATTTAGTTCGTTCAGTCAATGAAGACTTCTCGTCTGATTTAAAACCTCTCCCCAAAACTACATAATGCACCTTTAAAGTGACAGAGAGGAGCCAAGTCTCGTCAAAAAACACATTACTACAAAATCGGACACGTTTAAAGTCACATATTTTCATCATTCCAAACAAGTGTGTTGTCACTAATCTATCACCTCTAAGGTTGCTTGTTCAGCGTCTGTGTGTGTCTCTCACAGAAGCAGGGAAAAGGAGTGTTGGTGTTCTGGTACATTATGAAACAGACCGGGGATGTACATGTGTGTCTTTGTTAGTGTGTGTGTGTGTGTGTGTGTGTGCGTGTGTGCATGTGCGTGCATGCGTGTTGGCAGGGGTAGAGAGTATGCATCTGTATTTTAGTGCCATGGCCATTGTGTGAAGAACAGGATCCGACAAGACCTCAATGTCCTCGTATTTATTGAGATGGTAAATCCCTGTAAAGCACTTTTTTTTCTCCCTTCCCCCCTCTCTGAAATTGTTTTGTTTTGTTAAAAAAACACGAAATGAAATGAAAAACAAAAAAGTTTATTTGATAGACTGTGCATCATAAATGTTTTGTGTACTAAAATGCAATAAAATAGAATGTGATATTTTTGTGGTTTTTGGATCATTTTTGAGGATAAAATTACCAAAAGCAATAATACACCTTTATTTCCCCATATGACATGCGTGGCAGAGAGTAAAACACACAACTGGATAAAAACGTACAAATAAAATAAACAAATATGAAGTAATTGTACTTTCAATGTGTTTAATTCATTGGTCATAGATGCTCCTGTTTTTGTCGTTGTGTACCTCCTGGTGTGTGTGTGTGTGTGTGTGTGTGTGTGTGTGCATTTTTTGTGAATGACCACTTAACACCAAGAAGGAGGGATGCATCCTGGGAATGATTTGCTTTGTACATTGGATGACCTAATATTTCAATAATTATTTATTGATTTTATGATTGACTTTATTGCAGGGCCTACCATACCCAAACATATCATTTGATTATACTGACTTTTTAAAACAGTAATTTGGTCTTAATGAGTATGAAACCTCCACACTGCACAATTTTAGCAAAAGACATGAGCAAGGTTATTTTGTTTTTGGAAACATGAGGCCATATCCTGCAATTCTGGCACATTTAGTTGTAAAATATTACTTTCATTATTCAGCTTTTCACTGCAGACAGAGTATATATTGTCTTATTTACTTCCATGTAGAATATTACCCATATCTGTGTTTGAGGAACACTCACTGTCAGGATTTGAATGTGCGTGGAAGAGATAAAGCCCCAAAACCTTCTTATCTACAAAACTGTCCCATTTCTGTGAGACACCAACAATGCATTTATGTTAGATAAACAGGGATACAGGGAAAACATTATTATTATTATTATTATTATTATTATTATTGTTGCTGATATTTGTTTTGCTGAATAAATTCAGTTTAATTTGTTGGATGATGAGTTCACAACCAAAAGCATTTTTTTAAAAACTTTTTTTAATGGACATTGGAAAGTATAAGTAAATGCTCCTGATTGGTAGACATGCTGGTGACATCATATAGGGCTCAAATTCATATGTTTGAGGAATGAAGATGCATACACTGAAATGCAACTCCAACAAAATGAAAACAAATGCTAAAAAAAATGAATATGAAGCAAAAAGGTTTGCTTTTTATTTATACAGAGCAAATACGTAAGAAACAAAAACACACACACAACTTATACATGTAAATAAAATGCTATAAATAAGTTTTTTTTTTTTAATCATTTGGTAGTGCTGGTCTCTTCAGATTTTTCAACAATAACTTCATCCCCTGCTGCTTTCCGACACGTCCGCAAAATCCACTCATGCTCCGAGTCATCTGTGGGGAAGATTTCATTTCGAAAGCAATGAGAATTTTTGTAATGGAAACAAAGTGTGAAGTAAAGGGAATTGTTTCTCTAAACGCTTGACCTGAGACTGAGTGAAAGAAAGAAACGTTTTAAAAGAGTACAAAGGGTTCCCAGCGTGGAGCTGTGTTCGTTTTGCTGAATCCACTTGAAGCATTCGAATCAAATCTCTAATAACCGCGAGACTGCGTAATTAAACCGCGGGTCATTTTGGCGCGTGAGGCTGCGGCCGTGGAGTGCCATTCAGGCCTCCGTGTAAATGTGTCAAAATCGAGATAAGCCTGACAATTAGAGGAGAAAATAACTTCTCAGAGCCACTTCAGACACCGATAAATAATACCAACCCCCCTCCATTTTTTTTTTAAATGGACGCCACCGAAACGACCGCCAGAGGAGCTGATAATAAACCAGTTTTTTCATTGTCAGAAGTGAAACGAGGAGCTAATTGCGGGGGAAGTGAGCTTTCTCCGGAGCGCCCGCAGCTGCACGCACTTGAGCGGCTCGCGGGCCTCACCCGCAGGTTCCACGGCGCGCGAGAGGAGGCTTCCATTGTGCGCGGGAGCAGGTCTGCTGCAGCGCGCGGGCTTGATTGTGTGTAATTGCCAGCGACGGGCGTCAACACTAACAGCCACTTCAAGTATAAAACTCCCTCCTCCTCCTTCTCCTCCTCACTTTCTCCCCTCCGTGTCTCTCACTCCTACCTGTTCTGATCAGGAGGTCAATTGAACGCGTCGGACCCGCGGGCAGCTGCCACGCACACACTCCCAGCGCGGAGGGGTTTTTTTGAGGGTAATTGCCGGAGCCCACACGTCCTTACGTTTAGACTGACCTCAATTAGGCACAAACCACAACCTGCCTTAATGATAATTAGATTGGGACGCGTTCGTGTTCGCTGCAATTCCGCCCTCTTCAGATTGTATAGCAGCGTTTATCTGAGGATTTAAGGCGCCTGTAATTGGTACAGGTGGCTGCTGTGTTAAAGGCAATTTCCTGCAATCTGAGGACAGCGGGACGTTTTTTTTGTGTATGTGTGTGATTTGACACTTTTCTGTGAGTCAATACATTTAACTTAAAGACCCGGCTAATGAATCTTTTCACCCTGTCCACGGGTTGGGATGCAGCAGTTAGACTCACACAAATAAATAAATAAATTAACTCAAATTATTAGTTAAAACTGTGGGCCTGTATAATTTTTTCCCCCTGTCCCTGTAGGTTTGTGGAAGGCTTGGGTGCAAAGACTATGCTTTTTATACTATTTATTATCACATCTGCATACAAAAACAATGGATAGGCTACAGCAGAAAATTAATAAACAATACTCAACTTTGCTAAAGAACAACAGTCATTACATATAGGAGAAGTCATATAGTTAGTTTTGATGCACTCCACATTAAGGTGGTGGTGGACTCAGGATGTCTGAGGGGCAGGGGGGCGAAAGAAATAAATGACAAAGGGCACCGGCACGCTACGAGTCATGATCAGAGGTCCCTTCGTCATTGTTTTGTCCACTGGAAGGCCAAACACCAGTGGGCTTGGGTGAGAGCGCTTCCAAAAATACTGACATATCGATACATATCGATTCTGAACATTTCAAACAGTGTAATTATCAATTGTTAGCAGAATAGACAGACCATTAGTGTCAGCGTTTTATTGCTCTCTTCCCTGACAGCAAGTGGACAAATTAACTGAGATGCTGTTGTTTTTAACAAGCGGTAACCGAACCTTGGTATAACTGTCTTTTCATGAAAATCTAAAAATGTATGCCCTCAATGTGACATGTTTGCCAAAGGTGATGAACATGGTATTGAATATAGATATTTTTCAAGGTATCGTATCAAAATTAGGTATTCCAGGATCATGACAACACTATGGGTGATTTGCTAAGCCCTGTTATGGTCTGAAAAACCCGGTGTATCGCCATCTTTAGTCAAGTGCAACACACTACACACATGTTTTGGTCAACAACATCTCGCCTGTGTCATCCTGCTTGCATGGACAAACTTTCTGCAGGGTACATGGGAGAGAGAGTGTGTGGAAGCGATAATGGCACCTTGTTAAAGTCTGTTTATCTTAATCCTTAAAATACACTCAGAGGGAAAAGTGTTTCCTTCCAGCCAAATGGCTGTGAATTAACACACACAGACACACACACAAGTAAGCACACATACACACAAAGACAGACACACATGCTTAATTAGCTGAAGTAAAAGACAGCTTCCTGTAACCGTAACAATTTGCATAGGAGATGACTGTAGTGAAACAGAACGTGGGCGCCCACAGGAACAGGAGATATGGCTCTTTGTATTATCATCGAGAGACCAACTCTGAACCGGCTTCACTCACGGTGACGAGGGGCTTGAATTGGTGGACTCATTCAGGGTCACATGTGCTAATATAAGCACATTTTGTGGTTTCCAAGTGGCGGCACCACGGTGAAATCAAACTTAGCTAAATGTGAAAGCTCAAATAAACATTCAAATGTGCATGCATAAGTCATCTGGCTCCAATTCGCTGCTTACTGAGCAGCGGCTCGGTTTTGTGTCTCGGTGACATCACAGAAAACTGCAGCGGTTTTCCGGCGTCTAGCTTTGAAGGCGAGATACTGATCTTTAAAAATTATTAATCCATCTGTCACAGCTCACAGGATTAACATGTGAATCCTGTTTTATGGGGAATTCTTGTCTGAAAGATGTCTGAAAAGTGAGCGTTTCAGGAAAGGCAGCGCGAGGATACGTTCCACTCCCCAGGGGCCCGCCCGGCTGATTTTATCTGTCTGTGAAACACCTCGACTGGACGGGGACAAAGGGAGGGGCCCGCGGTTCGGTCACCAGAGGTGTTTTCCTTGGCAGAGGAATGTTTTCGGTGTGCGGAGCGCTTTCTGCTCTGAGTTTCAAAAGGAAGCGGTTATTCCAGAAACAGGAAAGTGCCACAAACAATATGGCAGCACATGGCCCCTGCTGGAGCCGCAGCCGCCTCCTGCTGCTGCAGAGCGCTGCTGTCTGTTGCCAGGAGGGAATACACACAACTGACCGTGTGTGTGCGCGCGTGTGTTTGTTTTAATAACGGAACAATCAGTCGGCGGTGGAGATTTGATTGAGCAGATGTGGCCTATGTATCTCTCCCTTCATTCTTTTTTTAATTACAGCTTTAAAGAGCAGTGAAAATGTTTTACATCATACCTCCAAACTTAAGGAACAATCTTCATCTGCAGTCGACAAATTAAGTCCAATTATGTCCCTGGAAGTTTGTGGGGAAGCGGATAAAAATAGCCGCACAGAGTTTGTTTGTTGATTGTGTGATTTTTGTTTCGGATTTAACAGTAATCATTTCCTTGTGTTGCAGTCTGTCGGCTTTGTTTAAGCCGTGCTGGTGAACTGTGTCACAGTGAGGTGGAAGCACATGTTTGTTGTAATGATCTCGCAGCGCAACAGAAATGCACATTTAAAGCAATTAAATAATAATGCAAATCTGGGTTCTGTTTTCCAGAATGTATGGAGGTGAAACGCAGGCGGGTTTACTATTTTGTGTTGATCATGTGGGAAGAAACAAGCATATCAGACCTCTCACCTCTAAGACTTTTTCGTAATTCAATCTAATTGAGATGTTACAAACACACCTGATGTCTGGCAGCATTGAGGTTTTACCATACATTACATTGAAATGTGTCTTGTTCTTCTTTTCAGGTTCCCTGGTTTACGCACCTAGTGAGAGATGAGCTGAAGCAGATGAGAACCTGCAGTGTAACACACCTAATGACTAATTGCTGTGGTAGTAAAGCAGAGGTTGGGCGCTCATGAAGGAGAGCAGCCAAAAACAGAGTCTCTAATGACTCTTCTTAATTCTCCATGGACTAGTTTCCAATAGATGATTCATAAAATCTCACTTCACTGGAACACTGTATTTGAAGATGATGTGACTCCCTGCCCCTCAAAGGCTGTAAACTCAAATGAGTAACTACTTAGTTGGATTTGTAGAAAAGAAATAAAGCATGACTTTGTAAGTGAATAGAATTGTTTTTTCTTAAATTTAATCGGAGAGGGAATTTAACATAGGCCTTAAAAGAAAATTGCTTTTCAAGACAATTTTCTTCTCAACATGAAAATGAGATGCAACAACCAAACATCAACCAAAGTGTTGGTTAACAGTAGTTATGCCCTTATGAGATCAATTAATACCAATAAAAAGAAAAATATATATATACATATATATAGTAATTAGATATAGTGATTATAATAGCATAATAAACATGTTTTTATTGGATAAGATATTTTAAAAGCATTTATATAAAATGTAAAGGTTTATAGATACTTTAGAATATTTGAAGCTTAAAAAATAAAATCCTATATGTTTGTAAATGAGCTTAATTCACTCAACCATTAGGTTAACTAGTTCAAATGGTCGTATTAATGTGGAAAAGCATCTTATCAGGGCCTTATTACCTATAAACTACAGCTTATCCCAAGGATATTTAGATTAAGCGTTACCTCAGCCCAGTGTCTGTAAATGAAAGCACTTACTGAAAGCAAGACTGCTCCCTGTTATCATAGAGTCATTTCGGTCAACACCCAATGACGACTCCTCTAATCCAAGTGTTTCCTGGTCCCTAACCAAAACCAGTGTGTAAGATGAAGTGCATGATGTGATCTGCAGAACGTGCTGATAAGACATTTCTGAATCAGTCTCTTTTCATGTACAGTGCATTGGTGCGGTGCTGAGCCGGTCATAAAATCTATTTGACAAGCACCTTTATCCAAACTGACCTGGAGACGTTTTGGGTTCTTGCTCTAAAATACTTTGATATGTGGAAAAAACCACTGACCCCAAGGCCAACCTGCTCGACCACAAACCCTGTCACCAGAATAAAGTTGGCAAACTTGATGTTAAATGTTCAAATTTATGTTGTGATGGTGCTGTGCTTATCGTCTGGTTAGGTAAGAAATAAAAATCACTTGGTTAGGGTGAGGAAGAAAATCATGATTTGGCTTGAAAGACCTGCTTTGGTTGCCCAAACACAGCTGGAAACTGTGCAGTTGTATCACGCTCACAAAAGTTCAGCTCAGTCTTGAACTGTGGTCACTGGCTTGACAGCCTTCTAGCTAGCTTCTAGCTTAACACATGCAAACCTTAACACCTCAGCGAACTGCAGAAACATTAACTGCTACCAATTTACTCGGCCAGCTGGGCTACAACCATCTAAGCCACAGCCCGTTTACTTTTAAACCTTCTGGACACATCTGTGATGGAGAAAAGCCACTTCATAACTGACACACTAACTGTCACCACCCCCCGTTGCATCTATCATCCAGCATTCCCAACATATCCCTCTATATGCCTGCATATCCATACATGCAGGCAGCTCCTTGATGACAAGAAATTGTTTCAACTCCAAAAATAATCTTAAACCTCTTGGGGAATATTAGCAACAGATCCTATTGTTTTGCTAACTTGGCACTATGCCAGGAAGGACTGTTTGTCCAAGTTAGCAACAGTAACTAAGGGGGGGCGGGACTTTGCAGTCGGTCAGTTTTGGCCTGTGAGTAAAGTTTAGCCCGATATTTCCTAGCAACGACAATCAGTTCAAGGGGCTAAATCATCTGCTTTTCAAACCAGTTCCATACGCATCGTGTTTGAATCATTTCTGAGATATGAGGCTTTGTCTTCCCCTGGCTCCGTTCTTCTTTCTCCTACGTCCACCAGTTGCTACATGGGGAGCTCCTTCCTCTTTCCTCACTGCAGCAAACGTCCCCTCTGGGAGGGTGGGCCTTCCCTGTGTCCCATCTTCCTTGCAGTCCCCATCCTGGGCGGAAGCCATGGAGCAATAAATTCTGTCTTCACACCCACTCTGACAAATGTGCCTTCACCTCCCAGGGTTAGAAAATAAATCCATACAGGATACAGGAGCATTCTTCTCAAGAGTTGTATACCAAGGCGAGACGGGGAGCCCACATAAGCAGTGTGCGTGATATACAACATACGTATATAGACAATGTACCCTTCCATGCGCTTGCATAAAAAAGCACAACCATAAAAGGTTGCACATTAATTAAATAGTTCCTGTAAATCAAAACAGAGTCGGAGTATTGCTAGGAAGGGTTCAGTTCCTCTTCTTTTTCATCTCAATAAACATCTTTTTCTCTTCCTCTCTACCTCTCTCTCTCGCTCCGTCGCTCCACTGATCAATACCAGAGCTATAATGATGATGAACAACCCGCATCTAGGAAAGAATCGCAGAGCCATACTTTTGTGTTTTGTCTTACACATGCTGATGACATCTGGCGAGGATGTGGATCTCCTCCTGTTTCCTTCTGTCTCTACACATATGTAAATTAGATGTGTATGCTTGTGGAACTAATCTGTATTATGTTGCAAATGGCTTATCTGAATACAAATAATCTGCCCAAGAATATTTCTTTGTCTAACCCAGGAGGCTTGTGAGTAATACTTTAACTTCTGCCAGGAATTATATATTGATACTTGTAAAAAAACAAAAACAAAAAGGTGAGCAAAGTTACACGTCTTTCCAGATTGTAGAACATCCTCATGCATATTCAGCACATGTCCAATACAAATGGCAAAAACTACACCTGGAGTTAACCTTGGTAAGCCAAGAGGCAACATATTTAGAAACTGCGATCATAACCTGATGCCTAATTTACAACATCTAGTGATGTCAAATCACAGGAGACATGATGAGCAGAGGATGTCAGAATTTGGGAATTCCTATCTGGACACCTGACAGACCGTATTCACTTCAAATCAGGGGTTCCAAAACTGGGCACTTGGTCAGTGGAAAAATGTGTCTTGAGTTTTCCACTTTTAACAAATAACAAAAGGAAGGAAAAAAAACGTTTTGAAATGACCGCAACAGCTTTTAGCAGCATGCTTATCAGATGACTTGTAGCAATAATCCTCCATCAGAGAATCCAGGGATAATCCATTTAACATCACTCCATAGGTTCATTGTTATCAAATCCTTCCCATATGGTCCCAGTGTATGCTTTAAGAGACACCGTTATTAAAAAATGGGGAGAAACAAGAGGTCCTGCCTGAGACAAATTCGAGACAACAGCTTTGTTTTGTTATAAAGTACTTTCAGTGAGGCCTTTACCATAGTCTGGTCTCAGAATAGTTGTTGAAATATGTTCATGATTTTACATGCAGCTACTATCTTGTATGACAAGGCAGCCACATACCTCCCTCAGTACAAATTTGGCCTATTGTCTGGCTTTTATCTCTTGAACCTTATAGATGTATAGGCCTGTTTCTGCTCCTGACTACTGCAAACATTAAAACATTAACAACGTGATTCAAGTAGTAACAGTTTACAATGAGGTACTCAAAAATGTGAGCTGTTACTGAGGAACGAGTTAAGAATAAATCAGGAATGACTTGATAGTAAGAGGTTAATGCTTCTAGTGGGTAACTACTCAGTATGATGTCTCACTTAACTTGAAGGTGCGAAAAAAGACTAACTAATGATTAACTAATTAGTATTTAATAGTTTTAGTGGGTAACTACTTAGTATTATGTTTCGCGTAAATCTTCGAGGGTATACAAAAAGACTAACTAATGATCAAATAATTAGTAATAAATAAGTCATCACTAGCTTGTGTCAACCAGCAGGTGGTTGATAGTTAATCTAGAATAACTCATGAAGAACAGGGTCAGTGTGTCAATTCAGAGATATTGATGAACAGATCGTTATCCAACCATTAATCTAATGCATTATCTCCCTCCCTGTTCTCCAGTAAATCATCAATATCTAACATAGAGTCCTCGAATCACAGCTATTCAGGAATTACTCAGTAACTATTCATTAACGATCAAGTTGTTCCTGATTTATTCCTTACTCGCTCCTGAATAACTACTCGCATTTTGTTTATCTTATTGTAAAGTGTTATTTAGTTATTACATAAATACCTTTACAATGAAGCAAACTACCACTGACAAGCATACTTGCCAAGCTCGAAACCTAAAGAATAGGGAAATTTTCAAAACCAAAGACAGTGTCTAGGGTTACTGCCCCAGAATATTTTGAGTTTAAGAGACTTTGTGTCCTACATTTTGGCTCCTTTTAAAGACTTCAGCTAAATGATAAGTACCATGCAACAGTAAGTTTGACTTTAAAACTCAGGAAAGAATGCAGAATTATTACTAAATCCTTGCTGTAAACAAATATTTATTTGTTATATTTATTTTTCTCTCCGCTGCCCATAGAGAGTCTTTGTACACCACTGTCCTATACTTGTCAGCCTCCTGATGGTGACTGACGTCGGTGCTACCACTATGATAAACAGCTAAATCATAATGATAGTTTTTACAAAATGGATTCCCCTTTCTTTTGACACTTTATTTAAGCAATGAGAATTATTCTTTCAGGACATCTAACACTTGCTTGAGTATTTCTTTCTCTTCTCCATTCACCGTCCACAACTCACACAGCGAGGGGGACAAAGTGCAACAGAACAGATGACTACATGACATAAACAGGCTATTATGATAACTAAAAGGGGAGGATTTGTCACAAATCAGGAGAAAAACAGGAAAACTGTGACCCCCAGGAGGAAAGGAAGTCTCCTGGCAAAATCTGGCGGGTTGGCAAGTATGCTGACAAGGTGCTTCATTGGACATAAAACACTGTATACTTAATTTGAAATGGAAATTTCTGTTTGCTCTTGACTTTAATCTCTCAAATTTTTCTTGGCACAGCAAGCACAAAGATGCCTGGATATTACTCAGTGCTCAGATGGAGCCAATTTGGCATCAAATTAGTGGAAAGAAATGTGCACAAACTACAGTAAAATATGCAGTGAGAAAAGGAGACAAGATTTTGACTACCATAAAGATATTGCAAAAATGTCACTTCTCCACACTCCAAAATGTGGACTACAGTAAATAATGCTTACTTATTTGACCTCACATAGTTCACAACGTGTGTCCAGGTTGGATTGTGTCCATTATTTGGTAGCAAAGGATTATTATTATTAATCAAAGTAAGGAGCCACATCTCCAACAGGCCAGTCGTCTGTGGTGTCACAGTTGAAATAACAGGATATTTCATGAGTCACCTGCATTCCTGAGGAATCTGCCAGTGTAGGAAGTGACGACTCTGGTATTAGGGTCATAGAAACCATCTCCACAGTCGTAACATCCATCAGGAATGACGTGTGGTGGGTGCAGATCAGTTAGCTGAGATTCTCCTGTACGATGGAAACAGCTGTTCTGTATTAAACGGCATCTTAGTGTGGCTTAGTGGTTTAAGACTACTAACACAAGCTTTGTGGGACATGGATTCAGTGTTTTCATTCTAGGTTCATTATATTTTCAAGTTAATGATGATATGACTGTGTTCATCTGTGAACGGGCTGGACAAAAAAAACCAAAAACAATGGCATTTAACCGAATGGATGCATGAGCAGAGAAATGAATTCCAACCTGCAGGTCTGAGTCCATTACACCTCTCGCTGTAGAAGCGCCTGTCATAACCATCGCAGTAGTCCCAGTCCATCTCCTGGTACTGCAGACCATCAGCAAAGGTAAATGACCCCTGGTGAGGAAGCAGAATGATGAAACCATCCTACATACATTTGAATGAGTCAATCCACCCAAATAACAAAAAAACAGAAAAATAATAATCATTATGATAATGACATTGAATAAGAAACAACACAAAACTTTCTTGCACCAATCCCATCTACCATTATCTCAATACAATACGTTTTCATTGGTGCTCCTCAAAGCAGAGAAAATAATGTGTTTGAAAAGCTCAACAGCAGGAATGATGTTACTCAAGATTATCCACAGACCTCACTGTTGACAGTTTCCTTTGGGGCTATTTCTTTGGCAGAAAGTAGATCCAGTGAAAGCTGTTGAAAGCAGGGTCTGGGGGTTATCCCACACTCTTTACCCAAGACATGGTTTCTGGAAAGATAAGTTGCTGTTGAGGTTTTCAAATGTCACTTTTCGATGCTTTAAGCACCACAAAAGAATTTAAAAAGTCTTCCATTGTCTTTGGGTTAAGGCAGCAATCTGGATATCTTAAAACCTCAGCAGATAAAACCAAAACTGTCTGCGTGGATATACACCACTAAAGGAAAGTGGAAAAATATGTCTTTTGTATTTTGGGTGAACTTAAGTGCACGTGTTTTTTTTCTTAGGAAGGATGCAACGGTTTCTGGGAATGAAAAACAAACATACGTTATTAAGTCATTTTTCAGAAGTTGGATGCCCAACAATATTTTCATTTAGTGTCAATGATATCATGACAATTGCATTAATCCTGGTTGGAGATCAAATACAAATTAATTAAATAAAAAAACAGGAAGAAGGAGAAGATAAGAGCCCAGTTAAAAGGGTGACGTTTGACTGGTGTTATAATATATGCAAGATTTAATGTTGCCTCCTCTATAGGCCTTTTTCACAGTCGATGTAGAGACTAATAATTGCAGGAGTAATACAGGTTTAAAGGTGAACTCTTTAGTTATGGGGGAGACACTGTTATCAGAAGAGAAAGATCTTTGTTGAGTGATTTGTTTTATGCCTAAAATAAACTTAATAAACAAACTCTCTCCGTTTTCATGACTCAATAATCACACTGACCTTAAAGGACAACCCAATTTCATACTGTTTTAGTTTGTTTATACTTGGCAGACCCTGCCACCGTCCTAGCTTCAAACAGTGTTCTGGAGCCCTCATGTTCGGCTGAGAACAGCTTGTTTATTCAGTTATGGAAAAAACAAATATTTCTGAATCTGTATGACAATGAATTCATTAATTATTAGTAGTTACTGTTAATTTTCTGTTAATTATATTTCATTATTATCATTGTTTATCAATTGATAGAGCTTTAAAGAAAAGTTGCTGTGACACACTTTAATCACAAGATTCCCAATAAACATTCATATTACTGCAGTATAAGAGTTTCTTATCTCAACCTTTTGCGAACACAAACCTTTACAATTCTTGATTAATTTGGCTCATAAAATAGGAAAAAACAAATGTCAGAGATTCTCAATTCCCCAGCTGCACTCATTGTTTGGTGGGAGAAGTGCAAGTATGTGATATAAGAAGTTCTGAGTTGTATTGGTTGGTTCAGGTCTGTTTCTAATGGAGAAGGGTTAGAATTAGGGTGAGGGAGTAGGTTTTCTTGGGCTGGCATGGATGCAGGTGCAGGGGAGTCTGGTCCAAGGTTGGTCATGGTTTCAAGCTGCTATCATTTCCAATGCGCCGCAACTGAAATGACGATAATAATTGGAGTGAGGGCTGTTGTGGCAGAAGCCCGTGAAAGATTGCATCAGAGCAGGAGAGACCGAAGCTTCACACGGGGAAAAAGGAGGGAAACCCAATAACTACGACTATAACGGTGAGTGATTGCTAAAGGGGACCAGATGTAACATCAACTATAACCAATGTGAAACACACAGTCATGCATGTGGATGCATATATTCTGACATGCATGCAGTCACACACACATGCAACTCCTCACCTGTTTAGCTATGCCGTTCTCCCAGGTGGCCTCATATTTATTCCCATTTGGAAAGTGTAGCACTCCTTTGCCATGAAACATCCCATCTTTGGTGTCTCCCACATACTTGGTCTCTGTGGGGAAGGTGTACTCTCCTTTTCCATCAATCCTGAGGGAGAGAAGAGACAGTCACACAGATTTGTCAGGTTATGCCAACTTGAATCAACACTGTGGCTTTAGGGGTTTGGTATATCCTGCTTTCTTCACATTAACATACCTGCCATTTTTTGTTCCCCCTTTGTAACTGCTTCCGATGAGATCCATTAATACATTGACTTGCTAGCAGCCTTTCCTTTTAAAAAATAAAGAAAGAAACACACAAATATGTAATTATCGACTGGCAAGACCGACCAACAACAACCAAGTGTACTGTTACCATGGCAACTTGGGGACAGAGAGCAAGCGCTAGAGGCCACAGATTAAGCACTTGCGCTTAAAGAAAAATGTATATTTTGTCACAGTCCTATCTTTTCAGTAATCTAAAGTTATACCTGACACAAAAAAAATCACAAGTTCATCCAACTTCGAGTAAAAATCTTCTATTTTTCAGCTCCCTTGAAGTGCGCATGCGGTAGCGGCTCCCGTTTTGGTCGCGCTCCCAGTTACGTCATCAGAACGCGCCTCCCAGCTGACAGCAGCAGGCGCAGTAAACCAAACTGACCTTCTCCGCGGCCTCGTCGTGGAGTCGGACTAGGACCTTGGATGTTTTTCAGCAGGGATATTTGACTTTCTGCTTTTGTTCTGTTGTACATACGCACAGCCATGCCAACAACGCTTGACGTGCCCTCGTTGCAGGAGCTGAGCGTGGACGAGGTGAGCAGCCGCTATGGTTTTAGCTTGAAGGATATAAGAACATGCTAGCTAACTAACTAGCTAGCTCATGCTAGCTGTTGTATGATTCAAGTATGCCCGGTGGCTTATAACTTTTGCCGCCGGTGTTACCCTGCCTTCACAGAGGTAGAAGCTGGTGACCTAAATTGTAACAGATCCGCCAGCAAACACTTTTTGTACCCGAGTAGTCCAGCGTCTTAATGATATCCACCTTGGCTGCGCTAATTAATGTTACAGGAATCTCAACTTGCAGCACAACTCTTGTTAACGTTGTATCGTCCTCTTCACAAGTCTGCATTACCGTTATAATTTACTCCTGTGAAGACAGTAACACTATAATGACTCCCCCAAAACAAAGCTATTAGTAGTTTATGACAGCAGTAGTGATATCTGGGTCATTGAACTTGTCCTTGGAAGTCAGGTGTTAACTGGCAGCAGCTTGTGTCTTTCCAACAAGAAAACATCGGCGTCAAGGGTCTAATGACGATATGGTTTCTAGTTTTTAATCTGTAGTTTGATAAATATATCATAATCACACTGTAATGCACAATGCCCATTCCTCTCCACTACCAACCTCATACTGTTGTGCTCTTTAATATGCAAGGTATAACTGTTTTTTGTAATGCTAGGGATCTCACAACCTATATTTATTTAGAAAGAGAAATCCCAAAGATAGATCGATGCGGAAAAGGACCATAAGCGATCACAACACTGCATCACTAAATACCTGGCAACATCTCTGGTGTTGGATATAATTTGAAGAGATGCTGGAAACGTGTGCCAACAAAAATGATATTGGTCTTGTGTATCAAGACTTTGGTAATTAATATTCTTACCCAGCCTTAATGATTTCTATGTGTCTATCCCGGTTTCTTTCCAGATCAATGTGTCATCTGCAGTGTTGAAGGCTGCTGCCCACCATTATGGCTCCCAGTGCGACAAACCCAACAAAGAGTTCATGCTCTGCCGCTGGGAGGAGAAGGACCCCAGAAAGTGTCTAGAAGAAGGGAGGAAAGTTAATGAGTGTGCACTCAACTTCTTCAGGTAATTCACATTTGGGATTTTGAATGTCTTTGTTACCAAATACCTCTGTTTATACTTGGACACAAGGCTTGTTCAAGATGAACAGCATCTCGCTTGCATACAAACTGGCTATTTATCAGTTTGTATGCAGTGTCCAATTGTTCAAAACATGACAGGGTAGCCCATTTAAAGGCTATACTGGTGATCTGTGGTTTCTGTTAACTGTCCAGCCTCCAATTTTGTTCAGTTCTGCACAGACTCGGCTTATCTCTACAAATGTTTACACATGTTTTTCAAGAGATTCAATACAAGAAAGTTGGTGTTTACTCTAAAACTAACAGTGTGCTTGTGGTCATTGTGTGATTGAAGATGTGGCTGAACTCTGGAGCCAGATGGAGAGTGCTGAGTTTAAGAGTCCATGTGAAATCCTGGTCAAAGGAGTTTTTTTGGCTCAGTGTTTTTGTATTTCCTCCTCTGTGATGGACATGTGGGCAGAAAATGTGGTCAGAGGTCACAATTACTTCAGTCGGACAGCTGTTCTCTGAGGGCCTACAGTTTCAGATTTGGGACATCTTGGTTCCTATTCTGTAACTTGTCCTGCTACTGAGCTTTCCATTCCATCCCCATTTCGTTAAAGTGGGATGTAGAATCATTTGCAATTAAACACTAGTCATGCAAGGGTAGGAGGGAAAAAAAGTTGTTGATTATGTGCACCATCTGGGATGGAGGCAAGTGGCTCGATTTTTAGAGAAGTGTTGGGTTCTCGATAATATGGTAATTCTAGTCCAATGCTTCTTGAATGGTCCCTTATCCCAAATTGGGAAGTCATTTATCCAGACTCTGGTGTGTTCACGAGAGTCTTGAATGTGGGAACAACATGGACGCCAAAAACAAGTTGTTTTGCATTTCAGGGCGTTAAAACAAGTTGAAAGCTGTTTCCAGTATTAGAGTGACAAGGAAGTGTGTGTGTGTGTGTGTGTGTGTGTGTGTGTGTGTGTGTGTGTGTGTGTGTGTGTGTGTGTGTGTCTATATATATATATTTTTTTTTTCACCATTTGTCAGCATCACAAAAAAATGCATGTTTTATGATGATGTTATGCTCTAGTAAAAATACCCACAACAGATTGTTTGTGAGAGTTTAAAGCTTAGAAAGCCAGATATCTTCCATTGTGTCAGTGTACTAATCTTACAGCAATGTGTATTCCTATGGTCATTTATAATATCTGATCTCATTTTGTTTTTCCCCAGTAAATACCTTTTTTTAAAAAAATACTTTTGTTCACTTTACCTTTTATTAATTTTCATTGACTAAAAAAATTGTTTTGTCTTTGGATACCTCGGTCAACCTCTTCTTCAAATTCTGAATAAACTCTGGTAATTCTAAAGTCAGTAGAAAACACATCGCTGAAAGTGGTGACTAAAGTATAATATATTGAATGCTGCCCCTTTTTCCGTTACTTGTTCTTAGAAAACAAAACAATGACAAGTGGAAAACGGGTTGTTAAAAACACAAATAACTAAAATGCAGGATTTATTGTGTCTATAAAAGTGTCCTTGGGGGGCTGTTTGAGGAAGTGGCCTGGGGTGTTTCACTCTTAACTGCTACGTCTGTGTTTACTGAAAGTTTTGGCCTGAGCTTTGGTTATTATACCCTGATGTCCACGCAGTAACTAAGGTGCTTTTGTGTGTTTGTGTCTGTCTCAAACAGCTGGTGTTCCTGGTTCTAAAAAAAGGAAAACACATGACCTCTAAATCTGAAGCTGAAACAAACAATCGACACTTTAACCCCAAAGTTAAACTGAGAGTTACTGTGAAAGAGCAATACGTCTAATTACTATAATGAGGAAAGATTTGAGAAACGTTGTAATTGCACCTGGGACCTGGAGTGATTGTTAGGTGCTTCTGGCAACTGCCAGCCACCTTTAGGAGCACTTTATTTAGATGACTAGCTAAGATAGTTCTTATGAAGGAAAACTTCAGGAATCTTTTGATGTGGGAGCAGAAAAGTTATAGAAGTTCTTCACATGCTTGGTGTGTGAATTTGAATCTGAACAGTGTTTATTTAGAAACTCTTATATCATATAACTCTTCAACATAATTTTTTCCCCTCTTCTTAGTCACTTTATCTCTTTAAACGTGAATGTTTTTGAGCTATTTCAAGGGAAAGAGTTGCAGCTCATGTATCGCAGCAGTTATCTGGACTATTCTCTCTTACTCTTGCATATTGGATTTTGATTCAAATCTCTGTTTCCTTGCAGGCAAATCAAGGGGAACTGTGCTGAGTCCTTCACGGAGTACTGGACCTGTCTGGATTATTCAAACTTGGGAGAACTGCGCCGCTGCCGTAAGCAGCAGCAGAGTTTCGACAGCTGCGTCCTTGATAAGCTGGGGTGGGAGAGACCTGAGCTGGGAGACCTGTCTAAGGTGAGCCTTGTGAGGGATTGGCTGTGCTTTCACAGTGTGAGCAGCTGGGTTGATGATGGGCTCCATTCTTGCTGATTGTGGGCTGTGCAAGAGGCTCTGATTGCGTCTGCGTAGTAGCCTCACTCAGCCACAGTTTTGAACTGGCAAATCATGTATTTTTATGTTTTTCTTTTCATAAAATTGACATTTTAAGGGCATGCATATCTCGCCTGCAAGCACTAATTTGGTAGCAGCAATTAAAACCAGAAAAAAACTGATCTTGACCATAGATTTTGGAAAAAAAAATTTCTGCTGTCTTTGAGCAGACATTTATGCAAACCAGGGAATCTGTGAATGGCTGTAATCAACTTTTCAGCCATTTTGCACTTGCCAGGCAGAGCTGTTCATGGAAGGAAATAACACGAGCAGGGAAACAAAACTGAACTAAACTCTGACTTCTGATTACTATGAAAAAGTCCAGATTGACTGTCTACACACTGACAGAGTTTCTCTGCTTGCTTAGCCATAAAACAGATAAAAAGACTTGAACTGAATGAAAATAAAAGTTGTGCTTTGAGATGGTGTGTGTATGTAAACTACATTTTGAAAGCGACTGAGAGGAAATAGTGACCCATTTAGAATGGGTGATCTCCAGTGTTGCAGGAAGACAAGAGCATGTGAGGAATGAAGTGAGAGAAGGAAAGACAGACCTGACACAGAAGTCATGAAGAAAGTGCAAGTGAGGGTTGAGAGGATGCAGATCATGATGTAAGGGAAGCGCTGCAAGAAGTAGAGAAGAATGGAGGAAACGGACAAGGTGTCAGCAGTTCAACCCACGTGCAAAAATCTTTTTGGTGTATGGTTTTACATCATCGCAAAAAATATCACCACAGCGAAGACCACTAACACCAGCTTTGTTTTTGTGAACAAAACAGCAGGAGTACAATGCCACACCCTGTGTATAATTGTAGAGAGCATGGTGGTGATCTGCAAGCAAGAGTTTTTTATACACCCCAGGCAGCGCTTCCTAGACAATGGCATTATCATGGCAATAATAATTGTTTACCGTCCCTGTTTGCGTTGTCTTTTTAGTTTTTCTTCTCCATCCTTTTTGAGTTTGCTGTATTGCTGCTTTCTGCTTCTTAAATCTCCCACTTTAAGGTCCCACACAACACGTCTTCAAAGCATCACGCCCATGTTCCGTCCTGCTGCTTTGTTGTTACCTTTAATACAAAATGGCGAGGCGAAAAAAATCGCAAAATTCCCATCTTGAATAGGCAGTCTGAAAGGGGCAGTAAGCTTCAGGGTTTCATCCCAGAAATGATTGATTAGGTCATTTATTGTTTTTTTTAAACCTGCTCTTCAAGCAACCTATGTGTACTGCCATGTCAAATATTGACACAATATACCTGTTGTACAATACCCAAACTTATGATCTTATTTGTTGTGTTTCAGTTGAATTTTTACAGTTTTTAAGAAAAATCATTTAAAACATCTGATCAGACTGAGCATAGCCACCATCTTACACCTGCTATGTTCCATTTTCCTCCACAGGTGACCAAAGTGGCGACCTCGCGGCCCCTCCCAGAGAACCCCTACCATTCTAGACCACGTCCTGAGCCCAACCCAGTCATCGAGGCCAAACTGGAGCCCTCCAAACTTGGCAGCAAGTTATTTTTCTGGAACTGGTGAGGCAGCTCCAGAAAGTCAGTCACCTTCCAAAGCCATCCGCTCTGTCCAAAAACAACCAGGCTACTTGTGACACATCAGTGGTACTTTTAACAGGTTTAAATCCCTCAAGTGCTGTGTGAGGACAGAGGGTTGGTTTTGGACAGAGCTCATGTGCTAACAGTCTCTTCATCGGTTGTACCTCCAGCATTGTTTGAGAAAGAAAGGTAGGATGGATTGTGTGAACGAAGTCCATGAATCCATACAGCCTTTCTGACCACTTCTGTAAATGTAATGAGTGAACAAATGCAACATGCTGTTATTATTGTTGTCAAATAATAAAGAAATAAATTATAATTCTGGATTTTAAAGTCTTTATTTAAATTTAGTACATGTTACCAAATGTTTTGAAAGATCAGCCATTTGGAGCCCTTATGTTGCTAGTCGCAGCTCCTTCAATATGTGCAAATTGTTGGCCACACCCCCGCGTCTGCACATCTGTGTTTTGTCAGAGTGTGTATTGTCAGACTGATGGAGGCTGAGGTTGGAGGTCAAGGTTGAGGGTCACTACCTGCAGCCAGAGAGAGCTGCTTCTGCTTCCTCCTTTTCTCCCAGCTCACTTCCTGCCTCTGACCCGGACTGGAAGACGACCGGAGGAGTCATTTTCGGAGATGCACATTGAAGTATGTTATTGCTGCCGGCACACGTGCGCATGCACACCCATGACCTTGAATGGACGGGGATGAAAAGCCGATTCAAAGACATGCTGCCGTGTGGAACATATCGGATTGTGCCAGTGCGCGCACACACGGAACACCGGGACATTGTCCAAGATCAAAGTTCCTCTTTAAGGTGGCGAGGGAGCTCTGTGCACAAGTTACCGTAAATACTCAGTATTACATTAGTTTCACATATCAGCTGTTTGGAACTCTGATTTGTCTTGCTTCACTACAAACGTCAGGCAGGTCGAGTCTTTAACCCCTGCCATGTGGTTGATTTCATTGGGGACCAATAGTAATGCATGATTTGACAGCTTTCTCATACTCCAAAGCAGAAATGTGGCCCCAGGGTGTTTGCATATGATGTAAAAAAGCACCGTTTCAGAGCACAAAAACACAAGGACTTGACTTCTAAGGGAGGTCAACAGCTATCCGCTGACAGTCACTGATTTTATTCAGAATATGTAAAAATACACTTGGAGTTATTTTAGTTTTTGCTTATTCTAGATGGAGCGGTGATATACAGTAATTCCGGCAGAATTTGTTTTCTATACTGCGTGCTCTCAACATTTTTCCCACAAGCTTCTTTTTATCCTACAGACGGCAAGTTCAGGAGTGCAGTGTTGCAGATATTTGGAAAAACAACCGTGCATGGAAGTGTGTACAGTAGCTCCACTTGTATGCGTTCACGTCCTCTTGTTACTGACAGCAGTTTCAGAAATCCCCTTCGCAAGGTGTGGTCTGGACCTGTGGCTCGCTCAGGAAACGCCTGACAGACCCTCTTCTGACCTGGACAGTGGGACAAAGGGAGGAGGGAAGAAGGGATGCAAAGAGGAAAGGAGGTGTGGACACAGGGAGGAGAAGGACAGTCGGGAGGTGGCAAATAAAATACTGAAGGAGGGGGAGAAGGAGGTAGATGGAAGAGGAGTGAAGGACATGAGAGTAAAAAAAAAAGAAGAAGAAGAAGCAGGAGTTAAAAGGGGGGGAGGAAAAGTGAGATCCAGAATGACTTGAAAGCAGACAGACAGGCGGACAGAGTGGGGTCTCCAAGGTTGCTCCGTGGCTGGCGGTGAGGCCCCGGGGCTCGTGGCAGGCCCGTCTCCATGCGACTCGCAGGAAGCCGGGGGTCATCGTTTGACACGGCACCGCCACGGGAAGCGGGCTCTGGCACAGGAAAGAAATACAATACAGGGCTTTGACAAAGCTACAGCCCGCCTGGGAGACGGGCGCGCTAAAATACTCAAACAACCTGGCTTGTTCATAACACACGACTGTCAATATTCCCATTGTTCACCGTCAGCCTCGACATAATAAAGTGCACGTTTGATGTGGCGATGAGCGGCAGCAGTCAAATCTGGAAGACGTTTATTTCTTTCTTTCTTTCTTTTTTTTTGTTTTTTTTCTTTTCCATCATTTCACCCGTGTTTGAGAGGGAAGGTGGAGTTCAATGAGACGCATTTACATTTACATATTCTGGCATACTTTACCGGTGTGTTACTGCTGTATCAGCGACACTGCAGTGCGCTTGTTTCCACGAGACGTCTGCTGCGCCCATGCCATCAAGAGCCCCGGACATGTGGGTGCACTTAATTTGGCAAACCTAGGTGTGTTTGATTTGTTTATGTTGGTGCGCCTTCCTCGACGTTTCACTCTGTGATCTTTAGACTGTACATGTCGCTGAGTGCTACTTTCATGTCTCCTCTCATCCCCCCCCGTACAGGACAGGGGCGGCTTTGAACTGCCATGCAGGTTGCTCTGTGTATAAAACACACAGCCACGGGCCACAGGTACCATTACTACATCCACGACCACCACTCAGGGAGATTAATAATCTGAGAGCCTCCAGAAATACACTCAGACACATGCTCATGGGCTCACTTACACTGCAGACGCTGTTGTTTTTAATCTTTGTTTTCCTTCTGCTGGGAGGAGACATGCGGGCACATTTACACGAGACAGAACATCTCAGCAGAGGAAGAGTTCGTGTAGATCTGTTGTTACATCCACCACCTTCAGGTCTATGTAGTCGAGAATACATTTTTGAGATGACAAAATAGAAGTGACTCTAATCAACCCAGATTATATTTGACATAATGTGTAATTAGATTGTAGTTTCATTGTCGAGGATTTCTTGATTTTTATTTTTTGATTATGTCTGATTATACTGCTCTTTTTTTAAAAAAACAAACAAACAAACAAACAAAAAACACTATCCCACATGTTGAAGAATACACTCACTACACCGAGGCTTTGTGCAAGACCTGCTCTCATAGAAATATGTATGTCAGATGCAAACATTATTATACTTACAGTACAGTAACATGAACAAACTTTATCTATTGAATTATTGATGCTTATATATATATATATATATATATATATATATATATATATATATATATATATATATATATATATATATATATACAGTCGTCCTCAAAATTATTCATACCCTTGTTAATTTTGTGATTTTTTTATTTTTGCGATGAAACTAATGCATTTTTGTCACGTTTGTTTATGAATTATATGTGACCAACAAGTGAAAGAACGACAGCAATACACAATTCAAGAAACTCTTAAATTCATGGGTATTTTATTGTCGGATTACCAAAAAATGCCATGTTCAAAATTATTCATACCCCTGGCAATATCTCAACAAAAATGTCCCAAATGTGTTCATCTTTGTCCCAAAGTTATTTCATGATGTCTCATTGGAATGAATACCTTTTTTGTTGACCAAATGTTAAACAAGGTTAAAAAAATAGCATCTTTCCAGAAGAGTATAAATAGTGGGAAAGTGTTCAGGTCATTGTTAATCTCTGGTCATCATGGTAAAGAAGAAGGAGCTCAGTGAGGACCTGCGTCAGCATCTTGTGCAGGCCCACAGTGAAGGAAAGGGTTACAAGGCCATTTCCAAGCAGTATGGTGTCCCTGTCTCAACCGTCCAGAGCATCATCAACAAGCACAAGAGGTTCAACACTGTCAAAAACCTCAGTGGGCGTGGCCGAAAGTGTAAGGTGTCCCCCAAACTTGCCAGGAGAATCTGCCGAGAGGTCAACACCAACCCACGGACCACAACCAAGGCCCTAATTCAAACCCTTGAGCAGACAGGGACAAAGGTGTCACGGTCCACCATTGAGCGAGTTTTGCACAGAGGAGGTCTCCATGGACGTAAACCTCGGAAGACGCCGCTGCTCAGGAAAAAACATCTGGTAGCTCGCCTGGCCTTTTGTAGAGGTCATCTGAAGCAAGATCCCAGCTTTTGGTCAACCATCCTGTGGTCTGATGAGACAAAACTGGAGTTATTTGGCCATATGGATACCCAGTATGTCTGGAGGAAGAAAGGAGAAGCCTATAGACCAAAGAACACTGTGCCCACTGTCAAGTATGGTGGTGGAAGCATAATGCTGTGGGGATGTTTCTCTTCCAGTGGCACAGGCAATCTCGTCAAGGTCCAAGGTATCATGAAAAAGGAGAATTATATCAGGATACTTGATGAAAATGTCAAGGAATCTGCTGAAAAACTCAAGCTTGGCCAAAACTGGATGTACCAGCAAGACAATGATCCTAAACACACCGCCAAGGTAGTCAAGAAATGGTTCAAGGACAATGACATCAGTGTCCTGGAATGGCCAAGTCAAAGTCCTGACCTCAATCCAATTGAGAATTTGTGGCATCACTTGAAGACCAGAGTGATGGCGAGGAAACCAACCAACCTGACCCAGCTTGAGGCATTCGCCAAGGAAGAGTGGGCCAACATCCCACAGGAGACGTGCAAGAAGCTTGTGGACACGTACAAGAATCGTCTGGAAGCAGTCATAAAGAATAAAGGCTATGCCATTGACTATTAAATAAAGACGATGGACTAGGGTATGAATAATTTTGAACATGGCATTTTTTTTGGACTCCGTTAATAAAATACCCCAGAAATGATTTTTTAAAATTATTTTATATTGTTGTCATTCTTTCAATTGTTGGTCACATGAAGCTAAAACACAAATTTGAAAACAAGCATTTATTTCATCACTAAATGAAAAAATCACAAGAATCAGCAAGGGTATGAATAATTTTGAGGACGACTGTATATATATATATATATATATATATATATATATATATATATAAGCATGGTCTTTCACCACGTGGTCCATGCTGATCTCCTGCTTTCTTGAGCTGTTTGCTGCATTGCTGATGATCTTTCACTCAAACTGGAATTGAGCTCTTTTGATAATGATGACGCAACATCAGCAAGGCTGTGGACCAGTTTTGAGCTAGTCGCAGTAAAGGGGGAATATTTTCTGGACAGTGTTACAGAAGTCCTATTTCACCCCATCCAGAATTTTTCTCCTCTTCTGCTCAGTTTTATCCCTCCTGAGGGATAGATCTGACTCTTTTGCTGCTAAATGCTCCACTGAGTTTTTTTTTTTTTTTCATAGCACACAGCTAACTTTATCTGTCTGTCGTTCAGGGCTGGTCATTTAGTGTAAAGTCTCATTTTGGAGCGTTCCCTCTGCAAAACAGCTGCCTGCTGCGGCTGGAAACAATGTCGATGAGAGCGCTGAGAGTGAACCAAAACAGTTGCACACACACACACACACACACACACACACACACACACACACACACACACAAACGTTGGGTCCTCAAAGCCTAAATCTGCACGGTGACAGAGTGATGACCATGAGTTGTGTTTTGCATTCCAGCCAGCCACGCTTCACCGCCACTCTTTCATGCCGCAGTTTTGCCAAACGCCTCTGAATGCCGCGCTTAAGAAAACATTTAGCAAATTTTCAAGGTTTCACTCGAGGTGCGAGCTGGTCAGGAGACAAGACGGAGCAGGACGGCTCTCGCTTCACAGCGCGCTAATGAAGCTCAGTCACACTCTCGCGGGCATACGATGACACACACTGACACATGTGCGTGCAGACACGCACACCGACGCGTTTTCTGTCTTTTAGAATTCGTGATAACTACAAAGTCAAAGTTTTTTTTTTTTCTTTTTCTCATTGTGGTATCTTAAATGAGTCCACAGGAGGGATTTTCAGAGGGCTCGGCTTACTCCTGACTGTTTATTCCACATGTTTAACATTCAAACTGCGGCCAACTCCGCTCGTTCCGCCGTGTGTTTACTCTGTGGTATCTGAGCAAATGGACTAATGTGAAGTATGTGATGAAATGAGATGTCTAAATGACAGCTCGGGCTGTTGTCACACAGCTTAACACTCATGAAGCTGCGGTCTGGGAGCCATACAGTACACTGCTTATTTGTCTGCAGGTGTGTGTGTGCATGTGTGTGTGTGTGTGTTCGGTGCGGGTGCGTGATGAGTATGAAGCGCCTGCAGGCCTTAAGTGTTTGTATGGTTGTATGTTTGTGCATTTGTACATGTATGTGTGGGTAAAGTTCATATGTGTGTGTACATGTGCGTGTGCGTGTGTGTGTGGTGCTGCAGCTCCTTCTGGGCTGGCTTGTGTTTATCTTGGCCTGATCCCAGACCTTCATCACTTCTCTGCTGATAGCTCCATTCCTCCATCCCTCTGTCCCTCCGGCTATTTACAAGTCTACCGCAGACTGCCTTTCCCTGCGTGCCAACATCCAATCCTTTTTCTTCTCCTCTCCTTTCTTTGGTTCTCCTCTCCTCTCCTCTCCTCTCCTCTCCTCTCCTCTCCTCTCCTCTTTCACACTGTCGTTTACTTTGTCTCAGCTAAAATTTAAAAAAAAACCCTGTGACACCCCTCTTTCTCTCAGCCAAACAGACCGAACCTCGCCAAATTGGAACACATACGCGCATCCACCCTTTACTCATTCTCTCCTTTGACTTGTTTATGCAGAACAGTGTGTGCAAAAGTATTTGTAGAGTGAACGAATATCATTCTTCTGTGTGAACAATGACGGGTATGCCACAACACTCACTCACACACAACCCAAAAGGGTTTAAAGGAGGGACATTTAAAGTTTTCGTTGGTCTACTAAGAGAGTGTCGGCTCAAAGTTTGGGTGTACATCTTTTTCACTGCAGTGAATGTTTGACTTGTCACAGCAGGAAAAGTTCATGTGTTGCTAATGATGTCGACAATGACTCTTCAACAAATAAGACAGTAAGACATTGTTATTTTATTTATTCTTTCACACCTTTTCCTAGCGTGACATGTCAAAATGCTCTCCATGAAAAAGACCTGTTGGAAGAGTGGTGTAATTTGGTGGGTTTTTTTTTATATTTGTATGATAAAATTAGATGACATAAAGTATATATTGTGTCATCATCAAACCTTAATTATGGTTAGAAATAATTGCAGTAATTGTAAGGCCCCTCATGTATTTTAACTTCCCAGGCAAGTTCAAATCCAGTCTTCACAAGCGAAATACAATATGATAGGGTCGGACACGTCAATGTTAAAAAATGCTAAAAATGTTCCACAAATGAAGTACATGGGGACTTAAAATGTAAACAATAACTGAGAAAAACAACCATAAATGTCTCCATACAGCAGGTTTGACATAATCCAAGTCTGGAGATCTCAAACTGATTTGAAAAGATTTTTTTTCCCGTCAATTTATTAGCTGATATTACCATTCCAGCGACCAAGCTAATAGCATTAGCATGCATCCCGCCTGAAGTCTGTGAACAAGCTTGGCCATGCGTTGCAGGTTTAAATAATGTTGTTTCAAATTTAATTTAGGATTTAGGGCCTCTGGGGACTTGAATTATGGCAGATGAGCTGTATGGAACCATTTTAGGTGTTTAGTTTGGGGGGAGGCGGGTTACATTTTCTAAAAAGTTCCCATCTACTTCAGTTGTTTAAGAGAATACTATTGTACTTCTGTTTTGCTGTGAAGCTCCAGTAATGTTTTTTGGACTACGATGCTCCACCTGACTTTCCATCAGCGTAGGTCTGAGTAGATAATGACTGAAATGTAAGTGTTTTAATATCATGTCATGACTAATAACATGACCCAAACTACCTCAAAGTCACTTTACCCTTCAACTCTTATCTTTCTGACAGCAACGCAGCATCAAAGGAACTTTGACTGCCACACGTTTCCACACACACTGTCTGCACACACTCAGTACACAGACCAGTTGACATGCATTCACACACACACACACACACACACACACACACACACACACTGAACTGCAGCCCAGCAGTTATAACCCTGCCAGTAGCCAGAGTTGACTTATTCCCATACGCTGGGAAGCTGATGTCGCTCTAATGCTGTTGTGCTTGCGGTTTCAGCGAGGTATACTGGGGCATTCCTCCGCCGTGCGCTCATCTAAACAAAGCTAGTTAAAACGGACGCACGGGGGCTCGGGCTACACAGTTGTGGCGAGGCTCCTCTGGGTGGCTCCTATCTGACAGAGGACTCGGAGAGTTTTGGGTTTCCTACGCATGTCAAGGTAGGTTAGCTGTTCCCAGCGTCGGTCCGCTCGGAGGCCCTGGTGGGCTATCACTCACAGCCGGGCCCTCCCCTGGAAGCCTCGCTCCCTCGCTCCACCCCCCACCCCACCGCCTCGCCCACGCTGACGTCTTCTGGCTGTCGTCCCCGGTTTACTCGTCAGGTTTTGCCCTTTTTTTCCACGTCTGTGTCTCTCAGACCTTACATCCCCTCTGTCCTGCTCTTTTCTTTCCAATCAGATCATGGTGTGTCAGAGTCCGGGTCCTCACTTGTCAGCTTTAATTTCCCTCCCAACCCTATCATGCGTTTTTAGAAAACCCTCGCTGTGCTCGAATTGTCTGCAAAAAGCCACAGGGAGAGCTAGATTTCATTGCCGTAGGTGTTGAGGCAATACTGAATCGTGTTTTTGTTTTTTCCTGGGAACATGTTGCTGCCGAGGATGCGGACCAAACTTGTCATGCGAGACAGTTAAAGGGCACTTTATAGGTTTTGGGAAGAAATTACACTGAATTTTGATATTTACAACATTTATCAGGTACTAATGTAAATGCAGAGATGTTTAATTTGTCCATAACAAGCTGTTCTAAGAGGAAAATAACATCCCTAGAACAATGCTTGAAGCCAGAAAGATGGCAGGGTCCGCCACAAATAAACAAAGTAAAACAGTATGATTTTTTTTTTTAAATTAAAAAAAAAAAAAATCAGTTGGTGAAGATCTTTCTCTTCTGATTAAAATTTCTTCCCCAAATGTACACCATGCACCTTTAATCACAATTTTATTTTGTCACATGTATATGTGTTGTTTTCCAAGTTTAGTTAACCAAGCCGAGGCAGAAAAAGCAGCGAAAAGTAAACTAAGCGCTCCTCTTCCGCCCTCTCCATCCTCCCTGCAGTGCTGTGTTGTCCACGCCGGGTAGCGAGGAAAGAGACAGTCCAGTCCTCCCATCTCACACGTCCCCGCCTCGACACATAAATAATCACACCGCTTCCAGGTTTACCGAGCGCGTTAGCGTCCGGCGCTAACACAAGCCGTGTTACAGCCCTGTTGCTTAATTGTGAATGCAGGCAGTTTGTGAGTCAAAACTAAAATAACTTTTTGCAGAAGAAAAATAAACTGACAGGGATTTTTCCTGAGAGGAAACCTTTAGTTTACTATATGACATGTTTCTTAATAGTGCTAAAGTGTTCAGTGTTCTTTAAATAAACAATGTGGAGTTTTGCATAGCGGGGCATGAAAGAATGCAGGAGTCTCGCTGCCCCTCTCACACATGTCAGCAATTTGGCTGCCTTGTGTATTTTGGATGTTGAAAAAAAGGAACATTTCAAAGTAAACGAAAGAAGGAAAGTCTTATCCGCCTGGCAGCTGTGCTCCGGACCAAATTGCTTTCAGCTGATGCGCTGCAGCTCAAACTTGCTTGGGTAATGTCAAGTGATGCATTGCAATACTGAGAAAACAACACAGACAAAAAATAAATAAGAAGGAACAGAAATGCTGGAAAGTTCCAGTGCTTATCCAGGCAAAGCCCACAAACCCCCCAACAAGCACACAAGCTCGTGAACATTTTCTTTAAAATTTTCGCTATTTTAATTTAATCTTCATTTAGTTGTGTTGGGATACGCAGCATCCATGTAAACAGAACATTTGTGTTTGACCTTTTGAGCATCTCAGTGACTTGCAGAGTGATATATAATTGCGAGGATGAATGGGATACAGTTCAATATTTGGATGGCCAACAAACAGTTGAGCAAGAGTGAGAAACATTTTTTTCTTTTTTATATATAGCAAAATCTGCGAGTGTAGAGGACATTTTTGAATGACAATGGCAGATTTAAGAACAGTAAGTAAATAAGATAAATACATAAAAGCCACTAGAATGCCCCCATAAATATGCTGCTTAAAACAAAGCTGAGAAAATACTTCATCAACCTTACACACACACACACACACACACACACACACACCATTGTCCTGACGTGATGATGATGATAATTTAATTTATTTCATGCATCACATTGTGTAACTACACGCTGGCATCTCCAGCTACTTGACAAACAGAAAATTAATGCCAGTGCAAACAAATGCAGAATATGTTTCTCTTTCAGCGTGCAGGCCCGCTCGCATAAATACACAGAAATACGAAATCTCCCAGTGCATCAATAAAACCCACAGATCACAAGTGCGCTGAAGATACACAGACATTTCAACATTTTCCACACAAACACATGGAATGAATAGAAGTATATTTCACAGTCTTTTTTTTTATGGTAATTGAATTTTCCATGTTCAGGGCAGTTATTAATGTGCGTTAGCTGAGATTTTACACACTCAGAATTTTATATTTACACCCTGAGGTAGCGACTTTTCCTCCTGTCGTCAAACTCATTTTTTAACATTTCATTTGAATTTTTTTTCACACATACACATTTTTCACACTTGATAAAATGCTATATACATTTTTTTCCCGGCTTTATAATGGCAGCTCTGTTAGGCAGAGATGTTTCTCCACATCTCCTTTTGCCAGCAGTCCAGACGTCGATCATAATATTACATAAGTAGTTTGGCACACCCTTCGAGAGCTGTGGGGAGCAATCATTTATAATAACTTTAATATGCTCTGACAGGCAATATGGATATTAGAGACTGTACACCACAAATCAACACCTCAGCGTGGTACCTGTGATCCTTGCATACATTCAGAGTGTAGAATACATGCTTGGATCATACAATATATTGTGTGTTTGCACTGACTGACTTAACATTTATGGGTCAAGTAGATGAAGTGAAGTGAAGACAGCAACTCCCATGATCCCATGCTGCTTACGACTTTTGATTTGTTTTGATTGTGAGAAGAATTGCCAATGACCTCATGATGTCTATGTATTATGTTGCAGAGGTATCTAATGAATTTAGCATTCTAATGAGCTAGCACCAGCCCATCCTTGTCAAAAACTCTACCACTAGCTTCACAGCTAATTGAGCTAACTAGCCATGGGTAGCTACAATTAGCCGCAGTTATCTCCCCAATTGTTTTGAGTATGTATTTGCCAGATGGCCAACTCTTCCATATTGCACCTTTAATTAACACTTAGAATATATGAAATATAGTAAATGTAATGCTTAGAAATGCTTAATAGGGAGAGCTGGAGTCAAAATTAAAATCTTACACAGATGCATTATCTCAGAAACAGATGCATGGCCACAGCTGCCACAAGAATTATCTTTGCCATCCAGTTTATATGAAGTGGAAAAGTTGATTTGTGTGTGGTTTCTCAGAGGTACTGGGGAACCTTATTAGACGGACATGCAGTGGCGAGCAGGCAGGGAACGATGGGAGAGAAATTGGCTATGACATTGAAATTACACGGTCAGCATCTTCTAGCCCAGACTAAGCAGTTTTTTTAATATAATACAGGGAAAAATACAACATTGTTTTTCTCACTGTTGTTAATTTTGGACATGAAGAAACAACTGTGCTTACGTCTGGTTCATCTCAGTGTTCTAGCTCTGACAAAATATTTCCCCATCAAGGGCCACCACCTGCACACCCCCTGACATTTTGAGCAGAAACCACACGCTACTTTTAACTCGGTCCTGGCCGGCCAAACCAACCAGACCTGCTCCGAGCACAACAGGTTCACTCTCTCGCCCTCTGTCTCCCAGTCCCCGGCTCTGTTTACATTCTGCTGGCAGGGCGATCTGGAAGTGTTTGGCCGGGGCTCTGCGCTCACTGGGAACTATCAGACGATTCACATTTTAAACTATTTTGATATCAGCTCTGTGGAGAGTTGCCGTTTCCCTGAGAACATGACTTGCCTCTGGGCTCTGGGGCCTGTTGCACCGCCAGAAGAATAAACAGAGGGAGGGGGGGAGAGAGGCGGGGAGAGACAAGAGTGGGTGATGGGAGAGAGAGAGAGAGAGAGTGTTCCTCAACCTCTGCAGTAAAAAAAAATACGTTGAAAAAGTTGAATTATGCCCCGTTGCTGTGAAAAATCTCACGAGTCAGAGAATAAACCCAGTGTAAAGACCCCCAAAGTATACATATAAGTAATTCAATTCATTGACTTGGATTGATAAAATCATATACTATAAACAGAATAGAATTACAAATTGCATATTTGAGTGGAAGAAAATGTACCGTACTGTATTTGCTGCATTGAGCCCTGAGGTCGCAGCATTTCTGGCAAGTACCCATTTCTTGTGTTGAGGTTAAAGGTGCCAGAATTACATGGGGAGACCTTCAGCCTGTGTTAATTAGGTGAGTGGTTAAGTTTCACCCTGCCATGCACTGCCCGAAGCTGTGTGTGTGTGTGTGTGTGTGTGTGTGTGTGTGTGTGTGTAAATGAGTGTGTGTACACACAGGGTGGTAAAATAATAATAGCCCAAATATAGTTGAACAAACCTGATCCAGCTCAAGCTTTCTGACTTCTTACTAAAAACTTAAATGTTATAACAAACATATTTACAAGTATATAAATGTGTATTATATATGTGGCAATTTCATGACTCAGGTGCTGGATTGTATTGCGATATGTATGGAAGCAGTGGAGAGTGTTTTTTTTTTTTGTTTGTTTTTTATCCAAGAACTCAACTCAGCATGGCTTTAACGCAAATATTTGTACTCCACCGAACTTCAGAGGGAAATATTGCACTTTTTACACCAAAGTATATGTATATATATTGAACATGATGTCATGTTAGAATATGACTTTTGTAAAAGTGACAGTCGCCCATATGAATAACAACTTGACCAAAAGTCTTAAAGTATTTGATAACAAATGTGCTTGAGTTTTAAAAGTCCAACTATCAAATTATGCATTATTTTATGTATACTGTATGGGTCAACCTGTCAATGCACCGTCCAGTAATCAGTATATATATTCAACATATTTTTGCAGCAACTGCAAGTGAAATATTGAGTTAAAAATATGCTACTTTGGTTCTGATGAAACATGTAATCTACAATGTAACTAGTAATGAACTGACTATATATATATATATATATATATATTTACTTGTGTACAATATACAGTATATTTAATATTTGTATTGCTACTTTTACTTAAACAAATGTATGAACACTTCTTACACCACTGGTGTATATGTGTTTTTGTTCTTATTGTAAAATTTGTTCTGTATGACATGCATATATGTTTGACATTTTATCCTCATTTTTTTTTAGTGATAAAACATTAGTTGACAAATTCCTGACAAATGACCTACTTTTGGAGGCTCTCCCTCTCACTATAGCATTTGACTAAGCAAACAGAACTGTATTAAGTGTACTCACATTGCTCTGAAAGCTCTATCAAAGCTGACACACACACACACACACACACACACACACTACTGATTGCAAATCAGCTGCTTGTTTCCTTCTAAACTGTGATTTACAGAAGTCGCTATAACCACCTGTGACAGTCTTGACAAAAACAAACACCATCAGCTGTTGTATTATCATGGTTTTTTTTGTGTGTTGCTCCGTCCACTCCTGCTCATGCCTCCATGAACATAATGCTAACGCTAACATGCAACAACCCTCCGGCCAATCAACAGGCCAGCCTTCTCCCCTTCAGGTTCGAATGACCTATTAGCCAAATGTGTTTGTTCAGTGTTTAGTCACTATTACCCTCAGTATGATCCCTGCACTAAAGGGCTAATGGCTGAAAATTCACCCCCCTCTCCCAGCCTGACTTCACCGTAAAATAATTGATCGCATGTGAGAGCAACTGGCACGCGTTTCCTCTTGTTTTCCTAAAGAGGTGATATCATGCGGTCGGGCCGCTTGTTCGCCACCGAGATAGTGTGATTGCTTCCGGTGCTGAGGGAAGAATAAGAAATAAAAACGAGAAGGAGAGATGGATCTGAGGCCGATGTGGTTCCCAGTGAGGCACTGCGGCATTAAATCACACATCAGATCAGGTGGTGTTATCGCTCAAAGCCCTCCAGCCGAGAACGGAAAGAGCAGATTTGTTTTACGGGCTGTTTCAAACGCTCCGTCATTGCATCGGCAGGGAAATTGGCGGTTATCAAAAAATAAACTAAGCAGCTTTAAGTTTTACCTCTAAAACATATCTTATGAAAATAAAAATCTCAGCTGCAGGATTTTTTTTACTAAAACACATACACTGGATGAAGGGTAAGCTGAGGAAATCTGTATGTTTTTAAAAATGTTTTTAAATGGTCAGCTCAATATTAATATGTCATTTCTTACTATTGTTGTGTCTTTAATACCTGGTCTGAAGCACTGGCTCCTCTAGTGGATGATGTTATTTATTTACTGAAGAAAGATAGTTGAAGGGGCATTATGCAGTTTTGTAGAAGAAATTCAGACTCAGAGTTTTAATATTAACAGTATGAATGAGGCACTAACACAACCACACAACATGTTTTTTTTCCACAACCCAGAGGAAAAATAAGGTCCCCAGAACACTGTTTGAAGCTAGAGAGGTGGCAGGGTCCGCCACCATAAACAAAACAGTATATTATTGTGTTGTCCTTTAAGGTAAAAAAAGTAAATAAATAAATCAGTCACTGAAGCATTCTCTTCTGATTACTGTTTCTACTGAGTCTCATCCCCAGATCATAAAATACAGATGCAACATTAACAATAAATAATCAATAATCAATAATCTCTCTCCAGATAGCTGTATTTTATTGCTTTAAACAAAAATCTCCAGTTTGGCATCGCTCAGCCCTTTCAGTTGTGGACACACTCGATATGAAGAACTGTTTTTTCAAGATGTGTGTGTGAGTTTGTGGAAGTGTAACATTTCTCTCTCATTTGATGCTGTGTGTGTGTGTTTGTAATCGTTCATTGTGTGCATCCCATGTAACACGACCCTAAGCTTGGTGTGTGTGTGTGTCCAGTATCTGAATGTGTATGAATATGTGTATGTGCATGTGGGTGTGTGTCTACATGGAAGTTTGTGTGCATATGTGTGTCCCCTATATGTTACATTTACCTAAACTGCCGCTCTCTCTTTTTCCTGCTTCATTTTGACAAATTTGCGTTTCCAGGAAGCCTCTGAGGTCAGAACAGCATCTGTTGCTACTTAGGGCCAAGATGCAGTCATGAGCACACACACACACACACACGCATGGTGCGGGAGCTGCTTTGTATAAGTTACTGAAGAACCGAGACCCAATCAGACATGAAGGCGTGTTTAAAGTTCCCAAAGTGACTTTAAAGAGGAGTCCAGGTCTAGACCTGCAAATTTCACAGAGGAGGTTAAGAGGGTGTGTGTGTGAAGGAAATGGATCATTATTTTAAGGGGTCAAAATAAGAGTTATATAATAATTTCATCATTATAGCCTTAAGAACAATGAACCAGTTTAATTCAATGAAATGAAACCATAAGAATTTTGAGAAATGCAGACTTTCAGATGTTTCCTGAAGCAGATGTCTCCGTGACTAAATGCCATCTTCTTTTTCTTCTTCTTCTTGCTCTTCTTTTGCGTGTGTGTAGCTTCAGATTACTGACATGCGGGGCGGTTCATTTCTCAGAGCTGCTTCCAAAGCGAACAGCACACCTGGATAGCTACGTTCGGCCAGAGCCGTCCACGGCATCTGCCCTACACCCTCAAGTGTTTTACTCTGTCAGATTTCATTCCCCTTCATTCGCGTCTCTTCGCCCAAAACCACATTCATGACCAAACATGGCCTGATCCCATCAAAGTGATGCCTGGGAATACCTCAGTGAAACCCTCAGCGATACCACAGCAATGGAAGCAGAGAGGAAGGAGAAGAAGACGAAGAAGCCCACTTTGCTCTCAGGGTTGCTGGAACAACATTGAGGAGACACGGAGCGATGAGAGAAGCCAGACATCGCGAAAGATCTGCGAGGAAAGGAGTTTCTGTTCTTGGTTTGGTCCGAAGCCACAGGAACTGGGCTTCACAGCCAAGTCCCTGAGCAGAACCAACGTAACCTCAGCGGGTTAAATAGAACCCAGAACCGCAGATCGCAGACCTCTGTCTCGGTATGCAGAGGGGTCTGGATTCCAGTTAAACCTCATGTTTGTTTTTTGCAGATGAATGCCTTGAAGTGAAGCAAAGATTATAACATATGTACTGAAATTAAGTGATCATACTTGGTAATTCAAACATTGGACAGAATGCACAATTTATCACATGTGGAAACAAAAAATCTCAGTCTTTATCAATAAAACAGTGTTTTCTTATCTTGTTATAGTTTGATTTCTCGTTTAACAGTCTAGAAAGGGAAATTAAAGCACTGTTTACCTGTTTTTCCATCAAGAGCTGAGTTTGCTGTCTTAAAGCCTCAACATTTTACTGGGTGACACGTCTGCAGTTCATTCTGGGTCAAACCCAGAGTCGCCATCCCGCAGCTGTAAATACTCACAGCACACTGATGCCGCGGCTTTAAAAAGTCACCTATAAATGCTCTATTTGTTCTTGTTTGGACGACGTTTAATCAAGACAGCAGCGACCAGAGGTTTTTTTTTTTTCTGGCACCTGCCATAAGTTCAGACATCTGTGTTTACGAGTTGTGTTAAATTTAATGTCAAACATCAATATATTCATCCACTGTGGCACAACCTTAATCTCAGAACAATATTTTTTTTAAAAAATGGCTGTAATATGGTGTTAAATACATAATGGGTGATTATAGTTTGCCGTCAGTGGTGATGGTTTGTGATCGGCTTCAACGTCTATTTTGAGCTCTCGAGGCTCAGCTGACATGGAGCCAGTGGGTGACCTGGTGGGCCGGCAGTTGCATAACGTGACCGCAGCATCCCTGGTTTGCTTCCAGAGTGGACTGTCTACGTTATTTTCACATGTTGCTCTCCTCTCTTTATACCACTCCTCATGACTCCTGATAGAATCAGCTGTTATAAATAGAGGGCCAGGACACTTAGCTTGCTTGGTTCTCCTGTACCATCAATTACCTTACACATCGACAGTATACGTACGTGGCTGACATATCTTCCCACACAAATAAACCGGAAGTATTATCATTATAGAAACAAGGACATCATTTGTGGTTTGACGATATCAGCTATTAGATACAGATATTTGCTTCCTTGCTACCTTAGCTTAGCATAATATACTTTAAACAGCGCTAACCTGATTCTGACCACAGGTAAGAAAGTTAGCGGTTAAGTAAAGTTTACAAAGGAACTTGCTTGCTTGTAATAGTCACTCTGAGCACAAGAGCGTTAGAATAAAGACGTGCTGTTCACTTACACAGAGCAGCATGCTCTCAGAGCAGCAGAGCACCAAGAACGTTTTGTGTTACATGAACAAATGGAAGTCCTTGCTAAGTGTAGTATCTGTGGACCGACGGGTGAATTACCAGAAGTGACTCACCACATGCTTGGCTATGAAGAGGTATGTTTGTTTCCCTAAAGTTAGCTGGGATGTATTGGTCTTTTGTTGATGCATTTAAATGTACTGTGATTTAGCCACGTTTCACATTGGACAAGCAGACATCTTTAGCTAACATGCTCCTGGAGAGTTGTAGGCTAGAGTTACCGACTTGGCAGTAAAATTTCTGGGGTAGCTATGGCTAATGTTGTTCATGCTAGCTTGATAAACACTGACTCACAAAGCAAAGTGGTACACAAGCAATGGCTAACATTATGGTAACTTGAATGTTAACAATAGCTGGCTGTCATGGCCACTTACACTTCAGCCCCATTTTCCTGTGAGTTCTCTTCTCATTGTTTATTCATATTGGAAAAATGCATGGTCCGCTTGAACCGCCAAAATTCCAATGAAGAGTGTCACACTGGATTTCCGAAAAAACACCCTTATCTTTTTTATTGGTTGCGTGGGGGATTCGGAATACTTTTTTAATGGGCTCAAATTGTTGCTGTTACAGTTTTTGCTCAGATTGAACAAATAAGATCATTTTCCAGATGCTGGTGGAATTTATATCTTCTGTTGAGCCAGGTTAGTTTGTTGGCTGCTGGCTGGAGGTAGTCATATATTTAGTCAGACATGAGTGTGGTATTGATCTTTTCATCTAACAGAAGAACGTGAAATGGTGCATTTCCCAGAATGTCAAGCTACGTCTTTCAATCGTGATCTTTGTTTTCTTTATGTTTAACGGAAAAATAGGAAACATAATGTCTTTTCTGCCCGCCCGCCAGCCGCCATGTTCCGATTCAACCTTTGGGCCGTCCGCCCGGCTGCGCTGTGCTGTGAGGGTGGCTGAACTGTGCAGAGAGGAGATGTTAAGACGTTTTAAGATGCTGCGCCGCGGGGGCGACGGCCCGCCGTGTTAACAGGGCCGACCTGTTGGAGGAGCGAGGACCACCCCATCGCAGCTTCCCTCAACAAAACTCAACCAGATGTGTAATGAAGGTCGGTGCATGCACGTGGATGTGTGAGTGTAATCATTCTCACCTGCGCTGCCGTGTGCTGATACGACTTCCTGTGTGGAGGCAGCCAACAGTTGCAGCCCAGTGATACCCTGTTTGACCAGGCAGTTTGAGTCTCCACCCCCCCACCCCAACCCTTACCTCCTCTGTCACAATGCTGAAGATGTTACATCACATCGCCCTCCGCTTTTCCTTTTACTTGTGTCCAACATTTTCTTCTTCTACGTGCGGTGTTTAAGGCTCTCTTCTCCCCGCGGGGCTTTCATGCGGAATTAATTTTCATATTCCCTTTCCGTAATTCCCCCCAAAAAACCTTCCTCAACTGACAGCCCCCCCACCCCCCCTTTCCCCCTTCACCTCCCGTACCTCCCCTCCACCTCTTCATCCCCCTCATCCCTACCTTACAGCTGTTGTTTTGGATTAGTCAAATAGCTCCTGTCAGATCCAGTGATCCCTCTCCTTTGCCACCCACAGAGCTGCACCGCACACTCTTCTCTGCTCTCTTTCTGGCCCCCCCCCCCTCAAGTTTTCTCTCTCTCTCTCTCAAGCACGTGCACACAAGCCGTACTGACGACTCTGACAGGTGCGTGTTAAGGTGCCTCCTCGGGCAGGGCCGCAATTCTGCCGGTTTCTTTTCTTTTCAGGTCCAGGAAGGCGAAACGGTGGTGGCGTACCGTTCACACCTCTCAGAGATGACAAAAAAAAAAAGAAGGATTTGTTGATCTAAACCGGACAAGGAGAGAACACAAATTCACAGCGTTTCTGCTACCCTGGAATTCACCTTACCTTTCAACTGCTCCTTTCGTCTTCTTGCGTCTCTCGAGGAGTCATTACTATTTTTCTTTCTTGCGGAATTTTGACAGCTGCAGGTCTGGTCGTCCATGCCGGGCGAGACGGACTGACACTGAAAAGGGTTTTGACACGATGATGGCAAGAGTAATAGTGTTATTTCAGTCATTTGGAGGAAGGGAGTTTTCTGCGTGCGTGTGTGCGATCGAAGGAGAAAAAGAGAGAGTCCGGTTGCAATAGCACGGCAAAGATATGCGTCGTCGCGGAATACGGAGTGGACGTGCTACATGATGATTTGACAGAGACGTGTCAAATCATTGCTGTTGTTTCAGTGATTACAGATTGAGTTTTTCGGCGATACGAAATAAGGGTGCGGTGCAAAAAATAACAAAGGAGTATCTGTTACTGTTGTGAATGAGCGGAAAAAGTCTCCTTGTGAAGATAGTTACAGGTTTGGGTTGAGATCAAGCATGCCGTAGCAATCAGATATTCAATTTGGAATCCAGCTTGGGTCATTTCACAGTCGCAGGTTGCCAGGTGTTAAACAGGCACATACAGGGCCTCGAATAGGCGCGTTAAAAAACAGGATCTTGTTCATTTACAGGAAAACGAGTGTGAGTCTGAAACGAAGACTGCAAATGTGTCGTAAATGAATGTGGGTCAAGATCTGATTCTATGAAATTTAAAAGAGGATAATAAAAAGTGCTTCAAAATGAAAACCTGTAATCTGTCATTGGTTTAATGGTCCAGACAAGTTAATGGTGAGGGATTAAGTACAAAAAAGTCATATGTGAATCTAGCAGCTCTGCCTCCAGTTGTCATGCTAAGCTAACAGGCTGCTGGCTGTAGCCATATGCTTAATGGACACACATTCTTGTCGGCAAGAAAGCAAATAAGTACATTTCCTTAAACATCAAAATATTACTTCAAACCACAATCTCTGCTTTCTTTATTTTTGAGGGGGAAGAAGACAGAGCAGCATTTTTTCGTCTGCCGCCGTGTTGTAGTCCAACCATGTGTAGCCTACACACACAGGTTCAGTGGTCCAGACAAGGTAACAGTGAGTGGTTGAGTACAATTATATTAATGTTACATAATAATCTGTGAATAATTAACAACCATTCTAGCAGCTTCATGCAACTTTACACACTCGTCCTTTGAACTAGCGGATACTGTTAGCATGCTAACATGCTAATTACGTGACATCTCACATGAATACGTGTATGTATTGTTTTAGTTTGTCTTTATTTTATTCTGATTTAGTTTATATTCTTTAAATCTGTTCCAATAACTCTGTGCTTTACCACGTTCACCATCTTAGGTCAGTGTGTTAGCATGGTGTTATTAGCTAATTGCCACTAACTTAAGTACAGCTGAGGCTGAAAGGAGAAAGTTGCAGGTTTGATGGCGCTATATCATCATCCTTACGGTAAACCTTGGAGGAACTTTGGTGGCACTTTAATCCAGTTGTTGCGTTTCCAGGTCGCATTAAAAACTGCAGCAACAAATAAACTGATAGTCCTTTAATTGGACTACTGTCTGCTTTTGTAGCTGGTAGCTGTCAGCTTTTTATGACCATATAAACGATGCATTATTCATACACACACACCTACACGCACTCAGATTGATGTGGTGGCTTTAATCATTTAAATCGCTTCGTGCCAGAGAAAAGTATTTCTGTCCAGTGAGCAGACACTATTATAAAACCATCAGAGTCTTACACGCTCAATGAGTCAGTGTGTGTCTGTGTGTGGCAGAGAGACTTAACTGGGCTGTGTTAAATATAGATTGACAGAGAAGGTTTTATTTAAGTTATTTCCTTCCTGATGATCTCGATATAAATTTTAGACACAGTTTTGTGTTCTTGAAATGAACGGTGACATTTTTTTCACGTCATTCGTCGCGGGATCCTCTCCTCGTTCAAACACCCTGTCAGTGACGATCTGAAATTTTTGGGAAATAACATCTCGCCTCCTCCTCTTTATTCATCTTCCTCTTCCTCCTCCGCCTCCTCTCGGTCGTGTCTTTTCCATCCCGTTGCTCTCTCTCCCCATCAGCCCCCTCTGCCCCGCACTCTCCTTCAGCTGAGGACGAGAGCCGACCTCCTCCTCCACTCGTGGGTTTCCTCTGTAAGACAATGGCAGGGCAAAGGAGCTGTGTGTGCAGAGGTGTGTGTGCCTGTTTATGTGCAACTGTGTGTGTCGGCATTAGTTAGCATATATATATATATATATATATATATATATATATATATATATATATATATATATCTCATTCCTTTATTTCTGTATCTGTGCACGATTGTTGGTTTTGTGTATGATTATGTGTTTTTGTTTATGAAAGATGTATATTGCTCTGTGCTGATGCATGTAGATTTATGATGCAGGAAACAGGGACTGTGTCTCTGTAAAACAATAGAAGATTCACAGCGCTACTGCAAACACACACATACACACGCATTCGTATACACACAAACACACACACGTGCACTCTTTTGGCACTCACTCCTTCTGAGACCCCTCAACTTCTACCGCAAGGAACTCCCTTCCTGCTGCCGTGCTGGCAGACACACACACACACACACACACACACACACACACACACACACACACACACACACACACAGTGACACATCTCCTGGGTTCACAGGTCATCAGGATAAAGCTTCTACAGTTGTGCATCCTCTTTTTAAAAGTAAAAAAAAAAGAAAAATAAGACATAAAGCACACAGCTGAGGCAGGATACAGGAAATAAAAGTGAGAAGTCTTGTGTGACCACGTACGAGCTGTCACATTTATTTATAAGATTATGGGAAAGTGTTGCGTGTGTGTCGCCTGATTAACTGTGTCACATGCGGCCATACGCTGCCGCCAGCCTGGAAATCACTGCATTATTGTTGCACAGAAAATGACAGATTCCCAGTGTTAGCCTATAGCCTGGCGACTGTGTGCAATCTTCATGAGACAATAGCCTTGAGTGCCAGTGTTCACTTATAGAGGTATAATAAGCTTTCTTTCATCTAACCCTTCCCCCCTCTGTTTCGATGGAGGCGCTGAAGGCCCACTTCAGACGGGCAAAGACGTCGTGGTGCTCTCCCCCTGTGAATGCAGACAGTCGCCCTGAGATAAAGGTGATATGAAATACATGAGATTATGGTCGTTCCATTGAGCTTTTCCCCCAATTCTCTTCCACAATGCAGTAACAGTCAATCACCTGCATAACACAGCCTAAATATAGGGTTTGAGACTTGTTACACCACTACCCGCAGGCTTGTAATTGAAACTTTTCCATTCTGTTTTTTCCAAATGCTTTGGCTGCCGAGGGGAGATTGGCAGCTTTGAGTGGCCAGCAGATGAAGCGGCTGGCGCGCTAATGAATAGAACGCTGATTGCAGGATCCCCGAGATGCAAATTACCGTGCCTGCCACCCCTGACGACCGGCAATTACCGGGCCGCCGCGGCGGACGCCTCGTGCATATTCATCGCACCCGCTGGGCATATTGATCAACAACTTACTTCAAGCAAGAAGCTCTAAAATGTATGATGTCTCTCAGTCAGTGGTATAAAAAGATGCTCTTTTTAACATGCTAACATGTAGTCGGACAAGTTGCAGATACAAGCTAATCGCTACTGTGTTAAATTCAAGATGAAGAAAATATGAGATTCATTAGAAAATAGTTCAAATAGCAATCTCTGCTTGTACTTTACCTAAATAATTGCATACAAAGGGGCACTTTGTACTTTTGGAGAGGAAGTTTGAACTCAGAATTTCAATATTTACAGTATTAATGAGGTAATAATACCAATGCAGAATTTTTTTTTTTCATACCTGAATAAACAAGCTGTTCTCAGAGGGAAATAAGGTCCCCTGGACTCTTTTTGAAGCTAGAAGGGTGGTAAGTAAAGTGAAACCATTTGAAATTGTGTTTCTCCTTTAAGGTCAGTTTGTTTATTCAGTTTATTCAGTTATGAAAGTGTGTTTACTTAGTTACCGGTAGTTTGGGCATAAAATGGTCAGTGAAGATTAAAATGTCCTCACTAAACTACGCACCTTTAAAGGTGACAGTGACACGCAGCTTTAAGTTGTATCTGTATAAATCCTCAAAACTGATTTACACTCCTGAAAATGAGAAATATTAGCATCCTAATTTGAATAACCACATATGCTCGTTTACGATCAGTTTGGTCTCATTTAGTTTTTTTCCCATGAATCACCAGTCTTTCTAAGTCAGAATTATGTCATTATACTAATAGCTATCCAATAGGGACTGTGTTAAAATGACAAGTATTTTTTCCTGTTTTCATGCTGCTAATAAGCACCTACACTCACCCGATCTGTATTTAACCCTCAGCACCGACAAGTGAAGTTTTCCTCTTTTAGTTCATGTTTTGTGCATTTAACTCGTATTTTGCAGGGCACACTTTTTATGGATTCATTCCTGAAAACACACACACATACGCGCGCGCGCACACACACACACACACAAGCACACACAAACACGCAGTGCAGACTTCAGAACATGGAATATGAATATGAAAGGGCTTCTTTCAACTACAACGGAAAAACAAGAGTGCTGCCAGCGGTTAATGGGACCAAATGAAGGAAAGCTGAGCAACATCAGATTTTTGAGCTCTCTCCCTCAAAACAAACATCCAATGATCACATTAGCGATGGATCACAGAGCTGTGTCATTACTGTCTTGTGTGTCTTGTCTGGTTTAGAGCCTCAGCCTCTATTATTTTCACATTGGGGGGAGAAAAAAGATTTGAAATGACAGAAACTTACTTTTTGGAGAATCAAATTTTGGAAATGATTTACATTTTTAATCCCATCCACAGCTTTTAGTTTACTGTGTAGAAAATAGTCATCCAAAATATACATTTATACATGATACTTTGCATCCCTTACGCTGAAAACCCATCTATTTTGCTGTTTTCTTTTTCATTCTTGAGCACAGATATCACATGCCAGACACACAGTGAGCAGCTGGGGGCCTCAGTTACATTGCACACTTCAGACTACGAAGGGCAGCTTCTTTATGTGACCACAGCAGCTTAGCTAAATGCTGGTCTGGTACACTTAATGCCAGTTACATTAAAAAATCTATGATGTGACGATGAGATAAGCCAGAATAATGAAAGGTCTTAGAGTCCCTGAAAACGTTTACATATTTCTGATTAAGTAGTTAACATTTACAAGTACATGTGAGGGAAAACACCCTAATTACTGTAATCGTCATGGTCAAAAAACTCATTGGGAATGTGTGGGGATGAAAACTATGGATATGTTGAAATTTTACATTACTTTATATTGCAACTTTAAGTTTTCTTTATTTTAAATTTTAAATTAAAAACCTAGTGAGGAGGTTGTGAGAAACTGACCTCTAAAAACACTACCGATGTGCCACCGAGCAAGGCGCCAAACTCCCACATAACTGTTTGTGTGGCTCGGTTGTCAACAGTAGGCTGTAGTTGCACCGCTGAGCAGCTCCCAGGGGTGCTGCCCTCCGTCCTGCTGCTGCTACTTCCCCGTGAACAGGATAAGAGAGCGTGTTCTTCTCAGCAAAGTTTCCCCTTTAAACAGGGTTTAACACACACACACACACACACACACACACACACACACACACACACACACACAGACACACACACACAGACCTCTTTCCCTTTCAACTTTTCATACACTGGCCAGCTATGCATATAGATCCATATCTTAAATATTACCAACCCTTCTGCTCCTCTGATACTGATCTCCTCACATACTGAGCGGTCTGACGTGTTTCCGACACACAAAAGCAACCTGCACTCTGGCGGGCGGTGGCGGTGGCGGTGGTGGTGGCGGTGGTGGTGTGGGGTGGGTTGAGGGAAAACCCAAATGGAGAAGGGAAAAAACCTGATAGTTGGAGCAAAAGAAAAGAAAGAGCGAGTGCAGGTGCTGACCTCCAGAGTTGCTCACATATGTTGTTATCTGTGTGTAATTACTCCGCTGCAGATTCTTATCGTCTTATCAGAGAGTGGCTGGTGCTCCGAAGTCCGCCCATCAAACAAGGGCTCGGGGCCCAAATTGCACCAATCAGGGTCTGGAGTGGAGCGGTGCTTTGAGTTCCTCAAATTGGTTGAATAACAAATTTACTTCCATCCTTTACCTTAGATTTCAACTTTTGATGGGGAACTGTGAGAATCGCAGCCGAAGCGGTCGAAAAAAACAGCAGAAACACCAACAAGAAAAACAACCTGCAGCTGAGAAAAATGGCTTGTTTGCATTCGCAACTTGTGGATGCCACGAAGAATTTAAGATTTTCTCAATAATATACAGGAGATGTGAGCAACGGATTGCTCTATGCATGATTCAGTCTGCCTCGCAAGTCAGATGGATCCCTATCACAGAGATGTCTGACCTCCCTCTTATCCAGCATCATTTAAAGGCTCAAACTGATCTGAAAGGGTCATTTAACAGAACTCCAGAACTCTACTAGGTTAGCCAATGATGCCAACATCAATTGCTGTCCATCGTCACCATCCAGTGAAAAGCAAAAATACATGGTGGTTTGATATTTTCCCTTCTGTTATCGCGATTTAATAGCAAAAGCAACACAAGCCATCAACAAATGCCCATGAAGCCAGAAAACTGGGGACATAAGAACATGGCTGGAGTGCACTTCCTCTAAAAGAATGCTCATTCATCAACATGCATGCACATATATTTACATACAGTATACACACATACACATATCACCTTCCTCTCCACAGATCTCTACAAAGAGTTGCTCGCAATCCCTTCATGTTTCTGAGTCAACAACGTCCCGCGACATGCGAGGGCTCCTCCAGGAGACAGGAAGCATTTCTCCGGCGATGTCGGAGTCGTTGGGTGCACCTGTTTTTGTAACCATCATAAACTCTGGAAAACAAGGAAAATCCATCCATTGATGATGTTCCAGTAGATATGCATATGCAGTTTTCAAAAAGCATAGAGACACCTGGGTATTCCCATGATAGTCGTAATAGTATTCTCTGTGAAGTATATTTAGGGGACCAACTGATGATTTTCATTTCTCATAGAAGAAGTTTGTGTTTTTCTAAATTCAAACTTGAAGCATTAAAAGGTACAATATCCCTATTCCAAACTGTCCAAACTGTTGATTGCTATGATTTTGAGACGTGACGTGAAGCATTGCTTTCATGTGAATGAATTAGTTCATTAAGAAGAACGTTCTTCTTATTGAACTAATTCTGTGTCACTTACGTTACAGAGATCGGCTCTGAAGCCTGTGCTTGACCTCCGTGCATTAAAGCTTTTTTGTGTGTATTTTTCGACCAACTCTGAACCAAACTCTATTTTTTCTTTCTGGTTAGGGCTCTGCAGAGCTCACAGTAACACGTTTTTCATCTAAAACCTAATTGACCAAGATTGTGTTGCTGCTGCTGCTGCTGGTGATGGTGAAGACTAAACACACAGGTTATGGTGTCATCTTTGGCTCCATCTCTGTCTTGTCTGTCTGTCTGTCTGTCTGTCAGCCTCTCTGTGTGCGTCTGTTTGTTGTTTGTCTTGTCTGTCAGACAGCCACCATGAAAGCAGGTAAGTACAGCCAGCAGCAGAACTGCAGCAGGAAGTAATCACTTCAGCATCGAAATTACTTCTACGAGATGTCAGTCATGGTCTTGGCCAGAGCGGCGAGGACGTTGCACAGTTTTATGCTGGCCTCATTTTAACCCCCCCCCCCAAAAAACCTCCTTTTATATGACTTCACTTTATCCAACTCACAAACCCTTTTATAATTACAGTTTCCTCAGCAGGTTTGCAGTTGTGTCATCAACAAGCACAGCAGTTTTCATCTCCAACCTGAATGCTTGTTTATAAAATGAGAATCCCGAATGGATCGCGTGGTCATGTCCTCAACTGTCAGGCTGATTTATGATCAGCACTGGCTTCTCATCATCAAAATAAACCCATAAAACGTTCTGTCTGTGTGGTTTAATGTCCTCCAGTGTTGTGAAAGCGATGACCTGCCCTGGACGCCGTCCGGACCTCAGTGTTTATGCTCCTCTTGCGCTGGTGTGGTCACATGATCACTTGTGACAGGGGTCGTGCGGGGTCAAGTGGGGTCATGAGTAGTATCCTGACATCCTGCCAGTCTAATCACCTGTTTATTTTTTTAACAAGCAAACTCGGACAGAGAGAGAGAGAGAGAAAGCGAGGAGAAAAGTGAGAGTGAGAAAGTGAAAGTAAGAGGGGAGGTTGATTATAGTTCAGATTGATGACCATGGTCGCTCTGTGGGGATGCACGTCTCATATTCAGTTGTAGCTTTGCTGCTAAATGCTAACACGCCTTGAGACTACATGTCATTTACAAGTCGGAATTCAGAAACATGGAGTCATGAATGTTTCACTTTATTTAGCTTCAATATAGAGAGTGAAAGTGTAGATTCAAGATCATTTTCCTACCTCAAAGTAAAAACAGACAATGCTATATATTACAGGGTTAAAACAATCATTTTATTTTTTGTTTATCTCATTTAATTTGTTTGCAAAACCCAAACCCCATTTGAAGTCACATCTTAAAAAAATCCATATATGACAATTTAGATAGTCCCATATGACAAGACTGGAGAAATTATTATATTAGTACAGCTTGTTGCTGCCCTCTTTGGGGAAGTGGCGGTATCTGTCGTGCTGTACACTTCACTTGTATTTACCAGCCTTCACCACACAGTGGAGATAGATTACAGCTTAAACTGTTGAACAGTGCCAGGTCTGAATGCAGAGAGGATCAAGGGCACTGGCTACATTTCTTCCAGTGAAGACTGGATGAATTTGCATTAATGAAACATTATCTTCGTTAATGTTTGAGCTCTCGCTCTCTCCCATGCCATCGTGTAACCTACCTATACTACTTGGTGTGATCATATTGTGCTTGAGCAGGGGTGCACAAACTTCGAGGGCAAAAACTTTAACTGTACTGCATTCTACAAAAGCCTTGACAGGCAAACAAGAAAGAAATTTCTGCTGATTCATTTTGTTTATTTCTTCCTCATGTGTTTTTAACTTAAGAACAGGTGATAAAGTGTTTTGCCAGGATAATCCTTCTTAGGTTTCTTAAAGATTTTCCACTTTCCACTCAGGGCCTCAGTATTACTCGGATTCCAAGTGCCCCTAATTGGCTGCCTTCTGCACATGTCCTATAAGTGGCACAATAATTAGAAATCTTAAAGAGCACTTTACCCTAGATAAAGTAAAACAGTTATTCGTATTATAATACTTTGACCCATGGGTTATTTATCCGAAAAAATAAGAGATTCACTGTTCAGGTCACAACAATATATCTGTTAGGTCCATCTCGACACCATGGTCTCAGCTTACTGTTTCTTTTATTTCATAAATTGATATGTTGTGGCACACAGGCCTATATTAGAGCACCAAAGGAGCAGTTTCATTATTTTGATGATATCTTAGCTGATTTGTTACAAATGCTGCAGCCGGCAGCCGGTTTACAAGTGATTCTGGAGTGAACACATGTCATAGACTAATAACACAGATACTCACTTTTTGCGAAAATACAACTTGCAGGAAATAAAATGCAAATAGAGACATTTGCAATGCTGGAAGACACAAAGGAATATGTTAATCTCATATGAATTTGACTATGATAATACTGTATGTGGGAAACACATGCTTCACCCACACAGTCCTTCTATGTTTCTATGAGACTTTGTATGGACAAAGTTCACAAGAGTTGAAGTCGGAGGGCAAATGAGAGGAGCAACAGCCTTAGTCTTATTGTATACGCGCTGTGTTAGGATGTAGAAGTAAATATTGATCACAGCAGTGTCTGTTCGGTACACCTCCTGTAGCTCAAACACAGCAACGCCATCCCACAGTCACAATTTTATGTGCAGTGACACATTTTCGAAGTGTATCAGGTTGCACAATTTAAGTTTTGGTGTATTTTGTTTCAGCATTTAAACTGTCAAAATAAAAATTTGCAAAATACAATAAGTAGTGATATCCAGCTTGACCTGTTTGAATCGCACACCATGTTTGTTTCACAGCTGGTTTCTTCCTCTGAGGGACTAAATATTTGATCTTCAGCAGGTTGAAGGAGGGTCAAGTTACAGCAGGATGAGTGACTGCAGGACAGGAGGACTCCAGAGGACTGCAGCAGGGCTCCACCCACACAGATAACAGCACAGACACATGAGAGGACGTCCTTTATTGTGATGGGTGATGCTGCTCGATAAGCTGAGTAGCTGTCAGCATCACTGACAGGATGTCTGGTGGGTGTATGTTGTTTTGTCATAACGAATGATAATGATGCTCAGCTGGATGTGTAAATAAGAAGGTCTGTGCAAACATGTTCACCACATTAACTCTGTCGACAGCTCTGCCCTCATTGTTTAACGTCCGCCTCCGCTCAAAAACACATTTTGGTTATTGTGACTTTGCTTGCTTGTTTGGCCTCCACAGTTTACAAAAATGCACATCCAAAGTGGAAAGTTAAAGGGACAGTTCAGCCCAAAATCAAAAATATATACTGATCCTCTTCCCTGCAGTGCTATTTATTCATCTAGATTGTCGTGGTGCTTTGCTGAGTTTTGGAACTGGCACATACTTATCTGCTTCCCTCTTCTCTTGAATGTAATGGAACTAGATGGCACTAGTTCCATCATGCTCAAAGCACAAAATAAAATAAATAAATACGTTTTTAAAACTAAACAACCGTGTCAGTTTCCATTAATCATGACCTGGTTACTCAAGATTATTCACAGAGATTGTTATGAGCAGTTTCACGTGAGAACTATTTCCTTCCACTGAACTACACACACCAACCGTATCACATAAGAAAACAGCAAGAAGTTCAAGCCGGATGAATAAATAAATACTCTGTTGTCTTCTAAATAATCAGAATCAGAATTCCTTTATTAGTCAAACGGTGAAATTTGTGCTTCACAGCAGCAAGGACAGTTCAATTTAAGAGAAAACAATAGTAATAGTAAAAAATGGTAAGAAATAGATGACATCCTAAATGACTGAACAGGAGTCAAGACTGTACACAGCACAGGTTACATATGTTTCTGCTTCTCAAACAATCATTTTTAATGGTTTAGTTATACCCATAAAAACTAGATCGCAAAGAAGAGAGTGAGAGGCTCGTCTGACCTGAACAACAGAACCAGTTACCTAAAACTAGAATATCTTAAGAAATGAACATATCCAAAGGTTTGGTGATCTTTCTGTTCTCACAGATTGAGACTATTTTCAAATCCACATTTACAGTAATTTTCTGCTGTACAGGTGCAGTTAAGACACTTAGTGTTCAGAGCGACAGTAGCTCCTCCCACTTCCTGCACACCTGCATATAAACTCACCTGTAACATCAGCAGGACAGAGCCTGCTTGCACTCCTCGGGATCCCACTGTGCTCCTATCTGAAGAAAAAAATCCCTGGTGAGTAGGATGGGTTTTGTATTTTATTTTTTTAGATTTTTTTTGTAGAAAATTCTCTGCAATTACATTGATTAAAATTGATGATTTCAATAATTTCCAACTGTTCTACTTTGTTCTTGTATTAAGTGTAATAGTTGAAATGATGAAAAACAAGGCATACTTATCTAAATCATGATTATAATTGGAAGAAGAGGCGTCTACCACCTGCCTCGAACTAATTAATCTTATTTTCTTGCTTTCATTCAAAGTTGTCATCGCAAGTATCTGTCAGTTAATGGCAAGATGATTACCAAAGAGATAAGAGGGAAATGAAAGTTGATTTCCTGCGGAACAAAGTGTCTCCTTGTGTCACTGGAATTCGCTCTGAATATTTTGCCGATCATTTTCCCAAGCTCTATCTTTCATCTGAACAAGGAGCGCCTGTTTCCTGCTGGCTCCTTTGTAGTGTTGTGGGAACGGTGTTGCAAGGATCAAGTGACAGGGAGACAGAGAGGTTCCCTTGGCCGCTAATCTACAGGCGCACACAAAAGCAAGCTTGCGCGAAAAAACACACACACACATCAACACACACACACACACACACACACACACACACGCACACACACACACACACACACAACACAAAGACAAAGATACACTGTCCTGTGCATTTGACATCCATACACCAACCTGAGTCTAGGTGAGCACCTGTTTTAACCTAGAATCAAGAAGGTTTAAAACGTAGGAAAGAAAGCAAAAAGTTCATTTGAGAAGCATAACTTTAGTAATTATTTCATAGCACTGAACCACATCTTAAGCAGTCCAAACCTTTAGGAAGGCTTCTAGTTTTTGAAGCCACTTCTCAGTTTTGTCCTCTACTTGAATATGAAATGCATCTTATTATCATAGTAATAGACTACATGAGAGAGTCTTCAGTCCCGGTGAGAGGCTCTTCTGTGACCCTGGGCTGAGCTGTTCTCATTTACATATTGATTTTTACACTGGCTTATGTTGAAGTTGTATTTGGATGAGGCCGAGATGGACGGACAGAAGTGGCTCAGACCATAAGGTCAGTCATCTCTTGGATGTGGAAAGCCGCCATCCAGCTGTGCATGCACTCATTTAAAGGCTATTTTAAACATTTTCAGTGGGTGTCCAGTGGTCTTGAATACAAGCTCCTGCTACTTGTGCTTAAGTCTTGCCAAATGCTGGAATAAAACACATTTGCTTGAGGGCCACAAAAGAGCCAAATCTCATGTAACACTTTGTTTAAATGGCTGAAACAGGTCACACAGTCTGGCATTTGAAGTGGTGTATTGCCTTATGACAATTTTGAACATCAATCCGCTCTGTCCTCAGTGAAATGAACCCTCAGGAGGCGAGATAGAAGTAGTGTGTGTGTGATTGTTCTGTTTGTCTCTTCATTTCTTGCCACCATTTTATCTTTACACAATTCGCCAAAACAATCGTTGGTAATTGGAATATACAATATTATTGAACAATAGGTAATGATTAGTTCATAAATATCTGTGAGTCCAAGTCCTGAGCACTCTCTGAGTTGTTCCTTATTAACTTTTAATGCACCAACTACTGAGGCACACACTAGTAACAACACATGAATTACTGATTACTTAATCATTAGTTACTTAGATACTAAGTAAATTAACACATAATACTGAGTTGTTACCAAGACTCATTAAATACTAATGAATTATTCATTAGTTACTATGCATAGTTACTCAGTATTAGGTTTCCTTTTACTTAAATGTACACATAAAAAGTAACTAATGAGTAAGCAAGTAGTATTTAATGATTCTACTTGTTAATTTGAATTATGATTCATTTTCCACAAAAAGAAATGAGAGGAAAGTTCATTCAGATATTTATGGACAAGTAATTACCTCAAGATTCATTAATATAGTATATCCCAGTCAGTTGGTTAGTGACTCATCAGCTGCTATAAAGTCCCTGAATTACAGTTATTCAGGAATTACTTATTAAAAACTCATTAACGATTAACAAATCATTAACGATCAGGTTGTTCCTGACTCATTCCTTACTTGCTTCTTAGTACCTACTCACATTTCTGTACACGTTATTATAAAGTGCTGCTCAGTTGCCTAATTTCCAGTTGCATGTCTCTTACAGCCACCCGTCATCATGGCCTCCAGCATTTCGATGAGGAGTTTCTCCATGAACCGCCAGCCCTCCTTTTCCAGCCGTTCTCTGATGGACACGGGCCGCGCTCGCTCCCGCGCTTCGGTGTCTTTCGCCGCCGCCATCCCGCTGAGCCGCTCGGCCTCTGTCAGCCAGGATCTCAACGGGCCAATGAGCCTGCAACTTAACGGAGTGCACGGCAACAGCACCAACGACAAGGAAGCCATGCAGAATCTCAACAACCGTCTGGCCAACTACCTGGACAAGGTATGTAAAACAGTAACAGCACTGTTGAGCTGTTGGTCAGCAGCCAAATGGGTAATGGTGTATCTCCATTTGGCTCCATGAAGACAAGTAAATGATACTATTAGCAGCAAACTGAAGCACTTTGAAAATGAAGCTCTTTTTATTTTTTCTTCCTCCAGGTGCGTACACTGGAGCGCTCCAACGCTGACCTGGAGATGAAGATTAAGCAGCTGATGATCGACCGCATTCCTAAAGGTCACGACCTCGACTCCATGATGGCTCAAGCTCACGCTGTTGAGCAAGAGGTAGACATGATGACACATACATTATGCAGACGGGCCTAGATTAACAGCCCGACTGCATGTGTGGGGTTTTGTACTGTATGTGTCAATCAACAGAGCTCAAGGTTATGAGGACTCTGGTTATTTTACATAGACAAAACATTCATGCAAATGTCGACATGTCGTGTCTTGTAGCAGCCGCGTCAGTAGATTCATCACAGGCAGAATTTGACTCATGTTTCATCTTTGAGTTAACTCGTACCAAACGGAGCCTGTGTGAAGTTAATGATTATTGTGACTATTGCAACTAAAGAGGAGAAGTTACAGTTTAATGAGGTCGGAATGTGTTTCCCTCTTGCGCAAGGATTCAAATTGTTCATGTGTCTTTTGTAACCATTAATAATTCCACTGTGTGTTAGACTACTGGGTGAAGACTGATTTAAATGGAGGACGTGATGTCCATTGTCAGTACTGTTACCTCTTGCTCATGTTTGTCAGGTGAGGAAGAGGACCTTGGAAAACGCTCGTCTCATGCTCGAGATCGATAATGCCAAACTGGCTGCTGATGACTTCAGAATCAAGTGAGTTGTAAATGATTACAGCGTGTAGACTCAAATAATGAACGGCTCTTTGTTGTCTCTTTTTTTTTATGTGAACCATCGACTTTTAGATTTTAATTCATGTCCTTGAATATATGAATTGGATCAAGTGAGTCCTAAATGTTGTGATCAAGACAAGCTGTTTTCTTCTTTCATACAGGTTTAACTTTCAATCTGCAGACGCGTCTGAGCTTGTAACTTTTTGATGCACCCTCTATTGCATTTAAAAAACAAGTAAATAGGCATTAAGTATTCTGCTCCTTCTCTGCCATTTTTTCCCTCTGGGCTTTACCAGGTGGGAGACAGAGCTGGTGATGTGTCAGTCTGTGGAGCGTGACTGTGTCGCTCTGAAAAAGGCCAAAACCGACCACGAGCAGATCATCGCCTCTCTGAGGGGAGATCTGGACAGCCTGAAGGAAGAGCTTTACTTCCTCAAGAAAAACCATGAGGAGGTACGTCCCTTTGCAGCTCTTTTCTCCTGGTGCCTTCTAACACTCGTTCTTTATCACATTTACTTTGCCTTCTCCATTACCTGACATTTGCGTGGTCTCGCTTTCATTTTGGCCCCTCTGGTTATTCTCCAACCTGCCCTCGCAAACAACAAGTCGTTTGATATTGTGCTGACCCACTTTGGTCGACTCAAGAGGTCTAAGCTGAGTAGGGAGGCGGGGGGGGAGGTAGGTAGAGGTGGTCCTCTGGTTACTACACACAAAAGGAGGAGGTGGATCTGGTTTCCCAAACCTGCTCTTTCTGTCCAATCAGCTGATCCGAGGCGTCCGGACCTCTGTCCTCTGGGGGGGGGTGAGAAATAAGATAAACTCACTGCCTCTCGCCAATGAAAGGATTGATCTCTTATACTCGCAAAATGTGAATTAGGCTGCACAGATCCGATTCATGAAAGATATTTGAAGCCACTGACAGAACTGAACAATAATGTGGTGCAAAGAACGTTAGATTTGGTGTTCAGGTGGGTTCAAGTTTCAGGGCCGCAATTTTACAATAAGATTAAAATGAAGATATTGAGAATGAATTTGATTAAATGATGATTGTGCATGCATATCGCCTATATAAACTTATTCTGTTTGGAAGATGTTCCTTGGACAGTGGTGCGATGGTATTTTGCTCTTTTAAACTGGCTCATAAACCCTCTAAACCCTGCAAAGACGCCTCCGTCTGCTCTAATCAACGTCACTCCTTGGTGTTGAAAATGAGGAATTTCCCCCGTTACAATGGAAACGTAGCACCTGTCCGGGTTACCTGGGAAACTAGTTTACTCTTGATTCTCCACCTCCTGATCGAGCTTACAGCCAGTGGGTGTGAAATAAAGTTCATCATTGTTTTTTGTTTTTTGTCCAACTAAGGCTGGGAAATTGTGTCAATACATATCAAGGTCAGAAAATGACGTTGAAACAAACTGCATGTGTCACAGCACGATGTCAGAGAGAAACGAGAGTGAAAGAGATCCAGCGAGCTCGCATGAAACCAGAGCAGAAGTGTAGCGTTTGTGTGTCTGCGTGTGTGTAACGTGAGCTCGGCCCCATCAACTATTGATGGAGAACATTTAAATTATAAAGATGCCCTCACATCCTCTCTGCCACCCTGGGGTGTAGGATGTCTCATGTACACACAGGTGTATTCACGCACACGGACCGGCTTAAAGCTGCTACGGGGAACTTTCATTTTTTTGCGGTTGCTCCTGCTCACAAAAGATGACAGCGGTGAACCAAAGTAAACTCGGTCTCACTACAGAGCAGCCTCTGTCATCAGGCTGTGAGACTCTGCGGTTCATCTTCATCACTCGACCACAACAATGACATGTATCTTCTCTGCAACCCTGTAGGAGCTGGAGCAGATGAAGTCTCGTATTGCCAGAGATGAGGTGAACGTGGAGGTGGACTCTGGTGTCAGCGGGCCGGAGCTGGGCACCATTCTGTCAGACCTGCGCTCGCAGTATGAGGGGATTGTCAAGAAGAACAAGGACCAGGCAGAAATGTGGTACCGCAAGAAGGTGCTTTTTAGTTGTTTAGTGTTTGATATGTCCAAAAAACATGTGCTCATCCTGAGTTTTTAAGATGCCAGTATCTTGAAATGTCCAAAACCCAAAGGTATTCAGGAAACACTGCAAATCCTCACACAGGAGAAGTTCTAACATGACAATGTTTTGCAATTTTCTTTTAATTTTTTAAAAAGAAAAAAATGATTGAAATGATTAATCCATTATCGAAATGGTTGGTGTCTAATCCTACTGTATCGAAATTTCATGAAATGGCCCCGAACAGAGTTAAAAGAATATACTATATAGCAGCATAGGTGAGGGGAAACACACCGCTGCTACATGTACTTCATGTGTTTGTGCATTTCTTACATTTTTTACTTCCTCCCCTCCAGCTGGAGACTGTGCAAAACGAGGTGAAGGAGAGCAACGAGGCTCTGAGGGGATCTCAGAACGAGCTGATCGAGAGGCAGCGCTTCCTGCAGACCCTGGAGGTGGAGCTGGAGAGTCTGCACAAACAGGTGAGCGGCTTCACCTGAGGGGCAAAACCATCACGTGAACACACTGAGAGAGGGGTTTTATTCTGCACATATCATCATCAGAAGTGTTTCCTTGTCATCACACAAAGCAAATACTGACAGAACTGACTTGCTGTCTGAGCTAAGAATAACCTTGCAAGTGGTGTTTATTCATTTAGAGCTGTGCAAACAAAATCTAATGCACAAAGAGCTGTGCAAACACTGCAGGAATGATTTCAAAATATGGTTAAGAGTGTTACCTTTTGACAAAGCCAAGATGAGATACGCTTTGGTGCCAGAGAAAGGGCGCTTATATGAGGAGATTTGTCAAATAACAACACAGAAAATCCTCACAGAGGTGCGGATTCAGTCTCAGGTTGATCAGCTTTACAATTTGCGCATGTAACTATATCATCCATCTGGGGAAGATCTGGGAAAAGTCTTTTTGTTTTTCTCTCTTATCATCCTGTGATGACAGTAAACATGTTTTCCTGCTAAGTCAGGCAAGGACATTCTGGATTCGGTTGCAAAATTGTATGGGGGTGAGTCTCGTGGTTGGGTGGCGGTGGCTAATCCTGTCTGGGCAGACAGTGTTTGTTTTGGATGTCAGAGCCTTGTCAGTTCACAGGTACTCGTTGGTAATGGTTTAGGAAGTCATTTCTGAAGAAGCTGAGGTTTGATTTCTGCTGCCAAACACCTTCTGAGGTAACGTGTGGAGATTGAAAAGCCAGAACCTTTGATACAGGCCAACCCGAGGCATCACATTACTGCAAGCTGACAGTACAGACAATGAGAGGATGGGTAAACCTTTGGAATCACAGAATTATGAATAATTCTTGAATTAGAGGAGGATTATTCAAGTGTTCCAGGTCACCAGACCTTCCTCTGATAAACTGATAGGATTGCATGCAACATTAAAGGCACACAATGGTAATGTCAGACACAGGTATGTGGCATAAGCGGATCAGCTCACACACGATTTTGTCCTTTCTCCCCTCAGATAGCGGGGCTGGAAGGTAACCTGGGTGAGACGGGTCAGAAATACTCGAGTGAGATGGAGCGGCTGCAGGCCAAACTGAGCCAGCTGGAGGACGACCTCTCCCAGCTCAGGCTGGACATGCAGCGCACCAAGACCGACTACGAGCAGCTTCTCCGCATCAAGCAGAACCTGGAGATGGAGATCGCCACCTACAGGCGCCTGCTGGAGGGAGAGGAAACGTGAGTTTTCACTGGTCTGGGAAGAAAAAGGGGATTAATGCAGAGGTTAATGTAAAATTCTAGTTTATTACAATATGAGTCTTATTTTCATAATTTTGACCATTAATCCGACTGACAATAATGACATAGTTACGTGAGCCAAACTGATGTGGAAGGCAAAAGGCTAAAATATATACTAAAACTGTTGGAAACATCTAGCACAAGTTACAGACCAACTCCCTGGTTCAACTTTAAGCTACCACAGTTATCAAGGCTGTGCACACCCACGTATCCTGTGATATAGGCATCAATAACAACAGGTGCACTCTCCTTTGGTTGAACTTACAAACGAAGTGGCTTAGACAGTTTGGTCAAAGTGTTTCGTGAGGTGTATTTACGTCACCAGGGGGGAAACAGCACTGGTCATTGTTGACCTCTGCTCCACCCAAAAGATGGACAGTGTAATAACAGACCGGACTCATGTTGAGATCAGACAAAAAACATGTTCTCTGGTGTAAACGTTTAAGGTTCACTCCAAACGCACTCTTTGAGTCGCTGAGATGCAGCGATGGACAGCGATGTCTCAGCTAAAGGCCCTCGCTTTTCTGCTGACATGTGAACACACCATTACAACTCTGTACTTGGTATCGTAACAAATAGGGGTGGCACTTAAATCTTGTAAAGCATTGATCAATACACCTTTTGTTATCTAAACTGGACTCAGATGAGAGTCAGATGAGAAAATCAATATTTGCTTATATCAATAGTCTGCTAGCTGATTATCTTAGCTTAGCAAACAGGATCTGTCCAGAGTCAACAAAGCCCCTGTAAAACCTCAACTTCAGGTCTTTACGCTAAGCTAACATGACCTACTGCTGACTCCAGCCTCCGGCCACTGCTGCTTTAAGGTTCATCTTGTTTCCAGGTCAATGCCGCTGATTGTAACATGTTTCCATTCTGCTCCTCAGAGTCAAGGAAGTTCCTCCTCCACCAAAAAGTGAGTGCTTGGCTTTTCTTTTTTTTCCTAACTGATAAAAGAAAGCAAAGTCACCACTGTCCACTGAGGCACGGTGTTATGTAACAGTGCATTAGTAAGGACTGAAGCACTGCTCACTCATTCGTGTTAAATGCATCTTATCACAATCCCGAAGGACACATCAGGGCGGCAAAGAGTGACTAAAGCTGTAATGATGGAGGAGATAGGTTGAGCAAACTGTTCGCTAATGTTTATTCGGCATCTGCCGCACAATAGCCAGACCTTATACGGATTCAGATGTGGATTAAGGACTGTCTCGCAGTGAGGCTGACAGACCTATGTTTCTTTCACACACACACACACACAGACACGCCCATGAGGCCCAAGACTAACGATCATTTGACGAGCGTCAAAACAATTCCCAACAGCTCCTATAGCAACAAATGTGCAAAAACATGTACGCCAGTGTTGTAACTGCACGTTAATCCGGCTGAGTCGCGCTGCAGGATCAGCACGCTGCGAGGTGTTCTGGAAAATGTACATTGAGATCCTGTGTGAGAGACGGGAAAGTTAAGCAGTCGAAGCTGTGGAAGAGGAGTCCGGTTGCGTGAAAGTTTATGAGAAAGTACCCCTACTTTTGATTTGATTTATCACCTTGATAAATGATTTCATGATGAGTGTATGGTCTCAATCACTAGTTTCAAGTCTAGTTCAATATAACATGATGTTCATTAAGTTAATTATGGCCCCATTTAAGGGTAAACAGATGATAAACAGGGTGTTTTGTAACTGGCAAGTCGCTACTGCCATGTATCCTGTAGCTCTCAGTCAGATCCATGGAGGATATCCCCCCTCGCTCCACCTTTCATCTAAATATTGCCAGCATTGTCGAGTAGGACACAAATGTCAGTAAACAGGGATTGGAGATGGAATATTAGATTGAAAATACTCATTTTGTCCCATTGTTTCTAATAATTTCCTTTCTCCCTCTCCTCTCAAACCATCTCTTCCACCTCATCGCATCTCATCTCTTATCAAAACAACTGTCGTGTTTTCTTTCATTTAACCTCATACGATCTAACCTCTCCTCTCCCATCTCACCTGCTTTCATCGCAGCTTACTATCTCACCAGCGTAAATCTCAAATTATCCCGATCAAACTCATCTCACCCTCTCTAAACTCATACAACTGTTTCTCTGATCTCAATCCCAGATAATTTTTTTTTTTTTTCCCCTACCTCTCCTCATCCCATCTCATCCCATTTCATTTAATCTCTCTCCCCCCGTGCAGAGGAGCCTGACGTTCGCACCCGGAAGATTGTGAAGGTGGTGACTCAGACGATGGTCAACGGCAAAGTGGTGGACGAATCCAGCGAGGTGGAGCAGATCGAGGAGACCAAGAAATAAAGAAAAAAGGGGGGAGGGGGGACGGAGGACGGGGGAAGATAAGTGGTAGGACGAAAGATGCTAGAATGTGCAGAGAGAGAGACAGACAGGGAATAAAAAGATTGGTGTCAGAATATTACACGAGGTGTGGTGCATCGTTTATTCTTACAACAGAGGAAATATTGCTTTGAACTGGACATTTTGGGGATATTGTTCAACTATGAATGTTTTGTGTTTTCAGAGAAAAGTTGACCTATCACTTACACTGTATTTCATTTCTGGAGAAAATGCCACAAACACACCATATGTCCAGAATAAGGGCATGTCTGTGTTTGTGTGAGAGCAACTCATTAACCACCTTATACTGTTATACTCGTGCTGTTTTACTCATAATATCTGTGTAGTTAAACAAGATATTTATTTCTTAGCATGGAAAAGTTTACTACTTTTACGGACTTTTGCAACAGTATCATTTAACCGTATTTGCTTTTTTTGTGTTTGTACTCTGTCAAAAAATAAAGTTTCTCTGCTCCATCCTGCTACCTCTACGTCTCAAATCCGTGTGTCGCTCACCTGAAAAATGTTATGGCTTTAAACACCAAAATCAGCAAATGTAAAGCATGCAAGGTTCAGCCTCATTTGCGATCAGTTTATTGCAGCAATTGGCGCATTAGGGTTCGCAATGGAGTTGTAGGACACAGCTGGGGGACTATCACTGTTTAATCTGTTAAGACAGTTTCTCCTCCTCTGCTGTGGTAGTCGCCTGGCAGCACGGTGTTGTTTGAGGCGCCAAGCAACATAAAAGAGACTCCGAGCAGTTTGGCAGACTTCTCGGTGTTTGTGCTTGTGTCTTTTTACGGACAACGTGACACAAGTGTGTAACTGTAAACCCCGACACCAAAGAGTCGTGTCAACCAACTCTGATGAGAACACATAACACTGAATCACCTGTAATGAACCATGTCAACTTTTACTGTTTTAAAGTTTTGTTTTCTTATTAAGTGGCTGCAGTCGCTTTTTTAATACAGATAATGTCTGTCTATTAAATTGTTTTTCAGGAAGATAAAAGTATCCACTGTTGTTTTGAAAAAAAAAAAAAAAAGGTTTAATCTGGACCCCAAAATCACAGATCAAGGGGGTGGAACATTTGCTTTATAGTTAGTGCTGTGTAACAACACATGAAGCCTCCCCGCAGTTATTACGAGGGAGAGCACATCTGTTGTCGTTGAGGTTACAGGTATGAGGTAATGTCTCTTATCAGACAGAAGATTCACTGCGTGTCTTTCATCAAGAACGCCTCAGAGACAAATCTTGTAATTACTATGTAAACACAGGGGAGGGGGAAATGACTGTAATGAGGCTGGGCTGTAAAATATAATCGTTCCGAGGCAGACGGTGTGTGTGTGTGTGTGTGTGTGTGTGTGTGTGTGTGTGTGTGTGTGTGTGTGTGTGTGTGTGTGTGTGTGAGTGTCGGGACTCGCAGCAGAGATTCAGCAAGATGACTGCGGTGCTGTCGTCCGTCTGTTTGCTTTGTACACGCGGGTTTATCTGTGAGTTCTGAGCGAGAAGACACACTACTAAAGTGACGTAACTCCGTTGTGAGTAATTTTAGGGGTTTTTTTCCTTGTGGTTACGCTTCGGAGGAAAAAATGTGACTGTTTTGTATCCACTGATCCCTTAATAACCATGTCCTGCCCGAGCACATATGACAACCCCACTGTGACGTCCATCAACCCTATAATTTAAAGGTCATGACCTTTAGACCTTACTGTGTAATGGCCCAAAAGGAGGACTAACACCTTTCTATCTGAGGCTGTTCATGAGTTGGCATTTTACAATCGTGCCAACGTTTTCAGGTGGCTTCTCTAAAATTCATCATCAATATTGAAACCCTGGCAAAACAAGTTGTGATTGAACATTTATTGTGCAGGACATCTGAGCCAACAACTCTGCACAGTTCCATTTCCGAGCACGCTTTCACAGTTTCCGAAACTCTTCAGAGCGAACACGGTGCGCGGCGTGGACGAGCAGAACACAGCAACAATCAATCAAACACCAGCCTCAGGTTATCCCCACGAGCGTCTTCCTCGTCCCGCCCCTGAAGTTGTAATTACCGGCACGTCCTGTTTACAGAATACACAGATGGATTTGTCAGGGGCCCCTCCGGCGGCGTCCCCGTCGGACGACTCAAAGGGTCATAAAAGAAAGAAAGGAAGTCAGGTGAGGGAGCGACAAAAAAGAGAGACGGCGGGTCAACACATTTAGCGAGCCTGTCAGCAGGTAGACATTTGGCAAGACAGATAACAGGAAAGTCTGATAAATGTCTCACGCTGGTCCTTTGATCATAATAACAGTTATTCGTCTTGTCTCAGCAGCATTTCACTGTCTCATTATTTTGATGCCTTGCACATTAACCCCTCTAACCAGCTGACTCCTGATACTGTATGTAATGAGAAGGTGTCTGTTTTAGACAAAGAAAATACCCTCTGTAACCCATGAGGACACAATTCCCCTCAAGTGGAAAGTATTTCTACAACATAAGTGAATGAGAGCGAGCCCATGATGTAAAATGTGTCATTGTTCTGTACGTCTCTAAACCTGGGCCAGTTTTTAGACAGCTGGCAGCGCATCAAGGACATGTTTGAACTCTTAAAACTCCATTTGAAAAACATCTGAGAGAAATATTGCAGAAACTTGCAGTATTTCTTTTCCATCTCAACTTGTTTCAGGAATGTTTCATTGTGATTTTCTTTATACTGGCGCATCAGTCCACTGTTTATTATAGCAAGACGCCTTTTCCTGAAACAAGGAGAACTGCACCAGGAGCAGACGGAATCATCTCACCCACTTAGCATACGGTGCTCTTGTTCATATACATATACACCTGTAAGATTTAGACTCATGGAAACAGCAATAACAAACCTTGCTGGCAATTATGATCCCCAGTCGTTTGTTCCAACATTCATTATTGTCACTTTGTTTCCTAAACAACAGGAATTTCCACAAAGAAACGAGAGCTGCAAGTCTTACAGTAACGATGGGAAGCACTCCTTTTGGTAATCCAAGTAAATATCCATTTATTTATCCATATTTGTTGAAATGCAAACGTGTGCTGTTTACAACCACACAGGAGGACATACTGTATGTTCAAGTTACCTGTACACAAAGTAAAACTCTTTCGAAGGGAGTCATGGACTGAAACACTTTTGTTTAATTTATCAAAAATTTCATTATCTTATTCAGTGAACATTACACTTAAAAGAAAGACAATTAACATACAACTAAGAGTTAGTAGAAATTGATCACTGGATTTAGCCATCTTGTGATGTTTAAAGCACATTCCCAGATATTCACACGCTCTGTTCAGGTTTCATTGGGCAAATCAGATCGTAACAAACTGCAGAAGTTTGGCAGGGAATTCTTTGGCTTCAACTATCTGAACAAATACAAGTGAGAAATTGAAAATGGAGAAAAAAAAAATGCTCCCAAGAGCATTTCTAACCATCATGTGACATTTCAGGCCCTTTAGACATGAAACAAAAAACACACTTTACAAGAACCTGAACCCCAGAAATCACCTGTCAAGTCATGTGACCTTAAAAAAAACACAATGAAAAAGAAATAGGTAAAGTAGAAGACTTTGACCTGCAAACCCTTTTGTAAACTATTGTAAACCCAAATAGGGCACAACAGGATCATCGGAGAAGAAACCTGTCGCAGGCTATACTACAAAAATCCCTTCAGTCAGATCAGATCTCATCCCCACCCTGAGCCCACAATTACACACACAATAGCAGCAGTTATCGCTCAGTGCCACAGGAGTCAGACTGCTGTTGTGACTAACTGGACGCTTGATGAATCGGCCCCTTTGTTTGGCTGCCATGGTGTCGCTTTGTCTGCTTTTTCCAGTGTCGCCCAGAAATAATGATGATGTCCTTATGAATCTACCTGTCTTGGAGATAAAGTTCAGCTAAATAACAGAAACTGGACGCAGTTTGACATCTTGCCTCACACACCGCGATGACTTCCGCCTGCATTGTTTATTATTTGTGATGTGATCAATCTGTCTCTCACTGGTCAATTGAATCTCTGACTGCTGAGGAATTAAGGCGAGTTCTGATGATGTTTTACTGCGCTCTAGTGGACAGATCTCGTAAGTCTTAAGTCGTAAGACTTTGAACCATGGTGCAGAATAAGACAGGAGTTTTATAACGCGCTTACTAACTAACTCCATCCTCAGTCGACTATAAATACTGAGATATTTAGAAATGAAATAACAGGACGTGGTGTGACAGTGCTGCACATCAGGTGGTCATCAGGTACTGCATTGTGCTCTAATGCTTCAGTATGTTTTTAAAAGTTTTTTCATCATATTACATCTTGAAAAATAAGTCTGCTAGAATGGCACTGAGTACCACTTATACCTCCGCTGAGGCCCAACAGTCCCCTTGAATTACAATCAAGTCTAATCCAATGTCACATATAATAAAACACCATTAAATCAGCTGGATGCAAACGTTTATTTGGACCAGCATCAAATTGTACTCACTCATAAATATACCAGCCATCTAAATATGCCAGATTTTCATCCTGTCAAGATCCATGTGTAATTCCATGAGGAATCAACCAAAGTTTTTATTTTTCTTTTTTATCTGTGTCCACATCCAAAGTTAACGGCGCCTATTCTGGGCTTAGACCCATCTTCCATCCAAGTTTCGCAGATATCTGTGCGGCAGTTTCTGTGCAGTTCAACAAACCAACCAACCAACGACACAAGCAAAAACACAACCTCCTTGACTAACACTACAAAGAGTTAGTTGATTCAGTGCGTTTCCAGTGCACTTCTGTATTGTTTTTGTGCTGTGTAATTAATTATCCAGACAGAACAAGGCTTCTCAAATCCATATTATCTGAGTTCAGGAAAATTTTGGGGAAAAGTTTATTAGAGTCACAGTGAAGTTTAATGATCAAAGTACAATGAAAATATTACTACACTGTCATCTATGATTAACTCCTGTTTTTAAATCAAACTGTCATGCTGAAGGAAAGAAAAGTGTAGAAGTGACAATCAATTGTTTGTTGGAAATAGACTAAAAATAAGATGCAGAACTGTCTGTCCTCCATGAAATAATCCAGGACACCAGGTGTCTTGTATCGATGAGGTGTGTTGTGCCACCATTACTGGCATTAGCGCCGTTATCTTCCAGCTTGTTGCATAACATGAGCAGGATTATGCCCCAGCAATAGAAACAAAGAGCCTCCATCTGTCCCTCTGCCTCTCTGTCAGTCAGCATTTCCTTAAAGTTTAAAGTTTTAAACTTAGCAATGTATCATATCAGAAAAAATCCCCCAAAAGAATGAAACACAACCAGGAGCACTTTGGCATCAGAGTGGTGTTTTTTCTAAGCTCGCCAGTCAGCGTTGAAATCCAAGCAACCTGTGGCTTCATGGAGCCCCTGGTGTGATCGTTGACCTCTGGAGCATGCTTAGTCATTTGGTATAGTAGGACTACAGTCTCTGAACATCAGACCACCAGTAAGCTCATTACTGCTCAGTGCGTACTGTGTTGGCTTTGGCTGCATTCTCCTGAGCTAAGCAGGGATCACAGCACCTCACATGACCAAAGTGCAACACGTTCTCAAGCCTGAGCCGCTGGAGTTTGTGTGTTTGTTGTGCTTCAGACGGCTTTAGCCTTCATTTTCTGACTATCAAGTGATTTGTGTGAATGAATCAAATACACGTGGCACAAAAGGGACACAATTACAGGGATTTGTTTAGAAAAATATGTTTTATTTTATCTTCCATTCACTTGAACGCCACAGGAAAAGGGACATTTTCATTGCACAAACAATGGATGGACAAAGGATTCTCTGTCATCTAATGTTTTTCCTCTTCTCGATCTTATTATTATCATTTTTTTTTTACTCTTTGCATTCGTCCATTCATTCTGCACATCATCACCCTCACATGCACACTTTCTGTCTCCTCCCTCTTCTCAGCTCTCTTCACTCCCTCTTTCTCTTTAGCAGGCGCCGGACTGCAGGACGGGCTGGAACTCTCCGGCCATGCAGATGTCCTCCTGCTTCTGACGGACGACGCGCTGGATGGCTGGTGGCAGGCCACGGGGGTTCCTGGAGAAGATGAGGGCATAGCCGTCCTCGCAGCTGCCGTCCTCCTTCAGGGTGCGGCAGGCGTAGGTGATGGCGTAGTTGTCATAGTCGGTGTCGATCACCCAATAGTTGTCGCCTGGTTAGACGAAAAAAAACACAAAGATGTTAGCCTGTGTGAGGAGGAAGGAGGTGATATGTGTGAGGCGGGTACGGTATGTGTGCACGGCTGACCTCCACTGGACAGGTAGCTGGCCAGTCCCTGGTAGTTCATGAACATCTTGCCGGGGGTGGTGGGGTCGGGTACGGAGTACTGGGCGGCCATGTCAGCACACACAACCCAGAAGCTGTAACAACACAAAGCATCGACATGAAAAATTGTGAATCTTTTGGCTTATATTGTTCATTCTTGCAATTGCAGGAACTTTTAAAATGCTTGTAAAAGTGAATTCAAGCCCCTAGTCCTGCGCGAAAAAACACCTCATCCTAATCCTTCATAATCCAGGGAAAAACCGGCTTTGTAGCTTAATGCTGTTCAGAATGTGTTTACACCTGTTTCTGTCTTAAATCTGCAGGTGGACCACGAGCAGAGCCTGAGCACTTTTTTCAACTCCTGACCCTCGAAACAGAATATCTGAGCTGCCCTCGAGAGTGAGGAAGGGCTTTGTGACCAAACTGACCCTGTGATATATAAGTCTATCACCCCTGAGAGTACAAAAAGGCCCTTGTTGGCCCTCTGACTTACCCGAACAGAGTGACACGACCCTTGGAGGAGGCGGTCATGGAGCCGTCATCATCGATGGTGTACTCAGCTGAGATGTTGTCCTGCAGGAACAGGCCCTCTGGGTCTTTCTTCTGCAGCGCGTACCACTTTCCTGCATACTGCAATGAAAAGAGTAAAGTCAGTTGTTATTCTACTGTCTTTTTTTTCTTTCTTCCTTTTTAACAAAATGCACGCTTGTTTGTGTGTTTCAATTCCCTCACCCTCTTGGGGTCAAAGTCCTCCTTGACAGTGAAGCTGTCGACGACACAGGAGGCGGACAGACAGCGTTCTACGCAGGCCACGAAGACCAGCAGCAGGGCCAGCTTAGAGGATCCCATTCTGAAATGAACATGCATACAAGTTATATTAGGGCTAGAACATGTAAATATAAAAGTATCACTACTTGACACAGCAGGAAACAATCTAACAACTCCTGATCTCTTTGTATATGCCGTCAACAACATATAATACCTGTGCTGGAACAACACAGCACAGTCTAAAGAATGCATCTGTGTGTCAAAATCTCTATAAAGAGACTTGCAAAAGTACATCTTTAAACTATAACATCACATGATTATCAAGTCCTTATTTCCACAGTTACAGCTGACAGAGCAGAGAGTTTCCATTCTCCACAGAACTTACTGTTTCAGCACTAATTTAGCTTATTCTCCAAACATGCAACTAGATGTCAAAACGAGCCAAAGTTCAGCCTCTCTTACCTGTTATGGTTCACAGAAGCAACCGTGATTGAGATTCTACTACCGCCTGTGGTGATCGACCAGATTGGCTTTCTGAGTGTGAGGCGGCCTTTATATACACACCCCGCAGACGAGCTTATGGCTAATTTTCATTGCTTGGAACTAAATAAGGTGCTTAAATCTAGGGGTAATCCTGTTGGGCAGAAATCCTTGCCGTAATCTGGCTTCTATGTTCAAACCTGCCCAAGAGTTACCAACAAACAATAAGACCTTTATGTAACTGACTGGAAGCACAATAATACGGGCTTGTGGGTATGTGAGCAGACGCAGGGTGCAAAGACATAAACAGACCAGACAGGAAATGATTTGGAGTTTTCTCAACATTGTATGAGTACGAATAACTGAAATATATTGCTGCTGCACAACACACATGGCCATAAATGAGGCTTATACCACCACTGCTGCTGAGTGAATCTTTAGAGGAAAATGCCATCTGAGACAAGACGGCAAAACATTTCTCAAAAGGAAAGAAAAAGCAAATACTGTTTAGGTTCTTTCACCTATTAGCACAAAAAAATTATAATTAGAGCCCGACAAAACCCTTGGGAACGCTTTTTATTAAGGTCCTTCTAATTAGTGGTAGCTAATAGGTAATAAGGTCCTTAGAGTCCAAATGCACCTGCTGGTCAGCATTTCTCATGTACCCAAATGAATCCTCGTGACACAGGTTTAAATCCAGGCTGGAGCACGTGCTGCATTTCTTGTGATGTTTTGTTTTTTTTGTTTGTTTTTTTTGTTTGTTTTTTAAAAAAAAGACACTTTGAGTAAGTGCATAATGAAGAATTAATTAACCTTAATAAGAAATTGTTCTTGCATTAGATCTGATAGCTGCTTAATGCATAGCTGACCACTTAATAAAGCATTATAAAGTAGTTTTATCTTAATAAAGCATCAAAAGGGGTTTAACAACAAAACGTTAGTTGGCTTTTATTCACGTTCTCTGGTATGTCAACTATTAATAAGTGCTGAATAACATATCTTTAATCTAACAATAAACAAGATTATTATGCTATCAATAACACTTCCTAATTAACACTTCTTATTATTGTATTGATAAAGCTTATAGATTACCTGTAACCTAACACTTAACAAGGACCATAATACAAATCATTACCTAACTTTGTCCAGGATACATGTTGTATCAATGGCCTATTGAGTCAATGCAGTCACTTCTGCTCTTTGTGTTCGGATGTCTGGGTCTTGAACAAAAACATTCGCGTCTATAGAATGAAAGGAGAAGGGAACATATTATATATGCCCTAAAAAGCATTTTCTAAATGTATAGTTTCTGTTTCACAAATATTACATATGGAAAAGAAAGAGTTTTGGTTAATCCACTGCTGGTTGGAACTTTAAGGAAAAGATGCAGCTTTTCTGTTTATCTCCTTTATTCAGAATAGCTTTAATTAAAAAAAAAATAAGAAGAAGAAAGAATATAAGTATTCCCATTAAACATCCTCTGAAGGATCTTTATATGTAGTACTAAGTCTGTACAGTACAGACAATTATTTGAAATATTTCATCAGCAGGCATAATTGCAGTTACAGTTGACATCACAAGCACAAGACATCTGAACCTTTCTATAACATGGTGAGCTGCAGCTGTTACAGATGTCATCTTACACACAGCTGTCAGTTCACTACATGTACATGTTGCTCAAAGCTGAAACATATAGCAGGACTGCATTTAGACAAAGGGCCACAATAAATTAATAATTTCCACCTTGTATGACTTGTTCAAACCTTGTTTTATTATTGTAAATGCAAAGGTATTGCATTATCATATGTTAACACACATATGTAAAAAAAACACACATGCTAAAGTTAATAGATTGAAGAAAGTTGGACTCCTTCGTGGTTATGTCTTCTTTTGATTGAGCAATCGGTGCGTAATCCTTTAAGAAGTGGCCTGTAATCAAGTCCAAAATGTTCAAATAACGGAATGATCCACTTAAAATAACATCAGCACTGATAATACGGTTAGATAACGGCTTATATACACTTCTCATTCAGTACTGGAGAAGGCTTTTTACTGAACAAGAGCAAATCAAATCGACAATTTATTGTCATGTGAAAGGGAGAAGTGATAATTATCTTAACTTTGGATGCTTGAGTGTCGTTATGTACTGACACACACAAACACTCTCTCACATGGTCTGCAGTGAACTAATGAACTTTAATTTCCCGGATTAACCCCGGCCACCTGAGATTACTGCCGCCATAATATATCATGTAATAACATCAGAGGCCTCTTTGCTCTTCTGTCCTGCATTTTTCTTTCACGCTATTTCAACTGCTCAAGTTATTTTATTTGTTGCTTTGATGCACACACACAAAAAAACAGTTACCGACTGCAGACTCATCCCACACTCACAATGATAGTAAACTGTCTTCTCTGTGACGATACAGACAGCTCAGCCAACTAAGCCAGACGGATCTATTTTTTCCACTGACTGTGCTGCTCAGTACTATAATCCTACTTGTATCTCCTGAAATAGATCATCGACAAAAATAGACCCACAATACACCTTTTTATATCTAGAGTCCTAAATGTAATTATATTCACTCAGATGTGGAGGCTAATATGGGAACAAACAAAACTGCCGCTAAGTGACTGTTTTGTTTTGTTGCTGTTTTTATCTTTAATCTTTTTGCATTTATTTGAACATATCTGTAGCCTGGAGTGCTATACTTTACATATATTCTTAAATTTTATACATCTATCATGTCAAATTGTTGGCACTAGGGTGCCCTAGTGACTTAAAACACAAACAATGCTCTATTTTTGCCGTGCAGTTCATTATTCAGTCACAATGAAAGGCAAACATTACAAACTAGCAGGATAATGTATTCTGTGAACACCGATGCAGTCCTGGGAATTGATCAGTCTAATCAAGAAAAATAAGACAGAACACCCACACGGGTGGAGCAGAAGTGTGTGAGTGCCTTAATGAGTGAGGGTGCCAAGACATGGGTCTGCTGCCATCTTGTGGAAACAGTTATTGGTCAGTGTATTTATTTGCACGCCTATGAAATCCCTGAAAGTAAATCCATTGTAAGTAAAGGGGGACAAAAATCAAGCCTGAGGTGAATGAGGTTTTAGCAGTCGGTGTTAGTGAGCTATTTAAGTCGATTATAAACATGTGCAAACAAAAAAGGGAGATTAAGGCACACAAATACTGGATAAGGCCAATATTTTGGAATGTGATACAGCAAATAATATTAAAAAATAGAAGTTAATATGCCTGCTTTAGTTCAAATGTTTTTCATCTGTGTACCTTTATTTCAAAATCGTCAGCACGAGAGTCTAAAGGAAATGAGGCTTGTGGAGGCGAAGCTGAGATAAATCTTCCTCTGTCACTGTTGTGTTTGTGTTTCTGGCGCCGGGATCCCCTCTGATCAGGCACAACAGCTAAGCTCACAAGCTTGGCAGTACATCAGCCTGATAATACTCCCACACGTGGCCATATCATCGTGGTAGTCATACTTTCAGGACATCCTAGATTTTGCATTAGTGACCGGATCCTTTGTGTCTCAGGATTCCCACCCATCTGCCAGTCTCCCTGCTCGCACATCTCCATTTCCCAATTTCCCAGGAATAAATCTTCCTTAACTCATTTGGCACCTGTGTCTGTGCCCTGTGCTTGGGTCCAGCCTAGTGACAGTGTGATAAATATCTGTAGATATATATATATATTTTTTCATATTATGGCAAGTAATAATGTTGGTGATTTTCTGGCTCTTCTTCTGGTGCCATGGTGAAATGTTAATTTGTCCATTATTGGGTAAAGGGTAAAATAAGATGGTAATCCTTGTAAACATTGCCTATTACTAGTCTGTTAGCATTTAGATTGTTAGCATGTTAGCACTATATGTAAGGCCTCACTGAGCCTTGCTGTAGTTTTTTTTACTAACCAATTGTGTATTGTGATATACACTTTATTATATTTATATGTATATATGTGATATATGATATAACCGTTGAAGATTTGGACCTTTGAATGACACTATCATAAAAATAACAATTGCAAAAATAGATCAACGTTAGACTGTGGTGCCTAAACCTGAACTAACCCTAGTAATTTACAAGAGCACTACAGGCCCACACATCTCTTGCAAAGCAAGGAATCTCAATGTCTGTCTGTGTATGTGTTGCTCAAATATCTCTGCCGATCAGGATCAGACTGAACTGAGAGTTTCAACATGGCTGCTGCATGGTTCAAGGGTGTGCAAAGTCGCATTTGTTTGGACTACAATGATACCTTTGATAATTTATTTCATAAATGCTTTACCAATTTCGCTAGCATTGCTAACTGTAGCCACCACAGTCACGTGCGCACCAGAGCCAATCACTGCACACTGTAGCCACGTGCACACCAGAGCTCAAAACCATGACAACAAGTGGATTTATACCTGCAATGGCAGGAGCTGGACCTGGATTTTGCTGGTGGCTCAGTCCCTTTCCGTTTTGTGCAGCTAAACTGACTGTTGTGGATTAATGCCACTAAACGAGTCCGGACCGAGTCTGTTCCGGTCTGAGGAGATCCGGAGGCGCGCGGACAACAAAGTGGAATTGGAATCTGTGGATGTTCTTGTGTAGCTAGCTGCTAGACGCTACCACACACGGCCCAGGTCCCGAGTCGATGGACGCACCGGCAGGTCCAAAACCGGACTTAGGGTAAATAATGTCCGCGACGCTTTTCGCGAATATTGCCGTCACGTTTGCTTTGTGTCTGGTGCAGGAAGAAACAGTACAAACGGGCTTTTGTCACGAAAGTGTCCAAACAGCAAGTGTGGTTGTTGAGGAACAGGAAGTTGTGGGAGGGACGGAGGCAGATGAATGACAGGAAACGACGGTCGGTGAAGAGACAGCCAGCGATATTGAGAGTTGAGAGATTTGTGACATTTAGCGTGCTTGGAGTGTGTAGTTAGTGTGTTATGTAGTGTTTGGTGTAGAGTGTTTAGTGTGTAGTGGAGTCGGTTTTTTGTTAAATGAGTCAAAACAAGGAGGAGGCTGGAAGGAGCTCAGGCAGACCTGAGCATTGTCTGCATTTAAATGTAAATAGTTACATGTAACTTTGTAAATGTTTAAAATGTATGCACATATTTAGCAAACAACAATTTATATTTGCATTATAAGTAATGAAAACTGGTTTGTTAAACGTATTTGTGGTTTTCACGGTAAAAATATAACTTTTTCTACTCGGATTTTTATGTTTTTTTTTTTTTTTTGTGATTTTAGGTCCATTGTGTTAATACAGTATGTCAAAAAAAAAAGAACTGTACAGTCACACATGTGAGATTGTGCTGAAAATGATGACACCAAGTGAATAGTTTTTAAGGTGAAATATAATGGCAAAATCAAAAAATGTCAAAAACGGCCAGTTATACCCTGGAATATCGGATTTCACAACAAACCTAAATATCCCTGATATCCCACCTCCAAACACAACCTCATTTGGCCATCCATGAAAAAGCTACTTAACCTCCCACTTTTCTATAGGAATACATCCTTCCTATGGGCACTGCACTAGTAAATGTAATTTATGACATTTAAGTCCCCATATCGGTTAATGGAATGTATTTATATAGTGTGATACAGTATGATTGTTACATACATGTATCCTTGGATATATGAAGATACAGATTTATAACATGACTGAGTAAGTGTGTGTACATGTAAAAAAAGTGTATATGTTGAATATTTATATGGGATTATATGTTGCGGCCATACATGTTAACTGTATATATATATGTATATATGTGTGTGTATATATATATGTAGCATGTATATGAAGATGTATGTTTATAACAATGTATCTTAGCGTTTTTATATATATGCCCATGACATTCTCTGCATACTGTATATGTATAATTTGTATTACACATTTATACAAATACATTTTTGTTAAATGTATAAAACACTATATACTATATTTCTGCATGTATGTGTGTCACCACCACACTTTGTTGTACACACACATACAAACACTGTGGACCTGCTGTAATCTATCATAGTAGAAGCAGATTATCTATCTGACCTTTTGTTTAAGGTGTTTATGGAACCTTATTATAGACGGTCCTCTCTGCTCTGAATGACAGGATTAACTTTCTGTCTCTTTTTTCCACTTGGCATCTGTGTGTGCTTGTCGCTCACAGTCTCATGGATATTAAATTAGTGTCTGGGCTCTAGCTGGCTTTAGTCAATCAGCCCTCTCTGGTAACCGTCAGTCTCTTAAATATGATAATGACAGCGGTTGCTGTGGGAAACTCAAAAAAGGAGCCCACGGGGGAGACTGTGTTAAAGGTTACATGAGGAAAAAGACAGAGAGTTGGGGTGCTGAGATAATCAGCTAGCGTCCTAACTAAATAGGGCTTATGCCAGAGGAGGCCTTGTTTAATAAGGACTTAAAGAGCTTGTACAGGTAGACCTGCACAGAAACAGCGTTCTATAGACAACACATACCAACCTTACACATAACATGAAAGAGAAATGATGACCCAAAAACTACTGGGTATATCATATCAAATAAATGTCTGTCTTTTTTTAATATATTCAACAGGAAATGTATCATAATATGAGGAGTTTACCACACAATGATGCTTTACACAGTGCTTCCAATTTCTATTACACGTCTAACAAGTGTAATAATTATATTCTTGATTGTTGTTGTTAATGTTTCAGTTGCCAAGATTGTTTGAATTTGTCGTATTGTTTTCATGTTGTGACTAATATTTTACAGAATAGTTTTATTTATGTTCTATGTTTAGTATTTAGGGACTTTGTGTGCTTTTTATTTAAGACTATAGGTATATAAATCTTCCTTATTTAATTCATAAGAATCATATAAAATACATGTTGAAGACGCCATATGTGCTGTTCTACAGGTGTTGCAGCCTGGATCATTTGGCCCACATATCAGTAACTAGATGATCAGCTGACAAGTTTAGCATAGGCAGATCCCTGCTAACCTTCAGCACTATCTGCTGATGACAGAAGGATTGTTTGGATTCAACCCTCTGCCTTCTCCTCGGGGCTTTCCCTCACTCAGTCCACTCATCCCAGGAGGGATTATTTTTTCACCTACATTTGAATGTGTCCACTTCTGTTTACCCACTTTGTGTGTAACAACTGGGTAAGATTATCTTTTTTCTTCAGGGGATAAACTGGGAAACTGGTAACTGTTTTTATTTTTGCTTATTCTTTTCCTGTTTTTTTTTCTATTTTGAGAAGTTGGGGGCAGCTCGTCTAGTGCGGTGTTGGACTGAGCGGGAGCTCCATCTCTGAAGCTGAAGAGGGAGAAGACAGGAGCATTTGGGAGCACAGGAGGAAGAAGGAACCATGGGTGTGCAACAGGAAGACGTAGAAAAGTTCCTCAAAGGGAACCCTGCATTTGCAAAACAGTACTTTGCCAAGAAGTTGAGCCCTGCCTCCATATCGAAGATGACAGGAATCCCAGAGAAACAAATCGATATCAGCCAGTTCCAGGAGCTCAGTCAGGTAAATGTTATTATTTCTCTACCTCCTATTTAGAAAAAAGAACCTCTATTTTCACTGTAACCTTTGGCAAATTTCTGTATTTCCTAAATCTTCCCTACTGAAACCCAAACTCTCTCTCTCTCTCTCTCTTTCAAGTTTGAAGAAAGCCAAATCATGTATGACCTAATCAAAGACATGCAGGAGAACATCAACATGGAAAAAGTGGTCTTCAAGATCATGAAGAGGATCAGTGCGCTCATCCACGCCGACCGGTGCAGCTTGTTCATGTACCGGCAGCGGAACGGCATCGGTGAGCTCGCCACAAGGCTCTTCAACATCAACACAGAGGCAGAATTCGAGGACTGTGTGGTGCCACCAGACTCTGAGATCGTCTACCCACTGGACCTGGGAATCGTTGGCAACGTGGCCCTGACCAAGAAGCCTGTTAATGTGAAAGATGTCAAAGAGGTAAGCAAAGGGGAAACATTACCCTAAAGAAGAGAAATGCCAAATTTAGAAGGATCTATCTCTATAGCTGGATGCAGATGCTTAGCACATCTGTGGGGCTGCCTGTCATATGCTGTTTAGGATACCACCACTAGATGGTGCTGCAGTCACTCACATGGTGAATTTAATTCATTATTCAATGTTTTTTTTAAACTATTAAATGTTAATCAGGCCTGTTTCTCTGAACATCATTGTAGCTCATAAGAGACACGTAAGATTTATACTCGACCCATTCAATAAATATGACTTAGCCAGTGCCAGTCCCCTTTAATTTAACAGCATTTCTGGTTCCAACAAATAATCTGGGGGAGTTTTGATATTGTGCAAAAGGGATTTTTACATCAACTTGAATGTAACTGGCTTCTATGCGTAAGTAATCCCAACGAAACAGATGTATGTCAGGGCTTAAAGTAGCATGTTGCCAAGTGTTGACACCTCACGTTTGACAAAATGCAATAAGGCTAAATGAATCGTTCGTTCAATGTGAGACATAAAATAGAAAGCGAAAAGGTTTGACTTTGAACTGAGCACTTGCATGCATCACACCACCATCATGGAATATAAAACAATAAGTCAGAATGGAATTGATGCAATCGAGAAAATCAATCGAATGCTATCACTCTCAAAAAACAGTTTGCGAAGAATAGTGACCTTACGTTTTTTAAATTCCATTTACGTTTAATGCACAGTCTTTGTATCATGTTGAGTCAATGTGTAGAAACTGACAGAATAACCTGTGTCACTGTGCAGATTGTAAAGCCCACTGAGGCGATAATTTTGACACATTTTTAAAAGTATGCATTCATTTAATTAAATCAAAGTAATTGTATTTAGTTTTTTACACATTGACTCAACTTGATAGAGACACTTTGCATTAAATGCAACACTTTACATTTACAATTTTGAGAATTTATGTGATTAAAGTACTTAAAGGCAACATTTCAAGAAAATTGTTATATTTTTAATGTATGCAGCTTTAATTTATGAGGTAGTTATCATTAACACACTGGTGTAAAAACACTGTATTGGACAGCTAATGTTTAAAACCTAGTTTGTGTCACTCACTCCTATTTATGGAGTTTGAAACTAAACCAGTTTTTGCCTAATTCTTATAACAAACTCAACAGCAAACAAGTTTTGATGACACTTAATGTATTTACTGAACCTCTATATTCTGAAATAACAGAATGCCTAAATGCTGTGGTGGCTGTAGACAAGTAAAAGAAGAGTTGATAGAACATATCTATACATGACCAAGTGACGGTGTAAAGCTCCTTGTCAGACATAATCCATTTATTTCCAGATCCCATCAGCCTCTGCTCGAGCTGTGGATTAGACGCCCCTGGCATTTAGTCAGCAGTCAGCAGGAATCTAGAACAGATCAAAACTAGTTTACTTCACACACCTCTACACAATGTTATACAAGTTCAATTTTTCAAGTTTTTTTGTTTTTAAGGTTTTCAATTGAGTATGTATTGTGCCCATTTTAGTGCTTCAAGTGCTGTAGTTTCATAATGAAAACACAAATAATCAAACGGTGGAAAACAGCTGGTTTATCCAATGATTGAGAAACATTTTGCTTTTGTGAATCATGTAAAAAAACAAACTTCCTCCAACATGTGTCTGATTCTTTTTCCTTTCCCAGTTAGATATGGTGATAACAAATATTTCTCTAAAGACAATTATTGTCAGAAGCCCTAAACCAGGAGGGGACATAGAATGAAAACATCAAAATAAGGAACACCACGAGAACTTAGTAAATTAATGAAGTCATTATTGTTATCCTAAAAGTTATATTATATGGATTGCTCCCCTGTGTGCAAGGGTGTGTTTGCATGTACTATTTTCTGTCTTCCAGAACCAGCACTTCAGCTCCTTCGTCGATGAACTCACAGACTACGAGACCCGAAATGTTCTGGCGGCGCCCATCCTCAACGGCAAAGACCTGGTGGCTGTGATCATGGCTCTGAACAAGACCACAGGGCCACATTTCACCGCTGACGATGAAGATGTGAGTCCACACGGGCACTGATACGCAAAGCAAAACACAGTCAAAGCAACTATGATTCAGTCATAGTCTCTTTAACTACTGAACAGAAACTTTGTTTCTTCTTCTTCTTCTTCTTCTTCTTCTTCTTCTTGGATCAAATACACATTTGACATTAGTGTATCACTATCATTGGGGGGAATTCCCTTTGAGTTGAGTGGTGGATTATCACTGTCCACACGAGTGGGACCGGTGTGTGTGTGTGTGTGTGTATGTGTGTGTGTGTGCTCACTATATGTCAGCTCATTAATCCCTCATGTATAAGGATGTGATCCCACTTAGGAATAAACTAAGCTTCAAATGGAAATAAGCTTGAGGTGGTCGGGTCAGCGGCGGACTTCATCCACAGCAGGTTAATGACTTAAGCAACAGCACGTATCTATCAGACAATGTATGTCATCATTGTCATAAGTACTGTAAGTCATTCCATATAGTATACTTTGGAAGGTAATATGTCTTATCAATTATAAATATGAACCGTTTTTAAAAGCTTTGTCTTTTTACATTCTGGTTGTATGTGTCAGGGTTGTCATCTGCCTAGATGACATCATTACCTTTAATTCAACCCAATAAAAAAAAATAGCCCTACAACAATAGCCTTTTATCAGACATGGAAAATGTGAACTTTCATTTGAATCTAAGATCACTCTTGCTGAATTTTTATAAGCTCGGCCATGGAGAGAATCTAATACAAACAGATAACAGGAGAAACCAAGGGGGAGAGAAAAGAGAAAATGGAGTGGAGACAAATTTTAGAAAACATCTTTAATGTATGAAGAAGGTCTCTCCTCAGAAATAATGCTGAACATTATTCTAAAGTTCAAGCTTCGAGTCATGTGGCTGATTTGTACACTTATTGTGAGTGCTTTGCCCAACACAGATTGTTTTGACTCTGCTCCCAACATGCACACCATTCTTCACTGACAGATCATGTTCACGTCGTGTTTTTATGTCTCCTCTCTGTTTGTCCGTTTAGCTTTTTTTAAAGTATCTGAAAATTGCCACTCTGAACTTGAAGATCTTCCACCTGAGTTACCTGCACAATTGTGAGACACGTAAAGGACAGGTGAGGGACATTAACCTGCACGTTTTCATAGGCCTCATAGGCTTTTCATTCTATGTATCTGATTAGATGATAAAAGAGAGTGCTTGACATAACGGCTGTATGTGTCTTTTGTCTCCCAGCTGCTGCTGTGGTCTGCACACAAGGTATTTGAAGAGCTGACCGACATCGAGCGACAGTTTCACAAAGCCTTGTACACAGTCCGAGCCTACCTTAACTGTGACCGCTACTCCGTCGGTTTACTAGACATGACAAAGGAGAAGGTACTGTGTCTTCCTGTGTCTTTGCCTGCAGACACAGTCACCATCACTATCTTTTTCTTAAAAAAAAATGTGCTGACATGTTTGTGTCTTTCTTCTTCCAGGAGTTCTTTGATATCTGGCCGGTGTTGATGGGAGAGCAGGCACCTTACTCTGGCCCCATCACTCCTGATGGCAGGGTACACCACCTTATTTTACTGATCTAACGTTGTTGTCAACAGTCTGCTTGGTAGTACATATATACATAGTTGATGACGCCCTTGCTTGTCTCTCTGAAAATGTTGTAAATCCGATCTCTCTCCAGGAGGTGATTTTCTACAAAGTGATTGATTATATATTGCATGGAAAAGAAGACATCAAAGTAATACCGTGAGTAAATCTTTTTTGTTTGATGGCTTGCCTCAATCTGAATTTTTATTCAAAATGTCGTCATGTAAAAAAATAAGACGGAGCAGGGAAATAAACCTGGAATATTCATGTTCCATGTTACTTAAAGGGTTGCAGTGAAAAAAAGTAACATGGTTAATCAAATTATAGTATCATAGAATTTATTAAATTCTACTGTATAAGTAATATTTGAAATGAATTGTATTGCATTAGTGTTATTAAATTATTCAATTGTGTGTACTGATGTAATTAAAAATAGGAAATTCTACCACATTAGTTATTGAAAATATTGGATTGTACTGTGTCAGTGTTATTACACATTTTTAATTCTACTGTATTCATATTATAAGTGACACTAAAAAAATATTTAGTAAAATTATGATATATTCTTCAACCAATAAAAAACCCTTTTGTCATGATTCCTTTAAGGGCCATTGTATAATAGCAATAACATGAATATAGTAACAATAGTGTAATAATGTACATCATGAAACTGTGATATTTTCTGAGACAGTGATCATTCCGTGAAACATCTCATTCTGCTGCAACTCTAATTGTGAGTCTAATGTGTTATGAGTGATTATAAAGGTAAATTTATAGAACATGAATAACACATCAGAGGGCAGAGGGTCAGTAGCACAGTACCAGTTTGGACACATTCTGTGCTCACGTCTTTAACTTTTCTGTCACACAGCAATCCAACTCCAGATCACTGGGCCTTGAGTAGCGGCCTGCCTACTTATGTTGCAGAGACCGGTCTTGTATGTTTCTTTTCAATATGGTCACTATCCACATCTGTTGTATCAGTTAGAACAAACTGATTGGACTCGCACGTTTTCCACCCTAATGATTCTGTTTTCATCTCTGCTCCTCAGATTTGTAACATCATGAATGCAGGTGCTGATGAGACATTTCAGTTTCAGGTAAGAAAAAGTGAAACTCACCCGAAAGGAAAAAAAAAAAAAACGTAGTCCAGGGATTTCGACCAAGATAGACGTTCGTGCAGTATCACATGTTTCTGCTTGTTTGTTCTGATGCTGCAGAACGAGGCACTTGACACCAGCGGGTGGACCATCAAAAACGTCCTGTCGCTGCCAATCGTCAACAAAAAAGAAGAGATAGTCGGCGTGGCCACTTTTTACAACAGAAAAGACGGAAAGCCTTTTGATGATCAGGACGAGCAGCTCATGGAGGTAAAGTATGTTCTACAATACAGACTGTATACTCAATGACACCCACAGCTTTTGAAATAAGAATCTATGATACAGCTCATGTTGGTTGTGATGTGGTTGAGAGAGGTCTACCAAGCATTTAACTTTGGACCGTGTCTGATCCCGACCCCCTGATTCTCAGGCTTTGACTCAGTTCCTGGGCTGGTCAGTTTTGAACACGGACACTTACGACAAGATGAACAAGCTGGAGAATCGGAAAGACATTGCTCAAGACATGGTGCTCTACCACGTCAAGTGTCGCGATGATGAGATTCAGAATATCCTGGTCAGTACTATGTCTTCGCTGTCTGAAATAAAGAATTTTTTCCAACTCAAACTAGGCTATAGATCAGCCTGCCACAGGGCAACAGAAATGGTACCGAATCCATGTTTCACAGTGTTTTCAAATGTATGATGTTTCACTATGTGGGAGGATTATCTTCCTGTAACTACCTCGGTAATTGTCCATGTAATTTGGTGATTAATCATTCTGGTTTTTTTATTTTTCCCAGAACACCAGAGAGCTCTACGGCTGTGAACCAAGAGACTGTGAAGAAGATGACCTCCTACAAATCCTGGTAATTTACTGTCCACACTCTAAAATACCCCGGCCCAGCCCTTGCATCTCATCTTCAAATAAGAAAATATCAAGCAATTCCAATATTTGCGAGTATAGAAATTTAAGCTATGAGATAAACAATTTGTCAGACTTTATTATATCCAAGCAGAACCATCCATCTGCCAGCTCCATGTTAAGTGTTTCGTCTCATCCCATCCAGCTTTCGTTCTGTTCATTTTCCCCTCCTAGAAAAAAGACCTACCTCCACTGATTAAGAAGTTTGAGATCTACGAGTTCCGCTTCTCAGACTTTAACTGCACAGAGATGGACCTGGTGCGATGCGGGATCCAAATGTACTATGAGGTCGGGGTAGTAAAGAAGTTCCAGGTCCCTCAAGAGGTGATCCAGACACTCCAAAAACAAACTCAACAATATTCTACGTTATTGTGTGTATATCTATTAATCAGTTCTCCGCTGTCAGGTGCTGGTTCGGTTCATGTACTCGGTCAGCAAAGGCTACAGAAAAATCACCTATCACAACTGGCGTCACGGCTTCAACGTGGGACAGACCATGTTCACACTCTTAACGGTATTTCACTTTTAAAGTGTTTCGTGCACTTTTTGCAACAGAGGCTATTCAAATTCCCGGCGGCACTCAACATTCCCCTTCTTTTCCCTTGTTTGGACCACTTTGTGTCTCTGTGTGCTCAGACGGGAATGCTGAAGCGCTACTACACTGATCTGGAGGTCATGGCCATGATAACTGCTGGCTTCCTCCACGATATTGATCACAGAGGGACCAACAACTTGTACCAAGTCAAGTAAGTGATTTGGGGAACTTTTTTTTTTCTCTAAGTAGAAAAGAAATCCAACACACACTTTCCAAAAATGTATTCATAGCTGGGTACACAGAAGATCAGAGAAGTTGCTGCTGTGTCTTTTAATACGTTATTAATTGAATTTAAAGTCAGCACCAAAGGAAGCTCCAATGTTCCACAGAAAACACTGCTCCTGAAACGCCTCGTCAGTTGTGCCACCTTTAATTCCATGACTTCATGACATCACACTGTATCACCATGTCACACATTTGCATAATTCACGCCTGGTGACATGTTTGACACATATCTGGGACATGCTTTGTTGTTGTTAGCAGTGCTAGCTCAGGTCTGTGCAAGCCGACCAGTCAGAGCAGACTGGGTATTCAGGCGGGGGGATCATTGAAGAGACAGGAGCTAAAACAGAGTGTTTCAGGCAGAGGGGGAATACAGAGCAGTTGGATGGTATGAGAAATCTGATGTGTTTTTTGAGCATTACAGCAGGTAAACCTACTCTAGTTGTAACCCAAAATAAAACTGAACCTAAAAATGAGGATAATATGTCTCCTTTAATGTTGCAGTGGCATGTAGTACATTGCAATGGGAGTGGGAAATGGCCATAGACACATTTTACATCACTGCACTCACCTCCTAAGTGACTTCTATCTCTTCTATCTTCTATATCTTGATATCACGTCAGCGAATGTCTGCTTTTATTTTACTCAAAGTTACATTTTTTTTCCACATGAAATAGCTTTATTACATGAATGTTAGTCAAGCTATATGTAAATGCTTGTCAAAGCTTTTACTTGCATGGCCATCCACTAATAACAGAGCTTTGACAACAATGAGATCAGACATCATATTCACTAGTAGAGCCATATGATAGAAATGAAGTGAGGGAAAATACGTAGTAAATTGTTAAAAAATAATGACAATAAAATGCTAACCCTTTCGTATCATAGACATACTTTTGTCAGTGCTGAGGCCTTTTATTTGAAAATGATGGTCGTTACCTCCTGACTAATTCGGCTCGCATCTGAGGAATTGTCTTCATGCCCAACAGGTCTGGCAACCCTCTGGCCAAGCTACACGGCTCCTCCATCTTGGAACGGCACCACCTGGAGTTTGGAAAGTTCCTCTTGGCTGATGAGGTGAGAAAGAGGAGGTGAACTGGAGAAAAGACTGAAATCTCATATTAACTCTCAAGTTTCATACTGTGACTGACGCCTGTCTCTCTCCTCTCATCTCACCCGCAGTCACTGAACATCTACCAGAACCTTAATAGGCGACAGGTCGACCATGTGATTCATCTCATGGACATCGCCATCATCGCCACTGACCTGGCTCTTTATTTCAAGTCAGCACAGTCTCTTGTTGACTCACTTGCTTATGTTCTTTCTCTGCAGTGTAAAAAAGACAATGAAAAACAGTCAAATAATCCCTTTTCGTTGTACCTTGTTAGGAAGAGAACCATGTTCCAGAAGATCGTGGACCTTTCACATACCTACGAGGATGAGAAGAAGTGGGTCGACTTCATGTCTCTAGAAACAACCAGAAAAGAAATTGTCATGTGAGTACAACGAGCACGTGTGTAGTTCTTTGCTCTGTTACACTTTTAGGATCCTCTAAACCTTTTTTGTCTTCAGGGCTATGATGATGACCGCATGTGACTTGTCAGCTATCACCAAGCCTTGGGAGGTGCAGAGCAAGGTGAGAAGCGAAACATTGTATTAAATTAGTTGCTAACTGAGTGTTGACTGCTTTTCTACAATTGAGTGTTTGTGTGTTTGTGTGTGCATCTTTCAGGTTGCTTTGTCCGTAGCAGCAGAGTTTTGGGAGCAGGGTGACCTTGAGAGGACAGTGCTGGAGCAGCAGCCTATTGTGAGTGCTCAAATTTCAGTAGTTAAAACTGTGGGGGTGTTTTCTTCATCATCAATATCAGAAAATCGTGGAATCTGTCACAATGTGTTGTGTCTGGTCTGACCAAAAGGCAAAAATGTTTGATATAAAGCAGAGCAAAGCTCACACTGGAGAAACCAAGGAGCCTTAAAAAGAAAGAAGGTCTATACGTCACTGAATCTTGCTTTGGTACCAAACTGCTGTATCAGCTGTAGTGAAGTCAAACTGAGATGCATAGAAAAACAAACTAAAACCCAACATATCTATCATCGTATGAGCTCCATCTTGTAATTTGCTGCTTTTTGCTGGTGTATTACCGTGTTTTATTGGCATGTTACTGCCACCGTAGACACTGATAAAACAGTCAGCCATAAAATTCGACCTGCTTTGACTGACCTACAGCTACTGCTAACCTGTTAGAAACCCTTCTTATCAGCATGTCAGTGAACAAACCCAATGTGTTCTATGCATGTAAAAAAAAATGCTACCCTACCATGCTAGTGGTCGGGGAATGGTAAGGGTAAGACTAACCAATCGGTCAGGCATTAGGGCCTGACCTACGCACAAATTGGATTTTCATTACAGCTGATTTCCAGGATGTTTGTATGATGTATCTGAGTGGCTAAAATACTTCCTGTCCCTCCCCCCAGCCCATGATGGACAGAAACAAGGCAGCAGAGCTTCCAAAGCTACAGTGTGGTTTCATCGACTTTGTCTGCACGTTTGTCTACAAGGTAGTGTTTAATAATACATTGTGACTGATGAACTCAGTACTTTTCTTTACCCTTTGTACATAAACCCATCCACTCAATTATTTTCACTGGAGCGCCAACAAATATGAACAAACCCGCAAATCTAAACTGCTCTGTTTCATCTTTGCGAACTTTCTCTTAAACGGAATTTGTCTTTAACTCTTTTCTTCCCAGGAGTTTTCTCGCTTCCACCCACAAATCACGCCCATGCTGGATGGCATCCTAAATAACAGGAAGGAGTGGAATGCTAAAAAAGAAGAGTACGAGGCTAAACTGAAAGCCATTGAGGAAGAGAAGGCTGCTAAAGAGGCAGTCACAGCTGCAAAAGGTACAGTGATTCTGATCACACAACAGCTGTGATGATGTTTGCTAAGTGTTAGAACCATTCCCGCCATTGCGTGCCATTTTGTGGAGAATCATCAAACCCATGATCTACAAGTATGTTGACTCTTTTGTTTGATGTGTCTTTTCCCACCAGCTGGCGCAAACAACCCCAGCGGTGGAGGCTCAGGCTCCAAGACCTGCTCTGTGTGCTAAAAATACCAAAAAGCTCTGCACATGATGGGAGAGCGCATGTGTGGGTCATGACAGACTGAATTCAGAGTTACCTGAGCAACACAGACAGTCAGTCAGTCAGTCACACCACCAAGACAAACAAAACTGCAATAAGGTCAGGAGGACAGATACATGAGTGAATGCACAGAACTATAGTGTCCCCTCAGAAAAACAGGTTCAAATCAGCAAACACCTGAACAAGAAGAGAATCCTTACTATGAAGACCATTGATTTATGAGTTTTTAATCTCAGGTTTTTACTCAACCTCATACAGGACTAGTTTCCTGATATTCTGAGAATGAATCGTAGTTCAGATGGAAATAAGGTGTGTGTGTCAATGTGTGCGAGTGAGTGTGTTTGTTGTGGGACAAACTTTTATATTTATTTTTGTCAGTTTAGTTTCTTTGAGAGGGTAACACCTACATACATACTGATTAGTAACAACCAAGTAATTCTTTGCAGCAGAGCCATAGTGACTGCTGCATATTACACATTAATGTAAGATAAATATACGGTTTCAAAATGTAATTGCAGACAATGGGTATTAAACTAGTGTACATATATTTCAGTATTTTAAAAACAATTTCATGTTTACTCCTTCCAGTCACTTACCATTTACAACTGAGAGTCTGTTTACCTTGATTGCAGAGAGCCTACGGTAGATGACTGCTATAGCTAAAGGCTGTCATTATCAAAGATGCATACTATAAAGTCACAAGTTAAGTGAAACACATATAAAGGCGATTGCATATAAATTTCACTTTGCTGTCTGCAGACAAGCCTGTAGTTGCTTCCTCATGATGCCTTCACACTGTACATACGTCTGAGAGTAGCTGAGAAAATTCTCATTTTGTTAATATACAATTACAGCCGGTACTACCTTGGACATTAGTTGGTTCCAGATAAAATTAACTTTATTATGAACTGAGTGATTTGATCTAAGTGGTAATGTCAATATTGTTGATGCATGGAAGCAAGAGTAACCACCTCTCTTCAGCTGCTGCAACAAGTTATCACTCATGAATCAGTGATGGAGAATTTATCCTCTGCCATCAGGTGGAACCATCCTGTATAAAAGCAGGGTTCAGCCCTAGTGCACCACCCGAGAACTGACTCTAGTTCTGAGGCCAGTGAAAAATGTGGTTTGATGTAAGATAAAACCAAACACAAATTTGAATGTGGGTTAACAGGAAAACTCCACAAACTAGAACTGTTGTCACAGTTTGAGTCTATGAGTCTACAATAACAACTTCTGCGGACACACAATGCTGTTTGAGACAGCACAAAAAGAACAACTTCTTGTAATGACTTGTATATATTTACTTCCTGTGTGTAAATATATAAAAACATATTTTTATAGTCAAAATATAGATGCTTATTTTTTAAAGTAGTGAAATTAGTGGTTTGTAAGAACTTGCATATATGAGTCGTCCAGTTATTTCTGATGCCCTTAACTTATTGAGAAATGGTTTTTATCATGCTTGCCTCAATGTAATGATGTACAAGTACTTCACACATGGGAAGGAGTGTATCAGCGATGACCATGTATCATTAGGCAATACATGTACTTAAATACGCTCTGGCTGTACCATTAACATTATCAGATAGACTTTTTATTTTAACGTATGGTCAGTTTGTTAAAGCTTGCCTCTTCATGTGTACATGACAACCCAAATAAAGCAAATGTATTTTTATGGAGGTAACTGAGTGAATTACTGAAACTTCCTTACAAAGTCAAATGTCTAACTTCATACCACTTCGGTATGTTTACTTTTAAAGACATATCACTATCTTAAATTCTTAAAATTGAAGACACATTTTGTGTGAGTGGGTCACACGTTGCAACATGAAATGTATTAAACATTTTGTTCAGTCACCTACTGATCAAAATTATAATGCAGTATGTACCACATAATGCTATAATGTAGAGTTTCATAATCAAGGTGATAATATTACACAACGCACAAGAGTATTGAGGCAACACTTCTGTCCACACTGCACTTTCTACTACTGGTCCCTGACCCCAATCCTGGGATTGCAGCTAAACTAGGCCAGGATTACAACCATGCTCTTCCCCCAGGCTCATCTCCTACTGAAGGACAGATAGACAACACACACCTGTTCTCACAAAATATCTGAACGACAGGGTGTTCCGTCTCTCGCTTGCATTGTTCTAAAAACTTTCTTGATTACATATTAATCTGTCTGATGCTCTTTTCAATTATAGGATTAAGATTAACAAATAAAAAAACACAAATGACACAAGAACACTGATTACATGAAAAATATTTTTCCTGTTTATTAAGTTTGGAACATAGTGACTCAGATCCGGAGATGCTTCATTTCAGGATGGTGTCAGAATTTGCTGTAGAGAGGATAGAGAACAAGAGGGAACAACATGTAAGTAATTTTGTGGACATAATTCTGAAATATGTGGTGCCTCATGAGAGTAAACAGCAACAAAAGTAGTGTTTGTGTGACAAGCAGCTAGAGCGACAGGGACAAAGAGTGTGTGTGGTTCTGTGTTACCTTCAGACAGTTGTTTGTAGATGCGCTCCTGCTCCTCTCTGGCCTTCTTCTCTGCTTCCTCAACCCTCCTCTCCTCCTCAGCAATGGGCTTTAGGTACTCTAGACAAGAAAAACAACCAATATTTCAGTACAAATACTGAACATTGCAAAAGCATCTTTCCCCTGACTGTACAGGCAGAAATAAGATTTATAGTACACAATGTACATTTTATACATCAGTCTGAAAGGTTTCTGAAAGGTTGAATCGAGATGCACATTTTTGGTCTGAATTGGGTTTATGTTTATTGGACTTGAAAGCTTATATGAGGCTTTTCACACATGTGGCAAAGTAGCAGAATAAAGATAAAATTCAGCAATAAGCCTCCATCTATAGATTGGCAACTAAAAACTGATTCATCCTGTCCATCCATAAACGTAATCTTGATAAATGCCATATTATATGCCAAATTTAAAGATGCTCAACAAAATCAGATTCTGAGGACTGCAGGTTGCCACTGGTGTTAAATAATGGGCCCACAGTCCCCTGTATTTCACTCACTGGTGTTATAGTCAAGTTGAACTTGCTTTGAGAAGTAACCTTAGTCATACTGAAATAATAAGAAAAAGCGATTTTATCAGCTTATCCACTGTAGGATTTAAAAAGGCTGTTCCCTACTTGTTACATAGCTTAAATTGACAAAGTAACTTGTCTGTGTTGTAAGAGAAAGGTCTCACTGTAGTGCGGGTTGGATTACAGCACTGCGGCGTCATAATAGCCTTTGTCATGACTCACTGCAGACATTTTGACTTGCATTTGTAGGAAAAGCACAGGTGTTACTTAAAACATTAACAATGGCTATGTTGTATGTGAGAATCCCAGTAAGTCAGAAACGTAGGAATGGAATAAAGCAGCTAAATGGCATTAATTCTCCATTAATCCAATCATATACTGCCTGCTTTTCTATGAAGTAACTTGACAAGAGCGGTTGCATCTAAAAGCCCTTGAAATTTGGATGCTGACAGATACACTCTGTGGCGCATGCGCATACTTACCAAACCTCTGTTTGCCATAGAAGACGCCGAGCAGCAGGGCAGACCACCTGGCCGTCTGAAATAAAAGTGATTTCAGTCTGTTAACTATTGCAACAACTCCTAGCCAGCTGAACGAACAGTCATGCCAGCAATCTATTAACGAAATCTTAAGATTTCCACTTCATTTATGTGTCACTTTTAAACACACTAGCCCACTGATTTTAGTTAACAGGCAACCACCATTTTGACCTTTATGATTTATTGAACGGTTCTGTCTCTAACAAACCCAGAGTGCAGTCACTGTTCAACAGAATAGTGCTCGACACAAGCACACCTACTTACAGTAGCTACATTAGCCGTGACAGGAACAGGGGCGAAGTTCACGTTTCCCTCTGACCCTTTACGCCAACTAACATATTTAGCTGTTAACTACAATGACATATTGGAGTCATTGCAGCCCACAATCTACTAATGATGAACACCGACTCTGAATGAGCCATGTAAGGAAGATGCTCCAGATTTCACAGCAGTCCTTCAGAGTAAGGTTCACCTGTGCAGCCTCTCAATGTCACTGCAGTGCTAGCAAACATTAGCTAGCTAACATGCTAACGTTACTAGAACAACTACTAGGCGGAATTTTCGCCGAGAGAAAGGCTGGCGTTTGATAAATACGTCCCTTCGTTGAATTACCACAATAACCTCGGTAAAAGTTTGTTTAAGATACATAACGTGTGTTATTACCTTGATGAGCGGCGACACTGCGACTGGAGGAACCATTGTGAAGCGAGGAAGTGACTTCCGGTCTAGAGCGGAAGTCGTGTTTTTTTACTCTTTTTTTATTGACGTGAGAGGAAAGTTAGTCTGGTCAAAGAACCGTGACCAAGGTTTAACTGTCAGAAAAACAAAATTCCCTGACACATAACACATGCACTGTTTTGTCATTTTTATTTCTTCCTGTCGTGTTCGCTGTTAACAGTGGTCTAAGCAACAGACTTGACAGAATTTCAGAGAGGATTCCACAGCCTCACAAGGTAATGAAGCCAGAACAAAATTAGCAAATAGATAGACAATTAGCAAAACGAATACGCTAAAAGTATTAGTATGTATACATGTATAAATTGTTGGTAACTATTGGCATGTATAAAATAACTGAGTGTAACCATCCAAAATAATTGGGCCGGCTAAATATATCAATATCCAGTATCATATTGGTCAAATATGGGTGATATTGATAAATATTTCAGCAAGAGAGTCAGTTAGCTGCAATACTCCATTCAAAATTAATGTTCATACTTGGCATTAAAATGCATCTAATCAGTTCTTATGTCAGACACTTTTTATAGAGTCACATCAAAACAACGCAGGTGCACTGCCAGAGAGTTTGACTGGCATGTAATGCATGTTTATGTCACTCATTTGGTCATAATTTACCACCCTCAGTCCAAACTGTGGCACCACCTCAAGTGGATACAAGCAGAGCTGCGTCTAACAGCAGTAAAGAGGGAGAAAATGTCCATCGCATTTTGCCAACTTCGGTCCAACTAGCAATCCGAAACCAAAAAGATATTCACATGGAAATGTGAATGTTAAGAAACTAGTATTTGGAAAAAAAAAAAAAAAAAAAAAAAATTCAAAAAATGATTGGTTATCAAAATAGTGTGTGATTAATTTTGTGCTGACCAACTAATCATAGATTACAAGTAACATTCAGTAACAGTTGGGTCGATGTACCAAACATTGTTCTAAGGTTTTTTTTTCCTGTAGTAGCCTATTTTATCAATAACATGACAGTGACATAGCCTTACCTAAGTGATAGCAAATAATGAAACTTGAAATCCAAATCCAGTGGTGAAAAGTTGCAATTGTTGCAGTTTCTGATGGCTGCCACTAGATGTTACTGTTGATGTTACTGCTTCCCTTCCTCCTCTTAAATTGCACTGAGAAGCTCATGATTTTGTTGCTGATTCCAGGTGAAATTAAAGATGTTGATGGTTAAGAATTTAACAGATTAAAAGTATATTAACCAATAATCAAGAGGTAATCAATAACAAAGTCAGTATTTTATGTTGTGTTTGTGTTTTGTGTAGTTTGTTATTCATCTAAATTGGTGTTTCCTTTATCTGTTCCTTAACTCTTGATGCAGCCGTCTCTGATTTTGCATCAGATGTAGACCATGTCAGTGGTACAAACAGTTTTCCAATGGAAAAATGTCCACTATAATGCATATATTATTAATAATTAACCGATAATTGCTTGAACTAAGAAAACTGCTCAACATTTTCAATGTATTGTGCATGTTATTGTGAGATGTACTCATGGAAACTGTGCACACTCTCTGTAGCTGACAGGCTCACACTTTAACACCAAAACCAAAAGATCAAACACATTCTTTTACTCCCAAATTGTATGAATTTATGTCATAAATGTATGTACGGTATTTTAGCGGCACCAGAGCTAGCTTAGGAGGAGTTTAGCACATAGCAATGGAGTATACAATATATATGGTATCGTATCATGGACATTATTGGAAAACAGAATATCCATCCATCCATCCATCCATCCATTTTCTGTAACTGCTCTATCCCTTTTATGGGATTGTGGGGGTTTTTGCTGGAGCCAATCCCAGCTGTAAAAACAGAACAGCAAGTAATATTTACAACTTTAGATCAAACATGGAGCTAGTCTTACAAAATTGCACAGTAAAAGCTTACATGTAAATAGAGTGCTTTGTAGTTTCTAGAGGCAGTCCAAAAGAGCCAAAGAATGAATAAAACATAAAAACAGAAATATGCAAATACTGTTGTCAAAGAAATGTTTTCCACTTTGAGATATTACAATTCATTTTTTTGAAGCATTGAAATTTGATATGACGACATTGTTCAATGGAATTTAAACTAGCCTGACATTATCATCACCCACATGTCCAATTTATTTAGCCAGTTCTAATGTTGAGTGATAAAAAATGAAGTGAAATATTCTAAATATTAGGTCAACCATAAGGAACTCCCAATGTACTGTGTGTCATCAGTGGACAAAATAAATAACATGAACAACATCAGTGTAAAAAAATGAACTCAATGCAGGATGTTTCTCAGTCGTTGTCATAGATGCAATCTGAAAGAAAACACAGCATTGATTAAAGGTTGTGATTCAGGTCCAACGTGTTGATACATGCAGATTACATATTTACATGAAGAACGAACGATTATCTGGAATACCATACCATCACCAATATCATCGTAGATATCACCATCACTGTGAATGAGAACCAAATGATCAGTACTGACAGTATACAGTTAAATCTCTCTTTATATTCTGTGTGAGCGTGCGTACGAATGTGTAAATGCTTGCTGAACTTACTCCATAACAATGTGGCTGGTCGAAACATAACCAACTGTAAAGTAAGTACAGATGTTAGATGGATGGACGATCCAATGTTGTGGTGCAATGAATGAAAGCAGTCGTCAGGGGATCTTAAATACATGTGTTGAGTTATTTTCTTAATAGCGAGCAGCGGATACTCACACTTGCCCTCCTCGTTCCGACAGACCAGTTTGTTATCCACGGCTTTAACAATGACGTCAAGGGTTTCTCCTGCTTTGACTGGAAGCTCCTTCCCACTCCACTTCTTATTAGTGAGCGTCGGGCTGATGGTCACCTTATACAACACCTGTATCTCCCCTTCATACTGAGAGGAGTGAAAAATGACATCATGTGAGTATGAAAAAATATTGATTTGACATTCTTGACTGCACAAAATAATGTTTGAATGAATTTGGAACGAAAGATAATATTGATATTGTTTCATTTAAATAAGGGAGCAAAGGTTTTTGTTTTTGTTTTAGCACTATGGAGCAGTCAAACATGCTAAAAAACATAATGGAGAGACACACTTTGAACTTTTTCCTGAATTCCTTCTCCTCTTTCTCAAGCTTCTTCTGCTTCTTTGGGTCCATCTCGTCCTTGTTTTTGCCTTTAAAAGTTGGAAGACTGGAGAGCAAGAAACAAAGATTAAGTGAAATACCTAAAGGATCTATAGTTAATGCAAATCTTGGATCGAAATGGTTGCGAATCATTGTCAGGTTGTCATGTCTTAAGGTTGATGTAATCGTACCTGCTGAGGGGAGGAAGAGGAGGCACATTCTGAGAGTCAACATCATCGTAGATTTCCTCATCAATTGCTGGATGATCTGGGGAAGTACATGGGAGAAGTTAGTGATGTGAAGTTTCAAACTCTGATACCTGACATAAATGTGCATACAGAGGGGGCACATTAAAACGACTAGCAACATTAACTTATAAAAGACTATGTTTTCCAGTAGTCAGTATGGATATTCAAAGCACACATCGCCTTGTTTTTGACAGATAAGACAGAAAAAAATCCAAGGAAGGACAAATATTATCACAGTAGGTGGTACCTGAATTCCCATCTGCAGTAAACTGGCTGGGTGGAGGCACTCTGGCACAACAGAAGAAAATTCTTAAAATGTTACATAGTTTACATTATCAATTAAAAGTATGTTAATAATATTCAAGCCCATGATTCAGCTCAAATTAATAATCATATTCATGTATTACAACACATTATAATTAGTATACTTGTTAAAAGTTGCAGTCGACGGTGTTAGCAGAGGATGCCTTGATTTTCTGATTAAGTCAACAGCCATACAGTTACAGACATGCAAATGACTGGATTAGATTAAAGATTAGAGATTAAAAAACACAGATAATCACCCGCACCGATTGCAACCACAGGAAACAGCAGTTAGATTTCAAATTGCGAATTAACATCCCTTAGTGTGAGACGTGAGGTGGTTGATTTGATGTGAGGCGAGGAGGGCTAAAGGTTAGGGATTAAAAACAGGGGACAGTAGATCTGTGGTCAGTCTTACTACTGAGTGTATTTTACACTTTAGTGCTGGCAGGACGTCTGGCCCGGTCAAACATCCGCAGGAAGCCACGAGGCTTCGTCGGAGAAGAGTCCATCGGACTAAAGAGCCAATCAAGGGTGAAAAGATCTGCATTTCTTTTGTGTTTACTTAAATATTTCCCTTGTATACATTTGACTTGAATTCAGTGTTCAAGCATGTTGTACTGAAACTTTAAATTCCCCATCTACCCATGTTGTAAATAAAGGAATCAGCTCCCACCTGACTTCCAGGTTTGGATCCACAACATCGTCATATATTTCTCCTCCCTCTCCTGGCAGCGGAGGTAATACAACTGCAGGACAAAAGCAAAAGCTTTATGTAATTGATCACAAGTTTTATCACAGTAAATCTACCCCGACACTGACCGAACCCAAGATTCTAACTGAATATAATGAAATTGATTATAATTTCTTTAAATAATTTTAAGCATACCTCCTGGTCCTTTCATCCCACTGTAGAGAGAGAAGAGTTTGATATGGACATTAAAACATTTAGTAAACTTTAATTTCTCATGGACTGGAGAAATGTGAAAACATGAGTTAAACAGAGCTTTTTCCACCACATATGGAAGATATAACCTGTAAATTATTGAGCGCCAGGGCTGCTTTTTCTCTGCCTTTTGACAGAGGCAAGCTAGCTGTTTCCCTTTGTTTCCATCCTTGTTCTGAGCTAAGCTAACCAGCATTTGACTGTAGGTTTTTATCCAGCAAACAGGTATCAGTCTGATTATCCAACTATTGCTGAGAAGGGTAATCGACAGATTACATAAAACTATTTATTCTGTTAAGATTTTGGATCAAACGGAGAACAGAATACCATGCCACAAATTTAAGAGACAGACAGAAGATATGATTGTGCGGTGAGGTTTTCTTATTGGCAGTTTTGTAATGAGGGACAATACTTCTGGGACCAGTGACTCCTACCATTTCACTTGTCCTTGTCTCCATTCTTACAAGTCTGGGAATTAGATTGCGTGATTAGAGACTTTTGGTACCTGTTATCAGAGTGCGCCACATCGATGTCATCGTATACCTCGGGGTCGTACGCCTGCTGAGCTTTACAATTCTTCAGCGTGTTGAAGTCAATTTCCACTGAAGTTGTCTTCACATAACCAACTGTTAGAAACAAACACCAGAGAAATTAATCTAATAGATGAAACAAAAAACAAGGTTGAAAGATGTAATTCAAGTCTTGCCATGCGTTTACAGATGTAAGCAAGGTGAAGGACGACAGGTAAATGCTAATCATATGGGGGCCAAAGACATGAGCTTACTGGATCCATCCTGCGTCCGTCCCAGCCATTTCCCCTCTGGGTTGCCTTGGACACGGATGATGTCCAGGCTGTCTCCCTGCTTCAGGGCAAGGTCAGTCTTACTGCCTCGGCAATCCCCACGAGCCTTCCCTTGGTGGATGGTCTCCAGGGGGCCGACCAACTAACACACGTATCAGTAACACACACGTACAAATCTTTAACAGGTCAAGATATTTGTCACTTTTTTTCTAGAGCTACAAAAACATGTAAGTAACAAAAAAAAAAAATAAGAGCAGATGAAGTCTATTCATGTGTGCAAATGCGCTTTATATAACAGCAATAAATAATGGATGTAAGATGTGTCTGGCAATAGTGTAGTTGTTATAACACGTAGTTTTTAAGAAGTCTGGGATATACATCTGTTCCTGAGTTGTTTATTAAGCATTATTCATGTGCTGGGAGATGTTTAGCGTAGTGTAGCTTAACATATCTTAGCATTAAGACTGGAAAAACACACTTCTGGTAAACCAAAATCTTGGCTCTTTTGTTTGTGTAAAAGGTTAAACAAATAGGCTATAACATACTAATTAATGACCTTTATATTATTATTTTTACATTTAAACAAAGCTAGGCTAGCAGTTTCCCCCTGGGTTATTATGCTAAATATTATGCTAGGCTAATCAGCTGCTGGCGCTAGCTTCATGTAGTGGTATTGTTTGTCTCATCTTCCTTTTGGCAAAAAAGTGAAAAAGCGTGTTCTCGAATGTCAGTCTACTCCTTCGAGGTGTCATAGCTGGTTCAACTGAGAGATTCAGTCTCCTTCACTCACTTTGAATTTCTTTCTGGCTTCTTGTTCCTTCTTCTCACGCTCCTTCTGCTCCTTCTTCTCAGCCTCCAGTCGTTTTTTCTCCTCCTTGTCGTCTTTCACCTTGTCTTTTTGTTCCGCCGCTTCCCTTTTGAACGCAAGACAGAGAGAGAGCACCAGAAAGTTTGAATTAGAGAGAAAACTCTAAGTTGTGAGAGATTTGATTGATAAACAAAAGCATTTACAAGAGGCAGCTTACTCCGTGTCAGTATATCAGACATCTTTTACTATTTAACTATTGGGCAGTAAGAGTATTTATTTATTTCGATTTTGAATAATAAAAAAATAGATAAATATCACAGTATCTTAGCCTAAGCCAACTTGCAGTACATCACAGTACAGGACACAGACAATATATTCGAAAAAATAAATAAAAGAGTTTTTCAAGTGTATAATAATCTGAGGAAATACACCCAGTCACCCCCAACTATATGACTGATATCCACTTACAAGATTTTTCATCTTGAATTTAAAATAAGCTCAGTCGTTCTTCTGCTTCTCTATTTTCAGCAATTGAAAGTACATCCAAGTGAGAATGAATGACCTCATGTAGTGTTGCAAAACAACCACCAGAGAGTAGTATCAGTATTATAAACAGAGATTGAGACTCTTACCTTAGTGCCTGTGCAGATATGTATGTATTAATTGTACATAGATAAAATACGCCATTAAGAATTGTATATTGAATTGTATATTGAAATTATTGAAGAATACACTGTACAGCCACAGCATTAGACATGAATACAAATAAACATCCACTAGTCCGTGCATACATAAACATACATAAACAATTTGGTATCTAAATTGGACTTGAAGACCGGACAGACTGAGTGAATAGTGGGCCAAACATGAAAATGTTTAACAGTAACAATCTCTCACCATCGTTCATCAAGATCCTCGTACATCTCTCCGTCATCATCGTCACTTTCCTCCTGGGTCAAAGAAGACATGAATGAAAGGAGTGTACCGAACACCTCTAGTGTCTGGATTAGCACACATGTATGCTCTTATATGAGTGTGTGCCTGCATATGCACATGTAAATCTGTATATACGTAAGTGTTTCAGCGTGTCTCACCTTTGCCCTCTGACTTGGGTGACCTAAAGAGAAAGCAATAAATCAGCGTTACAAGAGAATTTTGCCCTTGTGGAAAAGCTATGATCTCGATGTGACTCACACTTCAGACTGGACTATCTGTAGTGTTTTACTAACATCACAGAGAGCTGCTCAAACATCTTATGTCTTGTTTTTTTCTGTATTATGTAGAACAACATGTACATGCATCAAACTAGACTGTCTAGACAGCTACCGACAGATTTAGCAAACAACAGATAGACCATACTCTGCCACTATAAACAGACTGATATAGTTCTAGTTATTTGTGCCGTCTTATTAGTAAATATGGTACAAGGTTCAGCATCACACAGTCCTCCTATGTTTTCCTGTGGTGCTAAAACTCTTGCAACACACCTGTCATGACGCATCGCGTTTGATCAAAAAGTAACTGTTACTAAACCTGTGGATGGTGGTAGTGGTGGAGGGGCACTGCTGATTTCATCAACGTCATCGTAGAAGTCCTCCTGCTGGATCCTGAAAGAACACATTCAGGATTTACGTTATCCATGAAACATACAGCATACATAATTTGTACAGTGAGGTTGTTTGTGACTCACATGGATCCAGGGTGTCTCGGGGGCAGGCTAGGAAGTGCAGGCGGTGGGGGTTGACTCGGGGGCATGTGGTTGCTATGGTCACTCGGGTGAGAGGCCGGAGGAGTCGGGATGATGGGTTTCTTGAAGGTGCTGGGACCTGAAACAAAAACGCATAGTGTTAAAACGAGTGTCTTCACCAGTGCCCTTCAGTGTCTCACTTATGTAGCATACATGTGTAGACAAATAGATGGATAAATGACTTGATCTATCAATCTCTAGATCTACTAGTTCTGTTGACCATGCAAACAAAACAAAAAAAAAACACAAGAAAACACTTATACATACTGGGAATCTTATGATGAAAAATGTATATAAAAGTACTGTGCCAAAAGTGAAAGTACTCATTATGAAGCTGAAAGTGCCCTGTCACCTTATATTACTGTAATAGAATGAGTCATCCATTATTGGATTTCTAAGCTCATCATATATTTTGTAGTCAGGAAAGTACAGAAAGTCTTTAAGTGTGAACTTAAGTCTCATCGAAATGTCGACATTCGGACATTAAAGATGCAATATGTAAGACTTGGCCACCTGTCAAATACTTGAAACAAATAGTGGGCAGCATATTACTAGAGTGACCGTTAAGTGCTCCTAATTAGCTGCTGCTAGCAGGTCGGCTGAATTGTCCTGGTTGACTGGGAGCTCAGAGCACCAGGCAAGTGTTGTAGTAGGCACCAGGGAAGTACTGGGGCTTTGGACCAGACAGGCCTGGGCTAACTGGTTAGCATGCTAACTTCAGTAGATATCTCCTCAACACATTGCACAGATGTCATACAATCATATATATTATTTGTTCTCAGTTGTTAATTACATGTTTTCATGTTTTCAACTAAAATGCTTACGTATTGCGCCTTTAATGTCAGAACTCAAATCCAAATTTCATATGTGGCCCTAATCATCTTCTGTAGGAGCATTACTAGTGGGGGGAAAAAGTAGAAATTATGTGGAGTAGAGGTATGAAGTAGACAAATCGGTAATACTCTAGTACAAGTACTTGAGTAAATGTACTTACATTCCACTACTGCTCAGGAGCCAACAATTTACCTCTCTAAAAGACCAATCACAAGCGAATCACTGAGAAAAAAAAAACCTAATCATGTATTTTAGGAAATCCTAAATCTTTAGATGTAGCGTGGTGCATAATAATGAGAGAGAATATGCAGTATTTTAAAGGCTTGAATGGGGAACAGTTATGCTCCTTAGAAAGCCAAAGGGGGCACAAGTATCAGCAACCACCAGAGCTGTTATTTTCATTCTTCCGTCTTCCATTGTGTACTCATATTTTATTATGCATGCTAGCCAAAAGTCAGTCTTCACCCCTGACTGGATATCTGTTCAGGTATGTGTCCAAAGGCAGAGCTTCTCACTCGAAACTATCCCTGTTTGCTGGAACTTACTTCCCCATGTGGTGAAACAAACTCGGCTGTCAGAGTGGAGAGCGAAGGGGGGAGGGGAAGAGGGAAACTGGACAGGGAACTTGGCCAGGGAAATAGAGGAACTAAGTGTGTTTCTGTGACTTTGGTCTCTTATCATGAGCTCTGAGCTTCTGTGCAGTTCTGTTTAACATGCACTAAATTTATACAGAATGACCCAAATGCAAATTAATCTGAGGCATAAACACATCCTAAAAATGTTGGCATGAACAAAAGCTGTTTCCGATGGGTCCGATAACCAAAGTAAACTGGAGGGCACACACTACTACCTTCACTCAAACTGCACTGACTTGTGAAGCAAGTCTTTTCACACCTCTGAGTGGCTTTCACAACGTCTGTCCAAAGTAGTCGGCTAGTGATAGAGAGGAAATGCACTTTAGAAAACAGAACAAGAGGAACCCCTTCTTTACCAGACTGCCATCCATTTGCTGCCCTCTGTTATTTAATCCAGCAAGGGCTTGGCTTAGCTTGAAGATAGTGTTGATTATCTCCAAATGTTGCCGCTTGTTTACTTGAAAGGACGTATTTTGCAGTGCTTAATTTGCTTTGTTTGTTGCATACTTGTTGGGCACTATTTCATATTGGAAACAAATGATGTACATGCAGCCAAAAATAGTTGAAGTATTGTGGCCACATGTGTGTCCCAGAATTACCCAGAACCCCCCTTCTCTGTCTCGGCCTCCATTTTCCATCTGTTCACAGCAATTAAAGTCATTTGTTCGGCTTGTTGGTTGCTGAAAAAGCAATAAAAATGTATGCTTTGATTTTGTTATAAACAATTACCTGAGTTTCCTCCACCGTATTTAATTAATTAAATGTGTTGCAGTTGTACTGTAACCTCCGAAGTTCAGTTAATCTGTATAATTTCAATTTCAAGGCCCAAAATTGATAATTAAGCAACTCCTTCATCCCTCTGCGACCGTTCACAAGAATCAATCGAGCAAAAAAAGACACTGTACATTTTTGAAGAGGCTGAAGTTAGGTGGACAGCTTTACAGCTTTAACAGTGCTCTTTACATCCTGCATGTGTAAAATTGGGAAGTTAGAGTCACATCTAAATGAGAAACGCTTGCTTGAATTTATTTGGGACCCTGAAAGTGTGATCACACATCTTACAGTAAACTGTTATTACTTTGGTGGTGCCTGTGACAAGAAGCGACTCTATAATGCATCGCTCCATACTGACGACGGATTTCATTTGTGGAGATACTGATGTATATTAACTCACTGGATTGTCGGTCGCATCTTCCCACAGTCACTATTTTCATTGTGTCAGTATGAAACAAACCTGGTAATCCAGGTCCAACTTACCATCAGAGCCCTCAGCACTTCTTTTAAAGTTCTCCAGGTTGACTTTGGGGGGTCTGTTGGGCTTGGCAGGAGCAGGGCCCAAAGCTAAAATGTTGGGGAGGGGGTTACGCTTGGGGCCTGAAGTGTCATCACCGTTCACGCTGCTGGCCTGAGGAGTAGGCTTTGGCGGCTTCTTCAAGCTAGGCTTTTTACTGGCTAGTGGCTTGGGAGGAGGGAAAGAGTTTGTGGCAACGAGGGGTGGTTTGTTGGCCTCGTCTGCTTTCACACCACTAACTGACTGCTCAGACGTGTCCTTCTCCATGTTGAACATATTCTGAGCGTTCTTGAAGTTGGTGGTAGGTTTAAAAGCAGAGCTCGCCGGAGGTAAATGTTTGTTAGCTGTGTCCGTGTTAGCTCCTGGCATATCTTCGTTTTGCTGACGTAACTTCAAAATGCTGCTGCTTGGTTTTTGTTGTAAAGGAGGTAATTTGGGTGGTGTGGAGCCGGCCGGACCCCCACCGCTGTCTTCTTTCACCCAGCTGGGCTTGACGGTAACTGCTGGAGAGGGTTTAGGAAAGGTGGGTTTGGAGTCTGACAGGGTGGAGCTAAGGGTGGGTTTGTTGAAAGGGGGCTTTTGTCCAGGGCCAGGAGCGTTTGAAATCGGTGGCTTCGGGGGTGTTTGAAGTTTATTACCAATGAACGGTTTGCTGTTGGTGTTTGTGTCCTCCTGGGTGTTTGCAAACCTGTTGGCCAGGGCCTTCGTTTTGTTCGGTTCATGGGCATCTGTGTCACTTTTAGCCGATACTGTATTTTTCAGGTAATTAGGTTTAGGAGGAACATTTATCGCACTGCCCGAGAGGCTCTCCAAGACAGGTTTCTTTGACTGTATGGCCGGGCCAGAGGAGAGGGTAGGGTGCAAGGGCTGTTTGATGCGTCCAATCGGCGGTGTGGAAGAAGACTCATCAGTGCTACCCCCGCCAGACTGGAAGCGAGCCAGCATGGCCTTCACGTCAGCTTTGTTGTCCTGTAAAGAGCAGAATACGACCAGAAGGAGAGCTTATCACCAGAATTAAAAAAACAAAATTGCAAATAAGATAAGGATGTGAACGCTGGAATATGAAATGGTTTCTAGTCCTAAAACAGAAACAGAAACTACTGGATAAAAGAAAAAACAGGAATTAAGGGAAAAAAGATGCAAACCTCACTAATACAGACATAAAAGTTCACAAAGGAACAGAAAGTAGCCAGTTCTCTGTGTGTCTGTTATTGACAGTGAAATGTTTGAACCACCCAGGGCTGGTGTTTATTAGCCTCAATCATAAAATAAACATACTACATCAATTTCCTTTTGTCTTTGTCTTTGGATTTGACAGGAGTTAAATACTCTCATCACCCACTAGACTGCACAAAAAAGGACCCTCCCATAATACTAATATATGACAGAAATGATTTCATCCCTCAAAGGTCCAATGTGGAGCATTTACTTGCAACTAGCATTGATGTTGCAGATTGCGACCAGGATGGAGATACAGACCTTTATAAACCCGGCACCACGATCTCTGCCTTTAGTGAATTGCGATTGGTGATTCAGACAAGACAATGAGAAACAGCCTTGACCACAGTGGTATGCTAATTCCTGCATCAGGGTAATGAAGGGGACTCACTGTCTCAGATTCAGAAACGCAAGAGTTTTTCAAGATAAGTTCTGTATTCTGGCTAACATAGGTCCCTTCATTTATCAGATGAAAAGCTCTTTTCCTTTACATTGAAACTATGGTAGTTATTTAGGTTAACCCTACCTCCGGAGAGGAGAACGTAGAGGCAAATTCATGACTCCAGTGATGAAAATATTTACTACTGAGCAATCAACTAACATACAGTGGTTCGTCACTGCAGTTATCGGCTATCCACATGTGTCAAACTGATCCAGTAAAGGGCCGCTGTGGCTGCAGGTTTTCATTCCAACCAAGCAAGAACACATCTGATTTGGATCAGCCAACCAATCAGCCAACCAAGTAAGAACACACCTGATTTGGATCAGGTGTGTTCTTGCTTGGCTGGAATGAAAACCTGCAGCCACAGCGGCCCTTTACTGGATCAGTTTGACACATGTGGGCTATGCGAAGAGCTCAGACCGCAGTTTGTATTGACTTTGTATTAGCTTATCTTTGTTATAGACACACAGGTTAATTATAAACTGCAAGCATATCCACCAGTGTCAGTAAACAAAGGGTACTTTTGTGAAGTATTATCTGTTGAAGGACTGAGTTTACAGTATGCCTGTTTTGAGGTTGAATTAGACTCAGCTACAAATTAAAGCTGCAAGCAGCGATGAACGGGCCCTCGCAGGGGCATGCTGCTGTCAGCGTGTGCTGCGTAGGTGTATTCAGGGCAAGACCCTCTACATGTTTGAGCAATTTGGAGTAGATGGCAAATTGTATGTGGAAGTTATAATGAGTTGATGGTTTTATGGTGAAGCATCAAAATGGGCCGCGCCATCTGGTGTGATGTAGGTGAAGGCTTTTGATAAGTTTTGTCCACACATGCTTCTTGCAAAGTTAGGTGCAAATCGGTCAAATGGCCTTGGAGGAGTAAAGTAAGTTTATAATTTTTTCACAGAGCCTTAGTGGCTCATGGGGAAGTAGTCACCTGAGTTTCATGTCATTGCGACAGACCAATGTAGAGATATGTAACACTTCTGTTTTGAGCAAAATGTCTTTTTGTCAGGTGAGTCCACAGATGCTGTGTGCAAAGATTTGTGGAAATCGGTGAAATGGCCTGGGAGGCGTTCGAAAAAGTAGGTTTGCGATATTTCGCGAATTAGCGGAAAAAAACATTTGGCGGAAATGGGCGTGGCCTATATCACAAATGAATGTGCAACAAAGTATATGTGAGTTATAAGCCAAATCACACTTTCTTCGATAGCACGTAGTGGTGGAAATTGATGATGACAATAGATTATGACATTTTTCGGCAGGTGTGACCTATATTTTTCTCAGTTTGGTGAGTTCTGGGGCATGTTCAGGCAGTGAAACGAAAACGTTTTTGGGACGAAAAAGTTGTCATTTGAAAAACATTAGGGATCTTGCAGGTTGAGACCTGCTCGGGCCCTAAAAATGGTTTATATTGTGTTGCTGATCTGTTTTTGTTTTTATCACACTGAAAACGACTCTACAGAAATAACTCTGCAGTGATGCTTTTGCTATAACGTGAATAGATAACCCATTCAAACATCTGGACTCTGAACATCTGCTCTACGAGTACCAAATTTTGGGAGAGCTGCATCAGTACCTCCGAGGTACATCCATAATGTGTCCATAATAGCCAATAGGATCCAGTCTCATGCAGCTGTGTCACAATGGAGTGACCACGTAGCAGCCACACCCATTTTAATGAGGTTGTTTTAACTCAGTGGCACTAATCTGTACCAGGAAGTGGAGATAAGAACAGGTAAGGGAAACCTGTACAACGGAAAGTACAATTGTATAAAGCTAAATGGGAAGTGCAGCGAACGTCAGATCTAATTTGTATTTCACACAGTGACACCCAGTTAATGATTGTATAAACACTGAGCCATGCAGTTACCAGTACAGAAAAGAGGCGACTGCGTATGACTAGAATGATCTCAGTATGATGATTGTGATAGTGAAAAAGCCGAGTCAAGCATATTTGTATAGTCTGATATCACACATAGTATGGTCTCTCAGTGAGCTTTTTAATCTGTACAGAAACGTGGAATAGAGATTCCAGATTCTTGTCTTCTTCTGACACCTGTCTCTTAAAAAGATGTGTTACTGATGATATGATACACTGCAGACTGTTTCTGCTTAAAGTTATGTGGTGCTGCTAGGAAGTTGTGGGAAAGATAATGGTTTTGGTTAAACACTGAAAAAGATGATCAACCAGGGACCTTTTGAAGCCTTAAAGGGGCTCTGTGGAACTTCTGTGCAGTGATGCGGGCCTGTTGTTTATGTGAGTAGACTCTTAACTATCGTTAGCTACTGTTGCTCTCTGTCATTGGAGCGGAAGGCAGCACTTCAACGAAGCGCTCGAGGGTGTGTATAAAGTTGCATCCTTTAGACTGTCGTGGAAAATCCTTCATGAACCTTCATGAAGAAATTCACAGTCCAGCAAGATTAAATAACTCAATCTAATTGTCCGTAGACTTGTCCAGTTATCCATCCATCATCCAAAATATGCCTAAAACTGCTCTAGAGATTTAAAGAAGCATTAATGTGACCCAGAGGCAATTTATTCACCCATAGTTTTTGTTCTGTTTTAATCCACTGCGAAAAAATGTCCCCAGTTGTTTCCAAGGTAAACCACGTGTGTTTCTCGTCATTGATAAAGCAACTGACAATTTTTACTTTTTTACAACTACCTCTCAAGCCATCTGAAGTTCCGTATTTGATGCTCCAAAATAAGGTTTTGGGTGGAGTGTCACTTCATTCGTGCCAGTACCATCTTGCAGTGGGGGCATAGCGAGACGCATTGACACAAAGCCTGACAGCTGTCTGAATATGAAATCAGGGGTAAAGAAACTGAGGAAAGTTCCCCCATCACGCTTCTGTTTCTCAACCGCAGCAAACTAAAAATTACTCAACATGTTTTGCACCAGGCAGTTGCAAGTGCTACTTCTGTAAATGTTTTTTGCAGTTGCGATTTTGTAAAAACCTACAAATTCTGTCAAATCCTGAGAAACTGCTGAACAGGACCACAAAATAAGGTCATTCAGACAGCAAAAGTGACTATAAAGTCCACTCAACACAGCTTCAAACATTGTAACCTTCATGAAGGTAGGATTTATTGCAGGGCTGTTGTATAAGCTGCATTTGTTTCAGCTAGTTGTACCCAATAAACTCGCAACTGACTTAGATGAGTTTAGTGGTTTTTTTTTAGTGCAGTGTCACTTTTAATGTGGAAATTCATGGGGAGAAGCGAGAGCCGCAGCATTGCTATTTAGGCCACGAACACATCAACTGCTGGATAGTTTGGTGTTACCTAGCTAGTTTCACAGATGCTGCATATAAATAAAAATGCTGATGTCTAGAGTCAAATGACCTGATGAAACTGCGAGAAGAAAGAGATCTTCTGGTAAAAGCAAAGAGGAACCACGGTTTCTATTTCCAGTGTGATGAAAAGTGGACGGCAGAGTTGTTGCACAATCTAGTTGACATAAAACCTTAAAAAAAAGTGGTGACTTTTTTTCGACACAATTTATGTTAAGACATGTGACACAGAGTGTCTCAAATGTGTGTTCATTATCCGCAGGGACGGGCAGCCTGGTTTACACTGGACAGGTCATCAGGTCATCACAGGGCTGACACAGATACCAACACAATCCACACTCACATTCACCCCCACACATTTTAGTGTCACCAGTTAACCTGGGAGGAAGCAGGAGCAACCAAAGGAAACCCACACTGACACAGGGAGAACATGCAAATGTTTAAAAAAGAAAAGTAAGGAAACTGGAGAAAGAGTAAAGAGCAGAATGGCGCGTGGAGTGTGGGGGGCCAGTTTATGTCTTTCATCTTCTCTAAATTATTTTTTATATTATTTTAAGCAGGTTCAAACCCAGAACCTTCTCACTGTGAGCAACAGTGGTTACAGCACCTGTTTTTACGTCCTTTATGTGAAGAAATGTTGCCTTGGATATCAAACATAGAATTGAATTATAATATAATTATAATAATCTCATGGGTCTAAAACATTATAAAATAATAACTACAGCCCATAAATCACAAGTGTCACTTTGCAGTCCACTTTCTGTTGAATGCAAGGGCTCAATTTAAGTCTGACGGCTCTTCCTCTCTATTCATATGTGGAGCAACTTGCTCATGTGTAGAAGAATGAATCTTCACATAAGTTAGCCTATGTAAAAAACAATCACGTGTACTTGATGGCGTTGTTACAAAGAAACACTCACAATATCATTTCAAAGCCTTCTGCTCATAAGTATAAAATGCTAATAACAAAGATTTACAACAGCAGCATTCTTTCATGCCTCCCGCATAATTATGATCAGTTTGAGTTGCCAGTTGAGCAACACTCACCATTTCGCAGAAAACACTCCCAGCTGCCTCTGCTATGTCCGAGTGGTCGGTGTGAAAAGCGGTGTTTGTTCAGTGTATCTGTGTGAGTTCCTGTTGTTGCCGGAGAGAGAAAGGTCCTGAGAGATAGTGAAAGAGTGTGACAAAGCATTGGGTGCGTGAGTCTGTGTTTTTGAGTCGGGGGGGGGGGAGGGGGGGTGTATTCTCCAGTTCTGTCTGTGACATAAGCAGACTGCTTGACTACTTCCTCTCTTAGTAGTATGGGTGTTTTGTGCATGCGTGAGTCTCACAGCCTCTGTTATCTGCGCGTTTTCATCTCCTGGATTTGCCTATCCCTGGCAAACTCTCTGCACTTTCCTGTTCGTGTGCAACAATTGATGCTCACTCACATGGATCAACAGAGAAACTACAGACGTTGCAACCTTGGCAGCCATAATAAACACTGCAAATGTGGGAAGGTGATTTTGATAAAAGAAAAAAAGTGTGACATGGCTTAAATTTGCAGCAATATTAAGAAAAAACCACAGCAGTAAAGATTCAGCACATTTGTACTGTGAAGCTCCACTTTAGCACATTAGCGACATGCTAATGCAAGCATGGCAGCTTGTTCACAATGACAGCATGCATATGTTAAGCAGGTGAAATGTTTACAATGTTCATCATCTTAGTTTTGAGTGTTAGCATGCTAACACTTGCTAATTAGTGCTGACCCAAACTGCAGCTGTGGCCGTTGGGAACATTTGGTCATAAAGTGTTTCACAAATCAAAATGAAAAGCCAAAATGTCAACCGTTAGGCAGTGCAATGAATAACCGAGGTCAGCAGCATTCATCCTGTGGTGGAAAGATTTCGGTGTCAGCATCCAGAAATGGAAAAGAAAGAATTCCTGCACCTAAAAGGTCATTAGTAGAAGTTTAATGTTATATTTACGTGTTTTGTGTTATCACCACTAGCTAGCTAACAAGCTAGGGATGAGCTAGTTTCTGTGGTGGTTGGCGCTGGCTGGGAAAGCAACAGTCGTACACAGCAGCACATTATGGCACACCCAAGATTTTCTATGACACCCAACCTTCTTTGGCAACATCTCATCAGTTGGCAGTTAAAAAAAAAAAAAGAGCGAGGTGCTGTAAGTTCATCAGTCAAAATATGACTGCCAGGACTCCATGGACTGCCTATCTTTTCAATTAAAGAAATTCTTTCAACATTCTACTAAATTATATATGTTGAGGTCTCAAATAAAGCACTGAATTTTACATGAGACACTGTGTAGGACCCCAGGCAGTCTAGCGTGAGTCCTGCAGCAACAATCATTTGGTTGGTCGTCATTATAAAATAAGGCATTTTCATGTGTTCTGATGGCAGCTGTATAAAACCAAGCCTCTCGTAGTTGGGCACTGAAAATAAATTGACTACAGAAGATGTAGTGCAGTTGTGTTGTGTGTGTTCTTTTTTTCAACAACTAAAAAAAAGCCTTTGCAGATGTTTTTTTTCTTTTTGTATTTTTTCGAAGAACTGTTGTAAAAGAATTTTCAGCTCTGAAGACTGTAGCTCTTTAAAATACATGTTTAGTAGAGAACATTTGATCTCCATATTGAATTTTTCAGCATCACAACATTTCCGTTTGTGTCTTTGACACACTGAATGTGTTGGACAAGACTGAGCAGAAGTGTTGCCAAAAAGTGCAATCTGCTCAACCTTGGACAGTCCTTCTTCCTCTTCCACCGAAACTGTGATCAGCATATAGTCACAGACTTTTCTAAAAACTGAATGGTGCACATGTGTTCAGATTTAGACTTTAAAAAAATAAAACCATTCAAATATTTTCTGCTTTCCAAATGATTTATTACTTGCAAACATCAAATATAGGCTATATTATATTAATATAGCTTATTATCATGGTGTCTAAATGATTTGTATTTGTATTGTCCTGAAGAGTTTATGAGGTCTTTGTTTATGAGTTTTCTTATATTCATTAGTCCATTTGTTCCTGTATCTGCTGTGTTGTCACATGGATTTGCCTTCCTCCTCCTCCTTTCTCATCATTCCTCGGGTCGGTGATACATGTATGTCTCCCTGGCCCCCCCATCATCATAGTCTCCATAATGCTCCGCCTCGCCGCCTCCTCTCCCCCTGTCCTCAGGGCAGTGGATCCCCAGTCTCTTCTGCAGCTTCTCCTCCTGGAAGCGGTGCTCCATGGAGTCCACCAGGTCATAGATGCTATCCAGGGACCACATGGGTGACGGGAACCACGCCTTCACGTCGCCGTCTTTCCCCACGACGAGCATGCTGAAGTAGTCCTTACTGATCTTCAGCTGTTCTCTCAGGTTGTTGACCATATCGCGCGATAACGGCTGAACCTCACTCTGACTCCGACCTAGAAGAAGAATGGCAGGAAGGGTTAAGTGCAATACACAAAATGGGATTTAAAAAGACAAGATGCACTCCTGACAAACACAGTTCAATTTAGCATTCTAAAGTTTTGGACATGTCTCTATATATTTATAATGATTGCACAAATTGGCATAAAATCCCAAGTTCCTGTATCTATCACCATCCCATGCACCTGCCCTTCCCGACACGGGAGTGACTCACCATTAAGTGGAAATAGCTCAACAGTTCCTGATGCCTTGTGTCCAACTCCAATCAGCTTCAGCATGGCAAAGTGGCGAATACCTGGGGAGAGCCCCACAAAATGCTTACAGGCTAAATTTGAGCAACAAAGACCTGTGTCGGATGAGTCTATAATCGTATGAATACAAATATATTATAGTACAAATAAGTCAGTGACAGCATTGGTTTGGACCTTTCCCAAGCTTGTAGGTCAGGATGGAAACCTGCCTGTTGTATTTCCATATTGCACCAGAGACAGGTGTGGTATTGTTCATTGAAGAGCGTGTGGTGTGTTACTGACCCAGGTGACACTCCTGTCCATTGAGAGCAGAGAGCTGCTGTTGGAAAGAGTAGTCGTCCTCAGAGGGAGCAGAGATGAGCAGCAGTCTCCTCTTAGACATGAATCTGAACAGCAATAAAAACAGTGACGTGAGTTTGAAGGTTGTAGCATGAGTCGGTCAAGGTCCTGCCTTTTGTTCAGACATAATGTGTTAAGGCACATGTTGTATAATATCTAGAAAGAAGAAATAAATAATAAAACAGAAAGTTACTATTACAGCTACTATAAATCAAAGACAGAGAGGATTAACTCCAGAAGAAATTATTGACATGAACGTTGAGTTTGATCGAATTAACACGGTATTAGCAAACAAAATTATAGTATGAAGTAGTTTTGTATTTTAGCTATCCATTGACTAGTTCTTTAATAATAATTAAATCAATTTACACCATAATACATCTAAATAATTTATTTAAAAGCAGCCTGACCGCACTGAATTCCACTACAGTCAAAAGTTAATCTTGCAGTTACAGCTAACGTTACTTTGCCAAGCTAACGTTTGCTGTTTTTATTCTCCATGACTAAATTCAACTTCTTCATTTAACTTATGTGGGACAAAAATGTTTTTAAAAAATTACCATGAAGATAGATCTAAAATAGAAGTAAATTTAACAGTTAGTCAAAGCTAGCTGTGGCTGTCTCTAGCTAGCTTGACTTTTAGCCAAGTTTTGTATAGACTGCATGTTCAATATGATGTTTTTATTTTGGAAATTGTGTGTTTACATTACACACATTTTGCTTCATGGCAAAATAAATGTTTTGGCTTTGTAGGGCTGGAAAGTTCTGTTAATCTAATAAGTAGTTACATTTATACATTCTGCTTATTAGTTAACTAAGTGAGCTCTGGATTATAACAGTCTACCTGAGCAGTGAATTCTCAGCTTCGGGCTGCTGATTGTTTTTGGAGCAGACCACAGGACTCTTCCTTTCCTTTTCTTTTTCTGAGCGCCTTGAGGGAAAGTTGTCAATGTACTCAAACAGAGCAGGACTTGATGGAGGAGCCTCAAACACTCTCTGGGAGAGAGATAAAAGCTAATTAGGCAATGAAAATGCAAAGGGTAACAAGTTGAGTCATATCAAGGGTGTTTCTGTTCCTGTATGACATGGCATTACATTTAAATTGTCTTTAAAACAAAAGGCCACATCAGCAACAGTTCCTGATTGCTTCTGAAACAAAAATTACAAAGGACTTTGTAGAAACACATTTAAATCCCTTAAAATAATGTAAAAGACAAATAAATGAGCTTTATCATAAAATCTGACAAAAATATTGCCTATTTGACTCATTCAGTGGCTTAAAATCTGGGGTTAAATATGGTTCCCGTCACTTTGAGCAGCTCTGAACTGGAGTGCTTCCAGGTGTGAACGTGAGTAAGAGCAAAAACAGCAGTGAAGACTGTCTTACATTGGGCTTGATGTCGTAGTCCGTGACGGTCATGGAAAAGAGGTCAGAGGACGACAGGCTGAGCTCTGATCTCAACAGAGAGATCAGGCCAGAGTCTGAGAGATGCTCCGATTGGTCGCTGAGAGGAGGCTCTGACTCTGAAACACACATGACATGAAGCCAAGTCGCCTCTGAACAATTTTTAAACCTGTAAGGACATTACTCATTGCTCGGCTTCTGTGACATCTTTCCAGTACTTGAGTTTATGACTAGACCTTTCCACCAGCCACAGCTGTGGCTTGGGTTTACTGCTTATTAACAAATGTGCTAACGTGCGAAAATTAAAATGTGTTATCATTTATCTCAAATGACACCTGTGGTTTCAGCTGAACACAGCCTCTATCGTGGTTGTAGTCTCTTAGTGTTTTTTTTTTTTATTTTTTTAAACAGCTGCTGTTCAGCTACTACCTCAAGCATGTAGACGCAACACAACACAGTTACAGACTGTTGTACGCTACAGTGCATTAAACATGCAAAGATGGAAGCAACACATTTGCATTTTTGTCACACTCCGGTAAAAAAATACAACATGTTGCTCTCTTTGCTTCAGAATATTCAGACAGCGCATGTATAAAAAAATCAACGATATCTGCAAGAGTTTGTCCAGTTACCAGGTTCCATCCCCTGGAGGGAACCTAACCAAATATTCAAACACACAACGTCATACACACAGACAAAAAAAAATTACAAACACTTCCTACCAAGCTGGTGGTGTTGCAAGGTTAGCACAGCGTCACGTCCCGCGCCCACAATGGTCGCCACGGTGATCTTCCTGATAGCGAGGTCACAGTGTTGCTTCTTGTTCTCCTCCGTCTGCTGGACGTACAGCGTTGCATCTTTGCTGGGCGTCGAAATCAACTAGTACAACACAAACAGACACATCACTCCTCATAGATGATAGGATACTGATAAGTTGCATTGACAATGTGGAGGCCGCTGTCAAAGAACAAGGGGGGAAAGGGGCGGAGAAAAGAGAAACTTCTCACCATCAGCCTTCTTGAGCCCTTGAAACTGTCCAAAAACGTCTTCAGGGCTGTTTTATCCTTCTCACTGGCCTCTCTGTTGGACTTCTTCCCTCTTCCTTTCCCTTTCTTCCCTTTCTTCCCTTTCCCCTTTCTCTTAGAGCTCTGCTTTTCCTGTGTATCCTCCTTTACATTCACCTCTTTTTCAACTTCACTGGTTTTCCCTCTGTGTCTTTTCTTTCCTTCTTCCACGGTGGAGTCAGCCCTGCAGCAGGATAGAATGAAAAAAAAAGAAGAACTTTTGATGTTGGTCCAGCACTAAAAAAAGCTCATCTGCCTCTGGTGTAAGGGGATGAGGACGCAGGATGTGCCAGATGGGAAAAGAGAATCTGAGCAAGCGTTCAGTGAAATCAATCAAACATCGACATTCCACACATCTACGTAATTTACAGTAATATGAAGACTGCACCTGTCTGTCTTTATGTCTTTGTTGCTCTTTGACACAGATGGGGCTCCGTGCACCTTTTCGTGTGCGTTTGAAGCGGCCCGACCGGCGCTGTTCGACTCCCTTCCCCTCGTGGACCCCACTGCAGACTCCTTACGGATAACAAACCTCGACCGTCCACTCAGGATGTCCTGGATCTTACTCTTCAGGGCAGCTTTTTTGTCCGCCGGAGGTTTTCTTTGCAAGGCCACGATAGAAGTCACGTTCCCTCGTCTCTGAGGGCTCAGCACCGTCTTCTTCTTCATCTTTTTCCTCGTCACTAAAACCTTCTTTTTGGTGGGTTTACACCTGGATACAGAACATCAGACAGCGTTTTGTTCACAACTTTGACCAAAATGACAGAGAAACCACAAATTCTAATTGTAATGAATGCCCACGTCTTACACAAAATGTAACATTTATACTTAGTTGTTACTTGAATGGATGTGTGTTGCATATATTATGAAGCCCCATGTGGCAAATTTGTGCTAAGAAGGTTTTTCACCACGCTAGCTGCTGTGTGAGGCTGCACAGCGATGCTACGAGCTAAATGCTACAATGCTTACAATGACAGCGCTAACAATCTGGTGCTGAGTAGGTGTATTTCAGTCCGGATCAGACTGGTGGACTGACAGACCCACAGACCAACAGTTAGACTATCAATAGATTAGTTGATTGAAAGGAAGTTAATCAACTATTGTGATGGGTTCATTATTTTGTTTCGTTTTTCAGGCTAAAATGAAAATCTTTTGCTGGGTTGAGCTTTTTAATTGTAAAGAGTTGCTGCTTTTCTTTGTCATTTATGACAGTGAAAGAAGAGTCATTGGGTGTACTGTTGGTTGAAGTACAAAAGAAAGAAATAGCTTGCCTTGACGTGTAATTTTATACCTGCATTATCTCCAATAATGCACCCATAGCAATGCAGAATACAGCTAATTGTTTATGGTTTTATTTTCACATTATTTGATATTTTGATCGGTTAGGGTTAGGGTTAACCCATTTTGAATTTAAAGCGGACTTAATGAACTTGATGGTATAATCTAACCTCAGCTGAGATCCTTTTCTGGTCATCTTCTCCAGCTTCCTCATGGGGAACTGATCGATGACCTCCAAAATTGCCTCAACACGGACTGGAATGGGGAAGCGCTCACTGACGTGAAGGTTCTTCTTTACGACCAGCGTGGTGAAACCCTGCTCCTGAAACAACAGGTGTAATAAGACAATAACAAGTCAAGCAGAGGTACACACTGAGGAAAACCTGGAATTTTTTGCTAAATTGAAAGAAATACATATAGGCTGCAACTTGTTCATATCTTCCGGGGATGTGACCTACCTGGCCGGTAAGCTCCAGATAGTGCAGCAGTTTGGTAACTGTGTCAGGGTCAAGGCTCTCTACTGTAGCATCTCCTTGAAGAGTTGTTTTCTGGATTCGACCTTCCATCATGGCGTTCTGGATGATGGTGATGATGAATGTGTCTCTTTCTGCTAGGCGGCAGTTGAGCCCTTTCTGAGAATGACACCGGAAAAGACGGAAAGAGAGTGAAACTAAAAAAAAGGGGAAAAAAAACAAAAAACAAATCGGATAAAATCTCCCCCTAAATCAATTTGGTGTGTATATCTGTACACACAGTACCTGCTCCATGTCTTCCAGCTGTTTCTCCATCATACGCAGGTAGTGGTCATTGTGTGACGGGGCTGTTATCACCCACAGTCGCTTTTTACCTGGAAGGGAGAAGGGTTGTTCACTGTCAGCAAGCAGACGGACAAATAGACACATCAGCTCATCGGCTTATTTGTCTTGCCTGCAAAGTCTGACAGGAAATCCAGCTCCGGAGCCAGGCTTGATGAGGGCTCTTCGACTCCTCTGCCGCCTCCATGTTCTCCATCCACGTCCAGCCCCAGCCCTTGCTCAATTCCTGCGGGGAGGTCCGAATAGTCTCCCCAGTCCCTCACATTGGGGTCCAGCTGATCTTTGGGCTTGCTGTAGCCGATCCCTGGCCAGGCGGTGAGCAAACTCGGGTAGCTGAGGCTCCACAGGGCGGCGAACAACAGCAGGGGCCAGCGTGAGTTACAGAAATTAAACATCCTCACTGACAAGGTGGAGTGGTTGGCTTGTTGGTCAGCTGGAGCAGCTCACAGACCCTCCTCTGCATTTGTGTTCATCACTCTTAGGCAGCCGCGTTGCATCCGAAGCAGACCAGATGGACCCAGCAGCTGTTCAACCTGTGATTCAAGAGTCTAGATTCTCTCAGAAAACTCCCAGCTGAGAAACATCCATGCTTTTAATCCACGTTCAAAACCCCGTTTAAGGCTGACGGGGTCTGTATCCTCAAGAACAGGTGAACCAGATCTGACATGAATGTTAAATGGACAGCAAAGACTGCAGTGATGTTAACCTCTCTCACCAGCAGAGAGAGACTGACTAGAGGGACCTCCCTCTCCCCCTAGACACACACACACACTCCACACACACTCCTGGTTCGCATTATAGCCCAGGCTCGTTAACAGGAAACTCCTGGAATTTTCTGTGACTTCAAAGCATTTTCTGGCTGAAAAATCTCTTTGTTTCTCTCTCTCTCTCTCTCTCTCTCTCTCTCTCTCTCTCTCTCTCTCTCTCTCTCCCTGACAGACACACACACACTCTCTGTGTGTGTGCTTCTTTGTCTCACAGCTGACTGTTTCGATGTCCCTTCCTAATACAGAGTTTTATATGCACATGGAGGCCAATGCACCCACGTGTGTGCATTCACGGACGCAGGCAAAAACCCACTCATTGTTTTTCACATAACATTATCAGGTCAGTAGGTTGGCGTCCTATTGTGCTTTTGATCGAGAGACTAAATCCCGACCTGCTGATGCTGACCTCCAATGTCCTGTAGAGTTGTGCAAGTGAAGAGACAATGTCCCTATCCAGGGTCAGTAAAATGCCAAATTACTTATAGATTGCATTTGACAGTTTTGATGTTAACACCTGTCACCATCCGTCATTAAGACACTGATTGCAAACTTCTGCAGGCTGCTTTGCACTTGGAGAGAAAAAAAAACAAACAAGGCCATTCAAAAAAAAAAAAATTCTGCGTTGACTGAATGACAGACTTGAAGTGGGGAGATAGAGACGCAGCATCTCAGCCAAAAGCCATTTGTTCAACGGGAGTTGAAGCTTTTGGATGAAGGCAAATGGCAGCAGTCGTAAATAACACAGACAGGCTTATAGACTCTGCAAGCTAGAAAAGTTCACACTGGTTCAATGATGTGAATCTGAGACAAATGTGCCCACAGGCGAGTCAACCCTAAACACGTTCTGCCAAGGAAAAAGTATTTAATCCCTCCCACTAGCTGCGCCGTCAATAATTCACCAAATAAAAAACACAACCGCACTTCTTTGGTGATCGTTTCCAGTCAGGAATCCAAAGACCACGAGGCTTCACAAACCAGTCCAAATGTAACTATAAATATGACTACAGCCTCATCCATTCATGTTCACAAAGTTTAGTAATAGTAGTAATGAAAATCATTCCAGTTGAACATCTAAATGTCTAAAGCTCTGGGTTCTAGGACAGCCAAATATATTGTTTGACAAAGGGTCTTGGCCTTGATTTTCAAAATGATAACACGGTAAAAAAAAAAAAAAAAATGTATATGCAGCTGGTGATATTTTGTATACACAATCATCTGCTGAACGGAGCAACTTTGAAGAGACTGAATGACTTTTAAGGGACAAAACGTATGGCCACCTGCTTCTGACCTGCCCTTGAAACAACACATGTGTTGGTTTTAATATCACTGAGGGAGACAGAATATATAAGAAAGATGTACAAACAAAGCCAATTAGACAAGCTATTTTTATGGCGAAACCCTGAAATTAGATCCAGGCGTAGCAACAATGCATTCCACTCTCTGAGCCTGATAAAGAGAACCAGATGACCAGTATATGGCAGGAGGAGAATGTGCAGTATATGTACTATATACAGTGTAAGTGTAGGTCAATGAGGCACTGGTACAGAGAGAGTACGTGACTGACAAAGATGTTATTGCTCCAGAACAGGCTGTAACTCACTGCTAGTTTTTCATTAACAAAGATTTACAAGGAAGCCGAACCAGCACAGTTAGCCCATTAATAGTGGAGGAACAAGACAAATACGTGTCAGTAACCACAGAAGAAGAGGAGACAGTGACCTTACACATTACTTATACTTTGACTCATAAACCTGAACGATGATTCTGCTGTGATTGTAATAATGACCGATGATCTGTTCATCATACCAGAATAGCAATTTCTCATTTTTAGGAGCGATGAAAGTAAAATGAGAGGAAATTGGATGATAATGAAGTCACGACACAATGTGAAATAGTGAGAAAGCGTCCCTTGGTAGAGAAATGTGAGTCTTGCATCACATGTTTAAACAGCTGTGTCACTGCTAAGAACGTTGCTAGATGATTATCTCTGTTCTTTCTCTGTTTTTTGCAAACAATTTGACACGAAACCCTCCATTTCGTATGACAGATAATAACGCTGGAGATGTTTTATGTTTTGTTTTTTTCATTGCTACATGTAAAAAACGATCAGTTGAGATATCCTCACAGCACCTGTTGATTCAGTGTCTCCTTCCATTAACCTCGCACCACCTTTCAAATGACTCAATATCAGAACAAGTGTGAGATCATCTCCTCCAGTCAGTCTCATAATGATGATGGTGAATGGGAAAAAATGAAATGAAAACATGAGCATTTATTATATATTATATTTAGTACAGAAGATATTAATCACATCATGAGAGTACCTGCAGTGTCAAAACAGATCGTGGCTAAGTTATAGTAATATAATCTAACAAGAAGGAACAAAATGAAAAATTGCACTCGAATGCATCACACTCTGTTACGCTTTGGTCAAATTGGAGAGATTATGTTTACCGCTATGAGGCTAAAGCAATTCCGAAAAAGGAATTGCAAAAAATATATTCAGTATATTCATGTTCACATTTCATGTTTACTACAGTCATTTTCTGGTCTCTGGTATATAGAAAAGAAATAATGTAGCTAGTGGTCATGTTATGTAGCTATGTTATAGCTCTGTTCCTGATTACTTGTGTCTTGATCTGCTCCTGAGTGGCGGGGCTGTCAGAGGAGTGAGCCGCACCTGGCGCAACTTCCTCTGATTGCTGCACCTGCTATGAGAAGGCTGGATACCTCCCTCTGGTGCTCTCTGTCTCCCGTGCTTCCAATTTGTTGTGTCCATTTAAATTTGCCTTGGCTGAATTTGTTTAAACAACATATTATGAACATGTTTGCCTTTGTGTGGTCTCCCTCAACACACACACAAGTCACAAATTCTGATGCCTTTTTAACCTGTTCAGGGCCTCTTGCTCAGTATGAGCTGGTATAAACTACAGTTCCCTGTAACTATTTCAGATAATGGATGGAGGGATGCTGCGTATTTTGGCATCAACTTGTGTACAAACTTGGGGCCCAGATGTACTGAATATTGAGGGAGAAATCAAAGGATTAATAGGGGCCCACCAACCGATTTTTGCCACACACCACCAGAACAGGACCATATTCAGCCATACATGACATATATGTAGGCATGTACATGTTTATATGTAAATACATGTAATTTTTTGTTTAATCTGCGATGAATCTTGATTAAACATATATAACAAATAGACCACGTTTTAAACCCCCGTGTAGTGCTAAATATAAAATAGTGAAAGAGCGCCCCACAGTGGCAGCATGCAGAATTGTAAATTAAGTTTTAGGACGCCATTTGTGAAACAGTAAATGACACGTAAATGTGCTCATTTATTCATATCATTATAACTATACATATATTTGTATGTATTTGTGCTTTTCTGTCAAGACATGAAGCATGCGTATGCTTCCACCAAAACGTTTAAACAAAACCTGTCCCTAAATTAAGATTTATCTGATAAACCGGATCATAATTTAAAATAGAATATTGACAGTAATGTCACTGTCATTTATATACAAAAACAAAACAAAACAATACAGAGGTGAGACTGAGGGGTGTGCATTTGTGATGGCTTCGTCCTGCCTCCTCGGTGACCACAAATCAGAAGTCAGAAGTCGATATGATGCGTCTCATATGATCAAATAATAATCCTGCCGGCCGCTGTTCCGGACACCTTCCGGGTTATCAGAGTTCGTCTGTGCAGCACAGAGCCCGGACCATTTGCAGAGGTCAGTCGAGTTATGTTCCGTTAACTTTTCCACTCTCACTTTTTTTCACATGCATTTGTTTCGGTTTGCATTTCTGTGCGAGTGTGTGTGGGGGATTTATGAGTCATACCTCGCCTTCATGCACGACACAGATGTTTTTTAGCTGCCTGCTAGCGCGCTAGCTTAGCTCATGTTAGCATTGAGCCCCCGCTAGGTTTTGTTTTGCGGGGAGCGGAGACAAAAAGAAAGAAGAGGTGGCCGCCTGGATTAACACCGCTGAGCTCTGACTCACAGTGAAAGTGCACTGAAAGGTGGCCTCACAAACAAAACACATTTTAGCTCAAGCTTCTTGTCGGTGACACACAGTTGTGAGACGGTTGTCGTCATTGATTTGAACGTTGTGTTGTTGGTGACTTATTGGGTCATAAACGGCGCCGTTAGCCAGAGGTTTACGAGAGCCGTTCTGACCCGGGTTTAACCTGGCACATCCAGGACAAAGCGACACACGTCTGCAGCTTAATGCCTTGTTCATCCACATCTTGTTTTTCATAAGCTAACGTTACGTGTTAACACCAGAAAAAATGTTAACAGCGTCTGAGTGTGATTAAACAGTTTTTGGTGACGTGGTAGTTTGAGTTTTTTTGATATGAAATAAGAGTCCCTGAACACAACACGCTGTCTGTCTGCAGACGGCTTGTTAACTGAAAATAGGTTATCAATAGTCTCTCAAACGGTGCCGAAAGTCACATAATGGCTGATTGGTGTCCAGTTTCTCAGATGTAAAAAAAGAGATTTGTTTCAGTGTTCTCTTTGATGGTAAACTGGATTCAGGGAAATTTAAACGGAAGTTTTGAAAGACAAAAAAATGGTGATGACCTTCATTCAAACACACTGGTTACAGATCTAACCTAATGTATGTTTTGATGTGCTTGCAATGTGTTTATGTTTTCGTGGTTTGATTGTATGAAATTGATTACATGTATTGATTCTTTATCTGAACTATATATGAAGTATCCAATATGGGTCAGTTGTCCTTTAGTGATGTAAAAGGGGCACAGTTATTTTCATATTTTATAGCTTAAACCTTTTTAACCTTTCATTTATTACCCTGATATGTCTTTTTTTTAATTGGGCTTTTGTGAAACTGTATTGTGATACCTGCTCTCCAATTATTTTCATTATCAATTACTTATACTGTCTGTGAAAAGAACTCAATTAATTGTTAAATCTCCGGTCCCGAACCCCAATAATAGTCCATTTACATTGATGTAACCCTAATATAATTTTTTTTTTCTATGGTGATCACCTAATTAATACATTTTTTAATTGAACTTTTAAGGTCAGTTTGACTTTCAAAACAAAATGCGGTTTTGATCTTTTGACTGAAACGGAGTCCTTATTGTGCACACAGTGTGGCCAATAGGAGTTAGATGCCAGTCAATTCTAGTTTAAACCCTACTACACCAGCCCAGCTGTCCCAGTCTATCCCAGTTCATTATCTCCCTTTTAAAGTAAACATGCTGTCCCTCTTTGTGTTTACTGCCTCAGAGTCACTCAGGGCTGCAATTTAAAGATATATCCAGTTATCCTTGCAGAAAATGAAAAAGAAGATGTTTGTGTATCAACAAAAATCAAGGACAGATTTGTAATGGGGATCAGATAGTCATAATATGTGTTGGATTGGGTTCAAATATGTATAGGAAAGTGTTGGCAGGTCCTGTTGTATAAGCATCAACAAGGTCACAAGTGTGTGTGTGTTTGATCTACAAAAGAGCAGGGTAGGACATATTTCTGTTGAACTTGCGGGCGCAAGTGTGTGTATTACCCTCTCACTCACTTTCACCTGTTATTGTTCTTTACCCATAATCCCCCTCCCGTCTCATCCCAGGAGGAGTGCTGTCTGTCCCGTTGAGCTCCTCCTGGTGTGTGAGTGCTGGGTGTGTGCACCATGGCGAGCCTCCTTCGTGTTGTGGCGGCCAGCTGCTCAGCCCCTGTGTTCAGCGGGGTTTCCTGTATGAAGTTGCAGAGCAGCCATGCTCTCAAATCAACATGCATTCGCTTTTTCAGGACCCATCAAGCTCTTGGACGATGTGCCAGTCCAGGTAAGACACAATACACACAATGTGATATCTTGGGTAACCTTAGTAGAAGTGTATATACAGAAAACAATAATTGCAACAGTTTTGTGCAAATTATGAATTAATATTCTGTTTACAAAACATAATGAAAGTAACATTATTTAGATTTAGACAATGCATGATATCTGAGGTGTTCTAGTTTCTGGAAACAGGGTTCCCGTGGGTCCCTGAAAGTGTGTCAGTTTGAGTGGAAAAACGAAGGCCTTGAACGTCTTTTAAAAAAAGATTTTCAAGGTCCATGTCTAGACGTAAATATAGCCATGGGTGATTGAAAGTGCTCGAAATATTTGAATTGTTGTAACAGTAATTAATGTTGATCTGTATCTGAAACAATCCTGTGTAGGGTCCTTGATTTTAAGGGAATAGGGCCTGGAAATTTAATTGCAAGGTTCTTGAATTTGATGTTTAGGTAGATGTGGGAACCGTGACACAACATGAAACTTTGCTAATATCACCAGGGTCTCTACACATGAACATGCGCATTGTGAACATTGTTTGTATGCACAGAGTTTGCTAAAAACGTTGTTGAACAACTCACCTTTGCAGTTGCTTGATCCGCTTGCCGAGAAGCATCGACCTCCGAGTGCGATGTAACCTGGAGGACAGTTGAGGTGGAATGCTACTGTATTGCTTCTTATATGAGGCTCCTTTTTCAACTTTAAGGTCAATATTGTTTTTTGCTAATGACAAAACAACAAATTATCTGTGCATTTATATGGAAATAAGCTTTAGGAGCGTTCCACCTTAACTCACCTTCATCTTGCATCGCATTCGGAAATCGACACTTCTCACAGGCAGGACGGCAGCTAGCGGAACAAACATACGCTAACATGAGTTGCCCAAAAACTCTCTTTTTTAGTAAACTCTGTGTACACAAAAAATGTTTTCAATGTTCTTCATGTATAGAGACCCTGGTGATGCTACAAGCAAAGTTTCATATTGTGTCGAACCTTCTTAGTGTGTTAAAAATAGCAATTTTGATGCTATCGCTAATTTGCCCCAAGCATTCCCATTTAAGATGAGTTTGACCCGAAAACGAAAATACGGTAGATCTTCAAAGTGCCTTTTTTGTTGTAATTATGCTTTTACACAAAGGTTTGACTCATGTACATTCACATAAACGGTTGCATGTTGGTAAGAGTTTCACTTTAATTGCCCATCTTGCTGACAGTTGCCACTTATGAACAACTACTATTGAGACTGTACATTAGACAATTCATTAATTTTTAGTGTGTCTCTGCATGTTCAACCATGCAGACAGGGGCTGCAAATGACAGCTGGAATGACTTTTTGGTCAACAGAAAATTGATCAGGAACTGTCTCAGGTTCCAGCTTCCTAATTATTATAATTTGCTCATTTTATGTTTCATATAGGATTAATCTCTTTTGATGTTTAGACATACTAAAGGGATGGTTTAATTCATGTATTCTCCTCTTGGGTCTGAATTTGGACGATTGTGACCTTGCTGCTGTTGTAGATACATGTTTTACTACTGATAGCAACATGAAAGCAATGCCACCTGTAGATTCTGTGTGCATTCTCATGTACTTGTGCATCAGGCACTGCATGGCAGGTGCAAAAATACTCATTAAGCAACACTGATGGAGGTTTTCTCTCACTGCCCAGCATTAGAAATGACAAATATGCTATTTATACCCTTGTCCTTCAGAGTGCTACCCATTCATTCATTCATGTTTTGTTTCTGTTTTTTTGCATGCATATTCCAAGTCATTGGTATTTTTATGAAGAAGAAAATCCCTTGTTTTGGCAAAACAAAGATAAATCAAACATAGGACAGCCTTTAACCCCATGCTGTAGCTTTTCCTTTAACTCTTCTTAAAGGTATATTCTCGAGGTCAGTGCAGCTACCTGCAGTTGCTTTCAGTCCCAAGGTCACATGTAGGATGTATTCTCCATTTTAGTGCCTGGTCTCTGTATCAGTAACCAGAAAGTGTGTGTACTGTAAAAGCCAGTACCAGCTGGTTGGAGGTGCTTCATGTTCGACTGTGCAGGATTCATGGTTCATGATTGGAGCTGCTTGTGACCTGGTTCACGGTGACATCCATGCAGTTCAGCTAGCTCCAGCAACAGCTGGTTGAATCTATTCTGGAGATGCACGTGTCAGATGACAGGGTCGCAGACAAGTATAAGAGCACATATCATACAGTTCATATAGATGTGGTCATGCTTTGACCTCGATGGAGCTTATAGATGTACGGTATATGCCAAGACATTGTGTTCATATAAGACCGGATTCATGACTGTGACATGCACAGAATGACTCTGTGCTTTATAAAGAGACTATTATTGTGATTGTCACAGTTAGTACCAATGTAAAGGCACTTTGAGTGCAGTATATAAAAGTTATTGCACAATAAATCAGTTGAATACAATACAGAGTCATTTGAGCATAGAAATGTCCCCGATCTGTCTGTTTTCACGTTGTGTCAAAAAGAGCTGACACGGCACCATCACTTGGTATTTGAACTGAAAATAGGGAACCGTGAGTGTGTTGCTGGGGGTGTGTTTCTTCAGGCGTTGGTGAGTTAAAAATACAGTCCAGGAAGGCAGAGCTGAGTCACACATCCAGTAGTCTGAAAGGTTATCAAACTCAAAAACTCTGCACACTGGTTTATAATGCTGTTAGGAAAGATTTTACAATTCTGTAAAGTTGCCTCAGTGAGCATGCTTTGCACCACTATTTTAATTCCTGCACTCTTGCAATACATGTTTTATTTTCTCTTGACATCTCATGAAACAGCATGTTAGTAATTGTAACCAACTTCCGGCCATTTCACAAACTAGGTATGGATAACAATGCGTCAACAAAGAGAGAAAGTGGCATCAAATCTGTCTCTAAACTGTGTCTCTGTACCCATCTTGGAATTACATTTAGCCAGCATGTGATTCAGATATTTTCTGGAATATACCACATTTTGAATGCAGAAACTGAATGACAATAATGATTTAAAGTGGGGTCTCTTCCTGGGGAGTTTTTCCTTAATCCTTAATCTTAATTTTGGGCTATATGAATACAGCTGAGTTGACTTAACATATGGACCTTAAACTGTTATGTAAACTCAAGCTGGCACACTCATTAATCTTTTTAATCTTTAATCTAAGTATTGAGGTTCATAAGTTACCATGTTATAATCGCTCCTGTGAGATTCTTAAAACACAACAAGATGTAATGCGTATTTGCTGCTGCTGCTTCATTTAATACTAATTCTAGTGATATGGTGGATATATCCACTGGTGTCTGCCCAATCTCAACTTAATCTAAACCTTTTTCGCCCAGTAACATGATAGCCGTGGGATAGACTGCCCAGCTGTCTGACTCTAATCTCTTTATTGGCACCTGACTGCTGAATGTGTTGGCAGAAAGGGACCCACAGCACATATAGGGGCATGTGGTACCTCTTGCTTTATTAAAATTAAATCTAATCAAATAGCTGGCAGCCAGAATATTGGCTGTGGAGCTTTTGGTAAAACAAAATTTGTTGGAGGACGGGCAACCAGGGCAGGGTGAGAGGAAAGTCAGCCCCCGTGCTCTTGTGTTTATGTATAGAGAGAGCGAAAGAGCTGCAGTGGAATTTTCCATAGGAGCAACATGTGACCTGCCTGTAGCTTGGACACTTCAGAGCAACAGAAAGACACACAATGCTAAGTCACTGTCTGGTCATGCTCGCTGCGTCTTTATTTTGCTTGACTCTGAATTTTATGTCTTTATCTTCCCTTTACTAATTTCATTCTCATCATAAGCTTCCATTTTGCTCTCACATGATGAATCAGCAAGTAAAAATCATGAACAATAAAGGAAAGCTTTCTGCTTTTAGATTGCAGACGATGTTGTCTCTGTATCTTACTATTTAACTAAAAGAAAAGGTGCGATTGTTAGTGAAATGTGAGTGTTTTCCTGCTGCCTGTCAGTTAGTTAAACTTTGGTCAAGACAGTAATAACTTGATGGTTATAGGATGTATTGCCATTAAACTTTGGACGGACTTTTATGGACCTTAAATGATAAATCCCTAATGACTTTGGTATCATTACTTTTATTTTTGTGCCAAGGGCAGTTCAAAGTAACACAGTTTAAAATTATCCAGTGATATCTCTTCATATCTACCTCATGAATTGTCACAAGGTTTGGTGAAATGTGCCTTTTGGCTGTTACTTTGGTTGAGGACCAAATAGCTGGAAAATGAAAGACATCCCCATCAGCCTCAACTGTTCTTTGTTTTAAATACCTTATAGCAAATGTTTGCTTGCTAACTAGGTAGACTAAGAACAGCCTCACAGAGCCAGTGGCATGACTATAGACTCATAGTGTTGTTACAAGACACTGTCCTTGTCCTTGTCCCAAAAAGGCTATTGCATAATATACAGTACAGTATTTATGGTAAACATAGTGTTATTTCTCCTTGAAGCTGCGAGAAAAGATCTGGAAGCTATAGTATAGTACTGGGTTTTGTGCTATTTTGGTCTTTTATGTTAACCGTTCCTATTATCTCCTGTGTACGTAATCATGAACAAAGAGAAAAGCTGCAAAAGCTGCAATGTTCCACTCAGTCAGCAAAATAACTGAGTATCCCTTTTTATTTTTTGTGCAGCTTTCTATTGATTTGGACCAAAATAAGACACACAGATGCACAAACTCATATACAAACTATGCACAATTCACTTTTATATGCGGTATATTTTGTATTTTGTCAAAACTATGCTATGAAATATTATCAAAATAATTTTACAGTAAAACAGTGCATTGATTTGATGGCCTGTTGGTCAGAGAAGCCATTGGCATAAAATAGGTTGAAACAAGGCCTGTCTGCTCAAATCAGCCTGGAATGAATATATTTGTTATCGTTATTTTTAATTTTCATTTCAGATGAAGAAAAAAATAATTGATGTGTAAAAATAAAGGGAATACATAGAGAACATTATGATTGTATAAAGTAAAATACAGTAACCTCAGAATGAGAATGTGAAGGAAGAGCTTGAAAATCAGCTTGTTGAGTCGCCCTCCTAATGTGAAACACTGAACCTCAAGACTTAATTTTACTGTTGTCACTCATCTCCCGTATTGTTTCTCTTGGCCTCTGCAGGTATTCCATACAAACAACTCACAGTCGGTGTACCCAAAGAAATATTCCAGAATGAACGTCGCGTGGCGCTCTCTCCCGCTGGTGTCCAGGCGCTCATCAAGCAGGGCTTCAGTGTCGTTGTGGAGTCTGGAGCCGGTGAGCCTTCCAAGTTCCCAGATGAGCAGTACGCCCAGGCTGGAGCAACAATCAAAGATGCTAAAGATGTCTTGGCGTCTGATGTGGTGGTTAAGGTAAGATTTAAGTGGGGAATGAGAAGTGAATTGTTTAGTACTAACTAATGTTCCCTGACCAAGTGACAATTAACTGTGAAATATGTCTCCATATGGTCTTCAAAGTTGACAAATGGAGGGGAATGAGAATTGAATTTTAGTTGCATAAATTGATTTCCCGCCCATCCTTACCGTTTTCAAAACAATCTCTCTTCTTCCAGGTCCGCGCTCCCATTTTCAACCCTGATTTGGGCGTCCACGAAGTGGACTTAATGAAGGACGCGGCCACTTTAATCAGCTTCATCTATCCAGCTCAGAATCCAGAGCTGATGGACTTGCTGTCCCAGAAGAAGGCAACCGTCCTGGCTATGGATCAGGTCCCCCGAGTCACCATTGCCCAGGGCTTTGATGCATTGAGCTCCATGGCAAACATTGCTGGGTATGTAGAGAAACACTACATTGCAGCTATAGTTGGGCGACTGTTTTATCTTAAAATATGTCCAACTGTAGCTAGTTAGCAAGCCTGGAAACTTGGTCACTAGCTTTTGCTTTTGTTCTCACAAAAAGGTGTTCTTCAACATGACTATGTCTTCAAGTCAACATAGCATTGTCCATGTAAACACAACTAATATTTGCTGTGAATGCTGGAAGCTAGGGCTGTACTTTTACTTTTTTACAACTCATCACACTCCAGCAGGGCAATTTAGGTCCCAGCCATTATCAAAGCAATGTAGTCTAGCTCTCAGACATTCATCTCTCCCTTTGTCCCTTTGCCATATTTTTCCAGCTGTTCATGATCTTTTCAGCTACAGTCTAAACATTCATATTTTGAGCCAGGAACTCCATTCATAGCTCATAATGTTCTGAATCTTCTATATTTGTTAATATCATATCAAAATTATTATGTGCCTTTCTGTCATTTCAGGTACAAGGCTGTTGTGCTGGCAGCAAACAGCTTTGGTCGTTTTTTCACTGGACAAATCACAGCAGCTGGGAAAGTGCCACCTGCAAAGGTGTGTAGTATGAGTATGTGTGTGTGTGGGTTTTTTTTGTTGAAGTTTTAATGTGTGTATGCAAGATTTAACATGTTTAAACTCCATTTCATGTGTATGTGAATAGGTATTGATCATTGGAGGTGGTGTGGCCGGATTGGCAGCAGCGGGTTCTGCCAGGGCCATGGGAGCAATTGTCAGAGGATTTGATACCAGGTTTGTTTTTGGTTTTATAATGTGCATCTGAATTGTTAAAGAAATTAATCCCGGCTTTGAAAGATTGATAAACACAGAAACTATTGAAATATTCAAAAGTTCTCATGTTCTGTCAGAGATATTTTCCTTCTGCCTGACTGAGAAATCACCTCTCCTTCCTCTCTCAGAGCTGCAGCTTTGGAGCAGTTTAAATCTTTGGGCGCAGAGCCACTAGAGGTGAATATTAAGGAGTCAGGAGAGGGCCAGGGAGGCTACGCCAAGGAAATGTCAAAGGAGTTCATAGAGGAGGAGATGAAGCTGTTTGCCAGACAGTGTCAGGATGTGGACATTGTCATCAGCACTGCTCTTATTCCAGGTATGCACAGAAACACAGACCTGTGCATAATGTATACACAGACTGTATATGTGGAATATCAAAACGTGAGACATGTATTCTGCACAGGCAGATGGCAAAACAGAAATAAAAAGGGCAATTTAGGTTATCTAGAACGTTAAAAATAATTTTACCAGAATATGTTTTACAACAGCTTCAGATTTGATCCATTTCCCTGTTAGTTTCTTAGCTTTTGTACATTGTATGTCCATGCACAGCTGCTGTCTTGTTTTAGTTTAAAGGTCTGTCACTGTTACATTGTAGGCAGGCGGGCACCCATCCTGATCACCAAACCCATGATAGAGAGCATGAAGGACGGGTCAGTGGTGGTGGACTTGGCTGCTGAGGCTGGAGGAAACATTGAGACCACTGTACCTGGAGAGCTGTCAGTATACAAGGTCAGTGCACACACTGTTCATACCCAAACGTTACTCCTTTTCCAATTTATTGTAAAATCACAAGATTTATCTGCCTTTTCCTCTTTAGGGAGTGACCCACATTGGCTACACTGACCTACCCAGCCGTTTGCCGACACAGTCCAGCACTCTGTATTCTAACAACATCACTAAGTTGGTGCGGGCCATCAGCCCTGACAAGGACAACTTTTACCTCGATGTTAAGGACTCGTTTGACTATGGAACCATGGACCATGTTGTGAGGGGATCTATTGTGATGCAGGTATGAGGTCTCAGGTGGCCAGCAGCCCAACAAACACGCACATACTGTACAGCAAGAGGATCCAGAAAGTCATGTAGAATGACATTCAAAGTGGATGCAGGTCCCTTTCCCAGTCACTAGATGTCACCCTAAGGACACACTATCTTCTTACTCTGGCCTCCAGTAAAGCTGCTCTAAATGGACAAAAGAGTAATACCCCTGCAATAAACATAAAACTCTGTTACCCCAAAATAAAAATGTCTTGCCTTGAGATTGTGCAGAATATATTCTGGTTTTATTGGTAACATTCTAGCCACTAAATAGAGCTAGCGATACAAGTCCGGTTTGCTTTACTGTCCTTAACGAACAGAATATTTACAAAAATTCAGATGAAGTAGCTGGCTGTGTGTGACCCACCAAGAAACACAGAGGACAAGATGACAATGAAACGACAGGGTATGAACTCATTTTTTAAAATGGAAAAATGTGAAATGATCCTCATCAGCTAAGAATAACTCCATATCATACTATCCTAAAGTATTTATATTATAGAATTTATTTATGTACGTAGAATTATAGTTAACCCCTCAAGTGTCACTAATTCAGTCATCTGGGACTTTAATTTAATAGATATAAATATCTGTTTTTTCCTCATTCTCTTCTAATATCACAGTCTAAAATGTGCAGATTTATGATTATTGAATATGAGCTTGTTGAAAATATTGGCCTGCTGATATTATTGGATACTTTTAGGTTGTCACAAAACTGGCAAATTAATTGGCTTGAATCACATAGAAATCCTGAACAATACATTTATTTTTGTATTCTTGTTCCTTGAGCTGTGATAACATTTTCTGCATTGAGAATGTTTGTACTGCTGCATATTCAATAAGATGAAGCTACATTATTTAGTCTTGAGTAATAGATCCCTGGGATGTTCTGGGGTGATTATTTTTACAGTAATCAGTCTGAGTCGAGCTGTGTTCATTTGTTGAAGTAAACAAATGGTGATTGGCCTGATATCTGATCGCAGTAATGGTCAGACATCTCATAAATGACGCTGAAACGAGAGATCTTACTTACTGTGCCTTCTGATCATTAGTTTACTTACTTTGATCTTGACAGCATGGTCTAATGTTTCACAGCAGAGGTCACTGTGTAGCGTCAGGCAGTGAGATCAGGGAATAAATTCAGAAATCAAATCGGCTCCTAATAAATGTCATTTGATATTCTTGATCTAACTGACAATTACTCTCATTTCCACCGCTTTTTGCAGCCGTTCCTCTCTTCTCGGTGAGGTGTAGAGAACCATAAGCTCAGCGGTTCGAATGATGGCTAGGAAAGATTAATTTAAATTGTTCGTTCTGTTTTTTTCCCATCCCTCTCCCCCTTCACATGATACCATTCTCTGTCCCCTCCAGAATGGAAAGAACCTGTTCCCTGCTCCTCAGCCCGACAATGTGCCCGTTGCGGCTCCCCCTAAACCAAAGTCTATCCAGGAACTAGAGAAGGAGAAGGCTTCCCAGGTCTCCCCCTTCAAGGCTACACTCACCACTGCTGGCATGTACACTGCAGGTTAGTTGTTGAGGATGATTCAAAATCAGATTTTCTGGTTGTGGAGAGAAACCAGGAAGCTGCTTTATCTGAGAAATGTGCCCTTTATTGACATTCATTTTCCACATTAGGTGGTTGAGGTCTGCCATAAGGTGAAGGACAGGTTAATAATCAGCTTTTCAGGTCACAGGAATGTGCACAGGAGGCGAGAAGTGACACACACACAGGCACCCTGTTAGTTTCAGGAAGTGTGCATTGTAAAGGCTGTGTCACGCTGAGTTGGGTGTTTGAAGTACTGCTGGAGCGAGTGGTTCCCATGGTGCGACACAGCGCTGTGTGTGAGTGCACCACACGCAGTTAATGTGGTTCACACATTGTTTAGGTGCGCCAGTAGTTCCCTACTTAACACTACCACACAGCGAGAAGTTGACCTGGTAACATGCTTATTAGCTTATTAGCCTGGCATGTAATGTCGTTTTTTTTTAATTTTAGATGGACTGTTATTGACGAAGAGACCCTTTTTGTTCCAGCAGTCTGTCTGGAAAAGAAAGTTTGATACATGCCACCAGTTCTGCAAATGTAACGAGACAAATTGCTCTTTGACTGCTAACTATGCCTACAACAGGAAATAAGGACAACATGGGTGGCCGAGTGCCTACCACATTTTGCAGTCAACCAAGTGAACAGAGACTTGTGGAGATCTAAAGAAAACAGGGTGGAAAAAAGAAGAAAAACACATTTTGTAGCTTTTTTTTTTTTTTTTTTTTTTTTTAAATCAGACTTTTCTCAGTTAAATATTTAGTTTTATGTCTGCTCTTCAACTTAAATACTCACTATTCATTGGGATATTCAAACTAGGCCAAGCAGATGTTACCTTCTGTGTTATGAGGTCATAAGCTGAATGGGTTGGAGATGTACGTATTGAAATAAATAAATAAATAAATAAATACTGGTACTAAATGTCAACAATAAATATTGATTATCTCAAATACAGGTTATTTAAACAGTACTGTAAAAGCTCTCTTCTCTAATTGTAGCAATAGCTCTGTTTCTTCCTGTAACTGTATTTCTCTCTCTGTTTTCAGGCTCTGCCACGCTGCTAGGTCTGGGTCTGTGCGCTCCTAACGCCGCCTTCACCCAGATCGTCACCACCTTTGGTCTGGCTGGCATCGTGGGATACCACACAGTGTGGGGAGTCACTCCCGCTCTGCACTCTCCACTCATGTCTGTCACCAACGCCATCTCAGGTTAGTTGTGTTGAGTGTGTCTTCTGTGGTGAGAAACTTGAATGCATCATTCTGAGGAGGGGATGCAATTTTACCTTTACCTTTCAGTATAATGCAGTCCTCATGCACAAGGTTGAATGGAACAATGTACGCTACATCAAGATCCACTGTCTTTATAGTAATACATATAATATTTTTTTGATACATCAGCACTCGCCATTGCCTTTTTTGTGCTGGGTAAATTTGTATATATACATCTGGATTAATTGCATTAAGACCAGTTTCTGTACTTCAGAAAGATTTGGACCGTTTGTTGATTGCACTATGAGATTAGATCGGTGATAACACATTAGAGCAAGAAAGAGTCCTACTAATGCACTTTTGTGGGAGCAATACAAAAATTAGGGAGTGAAAAACTAGGCAGGATATTTTACACTTAACAAAAAACTTTGTCCATATTGTTCACTGAACAACGTACAAAGCCATATTTTCGGGATCAAATAAGACCATCGTATCACATCAAAAACACAACCACTTATACCATTACATTTTGCAAGCTGCACATGATGGAAGAGAGTGACATTTAATTGTCACACAGACGCATTTAAACAGCACAACATGAAACAGGCAGAAGTAATATAACAAAACAGCATTAAATTCAAATGAGATGTAAAATAAAGACCTAGCTAAAGGATCAAACACATCAGTCCTGCATATCTGAGTCCAAATACAAACTTTGAAGATTGTGTCTTTATTTTCGGCTGGTGCTTAACACAGAGGGGTTAAGAGGTTAGAGAAGTAAGTGCATGTGTGTGTTCTCATGGCTTTGATCCCTCTGGGGTGGGAAGTAACACACCGTCGGTGATCTTTGAGGGTCAGGGAAGTCCGTTGCTAATTTACTCTTGTACACAGCAGAGCCCAGCAGTGTAACAACTGAGAGACAGTTTTCACTTCCTTTTAAAAACTTTATTACCAACACCTAGGCCCTATTTTCACATTCCCATCTTTGTTGTTCCGCTTGTTCTGTGCGTTCTTTTGTCTTCTTGAATTTTACCGTCTGCAAACTGAAATTTGACAAATTCCATTGATAAATGCAATTTTAAAAAGTTGTTCATATTTTTTTTTTATCAGGATTAGTCTAAAAGGCACAAGTTCAGGAAAAAAAGAAAGAAAATGAATACACGTTTAAGTTCATTTGAAGGTTTTCCTTTCTTCCCTCCATCAGTCACCCTCTCCTTTGCTGTCCCTGTCCAGGTATTTTCCCTTCATATTTGGCCTTTATTAGCCCCCCCCCCCCCCCTTTTTTTTTTTTTATTTCTGCCACTGACTGCGGTTATGGAAACAGTGAGACCAACAGAATTCTGTTGTTGTTGTGCCAGGCGTTGTAAAGTCACACAATCACTCAGACATTAGGGAATCATATTGGAATTTAGGGTTTCAGTGAAGGACAGACATTATAGTGTTACAAGCACTGGTGACTCTGACTGGTTGGTCATCCAGTGGCTTTATACCTGCTGTCTGATAGAAATGCTTTAATCTACTTGAGAGCACTGATTCACTGTCACAGTCCGCCTGTAGCCTGGTGGCTGATATTTGTTACAGAGACACACCAACAGGACATTGGCCCACCTAGTAAATATCTATGTGTCATAGTCGGTGCGTGCGTGTCCACTGATGCCTGCTGGCTTTCTTTCTGGCTAATCTCTTAGCTGTGGTGGCCTGGCTTTGCCTTTGATCACCTTAATGGTGTAACTATACCTTCTTTGGATCAAGTAGCTCGTAAAAGATTAAGAGTGCCATATTAAGGAGGATACACCAATTATTTAAAAGTGTCAGATCCACACATATTTAATTAATGTTTAGGTAAATGTAAGTGTCTGGCTTGATATGGGAGACTTCTAATAACAAAGGACTCTAATTAAATTTTGTTTGTTTGTTTGTTTTCAGTAAAATTAAATCTACTTGGCAAAAAGAGGCCAAATACAAAAGCAAAATGAACGTCTCATTGATTCAGATATCTCTGTGTCCAATAGAGCAAAACACTTTTTTGCTGTACTCCAAGTCTACAACATCAACATAAGGACTGACTTATGGACATCAGTTGCATTGAAACTAAAACTGGTTATAAAGAAAGAAGACAGAAAACAGTCCAGATGAAAGTTAAGGTAGTTTGTTGTCCACTGGTTTAATGCACTGACCAACATGCCCTTTCAAAATTAAGGAATTCTGGTGACAGGTATTAGGATAAAGCTGATATTTGGCCAGAGATGTCGGGTCAGGGGAGGTCGTGTTTGGTCTTTAAAATGTACTCTGAGTTGAAATGTATGATAGGGTTTACAGATGTTTCAAATCTTTTACAAAAAATGCACTTACAATAAGATTACAGTTACTAAATAAAGAAAGAAAACAAGAATATGGGGTGAGTCAGTAAACAGTGAATGTATTTGAAAGTGTTTGTGCCAACTTGGTAATAGGAGTAGACATGGTTCATAGTAAGAGAAAAAAGATAGCTGATACATGCCATCCCAACACAATTTCAGGTGTTTTCATGCTAGAAACTAAACTACAAATGTTTGGAAAGCTTGATATCCCAGTGAATTCCTTCCTTTGTATATGCTCTTGTGAATAATTACCCGTGATTCCTGCTGGTTTTGCCTTATTAGTCACAGTGGAAATTTCGAATTAGCTTCTATTTACATAGTTGAAGTTGTGAAATGATTTCTGGCAGTGTTCTGAAACTTCCTTTGTATATGAGCTGTTTTGGAGCTGTTATTACACACATGATTATAAAGCTGACGTTGTTGGGGGGAAGGGACTACTTTGCCCTATTTGACAATTCAGTGCAACACTATTGATTTTAAGCATAAAACGCATTGAGACTCTCTCTACCTTGTAGTGTGGTGTGCAGGCTCCCAGGGGTGCTGTGTATTGCTAGTTGGTGCATCAAAGTAGTTGCCTATATCACTTACTGTTAACTGTACATAAATGCACAACTGTAATGTAAAAACAACTGATAAATTTTGGGAGGTTAGGCATCATTTGGACACTAAAGCAGAGAGGCTGGTACCGTGCCACTACAACAAACTGATATATGGTGCAAGGAAGGACACAACATGATGATTGCCATTAAATGCAGAATTTACAAGAAGCCATTGGTAGCCATTTTGAATTTGTTGTAGCTGTTTAGCAAAGTTTAAGTTTCCTCATCACTCAACAACTCTGAGAATCAGGCGAATTGTTAAGGGAGTCTGGAGATGTTGCAGTAACTGCTTTGATGTTTTAGTTGAAACAAACAGTTGTGGCAGAGAGTCCAAATATGGTTTAGTGGTCAGATCTCAAATGCATCCTCAGTGCGTCTTGGGGACGTCCATACCTGTATTTAGATCTGTCCACTTTCACAATACGCATGTTAACACAAAGTGTGAACAGCCTGTAAGTCATTATAGGGCTGATGTTATCAAGGTTTCCTGAGCCTCTTTTTGTAAACACACACTCTGTTTCTCTCTCCTCTTTTTTTTATTTTTATCTCCATATCTTTCTATTTCTCTTTTCCAATATGGTGAGCAAACTGAGTATTCTGAGTTAAAGAAGATGACAACAAAGTGTGCATTCTGTTGTCATGTTTTCAATGTATAATGAATTATGAAAGTGGAGGTACTAAGATATCCCTGTCGTGCAGGTCTGACGGCGGTGGGTGGTCTGTCCCTGATGGGAGGTGGCTACACCCCAAACAATACTGCTGAGACACTGGCTCTGCTGGCTGCCTTCATCTCCTCGGTCAACATTGCTGGTGAGTCACCTGCACAGAGACACCTCACAGTGATCCCTGCCAGTTACAGCAACCTTTTAGCCAATGAAGTATCAACTTGGGCTGAAGATTGAAGTGTTTTACATTGATTGTACAATAACAAGCTTTCGAAGCCCAAGTTTTGCAGCTGCCCTGTCTAACCCACCTGCTCACACCACAGACCACACACATTCCCTCCTGCTGTTAGCCTAAATAATTCCTATTAAGATGACAAAGTGTTCCCAGAGCCATTATGATACTCATCATTCTGTAATAGTCCTGGGAAACAGAGTGTTCCTCCAGTGCCAAGCCATGAATTTGTTTTAATTTCTCCTATTAGCTCACAGCTACACACCAGGGGAGACTTTGATGCAAGTAAAATAACAGTCCACTTGCACACTGGAGCAGCTCAGCCTGTTTGTTAAAAATCCACCAAAAGCTTCTTTGATTTTTATGTGCCAGTGATGTACCACAAGGTTTTGAAGTTCAAGACGTGGCTGTGAATCCTGCCACAAATCTTCGGCCCTCTAGGCTCCGTGGCGTTGCAAACCCCCTATTAGTCTTTCAGATGTCCCTAAACAAAAGCATGCTAAAATACCGCAGCCATTTAGACATACCTAGTTTCTTACCGGTTGTTTAATTTCATTTTTGATGTTCTCCATGGGTTCGGTTCCACACGCACATTTTTAAGCGGTTTACCACATCACCCATAAACCCCTGGGAAGAGAAATATTCATTCCATGGAAAGGGTCAAAACACAATAGTGAAATTTAGCTCAATAAAACCGACCCTGGCATTTTTCAGTTTGTGTGTCGCTTTGGAGGAACAGGTCCCTAGGCGAAGCTTCTTGTTTCCTCCTTGTCTTCACGGTCTGTTGAATATCTTGAGCTTATGTTCAGTTTCTCACAATCCAGAAACTTGGTGTGCAACCAGGTCTCATCCAATTCCATATTTTTCTGTTATTGCATGTTTTTGTTTTTTGGGGGGAAAAAAATTAAAAATTCACTGTATAATTTTGAATTCCATTAATGTATTCACTAACGTGCATAAAAAGCCATTAGTTCCTGTCTTAGTAGATTGAAAAATGTCTTTTCTTGTATCCAACCAAGTCATTTCATGTAACATTATTAAACTTCTACCAATCAAACATGGTCTGGCTACATCGCTAGTCAGTCTGCAGGCTAGACAGGTAAACAGCTAGTCAGCAGTAGCACATTGAATAGCTTCAATACTTTTTCTCTGCGTTTTGGTTGTCCATACACATGTAAACAGCATATTCGGTCACTGAAAAAGGAACTTTTGTAAAACTCCTTCTAGGACTGAATATTTGGCTTTGTCCACAGCATTTTCTGTAGCTAATCCACCATCATAGAATACAATCTCCCTCCTGTTTAGTATGGCACACACATGGCTTGTGTACGTAAATGGCCATTGTGATATTTGTTTTACCATATTACCAAAAATACCTGTGTTGTGTGGAGTAGGCCTAACCCATCTCATACCTCATGTCTCAACCTATCCAAACCAAACAGTGAAGTCAATGAGTGACAGCCAATCAGAGACAGAGTAGGACAGGTTAAGAATTAAGCTTGAGTGTCACAGACTGATTTAATATGCCATCCTTGGTAACAGAGCTGTAAGCTTGGCTGTAGGCCTCTAGTCTTATTTTAGGCTTTGTGATTTCTGCCAGTTTTGCTGATAGGCTGCCGTTTTTGCAAGTTTTGAAATAAAGTGTTAACATATTCATGATTAAAAAAAAAGAGAGAGAGAAAAAAGAAATGAGTGGATACTGGCATTGTGTAAATACGAGAACATTCTTCTGTATTAATATATTGATTCAGATTGTTCTGCAATAATATTAGCCACATTATTATTATATGTTTTAACAGTCTGCGTCTAAAAATACATGATCTGGAAAGAAACAGGTGCTGGCCTCTGATTCACCCTCGTATGTATGGTTGTGCACGTGGCTACAATCATGCCAGAGGGGAAAAAGGGAGACACACACTCAGTAATGTGATCTCCTCCTGTAAAGCAGTGAGACACCGTCTGGTCCTGCTTTGACACTTTTGAGGTTTTCTACTTGAAATATTTACACTGACATGAAGTAGACCTATTAAATTCATGACATTGGTTATTGGGTTTGGCAACTGTTTTTAGCTATTGGCCTAAAAAACACCTGTCATCTAAATATAGATATTTTCCATGTATTTCAGAAGCCTCAGCTGTCTACCTTTTACTCTCTTCTGTTCTCTTGCACCTTTTTATCACAATGTTTTTTTGTATACTAATAAAGAAACCTTTAACCCAAACTTTTTTGCTACTCACTTTCTCTGTCTCACCCAGGTGGTTTCCTTGTGACGAAGAAGATGTTGGACATGTTCAAGCGTCCCACTGATCCTCCAGAGTATAATTACCTTTACCTGCTTCCTAGTGGGGTCTTTGTGGGAGGCTACGCTGCTGCTCTGCAGGCTGGATACCACATTGAACAGGTGTGAGAGGATGTTTATAAAGTGCCCATAGTTCAAGATTGTATTTGTGGTTTCCGACCAGGACTTTCCATCAGAAATGGTGCAGAACAGCCCACGACTTCATAAAAGTCAGCTAATCATCCTCTAAATGTATTCTTTGTTTGCCCAGATGTTAGGCAAGAGCTTCCAAGTAAATCATTTGGTCTTATTTCTCATCCTGTGGTCCCTCAATCCTTGTCCATAACCCCATTTTTTCCGTTCTGTCTCTTTCTCTAACCAGATTATGTACTTGGGCTCTGGCCTGTTCTGTGTCGGTGCCCTGGCTGGCCTTTCCAACCAGAAAACAGCCCGTCTGGGTAATGCTTTGGGTATGATGGGAGTCACCGGGGGCATTGCTGCCACTTTGGGTGCCCTGCAGCCGAGTCCTGAGCTCCTGGCACAGATGAGCGCCGCCATGGCTGTAGGTGGCACTGCTGGTAAGTTGGTGAAAAATACTTGCAGCAATGCGTTACAGCTGATGTGAATTACTAGATGTGGTTTTTGCATTATTAGTGTGTGTGTGTGCGTGGATTCCAAGCTTGGCCAGATTTAGCAGCAGGTGTGCAACATGCAGAGACTTTGTGGTGTTTTCATCAAACACAGCATGACTAATTCCCCACCAGACCCAGGAGGTCGGTTGAAAGGGTCAGCATCATGTATTACTCACCTTCTTGCGCTCGTGCGGGGCAGTTTGATCATTTAAATACTAATTGTTCCAGTAACAAAGCCGAATTCCAGACTAAACTGTCCACACAGATGATAGCGCTCATTTCCAGATACAGTAACGTTGCAAAACGTCCTTCAGTGCACACCCACAAAGTTTAGACACACTCACAAACATGGAATTTTCCCAAACAGGCCTCATCAGCAGCACCTGGATCCTCAGAAGACCTACTTCCCAGCATCGTGTGTGCACATGCTTGTAATTTGCATGTTATTTGTGTACAGGTCCTTCAGGGCCATTGCACTTTATTTATTTGTTATCTCCTAACTCTTTTCTTTAGGCTTGGCCATCGCTAAGAGAATCCAGATCACTGACTTGCCACAGCTGGTGGCTGCCTTCCACAGCTTGGTGGGTCTGGCTGCTGTGCTCACCTGCGTGGCCGAATATATTATCGAGTACCCCCACTTCGCCACCGACCCTGCGGCCAACCTCACCAAGATTGTTGCGTACATCGGCACTTACATTGGCGGAATCACTTTCAGCGGCTCTTTGGTGGCATATGGCAAACTGCAAGGTGAAGCAAAGTTGTATACGCTTAGTATTCCACTCTGTATGCTGAAGTACAGACAGAACTTGAATTGATGCTGTCATAGTACTTTGAGGGACAATTACCACACAGCTGATGGTGGTAGAGACCGGTAGAGAAACAGATAGTAGAAAACTGCAAACAACTATTACAACTACAATTATTATCCAATTATTATTCTGTAGCCCACTGTGTGTTTTGATATTTGACTCTTTATAGTGTTAGTTGGAGTTTGAATGTAACTTGGTACACTTACTCAAGTTCTGAGGTACTTGTACTAAACTTGAGAATTTCTATTTTCTGCTACTTCCACCTCACTATATTTTGGCAAATATTATACTTTTACTCTACTGTATTTATTTGGTAACTTTAGCTACTAGTTATTGTGCAGAGAGCATGGGGCATCATAGCTGAAGTAGACATTTTTTAAATCAATTTAAAAATAAAAGCTGAATATGTGTCAGTTTGGCAGTTCTCTAGTTGTCAACAAGAGAAAGTCTGATGCTTCATACCTACTTCTGCCTGCTGTGAAGGGGGAAGAGAGGGGGAAACGAAGGGTTCATCAGGTCCATGTGCTGGCACCCGTCCTGGGCAGCCTCACTGTACTTTCCATATAGGCTGCAAGTGTTTCACAAGGCCAAATTATGCATGAACCTGACATTCAGTTAGTGACAAATCTCAAGCGGGGACTGCTGAATAATGAGAGATGCTAAATTTAATAGTTAAACAAACTTTTTTGTACTGTTTTGATTTGTATCTCTCTTAAACAAGTTCACAGGTGGATGATGCATTAATACATGTGTTTATCTGAAGTTTCTCTCCAACTCCTCTCTCAATCCAGGTGTTCTGAACAGCGCTCCCCTGATGCTCCCTGGTCGTCATGCTCTGAATGCCACTCTTATGGCAGCCAGCGTTGGTGGGATGATTCCTTACATGCTGGATCCTAGTTACACCACAGGCATCACCTGTCTCGGATCTGTCTCTGCTCTGTCCGCTGTCATGGTAAGGTTGTGTGTATTTCTTAGGTCTGCTTTTGTGCTTTGGAGCTGGCCAAAAATCAAAAAATCAAAACGGGTTAGAATCAGGTGAATCCAGGCAGAGAGCACACAAATGTAGTTACTGTTAAAAATGAGAAATTTTTACTCTGACATGTTGCAACTTCAGCATTTTTTGCTCTTTTTGCATATTTCCATGTGTTGCTGGAAAAATCAGCAGGTGGACTCAGTCCAAGAGAAAACATTTCCAGTGTGTCCCTAGAGAAGAGAGATGGATATCATTTCATTTACAGTTATAAATGAATTGGTCTGTAATCAGTCTCTAGAGTACAGTATAATGTATCATCTACTGTGCATGTGTGTGTACGTTCAATTGCACATGGTCTCAGAAATGAAACTGCACTATTTCAACGAGTGCAACCCGATGATGTGCACCTGTGCGCCTTGAAAGAAAGTCAACACACACCCCTGGACATTGCCGCTGCTTTGACTACAGTTGGCCTTTGTTAAACAGAAAGTGTACAGATGATGGAGAGACAGGGAACGAGTCGATTTGATTGTGAAAAATGTGTGTGAAGCTGGGTAAAGTTTTCCCCTTAGGGAGGTTCAACAAGTGCATCTCGAAGCATGCTAGCTCCAGTTATGGAGGGAGAATTTCTTAATACTTTATACCTTCTTCTTCTTCTCCATCTTCATCTTCCTGTATTAAGCTGCTATTCTGATTAATTTTTGTTTTTCTCACCTTTCAGGGTGTAACCTTGACAGCAGCCATCGGAGGTGCTGACATGCCGGTGGTTATCACCGTGCTGAACAGTTACTCAGGCTGGGCGCTCTGTGCTGAGGGCTTCCTGCTCAACAACAACCTGCTGACCATCGTTGGAGCTCTCATCGGGTCATCTGGAGCAATCCTGTCATATATTATGTGTGTGGTGAGTCTCCATTTAAAGAATTCAAATTTTAAATAAATCCTGAAGTGAAGCGTTTTTATATGGTTGTTCCTCTCCTGACCACCAGGAGGGACTCTAACTTTATCATAACAGAGCAACTGTTCTGACTTCAATTTTGAGGAAAATCCCTTTCAAATTCCATCTCATTCAATTCATGTAAATGAGGTGAAAGCAAAAGGTAAAGCAACCATTAAGAAGGAAATACAAAATCTCTCTCTCCCCCTGTTAGGCCATGAATCGTTCCCTGGCCAACGTGATCTTGGGAGGCTACGGCACATCCTCCACCGGCACAGGAAAGCCCATGGAGATCACAGGCACACACACAGAGGTCAACGTGGATCAGACCGTCGACATGATTAAAGAGGCCCAAAATATAATCATCACTCCAGGTAAAACACACACAGCCCTACACACACTTCAGAGGTCTTGTATGTGAGTGGAAAAACATGGTACTTTGACTTTGCCAGTCTTTTTTTTTCCAGCATTAGCAAAGTCTGTGTTCTGTTTATTTAACCTTCTCTTGACCCATGTTACATCACCATTTTGCTAGGCTAATTGACAAGTCATGGTAGAGTGGCCACACACGCACACACATACACACAGTCTTGGGTTTCTGTGTGGTCGTCAGTCCCTGGTAAATAGACATTCTACAGTGCAGCGTATATACGCAAGGTCAAGGGAAAATTAGATGGAATGAGGGTATGCTGGCTTTTTGTTGACAATTCAAGTACTACGTTCAAAATTGGCTTCTAGTTCCTTTTTCAGGGTTAGAGTGTGGGGTCCAGCCTTTGTTCCAGCTTCATGCTGTTCTTCTTTTCACAATTTTTCAGTATAAAACTTTAAATACATGTCTGAACCTCCCACTTGGACCATGACGAAGGTCTTCAGTGCCTTTGCCCTTCAATCATCGTCACTGTGTGGCCCAGTGACTTTTCTGTCCTCTCGCCAGACTGCGGTGAACTAGTCACAGTTCCACTAAGTTGTTTTACTCACGTGGGTACAGGTAAACACAGACTAAAGGCACCCAGCCTGCAAATTGGTGATTCCAGTCACAGTGCTGAGTGCCTATATACAAAAACCAACTCTTCAGAGGAAAACCTCTGCAATTTACAAGAATTGCAAACTTAAAGTGGTCACATGATTGGGAAGAAGTGAAAAATAAGTGATCCATTGAGTAACATCCAATGTAGGTCAAAATGTTTTTCTTGCTTTTGTAAGACTAACACAAAAGCTGCAAAACAGGCCAAAGAAATGTTGAGTTGGAAGGAACGGAAAAATGAGAGAACGGAAATGAAAAATTATTTTTTTTTTTTTAGCCTTTTTCTCAAAATGGTCTACAAACAATACCACACCAAGACAAGACCAATAATAAAATGCCAGACATTTTTTTTGAAGAATCACAGGAAAACATAAACCAGTGAAATACGAGGAGCTGAATAAGTAGAAACACATTAAAACAGAATTTGTCAAAGTCGTCTTATGAATATCCCTGCTTTGAAGGTGAGACATGGCATCAGAAAGCATCTAAACCAGGAAATAAAAGATACACACTTTGTCTTAATTTCATACAGGTTATCTTTTCCTAATTACATCAGTTTCATAACATAATACCCAAATGTATAATTCTTTACTCTAACCAGGAGTAGTCATTAGTCAGACTGGTATTGTTACCCAGCTTTGGCTCTCAGTCGGTCCCCTTGTTTCCATTTTGGCCATTTTCCTTAATTGGAGCCGTCACAGTCACTTTGCCTGATTGACATCTGTGGAAACGGTAAAGACTCCGCCTGATAAACATAAGTGTTTTCCTGGCTTTGTCTGGCCCATCTGCACATAGTCTGGGTCCACTTGTTTTTCTTATAGGAGAAACTCCAGAGAGAATAGTGGAAGCATGAGGAATGAAAGAATTGTGATGACGGTGAGGGGAAAAACAGTGAAAACCATTAAATCGTTGAGCTTCAAACCATGTTTTTCAAGTGTTTCTTTTTGTTTTTTGTCTGAGTTGAGTTTGAAACCATGTCATTTTGATTGGTGTGTTGTAACAAGACAGTTTCTGACTGCTTGTTGTGACAAGGCTCGTAAACACCACTGGACCGTTTGACATGTGTTTGTGTGTGATGTGTGATAAAAATCAAGTGCCACACACCAGCATTATTAAACTTGAAAGAGGTCCGAGGCTTGGAGAAGAAAAAACATACTGCCCCAGTGTTCTACTAAAAGCCAAGTATCATAATTTACTGTTTATATGTAACCAAAATGTTTCATATTGAGTCAGTGAAAACAGGATTAAAAACATCTATTTAAAGGCATGAAGGCAGCCATGAACAAGATGACACAATTGAAGTTACAGACATCATTCATTTCTTCTTTTATACATTCTTATAAACTCATTCTATTCTTTCCTGTTGTTGTTTTTTAAATGTCTTGCAGGTTATGGACTCTGTGCTGCAAAGGCCCAGTACCCCATCGCTGAGCTGGTGAAAATGCTCCAAGAGGCTGGAAAATCAGTCAGGTAAAGGGACAATAAAACAAACTCATTTACATTAAGTTACATTAATTGAACTCTAAAAATGACTGACAGTTGAAAGGGTAGCACAACACATTCTTCAGTAGTTGGTATTAATACTAAGGGATGGATATAGATGTACAAAGTATTTATTCATGTAGCTAGATATGGAAAGAGTAGGTCGTTGTTCATGTAGTTGAGGGGGGGAACGAAAGGAAACAATACAAGATGCAGAAAAGAGTTTTGACTTTGATGACAAGAAGATGGGATAGAACGGGTAGGAAGTGACTTGTATGCAATGAATGAATGCGAAAAGGGAAATGTGAAAGAGGAGAGGAAGGACAAGGTACAGCGGAAGCTTGTGTGTAATTGTCCTGCCTCAGTCGTTTGATCCTGGCTGTTGCAGCTGCTGCTACTTAGAGCATTTGTGCTTGATTAGAGGAAAGTGGGTGGTCAGAAAAAAAAAAAAAAACTCCTTCACCCTGATGTCTTTCTCTCATATTTTCTCTTTTTCTTTATTTCATTATTCAAATGCATACTCCTTATTTGTCGCTTGTCATCATGCTACTTAGATCTGCCTGGGTACACTGTATAGGATCACGTGAAGAGCAGAAACTGACTGTTTCAATTGGCAGCCACAGTCACTAATAGATCCCAGAACAGACTGCACTCTGTATCCTTCCAACCTTGCCAAACAAATGAGAAATAAATCTATAAAGGGTGGTCGGGCACATGGCAGAGTAATGGAGAGAGAGAGAGAGTGAGACAGCCTCCAGGATTCAGTGGCTGCTGTTAATTTTCTCCTGATTACATGACATGGTTAATTCATTTTGAGAACTATGTACACACATGCACACACTAGACAGATAATTCATGGTGGAGGATTGCAGAAAGAAGTGTTTGTGTTGCCAGCCTATAATCATTAACGTCCATCAACTACACTTGTTCAAATTGTCCATCTTGTTTTCCATTTATTTTTACCCTCTTTCCCTTTTTCACATCTCTCTGTTAATAAAGTGAGGTAATAGTTAATGATAGTCAATAACCAGGTCTATAGAGGAGGGACTGTTCTAAAGGACTCATTAAATTTTGTTCCCACAGGTTTGGTATTCACCCGGTGGCTGGCCGTATGCCTGGTCAGCTCAATGTGCTGTTGGCTGAAGCTGGTGTCCCGTATGATATTGTCCTGGAAATGGAAGAGATTAACGATGACTTCCCTGGTAAGAGCCAGACCTTTCTGCCTTATATACACTGTACCAATCGGGCAACGGATCCCTCTGGGATGATTATGACCCAATATGTTTGATTTAACAGCTGTTTTATCAAGGAATTTAGGATTTAGAATTGTTTACTTTACTAAACTATAGCCAGTAGAATGTTGGCTTAGCATAAACAAGATGTTACATGTTCAATAGTGAACTTCAGTGATGCTTGTAGGGAGACTGTTTACAGATTTCAAGTCACTCACAACTGGTCGTTAACTGTAACATCATATTCGCACACAAACATGAGAGCGGTAGTAGTCTTCTCTGATGACAATGATAATGTTTTTCCAAAAGTGTCGACGTATTCCACTGTCCACTATTCTAATGAGCCATTCAAACACAGAAACAGTTATTCCTTATGTTTGTGCCTCTAACATGGAAACCAGTAGTTGTAGAAATATACAGCAATTGAAGATTATTTTCTGAAGATTATTTTGTAAAACCCTGAATCTGTTCCATATAGTTCTGTCACCTCTCAGCCTGTTGACATGTCTACATTTGATTTGGCATGTTGTTGAAGTACTCAAATGATTGATGGCGCTGTTGTCTTCAGGCTTGATGTGCGTGACAAAATATGCTGTGAGTTGATAGACTAAAGATTGGATAAGATACTGAGTCATTGAGACATAGGCAAACTTATTTTCTGTGCGGTGTGCCTAATCAGAGACGGACCTGACCCTGGTGATCGGTGCCAATGACACAGTGAACTCAGCCGCCCAGGAAGATCCTAACTCTATCATTGCTGGTATGCCTGTGTTGGAGGTCTGGAAGTCTAAGCAGGTGAGACATCTGGTGCATAATGATGATGAGTTTGTCCTGAAGCCCACAAAGATAAAGAGGACTGAAAGATTTTACAACAACTGGAGCACTTTTTATCGCTGAAAGTCCACACCCATAGAAGGGCCTCCTCACACATAAAGAAATGCATAATGGCATCCATGGACACACACACATGCTCTCAAGCTTGCATACATATAGTTCCAGGTGCATTCCCATCCTGATCCCATTAGCAGGGACTGTGTCGCTGGTGGAATGACGACATTCAGAGCATCCCACTGGCACAGCTCCGAGATCTGGGATTTATACAGCGCTCCTGCTAGTTTCCCCCCGGGAAATCAAAGAAGATATTCTGCTTGACCACACACACTTATACAGACACATACAGGTGCACAGATAAAAAATACATGAAGAAAAGATCGCATAAAGGCTTTATAAAGGCATAAAGTTAGCAGTCATACATAGGTCTCCAATAATGCATGCATGAGTCATGTGAGCAATTAATTGTCATTATTTCTGGTTGTCTTTCTCTTTTGGCAGTAAATTTCTGTTTTTTCTGTACTTTACAATTCTCCAAAATTGTTTTAAAAAGACTTTTCTGAAGTTTTGTCATCTGTAATTGTCCAAATGGAGGTTTTGTGTGCACATAAATGTGACAGTATCTCCTCCCTTTTCTAGGTTATTGTGATGAAGCGTTCCCTGGGTGTGGGCTACGCAGCTGTCGACAACCCCATCTTCTACAAGCCCAACACTGCTATGTTGCTAGGTGACGCCAAGAAGACCTGCGACGCCCTGCAAGCCAAGGTCCGCGAGAGCCAGAGCCAGAGCCAGTAAGAGTTGAGGCTCTGAGGCCAGCAGAGACCTCCGTTAACAGCATACATGGAGGTAGAAGACAAAGAGTCAAAGATAATTCAGCATAAAGATCCTCTTTGTCCAATTGTGACACAGCCAATTGAGCAAAGATGATCACTTTTTGGCACGCCCTTCCTGTCATCTATAGATAAAAGAAATGGCAATGTTTGTAAAAAAAAAAAAACTACACTTGTGCAGTAAGAGCCAGGCAGTGCAGATACTGTAGATTTCTAATAGTACTCCCACTCCGATGTAATTAAGTACAGATTTGTTTTCTCTTTGACACGTCTTGTATTTCTAGATATGAAAGGAAGGGTAAGTCAGCATATGTGGTCTGTAATCTGGGGAGCATCTGACAGTGTTGTCTTCATTGTAGACACTTATATTAGTGTAAAAAACACCAACAATCAGAAGTGTAGATGCATTAAGATGTTAGATATTTAAAATCTCACTGTTACAATAATTGAGGAAATGTTCAATAGTTGAAAGAAAAGTATGGATAAATTGGAGTTAAAAGGAACAAAAGCAGAGATATATGAAGGTAAACCCACCAGAGACAGAGGTATAAGAGACTTGAGCACTAATGTTTTTCCAAACTTTAAGAACTGTTGTCTCCCCCTTCTTTCTCACGAGTCTGCATTTATTATAGTAAGATTATTTGATGTTCCCTTTGATGGATAGATTTCCTCTAAATGCTGTTATAATACCTTATTTTTCTGTACAAGTTAAAAGAGGGAAAAAAGCAGAATAGTGCAACATTTTTGTAAAGTTCCTTCAGTTCCAGTTTTCTACTGAATTGAGATTTTTGTATTTGGTCCAGTCATTATGAGAATCCCTAGAAAATGTCAATGTGATTACATTTTAGAAGCCATAGCCTGTTATTGAAATCTAGTCACGCTATTTGCTTTTTTTTTCTCTTTTAACTTGAGTGTGTCTTGTGACCTCCGCCTTTGCCTCTAGTGCAGCAATCACACACAGATCCAAAAACAGATACCAATCCATTCAAACCTCGTCAATCAAGCCTTTAATGCAATAAACCAAATGTCTCTGAGCTTTTAAGTAAGGGACCACAGCTGTCCTGTTACGCGAGTACTCCTCCTACATAAAAACACTCTTGTTGCTCTGATAGCTGAATGGATTTTATGATGTTTTTGCACCAGGTGTGTCCCATCATCCTGTGTGGTTCTGATATTACAGTACATGTGATGCTTGCCGTTGGCCTTTATGGAAAAGAAGGGTATTTTTTAAAGTGAACGTGGCTCATCCACTCCAGTATGTGTCCTCATTATTGCTCTGGAGGGAAATGAAGGATCACTGTTTGTAAAGTAGGGCCAGATGTTAAACTGACTGTTTTGTAAAGAATCTAAAGCAACGATGCAGTTAATTCATTTGTTGCTACATTTCAGAAAACATGAATTTTTCAACTTTTATTATCAAGCGTGCATTTCTAAATTGAAATAGTCCTTTCTTAAAGCCCAGCATTTGCCATGAACCTTAACTTGTGCCAAGACGTCCCCTTTTGCACTCAATCTGTATAGATTAAACGGCACAAATATAGATTTGAGTGGTTGTTGTATAACCACATGAGTAATTCTTGAAAGATCATTGACATTATAGCAGTAGCTCCAACTCTACACCCGTCTTCACACAGCTGGCCCAACCAAACTTTAAACACCACAACGTCAAGGTTGGGTTGGGTTGCTGCCACCGTTTTACTTTACTTCCTCCGAGTGTTTACGGTCATGATACATTAAATGAATTGGTAATGAGTGTTGGTACACGGTTTGAGGAACAATACTTCATGAGGTGACAGGTCACCTTTGATATCTTTATCAGTAATAACCAAGTCAGTGCTGTAAGAAGTAAGTTATTGTTGTTTCATCCTGGGACCTGATTCGTTGACCATGACAACTATCCTACCTCTCCATAAAACAACCAATAACTTTCCATATGACCTACATCTGATCAATCACCTGTAACGGACCAGTCATTTTCCACCTAACACACATAGATTCAACCAGTCAGCGCTCATGTGTCTCACGTTGCCTCAGTTTTGTTTTCATTGTGTTTTTAACTGTCAGACCTCAGTTAGCTGCTGGCTAGTTTATTGTAAGTTATGCAAGTGAAGAGCTGCAGATGTCATTACTGCTCATGACGGATTATTGTTCATACATGTCAAGCAACCACAGTCTTTCGGGGCTATAAGAACGAGATGCCTGCTTAATATTGGTAGATTCTTGCCATTTTTTTCTATTGTATAGGTATTGATCAAACTAAGAAAGATGAGAAAATCTAGTTTTACAATGGCCAATATGCCCCCCTGTGCCCTTATCTTTTTTCTGTAAAGAAGCCATTTGTGCAGAGCAACAATGGGGGTTTGAAGTTGTATAATGTTTCAATGCACCGTGTAGGGAGATGAAATGTACTGTGAATGTTTTTTTTCCCCCCCTTTTGTTTTTATCATGGAACATTCTCATCCCTAATAAACCTGTATTTACACTAGATATTGCCTGAGGCTGTCATTCCTTCCCTGAAACACTCTCAAAGGATTCCCTATATGATGTATTTTTCTGAACTTACCAGATACTTGCCTTCGCTGACATCATGTTCACATTACTGATGTTTATTTATTAAAAATCCTATTGTGCATGTATATTTTGTTAAAATACTGATACTCATCACAACAATATTGTTGCAATCTTGATATTGACCTATTAAGTTAAAAATATTTGAATTAAAATTGAGTTTTTGAAGCAAGATGCCAAATATATCAGGGACTTAAATTATCACCTCAAGGATGCATCCCTCTTCATACCAGTCTAATGCAGTTTACATCCATGTCAGTCCAGACTCGTATGATAAACTAAGTAATGAAGACTTAAGAATATTTTTAAAATGTAGTCCAGAGTGAAATCAAAGGTATCATTATACTGATATGAATTATTCAAGTGATAAACATGCACAGTTAAAAAACAAATGATCAATATATATATATTTTATATAATATTTTCATCGTGATCGGACAGGTGGATGGGCGACCAGAGAACACGAAGCCTCTGACCATGGCCATGTCTTGTGCGGGGTCATAAAAAGCATTTTTTTGTTTTTAATGAAAGGCCCTAACCCTAAGTTTTGTGTAGGAGCACAAATTTGCTGTTTCCACATTATGATCACATTCAAAAGGTAATCAAATGCAGCTGAAGAGTGCAAGATACCAGCGTAAGTTTTACATTGGACTGTTTGGCAAAAAGATACTCAAACGTCAATCCAGCTGGGAGGTGGTTTCTGTTTACCATCCGGTAACCAGTGTCATGCAACAAGCAACTCTTCTGCTCCAATAATGAATGTAAGGGGATGAACACAATTGTTCTGCTTTGATGGGGGGGGAAAGTGGGGGGTGGGGGGTGGGGGAGATGCACACGCTGGTTGAGGTGATCCTCTGAAACCTCAAAGTGTACCTGCGCATCAGAATGAGATCGCATGCCTCCGTCATGAGGGTGGTGATAATGTATGAAATGTAAATATCAGTTTGTGCGACATTTTCACCTACAAGCTGCACTTGATTGCTATTCATCAGCGGAGGGAGAAACTGGAGGTACTTAGGAGGGGAGTGGTGCCTATAGAGATGGAGTAGATTAGACCAGTGATAGATTTATGAGGACAGGGATCGCATGTGTGCGCGATGAGGGTGGCTTCATCCTGTAACAAGTAGCACTCAGACCGGCTGTTATCTGCTCTCAGGCTGCAGGAGATCTGAGGAGAACTTGTCACTCCCACAGCCCAGGCGAGATGTACAGATAGTGATAACAGAATGACAAATCACCATCACGTTGTAAAGCATCATCTCACGAAATTATTACCCTCGAATGTGAGCCGAAGTAAACTCCTTGCTTTCATCCACTTTACCCCAAGCAGGTCTTTATGTCTTGTGAAATTTGCACATGGAGAGGTAAAGGTTGTGTGTGTGTGTGTGTGTGTGTGTGTGTGTGTGTGTGTGTGTGTGTGTGTGTGAAAAAGAGAGAGAGAGAGAGAGAGAGACGGAGAGACAGCATGAAGGTCCATGGTCTGATAAGTGCTGAGGTGACAGCCGCCTCAGCTCAAGCTGGTGTATTGTCACACTGCCAGTATTTACACAGAGCGCTGAGGGATGGCCACCATGTTCCAGCCACAATAAGCCTCCATCCCTGCTCTCTACAGGGAGAGTCTTTCCTCCCTGCGGGGGGAAAACTCCCATCAGAATACATTGTATGTTTTGCCTCGTCTTGCATGCAATTTGGTATTTAATTATTTATGACATGATTGTGTTTTGCTTTGGAATCTATTTGATGGTGAGACGCACATTGTGGATTTCATGCTTGATAAGGTAAAGTGAGCACGCACATGTGTGAGAAGGAAAATATGCAGTGGAAGTGTTTGTATCATTACGAGTACGCAGGTACAGATACATTGTCAGCATCTTTCCCCAAAAAAGTACTTGGCATAATGTCCCCCTTTAACATTGACTTTAGACACTGGCCACAGATTTGCCCAGTTGGTAAATCCTCTTCTTATATTTCTATAAAATTCTATTATGTTGCATTGTGTTTATAGGAGTAAATAAAAGCTACCTCCACTAGTACAGAGAAGATATGTTTACAGCAGCCCAATGTTGTAAAAACTGTTGCCTTTTTTGATTTTATTTTGCTGATTTGATGTTTTCTCAAAAAGGACAAAATAAAACCTGTGATGTCATTAAATTGAGAGATAAAATACATGTTACTGGCTGCAGCATATCTCGCCTTCCTTGATGCACAAAGATGGTGAATTCAGTCCGCCATTGCTCCGCGCGCCTTCTCCATTGCGCAGCAGTTAATTACTTCGCAGTAAAACCGCGATCCTGTTCCAATGGCGGCAGCTCACGTAGCATTATGGAGATGCTAACCCGGGACTTCCTTTTGTTTTTATCGCTTTGTGTGACAATTTGTGGCGTCAGGTGCGAAGTGTTTTCCCTAAAGACGAAGGCCTCTTTTCAGAAAAGGATTTATTTGCTAGCTGAGAGGAGCCTCCTTCAACAAGGTAAATGAAGCTATCCTGAGCTAATTGAAAGCTTCTGCTGTTTTTAGATGGTGCTAACATTGTGCTAACTATCTTGCCTGTTTGCTATTTGCTGCTCATGTTGCTAATGTCGATTAATTTAATTTGTATTGGATTAAGGGTTTCCTTTTGACAGTTATCATTTTGCAAATGCTAATAATGTCTAAGTATTATACAACTTAGCCCTTTTTAGCCCAGTGTGGCTTTAGCAATGTAGCTAGCTAAACATGACTGGAATTCTACTTTCTCACACTTCATTCATACATGATTCCTTCCCTGGACTGTTTACTCAATACAGCTTTCTTTAGGGCCAGATATGCAATATTCAGCTAAGCATGTGATAAACGTTTAACTTCTGAAGAAATTAGTTTACTTGTTTCTGTGGTTAAGTGCTACACTTCATTCAGTCAATACTTTTAAGCACTTTGTGTCAGTCCACCACCGATAATGTGTTTATATTCTAATGTCGTAACATTTTAATCAGAGAGCATCTGATCTAAGCCATTATTTATTTGCCTACTGGCTGACTTGTCTTAGTCCGATGCCTTGTAACAGGTGGATAGTTGGATTTAAATTGTTTCCATGATGATGTTTGTAAGGAGCTGAATGCAGGGAGAAGTTTGCTGTTGTCACCCTTCAGTATCTGCTGTTTGTGGATAGTGATGAGGTCATAGCAAAGATGCTGAATATCAGCTCTATACATAATCTGAATTCACTGTAAAATGTGTGCCCTGTGAGAACTTCCCCTTAGATCCCCTGGAATTGTTGGCAAATATTGTTTGAATGCCACAGCAACATCTCATCTACCCCTCGCTCACCACTAGAGGAAACCACACTGTGTCTAGCACTGTCAGTCCAGGAAACACATTTTAAATGAATGCTACACAGACAGGCTTGAGTGTCTGCAGTGTGTTTGATCGTGTGATGAGCGCCAACCTCAGACCCCGCAGCCCTCAAACTTATCTGCAACTCCAAACCCACAACTTTGTGTGTGTGTTACAGACAATAAATTTTGTGCACATGAAGTAATCCTTGTTGAAAGGCGTAGAGCTGAAACTGTGTGATTAAAGGGGGTTGTAGCTGGTGTTTTTTTTTTTTCAGGGCTGATACAGATTATTACAAATTAAGCAGAATGATAAGTGATATTTGAACCAACAATACTGTACATTTACAGTGAGAATGTACATCTCCGTGTCATTATTTAGAATTACTAGTTATCAGCTTGGTATATGTAAAATAAGGTAGTGCTGATCAATCCTGTTCATTGTCTATTCATCTGTTTAAAATGTATTCAGAAACATATTGTAGTGTACTGTCAAGCTGCAGTACACATTTTTTTAATACTTACTGGCTGCTTTACTGTTTCCTATTTTAAAACAGACTCCTGGCCAAAACCACGACCCATCGCTGTACAAAAAGGAATACCACATCCCATTTTCTCGGTTTTCTCTGGTCATGTAGCACCAATTTAAAAAATGTTGGTGTCCTTCTACTGTATAGACAGCCAAGTTTGTTCACTGGCCATCCTTCTATCAGCAAAGTGCAGACTAAAATTCTCAGATACCTGTGGTTGAGTATTTAATTTTTCTGCTATGCTTTTTAGTTTCTCCTCAATACGTTTTGGAGGCATTAGATATCTGTAGTTAGAGAGAGAGAGCTGGCTGCATCAGAGGCAAAGTAGCTTGTAATATGTACAGGTAGAGTGATGGTGTATCATCAGTCTGTGATAAGAATGGTGGACCTCTTAACAAGGGAAATATCTCTTTCATCCTCAATCTCAAGCGTGTTCCCCCTCTTAATGTCTCATCTGATCTCCCTAACGGCTTGTTTGGAGTAACTATGTTATTGTGCGGTATCTTAAAAGCCCCCAGACCCAGGCCTCTCGGATACATCTTTCCATGGACACACACAAACATACAGAGTCTGTCCTAAAGTCGTTTTGACTGTGACAGCCATAGATAAATGTAGACACACTAACCTGGCCAGTGAGCAGCACAACTTGCCTCTTTACTGTTCAGTTCCAATGCTGCTCAGGACTGGCTTACATAAACATAGTGGGAGTGTGTCCTTTTAAGACGCTTTTATTGTCCAGCTGTTTCTCAACCTCTGGATGTAAATTGTTGAGAGATTGGGATGGAGGGATGAGAGAAGAGGGGGTGAAAAGAGGTGAGGGGGTGGTTAATGTAGTTGTAAGTAGTGAGGGGATGGGGTTTTCTCTGAAGTAAGGCAGGAGTCATTTAGAGTAGTTTCAGTGTGTGTGTGTGTTTCTGCATCTGTATGTTTGTGCATGTGTGTCATTAATATGGAGGCATCACAGAGTTCAGAGAAACAAGATGTTTATTGAAACGTCTTCTCAGACCACTTACCATCCGTTTGTTATTGTCTTGTGGGTAGGCGAGAGTTGCAGGGGCAAAAAGACATGCAAAATGAAACAAATTGTATTTACACTGAATGGTTAAGAATCCCAGCGTATGCAAATGAAGGGGGGAAATCCCACTGCACACTGTTTTTGAAGCGGATGTAGCCTCACTATGACTGTGACACCAACACTGGGATAGAAATCCTTGAAAATATGTCTGCTGTGTAACTGTTGTACATTTCATTATATTTATTCGTTAGAGAGTGTCTCTCTGCTTTTCATGAGAGAGATTCTCCCATGCTTTGCAGTTGTAATCCACATGTCGGTTGATATGTCCATATACACATATGTCCACATACATGTCCACATACAGTAGTCAATAGAATACAATGCTGTTGTCTTTCTTGTTGTTATTTTTTCTGTTCTAAGCTATGGGCTACTCTTGTTTGGTCCATTTTGTCAGTTGGGATGCTGTAATTCACATCTCTCTTGCAAATCCAAGTATAGGATTAGATTATAAATTAATTGAATTGCATGATTTTTGACTAGTTAAAAAGATAAATAAACTAATTTCTCGTATGAAGGTTGGTTGAGGGTAAATAGGGTTGCTGTGGTACAGTGATATACTTGACTTTCTGTACCTGGGCCAGTCTGGTTGTAAAATTGATCATCTATAGGCTGATGGTTTGGCATCTGGAACAGAAGATCTGTGTGTGTTCTTGTGTGTGTATGGAGAGTGACAAACATAGGCTCAATGAATGCGGCTGTGGTCCTTTTGAACTGCCAAGGCTCTGCACAATCACATGCTGTATCTTAGATACAAGGTTTAAACATGCTTACACAGACACACATACATTGTCAGAGCTGTTCCAGCAGTCCATGGCAAAATGCCTCTGTTCTATAAACAAGAGACTGTATATTGCACAGTAAGCTCGTCTTCTTTTTGTTTCACATATGGGTGTTGTGAACAGTTGTCCAGAAATTGCCTCAATCACATGACACATAAAGATGATTCACTTAATGCTTTCTTTCAAGCCTTTTATGGCCTTTTGTGCTGGCTGTGGATTAAGTCTGATCCTACAGTTTTAGTATATGGACTTGGATAGACTTGGCAACAGAATGCATTTACATTTGCAGCAGGGCAGTCAAGGACGGTGCACCTTGAAAACGAAAAGGTTCCCTGCGGCTCTTTCAAGGGTTCATTCACATGAAACTCTGGTAAACCCTTTTGTAATTCTTCTTGAAAATACAGGCTACATTGTGAAGACAAATCTTGAGGACAACCACTACAGTTGCTGCTTCTGTTGCACTGTTAACTACTACTATCACTGTACTACTACTGCTACTGCTGCCCAGTGACGTGAAGTCAAGAAAGAAAGTTAAGGAAGAGCAACGGAAATGGGATTTCCCTTCCAGGACTGACATGTCGTAGATGTATTGTCTTCAGAATAGACCAAAATAGTAAAATAACCATCACAAACAACCAGGATGAAATAACCATAGATAGATTGTAAACATATAATATATGAACAATATGGAATATTGAAGGATGCCAGGCAACTTCAGGTGCTGCCAAACAGATGGGACCACTATAGCTTTATCGGTACAACTACAACTACTTGTAGTAGTACTACTTAATATACTATTAATCCTCGCCTCTTTTCAGTTTGGCCAAAACATTTGATCAACTAAAATTCAGGTTTTAAGAATATCATAGCAAACCGCAGGTAGTGAAAATTCTGAATGATGTACAATAGTTTGGGTGCTGGCTGAGTCATGCAAAATGTGGATGAAATCAGTTTTCAGTTGCTGTAGTAATCTGTATGGTTTGTAGGAGATGGCAGTACACAAATCAGATCTTATAATTCCCTATACTTGGGATACCTGCTCCAGAATTTCTGCTCATCAAAGTCCTTTGGCATGCTATTTACAAACAATGCTATGCACATTAATAATCCCATCATCTCATCCTGGTCTGAATAACCCAAAACAGCTTTATTTATATTGCAGATAACATAAAGTTCTCATCATGAGTGCCTTGTTTTGTCAGAGTTAAAACAAATGTGTACTCATCATTATACACAGGCAACCCCAACTTTAACAATCCATATTTTAACAGTTATGGCCGCTACGTATGCATTAGTTATCGTCAAACTTTTTTTGTCATATTACAAGATTTTTGGAGGGTGTTCAGATGAGTAAGAAATAATATTTGAAAATATATCAAATTAATTAGATCTCTACATAAAAATGAAATCTATTCTGAAGAAATTAATTATTTTGCTAGTGGTTGGTGAGAAGGAGAAGGGTAAAGAGATATACGGGCCCAGCTGTTCAGTGTTACAAGTCTTGACATCGTGTTTGTATTTAAATGCGTGCCCGCACACACACACACACACACTCTACTTCCCCAGCCCAGTAAAGTAAAAACACATCCAGCCTTATCTTGTGACACAGTGGCCACTTTGGTCCGTCAGGTGTCTTTTATCAAAGGAAGAACTCCAGAGGCTTTTTGTGCGAGTCACCAAAGAAACAACCAAAAATAAATTTAGCTTAGTTGATCTTGCGTCCCTCGGGATCTGACCTAGTATGGTGTCCTCTCTCTGACTGTCATAGGAGGGAGTTGTTGCGGAATCTTACTTGACTTTACATGGCATTGACAAGTTGTATGATCTAGTCAAGTAAACTTTCCACACCATGATTTCACTCAAAGTTAAAAAGAAGAAATGATCTAAATATATAGTAGCAGATTGGAGATGAAAGGAGACCTGATATCGCTCTCTCCATACGTCCACCTTCTCTCTCCTTCCATTTCCCCCTCTTTGCGGTGATGTAAGTGTTTTCGGACACTTCTTCTGTGGTATCTTTTTGTGGTTTGACCTGCATATCTGTGTTAGGATGGCAGTGAGGTGACTAAAAGGCTTGGGGAATAAAGAAGAAAGGAAGAAATTGAGGGACAGAGGTTTGTGTGTAAGAAAAAGAAAGAAAGGAAGATAGTCAATGCATGTGTGTTTGTGTGTGTGTGTTTGAGAGGACAGCGTCTTCAATGGGAGTCGGGTATCAGCTGCATAACCTCTTCAGTGTCAAGGGGGCCTCATCAGCCATGCATACAAAAGAGTGCCTGACACAATGAAATAGGGAATGAAAGGGATGGGGTTTCACAGCCGAGGCAGAAAAAAAAGGAAACATCATATCTCTCCCCTCCCTTTCTCTTTCTGTCTCACTCACTTTCTGTCTCTCTCTTAGTGTTTGTGAAACTACAAAGGGAGAAACACCTGAGCCCCTTGTTTGGGCAGCACTATGTCATAGAAGGAATGTGCCACTGTGTGTGTGTGTGTGTGTGTGTGTGTGTGTGTGTGTGTGTGTGTGTGTGTGTGTGTGTGTGTGTGCGCGCGTGTGCGTGTGTGTGTGCGTGTGTGTTTGTGTGCGCATCCACAGGTGTATGTGCGTGTCTGTTTGGGTGTTTGGATGAGAGGGAAATAACCGCAGCCAGCATACCTTACTTGCCTACCTACCTGAGAGTCTTTGAACGTTCCCCAGCTGTATGGTGGCCCATTCAGTGATCAGTGGCTCACATAAAGTGTTTGATCACACAGTCTGAGTGGGTATCTGATGAAACCTGTTTGTTGGCTAGGGAGAGACTGATGTGCCGGCTTGCTGATATTTTAGACTGATATTGGTGCTTTACTTAAAATTAGGATCAGGGAAATCTCTAGCATGCAACAACAACCTCTCATTTTGTTGCTCTACATGCATACCAGTGCCCCAACTCCTGCTGTTTCAGATAATCAGTCAATCAGTCAGAGTAATATAATGAAACACGGCTACTGAACACCAAAGGAAAGGCTCTTTACAGTAAAAAGACGGGTACAATTAATAGTATTAATCAGGGCCATATTCTTAATAGTTTCTGATTATCAGTGTCCTGCCACTGTGTCTGCTCCTCCTGATGTACTAAATTTAAAACGTGATAAGTCTTTATCACATCTGTGCTTTTTCCTTCTATGACAAGTCAAAATGTCTGCTGTGTAAAAGGGCCATGATGAGCTTGAGGAAGTGTCTTGGTGATGTCTGAATGTTATTATCATAGTGTGGGTTGCTGTTGTTGTTGATGATGATGGCCTTAGTGAAAGCTTCACTGAAAATCACTTTATTGCTCTACCCGTATTATTCTGATGTTTTAGAGCACAGAAAAGCACTTGTGGTTGTTTACAGCAATGGATGAGCATTTGTGTGCCACAACAAAGGAGCGATGAAAAGGGACAGTACAGGGTTCTGTTTTACCTGTTTTACCACAAAAAGCAATTAACCACCTCAGTCCTGACTGATGAGTCATGCTCACATATACTGTTAAGATTTATATATTGATAGGAAAAATAATCACACGAAGATAATGATGTCAAAGAAACATTTGTAAGTTTATTGAACAGTGCTTCAATTTGTCTGAGTCTCTTTTGTTACCATTCTGTCCATGTCTCACATACTTTAATCAACAAAAAACATAATTACCATCTGGGATTTATTGTGTCAAGTGAGAATATTGGAAAGTGCTGACAGCAAATATGCCACTCTGAGCTTTGCTCCATAGGGACTGAGGAGATTTTATTTTGGCATCATGGCTCTGTTTTGTACATATCTCCTTGTGAAGTTTTGTTTACTGCCACAAAAAAATGCACGTTTTATTGGAAACCCTGAAGACATATGATACTGCTTGAGGAGGAGAGATGCCTAGAAGGTAGCAGACATGAAAACTGAGGTTATGAAGGCTGAAATTTAAAAGAGGTCACATCAGCTTATCTATCGCACGGTGCTTTAAGTAGGTTTGCAGACTTTATCATTTAAATATGACATGCCCAGCTATTGATTTTCACACTACACTACTGTGGTAACAGACAACAACAATGTAAAAATAAATATTGTATGACAGTTCAGACTGACTGCAAACAGACATTAAAAACAGAGACCAGTCAATGCCCTGCCAGCTGAGCAGACATGAATAATATATGTCAGACTTCGGCACAATGAACAGATTACATGCAGAGAAAAATAACAGCGGTTGCATGGTGCCAGACGAGACACTAATTTTTACATCAATCACACAGGAGAGATGCTGTGCCTTGCAAATGTTTTCAGGCTGGTTGTAAATGTGCCTAGCAGCAAATACAAGCCAGTCCATCTCTTGCATTGTTCTTTTTTTGATCATTCCCAAATCTTTACAACAAAGCTTATTGTTTTCATTCTGATACTCATTTTGTTGTCATGTTAGCGCTTATGCTCAGTGTAGCTGTCCTACACTTATTCATTTCCATAACTTCTTGGTTGCTAAATGGTGTATCAGAATTTTCCTACGTCTGCTGCATGAACAGGAAACACACATGACGATGTGATACTGGTAGATTGTGATACAGCTCCATGCCATGTACACTACATAATGTTGTAGTTAAAAATGATAGAATCCACAAAGTATTCCACAAAGACATATGTGAGAGTTTTTTTAGAGCTTGAGGTAGCGCAGAATTTGAGGGAGGTGGTTCCCCTGTAAGGGCTGAAACACATATCCTGTGTCAGCAGCGCGTGACTGCTGCGTTACTGAGCGGCTGTGGCTCAGACGTGCATTTCTCCATACACACAGTGCTGCTGCCAGCCCTATTTTTTTTGTGTGGCGTTTGCCTTTTGATAAAATGATCAATAAAGATTATGACTTGATTCTCCGTTCCAGAGAGGAAGAAAAGAGAACAGCACGTGTCTCAAAAACATAAGCAAGACTCCCAATCTGTGGATGAGGTGCAGCTGTATCCTCTCATGAGACGTGTGCGAGCCACGTTGCAGGCTTTGTGTCTGCTCTGACCTGTGTACATGCCGAATTGAAAAGCAAGATAGTCCGCCACACACACTCAGCTTACTATACGCAGAATATGCGTCTCAGCAATAATTCTCTATGGAGGAAAAACCCTGGCTACTTCTGCATTTGTTCCTTGATATGACGGTCATTCTTTACATGACTGCTCGATGTCACTTGACAGGAAAAAGTAAACACAGGTTGAGTAAGTGTATCAACAAATGACCAATGCTGTTGTTTTCTGGTGAGGACAGGCATCACACCACGTTTCTGACACACTCAAACCATTGTTACATTGTGTGGTACTGAAAGATTAAATGATGGTGAAGATAATGACTAACAGATAGGAACGCTCAAAGAGAGACACACCAGTTCAGAGAAATAAACAGAGAGGGGGGAAAAAATTCAATAGAAGCCAGGGAACCCCTCGTTAGCGTGACAGCACAATGAGTCACCTCTTGGGATGGTACTAAAACTTTGATTTAGAGATTTATTTGTGAAACTGTGACGTGTTTGTGCAGCCAGACCCGCACCTTGCAGCATCACAGCTCAGCCTGCCAGGAGAGCACACCAGAATGAGACAGCATGACCTACCAAAGTATTGTTTTTAAAGTGTATGAGTGGGTTTATAATTTTGTGAACATACGTATGTGTGTGTGAATGCATGAGATGTTCCTCAGCTGTTGCGGGGAAAGCACAGAAGTCAGGCTGAAAATGAGCTGTGGGGAGTTAAGATAAAGAATAACAGATCTAACAAGCTCTGTCACTCATTTCTTTGTACAGTTTTTAAGTATAAGATTTAATTTAGTACAGCATATTCAAAGAATGGGTAAGATGGTAAGATTGTGTGTCTGGTTAGAAGAAAGCCTGTTCTGGTTAGTGATTGAGAACAAAGAACACCATGTACACCATGCTGAACTCTGAGAGGACTTCAGTACAAAGCAGTTGTCAACTTAACCCCTCACACAGAAGAAGTTTGCTTAAGACAGAGCATTGAAGTTAGCCGCCACAACATCATCAGTATCATTGTTTATAATTAATAGTAATAATCAAATCAATTAGAAACTTCATATTTCTGTGTTTGTATGGTGAGAAAATCTAAAGCTCTGAGCTTGAAAATTCAGTTGATTTTTTTTTCCAGCCTTTCGAGTTGATCCTTACTTAGAGATGGGATATTGTTTTAGCACAATGGGTGTGCATTTGTCTCTGATTTTGAGTGTGGTTTGTCTGAGTGCCTGATAAAATCTGCACTTAGTCATAGAATTCTCCTCAGTCTCTTTCCTGGTGATAAACTGAACCCAGAGACCACAACCAACTCTTGTTGCTCTTAAGATAATTCTTGAGCAGTTACACTTTCTTTTCAGGCATGGAAATCAAATTTTGCAAAAACAGCTATTGAATCTTTGAAACCAGATGCGGAAGTGGTCACGCTTCAGCATCGTCTGCATGCGATACCATCCACAATGTATAACAAATTAAAGAAACACATGGAAAGTGAGTAAAACAGTATGCAGACAGATATATTTTGTCACAGGGAAGGCAGATTGACATTAAGAGGCCTAAACTCCTAAACACTCAAGCAGAGGGTCATGAGTACTATGATGAAAATCAACCCAAAACAGAACCAATGTGTTACCGCAAGGGGTGGGAAAAACAGAGCAACTTATGATAGGAATCATGATTTGCTGCCTGAAAGTAGTACCACAATGCAGTGATTCTGTAGAAATTGATATACTGTCAGACAATGTAAAAATACATCACAATATTCATGTAAGTGAATAAGAAAAAAGTCCCCTACAAAAACAAAGCAGGAATTATATATTTATTTACTGCATTGTGGTGTCAGTTTCACAGAATTTGAAAAATAAGTTGATTGCTTGGCTTTCCAACTTACCAGTCTCCACAATAAGATCAGGATGATGATGATTCTTGTGTATCACGCAGTCTTTGACATTTTGTCCCAGCCCTATTTAGCACTTTGATTTTGGAGAGGTGAATCTAGTCTGTCTCACAAAAGATATTTTCAGACAGGTTCTGAACCTGCATAACAAACAGGAACACAATATACTGTATATATATTTATTATTATTATTATTTTTATTTTCCTTTTTATTGTTTCCTTTTAAAGCAGTGACAATTCTGATGAACATTGCAAGCATATTATATCAAATTAGAACAATATTTGACTATATGTAATAATACTGTACAGTATAAAGTCTGTCGGAGTCAAACTACGATTATTATTATTTTTATTACAAAACCTCCATGCCAACACAATTTCTGATCTAAATTAGTAGTGAAATAGAAGATGAGGTCTTTGTTTTACTGTACACTGCTTCACATGCATATGTTGATATTTCAAGTTTTGTTTACAAAATGCTTTAGCCATTTGTAACAATTAGGGCAATCGATGAATGCCAAATAATTTTCCATGATCTACTCACATTAGTTCAGGATGTTTATTCCATTTTTTTCCACACACCTGGAATTTGAAGGTTTTTTTTTTTACTTCTCTCCAGTGCAGATGTGGATAAGCGTGTGTGTGTGTGTGTGTGTGTGTGTGTGTGTGTGTGTGTGTGTCTGTGTCTGTGTCTAAGAGTACTGTCTTTGTTCCTTCGTAGCGTTGGCGGTGTGTTTTGAAACATTACCTCTCACAACCCGGCCTGCACGTGGATTGCTACACATGCCAGGTCATCACCAGGCCGGCAGAGTGTGTGTGTGTGTGTGTGTGTGTGTGTGTGTGTGTGTGTGTGTGTGTGTGTGTGTGTGTGTGTGTGTGTGTGTGTGTGTGTTTATGTAGGAGGGTGCACACTAATGTCTGGGTGTTTCTTGATTATTCTGTAGTCTATGGAGGTATAAGGTTAACTAGCTGTACCGCTTGGGCTGAAAGACTACCCAGGAAGGTGCATCATCATCATCATCATCATCCTCATCAAAACTGAACATATGACTTCATGAGGACAGTAAAAAACTGGCTTTTAACATTCATCTGTCTGGATGTAATTACATTTTTTCCTTCTTTACCATTTCTTGTTTGCTGCAAACTTAGATCTATACAGGTATCCATATTGGATTCACTGTTAGTTGATGAATACAGTCTTTTTCCTACAGAAGCGTTTAAAAGGTTATTAAAAGTTGATAATGTAATAATAATTTGGTTTTTATGGGTTTTTGAAGTATGTAATTCTTTAATAGTTTTTCCTCACCTCTGATCTCATGGTTGTACGTGCTTAAGAGACAGAATTTTCACCGTTTCAGAGAAACATCAAGTTCAATATCTGATATGTGACGATAAAGAGACAGAACTGCTGTAAAGAAAAAAACTTAAGTGTTTGACTAACGTCAGACTGTGTTACTACATTTCCTCCTCCCATTAAGCAATGTCTGTGTTTCAGTATGCATGTGTGAATGGATGCTTGTGTCCATCCATGTGCGTGTGTTTCCCTGAACAGTCCTACAAATTCCCAACTCTAAAACAAATATAGCAGGAGGTCACGGTTAAAGATGGGCCAAAAGGGACACCACAAAGAGAAGAAGAGGGAAAGAAATGTTAAATAAACCTCACTGCCTCCAACAGCTCTGTTTATCTATCAGAGTTTACTGGTGACTCACTCTGAATATATGTTTTCATTGCTTTTATGTGTATATGTTTGCCTCTGTGTGTATACGTGTGTAAGCAAAAGCTGACATTTGCTTGGGTGACACGTGTACCTTTTGTATGTACATTTGAAATGTTGTGTTATTTTCGCGCCTTTTGTATACGCTTTTCAGGGGGTGTCCCCGAATGGAAGTGTTAGAGCATGTACACGTGCAACATATCTGTGGTTAACCTGGGGTGGCCTACTGTCACTGCTGGTATGTTTTGAAGTGTATGTTTTGTTTTCTTGCGTCAGCTACTGCGACTGCCTCACTTGTGGTTGAATTGAGGGTAAATCCAGTCATCAATCTTGTCCAAAGAGAGATTAGTGATGTCACACAGTCTTCCAATGATCTGTCCGGATGATGAATGTTTCTCTGCATTTGTTAAATGTTACCCAATTTCTTTTTCTTAATCACTTTTCTGTGATTCGATGTTGAATTCTGGATACATCTAAGTACCAAAATTCAATATACAATTGTTTGTTTAGATATATATCCATTTTATGATTTATACAATGAACAACACTTTTGTTTAGATGTATATTTTATGATTTCTGAAGTTGCATACAATGAACAACACTTTGGTAAATCAACTAAACTAAAAAAAAAGACTCAAGCTTACGGTGTTTCCTATCCTATTCTGACTTGTAAAACCCCAGATTACTGTTCTGTCTGCTTGTCACATAAAAGTTATTTGTCATCATATATACAGCACAGTGTTTCTGTGGTACCGACTGTAAAGATTTCAAGTTGAAATGTTTTTGCCCATCAGTATTTTTTTGGATTTCAATGATGATGACTATGAGAAAATGTCAGACTGAGGGTTTTTATTTAACCATAGTTGAATCCACTGTAAGTTCAATCATAGACATGCACACACAGGTGCTGATCGGTTTTCTGCTACTTTCCATCTTGATCTCTTCTGTTTGTGATTTACTTTATAAAACCTGTTCTGCAAGGTCAGGTGCTTCACTGTACCAAACATGTTTTGGGACACTTTGTGCCCATTACTCAGGTTTGTGTATTTCTGAGTGGTACGCAGTTACTTTTGGGGTGATTGTATTAACAAAAGGGTGAATCATCCCACCCCTGGCTCGATGTCTTCCCACCGGGGACTATTGTAAATATTTGAGAGGAACTGTTGACATGAAGATAACACTGACTAATGGATATACAAGCCTGGACTCAGAAAAGCACTGATGGGTCTGTGGGAGTGACGGAGGAAAGGATGCGTGGGAGAGATATTAGAAGGGAGACAGAGAGGGAAGAAGGAGGGATGGAAATGTGGTAAAAGACAAAAAGTAGAGAGGGAAGTAGGAGTGGGACATGTGGAGAGAAAGGAGTGACATAACTGAGGGGGAAGTGGGGAAAAGAGATGGTGTGGTGGAAAAAGAGGTGGCAAGCAAAAGGCAGGTGGCAGAAATAACAATGCAAACTGAAAATCTAAACAAATGAATACTGTAGTCTTTCCACTAGAAAAGACACATGTAGTACTCAATAATTGTAATTATTCTAATAAAAATTACCTTAAATTACAGTATATTCTAGTGTAAGTCCCAACTTTTGAATGTACACCACAGTGTTATTTTGATGAGTGAAAAGAAAGAAGCAAAAGGATAGAAGGAGGCTGAAAGGGGAAAACTTTCCATTCCAGCACTGGTGTTTAGTTTGAGATTATATCAATATTGATAAAACTGTCTGTATCCCTGATTTCAGGCAGATTACCTTTACTCCTCTGAGAAGCGAATAATGGCAGAAAGGAGACGACTGCTGCTAATACACAACCTGATACCAGGCCCTGAATGAAGTCTGTCTCTGTGTCATTTGCCGTGATTAAAATGTTGGAGATGTAATCATGTTTGTACTTTTAAAATGATAAAGATTACGGTGACTTCCATTAACAAAAGAAAGGTTTGTGCAGGATTTAGCCTTGAGATTAGGCAAAGCACAAACAAATGATTTCTTCACTACTTTCAAGTAAAGTCTGTTTTTGTTATTCTTTGCAAGATTTGCTGGGAAACAGCGTTCAAATGTTTAGATATTAGCACTGGAGTCAGGTTACGGGATGAATTCTTTAACAGCAAGTCTGACAGCCTGATTATCTACTTCTGCTGCTGTATGCTCACGCACGTTCACAGTCTCCATGTTGGACCCCATAAATCATGTCATAGTACTGGATAAAACACTGCAGACAGAAAAAGCCTCTGGTACTGTAGGATCGATTAAGTGGGGGTGGGGGGGATGGGTCAGGTAGTTCACGCAGGTAAAACCAACGAAGAGGAGGAGGACTATTTAATGCAGTTGGCTTGACCGAAACTTCCTCTGCAAAGAAGACAGCTTGCCTCATTGTCACTATCAAGCCCCCGCATGTGATGCACTGGGGACTTTTTCGCAAAAGCTTGTTGTGCATTGTGAGCTTGCATTGTGAAAAACGCTTCTTTAAAACACCAACAAGAAAAAAAAAAGCCTCACAACCCTCAGAAACGACTCGTTTTACTGTCCGAATTTGGCCAGTTCAGTCCAGTAAAATTTGGAGGGTCTAGAGGAGCCACCTGATTTCATTTTTATTTTTTATTTATCCCTGGCGCATGCTCTGTGGCACCCCAGCTGGACAGCCACTGCCACAATCAAAGTCTGATCCTGTGGGAAACACTGAATAATGATCAGTTCCCTATAAACCTGGCTTTCTTGCTGCAGTTCCCTCTGCAATTGAGCAGAAAATCTGTTTTGCGGATAAAACAGGAGGTTAATTGAGAATCCAGTCGGGTTGGCAGCCTGGCACCATTTCTGTCTGCTTGCACACCTTTTTTAGACTAAACAATTGAATATATTATTCTCATTATTTGTGACTCTGAGGAAAATGCTGTCTTTCCAACAATAATGCCACTTTTGAAACCCTACTTTCAGTAATTCTTATGGGGTTTGGCATATTTAAGAGACATCTCTTCAATAAAAGTGTTCTGCAGAGTTTTTCCAGCTCAATAGAATCTGGTGAATGTTCTTGAGATTGTTGTCCCAAAACAAACACATTGCTCTTCAGAGTTAGGATGGCTTCACTATGACTAAAAGTTGAATCTGTTATGTAGCAGCAAGCAGAAACACTAAGCAGCAAGAGAGTGACACTTTTTCCCTTAAAAGGAGGAAAACGTACTAACTCTATTTGTGGGGTTCACTTTTATCCAATACTGATGTGGATGACATTTTAGAGTCGGGTGACTCAAAGTTCTGCATCTTTACATTTCTTATGGTGCTTTTTCTGTTCTGGCCTGTATGTCCTTAATGTTACTATTTGTAACTTGACTATATCCAGCCCAGGATCAAGTGTTTGGCTGCCTAGTCTATATTATGCTCTTATATACATGCTTTCTTGTTCATATATGTTGCCATACACTGTTCTGTTTCTTTTACAAATGTCCTGGTTAAGCACGTAAACATGTTTTCCTTTTTCATCCTGTGGCAAATGACTAACAAGATGCAGAATCCCTTAATGTTTCATCAAATCAGTGGTTCAGCATGTATGACCACATTTTGACTTTTGATTATGGCATATCTATCAGGCCAATCAGTGCGATGTTTGCAAATAAGGTTATTGAGCTTTCTTTCGAGATCCACGACGTCATGTTTTTCAATAATATGACTAATGGGGTCTTTATTGGTACAAATTAAAGTGAAGTAATTTAAGTTAAATGAATGCCCTTACTCAGAAAATTGGGAATTAAGTAAAAAAAAAAACAAAAAAAAAAACAAACATTCATTGGCTTGCAGTGACAATGGAAAATACAATCATTCTCCAATGCTCCAACCATGAAAGGGGTATGTTAAGAATTCAGAATATGAGCAATGCCAAGGTTCAGTCAAATAACCATCATGGCAAAGGGGAAACCACAATCCAAGACATGGAATCTCAACAAGCCATGAAGAATGTCAAAAAGTAAGACTGTAAAAAAGTAGACATAAAGTCTACAAGGAGAAGGAAAGGAATCTTCAGTGGAGGTCTGGAGTGCATGCCCTATTTTACTCCAAAAATTCAACACACATGTTGAGCTATTGAAGTAATTGCATTGACTTACATCTTACTGACAAATATCAGGGAATTACCCTGATATATCCTGACTCAGGGTATTTCAAAGTCTGACACTGCTTATCCTTCTAGTCATGTCCAAAACAATATATTATTACAACATAAAAGACATGCTAATGACATTTGTCACTTTGGTTATTATTCTTTGTGTTACTTTTATTTGGGAATACTCATGGCCTGTTTTCCCACAGTTTTGGGGTATTTATAGGAAGTGTAATCATATCATGGTAGGTAATCCTGGATTGTGACTCCAATAAAGAATATGTTTTTTCATGCAAATGGCAGAAATTAGGCACTGAGGGCTATATAATTCCTCTAATAACCGTGTCACAGCCTGCACTGCTCCTGCAACAGCTGACCATCTTGATAAGCAGGCCAGCCTACACCGACTAACTTCCTGTTGTTTTCAGAACACTAGCATGCACCTGTCTCCTTTCACCTCGTGTAGTGTGTTTCCCTCACTTCTCTCATTTTGCACCACCCCTTCAGCACTCCCTCCTTTGAGAAGGCATGCCTCAAAGTTTCAAAACCTCTGCTCCAACACACCCCTTGAGACAAGTAAAACTGTTTTGTATTACATAAAATGTGCATCATAGGTGGGGCTCTGCACCCAACTCATCAGTGTCTTATGACAAACATGGGAATGCTTTCATCTTCACAGTTAATAGCAGTAACTAAACACACAAGTCCTTGGCAAGACCTTGGCAAGACCTGTAAATCATCAGCTCAAATTACCATCATGGAAAACATGGCACATTATTAATTTCACCATGAAATTAAGAATTTTATACATGAATGCCTTCTTGATTTAGTCATGCTGCAGTTTTGAGTCAAATCAAAGCATTAACATAGTTCCCAGAGATTTAGGGGGAGATGTGGAACAAAGTGAGTTTATCACTTGCCATTTTAATTGAATGCAGTGTTTGAGCTGTTACCCAACTTGTCAGTTAAGCCTCCGTATCTAGTTAAGTGTGTGTGTGCGTGCGTGCGTGTTCATGATTGTGTCTGTGTGTGTGCTCATGCATGTGCAAAGTTAAGTGTTCCAGGAATCAAAGTGAAATGAGAGGGAAAAAAAAGCTCGAGCTCCAAAGGACCTTAACTATGCCCTGAAGGGCAAGCACCCCCTGTCCCCCTACACACACACACACACACACACACACACACTCTCACACGCACACTCTTACATTCACACACAGACATATACACAGACACACATACACACACAGCAAAATAACCTGTAGCCCATAGGTGAACCCCAGAATGAGAAGAAAACAGAGCTGCATGCAGCCAGCAAAGCCTGTAAAAGTGAATAAAACAAAATCACCCATGGAGAAAAATGGAAGCCTATTTAACTTTCAGAGTAGACCTGAATCAAGTATTTCATACACTGTGCTAATATTTGTGGTGTGTTTTGACTGTTTCCCCCACTACTGTTGAGATTAATGACCCTTTGGGCCCTGTTTAATCATAATTGTGATCGTCATTGTGATATTTGTGATATTTTGGCCAGGTTGCTGTCCCCATATACATGTCTTTTTTTGTTCAGCAGTCACTGTATAGCTTTAAGTAACACAAACACCCAAGCAAGCAATATAAAACAGGAACACCAAGAACTTAGGAAGCACTTTTTCACATAAAATTCATGAATAAAACTACATATTATAGAGTCAAACAACAAACTGTCCCAAACTCTCCACCACCCCCTCCAGGCCCAACAACCTGAGTGATGAGCTGAAGCTCCCAAGAAATGCAAATGAATTGCTGAATATCCCGGTACCTGGCATTCTTTCTGCTTCAACAACAGCACACACCTGAGCCAGTACAGACCCAACAAGTCGGTGCAAACCCTGACAACCCATGCAACCCTTCCACCTGATGGTGCCCCAAATACATCAACACGTTGCCACAGAATGCCTGGTGGACCCAGGCCCCACGCATTCCACCACTTCCCAGCCGGGCCAAGATCAGACACCCATGGAATAAAGCCCACAACAGCAGCGGGCCTCCAACCCAGCCTGGTCCCCAAGCAGCTCCTGCAAAGCTCCTTAGAAACCCAAACTCCAGCCACGATTCCACCCGACTGTTGCCGCTGCTGCTGCTGTTGTTATGATGAGAAAATATGTCACAAAAAATGTAAACTTGTAGAAAAATATTTATTTTTATAATAACATTTAACATGTTGTCAGCAACATCAATGCATGCATCAGTGGATAACATGAATGTCCGTGTAGTCTCCTTTTAGGTACCCAAGGCTTTTTAGTGTTGTCACAAATGTGTGTTTGAACGCATATGTGCCCATATACTTGGTGTGGTGTGTGTGTGTGTGTCTCCTGGTCAAGGTAGGAGTGTGTGAGTCATGCTGCGTACAGCTGTGGTCCAGATGAAGGAGGCCACCTGCTCCCTCCCCTGCCTTAATTTTCTTCTTACCTCCATCATTTACACATTCTCCCAGACATACAAACAACCTCCAATTAGGCCAACCTTGACTCACTCTATGCCTGTACTTTACACACATACATGCTGCACACGCACGTACTTACTCTGCCTCCTTGTATTGGGTAGATACACATGTTGATGCTCTTTGTGTCTGTATGAAATGGATAAAGAAAACCCTAACCCAAAAAAAGCGGGGGGCAATGAGACATTTTATTAGAAGCTGTGCATTTAAGTCATTTTGTAATGTGTGCTTCAGTGTATTATTTGCAGAGATTAAACCCTGGACTTCATAAAATCCCAGACATGATTCTTCAACACCACCCTGGCTGACACAGTTGTGGTTTTTGGCAGGAATGGGAACTTGTGATCCAAGTTATATTAGTGCAAACATACCAAATCACAGCTATCCAACTTCAGACAGTTCTCTCTGTCTCAAGTATCTGAGGACCAGAACAAAAAAAAGTGAACAAAAACAAAATCATGAAAAAGCTGCTATTGGTTTAAAAGGATATTTTTATCTCTTTGCAGTTTGTCATATGTAGTGGTTATAATATTCTGGTTTGGTCAAAGTTTAAGAGACATTTTTTAGATTTAAAGTTGACGCTTAAAGTAGCCTTTGTCAGCAACATTCTCATTCCATTTTTACCAAAACTAAAGCATTACATGTGTACAGTATCAATATGTGGAAGTGACTTTACTTGTTTATTCATGTTATGCAATCCACCAAATCAAACATGAACATTTTCTTAGTCAGGAAGGACTGTATGCTTGTGGTTTGTGTGTTTGTGTCTCATTCAGTCACGGTGGTCGTTGGTTGGACCACACTAGGTGTGTGTATGTTTCTGTGTGTGTGCGTAAGTTCGGAGGGATGTTAATGTGTTGGTGTGTGTTGGAGAGGCTTGCATGCTACCTTGTGTTTGTGTGCGTGTGACCGTATCAACCAGCCGTATCAAATCTGAGGATAAATAAAAGGCATCGTTTTGCCTAATTTCACCCAGTCAACCAGCTAATCAACCTGAGATCAGTGTCCGTCCTGATTGGAGGAGGAGATGTGATCTGAACTCCTGTAGGTAGTACTAATTACCCAACATGCTGTTCTACTTGGGTTTCATCCTAGAATTGGTATTCCTAGATCACGTCTGTATTTTGCTCCCCTGTTCTCTGTTCAGGCACCGATATCTCACTGAAGTTTAAAGACATTTTACTTTGATTTTGGACATTTTTCTTTTATTGCCTTGTACACATTTGGATTATCGCAACTGACAAAGCAACTGACTTTAACACAGGTGTGTTGAAATATGGGGATCTTTTCCTTCCTCCAATCAAGGGGATAAGAACCAAGGGTGTCAAACTCTGTACAGACTGCAAGACCTACTGAGGCATTGTGATTTTAGATTTTGGGCTATGTAATTAAATAGACTTGAAATTGTCTTTCCATCCTATCATCTCAGCAGTGCATTTCTTATGGCCCAAGTTCCAAAACATTTGATGAATGTAGATTAATCCGACAGATGCATATTTACCGCATTGCTCAAAGTTACACCTACTCCATCCCAGCTTGTGACCCTTCCATGCAGTCATCCCAACTCAAACAACTACAACTACAAATGAATTACAAACATATTTGGTCATTGTAAAAACAGTGACTTCATGCAGTTGTTTTTGCAACATTTATATTTTGTGAAAGTTTGGGAATCTGTCATAAGTTTCGACTAAGAAAGTTGTAAAATCGGATGTGATATCACCCAGCAGCTATGTCACAAACAACACAATATTCCTTTGATTGAACACCTAATTGTGATCCTGCCCTCCTCAGAAAAAAAGACAGCATGTCATTACAACAAATTACATGTTTTTTGTTTGGTGGTGATCTCTAGCAGCTGGTCAATTATTACATAAGTATAGGAGGAAGACAGGAAAAGTTTTATTAAGAAAACTCAATAGAGAGGGGGTCGGGGACACTGGGTCAAAAGAGAGGATTTTAATCCAGCAGACTGCTTTTTGTGACCAATGTGAAACCAACTGTGAACTATCTTGACTTATTAAAGTAGTGATGTAACACCAAGTACATAATGTAACGTTAGTTACTTAGGAAACATAGTTTTTCTTATGGAATTTGCACAAGTAACATGGGGATTACAGCCCAAACATTGATGTTTTTACCTAACCAAGTATTTTTCTTGCCTTACCTTATCCAAAAAATTTACTTGACAAAACCTGACCAAACTGTGACTGTACTATGACTGTATAACCCTATTCAGTTGTTTAGGTATGAAATGTGTTGGGATTATTATATACCGAATAAAATTAAACTCACAGTATGTAATTTCTGCCACTTGGGGGTCTCTTGAGTAAAAAAAAACCAAAAGACATAAGTCACGTGGGATAATGGGAGTTGTTGCCTTGACTGGACAACAAAATCCACTGCAAGTAGAAATCTATCTACATAACTCAGGCAGAGATATTCATGCACCAGGTATATCATGTTTTTTACTCATATTTTGATTCAACTCATTCGTAGAATTCCTTTCCTAAAATCTTTTTTAGTATTTTTTAGTATTTTGAAGTCTTGTACTTATTGTTTGTCTGTGTGTCTGTTTACCTGCCACAGTCACAAGTGAATTTCCCTGATGTGAGATGAATAAAAGTCTGAAGTCACTCTATGGCTCATTCCTGAAAGTTGTAATGACAGGTGGTCAAATGAAAATGCAATGAAATGTTACATTTTATGAAATGACAAATTAAAAAAAAAAATGTTTGGACAATTTGGATAATATAAGGAAACAACTCAGCCATATACAACACAGATCGAGCCGTTTATAGAGATTTCACGCAGAAATGTTACATATCATATCTTAATATCTGAGAAGATGGTTTACAGAGTGTTGCTGCTGTTGGTTGAAAATGTGGATTATGTTTTAGCTTACATGAATTTTTCACAAAATCTCTGGAGGCGAAAGATCAAGTTCAAGAGATCAATGAAAGGCATTAAAAACCCACTGTACAGGATAATGAAAAAGAATGCCTCCCTCCTGTGGACACAAAGTTTTTAAAAAAGAATATCAAAACGTCTGGTCTATAAATGGTATTTCTGTGTTTATCCCTGTTCTCCATTTCAACCTCCGTACATTCCAGTCAAATGAGGCCTCCCATTGGACCCAGTCAGTAATCAGCCCACTGGCTGGCTGCTGCTGTTCTGTAATAATATTCTAATAAGCAGTGACTGCTGCTTTGATGAAGGCCTGCTACTCCTACTACTGATCTACTGATCTACTGAACTTACTCCTACTTGGGTAATTAAATATAGTCCAAAACAAGGAAATAGACCACCAGCTCTCCGTGTTTCTGCTTTTCCTCTGTCCCTCCCTTTTCTTCCTCTCACATTTTTCTTTGCACGCAGTCTTCCTCTTTGTTTTCTAAATGTGTGCTTTTATGTGCCTTTTCATCATGCTTCACTGGTTTCTACTTCTTGTCCTCTTTCGTCTCTTGTTTTTTTTTCTTGCTCTCTCATCTCTTTAATTTCTTATTTGTTGTTGTTTCTCAAGTCTGATGGAAGCTTAGTGCCGAACTGCTGCTCTGATCTCACTCCTACCCGGGCAATTAAATCAAGAGAGGGAACAGTGGGAACACGGACCACCAGTGGGAGGATGGGGAAGCAGATTTCTTTTCTCTGTCTTATCCCCTTCCTTTCATTTGTTTTCTTTCACCGGTTGTCTACTATTTATTAATTTTCTATGATTTTCTCTTGAAGACTGTCATCTTTCTGTCTGTTACCCTCTTCCTTTTGTCTCGTTCAGTGTTTTCCCCTGTCTCTGTCTGTCTGTCTCGTTCTCCCTACCCCCTCACTCTCTTGATTGACTTGAGTGGGTGAAACAGGCCAATTTGTTCTCCCAGGGTCTAAAATTACCTGCCTGTCTGTTTGGATGTGGAGAAGCACAGATGATTTCTGCTCTCCCATCAGTAACCACGGCTCATATCGTCAAATAAAATCAAAATCAGCATTGTTTGTATAGCTCTCTCCCTGAAGAAACCCTGAGAACATTTGGGGTTATTTCCTGAAATGATATCAAAGTTGTTTGCATTAGCTCTTACCTTCGAGGACCAACACAGATCCACATTTGCAAGCTGGATTACTTCAAGAACTGAAAGAATAAAGGCCAAAAAACAAGCATTTTTTTGTAAATATTTAGTGAAATTCTGTCTCCACATGAGTTCAACAAAATCCAGATTATAACCAGATATCAATACTTGAAGGGTTAGATGCTAAAATCATTAAAAAGTGGTTCATTAAAATGTTGTGTGCCTGGGTCCAGTATGATTATTGAAAGCATTTCACATAATTACAGGTAGAATTTATTCCAATTAGCATCCTAAAACTGTATTCTAGTTCCTCGAAGGCCCAGCAACTTTGCAGTCAGAGTTTAAGTTTCCTCAAGTACAATATGTCTGAATTAAAAACAGATGCCTCCCTTTGTTTAACCCCCTCCATGGCTGTGCACCCCACTGGTAATTTCTCCCAATAATCTCCAGACTTCATGGTGATGGAAACTAGATGGGGGTTTCTCAGTTTCTGTGTGGGATATGTGACGTGGTTCCTGGTTCTAAGAAAGCTGCTTTCACATATCTCACAGATGAGAGGCTCATGAGAGATCTATTTTCTGGATCGGTAGTGGTGAAAATACATTATCATCTAACTTTCTAGAAATACTGACAGGAGTACCTCATAGAGAATCCGAGTGAAGATGCCATTTGCTTCAAAACTTTTACCCTCAAAACGAAGGTTGATGCACAAAATTCAGGTACCGGAATCAGTATCAGGAAGGAAAATATGATATCTGTACATCTTTAATTTATTACATCACCTTCCAAGTTGGAAAACCTCTCCTTCTGATTCGGTATTCCAGACTTCCATTCTAAATGCGTCCTGGTGAATCGTTTGAGGTCGTTTTTTTCTGATTTCTAAGTACAAGTGGATTGCAGTATTGTATCGGACGATGGAGGATGAAGTAACAATAATTACATTAGAGAGCAGCCACCATATCCAAACCCGTGACTTCGCTCCACCAGTTAGAAGTTGTAACCCACAAACTATCAGTAGACCTTTTGCTTTGTCATATCAGGTACACAGGCGAAACATTGTGTTAACAACCTCTTGGTCCCATTAAGTGTTCCAGTATACCCCCATACATAATATCAGGACCTTGAAAACTAGCTCACAAAAATGGAATGCAGCCTATTTCTAATGTTATCATCAATTCCACATGCTTTCTCCTGCTATGAGTTGCTGTGAAAAAGCTCTTTTGAGGCTGTGCATGATACTGCGTCGGACATAAGTGAGCTGAGCCCTTTTTTCTCCATGTGTACCTCATATTTGTGTTTTTATTGTTTACAGAGACATTTTTAACACAATATGACACAGCTTTTACAACAAATTTTAACATTTTAATCAATTTATTAAGAGAATTCAGAATTCAAATGATATAGAAGTCTCTTTGGTTCTGTAATGGTTGATAAATGGCTCCTCAGAAACAGTCTCTTGGGTAAATCTTATCACTTCTACAGTACAAGGTACCACAAGGAGACCCTGAAACGACCTTAATTAGTGTGGACCGGGCCTGGGTTCAGTATTCTGTTAAGGAAAAGCTCTGCTGAGAGATGGTTTCAAGATGGCTGCAAATATGACAGATAAAGTGCACCTCGGCGGTGGCTTAGGAAGGTGTGAGTGAGTACTTTTTGGTCTTATTCCTGGCTGTGTCTGGCCCTCGTTCAGCTCCCGTTTCGCCGTCCTGTCAGCCCTCATACTGGGGGTCTGGAATTAAACAAAACAAAACAAACATAGTACAGATTCCATTGTCTATGCGGTTTTGAAACTTGGCTTTTCGGGGGTCATTTTGGCCATTCCTAGATGTAATTTTGCTCACACGCAAACACACGCGCACGCGCGCACACACACACACACACACACACACACACACACACACACACACACACACACACACACACAGATACTCAATATCCAGATGAAATAACATTGCCTCCATGTCTTAAGAGGTGTATTAATATTGGCACTGCTCTCTTGGATTAGGAAAAAGACAGCAGATATTTCTAGACAGACATTCAAATTTTACTACTTTGCGTTAAAACACATTTGGAGCTGATATTTTTTTTTTTCTAGCCTCCAAAGGTCGCAGTTATTGTTTTTTGTGTGGTTTTCAGAGCCAGGGTTTTGCGGCCACATCTCCCAGTCTCTAGCGTGCCTGGCCTTTTGTGCTGATTCTTTGTGAGGAATAGTTTTCCACCTCACTAGCTGCACCGCTCGCCTGTTTTCCCTGCTCATTCTTTGGAAGGAGAGTGTGTTTTTTCTTTGTCAGTGTGAACATTATTTCATCTCTCCCCCCCGGTCTGCGGAGACTGTGGTAAGGCGGGGTGACCTGAGCTTCAGTGGAACAGAACATGGCTCTGTGTGTTTGAGAGTATGTTAGTGTGTGTGTGTGTGTGTGTGTGTGTGTGTGTGTGTGTGTGTGTATTAATACTCATTTTTTATTTATAATACCATTCAAACGTGGGAAAAAATATTTGATCAGTTAAGATCATACGTGATTCTAAGTCACTGCGTATGAGGGCAACAGGCAGAGGCTACTCCATCTGCGAGTGCTTAGAAAAAGCTCTGGTATTATCATTTATTGCGTTCCCTGATTTCTGTGGGTGAACTGTTCTATTTAGAGTCCGACTGATGTTCAAATTTTTTGGGCTGTATGGAGTAAAACATTCGTAGATTGTTATAGCAGCCAAATATAAACACATTATTTGCAGTGGTCCCTCTATTGTGGTTATCAACACTTAAAACGTATGTAATGTAGGCAGGATGTTTTATAACAATAATCTTAGTTGTCTGAAATGATGTTTTTTAAGCATTTTTCATCAACACCATAGATTGAAAAATGATAAGCGAAGGTGGGGCTGCATGCAGTCTTTCTAAACTTCTCTCCAGTAAAATTACAGCAAGAAGAAATTTGAAGTTGATAACTCGTCACTAAAGGATTCGGTGGACAACAGACTTCAACATCAGTAATTTACAATTAGGCTTTAAGGGTTAATCTGAGTATTGTACAAGCAAGTTATCCTCTTCAATAGACTTACTATGTATAGTACAGCAAATTTAGGACTCATTTGTTACAGTTTTATTTAAAAAAGTCTGGGGTATGCCTTTTATTTTAAACATTAAAATCACAAGTAAATACTATTTTAAACTGACTATAGACTACTTTTGCAAACACTGATTGTGCAGTGTAATGGCTGTAGTAAAACGGCACCATCCACATCTAGATTTCCTCATTTTCACTTTGTAGGAAGTGTGTCTGCCATTACTCAACCAAACATGCAGCGATTGGCTTTAAATGAGGTTTACTCGAAATGTGTTTTTCAATAACCCATAATTAATTATATATATATATATATATATATATATATATATATATATATATATATATATATATATATATATATATAAAAAAATAAACCTGTGCTTCAGTGACTGTGTACTGTGTTTGTCGTCCTCTGTGGGTTGATGACACCAGACCGCCTGATCCCTGTTGTATTCAACAAGCAAACACCCCCCGAGGTCCCAGTAAAGTCACCTGCCAATACAAAGTTTATTGGTCCACAGAGCTGCTGCAAACTCAGAATCTTTCACAAGTGACTTGTTATTGTTTTTAAAGCTCTGTTTACTCTGTACTGCCCCTCAAAGCCAGCCCCTCTCTGGGCTGTGAACCAAAACCTTTATTAGCTAGATGAGTGCTGGGTGGCCAAATCTAAAAGCGTGATTGTGAGTGTTGAGCATTCCTACGTGTGTGTGTGCACGCGCGCATGGAGAGCGTAACAAAACATAACAGAAACTTTATATACTCATGTGCATGCCTGCTTCGTGTATCAAATGTGTGTGTGTGTGTGCGCATGTGTGTTTTGACCAGCTGCTGTGGCTGTGTTGTGGTGTGGTTGACTTCACCTCTTAAAATGTTTGTGGGTAGGTGATTATTGCATTACTTGTTTGTTGTTTTTACAGAGTCTGCATTGCAAACCAGGCAGTTGTTTATTTCAGCCAGCTATGCTTTCACCTGCTGACAGGTGCCGTGCAGTGCAGCATGAAAATACACTAGTGCAGCGCCCGTTCAAAACATGCTGACCAAAAGGGGCTGATCAATTCATCTGAGGTATTGCTGCGTGTAGCTTTGGAGGAAAGCTATTTCAAGCAAAATTACACTTGACACTATGCTTCACCACCATGACTTATTTGTCCTGCGGATGAAGATTTATTTGTGATTTTTCAGAGGAGAAATCTAGTCTGGGTCCTTGATTGGTACGAATGTTCAGCACAGTAACGTCAAGTAAAATGAGGGGTTCATAGATCCAGTCCAAAGGCTCTGAACTGCTCTGACTTACCGTCCCCAGTAATATAAAACATGCTTGATCACATCTGTATGAACCACCAGAACGAGTGACAGAGGCATCCCAGATCAACTGACAGTGGTACAAGCAATGCTAAATATTCTAGCACTTGAAACTAACATTAGCTAGCATATCACTGTTGATAAAAACCTTAAAATCTCCATTTCATTTCCCGCAGAAGAACAAAAAACCTGTGTTGACTGTATCACCTCACTCATTCAGAACCATTTTTTCTTTGTTTCACTGCAACATATCACCACAGCAAGTTGATCACATAATAGGGCTCTCGTTCAAGCCCAGCTTCAGTCTGCAGAGCCATGAAGCAGAGCACTGAAACCATGCCACCAACAATGAACAGAGAACAAACAGGGGTGTTTACTGTCAATACTACGCTTCCTTGACACCTCCTTGCAACACACGCCAAGTGTGAAGTAAATCAGATGAACGGCTCTTAAGATTCCTGCATACAGAGATTCCTTGCTTTATGGTTGGATACATTATTATTGCTTTTTGTGTTCTACTCTGATTATACAAATATGGTGACATATATGTATCACAAGCACACAAACATAAGACAGGTAGACAAATGTAAGTGGTTCAACCAGCAGTCATAAAATCACAAGGCGCTTGAACAAGTTAGCATTCACTATTGTTTTTTAATTGTTACTGATTTTTTACATAAAGGAGTAACAAGGGCCTTTTCTAAAAATGGCTTTGATGGAAAGGCTATAGCATTACTGCCTCAGCAAGTTCTGTGGTGGACAAAATCCCTGAAAGCAATCCTTCGGAAAGCCTTTTCAGCCTTTTCAGATTAGCACAATGATCATCAAGTCATGCAGCTTGGATTTCTCTTTTCTGGCTGCATCTGCTAGGTCTGTGCTTTATGTTGCATTTCAAAACATTTCTGATGAGTTTTATTCAGTCAGATAATTCGGTTAGGTGCCAAAGATCATGTTGTTTCTATAATCAGTTATGGCATTAGGAAATGTGGATATGTGATCCGTTTTTAATGGACAGTGATTGAGAAACATTTATCTAGAGAAATAGCTTCATGTTTGATATCAGCCATGGAAAATAAATAATCTTTTGATGTTTAAACTCATCCACACACCCGACCTCGAAAACGGTGCTGTGCAGCAACTTTATCACACAGTACTTCAGTGTGAGCTCAAGATTTTTATGTTTCTTTTCTTCAGTTGTTTGCCAGATAAACATCAACACACCCAAACTTGCTGGCTCAGAAGAGGACATTCAGTCTTATTCAGTAAAATAATGTGCCTATCCTGATGCTATGTGGTACTTTAATGCTTTGCGATGAATTGGAAAGCAGTTGCAACTTTAAATGTGGGCATATATAAGGATTTTTAGATTAGATGCAGTCATAAAATTATTCTGAAATTAGAAATAACTTGTTTTCTCCTAAATTTTCGACCCGCTTCTTCACTAAGACCAAATGCAACTTTTTATGAGACATATTCTCAATTACAAGCAGCTACATTAGTGAGACTGGTGGAAAAAAGCTGCTGCTTTATCATAATGACGGTTTGTATCTCTGCAGTCCAGAGTCTTCCAGTTAGTACCTCTCGCAGATGCAGAACATACATGCAGGTTGGACACTGGTGTCGTCTTTGGGGCTTGCCAAGTTAAAGCTTTTTGCAGGTTTTTTTTTTTTTTTTGGCTGAGAAAAAGGTGACGAGGAGATGCAAAATTCAGCATTTAATTATGGTGTGTTAGAAGTCACCTTTTATATTATAAGGGAAAAATGTCACAGTGGTAAACTCCACATTAAAGTAGACTGATTAGAGATAATTCATGGCATGCATTTATTTTTAAAATTTTCCTAAAAGGAGCTGTTTTCTAGCTTTCCAACAACAAACAGCAGTTGTTGGAAAGCTAGAAAACAGCTCCTTTTAGAAATTTAAAAAATAATTGTAAGACATAAATTATATTTTTGTGTTCCAAATAGCAGTTGGCTGCTTTTTCCAGAGCTTTCAGCTGAAGGTTATTTTTCTGTCTCCCTCTCTTCCTTTCTTCATCCTTCTCTACTACGCTTTTTCCACGGTAAAGATTAAAAATTTGGTTGTGGTTTCCAAGTTTTCTTCTCTTAGACCTTCCAGATAGAGGTTAAACACACAAGAATCAAATTCTGACAGACCCACTGTGTCTAATGTTCTGTTTGGATTTTTTTAAACTAAGCGCACAAATCCAACAGTTACTCCTTTGACAGATAATAAAAAACCGACTGTAAAGGCACCGACAGAACTGAGGGATATTTTTTGGGCATATGGGCACATTCTCTGGTTCAGAGACGTCAACACTCCAGTGAAATAGAAGGATGCAAATTAAGTTTAAACACGAAAACATTCAACCCTGAAGCTTTTTCTTTCTTTTTGAGGGACTTTTTCATGTTCACCATGATCATCTGAGCTGTGTGGGAACTTCAGAGTAACACATAGTAAAACAACAATAAGACATCATTTGTTTAGAGTGGCTTTTCTCTTCAGTATGGCGCTTGTCAGGAGTGATTAGCAGACATTGACTATCATTCATCTAACAGCTGCTGAAGGATGAGACTGCAGAAAGTCATATTTCAAAATTATTTTAGGCATTTAGTGTAATTTGCAAGAGGCTACACACAGTTGTTATTGTTTACTGTAGTAAGTCCCTTTATCTGTGGATGTCTTTGTCTGTTGCACTTCGTTTACTCTTCTTCCAAACTACGCCTCATCTCTCTCACCTTCCCTCATCTTTTTACCTCCCCCTCATATTCTTCTCTCTCTGTTTAGTAGGTCAACTTGTCCTGCCTCCTCTCTACATTAATTGTTGTCTCGCTGTATCACGCAACCATTTACAGCTGGGACGCATTAGACCTGTGTCTGTGTTTGAGAGTGTGTGTGTGTGTGTGTGTGTGTGTGTGTGTGTGTGTGTTTGTATATGGGTGTGTGTGTGTGTGTGTGTGTGTGTGTGTGTGTGTATTCACCAGGCCAGGGTAATTCCCGCCTCTGTCTTTGATGAGCAGGTTGGTCCAAGGCTCCGGGCTGAGTTCTGTAAGATGCTTCACACTTGGATGATTATCTGGCGTTTGTAGTTTTCCACACATTGCTTCTGTCTCTCATGTGTCATGTCAAAAAACAAGACTGCCAGAAAACTTGACGTGTGCACGGTTGCTAGCTTGCAGGCCTGCGGTACATGTTGTAGTGGGAGAAGCTCAGGCCATTTGTTTGTCATCAGCTCTTTGTGCTCTCTGTCTCGTCTCTACAAACACTGTGTAATATGTAAAGAAACACATACACTTACAATCTAGATTTTTGTTTGAGACAGTGTTCTAAAGAAGTATAATCTCTAATATGGTGCTACATTCTATGTGTTGTCACGATATCAGTTCTCTTGTCACTTATGTCCAATCAAACAGACATGTCAACTGAAGTTAGAGTCCTAACCAGCTAGCTCCATCCCATCCTGTCTTGTAATACCACTTTGTACCACAAGAGGCATGAAACACAGTTGATTCAAACTGAGAAAGAGAATAGCTTTCTACAATCACTTCTGGTTTGGTCTAAATAAATCAATTCACCGAGCAAGATGAGACAATATTCTGGCTCCACATGACATTTTGCCCGCTGCTGGTGCCAGACTCTGGTGTGACTCTGTCTCTTGGTGCTCTGCTGGCTCTCAGTGGAGCCACTGTAAATCACCTCTATAATGTATCCCCTGTCATTAACTGACCTCTGTTGGTCTCAGAGGTTGGGTCCAGCCGTGTTCACTGGGAGGCTGGTAGAGCTCTATTGCCCACCCGCAGTGACTCCCCCATGGCTAAGTGAGCTAACCAACTAAAGGCAGCTACTCACTACAGCCAAAGATAGATTAAACAAAGAGTATAGTGAACATCTGTTAGCAGTAGATATAGTGATATAGTACCTCTTATTTGCCTGGAGTGACCTTCGACAGATGGCCATATCTTAAACTGCTGAAGTTAAAAACAGCCAAGAAACCAAGTTTGGGTCTAGTCCCTGGATTTGTTTGGCCTCTCAGACATTTCTTTGATGCTACCTGAATGAGAGCAGCTTTTGAATACACAGCTGTATATCATTGACATGCAGTGTCATGATTTTGGAGCAGATCAGTTTACATTTTGTGTCCATACTTGATTTTCATTTGGAAGAATAGATATTATTTATGTGCCTTAAACTCTAAAACAGCATTGCCAGAGTTATATGATATTTGCACCCTCTCCCTTCTTAATTTTAAGAAAGCCTTGTAATGCCGTGTTCCTAACCCTAATTATATTAATTCTAGTTTAACTTGATCTCTTTATCGGATTAGTTATGATAACAAAAATAATATTCTTGGCTTCCATCAGTTAACATATCGGTCACCAGATGTTTCTCTTTATTTGCATATTACCATAGTCAGACAACAGACATATCTGTATCCGTATTACAGTCTACCTGGAGTATCAGAGAGGATTTGGGTTTCAGAAGATCCACAGTCAAGCTTCAGGCCTTTATTATTTGCATGGCAAAGGACATGTTGTAACATAGAAATATATGTGATGTATAAGTTGAAACATTACATGGTACAATGTTAGCATCTACTAGGGCAGCAACTTTGGATGGACATGTGACAGATTTGTTCAGATTTGCTCCTTCTGGGATTTCAAGTGTCAGAAATACCATTGTCAAATATTCAGTGAGCATAAGATTGGGATAATGTTTCCACACTGTATCCGTACTGCATCAGTTCACACAGCAACATGCAGCACAATCACACTGGAGCACATAAACAAAGCTGCAACACTCATTGTGGGATTCACCCAGATTCCCGTTTTCAGCTTTGCTTCCATCTTGCCTGAATAACTTGCGCTCAGAGAGGAATTAGGAGCAAGACCGCATAACAACCCTCTGAGGAATTTCAGTGTTGAGGTGATGTGGTGCGCTTGGATCATTCATTCACCCAGCTTTGTTTAATTATAGGTCAAAGACACCTCAAGGTTTGTGGCCGCATCCATGTAACTATTCAAAACGGGGAAACCCCCCTGAGGGTACCTCCCGTACTGTAAATAACAGGATCCTGCCATTAAGTTCTCTGGCTGTCCTTGTGTGAGGATTTATGGATCGCTGCAGTGATCCATAAATTGTTTTGTGGAGTTTTTTGTTAAAGCACTCCTTCAACTCAGTGTTCTGTACAGTTTGTTCGTGGGGATGATGATGTTTAATAGAGTGTATGTTATTCAGAGGCATCCAGCAGAGGCAGTATTGTCATAGTGATTTATTACTATTTGCTACTATACCAAGTAGCGTCAGAGGTGCAAGTGAAAACACACACTGTAAATGTATTGTATCATCATTAGTTCTTCCCCACCTTCCTCCTTGTTGTCTCCCTGAGGTCCTTTATCCATTGTCTTTTGAAGTCTGCACTCAGTCCCCGAGTGTTTTGATCATTTGGAGGACGTGAGTTTTAAAGCCAAGGTAAGATAGACTCTCACTACAGAGTACATCTGGATGAGAAAGCTGAGTAAAACAACGAGAGAGAGAGAGACAGAGAGAGAGACAGAGAGATGGCCAACAAGATGTCATGGTGAGGACAACTACAAGCTGAGCAGGATGAGCGCAGAATATTAGAGAAGGGGAGCGTAGATAAAGGGCGTAAATGAAAACTGGAAATGTAGGCAAAACTTATGCACCCCTGCCTAAGAAACAGAAACAAACAAAGCCTATATAGCAACAGCATCAGATCACTGTCAGAGGGCCAGTGTGGTGTCCTCATTTAATAACACTCACTATCTTATTCTGCAATTTCCCTCTGAAATACTTGAGTCAATGCAGGCTTCCCTCTGCGTGGTGATAGGGTCGGCGTGTGTAGTTCTGGAGAAAGAAAACAGTATCGTAATGTAATGTTATTTGAAGTGTGTGTGCATATGAATGGTAATGTGTGTGTCTGTATGCTCTTGTAGTTTACATTTGACAATGTTTGTATGGATATAAGCATGATTAATGGTGTGTGCTTGTGCGCGTGTGTGACGTAAATTGCCGCAAAAGCTCTTAAAAGAAGCTTGGGTCGTCACCACTTCTATCTGATCCATTTCATGCAAGAAAAAGCCCAACATCATAGTGCCTGCCATATGGAGATTGTTACTATGGAAAGCAAAGCAAAAGAGGCTGCTTGTGAATGCAGGTCGCACAGACTGGACTCTGCAGGAGGAGACACACACACATACACACAGGGTAGAGGGATATTGGACAGTTACCAAGGGGAATCAGAGATAAGGAAATTGAAGAGTCTCTTTCCCCTGTCTCATTCGGCTTGTTTTCTCTCTAAACAAACAGCCGGCAGCAGCGCAGCTTTTAGGAGCCCTTTATGAAACAGTCTGACATCCTTTATGGGACGGACACACACACACACACAAAACTAGACTTTGGCACACAAGTACAACAGGGGTTAACTAATTCCAGCAAAATAACACTTCGAGCCAAATTCAGCAGCTGCGAACTAAAAACACTTTGAACTGCTGGAGGTCTCCACCAGACGCCACCAGAGTCACTGTAGGTTGCAAGCTATCTCACATCTGGATCTGTAGGTGACCTGAGGGGAGAGATGAAGAATGCCAGTCTAAAAACCACCACTGTCCTCCCACAGACTCACACTATAGTGATCAAACGGTGAGGCGGTTAGTCCGTCCAACTATAGCCTGGCATGACAGAGACAAAACACACTTGTGCACACGTACTGCCAATGCTTACAGATGTCCATGAGGCTATAGCGCCTTTACAACACATAGAGATTTTGCACTCACTCACACATGCACCAACACGGAGTCTGGGCACAGTGCTGTGAGTGACATTGTGGTTGCCCATCCTAGTCTTGTTCTGCCATAACCACCGTTTCCTCCAGAGCAAAAAAAAAGAAATGGTCTGTGAGGCCGCAAAGTCTCCAGCGACCTGCGGTTCCTATTAGCCGCCCATCATTTTTGACAGTCTAATAAAGCCAGATTTCTTTCAGGGAAGGGCTTTTCCTTTTGTTTTCTCTTGTTTTAAGCCTTAGTTTTGAAGTTAATGTCTGGTACTGTTGTCTACAGTGTCTAGAAGATTATGAGCAAGAATGCAGTGTGGAATGGTTCGTCTTTAGTTTTATTTGTTAAAGCTGTAGCGGTGATGATTTGTGTGTCTATGTGTGAATCCGTTTGCCAGACTGTGGGGACACCCTCAGGGCACCAGCCAGCTAGTGTCTGCTAAGGACACAATAGTTACTGTAGCAGCAGAGCTGAATCGATTTATTGCTCAGTTGTCAACTATTTGATTAACAGTGTTGGGGAGACTTAAACTACATGTAGTTAAACTACATAGCTTAACTACAATTTGCTGTAACTTGTTGGTAGTTAAACTACATTCATATTTTGTGCTGCGTCAAGTATTTCAACTACTTTTTGGGTAATTTTTTTGTAGTTGAACTACTCAGTTTACAAACAATTTTAGCCAATAACATGAAAAAAAGACCTATATAATATATATTTTCTTTTTCTTTGAAAAAAGGCATGAAGCATGTCATGACATGCTAAGCCTACACTGCCTCTGATTGGCTTGCCGTGCCAAACAGAACCGGCTGTCTGATAAGAACTTTGAGAGACTGCTCATGTGTCGTGTCAACAAGCGATTCTGCACTGGCATCTAGCTCTAGTGCCTAAGTGTTAGTGCTTCTGAAGTTCCTGTGATGTTGACCAAAAATGTCAGCTTTTGTTCTTTAAAAAATAAAACTTGAGTTGAGAGGCATATTTCTGATATGTAACTGTTGAACAGATTATGAAAGGTTTATGCTACAACCGTCCCAATCTGAGTAAACCTTAATTTCCATTAGATCAGATCAGAGTCTTCTGATTGAGGTGGTTTTATAAGACATTTTTCTTTTGATTGGGCTATGATTCTGATTTAAAATGGAATGTTATGGTCCATGTAAACACAACTACTCACCAACATTTTTTATACCTGACATTTTAGACCACATTGGCTATTTTGAGACAATAATGTGAAATTGCCAGTAAAAATAATTAGTAGTTGCAGGTTTATGTAGCAGCAAGTACACCAGCTATCGTGATGTCACCTGCTGATGCAAGTCGATGTCTGAATGCTATTACAAATGATGGTGTGAAACTTGAATCCATAAACCGAAGAGACATAGTCAATATCAAAGCATAAAACTATGATATTACATTCCTCGTCATAAGCCTGTGTGGTTGTATGACAATAGAAAAATCAAACCATTACTAAGGTTACACTAAGCTTTCACACATGACTTTAATTAGGTTTTCAAGCTGTGTGATTAATGGCGAATGATGGTGTCTCATATACCCTTGGGGGCTTGAAAGCAGCACACTAAATAATTAAATGCAATAAATGTGTTTTGGGCAGTCATCGTTGCTATTATGTACGCTCGCCCTGTATGACGGCTGAAATTGGGGACATGGGGCCAGAAGCTGTTTATTGCTTTCATATGGAGCCAACATGTGTTTTACATTTACCAGGAGAGTTTCTTTCTTTGTTTTTTTGTTTTTTTTGCTGTAATATGTACACTCGGGGTGCTCTTACTATTGAGACATCATCATACTCCCTCTACTTATCATTTGTTAGTAAAACTAATAGTGAAACTTAGAAATAAAAAAGAAAGCTTGTCTTGAATTAGCAGCACTTTATCATTGTTCCTTCATGTGCCGCTACAATTTAAATGGATTACACAGTTTTCTTTCATAATGAATTGGTGCAGATCAGATTTTGGTACACGCAAAGTAAAATCAAAACTGTAACAGACGTGTAGCATTACAGTCCTGGCTCACCTGCACAGGGATGGCTGTGGTCTGTTTATAATTTATCAAGCGCATTCATTTGGCTGCCTTTGATAAGCAGATTGCAGTTTGACTATTATTTCAGTGTAAACAAACACCAAAATACTCCAAACAGTCATTCCTCATGAAGTTGGACTGTTATTCCCTGTTTTTTTTGTTTTTTTTAATGTCTTAAATCTGTTGTATAATGCACACCAGGTATGACACGCTGGCATGAAGCACTTGCAGAGTCTGACATCCATAGGAAGTTTTCTTCCGCGCTGAAAGGCAAAGTGCATCACTGAAAACCCATCAGTGTCCACATCTTGTCTTCACGCACATGTGTGTGCATTCACACACACCACAACCAAATACTCACAGGACTAGTCTTCTCCATGATTGCCCCTTTTTGTTTAGGCCCAGATGGAGAAAAGCTCAGTTGACATGAAACAGGCATTGTTTTTATACTGAAGCAGAGAGGAGGGGAGAGAAATGGGTGAAATTGCTATATCCTGTCTCGAGGAGTTGACTAACACTTTTACCCCAACTTGTGGGGTTCATAGGGGTCCTTTGTGGTGAAAGGGATTATAATTTATGGTCACTGTGCAGCTTGTCTGTTGAGTCAGATGTAGATTCATTCACATTGAGGATGTCACCATTAGGTATCGTTCTCTCATCAGGGAGGTAAGTTGACATTAAACGTCATAGGTAGCTGCGAGGCCTTTCTGTTTCTCCCTCCCAATATGTCTGCTCTGTTGACTTCAGCAGCATGGCTTATAAAGTTGCCTAAAAAGACACACCTCGCATTTTGGAATTTTTTTCACTTTTTGAGCCCCATGAGGAGGAAGTGCGTGTAAATCATGTAGCCATTAAAATCAATAGGGTGCTGAATGACATTTTAACAGCAGGTGCATTCAAAAGTTTGTACATAACAACGGCGTACAGTAAGTAGGTCTACATTCAATAGAAGAGGTTTCCATTACAATTGCTTTTAAAGGAGGGAACCAATACCAGAGAACATCTTTCCTGCAGAGCATGTGTGATTGCCCATAGATGGGAGGGGTAGGGCGAGGGATGGTCGTCCACTATTTAATTGATTGCAGATGGCGTGGTTCTCTCAGACGGATTAAAAAAAAAAGCTTCGAACCCAGACAGCTCCACACAGTGACATAGCCATACATCTTGATAATTCTACATACTCCAGGCTTTAGGCTCCACTATGCCATCCAAACTGTTGTGGTGGACCCACACGGACCCCTTTCAGTGCAAAACCACATACTTATTACCACACACTCTAACATCGTGTAATACCAGACTATTTTCATGCTGATTCCAAACCAGACTGTGACATTCCCACCATGGAGCTGAATCTGGGATCAAGGGACACTCGGGCCCAACAGTCTGTGATCGTGTGTGACAGGTTTCAAGACTTAGTGCTCGAGCCTCTCTTTTTCATAATTGTTGATTTTCTTGGCTAGTGTGTCAAGAAGTAGTCCAAGAGTCTCTAAGAATGAGCTCAATTGTAGCAACAGCCAGTGGGAGTTTTGCTCAAGGGGGGAGTAAACGAGAACAATCTGAAAAAAGAAATCACTTTTCATAACTTCCACTCACACAGACATATGTGCGTAGTGGAGATTCCAAAGTACATTATGTAATTATCAGCAAAATGTGTGATGGGGCACCTAATATATTACATTTACTGTTTGGTTAGACGCTCAAAATTAACTGGAATAGGGTTCAGTTAGCCTTTCAGACTTTAGTGTCTTTCTTTGTGCGATTATTTTTCTTTCTTGTTAAAAAGAATAGGATACATACGTATATATGTTTCCTCTCACAGTTAACAAACTTTGCATTTTACAGTTTAACATTGTCCAAAGTCCAACTTGATGTAGTATATTCAGAGTAGTCTAGCTTAAAAACACACGCACACACACACACACATGCACACACACACACACACACACAGCCACATAAAATACCCTCAACCCTGCCACAACCCTGTTATAGGCCTATACCACAGCACTTGCAACCCACCAAAAGAAAAATCCCACTCGCTCCTTCTGCCACCATACCTCATGTTCAGCACATTCAGTCTGTTCTTGCTTTACACACTCTCACCACACATGTAACACACCAACCTCAGCCACAACCCCTCATATTACCAATGGTCTAACCAGAAAAACTGTATCTGCAGCTATAATTCTTACAACTACATGTGTTGTAAAAGAATAGCCAAACTGAAACCTACAGAACACTCAGAGAACACATGTTGCCACCAAGGCTGCACAAGCCTAGTCTTATAATATAAGATGTATAACATTCTGTTGTAATTTTATCTCTTATATCATAACGATAACAAGCCAACAACAACTTCTCCGTAACAGGGCCATCATATAATGTTTCTTAATTAGTGGCCTGGCTAATAACAGCATTATTCCTCAGGATGTGAGTCTCCTCAATTCTTTCTCAGTAGTTTTAATTTTCTGAAAGGGACCTGATGGCAGGCATTGAGATATCCATGCAGAAATGGCCATTCTTCTCGCTGATGGTCTCGTTTGCTTTTATACATAGGTCATAAAGAGGTATCAGTATTTATCCAAGACTGTTTCACAACTGGTTAAGCGTTTTTTGTCATATGTTAAATGTGAAGAATGTATAGCCTTTGCAAAGAAAGTTTTTTGAAACCACAAGGTACACTGGTGGTTCTGTTGTTTGCTTCTTGATTCATGTGGTATGTGATAAAGAACAGAGACAGTACTGCAAATGTAGTGACCTTGTGCAAGCTTTCCATGATTACTTTGAAAATTTTGGTTTGCAGTGATGTCTAAATGCATTTAATCCTTCCGACAAACACCTGCATGTCAAGTTTAGAGGTCTGTGCAATTAAAAATTCCATCAGACAGAGTGATGTTCTGATTTTAATCTGGTTGATGACACTTTCTCCCTGAAAATCCACTTGAATGAATAGCAGATGGCAAAGGTATTCTCCATCATAACAGCTTCTAGCGCCTTGTATCAAAATCTTCACCCTGTGGTGAAACATGACATTCAACCAAATCCTTTTTTAAATCTGAAAAAATACCATCCAGAGGGGGAAAAAATATGGTTGGCAGTCATGGTGTCTTTTAATAAAACCAGTATGACAGAATTTTACATTTCAAATGAGCTGTCTCTCTAATCATTATAAAAAATTTATTTTGAAAACATTTTCTTTCTTTTTGTGTTTTGTACTGTAAATTAACTTCCCCTTTTGCTCATTTTATTGATTCTTTTATTCATTCCAGCTAATTTAATTATGACAAAAATAACCAGGAAAGGGAATGGTTAATGTGGTTTCACTATACACAGACACCCAGTAAATTAGTCTTTATTTGATCCCATGTCAGGCCCTAATGCCTTGCATGTTGACTCTGCTGTCAGGCAGCCAGTGATCAAGGACTAATGGAGGCTTTCTGCTGCCATAGCTGCTTCCAGCGACCCTGGGTCTAAGCCTGAATCACGCCAGTGGACTTAAAGGAGAGAAAGCCAACAAAAACAACAAATATATTTTAATTTAGACTGCAGGCTTATTCCTCTGGAGAGTACTGGGGGAGGGGGTTAGGGAAAGTTGTGGGAGTAAAGGTGAGGAAAGGAAAGGAGAAGAGAGGTAAAGCAGAGCAGAGAGAATGGAGGAACAAAATGAATAAAGTAAGTCAGGAATGAGATGAGAAAAAACTGCGAGGGAGAAGAGACTAATTTTGGAGTTTTGGCTCTGCTCTGGCTCAGGCTCTGGAAAATGTTTCATAGGTCTATCAAGGTCTTGGCTAATATATTAGTACAAAATAACATGTTTACATTCTTGTTTTTATCTCCAAATGCATTACAAGAAACCCACTCTCCTGCAGTGACTCACATTTTAGGGCTTGTGTCAGAGAGACTTTTTCCCGAATATTTCTCTCTCCTGCTGACATGCTTTAACTTTAGCCTTTTTTCCCCCTTCTTTTTATTTCTGTCTTTTCCTCCCACTCCTGACTCTCCTCTCTCCTCCCGAATCGATAAACAGAGGCCTCACCTCAGTGCAGGCCAAGGCAAATGTTTGAGCCACCTGTTGCAGGAAACTTGAAGCCCTCAGGAGATGTGAAGATGGAGCCGGAGCTGAGGCCGAGGCCATGCTCCAGGTACAGGTTGCCTCTAAACCGGAAGAGAACGGGCAGCACAGAGTAGTTTGTTGACTGCTGTGTGTGTGTGTGTGTGTGTGTGTGTGTGTGTGTGTGTGTGCGCGTGTGTGTGTGTGTGTGTGTGTGTGTGTGTGTGTGTGTGTGTGTGTGTGCGTGCGTGCATTTACAAATGAGATGGATGGAATGATCCTTATTTCTATATTTAAACTTCAAGGTGTTGAAGTCTGCTAACACCTCACTAAATAGCAAAATAAGACCAGAACCCAAAAATGAAATTAAGATTTTAATTTGTTATCATGCCACTGCATCTGTAAATAACTTCATATACTTTCCATCAATAAGCTCCATGGACATCAGTAAGAAGTTAGTTTGAACAACATGTTGAAATGATGATCTGTTTCCAGTTTTTGATGAGGAAGAGCAAAGGAAACGATACATTTACTATACAATACATGACTCTGGTAAAAGTTTCTTAGCCTCAACCAGAAGTTTACTTTGATCCGACATGTTTCAATGTCATATGACGTCAGCTTGGCAACTTCTTGTATCGACTTGAGAGCATTCACTTAAATTTTCCTCGGATAAACGTTTTTCCAATAATTCCTACAGCACTTGAACACACAATAAAAAACTGGGTAAGGTGGTATGAAAAAAAGCCAGTAAACATTATTAAAGTGGATACTAGATTTTTAGTGAATGGTGCACTACTGTAGTGTTACTCTATAAACTCCTGGAACAGGTAGGTAAAGCAATTTAGTCTGCAAGCTAACAGAAATTGTATAAAAAGATGCTTAGAATCAATTCCCAGTAAGTGCACTGTTTCAGTGCATTGGTGTCATTTTAGATAGTAATGTTTTTTGTAGAACTGAAGAATATCTTGCCCTCCATCCTGTCTTCACCAGTTATTTGCAAATTTGATCCGTCCGGTGCAGCTAACATTCATTCAGTTAATCGGAATTAACTTTTTGCTTGAAATGGCTACTTGCTTCTGTGTAGAATAGGGCTGGTTGGAACGGTGAGACTTTTTGAGTTAACCTTTGGAACGTAAAACCAAAACAATGAGATATGTGAGGCTTAACAGCTCTGTGGAGCTTTTAGAGCTTTGTGATAATTCCCTGTGGCTTTGTCAGCATAAGCAACCCATTTCACTGAACACATTGTTAATATACAAAATATTGGTCAATTCAGCTTTCATTTAAAGGGTATCAGCATGGACATCAAAGACAAAAAAGTTTTAATACTTAAATGAGTTGAACATGCGAGGAGGACGACGAAGAGGAGGAGGAGGAGGAGGAGGAGGACTCTTGGTTCAATTTCTGGGTTCCAGGAACTCCCTTGGTCTGCTTCCAATGATTGCCCCCTGAGCCCCTTTGCCCCCCCAACCCTCTTTACCTCTGCAAATACCCCTTTAACCCCCCCCAACCCCAAATTTTCTGGCAACTCCTTTAATCGCCCCATCACCCGTTCTTCCTCTCAACCACTCACCCCCTCCTTTCACCCTTTGGCATCCCGTCCAAACTGCTGCCCTCTCAGCAAACATTTCCCCTCCTCCCTTTCTTTCTCGCGCTCCCCCCGCCCAACTGCTGTAAATGCCCCCAGGACTGTGGTTCTTTCAGTTATTCACCTCTCCTCCAAACCCACACGTCTTTCTCCGACTCAGAGCTCGCAAACTCTCTCTCTCTCTCTCTCTTTCTCTCTATCCCCTCCTCTGTCTCTCTGGCTCTCTCTCCCGCTCTCCCCGGGAAGTAAAATATTCACAGCTGCTGCTGTGGTCAGGTCGCACGGCCACAAGACTCTCTGAGCAAACAGAGGAGCTGTGAACGTGTGAAGCCGATGGTGTACGTTTCATTTGAGGTCCGACACAGGTCCGATAGATCCTGATGTAGTCAAAACAGAAACCGCATACTGAGCCTCGCCACATGCCTCAACAAACCAAACACTAACCAAACATACCCAAGCACAACACTAAAAAATGACATTGGCAAACAGTTTTTCGAAACATGTTATGCACACTGGAGAAACGGGAGAAATGATGCGTGGCTCGGTGCCGCTGAGCAGACTAACTCAGATGTCACTGGGGTTGATAATCAGCGTGGAACATCTGTCTTGGATAAATGCCCCGCTTTTAAAGTCTGGCCTTGTTATGTATTACGGGTAAAGGCAAGAGCACATTAAGTCATGTTAAAGTTGCAATAAAAATACATCAAGCTATTCCAAGAGGTCTACAAATAATATATATGTAGAGCTGATTCAAAGTTCTCTGAATGAACGAGTGGACGAATTTGCCTTGGATTATCTGAGTTTGAGATTTCTATGCTAATAAGGACTTGCACGTATGAAAGGGCACCACCAAATAATAAAGACATCTTGGTTTAGGAATGCCAGCCCTTGAACTTTATGAGGGAGGAGGAGGGGGAGGGGGATCAGTGTCTTGAACACATTTCAAAGTAATTGTACTTGATATGTCGTTTACAGAACACCCACGTAATCATATAAACAAAGGACTAGATGCCCTGGGAGGATGAAAGGAAATTTGAATCTCCCCCTGATGCATCATACTTACTCACGTTTTGACGCGAGTGTTCGGCACCGTGGATCCCTACGCAAAAAAAAAAGGGGGATCTAGGACCTCTTTGTAATAAACACAGCGGGATGGACCAACTCCGGTGGATTCAATCATACTTGGAAATTAACTTGCACACAGAGAGAAACAGATGGCAAGACAGTTGAAAGTGATTGATGCAATGAACAAATTACAACTTCTGCGCCCTAGGGCAGAGGAAGTGTGTCCGTGTGTGTATACGTGTGGGATGACCTTGCTCTGGGTCTGATCCCACTAATGCTGGATTTTGTCCGAACCTTACCAAGACATGTCAAAAGCTTTGAAAAACACTGGGAAAAAAAATGCGCCTGCGAGTGAAGCGCACGGCCCGGATGGCAACAACATGAGCAGAGGAGTTTAAGTAAAAGAGAGGGAAAGCGAGGGAAGAATAAAGAAAACATGACATCATAGTTAATTAGAATCAGGTGATAAACAAGGGAGTGATATTTATGTTATACCATATGCCCTGCTCCATGTGTCTTTCTGTCTCGGGGGGCACAGCAACAGGTTTCAGACAAGTAAGGTCAAGGAGGAGGCTTTCCCCAGCTGTTAGACCACACTGAGGCACACACCTCTTTACCCAGCCGCCCCAGTTTGTGTGTGTGTGCACGCGCATGTTGACCATTTCTAAAGCCTGTTTTGTCTTTGTTGTTATCACATAAAAACAGTGTTTATCCTCCAGGAAGCCATGTTTGCCATGTGTACTTGTAACATTTTTGCAGCGAGAAATGAAAACCCCTGAGTTCATCAACCAGGTTGTTGGCTTGACTTTTAAAAGTCTAATCCCTTACAGATTCCTGATCCATGTCTCAGTTGAAAAAAATAGTAATACTCAACTGGCTTGCTCACGGTTAATTTTAGACCCAGATTACTTGGATGAATATGTTTGTGATGCTTTTGATTTTGGGCAAAATGTTTGATTATTTGAGCTTGAGAAGTGATTCTTGACCTTGAAAATAGCTGTCTAACAGAGTTACCTTAGCTATCCATCACTGAAGAGAGTAAGCTCCATCCAGGTGAATCTAGCAAAGTCCGTTCCCTGATGAAGACCAAAAGATGTAGGTGAATACTTCGGATCCCGATAAACTTTCATCACAAAAAACAGTTTTAGTCGAGAACTGAATTTAACTTATCCCAAAACCAAAATGTTATTTTTGACTTAATCATGGTTCGTAGTAGTAGTATTAGTAGTAGTGCTTTAAAACTGTACTCAGCTGAGGTAAATTTACCATAAAATGATTGTGTTGTCACTGTTCAATATTGTATGTTTCCCTTAGCACTGAAACTCTCATGGTGTTGATGGTGAGTTTAAGGTCCATTCGGATTTCATCCTGTCTTGCAGTGCACTGATAATAACATAAATACGGGTAACAACTATAAAAACATAAGTAGGCTAGATGTGCTCTGTTGTAGTCAGCGCTTGTTCAGTTTGTCATTTGCCAAGTGATGGTTATACACAGAGGACATGCAAAAACCCCTCTCGTTTTAGTACTGTTAGCTTTTATTAGCTCAGTAAGCTGTTAGCACCATTAGCCAAAAGCACTGGGCTTTGCTAACCGCTACTAGCTAACAGCTAACTAGCTCTCCTCCTGTTGGTTGAATAGTTGAATAGTTGGTCACAGTGTGGCAGTATCAGGGAAATAGGTGGCTTTGATAATGAGTTTTCTGTGTCTTCTTAGACTTTGACGCGCATATTTTTCTGACTTCTCACACAGAGTTGCCAGCATGTGATTGCAACTAAAGTAACAGCATGAGAAGACATGCTTTATTCAGTTTGTCGTTTGTGTTAGTTGTACATAGCCGACATCTTTTACAAATCCTCTCTGTCCCAGAGGCATACATGGCCATATCTCCATTCATCTAAGACATATCATACCTTGGGCAATTGGACACAGTTGGCCCTCGTAAAAGGGCCATGAGTTACACAATGTACTACTTTTAAAGGTCGAGTATGACCACTCACACTTAAATATTCAAATAATCTGTGTCATCTGTGTCTGTATCATAATACCTCATCTCATAAACTCCCTTCAACCTGTATAAGAGCACACAGAGGCATCCTAACATAATAACTTGTGTCAACTGAGTGAAGAATTTCCTTGAGTGTTTTGTTCGTATAGGTATTTATTTCTATCTCTTTGCTGTGTATTTACAATATGAACAACCAATATTTGATCCGTAGAGATAAAGGATTCAGAGTCAGTCAAACAACTTAAAGACAAATATATTTTTTATATTTATTCAGGTTTAAATGATTAGTATTCAAAAAGAGAAGCATAAATGGCAAAAAAGACAAGAATTTGTCCTTTTTGTGTGTTTGTTTGTTTTTGTTAAATATTACAGAAAATAAATAAATTTAAAGAGAAAAACATAGTGTTTGACTTGCTGTTGTGTTGGTGATCTTTCATTTCATTTTCTGCTTTTCTCATCTTCCTCTTTGTCTACATTTCTGTCAGCCACCTTTACATCAATACTTCTTTTCTCTTTCTTTTCCTCTCTTACTACTTCTGTCGTTTTATTTCTTGCCTGTCGAGCGGTTCACATGTACACAAATCTAGAAATGTGTTGCTAATCACATTTTGGCACAGAAGTCATTTCTTTTCATATTTTCTACTGTGCCAATGTACTTGATAACTTAAAACTGAAAATAATATATACATTGTATAGCAATATATCTTATTTCTTTCTTTGAAAATAAAAATGTCTTTGTTCAACAGAGATAACATGTCCATAGGGTTCCATTCTTGTCCTCCTCAGTGCATCATCAGATCTGATTCAGATCTGTCCAATGTAGCCATCGCTGTAACTCTAATAAAGTCCGACACCCCGCAGTCTGCAGAGCTCTCTCATGGCTCATATGTCCAAATTATCGCGGCTGCACCACAATGGGCAGGAAGTGAGTGGCTGTGTTTTTCCTCCGTGTCTTCTTCCCCCTCATTGGCTTGCCATTGGCGTTCAGTCCCACAAACATGTGCTTCTTCTTGTTGCGCCACTCTGCTGAAGCGTAGGTGTTGTACTTGTTCTCCTCGATGCGTTCGATTAGACGACAGTCTGGACCAAAGTCCCTCTGTAGAGGAGAGAAGAAGATTATTATCATCATTATTATTGTTATTTTTATTTTAAAAACTTAATCAGGGCACTTCAGTGTAAAGGTACACCCTCATTATGGACAGTTATTTGAATCTCCTCACTTTGCCACAATACATATGTGGCTGTAAAAATAGTTAAGGTGCCACACTCTCTAATTCAAGCTTCTGAATTTTAAAGGATTGACTGCTGTTCTCTGTGTTGTCTTATAGTAGACTACATATGTTTGGGGTTTTGGGCTGTTGATGAGAAATGTGATGACATATCTGTGGGCTTCAGGAAACAGACCAAACAACCAGTATAATGGGGATAGGGTTAGAAAAAAATCAATAATCTAAATAAGCTGTTCATTTCAGCTTTAACGCTTTTGGTGGGGAAAAAAGGGTTAATTTCAATATCTGGTTGATGCTGCATGAGGGCTCTGGATTTCTGAGGTCCTTATTTGAGTCAGTCAGCCTCAGTCAGGCTGCTGTACTTCAGGGCTCTAGGGTGTGACCATTTTAGTGCACTCAAACACTCAAAAATGTGTCAAGTGCAACTAAACATTTTCACTGGTTGTACCGGTGCACATGATTTTCAGCTGGTTGGATTAAATTTTTTTTTTTTTTAAAGTTTATTACTGAAATGTGTTGTTGCATGTGTAAATGAAGAACATTTTTCTGCACCTTCATTTACATAATTTGTCAAGAAATTACTGGGTGGTGCACCCTGATGGGGTTTGACACATCTGAGCAACCAGTGTAAAAAGTGAAGCAGTTCTATAACAAACTGCAACATTCTCAAGTTTGAAAATTATCTTTTCAATGTACAAACATCATATGTGTAATGACCCAATTCAAACGGAATTCCAAAATGATTTGTCTCTCTTCACTACCGTATATTTTCTGGAATAAGGTCCCACCAGAAGAAGTGTGACTCTCTATGTTGGTCTTATGTCTAAACACAGCAACAACATGTTGACTTTTTGCTTGTTGTGACAACATGAACCAAAACATGGTCAGCCATTGCCTAAGAATCTCCTGCGCAATTCCCAGAGTAATCAAGACCAATTGTAAAAGCTGGACAGAAAATCCAAATGGTTGTAGTTTGTGTGTCAGTGATGGGGGTGTGGTAGAGGTGTTGGCGGGGACAGGAAGCAGGGAGGTTAGCATGAGATTGTGACGTCTCACAGGTTCAGGGCTCCGTGCCAGCGTCAAGCATCGTGACACCATGTTTGTGGCTTACGTTACCGCAGTGACCACCCACCGGTAAATAAAGAGAAAATGATCTGAGAGAGTAACATTTGTCAGTTTACTGGAAGCTGCCCTTGTGCTTAAGGCTAACGTCGCTTAAACAGCCAGTTAACTGGATGCGGTTGATATTCACGGGGCGCACACACACACATACACACGCGCGCACGCATAGTCTAACTCAGTCTCCCTCTCTCTGTATCTGGCCACAGCTGTTTAAATTGGTTCCAGAAGTAAAACTGAATGTTCCCAAGGCAAAAGGAGAACATTTTTCAGACCAAATGCTGGTGCTCGGTATAACCAAACTGTGTGTGTGTGTGTGTGTGTGTGTGTGTGTGTAAGAGAGAGTGAGCTGCCTTTCAATTAGAACGGTTAGGAAAGCAGATTTTAAGTCATCAAAAGTGACATCAAATTATGTTAATAAATCCCTAAAAAGTAATAATGTCAGCACTATTTTATCAAGTAGATCTCTGTGTTTGATAGAGAAATAACTGTTGAACATGATAAATTAGTGGATGTATCATCCATTCTTCCTTGTTTTTGTTTGTTTTTTGAGAATTCTGCACAAATTCAATCGTTTTAAAACCTGAAGACAGTCATAACCTTTTGTTTTATTTGCTTGTATTAATCTGCCGAGCGAAACAATGATTTCATTTGATTACCACTGGATAAAGAAGTCACTGTGCAAAACCCATCAAGTGTAATCGAACGCCAGCCCCTCACTGCCGTGCTACTATGGCTTGTGTTGCACCAAGCAGAAGACGTCATGGGAATTCAGTTTCAGGCCATGCAACAGAATGCCTCTCTGTCTTTTTCTACCGTGTGTCATTTCATCTGTGATGTGGCTCCAGAGAGACACGCTGAAAGTTGGGTCTTTCAAAGTGAGAAAAAGAGAGGAAAAAAGGAGAGAGAGAATGAGATGAAGACAAGGAGGTAGAGGGAGAGAGAGAAGAGAGAAAACGGATGAAACAAGGGCTGCTCTCCCCAGAGAGACTGAAGCAGAATAGAGAAACTGAAGGATTGTGTTTCTTGTTTCTGAATGGAGCGGAGCACAGAGGTAGGTAGCAGAGGAGAGCTCACATTGACTGAACTGAGGTTCCTATTTCTGGAGTCTTGCTGCCTTGTCCATTGTTTTTAAAAAATTCAATGAAACTCAGAGCCACTTTTTTGGGGAAAACTGTGTTTTTTTCCAGAACTTTGATTCATTAAAATTAAGATTAACGCAATTTTTTGGAAACATTGAAAAATCATGAGACTGCACAAGAGTTGGACACTGAACACCGATCAGTGTGTAACAGCTACTCACTGCTCCGTATAGCTCTCCCTTCTTGTTGATTGCCAGGTAGTAGTTACTGCTGAGGCCCCTGATGGCCACCACTCCCACATCCACCGACTTGATCTCCAAAATACCTGGTGCAGCGGGGGACAGAGAGACAAACGCGTCAAAACATTTTGTGGATCATTTCCTCGGTTATCTTAGCTTTCATGCACATTGTATTTTTATTTCTGTTCTAGTGACTTTCATATTTCAACATAAGATGGCAATTGCTTGGTTTGGTTGACCATCAATACAAAAACTCAAAGATAAGATTAGATAAGAAGATACGATTATAATCCAGAGGAAAGAACCATCACTTCTGACAACTCTATTGGTCACTTGGTCAACAAATTCAGCATTGCAGGAGTTGCTTTTCCATTGTCTTTTTTTCCCAAAGCCGTGTCCAACCTATAGGTATTTGTGAGGCTTTGTGCATTTAAATGCATGAACACATGGATGTCTTTGTGTAGCTGGTCCCATCTCTTGAAAATGTATGTGTGTTGCTTTATAAATTGAAAGGACTGACTTTAAAAGCTCCTCTCTCCCACGGAAAAAACACTGTACACTGACAGTAGTTTTGCTTTGAATTCTGTGACCTTGTGACATGACACTGCAATTAATTTAGCACAAAAGCTCTGTTGTTTTAAGCGGTCCTGGTTCAGGCATGTGTTAACTGACCAATCGGAGCCAACTGGTATTCAGGAGGGGGCCATACAGTGCTGCAGCAAAGGACAGTATGAGAAACTGAGGCGTTTTTATTGAACATCAAACCATGTAAATCTATCCTAGTAGTAACTAAATAAAAGTGCAAACCTGAAAATGAGCATATGTCTCCCTTTAACAATGAATCAACTGCCAGATTGTGACAAATATTATTTTCCGTCCATTGGCCGATGGATTGATTGACTTTATGGCCTTTAAACTCACCCACGAGAACATGTATTTTACTTCATTAATATTACTTTAATATGTTAAAGGGTAAACATTAAGTTTCCAGTCTGCATGCATTAATCATAATTAGGGTTCTTTAATTTGCAAAATAGCTTAAATCTACTGCACGAGAAACCTGAATCATCTAAGTTCCTTCTATACAAGTGAACCCCAGTCTTGCCTCTTTTTTTCTCCACTATGTGACAGGCAGACCTCAGACCGGCCTCTTGCCCCCTGTTCATTTGCTGGTTAGCTTGTGGGCTGCGTGCCCTGGGACCGAGGTGTAAGCCAGGAAAAAACATTTCTCCGTTCTATGTTTGTTTTTCTGACCAGGGGAGCTCAGGCAGGCAGGCAGGCAGGCAGGCAGGCGGGCACACGGACAGCACGGAGAGAGGCTCTGTGGCTGCCAGACTGGCAAGAGGTCAAGGCGTCTGTATCAGTTTTCAAGCCTGAACCAATTACTGGTTTAAGCTGTGGTCGCCGGCCCTTTCTTCTCTCATCCTAAAGTCAGTTACACCAAGCCGTAAAACTATCAGGGGTTTGAGAGGATTAGCTAAAGGGGCCAGTAGGAAGTGGAGCCTGGTGGTTGGAATAGTCAGAAGGATGAAGTGAGAAACAGGGATAGTACCGTATATTCAGAGTATCTCACTCGCGAGGTCTATTATCTTCATTTTTTAGATTTTCAAGTGTGAGTATCCTGTTTGGAAACCTTGTGTTATGCTGCATTCCTATCAGGAGTAGATTGGCTGGATATAATAGTAAGGTTACTGTCAACGGCTGTACAGTTTCTGTTTAATGTTGGCAGTAAAAGAAATGAAACGGGATGAAACAGTGATCGGTAGAAGCAAGCAGCAGTAACAAGGGTATGAGAGGAAAGGTTAAAGATCAAGCAGAGGACTCTCACTTTGTTCTTTAAGCTTTAAATCTCATCCAAATCACACCTGTACTATAACCAGATGCTCTCTTCCTGTTCTCATCCCTCCTCTCACAGCGTCCTGCCGCCCTGGCGTGACTTTTGCTCAGAGAGAGCATCCGCACTCAGACTGCTGTGTTTTACAGTTACAAAGCCTTGCTTCTCAGTCTTAACCTTTATATGTTGATAGCTTTCTTTTCTTAGACTTTTTCTCCCTGTTTTGCCCTTTAGAAATGTCTAAATTAAATGCAGTGACAAACATTTTTCTCTTGTCTGTGTTGTGTTGTTTTTTAAAAGCTTTTGGCCCTTGTTGTCTTTTGTTAAATGTATTTCTTGGCTGACGTAAACCAGCATTAATCCATCCCCACGGTTCCCTTATTAGGTCAATAAAAGCTTGTTAATTCTCCGAACTTCAAGAAGATTTCATAGCTCACAGTGCATCGTGGTGGCTTGTTATGTTCAGTCCATTACTCACACAGACGTGTACCACAACACAACGCTGATCTATCAGGTTCAAAATGTTCCGTCTCGCTGCAACACAGCTGACATTTCTGAGCTGTGAGCCGTCAAAATAAGGACTGTCTGTGCTGCACTAAAGGCCGGTCCACCTGTTCAAACCCTTTTTGCTCTCCTCGCGTTTGATGTGGTTTTGTCAAAAACCAAAGCACAGGGCGCTTTTATGGCCCCGTTAGCAGTTACCAGAAGCAGCCCGTCTGCCAGAGAGTTAAAAGGCCAGGCTGCAACAAAAGGCTTAGGTTGCAACAACAGAGTTTATGGCGAGGAGCAACAGCACCAGAGCTTCACACAGATCCCATACATCAGGTTTGTGTAATAAACACACACAGAGATGGAGCCGTGCACATACAGCACACACACATGCAGAAATGGTTCAAAATCTTTTGCTAGTCCTAGTTTGCTCCTAAAGCTTGACTTTTATTTTACTCTCTAATTTTCCTCTTTCAACACCCACCTCATCAAGCTCTTGGACCGCAGCCCAACAGCTTAATTATGAATTTATGTTTTTAAGTGCAAAGGAAAAACAGTTTTATGACCCAATACTGAAAGCACAAACAGCACAGGGTTCGCTTAATATAAAAGGCATGGACATTTTGTGCTATCAATATTTTTTAAAGACTCTCACCAAGGGCGAACACCTGTTTGTAACAGAGGAACACTACAACTTTCATAAAAATGAGCCGAAGAGGGGTTCCATGCCAGACAAATCCAAACCGTAACACTAACGGAGCTGCAAGTGCAAACAAACACAACCTGGCCTTCTAACAGTGACAAACTGTTCGTTAACCACTTCACAAAGACCACTAACATGTTTAATAGGCTTTGAAGCCAAACTGCAATGAGACCGGCCCGTTCAATCCATAAACATGAATAGACAATCTGCATTGTTTAGGACCAGTGTGAACAATTTTGGTGGCAACTAGCAGTGAGGGTGCAGTTTGCAACCAACTGAACACCCCTCACCTCACCGTCCTCCACAGGGGCCACTAAAAATACAAAAGGCCCTCTTTAGAAGCAGTATGTGGTTTGTCCATTCGGAGCTATGAGTAACATGGTGGTGCAACACGGCAGAATCTGTGCAAGAGCCCCCACTCCCTCTGGAGATATTAAAGGCTCATTGAAGGTAACAGAAATACAGTTCTTAGTTTCAGGTAATTATACAACTAAAACGTAACTATGAATAATATATTCAATTTTGTCCAAAAGATCCCCTTAAATCAAAGACGCTAGACTTTTTAAAAGCTGTGATGCTGTTCCTGTTAATTCCACATTTTATAGATGGTTGCATGATCACTTTGATGTCACGTCCCTTTGTTAGCTCCATGTCTTTGCACTACGTACATCTCGGTGAAGTCAAAGCACACACTGACATACAGTAATAGCTGACTTAAGTCAGCACAGGAGGTCTAGTTTTGAATTGACCATTGTTGGAATTGAAGCCGTTCAGTTATGATTTGACATGAAACTCACTTGACTTTTTTGGTTAATCTGTTTTGTATGTCTTTGGATATTTTACTTTCTAGGGGTTAGAAGAAGGATGACGGGAAACATGGGAAGAGAAAGAGGAATGAGATGCAAAGAAGGGGAAACCAGGTTGAAAAATCTCTCTGATGAAGAAAGGTTGGTCCATTTTAAATTTTTGCTCATAAATAGTTGATAATCAGAAAAATCTCTCTGAAATGCCTTCAGTTTGGGATTTTTCCAACTAGCATTAAAATATACAGGCACGCACAGCCACATACATAGCAACAAGCTCACACAATCACAAATGGACACACACACATACAGGACCTCCCTTCGACCCCCACCTTGCCGCCTTCTGGAACCCCTTTAATGTAACTCCAGGTGAACCTAAAGGTTAAGGAAAGGTTATGAAAATGTTTCCACTGTTTATCCAGGAGACTATCCCGCCAGCGTTGACAATTTGACCTCAACACGGCGACCAGCTGTGAGCAGGTCTACTGCGTGCCTCCAGCTCGAAGGGGTCTCGCCCTGCATTGTGAAATACTGTCACTTGCGGTCTAGTTTGTGTCACGAACTCCCCTCAGTGAGAAGAATGGAAATGTTTCTGGTTCTTTTATTCTGCGTCCAATATGCCGATATTTGGATGAACTCAGCGGCTGGATTCTGTCAGTCTTTTTGGATGTGGGACATAAATGTGACATCCAAGAAAAATAATTTTCATGAGGCAAACGTGGCGCTATCTAATATCTGATTTGCATCAGTTGAGGTCTAAACACGGGGATCATTTTTCTCTTTAAAACTATGGCGACAAAGTAACTGACGATTTCTTGTATTCATAGTGACATGAGACTTTACATCCATTCAACCACCAGCGAGTCCAAGGAAAAGAAACTTCATGCCAGAAAACAATATAAAATAATCAAAAGAAGAATAGTGGAAATGAAAAACATGGACCACCAATGTGCTTAAATCTTATATTATTGAAAATATAAATCTATTCAACTGGATTTAGCCGTATAGATACAAAAAACAAAGAGCGGAATTGCATGCAAACAAGTCTTCTTGGCCACTGCTGCATCTCCACAAACCTGTGGTTTTAACAGGATTAAATTATTTCCTTTGCATTTATTTGTTTTTTGGAGTTTGGTTGAATATTTCCGGCTCTTTGCAAAGTCTGAGGGAGAACAAACACTCCTCGTTTGTGTAGCCTGCTCGGTGAGTGATGGTGAAGATATTGGGTTGGAGTGGAAACTGCTGTATATTATGTGTTCTGAGGAGTGTTGAGGTATTGGTTTAGAGTGATGTGGTTGACAACAGTATCATCCTGTGCTAAGTGGCCACATCAAAGCCTGGCGGGCCGACTGTTTGGACCGAAGCTGAGAAAACAGAGGCCTGTTTCTGATTTCTGATTTTTTTACAAACAGATTTTTTGGTAAACTGAATTTTTTTTTGTTTTTTTCTCACAAAATTTGTTTTGCTCGCATAAAGTTTCTGGTTATAAATCATATCGAACAGATATGGTGGGCTACAATGAATGGGTTTCTCTCATGTATTTTTTCCATTAGCGAGATTGTTCTATTTGACCTGCATAATGCCCCCATAATGGTTTTATTTCCTCCCCTGACAAGATCACTCACATCACCCGACTCTCTTGTCTAACAGAAATAGCCGAAACCGCACACATTCAAGCTGTGTGTGATTTTAAAACTGGCCGTGGTACGGGAAGAAAAACAAACCCAGATTATTAAAAAAAATCAAACAAAAGGGGGTCACCTGAGCGAAATCCCCCTCGGTTTAAAATAGCAGCGCTCCGGACAACAGAGAGCGTTAAGTTTCTCGTCTGCGTTGCTCATCATTCCAGTCCGCCTAATTCGAGATCACTTTACCGGGCGCAGCGAGACCGCAGCGAGTTATGTCACACAGGTTTAGGAGCAGCCCGGAGGAAACTAAAAGAAATTCACTGCGATGTTAATGGTGATTTGATCGAAAGGACGAAAAGAAAAAGAAAAACCTTGTTATTCCTTTAACACAGTTGACTTTGTAACATGATAAAGTGCCAAAGCTGCCAGTTTCTGTCAAAACATTTTGCAGGCCTGACACGGCAGGAGTTATGTTTTCAGGCAAAGTGCTGTGACGGTCGTCTGCATTTTACACATTTTTCATTTACAGTTCAGCTGCCAGTGCGACGTTACCCAACTGTTGTGGTTGGAGTTGTTGGCGGTGGACTTTCAGCCTTTAGAAAACTTGTTATTTTACACCGCAAATATTATGCATGAACATGCACGGATGATGATTCACTTTGTCAGATGAATCTTTCTGTTTCTGTATCGGTTTTACTCTCTTTGTCTGTCCTCACACATGCATTGACATTTGCAAGCGCGCACACACACACACACACACACACACACACACACACACACACACACAGACGTAGGGTAATTAGCTGGCATTCCTGCTCCGTTTAAACGACCAGGCTGTCCAGATGCCTCTCTGGACTCTCAGCTCTACCTTTGATGACTCCATTAAGAGCCTCACTTTCATGCAATGTGTGTGTAGCAGGGTTAAGGGTGAGCGGTATGGAGGAGTGGTAACATGAGGTGTGTGCATGTGTGCGTATACAGTGGGGGGCCTTTTCCTGAAGCACGTGGTGTCTATATGGCAGCAGCCCTGGATGTTATCTGTCACAGATGCTATCCTTCACCTCCCGCTGCTTTCCTGGCCATGAATTGTGCCTGTTCACGTGCACCAGAAAACTGCCAAAATGACAGTGTGAGTATAAGGCTTCAAGTGCATTTGTCAGCCTAGTTGCTGAAAGAGAGGCTCTGAAAAAAAAATGTACAATGAAGGCTCATTGTTTTTGGGTTTGTTAAGATCTTTGGCTGCAAACAATTACTATTTCTATTGCAAACAGCCTAAATGGCAAGAATATTAAGATTCACACTGATGTAAAGGGGAGGAAAGCAATTCTCTGCAACTGAAAACAGGTACCCGCATGAAGATATTATTGTGTTATTATTGAAATAGTGTGTAATTAATAGTCTTCCTCTGTTTATCGCCCACTTATGTAATCTGCTATAGGTTTCAGCTCTAAGACACTACATCTCTTTCAGCTATTTTCACCTGAATATGTAAGTTATATATAAGTCTATAAGTTTACATGCGTTAGAAAATTGTTCTCTTTCCTGCTACAAGAGGTCACTGTTCAGCCCAGTTTACAATGTAAAAGGCCAACTCAAGAACTTATTAGAATTAGCTATATTTCTACATTATTTAACATTAATGTTTACATTTTTTCCATTTAATATTTCCTCTTGAATGAAATTGTGTCAAAGTGATATTGGCTCCGAGTTGGCTCTGCCAGTGTTACACAATGTAACAACATTAACCAAAGTGACGTGCTGACATGGCAAATGCTGCGAACTCCTGTTCTTAACTGTAGATGATACTAACAGTTTCCCCCATCACCTCGCTTAGGATGAGTTAAAAACTGAGCTGAATGGGCAAGATGTTTACATTCATACAGTAAATACTGTATCTCTCTGTACTGACGGTATGAACTCTGTGGGCTTGTAAATCATCGGAAATACTTCAGGAGTACTCACAGATGCATCAAAACTTCAGCACACCCTTCAGATAAGTGTATCTCCAAAGTTCACGCTTCCTCATTTGCCAGATTTGTACACGGAGATGATGATTCACACCATATTTGAATGGCTGTTTAAAAAACCTGTGTAATCATTGAAGTCTATGTCCAAGTATCTCCCGCTTTTCCTCTCTCTTCCTCTCCCTCTCTTCAGGATATTTATGATTTTACTCTGCAAGAATCCTCCACATAACATAAACAATGAAAAAGGCCGTCCGTCAAAAACAAAGATATCCAACTTTAAGATCCCCTTGCGGATGATAATTGACTCTTGATGTTTGGAGCCATTTTCTCTTCAGCAAGCCGACCCGCTCCAAAGCAGCAGAAGATCTTAGAGCCACATGATTTGGTGCTGAAAGACTTTTGTTTAAGGTGGTGCCTGACTGGTGGGGTTTGTGGCAGGGGCTTCCTTGGTCTGCCTACAGAAATCTGGCTCTTATTTCAGCCTCGTTGTAGCTGACACTTTAATGGACAGGGGAGTGAATTGATGGCAAAATATCAAGCAGCGATGATAGGAAGTATGTAAACACTGATGGAAAAATGAGACGGATCCTGTCATTGTCGGCAGTGACTCTTGGCAAAAACACGGAGCTTTCCAAAGTAGAAAAACTATACTCTAACAATGAAGAAATATCTTAACCAATATCTTGATGGGAAACTATGGGAGAGTTGTTCCGATCATTGTCAGCACTCTTCTTCCAGAGCATGAACACATACACACATGCTCGACCCTGTTCTAGGGGTAATAGGGTCATTGGGCCATCGTACACCTGGACCTCTGGACCTTTACATTCATTCCTGTGGCGAAAGTGCATTAAATGTAGATGTTTTTATTTCATCTGATGATGTAGCCCCTTGGAAATGAAGGGAAATTACTTATCTTATCTTATCTTATATGAAATTATGACCTTTTCTTTTTTAAATATTTTTTTTTTGGCCTTTTCTGGATTTATTGACAGGATAGCTGAAGAGTGTGACAGGAAACAGGGTAAGAGAGGGGGAGTGACACGCAGGAAAGGGACCCAGGCCGGGTCCGCTGCAGAACGTTGGCACACGGATCGCACGTGCTACCAACCGAGCTAAGCGGCGCCCCGAAATTATTATCTTTTAAGGCTGCTCCTAACGTTTATTTCCAATTTCCTCATCTGTAGTCCCTCTTCTAATTCCGTAAAAATGACTAGGCACAGCTGCTCTGCTCTCTGTTGTTAGCGGTGCTGGGTCAGGCATGTGTGAGTTGACCAGTCAGAGGAGACTAGGTATACAGACGGGGAGCCTTAAATAGGCGGTAGCTGAAACAGAGTATTTCAGACAGAAAGTAAAGTTAAGACTTGCAGCACTGGATAGAATGATAAAACTGATGTGTTTTTAGCATTAAAGCTTGTGAACCTATTCCAGAAAGTAACATAAAAAATAAGATTGTGAGCCTGAACATGAGCATATGTCTCCCTGTCTGAAAAAAATAAAAAATATCACAAATAGATTCACTGATTATCAGAGTAGTTGCGATTAAGTCAACAATTGATAGCTAATAGATCAATTGTTAAAGCTTTATTACATTTGACTAAAACATTTTTTAGTAACTCAAGTCTAATCAAATTTGGATGTGGTCACAGTCCTGAAATAAAAACGGCAAAAAGCATTTAGTGCTGCACATCTTGAAACAGCGAATCTTTTGCGCAACAACTTGTGTTGGAGCTTGTGAACGTTATTTCAACATTTCTGATTATGTATAACGTTTGAAGCAGGTACATGCAGCTGCACTTACTCCCTCATGGTCTGTTTTTTAGACTAAGACAGCCTGATTTCTGATCCCAAAAATGGACACTTCAGGCTCATGTCATGAAACATTACGCAACAACTAAACTTCCCGTCAATACCAGTAAATGTCTTGTTAATCCGTCTTTCTGCAAAGTTTACAAGATGTTATCGGCGTGCTGGCTTGGTTTCATTTTCTATTAAATGATGTACAAGGCAAAACTGTCAGTTACCGTGAAGTGACATTGTTCTTACATAAGACAACAAATCAATATTATGTAATGCAAAAAGTGGACATTGACAGGGTTTTGCTCCGTACTTTCCAGTAAAGGGGCCATGACTCAGAAATGACCTGATGTGATCCAGACTCTCCATATTAGCAAAACATCACCATGAAGAGTGCCATTAGATAAAAAGTATTGGTCCTCTATAATAGCCTGACTAATTTCACTCATTAACTTCAGTGGTTTCCCATAATTTTAATTTACAACCTCTCTGGAGAACTTCCTAGTTGTTTCAACCACAAGCAAAATTAATGTAGTTGCAGGGAGGATCAGAGGCAGCGTGCAGGTAGTATATGTTTATTGTATGTTTTCAGAGTACAGCTGAATGTAATTGTCGGAGGGGGGCTCAATGATAGGTTCAGCATTTCCTGAACAAGCTCACGCGGTGACGCTTGCACACCGCTTTTATTTACGGCCGCCGGGGAGAAGAAGCCCATGAAGATGTCAGAGTCGCTTTGAATGAGAAGCAACACTGACACTAACCCCTGGTGCATCCAGCGCCTCCTCATAACTCTCTTTTATAGGCCACACTGTTACCTTTTCCCACGAGAACCCTAAACGCTCATCAAGCAGAGAGCAGCGGCAGCTGAGTGAAGACATACACAAGCAGAAAAAAGGGGAGAAGACTGGGACTAATTTCGAGGAGATGTTACAAATATTCAAGAGGACCGAGCACTTGTTACATTTTAATGTTGCGTGAACTTCGCTGAGTCATTCGAGCTTTATGGAAGCAGAGGAGAAAGATGAGACGGTTGTGGCTCTAAATATCGTGTTCAGACATTTCTGAAACACAAGTTTGTTCAACAGTCCACATTTTTTAAATGGGACCGATTGTGAGACTGTAAATCTTGGTGGATTCAGCTTTTTAGTAATATGGGGTGTAACTGCAAAAAGTAACTCCTGTATTACTGGGTCAGAATCGTTCAGTTTTCTCAAATCTTCCAGTGCAGTGAAAAAATTGTAAATTTTCCAAGACGGCTCAACTTGTTTCATGAATTTTATGTCATTCTAGAGTAGTTCTCCACCTTTCTTTGACTTGTTTCAAGAAACTAACAAAAATGTGTTGAAACAAGTTGATTTGTATTGGAAAAACACAGTAACAGCAATGACAAATTTTTTTTCTCTCGTTTAAGAGCTAGTGTGCAGGATTAAGTGGCATTTTGGTGGTGAGGTTGAAGACTGCAACCAACTTGACAATCCTTTCCTCACCCTGCTCTGCAGTGGTTGCTGAAAACACTAAACACTCTCTAGAGCCTCGGTCTGGTTTGTCCATGCTGGGCAACATGGCGGACTCAGCCAAAAGAGGACCTGCTCCCTTTGTAGATATCTAAGGCTCAGTCTAAGGCAACCAAAACACAACAATTCTTATTTTCAGGCAAGTGAGTGAATATTAACTAAATTTCTGCCCTTATTATCCCCCTAAACCCTACACAGTGGACCTAAAGATTATTTTCCTTATTGTATTATTATGCAGATTACTTTCACAATAAATTGTTTAGAAAAATGTCCAAAACAAATGTGAGAAATGCTCATCTCAAAGTGGCATTGTACAGCAGAATAATTCAGTCTGCGCCCCCTCTTGTAATACACATAGCTGACAGTGGCAGAGAACAGCCAAAAGTGATGCACTACGTGTAACACTGACCTTTCCATTAATAAACCTTCCTGACTGGGGTCAATAGGTTGAGGTCAAACCAGAGGGGGTGGACCCGTGTAATTACCCTGGACATGGAAAAACCTGCACTAAATCAGAATAATGTCCATTGTGTTAGACTCTCCATAAATTGCTGTGCATTAGATGAATTCGTGTCAGTGGGTGTTTTGTCGACTGTGATTAATGTTAGCAATAAGTTTGTGTGGCAGCTTTTACAATCTGTGTGGCCGCAGACGGAATCAAAGCACCGACTGTGGTCAGGTTGGCATCGTTCGAGGCTAATTGAGCTGCGCACGACCACAAGACCGTGGTCCAACTGCAAACACATGTCCATCGTGTTGTATTGCTTTATCCGTTTGTTTGTAAACAAGATGTGACAGTGGGCCAGCGACACAGAGGGAAGAGAACAAGGGCTGCTCTGTGGCTTATGGTCAGTGGCAGGATCGATGCTAATCACATGCCAGGATCCACATACTCAAACTGGGAGCGCCGTATTTTGGAAGGCCTTATGAGGTGAGATGGGATAGATGGGCGCTGATCACGAGCAGACAAACACTGACATGCACCAGTGAGCACACACTCACAATACGCGCCCTGAGTGATGTACTGGCCTCCGCTCTGACAAGATGATTAGAAAGAGGAGGAGAGACTCGACCCCAGAGCCCGAGCTGAAACTTCTTCATCACCTCTGACACCATCTAATGATGCTCATTTGCAATCTGACCTCCTGAACATTACCAGACTACTAGAGCATGTTAGCAACACTAACAACCCCCCCCCCCCCGTTTAGTTCTCAGTGCTTAAACGGAACTGTGTTGTTTTGCAGAGGAAATTCCAACCCAGAATTTTAACATCATTTTTTTCATTTTTTTCCACATCTGAATAAAGCAGTTGTTCTCATACAAAAATAAGGTTTGAACTGTTTGAAGCAAGAAAGGTGGCAGGGTCCGCCAAATATAAGCAAAGTTAAATGGTATGAAATTGTGTTGTCCTTTAAGTTCAGTTTGTTTATTCAGTTTATTGAGTCATGTAAATAAAGAAAGGCTGTTTAATTAGTTTGTTTTGGGAGGAATAAAAAAAAAAAAATCAGCCAATGAAGATCTTTCTCTTTAAATTGCTGCCCTAAAACTACACAATGCACCATTCGGGAGGCAACCATTTTTGACCAAATTTTAGATTTGAAACACTTGTCTACACTGTACACATTTCATGATATGGTATCTTACACATGGAGGATTGTTTTGCAAGCTAGCTTAGCATTATTTCAAAAGCACCTTGATTTTTTTAAGCACATAAAGGCTAGAAACCTGCATCAAAGGGCGTATTTGTCCGAGCAGTTGTTTCTTCTTCTGTCAGCTCTAAAACTGCACAGTGTAAATGGGGGGAAAAAATGGGGGGTAAGGTGTAGTGAAAACATGATGTCTAGCATGTCAAATACCACATCCGTGTCCATCAATTAGTGGAGGAGAATTTAATTATGTTCAAGTGTGTTTGATTAAGTTTGAAGGGTACAATTTGTTCTCTCCTGATTTGAGAGCGGATGCAGAATAGCAGCAGGAGGTGGTGCTCGAGCATGCAAGCTTGTACGTTGATGCGAATGCTGTCAATGCACAAGCGCCTGAGCGTACGATAGTGTGCAGAAACACACATTTCAGCCACATCTCTCCAGTCGATCACCACATTTCCACCTATCGTTTTTTATTCTGTAACATGTTAAACATCTGCGCTTGCTATCAGCCACATACTTGATGAAATGCCGACTAAATAATGCTGCCAAGACAAAATACGACCTGAAAGCTTTGGCCTTCATGGCTAACTCCTCACATTCAAGATGTGTTTTCTCCTCTTAAAATTTCTTAACCATTTCTCACCACAACAAAGTGGCAGGAGCTGTTGAAATTGATGGCCTGTGCCACTAATACCATGACCTGATGCCATTATAGTTAGTGACACGTTGCACCCTAATGGTCGAGCTTTTTATGTACATGTGTGTAAAAGTATAGGTGTGTGTGTGTGTGTCTCAAGGAGGACTGCAGGCGAGGGGAGGGAGGAAGAGACGCTAATTGAAATTCCTTCAGCCATGTCTGGCAGAGCCCTGGTGTCTGAGTGGCACACACACACATGCACACACACGCACAAACATGCACACACATATAGTCACACTGGCCCTGGCCCTAATAAAAGTGGGCTTTGCCATATGGAGGCCATGTGCAAGACCGACCTTTCTGTGCTCCAAAGTGTGTGTACGCTCTTAGCAGGAGAGGCTTGTACAGCACCGCAGACCGACAGACAGATGCATACAAACCTATGACATGTGTCTGAAGGTGTGTGAGTGATAAAAACCCATTTATGAAGTTTACATACCCAGACACACACATTTTGACATACTGTGACTGATTCGCACACATACAGTAGACGTTATGCAGCGAGAGCCTATTGTATAATATTTAAGACAGCTACTCGTGTTTTGGACGTCGCCCGTCTAATTCAGCAAAACTTGCAGGGAAACTCTGGGCAGGTAAACGTGGGAGTAATGTTCTGTTCTCGCTCAGCAACTACTGTCAATGTGCCCTCAGGGCAATGCAGCTTTTCTGAACTGTGGCAGTCCGGGAGAACTTCCAGATGTGTTTAACTAGAAGATGAAGATGTGGAGTCCAGAATGATAACAGCTGATTTTCTGTTCTGGGTCAGTCATAAATGATTCTGATTACTGTTACAAGTCTTTAAAAGTTTGCTACAGAACAGATTGAGGTCTGCATACCACTTCCAAGTAATCTTAACTCCTGTTATCTCACATTGTTGTTTTCGCTTCCTCACAAACTGCGGCTAAGATACCTGCAGGAGTTTCTCAGTGCCCCACAGTGGACGACCAAGAGCCGAGTGAAAGAGAGTGACTGTGTTAATGTGAGGCTGAGTGGTGCTGACACTAGACCATGTGTGCGCAGTGACCCTTTCTCAGAATAAATAAAGGTTAAAATCATATTTCAGATGCACTACCAGAAGAAAGGGCAGGAATCACATGCTTAATACTTTACATCTAAGCCCGTATAACCTCATGCTTAGCATATGCCCGCCACAATGAAAGCAAGCAGTAAGTGTACTTGTCATTCTCCCCAGGCGTTTGATGATAGCTGTGTTTTAGATATTCCCCTCAAAGAAGAAGAACTTTCTCTGGGCAGTTTCTAATTGGTTCCAGTGGATCATCTCTCTTTTTTTTTATCTTCCTAGCTTACTCATTTTGTTTTTCCTCTCCCTCCCACTGTCATGCTCTCCCTTTCCCCTGCTCTCTGTAGTCTGGCAAAATATGCCCGCCTGTGCACATGGTGCAAAGGGCTGACGATCACACAGCTCTCCTATTTGTTCTTTTGCCCAGTCACCTGTCTTAATGTGCACAGCTGCTGAAGTGTGGAAAAACAGAAATCTCGCAGTGGGACACAATTAGTGTGTCATTTGCCTCTCCGTTGTCTTTTTCAGATATAAAAATCCTGAAATAGAAGCATACTTCACTTCGCATCTATTTTTAGTGAAACTAAGATGTCAAAGATGATATAAAATCGTTCAATATCCAGTAAAAGCTTAGGAGATTCCCAGATTTTTTGCTATTTCCATGCTTGAATGCTGCTTCAATTTTAATTGTAAAAAAAAAGAAAAAAAGACAGGAATTAGTGAAATACATTCAACAATGTAACAAAGTCGACTTACTGTATGGATCGTCCTCGCTTTTGGTGCCATTAACTTTTCCCTTCTTGTCAATGCGAAGGAAGAATTTCTGGTAGGAGAACAGTTTCCTCCGGCGCACATCTCCTTGCAGATGGTTGTAGCTGCTCCGCACGTGGCGCCCGACGACCGTTGCCGACGACGAAGACACATTGGTCGCCCGTGGCAACCTCGCAGAGGATGCATGCAACGGTGGGGGTGATGAGGAGGGTGGCGGGCTTGAGATGAAGATGTCAAGAGGAGTCCCTCCCGGCACATCGCCGTCCTTCTCAGAGTCTGACAGTGAGGACGAAGCGGAGAGCGGCGAGGACGTGGAAGGTCCGAGCAGGAGAAGCAGGAGGAGGAAGGTGAGGGAGAGGAGAAGTGAAGGAGGTCTGCAGCAGGGGCAGGAGGAGAACCAGGCGACCGGTGCACCTTGTGTCACTGTCCATCTACACATGGTAGTGGAGCTGGGAGAGCTGTGGAGGTGCTCAGGGGCTGGGGCATGCTGAGCGGGGTGCAGAGAGAGGGAACGAGAGTGGGAGAAGTTCCCCCCTGACTGACTGACTACACCGCCTCTGACCCCCCAACCTCACTGGGACTGTAGGTGTTAAAACCTGTGGAGTGGCTCGGGTGACGGTGGTAGTAGATGTAGCGTAATACTGATGGTGACGGCGGTGGCGATGCAGCTGCTGGCGGCGGTGAAACCTGCAGTGACTCTTCTGTCGTCCCCTGCGCTGTTTATTCCTCAGCAGCGCCACAGGAATGCGTCAACATCCATAACTCAGATCACCTCACAACGGGAACAACTGGGGGGGGTGGGCTCGCCTCAAAGACCTCTCCCCACCTCCACCAGCTCCTCCTAATACAGCCGCTCTTTGCTCCTGGTTGCTCTCTCTCTCACACACATACACACACACACACACACAGATGTTTAAGTTTAAATGTACACCTAATCTAAAGATAAAAACTCACGTTAAAATCTGCTACTCATACACACACACACACACATACAAACACACCTCCCAAACCATGTATCTTCTCCAGACCAGGGAGGTGGATAACGGGAAGGCAGTGGAGGTCTGGATTAAAGATGCCAAACTAAACAGTACGAAAAGAATAAATAAAAACAAGAAGTCAAAAAAAAAAAAAAGTATTAATGCTGCTTCTCATAAAATGTCCTGAGAAATCCACAAAAAGCCAGGCCACAAAAAGAGTCACAGAATCCAGACTTTCTTCTTCTTCTTTCTTTGTTTCTCCTGGTTTTGTCAGAGCTGGTTTGAAGTTACTTGAGTGTGTAACTCGGCCCGAGAGCTCTCGTCTTTCTCCCTTCTCTCTCGTGTCGTGCGTCTTGTCAGTGAGCTGGGCTCCCCTATCTGTCCTCTGTCCTTGCCTCTCGGAGTCTGAGCGCCCGAGCAGTGCGTTGCCTCTCTTCTTTCCTCCTGTGTGTGGCTCCCTCTCCTTTGGCCCCCTCCCTCTTTCCTTTGCCTCTCCCTCCCTCCTATCTCTATCAGCCGTGCTCTCTCTGGTTATCTGGAGTTTCTCTGAGGTGACTGAATCTTGTCTTTCCTTTCACCTTATTTATCTGCTGCAGTTCCCCAGATGTCATCTCTTAGTGTAATTGGATGTCTATGAAAACCACTTGGCTTTTGAAGAGCTGTGCGCATTTATGTGTGCGTGCATGTGTGCCTGCACATGTACATGTGTGTTTCTGTGTGTGTGTGTGTGTGTGTGTGTGTGTGTGTGTGCGCGCAGGGGGGATCTGTCCCACCCCATTTTCTTTCCCTCCCTCTCCCTCTCCCCCTTTTCTCTGTCTCCTCCCCTTCCCAGACAAAACCACCAGTTGAGCAGAGCCGGTCAGAGAGAAGGAAAGAGAACCTTTTCCTTCATATCTCTCCTTTTGCGTTGCTTTAAAGTCCAACTTTTGTACATTTCTCTTCTCTTGAGTAGTACTGGGCATTGTTTGAAATGTTAAATACTAGTTATGTATGTGGGTTTTGGTACGCAGTACCAATATAGTACTGTTTTAGGGCAGTGGCCAACAATTATTTCCCTTAATGTTTATTTTTGCAAAGATTTTCAAGTTCCCAGTGCTCAAAGTGAAGTCTTCAGACAGTCCAAAACTCAAAGACTCTTCATTAATTATCATAAATGACCAATAATAGCTGAGAGTCCAGATACTGATTTTAAGAACCCAGCCCCGGCAGATTTTTGTTTTAATATTTTATGTTTTTGTTTTTTTTTTTCATGAAAATGTACTGTAAAAATGAATGGATTATAAAAAATTGTCTTGCCATCAATTAATTGTTACGTCGATACTTTTTAATTCACTTATTTTAGATGAGAACATGTCTTTCTGCAACTTCTACGTTTCGGAAATATTAAAAGTTTCATTATGGTGTTTTTACACTCCTTTTGGTCATTTCCAAAATGATAGTGAACTTGAATACCCAGTTTATTACAAGGTGCTTAATGTAAAGTACTAGTTTGTTAGCTTGTGATTCCTTATGACTACAGCCGCATAATTAATGAAATTATGAGCAAAATCTCTCAATATTGCAAAAGGTAAATTTTTTTATGATACAGGTACTATGTGTGACAAAACAGCATTATAATGAAGTACTGTAGTGCTGCAGAGAGGACCTGTCCTACAAATCAAGTCATGTCATGGTGATTTTAATAGTTATTTCAGAGAAAATGAAAATTGTGTTGCTAAAATGATTGCTGATCACAAAATAATTAATTTTTTTTAAAATTATATAATGCCTACTTGACATGAATGACATAAACATCATCAACTTAAATATAAATAAAAGATGGAGTACAGCGTTCATGCATGTTCACTAGGGGTGGGAATCACAGAGTACCTCACGATACAACACTGTAGCGACACATTTGGCACAAATACGACTAGGATACTTGATACACTGTAAGACAGTCATGTATGATACGTAACATCTGTGAACTGAGGAACCTTTTTTGCCTTACCGGGGGTAGTTTATGTATAATTTCACAGCATCCTGGTGTCTGTTTCACTGAATTTCACAAGGGAAATGAAACAATGTAAAAGAAAGTGCATATTGCAAGTGGAAGCAACACAATATGTTGTCCATTTGAAGGGATGCTCATAAGTAAAGTTACATCATGCAGAGTTTATGATAGAGTTTCAATCCGACAAATTCTCAGCCCTCTATGACACATAGCAGCCTATATGCTTGGTAAAGGCTGAGAGTTTCTTGTCATTCGAAGGTGCACGGATCAGCTCTGAGCCGAGTTCCCCCTCAGCTGTTTTGACAGATACTATCAAGTGATTTCTTTACTTTGGAGCTTAATCTCAAGATAAACATCTCTCTGTGTTCGGATGAAAGAAGTTGTACATTACGTGTGTTGCTGCATTTCACCTTTCAAGAATCTAGGTCTACTGTCTGGTTTCAGCATTGTTTAATTTCCTTTTCACATTGTCAGACAACAGCCATATCTCCACCCCTGCCTCCGCTCTCCTCTCCTCATCTCTCATGAGTTTCTTCCCCATATTTTCTGGACCTACTAACTCCAGTCCAGAGAATAAAGCAGATAGATTTTAGTTACAACGTCGAACTGGTTCCAGCTTCGTAATTGTGAGGATAAGCCGCAAATTAGCTGGAAAACTGGTGAGCTTTTATCACCATTTCTTCACATTTGAGACTAGATGATTTATCAAATAATCGATTAATCATGAAAGATAATGAAAAGAAGTATCAGTTGCAGCCCTAGTGAACCCATCATGCACTTGAGGATCTTATTTCAAACACTCTCTTTTAGTGATGCACCAACAGCAAAGCAATAACAATGTAAAAGAATAACCTGCAGCTGCATACTGGGTCAACCAGCATCTCCCTATAAGGTGTGTTACTCTAACTGACACTGTACAGATGTTGGTTTGGGAGAACTGGTGAAAGACCAACTACTGTGTAGAGTGTGACAGGCTGTGTAGTGGTGTCACCAGTATACATTGGCAAGCAATAACTTTATTCCTGAGAGCAAGTGAGGAGAGCAAGTGGCAAAACATGGTGTGTGTACAAATGAGTTGTTGAATTGTTGAGTATTTTCAGGAGCGTTTCATGCCTTTCCTACAAAGTTGACGGTAAAGAGACAGCAGGAAACGAGGGAACAGAGAGGGACATGGGGAATGAGAGTTACCTCTGAGTTTCAGACTCTAACACCATTTTCTGGCATTCTTCTAAACCAATGATCAAGACAATGATGAGCAGATTTTTAAAATTTGAGTCACAGCTGCATTCTGACTTACAAATCTGTCTGTTGTACATACATTCCTACATGTTCAGGTACCAGAGGACTATCTACATGAGAACACCTGCAGACAAAATTCAGCACCATGGACAGCACTTTACGACGCGCTTCTTGACGAATGTAATTGAGTATCCTCACCACAGATATCGAAAACTTTCCTTAGTGTCTTGCCAATCTGTGCCAACACATTTTTTGGACTGAGTCTTCAGTATAGAGATCCTGTAAAGCAGACATGTACAGACGGAGTGTGAGGCAGGTGGAAACATAAACGTAAATTTTTCTGTCACATCCATTTGTCATTCATACTAATGTGTACATAACTTAACTACAACAAAACTACAAACATGACATCATTCATTGTGTCTAATAGAGCTGATACAATTAGAAGATTAAAGGAGTTGGTGAACTGTTGTCATCCACAAAACATTACTGGAGCTTCACAGCTCTCTTTAACAACTAATCTTTTTTTTAAGGTAAAATAACCAAAAAAGAGACCAAGATCCCTGTGAAATTTTCACCGTTGCCACTAAGCTAAAAGTGTCAGAACACTTCAGCTGAAGTGGGTGCACAAGCCCAACTGCCCATTGAGGGTGTCAGTAACATCTGTGTTGTTGTCCAAAAACTAAAACCCAGGCAACAAAAAGGGCAGGCAACAACATGTAACAGGCTCTGTAAAATCCCCACGAAATACAAAAAGTAAATGAAGTACAATCAGGGTGAGACCTGGGAACAGAAGACAGGATCACAAAAAGAAACGAGGAAGAAAACACAGCAACACCTGGCAAAAAAACCAAGCAAACTTGTGAAGAGAGACGGAAAGACACAGTATGAACTACACAAGGGAGGGAAGACTAATAAGAGACAGGTGGAACTAATAGGGCAATCAAAAAAAGGCAGGAGAACCACAGAGGCAGGAAATGGAAAGTAAAGATTGATACACAAGAGTAAATCTACCAAATTTTCATTTTTGGATGAACCGTTCCTTTAATTGAGGGAAAAAATAAGGAACTATTTAGTTAATCAACTAAGTCTTCTGACATTTTATAGACAAAAGGAGTAATCAAATGATGACAAAAATGAACAGGCTGTAATGTAACTGAGGTTGTTGATGCAGATGCTCACATGTTGAGCACAATGCTGGCTTAATGAATGAATGAACGCGAACTTGTGCAGCAATAAAAGTGGAAACTCTGGGAAAGAACAAAGGAGTGAGAAGAAGAGACAGAAAAAATGCCAAGAGATAGAGAGAGAGAGGAAGAAAGAGAGAAGAAACATCTGGTCAGTGGCTCTGTGGCTTGAATTTGGGGTGTAGAATGACAACACACACAACACACACCCAAACACATGCGCAAACATACACACACAACTTTTCTGACCCGACTTTTATCGCGCTGAGACTTTCAAGCCGTTTAATCATCGCCGCGTTGTTATAGTGAGCACGAATCACCACTGAACTAATTATCAGTTACTGATCAATTACTGTCTGATCTCTTCATAGCTTCGCCCTGCAGTCTTGTTGTTCTGTAACAGTCCTAACAAGACTCAGATGTTGGAAGTCAGTCGTCCGTGAGGGAAAAAATGTTTCGTCACACCAGAAAACAATTTGTTTGATGCAGCGGAGCACCACATATTCGGCGTTTTTCCCCTGAAATACTGTAGCAGCCTTTAGGGGCTTCCCTCTCTGGAATGGATTGTCATTTAAATGTTTGCTTTGCGAGAAGTAACAGTTCAAAAGTTATTTACATCATTTACGACTGTTTGTTTTGTAGCGATTGGGGATATTCAACAAACGTGACAGAACAGTGAAAAATTGCGTACGATTTTTCAACCAAGAAATGTACAAAAATTGTGACTCACTGTAACTACAGTGATGATAAAACATCGTCATAGTTGCAGGTCTTGTAAATTTAGCTCAGAATTGCAAAAGCAGTGCCCCTCTAATGATGAATAAATAATTTTTTTAGATGTGGCCACATTTCTCAAAATCTTTTTTCCCCCCTCGTAGGAAAAAATTGAGTCAGTCTCATTGTCTCGTGGTTTTGGCTTAAAACCGCTGTTGAGATCTGAGGCCAAACTTCAAAGTCGAGCCAAGTGTAAGTGCTGATCCTGGGTCAGCACCCAAAGAGAAATGGCTAGGATTGTTTTATATTCCCAAAGAGCTCCGCCGACTTCAGATCAGCAAACATGAGCATCTTAAGCTGACAATGAGTCCCATCCTGGCTCCGTTGGTCATGCCTTGGGTAAGTCTCGATTGCTCATGCCTTGAAGGAAAAACGCCATTAGGGACCAGCAGTTCGCCTCAGTGATTCTAATTGTTTCATTGCGGTCGGAGCTAGTGGCTTTGAACGCATTATAGTCTTCAAACCAGCTCTGCCGAAATGGCCCTGGCAGTTAACTTTAATTACAGACACATTAAAGCACTTATAGACAAAAAGAGGTCTTACGATAAACCTACAGATACTGTACGCTACAGTTACGGTCAAGCTGTTGAATAGATAATTCCCAGTGACAGTCCTAATCCAGAGCACTTTGATTGTGATCTGTTGAAGCATGAAAAATAAAACCATTTTAAACTGAATCTCTTTTTTAAAGTTTTGTTTTGTTGTCCTACCTTCCAACATTATTTTTGTCATTTCATTGGAATGTACTACATGTAGCTGAAATGGAAACAAACACGGATCAGTGTGTTAACTGCAGCAAAAAGAGCGACTTGAGTAAACACCACTCGCTCAGGCCGCCTCAGAAGGTGTGCCAGACTCCCGAGCGAAGAGACACGACCTTTAGATCGCATAAACAAAGATGTTCTGAGGCGGCGATAGAACAATAAGACTTTTTAAGGGTGTTTATGATTCACACACCGCAGTATTTCCAATAGTCTCCAAAAGCTGATTTTTAATTTTTTTTTTTTAAAGGCAGGTTTATTATCCCAGACAAACTACAAACAACTGTCTTCAAGCAATAAAAAATTTCAGTTCGCACCATGATCGTCGCTCATTAAGTCTTAAAGATCTGGTTTCTGTCTTTCAAAGGAATGTCTTATTGTTTAGAAACTAAATGATGCAACATAATGTGAGCCAAACATGAGTGTCTTCAAGGGCTGATTCAGATGACTCTAACTAATGTTTGGTTTATAAGATTTAGCAGCATCTAGTGGTGAGTTTGCATATTGCAATCTAACTGAATACCCCTCATCTCACCCTCCCATGAACCCGATCCCAATGTCCTCCTTAAGCCTTTAATCTTGAGCCCCCTCAGGGACTTTGCTTACGTCACCTGGGAAGTGTTTGCGTAAGAAAAATGTTATAAATAGGATTGGGACGGCACTTTGAGCCACACATTTCAATTCTACTTCACTTCAAGTTTTAAAAGTACTATATATATATATATATATATTGCCAAAAACCAGGAGTACATATTAACACAAATAGAAACGTATTCAGTCAGACGTTTCATGAAAAAAAATAAGTTCAATATTGTTTCAAAAGCTCAAAAGTTTTTTTGTGGTTTAATAAATATATATATTTTTTTTTGACAAAGAATCAAATATAGGACAAAATGTCAGATTTGGTGAATTGTTTAGAAAGTTTACTTTCGTGAATAAAAAACGTTGCATGTAGAAAATTGAAATCATCCAGATGATCTTTTTTTTATGTTTTATTCCAGGTATATCATAGTCACCCATTGTAACCCTTTGTTTAATGTTAAAATGCTATGTATTGTGGGTAATTCCCAAACTCTGATGGAGATGGAAACATATGGATAATTGCCTTAAAGGGCTTAAAGTGTATATGTCTGCAAGTGAGCACCTGGAGGTTAGAGGACCATCTACCAAAGGAAACAAACATCACAGAGATCAGCGTGACGTGAGGTTGCTGTTCTTCTTCAGCCACAAGTATCATTTAAAATCGACAGCAAGGGGGAATAGTTTATTTGTTTGGCCTATGCCGTAAAATCATGACTCAATATGAAGTCATAACGGAGTTAATTATACATTTGAAAGAAAGTGCTGCCATATTTTGGTTTTTCAGACACCGAACTTCGCATCTGTGAAACAGACATAACCCTCTGACATCTGTGGTACAGATATATTCATACACCAACATCATAGTGATGCCATACAGTCAAACAAACATTGCTCAGAAACATAAGCTTCACAGAGAGCGCATAGGAAGTGTGTGCAGCAGGTGTTGATTTTATTAACGGCTGTAGACCTCCTCCATCGGAAGTATTTGTTGCGTCTTTTTTGTGCCGGCTGTGTAAGGTCAGAATAAACTAACATCATCATTAACGATACATGTGGTTTCGGAGAATTACTGTCAGTGGAAACACAGCGCCAACAAGTCATTCAGAGAGTTTAAACAGATGAAACTTTTGCTGGTTTCATACTGCAAGACCTTCATGGTGCAAGTGGAAAAGCAGAAGCAACGCACAAAGTTGGACTTCAGTTCAAAGTCTGACATCACAGAACGTCATTGGCTCCGTCTGCAGCCACTTTCATACTTAATTTGTCATCTGCTGGCTTGAATTACAAACTGCTGAGTCCCCATATTAGATGGTAACGCTTCTATGGCTTGAGTTTACATTTTGAAATGTAAACCTAAAGTCTGAAATGCTTCCCAGCGCACCGCTGACCGCTTCCTCTTGCAGTGTTGAGATAGCTCCCATATTTTAATAATGTTAACTACATGGAAGTAATTACAGTGCGGCCCGTGTAGGAGACTTAAGAAGCTGAAAAGTCAAACACAAGTGCCACTGGAATGCTAATTCTCTTGATGCATTCACATTGGTAACAAATAACATTTCACCCCCGTGATGATCGTTTCCATCGCTCGGCTGGCTGTTAACTTACTGGCAGACGCCCTAATGTCGAGGAAATAAACTCACTGAGCTGGAGAGGTACTTTCAGATCTATGAATGATCCTCATTAAACATTTGTGGCCTTCTTCACTGTCTATTGCACGAAATGTCTCCTTTGCAGAAAGGAAAAGTTCTCCCAACAGTGAAAATCCAGTGATTATCTACTCACCCCCAAGCCTGTGGAAAGTTGGGTGAAGTATTGTGGTTCATAATTCATTTCTGGAGCGTAAAAAACAACCCCAGAACAAGAAAACATAAAATCACTCGGCACAGCTTGTCTTGTGTATGCCATGTTTATGCAAGCCATGAGATCCCAAATTGATTAAAAAAGACAATATTTACACACTTTGATGAGCAGACCAGCTCATGCACCCACTTCAGAGCTTAGCTGAGCAGCTACAGTAAACATTTTGTCTAAAAAAAAGAGTGTAAATAATATCTTTTCAAATCAATTGAGGATCTTGAGCTTGCGCGTGACAAGCTGTGTGGAACCATTTTATGTTTTCAGTTATTTTTTTATATTTTAATACAAATCCCCTTCTGCTGTGGTTGTTGAGGAGAATGCTGCAAGCATATACTGTGAAGCTGCAGAAATGATTTGTCGACTACAAAACTTCACCCTCGACTTTAGATCTGCATGGGGGGCGAGTTGGCAATGACTGAATTTTCATTCTTGAGATGTACAGTAAATGACATATCTTTCAACCCAATTCAGCCCACATTATTTATGATCATGAAACTATAGCCAAATAATCAACCTGCTAATTTGGGAACATAAAGAATGGCATGATTGTACGATATGATATATATTTGTAGTTTGATATCATGCATTTTTCAACATCATTTCATTGTATTATGTGGCTTTATTCTGTTAGACTTTGGAGAAACTACAGTAAGTCCCCCTATTTATAAGCACTGTATATGCATGTAGTAGTTGATATCATACTATGATATAGTTACAAGTGGATTAAAGTCTTTTTTATTGTACTGGTAAAAACTGTAAACCTACGTATAATTGTAGGTCTTTAGCATTAATATAATTTAAAAGATTATGTTGGTTTATGGTGATTGACTCTTTGTGGAGCCAACCTCAAGTGGCCAATAGAGGTAGGTACATGTAGGCACAAATTCATTATTCACTCCCAGAGGTTGCTGCTTGAATGACAAAATCGTAAACTACAGATAAAATGGTATTAAAAATGAGTTTTAATTGACACATTTCTTTACATTAATAAATACCTACAGTTGCCTATAATTAAATTTGTATCTGTTGTAAACCTTTTATTAAACGTTTTTATACTGTTGATTAGGCTAAATAGGAGGGCTGAAAGTGAAAGGTTGAAAGTCAACTTTGATCTGGAGCAAAATCTCCCTTGTTAATTTTGAACAGTTTTACCTGCGGGGTAATTTTGTCTGCTATTGATTGTACCCACATCCAGCTCTTCATGCTGTCCGGTGGAGGTGCATGGCCTTCACTGAAATATTGATGTGGGGACTGGGAGTGTTGGTTCCGGGTGAATAATGCAGCAGGTGGGTTAGTTCTGGTTTCAGAGAAAGCGAGCAGACGGATAAATTAATGATTATAGCTCCTTCCATCCACCTTTCTTACGGAATTAAAGGCAAAAAGATGCAGAAAGAGAAGACGGGAAAAGGCTAAGCATCAACAGACAGTAAAGAACTTGTGTTTTTGTTGCATTCGCAGCCTTGCAGCATTATTTGAACCCATATATAACCAACAGGTTTGCATTTGTGTACCCAAGTGTTAGAAAGTGTCATGTCAGTATTCATTCCTAACTCTGTTGGAGCCTAAAGCCCAACAATAATTACCTACATTACATTAAGCAGACTAAAGTGAGTACCTTTTAAGGTGACCATAATGAAGTTTGACTTTCAGCCTAAACTGGCAACATCTGTCACAGTCCAGACACGCATGTAGTTAAAGAAAGACAAAAAAATGGAATGAAGCATGAGTGAGAGGAGGGCGGCGGATTTAGGAGGGACTTAGGAAGGGGGAGAGGGGGAAAAAAGAGAGAGATAATTGTCTTTGATGACTGATTATTGTGGTGGCTTTTCTGTTTATTTCAGCAGGCAGGAGGTTGAAAGCAAAGTAGGCCTGTGACAAATCAGTGGTCATCATTAAAGACGGGAGGAATTCCAGAACCAATCAAATGCTGGTTCATTAGCAGGCGGGACGAGTACGAGGCAGTCATGCTGTCTGATGGCAAGCAAATGGATGAGACATGTTTGTTACGTCTATAAAACTTGTAATCTTCGGTGTTTCCTTCATCTTTACATGTTCCCATTTGTTAATTTGTCAAACGCAGTATTGTGCAGCGTAATTGGCCAGTTGCCTTTTGTTAAACATGGGTTATGACATTTAACTGTCTATGTTGTGATCCTTGTGGTCAGTCCAGTTTCAGTTTGTCCAACCCTTTATATTAGATTTATATCCAAGTATCTACAAAACTGATATTCCCATTAGCATGCTAACGCACTTAATTAGGATGGTTGACACTAGACCGGCTAGACATCAGCAGTGTTAGCATTGGCGTTGGGAGCTTATTAGCATGCTGACATTAGCCACTCTTTGTCTCCCCACTTGCAAATGTTGCTCCAGAACAAGTTCCTCAAGGTTTTGACACAAATGTTCTCCTTTGCGCTGCCTTAAAAGATTGTGATTGAGCCAGAGTGCCAGACTAGTAGTTAACAATCATTATAACTGATAAACATTTTTTTATAACAAAGTCAATTCATTAAACTCCATTACAAAGACTATTAATTATACAGGCTACGGACGGTCTTCTTCCATGCTTGATAGCAGCAACACCTGCTTACACGTTGTTTCCACCTTTGCTGCAGCTCATTTCCATCATCGATTAACATTCTCGATTAATCATCTCTATAGGATGGGATAGTTAAAAATGGCTTAAGCCTAAGGTGCTGAATTTAAATACCTTGTTTATTTTGACCAAATGTCAAAAACCAGATGATTTTCAGTTCATGTCCACACAGATTAGGATGAGAGGCTGAAATCTGGGATTTGGTTTGGGATTTTTTGTTTGAAAAATGCCTGAAACAATTAACTGATTGTCAAAACGATGATGATTAGGTTTATGAATGAATCAAGTAATTGTTGCAGCTCCAGTTTTCACAAACACACCCACACATGATATTGTTCCCTCCAGGTTCGGTTCATGCCACCAGGGTTCTCAGTAACCAGAGTTTACTTGGCATGGCTGCCATGACGTGCAGGATTGCGTCAGGCAGGAGGTAAAATGGAGGCCAGGTGTTGGCGAGTTATTTGGCCAAAATGCTCCCAGACCTTCAAAGCACAAAGAGCATCCTGCTTCAGACATCAGTGTGGCACTATGTTTCATTTGGAAGATTTTAAAGAAAGTTTCTTTGACCTTGATGCTGCCACAAATGCACACACTTCCAACTTCACCGACACATAAACTCACACACATTGGCCTAAAGGTCAGATAAGGGTGAAGGGTCAGAGGAAAGAGTGAGACATGGGAAGTTCTATCAGCTTCTTCCTAATGTTACAGGGGATTTTGTAACCTCCAACACCATCCAAGCACACACCAGCCTGCCCCCCCCACCACCACTCACGTCCATTACTTTGGCCACAGTTGGAACCAGACACCTGTCCTGTTCCATGTCCCGAGGTTGGATTTCAGGTATCAGGTTAAAGTGGGCCAGTAACCCCCTCCTCTTCCCTATGCTAACCTCTCTGCACATGCTCAGTTCGCAGGTGACCAGTGTACCTGAAGCTTTATTCTCTACGCATTAGCACGACAGTTCCACCCCCCCACATGACACATTAGTGAGGAGAGGAAAGGGCGACCAGAGTTGAAAGGCAATTATGTCTGGTCTCTGATGAGAGAACAAACTGAGGCAGACAAAGCCCTGTGATGTGGTGAAGCCATCCAACCATGCCCAGGTACACAGGTAGACAATAGACAGCCAGCTCAAAGCCCCGCAGAATGCATTCTGTCTAGACACGCGAACAAACCAAAGCAAAAAGAGTCCATACAGGGAGGATGAAGACATTCGTTTGTAGGTGAGGCGGGAGCAAAAGGTTGTTGGGCTGAAAATGCTTTGAACGTACTTTGAAGCACTTGAAATGCACTTGAATGAACCTGTTAAGCACTTGTCTCAGAAGCAGGCACTACACTTTAAAGATCAATCAATAAAGATTATTTTACAGAGCTCTTTATGTTGAGAGCGGGTATTTGAAACATGTTCCGTTTTTCTTAGATCCAAAGATGACTCAAAGCCTCAAGTGGGTATTCGAGACAGGCTCCTCTGGAACTGCACCTGTGAGCCATTAACATTACTGTGTTATGCAGGTTGTTAAAATGCTGCTCAGTTTTTGCTGAATGCATTAAGATTAGAAAGTCTTGATTCTCTTTATTATCCTCCGGATCATATCTTATTAATATCAACATAGGAGATGCAAATGACTTCCCAAATTGGTTTACCAGTCAAAAGATATCTACATCTTGCCGCTAGAGCTGCAATGATTAGTTGATTAATAGACGTCATTCAGTATTTTCAGAATCATTTCACTTATTTAAAAGCAAAAATGCCAAACGTTTGCTCTCTAATGTCAGAATTTTAGACTTTTCTTAGTCACATATAATAGTTAACTGAATATCTTTAGATTTTGACAGATAAAACAAGCTTTCTGAATACATTATCTTGGATTGTCGGGAATCATATCACACGTTTCACTATTTGACATTGTACTTGTACTGTTGATCCATAATGTATGTTCCAATTGTTTCTAGTGGAATATTTTTTTATTGAACTCATAAATCAAAGCATGAAAATATCCCAAAAGTTACACTTCAGATAACCTGAAATTCACTGCACTGAAAACTAAAGTAACCTGTCTTTTGAAGAAAAGCGATTTTATTATTGACATTTAAACACCTGTGATATTTTCTCCCCTCAGTCTGAATGTGTTTTGTGATGGTTGAGTGACGATAGAAGACATGTTTGAGACAAATGACAAGGTCCGTAATAACTGCGCTGCGGGTTTGCGCAGGGCATGCATGAACACCTGCGATCATGTGCTCAAGCTCCCTTTGATTCCACCCTGGAGCTCACAACACATGCTTTTAAAAGCATTAGAAGAGGTGCTGCTACCGGAGATGGCACACACTTTTCACAGACGCACATACAACACACACATGATCCTGCGGTTTTCCAAACCACAACAAACACTCACTCCAGGACTAATCCCATGTCTGTATGTAGTGTTTTCTCTTGTTTACAATCTGCTGTAATGATGGGACCATTAGACATGAGACTCACATAAAAGGAGTCATCATGCCTCATCATTGCAACGGTCTGCTGCTTGTAATGAGGACAGTGAGGCTGGGCTTCCCCTTGTATGGCTGCTAATGTCTTGACTCACGGGTTCCCACAGCGGCTGCTCCTCTGCAGGTAAATCCCACTATACTCCATTTGTCTCTGTGGTTTTTAACCTGGGGAGAGGAACCTTCTCAAGGAGCCACAGGACGTTTTTTTCTGCAGCACAAAATCATGTCTTTTCATCCGAGTTGCATCTTATCTTTGTTTTTTGTGTTTTTGGATCATTAATCTAAAAACTCAGCAACGCTACAACGCCATCGTGCTGACCAAAATCAGTTCAAAGAAAAACAGACAAGCAGACAGACAAGGTAAAAACAATACCAGCTGCTCTAGGGTGGACGGGAATTATTGGTTTGTATTACTTTCCTACTCCCTTGCTTCCTAGATTCGGCCCCCCGGAAAAAATACTCAATATTGCTTCTGTGTTAGTTCCCAATACCAAAGGTGACATGCTGACGACCACACATGTATTGCTGGCCTAATTACCAAATGTGTCTTAGTCTGGTGCACCACAATTTTCGATTTCCAAGGGATGTTATAAACGGTGCACGGATCAAAATGCCTCTGATCTGTTGGAGGTCCATCCGGTTGCATCCGGAGCATGTGTGACAGGACTTCTGGGAATCTGGAGCAATGACGCTCCTCTGTCACTCATCGTGTCACACCTGCCCCATATTACAGTAGATAAACAGTTGTGATTGGCCCGACATGGACCAGGTCTGTCGGAAATCTGTGTGAACCGGAGGTAGGCCTGGCCGGATGCATCTGCCAGAGCAAATAAAACATGAGCCTGGCAGATTGGTCTGGTTCCCAGGCTGGGTATTTGATCATGAATCAAAGTATTGGAAAAATTAAAATTTCACCTGATGATGATTGATGGATGATGGTACATGGACAAGGAGGGCATCATTAAAGTGATTACATTTGATCCAGAGGGAAAAGTAAATGTCTGAGACAAATTACATGGCAGTCCGTCCAACAGAGACATTTCACTTCATTTCACAAAACAACAGAGGTTAACCTCACGGTGGCGCTAGAAAAGAAGACCGGGGATTGCCAAAGTCAGTATATTTGCTTTTCTAAGGACCTTGAATGTCCAAAAACAATTTCTATACATCTGATAGTTGTATTGAGGTTTTGGCCTGGATCAAAAACCTCCCTATGAAGCCATGCCACAAGAAGACATAAAAATGGCTTATTCTATATATCTGGATTGGGGCCAGAGAAAGAGAAGGAAAGTTGGAAAGCTTAGAGTGACGAACTAACACTGTTAGTTTTAGGTGTTTTTGTGGTATTTGTTAGGACAAAAAAATAGTACCAACATATCACCAACAACTACACTCTTTTAAAGTCAAAGAGATAATCTCTTTTATGAAACCCTAAAGATGGCTGTGAAAGGTCTACGGCTTCTTTCAGCAGCTGTGCTGAGCTTAGAACACCAACAGTGAATTCAGATGCTGCCCTAGAGGAAACGAGGACAGCAAGGACAATGGTATGAACAGAAAACTATTCCTCAATGATAAGTTGGGGCATTTTGAAGATAGCGAGCTGTTACAGATTTGGACATTCTTCTGCAGACTTGACAGTGACATACAGTGTTTGGAGCCCTGACACTTCTTTGTGGATTTCAAAGGGTCTTTTTCCATCTGGTGGCCAGCGCAACTGGAATGTTGACTTCTCTGTCACCACTCGCAGCATGTGTAAACTTTAGCCAAGCCGCTCATATGGAGACAACATAACATAAATGACATATAGTCCTCTGTCCGGGGTTGACGGCCTCATTGTCTACATCTCCTTCTTTCTCTTTCGCTCACACACAAGGAGAATCTGCATCACCCACTCTGCTGTGCGTAACAGAGCTGCTGAGGCCAACCCCCTCATATGGAGGCAACAATACACAAATATCTTTGATGTTCTGGATGCAGAGTCCACATGTTTCCCAGAGGGATGATTAATGGCTAATAGAACAGAGAAAGATTAACAACCCTCACCGCAATGCAGGTCATGAACTTTATACTCAACAAACAAACATGTCGGGTCACATTTGTTTGTACAGTGGTTTTTATTGTCGGTCTCGTCGGAGATGTTGAAGAACGATGACGCGACATGGGAGCTTCCAGAGAGGAGGTTTTAGAGTACAGCTCACATGGGTGTGTTACATCAGCAAAGTTGGGTAACTCACATCACCACTGGGCTCTACACAAGGGACTTTCATGGGTTACCTCACACCTGTAACTCATTTTAAGGCAACAAAATTACATTTAGAAAGGGAAGGATTAAATGGGCTACACTTAGAACTAAAAAAAACCCAGGCCGTGACTGAGCCAGCCATGGCACCCCAACTCTAGTAGAATGATTTTAGAAATCTAAGGGGTTTCCAGGAAAATAAGACAGGGTTGTCTGGCCCAGAAGTTGAACCAGGATCATATTTTGCTGTAACGCACCGTCATCTGGTAGAGCACCACTTCGGCCAATCAGACACATTCAAGCACACAGTTACTTTGCAACGTAGATTCTACTTTTGTCAATCTCATGGTTGTTCTGATTAAAGATAAAATAGCGGATAAAATAATCTTTCCTTTTCAGAGCTGTAAAGTCCTCTCTGTTGTGGTTGCAAACTTTTGTACAGTGTTGCCATCTGCTTAGGTTTGAAACACATTAGTCTGTTTCTCAAATGGGACTTCCTGGATTGTGTTTCATTGTCTCACCGCTACATTAAGCAACACCCCCCCCCCCCCCCCCCAACACACACACACACACACACACACACACACACACACACACACACACACACACACACACAGTACAGCCCCTGAACTGTTTTCATGCAGCGCTGTTTTTGGTCTGATTTATAGATTTCATGTCAAGTTATTCTCTGGCACCTTTGAAATAGCGCAGTGTCTATTGATATTTTGTTTCAACACTAATTCGGTCGACGTGTTTGGATCAGCAGCTCTACTGGAGAAAGCAAACGTGATATTTCGAGAAAAATAACCAGGGAAGGAGAGCTTAAACATATGTTGTTGGCATTTTATTTTTAGTTTAGTTCGAGACCTCACAAAGGCACACAGATAATGTGGAAATAGCATACCTCAGTCTCCTACATCAGCTCAACACATTGATAGGCTGTGTGGCAGGATAACAGTAAAATAACACAGATTGGACGCAGTCAGCAGTGTATCTTTGATGTGATCAGTCGAGCATCTGGTCTAAGTAAGGCATATCATTGGTAGACCAACAAGCCAGCGTTAGCTTAGCACCTAGCTCAACCATGTGGACTGACAGACTGAGGCAGCTGAGCAGGCTCAGATCATCAGAGACACATTAACCACCTGCCGCTGTCGAGGACAGGTCTTCTCTTCAGCAACAAACCCTGGTGTCCTTCTCTTCATCACTGTTGGCTCTGTAACGATTCAGCAGCTCAGCTGACTCAACAGGAACACTTGTAATCTTGCTGCCAAGAAACTTTGCATTTTCACACCTATAGGAGGCCTTGATTGAAGGCAGCATTTCCTGCAAATGTGCAAGCAAGCTGTGGATTCGGTGTGAAGTTTAGAGGCAGAAGAGGGAATGTGTGAATAGTGAAGGGATGTAATTCCTCGCTGACACATGGATGATAATGGGAGCAATGGTTTGGGTTTTTTTAGGAATTGAAGACACCTAATTCTGCTTCATAGACAGATAATAGACAAGCTTTTTGTTTGTTTAAACTCTGTCACTTGTTTTGGATGTGAATGTGGAACAGTCAAAGACTGAGGAGAAACAACTGATGACAACTGAACTCTGTCACTTGAAATAGAATATATTACCTGACTTACTATAGTTGGTTTAGACATTTACATTAACGGACATACACTCTGTGTAGGTTCATACAACTGTTTCAGATCGGTTTTGTTCATTGCCATTTTCTCCCTCAATCTAATTATCATTTATATTCATTTGCCCCGGATTTTCAGTTGACATTCAGTAAAAAAAAAGAGAAAAAAAAAAAAGTTTAGCAACAATGCAGGAAGTAGCGTGAAATTTAGTGGATGTCTAGGTGGTTGTTGGCCTGAGACATTAGAGGAGATGAGGCAACCCACTTAAAACATTTGATTAGAAAAGTCTGTAACACATATCCTGCCCCTCATGTTGTTACAATGATGAGGGCGCGTAGTTAAGATTCACAACAGTTTCAGTCATAGTCTAGGAAATGGACAGGTCTGTTAAGCCCGAAATAACTTCCTGGGAGTTTTACCAGGATGGCTGCTGTTTGGAAAGACTTGCCTATAAAGCCTTTGGTCTCATAAAACATTTGCCTTCTTAGTGGTGTCTTGACAAGCTGCATGAAGAAATTTGTAGTTTCAAAGCTTTGGGGAGTTAACATGTACATCAGAAAGATGACATCCCATCCAGAAAGCATTCATTCCATCAAATTGAGTGAACCCACAGGGTATTTTTTCCTTCTTTTTCAATCATTTATCAAATGGTTTGAATCATAAATGAATCATGTTGTTTATCCTCAACTCAAAATGGCTCCATGAACACCAGTTGACTCTTGGGGGAAATCAGAGCAAATTACTCTTCTTGAATGTTCTCTTGTAGCAGGTCAATCATAGTCTCAGATGAGTTGTAGTGTGTGACACTACCACACATTAGGTTGTTGTATTACATTTATAAATGTTTCTGCATTCAACTTACCAACCTGAACGTGATTCATTCAAGTTCTTGCCCAGTCTCCTGACAGTTTCTTTCCATCAACCAGAGCTAATTCTTCTCTCTGAAGGAGCATTATCTGACTTTCTCAACCTCTCTATATTCATAAGGTCCATGACCATCCATCTAAAGAGACCATAGAAAACACACTTGTACCTCATGGACACTCATTTCGACATCTCAGGATTTAGTTTCATTTAGCAGCTCATAGAAGCCAAGCCTTGACAGAAAACACTTGCTCGTTGAGAGGCAACAAACCAATCTGAGAAACAACATTATTGGAACGCCCCGCCATTTCCTGCTGAGCCTAAAACAAACACACATGACTTGATGACTACTCAACCTTTCACTGATGGGGATTACAGTACTCTGAAACCTCATTATACCATGTCTGATTATGGATTTAATCCTGAACCTGACATTGACCGGTCCACTGGACCGAGACGAGACATCCGCTCACTCAACAGGGGAGGGACCTGGAACATGGTCCACTGAAACGTTGTCCTGAAACGGGTTCTTGAAATTAGACGTCTTTCACCTATCAAGACGATAGACAGCCCTGCTACTGATTTGAGTAATTAGCATAACATGTTTTTGCAAGAATGCGTAAAATGATCAGAATGTTTTACCACACTGGATTAAACACTATATGACTGTATAAAAATTTGGCTCAAAGACAGATGCCCAGAGGGTTTGCAGTGAACCCAAGTGTAACATCGGTAAATCATAAAGCAGAACGAAGAGGCTGAATGGGGAGAAATCTTTCTGGACCTTTCCTCTAATGCCACTCTTGCGAAAAAGTGTCCTCTTTTATTGCAAAAATGACATTAAGGATTAATTTTGCACAAAAGACATAGCATAAGACTTCATTCACACTGCTGATTTCCAGATAAAAAGGTTCAATACAGAGTGGCATTCCTGAAAACCCATCTGGGACATTCTGTCAGCAAACATTGTTCGACTGTCCTTCATAGAAAAATGTCTCAACACATCAAAACAACAGCTGTTTACATTCAAGCAACAAAGCGCGGAAACAAATAGTTAGAGGATGTTATAGAGTGACAAAATCTGCAAAGTTTATTGTAAAACTTTTCAAAAGCATCCGCCAAATAAATGTCATCATGTGTGCAATGGTAAAGATTTCCATTCATTTTGGATGTGGATTAATAATAACATAACAGTTTTGTTTGGCCTGCGTGGAGCCTATTAAAGCCATCTAACAGTCAGTTCAGCATGCGGGGACCTCCAGCGGTGGGTCATGCCAGGCCGGTGAGCTCAGTAGGAAAGGTTGACCCAAATTTTGTCTGTCTGTCTTTCTCATTGCCTGCACGTCTGCTCTCTTCTCAAGTATTTTCAGATGGTTAACAGCTGAAATTTGACAGAAATGGCACGGTCAGAGATGTTTTTTTAGAAATTTGGTTGCAGATTAACATCAAGCCACTTCGCTGTTTGTTCCATTTGTCCAAAGTAAAAGTTATCCACCATCAGATTTGACAGTAAACAGGCTATTTACTCCTGACAACGCTGATTTTCAGATATTCTGAAATAACATCCAGATTTCCCAGAGTTCCCAGCCCAAAAATTATGTTTATCTTGTGTAATCTGAATTTTGTTTCGCCATTTGTGCCTGCAGTATATCTGTCAGTCTTTCTTCCGCATACACAAAGTCATGACACTTTCCTCCTGTTTCTAAAAAACAAACAAACAAACAAAAAAACGATCTGAATCTCATAAAATTGTTTGGTGCTGTTAAAATACACCTAGATCAACCCCCCAAAACTCCAGTTCCCAGCATGCTCATCTGTTCACGGTGAACCCAGCAGATGAAATGATCCTCGCAGTGGTAAATCTGTCAATATGTCTGAGGTTATATACGTCCGTCTCTCACATCTAGCATATCCAGCCAGTAGCGTGAAATCAAGAGAAGTCTGCTTGAAGGTGGGAGGTGGGAAAAGGGTGGCAGGGATATATAACACTCTGCTTGTGATGCAGGAAAACATTTTTCGACCCAGCAGTAGCTTGAAAACCGCGAACTGGAACATATTGATTTAACTGCACAAATACTTGAATTCTCAAATTTTCAGACTTTCATACAGCTATTAAACTCCTTAACCTTTGAGTCAGATTATAGCTCTGCATTGAGATACATATTTCATGAAGCATGGGTGCCCAAAAGATTTCTTTTCAAGGGCCATACCTGAAACTTAATAATGGAACATGGGCCACAAGCAAACATCTTTTGTTTTGTTTCAAGTTAAGATGCTAAATGTTTCATGTATAAAGCCCTGAGGGGCAAGAAAAAAGGATTAGGGTAAGTCTGATCTAAATTGTTGTCTCTCATGTGTTCGCTGTGTCATGTCATGAGTTGTGAAAAGCTGAAAAAATGCCATGATAATCTTTCTTATTATTTTAATTTCCCCCCTACTTGCCTCTCAGGGCCTCCATAGTTGTAGAATCCAAAGTTCCCTGAATGTGTCACTCAGTGTATTTAGATTATAGAAATAAACTGATAATAATCATTGATCCTACATATTTGAGGAGAATATATAAACAGCATAAAAATATCGATATGTAATTCCTTTAATTGTGGCGGGGCGATCAGACCTTATCATGGAGAGGAGAGTTGATAAAGAGAGAGTAAAAGGGATGATAACTAGTGATGAGGAAAAGCTTTTAGGGACTTTTGTTAGGTGGGGGAGTGTTGAGAAGAGTGGCTGGGTTGTGATATATGAAAGAAGCGGTGATGTCATGAGAACAATTTGTCTGGGAGACAAAGACGAGTTGTTATCTAAGAAAGACGGAGAGAGGTTAAACGTGATAAGATTTGTCACCACCAAAATACATTATAAGCCAGTATTAGTCAGTCAAGACAGGAAAAACAGTGTGTGATTTAATGAATCATAAAAACTAATAAAAAGCCCACTAATTTGATTGGTACTATTTTTTTTTAATCACTATTATTAATCATAGTGTCATGCAGTTTTTCTGCAGAGTTTGAAGCCGGGATTATGAAACAACGTCCTCATGATATGATATTTTATGTCCCGGGCTTATTTCGGCTGTCCAAGAGGTTTTCTGCACGGTTGCAACATAGCGGCGCTCTCGCATTTCTCCCTTTTGTCACTCCCTTCGCAGAGCAGAGCGATCTTGTAAAAGTCCAGCTGTGAAGACAAATTCCAGAGCTTCCAGGAAAAATGCTATCAGACAGCTTTAGCCCAAATAACGCTGCTGATTAATCATTTACTAACAGGCTCTGACGTCGCTTAATGTGAGAGACATCCAAAGGCTAAGGCATTACTCAAGCCGCCTGGTGTTCCTAGTCTTGCGCGCACACACACACACACACACACACACACACACACACACACACACACACACACACTGGGTTTGTACAGAAAAACATGCATTCCCTCATGCACAAAAACACCGCTTGGAGCTCGTACATGGGTGCATACGGCTCTCAGGCTCCTTTGGCCTGTTACCTGACTGCAGCTCGCTGACCAAGTTTGGTTTGTAACTCAACCCCTTGCTCTCCTCTGAACATTTGACAAGCAAAGCCCCAGCAGGTGACAGAGACAGAGAGCATGACACCAATAGAAAAAGCTGGTGTTTTTTTGTTGCTTTTTTCTTTTTTTCTCCCTCCAGTGAGAAATTAACCTCGGCCCAGATAAACGGTGATTAATTCACCTGATCAGAAACACATGGTTAAACTGCAGCGAGGCCCTGATGAGAAGTGAAACTAAGAGCCAGCTCCTCTAGATCTAATTCATTACTGTAAGTACATGTAGATTCATTGCCTCAGCAGCATCGGTGGATCAAAGCCGTATCAGCAGATTGGATTACCGAACATACAGTAATGATGATTGCTCTCTACAGCGGGACAGGGAGAAAGAGGCAGTGGGAAGGATGAAAAACAGAATTTGATCCCTGTTTCGCAGTAATCCTTTACGCGATGACAACATTACTTTCCTGCTGGTGTCTCCCTCATTACAGTAAACCAGAACACATGTACGTGGTGTCGTTTGTTTGTGCTTGTAATTAAAGACCCATCACTTAGAGACACTTAGGCCCTCCCCAGGCCAAGACACACACAAAGGGAGATGTCTGTTGTGTAATAAAACTAAATGAATCATTGTAATTATTGTCAGACGGGTGCTGGGAGGGAATACCTCAGAGGCCGACGTTACAGAGTCACGTAAGCGCATGCATCGTGGTTATACAGTGTAAAAAGTCAAGCAAGTGATATTCACCTGATGTTGATCACAACCCTTGTTTGCCTAGTACTTTACAGAACAAGATAAAAAGGTACGTATAGGCAATATAAAATTCTTCTTTGATATCCTCTTTGATATATTCAAATAGCAAATTCATGACATTATGCACTCATCTGAGCAGTAATTATCCTCATAACAAGGTCTGCGCTCCAAGAAAGTCTCCAGATATTTGATGGCATTCCTGCTAACGTATCATTACACAAGACAAATGGTTTAAACAGCACTGAAATGCTCCCTCAAAGATGGAAAAAGACACTTAGATGCCAGGGGCCAAGTCTATTCAGCTACAAATGATATTTTCATTTTCATTTTTTGGTGCTGCGGTCGGGTGAAATCCCTCAGCGCCACTGCTCCAAAACCATCTGTCCGAGAGGAGAGTAATCAGTGTCAGGTGAAATAACATGGATGGACCATGAATCACTGGAAAAGTTCTAATGTTGATTAAAAACCTGTATTAGAAATGTTAAGCAGTGCTCCGAGCAGGTCGTTTGAGAGCCTTAATGTTACTTTTCTTTCTGATTGGACTTTCTGTTATTTTCGAATTTCTACCTTGCCACTGTGTGCCGTTTTCTATAGAGCGTGACAGTTTAAAGGTCTAACACCTGTAGTCATTTTAGTCAGTGTTATAACATGAAAGTTATCCATTATTTTTCAACCAAACATTTGGGACTGTGTTGTTCGAATGGCTGTTATTTGGATGACTTTTGGATTCTTTGACTATAAACTTGAGATTTTTTACAAATCTGCTGTTGAAGAGCTCAGCCTTGCTTTGCTTTTTGAGAAAATCTGACCTGTGCCGCTGCAGTGAGGACACAGCCTCTGTGCATGAGGCCCCGCGCCCCATCAAAGTATATATGAATATTTGCTCTGAACTGTTATCTGTGGAATTATTTAATTACAACACAAGTGAAGAGGCTGGGAGTGTGCATCTGAGTCTGACTATTTTATCACTGTTGTGATTGCAGTTGTCTTTTTTCCAAGAAGCCATGTCACATTTTTCAAATTTCTTTTTCAAAATGTAATATTTCATCACAAGACGTTTGCCAAGAGCTCCTGAAAAATTAAACAAATGCATACTTGGAAAGAGCAAACTGTCCTGCTGTAAATCCTCATCTGCTGCATCATTATTACCTCTCCTGGGCATAAAATCTTGTATCTTTTAATGATGTTTTACTGAAAGTTATATAATCTTTGATCGGCTCTGGTCAAAACCTGTTGGATAAACAGAGAGCGTATGGGCGTCAGACCAGAAAACACAGCTGCTTTTCTTAGTTAGTAAAAAGTTGAAACATGGGAGATGTGAGGTTGTCAGCCGGCAGCAGATGTATGTGAACCCGTCTCCTCTGGCTGTGGACTGTTTAGTCTGAGAGCTGCATTCCCCCATCTGCTTTACAGCTGCGTGCTCGAGGATCTAATTAGAGCAATGATAACGTCCCATCATCTATGCTACATTAACTGTGCTTCAGCATATCTGAACTGGGAAGTCTGAATTTTCTGAAATTCTAGCCAAAAACTGACTGCAATTCCCCCTGAAGTCGACTTCAACACTCATCTCAGAATACAAGATGGCTGCCCCACACATCAGCTGTAGTGAACGCTTCAGTAAGACTGTTAATCATAAATTGATTACAGGCGCAACATTGTCTAACTTCTATCTGTGGACAAAATACCACTTAATGGTTGTTATCAACTGGTACCAAACCAAACATGCACAGCGTCCATTTTGTTTTCCGGACTTGTTGAACTGGAGCATATGACAAATGTCAATGTTTGAAGAGTCATCAAGTCAGAGCAACAAGAAAGATGATACATCATCTGGCAACCATGAACATTTGAACAAAATTTTTGTTGATGAAATAATTCAGTGAAAACCGGAGGATCATCAAAGTCATGAGGATACATCATCTCGGCACCATGAGACGTCGGGGATCACCAAAGTTGGTAAGGTTTACCTTCTGGGAACCATGAATATCTGCACCAGAATTCATGGCATTCCATCCAACGTTGCTGAGATAAATCAATGAAAACCACAAATGTCATGGTGGTTTGAGGAGTCGTCAAGTTAGATAATCATCAAAGTCACAAGGATACAACAACTGGGCACTATGAACTTTTGAGCCAAATTTTGTGGCAGTCCATCCAATGTATATCAGGAGATTTCACAGGATAAGTGAAAAATCAAGCCTGTTGGTGGAACTAGATAATATCATTAACAGTTGTCTGGGGACAGTAAATGTCTGTACCACATTTCATTGCAGTCCATCTGAAAGTTGTTGAGATAAATCAATTAAAAAAACAAATATCCACTTGGTGGTTATAGGAGTCACCAAGTCATTGGATTAAGTCAGAGGATACGTCTTCTGGGAACCATGATAGTCTGAACCAGGGATCAGCAAAGTCATTAAGATTAACCCTATGGGAACCACAAATATCTGTATCAATATTCATGGCAATCCGTCCAATAGTTATTGACACATTTTAGTCTGGACGGAAGTGGCAGACTGACTGAGACGCAGCGCCTGGTAACAAACAGAAGACACTGCCGTTACATTAAAAGTGAATCTTTTCAACTAATAGACTGTATTTCCTCGTATCACACAGTCAATTAGATAGTTATTCTTGCCGCAGCCGTTTCAGGATTAGTGACATTTTTATAACTTCCCATCTCAAAATCGTCAGTAATAACCCCAACACTACCTTCCTCTGAGTTTGGCCCTTTCCCAGCTATTCCCCCAAGCTCCCACCTTCAGTTTCAGTGTCTTTTCTTCCTCCTCTTCCTCCTCCTCCTCCTCTTCCTCCTCCTCCTCCTCTTCATCCTTTCTCACTCCCATGCCCCTCAGCCCTGACACCAGCCTCCCTTTGAAGTCCTCTTTTAAGAGCACAATTAACCCCCTCCTCCAGACACCGCACTCACTTCTCACCTTTTTAATAAGGCACTCATAGACAAGTGTCAGACCCTTTTTTTTTCCTCTCACACACACTCTGTCACATGCACGCTTCAGTCCACAGGTCCTTACAACACGCCTGTAAATTCTCTGTCACTTGGCCGCAAACTCAGAGACCCCCTTCCTGGGTGTGTGTGTGCCGTGGCACTGTACATGTGTGTTTGTGAGAGAGAGGGCAAATGAAAGGGAGAGACAGAGGTGGTTTCTGGTCGGTTGACTCAGTGTTAATGTAGTTTCCGGTACTTTGATACAAAGTGAATCAGTGGTGACTCGGGGTGAAAAAAGCCATTAAGGCAGTAGACCACCTAATTGTAGCCCAGCGTGGGCTCCTTTTTCTGGAGACCCAGACCAAGCCCTGTTTGAAAAATAATAATTTTTAAGTGTGGCTGCCACGGTTTGCTCCCATTCAGCCACAATAGCTAAACTTTTGGCATCTTGGAAAGACAAGAGTCCGTGCCCATTCTCACCCTCCATACCTCCACGATCTGTACATGCTCAGTGTTTCCTGCACTGGCGGGATACATGGCCTCAGGCTACAGGAGTAATTCGGTGCAGGTGAATCAAGCCTTTGTGAGTCAGCCTGTAGCACAAGGATGTTTTCCTTTGGGTTCAAGGTGCTGATGATTGTTGCCTGATAGCAACAGACATAATGAAATAATAATGAAACTTCTTCCCCACTTGATCTTGTCTCAGTGGGAGATCAAATTTGTAGATGGTGATGACTGTCTCCAAAGCTCTGGCCTGGCAGCAGTGAAGAAGTCAAAACCTTGAGCATTAGTGAGGTGGAGCGAGAATTTTGGCTTCACAAAGATACATTCAGACTGACTTAGATCAAACTGATAGTCAGACATCAGATAGACATCTTAATTCATCTGTTGCACGAGGCCACCTTGTTCTTCATTCTGAAATTTGACTAATTTGCTGGGTCAAATAAGACTTTTTTTTTTAGTCTGAAAAAACTCTGCCTGACCGTGCAACCGCATCAAATTGCTCAGCTCTGTTTGCTCTGAGTAAGAAAATATTTGTCCTCTGGTAGAAGTCAACAGTCACAAGGACATTTTATGTGGAAAATTCATCATAATACAAAAGAGTCAAGCTCCATTAAATCTCAGCGCAGCGTAGACCTGAAGCTGAGATGCTGTGGCGTCTCCACGACCTCAGTTCGTCTGCTAATTCGTCACTCATGCTCGGGATAGCGTCTTTGGGCAAACAACAACGATTGGCACCGATCGGCACATCTCACTGATTGTTAGTAACACGGATCAGTAAACAAGTCAGTTAGATGTTCCCACCCTCGCCAGTCAGCACCAGAAATACAGTTAAACTTTGTGGTGCAAAGAGCCACAGTAGCATTTATAATACAGTTTGGTCGTTTCCTCCGCCAAGGAGGTTTTGTTTTGTCTCTTTGGTTTGTCAGCAGGATCACACAAAAACTACTGAACACATTTCCATGAAACTTGGATGGAGGTTGGGTCTCAGCCCAGGACAGGCCCCATTAACTTTGGCACTGATCTGGATAAAGCGACGGATCCGGGAAATTTTTCTCACTTTCTCTAACATTGTGAGATTTGTGATCATTTCTCAGGGAATAATGCATGGGTCCTGATGAAAGAAATATGCTGTATTCATTGTGGGTGGCTGGTATCTATGAGTGAGTACAGTTTGATGCAGGTCCAAATTAAAGAAATCCAGATCTAGCAGATGTAAATGTTTTATTTGATACTGGATGAGGCTGGATTAAATTAAAGGAGACTGTTGCTGTAGAGGAATAAGATCAACCATTTCAAATGGATTTATACACAATTTTTTCAGATAATGGGTAAACCTATAGATTGAATTCTGCTACATTTTTCTTGCTTTTAGAAGAGTGGATTAGTATGAACCTCTGATCAAACTACAGGGAAATTTGTCAGCAGTAACATCCCTACTTCAAACTGTGTACACACCATCCAGTGCCCCTGGTGTAGCATTACCAATAAATGCCACATTGACTGCAATGCTAATGTCGCTCGCAGTAGATCACTGCATTTCAGTGATTTCATTGTTGCTTTGTAACAAAGCCTGGTAGCTGCATGCTGAGATTTCACCAAGCAAATATTGTTTTTGTCTCAATTTGAAGGCAATTTGTTGGTTGTTGAAGTACTTTTAAAGGAGTTTTATGTCGACTCTTCAGCACACAATAATGTAGATTCAGAGTTTGGCTGAGAGTAGGGGGTTTAACTTTCTAGGCGTTTTTCGTTTTGTAAAACTGTCCGACTCCCCTCCAACTAATCTAAAATTAAAAAAAAAAAACAACAAAAAACTGGCCCAACACCACAGACCAGTCGAATAAAAATCTTTTTGTGAAACCGACCCCTTGTTGCAGTCTGCGTTCCAGTACATCCCAAAGGATGCTGGATGGGGATAATGGCCAGACAAGTTCTTCCACATCAAGCCCAAAATACCATTTTATAAGGACTTTGGTTAGAGCATGGGGGGATTGTCATGTTGAAACAACTTGCAACCACAGAGTTGGAATGACACTATTGTTAAAAATATCATAAAGCTGTCATATTTAGATTTTCCCCAATTAGAATTATACTAAACTGAAAAAGAGTCCCCAGAGTATACAAACCGGGTCCCCACGCACCTACCATACACCTCATCAGTGTTCATGAGGGTCCAGAGTTCAGCGGCTTTAAGAGGACTGACATGGGGCTAAGCCTGCGGAGTATTGAGTTAGATTGAGAGGATATTCCATATGCAAACACAGGCGTGCTGCCTTCCTATAATAACTTCCTCAGAAGCGACGGCAGCTCAGTGTTGAGCTATTTAAGACCAGCAAGCCCTTTGAGGAGGGAGGATTTTCGTTCCCCACATCTCTCTCTCCCTCCCTCCGTCTCTCTCTTTCTGTCATTAATAATATGATATTGTCCCATCTGTCGGGGGAGCCAGCGTGGAGCACATGTTTCCAGTTAGGCTCATCAGAACCTGATGTGGGGAGGCCGGAGCGAACGAGAGGGACTGCAACTGGGAAGCCCGGCCTGGAGTGGGAACGGCGGCAACAGGGCAAGGTAATTAAATCACAGGACTCGGCTTTTCCAGCACACAGGTATACACTCTAGTGATATATGAAATGTCTGTTTGGAATACAAAGGACTCTTGGGAGAGATAATGTGACCCACAAGAAGTTATTCTCCAGCTTCAACAATAAATAGCCAAATAAAGTTGTTTTTTCCGACCTCTCTCGCATGATCTAACATTGAAAAAAACATTTTTCCATCCACATTCTTCTGTTTTCACAGCCCCCCTGCCAAACCTTTACATGTACACATTTTTCACAATATACAAGTAATCACACAATCATGTTGTCTCATATAATTGGTTTACAAAGTAAAGTGTAGGTACCCCGGGACACGAGTAAGTTGACATCACTATTGACATATTTGTAAGATGCCATAATGTAAAACACAAACAAGAAAATGGCCTGATCAAAGGGCCTTGTTCTGCCCACTGCTGTTACCCCACCTCCAGACAGTATTGCTGTAATCATTCTCTGCTAAATCAGATGCAGAAATAAACATCTCTGGGGTTTGGATCCGTAGCCAAAACACTCTCGGATCAGGGATCTCAGCCAACTACTCCACATCTATAAAGAGGGGAAGGAGCAAGTCTGATCTGGGATGCAGCACACGATCAAGTATTATTGAATGTGATCGATGGATGTGCAAAAATTGATTCATAGACCAGACAGAAAACAGAGTGTGAGTCATGTTCAGAAACAAGACGAAATGACTTCCCAAACACTTGTCTGTAAATACAAATAAAAGTCAAAGTATATTAAATTATATTAACATTATGTCTGTCAACGATGCAATGACGGAGTAAGTACAATTCTTAAGTACTTGTGCTGTATTTCCATATTCTGCTATGATTATACCTCCACTCCGCTACAGATCAAAGTCCGCAACAGAAGCTCCTCTCTGCCCCAGACAACACAGCTCCGGAACAGCCCCACCTATAATTCAGCAACTGTGTGACATCACACTACGTCACCATATCGCATATTCGCATAACTTATACCTAGTGGGTGGTTTGCCATGTAAAAATTGATTTAACACAGCTGCTCTGTTGTTGTTTATTGGTGCTGGCTCAGGCCTGTGTGAACTGACCAATCAGAGAAAACTGGATATTCAGGAGGGCAGGGCCTTAAAGAGACAGCAGCTACAGCATTCAGGTGGAGGGGGACAGAATAAAAAAAGTGATGTGGGTTTTTTTAGCATTTAAGGATAGAAACATATTCTATTAGTAACCCAAAATAAAAATGAGCATAATATGTCTCCTTTGAAGTAATTTGTTTTATCTAAAATCCAGTATCTAAAAAAAGAAAATATACTCACTCTGATAATCAGAAAAATGCTGAATATCTGATCAGATAATTGGCCAATAATGTACATACATACATGTAAATATGGCCTGTGTATAATTTCTTTTTACTTGTATCTTTAAAAGACTCAAACTCGAGTACTATTTGTGTGGTTGACTTTTACCTAAGGGATATTTTCAAACAACATCTTTAATTGTAATAAGTGAAGTGTGACTTTCGGGTACTTCTCCAACACTGACGTCACACCACACACAGTGTGTCTGTGCCGGTGAAGCCCTCTGTGCTCTGCTGCCTCGTGGTCTTCCACAGTCATGTAACTGTATCTCAGTGACCCAGGTTAGTGCCGCCAGCAGAACTGCAGTCGGCTCAGTGATGTCAGGAGACAGCAACAGCGTGCCCGGAGATGGTGTAGTCGCTGTTGTAGGGGAACGCCGCTCAATTGAGGAAACCACATCTGCTATCATCACAGCAGGCGCAGCACCGTCAAATCGTCGAAGCGTATGGCTTTTCTCCCACAGCGAGAAACCAGAGATCCGAGGCTGTAGTATGTGAAGTCATCCTGACGTGCCGCCTGGAGCAACAATCAAGATGAGGCCGAATTCTGTGAGATTATTTGTGATCTTTCGGTGATGTTAGATTTGAGTCATAAAACGCATGTTTTCCCGGAGGAAATGTTCCAGCATACTGTTACAATCACCTATTCCAACTTTTCCAATTGATTTTCTATGGAGCTGTGTACTGGTCATGGATTGCTTATTGTATCTGACTGCGAGGGGGATGCGTTAAATGTCCACACGCAGGATATATATTTGATAATGATAGAAATATTATATTGTAGTGATGTAATTCAGAGAGGCTCCCTCTGTGGCTTCAGGAATACTTCTCAAATAGAAGATCGAATGAGGACGGAGCCTCTGTCGTGACTCTGATTCCTCTCATCATCTCTTCTCAGTAATGTTTCATGGATTCTACCAACCAGCCAAATGTAGATCACTCAAAAGCATCTTTGCCTTAATATCTTCTTTTATCCATTAGACTTTGTTTCAAAGACAGTCTTAAGATGCCTCAAGGAAACAAAACCCTTCGATTTGGAATCATTTTGATTTGGTTTGCATCAGAGGGAAGGACTTTTGAGCGTTCTCCATCAAAGGAGAGCCTTGTAGTGGAATGAAAACCTTGTTTTTCACCAACAAACAAACAAAAAATGTGTCTATGAAGTTCGGGCCGGAGCTGTGACAAATTCAGTCGTTGTAATTCAAAAATGCGCTTTTTTTGTTTTCTTTACTGCATGTCCCGTGTTTACAAATGTTTGTGTGTTTGAATGCTTTTTTTATGTGTGCGTGCGCACACTTTCATGTGCATGAATGTGTGTGAGTGTGTTTGTGGGCCACAGTAGGCTGCAGGCGAGGTTACATCTTGCAGCAATTAAGCTGCATGCGTTACTTACGCCCCTCCACTCGTCTACTGCAGGGTCTTGTTTCAAGGCCGGCCCGTGTTAGACAAACTGAGAACATTTGACGGCTTGGTGACCGAGGCTGGATGGGCGAACACAGCAACAACACGTCACACGAATCAGTTAATTGCGCCACAATAAAGCGTGGTCGCGTTAGACAGAGGGTAAGTATGTTAGCGATGCTGACAAAGCCAGAGAGATGTGCAGCAGAGGGAAGAGATGAAAGGGAAGAGGGAAGGAAAGCAAAAGAGGTGAGGTTAGAGATTTGGGTGAAGGCTGTGATGGGATGAAGCCTAAAAACAGTAACCAGTGAAGAAAACATTTTCAAGTTTCTTCTGGGTTTCATGCCACCACTTCCTGCTAGTACACTACACACTTAAACGCTGCTGTGGTCTGAGTGTTCTGCCAAGGAGAGATCCATGGCTCAGTGACAGTCACTCTCTCTTTCTGCCATCGAGTTCCCCAATGACAGCACGGCTGTTACCGTGGCAGAGATTACTCACATGCCGAAACCTCCCCTTGTTTACAGCAGCCTGGATGCCAAATACCATTCGTCCCCAGCATCGCTTAGAGGCACTTAGTACAGCTAAATGTCACAATAGGATTGTTTTCGACTGCAGTTCAGCAGATAATCAACAAACAAATAATCCTTTGTAAACATAGGCTTTAAATGGTTTTATTATGTTGAAGAGATTTTGTGCTGTCTGAGTCTTGCTGGTGGAGGTGGTTCACTGGAATTGACCATAAATACAGAAATAAATGAGGCCAGGTGGAGGCGTACAGAGTCAGTTTCAGGTATCAGATGCCTACGACAAAAGTTTAGAACAGTGACAAAAGAGTGCATACGCAGAAAAGAACAGTCAAGTTAAGAAAAGTGCAGGCAGAATGACAGACAAAGTACACAGCTCACGACTCAACAGACAAGTCACAAAGACAGGGAGACAGGACATGGCAGCAGAAAGCTGCATCATCAGTGACCAAAGCCCAGAGTCCCGCTTCTACAACTCCGACTTATTTCACTGGTTTCTGACAAGCCCCTCCCTAATGCCAACTACGACTGGCTAACTGATGTTTGATGGGGTCAGCGTCAAGCCTTTGTGCAGCCCTGATCTTAAAACTGAAAAACCAGTGTCAGAAACAAAGCAAACTAATTGCAGACGAGGGTGTACGTGTAGCCTTTTGTTACACTGAGACGTAAAGTCCCTCCCCTTCCTGCGCACCACAATGGGAACTTGTATCAGACAAAGGGGCGAGAGACAAGTGACTTTTTGATCTCGTTTGAGTCGTGCCACGAAATTAAACACACAATGTTGTGAAAGCTTGTAATCAGAAAGACTACACACCCAACGATGTGTAAGTGACGCCGCCTCGCTTAACATTCGTCACTGTAACCTTGTGAGGCCTTTCCTGCATACTAGCTAACTGACAAACAAGTCTTCACACAACTGCAGCTGATAATAAGACCAGACTTGTTGCGATTGTCACCTTTTTCTGGGCCAAGATGACGTATTACGAGCGAGACGCCGCCGTTTCAGTGATCTGTTTCACTCACAATAGCAAATGGGGACAATCCCTGAAGATGAATCTCAGGTCAGTCCACCTTGCCGTCCGAGGCAAACGTCCAGTGAAGCTCTATAAGAATCACAGACCTCCAGCGCTGCAACACGTGACGTTGTGTGTGCATGTTTTCATGCACACATGCCAGCCTGCGTATTTCCCACGACGGGTGGAAAATACAAACCACAATGGACTGATGCTCTCTAACGGTCTTTTTGATACAACATTTTTAATGTGGGCACGACTAACCACAGTGACAGGATTCAGCTGCTGCCCAAGTATGTTGAAGATTGTCACCAGGCAGAAGAGCCTCCCAGCTGTGAAAAGGCTTCAGATATAGATGTAGCAGCTGCTCTCAAGTCTCACGGCGTGTTACAGACACAACAATGTATTTTTAATAAATATTCCTAAGCTAAACGATTCCCAGTCCAGATGTCTTCTTTAGCAGCCAAACATAATAGGAAATACTTGACATCGACATCACGTCCGCACGACTTGAAGACACAATCACCGACACTTGAGCAGATAACGCAGGCTGGCTCCGGGAGACCCGAGCACACGGCCTCTGACGCACATGAGTGCGAAGCTCTTCATCAGTATTTACTTAGTACACAAGCCTTGATTGCTGGGGAAATACACAGTGTAAACACATAGTTAGCAAAGACACGGATAGAGTATTAAGAAACGACTTTATTGCTGCCTTGCTTCATCACCAGTGAGCTGCTGTCGTGGAGAACACTTCCTCCTCATCAGCTCCTCCTCCCCTCTCCCAGCTTGTTCCCCTCAATGCTCCTGGCAGCTAAAACAGGTTTATGCGCTACTTCAGAGGAGTCGCTCAGTCGCAGATTAGTCATCCCTCCAGTGATTCAACATATACACTTGTCCCTCTCTCCCGATCTGCTGCTCTTGCTTCTCCGTGTTTTTTCTCTTGGCCACAACCTCTTCTCATTTCCTCCCCGAATGGGCTCCTTCAGCCGCAGTCTTCCTCTCCTGGGCTTTGACCTTCTGTTTTGACTTCTTCACATCGTCTAAACTCTGTCTCCACTCTTCTTTTCTGAGCTCCTTTCTCTCCATACAGAATTATCCACGATCCTGGGATATTTACGTAGCTCTGCAGGGAGAATCAGTTCACTCACTTTTTCGGGATTCGTATATTATTAACTTGCCGCCTTCATGCCTTTTGTGGAAAGTGTCTCAGTCAGAAAATACTTAGCTGAAGAGTGATTAAGGGACCCAGAACTGAACCCTGAGGCACCCCAGATATGTGGGGGGGAAAAATCTATTGACGCTTTAAACTTCACAGGTTTAATTCATAAGGCTGGATATTAAATTCTAGTCCAAATCAGCAATTTCGCACACATGAGAAATATCATGCTTACAGAGAAATTTCAAAGTTGCGCACAATAGACAACTAGATGTGATGTAATGGTGCAGTTGTACAAACCACAACATCTGGTTTTGAATACTTGAGTCAAAACAATGTTGCATTGAAGAAGGGCAGTTGCTAATGATAATTTTTCATCACTGATGATTCTGCAGATCACTTTTTCTCTGCAAATGAATCACTGTTATGTCTGTAAAATGCCAGAAACGGAGCCAAAAGGTAGCATCAGTCCAAAACCCAAACATACTCAGTCATACAAGGTAAACAGAAGACAGTAGCCTTCATATTTGGGGTGGTGCAACCACAGATTTTTTTTTCTTTCTTTCTTTCTTTCTTTTTTTTTTTCTGATGGTTGATAAATTATGAAAGGGGCAGTGTGTAGTTTTGGATAATTTTGCAACATTAATGAGGTAATAGTACAAACCCAGATACATACATATTTGTGTCCATAACTGTATGAATAAGCTGTTCTCAGAGGAAAATAAAGTCCCCAGAACACTGTTTAAAGCTAGAAAGATGGCAGGGTCCGCCACATGTAAACAGTATGAAACTGTGTTGTTTTTTTAAGGACAGTTTGTTTATTTAATTATAAAAACAAAGAGAAATGGTTTGGGCATAAAAAGAAAATCTCTTCTGGTTAACATGTATTCACCAAAACTACATTGTGCACCTTTAATTCATTTTTGATGTTAGTAACCCAGTGATTACCTTTGTCTATCAGTAATCTGTGAATTCAAAAAAATTATCGAAAATAAAAATCATGAAATGGCTCCATGCAGCTTGTCCGGCATAAGCACACTCCAGATCTGATGTGGGTGTACAAGCTTGATCATTTTGAGTGTTTAAATAACATCTTGATTCAGTCCCCATCTACTCAAGCTGTGAAGAGGAATCCTGCAACACTGTTTTCCTGTGAAGCTCCAGAAATGTTCTGTGGACTATGAAATCTCAACCCGACCCTACATCAGCATGAGGATGAGAAGATAACAACAGAACTATCATTTTTGGGTGAACTGCCCCTTGAAAGTCACCTTGAAAGCCACTGAAATTAGACATGAAAGGAGACCATTAAAAAGGTCAGTTCGATGTCAGTTAAATAACCAGGAGAAATACTGGAATGGCTATAAAAAAAAAGTTCCATATTTAAACGTCCTCTTCAAATAACATCGAGTTGAATATTTCAGTTTATCCGTGCAGAGTTCACAGATGCCAGAGGTTGAGATTTGACTTCAGCCTGCGATGCTTGACAAATATGGGCCCTAGCTGGATTAGGATCACAGCACTAGATCTTTCTCCACTAAACCCCCGAAGCCCGAGGGCAGAACGTGTGGGAAAGCAAGATTGACAGGAAGTTGTCGTGTAAAGGCAGAGGTGTGTGTGCTTTTCTTGCGTGCGCACACGTACGTGTGTGTTTGACCAGCGGGCAGAACACAGGGCCAGGACAGGAAACGAAGTGGTTGTGCCACCGGTTAGAGGAAACAGAACGGCAGATAAATTACTCAGAGTTGGGCTGGCAGGACTTCTGAGAACCAGAGCTGAGTGGACATTGAGGGAGGACAGTGTTGACAGGGAGGACGATGTGCCTAACCCAGCAGGAAGATAAACAATGCACCTTTAAAAAAAAAAAAAAAAAATACAGTTTTCTATACACACAGCATTTTAATGTGAAAATGTTTTGTTTTGTTTTTCTCACTCAGATTCTTGCGGATTATGAACAGAAACAGAACATAAGATGTATCAAGTGTATGTATGTGAGGATAGATGGAGACAAATTAAAGGGAAACATTTTCAGTTGTTGGACCACAAGAAGCAAACAGAGCAGCTCCGGGGCTCCTTTGCGTACATTCTAGAAGTCTCTGTTGGAGCACTACAATATCATTTTTAAAGATATCCCCTCGTTATATGTTTTGTTGATGAATTTCCATTGAAAGTCATACTCATCAAATCATTATGTTTAATTGTATTTCATGTCATTTATTCAGCTTTGCCTTTCATTAGTCACCCATCTGTAAAAGTGTAAGCGGGGCAGCCGTGCAGAGGCAGCAGGAGATCTCAATTTAGTCAAATGCTGCCATCTAGTGGTCATTTGTCGCATGTTCAGTCTGATCCGGTTCTTGCGCTTCACCTGTTTACGTCAATTATAATCTACATGAGAGACAACTTGTGGCTCATTTTGAGCTACTAGAGGAACAGCTTCAACAATCTCCAGTTCACACAAAAGCCCCGAATCATATGTCAAGTCTCCGTAAAGTCTCCCAGCTGACAGCCTGCATTATTCCTGTGACCACTGAGGGAAAAAAAAAAATGTTCAGGAGGAAAATAGATGGTGTGAGCTTTTTGTGAGAAGTGGGCAGTGCCTTTCCATTGTCTTTCCTGTGCTGGACATACAGTGATGATTTAAGAGTGTCCAGCTTACACATTCCAGCTTTGATGTGTTGAAGTTTGCAAACATTTGCCTCGATAGCCTGGAAAAACAGGAAGGAAATAAATCTCTGGCTTGTATAAGTCTGTCGTGGCTCGTTGAGAAGAGCTTCTTTATAAACAATTTAATCAATGGGCAGATTGAAAGAAAATTAATCGCTTAATTTATCTCTATTTAAGTAAAAATGTCAAACATTTGCTGGGTCCAGCTTCTGAAATGTAAAGATTTGCTGCCTTTCTTCGTCATCTGTGATGGTGAATGTGAGTGGGTTTTGAACTGTTGCTGGACTAAAGAAGCAAGTTGTAGATGTCACTTTGAGGACCATTTTTCACAGGCTTTTTACATTTTATAAAATAAACAGTCAATTCATTGTGAAACTAATGAGCCAATTAATGGATAATGAAAATAATGGTTAGCTGTGTCTCTATGGTATCCTTGCAGGCTGTAATAGGTCATACTCACATGGTTTGATATATAAGTGACACAGACACATGATAGTACAGTATCTTGAAAATTTATTAACGTGGACAGAGAAAGCAGTTGGCAAACAAGCGCTTTTTTTTTCTCCATGTCACTACAAAACTGTTAGTGAAGAAAACAACCAATAGGAATAGCTGTTTCCATCTTTTCCCTTTCTTGTTACAAAACATTTCAGTCAATACCTACAGAGAAAAAAGAGAAATGTTGTTTGTGATATTCTACAAACTGTGAAATAAAGCAAAAGCTCTACTCACAATCTCAGTCAGGTGTAAGTCATGTTCAGTAAAAAAAAAAAAAAGTACTTCCTGAGTGAGAGAGGAGCTTCTGACTGATACAAATTCACTGAATCAGAGCATTGGCATCGGGTGTGTTCTCGAGAAGAAGGGTGTATGGCTCTAAGTATAGTACTAAGGCAAAGGAGTGTGATGTGGAAACAGTTCAGAAGTCTCTAGAGGACAAGCTGTGTTCTCAAACACTGTACAGTTTATGTCCGTACCTGCAATGATACACAGAGTTTGAAACGGGAGCATCACAGACAGAAAAAAAAAAAAAACATTCCTGGTAAATGAAATAAATTAATGAGATTGTACAAGGAAGCCTGGTGACATTGGCATCAGTGAGAAATGAGAGTTATTGGCTGTAATTTCAGAGAAATACTGTCTGATTACAGGCACAAGACGACAGACACAACTCTGGTTTTTATGCAAAACTCAACCTTTTCTGCATGCGTTTCAAGTAAGAACAAAAGAGTTAATGCTGAGTCCATACTGTTGGACATTTGTAACAACTGAAATGTTTTTTTCTATTACAGTAAACAATTATGTTCAAAGTGTAGAATATGAATACTTACAGGAAAAACTAATTCAGGTGTGTCTGGACCAAATAGTGCGTTGTTATACTTGAGGAAGAAAATCTCATTCACTCGGACACAAAACAAGGCCGTCAAAAATACATCTATCAAACCTCTTCTTTAAAAGTACAGTAACTTAGAAAACATGACATGATAGTACAATTCAGTAAAATACATTTTTTTTTTTTATAATTTTTTGTGCTAGTAGGAAAAATAGCAGTACAAACAGTATCATGCATTTTCTTCATAGAAGTGCGGCCAAAAAAACATTTCTATGTGATTTTTTGGGCTGGCATAGAGCAAAGTCACATGCATTGTTACTAAAAGGGCACGAATAATTTAGATTGTATCAGAAGCACGTCGACAACCGTGAAACATTAGACAAGTACAAACACTGTTGTATCATAAAATAGATACTATTAACAGCAGCGCTAAGTGAGGCTTTAAGTTCTCTAAGCGCACTTTGTAACAGAAACAAAACACACTGAACTCACTATTTCATCAGACTGATTCATCACACTGCATGTGATTTAAAGTTGCCGCACACTAACAGTGTTATGTGAACGTGCACATACTGAGATTAGTTTGGCTGGTACACCTGGTTCACCCACTCATTTGAATGGTCAGTTAGCTGATGTATAGTGTTGCTGTACGCTGGGATAGGCTGGGCCGGAGTTTCCCAAAAACATCTTCAAATCATAACATTAATGACCTTCTGATCTTAGACGGTCAGTTTGACATTAACAAAGGCAAAGAGTATGTGACTGTAATACTTTTCCTCTTTAACAAATACTCGAGGTTTCTCCAGAGGCACCGTGTGTTGGTTCCTTTGCTTGTAAGCAGGGCAAGCAACATGTGAATTTGGACGGGAGGACATCAGTTCAGTTTCGTTCACGTCCTGCTTTTGGAAAAACTGTGCCCGGTGGGTCTCAGCAGGCCTCCTTGGCTGGGCTTGGCATCTTGCACATCATTAAGATCTGCTTCAGGGCTTTCTGCACGTCCTCGTCCATCTGACCCTGAGGGTGCAGACAGCACAGGTTCAGCAAATTCAGTACATCACTATGAGATTTAAAGGTCTCATTATGCTCGTTTTCAGATTCATACTTTTATTTTTGGGGTCCATGTTTACAACATTTTATTTTTCCTATACTGTCCAGTGCTGCATCAACTCTATTCACCTTCTGTCTGAAACGCTCCATTTTAGTGCCCACCTCCTGAGCCCAGTCTGATCTGATTGGTCTGCACTTACAGACCAGAGCATGCAGCGCCCTCTGTGTTACTGCATCAACTTAGTCAGTGCAGCCTGGCAGGGGGTATGACTGGCAGCGGTGTATAGCTGTGACATCAGAACCATATGGTGGCCCTTCCTGTGGAATGAGTATCTTGATACTTTCACAGTATTGGTCTCACCTAGACCAGCTTTACGATAAGAACAAAATAAAAGAGGGAAATATGACTTTCTATGAGATGAAACCTTTAAAGGGCCAGGTCACCCAAATAAAAAAAACCTTTTGGTTTATTTTGAACCCATTTAACTCAACAATATTGAGATGGAGGCTGAAACTGAAGAGTGGAATATTTCAAAACCTTGGCAAACATACACCACAAGTGAAAACATTTTTCCCCCCATGATTTAGGTGAAATAGTCCTTTAAATTTTAAGCTATAAGCAAGCTGTAGCCAAACTAATGGACAGATTTACCTGGACAGCGTAGAGGAGGTGCATCCTGTAGACTGATACTATCTCATGGTGCTGCTTCTTTGATTCCTAGACAGAAAACACGAGGTAAACAGAAGGTAGTTCAGACAACAGTATGCTGCTTTATAACTGTGCTTTCCATCTAAGAACATGCTGAACTAATCTTACAGCTAGCTGGTACTGCAGTTGTTTGATTTGTTGCTGCATTGTCTCCAGCTGCTGGTTTTGCTGCACTCTCTTCGACGGAGAGCCTGTGTATGAGAGCTGTGATAGGCTGTTTAAGGCGTCCTTCAGCTTCCCCACCTCCCGCGACAGGTCATCTATCTGAGAGGGACAAATTTAAAACATGCAGTTAATGCCACAAAACTTTAAAGAGTATTTCTTTTTGTCTTATTAGTTGGAGGTTTAGGTTTAACTGGTACTGGTAAAGCTTCCATATTATTACTCACCCTCTTGTTCTTCTCTCTCTCTGAAGCAACGTGATTCTCCACCAGCTGTTTGAGCTGACACACAGCATCCTGAGACTCGGCCAGTCTGGAGGTCAGCGTCTGGTTCTCCTTCTCCCTCGACATCACCAGCTCCTGCAGGGCCTCCCGCTCAGCACCATTATCCCGCGCCTGGTGGATATATAGATAAAGGGTTGTAAATTATACGAGGGGAGATTATTTATAGTCAGCACTTGAAAGTTGTTTTTAATCCTCCTCCAGCTCTTTCTTCTCACCTTCTGCCATGCATCAGCAGCCTCCAGAGCCATCTCGTCCTGCTTCCTGAGGGCCCCCTGGAGGAGCTGCGTCAGATGGTTCACCTCGCCCTCCAGCTGCTCTCTTGCTGTCTCGTGCTCCACGCGTGAGACTGAATCATCTGGGGTGACCTCTTTCTCTGCTGTCAGCCTTTGGGAGAAATAGACACAACAACCGTATGATGACTACCTGATAATCTTTATATGAATATCATTTCATAAACCCCACCTCCACCACAGCATTCAGCTGTAGTCTCTAACAAACACAGAAAAAGAGTTTTCAGTTTTCTTCCTCACCTGTTCTGAAGAGCCTCCACCTGCAAAGTTTTCTGGTGTAGTTGATCTTTTAGCTCCTCTGACTGGCTTTCCAACTCTTTAATGGCATTTCCCAGCGACGACATCACCCGTGTGTGGTCGGCGAGAGCCACTGAGCTCTGCGCCTGAGCTTCAACCTCCTGCCTCAGAGCTGAAATCTCCTCCTGAGCGGTTGAATACTTTTTCTCCATCTCAGCTAGCAACGTCTGCAGCTCCTCCACCTTGCTGGTCAGCACCTGGACCTGCTGTTGCTCTGAGGAGGGCGAGGAGGCTTCACTGCTCACAGCTTTGGCCTCAGCCAGCTGTTTCTGTGCAGCGCTTAACTGACTCTTAGTTTCACTGTAGGAGTGCGATAGTTCCAGCAAGCGGCGCTGCATCCCGGCAATCACCTCGTTCAGCTCGGACTTCATCTCGTCAAAGTCTTTGGCTGCAGCTTCGACTGGTACTGTGCCCCTCAGAGCCTCCTGAACAACAAGAAGGAACACATTAAAAAAAGGAATAAAACAATTGAAAATGAAAAATGTCTAATTTAAGAGACTTTATACAGAAATTCAGAGAGAAGAAGAAGAAGCCCTTAACTACCTGGAGCATCCTAATCTCCTCCTGTGCCTCCTTGTACAGCTCCTCAATCTGTGCCTTCTCCGCTCCACTCTGTCTTTCCTCCTCCATCCTCCCCAGTGCCTCCTCCAGCTGTCTGATTCGTTGAGCTGCTTTCTCTTGCTCAGAGCGTCTCTGGATCTCCTGTTTCTCCATCGTCTCACCATCTCCCATTCCCACTTGTGCTCTCAGTTCCTCCACCTCCTCCACAGCCTGGTGGTATCTCTCCTGAGTGTCTGTCAGCTTCGCCTGAAGCTCCGCAAGAGTCTCCATCAACTCTTCCTCTCTTCCTTTCTCCCTCACACTTTCATACTCCTCTCTTTCTCTGCGCTCAGGTTTCAGCTGAGCCTGAAGCGAGCGGTTTTCCTTCCTGGTTTCTAGAAGTTTCGTTTGAACGCTTTCAAGTGCCTGTCTCAACAGTCTGATCTCCTCTTTGCTCCCTCCTTTTCCTCCTTCACTCTGCTCTTCTTCCCGGAACACACCACCAGATCCATCTTCCCTTCCCACTTGTGGCACAGACTCAAACTCGTCCTGAGTGGAGTGGAAGGAGGAGTTCGAGGCCATGCTGTTTGGACGGCTGGTCTCCTTCAGGTCCTCGCTTCCTTGGCGGGATGGAAGTTTCTATGAGGAGAAGGTGCAGGGTGAGAGAGAGGAATCCAGAGCCATCTGTAGCCAAGGTTGGTCGTTACATGACACCAAAAATACTCTCTCTCTCTCTCTCTCTCTCATATTGCATATAAAACAGGGAGAGGGAGGGCAATCTGAACACAGCTTCATTTGGTTTCAATTTTTTAATTCATTCATTCATGATGATTAAGCAATTATCAGAAAATGTCATTTAGCAGCAACAATGTTCTTGTTATTTCTTATATGAAAGTAAAGAGAATAGCTTTGAATTTTTGACTGTTGGTCGACAAAAACAAAACTTTGGTATTTAAATTTTTCTGCTATTTTCTGTTATCGTGTAAACAATTTAATGAGAAAATTATCCTTAGCTGCAGCACGACACATTTTCAATTTATACTTATAGATTATACATTACACACTTTGATTTTAATGGCATTGTGAAAAAATGTGGTCTTTTCCTTCCGAAGTCATCCATATCCATATGACCAGATGTAGATCTGAAGTATTATTTTAAGACAAACTTAAGAAAATGTTAAACTAAATTTTAATTTCTGTGCTGGTATTTATAATATTTGTGTTATCTTTAATCTTTGTAGAATGTAGAATAGGAAAAAAGGGTCCTCTGTGAATTGAGGTCTGTTTGACTTTGTTTATTTATTGCTTCATGGTTGAAGTTACGAGCTTGAATGAATGGGTTACATACCTTGAGTTTGCCTGCAAGTTGCTGGTTCTCCAAAGTAAGAGCAGTAATCTTAGCTTGCAGAGCAGAAACCAGAGCTGCAGAAGCTGTAAAACTGTGCTCGACCTGTCAACACACACACACATACATTCACATTCACACAAGCACAGCAATGTTAGGGACCACTCGCTAACTACTGAAAAACAAAACAAGTCGTGACAAGTCTAAAACTCAGGTTAGACCTCCTTCAAGAATGCCCAAGGTGAAAAGGTTCAGCTATACACAGCTGGATGTTGTCAGAATGCAGGATTAAACTTAGAGAAGCAGCACTGATATATGATTTTAACAACTCAAAAGACTTTTGGTTAAGTCGTTCTACATGTAGGAAAAAGTTAAAAATGAATCAAAAGTCAGGATAGCCACCACGTTTCTAAATTCTTGTCACAGAAAGAGTAAAAACATCTCAGTTAGAATAGTCAGATGATTAATTTAAAATGTTTACACACCAATAACTATATTCAGAATATCACTTGTATGCTTCACTGTGTTTTGAAACTCTACTTTTCAAAGTATTGACTTCCTCTGTTCTAGTCACATCTGTTTTCAAATCTGCGCATATGTAATCACAACACATCATTTTAGCATTGCTCAGTCATTAATCACCTTTGTATCCGCTTCGGTTAAAGTCACCGTCTGCTCCACCGTCTGCTTCAGGTCTTCGATTGTCTCCAGCAACATGTTTCTCTCCTCATGGAGCTTCTCAACCTCCACTCTCAGTGCTGTGCCTCCAACTTCGTCCTCCTTTGAAATGAGAAAGGGGAGGAGTGGTGGGAGGGGAGTAGAGAAGAAGATGGACAAAGAGACAAAGGAAAGTAAAACGCGAGAGACAGAAGAGAAAGTAGAAGGTAAGATTTTAGCTCACTGGATGCGACTGTATGATAAATCCAAATTAATTTATACAAATGTCTGCTGATGCATTTCTCATGTGATGTTGTTTTCTAATCATCCCCCATTTCTTTCATTTTTACATTACTTGTATTGCTTTTATGTGATTTTGACTTTTGTATAACTTATTTGTTCAACTTTATTCATATTGACACTGTGTTGTGCCTTTTTTTTTTAACATTAACTTTAGACTACGCATCTATGTGTTTGACCTGATTTTTAAGCATTATTAGCAGTAATATTCTCCTCCTGAGTTTCCAACTTTGACTTTGTCAAAGCACTTTATAATCTCAGAAAACTCATTTATTTTTATACTGCATGATTTGTGTTAATACAAGAAATGTCTGTATTTATCAAAATCTGTATTTTTTGTATTTCCCTTTGTCCCTGCAGCAAAAAAAAAAAAAGTCTAAAGGCAAGGTGTTGACCAAACATTTCCTGTGGAATGAAGAAAAAGTATGGAATTAAGTATTCAAGTTGTTTTACCTTGTAGCTGAAGCTTCTGGGAGCGTCACTCTTGTTAGATGCAGGTGTCCCTGCAGAGGTAACAACTGAAGGAGAGGAGGGTCCAGAGCTCTGAAGAAGGATTGAGTTACTTTTAGTGTTCCTCCAAATGCTCGTCAAACAAATATGTTGATGTTTACAACTTCTTAGTGGCCTGTTACATCTACTGAGTAACAAATTGAGTTACTACTACCCAAAATGTTCGTATTATGCACTTTATTTTATTTTAACTCTGGTAGACAACATATGTAATACATAAATCAAATGAAGTGCACAAGTGAAAGAATCTGAACACTCTGTCTCATACTTTGATCTAACAGATAATATTAAAATAGACTAGACACATACAGGTCTGACGATTCCCTTTGTGAACATACTGCCAACGTGCATTAATATAAAGAGTGGCATACTGATACAAGCAGACAGACACACGGAGAGACATGCATTTACCTGCAGTGGGCTAATAGGAGGTGGAGGTGCTTTTCGTTTTTTGGGAGTTGTGATCCGTTCATCACTTAGCTTAGCTACTTGATCATGCTGAGGAGCCAGCAAAAAAGACAGAGAAGAAAGGAAACGGGAAGAGAGAAAAAAGAAAGGTGGGATTCAGTGCTGGTTAGTAAAAGGAGAGATAATCAATGAGTGCTATGGTAAGACTGAAGTTGTATCTTCCAAAAACAGCAACTAAAGGATTTTTCACAAGCTTAGAATTTTGAAATTGCCAAAAAACTGATAGTAAATTATACTAATTTTAGCTCTTGAATCACATTCTAGTACTACGACTTCACAGTGATGAATAGTTGATTTGTTGTTATATTTGGGAGTTTTAGTAATCTGGAGTCCATGTTTATGAGGATCTTTAAAGAAAAAGTGACTGGGATCTTACCTGAGGACTTCTAGGAGACTTTGCGTCTGTTAAAAGGAGACAGGAAGAACATACAATCTTCAAGAGGTAGTAATTACAGCTTTTTGAAAACATATTTAACGTTTTTCTACAGCAGTACAGTTTACATGAAACAGAAAAGAGGTAATACTAACGGATATACTCCTCTAGATGGCAGTGTTGACTTTGCATTAATATCAAAGAAATACTAATCTCATTCTCCAGGCAACTTCTTGAAGTGTCTATGTGTGCATTGCTTATTGATTATGTTGTAAGGACAAAGATCTAAAAATTCTAACATTATCAGGACTTTATTCCCATCTGGGGTTAGTCTGAGGGTAGTCAAAAAGGTTGCCTGCACAAGGTCAACCATTAAAAAGGAGAAAACTTTTTAGAGTGGTATGGGAAAATAAACCAAGTAAATGCAGCTTCCTTAAGTCACGGATCAAGTATGTGTGTGAATAAGGTAGGAATAGGCTCATAAAATTTAACGTCTAGATGATGCCTCATTGTGTCCTTCCTGCATTCTCTGTGTGCATAACTCTCACCTGAGATCTGTTGTCTGTTCAGGGCAGCAACAAGAGCAGTTTTGACCTCAGAGTTGCCTAAGAGCTTAATGTAGTGTGTCACATCGTGGCCTTGTGAATCCACAGCCAACAGATCTGCTCCTCGCTGAACCAAGACCTCAACGACAGGAACGGCGTTGGACTCGCTGGCAAAAATCAAGGCTGTCCTGCAAGACAGAATCAAAAACAACGGCCATCATTTTTCCCCCCTCTACTGAGCACTTTTATTTATTGGTGGAAACATATGGTAAGCTATTTCCATTTCCCACAAACCAATGGAAACTATTAAATGTACAAATATTGATCACCAAAGAAACATCCAACCATCACTGAAGAGCATGCGTGTCTTAAACCTGTCATCACGACTTTTACACATTATGTCTGAATTGTGTATGTGGGGACTGTGTTTGTACCTGCCACTGTTGTCTGAAGCATTGATTTCAGCACCGCAGTCCAGCAAAGTGCTGCACACCTCAGCATGAGAGTTTTTGGCTGACAGCAGCAAAGGCGTGAGCCCATCCTTTGGGATACACAGACATAATACACATTAGATATGCCTGAAACCATCCTATGGAGGGAAGAGTACACACACATGCATGTGACAGGAGTACGTGGGCCAAGACATGAAGTATGCCGAGTGTCTGTGTGGTGAGAGAAATCTCAGATTCATGTGAAAAAGGAGTGAATGTCTCCTAAATGAATTTCCCAGCAAATAAACAGAAAGGCCAAACGTTGTTCTACTTATAGAGCAGTGCAGCTTTTGGGAAAATCCCCCAAATGATATATTTACAGTTCTAAATGAATGGGCTGGCTCAGCAGGGTTTATTACCCTGAGTTAGGCGACTGAGGCAGCATTTCATGCAACATAGACATCCCACAAATTTTCACAAGGATTGACAGATCCTAACCCCAAGCATGACATTTAACCTAACCTTAACTATCTATGACCTAAGTCTAGCATAAACATTTGACTGGCTGGGCTTGTGGAGGGCGGAATACAGCCTGGAAGAAGCAGCTGGCTACTCCCCTGGACAAAGGATAAGGAACCACCTTAAAATAGGTGATTGGCGAAAAAGTGCGCGCCCATCAAGTTGTCGTGTCCATCACAGCTGATCTGAGCTGAAGCCGACAAACACTGTGACTACTGCAGAGACGTTTGACCCGAGAATGAATGCAGATTGTACCCTTTTCCACTGAAGACAAAAGCCAGATGTTAGTGGGTGTTTTGTCTGGTGAGAAAGAGGTATTATATTGTTAAATGTGGAAAAAATAAAAATCCAAAGTCAGGTCCAACTGGAAAAAAGCTAAAGAATGTCAAGAAACAGTTAAGTGTGTCAGCATAGTTCTGTGTTTTATATTACAAGACTGCTGCTTTGACACGCCACAGAAAACAAAACTATGTTGTGGGCTCCTCTGAGCTCTGCTGAAGACTTTAACAGCCCTGTCTCTGCTCTGCTCAGTCTGTGTTTCTATTGAACCCTTTATTCTCTGGAATCTAAAAGGCAGAAACAGTTTTTTTTCCTCAGAGTAATAAATTCAGTGTCTGTGTGATTGAATGTGAGGGCACAGGTGTATAAAATGCTCGCTTGTCTACAGTCATTGTTCACAACCAGTGGCCAACTTGTCACCTTCAAGCCAGAACACATTTGGCCAAGCAGCAACCATCGCAGCAAAGTGTGAGAACTGGAGAGGCCTGTCAATCGAGGCAAGGGCACACAAACATGCCCTTCTTTAAAGTTTAATACACTCCTAATGGGACAATAATGATCACAGCTGCCACCCAAACATGCTGTTACTTCGTCAAACATGGCACAGCTTCTGTATTTACTGTGGTGTGAAAGGACTGAAGTTGGATGGCAGTGAATTTGCAAACCACACAGTTGTGACCTGATTAAAACCGGATCATAATTTCTTACTCTCAGTTGTGGTGGCTGTATCTTGATAAAGACACAGATACTGTTGATACAGATCTGCGCCATATGATAGACTTGTTTGGAAAGGGCATTTTTTCATGTCACCACCACTTACTCATGAAAAATTATACGTGATGTCTGTCAAAGTGGTGGTTGTGCCCCAACAAGTGCGCTACCTCCATAACTGAAGAGCAGAGAGTAGAGGGACAACATGAATCAGTGCTTCTCAACCTTTTTAGAATTCATGTAAAAGGAAGCTTTATCTGTGCACACTCATCACATGTTTCATATGCAAATGAGTTGTGAACTGTTGAAACAAATGCATTTATCACTCAACATGCTACTTCTGGTGCATGGACGTCCAGTGGACCAGCCTAGACCTGACTCCTACTGGTTTAACTCTTACCATATTGCCTCGAATACGCATGCATTCTGTTATACATACTTGTTTCGGCAAGTCTACAAATATTCCACAAACCACAAACACGAATATGAACACCACCAATCCCACAGAGCTAAACTTTTACTAACATGTGCTAAGCTAAGATGACCTTGCTCAGGCAGATTTATAAATATTCTTTAAAGAAACTGAAAAGTGTACTTCTTTCCAACTAAGAACATAAGGAAGCTTTTATGCAATGCATTACCACAGCCTCTGAGCAGAATTTTAAACTCTCTGAGTTTACATTTACTTGATTTTCTGTAAACAGTCTTTGTTCTATGACCTGGCAGATGTTCCTCCATTTCTTCCTCTATCTTTCTCTGTGTTTTTATTCAAGTCAAACAAAGATCAGGTATAGATATTTGTTACACAGCCACGATGTACGCCTGAAGCCAACAAGCTGGCATGTTCTGCTCAGCCCACAAACAGCAACATGTTCCAGATGACTCTGCGGTGTATACGTCCACTTACTGCAGACAGAGCTGCTCAAATCTCACACACACATTTGCGGATGATTATGGCTTTGTCGTCTCACACGTAAGAAACCTTAAATGTCCAAGTATGGAGAAAACAAAATTTTGAGTGGAATGAGTCATTTTTTTAACAATCTGGATCGACTGGTGAGAAATACTTGAAGACTCCATGTAAATGTCACAGAAAAAAACACCCGCCAACTCTGGTTGGGTTTGCTCCAAATGTAAGGATTACAGACACCCTATACTTTAGCTTTAAAATCCTCAAAGCAGTGGTACAAAGTGGTAGCATGAACCAGTTTCTAAAGCCACAACATACAACTTGTCACAGGCTTAAACAAGCATGAGTCGGCAGTAACGTTTAATGCACAATAACATAACGTCTTTACATGTAGGCCAAGAGACCGCTGTGTGAGAGTGTTTATCTCCAAGAGGGCAACTGTGGCATGACCATAAAAAGGGAAATAAAGGGGCAACACATTCTTCCATTTCTTTCCTCACACACACCAGTATCATGCTCATACACCCCAGTTGGGTAAAAACCACAGGCATGGAGCATCGCTGCAATGGAGACCACATGTCTGCGGCTTGAGAGCATAGTTCCCACAGTAAACTGACCCCTCTACCTCACACACATTCACACACTCACACATGCACACATACAGAGACTAATATGAATCAATCTTTAAACAGAGAAGGACAAACAAGAGGAAATGTCAGTTAATGAGGATCCTTCATATTGTGGATAAGAGCTGTGAGAGACAGCTCTAGTTAATTTATGTTTTTAAAGCCCATATATGGATGCAAACAAAACTATAATTAAGCAAACACGATTTTTAAGCAAGTAACTACCAACACAGAAACTACAGACAAGTAAATCTTTAAGCCAATCCAAAGCGTTCAAACAGTGGTTAACCTTCCTTGAACAAATTCCTCTCCGGAAAGTGATATGAATGAGAAGGGAATGAAGAATTTCTGCGGTCTTCATTCTGTTTCAGAGGCCTTCTGCTATCCTGCCAGGAAAATAAGTCTGGGAGAGAAAGAGTGGAAGTAATAATGAAAGTACATACTGCATCTTTCATGTTGATGGGACTTTTGAGTTCACACAGCAGCTGGACAGCCTGGATGTTCCCACCGGCAGCTGAGGAGAAAAAAAAACGTCAGTCAGACAATGAAAAGAAGAACACAGGTGTTCAAAGAGAGCTCTGAGGTCTAGCCTTGGCTTGAATTAGGCAGGAAATGTCTCCCTCTCTTCCAAACGAAATTAATCGAAGAATAACATGAGTTGAACATGACTAGACTGCCTTGCTAGAGGTAGCTGTGAAGCTGTTTGACGCTAGAAAATATTGCCCTAACTTTAAAAGTGCAGGACTGATTAAAACGTAGAATAATTTACGTTGACAGTGTTGTCAAGAAACATCTGCAATGAAGCTAATATTGAAAGTATCTTAAAAAGAGATCCGTCACAATCAGTGTGAGGCATCAGCAGTGTGTAAAAAAAACAACATAATCTTTACAGACAGAAACTGTCAGCCTCAAGAAAAATTATTAATTCTGAGAATCTTCTCATGTCTGAATGAAAACAGCATTATGGGAACGACTGATTGAAACAAAATGATCTGAAAGCCAGCTTAATCACTTAATTCCAAATGCGGTAGATGAAATCATCCAAATAAAATTAGAGTTTAAACTTAATCTCACAAGATTCTTTCCCACGTTCTTGTCGAAGCAGACTAATCTCCAATAAAAGCACTTTTGTTTAATTAACTCTCAGGACACTTAGACACTTACCAGCGTGATGAAGAGCAGTCTTTCCTGAGCTGTCTGTAGCATCGATCGGTAATTTATTCTGGAGGAGGAGCAGAAACATATTGGGCATGAAAATCAATGCTATACACATGAATTACAAATAATTATGAAAGGAGAGCTCTATTGTAAATACTTTTGTGTCAATAGTCTTCAACATGCAATACATTTAATTGCTGAAAATTATAACATTTGGTCACCACTCTAATAACCTGCTGTATCTACTGATAAATCAGTAAATTCTTATTCTTATTCTTCCCTAGGGACAATTTTGCGATTCATCAGTGATAATATTAGTGAAGTTTATTTTCTGTTATTTTATTCGGAGCAATCTATCACTGTCTTTCACTGTAATATCACCATCACATCGTAGTTTGGGGCAAAAAGGTGCTCAGATTTTAAACTTTGCTTTGTGTACAACTAGACTTTTATGGATATTTGACCAGGCAGGTGTGTATTGAGATGCTGCAGAATGTCTCGGGATAGTTACAAAGCATGAAGAAGGTGTGTGTATGTGTGTGTTTGTGCCTCCTCCTGCTGAGAGCTGCTGATCTGCTTACACATACAAACATGATCAGCAGACTAAGAAAATGATGCAGTGACAGTGCAGGTTTCAGACATTTAAGAGGAAGAGTGAAAGAAGAGTTCTGTCCCTGTTCAAGTAATGTGTCCAAGAGAAAGTCCAGCTGGGTGACTGGATGCTCTGCCATTAAAACATTCTGACTTCCATGTTTCTTGCACTTTTTTTTTTTTTTGTCACTCATCGTTTATCACTCATCGTGGTTGTACATTATTGTGTACAGAATTTATGGCTTGATTGATAGCACTTTGTTGTTGCATTATTGGTAACTGGTAAAGGAGTTTATTCATCTTACCTGAATGAGCTTCTTGCAGCACTCAGTGTGATTGTTTTTGGCAGCCAGGTGTAACGGATTGTAACCTGATCATAAGACAAGAAATGTGTTAGTCAGGTTAATTAGGCCAAAGAATTTGGTAAGAAATTGGATTAACTAAAAAAAGAACCCAAGCAGAAGAAAGTAGCAGTAGGAAGCATGTGAATTCTTTAGAATTATAAGTATAAAGTCCAGTTAATCAAGTAAGACCACAACTTCAGACTTCCTCTTTACAGAAGAAGAGGGGGGGAAAATCACATTTATGCAGAAATACACAAGATTTGAAACAATTCTCACATTTCCTATCACTTCTTACTATAATTGCAGTACATACCTGCAGCATCAGTGATTGACAAGTCAGCTCCGTGGGCCAGGATGACAGACAGACAGTCTGTCTGACCTCGTGCAGCTGCCACATGAAGACTGATTACACAAACCCAAAGCACAGAACAAATTAGAAACACAGTTAGCTATAACAGCTAAACAGAGATGTTTATGAGACTCTTAAACCACTCCACTCTTTAAGCTCTCAGTGCAGTCTGTCACTCTGCCCTTGGAACTATAACTTTAGAACACAACACTGTTTATAATATGAGAGTTAGCGCTGCATTTTATTTATTTACAAGGCACTTTTTTGGCAAGCTACCTGAGTATCTTACATGCCTTTTCAGGTGAAGTCAACATATTAACAGTGAGCTAGGGAAAATTTGGCTTTTAAATATGATGCTCCGGAAAAATGGAAACATTTGCAGACACATGCAAAATGAAATGGATTTCATTTAGATAAGAAACCACGGCAGCAACTGACGATTTCATTTTCACCAGTTATAATCTGTCAACTATTTTCTTGATTAAATGATTTGATGCCTGGTCAATGAAGTGTAAAATGGAAGAAAAATCAATCAGTGGTTCCCACATATTTTGGACTGTCCACAACCCAAATATATTAATATTACTGTAATAGAGGAGTAAATAAACCAGAAATTATTCACACTGCAGAAGCTGGGATGAGAGAATTTGACCTTTTCCCTAAAAAAAAAAAAAAAAAATACTCAAACCAATGTATCATTTATGGAAATAGTTGCTGATTAATACAATACTTGACTATTAATAAATGTATCACTGCAGCCCTAACCTAACAGTTCAACAAAGATGAAGCTTCAGTTGGTAGTCAGTTAGCTTAGCTTAGCATACACCTTGGAAACCCTGGGATAAAACTGGCCTGACTGTGTCCGAATTCAACAAAACTGCTACCAAAACCTCTAACGATCTTGTTTTTTAAGCTGTCTTGGCCAGATGCAGTGACTCTACTTGAGTCACCACACCCACATCGCAAGAAATATTATAGCACATCACATAAAACCACAACATTAAGTTAATACATTGTCTGTTTGTGTGTATGTGTGCAGAGGGCAATCAATACAACCACTTTCCAGCTCAGTGAGCAGAGTGAAAAAAACACTACACATGCCAAGCTTTCCCTTGATGTGTGTGTGTGTGCGTGAAGGGTACACACTCACACACTCTTACACACTCACAACTATGCCCACATGCCTTTCAATCAGGTTTTATCACCATAGAGATACTGTAGACTCCTCCTTTGTGCGCCCTGAAAAGACTGGAGCACTCAGATCTCAAACCACCACATTCACTGTGATTTGCAAAGGCTGTGGGTATGCATCTGTATGTGTGCGTCTGTGCTCCAGTGGCACACAGAGAAAAAGGTCAAGGATGTGAACTATTGGCGAAACAAAAAGCCTGTGTGTTTGTTTCGGCATGTGAGAATCTGTGCATTCGTCTCTCCATGCATTTGTCCCTATGTTTTGATGTTCCTGGCACTGCGTGAGCTGCTTAACACATTGAGGTCAGTGGGTGTTGTGTTTCAGAGAAAGAAAGAGGTCAAATATTAACAGTGAGCCTCTGTGTTATCAGCAATCTCAATCAGTGAGGCAACAAGCTCCCCTACCGCTGCAGAAATGAACTGGCCCTCAAACACTGAATGTCAGGGAGGCTGAGTGAATGGTCGAAAAATGTCAGCATTTGAGGAAGTCAGAAAAACAGTCATATTTTTAGATTGGCCATTCATTTTTAACACTGTGCTGTGGAGCATGAAAGTGGTTGCATAAGCCCAAGAATCTGAGTGCACGCTGGAGAGAAAACACAAAAATCACCAAGACAGGATCATGTTTACCTGAAAGTGAATACATCCACTTTTGCTTTACCACAATCAAACCATTTGGTATCACACTGTTGTTAAAGTGTAAGCTTAGTCCTAAATAGCACCTGAATATAGGCACCTTGTTTTCCTAAACCAGGCAGCAAACTGGAGATTTGCATATGTAATTCTACTCGGTCTGTATCCTTGTCAGTGTAGCAGATCCAAATTAGTTTGTCTTTCTTTTTTGATTGACACTAATACAGAGGCAACTTCAGACTATTGTCTCTTACAATAAATTACCCAGCAGGAGTATTTTTCATTTATTTTGCAGCAGGCACGTTGAGATTCTGTCTCCATGAAGAGCCTGGGTCCTATTGGGATGCTTACACTGACATAAATCAACATGGAGAGCAAACAAGTGCTTAAAAACAAAAATCCCTTGATTACTAAATCTGTGCAAGAGACATCTTTTTTCTTTTAACATATATAACATTAAGAATGCTTACGCTGATTTGCCCTCACTGTCGAGCTTTACAGCGCTGGCACCTTTCTTGGCAAGAAGCGATGCCACCTTCTCCGCCTCGCCATGTTCCACTGCAGCAAGCAAGCGCTCGTCATTTTTGTTCCACTCATTGACCTTTAGGGAAAAAGAGCAAAGAGAAGGGGTAAATAAGAGATGGTGTAAGAGAAAGGGCTATTAAAATGAATTAATAGGGAACTAGAGGGTGGAGGATAATAAGATGTAAATCTCTTTGAGATATTAGTTTTGTTATCATTGTGATGAATCTATCCATGGTCTTGATTCTAAGAAGGATCCTAATCTCTAATAATAATGTGTACATTCCAAAGAATGACATACATTATTACACATCGACACTAACATTAGCAAATCTTACTCTGCAGCCAAAAAGACTGGGATGCCCTGATTGTGAGTAATGTTTCTCAGAACGAGACAATGCTTTCTTGGCTCTGCTATGGCCCACACAAAACGCTGGTGTCTATATGTGTGAACACACGCAGATGCACACACATACAGACACACACAGTATCCAGCACGGGCATGCACACTTACACACACTTACACAAACCAAATGGCCCCACATTTGCATCACTGACAGGCTGTTCAGATAGAGAGAAGTCAGCTATTGGGAAGCTTCGAGCATGAGCTCATACAGAGACAGTGTTGCTACACTGGAGTCTGAAAAGCACAGTACAGCACAGCAAGCTTTAAAATCTGTACACTTGAGCATGTACTTCTGGAAACCACATCTACAAATACTGTACATGTTCTCACAAACTAAAATAAAACACAAAATCACAAAATATCATACTAAAAAAGAAGAAGCCTGGCCATAAACATACAGTATAGGCACAAATTTGAAGGAAACCATATTTATAAAAGTAAGATAACAGAATGTGTAGAGAGAGCGGACTGAACTTGTGCGCACCAAACAAGCTGGCAGCATGACTTGATCACTCAGCTCTCCTGTTCATATTAGGCTGCAGCCGGTATTAGATTTGACCTGATAGCCTACTGACCTACACGTGATACCTGGGTGAACTCTCCGACTCCATTAATACTTGCAGTGGCAAACTGTACCCTATTTTGGGGAGAGCAATATGCCAACATGGTGATACACGGTGTCAATAGCCTCTGTGGCAAACACCCAGATGCAATTACTGCAATACATTTTGCACAGCTGGTGGAAAAATGTAAGGCTATAAAAAATCCCCTCTGTCACTCAAGAGCTTGGATGACCACTGAGCTCTGCAGCCCGCAAAGTCATTAATGAAAAAAACTAAATTGTTAGTCTTTTGAAAAACTAAAAATGAGATGACTAAGGGTGGGGAAACATTCTTGGTATTCAGGCAAGGAGCTCTGGGCAACTCTTGTAAAAGAATACCCACACACACTCCTTGTGATCCTGGCTTCAAAGCACTGAAGCAAGTGGTGAGATACTATTTAGGAGGCGGTGTAAGACGAGAAAGTTCTCCACCAGACTGGAAATAACAAATAGAAAGACACTCAGCCCAGCGCTGACAGAGACACGAGAAAGAGATATATGAATCTACCAGGTGCACTACCAAATCCTTGATTGCACACTTCAAGTCTCCCCATAAATATCCAAGAGTAGTTTAGAGTTACAGCAAAAAAGAAGCAGGATCAGGGAAAACCTTCCTCAATAACACATACACAGTGGACAGAATGTTATCACAGAAGACTGATAAACATGATAGGATCCAAGAGTTGGGAGAAAAAAAGTTTTAATAGATTGACTGCACAATTCCTACACAATCATTGTGTATTCTAGTAATATGGCTAGCATTTGCTCTTCACTAATTACTGGCATGTTCATCAGTATCTCCCAGACACCTCTACTGTGTCGACCTCAGTGATTCTGTATGCACAGTGAATGTGCTGTAAAATCTGTGAATGTTTTTCTCAATTTGCTTTGTTTTTGTCCTTTACGCAACATTTCTGTTTGTCACAGTGATGTTGTTGGTTTGTTCGTTTGCTTTTTATCTGTATTTGTGTTTCCTTAAAAAGTACCTTGTGGAGTTTTTGACCACTAGTAGTAGTACTAAGCAATGCGTTAACCATCCAGTCACAGTTTTGTATGCATCATATACGCGCACAAAGATGCACACACTGTACATGTCTGAACGTGCAGACAAGGCGACACACATTCATGTCGCCATTTTCAGGCACTAATGGGCAGTTGGTGGCGGTAATGTGAAACAAAGCAAAGTAACACACTAACACAGATAAGGAAGAACAAGACTGTAAGGTAGCAAACATGGGTGTAAACATTGCATGATTTTAAATATTGAAAGATCAGCCACTGTACCTTTATCCGTACAAAAAAAGGACCCACAAAATTATGCGTTTGCCATGTGGATTGAGTTTTACATTTTCTGCACCGGCAGACCACCTCCTCTGACATGTTCAGCATCTCTAAAAACATCAAAACACATTATAACACTTTCATGAAATAAAACCCTGAGGAGCTATTTCACACAGCAAATGCCATGTCATCTATAAACAGATTTGACTGTAAGACGAGATGAATCAGCACCTGGGTGGTTTACCACCTCTGCTAAATAATTTCTTGGGGTCTGGAGCAGAACATTCGCAGAGGTACTGTGGGGATTGAGGGGTAAGCAAAAGTGGAACAGAGAGGTCAGAGAGTGCACGTCTGTCCATCACTATGATTAGTGTGCAGTGAAACATGACACAGCAGAAGATAGCTGCTGCTATAAAACACATATTCCATATGGTACAGGGGTAAGGACTCCTTGTTTTCACAGAGGTCGACTGGTCTCATGATTTTCATAGAGACAGTCATGTGTTGTTCAGTCAGCATGCAGGGCAGTGAGGCAACCAAACACTAAAAATAGGTACACTCCAGAGATACAGTACAGGAGCCAAACAGAAAAAAGATGAATATACATAATTGAGGCATGACTGAAGAAAATGGAAAGAAGTGTGTATGTACATATGAACAAAGACTATGTTTCTGTTGACCGAGTTTAACCAAAATCTTCAAAGGGAATGTAAAAGGAACCTGGAGATGGGTTTGTGTATATATACACCACAACACACAGTAATCCTCTTATCATGTTTTGTGTACATCAGGAAGGGTGGGACTTGCTGCTGTAATTGAGTGCTTTTGTGACCCGGAAATAGCAGCAAAACAAACCCAGTCCTGTACATGACGGACTGAAGAACAGGCGCAGTCACGTCTTGTAGATTGTGATTTGTCCTTTAGAGTGCCTTAATTAATGAAAGATGAAAAAATAAAAACAACAAATTCACTTGATGTTGTATAAAATTCTTCACTGTGAATTGATGTTTTGGACATTAGCACAAACACTGAATTGAGCTTATCAAAATAGATAAGTTAGTTAAGATAGTTGAAAATATTCGTACATCTGACCCTGAGCTCTACTCTATACATGTGAAGAGCTGTTATCAATGGCCACTTCTTGCCTGATCAAACCAGGCTCTTTAAGTTTTTTAAATAATTGAATCGTGCACTCTTTCTTATTGAAGGTTGAAAGGCTATTATAAATGTATGCATTTCTGTCTGAGTAACTGAATTTGCTTTTCTGAGAGACGGATTCCTGTCCTGCTGGAAAACATCTCAGTTTCTGAATTGACTTGCATGTCACATATCATAAAGACTGACATCGAGAAGACAAAATATTGGTGCCATGCCTCGAATGTATTTATCTAAACTAGGAAAGTTTTCTGTGACGATGTCTAACATTTAAATGCACCATTCACTGAGAGTACAACCAAAGTTTATCTTTAAGATGTACCCACCCTGGATTTACATAAAAACCCAGAGTCAGAGCAAAGTTGCCATGAAATATGGTTAACCACACAAACCTGTCCAACCTAAGAGGGCAGTAAGAGGAGGAACATAGCAATTAGAAACTTAGAGTGCGGCTATATAGATGGAAAACCAGAAACAAGGTATAAGTGAGTGCAGCACTTGGACTAAGGTCCAGGGATTTGGGTACTGTGTACTTTGTTGGTTCAGAGCTTTGCACCATCATTAAAAACACTACCAAGCAGTTGTCAGAAGCAGTTCTCTGAGTACTCGCTTCAGTTAAGATTTCTCCATGCTGGCCTTGGTTGTCATTTGCTTTAAATCAAGACACTGCAGAACATCTAGGGCAAAGAAACGAGCAGGAAGACCTTTCACACTGTGTTTATAACAAAAGTTACACTCTGAAAGTTATCAAAAGCTTTTACCAAAGGTCTATCCTTTTCTGAACCTTCGCTGTGTTTACGGAGAAGAGTCAACACTCCCTTTCCCTTTCAAATAGAAATATGCATTGTTATTGTTTACTACCATGCTGTTTATTCTTACCTAAAGGGGGTTAGATGACAGACAAAGCAATCTCACAACATCTGTACAACCCTGTGTACTTTCTTGTAGTTTCATATTGAGCAGGAATTTGCCTTGCACACTGAAGCGTCACAGTGGTCACGCTCGACTGCAGCCAGGGACAAAAGCAGATACATTTATCAAGGACAGGAAATAATTGTCATTTTCATTGTAGATTCATCTGCTGGTTACTTTTTGTTAATAGATCAATTAGTCGTTTGGTATTTAAAACAAAAATTGTGAAAGATGCTCATCATTATTTCTTGATGAAATTAGTCTTTTGTCCCGCCCCCCCAAAAAAACAAACAAACAGCAAAGTTATTCAAATAACTATAATGTAAGCCTAAAAAAAGACATTCAAATTAGGGTGGATGAATTTTTTTGTCAAACCAAATAGTTTCATTCCTTATATGACTGTGACACATCTCTATTCGACACGTATACAGCTGACACTTCCAGTGAGTTCTCAGCTCACGGTCTCATTAGCAAGAACTGCATGTGGGAGAGAAACTGGAATGGACTCAGAACCCCTACCAGGAGTCATAGAAAAAATTACAGGGGAAATACTGATGTACTGTATCGCATGATCCTGCCTAATGCTTCAGTGATTTTAATAGGCTAAACAAAAAGTGAAGGGCCGACACGACAGGGCAGCATGACACCGATGGCGTTAGAATACATTGTAATGGACAGCTTTAAGTGGAGCGGAATGCACTGCTCCAGTTTCAGCCTCATACACAACTAGTGTCATCTCAGGAAGGTTGATGAAATAATCATGCGCTGGCAGAGGTGGTGCAAAATCAGCGCATGACTCGCTCCAACATGAAGGGATTAAACAAAGTGTATTTAAAAGAGTTCTAGTTGGAAACTAAATATGTTGTTACCCTGGAGAAAAGATTTTGTGTGTGTGCAGTGGGAAAACTGGTGTTGAGACCAGAAGCTGATTTCATAAACATGCTTTAAAAAAAATCATATTCAGGAGATAATGTTGCCAAACAATAATGCACAGCTGGCCCTTGCTGCTGGCATGTGAACTATCCCTTAAGTCCTCATTAGAGCTGAATCGATTAGTAGACAAAAAATTAATTAGCAACTATTGTGATAATCAATTAATCATTACTTTTTCAGCTTTAATTAAAACAATAATCAGTTGCTGCCCTTCATGATGTGTAACATGGACACAACACAACAAGAACATGTCAAATTTTATACAAGCACACATTAATAAACAGCTAAACCAGTGCACAACACATGAACTGTAATTACTTACAGACAACAACTGCTTGTATTGAACACTGTAGGATTAGCCTACATTGGCTTGTACTGGACAGCATGGGTTTGGCCCAAATTGGTTTGAACCAGCAATAAGTCATGGGCCACTAATCCTAAGATTATAAACCACTGTGGTTCTGTGTGTGCCACCAGGAGGTGAAAAGGATCTCACTTCCTCTCTTGCTTCCAGTTTCCCTGACCGTGGCCAGCTGCCCTCTCCTGCTCTATCCGTCTGCCTGCCTCTCTTTCAGGTTCTTGTGCTGCGATAAGTTTGTTTACAGTGGGATCAGGGTGTGGACAGTAGTGTTTGTTCCCTCTCTGTCTTTAGCCTGACACTCATTAAGACACACAAAGAGTGGGCTGATAACACTGAGTGTTTCCTGTTTGTCCAGGCCTGAGGCTGGCTGCAAAGACAAGGGCAAGAGAGCAAGGAGCAACCGAGGTAAAGGGGTACGGAAAAAAGAAAGCAGTTCATTAACTTAAACATGCTGTAAACATGCTGTGTAACCTCCCTCTTTGTCTCCCCCTCTCCTAATTTGTCTCACGCGTGTTCTTTCTCTCTATAAGACTTTGTGAAGTAGTTAAAATAATTTATGAAACCACAACTTTAAACATCCACTCATTACTACAGTTTTAGAATGAAGTGCGGAGAAAGCATGCTCATCAAGTGCGTGTTTGTATGTTGTAAACCCAATATTTTTTGGGTAACCATTTCTGCTCGCAGTGTGCTTCTCAGAACTTCCTCAGTTCTCTGGAGTGAAAATAAACTAAGACTGGGAAACAGTAACACCTACCTCACGTTCTGTATGTTTGTACAGTTCAGCCATCGACTTAGAGTAAATGGAGTTTAACAGAAAAACATTTACTTTAGAAAGCCCTTAGTATTTACCTCCAAAATAGACCTAATAACATTTCTGTTGATCTACAGATTAGGTGTTTGTTCTTCTTGGAGTTTCTTGGTTGTCCTGTTTGCCATCACTACGTTATAAATCACTATATCTTTTTGTTGGAATTTGAGGGCTCTACTGTTTATTTCAATGCAGATGCTATAACTGATACAAAGTGGTAAAACATTATGAAACAACATAAAACTATGTAAAGCTTGACCTGATACTCAAAGAACCCACGAGGCCTTTTGGATTGTTTTTGCCAATGATGTACATTTGTGAACTTGGTGAACTCTGGTGACGTTGAAAAAGGAAACGCATGTCAAGAGAATCCTTTCCCAGGAAATCTAAAGATTAAGAAAACGTTATGAAAGGCAAAAGCAGGTCTATGGCTTATCCACAGTAAAGTTAATAGAAAACCAGGAATTACTTTTCCAGATGTCTTGTGATGGATTACAGTGTTTTTTGAGGGAAATTTGACCTGACGGTGGCACTGCAATCACTGGTAATTATATTCCGGGGATGAAAAGAATCCTGAACATATTTCATGGGGATCTGGCCAGTAATTGTCAGGAAATCTTGCTCTGGACTGACAGACTGACAAAGCAGTTAGGTATTGTTATTAATTGTGCAAGAAGAATGAAAATGTTTGACATACAGAGGAAATAGAAGGGAAAAGAAAAAGTGACTTACTAGATGGCTCACACATTGAAAGGAAATGTAACAGGCTGGGTCAGGTTATGTCAAGTCGAAAGAGAAAAACTAACCAAAGTGGCACATGATTATTACAGTGAAAAAACAGGAAAAATACAGAGAGATGGCTGAACAGATCATGGGCACACAACAACATATGTTGTCTAAGGGATTACATTTAGAGATGAGAGATAAAGCTACAAAAATGTAAGAAGAAAAGTAGGTTAGATGGGAGGTAACACACACACACACACACACACACACACACACACGACTAGACTGACTCCAGAGGGGAATAACCTTTATACAGGTTACAAGAATATTCTTTGTATGAGTGTTTGAGAGACAGTGGAGGGCAGTGCAGAAAGGAAGTAAAGGAAAGAATGTATGTGTGAACAATGTACAGAACAGAAAGGGAAGAGACAGTGAAAGGGAGCAGAGACTGACACATCGACAATACCTCTGCCCTTTGATCAGTAGTGGCTGTTAACTTCAGACCCCTTATCTGAAACAAAGCAGATGCTCAAATGTCCTCAAACAATACATCCTTTCTCTCAGGCCACAGCTGAAACCGCTTACTGCCCTTTGTGCTACAAATACACATCAACATGCGCACACACACACACACACACACACACACACACACACACACACACACACACACACACACACACACACACACACACACTGCAGTGGTTTACTAGACTCTGAGACTCAAACCCAGAATAAGAGAGTTAGTAGACAGAACTGTTAAACAAAGACCAGATGTTTGTTCTCATAGTGAGAGATGCTGCCTTGTATTTCAAAATACCGCCTCATCTGGACTGCATGTTTAGACAGTACATTTTAGATAATTCATTTGTAAATGAACTGCGATGATGTATCATGAGAACATTTTCTTCACAACGTGCTTGAGATAATTTACCTTACTTGACACTGAACACACTGCGATGTCCACATTGCGATGCTGATGCTGAAACAATACATTATGCAGCCCTAGTTGGTACGGTCAATATATTGGCCATATGTGAACTAACGAACAGAATCAATGCAGCAGAACCAGATATGTGTCTTATTCATTACACACTTTCTTGTCAAGACACCTACATTACCGTCAGTGCAACTTTACAAACAACAGTTGGAGAATGGGGTGTGTTATGCTAGTAGCGGTTAATGTAGCTATGAGTTGTAAGACTCAAGAAGCATTAGGATCAGGCTTCAGAGCTCTGGTAAACTTTGGCCATTTTGACTCCAATAAGCTCCCTCTGGAGTGCAAAAGGCAGCAACTTTTTTCACACAGGTAGTAGTACTACCCAAGAACTATAAACACACTTTGATGTATAAAAATTGGTGGCGGCCCCCTTTACAGACACCAATGAGGGCCAAGTTAAACTGTGCCCTGATTAACACACAATGTCTGCCAAGGATTCTTCTTTGTACTAAATCTGCCAACATCCAGGACCTCCAAAGAGAATATCTGTGCCTAAGCTATACTTATGATAAATCATTTTGAAGGAATCAAGCAGTTAACATTGATTATTTGTAAGACGTGATTTGTTCACCAATAATATGCAAAGGAAATGTTAATGTGCTTTGCATAGCGCCTCCAAGTCTGTACTTCAATTGTTTCTAGCTCTACTCTGTTTATGTTTATTATTACTGAGATTCAGTCAGTGTTTACATGGATTTTTCTTGGAATACTACATGCAGGGTAGTGTCAGCAGGAGATAGATGAGACATGCCTCTCAGATGGAAGGGCCTGTGCCAAATAAAGACTTGTGTTCACACTTAGAGTTTTTCACAGAACAAACCATGAATAAAATTCTGCCCAAAAGGTGGTAAAATTGTTTATTTCTTAGGACACAATGGCAACATGTTATTGTTTAAATGTCTCTCAGCCTCCTCTCAGAGAAAAACAAAGCCCATCATTTGCCTTCACTTCTCTTTAGAACTGGAGCTTGAAAAACTCACTCAACTACATTTCCCTCTGACTTCTCTAAATACCTTACTTTACTGCTTAACTGGTGGCCCTCTTATAAACAACTCTTGGAATTTCAGCAACACTGAGGTCACCATGACTCTCCAAACTGAAATCCATTGTACCCTTTCACTCGTTCACAGATGTTAAACGTGTAAAATTTTAGCCAAGTATTCCCTTTGCTTGGTGTAGGACAGACTTCTACATTGTTAGAAGACGCAAAAAGAAACCAGCCTGCGACCTACAGAAGTTATTTTCACTTATTCTACTTATCTAAAAACTCAAGGGTTGGTGCAGAAGTCCAGCATGGGACATTTATGGGTACAAGAAGACCTCCAGTAAAAAATAGCCCTCGTGCAACACTTCCTCCTGACACAAATAGCCTTTCCTGCCCTATAAATAAATACTGCTGGACTTGGAAAGCAACCAGGCTCATTACGGGTTGAGGGCTGCTCATAAAGTTGAGTAGGGCACAAATATATCCCTCACTTTAGTCAGAATAGGCTAATTCATGCACACTAACACACACATGCACACAGTGTACAAAGGGTCAAAGTCAAATAAAATAAAATAAATAAAATTCTCTTGTACTCAAAAGACAGAACTTTATGCAACAATCTAAAACAGGAAATAGTGTACAACTCCACTCTACTTCTCAGCTGTTGCCATAAAACTGTCTGTCACTTCCATCACTGAAAAATTATGAGACAGAACTAAAAACAATTCTCACAAGTGCTTGCGAGCAATAACAGTTCGCGGAAGTGCACTGCAAATCAAGCTGGCCAATGCCAAAAGTCTCTCATGGAGGGAAAGTTCTCAAAGTTTTTTCAGGTGAACTGGGTCTAACCCTCCCTCCATCCATCTCATAGCATGAATATTGTTCCAGTTGTTCAGCAAAGGCCAAACTAAACAACCCGTCTGGACCAAACTGGGGGTGGGGGACTGCCTTCCTGCCCTTCTTGCCCAAATCAGGTTTCTCCCCTCCTCACTGTCATCCCCAATCTCTCATCCTTTATCCGGCTCTTGTCCCTCATTAATCCTTCATCCTTGTCTCTCATCTCTTTACAACCTTTCTCACAACCTTTCATCTGAACTCTCCTCATCAAACTTATCTGCTTTCATCTATCTGTCTGGTGCTGCCATCTTTATCAGTGATTGGTTGTGTGTGACAGCTTTACTTCACCGGTCTAATGAGTCATTCTAATCAGGAGGTAAAGCCACTGATAAACATGTCTTAAACTAATTCTCATAAAAACAAATGCACAAATATACACGGTCGACTTCTAAGACCTGGACTGTGTGTTTTTTTTTTTTTTAAAGGCTCTCCACCAGAGAGCACAACAAAGTAGTGTGTCGCCTCTTCATGTCCCATTTCTTACTTTCTTATTAAACCTACTGTGTTAGGCCAACCCAAAACACTCAGTTACAATGTTGGCAGCTGTGTTTCTTTTCTGTCGTTTGCGATTAGTGCTTCTCTCAATCGAGCCATTGTTATTTGTGTTTTCTTAGCTTAGCTCCCTTAGTAAAGCTAGCCAGCTACATTTGTGTCTGCATCTGAGGCTGAATACAGCTAAGTTATAGATATGCAGTGTGGAGGCCCTGGGAAGACCATTTCAAACTAAGCACGAGAATATATGTCCGACTGGATGAGAGAGTTCGAGGGTGTCGTCATATTCCAATTCAGAAGACAGCTCCCTAATACACATAACGCAGTAGACTAGCACCTATGCATCATCACCGATTTCCTCACACCCACACCAGACAACAAACAAGCCCAGGTACAAAACACACGCCTACACATAAATGAGCATGCAAACACATGCATAGGAATAAAGATCACACCCGCCTGCTTCTACCAGGCTCAGTGCTTCATGTACTTGCTGACAAGCAGGTTTCCTGGCTGTTTGTCTGCAGTTCATGCACACAGGCGATAAGGAATAAAGAGATCCCATGGGCAGTTCCTGTTTTAATTGGATCCATGTTTAAACAGGCTCTAAGCCATTTTCCTCTGCCTTTCCCTGGATTAACAAGACCAAGTCTGAGTTTTTAACATTCTTTTGGTTCTGTTTAGGGCTTAGCTATTTAATCTTTCATTTCATCATCGATTATTTTGCTAGTCATTTGCTCAACTCATTACTTGTTCCATAGAAAACTGAATACTAATGGAAAAAGCTTTGCACATTTTCCCAAAGCCCAACAAGGAAAATGTCTTAAATGTCTTGTTTTCCCTGACCAATAGTCCAATACTCAGAGATGATCCTACAAATCTTTATGTACTATAAAACAAAGAGAAGCAGCAGATCTTCCCATGAGAGATGCTGGATTGAGAGATTTTTTTTTTCTTATCAAACTGCTAGATCTAGCCCTAGGTTTACGGACTTAGGGGAACCCAAAGTAGATCTGCCACAGATGATTTTTTCTTCTGATTATCTGATTAATCATTTTGTCTATTAAAACTGTGGAAAATGTCCTTTCCCCTCTTCCAACGTCTAAAGTGACAACTTCAAATGTCCTTAATCTCCAACGAGCAAGAGAAAAACAACAACTCTTCAAGTTGGAGGAGCTACGACCAAAGAATGTATGTCTTTTTTTGATTAGAAATTAATTTAAATGACTATCAAAAAGGTTTCTGATTCATTTTCTGTCAGATGACTAACTGATAATCAACTGATAGTTTAAGCTTTAACCCTAAACCATGGCTTACAACATGCAAGTGATTGGCCAGCATCTTAAATGTGACCCTATTCGGGTTTCTTTACCTTTACCTTTAACACGCCAAACAACTGATTGATTAATCAAGAAATAATCAACAGATTAATCAATGATGAAAATAATCCTTAGCTGCAGCCCTACAGTCCCATACTGCCCTACATTTTCTTGTGAATGGGCTCCATATGTATTTTTACATCAGTGTTGACACTTTCTGCAGTTTCCCTGATTGTTGATAGAGTCTGAATACACTGTATACCTAGATATGAAATACTAGAGGAAGTGTGAACAGGGCCAGAGTTATCCCTTGGACCACTGTACTATCTCCTGCTGACAACACAACACACACACAAAGACTGGCACCCTTCCTCCACCTCCTCTCCCAGATTAATGCTGGGTGTCCCTGAGGTTTAACTGTCACTCCCAGTACTAATACCCTTTCACTACACCCAGCCAGAACAAACCATTCCATGCCAAACCAAGTCAGAATGGGCCAAATCAAACAGAGCTGAGTGGAGATACTTGGGGCTCTGCTTCAGTTAAAAGCAAACCTGTGATAATTGAAGGATTACTGCATTTTGGTGTTACCATATAATGATTTTTATTTCACAGCAGTATGCTTCAACTTTCATGGAAAAAGTAGGATGTTACATTTTTCTCTAATGGTAATGTCATGCAAGATGGTGGGGGGAATATTTATGGTTTTCTGTTTTCAACCACACAGTGCATTATTTAGAAATCTTCTCAGATGATCATCATGTGATTTCCTTTGCGGTGCTGCTCCAGTTAGCAGAGCAGACGCATTTCATAACTTCTGATAAGAACGACTCCATTCCTCCCACATTTGTGCCGCCAAATTCAGATGTTACATTTTAATGAGTGCCCGCAAACAGTAGATGTACAAGTTTAGTCTCCTGTGTCATGTAGCTTGGAAGAATTGAAGCGATGAAACAGCTGTGTGGAGTGAAAGGAGCATAATCCACGCATCAATTAGACACAGAGAAACTGGAATGATTAGTGTGTCAACATACATGGATGTGAAAGCATGTCTGCGTGTGTGTGTGTGTGTGTGTGTGTGTGTGTGTGAAAGCCTTGAGTAATCCTGCTTAGTCTAGCAGCTGGGGGAGCAGATTTAAGTATTGTGACAGTATGAAGGGCTGGGTGAGGGTTTAATACTACAACTACTGTCAACAGCAGAATACACACATAATAATCGAGTGTGTGCAAACAACAGTACAGCGAGTGAGTAATGTGCTTGGTGGTAGTAGTAAGGGGCTGAGAGCAAGATAGCAGTCCAAGTAAATTACCTAATTTAGAGCGGCCCTGCTAAAACAGCAGGGACAGAGTCATTAATGTGGTCTCAAAGGGTCGACGCACACTGCAAGATTTAATTAAGACACCTCAAACTAATTACACGTGACTGTTTTTTTCTGTTTTTAGACTGGTTTTCTACATTTCAGAGTGTGACCTGTTAATTATTACAGAGAGCCTCAATAACTTCATTTTCTTCTCAACCAAAATGTGTTGGCAACAACAGAACTGAAAACTGTTAAGAACCGAAGGCTGGATATGATTGATTGTTCAGATTCACAGTAAGGTTGCCACAGCACCAGCATTTGAACATTTAATGCAATAGCAGAAGAAAACAAATGTTTTAAGTCAATACGCCTTTCAATACTACGGCCAAAACAAGATAATTCCTCGTTTGTTTTCTTTTGTTTTGATTTGTTTTTGGAATAAAAAACCCCAACAAAGTAAACAGACAAAGCATCTGAAAACATGCCAACACATACAAAATTATTCTAAAGCTGAACATCTGAAAACTTGATATTTCTCTATTTTACTCAAAGTAAATATAAAAAACATCATTTTAGTATCAGTACCAAACCGCTAACGATATGGTAAATCTTAGTCTTCTTGTCAAACTACAGGCTATGAAATCTATGGATTTTGTTGTAGGGTTATCTACTAAAGTTGGCATGCTATGCAGTTAGCCTGTCCTCAGGTTGGAGAGCTGCAAGATCAGTTGATTAATCAAATAGTCAATTGAAAGAAAACATGGGTTTTTTTTTTAATTATTGTCATTTTTCATGCAAAAAAAAAATCAAGAAAGTTTTGCTGGTTCCAGCTTCTTTAATTTAAGGATTTACTGCTTTTCTTTGTCAATGAGTTTGTAGTAAATGACCAGTCTTTGAGTTCTAGACTTTTGGTCAGACAAAAGAAGTAAATTGATGAAATCACTCTTTGTTAAAAAAAAAAAAAAACTTGAATTGTATGAAATCACATTAAATACATAAAGTCTAATTTGAGCACAAAAGAGAGCGGTTCTTACTGACACTGTCAGTGCACGTCACAGCAAAACCATTTCTGACAGCTGATTGTTCAGACATGGCTGAGGCAGAATGCTTAAGTCTCTGTGGCTGTTTGCCAACCCCATTCCCAGAAACCAGATTACACCGTCTGCTTGTCTTTAACACTGTTCACATATACACAACACACACAGACACACACAGACACACACACACACACAGACACACAGACACACAGACACACACAGAAGCTCCCTGATTAAACTGGCTGTTTGGCCAAATAGGCTGAGCCGAAATGATCCACACGAATCCCAAAATTTCAGTGATATCTTCCAAACACATATTCAGACAGACACAGACAAACAGAAACAACACTCAAACACAGACACAAAGTCTAGTAGAGAGACATGCAAACATTTGGGAACACACACACACACACACACACACACACACACACACACACACACACACACACTTAGAATCAGAATTCCTCTGATTCATTTTGACCTTGCATAACTACAGACCTGCCTACAGTGTCTGATAAAGCAACACTGGCATTACTCTCTTTTAGGTACAGGCATGCACAAAATTTGGTGGACAAATTTGATGTGGAAAAGTCAGACCATGACACGGCCACCATGACCCTGGAGCAGAAGAAAGACAAATGTAATTACCGCTGCTGCAAAATCTGTGAGAAAAATCACACATTCAGTTCCTCTTCTTTGCAGCAATAAAGCTGTTTTATACCAGGGTTGGAAATACATGAGCACCTTCAGCGTAGGCAGCGTTTTCACACTACTTAGCCTAACAGCACATTAACAGTGCAACGTTTGAGAAAGAAGATCTGCTTAACCTGGTGACACATTCCGCTGGGTCTGCCTGGCTGTGCAGTTTTAAGATAGTTTGCATGGTTTTTCTACTGCCAACATGTTTTCATTTAACGTAATAAGAGGTCCTATTTTTTCAGAAAACCAAATGGAAGAGATGACTGTTAAGCTACATTTGTGTTGCACTAATGTAAGTGCTAGTTTTTATTTTAATGCATATACATGACAAAGGTAGAACTCCGCAGTGCACTTCCTCAATTATCCCTTACAGTACAAAACTCACCAGTATTGTAATACAGTAATTGGTGCATGTGTGGTGTGAGTGTTTTTCTTTTCGTGGGAGTTTGTGTGCATGTAGTCTCAAAGGATCAGATTGATAATCTTCACACAGCCCGACCTTCACATCTTTCCTATCAGTTCTGTTGCTGGCACAATCTGTTAAAGCAGCCTAATTAATAACACAGTACCTCACAACAGAAACCTTAGCATCACCCTTCAATACAATATACTCCTACAATTGAAATAATAGTAGAGAAACTAATCTATTCTAATAAAACTCCGACCCATGCATGAATTTGATGAATATACAGTCAAAGTTTTATTTTCAGGCCATATCATCCAGCTCAACATTTAGCCCTTATACTGCCCGTTTCATATTACAGTAATAATAATAATACATCTTATTCTCTCTTCCAGTAACATTTCTACCTTATTTAGGCCTCATGTTGAAGAGCTGTTTGAGCAAAAGGTTTGGCTGCCTGATGGATTTAGCTCACTGGGCTGTAGGAGGATCTTCAAAGTGAAACATTCAGCAATGGTTTGACACTTTAACACAGATTCCATTACACATTATCTGTTGATGTCTTGACTTCATAGAAAAGCTATTTACTGAGAGATTAAGTTTCTGTTATTTTGTTTGAAAAAAATGAAGGGCTGGTTTTGGGGGGGAAACATTCCTGGGTAATCTGTCACTGACACACACAGCCTAAAATAGCACCAAGGAGATATTTTCTTTCTATTACGGTTGTTCAGGGTTTCTATAAAAAGCATTGGAATGACTATTGCCTCAGAGGATAAACACGCTGGCCTGTGAAACACTTTTCCTTCTGCATATCTTAATCATGACCATTAATTTTAATCACCATGTGTGTGGTGGACTACAATGCTGGCACTGTTTACTCAGGATCCCTCTGCATGAAAAATACTTCACAAGTTATTTGTTTTCAAAGGTGTATCTATCAATTTTTATAGATTAAAAATATATATTATTGTTGTATACTTCATAAAACTGCCAGAAAGAAAATTTAATATCTAATTTCAGTATATAGATGGTCAGATATGCTTTCCATAATGCAGCAGAGCCGACATACGCTCTTTTCTGATTAGAGCACATAATCAATATACACAGTGTGACATACATATATTGAGGGTGTGTATTGACCTGGACGATGGAAAGGGCTTTACATGAAAAATAACATGCAAAGAAATAGAGATGCTTTTGCAGTCATACGACTTCTTTACAGCAAAAGATTCTGACATTTTATAATATCATGTGTGTACTTTGAATGCATCAAAACTCTTGACAACAGTTTTAGATGTTCGACTGTGACTATACAACATAACAGTTCAGTCCTTTCCCTTTCTAGAAAAAACATCCTAAAAATGCACAAATATGAAAAGGGGGTTTATTACATGTAACGGCAAACCAAAACATTATTAGACATCCAAGCAATGAAAGTGCAACAGTGTATGTGGGTGTGAGGTCTGCAAAGGCATGCATGACTGAAAATGGCTTCAGTTGCGTTCCTAAGCAACATTCACATCCACTGCTCTTCCCTTTCTTCTCTCACGCCGCCTACGACTGGCTATTTCAGCGAGGACAGGCATTTCACTTCCAAAGCATCTTTCTCAGACTATTTTACAACTCTTACTGTAACAGCACAGGTTTTGACTGGAAAACACCCAGTAAAGGTGAGACAGCCACCGTACATTTCAGGCACCAAGGAGGTGCAGCCTGAACCACGACTGAACATTTTCTAGGACAATAGACACTATTGTACTCCCCACATAGCTGACTGAATTTGCAATAATTTACAAATATTAGGCCACTGGTTCGTGTCAAATTGAAGGATGTCATGAGAGATTAAATCAAAGACCAACAATGGGAATACAATTGGTTGTCTTTACTGTTTTCTGATATATATTTGTCTCTGTATTCCTTATAAAACAGTTTTAACTATATAGTTGAACATTCAAGACGTTCCAAAAGATCACTGACCAAAAAGATCACTGGTAATTTGATTTTGCTCTCTCTATACATCCACACACTATTTGTGCCTTGCAGTGTATTGTGGCTATAATTGAGTAAACCAGGGATGTACTCCACCTAATTCTTCCTCTGCGGGACAGCTCTCTCACTCTGAACAGAGCATGCCATTTATTTAACCAGAGCACACACTTAATCTCATGGAAACTGTCTACATAAACCAAGTGTCTCATTTAGTTGGCATTCTTCTCTCCACTGGCCAACTTCTCTACTTCTGACACTCCCTCCATCCTCTTAAAACTTATCCCATTCATTCAGCAACCCTCCAGACTTTTCCTGTCTGGCATTTGGCTCTATGTCATTACGGTCACCGTGACAACAGATGAGTCAGCCGCTGTGGAGACGCCTCACTTCCTGTGAGTGTAGAGTATCATAGGCCGAATGAATGACTGAACTGACATGTAAAATTTCCTCCCTAAAGACTGATTCATAGTCAGCAGCGTCAAATCCTCCTCTGGAGATATTTGTGGTCCAAGTAGGATTAAAACAATTCACATCACACTGTACAGTCACCTTGCTAAGTGACTTAACATGTCTGTATAAAAGTGTGTCATACCGCTAACACCATGTCATCATGGTTTCTCAAGTTCATGACCCCGTTTTATGTTCCATAACATGATGGCATGCTCACTTAGACCTGAGACGCTGTCATGCCAAATTGAGTATGGCAAACTTTTGGATGGAGTACGGAGAAAGAGCATGGATGGCGGAAGCTCTTACTGGATTACACCAATATTGTGATATGATTCTATTTATCTTTTCACTCAGAACTATTTATTTTTTCTTGAAAAGCAAAATGTCAACAAGCTGCGCGGTGCTGCTGACTCCAAGTTTGAGAAATTCTCCCACAAATCATCCGATACAGCCATGCATACACAGACACTGACTCAGCCATTCGGATGTACACACACATGATTGCATGTACACATACACGCTTTGCGGAGTCAAGAACAAGTGTTACAGTACTTACATCAGTTTTTCTAAACTTGGCTTTAAGGCTCTTCATGTTCAGTCTGGTCCATGCAGTCACTCACTCAATCACTCAGTCAAGGCTGCAAAGAAAAGAAACACAGATGTTGAAGCTTGGCCTCAGTGACGTTTGCTTCCATTTCAGATGTGATTTGGTGTCTCTAAAAAGACTAAGCTACCTGACTAAGAGAGTTTTGCAATGCTGTGTCCATACAAGTTACAGCAAATATGAGGTGTGATTTTGCAATGCATTCACGCTGGCAATAGTCTGCTCTACAGCATTAGTAAATCAACATTTTCCTCATGAAAACTAAAATATGGACAACTTCTAGTACTACACTGCACGACATAAGCAAATGTGGAAGTGTTTTGATCACACGACTCTAAACTCAAGCTGTAACACATTTAACCATCCCTCCCAAATAATGTGTAATTTTGGCAATGGATTTCATACCACATGCAATTCTAATTTAGACCTGTTGCTGGAAACAGTATCCGGCTTTTTGTTGTTTCCTATAAGGATGTTTTAAATCACCACAGAGCCCTTGGGGATGTGTGGTGACTGTATTATAGCGCCTCAACTGCCTCAAGCAATTTCCGACTTTTCATGCATGAAATGTCAATGATCCTTCTGAGCACTCCAGACCAAATCAGTCTGCTTACTTTGTTCAGTATTGTCATTGTCATGGTCCTTTGTGTATGCTTATATTTCAAATAAGAGCACCATGTTAGCAATATGAGCCTCTTTGCAATTATTACTGGCAATTATGTTGTGCAAGGATAATATTTGTTCTACCTCTTTTGCGTCTTTGCATTAATTTTACTCTCTATGACACACACAACAGCTGACTTGTACAGACTCTTGGTCATGGCGTTTACCACTGGTGTGGTTTAAACATACTTTACACACACCTACTTTCTTCAAACATGTTGCTGATCAGTACCCTCCCCATCATTTTTTCGATACCTTATTTTAACTTTTGTTGCTCTTGTTCTTAGCTGTGTCTACATCTGTGCAAGTACACCATGAGCAATGTAAAACCAGAGTCAAATTCCTTATGTGTGTACACATACTTGGCAATTAAAGCAGATTTTGATTTAAAACAGACACAAAAGCACAAGTGAGAAAGATGTCTGAGACTTTAAGTGGGCAGATACTTATGTGTTTAATAAAAGAGCTGTACTGGAAGTGGGTGCATCAAGCACAGCCATGTCTGGGCTCTTCTGGCAACATTCAAGCCATTCAGATTAACTTGTATTGGCCTAGCATATTCATAAAGGCACATTTTTGTGGACTCTTTATAAGCCCAGCATTAGCAAATGGGATCAAAACAACAAGTAAAAGGTACATCTCTAAGGTTACAGAAGCTAATGTAACAAAAAAAACAAAAACAAGACTAACAGATTCATCACACAAGTAAGCTAACTTTACTACTGAGTCCATTGTCAAACTTTCTATTAGAGCACACATGAGGTCATGAAGTGTTACAACAAACAGCTCGGAGCAGGGCTTATCAAGTAGTTACCTGTCTACATTTGCTTGCCGTCCCAAGCTACAGCTACTAACATGGTTAGAGCTGCAACTCGTTTAGCACAAAAAAGCATCAACCGCGCGCCGTCTGTCATTGTACACCAAACACTTAATACGTCAGATCAGATTTGGGACTGCTCGCGAGCGATGTGCCGCTCAGACTCACGGACAGATTAGTTTAGTTATGAGGCTTTTCTAAGAAAAAAAGAAAAAAAAAAGACCAGCCATCATTTCGTGACCAACAACTGCTAACATGATATGAAATGACTGGACACACACTTACCCGGCTCTGTGCTGGGAGTCGCGGGAGGAAAAAGAAACTGACACACTACGGCTTTTTGTGCCAAAAACAGATTAGCTACCGAACCGGTGAGAAAACAACGAGCCGTTGTTGAGCTAAGTCGAGCAGGAGGATGCATAAAGGAGGGGAAAACAGTGTGTCCCTGCGAGCTACTCACTGGCCCGGCTCGGCCAATATACATTAAAAGTTGTTCACGGACTCCTGCCTGCCTGCCTCTCTCTCTCTCTCTCTCTCTCTCTCTCTCTCTCTCTCTCTCTCTCTCTCCCTGCTGCCCGCTTTAGGAAAGTGACGTCACTCCTCTCCCAGCGCTCTCGTGACCGCGGTGAGCGAGCCCTCTTGTGTTCTCCAATGTGCCCCATTCATGTTCTGCTTAAAGGGCTGTTCCTCTCAAAACATTTTAGAATGTAACAAATTAGAATTATCAAAACTCTTTTAATACCATAACTTTCTAACTACAGCGTAAAGGTTTCGTATTTTTGCCCAGACCCCTGAACCCAATGAACCCCACCCCCCCTCCCCTTTTGAAAATGGCCAGCTTTCAACAAACTTCCATGTTGAGGGAGCTCCAATATAACAAAGACTTGTTTCACACCATTTAATGTGTATTAATAAATCAGTCAATATGTAAAGATTCCAACATATAAGTAGTGTATTGCTCCCACATAAAGTTGGGGGATTTCCAAGCAGTGGTTAAATGTAACGTAAAGTATATTTACTTAAGTCCAAATTTGAGGTACCTGTACTTTACTCGAGTCCCCACCACTTTCTACTATTTGAGGATTGGATTGTTGGTTGGACAGTACAAGCAATGCGAAGGTGTCACTTTGGACAAAATAGTTCACAATAAACTCCACCACAACCAGCTACAACAATAAAATGCTGCTTTTACATTAATATGTCAGTAATATCTGGTTTAACATATCACCGTAGAGGCCATTGACTGAAGTACTTTCTGTCCTAGTACCTTTAGTCTCTGCATTTTCTTGATTATACTAACACACTTTGCAATGAAGGACTAGTGTAATATTAGTACTTCAGTTTCAGTAAAGAATCTGAATTCTTCCTCCAAAACTCAAAACAATACAATAGTTGCCATTGCGTTTTGACGTTTATTATGGATGCCCCCTGGATCATACATTCATCTCAGACTTGACAAAGCTCCTCCAGATCCACAGAAGACTCTACTCAGCCATGTTTTCAGGCTGTGATAGTGTTTGGCTCTTCATCAGCATGTTCCCTCAAGACTGACTGCCAGTCAGACAAGTCATGTCAATGATCTGGGCCTATGTCACAACAGCACCGCAGTGAAACTTATTAATGCAGGTAAGAACATGCCTGAGCTGTGAGGCTGTAATGTTGATGCTATCTGGTGAGATAATGCAACCAAGGCTACCTCACTGTCTGTGTATCGTACATGACCAAATAAAGTAATTTAAAACAAATGTTCGGAATTTACAACCGATGTTCATTGAAAAAATCAACCACTTGTTTTTACTTGTTTAAGTGATAAACATGATTAAATCTACAGCAGCTTATTCAGATCCTCCTGGCAAATATTTCCTGAAGTACAAACATCATCTTTGATATTATGCAATATCTGTGTTTATAATCAGAGAAGGAGAATAAGAAAGAACAAGAGAAAGTATGACACAAATGCCTAGTCATAGGTTAGTCTGCTCAGCCAAGGTGTGTCAAGTTCTATGTGACATTTTGATTTAACAACGACAATTAGTCCACTTTATGGACCAGCAAATAATGTAGCTCTGACATGAAGTCTCAGTAAATGTCAAGACAGTGACATCTAGTGGACAAGCTATTTATTAAATTGTTGTTATGTAGTATAAAAAGAAGGCTATTTAATAGTAAAAGCAACAAAATGTTAAATTCTGAATTCAAAAAGCTGAATATTATCTCAATGCAAATGTCTCATAAAAACCATAAATACATGGATTATTTGAGCAAATATGTGAGAGAATATTTAACTTGTATACACACACCTGGTTATGTCGTACACATGCACTGAATGCATTCAAACACTTATTACAATGTAGGTGACTGAACAAAATATGCCATTCCAGGTGGTTTCTATGTTATTAAGGACCAATGGTTCTGTCTTTTGATCTTCACTCTCTCAACACTATTCAGGTAAGAATGCCTGTAACATTGGAATGACCTGAATGATAGGTAACAGAAAGATGAATCGCTTGGCCAAGAAATTGTACAAGGAAATTGACTTCATTGCCCACAGGTATCTAAGCACTGAGAATAATTGGACTTATTGTAGGTATGGAGAGGTTGGACAAAACTGGGGAGGGATACTAAGGGTGTATCTGTGTTTAAAATAAAGTAGAGACATCAGTGGAGTCATCTTTTAGAGGGAAATATGAGCTGAGGGACTCAGTTGGTCTCCATTTATGGCGATTTTTGAATTACTAAAACATTCTGATGGGTGCATATTGAAAAAATCCTTCAATTTTGAAAAAACCTTAAACTAAGTTGTAAAACCCAGCCTTGAAGTTAACCACAATGCACAGCACAAGAATCTTGTTATCATTTCTAAGGGCACTAAAACAATGGTGCAATAAAATCATCTGGTATTGTTTACACTCAGATAACCCAAGCTGGATCTGAGTTTCAATGGGGTTATACTGACATTGAAACTGTTTGATTGTATTAAATTGTCACGTATGAAAACTCAAATTTGATTGAACTTTATTGCAGTACACCTGAGTCTTAATGTGTAATGTTTCTTGCCTCACATTTAATTACTCTCTAACAGACCCAGTCCCAGTAACACAAACACTATATAAATGGACCATTTCCTTAATTCATGTAAAAACTGCAAGAATGTGTGCTTCATTTTTGCTTGTCCTGTAGTTTACTGTTTCTTTAGTGCATCAAAAAACTGATTTAAAGCCATTTGTTTATTTCATATGAACACATTTGATATTACACAGTTCTATGGTATTATAATTATAATACATATAAGATCTATTATAATATGATATAATCGTTATAGTTTTGCTTTATATAAAATATTACAGTAGCAATATCAATGGCTTATGGCCTACTTTTGAAACAAAATGGGCCACAAAAACTGAGGTTTCAGAGATGATGACGTAACTGTCATGTGATTCAAATCAAAGAGTCTTCATGTGCAAAATAGATATATCCCCTGCTGCCGGGCGTCAACAGCCAGCTAATGTGGAAAAACGTAATTTTGTCCTCCTTTCACTGGATTTCTACAGCAGTATCCATTTTATATGTGTAAACAACAGTTTGCATTAATTTGGCTATCCTATTAAAGCTATATGGGGGCATTCTTCACGGTTGAATGCTTCAGGAAGCCGTCGACTGTCGAAGAAGGCGGAAGTGGTGGAAGGGACAGGTTTCACTCGTGAAGTGGGTCTTTGCTCCATCGAGCAAGTTGCTGGGCCATCAAAACAAACACAACCCACATTCACAGAGGCTAATGTCAGCTCAGGCGACCACTGGTCGATATCTGCCTGCTGTTTCACCATGCTACTGAAATCATGCTGCATTTACACCATCGGAGTTTTTTCTATACTAATTTTGATCTCGGGTATTGTTTTGGTCTTGTCGGACGTGTTTCCACACATTGTACAGTCGCTGGTTAAGAAGGTAAGCATATTATTTAGGCTAACGTTTTATAACTGGCGTTAACTGCTCAGTAAGCTAACTTTAGACATTTTGTTGACAGCTAACGTTAGCTAGCTTGACTAGACAAAACACCAGGGAGAGTCTGCCGTGCAACGATTCTGCCACAGAGATATATTATCAAAATGTCGACATCTTTTGGTCTCTAGTTAAGTTCCATGTTTTGCCAGTGAGTCACATTTAGGTATGTATGCCCATTTTAAACGACTCCCATCGTTATACATGATGTGGTAGCTGCTTGCAAACACACATAATTGACAAAATTAAGCAGACACGCCCAAAGGACACACATTAATGTGAGAATATGTACAGTGAAGATATAATTTGTACAGCTCATTTTCCTACCAATTCTTTTTTCAGCTGAGCATGTTTTATCTGTCTGAGGATGTCATGTGTTAGTGTAAATATTTTCAGGGAGCGCTGTGTAGTTTCTGAGGCGTAATTCAAATTCCAGAATTTTAACATTTACAATATTAGTGAGGTAATACTACATACCCGGACATACATATATTTTTTCCATAGCTGTTCTCAGAGGCAAATAAGGCGCCCAGAACACTGTTTGAAGCCAGAGAGGTGGCAGGGTCCACCACATATGAGCAAAGTAAAACAGTATGAAACTGTGCTGTCCTTTTTTCAGGTCAGTTTGTTTTCTCAATTTGTTTAGTCGTGAAAGTGATGAAATGCACTTTGTTTAGGTGTAAATAAAAACAGTCAAATGAAGATAAAAAATTCTTCCCCGAAACTACACAGTGTACCTTTTGTTTTGTAAATTAGTAGCATCTTCAGGATGAACTATGGTGCACTCTTTTTTTGTTTTTTTCAGAGCACATGGATGTCCAGAATAGCTTTCAGTTATTTTAGTCTACTTCTGCTTTGTGATTGGTTAATCGCTCCCCATCTGCCCACTTTAATGTGTAATAGGTGACAGATATGGTGATTCACTCATGTGCAGGGGGTTTATAGAGAGGTTGTTTACTCGTCATATGATGTGAGGACAGCTTAGTCAGCAGCAGACTATCCTTCTTAAACTGTGCAGGAGTGTTAACCCACCGCCCTTTGTCCCACATAGGAAGTAGTTTTGAAGAATGGAACTCTGGCGTTTGAGGCCTGGGAGAATCCACCAGCCCCCATTTACATGCAGTTTTACTTCTTTAATCTGACCAATCCCATGGAGGTGCTGGATGGAGACAGGCCTGCAGTAGTGGAAATTGGACCCTATACTTACAGGTGAGAGAAACTACTAGGTCAGGGAACTACTACACTTTTACTACAACACTGTCTATTTATATATAAGACAGAAGTGCATATCTCCCAATAAGAAACAGTCACACATAAAAAATATTTGCATTCATGATGCCTCCTTCTAAATGATACTAAATTGATTTGCATACAGTTGAACTGCTGTTTCCAGGGTTGAGTATAAAGCTATCCAAACATATTGTATATACACATTTAAAGGTCATGAAATCTGATCAAGGTCTGTTGTCCATCAAGGTAGTGAAGGTGCCAAAAAGCTGATGATCAGATTCACTTAAACACAAAGAGGAAAGAAATGTGAAAGAACAATGTTCATTCCCTTTAGATAACAGAAACAAAATGTACCACAGCAAAGTTAGATTTACATAAGTACTGTGATAACGACCATCCAATCAACCAACAAATCAGTCCATCAATCAATCAATGGCATTCAGTCAAAATGAAGAAAGGGAAAAAACAAAAACAAGAATGAACACTGATAAAGAAAAGGCAGTAAAAAACAGTTTTACATCAGATGATTTATAATTAAAACTTAACATAGCATTTAGTAACATAAAAGCCTTAAACTTTGTAAATAAAAATAATTTAATGTAAAAAGGAAAATGAAAAAAAACTCAACTCACAATGCAATCGTCAGTCAGTGTCTAATTTCTAATTTCTAATTCTAATTGGCTGAAATATGTTAATGCAGTGCCTCTTGGTGGGAAACCACCAAGCTGATAAAAGCTGACACAAACTGACTTGTGTCTGAAATATGTTTGACTCTGCATTTATTTTTGAAAATAATTTTGTCTCGGCCTCTCTCAGATGCTTTGTTTATGCATTTTGCTGCCCTTTTTAGTGCCACAAAATAGCTACTGTAAACCGAGACCAAGAAAAAAAACAAGTTATCCTCAGGCAGCTTGTTTGCTTCACTGTCAGCACTGATGGACACAACAGCTTTGTACAGCGGCCAGTTTGTCTAATGAGAAAAAAGAATTGCATCATTGAGTGATCATTCTCTTCTGCTGAAGTTCAGTTTACTGCAACGAAGAGCAAATCTTTGGCATAATGGTAGCACAGCGGTTTTATTTTTCTAACCATAACTTGAAATACTTTCCTTTGTATATTATTTACATACTTTTAGAATCTTAAAGTTCTGTTATTCTGTAACCTCATCTTTGGTAGATCTCTGACTACATTCCTAAGACAGATTTGATCTTTTTCCTGGTTGTGAGCTTCATATCAGTCAAACTGGAAGCTGAACAGAATGCTCTGTTCTGAATCTCTGCTCAGTTAAACTCATTTCCCAATTTACACTTCTGCATTTTTATGTTTAAAGTAACACGACTATGATATGAATCTTAAATGAGCTGAGATTCACCTTTTTTTGAGAAGTGTTTTGTTTCAGTGGATTTTCGGTGAATGCGTCACAGCAGCTGTCCCCATTGCTCAGTAACTGCAAAGTTGTGTTTTCTTTTTTTCTTTTTGGAGTTGTGTGAAATAAAGTCAGGAATGGAAACACATTTTAAGGAAACCTCTTCTTTCTGCTACTTCAAAGCCAAATATAAACATTTCAATACAGAACTTAAGTTGACAATAGCCTTTGTTGGTCATCAGAGGTACTTGTACATTTACATGATTGTAAAAATATTATTTTCCTACTTTAACGTGTTGTATTATTGTAAGTATTTTTCCTTAATATTGCACATGAGCCTTTGAGAGTCTAGAAAAAAGTATTGATGAACCCAGTTCTGTCGACAATTAATGTACACTTAAACTCAGTTGTTTGTGTTCTGCACAGAGAGTACCGGCCTATGGAGCAAGTGAATTTCCAAGAAAATGGTACTAAAGTGTCAGCTGTCAACACTAAGACCTACATATTCCAGCCTAACATGTCCCGAGGTCCTGAGAGTGACCTCATCAGGACAGTCAACATCCCTTTTATGGTGAGCCACAGAAATCTCTTAATAATTACAGTAAAATTATTTTCAGTATTACTTTTTTTGATTGAGCAGCAACGTACAAACATGGACATTGCTTTATAATATATCATTATATTTTTTTAGGGATGATATCAAAGTTCAATAGATTTATATGTCTCCTATGTAGCTACATGTGGTAACTTTATTTCTTTAAACCAATAAGAAGTACTTCAGCTTATGGAGTAACAATACACCTAATAGCTATTTGTTACACACTAGGCAGTAAATGACATATTTTTTGCCTCCCAAAAAAGGTTATGAGATGATTTGGGCAGAGAAAGGGTAAAAGAATTATCCAAAAAGTACATGTTATTATTAAGTTAATCATTCATATGAAGTATGTTTTGTAATTTTTTCCTAGTTTCAACCGATAATTATTGATTTAGTATTAACTTTTCTTGACGCAGAAATGTAATTAATCTTATCTGGCTGTTTTTAATCTAATGATGTAACTTAATAGATAATCTTAATATGTAATTAATATAATCTTAATGAGATGTAATTGCCGCATGCTGTTACAAAAATATAGCAGTAAACGTGTTGCGACGACGAGATTGATCATATGCATTCCTGTAATGTGCTACTGTAATGTGGCCTGTCCTGTAGGGTTTTTTACATGCTACTTGAGTTGATGATTCATTCTATAACATGGTCGTCTTTATGGAACTTATGCAATTTCTTTACTGAAGGAGTAGTGTTGAACAATCACTTCATTTCCTTCGCCCTGTTAGACGGTGATGGAGAAGTTCAAGGACAACTTCATCGTGGCCAATTTGATCTCCTCCTACATGACGGGCACAGACCAAGGCCTGTTTGTCACCCACACTGTGGGAGAGCTGCTGTGGGGATATGAAGACGGCCTGCTCAAAGCCCTCAGAACTGTCCAACCTGACCTGGATGATGTCTTTGGACTCTTCTATAAGGTCTCATTTAAGCATATGAATATATTATTGAATACTTTGTGCAAACATGAGTTTGGTTATTCATGAAACGGTGCCATAGATATCAGAGTAGTGTGCAGGAAAGTTATTAAAATTCCATAAAAAGAAATCAAGAGTTTTTGAGAGACGTTTGGTGAAAATCTTTATTTTTCTTTCTCCCACAGACAAACGCCTCCAACGACGGGGAATACGTGTTCTTCACCGGACAGGAAAACTATAAAGACTTTGCTAGAGTGGATACGTGGAACGGTCAAAGGTAGTTGTCTCCACTCACCTGCAGCAAAACACAACAATGACTGAATGAGAATTATCTCCAGCTATGTAAATCTTATTAGGGAGGTCATCCAATTTGAATGGGCGAGAGCTGGCTAACACGTGATTGCATCAGTCGCAGGCAGGAAAATGATCAAGGCCTGTTTCATCCTGCTGATAAGACACTGTACCCATGGCTTTAATCATAGCTCCTCGTGTCAAAAAGCCACACTGATATTAATTGATGAGATTTTCTTTCATCTTTGTCTCCTAGTTGTACCAGAGTCCTCAGTCAGTAAGCTATAACAGAGATCCTCAATACCAGTCTTGCTAACGAGCTAACACAGCAGTTTAAGGAGTAGTTTAATATTTTGGGAAATACACGTTTGCTTTCTTGTAGAGATTTGGATGAGAAGGTCGATACCACCCTCATATCTGTGTGGAATTTGGAAGCTGCAGCCAGGAGACAGTTGGCTTAGCAAAATGCCAAACTATTCCTTTAACACACAAAGGACTGCTGTACAGCAAAAGCAGCTTAAGCCAAGCTTTTTATGACCTACAAACATTTTCATTCTTGTTCTCCTGCTCCATGTAAAACGTTTAACAAACCTGTTTTGGTTTGTTGGCCTTCAGACAAACTGACAAAATAACTCCTGTATTTGTAAATACATACATGACAAACTGATGAAATACAGAAACATAAATAATATTGGTTTTTTTTATGTGTGTGTATGGATGCAGCTCGCTGGATTGGTGGACGTCTGATGAGTGCAATATGATCAATGGAACCAATGGTGCTTTTTTCCATTCGGTCATCGCTAAGAATGAGACGCTCTACATGTTCTCCTCCGACCTGTGCAGGTGAGTGCACTGTTTGACAGACGGCTAAAAAGCATATTGTCAGAAGAATAATTATGTCCACATGTAGTAGGGCTTGAACCAAATCAAGGTCAAAGTAGTTGCGATTTGATTTTATTCTTATTGTGCAGCCCTAGAAACATTCCTGTGTATCACAAAGCATCTCCATCTTGAGATCATTTGAAATTGTTATCAGTTAGGGTTTTCTGCATTCTCTTCTGCTGAGTCACTCTTCTTTTGGTCTTATCTTCAGTTGGCCAGTGAAAAGGCTTTCCCCTTAGTTATCCTAAGAATGTCTTCCTAAGCCTTTCCTTCAGCATTATTCAAGGCTGGATATTGGATTAGGGAGATCATTTTAGGCTGGATGGTTGCACGGCCTCTTGAATGAGGTCACTGTTAGCTAACCCCTTCTCCTATTTACTGTTGGTTAAAACAGCTGATAAGTGCTCTCTTCGACTGTCTATAATTCAGAACTGAGAGTGCAGACTATGCAGGTCAGCTAACTGCTGACTGAGGTTGTGACACAACAGACAAAGTTTATGAGGCAGTAACATGTCAAAGACTTGTTTAACCTTTTCATGTAAAAACCTGTCTGTGCTGTGCAAGTTTTCTGTAAATCAGCTTACCACAGAATTTTGTTGCACAATGTATTTGTGTCTGCAAAGATTAACCATCATCTGGCTCTGTTTCCAAGGTCTCTGTACGCTGTGTACGCGGAGGATGTGAACGTGAAGGGGATCCCTGGGTATCGCTTCAGTCCCCCGAGCGAGGTGTTTGCCAATCTGACCGTGAACCCGGCCAATGCGGGCTTCTGTGTCCCTGCAGGAAACTGCCTGGGCTCTGGCGTGCTGAATGTCAGCGGATGTAAACAAGGTGGGAAATGCATGAAGCAGCTGGTGCAAATGTTGCTCAAAAAGTGAACTGAGTCTTTTTATTTTAACTGAATCCTTTTTGTGTTTAGGAGCTCCCATCATAATGTCCTCACCACACTTCTACCAGGCAGATGAGAAATATGTTCAAGATGTATTTGGGATGAAACCGAGAAAGGAGCAGCACCAGACTACGATTGATATCAATCCGGTAGGAATATCATTCAGTTCTTAAAGATCCTCTTCCAGACATGTTTTACAACATTAAAAATACTAATAACACAATTTGTGTATGTTAAATTATCATGTAGAAGTGCACGGATTGCAATTTTCTCAGCCGAATTCAATTTCCATCTTAAAAATCTGACCTGCCGATTTAGATTTTGGCCTGTTCTGATTTACTTTCAAAGAACTACAATTGACAGCATACACAAACATATGTGTCTATAACAAAACGTAGACTATGACATTTCTTATATTTTCTCCAAAACTGCACCACAGGACTTGATCTCACTCTCTCAAACAACTCTCAGAATAAAGTACCTTCTGGTGTCAAAATCTGCACATACGTTATTCTGCACAGTGATGGTCAAACATTCAAGTAAGGTAACAATAGGCACAACATTTCTTTTTTTACATATAGCAACCTTGTTCGCAACGTAGACAGCTGATATGAAAACCTGCAGTGACATTCTTCTACCACTGGGTGGTGAACTATCTCAGCTCTGTGCCCATCAGCCAGGGGGTTATCCTTGACATAGCGCTTCTATTTTTTTTTTTTTTATTAAAGAGTGGTTAAAGATTATGACAGAGGTACATGGAACGGAGCTGTCACCAAAGATAAGTTCAAACAGATCTTATCTTGTGAACCTGTGATAAACCTTTGATAGCTGGAAGTAGACTGAAAAAACAATAGTTCCAGGAGCACTACCTGTCACTGGACATCTGTTCAACTTTGAAATGTAAATTTAGTACAATCTTGGTGTTCATTTTTCATGTTGTATTGTTATGTTTCACTGATGGCGTTTTGCACGGCCTGTTTGAACTTCATTGCATTTGGAAACATTTTAACAAAAGTGCAGCTAGAAAGTTGGAGCTAATAAATTACTGATAATGATTAAACCTTTTTTCACCTTTTTTTATGACACTAATTTACTGCAAGGAAGCCGACAGCAGTACAAAGACATAAACAGTTGAAGTGTGAATAAGTTGATGTCTGTTTGGATGACAGAGTGAGTGAGTTTGATATTGGTATCTTCCTTTGGCAGCCATGTAGTTCTTGCTGTGCATAATGACTTTAACTCCCTTTTTTCTTGCTATGGTCTAGGACTGAACACTACATTAATATTAAAATGATTGGACATTTTATCTATTAGCCTAATCGAGTATGCAACAATGACACACACACACACACACACACACACACACACACACATTTCTTACTCGGTCACGTACACCTCATTAACACCAACATGTAAGGTGGCAGCGCCATAAGCTGAGATTAGTCTTTGAAAGCAGTAAACAAGCTACTGTTTTATCTGTTTATCTTCTACATGCTATTACATGAGATTATTAAATTGATCAAAGTTTTTCATGCGATACTGGTGCCGAACATGCTGGAAATGCCCATACAACACGAGGGACAGGTGGAAATATAATTCTCGCGCACAATTCTCTTGAACCGTTATTTTCCCAACAGATGAGCTAACCTAATTTTACACTAATAATCAGAATCGTTTTCCCAACCAGTGACAAAACCAATGCTACCCCCATGTTTGCCCCACATGGGGGTAGCATTAGTTGACCTGAACGAGTGTCCTGGAGGAACAGAAACATTAGAAAATGTATAGTATAAAAACACTACTTTAAGAACTTGTATTAATCTTCTCAAGTAATACATAAATTTTATGTAAATCCCACAGAAGTAGGAGAAGAAAATATCACTTAAAGTTAAAAATATCAACTTATATGATGTTGCCATGATCATTTTCACCCAATAGGTGTTCCTCTTAGATGGTCTAGCTGGTAACTTGCCTATAAAAGTTGAAATTCAAATTCAAATCATTGTTGCTGTGTCAATTAGACCTATGCAAAATGTACAGAAATGTTGCTCTCAATCAGTCTCCATTATGTTTGAGGAAGTTTAGAAGCTTCACAGTGGGTGGAACCACTTTGAGCAAAAAGAAATGTTTTATTTTGATTAAATACTTTGAGGCAAGCAAACACAAATCTTAACCGATCATTGGGATGCTTCCAATCAGGCTGAAGGAAAATTGTCCCTGTCACTGCATCTAATGTTGAATTCTGTTTTGCAGCTAACAGGAATCGTCCTGCAGGCAGCAAAGCGGCTCCAGGTCAACGTCTATGTCGAGAAACTCCCCAGCTTCAGGTAATCGGCTCATAGCTTTCATTCGTCTCTGCCATAAACTCCACTGTCACCATATTAATGAAGCTGTAATATCTGCATTACTACCAAAGCCAAGGCAGCGTTGCCAGTAAGATAACTAAAGAAATTGTGCCATCATCATCATTCTAAGTGGACTTTTGGACAGTCGTGTCTTGCTTGTTATGCATCAGCTTTTCATCCAGTGGAACAAACAGCGATGTCATCCTGAATCCAGACCGAACAGATGGACAGCTAAATTCAAAATTGTCCGAATGTTTCTTAGTCTTTGTTCATTAACTTACAGGCGTGTGTCCAGATCACAAATAAGGACAACAGAATACATGATTATAATTGTAGGGGACACAATGTAATTAATTTTTTTTCTTTTTCAGTCAAACAGGAAACATGAGGACAGTCATCTTACCTGTGGTTTATCTCAATGAGGTACAAAAAACACACAAACACATAGTTTTGTCATTTATTCATATACTGAACACTGGTTGGTCAAATTCAGGCCACACTGAAAGGGCAACAAGTTTCATTGGCCTCGGTCACACTTGATCTGTCCACTCCTTGGTCAGACACTTTGATTACGTGTCATACATTACATCACAGACACCTTTGACATGATTTTGAACTGAGAGAACTCTCAGCTCCACAACTTAAACAATAGCCTGCTCACATTATGATGTTTATATTTTTATTATAAATGTGTTGCAGATTGGCTCAGACAGTGGTTTTTTAACGAAGTCCACTACCTGTGTCCTCTAGACACTTCACTTAGTTAAATTATTCACTTCAGTCATTCTTCAATATGCACCTTACTTGTTTTTGTCTTTTTTTAAATCGCAGTCTTTGTTAAAATCATCTTGGATTTAATTGCTGTTCGGTCTTAGATGTTGCAATAACTCTTTTGTCATCGACAGACAGATTGTAAGTTCAGCCTTAACACTTTTATGAGAACACTGAAAGTGTGGAGGCAAAGAAGGGCCATAGTGATTTGAAGGGATTTGAATTTATAGGAAACTGAATGTGCCTCTGGATATATGTATTGAAATACTTTACTTTAAAAATATTCTATATATAGTTGAAGTTTGAAGAATCGAAGTTGTGAACCTAAAAATGAACTACTGAATATCAAGTGGAAATTCCAGAGATTGTGAAATACCAAATGAAATGGCAGAAGACACTGTAATGAAGATCTCTGTCACTGATCTCTTCTCAGAGCGTCCTCATCGACGACGAGTCGGTAGCGAAGCTGCAGGCGATTGTTACCAAGCAGAATGTGGTGGTGAATATTCCGTTCATGCTGATTGGTCTCGGCATCATTCTGGGAGGAATCTTCATGTTCCTGATGTGTCGACAGAAAATCCCCGAGGTGAGACATTAATGCGTTTGTGTGGCCATCAGCGCAGCATCTTATGATCATTTTCCATTAGCGATTAAAACGGGCAAACAGAACATCTTCACATTTTGAATAACTGTGATATTTGCCATCCTTGCTTGACCACCATAAAGTTTAATCAATTATCAAAACTGTTACGAATAACGATTCTTGACAGTCTGTTTAGTAGAAGCTTGTTTTGATTTTCTGTTGATTTGTTTTTAGATAATCTGTTCGTGGCAAATTAACTAGATCAATGTTGATGTTGAATATGTAGTTTTGTAGATTAAACATTTCTTACTTTCAAAAGTTTGTCAGCAGTACCTTAAATAACATTTATGTTTCTGGTTTAATTTCTCAGAGCACTGCTGCTGAGCGACAGCCCCTGCTCTCCTCATAGCACCGAACAGGATGTGAAAGGAGGAGCATTGCCGTCTTTGCAGCATAACACAAAACTTCAGTGGTTCAACAGTATACAGTTTTACCCTTTAACCTCGCAAGTAACACTTTTCATTAATAACCAGAATTTCACCTTTTAATCTGTTTTCAAAAAATGGTTTTAAGGAAGCTCAGTGAGGAGGGCGGTATCCTCTCTTTGTGTTATTTGTTACAAGGTTGGTGGTTTAAGGTCTGCCTTTCAAATTCAATTGTAATGATGCCGAAATCCCTGTCATTTTACTGTCATTTTTAATAGGCTATATTTTCTATTTTTTCCCTTTTTATAAATATGGGTTAACTAATCAAAACCCCCACGAACTTAAGTGATAAAAAGTGAAAACAAAACTTTCATTATTTGATCAAAGTATTTTCGTGTGAAATGGATGCTGAATGTGCGAGTGTGTGGTTATGAGATGAACGGCTACAGAGCTGTAATAGTAATGAGGGAATGTGTTTTTAGAGTTGGGCCAATAGTCACTTTTTTAGCATCATCTGCTGAAGGTGTTGAGACACCACAAACAAGAAAGTTTATACATGTTTTAAATTCTATATGTGAGGAGGATTTCATTTCTGTTGCTTAAAATGTTTTGCTCCAAGAAAAAAGCTCTCAAGTCATTTTAATAACTGAGGCGTTGAATGTTTTTTTTTTTTTTGTACATTTCCTTTAGTCTGTTGGGTTGGCATTTTTAGTGAAACTTTCCCAAACCAGGTATTATTGTAGCCTTCAGTGGAAATCCAGTAAATCAATGTATGCACGTACAGTTTAAAATGTGGAATAGCATCCAAATAGTACTAATTCAACAGTAGCAGTATAAAGGGAAGGTTTTTGCCTGATGTGAAGTCTTACGATGATGTGAGGCATATTTTCTTTCTTTCCCCCCCCGTTTCCAATAGTTTTCCATTAATGTGTGATTTTTCTACTGACATAATGCTACAACCCATCTATGAAACAGCTGTATGTTTCTCCCGCTAACCACTAGGAATTGGTCATTATTGTCAATGGTCTGCACTATTAAACTGCAAGTATAAAATTATTATGACTTTATTTAAAGTTTTTACCTGTTCTTAAAATGTCAGTGATTTTCTGCCCATTACTAAACAGAATGTCAATATAACGTGTCAGTTATATGCAGTTTGAATAACCACCATGTGACAACATTACATACTGTTCATCTCGTGTCAATGTTGCTGTATTTGTTTTATATATATATATATATGTGAAAAAAGAATAGTGTTTACACTACTGCAAAGAAATATCAATATGTAATCAGTTTACACCCTCTCAATAGGTCATATATATAACAATTTGCACGTTGTCTTGTCATTCACTACAACTCCAATAAACCTGCCTCACAGTCTCTGAAGGTGTGTTCGTGTTTCCTCCATCACACGTTGCAAAACGATTGTTTGAAGTGCTGTATCTTTGCATACATTGCTTTTTCCCTTTTGTGTTGAGGTCAGGTGTAGAGCAGGAACAGCATTGTAATGACGGTCACACCTTTTAGAGAGGTCTGACTAATTCCTTATTAGCTGGTGCTGAAAGTCTGTGTTGCAATGTTTCTAATTATGCCTGTGGTAAATGCACACACACCCACACAGACACACCCGTGTTGATTTCAACAGATGAGTACGTGAAGCTAGTAGTTACACAGTGCACTGTAGCCTAGTGTTTTGAAAGACTTGAGACTAATGTAGTTTTACATTTCTCTAAGAACATAAGACCTGCTAAAAAAGATGCAGGACAGATATTATCTTTTTTTATTCCATGGATTCTTATTACCTATTGCCTTATTGACTTCTTGCCTACAATACCCATATTGCAACACAACTGCGGCCTAGTCATGGGCGCAACAATAAAAGCCTCTTTTGGCTTATATTTCAGCCACATTCAGCAGTGCTTCGACCTGTGTTTGGTTTGTTTGCACATATATCGCTTACACTGTTAAGTATATTTAGACTGTACCTTGTAATTTCTAGGATACAGTTACCCATAAACAATGTAAAAACATTAAACTTTATTAAATATGCTTATTGGACATTTCACTTACACTGAGCACTTGTCACTTGTGATGTGGGCAGACACTCTATGCTAAGCTACGCTAACTGGCTGCTGGCTATTACTGCCTATTTAAAATGGAGATGCCAGAGAAGTATCTATCTTCTCATCTAACTCTTGGTTAGAAAGCCAATAAGTATATTTCTCATCGGGTCAAGCTATTCCTTTGAGAGTGTATGCCTTTCTTCAGCAGTACATTCAAACTGACGACCACAGCTGTAATAACCAGCTGTTTTGTTTTACTGGACAGTGAGAAGCTCAAGTTGAACATTTAATGGATGACTCCAGAGGAAATCGGCAGCAATTTTTGCAACCCTGATTGTTTTCTAATTTTGCCAATCTTCATACTTCATACATTCGATTTCATTTGCCAGAAAGTCTCCACTCTAGCCGTTGAATTTGAGCTATTATGGGCAGGACTATTCATACAGGCAGCTTCATGGTCAGCAGCATCTCAGCACGGAGGTCCTGGGGTCAGATCTGAATCAGTGGCTCCAGGGTGAAGGTTTCCGTAAATGGATGGATGGATTACATCTATTTTGCGGTTTCATTTAGACACCGCCGACGTGGAATTGTCCTTAATTAGCGGGTTAAAGTGTACTTTGGCTCCCTGCAGATAAACTATTACCTCGGTCGTCCTTATAAAACTGATAAGTTCCACTGTGTAGAGAAGTCTGCCTCATTGGCTCTGACTTGAGATCAGCCTCCCCGCCAAACCTCAGCCTCAGTCATTAACGCAGCAAATAGGAGGATAAATCTCTCAAATCTGTCAGAGTGTAACTCCTCCCCAACCCAGTTTGGGCCTTTAATACAAGCGGCGTGGGAGGACGTATCAGCCCTGACACCGAACAGCTCCTGTCTTGTTGCCGAAGTGCAAACATCATGAGGACTCTCCAGGAGAGAATCATCGTCGCCGCTGTTTTATTGTCTCTGATCTGTGCCGTCCAGGTAAGTTAACAGCTTCTGTGTTTGCTGTTTATGACCTGAGACTTTGCTTTAGTCTCTATTGATTTTTGATGGAATGTGCCCTTCATGAGTTGTTAAAAGATGCTATATTTGCCTTTTACAGGTCAGTTCACTTCCTCTACCCGACAACTGGAATGGCTTGCTGCAGAGGACCAAGCGGTCACTTTTGTGGCGATGGAACAGCATGAAGCCTGTGGGTGCCAGCTGCAGGGACCACCTGGAGTGCGGCACAAAGTACTGCAGGTAAGGGGCTTCGTTTAGCTCAGTTGGTAGAGTGGGCGTCCCATGTGCAGAGGCTTTGTCCTCGCTGCAGCAGCCCGAGGTTTGAGTCCCGGCCTGGGGCTCTTTGCTGCGTGTCACTCCCACCACCCTTCTCTTCCTGTTTTCTGTTGTATCTTGAGCTGTTCTATCAATAAAACAACACAAAGGCCCAAAAAAATAAATACTAAAAACTCAAACATTTCCAGCTTAAACTCACAATCAGCAGAAATGTATGAATTAATGAACATGCTTCATTTGTAGTTTTTAATTTTAACACTTATTTATATTGTAACTGATTTATGTCTGTCTCTATAAAGTATTTTATCACCAATGTGAAATCGCAGGCATTCCTCCAAGTGATATCAAATAGACGTAAATTTCCATTTCATAGTATTCAAAGACGTCATGTGATGATATCTTTGCACTGTGTGAGTGTAATGTGTCATGTCTTGCCCACGTGTATTGTGCATGGCAGGAATGACCCTACAATAAAGTTTCTCCTTATCTCCGCAGGAAAAATATCTGTTCTTTCTGGAGCACCTGACCAAGAGACACAAAAAAATAACTACATCAGGGTGACAAACAACTTTATGGACCGCAGCTTCTCAAAATCAACCCTGTAATAAATCACCGCTCTGACATGCTGCCAGCTCGAACTGAAGACCTGCTGGCTCCTTATCAAACTCCGTGCTTTGAGTTAATGTAATCTGATCTGGCGCCGCACTGCAGCGTAAACAACGCCATAAACGCTGCGTTCATGTGAGCAGTCACAGTGGCTCCATCTACTGCAGAATTGATTTTTTTTTTTTAGGATTTAATTTGTCCAAAACGCTCGCCACCAGGACACACATACACGGAGCTGTATAAATCTGTCTTTGATAAGGAAATATAAATACTCGTGCAAAGTTTGTGAGGTGCTCTGATTTTATTGGTTGGATTTGATATTTCATATTTATTTGTACATATTGTAAACTATGTAAACATTTATACTTTTATAAAAAAAAGAGGTTGTATTGACCAAATTTTGTTTGAAGTTCAGAATCCCGTATAAGCAACGTTTCTTTTATTCTTTCAGTGGAATGGGAAAAGATTATAAACACTTTGATGCTGTTTGTTAAAAAAGATGACTGGGATTTCTTTTTTAATTGAATTTATTTCTGTACCTTTTCATCACAGGCCATGTGATACTATAAATTCAAACTCTTCACTGACCAAGGGACAGGCTTTGTCTCACTTTCTTTTTCTTTTTCCTTTTTTACATGTTTTACATGTTTTGAACCATTACTTATTATTTATTGCTGCAACAAAGTACCAGAAATATAAATACACTTGAAAAAAAAAATGACAGGAAAACCTCCATAGTTACTTTGATAAGAGAATGGACGGGAGGGTTGGGAATGTGAGGATTTAGGATTTGCCATGTAAATATGGCAAATTCTTGCTAATGTGGAGAAACCAAATATTAAAGCGGCTCTCAACGTTTGTCTGGTGTTGATGATGATGAGAGCTGGTCAAAGTAAAAAACAGAATCACAAATACTTCATTAATCACCAAAAGTCAAAACTGGGTTACAACACAGTTCTCCTTCATTGCATGGAGAAATTCTAAGAACATAGATAACATATAAAGAAAAAAAAATGGTGAAAATAAAAATATAGATAAACATGTGCATTAAACTATGATAGATAACCCTGATATATAGAGATAGATATATGTAAAGTTGATCTACACTGTAACTATAGTGTAGATTGTAGTGAGTAAAATTTAAATAAGCAAAAATTCACACTAAACAGTGCGTGGTAAAAAAAGATGTCTGACTTTTGACATCTGTCCACTGCAGTACTAATGTGTGTGGCTCAATCCAGCAACATGCGCTTTTACAGGTATTAATATTCATATGAGGCATCCAGCTGAAAAAAACATCTGCAGAAGACCTCTATGAGCTTCCAGAATGAGCCAAACTGTTTCCTGGTTGTTGAGGGTGCCTTCGATACCCACAGAGCAGTGTCACCACCATGTGGGTTTTTACTTTGGACATAAAGTTACCCATAGGATATGACAGGGGGCAACCACGTGAGACATTTTGTACAATTGTCCTTGAAAATGGATGCATCAGTAGCTGAACACTCACTGCTCGTTTTTCCCCACTGGAGGGCGAGCTGACACAGGCTTAGTGAGAAGACCTGTGCAAAACCAACAGCCTGCAGTTATGTATGCACACTAAAATGATACAACAGTACTGACTACTAATTACTACAGCAACAGTTTAAGGTCTGTATGTGATCAGTTTATGGCTTAACAATTTGTTGTTGTTTTTTTTATCCATCACGTCTCTATTTAGGCACTAAAACAGTCACTGATGGGTTCTACAGGTATGTGAATGCCATAGGTTACTGATATGTGGATTTATTGCTATTGTTATTTGCCAATTTGCCAATCAGCAAAGTAACTATATTAAGTAAGGTGCTCATCACAATGTCTCAGAGCCCAGACTGACATCTTCAAATGGCTTCTTTTGTCCAGCCAGCAGTCCCAAACCGAAACACTCTTCATTTACCATCATAAAAGACCAGTCCAGTCAAAGACCAGCAGCTAATCATTACATTTAAGAAGCTGGGAACAGAAATCGTGTCACAATTTTGCTTGAAAAATGACAACTTAATCCATTATTAAAAAGTAGTTGTAGCTGATTTTCTTTTCATTGAATCTCCATTTGAAAAGTGGAAAATTAAAATAACGTTCACTTTATATTATTAAAAGATTTAAGTTAGGTATGAGAACAATCTCCAGTCAGTAATAAAATGGCCCTAATGATAATTCGGCATGATTAATTATAACTAAATGTGTTGTTTCCTCAGTAGGCAGAATCTTGGGTGTGACTCATCATAATAAAACGCACAGTCATGATTCCAGTCCTCACACGGTGTAACTGGGACATAAGTTACAAGCCTACTCATGATGTTTATTTTTACCATTTGACAGACTTTATTAATAAACCATTTCCTACCAGGTGTCTCGGCCGCGCTGAGTGGCAGGCGCTTCTCCCTCCTCATTGGCCGAAGCCGGCGTGACGTCAGCTCTCCGCCAGGGTGCCGAGCGGTGCTGGAGCGGCGGCGTGTGGACCGTTGAGTGTGTCCGGGCCGTCAGAGCCGGACCCGCATCATCCGACCTGATAACAGAGTTATGAAGCTGATTGATCTGAGTCGTAGATGTCGCATAACAGCGCGGGAAAATAAGAGCTTCCTGATGCAGCTTTGACGTCAAAGGTGCGTCGAGATGAGATGATTTTTTATTATTATTACTATTTTTTTTATATATATATATATATTGTTAGGTTGCAGGATATTTGGTCCAAATCAGGCCATTTGGAAGAAGAGGATGGACATCACCTCCGGCTGAGGACTGATTTCAGGTAGGTGTGTTATTAATGTAATAAAAGCTCATGTGATGGGTGCTTCAAAACACAGGACTGCTCGTCTTTATATGTGCTTTAGCTACTTTGCCTTGAAGTCAATTATTCAGCTGTGACTTGATGCTAATTTATCTTACTTTATGTGAGGTTTAATTGTGTTTGTGCGTGTGTGTAAGAGAGGAAAAGAGATGCTACTTCTGTCATGGTATGTTCACTGTCTCATTCTGTCTAACACGTTGTCCTACTTGCATATTTCACCATCACAGATGCCTTCATACAGTACACTCCCCATAGAGCCTGCCTCCTCTCTTCATCCGTGCACAAATGTATGTTACTTTCCAGATCCTACACAATCTGGTCATGTTTCCTGTTAATTGGCATCTCTGAAACTTTTCCTCGCATGATTATGGACCCAAAATGAGCTGTGATGTTTCCATTATAGACAGCAGCATCCCAGCTGACAGGCGTCAACATCGTCTGTCTCCAAGCAGGAGAACCCAAAAAAAAAAAGAAAAAAAAATGGGGGCGCTCTTTGCCTGCACAGTCCCACCTCTCATGTAAGAATGCTGACTTGACCTGACAGACGAATATCCAGTGAAATACCCCCAGTTAGTCACAGCCGTCTCCATCCCAGCGTGCTCCAGTACCCAGACGACAATTGTGCTGCAATTTCGGAGGCAACAGTGGAGTGTGTGCGGTGGAGTTGTTAGTCCTCTGCAGACAGCTCGTCAGTCGCGCTGGCCTACTTTTCTCCTGTGGTATTGAACTATTGAACTGTTGAAGATAAGATGGACGAGACGCGACAGGATCGAGAATTATTCCAATCATCTTTCATGTTTCATCGGCAGAGACATTTTTATCCAACCAATCAAATAACAACATATCAATTTAAAATAATTTGTGTGACTGTCTTTCAAAAAAAAGGACGTCCAACAGCATTCTCCTACGTTTTCTTCCTCACCTACCCGTTCACCGAAAACTGTGGGGGATTCAGTGTCTTGCTCAAGGACAAAACACGAGCTCTATAATTAAGTTCCTACCTGCTCTGCCTCCTGAGCTGCAGCCATAAATAGGATGCTCTGCTGTGGAGTCAAGCAGTAATCAAACAATAGCCAGATTTTTTCAAACCAGCTGGATGGCCAATCACATCTGAATATCTGGTTGCTATATAAGTCACGATTAGAGCAGGAACATTGCGACACATTTACCCTCATCAAAAACACAGCAGCTCCTGTGATTATGTCGTTGCACTTATATGAAACATGTCTCTTCTGTTGTGAGGCAGATTTAGTAAGTCTTCTGAAATACTTGATGCTCAGCATTTTGTTGTTTGAATCCGAGGAAGGTTAACCGAAGCCCTGCAGCGAAGCATCCACATTTTATATTGATCAGATGAAGTGGCGGCTGACCGACTTGGCTGAATGTCACAGCCCCAACAGCACAACTCTGACAACGGGCTCAACCCCACGACCAGCCATATGCAAGGAGGGCATCGTACCTGAGGATCTAAATTTAGACGTGTCCCTGTTCCTCCAACACGCCGGATTCAAACGATCTGCTCGTCATCAAGCTCTGCTGAGCCCTGATTACAAGCCATTCATTTGAATCAGGTGTGCCAGAGTAGGGAAACATCTACACCACGCAGGGCAGGACTGACAAACACTCAACTAAACTAACAAACAAAACAGTGAAAAAAAAAAACAAATGAGACAAAAACTCTAGAGATAGTCTGCTTTGTCTGGAAGAGAGAGTCCCTCCTCCACCTGCTCGTCTTTAAAAAAAAAATAAGGGAAGGGCCACCTACTAGTCAGCCAATCACGAGACACTGCACAGATTCTTCGCTCTGAACATCTCAACCTATAGCTTCCAAACCAGAAATCACCATCACTGGCTAAATGGAGATGGAGAGAGGTGGACCCCTCTGCTCTGAAATACTGATACCAGCAGCTCAGCAGTCAAAGCACCAGCGTATGATGTCGTCCTATCTGTAAGCAGCTCGTTCAGTACTTTAGGAATCTTTATTGCACCAGTTTAACAGGCAAGAAGACTTGAGAGCACTCTGTCAGCCTGTAAATGCACCGTTAGCTGCCGTGAAAATGCAAAATATACATAAAACACTGTAATGTGGCTACAATGTGAAATTCTGTTTTATCTCTAGGTGCTTTTGTCGTGAATCGCGCCATAAACAAGTTTACCAGAGATGCTATTTATGATTAAAAGAGTCCTGCAAAGGTTGTTTTTCCATCGGTAACTCGATGTGTTTACTATCCGTTGCCATGGTAAAGCTGTTGTTTATCCCAGGGACATGATGATAAAGAGGATTACCTCCTCGTGGTCGTCTGCAGCAGATGTTGTTCAGATTGTTTACACATTAAAACCAGACAATAACACAGCAGTGTGACGGCCGCAGCCCGACGCAAGATGTAAAGGGCCAAAAAACAAGATGTTACTTCTAAGGTGTTGGATCTCCTGCTCACGGTTTTCAGTCTAGTTTAAATTCACAACACAGCTCCAGGCTGACGGCAGGTATCAGTGAATGGTGTGGGATTGTATCCTAGCAACATTAACGGTCACTGATAACTTAAATCCTCAGCATACAGACACTTTATAGTTTTGTTTTTTCCCAGTCATCACAGTTGTATTTTATGACAGGACGATGATCATTATTCATTTGGTTTCTCTTTCAGGCTTGATGCCTGTAAATTCAGGAGTAATGCAGACGAATATGGTGGAGTTGCATTAACTAAACTGATGTGAAAATGTATTTACTCTTAGCGGCGCCAGCGGTGCGTCTCTGCAGTGCAGCTGCCCTAGTTACAGAGCCGCTGAGTATCTGTGAGCGACGGCGGTTGGCCCAGGCGGAGAGAGGAGGAGTTTGTTAACGGTTGACTGAATTATGGAGGCGAGGCTGTGCTGAGGGCCACAAGCAGACAGCAGAGCGGGACTGTGACTGGAGGACCAGCGATGCGATGTGAGGGAGCAGTCGCCTGAAGTTGTGCTTCACGTTTGCAACTTTTTCTATTCTTCCGGGATGCTTTTACACCCAAACATAAAATGCATATTTTTTTTTAAACTATAGTCTGTAATGAGGTCTCTGAGGCTTTAAACTTGTAACAGCATTATAGCTAAGAGGGTCCATTGAGGGCAGAAAAAAAAAAAATTAAAATCAAGAAGCACATCCCACAGAGAGATCAACATGAACGCTTCACACAACAAAGATATAATTTATCCAGATTACATTCACATGCAGCATTAAAACATGTCTCCAGGGTACGACGGTGCACAATTGAAAACAGTTTTACACAAATACAGGAGGGCACACGTCTGCTGATAGGGCCAGGTCTAAACACACGGTAGCGAAATCAACATTCAATTCACAAGCATGAGTGCTGTGGCGTTGTGTGGTGATACATTTTAGAGTGTTTTTTCATTACATTACATTTCATTACATTTCATTTCATTTTCATTACTAACACAGATTTGAGCTGATTCTGAGCCTTTTCGAGGATGTTCCTTTCATATCCAATCGTGAAACTGAATCACCTGTGACCAGTGAACCTGTTTATCTGTGAAATGCTCCCAACATTCCATGACTTTCCCAGTCATTTGTTGCTCCCGTCCCAACTCGTGTGAAAATGTGAAATTCAGAATAAGCATATATTTACAAGAAAAACAATTTCAATGTAGTATTTGTCTAAAAGGATAAGCAAAATTATCACATCCTGTTACATTTCTCTTTTATACCGCAAACCAGCTTTTTGTAATCCAAGCCTTAATTCTGATGACTGATTTCATGCATTTTTTATAGGTGGAACATTCTAGTTGAAAACATTAAAATGAACTAAAATTAATCACCAATGTTGTTGTGACGTCTGTTTATTGTGTTGTAGAGTTACACTATCTACCCACTCTGGCCCAGAGCTCCTTTGCGAGGGTTGTAAACACCAACACGTCCCAAGCTCCAGGTCCAGACTGCTAGCTGCATGGCTAATCGAGCAAACTAGCTAAGGGCAGCCACAATTAGCAGCAGCTAGCGGTTACACTTGTAGTATACTGCTCCCCATTTGCTTTTTGCAGGAATTTGACAGGAGGCCAATTCTTACATATTGCATCTTGAATTCTCAGTATTATATTCTCAAGGAGTGGGTTTAATGCATTCCCATCACCATGACAACCAATCTGAGTTCAGACTGAATACACAGGAGCAGTAGTAGAAACTGATTGTTTCATGTATTTTATATATCCACACATATAATCTACATGTATCCACCTTTGTACTCTGTATGCATGAAACCCACCTCTGATGTCACATTTAAAGCAGATCCATCACACTCAGAAGCGATTCTCTTCTTTACTTTCAGGATTACATTTTAGGAGCATGGAGACACTTTCCATGGCCCAGCCTCATCCAGCATCATGATTGGGACGTCCAGTCTCTCAGGGGACACCCTGATAGCATGCCACTTCCCCGTGGTTCAGCTTCCCACCTGGCAACTTCCTGTCCAGGCCCTGTGCAGCACGGCCAAGAGGCCCGGCCGGTTGTGCTCGGTGGGCCTGACCCGAGCCGTGTCCCTCCCAGAGCAAGACTCGCTGAACCGAGAGCATGCCTTCACCGGCGGCAGAAAACATTTCTCCAGCAGCTACAGCATTCTCAACGAGGACCGGGCGGAGGAGGAAGGGGGCAGTGACAGCAGCGGGAGGTATGACTCCAACTCGTCACCTGAGGAGACGAGTTCCCATCTAAAGAAGGAAAGCTCTGGAGCCCGAGGCAGCCTGCGATCACACAACTCATTTCTTCCCAACGCAGACCTCGACGAGGATGAGGAAGATGAAGATAGCGATGGAGGTAATCTACACAGATATCACGAGGACTCATCCTTTGTGTTGCATGGAAATTCCAACTGGCCTGTGAGTAATGGTGCAAGAAACTATACATTGTCCCACAGGGATGTGGACAGTGAATGGAGCAACGAAGGGACCATGTTGGGTTCTCAGAGTGACCGAGAGTGGCTCTCTAACCAGCCCAACCAGCTGGACTCACTGCAGGCCGAGTGCCAGTGCTTTCATGGCAGCAGATCTGGCACCGTAGCTTACGGAGAGCATGACTCAGACAGACTGAAGGATAACTTGTCCTGCTGCATCCACAGCCAACACAAATGTTCCCCAGAGCTGTTCTCCAACGGCCACACAGAGTACGTCAGCGACTCCTCTTGCAACAGCTCCGATGGCGTCTTGGTTAACTTCTGCACCATCTACAACCGGAGCAACAACCCTGCCACGCCTCATGACCTCAGCAGTCCTGCAGTTCACCCCTGTCATTCGTCTGAAGGATCCGTGTTCCTCAACCTCCAGCCTGTTCCCAAAACTCCAGCCGAGGACGTCCGACACTCTCCCGCAAAAGAGGAGGTTGATACTACGCCCTCTGCTTCCTGCTGGTCTCCTCAGGGCCTCGACTCGAACTGCAACCTTTACTCCCTGGAGCCGCTACCCCCTGGTCTCTCCTCTCTGGAGGTCTCCGACCTGACTGCGTGTCTACAAAGCCAGGCCACGCTGTCCATAGGGACCAACCAGAAGTACTACAAGCTTGTGACTTGTGACCTCTCCTCACAGTCGCCCAGCCCGGCCTGGTCCAGCCACACCAGCTGCCCCGAGGGTCAGAGCAGAAGCAGCCCCTTCCCTCCCTCCGAGCAACTCTTCGTTGACCATAAGAAGGAGGCACAACATAAAGAAGTCAAGAAGGTAATGTTGGAATGGAAATGTTCCTTTCTTATAACTGAATTAGATGGTAAAGGTACCCTCAACATTTTTACAAGGAAAATGTAAAAAAAAATAAAATAATGCACAGGTATTTAAAAAATAAGGTTCTTTCTGGTCATGTCTGAACCCCATACAAACGTTTTCCAACATCACCCTCTATCTTTTCTGAATCAGCATCAGGAGAAAGAAGATCAACAAAAGAGGTTCTCCTCTGCACAGTGCAGCACCGGGTCTGACTGCCCTCAGCCGCAGACCTATGATTACCAAGTCGCCACCACCTCCACTGACAAAGCCCTCTGCAGGAAGAAACACACAGACAGCATCCAAAGCTTCTCCCACTCGCCCTGTTCGCTGTGCCCCAGCCAGTGTAGCCCACATAGCAGTGAGCGCCAAGGCACAAGCATGGCATCCACACAGCCATCTGTGATCCTGGACCGGGAGCACTGTGATACTGACGCTGCTGAGAGGGGTAAGGCAATCAATAAGAGATTTTTTGTATTTGTTGCACTGTTTTATAAATGAGTGAAAAAAAATTCAACATCTGTTCCAAATAAGAGATTCTGATTCAATACCGCAGACGTGTTTATTGAGCCTACAACCAGTGCATGGAGATAGCCAACCCAAAGCGTCAGGATGACAACCTCGGAATGACACTAAACAATCAGCTAGTTGAATATGGAAAAGGTAGAAACATAGTTGATGTCTGTGCTCAGTTAGAGGTCTGACTAAACTCAGCACCCACCAGAGACGTTGGTTATTATTGTACAGCGTCTTTCACTTTTCCTCTTTGCTCTCTCTCCTTCTAGTGAGATAATTTACGTAACGTGACTATATACTGTCTTGGATTTTGTATATCGTGATATGGTATCAGTGTTGTCTTTTCCTGGCTAAAAAGGTAGCATTACAGTTTAGTGATATGACCTACTAAAATATTCTACCTGTTCTAATACTAGCCTTTACCCACTTTGCCACTACAGTATTGTTGTGAGGCCTATTTGTCACCTAGTCTTAACATTTATGAAGTGCTTTTGAGAAGATTTTAAACTTGCACAAATACACTTTGCATTGACTTTGCATGTAATCACACCAGGCGATCTTCGTGTTTGGTGGATAATTATTAGCCATAGAATTCTTATATGTCCATCAGTGATTATCAGATAACAGAAACTGCTGTTCACACTATTTTTTGTATCCATTCCCTCCTCTTCAGGAGCATGTTCTTCGGAAAATGAAGTGGTGCGCTTCAGTAAGGCCCAGAGACCGACCTCGCTGCCCATCCAGCCGTTTGTCCTCGTCCCTGCAGACAAACCCCAGGCCCAACACTTGGGCTGCCTTCTGGAGCAGTACATGAACCAGAAGAGCGGCAAGTCTGGCAGCTCCCAGTCAGGCTTCAAATTCAAGGGCAAAAGGAGTCAATGCTTCTCTAATCTCCAGCTATCACCTATGGGGGGCCACTACCCCGTCTTCCTGGAGGCTCCCTCCAGCTCTGACACCTGCTCCACCTGCACGCCGAGTCCAGAGTGCTTCAGCCGCAGACACACGTGGAGCCAGTCCAGCAGAGGCCAAGGACACCCGAGTCCACTTACATCAAAAAGCAGCCTGGATCCAGGTCACACTAGCCCAAAGCCACCACAGGTTCAGGTGCAGAATAGACTGAGCCCGCACTCAGGCAAAACTCAGACTTTTATAAATCTGACCCAAGCCCCAAATCAGCCCAGTCTCGTTAAAATCCCCACCTACCAGGACCTTATTAACCTCACACCTGAGCAGAGCCGTGCGATCCGTCAGCCCCAGCCACACACCTCCTACCATTCAATATTCTCCCATACACCACCCACTTTAACCCTGACCACTGACACCCATCACCCAAACCTGCAGGCGTCCCTGTCTCCCCCAGAGAAGAAGCTCCCTCAGTACCAGGCAGCACCTGCAGCTGACTCCAGCATTTTTCCCAGTAGCTTTACAGCTGCCCTCTCCTCAGTAGCTCCTCTCTCCTCTTTAAGTTCTCTGCTATCGTTTGCTGCTTCCGGGCTGCACTCGCAGCAAATCCCAGAGACTGCTGGGAAGAGTCAGAGTCAACACAGTGAATCTCTGATCCTGAGCGACAAGCCGCCCACGGAGTTCTGCCTCTCACCCGAAACATCTTATGAGTCCATGTCTATCAGCCATCTTCAGAGGAGAGGTGAGGTCGATGAATGACTGATACACCGTATCAGTTTGTATAAAACGTGATGTCAAATGGAGTATGTGCCGTACAGTGAATATTGAATGGGGTAAAAGTGACCCAGTAACAGGAACGACTGTATTCCTCCTTGATTGGATTGTCTATCCAGTGATAAGCGTTTGAGAGCAGCAATAAAAACTCACTGTGCTGCAGCAGTGCCTTCAATACCCTGAAGGGGCTTCCTCTCAAACATGACCTATTTTTAACTCTCCCTGCACAGGATTGGCCGAGCCTTCTGCTCTGTAGCCTATGTGTGTGCGCGCGACTTCGAGCTCCAAGAGAAGGACGAGAGGGAGAGCGATGCAGTAGAAACAGTGTTAATGATTTATAACACACCTAAATCACTTTGTTTCAGTGCCGCCACCATATGGTCCACTCGGTGCAAATGTGATTACGTAAATGTGGGCCTTCTGCAATGGATAATCAGCGATGGAGACATTAGCAGCAGTGGTTAACAGTCTGTGTGGTGCAGCACTGCAGGCGGCATCAACATGCATAAAGAATTCACCGTGACATTTGCAGAGGCTAGAGATGAAGAAAGGGAGGCAAGGGAGAGGGGAGTCAAGGAGGATCGTTGCTAAAATGAAAAAAAAAACTCACCCTTTCATCTCGAGTTCTTGAGCACATTTGCATTCCTGCGATATGATAATGAACCCAGACGCCATCTCTCTCTCCCTCTCATATGTTGTATGCATTGACCTAGTTAGCGAGGTGGAAATCTAAATCCAAAAGAGATTTTTCTTTGTTGAGTCATTTTTTTTTTAGCAGCACCAGCAGTAATATGACTGCAACCTGCTTTCAGTATCAATCAAGAATTTTTTGACACGAGTCTGCGAAGCAGACAGACAGAACAAGACAAATCGCTTCAAGACAGGAATTGAGTTTTACTGCAAACTGGTTAAAGGTGCAATATGTAAAAATTAATTCTCCAAAAAAACAAAAATAAGGCGTGGAGCCCCAACTGGGAAGAGCTGTTGTTTACACCGCTAGCACACAAGCTTTGGATCAGGAGTAGATATCTCTGTAAAAATCACAAAAATGTCACTGTCGTTCAACTTAGATTCTTACATATTGCACCTTTAAATCATCCCGCCCTGCCCAAAGAAACAGCTTATTTTATTTCACAGCATCCCTTTTTTTTCTGTTTATTGTTGTTGTGACGTGTACTGTTGCAATTTTGCCCAAACATGGAAGCATCAGCTCATCGAAGCACTTCCCTTGTCTGCTGTCTTTAGGTTTACTGAGGTCTGTGAGCCGGGCGGTGGATCTGATCATGGCTCATTTTGGCAGCAGCAGAGACCCTGAAGAAAAGGTATAAATTGGCAGAGCTAAGCAGCATCACAATGGAACAGTGCCAAACTAATATTACTTACATTCATGGACTGGAGTCAAATAACTTGTGTCAGCAGGAAATACACTGTGTCGTATTTCTCTTCTCTTGCCACAGATGCGTCTGGGTAACAGCTCTCGCAGTCCCACAATCGCCGGTCTGGTCCTGGAACATTTGTGTCCGGCGATCCAGAATATTCTAGAGGACGGTCTAAGGGATCACAAACTGGATATAATCATCGGGCAGCGGCGCAACCACTCCTGGAGTGTAGTTGAAATCTCTACTAGGATTGGTAACCAGTTATTGTGATTCAAATATCGTGAGTGTGCTAGTTGTCTCTTTGTTGTGGGCTCTTTGACGAACTCTTCTGTCCAACTCTGCCACAGGTCCGTCCACCAGGGTCCTTCACAGCCTGGTCACCAAAATCAGACTATGTCCTCAGCTCACCAGCCACTGTATGAGACTGAGAGCCTTCCTCATGGGCCTGCTTAAGTAAGTACTGCAGCAACCTTTGATCATACTGATGATGTGAAGAATGCTAATGGCATCACTGCGCACATTTATCTTTCGTTGGTCGTTTTCTTTCTCCTAGCTTGAGAGCTTTGGAGTTCTGGCTCAGTCACCTCCAGAGTCAAAAAGGTGAGCGCACAGTCAGTTTACTGTACCATTTATTTTTGGCCACACTGTATCAGCAAGGCACAGTGTCAGATGGACGTTTGGGCGACCACTTTGGCACACACTGAAAAATGTCATGTCAGTGTGATGTCAGCAGTTGGCTCCATTGAAGCCTCGCATAGCAGCTAGTTAACGCGTTATATAATAATACAATAAGTAGTTCTGACCCAGAAATCTCAACTAGAGACTTGATCAGATCAGTCTCACGGTTCATCCAGAATCCAGAATCCAGAAAACTAAGCAGTCACACGAAAAAACGGAGGACAAATCATAAAGACATGGGGAGCACATCAACAATACAGAGAACAGACACAGAGACACAGGATTAAAAAAAATCAACTGATGTACCACTGGAGTACACAGAAAAAGGGCGGGGAAAAGACAAAGGCAGGAAGTGGATAGTGACATATGACACCCAATCTGCAAAATGAAATAAAGAAACAACCAAAAGCCCAAAACATCACAATCAGCATGACGGCACAACAAGCTCATCACTGAAAATATAGTAGTCTAGTAGTCTATTTCCCTGACATGGCGCTACAAGCTTAAAAACGTGATGTTAATGGCTGAGTCTTTTTTCATCAGACATCTTAGTTACAAACAGATTGAGCTAGCAAGGTTTCCTGTTTATTTGTGGGGCGTTTATTCAGTTTGGAAAATCCTAATAATGCTAGGAAGTTTTAATGTTAGCTAAAGTTGGTTGGCTGACTTAACAGGGACTAGAAATCGTCTCTGCTGCTACATTAAGTTGTTATTAAGGTTTGACCTATTTTCTGGAGCAGTAAACCATGGCACCTGATGTGACAGATCGTTTTCCAGTCATTAGTCGGTCCCCATTTATTTCCAGGCAAACGGATGACGTGAGCAAATTTCCCCTGGATGGGACGAATACCTTTTGATTTTATCATGTATTTTGTCTGTAACTTTTACCAACAAATGATTGCGTATGTTTGCTCACACTCACTACCGTCTCCACAGATGTGGTGACTACATACTACCATTCTTGGGGCTTCCTGTCCACGTCACTGGGTCAGTGTCAGCCCTTGTTTCAGGAGCTGCTTCTTCTGCTGCAGCCGCTCTCTGTGATGCCCTTTGACCTCAACCTGCTCCTGGAGCCCCGACTGTTACGTAACAGACAGCTGTGTTCAGAGGAGGAGGGTGTTTCTCCACCTCCGCCGTGCTCAGCCCTCCTCGTGACCAGCTGGCCATTACTGCAAGCTGACAAAAAGGTAGACCGCACCGGCAGTGGTCAACAAACTGAGGCGTCACAGCCGACAGTTCTGCATCACCAAGATGAGACACTCAGTTCCGAACGGCTGCAGGCCAACAGGAGTCCGTCGTTAGCTCCTATTCCAGAGTGGTGGCCGAAAGAGTCTGACCTGATGGACGGTGTGGATGAGGCAGAGGACTGTAGCCAGAATAATGCGGACGCGTGGTCGCAAATAAGTATGGACAGCAGGCAAGAAGAGAGGAAGGGAGAGAAAGACAATGACACACCAAATTCATCAACTTGTGCCCGGGACGAGAGCCCGTGTCAGGGCTGGCCTCGCTGGGCCAAACTGTTCGGAGCAGCTGATACTCCCACCAGGACAGACACCCTTTCTCACAGTCAGATTGGAGCACAAACAAGGAGGTAAGAACCTGAGATTGTTTTTTTGTATTATTTCATTGTGAGACTTGGATGCAGATTTAATGGAGGACAGACGCCGTAACAGTTGACTTGTAACAAATGACTCTTTATTGTTTTTTTCGTAGGTGCAAGCGACCATCACAGTGGCTGCATTTGGACAGATCGCAGCTCGGACTGTTGGCTCAGTCCATCAGGTCAATGAAGCTTGGAGGAGCTCAGACCGAGAAGGAGTCTTGAAAACTAAAGCCTCTGTGGGTGGAGGACAGAGCAGAGGCTATTTAGTGTAATAACAAAAAGTTGTAACTGCATGATAATACATACACAGTGCTCGGTCACACTGCCAAACTGAAACAGAAAGCACACAACATAGAGGATTAACAGCTTCGGCAACGGCCCACCTTCATCAAGCTCTGCCTTGCACCAGCTATTCGTAAACCCGTCGCCGAGTTTGTGCGTCCTTTTATGTTCTTATCATCCAAATGTAATGATCAGGTTGCACCATTACAACTCCGGGAAAAACTTTCAAGGACACATCTGTATCACTGTCAGGAAGGAAGCAGGAAGTCGCTGTAGCATCGCAAGGGACTCCTTAAAATGTTGGCATTGTGCCTGGGGGCGGTGCCTCACGTCCTGCGTCAGCTCTCATTGGGTGTCTTCTCACTCACACCTTCAAACAGAGCTGATTTTTGCGATCAGCATCATCTGTTCATGTACCATGTGTAATCAAAAGTGAACACTGACTTATCATTTTAATCCAAGACATTATTTTTTCCCGTCTTGGCTGAACTGTGACTGAAAACTGAAAATATTCTTTGAGACGCCTGCAAACAATACATCTACAAAGTCCAAAAGTAAGTCCTTCTGAAGGCGCTACAACAAGGTAATACTGATTGGTTTAAAGACACAGGCTAGAGCGTTTTTTCAGTCGTTGCAGCCATTTGACATTTCTCCGGCGCCGACACATTGCTCTGGAGGTCTGGCTCCACAAGATTACCTGGAAGTTACAGGGTATAAAACTACAGCAATCCTAACAACTGCTCTCTATGTAAGAAATGTTTTTTTGTGGTGCAGCCAGTTTTATAAATCTGCACTTCAAAGTCAAAACTGAGTTAAGGCTTCATTTAAACTTTCGAACAGCTGGTGCAAACATCTCCTGGTGTGAATGACTCGAGTTCCTTCAGTCGTTGTTTTATCGGTGTACATTTCGCGTATTTTGTGCTGATCCTAGTTGTGAGATAAAGCCTCATGAATATGGTCGGGAGAGCCAGGATCACTTTCCACAGTCGATCCTGAACTCTTTTCCAGGACGCAGCTTGATGAATGAGGGCCGATTCCCCCTACTTGCAATTGCACTTGGAGATAATTGTAAATGGGCGCCTGTTATTTAACTCTCCTTGCTCCCGTAGGCGAATATCAATCACAAAATGTGAATATCGACCTGCTGTAGACTGTTGGACATTCTTGTGGTGCAAAACTATCCATTTTCTCATAAGTCACTGTCATTCTCTCCATAACTGTACCTTTAATCTGTAGGTGGAAAAAAAAGTGAGCAATACACTCTTACTAGTGCCAAATATGTTACACACCAGCCGTGTGGATTGTCTGTGACGTTTGATTTCCAGTCATTTGCTTTCTTGAGCGAAGTCCCAGCATGGATTTACCGTAGGTGCATGAGTTTACAACCAGACAGTACAGTTCTTCAGTACTTACTAGATCTCTTTTCCCCCTGTTAGTGTTTTTATAGCTGTGGAGTTTTGGACATTTTTTGACACTGACATTGACAGTGTGCGGAACTGCTTGGTATATACAGTAGTATGTCTTCCAGTGAAGTTTGTTCAGTTGCACAAATTTAAGCCACCTTGTGGCTGTTTCAGGTATTTACACGTGTGTCAGGTATCTCTTGGTAGAGTGGTGGTAAGGCAAGAAAGAGGAAAGAACAGAAAATGTGTTTTTCTCCATTTGTGAAATAGAGAATTTTTAATGTTCTGCAATAACGTGAAGTCTGTGAAATTGCTCCACCTAGTATCATTTTTGTCGTCCTCTGAATGCTTCCTCTATTGCCCAGTGACAATCAAAGTCTGTCAATAAAGACTTAACATATTCATCCGTCTTCTTCTTGTCACAGTGAACAGCGCAGATGTTCACTTATGTGCCACGTATGCTTGAAATCCAACACAAACTGTCAGGACTTCCTGATAACCTACATTTGACTCATGCCACAACTTCATCATGCCAGTGATCATCATTTTATTGATGGTATTATGACTTCCACCTGATGCCGCTCTTTTCCAGTGCATTCTTGGACAGCTGACCAAAGGTTTGTCCGTACATGAACTTGTATCCTGTGTAATAGTTAAACATATTTTAACTGTATATCAAGATGGCAGTTCACCCCAAAATCCAAAATACATATTTGTCTAGTTCCATTCTATTCACTTGACTAGAATGGAACTTGACAACACTCTGCTCCTGGAGTGCCAAAAAAAATACATTTGAAAAACTCAACAGCGATGTCTCTTTCTAGGAATCATGACACAGTTACTCAAGATGATGTACTGACCTTGTTGTGAGCCGTTTCATGCAGACACATTTAGTCCTTCCTACCAAACCACAATTGCCAACTGTATCATTGCTGAGAAGGAAGTGGGCATCTACTCAAGGGCAAGAGGCTTGTGCTCGTGACCCCGTGTGACGTGAACATAAATGGGGTCATGACTCATTCTCGGATTTTTGAACCCCACAAGCTGGTTTCATTCTAGTTTCATTATATTCAAGGGAAGGAAAACCTACTGAATCTCGACTCCCACCAAAACAATCTAGATGGATAAAAAGCACTACAGCTAAGAGGGAAAGTGTGTATTTTTTATTTTGGGTGAACGGCCCCTCTGAATTCAAATGAATAAATCACATGACGTCGTGGTGTGAAATGTGTTGCTAACACCATCACTCACCTGGGATGTGTCCTGTGAATGATGGCACCACACCCCTGTTGGATGGACAGATCTCGGGCAAGGGAGTTATCGTGCTGCTGCTGCTCCTCCTCCCTGCGAAGTCTTGGGCGGTGGGGTCAGCCTGCTGCTGCTTCCCAAACTGGATCAGTGCCTGGTTGGTGATCATGGGGTAACCTTTGCCAAACAGGAAGCGAGATTTTGGCACATGTCCTGTGAAACCTGTAAAGACATGACTCAGTGAGCTGATGGTGTATTTTTAGGAATTCTTAGGCATGGTGTGCAAGAGATAGGAAGTGTGAAAGACAGTATAAATATAGTTATAAATATAGTTCATATAAATGTAGATGACTGTATGTGCAATATGAGAGGGGATGATACTGGCTTTTTACTAGAAACAACCGTTAGTTCCTGTTGTGGTACCTGAGATGAAGCACTTGCACGGGTCATCATCATCCATGGAGTATGGTTTTCCAGCCGGGGTGAAGGACTTTAAGGGCTTGTAGTCGATCACTTGGTTGGAGATTGCTATCAAAGGGGGTTTCGGCCTCTGGACAAACATGCATGACTCAGATATGACACAAGCTCTATGATCAAAAATGATGATGTACGGGACTTGTTTAAGCTTTAACAGCAGGTTTGTTGAGGCAACAATGATTCTATATCGAACAGTATATATAACACACATAAACACAGGTTTAATCTTAACTTATTTCAATTTTGCGCAATGAATGGATATTTGTGCCACAAGACAAGTAACAGTACTACTGCTAATTCCATTTAATTGTCTAAAAAAAGGATTGAATCACTTGGATCTCGGAGACATAATACATGAATTTGTCGTTGGTCCCTCTGGAAAGCTGACCAGTTCTACCTCTCATTCTTTTTAAAGGGTGGATTAAATTACAGTGACACTGGAGTCCCACCATGGATAATTGAACAAGTGTGAAAGTATTCAGGGCTGTGTGTATGGGGGGGGGGGGTGTTGTTTGGGTTACCTCAAACTGTTGGCGGCTATTGTTGGCAACAGCTGGCAGGTCTGACGACTGCCGCTGGCCCCCCTGGTAAAACTCAGAGAGCGCTTTACGACACGCTTCAGAGTAGCTGCAGGCAAAGTAGTTCTGACGTCTTGGAATGAAGCCTGAAACACCAACAGGTGACATCAGAGCTGGTTCACCTCAATGTCAAGTGGCGTCGAGCCATGAAGCCAAAAACCAAAACAAGGGCCTTTACTTTATAATCACCATCGACAACACACTACCAATGTGGCTGCTTGGTGTACGTTATCGTGATTTTCAACACTGATCTACTGGTCGTTTAATAATTTAGCAAGTGGACACAGATTATTCTCATGTTCTCATCGTCTCATATTTGTTGTCCCGTAGAAGCTCACATATCTAAATGATTATTGCACTGACACATGCAGCTGAGTGACACTTATTTCACAACATAACTCGGTAATTGGCTTGTAACTCTATTAAAGGGTTTTTTCCCCCAAATGTGAAATCACCTTGCATGAGGTGTTCAGACCGTGTTGACCCCCCCCTGCTGTGTGAGTGTGTGATACCTGCCTGTGTATCCTGGTATCGCCTTCTTCAAGTTACTGTCAGAGAGAGCACTGCTGGACCCTGCGAGGGGGGCAAGACCCGAGTGGAGGACCGGACGACTGGAGCGGTTCACATCAGGACTGGTCAGCAGCTCGGCTGTGAGGTGGCCGTAAGACTTCCCCACAGTGTACTTGAGCTGTGGACAGTAACCTGAGTACCTGAAAACATCAGGCAGTCACAAACCAGGTAGAAGCTTTAGTGGAACTTAAAAGGGGTGCTGAAATTCAAACTCTGAATTTGAATATTTACAATACTAATGAGGTAATAATATAAACGCAGAGATATTTGTTTCTTCGTAACTGAATAAACAAGTTCTTAGAGGAAAACAAGATCCCAGAACACTGTTTGAAGCAAGAAAGGTGACAGGGTCTGCCACATATATACAAAGTGTGTTGTCCTCTAAGGTGAGTGTGTGTGTTTGTTTGTTTAGGCATGGAATAAATCAGTCAATGATCCCCTTATTAAAATGTCTTCCTCAAAACTACATACTGCACCTTTAACACTTAATCATTCATAAAAGGTCAATAAAAGGATAATTAAACTTTAGATAACGAGTTAGTTATTTTACTGTAACCAAGCAATGAAACGCCTCATGAACCATTTATTAAGCAACTAACACCTGCTGTTTATAACACTTTATGAATGTTAAACAAATACTGTGTAGTTCATCTATAAACATTACGATGTTGTTGTTGTAACTGATGCTGATAAACCCTTAAAGTCTCTGGATTAATAGTTTACAAAGAGTTTTGTTGTTTGTTGACAGTAAAATCACAATTAACTCATAGTTGAATTGATTATAAGTTAACTGTAATTCTCAGTTTATCACAAATATTTAAAAATCACCACATCTTTCTCTGTACAGGTAGAGTGTGAGTAACTTGAGGGGAGGTACCAAGTTGCATCAAACAGAAATACTTCAGTACATTCAGGACCCGAAATGTGTTTACACAGTATGACATGATATATATTTTTTTAATTCCATCGCAGTACAGAGTACAATCATGCAACATCACTGATTTCCTCGCTAACATGAACGTCATGTATATTTCTGACCGGCCCCTGGCTTTCAGGAGACATGTACTCACCCCGGGATGTAGTGTGGATCAGCTGTGACCAGAACTTTGCTAAATTTAGGGGCGTACCGGTCCATGTCGGTGCTGTTGGAGCTGCAGCAGCGGGTCGGGTCGGCGCTGTTTACTGGTTGCTACACAGATTCAAACACAAACACACACACACACGGAGCTCACTGACTTTAAACCGCTGACGTCTCAAACACGCGTTTTCTGCAATGATTTAAAAATAAATAAATAAATAAATAAATAAAAATAGCATTGTTGTTCTACGAGACGGCGCGCAGTGGAGGAACTGAATACGTTCATAGTCCTGGTACCGACTCATTTATGTTGTGATGTCGCCATGTGGACTTTCTGTTGATTTGCAAACCGTCATACTAGTTTTAAATAATAATAATTTCAATGGATTTAAATGATTACAGATCAGACGTGGAGAGTTTCTGGCGTCTTTTAAAAAAGATAGATGTTTTATTTTTCAGTTTCTAGAAATGCTCAACATCGACCCCTAGTGGCTAAATATGATGTAAAGGAATGTTTACAGTGACCAGAAGGCTTACATACTGTGAAGACCAGGGCCATTTATTTGTTTGTTTGTTTGTTTGTTTGTTTATTCAAAATAGACAACACTGTTCATTAACAAACAAATGGAAAAATAAACATATATAAAGTAAGAATAATTAAAGTCCCCCCTTTATCTTAATAATTAAAAGTATAGGAACCTGTAAGGCGGTATTTATTTATTTATTTATTTATTTATTATGTGTGAATAACAGCTGCACAATTATAAATGTGAAACAAAGCAGCATTACATTTTTTTCCGAACAGACATGAACAAATACCACATCATCATGACTTCTTTGGTGAAAATGAAACTTTGGATGCCATGGCGATGATTCCCATGTCACATTGTTCTGGCAGTATCCATCCAAACCAATCACCCTCATTAAAATGAAATTATGTTTAATTCACATGAAAATCTTCATCTAATTCAAGTACATTATTTTACGCAAAATGTTTTTATTCAATCACAGCTTTTCTATCATGTTGTATCAATGTGAATACATTAAACAGCTCAGTCTGCCTAAATTAAGTTAATTAATGCAAATCTTCATTTATCATACATAAAAGTAATGCATAACACATTGCATTTTATGAGTGATTGAAATACACCCAGTAGAGTCAATGTTTTAGGGACATTATTGTTTGAGTGCATATTGTGCTGCCGTAGTGTTAATTGCAATCTTTATTCATTTAATGATCATTTTTCTTTTCTGTACCTGTTAGCTGTCTTCATGAAAACCTAAATAGTGTTTCAAAACCATAGAGAATAACATGTTAAAAGGTGCATCATGTAGTTTTTGGGAAGAGATTCAGAAGATCAGAAGACTGATTTAGAAACCAAATAAACTAACTGACCTTAAGTAACAACACAGCTTCATTCTGTTTTACTTTGTTTATATGTGGCAGACCCTGCCACCTTTTCTAGCTTCAAACAGTGTTCTGGGGACCTTATTTTCCTCTGAGAGCAGCTTGTTTATTCAGACATAGACATTTTTTTTCCATTGTTGGTGGAATAGTTATTATTCATTACCATCTGAGCACTGATTCAGAATAACCAGTGTTTTGTGTTTCCTGGATTGTGTGTAAGTCTCTGTGTGTGTGTGTGTGTGTGTGTGTGTGTGTGTGTGTGTGTGTGTGTGTGTGCTAAGGTGACCCACCCTGTCACAGTTCACCCAGGCAATGTAGATCAAATCAGCTCACAGGAGTGTCCATTCTCCACATTCCTCCCAGATAATTCTTACCGGAGTGACGAAATACCGTCTACTTTCCTTACAGTCCCCCTTCTCACACACTCACATACCATAACACTGTATAGCCCCTGAGGAATTCACACATATTGTGTTGCTCACTCTCGTGCTATCACACTCTCCGTTAAAGCTTCCATCTCAACCTGTGACAAAGATTAATGTCAGAGACTTCCTTGTTTTATCTGTTTTATCAGCATTCCGCCGCAGCACCTCCGTGTCTTAAAGGCTCTCCCCGGCTGAAGTTGTATTGTCTGTGCACACACATGCAGGGGAAAATCTATATGATCGTGTCACGGCTTGTTCCTGTTATGTCTTGGATATCTTACAGACATGACGACAAATCCAACAATTCGAATAACACCACAGATGAGTCACTGTTTTGTTTTTTTTTTTTCCCCAGGATTGAGTGACAGCAGGGAGCAGGTATGAACACGCAGCTCCCGCGCTGTGACAGGACAGATGTTGGGGATGGGCGGGGTGAAGGAACAGAGGCGGATCACGGGGGATGTTTTGAATTCTACTCCAGCCAGAGACTGCGTAGGCTGTCTTTAACTGGTGTGCATTTTCCAGTCGGCGTTCAGACACAGAGGAAGGTGTGAGGCGCAGTGGTTTTGGAGATGAATCTTTACAGGAGCTTCGGAAACCTGATGGAGGCTTGGGTTACTGAAAGAGGCCACAGTCCAGACTCAGAGTGGCTCGGAAATAACGATGAAGACCCTTCTACGCCATCCTCTGACACGGGGACCAACCTGCGCTCAGAATCTGTGGACTCCGGAGTGGAGACAGCCAGCTCTGACACGTCCTTCCTCACTGCGTCCTTCTCCACCTCGACAGACAGAGCAGAATTAGACACATTCATGCCGGAGGGAGGAGGACTCACTCCAGCCTCGGCGTCGCACTCTCCCGTCCTGTCCTCTCCTCCGCCTTCCTCTTCTGCCCTACACCAAAAACTGGAGCAAGCTCTGCAGAGGACTGACTCCAAACACCTAAAGGACAATCCAGAGCCCCTCACAGTGGAGGCGGTGCTCCGGCGACGACCACGAGCATCTTTTCAACCCAGAAGGCACACATCGGATTTAGTGAGAGGTCAAAGGCCAGAGAGCTTTGGGCTATGGACAACGCTCAACCCAGCAGAGCCCATGAGGCTGACGCGCAGACGGCCAGCGTCTATGATTTGTGACAGGCAGCCAGTTCGGAAAAGATTAGAGGTGAGATGTGTTTATGTCACAAACCAAACTATGCTCAAATATTTACGAATTTAGCCTTTTTAGGAAAAACAGGCGTGACACAAACATTTCCATGATGTGTTTTGCTTTTCTTTGTGCTCATTTGGAAGCAGTTTCAGTATGACCTCAGTTTCGGAGTAACATGTACGGTCTTGCACGGCTCACACAGGCTCGTAACTGTAAACGGAAAGCCTGGAAGAAAGTCCCCGAGGTGTGACAAAGCCCCTACTTTCTTACGTTAGTTAGAAGGTTGCAACACACAGAGTTCGCACTCAAACCTGAAGTGGGACAGGCATGTCATTACTCACGCAGGATCTCTTTCATGCTCGCAACCCGTCATGAGCCCGTCTGCGGTGCAGGGGATCATAAACCAGTCTGCCCAGGTGACTTTACGCCCACAGGCATCAGAGGAATGGACATGTCGTGTGGGGGAAGTTGAGCAGTACGTGTGGCTTTAGACACACGCTCTTGGCCACAGAGCGGAAGAAATGTGTCTTGATTTGAAATGAGATTTTGAGCAAAGGTGTATAAGAGGAATGGAGACGTTCCTCATTACATTTGTGATGAGTCACGGGGCGACAAACAGGTCCTGCTGACAGCACAGGAAGGCGCTGAAACAACTGGATTAAGCGAACCAGCTGGATCCAATTAACTTCTTAAAGTTGTTTTAGTCTGTGGGTGTGTGTGCACACTGTTCGTTTGTCTGAAAGCCATCATTAAAAAGGCTTTTAGAAATGCAATAGCCTGCTGAGAGGTCACATGTAAAGCTGTCACGATTACTTAATTACATACTTAGCTACTGGTATTTTGCAATCAATTTAAATGAATTACAGTTTAATCACCCTGTTGGCATTTCATTGTCCTGATCAAAGTTCATACTAAGGTAAAGTCATATTTAATATTATCATTTACTGTCATCCATATACTACAAATATCAAACTCCCATAAAATATCCACAAATGATTTGGATATTATATTTCATCAGTAGTAGTATTTTACTTCTTACGTTTTGTAGTATTGTTTTCTTTTCATTTACAGTTTGTGCCAAATGAAGTTGCGATAAACGAAAATTTCACCGATAAAATGTTTCATAGTCAGCAAACAACTTAGAAGCAAAATGAGATTAAAATGTTCTTGAGTTGCAGCACCGAGCTCTCTGAGGCTGTACTTTGAATAAGCAGTGCTTGGAGCTAAATGCTAATGTCAGCATGGTAACATGCTTACAATGATAATGCTGGCTTAGCCAGTTTAGCGTTTACCATATTGGCCATTTTTGGTTTAGCTATTAGTATGTTATTGTCTGCTGATTGGCACTCAGTGTAAATCACAGCTGAGACTGATGGGGATGTCATTAGTGTTGCTGGTGTAAAACAAAGTAAGATGAAATAGGTAGACATCAGAACCATGAATGTCTGCCTGCTGGTGACACTAGAGCGTAGACAGGGATCAACAAAGTCAATAGCAACATTGCCTTGGCACCATGATTGTGTGTTCAAGATTTCACATCAATCCATCGGGCAGATTTTGAGACACTTTAGTCTGAACCAAACAGGTGGATAGACTGACCAACACTGCCCCCATAGAGCCATGTATTGCTAAAATCTGCCGCCGGATAATGTCCGCTATGCTTTGTTGCCTCTGCCATGGAAGGCTGTTTGTTGGTTGGTTGGTTTGTAAGCAGAGTAACACAACAACTGCTGAAAGGATTTCCATGAAACCTGATGAAGGATAGGTCTCAGATCAGAATAGAGCCCCTTAACTTTTGGTGCAGGTCTGGTTGAAGGGACAGATCCAGGAATTCTTTTGAACATGTTCAACATACAGTAAAATTTTTAACATTTTCATTAATTTCTCAGAGAATAATGCATGGATCTTTATGTGAAACATCAATGGTTTATAGAAGGTCATCCAGCTTGACATTAGAATGAGGCTTGAATTAAAGGGCCTGGGTGGAGGTATATGCTCTAATGTTTGCTCATTTTTGATTATGCTACAGTGCTTTGCAACTTTGAATTTCGGCTTGACTAAACTCGTAAAGCTACATTATATTTCTATTCTACGAGGTAACATTCCCTTGCTCAATGATCTGTGCAGGACCTTGGCGAGGAGGAAGTAAAAGGGCTGAGTCCCGGGCTCAGCTACCTGGAGCAGGTGTGCCAAATGTTAGAGGAAGTTGCCAGACAGCAGATGCACAACCAAGCGTTACAGATGGATGCGAATGCCCCGCGGGAGCATCAAGACGTGGAGGTGAGCCAGGTGAAGACATTCACGCAATTATCAAGGAGTCGCAGATTCCCCATCAGGCTGGCCGACTTTGTAAACGTGCCCTGAGCTTGTCAATCTGGTAATGAAAGGATATCATCCTGTAGCCTGAGGGGTTAAAACAGATCAAAGCATTTCAATGTTGTTTTTGTTGCCGCTTGGCTCTCGTTCAGGCCTGTCAATCTGACTCTAAAGCTGCTGAGGAGGACCTCTCTTCTTGTCAGAGTCTTGAAAGAGCTCAGCAAACCTCCAGTGAGCCCCAGCAGAGGAAAGGTCATCGTCTCGGACACTTTCGGCAGAGATCAACCTCGGACACGAGCCTTGCAACGCTGCATTTAAGTGAGTCCCAATAGACCTACTTCCATTTTCACCTTCTGTGTTGATATATTTTGTTCATTCAGTATCTTCCTGCATGTAAACTGATTGCCAGTGTGATGTTCTTGTGTTTACCGTGGTTGTAATGTTGTGTGTGCCTGGTGCAGGACAGCTGAATGCGGACTGCAGGGGGCAGCAGCTGAGTACAAATGACCTGCTGGAGAAGATAGAGGAGGACCACGAGAAGCAGGTAGGATACACTCAAATGCATAACCAAAACAACAGTCATTATTTTGGAATAAGATAGATGTTCTGTTTTTGTCCACATTGACTTCTATCTATTTTGATCCATAAATATTTGATTGTGTCTTTTCAGGAGTCTAAAAAAGAAGAGAATCACAAAACCTACAAGAACTGGCTTTACAAAATTGGGTCTCTCAGAAGAGACGAGTCTGCCACGAAAGATTTAAACAGGTGAGATACTGCATTTATAACTGTAATCTCTAAGGTGGCAGAAACATTGCTCTCACATGATGCATGATGCTCTGAGGAAATGTGTGTCCTGCTCCAACATGGCAGCCGGCCACAGCGATGCAGTGGTCCGGAGATAATGCACAGTAGACGCAGAGGCTTTGCTGGGATTTCATTTTTTACGCTGTGCTTCTGCTCTTGAACATTTTGTCCCCCGCTTTTTCATGAACCTTAGCTTACACACTGCTTGCAGATTTTCCACAATGGCTTATTTCAGCCCTGTTTCATGAATTCTTTATCCACACAGCCAACAGATGCAGCCATGTGAGAAAAACTCGGCCCGGAGACGGTTGAGCCAGCTGTTCAGGAGGAGCAGGAGGAAAACTCTGGCCGTGTAAATGATGACGGGTGCTTTTGGTTTCGGCTCTGAAGAGGAGAAAGACTTCCTTTAAGTCCGAGCACTGTCGCTGCTTTCAAACTGATTGCCTGCTCAGCTCCTGTGAGGGAGCAGTCTGCCATGTTTATTTATTGTCTGCTACCTGTGCCTTCATTATTTATACCGCTAAACAGTATGGTTTTCTATAAAATTGTGATGGGGAATCTAATTTCTCACAGCATTGCACAGCTTGGAACACACATATCATCCTTGTATATATATATATATATATATATATATATATATATATATATATATATATATATATATATATATATATATATATATACATATTATTTTTATATATATATTATTTTGCAAATTGTAAAGACTACTGGCACTGCGCAGTCTCCATTTTTCCATAAATGTCAAGAAATATGATGTAAATATAACCCTCTGTTGGAAATTCTTATTCAATTTGTCTTGGTCTATTTTTTGGCATTATGACAGAAACATGCTTCAGATCCATCAAACACCCAAATACTGAATGTGCACATAACTGCACCCTGTAGTTAAATATGGTCAACTAATTGTTTCAGATTTGTAATAAGTTAATGGCTATATTAATGGGTTGTATTGAGGGGCTTTTAAATGGGTTGTCTGCCTGACTTAAAGGGTAACTCCATAGATTTCACATTGTACTGCACGTGTGAAAAAAGTAGCATTAAAGCCTTCTGTGGCTAGAGACTTTAGGAATGAGCAAATACCATGAAAAGCATCCTTGACCTGAAAATTACGTTATTTTTAAAGCATCATAGCCATGTCTGGTTCCTCCTCCTAAATTGCAAAACATAGGTTGCCCAAGGCGTTGCTGTTTGACAACCTGGGAATGAGACTACTTTCTCCAGAATCACCTCCCCTACCTTTGACTATGCTCTGAAAATATGCATCAATATTTAAGACAAAAAAAAATGAAGGGCTCCAGGTTCAGAGTGCACTAAGTAATAAAAGGAAAGTCAGACTTCTGTAGTCGTCTCCTCTCTGCAGCTTGACAGATAACAAGTGCAGGCCACACAGAGTTACTTTTATCATTTATTTAATCTTTATTCACCTAGGTTGGGGGGACAGACCTCCCCTGGCATTCCCATGTAAAGAGATGTCAATGACAAACACATCCAACCAAACGAGAGAGGGTGAATAGGATTCCAGTCCATACATAAAATACATTTATTTACTATTTCGCGAACCATCAGAATCCTTTAGTCCCACATAGCATCCGTCTGTGCTATTAAATATATAGAGATAACATCTGTGGAGGGATTTATTTGCTGTATGTCTGTGGGGGGGGGGGGGGGGGGTTGGCAGAGAGGGTTTAGCTTATAGACGAAAAGAGTGGTGGCGGCGGTGGTGGTGGTTTGGGGGGGGGCAGCGTTGAGTCATGCCTGCAGTGTTCCCCCTTGTCTACATGATGCCACAGGAGGACAAGGGGTTGGCGATCTGGCAGGTGCAGGCTGACTGGCAGTATTGGCGCACAGTCTGGTAGCAGCTGCGGTCGGCGTCCCCGCCCCACTGCACGGGCCCATTGGGGTCAGAGGGCAAGCGGCTCAGGATGCTGGTGTTGATGGCCAGAGCAGCCAGGCCATAGTCAGTGAACAGCACCGTCTCGCGCCGGCATGTGGGGCAGGAGATGAACTTGTACTTGGGACAGGACTCGTAGAGGATCTGCAGGCACTCCTCACACACCGAGTGCAGGCAGGAGAGGATGCGCGGACGCTTGCCGGCGAAGTTGTAGGTGTGACCGCAGGTGGGGCAGTCCAGGGGCTCGCAGGGCATGACGGGTCCCGAGGAGGAGGAGGAGGAAGTCGAGGAGGAGGTGGAGGAGGAGCGCAGCACGTACTGATTAACGATGACGTCCTCCATCTTGTAGTGGAACTGGTGGTAGCAGATTTCATTGGCACTGGTTTTGCGCTGCGCAAGGAAGCTCTGCTCCCTGCGCAAGACGGGGGCCACAGGGGACACCATGGGCCGGGGGGAGCCTGTCATGTCCAGGGTGATATCGCTGCAGGCCTGGTTGACGATGATTTCGCCTTCGCCTCCACCGTCCCACGCCACTCTGGGCGGTGGGGCATAGCGTGGCTGGGTGACGGGCACAGGGCACTCTCTGGGGAACTTCTCCGACTGGATGATCTTAACCGTGTCCATGGGGATGGTGACCGGCTGACGCCTGAGGCAGGACATTCGCACGTTTTTGGAGGTGGAAGAGATAGGGGCTGTGGCTCTTATCAGCGCTGGACACACCTGCCTGGTTCTGGGCAAGGGGAAAATAATTGGGCTCTTGCTCTGAAGTCAGCCATTTGAGGGAACGTGGGGACGGATGGTTGCCTCCATGTTTCCCTCAAAGAGATCCCCCCCTTGTGGTAGATGCTATTGTCAGCCTGAGTCTTTGTGAGGGGAAGACAGATAGGAGAGCTCAGCCAGAGCACCACAATCTGCAGCTCTTATTCTGTCACTGCTGATATGTTCGAATTATTTAACAGTCCAGCTTACACTATCTGACCAGTGTTGACTACTTAAAGGTAGTTTTTTTTTTTGTTGTTGTTTTCACTAACTTATTATGCTGATGTTCCTGTGCTGTCTCTGATGGCTGTTTGCAGAATACTTACACACACAAGGACAGATAGTAGTTTAGCACAAAGATATGTTCTCACCATAAATAATCTCATATGCACACAGACTCTAACATATATACATACAGTGCAGGTTGGTGGTTTTAGAGGGGTGTTGGGAGGTTGAGTTCAGGCAGTTCATAAAGGTCCAAGAAGTTATTGTCTTGAACTATATCCTGTGGCCTGCCAAGGAAACTCTTGCCTTCTCGAACTAGCCCTTACATGTGTTTCTCGCTAAAACAACCGCTTAACTTCCTGTTTTTGGCTGCGGTTGTGCTCGAGTGTGTGAGAAACATAGAAAAAGCTCCAGTCTGTCTATCTGCTCTTGGTCCAGCTGGTCAGATGACCCTGTGTGACCCTTTGGGTGGCTCGTTGGTAAGAAAAAGGGAGGAGGTCTTTCTTAGGGGAGGTCTCCTTCAAGCTCCAAGCCTCTTGAATTCCTCCTCTAGAGGTGGGAGTGAAGGTGTTTTTTGGACTTTCAGACGCTCCTCCCAGCTTAGCAGTAGATGTGATAACAGTCTGAAGGATGCCTCTGTGCTTGTCTCCTTTTTTCAGTGTGTCAGACTCGATTCCTTTGGTCCATCTATCTGTGAAAACAGTAAAAAGGTGTCTTAAACACATGCATTTCTGATCCTATAAACACATTTTGTTATTGTGAACTTTAAGTAGATTTAATATGGAGAGAACAGGAACAACACAAATTCTCAAGAAACATGCTTTGTGACATTTTCATTGTATTTCCTGGAAAGCCAGTCAGCTGCTCTGACTGAGTGTACTAGAGCAGGTTCTTTGTGATGATAGAGGCTCCAAACTCAGAGAAAAAAAAAACTTTTGTCCCATTTCCTTTTGGCCTCCGCCCAGGTGTGTCTCTTTAAAGAGCCGAGAGTTAATTATCATGTTGCCACATGCTCCAGGGAACAGCACGAACAGACACCTCGCCTTTACCTGAACAAAATCAGCGTACTACTAAGTCAGAAGATTATGTGGATATGAGGTGTACCTTGATGTGATAGTTTCAAACACAGAACCTGCATGTCTGAAGTTTGTGGTGCGTGTAAATCAGATAAGTATATCAATAAGATGCAGTCCACCACACCACCACTTTTAACTAATGTAAGAACATACAATTTAACTGACACATTTTCTGACAATGTGACATAAAATTGAAAACGGGCTCCCTGATAAAAGATGACGTGTTTTGTGATAATCCTAATAATACATTTGAGTTTTGATCACTCAGTAGATGCCTCAAAATCATGTTATTTGTCATGAATAAGATTTATCTGATTTGGTGTGGTGAAGATTATTAGTGATATCATTTGTTCTGGCACATACTCATATTATGCATCAAAATGTTTGCCTTAAGCAAATGTACACATCCCAAGATAACACAGTCACCCCCCCTTTCTTCCCTATATATCAAAATTAAGATAAGCTTCACAATTCTAAATGAGACATACGTATTATATATTCATTTTGTGTAACTACTAAAAAAATTACAAGCTATAATGCTCAAAAAACACATCAGTTTTCTCATACTGTCCAGAGCTACAGCATGGTTTTCCTCCTCTGTCTGAAATGCTCTTTTTTAGCTCCTGTCTCTTTAAGCCCCCTCCTCCTGAATACCCAGTCTACTCTAATTGGTCAGCTCACACACACCTGAGCCAGCACCCCAACAACAACAAAGCTGTTGTGCTAAATGAATTATTCCGTGCCAAACTAGCCGTGGGTGCATATTACGCAATTATGCGACATGGTGACGTGGTGTGATGTCACAAAGTCACAGAATTAAAGGCGGGACTACTGACGACGTGTTTCAGGAACAGTGTTTTCTGTGGGAGAGAGGAGCTTCTTTGTTAATTGTCAAGATCTTTCATGTGCACGAGAACCTATAAAACACTGAAGGGAAGGAGACAAACAAAAAAGTGTAAAAGGTCTCCACTGAGACTTTTTAAAATGTTTAAGAAATCATGTGTTATATGTATATATGTGTATAAGTTATTAACTGTGGTCTAAGCAGTAACTATACTCTGCCACACTGTCTGCTCCGAGCAGGTGATTGTGACACACACTGTGGCTATGTATACTTCCTGTTTCCTATCAGCATCATCTTGTGAGTTGCGTCAGTTAGATGTGAACATGCGTAGGAACAGTTTACAGTCCCCATTGAGGGTTTGTGTCATACTGTGTGTGGGTTGTTGAAAAAAGAACAAGTGCATGGACGAAAAAATCTTTAGTTTGACCATAACAAAGGCTGCCAAACAGCAGAGGAGGGAAGATGACACATCTCTCATTCTTTGCACGGCTGTCAACACTGATGATTCATTACAGGAAAAAAAACTGAGCAGAGGAGGTGACCTACATGGTGAGGAAGAGAGCGAGAGAGAAAAAGAGAGGGGAGAGAGCACATGCAGTGCTGGTTCTGGCTTCTATTTATGGTTTGTTTATCTATGTACCACTCAGTGGTTTCCTGCCCCCATCCCCTGCTGAAGATTCACACCGAATAAGAGAGATGTACCTAACAGGCGGAAGTGCTTAAGCCCAGTGCTTTCACGTGATGCGGGGAGCCATATTGGGCGGCAGGCAGATGTTTGTTTCTCCCCCATCCTCTCTCAGTGTGGACATATCTGCACTGCACACCTCACAAACCCACAGAGCTGTTTACAAGAATCACTCAGTCTCACCACGTGTGTTCCTCCAGCACCGCATCGCTGCAACACCTCTCCTAAAATAGACTTTCTCATCCTCTTGCAAACGCAGTATGTATTCATACCTGTTTGGTAAAGACAGCAGTATATTTAGGGGGTGATGCTTGGTGCTTTTAGAAGATATTTGTGAAAGGATTTTTTGAGAAACAGCATAAATGTGTACATGATGGCCTTAAAGGTGCAAGCATCTACAGTGAGAAGGAAATTTATATAAAATGAACAAAAATGTGACAGTGACTGAGCTTGTAAAAGACAACCTCTTCCCTAAATCAAAATACTATGATGACACAATTCATGAAACAAACATTGAATGAGCCATCGACAATCAATGTCATGATATTAAGAAAAACGGTTTGATGATGATTTTTGGCTTCTTTGGTATAAAACATAGTATAAAAATGTGATCATTTGTCATAAATCATTTATTATCATCATCAAACAATTTTAAGTGACACCCTCATGAAATAACAGTATTATACATTATACTAATGTTTCCTAGCTTTGTTATTGGTTATATGAATATTGGTTAAGTGCAAGAGTATTACTTTCGGCCTGAATGTTGAATTAAATTAAAAATTACAGCAACAAATAGAATCAGCATTAGCCTGATAAATCTGATATATTAGCTCATTGCAGACATATCTGTATTAGTGTGTTCTGTATATGGGCCAACAAATAACAATAAATTGTCCAACAAAAATGCTATAAAGATATGTTGAGGTTATTTACAATAGAAACAGTGTCTCTGCTTAACCCCAGAAACTCAAAAAGTGTACAGGATTTGTAGCGTATTTATGTCCATATAAAACAAAACAAAATAAAACAAACTGTATGCTGTATATTTTAAAGTTGGCATGACGTAGCTTAAGTTATAAACCCATTACCTCAGAATAAGCAAGTAAAGTAGTACCAAACTAAACTTGCATGAGCTAAAAAGTAAAACAAACAAACAAACAAAAAAAATTATTGGTAATTTTGAGGTAATTGGTTTCCTTTTTTTCCTGATTTTTAAAGTCACTTTGTGTAAAATGGTGATATTTGTTTTGGCCCACAAAGTCCAGTATCAGTGTTTTAAAATCAAATTATCACCATTGTTTATTTAGGGGATACATGACTGAGCATTAAGCTCTTTTACATCATTGCCTCTAATAGAGGGATACAAATAAGGTAACAACCACAGTACTAAGCAATTAAGGAAATGACCAAGCCAAAATAAGAGCTGATAGTTTAAAATTGCAGATAGTTCAAAACAATCACGGATGTCTGGACACATTTTGTGGATATAAACAGCTTGTGAACACATGTCTGTCTGCTGGCGGCAGGGGTCGACTTGATAAAGCGTCCGGGCTGCATGAGGAGCCTTTGAGCCTGGGGGAGATGAAGCAGCTAAAATTACCCTCTAATTTGGTGACAGTGCTATGAAAAGGGCTGATAACTGACGCAGGCTGCCTGCTGATGGGCCAGCTTTGGCGCAGGCTCCTCCTAATCGACGGAGCCCTCTCCTGTTATGTAAGGAGCTCATCTCCGACCCAGCCACCATATTAACACAGTGCTGCAGCTCTCCCACAGTCTTGACATTGAGTGTGTGTGTGCGTGTGTGTGCATAGCTCTGGATCCTCTCCCTGCAGAGGAATTATTACACTAATGAAATCATGGCAGGCATTTGACCTCGTCGTCACAAGCACAGAGGAGGAAGAGGAGCGCTGACCACAGAGTTGTCAGAGGAGTCTGTCTCAGCAGCGAATTCCTCAAACCATTAAACACACAAAGAGTTGCACACACGGTGTAAAGTCGCACACGCACATCCAAGAACATTCTCACCCTCGGATGACTCCCCATCATGTGCGTGGCACCACCCTCTACATTCCAGTGGACGCACAAACAAACAGATAACGCACAGATAGAGCTGCTAAAAGGAACATTTTTAAAATGTGCGTATCATGTTGGATTTATCTCCGACTGATTAATCTGACACACACACACCTCAAGAGAGAGGGGAAAACACACATGGATCCACACGCCTAGAACATTCCTATCCTCTCACACTCCCACCATGGTCTCACACTGACACACACACACACACACACACACACACACACACACACACACACACACACACACACAGACACACAGCTCAGGTCATCATGATCAAACTGGATAGATTCCACCTGTGCACATCAGCCAGCAGGCGAAGGGCACCGTGTTCTGAATGACTCATGGAGACCCCTCCCTCCCTCCCTCCCTCCCAACGCTTTTCTCTCAATGGATATCTAACTATTGATCCCTCCATGCATCCGTCCGTCCTGTCCGTCTTATTCAGCTACATGTGCAGTCTGTTCGTCTGGTCAGTACAGGCGGTCCGGGTGTTTGTGCTCCGCCACTGCCACATACCAGCAGTATGTCAGGTATGCCAGCAATGTTGAGATGTGTATCCACATTCATACCTCTGCTGGTAAAAAAACAACAAAAAAAAAAACAAACCCAAAACATTGCCGCATCGCTCCTTGGACCTGTGTGGGATATTATGTTGTTATTTGGATTACGTAACGAGTTACGACCTTAGTGTGATCTGAGGACAAATCCTCAGATTTACTGTATATTTGCTGGCAGCAGCTTCTCTCTGGAAATCAGGGCATTTGCAGGGGATTCAGTAAAGTATTGTGAATGATTTCAATACAGGAGGATTTACTCCTGGGGCTTAGTTCACAGTTTGAGTGCGGTGCAGTACAAATACAGATGACAGCTAGTTTTTATGTCGATAAAACCAAGATCTCCTTTCTGTATAATAATTAAACGTCTTGCCTTTCTCAATGAGCTCTGGTTTGTGATAAGTTAATGTGCATATAACACAGGCAGGTTGATGTCGATTGATGACGATTTGAATATTTTCCCCAGGTATCACATCCAGATATGATGCTTAGGGCTAATTCTTATTCATAGAGTCCATCCATCAAGCTGGGATTACATGCAAGTGCTCCACACAAAGCTGTATGATGGCAGTCTCATGTTTGTGCTTTTGCATGGGCAGAAAGTGCTTAGCAAGTGTGTGTGTGTGTGTGTGTGTGTGTGGGGGGGGGGTTGTTTTTAATAATTCAGCCTGCTGTCATTCATGGCAGTCATCGGCCATTTTGCCTCACAATTCATTACAGCCAAGTGCTCTTTGTTCTCGATTGTATAGCTCCCACGGCAACATGGCAGAGCGGCACACACGGGCAAGAAAAATAAAAAGCAATGACCATCAACGCTCTGCCTGACAGACGTCTCATTGAAGATTTATGACGGAACGGCTCGGCAAAATGTCTGGCTCTTCAATAAGTACAGCCCCCTTGATTGATTAAGACGATTGATTTTTCTTTTAAGGAGGCCGTCCTCGGCTCATGGTTAAGGTGGACGGTGCTGTTGATGCCGTGTGAGCAGTGACCTGTGAGATAGAGGCGAGGTGGCCAAAACATTCGGAGGGTGAGATGGAGCTGCTCTAGCATGTGGGAGGGGTGTGTGATCAGGAGTGGTTATGCAATCGCAGCATGGTGTACCCAGCACTCTCACTGCAGCGCCGATGTATGGCCAATATGGAGATGCCTTAATGCTGCTGACATCTACAGAACAGGCCGTTCTTGCCCTCTCCCTATCACCCCCCCTTCCTCCTGCCCCCACTGTCTGTCTGTGCAGAGGTCTGTGAAATGTCATAACCGCTGGAGACATGACACCCTGAAGATGTCATCTACACCCAAACCCACACATCGTTACAGCCCTTATCACAGATTCTAATCGTTTTTTGTGGTTGATGCAGACAAGCAGGCGTGCAGGTGCGTTTCTCTGTGCATATGTGTGTGTCTTCATTCACGCGTCCATGTGTGTGAGCGTGTGTCTGCAAAATGGACGGCCATGATGCAACAACCATGCAAATCCCAGCTTAACACAACAAAGCAAAAAGGGCAAAGCCCACCTCTGTTCTTTTGATTCCTGCGCACAGAGAGCTCACAGCCGAAGATCATTAGTTTAGAAGCCACACCTCGTGGATCTGACACATGCAGGTGCAAACTATGCAGATTAATACGCTCCCCTATCTGTTCTATGTCACAGATATGAACCCTTCTCATCCTCACCTGTCTGCCTACGCACTTGTCTTGTTCCAGTCCTTTGTCGCTCCTGTTCCAGTTGTTGTTGCTCTGTGAAGGGAAAAATCGAGCCGCTCGGTCTCTTTGTTCAGACGTTTGTCTAACCAGAGGGAGGATGATGCTCTCTCCTGTCCATTCGATTCTAGCAGGACGAAGGACGAGCGGCAGCAGCAGCAGCAGCGAGGCGGGGAGAACATGGAGGAGATGTAAGATGGAGGAAGCTGTTGCGAGGTGGATGCGTCATGTCTCGGGCTGCTTTCATCGAACTCCGCATCCCTTGTCTCCTCTCCTCCTCTTCTCTCTGGTGCTTCTGTCCTTCACTCTCCCACCTCCGCTCCTACACCTCTGAGCAGTGGCCGAGTGTCTCCCTCCGGTCTCTCTTTCTCCATCCCTCCACCACCGCTGCTCAGATTATTCAGCCTATTCTGTGAGGCGACCTGAGCTTCTTGCGCCGTACGTCCGCCCCCCCCTTCTCTTCCCTTTTCCTTGTCGTCTGCTCCTAACCCTTCAGGTAACAAAACCTCTCTCTTCTCCTCTCTCCCCCTCTCCTCTGCTGTTATCTTTCCTCCTGTCTCAACTGCGGTTCATTACTCCTCTTTCTTCTCCTCCGTCTGCTCCAGTCAGTGCGCCTCACAGTCACACATGCGCAGTGTTTTCACACATACATGCACACTCACACACTCTCCCTCTCTGTCTCTGTGCCTCTGGCTGCCTCCTTATGCATGTGGCTTGTTTTGCCTGCCCACCCCCCATCAGTCTCTCTCTCTTTCTCTCTCTCTCTCTCTCTCTCTCTCTCGCTCAGTCCCTCTCTTTCTCTCTCGTTGCTCTCTCTCGCTGCAGCACACACTGCAGTGCCTCTGCAGGCAGGATCACGTTTTCTAGTTGCCAGAGAAAAATATTTCAGCCAATGAGGAACGATAACAATATTACCCACCCTGCCCAACCCCCCTGTCTAAACACCCGCTGCCCCCCCAAACACACATATACACACACACGAACACAGATGGACACACCATCTGAGATACTGAGAGCTATATGAATCATACGTTAATGCACACGTACAGTTAAGTACACCGGCCACGCACGCAGGAAATACAGGAAGCTGGGACAAACAGATCTAATCGAGGCAGTGCAGCAGATATGAGAGGGCAAAACAAAGCATAAATCTACTCATAAATTAAATTTTCTATCAGGCTGCTGACTGCAAAAACAGATCTATCACATTCAATGCCGGCCACATTTATCTCATTCATGTTCGCAGGAAATTGATATTTACAGGCAGACCCTCAGAACAAAACACAACACTGCAGAAGGCGCCGTTTGTATTCATTCCTCCTTGAGAATGCTCTAAAAAGAAAAAGACACTGCTGCGTGTATATAAAAATCCACCCAGACACTTTAAGCATCCTAAGCTGCCACCACAGATCTGCACAGTCAGTGATGTTGCATAATGCAGATTTTAACAAGTTTTGTCTCTGCCCAAGCCTTCATGCTGACCCATAAATAATCCTCAGTACAAAGTTGGATGAAAAAAAAAAAAACACACATGATGTGATTTTCAATCAATGTAAGAGGGTTTTGCTTACATAATGTGAGTATCTGATGCATACTGTGATGGGAGGAAGTAATGGAGCAGTAAGTCAGAGAGATAAGGGAGCATCTAATAAAACAAATAACTCCTGATTAAAGGAGTTTTAGCTGAGAGTAACGCATAAACTTAATCCTCTGTAGATTTTCTCGGAAGTTTGAGAAAGGCTGACGGTATGTACTCAACACATCACTGATGCAATTCAAGTTCCTCAAACAGGCGTTTCGGTGTGCAGGTTTTCTCTTACGGTATACTGTGGTATCTCTTGTTCCTTTTACCAAGAAACCATTTTTAAAGCAACTGGATGCAAGTTATATTCAAAACTGTGACAACACTTCCCTTTATGTTCCCCAGGCCAGTACATAAACATTTATGAGATGGTTTATTACACACTATACTGCACTTGTAAGCAGGTAAGTGTTTATAATTTCCAACAAATTCAGTACAACAACCATGTATAATGTCCTTTAAGCTGCTTGCAACTACATCACAGTAAAACATTTAGCAAACAATTGTAGTCTGCATATAGCTAGGCTAGTAAATATAGGGGGGGAAAAACTAAATTCAGCAACTGCATATGACTAATCCTAGTAATTCTTTACTACTTTGACATTTTGGTTTATAGTCGGTATTTAAGTCTTACCAGGAGTTTGATAGATGGTTGATATCAAATAAATGGGCAGACTGCTCAGAGATTTGTTAGCTTGGCACCACATCTGGAAGAAGATGAATAGATATAAGAGAAGAAATATACAGTAACAACACACTTCATAAGTCCAAAGTTTCCTTAATTACATGACATGAATCCCTTGTTTAGAGTTATTGAACCATGTGACTTCATTATGAAGGCAGGACACTTGAGGAGCTAAATGTGTTAATGGTAATTCAGCTCACCAGCAAGTACCTCCAACTCTAAAATCAAGCTAGCTGTTTGGTGGACACCTCCAACTCCAATATGAAGCTAGTTGTTCAATAAATACCTCCAACGTGAAGCTAGCTTTGCAGTAACATTAAATACCTCCAACTGCAACATTAAGCTAGCATTTCAGTAACATGCAATACCTTCAATTTGCAACATTAAAGCAGCAGTCTGGACTTTTGAACAAAAAGTGGATTTAGCCAGAATATTTGAATGACACAGCTCCCAGGTCCCTTCCTCTCTGCTGCGCTGCAGCTCTGCCTTCAAGGCCCCTCCCCACAAAGGAGCCTGCTGTGCACACATTCAAGCACATTCAAAATAACAACAACATAAGCCCTGATTGTTTTATTTCTGACCAATACGACTAAATTACAATGACGAGTGCCTCATGCTGATCACTGTATATATCCCGAGTAACAACCACTATTCCTCACATTGCTGTAGACGAAGTTACCAGCTAAACATTACCCGGTTATTTTTTCTCTGAGGCATGAGTAATGTTATTTCTCTAAATCAATTCAACCACTTCAGAGTGTCCTGAACTCAAATTAACATTATCATAACTGCCCAGTCACTTGAAAGACACTTTTGCTAACCACTAGCCATAAACACGAAGCCAAACACAGGAGTTAGCATAGAAGCTAACAAGCTAGATTTAGCAACAAGCTACGTAGCTCAACTGCAACATCGTGCAGTGATATGCGTTCTTGCCAGCATTACTGTAACGGCCGCCACCATGTTTGTGGTTAAAACATAGAATGAAACATATATCAACCAGGGGTCCTTACTTGTCCAGCAGAAAAGCAGCTAACTCTGCATTTATCCTTATTTTTTCCCTCTGGCTTGGTCCAATTCTTTGTTTTACACTGCTTTTCTTCATCAGTCTTCTTATTTCTTCTCTTTGACGTGGGCAGTGGTGGGGCATTTTTCGGCTACATTGTTGTTGTCTGTTGTTTTCTGTTCTCAGCCATTGTTTGCAGTTTGGAAATGAAAATAACTAACCAGGTAAGAACAGGTGCTGCGTCTGTGCTGGGAAGGGCACTGCCAAGTACCCACTGAGAGAGGTGGGCTGCCAGCAGTTTGTACGAGAGATTGATTGACACTTCTCAAACACTCTCCTTGGCTGTGATTGGTTATATGTAGCTGAGAGCGGTCAATTCTCACAAATCTTATTCTACTCTCAGATCATAATGACATTTTAGCTAATATAACCAAAAAATAGTTACAGACTATAGCTTTAAGCTAGCTTTTCAGTAACAATAAATACCTTCAACTGTAGCATTAAGATAACTGCTCAGTAATAATAAATACTCCAACTAACTGTTCATAATGTTAAGCTAGCTACCCGATAACTTCCAACTAACGTTAAACTAACTGCTCAGTGAATACTTCCAACTGTAATGTTAATAGCTGTTAAATTAATACCTGCATGTGCTGGCAGCTCATTTTACCACTGTGTGGCACAGAAACAGGTTGTACTGATGTGAAGCTGTTCTTCTTCTCATTACAGTACTATACTAAAAAAACTAGTGGAAAAACAACAGGTTTGAGAGTCTAAGATAAACTCACCTGCAGTACTGAACGTTGTATGTTTAAAAATAAAGCAAATATGCTGTGATTATGAACGCTCGCAAATGTCAGTGGACCAAAACATTACAAAAATGTGTGTGGGAAGTTTACATCCAGGTGAACTTAGCTTGGCTGTAAACTGAGGTTAATGGCCGAGTCAAGGTCTTCAGCGGTGTGAGTTGTTTTCCCCTTTAACCTTTAAATGTGAAATGTTAAGAGGTGAAACGCAGTGCAGAGGTAACTGTAAGGACCTGAGGAGCTAGATACAATTGTAATGACAAGACATGCAAACAGGGCGCAGCATGCCAACAACGCAGCGTTCAAAAAGGCAGTTGTCAGGATGAGGAGGACAGACACCTAGAGCCAGGATCAATACACAATACATATATTTATTTTCCCATAAAAAAGAAAAAGAAGATTTGTTCATTGTTCATTTCATTTTATTCATGCTCATCCTATTCAAATAATTAACGAACTGTAACACTCGTGCGCTTGTTTTGGGGATGAAAACATGTCTTCCTTCATCGTGGGCTCACATGGTTAAAAGTGGCTGACAGATGGCATTTGAGTTTGAGCGCTAAAACCAAAAGAAAGTGTTTTATAATTGTTGACCTTTGACTGGGGATTGTGGGCCGCAGGGACTATCTCTGCCAGGCGTATGATTCAAAACAGTAATACTCAGCTTGTGGGGAATTAGGCAGGGATAAAACAGATAAAAAATGTTTTAAAAACTGCCAAGGACAAAGCATGCCAGTCAGAGCCAGAAATCATAAATCATTCAACAGCCGTGCACATATTCAAGGCCTGCAGCACCGCTAAGTGTACATTAACTACAGAGTTAGTGATAAGAGAGGGATGATACACGTGTCATTATGGGAATGACTCACTCAGGTCTCATGGTGATCGCATGTGTTTCCCATTCGGCATTTATTTACCACACACAGTACAGTACAGTTTCCCTCAGACGTCACGGGGAATGAATAATAAAAGAGGAAGATGAAGCCACGCATATTAGGTTGTGTGCCCATCGAGACATATCCCCACTCTGAGTCTCAACCACCCCCCTAGTTTCTAGATGGCCTGGCAAACCTGGAGCCCCTCTAAAAGCCCCCTCTTCATCCACCAACCTCGACCCCTTTTCCTCATCCAACCACCCCGACCCCTCTTTGCTATCCTTTCCAAATTTTCCCAATATTTAAATTAACTACTTAGACAGTAAAACTTGGTGTGATCTTGTTAGTGAAACAGTAAAAAAGAAAACCACCAGAGGGAGGCAAAGACAGGCATCAGACCGAACTCTGTGGAATTTGCAGCCCTTCCTCCCCGAGATGTTTTTATTCATTAACACCTAAAACAACATGGAGTAAAAGGTGCATAAACCTGAGAGGTGACAGCACTCGTGGACTTTGAGCGCACGTGATACACAACGAACAAGACAGGTGGAATGAGCTAGCGAATACAGAAGGAAGTGCACATTTATTCTGTAAGTTAACATGTAAGTTGCTGCCATTTTAATTTATCATGTGATTTCTTTTTTTTTTTTTTTTTAATGATTTAGTGCAGCATCCTGAAAATCAACATTTACATTTCACTTACCAGTGTGACTAAGAATAAGTGCTTGAATTAAATAGCTTACTACCTTGATATGATATAATCATTTTATTAAGGACTGGCAGAGTGAGTGCAGCCTGGCAGGTGAAGACAAGACAACAACACAACACAAAGGCAACAGTAGGACGTTTTTAAGGAAGCACAACCCAAAGCTGACACTGGAGGACTGCAGGGGGTCAGAACAATGAGCAGGAAATACATGCATGAATCTTAATGCACCATATTAACTTGATTTTAAGAGTCATTTATTAACCGAAGTTATCACCTTTTATATTCCTGGCATTCTTCTTCCTTTTCAAAAACATGGTGCCCACATTATCCACAATGCAACTGAGCGACATCACTGGGGGCAGTTTATTGGATTACACAAAGAGTGTCAATATCTCAGAGTATTGTTTTCTGGTTTACTTCAAGCTACAAAATGACAGTTTACCAAAATTAAAAATTACATATCTAAAGTTTTTTTTTAGTTTTTTTTTTAATTTTTTTTTTTTTTACAGGTTTTGTATAGTTACATACTTTACAAAAATACATTTAATGTCCTGGACGAGTTCAGAAACCAAACAACTGTACAGTATGCATAGTAATAATGATTTGGTATAGAAAAGTATGTGGCGCTGATGTAGAAATAAATGACTGTGGTTTTTAAACTGATGTCTTTTCTACATTTATCTTATTTTTCTTACATTTGAGAGAAATTGTTAAAAAAATAAGTTTATGTATAATAAAATGTTAGATGTTGAATTAAAATGCTAAATCTAAACGTAAAATCCAAATCGTAAAGATGAAGCTAAGTTTAAATGTTAGATGTTAAACCTAAATATTAAATCTATCTAATCGAAATATTTAGCTTTACACTCTGCGATCAGTTTAGATTTAACATTCAGATTTAGACTGAATGTTTAGATTTATGTGTAATATTTACATTTAATGTTTACCTTTTATATGTGTAATGTGTATTTGTATGTACACAGTCAACAGTCAGGAGTTTTACCTTCAGCGCCCCATATAGAAGTGCATTATCTTATTTCAGAGTATTTCAGGGCAACACTTCATGTGGTCATAAATTATATTCAGAGAAAAATCCTGTCGCTTAAAAATAGATAATCTGAGAGCACTTGAGTTTTTCTTCAAGCGAAGAAGCCATGACAGAAAACGGCCACACATAGCAGGATGATAGCGTTGGCGTTGACAACGTTCCTCCAGAGAGGAACCTCTGAGGTGTCTGTGAGCTTCCTCTGAAGCTCCTCCTCCTCCTCTGGGGTCATCTTGGCGGCTTTTTGCTGCTCTAGACCGCAGAAGCACATCACTGCCTTCTTGCACAAACCTGGTTCCTCCTCTGGTTCTGTGGTGGAAAAGACGAAAGGTGATGAGGAAAATCGGCTTTGTGCACTTGAGAAAGCACATATATGTATTTTTAAACACGTTTGGTACGGAATATCTGTTGATTACCATCTATCTCCATGTTGGAATCTTGGTTATCAGTCCAGTCATCCTGTTCGAGGTCTACCCTCTCCTCAGTGCAGTTCCTCAGGCTCCAGCAAAGTCGATACAACTGCACAAAACAACACAGCACATGGGTTAAAACCAATTATTCATGAAGTTGGTTATTGCGGTGTCTTCTAGCTGAATTAATGATTTATCCAGCCCTGTGTCACAGCAGTCACGTACGTGCTTGTCAGGGATGGGTTTTGTCATGAGAGACACTCCAAGGATGATGATACAGGAGATGACAAACAGAATGATGGAGAAGTAGAGGTAGTGCACTCCACATATGATGGTGGGGCAGCTACTGGGGCTAGCACAGCTGCCCGTCCCGTAAGCAAACTCGGTGATCATCCTGGACAGGCCGATAGCCAGTCCGATCGTGAGTCCATAGAACGCACCCTGAGGAAATATGAGAGAAGGAAAATGTGTCAGATGAGACAAAGAGTCTACAGTCCATAGTGTACACAGAGGTAGAGTGGTGCTTTCAGCTAGGGTAAATGTCGGCAATGACTAACATGTTGATTTTTCAAGTGTAATATTAGCTCCGTTCACTGTCTTAGTTGATTGGTGGTTTGGGTTTTTGTTGCCAGCCTTCTTGCCATCTTTTGTTACTTGTATTTTGTCTGTTTTATCTTGTACTTTGGATTATTAGCTTTCACTAAAACTCACTTTTAGTTTTTAATCCACCTGCCTTGATGTTCTTTGGGTTCTGTTTCTGCGACAACGTGACAAAGTTTGGGTGTAATACCAAGCTAACATTTGAAATTAGCACCAAACACAAAGTTCATTTTAGGCTGATGGAAGTATAAGTTTGACAGGTATTTAAACTCGTAATTGGACAAAGTAAAATGACCTCATGATGGTGCTAGATGAAAAGTGGATGACCAAAATCATGACAATCCATTCGATAATCATTCACTCAGAACACAAATGTCAAGATAGCAATGACACGAGATGAAAAGCCGACAAAGTTAGTCGGCTTCTGTTTCTGGGGACCATAAATATATGACTATTTCATGACAGTCCCTCAAAAAGTGTTGAGACCATGTTGGGACCAAAGTGGTGACTCAACCAACCAACTGACCAACCCAACAATGGATAATAATGGAGACTGCATCTGTGGTTTACTAACCTACAGTAAGAAGGTGGTATTTAATGTCTAAATAAATCCAAAGACCATGTAATGTCACGTAATCCTGTCAGGCTACAGGACTAGTCACGGGAGCATATGGTTGCATCAAGCAGAAACATGCAGCAAAGATATAAAACATGCATAATGCAGATTGCAAGACAAGTCACTGCAATTATGATTACTAAGAAACCAGAGTAGAAGGAAGAAAGAGAGCAAGAGAAATGAGGCAGAAGGAGTGTTAGCAGCAGCATGAGTGAGTTGTGATTTTGCCCAGGTTATAAAAAACCTCTGCACTGACTTGTCTCAGTGTGACTGTAAATCTGCTGCTAACTGACTCCAGTTAGCTGATGGCACACATAACATCAGTAAACATTTACAATAGAGAATCATATCAACACAGGGCCAGTGTTTACCATCATGTCATGTCCATGTTACACAACTGCTTTATGGTCACACTTACACAAGATGACATTAAGCAGTAAAAAGAAAAGACCCTTGGGCAGTAATTACTTAACATGTCGTCATGGACGGGAATCGACCACACCAAAGGGTCGAATCACCGCTTCCATCCTTGCTACAGATGGTCCAGACTGAAATGTCTCAACAACCATTACCATGCATGGATTACCATGAAATCTGCTTAAGACATCCATGGTACTGAGAGCATTAATCCAGAATGACTGCTTCTTTCATCAAGCATTTGGGTTTTGAGTGAATGATCTCAAGAACTACTGGATAACTCAACACACTAGATGGTTTGTTAAAATGTCCTCCTTTTAAACTGTTTGGGGGGTGGGGCTCTGTCAATTGATCAGATCAACAGAAGAAAATGCAAAGAGGGGCGAAAACATGTTTTCGATCAAAAAGAGCCCTCAGTGCTGTTTTTTCTTCTGGTTCTTTCAATAAAACAAATACATCACTTCTAATCAACTAATGCTATGTGATCTCACAAATCCAGCTGCCTTACAAGGTAAACTTGCAATCAATCAGATTGACATTCATGCCCCACTCAGGGTGAATTGCCATCAGTTTGGAGCTTCCCTGGATCTTCAACTAATGACAAGAGACTCAGTTTGGTTCCCATCAACCTCAACTGTGCCCGTTGTGTTTTGTGGTAGTACACAGACTTCAGCATTCTAACATGGTAAACTAAGATGGTTAGTGTTGTAAACACATCAGCATATTAGCATTGTCATTTTGACCATATTAGCAGTACCTCACATAATGGCTGTCGAGTCTTAAACATACATATATGGAACAAAAAGCAGATTGCACTCAGAATTGAAATGTTTAAATAAGCAAGTGATTGATTTGGAAACTCACAGACTCATTGACACGTTTGCAGAAGATGGCGAGCATGAAGACCGCTGCAATGGGCGGTGTGAGGTAGCTGGTGATGGACTGGATATAGTCAAAGAGCTGACCACTCTGGGCTGACTGCACCACGGGGATCCATGCTATGCTCACACCGATCAGGGCCACGATAAACACTCTGTACCCAGGCGAACACACACATGTGGAGACAGTGGCAGTGAGACATGTACAAATTCTCACGGTCAGAAATCAAACCGAACCCTAACAATGTTTTACCTGCCGGCAATCATGAGCTCCCTTTCACTGGCTGAGCGGCGGACCTTCGTGTAGATGTCCATGGTGAAGAGAGTACTGGCACTGTTGAAGATGGAGGTGAGTGAACTCATCAGTGACGCCAGCATCACAGACAGCATGAGACCTCGCAGACCTGAAATACACAGAATAAATACATTAATCAAAAAGGGGTTAGTTGCCAGTAGCCTTCTTTTTGGAGAGGGACAGAGGTCTGCAGCCACGCACCATTTGGCATGAGATCCACCACCAGTTTGGGATACGCAATGTTGGTGCAGCCCACACTGGCCCCACAGTATTTTAGACATTCTTCCGGCTCCACACATGCCACCACATCTGGAATAAAATCCATAGGATCAGCAGGTTGTAAAGAACTATTAAAACATCTAGGAGCTATAGAACACCATAACTCACTCACTGGGATAGAGGATCCTGCTGATCATGCCAGGGAAAACCATGAGGAACATGGGCAGCAGCTTCAGGTAGCCACACAGGATGCAGCCCGCCTTCACGTGAGATAGGTTCTTGGCTGAGAGGCAGCGCTGGACAATCACCTAGAGAGACACAACATGTGACAGATCAGAGACGATGAGTTAGTGCCACGATAAAGTCAGCGGTAAATGGGATATTAGTGGATGGAGAAAAACGGTTTTAAGTGGTCTAGTCTTAAATATTTGCAGAGTAAATACAACACTTAGGCCAAAAAACCAATCGGATGTGCTCGCTGATAAGTATTCTGTTACTCCAGCTGAACAGGGAGGCTGACCATAATGTGTACATGTGTGTGCTGGAAGTCAACATTTGAATGACTGTCATATTCTTCACTGAGATCCAGATTTAGTCTGCCTGTTAATCTTATCTCGTTTCTTGGGAGTGCATTATGGTTGAACTAAAAGTGTGTCATGTGAGGCCACCTCAGACTGCTTAAGTGATTCTGGCAAAAACAGGCGAGATAAAGGCGCGTAAATGTGTTTGCAAACGCGTGAGAATCAATTCTGTATGTGTGTTTTGATGGCCATGGGCTGTTGCCGGTCTTTTGTAAAAGCGTAAAGTAACTGACCTGATCAGTACACCAGTACCAGGTGGCCTGGATAGTGAGTCCAAAGACGAGGCCGGGCCACGGCAGGTCTCCTGTGATGGCATCCCTGAAAATATGGAAGGAGTCTGGCCGTGGCTCGTAGCATTTCGCGTCGATGTTACCTGTGATGTTAGGAATGGCTTGCATGTACAGATCCTGGAAGTTGTTATAGCCTCCCACCTCGTGGAAAGCTGAGGAGATATTTGCAAGTTACAGCAATATTTTATCAAAAACAAGACACAGCTTTAAAAAAAGGTAAAGGAGCACAAGGATAAAGAAGGAAAATATTGTATTACCAAAGCCCATGAGGATGAAGGATCCAACAACCATGATGATAGTCTGTAAAGTGTCTGTGTAGATCACCGCTGCCAGTCCACCTGTGATACAATCATAACACAGATTTTTGATCAGTAATCATCACTAATGTGGATTTAATGACTAAGGAGGTAAAGGCAAGTATTAAAACAACTCAAATAGTCTGGTTAAGTTCAGGAAATGACGTGACACTACTGAAATGCAGCCTTTTAAAGAGACATGTTATGGTTATTTTCAGTTTTATCATTTTAATTTGGGTTAACACTAGAATAGGTGTACATGCTTTAATGCTCATAAAACATGTCAGTTCCTCATACTGTCCAGTGCTGCAGCTCTGTATTCCCCCCTCTGACTGAAACGCTCTGTTTTAGCTCCTATCTCTTTAAGGCCCCCCCTCTTGAATACCCAGTCTTCTCTGATTGGTCAGCTCACACATGCCTGACCAAGCACTGCTAACAACCACAGAGCAGCTGTGTTAAAGTAATTCTCATGTGCCAAGCTAGCTGCTACACATAAGTAATGCAAATGTGTGATATGGTGACATAGCGTGACGTCACAAAGTCACGGAATTAAAGGCGGGACTGCCAACGAGGTGTTTCAGGTGCAGTGTTTTAGTGAGAGAGAGGAGCTTCTGTTGGTGTGGACTTTGGCCTTTCTAACCTTCAAGACCTTATACATTTTACATGCACAAGAACACATATAACACACTGAGGGAAAGGAAAAAACAAACAGCATAATATGTCTTCTTTAAAACCAGGAAATGATAAGACATTAATACAACAAAATCCAAAATCTAGATGATATGTTCTTATATCAATATATTGCCCAGCCCTTCAACCTATACATGTTTAGTCCACCTGTAATGCACATAACTGGACTTACTGGACAGAATAAAAACAAATTTGACTTACATGATTCTATTCATCAAACCAAGTTAGATACTTGGTGTTAAGTTTGTTGTGTAAGTGCTCTTTCACAACTCATCTCGCAAAGGTAAGGTTCAGGTGAGGATGTTTTGTAACAAAACAGCAGGAGAAGGCCACTTCCTGCTTATCGCAGTCCATGGGTAATTAACCAGAATAACACACCACAGATAAACTAGCCAGGCGGTGAGAGCGTGTGTGTGTGTGTGTGTGTGTGTGTGTGTGTGTGTGTGTGTGTGTGTGTGTGTGTCTACAGATGGCCTTGAGAAGACTTTACCCCCAGCCATGGTGCCACTCACACCGTAAAGAAGATAAGACTTCTAGCTAAAAGAGTGATCAGCAATTTCAGTGAAAAAGGAAGCGAGTGCATCCTGCGGACGGACCTGTGACGGTGTACAACGCAGTGATCATCAGCAGCATGATAACAGCCAGGTAGATGTTCAAGCCAAGAGCCTGGTTGATAAAAATGGCGCCAGAGAACATGTCTGCCTGAGTGGAGGGGAGAGAAGGGAGCACTTAATAACACACCATACTCATACGATGATGATGTCACTGGGTGTCACTGAGGGTTAAGATGTGGTGTCGCTGTGACTTACTGAGATCTTGGTGAAAACGTAGAGGAAAAGGGACAGCACAGAGAGATAGATGCGGATACGCTGTCCTCCAAACCTCTTCTTTAGGTACTCAGGCATGGTGACTACCTAAACAGATCAATAATAAATGATATTTTTTTATCCATGTTTGTTTCACTTACTTTCTCCTCAAATGTTTTGAATGAATATTCAAATGTATGTAGTTTTGGTGAAGACATTTTAATCAGAAGAGAAAGATCTTAAGTGATTTTTTCTGCCTAGACAAACTAGATAAACAAACTTCATTTTCATGACTGAATAAACAAACCAACGTTAAAAACACATTTTCATACTGTTTTACATACTGTCATGAAAAAAAAGAATATTTCTGAGTTTGCATTAATTATTAATATTGCTTGTGAAAATTCTGAGTTTGAATTTCTTCTCCAAAACAACACAGTGCCCCTTTAAAGGCGTAACTTGTAGGAAATGGCCTGAAGTTAAAGGCAGCTCCAAAATAAAAGCCCAGGCAAACACGTATTATAACACACATTTTCCACTTTTTTGAGGATCTATTAAAAAAAATGTCTCTCTTTAAAAGCAGATTATCACCTCCATGGGTACAAAGTTGTAATACGAGACAGGGAAGGGTGGAACTAGCTGGATAGCATGCTAACTTCAGGAGATATCAGAGTACATAGCTGTCCTTGACATAACTTTGACATGGTTTTTTCTTCCTACTCTGTTTTTTTTTTTATGTTTTAGACAAAAATTCAGGCTATGTCTTGTGTTTCACATATCCAACATGTGGCCTGTGTGTTCTGTTTACCCCAGCTTTGATGTAGATCGGCACAAAGAGCCATCCCAGGATGACGACCACTATAAGAGCCTGAAACACACAAACAAACAGGAACACGAGCAATGATTAATCAATGCCACCATTTACTCAAAATGTTCCTATATTAATAAAAATAACTTCTGTCGTTGTCCTGGTGCCGTTCATTCCCAATCTATGGATTTATCAGCTCACCTGTATCTATGTGTCAATCTCTGTGTCACAGGTCAGACATACATGTGTGTAAGAAGTGATAATGGTGTAATCAGCATATCTGACACGGTTACTCACATTCCATTCAAATCCACCGATTGCGATTCCCTCAGCTGCAGCAGTCCCAGCGATTCCCACAAAGTGGCCACTGCCGATATTGCTGGCAAAGAGCGATGCACCGATCTGTGGGGTTCATAGTCATATTTGAAAATAATGATAAATTATGCTATATTTTATATCTTTTTAGGACTGTGTGTGATACTAAAAATCAAGGGGAAGGCAATTCAACTGCACTGAAGACGCAATCGACAATGCTTTTTCTGTTATGTCTCAGAACAGATGATTAATAAAGGATTTACACACCTAATTACTTTGATAAAACCCAAGGTTAGATAAGGTGCTTCTTTTATCACATGCTGCGTCATATTATGTTTTATATAAGCACATAACACATAACAATAAAAACTTATCAGCTGCCATAATGTTCCACCTATCGGTAAGATTGGAAGATCAAGATGGGGAGAGTTTTCTTTCATTTTAATTAAAGCTGTCTCATCGTCGGCAAGGAGACACCCACCGGCCACCACACCATGCTCCTGCCGGCAAGGAAGAAGCCACCGACAGTGGATCGGTTGGTGCGGACCATAGCCTGCAATGAGAAAAAAAAAAATAAACAAACTTTCATGGTTGAAAAAACTGACCTTAAAGGACAACACAGTTTCTTCATATGTGGCAGATCCTGCCAACTTTTGAGCTTCAAACAGAGTTCTGGGGACCTTATTTCCCTCTAAGAACAACTTGTTTATTTAAATATGGACAAAATACATATTTCTGGGTTGGTTCTGTTACCTCATTGTATATATTGAAATTCTTTTGAATTCTGAATTTCTTCTTCAAACCAACACAGTGCCCCTTCAATGATTACATTTCATTTTATATTGCACTGCTGTGAGAGTGACAAGAAAACAACAAAATGACTGCATACAACTCAGTGAAGAGCTGCAACAATTAGTCAGTGAATCAAACAACTGAAATGAAACAAATTGCCAACTGTTATAATAATAGATTAAGCTTTTTACCACTTTTCAGGTAAAAATTGTCAAACATTTGCCGTGTCAGGCTTTTAAAACATAAGAATCTGCTGCTGTTCTTTAGTGTGAAAAGTTGGTGGGTTTTGGACTGTTGGTTGGACAAAAGAAGCAATTTGAAGACGTCACTTTGGCCTCTGCGAAACTTTCCACAAATTCATTTTGTCATTATACAGACTTAACAATTAGTCAACAGGTTCAGCAATCATGTGTCATTGGTCCCAGCCGTGTTCGGCAAAATCACATCCCTGCCCGTAATATGAGATTTGAATCGTAAAAATTCTCTATAAAACAATTGTGTACATGCCGTTGAGTAAGATACTGTGATATCCTGGTGTAATGATTCACTCCAAAGTCCTGTTGTAAAGGCACTATAAAATGTTGTGACAATTGTTGCCAAAACTGAGATTTGTATTCTTCTTATCAGCGTTTAAGTCCTTTTCACATTCTTTCCTGGTTCAATATAAGCAGAATTTCTTTTCTTTTCTCATATTACAGTAAAATACACCAGAGCTCCCACTGCTATTCAGGGGGAAGAAGGGTTTAACTGAAAAGTCAACTGAAAGACTGAACAACTCACCCATATCCCCACACCGAGGACCACCAGAAAGTAAATTACAATCACAGAGATATCTGCTGCATTGTTGAGGACAACGTTCGTGGTGTTTCTTGCATCGCTCCTTATGAAGGAGAATCCAAAATAATCTCCAGACATGTTGCCGAGAAGTGTCTCTGAAAGCCTCTCCTCTCTGACTGAAGCACCTGCACGGATACTTATGCACGTATTGGTGGAGGTGTGTTTATGTGCCCGTGTGAGAGAGAGGTAGTCTAGGAAAACATGGGGGGCTGGGAGGAGGAGGAAGACAGAGATAGTGTGTTTATCTAATACATGATCAGATACTCAGATACTGTGGTTGATAACAAATAAACTTTGCTGATACACTGTGGATATGAAAAAAATATATGTTGCTCACTAGCAAATGTTTAAATGAGTAAGCGTTTAGCAAATAAAGTTGTTAATGATCAACCTACAAGGAAGCTCCACCTTCACTACTACGGAAAGTCAATTTAATTCACTTCCAATCAATTTATTTTAGTGTCAGAGGTGGAAAAAGAGCTCTTTAAAGGGGCTAAGCCAGTCAACAATTTGTTTAAGCTGTTTAAAGGGGCAATAGGTACGATGTTTGGATGAAGATGTTCAAAAATGTTATAAAATCAACAACAGAATGTGATTAAATGGCAGTTTTAGGAATATCTACTGAAGTTAGCATGCTAGTCCTTTGCCAGTGGTGTGAATACTGACGCTCTCCTGGTCCCTGACCTCCCTGTCAGAACTGCTAGCTGCATGGCTAACTGAGGTAACAAGCTAATGGCAGCTCCATTAGCAGCAGTTAGTGGTTACTTTGGTGATATCCTGCCTGTTGTTTGTTTTGAGTATGACTTTGACAGCTGGACATTTCAGTTCAGGCAAAATCTTTCCAACATGATGTGTCAACGTGGAGAAATAAAATAAAGAGATGGGTGACTGATTACAGTAGACAGAAAAAAAACTAAAACTTAAATAATAAAGAGTTGAAAAACACATTGCATTTATGGAGAAGTTCTCCTTAATGTTATGTGTAATAATAAGTAAGTTAAATGTGGCACTACATTGAACTTATATAATAGAATTAGGAGGAAAGCTTACATCTAATTAACATATTTAAAGGGGCAATATGTAAGTATTTAAGGTGAAAACATGAAGTGAAGAAAGTTTTGATATATTACAGATGTGACGCCCATGTGTTGTGTTGCAGTGATATCCACTGGAGATAGCATGCTATCCAGCTAGCATCCCCGGTCACACTCCTCCAAGTTGAAGCCGCTAGCTGCACGGCTAACTGAGCTAACTTCCTAATAGAAGCCACAGCCGTCCGCAGTTACTCTAGAGATATGCTGGCCTTATTTGTTTTGTGTATGAATGTGACATGTGGACAATTCTTGCATATTCAATTTTTGGGGGGAAAACTATTAGTATTATGATGATTTTAAAATACTATGCTCTTACACAGAAGCGCATTGCATTCACTGGATAAAAAAAAAATCAGACACTTTATCTCATAATTACAAGATCCTGATCTCGTAATTACTAGAAAACATCTCGTAATTACGAGATCAGGATCTCACAATTATGAGAAAATCCATCAAAAGCACCATAAATACATATTCCATAAGATTTCACTTTAGACCGGGCTTTCCGCCTCAACAATCATAACGACTTAAGATGCCTGCACAGTGCTATTGTTACCATCCTCATTTTTAAGAACCATCAGTATTTCCCAATGTCTCAAACCAAAAAGATATAACACATTAACTGCGATAGCGCCATCATTGCCACTGAGAGAGGATTTACAGCAGTTTCCCTTGTCTTTATCTTATCTCATAAAGACATGAGAGATCTGTTCTCGTAATTACGAGATCAGGATTTCGTAATTACAAGATTTTTTCTCATAATTACGAAATCCTGATCTCGCACTTACAAGGTCTTTTCTCGTAATTACGAGATAAGGTATCTAATTTTTTCTTTTATCCAGTGAATGCAATGCGCTTCCATACTCTTAAGCACAACTCAGTATCTGCCCCCTGACTGAGGTGAGACTGGGTTACTGTATATCAACCAATAAAAGGTCTGTTACATAGTCCTCTTTTGCCGCCTCTGACACCTCGGTTGATAAGTGAAGCAGGACTAGAGTACAGCTGTTGATAACATATCTCACTGACATTGTAACCGTTACTATTGTACACTTTATATTTTGGGTCATTTTTGTATATTATCATATTTCATATATGTTTATTATGTATATTATTTGTATCACTTAAGTTACTGATAAATACATTATTATTCTATTTATATATTATTATCCTATTATTGTTACATTGTATATTTCATTGTCATTTGTAGCACTTTAATTTGTGTGTTTTCTTGTACAGTGTTTGGGTTGTTGATTGGTGTCCTCTTGACTGTGGGTTGATTGGTTCCTTCATGCTTTTGTTTTTGTGGGGACAGGTATGGGTGTGACGTTGTGGTCCGCCATGTGGATATGTGTGGATGTGTTGTGAATACCCAACATATGAGGTCAGAGATATTTGTACCGTTTTGCCGTTTGGTGATCATTAAACGAAGACTGTAAACGAGAAGTCTAGCCTGCTATTTATCCACAGCCAGAAGGGACTGGAATACGCTGCCAGTCAAGAAAAGAGGTGTACAATATTTTAAGTGTTAGAGAAATCTTTTGCCTATTTGCGTTAACATACTAGCACAGCAGTCCAGGCATACATAAATAACTGTGAATTATTACTGATCACATAAAATATTTGAGGCCTTGATATCAGGTCTGACTATCAACAAGGAAATAAAAGGTGCTTAACCCCGACTTCACCCTGCCCCCAGGGAGCACTAGGTGATGAGTGAGTGTTAATCATTAGTCTAAAGGCCAATGTCTGAAGGAAGGCACAACAGAGACAGAAAACCTAACTATCATCAAATGCTACATGTTGTATGCTCTCCAAAGAAGTGTGTGTGTGATTCCTGAGAAAACAACCAAGTATAAGATACAGTAAAATGTACTATGAGCAACCAGTAGGTGTCTCTGCAGGATATTAAAGCTGACATCATTCAGGCCTCTAGAGCCCATTTCAGCGAGTTGCAGATATTTAAGGGTGTGGTATTCACCTTGAATAGCTTTTGTTTGAATATACATTTTATTCCCTGTGGTGGTACACGTTTAATGTGTTTTAATAGTGTATTGCCATTTATGTGTCTTTATTTAAGTCCACTGAATGTCGATGAGATATATGGTACTTTTTAGTCCATTAGCTGCATTTATTTGATAATTCTTGTTACTTTGCAGATTCAGGGAGATGATACAAAATATAATACACATTAATGTGCAATTATACTATTCAGGTTATTGCTGATGAACAAGATAAAAGATTTTATTTCTCAAAATCATGTGGATGAAGGACATAAGCATTCTTTTATAGTGATCATATTTCTGTTACATGTATTCATTTCAGACATATTGAACTTTGTACATGAGAGAGAGTCGTATTGAATGCAGTATGTACGAACAGTATGATGAAATGGGAACTTTTCATGTAACTATTTGTTGAGTTAATCAGAGATGAGCAAGGTTATTTACAATGTCTGGATTATGGTCATGTGTTTTGAAATTTGTATTCTGCATGTTGCATATTAAGATGGAACAGAATTAAGGATCTGTTGGGGATTTAAAATTTGGTGTGATGCGATAATTATAACCTAATACCCATCTTCACATTGATTAAAAAGAACATTTGAAGCTCTAACCATCCAGCAGATGGCAGCAAATCAACAGTTTTGGATTTCGACTGCCATAAAGCGCAACAGAAGACTCAGCAAAGACCTGTGGAGGGCAGTAATTTGCCTTTGCAAAGGCCAAAAAAGTCAAACTCTGTGATCATCACAAGAGGAAAACTCATGGGATGATTAAATAATCTATTTCACCTGCAAGGATTTTATGTTTTTTATGTCATGTTCTTGCATCAGATTGTCAGATCTCCCCATTGGCAGTCAGTACTTCCTTTCCTCTGGGAATAGAAAACATCGGGGGCTGGAATCCCCATCTGAAAGCAGGGTACTCACCAGCCATTTGACAACATATGAGTGTGCATGTTGTGTGATTTCAGGTGCTTTTTGATGATTAAATTGAAAACAATCATCCAAATGCTTGCAGGCTGTTTGGACCCCGATCATTGCTGCTTGCAGCTATAATGTATATGCATTGTTCTGAAACAGGCTCAATGAGTAATTTTACACTTTTTACGCTAATACCCATCGACTGTAATATCAGTCAAACTGTGAATGCAAGACTTCTATCTGTAGCAGTGTTTCTATACTGACATTAGAAGATCTGAGTCCTTCATCCAACACAAACCATACAACAGTGCCAGAGCCCATGCATGGTCCACCCACACAGGTATCTTAACTTGTTGCCTGATCAGATTAATTTCAAGACTGTGTGAACAGACTGTGTTTGATTGACTGCACACTCACTCTCCTGTTGGCTGTGTTGCACCTGTTAGGTCAGGCCACCTCATACTGCCTATTGTGCTGTGTATAAACACGTCTGCAGCAGTGGTGTGGAGGTGGAGGTTATGTCACAGTTACAAAACAATTCAGTGTTTCAATAATACGTTGAACGCCGACTATTCAAACTTTTGACCTTCAAAAAGCAGCTTCAGAATCGTGTTGATGGTTCAGTGTCTTATAATAGAGTGAAGGGTGTCTCTGTCTCAGCCACTCCACCCCCCCATCACTTGTTTCTGCATGATCACAGCCTTACATACATGTTTACCAAAAGATACAAACTTTCAAAGCATAACATTATTATGACGTAATGAGTTTTGTCTGTAGTTGGCACTTACATTAATTGCACTGTGATCTGTATCAACCACAGTGGTCTTGGACTCTGGGGGCACAAAACCAGTTTTTATATAATGTGGCTTTCACCACTTTAAATAGATTCTGCAGAGGCTAGCTTAGCTTAGGTCAATCACATGATTGCTCATGATCGCATGAGGTATCATGGGTTGACTGTTTTGATATGTGTTCAATATATCATTGAAAAGCCTAATATTTAACTCAAAAACACAATCAACAATAAAGGCAAAACACTTTTTTTTTAATTAAATGAGAGCTATGGTAAATATTTTATGGGCACTAGTGGTTAGTAAATGGAAAATGGTTATGGATTCAACAATCACTAAACATCCATTTGTGGTTTCTAACCCATAGGTATCTGTGCCTATATAAGCTAAGCAATAATGTCCATACACTGTAGTAAATACAGGTGTTCGTCTTCAAGATGTGAAATCCCCTAATTATAACCCACTGTAATTAAGACAGTACCTAAGCCCCATCATCAAATGGCCAGTGATTTGTTTATTGCAGGCAGCTGTATTAAAATTGCATCATGTGTACTTAATCATCTTATAACTCGGGTAGACGATGTGTCCAAATCTGAGTTAACTTGCTTTACTCTCGGCAGATCCAGCAGTAACCTCACTATTCTCACACTGTCTAATTTGATCCACGTTTCTTGCACCAGCCTGTCTTCAACATCTGCGCCATCTTCAACCGTGTATGTCTCAGTGTTTCTTGACTTCTTCGTCCCAGTGGGCCGCTGCCTGCAGCTTTATACATCATTGTGCTGACACCCATGTCCAAGGTTGTAGAGCCCTGTCACAGCTGATAATGTGGAGAACAGAGGAGAGCGCAGGAGAGAAGGCAGAGAAATTAGAATGAAGAAAAGAATGTTTGTAAAAAAATGCAAATATGTTCTTTTTGAAGGCCTGTTAATGTCTGATAATGAAAAATATTGACGAATTTGTATTCTAAATAATAATATTATTAATCTAAACAGTAAATCTAATACAGTGCTTTCAAATGTAGTCGTTATTAATGGTGGACAATTGTGTGTATTATCCCCAAATCTGGCACATGAGGCATCACATCAAATTATGGAGGCTTAACAGGGAGCCAAAGTGTAAACATATGATTTGTGTTGTGTTAATGTTCCACGTCAAAAAGGCTGAATAAAGACGAAAGAATGCCAAGCCATTACAGCGATCGCCTCAGCCATCGACTGAAATGTGACAGCTTGGAGGGTGTGGATAGGAGGAGATGTGTAAGTGAGTGAGATGGGGGAGTTATCAGACTGGTACTGTTACAAATGGCTGCTTGAAATCTCTAAATGGGGACAATCAATATTCACTTGAATGAGAATCAATCTCTGGAATGAGGCCAGTGCTCTGTGGGGATTAAGGCTCAGTCACACTCGCTGATTTCAGTTCTGATTTCAGCCCCAGGAGGAGACTCCGGCCTTCTGATGGCTCCACACAGGTCAAGATTTTCCCCGATGTGTTTGTTTTTTGGTGTGAAATGTGAGCATAACCCCTCACAAGAACCAGTTGGTGTTTAAAACACAAACACACCACAGGGCCGATCACATCGCAGGGCAGCAGGACCACAAACAAACGCTGCTGATCAGTGCGAGAAATTGATCTCCTGCAGATGTTCCCTCCCAACACACAGTAGCGTACATAGTATCAGTTTGTCTGGCAGACTGAGCAGTGGTTAAGTGTCCTGAGGGCAAAACAGACACAGTTGTGTCTTATGTACTTTTCCTTGTGTCTACACATTCAGGAACCTCTGGCAGAGGGGCCCATGTACTGAAACAGGGAAACAGACCCATAGGCTTGGCTGCAAAAAGACAGACTTATGAATAGTATTTGCCTTGTGACAGGGGTAAGTGCTGTACATTGTGCTTTGTCCATATTTCAGTGACAAACTACAGGGGTCTCAGGGGTCTTGAATATCTTGATATTCGCAGCATTATATTTGATTCATTTGAATCATTGTCATGGTTTTTGATTTAGTCATTTTCCCATATCCTCATTTGTCTTGTTTTACATTCTACTTCCTGTCTTTGTCTTTGTTCCCGCCCCTTTTTTCTGCTCACCTGTGTACCATTAGTTTTAAGTCCCTGTGTACTTGCTGCTACATTTACATGCTCCTCAGATGGTCCCATTTCCCGAGGCGGGAAGTTTTTCTTACAACTTTGGTGTGTTCATGTGCATCATGTCGGAGCTTTTAAGCAACACATTGAGTTCTGTTTCAAGTATTTGAGTGACAAGGAAGACCAAAGTAAAGGATACACTGACTATACAAATCATGACTTTGGTTAAACTGTCTTACTATCAACCCAATGATGACTCCGTCCACCATGTTTCACATCGCTAGACATCAACTCAGCAACCCCTGCATCCAAATTTTCTCTGAATTTCCGAGTTGTTGTTCCGACTCGAGAGGGCATTCACATGAATTTTTCCCAGTCGAACTGATGATTGTACGGTTATTCCGACAGCACATAAACGCATGGTTAGACTTTGATTTCCCTTCAGTCATCGTGAGATCGGCTGCATCTCCTTGATGTGTTCCTGCATTGATCCACGCAGCTTTCTGGTTTCTCCTTAGATTTGTATTACTGTTGTTTTCGTTTCAGTTGCCTGCCTTTTACTTTCTTGCATTTCTTGCATTTTTGGAACTTCAGCTTTGTTATCCAAGCCTAATTTTTGTTTCTAGTTTTCTTTATCTGCCTGCTTCTGTGTCTTGCATCTGCGTCCTTTTTGATCAAACTACAAAGATCATTTCTTTGTCTCTTAAAACATCCTGAGCATTACAAAAACCTCTCTTAAGCACGTTCTAGAAATCCCAGTTTGTAACTTACACACCTGCAAGCTATAAATCTTAAATCGACTTAAATTCACAACACCTGCCTTGTGATTGCCCCTTTACCTAAGCCAAGCACAAATGAGGGTTTAGTCAGGAGTAGCCATGGACTAGATGAGAAAATGTACTCCTTGGAAGACAAACTCACAGTGATGTTAGAGATGAAATGTATTATTCAGTGGACTGAGTAGACCCTTTTCACAGAAGACATTTTGACTAATCAAAGCAGGAAATTCACCCGGGCAACCAATAAGGTTACCCATGGCTCCATTCCATTAAGTATTCCACAACGTCATGTCGGCAAGTGAGCATGCACAATACCAATGCCCTCGAACTAGCTAACCTAAATGGAATGCAGCCATCATTCAATTCTAAATTCCACCTGTGTTTTTCCTGTCAGAGCCAAAATGTCTGCCATGAAATGATCTAGCCAAACACAGCCTGGGAGTGTGTGCTGGCTGCTGCGGATTTGTTCATGAAGCTCATACAGAGATCACAACAGCCTCGGACGTGCTTGTGTGTGTGGAGCTGCGTGTAATCTGATATATTGCCTCCAGTGACTAAGTTGCATTGTGGGTAATATAAGTTATGACAAAAAAGAAGAATGCATGGAATAAAAATGTCGATTTGGCTGGTTCTGCTGAGTAGATTTTGTCTATAATGAGTCTTCTGGAGCCACAAAAGACTTACTTACATACTACTTTTGTCACACATGCAGTAGTGCTGCCTGAAACCTGTTAATACACTTTAATGTTTGCAATTGGTGGAGTTACCGTTTGAATTAAATCTTGACTTTGTTTGGAGATACAATCAATTCCATGTCAAAGGAAGGCTTTATAAATAACTACATTGATGTGATTTTCTGCTTAAGATCAAACTTGATCATGAGCTTGTTTCTTAATGAGGCCCCAAGGCAAAAAGATACCAAATTAACTCAATCATTTTCACGCTATCCAAGTTTCCTTGTTTGCCTCTCTGATGTTCCATCTTGGGACTGTGCTGTTGTTTACCCAGCTCTCGAATCCTGAATGTCAGAGCATCCAACCATTGTCACACGAACACCTGTTTTCTGTAGCTGCAGGGTCCTGCTATTTGTGTGTGCTGGCTCATTGTCACACTGCAGCGGCTTACTAGGACACCTGAAGAAGCTAGACTGACAAGTCAAAATGACTGCTTTTAGCCTGAGATCATATTGTGTTTCAACTTTATCTGGATGAACCATGTCTGCAGTATCTGTTAATCTGAGGCTGGAGGTAAGTTTGTCTATGGTTTCGGCATTTTAAAAAAGAAAAAAGAAACTATAATAAAATCTCAGTTCACATACTGAATTAAGAAATACCTATTTCATAAAAGCAGATGCAGTCAACTGGCTAAATGATAGATCTTATCTATTGTGCAGTCAGTAAACAAGGGTGAGGCGGAATTCACCTGTGGGGCCACTATAATTCATGTGCATTAGTTCAGGAGTTGTAATCACAACACCATCTTTTGGCACAGCTCCATATTTAGTCACAGAGGGCCATTGTAGACACAAGTCATGACATAGACTATGGGGGTTTTCACCCAGGGAGCTGTCACACAGGGAATAGACAGCGTGGGTAAAGGGGGGGCTTCAGGGTGATCAGCTGCAACTTGCACATGGGCCCCGGGGCAGTCAATGCAGGTGAGGCTCACATGTATGACACGATCACATTTCCCCGTGCCTGTGATCACACCAAGGCTCATGTGAGCAAAACTGTGGGAGCTCGGAAGAGGCGTCTAACTTCTAGCTTTAGCCTCTTCAGCAGCTAATGGCCACCTATCCTCAACAGTGAGGGCAACAGGAAAGGAAGGAGGCAAGTCCTTAGGTCATTGGTTCTGAGGCCTTCTTAACAGCAGTAATTATGACACGTAAAACACAGGCGTAACTATGGAAATTGCTGTAACTGAATGGGCCATCAGTACAGGTACTGATTCCAAGTGGTCTTTATCCTGCTATGCAAAGTCTTATATTAGCAAGGCTATCAAAATGTGGCAATATGTACTCGGAAAATAGCATGTTAAGTACAAGATGCACAGAGGTTGAAATGAAAAAAGAGAAACTAAGATTAGTAAAATCCAAAATGTCATAAAATTCATCTTGTTTGGGGTTCATTGGCAATAATGCAGGAGAGCCTTGTGTTTTTGATGTGTAATAAAACAAAGTTGAACTTGCAAGTTTCATTTGAACAACAGAAATTAATAAAAAGGTGAAATAAGCAACACATTTATTGTTCTTGAACATGCCTGTTTTCCTGTAATAATTATTGCAGTGAATGGGCACAGTAATTTAGAAAAACCCTCACTAAACTGTTTCACATTTATAAAACCATACAAGAATCCTCTGAGGAAATCTTTAGCCACAAGGTGGCACAGTAGTACAACACAGCAGAAATGGTGCATCACTAAGAAATGAAGAAGGTGGCAGAAATGTGATTGACTGTGGTCTATATTTCCAAATAGTGCCCTCATTCTGTGAGCTATACACACACGTCTGTATATCTAAATGGTAGTTTCGAGGCTATTTTTCAGCTGTATGTCATCATTAGCCAGTGAGTAAAGCCCAGCTGATATCCCAGGTAACATATTTCATATCTTTGGTGGCTGTGCTGATTGATGTGAACCACTGAGTGTGTAGGCAGTTCATTTTAAACACCGTATCATGGTGTGAAAACAACTCAACGGTCACCCTTCTTGCCCTGAAAACGATGTACCTGCACCAGACAGCAGATGGAGCCAGTGAGCCTGTCATGCTACCTTGATTCAGAGGGTGTGGTCTGTCGCTATAATGTTGCTATGCTAAACAGTTACTAGCCCAGTTGTGATTATTATTACTGCTAATTACTTAAGATCTTGGTATGAATAGTGTCCAGTAAGTCCAGTTTAAACAGGGATTTTGATCTTCTTGCTCCTGTTTTGTTGCAGAGAGGGAAATTGATGTCTAGCAAGAAGAAGAAGAAGAAGAAGAAGAAGAAGAAGAAGAAGAAGGATGACAGTTGAGGGACATCTTGCTGCCAAGCCTCAACAAACATGGCGTCACTGAGTGTCACTTAGAAGACGTTACTGCTTAATGCGCATAGGAGGGATATGACATGAGAGGACATAAGTGAAATAGACATTAAAGTATCTGCATTCTGTTCTAGCTATAAAACAAGTTACAGGGAGGTAAGATTTCTGTTTAACTGAAAGTAGTCTCAAACAACACATTTACTTAACTGTACTGACCAGCAAAAAACATAAAAAACAAAACAAAACAAAAAAAACTTTCCTTGACTCCTTATTAAGCTGGGTAAAATGCAACATTTACCTTGTACAATGCTAAAGTAGCACCCCAGTGCTATATTTGGTCTCAAATTTCAAAGAAAAATCCATGCTACCTGGCTAGCTAAATGTGTGCTTTTAGCCAGTTGCTAATTTTGCCCATCTGCTGTTTTCTTGTTGGCAGCATAGGTTTAATCAGAATTGCTTTCAGAAAACAAGTGCTCATGTTACACATTAGATTCAAAAGTCAGTAGGAGAATATAGGCAATAGTGGTAAGAGTGGCCGAAGTAAACCTCTTGCAAGGGTAAAACAAATATTTTTGTCCACCTGTCAATGGCTAGTGAATGTTGAAATTTACTGGCAACTCAATAGAAAACCATTGTTTGGCTGGTGACTGAAGCATCTACTAGCCACCTGCACATTTTACCAGAATCCTTCAGGTGGCTAATGTTGTGCTCTGCTTCCATCCCCGACAGGAGGAGGAACATTTACTACCTTACCTGACAGAGCGTGAAAGAGTACTCCTGGTAAGTCAGTGTATGGAAGTATTCCATATTCAGTATGGAATAATGGTTGTACTTTTTTTTTTTTTTTTACTTTTTCGTTCACTTTCTCTACTTTACCTGCAACAGTATTGTTTTTTTTGTGAGAAATATCACTTTGAAACAACCTCTAAAACTGAGGTAGTGATTATTTTGGATTTATTACCAACTGTGACAGTGTCAGCTGTTATAGTTTTCACCTTTTGAGTTTCTGTATGTGTGTGTGTCTTTGTCAGTGTTAGTGGCAAACTGTGGAGACACTCTTTGTAGTGGTGACAACCACAGAAGTGGTTCTGAGTATTGTGCTAGGTGTTTATATTTCTGTCTGTTTGTCTCTCTGCTGTATTTTACTTGTGTACCAAATCTTGCAATGACCTGCCATTTGAACTCCTCTCCTGTTCCCTTTTTGTATTGTTGTAGGTGGTTCTTCTACCATACTTTGTAATGTCTATTACACTTTTCCTTTACTTTAGCTGCCTCACTTGCTCTTACTGTAGTTGCGTTTTGTTTTTATTAATGTGCTACTTCATTTGATGTTGGTTGTACATAATGTAGATTTTTTAATCAGTATGAGCAGAGCAACTACAATTGAATTTGCCCATGATGCTTGGTTGCATATTGTTTTCTGAGAACATGACTATATATGCTGCATAAGCACAGGTCTCCTCTTGTACCAAGCAGGGTGTATGCTCATTATAAAGCTCTTTGTGTATGCAGACAAAATCAAATCATCTCTTTAGTCTCCATGTCTTTTTCCATTATACGTATTATATGTAGCTCTGTTGTTTGAAGCTATATCAATCTTTTTTGTTGCATCGTAAGACATAAGTGTTCAATTGAGCCTGTCCCATTTGCTGAACATGCAGACTGAGCATACCTAAATAATGGATCAATATTATTAACAATGACATGTTGTTCAAAGGTTTCATGTCACAATCTGACCAATGCTGATTCTGGATTTCAACAATACATCCATTATAGATTTTCTAGTATGTTTCTCTACAGGAAAACATGATTTTGAGCTGCAGTAGTGTTTGTTGATTGTGATGGGAGAAGCCTAAAACATGATAATAATAACAAAAATAAACACTAGTTTTTTATTGATTAGAACAAAGAATATTATATTTCTTTAGAATAATTCATCATTTTATTTTATCATCGTACCAGAAAAGCTACTCCTGAACAGGAAGTTAATCAACTCAGTTGAATCTGTAATACACATCTGTTTAAGAGGCCCAGCTGCACTCCTGACCCCCTTTATCATTCCCAGCCTCTGTGAATTGTTTGTGTACCCTGCTGCCATCAAGTACCCATCAATAAAAGCAGCAGACTTTACATGGCATCTTAATTATAATTTTTCTAGAGCCCAAGAATCCAATCAGTTCCTGTAATCAGTACAGCTGCCTGACCCCAAACTTGCCATGTATCAATTAGTGGCAGTTTGATTGAACACAAAATGATATAGGAACATGCACCATATGTGGACAACATTACACAAACTAGATTAATAAGAGTAGATGATAATGCAGCAGCCATTTTAAGGTCCTTGACATCGCGCTTTAGTGATGCTTACTCCCCGACAAATGGGTCCTTTTCACAGCTGACTTTTGACTTGTCAAAGCAGGAGGAGCACAGGTGGAACTAATACTGTTAACAACAGCTTTACAATGGCGACCTTGTGAGCCAAGCCATGAGTTGAGTGTGGTCAATAGCTAGACTCCACCACCTAAATGGGATGCAGACATCATTTATGTTATTAGTTACAGCTGTGCTTTTCTGAGTATGATATGTAAAAAAGGTCTGCTTGCAATCAGTCGTAGACCAGCTGGCACACAGTGTTTTCCTTAATGAATTGATTAAACAATTATCAATTCATTGTTTGGTATTTAGGTGACAAAAAACACTGAAAAAAAGGGTCCATTGGGGCATTGTCAGTGCTTGTTTTGTCCAACGAAAAGTGCAAAAGTAAAATTGATTCCTGTTTAGTATGACATAAAAATGCAGCTGATCCTCTCACCTGAGAAGTTGGAACAACCCCTACAAGTTTGAAAGTAACTTTTCAATAAGGAGAAATTTAAAAAAGATTTAAAAATTGTACCATAATCTGAACGGACTGTGCAATTAAGCATAAGCTGATCTTTGACCTGAGTAGGGTTTGTAGGAGTTGTGGATCAGGGTAAGTGAGGTACCTCAAAACTGAAGTTGGTTAGATTTACTTTGTGACATGCACCTTTGGTAGTAAGCTATTGTTAAAACAAAGAAACTATAAATGTTTGATTATTCCCTGGTGTTTTGCTGCTTAGAGCTTCCAGAGCAAGAAACAACTTGTGAATAATTGAAAAATATAGAAAAAGGACTGCATTAAAATCAGGTTGAGCCTGGATATATTGAAAAATGCCAGATGGTAGTAATAAAGTAACCATGGCATTTTCTTGGACTAAGGTTTTAGCACTCAGGATTTGGGGATGTGATAAAGAAGATGAGCTCTGTTGGACAAACAAAGATTTCATATATTTTATTCAACCGTAATTAGTATTTCAAAAAACATTGTAATGGAAGAACAAAATGTTCTTTGGGGTTTATTAGGGCACGTTTAACAATATATATTATTTTGAAAGTTATAAAGTTATATCTGGGGAAAAACATCTGACCTATTTTCATGGTGTACACTCCTTTGGATGTGTCAAAAGCAGAAGAGAAATGGAAACAACATTCAAATAAAATGTATAATGCTTTCGAGTGGGCGTCTGTGATAAATGTAATTTTTTTTATTGTTATTAGAAGAGGATAAATCAAGGCTAAAATGATCAAAAAGGTTAGGTTAGATCATGTTTGTGATAAAGCATTAGGGGCATTTTTAGACTCCCATAATAAAGTATGGCAGGAGGGCAGGTTGCCCAGAAGTTGAGTCCAGTAAGCCTATTAATTATAGGTGGATTGCCTCTCTGAAATCATGTCTTTGTGATCTTTGTGAACTAATGGAACATATGACAATGAAAGGACTTACAGAGGATGGAAATTAATCATGTCTTTTAAGTGGGGTCATGGAATGGAGGATCACCATGGAAATAGAGATAAATTTAGACAAATTGGGAAATGGTTGCAGCTTTGTTCTTGATATTAATGAAAATAATAATTAGGGTTAATATAAGGGTTAGTTTTCAATATATATTAGTTAAATAATTAGTTGATCATTGCATTGACTCTGTTCACAATTTTCATGGAGAGAGTATGTATCTTCTCATTTGAAATAGTCTTTGTTCACCAGAAAGTTCAAAATCCTACTGAAAACACATGTTCATGTGTGGCCAGGACTTGTTTACCTCTCCTCTCTTCAAACATTTTGGAAGTACAGTAGCACAGAAACAATAATACATAACTTCCTGCGCAGACTTACATGCATTAGTCTTGCCATATTTTTATATTTTTCCTATGAGAAATCCCATTAAAAAACAAAAACAACAATGAACTGATTCTACTGACAAATATTCTCTGCTTATTTTAAGGCCTTTAAAACAAACATGTATTAATCCTCTTAGTCTCCAGCACATGCACTATTTGCTCTTGAGTTTTGGCAAATTATCAAACTTTGTATTTGTGAGTTGTTTTTTAAGGTTTACTGCTCAGTAGCATTGAGAGATGTACTGCAACAAATTGCCGGTTTTGGTCTTTTCATGGGAATTGATTTTTGAAAAGTAGGACAAAACCAGCCATGTGCTTTAAAATGGCAGCTGGTTGGAGTGATGCATTGATTCAGTTGTTTTCCAATTAGAATAAAGCAAAATGAGCCAAACAATAAGTTTAATCAATAAAACATCCACCAACCAGGTCAGCTATTCATACATAGTATCTACCAAGGCAACAACAGAGTATTTTCATTTTGACTAGGAAAACCTGTGATTGATGGACTGCTGTTTTTGCTTCACAACCTTAACCCCTCCCTAAACTGCATTAGTATTACAAGGGCAACCGTTGATTTTATGCACATGAACATCGATATGTCTGTCAGTCAGTCACAAACACGATTTACTGGAGGACCATAGCAAATCAGGGTCATGCTCAGGGAAAAGTGACACACCAGTTCACTCACAGAGCAGCAGATACACAGAGCCGCACAGTCTGCCAGTAAAGGAAATACACAGTGTGGGTTTGTGAATAGCAGGCAGTCCAGCAAATGACAGGTGAAGCGACTAAAGTCAGTATGTTTTTACTTAGCACAATGATGCCATTCTGCCAACATCCAAATACTAAAAAGGTGTTATAAGATAGTAATTTCATTACAGACTAGGCACAAATGATGGCAATTATGGGAAGCGGGCATTGAAGAAATGTGAATAGATCTGGAAGCGTAATATAGTTAAATACAGAGCAAGCTACTCATAAAATAGCTGGGTCAAAATGAGGCTTTTTACATCATTTGCTTAACAGAAGAAACAGCATGGTTGGGAGACATGACATAGCCTGTGGAAGTTTGTGTTTATTCACTACGGGTTTAAAAAAAAAAAGAAAACACTAAGCTCCGCATTGTTATCTACCCGTCAACCACAAGGATCTCTGACCAGAACCAATGATATAGATAGGCAGATAACTCAGTACTGTTTCTCAGTAAGCTATGTGTGAACCACTACCTGCAAGCAGTAAGTGATGCCCAAAAGTACCATAGCTTTGTCTATAAGACGATAGTAAGCTGAAGTACTTTACTGAATCATCAACCAGCAGAAATACATCTTCAGTCTCAAAAAATCTGCAAGCAAGAACTTTATTGTCTACATTTTTGCTTGTTCTCGCCAAGCATTAAATTAAAATGTGGTCTGCGCAAATACGGGAATGCAGACACTTATCAATGAAAAATTGATTTCACCCATTGCTGTGTTCTGTCATGTGAGACTTGAAAATTGTAACGCAACACAAGTGCGTGTAGCACTCAAAGCGTTGCATCCTGAAGGCACTTTAGCATGAAACAGCAAGAAAAGGCTGAATCCATGATTAGTTCACTTCCACTCAAAACAACTAAGTGAGTTTGTTCACCTGATTCTCGTTTGTGCCAGTTAGGCCAGGCATAGTCCTTTGCATACTTGTGTTGACCATGTTTCTGGCATTTTTGTCTACAGTTGGTCTCTTTGACAACACTGTGTTGGTGTTATTCCTGAAATATCATAATTAGTGTTGCTCCAGGATGATTTGCTTCTAATTAATAAAAAAAAATGACAGTTTGAGTTCAGGACTGTCACCTATAATTTTTAGTTTTTCAGTATTTTGGCGCTGTTCGGTGAGGTTTAGAAAAACATGGTTTTGAATTAGAATAGACACTTTGATAATATTCGACATGTGTTACAAAGGAAAACTTCTCTCATGTGCATATTTTGGGATTGTGATTAATTGTGACTGTGGTTTTGATCCGCTCCACAATGTGATGGGATCTTCAGGGCCCATGCCATATCATTCTACCAAGTTTCCTGAAAGTTGGAACATTATTTAATCACAGCTGACAAACAAAGAAACAAACCTTGTTTGTTTTTTTTCTTTGTTGGCAGAGTAAATAAGGGACACAGTAATTTAGTGTTGTAGCATTCCAGTGATCAGCTCCTATTGCTCATATTGGTCCCAGCAGTGTGACTGCCAGTACACTTTTTGTCTCTGTCCATCAGTCTGACAGTTTATGTTCCAGTCTAGTCGAGTCCCACACTGCAGATGGCACGTACGTGGAACTCGCAGGCTGGCATGCCTACCAGTGCTACAGAGGGATGGGGGTGTTAGTTTATGTATTTGCTTGTGTTTTCTGCATTTTCATTGCGTTGTTTAGTCTGTTTCTCATTTTGCTTGTGGTACAGTCATCTGCAGTTTTTTGTCTTTTATTGTTGATCTGGTCTACTGTTGCAACATTAATTGAGCTGGCACAAGGTTATGTTTTTGAAATTGAAGGAGGTTGAACCGTGATTATGGGGAGTCCATTGCAATTAAAATATTTCTAATTAATATTTATTGTGTGACTGAGCCCGAGCATTCTGTGTAATTCTCGTGATTCAGTTGTCATTGACCACTCATGTGCAACCACACCCAATGTCCAGGCTGAGTTAACCCACATTTAGGTATATTCTTTGCTTCACCAGAGGAATGTTGGCACAAAAGTTATTTGATGTCCCAAAGCCCTGTGAGACTCGATCAAAGCTTCAGGAATCACCAAGGACTGATAAGGAAGGCCCATGTCTTCAGCACATCTCTTAGGAGCAGCGGGCAGCCGTCAGACCAACACAAGCCTGCACTTTTGGTCAATATGCCTGTTTTTGATGTATGCTGGGGAAAGTGGAGCACCCGGAAGAAACACAACAAGCACAGCATGAAAACTCCACTCAGCAGTACAGTAATAAATTAACTTGTTAGGCCAGACATTGTTCTCCTGTTGATGATATCAAATGAGAGGGTCAGTCTTGAGCTGATTGTATGGAAGGCTTCCTGGAGAAGTGTTGAAAACAGAGGTTATTCACTTAATGTACCTGTAGAGGAAAGCTGTAGACGGTTCACTCGCCAGTCCATCTGCAGGGCCAACAGTCTTCTGGCATATCCAGCTGGCACAAGAGGAGGGCTAACAAACGACAACAGAGCCTGCAGAGAGACCTTCAAGTTGGCCTTGGATAAAAAGAACGGATTTCAGCACATATTCCTGGGATTGTAACAGTCATGTACAGATGGCAGAGGCCTTTGCTATCAAATCCACGCGGCCACTTGTTTTAGATGCTTGTCCTCAGCAGATGAGATGCTTTCCTGCAGATTTTTACAAATGTTTTTAGCCATGCTAGCTGCCTGGCTTTAGGGATTGCAACGATAGCATGTCACTATACACCATTCAACTATCGATGTTGATAACCATGTCATATGGAAGCACTGAAGCATTCAGGTTAGCCATAGTGTTATTGCTGATAAGCTTGTTGCTCATAAATAGCCTATGAAATATTTATTTAACTTGTATAGACATATAACTTATATGTAATGGTAATACTGTTGTGAACAAATGGAACTGATTGAATGTAATCTTATACACAGGCTTTTATAACTTCCTTTTAGAAAACTATTTACCTGGACTCACACACATTAAAAGTGCAAACAGCGATTCTGGAGAAGGATAGCTGGCTGTTGATTCTCATTCTGAGGTTCATCAACTATCGAGCCACCAGCCCAAAGCATCATTTTTTTCCCAACATGAAAATGAATCTCAACATTCAACTTAGAAGTTGCATCTCATAGAAACTGACACAACTTAAAATGGCCACATTCCATGCAAGTCCACTTTAATGCAGAAATTACCAAGGGATGCATGCTGAAGACAAGCTTGACAGAAGCTCTAATGGATGTCATATAGGTCGCGAGAAGGTTTTGTGAGGAGGACAGCGGCTCTAACCAACTGAAAGACAGATGGTTCGCCACCAGATGTCAGGGAGGGGTTGATGATATGAGTCGGGAAGTAGAGCAGATCAACAGGGATGGTCCGGGAGGGGGAGAGGGGTCAGAGAGAGCAGAAGTTAAGTCTGCTCATGGGAATCTTTTTAGGATGTCATTAAGGACGGGTTGAGGGAGACATTAAGCTCATGTTAGAGGGGTCAGAGAAGGGGAGACAGTGACCAGAGGGTAGCCTGGAAGATGAGCCTTGGCTGTCATCGCTCTCTTTTTGGAGTGAACAAAGGAGGGAGGAGTGGCGCTGAGATGACAGGGGAGGATGATGCTGAGCTTCTGAAGCAGGAGACTGGGGGTTGTAAATGTGCCAGCAGAGAGAGAGGAGATACCAAAACTCCCTCAAGAAAGCCAGACTTATGGAATTTTCTCCTCACTGCACGAAGTGCTTGTCCATTTGATTCACCAGCTGGTTTGCAGCCAAGGAACAGGTGGGAGCAGATAGAGAGGCTTAGAGGAAAGGGGAGAGGGTCCACGGGGGATCACAGGGCATGTATAAATGTTGAGGTCAGTGAGGAGACACAGAATAGACTCATTTGGAGGAAGTAAAGATAAGTGAGCTGAGCGAAGCTAGAACTAGAGGAATCACAAGATATACTTTGTGGTGGTGTGAGGAATATCAGTCAAGAAGAGATCTCATAAAGGGGACTAGAAGTGCAGGTCAACAACTGGGAAAGGGTCAAGATAGATCAGTGGCAAGGCCATTCTTCTTCTCTCTTTTTTTCCTTTATAGAAATGCCTGAATGATTCAGGAGGCATAGAAATAGACGGGGCCGTGGAACATGCCAGGGATTATAGATATTTATTGTTTCAGAACTGTCAGCATAGGGCCAAGAATTTCTATTTGTGCCCATGGTTGTTTGTGAACTACTTACATTTTTAGAAGTACCCTCAGTCCCTTTTATGCTATTTGATATTGGAGGTCTTGATGCGGATGATAAATCTCAGTTTGGCATGGTCTTAAATCTTCAATCTAAAAAAACTAAGCTTTTTTGATGTTTCCAAAATCTAAAAGTAAAGTGAACTATTTCTGTTCAGGGTTCCTAAGAATTATAGCAACCTGTCAGAGATAATTTGTGTACAAAATTATGATTGAGCAACCCATTTTCATAACTGTGATCTTGATTTACTGATGGCTTAATTAATAGGCTGATTTTCTTTTGCATAAAGTCTTAGGACAAGTGACATCTCTGAAACATCATATTATCTGTTACAATGTCATGATTACAACATTAAGGTCAATCCCAGTACAGCCTTCCACCTATTGTTAGCACTGCTCCTTTTTTTTGCTCGTCACGCTGAAGGTTAGAGCGTCCTGATTCTTGTTGGGTTAGTGCGGTAGGGTGAAGTGTACATGTCCAGGGTTAGGAGAACTCTGTTCTTTCAATTTATTATGGTCGTTTTCTTTGTAATAAGCATAAAACAATCGGTACTACTTTGCTGAAATCTTGGTTGCTAACTTGCTAGCTAACTAATACTGTAGTTCTTATTACTGATTTGTGCGTGGCTGTCTTTGTTTCAGTTTTGCTCCCTGCCCCCTTCGATGGCATATGATGCCAAAATTTAAGTCCAGCACTTGTACCACTCCTCTTATATCAGTGCAGACTGGCAGGGAAGGAGCCCTGGTCACTAATGTTACCCAATAAAGCGCTTCTAATGGCCAGGTAATGATGCAGTGTTTTTAGTATTTGATGACTTGCTTGATTGCATGAAGTTATGAATTGTGACCATCATTGTTTATCTCCATTGGATAAATGGCAAATGTGGTAGTACCAGGATAGCCACAGTAACACAAGAGAAATCAACACATCTGAAGACGCCATATTGGAAATGTCTGGTAGTGTCTGATGAATAGCTATTGATGAGATAGGAGGGTCTTGAAGGGTTCTCCCATTTCATAGAGGAAGATTTCAACTGCTACCCCTTGTAACTCTTTGTCAGGAGTGAGTGTGCATTTGAAAACAAGGGGTAAGGCAAACAAAAAATTGAAGTGGGATAGAGCCATAGAGTTGGATAATTTCAAAAAATGTAATTATTTCTGATTGGCATGTTTTTTGGAAAAAAAGTGGTAGTAGTCTGTTGTACTGTATATGTTGCATTAGTTGTACAAGTGTTTTTTTGTGTTGTTTTTTTTTTTTTACATATCCTACATGTATCTCAGTAAAACTGTGTGATTCCCAGTTCTCATTACATCACAGTCAAGTATAAAAACAGTGTACTGCATTGAGACATATGTATCTACTTACTACACAGTTTAATGGGATTCAAGCCTCATATGCTCACAGTGTGGGTTCGGTATGGATGATGGTCTCACTATTTCTTTCTGTAACCGTGTCTAACTTGGTGAATTCCAAGGTGGAATTCAACTGTTTTTTGTACTATGTTTTGTCATATGTTATTATAATAGATTTTATATACAGTAAATACTAAGAATAGGAGTCATGTGAGTTAATTTCTAGTGTCATTAGTGTTTAAATGTGATTGTCGCCGTTAAAATAGATTTGAAATGTGCTTCGGCATTTCCTAAGCATTACTATTTATTGTTATTCCGAACAATTTCACTTAGATCAACAAGACTTTTAATAAGTGGTGCCTATATAAGTGTCTTTCAGACACTGAAGTGCGTTAACATCAGCTTCTTAGTACCACCTTGTGACAGATCAGTCATGAGAAAACACCACCACTTTACTGTTGATAACTTGGAATTTAACGTCAAGTTCCTTCCTGATTCGATTGAATGTATAAATAAAGAACATTTCTATACCTCCCTTGATTTCTTTCGCAGATATCTTCCCAGTCTGTAACTCAAGTCATTTTATGGTTGGCACCAGCTCCTACCACATGACAGTCACAAGGCATGATTTCAGCAGGACTCTCCCCTTTCAGCAGTGGATTTTATTTATGTTCATCTCTCAAACAAATTCCCACTGTTGCTTAAATCAATCCGCAAAAGAATATACCCGTGACCTGCAAGCATGTTTTTTTTGTGTTTTTTTTAAATATTATATTGCGCAAGTAAAAGATGAATAAAATAGTTTCAAAAACCATCAACCACACAGTGCTGTAATGTTTTATGTATGGTCCTGAGTCTGATGCACTGGAAGCCTTTTGAATATTTAAGTAATGTTTAAACATGAAAAATAGTCATAGCACATGAATGTAACATTAAGGTAACAGGCTAGCGTGCTTGGTTAGAAAAAGCCCCCTTTTTCACCACAGCCAGTGTATCTTTTTGTGTTTAACTATATTTCAGAAGACACTAACGATGATAAGTGTTGTACTTTACAATTTCTAGGATTTATTGAGGTACGCCAAAGTCCCACTGCATAAATATTGCATTGAGTAACTTTTATTGTTTGACAGACCCATCAGCAGACATGTCAGGTCAGCTGGGTTGTGTACACTAATTAGAGTGGAAACTGTACGGCCCTGTACACTGTCAACCCATCACACATAGGCCAAGTTCATTCAGGAGTAATTTAATTGCATACTTTATGTCCGAATTATTCTTGCCTCAGCGGCTACATTGTACGGTGAGGACAAAAACACTCTCTATGTCGTGTTTTTGGACACAGGATTTCAGACAGTACGTTCTATTCCATGCTGCATATCATTTGATGCCGTAACACTATGAATGCCCGTGGCATGGAGTGCCATCATCCCCCAAACACATTGAAAGCACTTTTGACACAACCAGCACGACCCAAAAACACATTTACTACACCATGAAAATTTGCATAAGTTGTTTTATTCATAGTTATTGTCCTTTTTATACTTCTTTTTTAATTGTTTTGTCTTTTGTTGAGGTGGACATCCCTTAAAGTCAAGCCTGAAGCCCTTTGCTGAGTTGTTTGCACATCACCCTCTGAACTGAAAAGAAAGGGTAAGAGGAGGAGTGGAGTGGGCTTTTTACCTCCCTCTCTTTCTCTCGCTCTCTCTTTATCTCACTAACAGTATCCCAGCTCAACCTTTATTTTCATTTGTTTGAACAAAGAGTGTACCTTACAGTATATTTACACATCATACTGACTGGCTGTTTAACAATTTCCACTTAGATAATGCAAGGAAGATTGAACTTTCAAGGTTTGCTTCATTGTTTTCATATTTTTCTACAGTCTTGTTCTCCTTTGATCCACTTTCTCCTCTCATGCTCATCTATGTAGTGAGATTTTCCTTCTCATCATTGTAGTCGTCATCACCACTATCATCATCATCATCATCATCATCATCATCTTTTTCATCATCATCATAACATTATAATCACCGTTATTATATTGATATAACTCTTTTCAATAGATTCCTCTCTGACAACTGTACAATCGTACACAGTGTTTGACTTTTATATATATTTTTGGGAATATATTATTTAAACCTAAGAAAAGAGGAACATAATCCCAAAGAAAATATATTAGTATCCCAAAGTAACAAAATCATGCATGTTTTAATGTATTTGTCCATAAAAACAAAACAAAACAAAATATTAACGTAACGGATGGGATCTGGTTTTATTTACAAATTGATCTTGGCACTGTTTTTGTTGTCTCTTGCTGGAAACTGGAATGATGATAAAGAATACTTTTGACTCCGCGGAGCGTAACATTCTCCGGGTATTATAAGTCAGTGACCTGCTATAAAAGGCAGGTTTGAGAGACATATTCTTTTTTTTTTTTTTTTTAAAGCACAAAAAAGATAAAAGAAAGAGGGAAAAAGAACAACATTGGATAGTAGACCAAGGGGCAAAACAGAAATAGTGTGTAGAAAACATATTTCACTTCAGCTTTACACTGTGGCAGTTTCCTCTTTTAGGCAGAAACCCTGTGACATCATGTCTACTGACATTTTTTGTTTTTTTTCCTCAGAAATACAGGCTCTCCCTACAGCTCATCAGGTGCACTCACTGGTTACCATTGTTAGGGTGAAAATCCGAAAAGAGAGCATTGATTCTGTCAAAATTCTTCCTGTAAAGCAGCATTAATTGACTCTGGCAAATAAAACAAAGTAGACAAGCGTAACCGAAAACCACCAGTACAGACCTGCTACCTCAGGTTTGGCAGGCAGGTAGGGGTAGCTGTCTAAAATTTCCAGTGTTGCCTTGTCAGACAAGTGCTTGACTGTTGATCCAAGGATCTTGTGTGTGAGCAAACATAAGGATGTGTGTGTCTGTGTGTATGTGCGCATGTGTATGTGTGTGTTTGGGTGTCTCTGCATACTCATATTCAGTGCAAACACATTGGGTAAAAATCCCATCTAGACCATGGCCCATCAGTTTTGTTGTTTCGATTGAAACGCTTGGATCTACAGTATCATCCAGCTCTGACCATCCTTCTACCTCATTTCATTTGCAGTTCTCTTTTGCAACTCCTCAAAAAGATAAACTGTCAGGCAGACTGACATGCCTTTTGTTTATCCAGCCTGATGGTTGGCCGACCGCTTCACCCTCCCCCCACCCCCCCACCCAGCCTCAGGTCCTAGCACAGCCCAATGTACTTGAGATTGTTCTGGATGATCACGTCCGTGACAGCGTCGAACACAAACTGGATGTTGCTGGTGTCAGTGGCACAGGTGAAGTGCGAATAGATCTCCTTGGTCTCCTTGTTGCGGTTGAGGTCCTCAAACTGCCGTTGCACATAGACAGCGGCCTCCTCATAGGTGTTCTGACCTTTGTAGTCAGGGAAGCACACTGTCAGAGGAATGCGTTTGATCTTCTCAGCCAACAGGTCCTTCTTGTTGAGGAAGAGGATGAGCGACGTGTTGGTGAACCAGTTGTTGTTGCAGATGGAGTCGAACAGGCGCAAGCTCTCGGCCATGCGGCTCTGTGCGGTTGTGAAGAGACAAAAGGGAATAAGAAAGAAACTTAGAAAAGGATTTCACAGCTCAGAAAAATCTTGTAAATACTTTGAAGCAACAACAAAAATCTGACTTCATTCATTTAGGCAGGGTCACGTGATTTTGCAAAACTTTGAAACAAACAAAACTTTGCAACAGCAAATATCTTTCCAGGAAACATAATGCCAACCAAATTACATACTTATTGTTATAATAAGGAAATGTTGTTTGATCACAGTGTTTACCACATAATGGTTGTATGCCTGGTAATTAACGAGACCCAAAGATCAGCAGATAGTTTAATGAAGTTGACTAAAAAAACGTAATCCTCCAACAGGGGTTATAAAAGAAGTGCAGCTCCTTTAAGAAACAGGGCAGTGCACAGTGTGCGAGTGGTCGAGAAGGAGAGATAGCTACATTGTTCAGAGGAGACTGGTGTTAGCGACCAGAGCAAAAAGGAAAGTTTAGCAGAGAATCTAGTGGCAGTACATGTACAGTACAGGTTACAGTTTGACCATGAATAAACTCTACAGTGCCTCAAAACACAAGAAGAACTTCTGTTTGAGTGACAACTATCACTATCCCTGCTAATATTCATGCTATTGTTTATCCATGGTAATATCCATGCTATCCCTATTCCATACTAGTGACTATTAATAATGCCTCCATTCTCTGTCTGAGAGCGAACGTTAACTGTTAGACAGGAAGAAATACTGGCTGGAGTGGGGCTTTAAAACTAAGTACAGACAGGAGTCCAGATTGGAAACGCTGCATTCTGGTATGACTGAACTTTATATGGCCCCTATCCACCCCAATTACCTTATTTCACTCAAAGGGTTGAGTCCGGACATAATCCAGGCAGCAATTTAATTTCACAACGGTTTCATGACCACAGTTTAGTACTTTACAGTAATAATTACTCAGAGACAGGGTTGGTTCAAATGAAAATGAAGACAAGATAAGAGAACTGAAACCGATCCAGCACAAGTCCCAGACATCCACTTGACTAGCCAAAGGTACATCTCCTCTGTTTTGTCAACAGAGACTTGAGACTCAGACAGATGAAGACCTGAGTTTGAACTCTCACATTCTTCTCTGAAACAGCTGATAACTTTTTTTACCACCAGTCTTCATGTCCAAAATTGTGAAATATTCAGTCTGTGATCAACATCTCACTCTTGTGAAGAATAGTTGTCAATATTGTAATATATGTTTAATATCCATTGTCATCTTTTCTAAGCCACTGAAGCGTTTCCAGTGCGTCATGCGTTTTTTCTTTAGCCTTGTAAAAAAATAACAAATCTTAATGAAGCTCTTTCAAATATTGGTACATCATCATTTATTTGTAGCCATAACCTTTTCTCCCTAACAAAGTTAAAATCAAAGACTTAATTCACAACTTTATAATATAAGTCATTGATGTCTAAAGTATGTGGCTGGTATCTGCAACCAACCAGACCCCTTAACACTGTACCACTGTTCAAAATGATTTTTTTTTTTTAATTTTATGTAACTTGTTTGTCATTTAGTTTTTTTCATTGGACTCCACTTCAAATAGGGCACAACATTACAAAAAAAATTGTTTTGAGTAGAAATTCATCATTTCATTTGCAGGATGGTAAAAGATAATAGTTTTTGATACGGAAGAAATGTCTGTCTCTGTGTGTCCCTGTACTTCCATACAACTCGAGCTCATGTGTTGTTAGATGTATAAGGGTAAAGAAAGAAAAAGAGACTTGATCTGTTCATGGCTGCCATGTGGCGACTGGCCAGTAGCTTGTGACTGGGAGGCTGTCAGATGGAAGACTGCTGTTTAAAAGGTTACAGACACAACACGATGCTCTGAGCAAATCACAAGACCTGCACAGCATGAAAAAAGATATTGAGGGGGATAGCAAAGGATTAGACAATCCTAATGCAGATTCAAAGCACACCCTGATTGTTCAGTGGTGTAAGTGTTCTATTTTTGGGTAATGATGAAAAGGCTGTGAGAACAAAAAGATTCATATAACCCTTGAAATGCAGCCCCGAAAATGTTTTACAACTTCAAATGTACAGTTGGTTATAAAGATTATGTCACCATGTTCTATTATTGATTATTAATTAAAACTTTAACAAATAAAGAAATTAGATGATTTAAAGCCCGACAGAAACTTTACCAGTAAGATTAATGTAAAATATGTCTGTATTATTTTGCCATGTTTTGTCGTTTGAGTGTTCTATCTGACTCTTGGGGGGGTTAAACATTATCCCTTTCAGCCAGTCAAAGCCCTGAGGCCACCCTGCTGCTTAATCATTTCTAATACATTTCTCATCTAAAAAGAATTCACACTCGACATTAGACTTAATTGGGTCCTCAGCAGCACACGTGCCAAGCGTGAAGTCAAGCCAAGTGTGAAGTCAATTTCATGAACGGTTGCTGAGATAATCAACAGATGGACAGATGGACAGACAGCGATTCTGTGCTTTATGTTGGAGTAGATACATTTTAGATTATTTAATTACTGCAACACACTCATTGCAAATTAAACATATAGAGATGGTGGTAAAATTAACCTCAAATACCTGCAAGTCCAAACAGTGTTTAACTGATGGTTTTCATTGTCAGTTTCATATATACTCACTCATTTACAGTATGATTATGTGTTATATGAATGAGCTTGTGTGTGCAACATACATAGACATACACTTTAGATGTGGTTTACATATTTTTGAGCTATAGAATGTATGCATGGAGACAGCTTCTGGGCTTTATGTGGCTCGCACGCCAACTGCTTGTGAAAACATTTTTCCAAAAAGACCTGTTGTTCTAGAAATGAATGAGCTAATTGTTTAAACTAAAGTAATGATAATAACTTCATTTATAATGCACCTTCCAAAACATGTTTACATAGTGCTTTACAAGCAGGGTTACACAGTGCAGTGTTAAAACAATATGATAACTGATAAAAACTAATGAAATGGGAATGGTGCGATCAGATAAAATGAAAGTTTCTCTGGTAGGGAGTTCCATAAATAAGGGGCCCTTATTATTAAAGCCTGGTCACCTTTAGTGACACAGTGGAGTTAGGAACTGTGAAGAGGGTCCTAGCTGAGGCTCTCAAGTTACGCATTAGCTCAAAAGAGACAAGAAACTTAGAAATATAGTTGGGACCAGGACCCTACAGAGCTTTAAAACTAAACAATACATATTTTGAATAAATTCTAAAACCTACTGGTAACTATTGAATGGAGGCAAGAGAGCACTTGGCAGGAGTTTGCTGTCTGACACGATTAAATAAAGACATGAATTGTCTTTCCAAAATCTGCTAGAGGTAGAAATTTCTTGATTAAGTTAGATGGCAAAGGTTAACAGGAGGTTGACTGGATAACAGTATGGATATTTACAGGAGCAGGAAACAGGATTTCTGAGTTGGAATCATTCAGTTGATGTCTGAGAGGCAAGGTAAAACATTTGCCAAGTTGCCTGAATCATTGGCTCTGAAGGGGACATAAAGCAGAGTATTGTATTCACAGGATGAAAAATGTATGTCATTTTTGTGGATAGTGGGACCCAAGAAAAGCATGTAAATAGAGAATAGTAATGGGCCCAGTATTGAGCCTTGGGGGATGACACAGGGGGCTTCAGAGGAAAAGGTTTAGGCAAATATTTTAAAGAAACATCTTTCAGTGAGTTTCAGGAGTGGAAGTGGATTTTAAAGCTAGAATCCCAAATGCCATTCTTCTAAATGACTGATTAAATTGTATCAACTGTATCAATGGGGGAGGCTTACAACTGAGCAGTAAGTCATTTAAATGAAAAAAGAAAAAAAGAAATACAGGCAGAGAGAGAAAAAAAAAGGTTTTGGTCAACATAAATTGGATAAAAATGTATCTTGCCTGGTACTTAACAGTTAAAAGTACTCTTTCTCCATACATATGTCTGCCTCTCTGCCTACTCTCTCCCATGTTACAACCGGGTCAGACTGAAACGTAAGCTGTCCTTTCTGTATAGGTATATGTTCCCAGGGACAAAGACCGGCTCCTGTACCTTGTGCGCTACACAGAGTCCTGTCAGTCTGTTTGACCTCACTCCTTGTCTTTCCAGGGTGTCAAAACAAGAGCCCAGCTGCTAAGAGAGTATGGCAGGAGACAGCCAGCTGAGCCCAGGGAGTCTCACTACAGCGCTCGTACAGTAAGAGTCTCTTAATGGGGGAGCGGGAGGAGGGGGTAGAGCAACATCCAGGAGCACTAAAGCATGCAGACCCCCTCCCTTTGCTTCAGTCACCCACTGATTCACAGATACGCACGCACACACACAACACACATACACATATAGATATATATATGTACACACAAATGCACGTGCGCGCACACACATACACTACTTTTCCCCTCCCTGCCTCCCGCAAGAATAGTCCAGAGGCGCAGGCTTTAATTAAGCTTAAGTATTAATGAGGAAGTTCATCCCAGTTTTATTGCTTTGTTTCACATAAATACAATTACTTAAAGTATATGAGGTACTTATCCCTAATCACTGTATTACCTGCAGTAGATGACCGTCAGCTCTCCCCGTGTGAAGAAGCAGAATGAGTACAGGGAAGCAAAGCATTGTACTGCTAATGGGACTGACAGCAAGATGTATTTTAACCACCTGAAAGAATACACAGCAAAAAAATATATATTTCTATCTACATGTATGCTATATTTTGATCATTTTTGGTGCTTTACACTGATCCACCAATGCTTTGAGGTTGAGAGAATGTAGTGCCAAAGAAAAGGACTCTCTGACAACAATGTAAAGTGCCAAAAATGTTGAAAATAAAGTGTTGATTTTCACAGATATTTATTTACATATTAATACGGTCTTGATACATCTTGCTGTCAGTGCTATTTAACAGTACAATGCTTTGTGTGCATGTCCATGTCACTGCTTCTAACCTGCTTCTGAGCTGACTGTCATCTACTGCAGGTAATACACTGACTAGGGATAGGTACCACAAACAACCCTATATCAAAAGACCCGAATTATTCATTTAAGTGTGCAGCTACCCCTTGATAATTCATTATGGTTCACTTTAAAAATGTCACTGCCAAATAAGGAGGGAGGCTTTTGTTTAACCACTCGTGATTTTCTCTGTCATGTCACCATGTTTTTTCTGTTATACCTGAAAGTTTCTATACATTTTTAATTGTCAGCTAACAGTCTTTTGGATTTGGTATCTGCTGTATATTTATTTCTTTGTACTCTGTAATAGTATGACTAGTATATGTGAACTACCGTAATATTACATTGAACATGGATCGTGTGAAGCTGGACCTTCAGACTTCAAAGCAAAGCTGTTTTAAGTCCCTGAAACGTGGTATGCTCTCTATCAGGTGAGATACTGGTATGACTTTCAGTAACATGTTGGATCTGGAATCAAACGATGATTGCTATCACAGTAATAGCCAGATAGTATAGTGCAAACATTAAAACTCAGTATACTCAGTACTCAGACTATCTAATTATTTGCTAAAACAAACATAGCATGACTCTTTTCCTTGGCATGTCCTTAAACATTCTGTCTGTTTTATGGAAATCTGTTTCAAAACAACATTATGTCATAGAAAGCAATTAAATCACATGATAGTAATGCTTTTGATAACCCATTAGGCATTTAAGATGCTGTTGCTGAGTGATGAAAATATCCCTGAATACACTGTGAGGCACTGCTCTGACACCTTCCTCTGTCTTTCTGAGGGACAGTTTGTGTGATTTAAAAGTCATTTTACATTTAGATCAGTTCATACATTGAAAGGAAAAAGGGCACCTGACAAATTTGACACAGGAACATGAAAGACCAATAAATAATTTCTGGTTGTCCTTCATGTGACAGGTCATTAATTCCTGTGAGAGGGATTAATGAAATAATAATTGAAACAATAGAATTAGCGCTGACATGGCAGTCAGTGTCTGCCTTGATGTTTTGCTAACGCAAGATTAAACAAGCGCTAACCTCACCATGAGGCTTTTCATTTTCACCTCACATACACACAGAATTCACCACAGTTGCTCAGCCTCAGCCAGTGCATATAAACCTGCACTGCACATTCATAATAACGCACCCACAAACGCTCACACAGGAGCACAATACATGCATGCACACATACACCTCGTATCTATTCTCTCCAGCGCTGCTGTTTGTTCCCCCTCCCCTCCTCTCACCCTCCTCACCCCTTCTCATCCTCCCTTCCCTAGTCACAGCTCACTGTCAACAGTGCAGGATTAGGAGCATTTGACTGGCCTGTTGCTAAGCAACGGTAACCATGGCAACCGATTCATTATGAAGACAGGGATGGGACAGGGAAAATGCATCAGGGAATGGGTTGATGGGTAAATGTTGTACTGTAATTATTCTGGTGTATTTTCTGTCTTGTGTGAGCTGGTGCATTGAAACTGAAACGTGTGGATTTGTTCTGATGAAGTTTGTTTTCCGTTTGTGTGACATTGTATAAAGCATTGAAGGTTAAATTCACTCAGATGATCACTGGGCACAACGAGGCGTCATCATAAAAACAACACTTTTTCTCTAATGAGAACCTTTAAAGCATTGGAAACACTTTTGTGTACATATGTAGACTGTTTTTCTGGAGCTAATGATCAGTGATCATCATAAAAATTGCAGAAAAAAATTCTGAATAACAGCCGAATGAGCAACTGAATTCTTCCTCAAACATCAAGCACACAGCCTCTAATGGCTGTGCCATTTCACTTCCATAATCCGTCCTTTTGTGTTGTTTTCTATTAGATAAGAGAGATTTCATGAAGCCTCTATTCAAACATGCATTATGCTACTATTGTTTTCAGTTCTCACTGAGAATTTAGGCAATGAAATGAAAGAGTCAGAGATATACTTGAACTAAAATTGATGAGTCACCTCTGGTCCAGAGAGCTGAATCAGTTATTTTGTTATGTTAAATGATTTCCTAATCTCAAAAGCTTTCATTTCACCTTGAATAATTAACTCTTTTTCATGTGTATTGATTAAAAAGAACCTTGTACTCATTGACTTATTGATGTGTAAGTGCTGAGGTAAAGACGGTCAAAATGTTTATGCTGACAGGTTCATATTGGTCTTTTAATCAAGATGTCAGCATTTTCATTCTGTCAAACAGTAATTATTACTTATGCAGGCATTAAAATTAAAAGCTCTAAAACTTTCATAATGTAATTGTAAGGGAGACATTAATTAGAAATGAATACATATGCAGCTTTACTGCAAATGTAATTAACATTACTTGAAGTTCAAATGTGACGTAAGTCATATCCCCACAGTGTCTTGACCCATCTGTTAAATGTAGTTTGTGTGATTTAAAAACAATATATACAAAATCTTTGCCAAGTCATTTAAAAGCAAATTATACATACAACAACATATTGTGGCCAGTGTTCAGGTGTTTTATCAAACTGTTCTCCCAGACTGTCTTTATCAAAGGATGTGGTCATGTTTTTGTAAAATCTAAAAATCTGCACAGTTGTCTTTTTGTAGAATGCAAGCTGACCAGATGGAACACATTTTCTTAGAAATATGTACACAATTCCCCTGAGATCAGTCTGCCTGATATTCTGTTGTTTACCAGAAGCTTTTTTGCTCCGTAGTCAATTGTCAGTATCTATTTTCCGGTAGATTGAACTATGTTGTTTTCTCCTTTAGCATTTCTAGTATTTTTTTTTAAGGTATGCTATATTGGTTTGTTCCTGGCATCATATTTTGCTGAGTATTTTTCTGAATTGTATTTTATTTTGTATACTACAGTAGCTTGTCAGTTTAAATCTCTGTTTGCACTCGAATCAGGGTCAGCTTTATGACCCATTCCTTTACCGTCACATTATACTGACCTTCAGTCCATGCAGTACCTAACATTAATCATAACTCATGCATAACACAACTTAACAAAACCATAATAGGGTTTCACTGCTGATATATTCCCTTCAACTGTCATATCAAGCATATTGTTGTAACCAAAGACATATAAAGCTCACAGATAAATTGCAGCTGTAATGAGCATGTAAAGACCTGTTCAACAGTGTTGTGTCACACAGTGGTTATTGAAGCAGGCAGTTCCAATATTCAGGAATTCACAGTGGGGCCTTCTATAGATGTCAAAGGAACCACAGAGACATACCTGCACTCAGCTCAGTAACATTTACATTAGGTGTACTGTGAATGTGACATGTAGCTGCTGCTGCAGTATACTGTCTGCCTGATGGTCCTGCAGAGATTTCAGGGTGTGGCTTGAAGTTCTTTACGACAAACATTAAGCTTTTTGTGTGCTAGTAAAGCTCCTTGGTGCAATACAGGTTAAAATGAATGTATTTATTCAGCACTTTATGGTGTGATTGCATTACTGTAAAAACACACCCCATCGACAGTGTGGCATTCAGTTTAAATGATGTGTGAGCAGATCAGCAAATTACATGCAACTTCCTCTGGAGCCACAAAAGGCTTTATACTACTTTTTCACATTTGCAGTAGTATTCCCGAAGATCTGTAAACACACTTTAATGTGTAAAACTGGTGGCGTTACCCTTTAATAGTTGGTGTTAGCAAGTAAATCTCTTAAGGCAGCATGCAACAAATAAACACTGAAAATCATAGCCAGCATTGATGTCAGTAAATCACAGGGCACATCTGCCATCTGAAGAACCCATGTAAGTACACTCAGAGGGTTCTTAAGTTTATGACGTAGAACACATTGAACTGTAAAGGCAGCCAATAATTCCACCCTGATCCAACCATGAAAATGTCAGCATCTGCAGAAATCTCGTTCATCCTAATAGGCTCTGCAGAAGGGTGGTTGCTCTAATTTCAGGATACCTTTCCTTTTTTGTGCTGTAGATCCATAGCTTCTATCTTCCTCTCCTATCTCAGAATAATAAAAGTTGTTTTTTCTAGCACCTGTGAACTCCCATTGCTACACAGTGCCTTCACAACCTGCTAATTCTCACAGGTACAGCCTCACACTTTATTCTGTGAACTCAATTAACACCATACTGCATTTTTCTTCTCAGACTTTATTTTTAACCTATAAAACTAATTGATTTCATGTTCCAACCTGGCACACTGTACACCCTTTTTTATCCGGGTAACCCATGAATTATCAGGCCAGTTCAGTTACAGGAATGACAAAGTTTCCTTTGTGTTATTTCTAGGCTAGTCTGTAAAAAGACATCAAGGTTAACACAGATACCGGAAACTCTTTAGGAAAAAATGTGATCATTCCTGTGAAGAAAATAAAAATAGCTGACCTCTCATAGTTGTTGAAGACTAAAAATGTAGAATAGTATCTACTGTTGGCCTTCCGTTATCTAAACAAGCAATAACTACACAACTATTCCAAAACACGCAGATAAGAAAATGGATATGCTATGGAAGACAAATTGTTCAAAGTCCACAACCATGTAGAGAAGATAACAAACAAAGGACTCTCTCTTTATTGAGAAAGGTTTAAAATAGCATTGCTAACACTTCAAAGCAGGGAGAATGCATTTCACCCATTCCTACAAAATCAGTCCATTCATGCCCCCAGCAGAACAAATTTGGATATGGACCATATCATTTAGTTAAGGTTTTCCAAACTGTTCATTAAACAAAACCAAATGAACTCTAGATGAATTCTTATATGTAGTTATCTTATTTAGGATGGCAATCAAATTAGAAAGGGGGCATGCAGTGGCTCTAGATGCACTGTTATGAATTTAAGGAAAACACACTCTGCAGTTATGTCTTAAACATGACCTGAAGGAGGATTTCGTAAAAGTAAGAAAATATGGTTGGCAGAACAGCCCATTAGTACAATAAATCCAGTTTCCAGTCTATGCCATAATGAATGTAACAGGTGGAGGAAATGGATTTTCATATGGATCATATGAAAGACACATGCATTGTGCTTACGTGTCAAAATAGGCTACTTCTTGAGTTTTGGTGAGGATGGCTGACCATGAGCAAAATGATAGGAAGTCATCTGTGGATTACTGCAAGTTCACTCTTTTATAAAAGCAGCAAATAGTCACAGAGTGAGAAAAACAAACTATGTATCAAAATAAAAAAGTTTTGATCCAGATGCATCGATAATCATTTCATAATTGAACCTTAGCCCATAACTAGAGATTCTCATCCCCAATGAAAGTTTAACAAAAAAATGCTAGCCTGTTTTTTCTGGCTTTTCGTGACAAATCAGGTAACCTTCTTCCGCAAAGAATCCTCTGAAACCCAACAAAAATGGGAGAGATTTTATTTAGCCTGTAATCAAAGTTTTATATATTTGCAACTATACTTATATTGTACAACTATACTATACTCTTGAATTTCCTCCGGGATCAATAAAGTATCTATCTATCTATCTATCTATCTATCTATCTATCTATCTATCTATCTATCTATCTATCTATCTATCTATCTATCTATCTATCTATCTATCTATCTATACCTGTAGACCTTTTGAACTGAAGATCCAAAGAATAAACATTAGTACTTGCATGTTTGTGTGGGCTTGTGTTTTCCTACTTCAAATAACAAGCTGTTGAGCAGGTTGGTGAACTGTGCATTTGTTCCCACCGAAGTAAACATGAGTCATTTAAAATGACAAAAAGGCCGACATAATGTACTCGTTGTTCTGTACTGAAGTTGCTCCAAAATACTCTAGTGTTAATTTGAATCAATCATCAAATACAGTCGCTAAAATAATTTTGGAAATACCCCCTTATAGCCAGTATCATGTTGTTGCAAATCATACGTGTATGATAGAAACAAAAGAAAGATGTGATCTGCAACCACAGCGTGGTTGTTGTTGAAGACGGGAATGTACAAGAGAGGAAATGACCCAGCAGAACAGGCTTGTGTTCTCAGAACAGTTTTGCCTTCATTCACTATATGAAAAACATCTTATTCTCTCAGTATTTACCCGTGGGACTTTCAGTTAATAATTAATTCACACTTGCAAATCAATCAGATTTTATCTGTGTCACATACGATTTTTATTCTTGCCATCTAATTATTCCTTCCCTTGGTGAGAAATCAAGGTTTAATATCTTCTCACCAATTGTGTAAAATTTCAATAAGTGGGAATATAATGTTTAATCTATGCAAACCTGGTTGATATCTGCCTAAACTTTTGTCTTTGAATCAGTGGCTGCTGTGTGTAAGCATCTATTGGTGCATACATGTGTGCATATGCATACAGTGAAAATGTGGGCCCTTTAAAACTGATTTCTCTTACCGTCTGGTTGTCCTCGTAGAGTTTGAGGTCATAGCCACTTAGCTCGACACAGAAAATGATTGCAGTCACGCCTTCGAAGCAGTGGATCCACTTCTTTCTCTCTGAACGCTGTCCACCCACATCTACCATCTTAAAGGTGAGCTCCTTGAAGGTGAACTTGTTCTCCACAATGCCAGTAGTCATGTCGCGGGATCGCAGGATGTCCTCTACAGTAGGGATATACTCAGCTGCAGAGATGCGGTCCAGGTCGTTCAGGTAGTAGGCAGTGTTGTCCTCTAAGTGGTACTCATTGGATCGTTGAAAGCACTCCTGGACCCCTGAGTCAGCCCACAGACGTTTCATGACCCCCAGCAGCTCTGGAGTGATCTCCCCTTTGCTCTCTGCTGGCCCTGTGAGGGCAAAGAGCTGCACAGCGTCATAGGCGCGATCAGGATTGTGAAAGTCGATCTTGAGGGTGGTGAGGGCACGAATGATGCGGGTGAGTGAGTCAATGGCATTGTACAGGATGAGGGGCTTGTACTCCTTGCAAGCCTCCAGGTTGAAGCCTCCACTGTGGATGATCTTCATCTGTTTGACAATGGTGCTCTTGCCCGAGTTACTGGTGCCTAGCAACAATAGCTTGATCTCACGCCGCTGTCGCTGACTCTCAGACCGCAAGTGGCGGTCGATTCGCCGCGAGCGCCGCGCCGCTTCCTTCTCCTCCGAGCTCTGACGGCATCCCATGGTCCTCCACCACGTGGTGAGCGCAAAGGAACTCGTGCTGCTGCTTGATGTGAAAGCAAATTAGAACGAAGCGGTGACTAAAAAGGAGTCGTTGGAGGAGTTGGACGGGGTTTTCACTAAAGGTCGCGAATTGCTTGGGGAGAGGCAGATAAAACTTCCCGAGAGACAGGAGAGCCACCACACAGAGGAGTGACTCAGGAGTATTTCATTCTTTTTGTTCAGGTGCAGTCTGTGAGTCCTGTGTGGGCAGAACCCAGACTTGTGGGATGCCCACACAGCGCCTGGCACTGAGGTTGGACTGCCTACTGAAGCCAAGGGAGCTGGGGTTCATAGCAGGGGCTCCCCCTGAGGAAAAGCTCTGCAGGAAGGCTTGGGAATGTTCAGCGTGTGTCAGTAGAGAAAGCGTTTGGACTTGATGCGTGTGAACAGCAAAACTCCCTCATTCCCCTCCCACATGGCTCTTGTGGTGCGTTGCCCTTGTGCTGCTTCTGCAACTATCCACCTCAGCTCAATATTTGGTCTGTTTTCTTTGATCTTCCTGGTAAAATCGTCTCTGTTTCTTCTGTGGTGTGATATCCTCTGAGTCTGCCAACACATAAGACAGAAAGGAGACATAAATATCATGCTTAAGACAAATGAGAGCCGTTTCATCACTTCCCATCCTATCATTAACATATACCGTATGTCAAAGGAGAATTAAACATTTTAGAATCATGTCTCTCTGGCATGAGTAAGATGAGGTGATTGATATTGCTCTTACAACTGTGTGTGAGGTATCGAGCTGAAGCCAGGAGGTAGTTAGCCTAGCATAGCATGGAAGCAGGGGGAAAACAGCTAGCCTGTCTCAATTTAATAAGAAATAAATCAACCATCATATTTAAAGATCACCTACTAACACTTATCTTGTTCGTTTTATCCAAACACACAAGCAGATATGTAATAATCATGGCGATGGTTTTAGGAGTTTTAGGTTGCCATGTGTGGTACCATTATGCCTGTACAGGTCAGTGCTCACTGGCTGAATTGAGCCACTGTAACTGCAGGAGCAACTCCAAAGCAGAGGAGCTCTAGAGTTGGTAGTGAGCATATTTTTGAACCTTGGAGAAGGCCAAACTTGTTGTTTCTCCAGGTTCCACTCTCTATGCTAAGCTAGGCTTATTGACTCCAAGCTCAAGCTATACAGTCAACACACTGACATTACAACAATGACATTAGAGTAAAATCTCCAATTCCGGAGATAATTGTGTACATTATCTGGTTTCTAATCAACTGCTCTCTGACAGCAAACTGAATATCTTTGGTAAACACTGATTTTAAGCTATTTTCCCTACTTCTATATTGATATTGCAACAATCTTGTCGAGAGGATTGTTAGTACTTTGACAAAATATGTAACACTTTACTATAATGCAGCCTGCCTCTAAAATCAGGAAACAGCAGCACTCAAGGCATATCACAGTATAACAATGTCCGAAATCTACATCCATATATAGTCTCATATCACAGTAACAACATATATTGTATATATAATGCCCAGCCCTCAAAATATAGCAAATGTAGTACTTTCCCTTTATTCAGCGTATGAAAATCTGCTGATTGCAATGAAAGCATATACAGTCACATGCCTACTAACCTGCATACTTCCCATTCAGCCATTGCCCATGCTACCCTTATTCTGTGTACATTGCCTCTTCAGATTTCTGCTCCTAACACTCACACACCCTAGCTCTCTCTCCTTCTGCAGTCCTGTGTTACCATAGACTCGAAGCCAAAGTAGATCTCAGCTGACCACGCCTACCCATTTAACACCCCCGCGCGCGCACACACACACACCCACACACACACACGAACTCATTATATACACAATCAAGGTCAAACATACGCATAGAAACAAGCGCAGAAAAACAAACTCCAGTATTTGAAAAGAGGCTGAGGCAGAATTAACACGATAAATGTGTTTCCTTGTAACCAATAGCATATTCTGCTATTCAGACTACAACACAGCACCTCTGACTACCCTGTTTTTGGTCTGAGATACTCTCTGAGCGGCTTTGCAGAACAACATTTGACAGTGAAATGCTTATTTACTATGGCAGTGGAAAATAACAGGCTCAAGCCAGCAGGTCTCTCTCGTGCTTTCATACTGCTGTAAAGCCCCTTCTCCTTGCCCAGACATCTGTGTTTTTATCCTTAAGATTCTACACTGTGATCATAAAAAGAGCAAAAAATATTTCTGGGAATTTTTCATTCTGCTTCTGCTTTGATATAGTGCATTAGCTGTTCAGGAGGTTGCACTTTTACTTCAGTAAAACAACTGCTGACTTCTAATATGTTCAGGGCATTCATTCAAACAAAATATTGTTTTATTCTATGTAATACATTTAAAGCTAAAACAAATATGGAGCAGTGACTGCCTGTGGGATTCTGTGATAAATAGATGCACATTAAAACAGGCTGCATGCTATTGGCTGAGTAACAAATGTGAAATCATACTGTGGCCTAGTTTTGTTGGCGAAACTATACTCCGCAGACCTGTCACATAGAGAGGGAGAGAGCATTTCTCAGAGCTCGGTGAGTGAGGTCCACTCTTCAAATGACTGAGAGGACAAACAGAGCAGAACAAAGCCATAACAAAGCATCACAACACAAACAGAGTGGAGAGCATTGTTTCCTGGCTCCAGGCACCTGACTACCCTCTCAAAATGGCATAGCCAGCCAAACCGGTTAATGCACATCACTGATTTTGAGAGCCTATGAAACACATTATAGCTGCGTGTAAAGTCTTTTTCAATTTGCTATTTCAGAAATATGCAGCACTTGCATTTCCACATTATTTGAAGTTGCACCACTCCAGATAATTGCTAAGGAAGTAGTGTCCCGAAAGTGCAAAATCAGTGTATATTATTATCACATTAAATTTATATTAAAATGACTCCCCATGCTATTACACAGCATGGAAGAAAACGTGGACCGTTACTGCATACCTACACCCAGAACTAGAGCATAACACAGCGGGATGAAATGCCTGGAAGTAAGAAGAATTTCACCAAAAAAATAAACAAAAATTAATTAAGGAAGTGCCCGCGGGTTGAAAACATGCTCACAAATTACAAAGCCTAATTTAAAGTTGGAATTGCTCGAATTGTAAGCAACAACAAATAACTAAATCCAACAAAATGATTTACTGACTTTACCCAACAAGAACACTTCTCCAGGCTTACCGTCTCTTGTACCTCAGATCTATTCACATATACGTTAAACGTCAGAAAAAAAGAGTGTTACAAGGACACTTGTACTATCACACAATTGCCTCTGGTACCAATAAGAGACATGCCACTTTAAGAGTAACTGAGTGGAGTAAAAGCCACAGGGGCCACAGAGAAAGGCCAGCATCTCAATGTATCATGCGGGCTGAGGTAATGTGATAGCCAAGATGAGACCGAGACACTCTCCTGTCTTTCCTTCACAGCTCCTGCTGCACACGGCCCATCATCAGCTCTCCCTCCATCACTCTCCCAGGCGCTTAACTCTTATTATTAATTCACCACGCTGCAAATAATTACGATCACGCCCTTTATTAGAGATGAGTGCATGTAGTCTCTGTGTCGTTCTGTTGTATAACGCTCTCTGCTTTCCTGCTGTAGTTTTCACATCTGCAAAAATTGCTATTAAAAATTGAGGTCAGTCCCAGTAGAACAAGAGATGATTTTAAACTATCAAAATGTATGCATAGAAAAATGTATGGCACTGTATCTACCTTTGTGGACAATTCACGAAGATTGAAGAAGTCGGATCAAAGGATTTAACACACGCAGGAGGTATCATTGTATTTAAATAGTGTTGATACTTTCTAGGTATGTAAGCACTTAAAAAAAAAAAACAATCTTAAAAGTAAAACTTTTAATAAGACAAAATCAAAAATTAGTTGGCTGATGTAGCCTCATCTGTTTGCAGGCTCGGTGCACACATTAAAGGTAAATGAATGAATGTGCGTTCCAGGTCAGTTCCGCCAGCTAATAAGCTAAAATAGAGCATTCAGTGGTAACTCATAATTGCTGTTTTGAGTTACACAAACGTGTTGAATCCATTATGTGTTGCCGTGGAATCAATCTCACTGCGCTACAGTAGAGACACGTGATTGAAATTAAATTAAACCACATATGAATGCAGGTGAAGCTCTGGCACAGTGGTACAGTGTGTTATGATGAGACAAATGTATGAGAGTCCCGCTGGTGCTCAGGTGTGTCAGAGATGAGGTAGAACAAATGCATTAGTTTTATGAATGAAACGCAAACATGTGCGCGGTGTTAAAAGAGAAAGGTGAAAGGCACAGGTGCGCTTTCAGCCGTCTCGTAATGGTTTATGAATGAGGCGCGCAGGTGTGTGTTAGTGCTGTGGTCAGCAGGCTTGTGTTTCAAGGGGGATCGGATGAGGTGTTCCAAGTCTGTTAGGAAGAATACTGCACCTCACTGCCTCCATCATTCATAAATAACTGACTTAAACACAGGACTGGCATGTACCTTTACCACCAACTTACATCAAAAAATAACTAAAGAAAGAACTTCGTCAAGCGTTGAGCAAAGCAGGCCAAGGACTTTTGAACAGCAGTCGGGGGACTGGCACCTGTGTTGGGAAAGTGACATTCAGTATTCTCATTTGGACTGTACAGAAGCCTTTCTATATGTAAGGCCAGTTCAACCTTGACTATTCAGAACAATATGGCGCTAAGGAAATGTGACTCTATGATGACAGTATGGTAATTCATATCCATATGCCCCATGGGTTAGCAGGCCAACTGAACTTTGTGTGTCACCACCATTCCTTGTGTAGTAAAGATCTTATAAAACAAAGCACTACGTTATCTCCGTCTTATTGCTGGTTGTTGGCATTACATAAAGCCGGATCCCAGCCGATACGAGACCCTCCAGCAAACTAACATACAGTACATGCACACAGAAAAACAAAATGTCTCACATGCCTAATGATCAGCTGCACAGTGCTCATGCTTTCTCATTCAAAGGCAGTTGTTTTAGTGGCTGGAAGGTTGCTTCCTGCATCTGACTAGCTTTCCCCTGGCTGCATGACAAAAAGTGGTTACTGAGAGACTTAAGGCAGTCTGGTCAGTATCCATATACAGTGTCAGAGTCTTACTGGAATCTAGCAGAGTGATTTTTACAATAATATCTGAAACCCCAGGAGTGAAACAGTAGCTAATCCCCAGATCTGTGCTAAATCCATGGTATTTTGTCAAGATTAGGCAAGAGGCAAACTGAGATCAAACCCTTGGGCCGTGTCAGTGACTGTCAAGAGGACAATCTATAGCTGATTTTGGATTAATAATATGAGTTTCAAAAGTCATATGGGAGCTGTAACTCATTACATAGAATACAAACTGTTGTGTGATAGACTTAGAAAATCTGCCTTGTGAGAGGCCAGAAAGTTGCCCGAGCCAAACCAAGAAAGCCTCTAAGTGAGACAAGAGCCCCTGCCGGAGTGATGTTTTTAATTTATGTAATGCCACAGAGGCAGTGAAAAAGCAGTGCATTAGTAGGAAAATCTGAGGCGATCAATAGGCATGCTTTCCTGCTACTGTTGCCTTCAACAGCTCATAGTCACTACAAGATGATAAGAGTAGTATGGACACATTTGACTGAGTTGATGATTGAGGGCGTTCGAGTTAAAAGGACAAAAAGGAATTCATGAAAAATATTAAATTTCCAAATAAAGGCATATACAATTCAAAATCTGGTGAACGGATGTTGGAACAGAATAATCCTCTTTCAGATAGACATCATTGTTGGCATTCTTTCCACTAAGGGATGTACCAGGGAAAGAACAGGCAGGCGACTTCAAGGCTTTTGATTATCATCATGATAACGTTAAATTAAATGATACAAATGCAATAAAATGAATATTTGCACAGATGAATAAGGCCGTTGAGGTGGAGGTCAGGATGACATTTAACTGTTTGGAGCTGTGTTGATGTTATTGAGCAACGGCTCCGCACACCTGCTGAAAGTTTGGTCAGATTTCCATGAACGTTAGCATTTCGTTGAGAAATTTAAAGTGTGGCAGTGTCACTGTTGACACTCGAAACAGACACTATCTGAATATCATCTGCAACTGCAGAAACAGTAAACAAATGCAGAGCATTCCTTCTGAAAGAGCAGACTCAAGATTCATTTCAGTTTGCCACCTACAAAAAAAAGAACACAAAACAATTTGTGTGAGGCTTAAGTACTGAATATTGATATGCAGTATATTAGCACTGCTTGGTTGGTCATTGACAAAGCAATCATAGTCTTGAGGCTGTAATCGCTGGTGGTTTATAAATATTTAATCAGGAGCAGACATGTTCCAGCAGCTCTTGCCGTTTCAATAAAGCACTGCATCGGTAAATATTCCCCTGACATCCAATTTTAATTTGCATATTTTCAAATAAAGGATTCTTTATTGCTTTTTCGTCAGAGAAATGTAAGATAAATGGAACCAACATCAGTTTCACCTGCAAACAGTTGACCCTTTCTTAAAATTGATAATAACAAAACAAAAAGCAAATTCAGGAACAACAAATGAAAGATGGAACAATAAGCCATCAATTATGAAATAGATTCAGATGTATCAGTGAAGACTAGTTACATTATTGCTTTATTCTCGAGGAAAATTCAGTTTTTGATTGAAGGCGTGAAGGTTTCAGTCTTTGCAGTATATATTGAATATAACAGACCACAACCTCTCTGTGGTTTAGGGGCTGCACATGACTCAAATCAAGTCTTTCAAGCTCAAACTCACTTAAATCTAGTCTGACTCGAGATGTCAAGAACACGCTCCAGTGAAGTAGAGACCCATATGAGAGAAATCTGTTGGAATCATGTCATAAATATCATAAATATCATATGGACATTATTATTTAAAGGTTATGGCACTTATATATTTCACATTGTCCATAAAATATGCTATTATATTGCTATATACCTCTTCTGTTGAATAAATGCTGAATGAAAATAAACTAATTTGTAGTCTTTGGGGGTAGTGGATAATATTAAAAGGTGTTTCTGATGTTTTCATGTACTGTATGTACAACAAAATACAGCCCCTTAATTGACCATAAAGTTAAATCAACACCTGTCTGACACACTGTCAACACAGTAAGGATTCATTGCAGGGTTTTTATATTGGACTAGGTAACTCTAAGTGCAGGTATACCTTATAAACTGGTATTGACTCACTGTATTTTGATTGGTTGCCAGTGTCAATATTGACGAGTTTGATAGAGTGTTGACAAAATTATGATGAATGGAAATAAGAGCAGAGTTCATTCATTTAAATGTGTTTTTCCCAATTGATACAGGGGAAACATATAAAGATACATGACAGGTTCTTGGATATTCATAAAATACTGTCCATTTGAGATGTCTGTCTAATTAATTAACCACCTACATCAATTAATGCAACTTTTAAAAGGTCTGTAGCTATGACTAAGCATAACTAGGTCGTCATTCATCAAAATCATTTGCTGTTGGGAACATTTACTCCTGATTTAACTCTTAGCTTAAAGGAAAAGTTTGAGCAAGTATAAAAATTCAACCATTATATATTCAGCCACATGCTGATGGAAAGTCGAGTGATGTTTTCGTAGTCCACAAAACATTTCTGGACCTTCATTGAGAAACAGTGTTGCAGCATTCTCCCAAACAACTGCAGTAGATCAAAAACAACAACTGAAAAAAAAATAAAAATGGTTGTTTCAAAACATGTCCCTATCCCATATCTTTGAGGCAATATATAAACCTATTGAAACAGGCCTTGTAAAAAAAAAATACAGATTGCACCATTGACAAATTAGCTAGGAGCAATACAAGCAGTTATATAACCCAATTTTTTTGTCTGAGTATTGTCTGTGTGTTCTCATTTATCCCAACTCCAATCTATTTGAGCCTGCTGCCACAGAGTTAAGCCAAGATTCTTAAACCAGTCCCACTAGAGCTTCTGGAAAGAGAACTGGAGATGTCTGACAAGGAATTCCTATATCTTGCAGCAAACACTGTCTTACACAGGAGTTTCTGGTAAGGCGGGGACTACTTTGGTGATTGTAATCTTAATCTGTCAAAATCCGTTTGCTACCCTAAACAGGGGAACCCTAAATAGAAAATAAAAAAAAAAAAACGCTGTTTAACTCTGTTGTCCTTTAAACTCCTCCCAATAGGCCTGCTAATCTTTTTACCACACCATATTTATTTGTTTCACTAGAGGCTAACTTTGAAACAAATGGTTGACATTTTGAACTAATTAGTAATCGCAGCAAACTGGGTGGATATTTTGTTCCAGTTCCAAAGGCCAAAGACAGAAACTGAGATTGATTTGAATTGACAGTTGACTTTTTACTGTAATCACTATTGAATTGCATGTGAAGTGAATCAGCAAAGCCTGAAGCCCGCTCCCAAAAACACATGATGTTAATGGAGAGATTTCTGACCTACCAAAGGACAGAGGGAAGCTGTATATTAGCCTATCGCAGGTTCTTACCAGGGAACTACATTAAATGCTTTGTGTGTGCAATGTATAAACTACAACTATATGCAACTATAACACCGTGGTATGTAGGGCTATAAGCAGACAGTCAATTTCATGCTCCCAGCAGCAGAATGGTAGATCAATGTCACTCCAATGCTAGCACAGATACTGCAGATAACACTGTATCATGTGTGACTCAAAAGCAAAATGCATTCTTTTCTGTGCATATCTCAGTGGACCGAAATAAATGAAGTCTTGCAACCTAGAAGGTCTGCGTCTGTGCGATGAGTCAGAGCTTTGTGGCTGCCCCATCCGACGTCAGAATCATATGAGATATAGGTCGCAGACAGTCATCTTCAACGTTCGCACCACAGATTTACCAGATGATCCTAAAACAGCTACATCCGGACTTTATCCTCCTCTGATGAATTCTGATTCTTTGTGCGTCATCTGTTCTTGAGAATATACTATTGAGTGGCCACTGAACAAGCTGTGGACCATGTAATTCAGGCTGAACAAGAATAACTAGTTAACCACATTTGTGCAGTGAAGACACATTTTAAATGGGCTGTCAAAAAGAAGGGTCCTGGGAAAAGCTGTCTGAAAGACTCTCATGTGACATAGCACCTTTGATCAAAATCACATATCAGGTGACAGTGTGTCTAAGGGATTACAGCAGATTCTTGTCACAATTTAGATGCATTTTATCATCATGTTCAGAGGGTTTTTGGTCCGTGGTGTAGACCTTTTTGGGTGAACTTAGAATCTTCCAAATCTTTGTACTTTGATGAACGATACTGTATTGAACATATTTTTGATATGGGTGAAATGTCAGTTATATCAGAATGGCAGAAATTATTGCAATCTCCATGCAGCTCTATAAACTTTTTAGCCTTGTTTAGCTAATTGCTTGGTTTCTGTGTCCTGCACATTTACAGTATGATGGAGCCTTCATTAACAACACTAGTGATATGGTGGTCACTGTGTAGTAAAGGGCAGTTTATTCGTCAGTTTCCTTGTAACCAAAAAAATAATGCACCATTAAGAGAAACCAAATCAATTTTGACCTTAATTACTCTTAGGTCAGGGCATCTCTAACATGCATTAAAGCATGTCATATTTGATCTATCCAGCATGGTGAATATATCTATTCATGGATGTACTGGAACAAATTTTCAGCCTTGGACTTTTGTCAAGATCAGCCCACGTAACAACCCACTGTTGCCCTTTTTTTCTGGCAGGCTAGTTGCTTGAACAAAATATTTGCTTTTAACATTTCTGCAAAAAGAAAAAACAACAAAAAACCCCCCAAAACCCAGATACGTTAACGTTTGTACATTTCATAGGCTTCATACCATATAGGGATAGAAGGGCTGGTGGTGGTCTTTCTTACTGTAACCTCAGTTTAAAACATGTAACATTTGTAAGGATGAAGCCACATGATATTTTTAAGAAGATGTTGGGGCAATTTCCGGTTATGTTTGTGGCGAGAAAGATCAAATATTTTTGATAGGAAGTCAGGACATCTAAAGTTGGGTGTTTTTCACAAGACCTCGGGACATCACCTTAGTAACAGAACAGGTATTTTAAGCCTAAACATGATCGTTTCCAAACCTTACCCAGTTTTTTTGTGCCTAAACCTAACCAGAACATTAGGACAGTGTTTTCTCAAGATAATATTGACATTTTAATCTAAAGAGATGTGAAGTTTCAACATCTTCTGGCAATTGCTCTGTTTCATGAATGCAACTGGATAAAGTGTGCTGCTTTTAAACTATTAGCATGACTATTACTATTACTAATAATAACTAGGCTGCTGTTAATACTACTTCTACTACTACTAGGTTACCGCAATAAGAAGAGGAACAGGGCAGTTGAATACCATTACTTTTGTATATACTTCTAAGATACAGAATGTAATTGTTGTAATGCACTACTTAGATATGTCTCCAGGGGGAGCTCACACATTTAAAAGCCTATTGAGCAGCACTGTACAGTAGCCTAACCTACAAACAGACTGTAAAATGATGCAGATGAAATCCAGCTACAAAATAAAAGTTCAGTTTATTCCACATATGCATGAATAACGTTATTCTTAACCCATCAGCTGGTTTATGACCATTGCCACGGGCGCTTATGCTTATTATCGCTCAACATAAAATGTTCAGGATTGTGCTGAAGCCTAACAGGGCCAGCGGTAACACTATAGAAAAATGTAATGTTACATATACAATCACAGGTGTGGCAGCCCACCTGGATTTTGCTTGATTTGCCCGATGGCCAGTACATGCCTGTAAGTGTTCATTATGAATGTACCGAGTCATCTGGGAGTTGAAGTTGAATCCAGCTGAGTTAGTGAACTGAATTTTCTGTCAGTGCCCCATCACCACTAACTGCTATATGTAATATATTGATCAAGCCTAGTTACTGTAAACCCTTAATTTAACTCTCAAAATTGTTTGTTCAATGTTTCGTGTTATCACCCCCTGACATGCTGTCCTGAATGCAGACTTCAGAGAAAGATGCCAGTATACTGTACACACATGTGAGGACACTACTCATTCATTATGGAAAACAATGATGGACAGTGTTCTCCCTTCTACTCCCCCAAAACAGTGAGCTGTTTAGTGGGTGAAGACGGGGTGGGGGTGAGGTCTCTGTATGCTAGATGCTTTTTCGTGATAATGCTCTGTTTAACGTTCCTGATCTCAATGGCTGTGTTCCCCCTTCTCCAATCCAGCGGGTCACACTGAGTCACAAGGCCAGCCGGCGATGACAATGGCATGTTTGTGCACAGGCTGAGCTATGGGTAGGCTGTCTGATGTGAAGGGATAAGATGGCACAAGGTGGACACTAAAGTCTGGTATGTGTGTGTTTGTGTACACTGGTGTACACCTTTGGTTTCTGCCTGTTAGACATTTTCTACCGGTGCTTACAGACTTTTTTTCACTACAGTGTTTATCACTTAGATCACGACAACTCAGGTCAGTACTGTCTATAAGCATTCTAATCTACATTCAGACACTCAGCCCTACATAATATTCATTTGGGTCATGACAGATAAGATAAATGCTTTCTGCCACGGAAGGAAATTGTGGGTAACGGACACTTTCAGGCTTCTACATCCCACAGACATGATCAGTTAGGGCTTTGATAACTAGAACAGGAAGAGGAAAATATTTGCAGAAGATGCAACAATATAACAGCCATTAACCCAGCAGATCAGCACTTAAAAATAAATGCTGTAGGGACAATGGTTAGTGAAAACGATGGTAAGAAGAATAACAAAGAATAAAATAACCCACACGCTGCAGTGGAGTGGCTGCTGCTGCAGAGACCTTGCAGGGTTTACACCAATTGACCAAGTAATCTTCTATAAAAGCTGACCATATGTTAATTAGATTATGGAAAGTCTTGTTGTATTGTTGCTACAGATAGCTGATTAATCGGTTTGTCAGTTAATAGAATCTGCACCTATTTTGATAATTGATTTATTGTTTCAGTCATTTCAAAGACAAAATGCCAACATTTTTTATTTACAGCCTCTTAAATGTAAAGATTTGCTGATTGTCTTAATTATTTGTCAGCAAAGAAAGTGTCTTTGTGTTTGAGTGGACAGACTTGTACATTGAAGATGTGAATTTTGACCTCTGGGAAACTGTGATGAGCATTTTCACAATTGTGTGACATTTTACAGTATAAATAATCCTTCAATTAATTGTAAAAAATAATCGGCAGTTTAATCAATAATGAAAAAAATTATAAGAATTTCAGCTCTAATTGCCCCTGACAGATGCCTTCCGACAACGGCAGGATAGTTTAACTGTATGTGTTGTATGAACAGGATAAATGTGTGTGGAAGGGAGAGAGAAGACATAAATGAGAGAATGTCACCTGTTCAGACAGATAAAACCACTCATGCTGCATGTTACATGGAATACTCTGCACAAACACTTTTCTGTGATTTATTATAAAAACTTAATGGCCAAATCAGAAAGCAAGGATCCCAGTGGACTTAAAAGGTCACTGACATGCACCACCAGCTTCACTCCAATTCCAGGTATTTGCTTGGGAAAGCAGACCTGCACGCCCTCATCAAAACAAGCTAATTGTTGTGCTATAAACTTTTTTTATTTGGCGTTATTTCTGAAAGGCTACAATATATATACAGCATGAACTGTATGTGGGCATGTGACGTGTGCTTACCCATGCAGGCACACAGATACACACCGATACGATATATACACACTCATTTCTTTCAGAGAAGACCAACATCTCTCACCAGTTAGTAGTAGGCCATACACTCCCTCATCGCCCCCCCCGTCCAACTCCTTGTTGTCATATGACCGCTGTTATGTGTGTGCAGTGGAACACAAAGTTGCTCTGTTAGACCCCTCCGCTCTGCCCTCTCAGATTTGAGTGCTGGAAGTAAGGCCCTCTCACTTGCCCGGGCCTCAGGGAAACAGACAGGCCCCTGTATGTGTCTACCAGCAAAGATTAGAAAGGAGGGCAAAGAGAAAGAGAGGGATGAACTGAGTTGATGTTATTTTATGTAACACCAAAACAAAAATGAATCTGTACTCATTCACAGAGTCCCACCCTAAGATTTCATTCAATTAGACCGACAGCTCTCCTCGCTGAGGCTTTGCCGTTAACTAATTTATTAGTCCCCTCTACATCAGTGCCTGTCTAAAAGAGACAGTGTCTTACAGCCGTCAGTGTGGAGTGACACTTTGTCCTAGTACCTGGCCAGGATCAGAGACCCAAAACAAACACAAATGCTGAGTCAGCTGAATCAAACCTGTCTGAACATGCAGAGTAACAAAACAACCAGGAGACCTGAACTTTATGGTTTTATGCCATGGTTTTATAGGTTATTTCATATCCTCATGTTTGAGATCAATTTTCATGTGATTCCTTGCAACCACTAAAGCAAATGTATAAGACTTGTCTTACTCTCTTACTCCCTCCCTGGAAAATAAATGACATCTTAGATTAATCATTGTATTAAGTAGGCAGCTGAGGGAATCCGGCTTGGCCCCCCTTGGTACTTAACTGTAATGGAGCTGAGTTAATTGTCCAAGTCAACGGTGGGCTCACCTACAAGGTTAAGGATGGCGAAAAGTGTACTGGACGTTGACATTGGAGAGCTACTACTTCAACAGCCACTGTCACTTTAAACCCAAGTCTGTCCCCGCTGTCCCTTGGCATTATGTCACCCAGTGGAGTGGATGTAGCAACTAACAAAAGAGGTGGAAGGAGGTCAAGTCGGCATAGGTTTTGTCACACTGTTGCTCTTGTTTTGATATGCATAAAGGTCAGTTGAGTAGAAGCATACTGCATAATACCATTTGAACAAAAAGGGGGATGAAACATTAGAAGATTGCATGCTTAATTTAGGTGATGTGTATTCCATTGGTTTAAGAATTCATGTTGAGGATTGTGTGTTTGTCTTAAAAAAAAACAAAAAAACACAAAACTATGTTCAGTTGGTATAAGGGTGTGTTGACATTTTGTCAGTGTGTGAAAGCATGTGTTTGTGTTTGAAACTTGGTGAAAGACCCAGTATGTAAGCATGTGATTAACCTTTATATTTCACACTGGAGGTCGCTCATCCATGATTTTAAAGCCAAGGTCATCATGACCTGACTCTTTTTTTTTTCTTTTTTTTTTTGACATGTTGCTGAAGAAAACATTTTGCAGCTTAAATGAAAAGGTGAAACAGTTATTAATGCATCTTTCAGGGCTGATTAGACCTTCTGTCACAGTGAATGTGACCTCATTTTGTCTACAGATGGTTACCAGCCAGGGACTGAGACTGTAGTAGTTGATACTAAGAAAGGAAATCATCAAAGATGCCCAAATAACTGTGGGTGCAAAATATTGCAAAATGTTGCCCACCCAGTTTGATTCTGGCTCTGATAATGTAAGCCACAGTTTTGTCTTCCTCTCAGTAACTGACACAGCAGAGACAAGACCTGCATCTTCACTTGAGATCATGAAGAATTAAGTAACAGCAGATTCTGGTTGCCACCTTGAATCACAACTGGAAGTTTACTAAAACCAGTATGTTTACTGTCCAGTTCCTACTTAAAATACACAAATAATATATATTTAGTTTATATATAGTTTATTTTAATATTTTATAAAGGACAGTATATATATAATATGATGAAAATCATTGTAAATATGCCAGAAATAGTCAAATAGGCTAGTTTTTATTTGTAGTCGTTACGATATGATGCGACACGACACGATACAATACGACATGATACGATACGATACAATATACTTTATTGTCCCCTTAGTCAAATGCATCTCAGGTAATGGTGAGCACATATGCTGAGAAAAGACGTTTTGTACTTTGTCCAAAACATTTTCAGCTTGCAGCTGCCCACAAAGGGTTATCCCAATCTGTCATTATGACACCATGACAGTGATCAATATTCCTGTACAGTTTTTCTCACAAACCTCCGTCAGGCAACATGACACAGCATAAGTATCAGTCTAATATTCCTGATCCATTTCACTATCAGTGGAGCTCAAGAGATAAAGGCCTGGTGGAATTCATACACCATCTCCATCTTTGCCTTGATGCACAGATGTCTGAGGGCCTCCATGGAACTATCACAGACACATCCAGCATTCTTTCTCTGTCACATGCTCAGAAAAACACGTCTTTCTACCACCGTGAAATTATCACGCCCCCCTCCTCCTCCACCCTCCTGCCTCTCTCACTCCCTCTCTCTCTCTGTTTCTCTCTCTCTTTTTCTTTTTCATCCAATCTGTTCCAAATCTTCTCTTTCCTTCTTTCTCTCTCTCTCACTTGCTCTCTGCTGCATCAACCTCCGCCCCTCTGCCCCATCTGCCTCAAACCCCCCAGCCCCTCGACCCCTCCCTACACTGGTTCTCTTTCTCTCTCAAGCGTGTAACACAAACACACATACAGTACACACAAATACACATGCTCTCCTGATGCTACATGACCAATCCCAACCGCCTTTGAAAAAAAAAAAGAAACACACCAACGCTCTTTTCAGAATATGAAAGATGAAACAGAAAATGTCACAGATCATGTTTTTGCCTGCTGAGTAACAAACGCCCTCTGCTTTCTCCCTCTTCCCCCTCCGATCACCATTTTACACTCATAAACACACACAGACAGATGAACCGAATAAATCCCAGCTTCGAGATTATTCATGAACGACGATGTAAATTTTCCCACGTAGAACAACGGACAGCCAGCTCCGCTGTCAGGCCAAAATGTGCCTGCTTATCCCAGTGCCCGCAGAGCCAAGCTCAGCTGGATTCTGCACACCCTCCCACTGCAAATTCAACGTCTCGTAAAGTCAGTTGTAAGTACTGAACACCTTAACATGTGAGATTGTACTCGCTCATGCCTCTCTTTCGTTTTCATAGCTGATGGCCTGGACAGAGCACTGAGACATGCCCGCAAACACACACACACACACACACATACACACACACACACACACACACACACACACACACTCACATACACACGCACACAATTCTTTGATGCATCCTTCACTTGTCCTACATACAGTAATTACATGAACTAAGCACCGTGTTCAGATAAAAGCATTCGGTAAGAACTGAGGATGCTCTTGGGAGATGATGAGTCAAATTGCAAGCAGAGGATAGCAGCGTCCGTTGGCACAGAGCTAGCAGGGTGGAGGAGGGGACTGGACAGCCTGCCTGCCTGCCTTGGTGCCATCTCTGACCATCACCTTCTCCATTTTATCATGAAAACATACTATGCAGAATGCATATAACGAAAAAGCATCTGTGTCCAAAGCAGGTCAGCCTGGCTGTGATTACAAAAAAATACAGCTGTGATACTGTTGAGAGAAGACAGGCTTACCGTGCTCACAAGCCAGCATCCATTTACAAAGGATACTGCAGACAAGCCCTTGCAGGGAGAGAAAGGCTGTGTGCAATCCACCTTTAGTCCTGCTGCTTCATCTTCATTTCTTCCTCATATTCACAGTCACACACACACTCACGTACATCTCTGTCTCTCTTCCAGCACCCAGCGTTCTCTGTCTTATTAACGTCTGTGTTCTATATCCTCTCTTGTTTGCTCCAAGGCAGTTGAGACACTGCAGCGATGGGGGTGGAGGGCGTGTATATATGTGTGCGTGTGTGTGAGTGTGTCAGAGACAGAGAGGCAGAGAGAGGGAGTGCAGGACAGAAATGGAGGGAGGAGTCAGCAGGGATAGAGAGAGAAGGGGGAAATGGTCAGGATTAAATCATGAGAGTAACAGAGGGAGAGAGAGGGTGAGAAAAAAAATAGGCTGTGATGGGGCAGCTACAGCATCCAGTGTATCTTTATTTCATGCTGTAATGATAAAATATACATTGGCCATTAAGGAACCCGAGCCCTGCCAGCTAGAATGGAGGTGAGAGCATGAGCAGATCTGTTTCTTGAGGTATTATGTGCTCGCTGACAGGCCAGCAGCAGGATTGGTTGTGATTTCATTGATGACTGAAAAAACATACAAGATAGGGAGAGAGGGAGAGAGGGAGGGAGAGAGGAGGAGGAGGAGGAGGAGGAGGAAGAGGAGGAGGAGGAGGGGAGAGGAAGCGAGGGGAGGGGAGAAATGACGACAAAGGAATGGGAGGGGGATTGGATGATGGTGTAATGTGCTGTTTCCGTGCCAACTGTGTCTGTGACAGTGGGACCACTTCCTTTATTGCTATTGGCTATAACTAAGAATTGATAGAAGCTCGGGCAAATGAGGCAGCATGCCACGGGGTGTCAATGGGTGGTGCTTTTTTCATGTGTATCTTTCACTTCTTGTAATTTTTTGGGAACAGCAAGAAAAAAAAAAAGGGAAGAGAGAATGTGTTTTTGCTTGACTGCAGCCACACACATGCGTGAACTCACAGAAACGCTGCAATCACAGAGCTGGAACATGATGTGAATTATCGCTTTGTCATTATGGATGCCTACAGTGTGTAAAGAGACTCCTCCCCTCCTCCTGACACACACACACACACACACACACACACACACACACACACACTGTCCAGCAGGAAAAAATCCCCAGATCAGGTTGCTCAGGGTGTGTAGTGTAATGTAATTGCCTGGACGCCAACCCTGGTGTGATGAACTATGAGATAATTAATCGGCTATAGGCCAGCGAGAGTGCACATCTGGTGGGGGTGAACAACTCTGCCTCTCCCTGACCTTTCATGCAGCCCTTTTAATCCGGTCTGGCAGGCAGGTGGTTTATTGTCCCCATTCTTTCTCCTTGTCAGTGTCTCCCCTCACCGTGTCTCTTTATCCCTATTACCCAGTTCAACGTATATCATTTAATTACCGCTCAGTCCTAACTTGCAATCACCTACCTCCTTAGTTTAATTCTTCAAAATTGTATCATCTTTCGGTTTCACTGCGTGCAGACGGAGCTGAACTTCTCCAAAATTGTAACCACGAGCAATAGTGCAAGAACATAACATTACTCAAGTATATGAAACTGACTCTTGCCAAAGTAACCACCAAAAAACCCACATCAGGATGCCCCTATTTGATCAGTCATATTTTACCACACCTGAGAGTCAACAGCGCCTTGTTTTTGAGCCCTTTTTGATACACAGAGGAAATAAAGAGCGCGCCTGTTCAGACCAGATGTCACGTACAAAAGCCTCTGAATTAGCGTTTTCCTCCATGGCTCAACAGCTGTTGTTGACATCTCACCTTCAAATGTCAAACCTGTCATGATCTCCAGGTGTGAATGAAACATTAACATGTGTGATGTTTGGGCTGTGGGACATGACTAAAATCTAGTATAGTATATTTCGCCACAGCCCAACAGTCTCCGTTTATTCAATCAAGCCTAATCCAATGTCAAACTCAATAGCTTTGTATTGCTGTACATTTTAAAGGAGCCGTAATTTAACAATAATTTAAGCATCAAATTGTACTTGCTCACAGACCAAATAACCCGGATACCTTTCATCAAGATACATGGACCATTCCCTGAAAATATTTACAAAAATTTTGAGAAATGCCCTCAACTGTGACGTCTCACAATGTTAAAAAGAGTGAGATAAAATTCCTGGAGCCCTCCCTTTATCCAGATCCACTCTAGAAGTTAATGGAGTTTGTTCTGGACGGTGACCCACCCTCCATCCAAGTTTCGTGGAAATCCGTTCAGAAGGTTTTGTGTAATCCTGCTGGCAAACCAACCAACCAACATACACTGTATGTAAAATCAGGTTATGTAAAAACATAGTCTGCTTGGTGGAAGTAAAATTTTATGACACGGAAGGGCCTGTTTAATATAATGTTTCCTTCCGTGTCAGACTTGATGATGGAAATAGCCCCAGTTAAAGTTGCCCTTTTCTAAATAACCCCTTTGTATTTCATTTTCCCTCTCCTCCATATTTGTTTTGTGTAGCCGTTTAAATGTCCTGTTTGCTTCTGTGCAGTACGGAAGGACACAAAGCATTCACCAAATGGTGAAAATGCGTTGCTTAAGAGTGTGAGCTGTGACACAATGCAATGAACAAGCATAATATCACAAACCCTAGATTTGGTTTATTTGAATACGAAAGGTTTAGTCCTCTGTCCTGAGCAAGAAGATGTAATAACCAGATAAGAAAGGTGCGATATGTAAGAATTCTTGTTTAAAACATACACAATTTAACTAAAATTATATACAGAATATGAAAAAAGAATGATGTTGATGTTCTATCAAAGGCGTTTATGTACTGTGTGCAATCCGGTCAGAGTCAACTAGTAGCTGCTAGCTGCGCGACTGACTGAGCTAACAAGCGAGTGGCAGCTACTGTGAGCAGCAGTGAGTAGTTACTCTGGTATTATGCAGCCCCATATTTAAAATGTGAAATATGAATCCAACAGGCTCTTGAATATTGTTCCTAAAACAACCACCATACTTCTTGAAAGGTTTTTGAGATTGTCCAGCTCATAGACTTTTGTGCTTATCATTTGGAAACCTTAAAAACATAAATTTTTTCATTTGTTTGACTACAATTTCAAGCAGATTCCCTTCCATTTGCAAAAACTGCAGCTGCAAGACAAATAAAGCAAATGAAGAACAAAAGATCACCCCCCGTTAAGCAGCTCAATGCTGGCTGCCTGTTAGTTTTAGAATTGATTTCAATATTTCACCATGAAAACACAGCAGGGTTTGTCTCCCAGCTCTGTGTCGGACTTAACACTGCATGAGCCACAGCACAGCTGGGTCCTCTGGGAGAACTTTGGTTGGTAACAGAAGAAGGTCCAGCCACTAAAGCAGCTAAAGATTTCCTTTTAAATCACTCCAAAAGACACGCTTCACAGAAAAGCCTGTACCCTGTATTCTGCGTATTAGTGGACTGATTTATTTGTTTTGTAAATCACTTCACTGACTGTATTATCTGTTCTGTTTCTCAAGATGTTCTCTGCCAGTGCCTTATGACCCCTCTGTCTCCTTCAGCATTTTTTCCAACCCGTTCACTCTCCATAACCCTTACTATCCCTTTTTGTCTCTCCCAGATTGTCTCTGTGCCTCTCCCAGCTTCCTGTCTCCCTAATCCTTAATCCTGTGGAAATCGGTCAGGCAGAATGAGCCAGCTTTGATCAGGCTCTCATATCAGGCGTGCTAACAGTGTCAGCACACCCGGATCCCACAGAACCCTGGAGCCCAGGGGGAGAGCTTCAAACAGGCGTTCACCCCCTGACTATGCTTGAGAGGAAGGGGAACAAGAGTCTGCAGAGTTCCTGTCTCAACTGCCAGCATCAGTCTCTGGCACCGATCTTTCTTTTTCAATGCAGCAAACATTTGCGTCGTCATTTCATACCATTTATCGGGGATGGCACCTTTGCTACTGGCTTTTTTTCCCCGCATGAACTGAACTTGCTGTGGGAAAAGAGATCAGCCAGTCTAACAGCATTTGCGGCTGAGAGCAGGGTACAGTACAGACATGTGAAAGTCGCTTCTGCTGTTGTCAGCGGTGTCCTTGACAGCAGGCATGGAAACTGTGTCACTGGTATTGTGATATCTGCCTGAGTGGGAGGTATGACACAAAAATACTTGTCGATGTTGTGGCATGAATGCATCATGCAGGAAAATGAGCCTTCTTAAAAAGGCCAGAAGCATCTAAGCCAGAAAAGAAATACACAAACTGAAGTGTTTTCCATATTTCAATCCAAACATCCTACCCTGAAGATGTGCTTGGAATGGACACTAACTCAAACAAACTTTCTGCAAACTTTCACTTAAACATTTTGTTTGAAGGAGGCTACCTTTGTGAAAACCTTTTGGAATGAGGTGCATAAGTAAGTTACACTGCGAAATATTTGAACAGCCAATTGGATTATCACTGCATTCTTTAAGTAATTATTTGCCCACAGCCTGTAAATAGATTTTAAATAAATAAGTTGAAAGGTTATCCTATGTTGTTGGATAAGGATGATGAAAGTAATTCAGAGCCTCAGACTGTGCAGAACAGAATTTGTACATTAGTGTTTTTCCTTCTCACAACCACATGACCTGGAGGTTGAAATTCTCTGCAGATCTACAACAATACTGACAGTGTGCTCAGTGTCCACATTTAATCAGTTTAGAAGAGCAGTCAGGTACTTTAAATCAGCTGGAGAAATGAAGCATTTAACGGCCTGAAGAGGAAGGTCAACAGCTCAACAGCTGACACGAGAGCACCTGTGAAAGATCTTTGTCTGAAGGTGAAGGGTCTTTTTTTATATATATATATCACTGTGTCTGTTTAAATGTAAGATTGAGATGTGTGTTTTGCAGACAAGACCCACGAAAAGCAACCGACGTGATGCCTGCATCAGTGGTGACCATGGCACATTAAAAAAGACTCCGGATAGAAATTGGTACGTGGTGAGAATGAACTGTTGAGCATTAGATACACCTCTTCTGAACAGCTCTGTGGCTGTGGTCCGCCCTTCTTTGTGGCTCATGAACGGTTCTTAAAGTAAATGGTGACATCTAGTGGCCTTGCCTTCATACTGCACATTAAGAGGGAACACAGTATAAATTTTGAAATTTTGTTGTTTTGTTAGTATTTGCATTTTTTGAGGTTGATATATCGTCCAGAACTAAAATACAAACTGGGTACATGAACAAGCATTTCGTGCAATGATCCGTCAAACGCAGATATGAAAAACCTGTGACAAAGATATGTATATAATGGAGGCCAAGATGTTTAACGACAGAATTTAGTGTTAATAATTACATCAGTTCATTGAAACAGTTGACTTTAATGGTATTTTATTTAGCGTAAATCTACTTTTGTATAATGCTGTGTTTTGATATTAGCACTTATTGGATGGTAAATATCTGTAATAAAATGAGCTGACCAATATATCCTCTAAAGAAATGAAGTTTATTGTATTGGTCAGGGTTTAATATTTACTTAATGATCAATAATGGCTATGCCTGCATGCTTATCTTTAGTTTGCTTAACACACAACAGTGGGCCAGCTAATTTGCTCTTATCTACATTTTAGTGTTCTTTTCTATTTACATTTACATTATAAGCAAACCCCTTCTGTAGCTGTTATGTATTGAGCAGCATTGAATGTTGTTTAATCATGAGGCAACAAATACAGTCAGAGAAGAACAGAACATTTTGAGATTTTCTGTTCCTCCTGTTCACACTGGACTTGGCAATATAATGTTCAAATTCTATGCTGCATACAAATCAGATGAGCTTTAAAAAACCTGTAGTTACATTCTCCTATTTCACTGGAATATTGCTGTCACACTTGCAAATGTGTTTCTTGTGGAAATGTATATATGTCTGTGAATTTACTTGTGTTTCTGTCCAAACTTAAACTGCATATGTTCATTTTTATATACAGGTTTCTAACATCCTGTCTGCCATCAGGACTTGATTACCAATCTTTACGCACTTATCTAAGTCTTAGTATAAGCCAGTGGAGTGAACTTCTTTTCAACTGAAAACCCTCAGCCTTAAGTATCTGGTTTAGACAGTTAGCTGGTGTTTAAGTTAACAGTGATTTTAAATTTGTGGCTGCTTGTTCCGTGTATCTTCTCCTGCTTTTACACACAGCTTTTGGGTCCTGAAATTTTTGTGGGCACATCCATAACAAATACTTCTAGTGTCTTTGATGTTCTCTTTTTAAGCTTTCTCTTCAAAGAAAACTTTAATGACTAATATTCCCGACCAATATTGGTAGCCGGTTATCACATGCAGTAAAATGTCTTTCAGGACTCTATGTTTTCTAAAATTAGTATTCATTTGACTACATATACTTCAGTAGTTATCATAAACCACCCTCTTCAAGACCACCAAACATTTAGCAAATGCTTTACTTTTTTTCATGAAATGTTGCTGATAATGATGTGCAAGTTAGTTGGTAGTTCATTCTTGTTTTGCTCCGCTCAGCTGAGTACAGGTTGATGGATGCTGCACAATAACCTTATTTGACCTTGATGGAGTATAGGCCTTCGAATAATGCTGCTCCTGAATCTTGTGAATATGTTGCTCCGTTGCTGGGAACAGACTGTGCATAATCTGTAAGAAAAGCAGCTCTTTGCAGACTTGAGTAATCCCCACACTCTTCAGCTAGAGGGAATCCCATTGACCCCTTTCTAAACTCTAATGCCATCTTTATCTACAGGAAAGACACTGTCTGGTCTGGCATCAGCTAATCCCTAATAGAAATGTTTTCTATTATCAGGGCCGATTATTCATTCCACTGGACTGGACTCAATGTGTAAGACTTCCTCTGAACAATTTAGATATTTAACAGTGGAGATGGTGGATAAGGAAAAAGAAGGCATTCCTGCAATCAGGACGGGAAATTAAAGGCTATATGATGGAATACTGCAGCCCTGTATATTGACCAAGTCTAAGGAAGGGTATTGATAAGATTGATACCACTGCAGTTATGGATTCTGCTTATTGATCTGATTCTCCATCAATTGGTTAGTGATCATCTTTCTGTGTGGTAAAAAGAAAGCCTACACAGGTTTTCAGCATCAATTCAACTGTAGAGGCATACATGTGACTTAGGCGTGCAAAAGCTCCACTGTTTAACAATGTTTAATCTTGATATTGGTTACACTGACAGGCTCACTGCTGGGTCGGGAAACCGTGTCACTTTGTGCGTCAGGTACGTGACAAGTCTACGTTGAGTGGGAAGATATTTGAAGTATCACATTCCAGACGTTACAACTACCACTGTGGTTGTCTTTCTCCATGAAATGAGGCCACGTTTAGAACCACTTCTTCCTCTCTGCCATGAGTTCTTCTAGTTGCAAGTCTCCAACAGCATAGAGACATGAGTTTTGACGTCATTGATTTGCAATGGCATAAAAACATCCCGCCCGCTTGTCCAACACCATCATTAAATTTGCTGATGACACAACTGTCGTTGGGTTCATCTCAGGGGCAGGAGATACAGAGACTGTTGGTGTGGTGTCCACTGAACAACGTTAAACTGAACACCTCAAAGACCAAACAAATCATACCAGACTTTAGGATTAAGTGGAACACAAACCCGGCCTGGCTCTGTATAAATTGGTCATCTGTTGAAAGGGTACAGTCCTTTAGATTCCTGGGAGTCTTCATATCCAAGGATCCCAGAGTCCCTGACTTCCTGAGAGTGCTCAGGATGAACAACAAGCTCCTGGTGGCCTTCTATCGGCCAACAATTGAGAGCACACTCACATACTGCATCTCAATATGGTATGCAGGCTGCTCCGCTGCAGACAAAAAAGCCCCGCAGAGAGTAGTTAAATCAGCTGAAAAAAAAGCACTGGCTGCCCACTGCCCTGTCGGGAGGAGATTGCCACCTCATGCTACCTCCGCAGAGCCAACAAGATTATCAGAGACCCAGCACACTCCGGTCAACATCTTTCTGAACCGTTGCCCTCTGGCAAGCTCTACAGGTCGGCCAAAAACACGCACCTCAAGATTCAGAGCCAGTTTCTTTTCCCAAGGCCATGTCCAAACTAAACACAAAATACCACTGAGAAACTTATACATACTGCTGTCTACTCACACCTTATACAACCTTCATGTGCAATACTGATACCTCACTTTGTTATACTTAGTTTTTATATTTATATCACCATATGTTATTTGACATATATATGACTATAAAGGCATTCATTCTACATTTGTTCATTCTCCATTCCCATCCCTTACATGGCTCATAGGTCAACTAAACCTGCAAGATGAGGAAAAATATGTAACCTATATATATATAATATATGGACAACTATTCAAGCGATCATGTTAGCTTCACTCTCCTTCCTCAGCCATCTGTGAAGTCATCTCATTTCCACAAGTTACCTTGAGGGTACCTGACTGATCATTCGATTGGCCAATCAGTGTGAATGCATGACTCATGTGTCAAGGGCTCCCTTGATAGGTCAGATGTTCACAGGCTGAGTGCGAATGCATGGTGCGTGTCTATTGTGTGTTTCTATATGAAAATAGAGTTCATCAGTCGGCGCTAGTGGTTTCACAGCCAAGAGGAAAGTCTGCATTGTTTTGTTAATATCAGCGAACAACATGGATCAGAACAGTCAAGTCTGCACCACATCAGAGCCTCAACAATGAGAATGTGTAAGCTAACATTTGATAAATGTCATGTGGATCAAGATTTCTGAACCTGCAGCTAAACTTGAAGGTGAATACTGAGACTTGCAAGCCTATTTTGATATCAAGAGGTTTATATAGATTTGTACAACCACTACAATGTGTGTCAAATCCACTTCGTTCCATGAGTTTTGCTGTCAGCATTCATAGTCCCCAGATAATGAATTTGACTCCTTTAACCCCACTCCCAGGTCATATTGTCATTTTTAAAACTGCTAGATTCTGATCAAATTTTCTGCAGCCTTTCATAAATCTTTTAGTGACCTCCTGATCTCAACTCTCACCAGCCTCTGGCCATGATATCCACTTGAAGATATCAAAGTCTAATGGGCAGATTGCTATTGAATTCACTGAGCACATCTATGTTACCCAGAGGATAAAAGTATACATCTTTTTTTTTTTTTCCAAAATGCCAACTTTCCCACAGTATCTGTATCTCGTAAACTGATCAGAGTGTTGTTTGTCATGAGCTGTTATGAACCTTGGGTTTTCCACAAAGGGAACTGGTTTTATTGACCCATTGATCTTTCACTTCTGCAGCATGCTGATAAGGCTCTTTAAACAGACCAAGATAAAGCATCTACAGTGACGCTGACAGTTCTGGGAGGTGGATTATTGTCAAGGAAAGCAATTTTTTTGGAGAAATACCAAATCTGAGCTAATGATGGCACACGATGGAAGGTCCAGGGGATCACAATGCTCACAAAGACCATAAACGTCTTAACCAAATGCATGGCCAAGCTAAGACCTCATCCTCTGGTGATCATGAATGAATGTACCAAACTCTATAGCAACTCATCCAATGATTCTTGCGATATTTCAGTTGGGACCAGAGATGAAACTGACTGACATCCTGGAGCCATGCCTCTAGCACAGCTAATAAAAATGGTAGGTTGTTCGTCCATTCAGCAGTCTTTATATTAAGGTTCATACATTGATGCCTTTAAGGATGCTAGTGGGTTTTAAATACACTGTCTTATGTGTGTAATTCAAAAATGTGCTTTTTATTTTTACACTCAGCAGCTAAGACAGTGCTGGTCTAAGTTTACTTTATGGCAGCAGTAGGACCTGCCTGTCCCTGAGGCATTTTATGGATGTGTAGATATAATCATATTTAAACCACAGCAGCTTCAGTGCAATGATTAGCTGCAAGAGCTCTCAGTTTAAAGTACAATGGTGCTATAAATATAAACATTTTTTAAATTCCAGTGCCATGAGAAAGAGCATGAAAGACAAGCACCGCGGCAACCGTACAATCTGTAGTGACAATCTGCCAGTCTACAAAACTTTTGTTCATATGTCATATGTTGACATTTGTGACGTACAAAAGAGATAAATATAATCTTCATATCGATCATCTCCTGTCATGTTTGTTTGCACCTACAACATGACGGCACATCATTTTGTGTAGAATTGAGGGAGGATTGTAACGCTACTGAGCAATCGTAAAATCTTTATTATAGGACCCTCTCTGGATCTGTAAAATGTATCTTTCTGGTTTTATTTCTGCGATTATGAGTTGCAGGCTGATGTGGGCTTTAATCTGACTCATGGCAGCACCCCACTGCTTGTTTGCCTTCCCCAAACATCATCTGTAAAAAATAAAAAAATAAAACAAAACAAAACAAAAAAAACACAAAAACAAAAACGCCTGAATGCTACAATGTAATTACACTGATGGGCCGCAGGGGGCGCCACAACATGTAAGGCCCAACATATTTCCAATAGATTTTAATTAATTGACTTATTGTAACCCACAACTATGTTTTGTATTTATGTGTTGTGTTGATCTTGGTTTTTTTTTTTTTATTATTGCCTATGGCAGTATGATTTATCTGTGTGTCTTGACTGGGGGACCTTCAGACTCCTGGGGGCATGAATTCATTTAAAATAGTCTGTTTGGGATTTTAATGGACACATACTCCTGATAACTGAGGTGACTGAGGTCCATGTCGGGCTATTTATCGCTTTTTTTTCAGCAGCTTAATACAAAAAGCTCAAACATGTGTCACATATACCAATTATTATTTTTATTTATTTTATTCAAAAACCTTAATTTTCTCATTTTGCAACCTGTTTCTCATCATAGCAGTTGATTAAATGTGTCCAGTGTTGGAGGGACTGTCGGTGTTGTGTCGGTGATTAAAATCATGGTTTCGCGATTATGTCCAATGATTATTCGGTTAATTCGATGTAAAACAATAAATCACATTTTCACAATGGTCGTAACGCTCGCGGCTTCAGCTGTAGGTGTGTGTATGACAGGCTGCACCGCTGCCGGCTGAAGGAAACCATTGCGAGCAGCGTCGGTGCACAAAAGCGTTTCAGTGCACGTCCTACTTGTGAAGCTCTACAGCAGGGCGATTTTGCGCGTTCCCGTGACTCTCGCCATAGAAAACAAAGCTGAACGTCTTCCATAACAGCTAAGGGGTGCAGACTTGAGGAATATCCGAATTTATCCTGGACACATCGTGCTGAATATGGATTTACAGTGGGTGTAGCATCGTTGGAGACCGAGCCTTGTCGGCCGGGGTTGACGGCAGGACATTGAGCGAAACCGAACGAAAATAACATCAGTGTGTTTTTTTTTTCTCGGGGTGCTTTGTCTTGTCCACCTAACGATAGCAAACCACCATTCCCATTTCAATTGCAAGGTCTCCAGCTAGTGATCACTAGCTGCCGCCGGGATGTATCATCATGTTGTCACCTAAAAGAAACTGCTAGGACGTCGGGATTGTGAAGGATAAGCAGAAAACCGCTCCGAGGTCCTGACGGGTTGTCACCGGGACCTGAATCTGTGTTAGCCACAGTCGCGGAACCCACTGTTTTCGGCGATATGGCGGAGCAGGGCTACTCATCTTGGTGAGTGCGCACAGGCATCGCGCTACCGATTAGTTGTAGCTACCTGACGCTAGCTGCTGCTAACAGTTACTGCCGAGCCTGGTTGATATAGGTCACTAAACCAATGAATTACATCTCTGACAATTCACCATAACAATTGGCTCTACACGCCAACGCACTGGTATGCGTTTATCACCGTCTGTATGGCAAAATGTCTCTCATCCGAATATTTCTTTTCTCTTGCAGCTCTGATATTGCTAACCGCTAACTTGAGCTGGCTGGTTAGCTAGCAGCGGCTAATCAGATCCACCAGCTGATGCTGTGCTAACGCTACACAGCGTCCCCCGATTCCAATGGGTGCTATTGTAAGCGAGCGCTAAACGAGCTAGCTGCCCTGACGGGTCGCCTAGCTCGTCAGTGAATGACTCTTGGCTCATACTACCATTATTGTGGTTCTGTACAATGAGCACTGGGTTGTATGATAGAGTCAATCAGATTAACGAACGTTGGCTGTGTTAACAAGTTAGCGTTAGCTTATTAAATGGCTAGCATTCGTCGTCGACCCCGCTGCACACCATAACAAAGGTTCTGCCATGGAGCTAAGCTAGCTAACTGGCATCGCAGTCATGCCCCAAAATGCCAGTTTCAGGGTGAGCTTGGTATTCTGACACAGAACACGTTCAGATGTGTGTGAGGTGTACACACTCGATGCCAGGTGAACGTTATAGTTGGATTTCAGTGCCTGGTGAAGAGGAGCTCAGACGGAGCCAGACAAGAGATGATGTGATCACTGAAAAGCATTGTCCCCATGAATGAAAATGACCTGACTTTTGTTGAGGCCTACCTAATCAATGTAGGCTAAATTATGCTTGTTTGATCCCAGCAGCTGGGATCGATTGTTTTTATAATGATCATTTTTAGAACAGCATCCTCGCGTGTATGTGTGTAGTCCGAGTCAATGGCTCTCTAAGCAGACTAGGTTCATTGAATGGTAGAGATACAGAGAAGTGTTTGGTCTTATGAGTTTAACTAAGGTTAACTCCCAATTGATGTTATCATATATTGTGGTTTTGTGGAAACTCTTGTCTCTAGAAACTTAACACTGACTGTGACATGAGTTTGAGCTCAGTTAATGAAAGCCTTTGTCAGCTACCATAACTTCTTTAAAAAAAAAAAATGTTGAGATTTGCCTCTCTATAATCACCGTTTTCATAAACATGCTGGTCTAAAACTATCCCATTGGGGAAATCAGCCGCTGCAGAATCTCCACCTCGATCTCGGATTAAGCCAAAGATTTCTCATAAACACAGACAATTTACTGTTACTCGTCACCATGACCTGCATTCTGTAAAGTAATGTGGACAATTTTCAATATTCAGCAGGTAGAAGCGGCAGTAGTTTCATTAGGGAATTCACACAGACTGGTACTGTTCCGTAAAATCCCATGTATTTATGTACACCAGCGTTCTTCTTTAACATTTATTAATAGTGTTTGAGTAATGTTGATTTTTTGGGGGGGGCTGAACTTTTGAAGAAGGACAGTTTCGTGGGGAGTTTGAAAACCGTGACTAGATGACAGCTTCATACACACAGACAAAAAATGTAGAGCAGAAGACTTAAAATTGTGAAATAGATTATTGCTTACAACAAGTGATGAAAATTCAGTTTTACATGTCATTTGAGCAGGATTAAGTAAAATGCTAAAGGGCTCTGCCTCAAACCCCAAACAGTTTGTTCACTCAGTATTAATCTGGTGTTTTTAAGTTTTTCAATGACATTTTGCATGTAGGGCTTCTTCACAGTGCCGGTGGATTGTGACGGACAGACAAAGACGCAAACACTTACAACTGTACGTAAATGTTATCTCTATGTGGATACACTCTCTGGATAATTGCACAGCCCTTGGGCGTTGGCGTTCACACCTGATATTGATAAGTGTTGCAATCTCCACTCTACCTGTGTACGTAAATTAGGTGGACTTGTCAGTAAAGATGGTGCATCCCAGGTCAAAGACAGCATTGCTGTGGACAGTCATCATTCATTTTTAAATTGCTTTTTGTAAGAGGAGACTTGCCAGCATGCTTGTTCCTTTTAACCAGATAGTATATCTAGAGACAGATCACGTGTTGAAAACAAACATACAGGAAAATAACTGGCCTTCATCAGTGAGGAAAAAGTGGAGAAAGGCAAATTCAGGCAGCTTCAAAATGGTCTTACACGTTTAGCTTATAATCTTTGTTTCAAGTTAGGCTAAACATGTCTTGAACCAGTCTTTGTTTAGAGCACATGGGCATTACATTATTCTTTTCATTTCACTCTCCTTCCCACCACAAGTGTGTTTCTTCAAATGGCGGTGATTTCATTTTGAAATATCCCAACCTCCACTGGAGAAAGATAAATCCTGTCTAAATGGGCGTTGAGTATGTAATTGCTAGTTAATGTGCAAGCTAAGCAGAAAGAAAAACATTATTAAGCATAGTGACCATCTCTTCTGCCAGAAATGCCATAAAGGTCAGCAAAGAACTCTAAAATAGTTTGAAGCATATTTGACTTATCAGTATGGTGGTAAAGCATTGATACGTTTTAACCGCTGCATTGTGCAAAAAGAAACTTTTCCACTCCACAGCAATGCACAATCATCTGTAATTTGTGTCACATGACTGGTTGCTTTACACTTTAAACGCTGTGTGGTTGTAATTGTGGGTGAGAATTGTTAATGTCTTCCACTTCGTACAAACATCAGGGAGTTACGATGACTTGAAGTCAAATTACATGCTGTACCTTATTTCTAAATGCACAAATGTTGCCGTTTTAATTCAGGCTAATCCAATAGCATAAATCAATCCATCTTCTGCAAACATGTCAAGCAGAAGTCATTGTGTATTAGTCTGCCTTAGCGTCTGTCACTTGTCAGCAGGAGAGTATCATCTTGACTAACTCCGGACTAAACTGAGCCCCGTGCTGCCACTACCTTGAATGCAGAAATACAAATGCTCATGTTGTTGTGACATACCTGTCACGTAATAAGGAGCACTTCTGCTATTCAGCCATTTAGAAAAAACAATCGCACATTTACCAGTAAAGCCACTTTCTTAAGCCACCATAAGCATAAATAATCCAATATACTGTATTGGTGGTGTTTGGCTGAGCTGGTTTTAGGCAACACAAATCTCTGACGACAGCGTGTTCAGACATTTGGTTTGGATGCCGAGCTCAGCAGCTGTTTCAAGTTGTGTTCTGCACAGTTAGTTTTATAGCAACTATATTTCTGCCTGGATAAATTGCTAACAAGTAAACCAGAGCATCCCTTGTTGAGCCTTGTGGTAAACATCTGGCTATTGCACCGTATTGAAGTATCTTACAGCAGCCTTCACAGCGGCAGGTAGCTGTGTAGCTTGCTTGATTCCTAACCATCAGTAAGTAGGTGGCTTTATGTTGCCTCCATACTACTTTGTCTGTCAAGGGACTTGTTTTCTCCCACTTTCTCTTCCTTTTTCAGGTTTGCAGCCTGTCTGCTGCATGCTCTGTTAGTCAGAACTTTTGAACCATCACATTTTTAGGTGAAATTGTGAAAGTAGCACTTCCTGAAGTGCACATGGCGATATCCAGTCACAGAGCCATGTTGGGTAACAGCAGCCCTGTGCAATTGTCATATTGCATTTAAATGTATTTGTCCATCCAGGCCAGACAACATTAATCAGTCACTGCACGCACCATCTTCTGAAAGCTTTTCATCTGCTAATTTTGGAAGGGGGAAAATAATTGTTTTTAATCATAAACACTTTTGTTTTGCCACTATTTTCAATTACAGAGAGACTTTTTACAGAAGGGATAAAGTATTGGACTTGCTTTAGCTGTTTGTTTTGCCCAATTCTTTACTTAGCTTTAGTATCTTAGTTGAGTGCTTTCCTGAGCAGCCGACAGGTCCAGTGTTTAATTCCTTCAGGCCTTGATATAGTACCAGTAAGTTTTAGAAAAGATGTAACGTTGTGATGTGGAGAGGGAGGGGAAAAGTCGTGGTCAAGATCTCACCATCAAAGTAGACTTTTGTTGTGTGAGTGGTGCAGTAATTGAATGAATTTTGAAGGCATTCATACTGTGATTTGTTCAAACAAAATACTTACTTCAGGTTTGCAAACATACCTGTTTACTGGAGATGGATGAATATATGTCACAAGAATTATTGCAGACACATTGATGCAGATAGATTGGCTCTAATAAGGAGATAAATGTTCTCAGTCATCCAGGTCATGGTAATTCCAGATACAGTACTGATGCCAGTGATAAAGAGATGTCACTTGCAGGCTCTCAACACAAATAAAGCAGTGGATGACATGTAGACATCACCTTATTTTGTAACTTCACATAAAATTGAGACCATAAAAGGGAAAAAAAGATTATGAAGTCAAACCATGTAGCCCACACGGTGTCACTCATTTCATCTCTTGATTGATCTGCAGCAACCACATACATGAAACTGAAACTCTGTTAGGTAATGTGTAGCGTTTTCAAACGTAATGTGGGTTGGTACTGGCTGACAGCACTCGGTGGATGACTTGCATGTTTAATTGTTCATCAACTTGCTGATAAATTGTTTTAGCGCTGTTAATTGTGCAGATTGTGTGGGAGGATTCTTTCGCAAGCGTTGTGGTCCATGTCTGGAGAAGGTCTTTTGATGTTCAGTAAAACAAAGTCATGCCTGTTTTATAGTATCACAGGCAAAATCTGAGCACATCACCATATTTGCACAGTGGCATCACAACGCCTTATTGAGGCTTCCTGCTAAACTCATCACTGTAGCAGCTTTTTATTGCCTTGCAAACAAGACCAAAAAGTTAGCACCAGCCGCCAGGCAGATGCTGGTGAAATATCTCAGTGGCTGGTAGAGTTGCTGCATTCACCAACCAAGAAAACAGTGGTAATCCATAGAGTGGCTGGAAAAAGATGAACATTGACTAGCAGTTAAGCAGCTAAAAAAGTGAATCAGCTTCAAAGTTTCAGATAACTTTTACTGTTGTACTGTGCAAAGCTTTTGGACAAAAGGGAGAGATTACATGCTAACTCGCCAATTTTGTTTGCAATTAACAGCAACATTTACTGCAATCCTATGAAAAATCGGCCCTGTTGTAGACATTAGTGAGAATGTTTTCTTTCTTGAAATTAGTCTATCATGGCTGCTGCCTGCCATTAATTGTTACTGTTGTTACCTCAGACTGATAACATGGTGTCGCCCCCTTCGCTGTAGCCACCTGCTTGAGTGTATAACCATTAATTTCAGAGATTAGTGTAGAATATTGTTTAGAGACTATTATCACAGTGAAGTTTTTTTCTCAAAGATTCATCTTAAAGACTGTTGGCTTCAAGTTCCTGCATCACACTTGCTGAATATTGGACCAGAATTGATCTCCAAACTATTTGTGATCTTACAGATCATGCTCGTACGATTCCCGAGGAGCACAGAGAAGTGTTAAAATCTGCAACAGTCTACACAGTAAATCAACTAAGACATTCAACTGTAGGAACAAGAACAAAAACACATTGTTGACTGAAGGGGGACTTTTAATATGCCTGTTAATATTGGTATCCAATAAACTTAAATACGCAGTCATGTAGACAACAGTAATGAGACGATGGCTTCAGGTCCCTGTTGACGACAGCAGTAGTCCAGAAGTATCTTTCTTCTTTTCCTTTGGGCTTTTTTCATTAGTGAAATAAGCAGGAAAAAAACATCCTTCCTCAGGAAACTCGGTTATTAAGATTTAATCCCCAAATCCTATTATTATTATTATTATTATTATTATTATTATTATTATTATTGAGACCATCCACAGTATAATCTGATTCAAACTCAGTTTTTGTAGACACTGACTCATCAACTAATCATTCACACAACTCACAATATAGGTGACATTGTAAATCCTGCACATTTAGAAATAAGCCTGCTCACCTTATTAACAGTAATATCTAGTGTTGAAGAGTCTTTGTGATCTTTAGTAACAATCTGAGAAAAATGATAGCAACCCCTCTCCCATACACACTGTGTTCTATACTATATGCTGTAAGTACATAGACACAACAAAGCTGCTGTATTGTCGGCTCAGAGCTACACATGGGCTGAATCTGACGGATTACTGAAGCACCTGTTACTTGAGTCCTAAACAGAAGCACTACTTAAGATTAGGCTTCAGAATTTAAGGGCCCAAATAGTTAAAGTAGGAGAGATGGTAGTCTATTGCATCTTGAATTGTGAGGCCAAAACTTCCATCAGGGATCTACCGATTTATTGACCAAACTTCTGGCACATTCACGGGTAACTGGTTCGTGAAGTCCTTGTCATCAGTTTGAAGGTCATGTAGGACCTAAAATCTCTAAACGTTGAGTAGGTACCGGTATTTGTATTTCAAGCTAGAAATGCATTGGAGGAAAGATATAATAACGGGGCACCGTGAAGTTGTGGTGAGATTTTAATCCAAAGAGAAAATTCTTCATTGATTTTTATTGCTGAATAAAAAAATGTCAGCAAAGGACAACACAATTAATGAATATTACTTTGTTTATATTTCTAACTAACTAGTCACCTTTCACACGGTTCAGATATTTCAAAGTTTTCGAAAACTACGTTAAGTAACCTTTATATAAAGGTTACGTCATAAATTTGTCTGATCAAATGTGTGCTCTTTTTAAAGATAGCGTAGTGAAGGGCTTAATTACTTTAAAACTAATTATTTATAACAAAGATTTAAACAAAAAAAAGATCGCCTATCAGCCAATTTCACATCCGGGTGCATGCCTGTCAGTTCACACATTGTGTTCACCTGCTGTGAGAAAATTATCCAAATGATTAGATTAGGTAGTCTTGTTCGGTGTGACGAGCAGCCTAGACTGATTAGTAATTTCTCTAAAATGTCCTAAAAACACGGTACAGCAGGGGAATACCGGTGACTATGAGCTTAGTTGTGAATCGTGTAATTGTAATTAGAGGTAAGATCGGGCCTAAAAAATCCAGCCCGACCCGACCCAGGCCCGCAGGCATTAAAGCCCGACCCAGCCCGAGCCCGACCAATTAACTTGATTTGCAGGCCCGAGCCCGAAGCAAACCCGAAATTTCAATTTATCCCATAGTATTTTACGTTCACGAAATGTCCGCAAAGCCGTGCGTAAAGCGTGCTCTTGCTCTGCGCCTCCTGTTAAGTAGTAGTTATATAGCAATTACCTTACAGCGCCGCCTTCTCTGTTTTATCCAAATTATTTATTTACAACAAGTATTCCTTAGTTTAGTATCCACACATCTTTTTAGTATACATTTTTATAAACATATATTTATTTAAAAAAAAGTCAGCGAGAGAGAAGCCCGAGCCCGACCCGACCCGACCCGAACGTAATGATTGACATTTTAGGCCCGACCCGACCCGAATTTCGGGCCGGGTCGGGCTCGGGCTCGGGCTCGGGCTAAAGATCTTACCTCTAATTGTAATATCATGAACAAAAACCCAACCCAGGAACTTACATGCCCTGTGTATATCAGTTATTTCCGTCCATTTCGATCTTGATCCCTTATCAACACTCTATCAAACAAAGGAGGAAAAAAAATGCCACAGATGGGTGTAAACACACACCACAGTAGCAGTGCAGCAGCGCAAGGGAGCTGTACTTATTTTCATAGAGGCAAAAAGGTCACCGTTGATCACAAATTACATTCTTGTCACTGAAGGATGTAACCCATTACATTCATAATTGGAGAAGAAGGTGGAAGCGGATAAATGTTAATTCCCAGTTTAATGTCCAGCTGCATCTCCACCCAGTTGCGACTGTAAGCTGCTGGAAATGATGTTAAAGGAAATGGTTATGCTGGAGGCTCTCAGTTTCTCAGTTTTGCTCTGTTTGTGTGTGTAGTCTGGTGAGGCTTGAGTAAGACATTTCTGCACAGTCGAACCCTAAATGTCCACGCCTCACATGGGCAGCGTTTGCAAAAGTCCTCATTGTGGCCTGGTTGACCTGGGCCCTTAGTGGTCAAGTCATGCATGCAACTGGCTTGATGGAGGAGGACGGTATTGGAATTGTGTTATTGAAAACCTAGTCTGTCAGCGAACAAGGACGTCTTATGGCACTTTGGGCTGCCATCCAGCCCTCAACAGTCCGGGATTGTATTTTGTTTTTAAATGTTCCATTCATCTATCTCACCCATGTTCTACGGGCTTCTGTGCGCAGAATTCAGACGAAGCAGTTCGATGCTAGAATATGAATTAGGTCTGTGGTAGATTAAACTAGCTGTCTATGTGCTCGCTGTGTTGACAGCAAGGCAGTGACATCATTAGTGTGTGTGTATGTGTGTGTGTGGAGAAGAACAAGGTCAGTTTCTTAATCACTCTCTTAATGCTTGAGCCCAAACTGCTGGCAAGACATTTAACCCGTTTAGGGAAGCTCTTGCCTGAATAGGGGGTCAAATTTTGATCAGCTATATTGAATGATAAATATGACGTACATGTTTGCTCAAGTATACCAGATCCCATTGTGATTTGACGTTTTTGTGAATACAATGCCTGCTGAGAGTGTTTTTCAGCCATTAAGAAGAGGCCTGTGTTCGACAAACAAGACTGGGGCAAAGCTACACGCTGCAGTATTGTCCCGGTGTCCTGTTTCCACAGTGAACTACATGTTACCCCTCCCCTCCTAGACACCCTGTAGTCATCCCTGTGCTACTGAATGAATGAATGAATGAAAGAGACAGAGGATTCTTGCCCCCCCCCAGTGTCACAATGAAAACTGTGAATTCCTGTGTCACATACGCACCAGAATGAAAAATGATTTGGAGCGCTGTGTCTCTTTTATGCAAGCGCTGTTCACTTTGGAAGAAAACTAGTAATGCAGCCTGGTGATACTCAGAACTGAACCAGTTTTCAGGGCATGCCAACAGAAACGGGCTGATTTTTTTTTGTTGTTGTTGTTGTTGCAGGACCTGATGGTTCCACTCATGAGTAAACTAGCTTCTTGTTAGGAGATGTAAACAAAATATATTGACCTTTTCTGAGCAAACCAAGATGTATAACGTCAAGAGACCAGCTAATACCATAAGGGTGTTTATGGTGTTATCTTCCATATTCTTGTTAATGTAATTTAATCAGATACTTAATTGTTTCCTGCTCCCTGGAACACTCGCAATAGTTTTGCTGGCATTGCGCATACAGCCTGTGTGATCTAGTATGTTGCAGACGAAAACCATTTATATTCACTGCATGCCGCTTCACTCGAGTGAGGATTGAGTTGCTGGCTACAGTTGTAGTAGAGTGGGAGACATTTTTGCCCTCAGAAAGATGACCCAGAGTTCACTGAATCAAACTTCAACAAATAAAAAGAAAAGACTTGGTACTGTGGTACTGTGAACAGATAGCAGAAACAGAAACTGCGACAGATGTTGGGTTAATTTTTTTTTTTTTAGCTCAGTTTTTTGTGGTGCAAGAAATATCTCATTAAGTGTCAGTTAATTGTCAGTTAGTGGGTGCTGTCGGGGGTCAGCATGTTATTATTGTTCTTTTTTTACTGATGTGGTTTTCCTGTGTGGAGCAGCTGTCATGATGACTCTTTGGATTTGCCCTCTGTATACAAACGTGTTAATTTCACTTAATTTGCCATTCCTAACGTTAGAAAAACTCTACAACTTCCTCTGAAATCAGCAATAAGTTCCTCTGAAATCAGCAGTCAAGTTAGCATATCGCCCAACTTACTAAACGTATGTGGCTGATGCATATAGAGTTTTACATTAACGTAACTCGTTTTACTGAGTGTGATACAGATCCTTTCAATAAGCGATGGTGACATTTTACACTTAAAGATAAACTTGTACTGCCTGAACAAACTATCTGATATTCACGCTGTTGAGTAAGTATATGGACATCTGTGGCATTTAGGCCTCTGTTCTGCTGTTTATTGTTACTGTAAGCAATGTGGGTGTGTCACAAGGAATAAATCAGTCAACACGTTAAAGGTTTTTCTCATAACTTTAATGAGATTCAACACAGTACAGTACCACCCCACTCTACTCAATTCATCATCAACTTTCCGTTCTCCTTTTCTCTTTACTCCCTCTCTCAAACCCATCAACTACAAGCTGTCTAAACAGCCTTCACTAACTGGAATATCAGATAGGAGAATATCAACCGCGCATTACCAGAAATACAAACTAATGCTAACTTTGACACTTTTTGTCTAAAGCAACTTACAATAAGTACATTAGTCACAAGAAAAAAGCCACAAAATATTGCTGTCAATAAAGTAAAAAAGAAAATATAGAAACAATTTTCAAGCCCTCATCTAAAAATCGTAGCTGCTGTTAGGGCTTGGTATTGTTAAGAACCTCACGATTCGATTCGATATCGATTCAATTCAAAATTGATTTAAATGCTTCGATATCGATTCAGTAATAAGTAGTTGTAAACAAAGAATTCATTAGACTACCTGTTAATTTTTAAATTCAAAAAAGTAATCTTAAATTATAAATCTTTCCTCTTGGGAGTTCTAGTTCGAACTGAAATGTAAACAAAGGCACATGCTGTGTTTAGATATAAAATAATGCAACCATAGTACCCCCCTCTCTCTCCCCGGAGGAGAGAGAGGGGGGTACAGTGCAGCGGCCAGGGTGAGACCGGCTGCATTGGGAGTTTACAGTGTCCGAAAGAGCGGTGCGTCAGACATCGGCTACCCGCTTCCGCAGCTCCGACGGTGTTTCCGCAGCGCGTGTCCCTCCGACCCTTGAGCGAGGTCGCGGTTAAGCCGCTACCAGCTGCTGGAGGTGGGGACCGAGAGGCATCCAGGAAGGACAGCGGATGGTCCGGGGCTGCTGCTTGCCTGAATCGATATTGAATTGGGAAAAAAGCTTTTTTTTTTCTTTTTTTTTTACCCACGTCTAGCTGATATTTATTAATATACCCCGTCTGATGTGTCTTCTTGTGCCCGGAGTCGGTCAGAGCTGCTGTAAATCACCTCTGTACTGGGTTGAAGGCTGCATCAGTCACAGTCTGATGTCCAGCCCAGTCAAGCAGAGCTCTGTTGCCCATGACATCAAAGTTTGACTTCCATCAACTAATAGGGCCACTAAGCACTAAGGGCTAACCTAGGCAAATTGAGCTACTTGCTCAGCGACAGCTGGCCACCCTCTAAACCTTGATTTTATACAGTTATATTTTCAGATCACAGTACTTACAATCCTACCCTTGCATTACTTATCTAATGCATTAATCGATGCTGATACGTCTGCAAGCAAATGTTGGCTGATATCTTGATCTGACACTAGTTTAGAATAATAATTTTGAGTAATCACTGAGAGATCTCACGTGAGTGTAGTTTCTATGAAATATCAGGCATTGCTTTGTGGGATCGTCAGCAAATGCAGTGTACATGGCTGTTTATTATTTTGTTTGTTTTTTTGTTCTTTTTCTTGTGGAAGGGTTTTAGAGCATCGTAGTAAATTTGCACGTGTTGCATTAGAAAGCAACATAGGAAACATTTCTGGCACAGGCCATTCTTGTGTTGATACGACTGTAAAACAATATAATTGTATCAACTTGGTTGAATAGAGCTAAGATGCACTGCAAATGGAGATGCTGGTAGCTAATATAACTAAGTGTCCGATGCATTGATGCCTTTTAAGACACTGATGAAACCTGAGCTAGCTAAATTGCAGACTAGGAACAGCTTTGATGTCTCTTCAAAGGTGGAGCAGTGATGATGATAACATCATCATTTCGGGTTCCTGGAAATCCTATTGTATTTTTACATCTGTCCTGCAGTCATGGCCTGAGAGTTTAACAGAGGCCAGAGAGGTCAGGGTTGGGGGTCAGACCTGCACCTCTCAACTGAAGGCAGCTCTTGACAATGCATGCCTTGTATTTGCCCCAGAAAAAAGGCCTGCAGTATGAGGTAGCAGTCAAGACCCCCAGATCAGTGATATGGGAACAGTTTGGTGCTCAGCTGCAGTATTGGACTACACACTAGAAGCCTGATTACACATTTGTCTGGAAAACAAAACCAGTGAGATGACTTTATGCTGAGTTTTTAGGGTTAGTCAGATGTGTGATCCTGCAAATCTCTTGTTTCCAAGAGCCCAAGAAATATTTGTTTGACTGATGAGCAGGCTGAAAAGGAGCTGGATAAGTAGCTCTCTTAATCCATTTTCAGCCTTCATCAAAAAAGTGCAGAATTAAGATGCCAGCCGTCTTAGTGTTTGGGTGCTCTTTTGAATGGGAACATTTAACTTAGGACTTACATTATGATGTCCTTCGTTAGCTTTTTATTTTGTCTAGTATAGTAAAATACAGATCACGAGGAAGATGTAGGTCAAGGGGTATTTCCATTTTCACAACCAGGTAGTTTTTGCTGCAAAGTCTTCAGATGACATTTAATGTCATGTTTGTTTGCTATACTAGACAGTATAAAAAAGGCATATGTTCTTGCAGGATGTGCAAGAAGATGTAGCATGTGTTGCATGAACAGCATGGCTGATGTTTTTTGATAGACAGTGATGACATTTCATCTTGCTCAGGCATTTTTACGACAATGCTGACATTTGCCAAGTTACTGTACATTTCTACTTGATTTCATCACATGTTGCCTTAATCTTGTTGTATGACACAACAACTAGGTACCCAAATATATATCGTTTATTCTACCCAATTATATAATTGCGAACGTGTTGTGCCGTGAGTGAGTAGATGAACATTGTAAAGCAGCTCTAGAAGAGGCAAGGTGCTGTGCAGAACGCTTCTTGGTGCCATGAGTGAGTCTTATTCTCTCAAATGTATTC